>NC_132991.1:38477500-43277500 GCF_048564905.1 Vicugna pacos | reverse complement strand
TTAAAACAATTTAATGAAAAAATAAAATAAATTATTACAGAATTACAGATAACATTAAATAACAGTCTACTAATTAATCTTTTTGACTACTTTTTATAAGGAAAAATAATGGCTATTAATTTAAATTTATTAGCATGAGGTTTTTATATATAAAGAGATACACTTTTAATATTCCCTGAGGTATTAAAAGTTGTTGCAAATTACAGTAAAGTATAAATGACAATAAGTAATAATTTTGTTGTGATGGTGCTTGTGGTGGTAATGCTATTCTATTCATTACCCATACTTTTTAAATAGTAAAATACAAGAATTAAGTAAACACTATGGGATATAAGTTTATCTTGAATTTTTAAGGCACTTGTAGTCAGGACCACAGAACTTGTTATTTGACTGTTTCAGTCTTTCTTTCTCATGTGTTATTGTGCTCTCTTCAACTAGACTGTAAATTTTAAAATGTCAGGAACTATGCTTTGTATTTTCTGTGTTCCCCTCTGCATAACAGAAATCTGAGCAATAAATACCTGCTGGCTAACTGATGGAATTTATTTTTGTAATGGAGTTTCTGACCTTGGAACTTGCCTAGATGTACTTTATTTAAAAGTCAATTCTTTACATTATCTTTAATTTACAGTTTTGCTTGCTGTCCTATCACACAGCCATGTAGTATTATCATGTCCTGATAAACTATAAAAAGCCCCTGACTCTGCAACTGCTATCCTTATATCATGTGACTTATCCCACCCTTGCCTAATTAATCAACAGGATGATCACTTGCCAAATATGATGACCTATAGGTTACATATAATTTGCAAGAATTAATATCCCAATGAGTATCTTTACAGTGACATATTATGGTTTAAAATTGATTTAATCAGAGTAGTTCTTAAATAGGCAACTCAAAAGAAAATATTACCATAATTTTGTTGCTTACTAATCAATGTGAAATATTTAAGATTCTGAAAACACAATTCAGCCAGAAGTCTAAATTCAATACACTCTCGAGTAGAAGATTTACAGAGCATAACAACAGAAAAGTATTTCAAATATAGTACTTTCCAACTTATGGGGAAAATATCTTCCAATAAAAACAAATGATACCAAGATCACCCAAGTAAGTTCCTGAGTGATAATTAGCTTTTAAATTATTATCATCAAATACATTTTAACTACTTCTTCTACACATAGCAGGTACTAAATCAGATCAGAAAGTCTCATACAATATAGTATTCACTGTTTTGTACCGAAAACTCTTCTCATCAGAATAGTATTAGATAAGAAAATAATTTTATTTCTTACATAAGAAGCCTTAGGAAACCATATTTTATATAAGCAATACTTGAATAAAGGAAAGAGTAGGCTCTCTGGTAAAGTTTAAGAAGATAAGCTTTAAGAAGGAAAGCTTTTTTTTTTAAGAAGAGGATTTCTGAGACTATGGATGGAAGACCCAGAGTCATGATCAGAAGAATCTTATGGGAGAAGTGGCAAAGGTATGGGTGTTAAATCAAGAAAAGAATTAAGGATTGAGACATGCAACAGATGTTGCGTTGGGTGGATGCTTTGTCTAAATTATAGTGCTTCTTAAACTTTTGGGGGTAACAGTCCCCTTGAGCATATGCTGGATTCTATGGTCCTACTCCTCAGCAAAACAAAACAAAACAAACAAGAGGGAAAGGACACCAGATTAAGAAATCCTGGTATAAATATTCTTTTAACAGAAATTCCACTAGCCAAAAGAACACAATTTACACTAAGTATAATGATTTTTTCAGTACAACCAAACCTCATTATCAAGTTAACTATAACATCCCTTTGAAAAATACATGGTACCTGTGTATTTTATTTTACCAGATTAGATCTGTTTTCATTGGAATTATCATACCTAAGGATAAGGAGCTACAAGGATGAAATGAATGAGTGAGAACAAAAAGAAGGAAAGAAGAGAGTGAGAGAGAGGGGGAAAGAAAGAAAAGGAAGAAGAAAAATTTTTTAAGGAGGATGAATGATACAGAATATCACAGTGATATATTTCATTATTTAAAAATATTACTGTTGCTATTATTTATAATCTGCTATCTAAATGTTCAGATCTATTATAGAAAAAGCTAGTTAAGTGGCAAACCAACTTACAGAATATTGTAATTTTTTGTTTTCATTCACTAAAGCAGATTATATGGCTATAAATTTCTAATTTATGTTCTGACAAAAATCTGCCTCGTAGTAAATGTTTTATTAAGTATTTTTAAAATAGCTAACAATTAGCAATTTGAGAAAGAAAACTGAAAGAACAGTTACCTAAGTTACTTCATGTTCCTTCCATCACAGATTTACAAATCTTCTGTCAGTAGATCTCATTTTAGTGAAAAATCAGATGAATAGACTTAGACTCAAATTATATTAGAAAATGTTTTAAAGGTTTACTTTTTCATGATTAGACAACTTACTAAAGAAACATATTTAAACAGTAACACAGCATATAAACCTGTTATACTTGATTTGAATACTAACAACTCAAATATCACATTAGAGTACATCTAGAGAAACTGAAAGAATTTAGAGAAAAGAAAGATAACTGAAGAAGACAAAGTTATCCAAGAATCAACTAGGAACAAGGAGGAAAAATCACTGAAGGAAAAGACAGAAATTCTTTAGTTATTTAGACTAACAGAACTTTAGAAAGGGAGGGGCCCTTATAAATCATATGTTCCAAAACTCTCATTTACCTATGAGAAGACTGAGGTTCAGAGAGTTTTTATGTCTTGACCAAAAAAGTAGTATCTCTATTTAGTGGCAGAAGCTTGTCTTAGCACTAAGGTTCAATGGCCAACAACCAGTATCTCTAAATTAAGATAAATCAATCTTTGTAATGATACTATATTACATTTTTGTACACATAATCATGATTTGGGAGTAAACTAGTGATAAAAGTAAAGGCTATAGTGAATACATTTCACGTATTCATAATTGGTTTTCTCTCCTTTGATACAAGTGGATATGATTTTAACAAAAATTTTTCAGTGAGGATTAAAACCTCTTTAAGAGTCTACAAGCCAATCAAAAGGTTCAATTTACACTATTCTTACTATTTTTTCCTATCAACTTCCCCAAATAAACACAAAAATCTTTGTATTTTATCTACCTCTGAGCCAAATTACTCTCTCACTCAGTTCTATGGTTCCATAGTATCTCATTTGTTTCCAAGCCACTGAAAATATTTAGATTTAACTAAACTTACATAATTTTTCTGAATTGTTCATATAATTTTAACTTAAAGAGAATGCCATTAAATTTGCTTACATGGGAAAAAAGTAATTTTTAAAGAGGTATAATTAAGGCTAGCATTTTTAAATATAGAAGTAGTAAATCAAAAATCATCCTTGGATTGTGATTGGGGTTGGGGCAAGAAGAAAAATGACAGATAAGTAAAACAGGTAAGTCTACATGCATTTTATTACTTGCTGTGTTGATACAATTTTTCATAACTTCTCTAAGTTCAAGGTTTGCAGCAAAAGCAAAATAAAACTGCCCAATATAAAGAGAAAAAGGCCATGGTTTAGAGATAGATACAGGAGACCTCACTGTACAAGGAAAACATTTTTAACTTTTTAGCCCAAAGGTGCTCCATTTCCAATTAAAATACTGTTAATAACTCATTTTGCCTTTTGAACACCTAATCTCATTCACTCATATCACCAACTTCAATGAATTCGCCAAATGACTGAATGACAAATTCAGACAAGACACTAACCTTTTTGAGAGCCCCCGTGTGTTTCCAGGCTGACCTATCTTCCTCATTGCATTTAACTGAAAGTGCCACGAGAGCTTGCGTGTACAGTAGGGTAAAAAGCACCTTCACAATGCACGTGAAGTGGTCTACAAGAGAAAGAAAAGATCATTATTTCTTGGGAATCTAGACATTTTTTACTGAAGATAATTTCACAAATAAATGTCTTTCCTTGCACGTGTAGCTGGTTTTTGTTCAACACTTAAGTGATAAAGTAATAATGTGACATTATATTTGCTACCCAACAGATCTGAAACTATGAAAACTAATTTCCTTTATTCATGTATATAATATGAAAATGAGAGGAATTTAGCATAGTGGAAAGTGCTCTGTTTTAGAAGACTAGAATGCTAATGCCACTGAATTTCAAAACAGTTGTGTAACCTTGGCAAATCCCGTTACTAGACATCATGTGCTTAATAACAATGTCTGCGAGTCTGAGTGTTTAAAACCAACACTTCATCTGTTTCTAATATGATATATATCTTATGAAAAATAATACTATACAGTATAGATCTTCTAAAGTAAAAAAAAAACACTCAATGTTTTAAGTACTCTAACTGAATTTGAAAATTATAACAATGCAAAAACAGTAGTAACAATACATAAAATGCCTGGTAGCTTCTGGCACATATTAGATACATAACAAATGGTAGCTTAATCATCATAATTAACATTTATATAACATTTAATTAACATTTCTAATAACTTAGAAAATTTCTTCAAATGTCTCCTTTCAAAAGAATCCTCAAAAGTCTCAACTGGACAACTGAGCTTCAAAAAGGTGTGCCTGTGGTAACAAAGTTATTAAGTGCCCAGGTCTGAACTAGCATCCATACATATCATTCAGATTCCGTATTCCTTTTATTATACTATGCTACTCACCTAGTAACTGGTTACTACCATTTAATCAGTTGCTAAATTCAGACACTTGTAGACATCCTTGATACTTTCCTACCTCTTTCTCCCCACATTAAAACAATTACCAAATTCTGTCAACTCATTTTAAATATCTCAAGTCAGTTCTAATAACCTGGACCAAGCTTCTAACCTTTCTTGCCTAGATCTATAAATTTCAGCCTAAGTAGCTGTGTTGGGGGTCCCCAAGACCACCTCCAGATTTGATGACTCACTGGGAAGACTCACAAAACTCAGTATACAGTCCTATGATTTGTTACAGCAAAAGGATACAAAGTAAAATCAGCAAAAAGAAGAGGCATATTGGGTGAAGTCCAGAGGAAAATTTCAAAAGTCCTCTCCCTGCAGAATCACACAGGATGTACTTAATTCCCCCAGTAATGTGTTGTGAAAGCATGTGTAAAATATATACCAGGAAACCGTGTTAACAGACTCAGTGCCCAAGATTTTTATTGGGAGCAGTCACACAGACACCACCTGCCTAGCATAGACTGAAGTTCTAGGTTCCCAGGAAGAAAGCAGATGTGTTCAGCATAAACTACATCTGTACAGTTGAGGCACAGGCAGCCACTCTTACCTGTGGGACGATGGAAAGCCTCCCAAAATCAAAATTCCCAGATACCAAAGGCCAGCCTTGGAAGCAGGACTTCCAAAGGACGGCAGTCAGGCCTTTTTGTTAACTCTTCTCTGCAGTGGTTTATCTGCAGTTACCCCTTAGCCCTCTGTAATCTTTTGTTTGTTTTTTTGTTTGTTTATTACAGAAAGACTGATCTTTTTAAAAGAAGTATTTGGCATCCTTCCACTGGGATCTCCATACAAGCTTTAACACTCCCTCCTCATGGCCTGGCTAACTCTTAAATCAGTCAGCTGACACCTTAAAAGTCACGCCCTAAGGAAAATCTTGCCTATTTTAAATTTGTGTTTTTGTGTGTGAGCACTTGCACATGCGTACATGCACACACATGCTGTCTCTTACCAATGTTGATGGGTTGGGGTGGTAATTTAATATAAACTGAGCCAGTTAGAGTACCTATCTAGGATTTTTCTAACTGGAGGTAAGGGGTGTAAAGCTGTGAGTCTGGAAATATGAGAAGCCACGCTCCTGGTCTATGGCAGAGACTGTCTAAGGCATGACTGAACGAAGCAGAGCCACAGATCCACAGAGAGAAGACAGACCCAAGATCACAAGAACTCTGCCATCTGAAGCCCTGGTTCTAGTCATCCCTAAGAATACCAACTCCCACAGTTTGGGTATGTGAGTCCAAGAGTGCTCTTTCTTTGTGTTTATAAGCTAGCTCTAAATGGATTTCTAAATATCCTAACATCTAGGTACTTAACATATGCCAGGATGTAGACAGTAAGGACTTAGCATTTGGATAGTGAGAGAGAGACAGACAGACAGACAGTTGTGTGTATGCACAAGGTGTAATGGGAGCAAATAGGAGGGGGAACTATACAGAATAAGGGTAGGGCACAGAGAAAAATTAGAGCCTCCTGCCCCGACGAGGAGAGTTCGTCTTTAACGAAGAGAAATAAACCATAACAAGAAAGGCAATGATGGGATGAGGCAAGGAAAGGGGATTTCAGACAGAGGAAGTCATTTGGACAAGGATCACAAAAAAGAGCTCAAAAGTTACAAGAACTGCAAACTGTCCAGTGTAACTATAAGTAGTGATCACTGAGAGATGAAGCTAGAAAAGTGATCTTTATGCCGAAGACCAAAGGTTGTAAACTGTAGGCTATTTGTCTGAATGCAGCCTGCAGAGATGTTTGGTTTGCCTTTATCCAGTTTTGTTTTTAGTTACTGACATTCAAAAATAGGGTATTTCTTGTCAAAGTCCAGAATTCTACTTACTCTTAAAAAATAGGATGATTTGACAACACTGGGCTCACATTCTTACATGACAACAATTATCTGGAGCTGAGTGGTAAGCTTCCTCTTTGGCCAAGTGTACATTCTCTAGCTTATCACAGTCCCCTACTCCCAGTTATATCAAACCAAAGGCAAGGAGTCAATAGATAACATTATTGTTAAGAATTAATTTAGGCTATGAAGCCAAATTGTCTAGATTTAAATTCTGACTCTTGTGATCTTAGGCAAGTTAAACACTGCTTTTATTTCTTCATTTGTTAAATGTAGATAATATCACTTACTATAAAGGGATTAAGTGAAATACTGTTTAAACACTTAAATGCT
Source organism: Vicugna pacos (assembly GCF_048564905.1). Taxonomy (NCBI): domain Eukaryota; kingdom Metazoa; phylum Chordata; class Mammalia; order Artiodactyla; family Camelidae; genus Vicugna; species Vicugna pacos. The sequence continues at coordinate 43,270,604 of NC_132991.1, read as the reverse complement.
TAAAATAGTGCTTGGCAATGGGCAATCAGTAAACATCTGTTGTCATTAACATTCCTATTTACATTACTTCTTTGATATCTATAAGCATTTGATTTATAGCACCTAGACTGGGCAATGAGAAGTAATTTTAAGCAGGATAGTGCTTATAAGCTATTAGATTTAAGCAGGATAGTGCTTATAAGATATTAGATTTGCATTTTAAAACATTCGCTGCTGCATCTTAGAAGAAAGGGCCTGAAACAAGACTTAGGCAAGAATACCTATTATCAGATAGCAAAGGTATTCTAGCGTATGTCAAATAAGATGGCCTGATGGAGAGAATGGGTCAAATTAGAGAAATACTTAGGTGACAGAAATTATAGGATTTGGTAGGCTTTGGCGGTAGAAAATGATGGTAGTCTTTCATTATACGAAAAGTAAACAGGAGTAGTGCTGACTAAAATGGAAAACAGAGGAAGAGAGCAAGTTTGGACGGAAAGAAAATAAATTAATGTTATAGGTGTTGAGTTTGAGGCATGTGTAGAAACCCGGGTCTGCAGCTCACCAAATCTGGAGTTAGAAATTTGGGAATCATGAAAGAATGGGTAAAGCTGACACTACGGGAAAGAAGGCAAAATTGAGATGGGGTCAGGAACCAAAGAACAACTCAAAGAGTGGTAAGAGGAAGAGCCTTGAAAACAAGTGAAAAAGAGACAGGAGGAGAACCGGGAAAGGATGGTATCACCAAAACCAAAAAAGAGTATTTCACGACAAATGATTTAATAGAATGATAAAAGTTACAGAATTTGTCAGCTAAGTACAAATAAAATGATTTTAACTAGGAGGTCATTTATATTGCTTAGTAACACCACTCACTTATAGCTTCTTCTCACTGTAAACTACATAAATTAATTTTTAATTAAAAAGAAATAAAGCATTTAAAGAAATGACAGCTACTTTAAGCATAATTTTAGCTTTTGTTGTAGCAAAGTACTTTTTAAAAATTACTTTGCTTTGATTACCATAATTTTTTGAAATACTTAACTTGACAGTTTAAAGTCACAGATTAAGTTTAAGTTCTCATATTCACTTATCCATTTAAGAAATATTTATTTATTGAGTAGTTACTATGTGTGAAATCAATATCTTTTAGGGACTTAAGAAAAAAATAAGTAATCACTCATTTGAGGTATATATTAAGTCAAAAGGTTCCCATCTTCCAAGGTGACAAAGAGACCAAAGCCCTTCAAATACAATCAAAATTCAAAAAGGAGAAAATGAACTGGACATCTATTCTCAATGTGTTTTTTAACGAACTAAAAATCTACCATCAAACTACCTGAGGGTAAACAAAGGAAGATCAATACTTCTTTGAAATGCCTTAGAAGCAGAGACTTTAAACAATGGCACAGATTTTAAGTTTTATAGTGCTACTGAATGACAAGGAAAAGGGGCAGGATGGTTGGGAGATACTGCACTTTCAAGGGCTCAATAATAAAAGCTTGCTCCTATTGATCACATGAGAAGAAGAGTTTATCAGACAGAAATATTAGCCTGAAGCTCTTTAAAAAGTGAATTTTTCCTTAGAATCACAAACTAAAATATATTTTTTACTTCATATTCTAAGTTGCTGTGAGGATTAAACTACTAGTAGATGGCACATTTATCTCATCACGCTATTTTAGAAGATGAAGTGATCATTTTGTTACTAATATGTAATTCATCACTGTTAAAAATCTGAAACATCATAATTCATAAAATTAAAACAACTTTTTAAATAGATATTACACATAAATCTTTGTTCCTATTTCTGATTCTTTTTCATCCAAAGATTCTAAAAAAGGAATAAATAGTTCAAAGGATACTGATGTCAAGCTGAGACGACAGCTTGACTCTGGAATTATACAAACAAAATCTGAGTAAACCAGATTTTCTTCAGCAGGTAAGGCAAGAAAACACAAGAAATTTTCAAAAATCAGATAATTAAATATTTAGTGAGTACACACTCTATGCAACGGCATCTGTGCTGTGTTTTGCAAGAGTAATCCAGAGAATGGATAATCTCCCAGAGAGATACAGTTCCTCAACAAACATCCATTTATTTATTGGCTTGCCTACAAGTACCAGACTCAGTGCAGGTGATAAACAAGAAGACAAAGAGGATTCAGATGCTTGCAAGTTTCTTTCCATTAACTGTTTTAGAGTTAAGGTGATACAAAATGCTTCAAGCTTCTAAAACCCAAAAGTGAAAATCACACAAGTAAATAGGGTATAATCTGAAGACAGTATCAGATACTTTATTCTTTTCCTACCATGAAGAATTTTTGTAAAAAAAAATATACTATTCCACTGCTTCCATAAAGCACTCTGCACAGACCTATGCAAACATCGAATCTTCTTAGTCTTCCCTTTTAGGACCTGAGTTACTAACTAATGTGCTCTGATTCTCTTCAAAATGTCTAGTCTACAAGGAAAAACAACTATGATGTGTTTTTTTGTGTGATAAGGTCGAGTTTATTTTCTCTCTGATGAGTGAAGAACCCAGTTTATAAAACTTTCTTTGCCTTATTCCACAGAGAACCGAGAAAAGATCCCAAGCCCATCCAACAACTAATAAGGTAGTTAATGCTGTTCCTTTAGGTATACTTCAGGGCAATTGAGGTTTGGGTCTCATAAATTGTCAGCATTCCCAAAGAACATTATAGAAGTGATCACAATATAAGATATAAAGATTCAAACCAAAGTAATAGCTTTCTTGAATTTCAAAAGAGAAAATAAGCAATTTACCAGAAACTACAACAAATGGATATTTAACACCTCCATTCCACAAACATTTATTGAGCATATGATGTATCAGGTAGGCATGTGGGATACACATAATGGTGCTAATCCCTGAGGAACTGAAAGTCTAGAGATAGTGATATTAAAGAAATTCTACTATTATGACAGAGAGACAAGTGTCAAAACAGAACTATGAACAAGTTATTGTAAGAAAGAGAAAAAGAGATATCCAAAAGAAAGGCTTTTAGGAGAAGGTAGCACTTAAGGTAAAGCAGCACCGGAAGTTATTAAGTGAATAAAGGAGAAATGGCAAGTATTTGAATACGTTCAATACTCTCCTACGTTAAAAACAAACAAAAAATAAATTACATCCACATATAGCTTGTTCTCTCCCTACATTCATTCTTGATAACTCTCTCTGCTCACTATCTCTATTCGCTCCTTTCTCTCTCATTTCCCATCCATTACAATCTGCATCTGATTTGACAACTACTCAAAAGCAACTTCCTTAATGCTATTCCTTATTATAGAATTATTTGTCTATGACCAAGAGTCCTCAGGAGAATTTATATTTAACTCACTTTTATGGGCCAAAATTCTTTTGAAAATATGGTAAGAGCTATGGAACTTCTCAGAAAAAAATGTATATATACATATAAAATTTTTCTGTATCATTTTAGAAGATTCATGGATTCCCTGAAGCCCTCTAATGAACCCCAAAGCACAGATTAAAAAGCCTTTGTCTGAAGAAGCTATCGAAGACTACTGGGGTCATATCAACAGACACACGCCAACATGAACCAAACACAAGTTTTAAACAGTTACTATTCTACACTGGAATTAAAAAACATAACATTTGCTACAATCCACGAATTCATAGCAATACTAAAAAACAAAAAGCAATCACTTTTGGAAAATGCTAAAAAAAAAAAAAAAAGCCCTCTCATTTTTCTGAGAACTGGTAAATAAAAAAAAAAATCAAGCATTTAAACTGACTTTCCTGTCTAGAAGTAAACCCACATCTTTATGGTCAGATTAATGTATGATAAAGGAGGCAAGAATATTTGATGGGAGAGGGAAAAAAAAAGAATACACAATGAGGAAAAGACAGCTTCTTTAATAAATGGTGCTAGGAAAATGTGACAGCTGTATGCCAAAAAATCACATTGAACTATTTTCTAACACCATACACAAAACAAAACAGAAAGCTAATTTTCCACCAGAGAATGGTTAATTATTTGACAGAATATTTTAAATGTCTTCAAATGAAAACTACAGACTATGGAGCAATAATTAAAGTGTTTTGAATATAATATTAATGCTGTTAATATCATACGAGTAAATTAAAAATAATGGGACTTCACATTTTCAATAACTGATACTATTATATCAAAATAAGTATGCATGTAGATAAGGTAGAGGCATTAACTGATGACAGTTTGCTCTATTTTTCACATTTTTGTATTATTTTAATTAAAAAAAGATTTTCAGAGAGATTTCTCTATGTCTTTACCTTATTATTGACAAAAAGCGAAAAAAAAGATCCACAAGGGGAGAAAAACTTAATTTCACTGTCATCTTCTTTAGATATACATGATTACTACTGATTAATAGGAAAAAAATGCTATTTACCTCAGAACATTTCCATCAGACTGAATGCTGTATTTATGCCCACAATTTTTACAAGATTCATTATATATATAATATAATCAAGAATCTGAATTAAAAGACATACCTTTGCGTAAAGGTTGTGGCATCATTAGGATCTGGATGAGCAAAAGGGATGTAACATCATGATAAAGAATTGGAACCTCAGGCTGTTGCTCCTCATTTCCCAGTCTAAAATAAAAATGCATAATCATTTTAGACAGTGTTGTGTATCTCTTCTTTTTAATTCATTTTATATTTCACATATATGTCTATGTACAGAAATAAAACTTTTACAAGCAATTGAGAAACCTCAAAAGAAAAAGTGAGGGGCCATATTTTTTGCCTAAAAATATAATCTTTTCCTTGACTCTGCCTAATATGAAAAAATTACATGGAAAATTTATGAAGTCTTACAAAAGTAAACAATTGGGATACATTAACCTGATTATGAGTCTTTCTGATCTCTTAGATTACAGAAATCAAATGAAGCACTAATGGGTACTTAAGAGAATTAGTTTCACTACAAATGGGGTGACACCTAGTTAGGACATTTGATATCACAAACTTCATACTAAAGAATAAATGTTCGTGTTACAAAAGAACAATTCACAAACATGTTACACTGAAAAGGCATGGTTAATATCTCTTGTTAAAAGTTGTTTCAACTTTATGACTAACAAAAAATTCAAATAAACTCTTTAACATTTTCAAAGTTTCAAAAAAAGATAACAATAACCAAAGAAGAACTTAAAATACACTATAAAAGACAAAATAGTAAACCTAAGGAATGTGTAGTACTATAAAACACACAGAATATATTATAAAGCAAATCTTTTTATTCTAAAAGAATTTTTAAAATTCCTTCAGAAGCTTAAATTTTTTGATCATAGGTTTAATTTTTAATGTAAGAAAATAAAATTAAATTTTAAGCTTCCAGAATTGTCTAACCTCTAAAGTTACACTTCAGACTAGACTTGGCATAAACCAAAATTGCTCAAATCTTTTGTTAGGCTCCATCATTCAACAAATATACACTGATTATTTTCTGTATGTCAGGCACTGAACACACTGGTGGGTAAACCAATCCCTGCTGCTGGGAAGCTCATATAACTGCCAGAGGAAGACAGCACTTCAAATGTCTCCACTTTCTACAAGTATCTCTTCAGTATACTTGTCTTCCTCTCCAAAGGTAGCCTTCCATTAATGCTACAAATCCTAGTATTTCTTGTCTTTTAAGTCTCTCTAGCATCTCTTCTTTACAAACCCAAAGTTCTCAAAAGTAAAAAATCTAGGGGGCACTACTTCCTCACCTATTCTTCAAATTCCCACAGAAACGGTTTTCCATTAGTCAACAATACTCTAATTACAATATCACTTATTTATTGAATTTGGGTTTTTTTGTGGGGGGAGGGAGGAAATTATATTTCTTTATTTATTCCTGGAGGAGGTAGTGAGGACTGAACCTAGGACCTCGTGCATGATAAGCATGCATTCTACCACTTGAGCTACACCCTACCCCCTCCCTGGACATTTTTCAATCTTTATTTTACCATCCCTCAACTTTGGACATAGGGGAACGCTCTTGTCTGGAAAATTCTTTTGGCTTTTATAAAACACTTTCCCAGGCTTCCTTCTACCTCTGTGATTATCCACTTTAATCTTCTTGCCAGGTTCTTTTTCCTCTGACCAACCAAGAAATAGTGCTGTTCCCCAAGGCTCCAATTCTCACTCTCCCTTCATACTACTGACTCTTCGAAAAACCTTCTAACCCATGACTTCAGTCGTCAGCTATACATTGATGAATCCCATGTCTGTATCTCCAGCCATGACTCCCTTGACTTCTCTATCTGAATATCCACTACCTCCACCTGTATATCTATCAGGCAGCTCAACCTCAACATTCCTGAAACTGAACTCATAATCATTCCACTCTACTCTACACACACAATCACATCCTAGTCATAATCAATATGCTCTCCCTTCTATAGTCATAGTCTTGATGTGGCTTACTGATTATATTCTCTAGCAATTAGCACAATGCCTGAAGCATAATACATACAATAAAAGTATAATCAATAAATAAGAACTTGGGAACAACCAAACTCATCTTATCTTACCCCATATTTAATTGGCAGTAAGTCCTAATGATTCTGTCTTTACTCCCTCTTAGCCATCCCTATGACTACTGCCTTCTATTTGATCTTCCCTCATTTTATGTCCCTCCAATACATCCTCTACATGGTTGTGCCCCAAAAAGATGCTTACACAGAAACTGAATCTAGTTTACCAGTATCTCCCCAATGCTTGGATTAAAATAGTTAATAAAAACTAGCTTAATAAACAAATAAATAAATGAATGGAAAAATGGATGAATGGATGGATAAATGAACAAACAGGAGGCAAAAGAGACAAAAACTAGATAGCCAGCATACCAGATCATAAAGAGACAGATAAAACGAGCTGAGGAAAGAAATATCTTAGTAAATTACAAACTTATTGAGATTAGGCACCATAGGTCACTACACATTTTTGTATTTCTGTGGTTTTATGACAGTTCCTTTAATGAAATGAACTAAATGACTCAAAAGGAAATATGCAAAAAGGGTGAAACTAGACCCAAACAAAAGGGGAAAAGAGTAAGAAGAAAGTAACATTGAAAAATCCTTGCTGACCTACGGATAAAAAAGACAGTGATAAAAACAAAAACATGTCCATTAAAAACTGTTTAAAGTAAAAATGATTTGGGATTATCAAACTGTTGCATTAAATCTAACAGATGATTAAAAGACTCAGAATTAGAAGGAACTTTATGGATCCATTTAAACTAGCCCAATCTTACCCCTATAGAAAGACCTACTTTACTGCACAAAAATCGAAGAGGCTTAAGAACTTCTTGCATCATAACCAAAAACCTACAAATTTTAGGTATAGAAAAGAACATTCCCAAATGAGTAAACTATAGTTTCTTAAAATAAGGATGTTATAAGCAACTGAAAAGCTTAAAGAGCTAACAGAATTCCAGATTCTCATTTATTTTATTATGTTATATGTCAACAATTTTATTTGGTAATAGAAGCAATCTTTGTCAAAATTAGAGGTGGATTACTTTTTGCTATTACTTATTTACTTATTATTATTATTATTATTGCAGACTTTCAGATATTATTTAAAATCAGTCTAAAGCTACATAAGAATGGAAAACTCTATGGTTAAGAAGATTATACCCTCTATTATGATTATTCAAAACTTGTTAAAAATTTAGCAACTTTAATATTAAATACAAGTAAGAATTAAGAATGTATAGTTTAACAAATGTTTCAAAACTAAAGGATTAAAAAAAAAACGAATTACAATGGAAAGAACGTGAAATGTTCCCAGTTGAGGAAACTCTCTACTACAAAGGTAACTATCTTTCCCAGATTAATTTATGAGTTTAAAACAATTCTGATCAAAATCACAAGTGAAGTGAACGGTTTAGAAAATGATTCTAAAGATTGTCTGGAAGAATAAACAGGTGAGAACCGTAAAGAAAAATTGGGACGTGGAAAGGAAAAAAGAGAGAAATATAATCTAACCAAAGATATACTCCTCAGTATGTAAACCAGCATGGTTTTGTTGCAGAAATAGGTTTGTAGCTCAATAGGAAAAAAGGGAAAGTCTCTAATTAGGACTATAATATACAGAAACTATCTATATACTAGTGTGTAATAAATGGGACACAAAATTGCTGAAAAATTAGCTAGATATTTGAAAATAAATTTAAATCTTCACCTATTACTATTGATGTAAACCAATTCCACCTAGATTATATATTTTTAAAAATCATCCTATAAGAAAACTATAGAGTATATATAGGTAGATATTGCAAATCCTAAGATGGGAAACACATTGTAACACTGATTCTAAAGGTAAACATCAAATCTTGGATGAGATAGGCAGGCATTCCAAGTAGGAAAGTAATAAAAAAAAATAAGAAGTATGGGTCTGATTGGTTTGGCTAAATGAAAATTTAAAACTGTATGTCAAGAAGTAATTTTAAAATTAAAAGGAAGCATATTCTGGAAAAAAGTTTCAACATCTACAACAAAGTAAAGTATACTTTAAGCTATAAAAATCATTAAGATAATTTTTTAAAAATAAGATGCCAACAGAAAAATGAGCAGATGTCCTGACTATATAATTCACAAAGACTATACAAAGATAGCTGATAAATACGAAATATTTACATGAAGTTAACTTCACCAGAAATCTAAAATATGTATATGCTTTCATATTATCTTACAGTTCTGGGATTATATCTGACATGTCAAGATATACACATCATCTGATATTACTGTGGAAATGGAGAAACAATTTCAATGATTAACAACAAGAATGAATAAAATAAATTAGGTATATGGTTTAAAGAGTCTTTTATAATATCATGTGTCATTTAAAAAGCATATTCTGAAACTGATATAATATGATTCAAATAGCTTTTTAAAAATCCATAGTAAATATACAGAAAAACAGAGACTGGAAAGAAATGTTTCAAAATGTTAACAGTATTAAGAGGAATTTCTGGAAAATAAAATTAATTTTTCCCCTCATATTTGCTCTCATTTTTATGGTTTATCAGTTCATTAATACAGCATGTGGGTTATGAAATTTTATATTATTTCATTCTTTCTCAACATTTTAGTACATTCTAAACATTGTACAGTAAATACAATTTTATAATCAGGAAAAATTTACAAAAAAAAAGAAAATTACTAGCTAATATCAAGAAAAGTGATTTACTTTCCTTAGCGAGAACATGCAAAATACTCATAGCTTGTTAATTTTATCTACAAACACAAATACACACACACACACACACACACAATTGCTTTTGGGGTGGGGAGAAGCAGCGGGATAAATTCAAAGTTTCAAAGTATCTCCCCACCAGATACTTAATAATTACAAAGGATAAAATAATAACTTTACAGTAGAAAAATGTCGTAGATTCACATTAGCCAAATAATCAATTAGCATTAATAACAAGACAAATCTACAGCATGTGCCTCCTGATATGACACAGTAAAAAGAACACAATATTACTTCTGCAGTATTTCTGCCAAAAGTTCATTACCTGAATCTAACCACAAGGAAATACCGGACAAAAAAAAATTGAGGGGTTCTACAAAATAATTGGCCTCAGCTCTTCAAAGAAAAAAGTCAATGTCATGAAATACAATTGTTGGGAACAACTTCAGACTGAAGGAAATTAAAGAGACAGGAAACTAAAGACAAGTATGATCTTTAATTTTCCTTGTACTGCATTTTCATTTCCCAGGACATTACTGAAATAACTGCAAAATCTGAATAGGTTCTGCATAAGGTAGGTGTTAATATTAATTCTCTAAATATCCAACTAACTCAGCACCATTTACTATTAAGACTGTGCTTCCCATCTGCTCCACAGTGCCATCTATGCTATAAATCCAAAATCCAAGTATGTGTAGGCCTTGTTTGTTTGTTTTAATAAGCAAATACAAATTTATTTTCTCATCCCCTCATACCACTGGTGATGACACAAGTGATAGCATAAAGTACAGATTTTATGCTCCTAGATTTGTTTTTCTCTTACCATTGTATCTTAATGAAGATCTTTCCATATCAGTAAACAAAGTGCTTTCTCACCTTTCTTTCTCTCTCTCTCTCTTTTTTTTCCTGGTAGGTCTGTTTTAATTTACTATTGTAGGGAAGGAAAAGCAGTAGTATATTTGATAGCTTTATGGCAAAAAATAAAATTGGATCTATTCCTTATAACATACATCATGATAAATTCCACATAGATTAGACATTTAAATGTAAAAACTGAAGCCACAAAAAAGCAGAAGAATTATATATCTGATAAGAGGTTAATATCCAGACTACATAAAGAACTCAGACACTCAATAGCAACAACAAAAAAAATCCAATTAAAAAATGGGCAGATGATCTGAATAGACATTTTTCCAAAGACATACAGATAATTACGAAGTACATGAAAAGGTGTTCAACATCACTAATCAGCAGGGAAATGCAAATCAAAACCATCACACCTGTTGAAATGGCTTTCATCAAAAAGACAACAAATAACAAGTCTTGGTGAGGATGCGGAAAAAAGGAAACCCATGTGCACTGCTGGTGGGATTGTAAACTGGTGCAGCCACTATGAAAAACAGCATGGAGGTTCCTCAAAAAAATTAAAAAATAGAACTACCATACGATCTAACAGTGATTCTACTTCTGAGTATTTATCTTAGGGAAACAAAAACATTAACTTGGAAAGATATACACACGTCCATGTTCACTGCAGCATTATTTACAATAGTCAAGACATGGAAACAATCTAAGCATCCACTAATGGGTGATAGGTGAATGGATAAACAAAATGTGGCACACACACACACACACACACACTGGAATATCATTCAGCCATAAAAATGAAGGAAATCTTGCCATTGGTGAAAACATGAATGGACCTTGAGGGTATTATGTTAACCAAAGTAAGATAAGACAGAAAAACAAATACCATACAATCTCACTCATACACGGAATCTTAAAAACAAAAAACAAAACAGAAAACCCTCCTAGATACAAAGAATAGACTGGTGGTTTCCAGAAGTAGGGATGGGAGGTGCAGGGTGGGGATGTGTGAAGGTGCTCAAAGGTACAAACTTCTAGTTATATAATGTACATATAGAGATGTAATGTACACCCTAATGACTATAGTTAATAATACTGTATTGTATATTTGAAAGTAGCTAAGAGATTAAATCCTAAAAGTTATCATAGAAAAAAAGAAATGAATGAATCCCTTTATCAGGTAATGGGGAAAGGCCTGAGTCAAAATGGGTTAGGTTCCAGAATTAATAAATAAAAAAATTAATAAATATGACTACATTAAAAATAAAACTTTGCAAATCAGTAGGTAAAAACTACTTTTATTGAAATCATACTTTGAACAATTCAACAATGACTTCCACATAAGAAGAACATTAAGAAATTGCAGTCGGCAACTAGGATCTAGGAAGGTTTTCAGTTAGAAGAAAAAGCAGGAGAGGAAGCGATGTAATAAAGGCACAAGGAATTCAAGGACTGGAAAGTATTTCAGTTGAAGCACAGAATACACATGAAAAAGAAAAAACGCAACTCTGTGACAACTTAGAGTGGGCATTAGCTGTTATCTCAATGTAAGTTATCTCTCAAATGTACTGTCGAGTTTCCAGATACATCTTCCAATTCAGCCAATATATTTTTTCTAGTAAACTCTTAATTGAAGTATTACATACATACAGAAAAGTGCACAAATCCTAAGTATAAAGCCTAAGTTTTCACAAAGTGAACACACGTAACCAACAGTCAACTTAAAAAAAAACAGGCACTACCAGCTCCCCAGAAGCCCCTACCGTGAAGCCATCCCATTAAGCATAAACACTGTCTTCATTTCTAACACCATGAATTAGTTTTGCTCATTTCTGAACTTTAAATAAATGGAATCATTATAATCTATACTCTTTCTTATTGGTTCCTTTTACACAACAGTAAGTCTGAGAGGTTCATCCATGTTGTTGTTTTCACTTGTAAGTTTGTTATCTTATTGCAGTATAATATTCTATTGTATAAATTTAGCACATTTAGAATTTTGAATCAGAATTAAGAATTGGATTTATAGAATACTTAGATAGTAATTACAATTAGACAATAATTAGAATTACCATTCTACTAATGATGAGCGTTAAGACAGTTTCAGTTTTTAGCTACATAAATAGTTCTGCTATGAACAGACTTGTTAAACACTGTGGTGTCGTGGAGTTAACTCATACTGGTTCATGAGAACCCACTGTTAACTTTTCAGGTTAGCTGTGAATCAGCTGTTACATAAAACCACCATTAAAATTAAATTACAAAATAAATAAATAAATAAATAAAACTTTGCAAGGCAAAAACAAAAAAGTCATAAACTAAAAAGACATTAGACAACCTGGTGAAATACATTTGCACCTTGTCACACAAAGGACTAACATCTATATCCATAAACATTTTTTAAATGAAGAAGAAAAAGACCAACAACTTGATTTTCAGAAACGAACAACAAATAAGAAATGCAAATGGACAGGAATGGTTGACAGAGGTCTCTGAATTTACTTTACTATATATAGTTTTTACTTTGGAATAAAGAATAAGTTTATATAATTAAAATTTAAAAATCCAGGGGAAAACAGGCAATTTTTAAATATGGAAGGGAAAAAAGAAAACAAATGAGCCTGACTACAGATTTTTGGGTTTTGTTTATGTTTTATTTGAATGGAGGTACTGGGGATTGAACCCAGAACCTGGTGCATGCTAAGCCTGTACTCTACCACTGAGCTATACCCTCCTCCAAGCCTGTCTATAAATCTAGTTGATGGCAATACCACACAAGAAAAAGTTACTTCAAATGACTTAAAATTTAGTATTTCATCTATACATCCCTAGTGGTATATTTCTAAGGATGAAACTTAAGATTAGTAGTAATATTAGTTTAAAAAAAACCTGTAGTTATACTGTAGGTTATGGAAATAGTAAAGATGTTATCAATATCATTAGGAACCAAGATTTCCAGAGTAAGAGAAAAAATATGCAAATAACAATAAGAAACAAAATATAACCTTGCAATCTTAGGACTGAATTACAAATACCAATAAGAACTCAAGTTCTTTTTCTCCTTAAAAAAAAATTTCCAAACTATTCACCAGAATGGCCTATAATCAATGATAACACAATAGCTAAGGACACCCCTGAGCACTCAGATTATGATGTCTAAATACCATTTCCCATTAAAAGGAATTACATGGAGAAATGGCTGATTCCAAGTATAAAGTGGAAAATATACAAAATAAACCTGGGTCAACTTATTGTGTCAGAAAGCAAGGATATTCCCAAAGACTACTTGGATCATGTTGACATACAATAGCCAATCTAAAGGGATTCTCACTAACCTAAAAAGGATGCAACCTGCTGAAAAGAATGTCTGAAACAGGAGTGAAAGACAAGTATATAAAAATCCATGAGATCATACAATAAATAACCACAACTTATTGGTCACCATGGGAAGTTGCTAGGGTATTAACTCACTTCTTGGCAGGCTTATAAATTGGGAAGAGTTAAGCATTCATCCTGTTAAACTATGTTTCAGGGTAACCAAACAGCCGATGTGGGAAAGTTCTTCTGTATAAAAACTATCTAACCAATAATCAGAAGGAAGGCTTTTTGTATTTTTTTTTTTAAATCACTGTTTCACAGCCCCTAATGAAATACTGGATTTAGGCAAGAATCATCACAGGTTGCAAAAATCATCAGGTGAAAGGCTGATGATGAACTTTACAGTGAAGGGATCAGACTAAGGCTAATTGAACCCACTGATCAATTGTGATATTAAAAAAAAGACAACCAGCCATTATGTGCCTCTATCTGAATGTTTTATCCGCATAAAAACTAATGAAATTCTTTAAAAGATTTTGTGTCTCTTGGTAGGAATTTTTACGGAAAGTATAACGGTAAACTGTTTTCAGATTTTATCATTTCATAAGGAAAATTCACAAATTCATAAAGAATTTCAACCCTATTTTTACACTTAACTATTTTTCAATAACAGTTTTAACTGAATTTAATCTCTCAGTAATACTTACTGCGAATTCATCTCTTCTACCAACTGCGTAAGCTTTCTCCAGGGATTATACTCAGAATCAATGCTATAAAGCCGCATGTGCAAGGCTAGTACATGGAACAGTTGATCTAAACAAATTGAAGAAAAGGTAATTAGAAAGTTCACACAATTCTTCCAGAACAAAATTTCTAAAATTCAGGCAGAATTTCTAACCAATTTATAAGGAAATGTTTCCTACCCTTATAATTACAATTCACCAAGTTTAAGTACCAATTACTTCATGCTTTCTTTTAAGGTAAACTAAAATAAATGTCCAAGTGAGTTTTACTAGAATCCGAACTGTCCTTATGCTCAGTCTTAATACAGGAATGGTTTGTTTTCCTCATCTCCTGTCACAGACCTACTTTTCCTTGGCTTTATGCTTCTGTAGTCTTGATAACTTGTACTTCTCACTATTGTAGTCTTCTAACCAAAATTTACTATTATCTTCAACACCCTACTGTGGGTAATACGCATAACAACACCCATGTATTTTTTAAATGAAGGTACTGGGGATTGAACCCAGGACCTCGTGCATGCTAAACACACACTCTAGCACTCTACCACATATGCTCCTACCTCCACCCCAGTCAAAGGGTTCTTTCTAATGTCTCTTTTTAAGATGAAAGTCAACTTAAAGTGTATTTGATTTCATCAGAAGCATAGAAGTTGCCATTTTATTGATCTGTTTGCCATTGAAACCATGGCCAGCATAAAAATAATGTTGCAATCTGCCTATTTTCCTAGTCTCTGCCATAATTAAAGAATCACAAATGTTAGAAAAAAAGCTTTTTCATCTTCTTATATGTCCTCATTCTACAGATGAGGAAATAGATCCAGAGAAAGGAAGTACCTTGCCATGTCACTCTAATATTCACTGGAAAAGCTAAGTACAGAATTTAAGATGTATTACTTCTTAGTTATTTCTACCACTCCAGTTCTTCTTGGAATTTTTATGATTAAAAAAAGTATAAAATTCCTTTTTTGATACACACACCCCTTTCATTCTCATGAAAAACTGAGCCTGTAACCCTGAGGCATGGTATTGGCTTTAACTAGAACTGAAGGATGGTAACATATCTAATGAGTATATCTACTTTTCAAAAACAATTCAGGAACCTGAAGATAACTTCAGCAGGAAACAGAACAGGCCAAATAACAATACTTCTCACTATGTTTACACAATTCACTGTGTTGTCAAAATTTAGTCTGAGACCTATCAGTAAGAACGAACTCTAATATTTATTTAGCAGCAAAAATATCTTTTATACTAAACAAATATTGACAGTAGTAGACATAGGGTGAAGAGAATCTTTGCTCATATTAAAAAAAAAAACTTAAAAATAACGGGAAAGTGCATTAAACACCAGCAGTGTGCATGATATTTAAAAAGCTGAGAAGCAATTATACCAAGAAAGCATATTATTAAAAATTTTGAATAACAACAGCAAAAAGAATAGACAACTTTTTCTGGTATAACACATTTTTCTAAAGTTCTAAAGTTAGACCTACATTTATAAAATAATGTTTAGAAATGAGAAACATCATTAACTTACAGGTGTGTCATGATTTCAATATATGGATAGGAGCCACCACTGTCTAGTAGGAGCCAGAAAGTCCTGGATTTGAAATCCAAGCTCTGTACTGGTCCTGTGTCCTTGGACACATTACCTCAGTTTTATTATCTGTAAAATGGGGATAATACCACCTTTCTTGGCTGTTTTATTATGATAGTAGTTATAGTAATAGTATATATCTGTAATGTGTAGACAGGTGTGCTTGTACACATGCACATGCATATATGGTTTCTAAGAATAAATTCCAAATAATAAATTTAATATTTATAAACTGGAGATATTACAACTAAAATTAGAGATTATGACTACATTAGAAACATTAGGTCTCCACATAAAACTACCATTCTACAAAAGATACTAACATGTTTTTAATTCTCTTCTCTCTCCTCTCCTGAACTTTTGGTACCACTCTTCCTTGGTTCTCCTCCAGCTCCTTCTCAGTTATTTTTAAGTGCTCTTCTTCCTCAACTGAACCCCAAAAGGTGGCATTCTCCATAATAAAGGAAAAGCGATCCCTTCTTAGCTTTTTTTACCCTCTCTTTCTACACACAATACTTCACATAAGTTCAACTTCCACTTCAACCCTTAAGTTTACAATTCACAAATTTCTCTAGCACTTCAGATGTTTGACAGGCACCACAAAATCAATATATCCAAAACTAAACTGATTATATAGCCCAGCCTAGCTCCACTGTTCATTTCCTCCTACAATCCCATTTGAGTGAATGACATCACTGTCCAAGCAAACATCCAGGAAAAACTTGGGAGTCATCTTCCAAGTCCTTGCCCTCCACAGCCAACTGATTACCAATCCTACTGGTTCTGCCTCCTACTGGTTCTCTGCATCCTCTTCTACTCCACTTCACGGCCACATCATTTCTCAACTGGATTACTCAACAGAGTGCTCATTCAGCTTTATGTCTTTTGTTTCTCCCTCTTCCAATCCCTGTAAACAATAAACCTATTCATATTATCTCATAACTGGTTGGTGAATCACTTAAGAAACAGGCATAGATAGCCTTTCATGAGATAACCGTTGTCCTCTTTCTCTTTATTACTTAATCTTCTTTCCTCCCTTCCTTTACCAAGTATTCCCCAGTGTGCCATGTTTTCTCACTCTGCGCAAGCTGTTCTCTCAGCCTAGAATAGCATCTTCTTGTTCTCCATGCAAACCTGATTCATTTTTCAAGAGCTAGTTCAAGTGCTCCTCTGTAAAGTTTCCTCTAATACCGTACCTGAGACAGAGGTGATCATCCTTTATGCATTCTCTACACCTACTATTTTAGCACTCCTTATACAGCCCTGTAATTATTTCTCACGTGTTTTCTTCTCCTAGTAGATGGTGATATCTCCCTGAAAAAGATAGTGGTTTTTTCCCTCTTTATACCTCCCAGGCTAGCACAGTACTTGGCACTTAACAGGATTTTCTGGTATGCTAAATATTGTATGAAGATGTCAACAATCTCATTTTTTTTAATCATATAAATTCATGATGGATTTATACGCTTCCTTTTCTGTTGTAATGACACACTGGCTTAGTAACCAGGAAGTAGGCAAATTAATCAACCCTAATTTCATTGCCCTAAAAGAGACTGACCTCTCAACTCTAATTACTAACGCAGTGCTTGACCTACTTGTCCTCACCACCGTCTTCCTCATTCTGGTTGCCATGACAATTCACCTGGGACAATGAACTATTTCTTGCAATACCTAATCAAATTTTTTGTAACTGTGACAAGTCTAAGGTATTATAATGTACTTAATCACAAGAGAAACATATCATCACTAAAAGAGAAAACACCACTGAAAGATTGGTTTGTCCTTGAAGAAAATCAGACTTAATCACGAGGACTCTCAGATGGAACAATAAGGTAAGATATAACATCCCTTCAATCTTTATCAATATTAAAGTAAGAGTATTTTACAAAAGAAAATCTATAAAATAAAAACATAATTCCAAGTTTATTCTAAAATTAAGAGCTTTACATTATGACTATGAATACCATCCACACATGAAATATCATTATGCCAATTGTTATGACTAGAGGAGTACCCACTTAAGGAAATTGAACCCAAAGTTGTTATATATTAAAATCTTTGAAAAATGCATTTGAAACAGGTAAGTACTGAGCTCAGAACCAGCTTGGAAATTCTGCGTCTCTGTCAGTTATTTCTAAACATGTAAGGAATCTAAACTGACAGACTTTTTCTCAGTATACCGCATACTGGCCATTAAGATTAAAATACATTAAAGGGAAGAGTTATCCTAAAGATTTTTATAAATTGGTTCTATCTAAAATTGTACTGTTAAAATTTACCTAAGGTAAACTTATCCAGGTCCACATTTCCAAATGATTCAAGATTTTAGTCCTATCAGTGTAGCTATTACTACCTAGGTTAAATACTTATCAATGAAAAAAATTTCAGCTGGCCAAATGACTCTCTAAATTACCATGAGGAAAAAAAATTTCAATTTCTCCATAAGTGAATAATCAAAGTGTGGAATTGTTTCTGAGTCATTTATCTTTGGGTGAATGTAATAGGTGTGGATATATACCTCTTAAGGTAGAGTCAACTTCCCCTAGTCCTCTACACTCTCCTGAGAAATTAGTGGTGAAAAGATGGGAGGGAGCTCCCAAGTGAGGTCTGGACACAACTCTAAGAAGGGAAGATCTGTAGCTCTGGTTCCCAAGAAACAAGAAATTCATGCCATGGGCAACAGGAGCTGACTCATCTTTCCTTATCCCATTCCTCACCACTCCGGGCAAGGCAGGCAGGGAACAAAGTAAAGTGGCAGTCATGGCAGGAATTTTAAAGGATTAAGAAAAAAGTAATAATAATAATGAAATTATATATACACACACATATATAAAATACTTTAGCTCATGTATCTAATACTATTTGATCCTTACATTAATCATGACAGACATGGTTATGGTTATCTGTCATAACCATAACATGTGACTATGTCAGCAGAGGTATCATAAGCCCCATTTTCACAATAAGGTAAAAAGTTAGGTGACTTTCCTATAACAAATAGGACTAGAATCTAGATCTTCTAACTCCAATCAATCCAGAGTTCCTTTCAGCACTGTATTCTACGTTGCTTCTAGTCAATAAAGGGACATATAAGTCCAGGGTAAGGGAGATGAGCTTTGCTTACTTAGCTTTTATTCCTCCATGTGAAAATACAAAAACACCAAAAGAAAAGGCTGTCTTTTGTACTTTCCTACTTTCCATGCTGGGTTCCTCTCCTGCCTCCTGGAGTTTCTATGTCTCGACTCCAAGGCACATTATGCCATTGTTCTCCAGTTACCTCAAGTATCATAGTACTAGTTTCATAGAATTGTTCTCCTCCTACTTTTAAGGTTTAAGCAATAAGCAGCCTCTCCCTTCACCATTACAACACAGCATAGGACAATATGGGTGGAGAAGGGCACAATGCTGCTTTCACCTATTGGTAGTCTTAGGAAGGGTAAAGAAAAAGGCCAGTTCTTAGGACTCCTAATCTCCTCCTTACCAAAGAGGACATACTCCATGAATCCAAGTCTAATTTGAGCACCTCATTTCAAGCTAAGGGGTGAGGGGGAGGGTTCTAATCACACTGCAGAAGAAAGGAGCCGCCCTCTCCTAAGCCAGGAAAGATCTCAGGACTCCTATGCCCTGACAGTGGAAACTGTTGTCTGTGATACTTAGTAACTGGAATAACCAAATCATTAACACAGGAAGGCCTAGCTACCTGGGCCAAAAAGCATAGGACCTGCAGAAAGACCCGAAAGAATAGTTGAATTCACTCCTTTTAGTTCAAAATTTTAACCCACACCTCTGACACAGGCCTCTCCAAATTAAAATGCATTTTGTTCCCAATAAATATTAAGTTGTATCAGTCTTTGGGAATAAATTCTATTCTGTCCTTCTAACCTCACCTTTTAACAAGTCAAAAGAATGTTTGTTAAGTGCTTAAAAAAAAAAAAAGACTAGGCTGAAAATTAACTTTTATCTTGCTTCTGGTCTCCTTACCCACTCCCAACCTCAATTTGATTATGATAGTGTTGAAGTAGTAGAAACAGTAATGCTGAGATTTACAGTCTATTAAGACTTGAACACACATTGTAAAACTGAGTCCTTATAAAAATCCTCTGGTTGGATGCTATGAGGAACAGAATCCATAAGATTAAATAAGCTCGCCATTAAACTATCTGCCTACTCATGAAGAATCGAGTCTGAAGGCAATTTCTATATTTTTATATTAATTTATGTACTTTGACCATTATAATAATTTGGCCAAATTTTTCTCTTGTTATGGGGTAACAAAAAGAGTAGAACAAAAATTATGATTCAACCTATTTGTAGAATTCATAGTTCTTCCATCTGAGAAAGTCCTTAGTAAACTTTAGATATCAGAATTTTACCACTGTTAAATAATGTCAAACTTCTTAATAACAATTTTGTGATATTATTCAACAATATCTTTATGGAGTCTCACTGCGGGGTGAAATTAACATCAAAATAATTTTCTCTAACTCTGATTTGCCAAAAATTCATTCTGTGAGCAACTAAAACTATTTTAAGTTGCATGCATACATCTAAGCTGGATTGCCTTCTATGAACAATAAATACAAGAGCAGTTCTCCACTATAGGCATCATTTTTTTAAAAGATTGTATACTAAAATTAAGTTAAACCTTCCCAAATGAAAATGTCAAAGCAAGGATTTGCATTAACCTTTCTTAAGTTTAACTTTTAATCTCTCTAAAAAAATCATGAAATCCATTTTTGATATGAACTACGGCCTCTGAGTTAAACTACAGTAATAAGAAGAAAGTTTTAGACCCAAAGATATGGAAAGATATTAATCTACCTAAAGATAATTGTTCAAAATTACCCTCTAATATTAATAATTTATCAATGACACCTCTTCCTACCACCCCCACCCAATCACTAGTTTCAACTATTTCTTCTTGAGAAACACACTAAGAATATCACGGCAAAAAAGTGTTGAAAGACTGTAAACTTCACTGGAATCTGAGGGGTTCCAGGTCTACTTTCAAATCACTTGAATGAAGAAATTAACTGAGTAACTTTAATAAAATATTATTCTTAATAAAAAGTTATACCCTCAGTTTTTGCATCTGCTTTGTCCTATATCTGTTGCTAACCAAGTTGGTGGTATTTGTCAGTGTATATATCAATTTGTATCAGAAACTCCAAATTTACTTATCTACTGAACTCTTGTTCAAACACCATGTCCTCCAAAAGCTTCAGTGACTTTACAAGCAAGATATGGTCCCAAACCTCCAAATTTTCTAGAACTTTATCCATATCCAACTTTAGAACTTAACACTTTCTATCTTACAATAAATTATCTAGAACCATTCTTATCTGCTAAATACAAGGTCCTTAATGCCTAGCCTTCTAGTGGATAAAAGGAGATCCAGGGTTCTGACCCAAGAATCAGGAGCAAAGTAGCATGTGGGAGCTGATGCAGATGGCTCACACCAGGAACAAGGGAGAACCAGCCAGCAAACAGGTGAAAAATAAAGGAGAACCAACTAGTATCCAAGGAAGAAGGAATCAGGACTTGAGAAAATGTCTAGGAGTGGCCCAGAACAAAAATAGGATTCACAGTGAAAGATTGACGAAAGAAAACAGACAAGATAACACAAAAGTTAGCTCAGCAGAGCCTGAAAAGATCCCAAAGCAATATTGTGCAGTAGGATATCCTTGACTAAACCATGGGCAAAAGTTTTTAAAGGTTCTGCACCCCTTGAGATACTTAAGGGCAAGAGATATGTCTTACATAACAGAATTTTGAGTCAAAAGAGCTGGGCTCAATTGCAAGCTCTGACATTCTCTAAATGTATGACTTGGCAAGGCAATTGCTCTGAACTTTAGTTTCCTTTTCTATGAAAGAGAGATAAAACCTATTTCACATAGTCATTCTAAAGACTAATTTATGTGAAGTTACTTTATAAACTTTAAAACTACAAAGGTATTATTAAAGTACCATAGTATGCTGCTATGTGAATTAATTTTGCTAATTTTTTACTGTGGAAAACTTCCCAGGCACATAGTTAGGAATGAACTTTTACTCTAACTGGATATCGGTCATTTTACCCCAAAACTTCAAAAATTTGTTTGAATATGAAAGTGCTGAATGGCATTATTCCATGACAATTTGATTTCTCGGTATAAACTTGGCCAGTGATAATTTCTGCTTTCATGTTGTAGACAGAACAACCTTCTTTCCCACCCCACCCCCACAGTGCTGAGATGTGGGTGTGGGTGGGTGTGTGTCCAGGCATTACTCAAGTCATTCCACACATAATTTATTAAATCTTTTCTTGACTAAACTAAACCTCAATTTCATCAAGAATTTATGATGGAATATTATCCCAAAAGTGCAACTTCCCTTATCATTTGCTTAAATAGTGGAGCATTTTCTCACTCTTTTTTCATCACCAAAATATGATGAAAAAAAGAAAAGACACTTTAAGAATAAGACTTAAGATAACAGAAAATAATGAACGGGAAAAAGAAAATACTGTCTTATGAGTAGGCTCTAGAGAAAATACAGAATTTTTGTTTAGTAATAACATTAACGTTCTACCGGAAGATGAAAAAAATGAGACATTTGATCTAAGATCCCATGAAACACCATCAGTGTACATTCTGGTGTTCAACTTAAATTAGGTTTGAATTAGGCTTGAGTAAATAACAAATACATTAAATTTATACACTTGCAAAATAATGGGATTTTATACAACATACAACATATTTTGCATACATGATTTACAGAGCTGCTTTTATAAATAATTAGGATAAATAGTGCATAAGCAACTGAACAATAATAAAGCACATGTAACCTAAAAACAAAAAAATCATGTTGTACAATCTAAATGCATACAATTTTTAATTTGTCGATCATACCTCAATAAAGCTGGAAGAAAAAAGAACTAATGTAATTGATAAGGAAAAAAGAAAACTAAAAGCCATATTAACTTAAATTTAGAATAAGCTGCAGCATGACCCCTTCTATACTGGTACACTGTAATCTTTTATTGGCTAAAGGGGAAAATAAAAATAAATGAAAGGAAGTAAGTAACTACCCATTTAATAATTTAAATTAAAATTGAGGGTGATAATTGAAGTGGCTGCTGTAGAATTTTATTACTATTTTTAGCATTCTGAATAAGTTAATCATTTCCAAGCCTCTGGATAAATTTAAGTTCCTCAGAGGAAGAAAAAAGTAGTTTGTAACATAAAACTAAAATTCCTCTACTAAACACTTTCTAATATAACAGTTCCTGGAATATTATCAGCCAACACCAAGCAACAAATTAACAAGAAACAATAATTTACATAAGTGGGATTATAGTTTCTGCCAATTCATACAGACTAGAAGCTAAAACTCCTATGTATCAACAACTTCCCCTTTAAAACATAGTAAATCACTGGATACAAGTAAGGTTTAAGTGCATTTATCAGGGGGTCAATAAATGCTAAATACTGAGTAAAAAATAACTTCCCAAACCTTAAAGCTTCTAAGAATCAAGTTATAACCCAAATTAAAATACCAAAATCTAACACAGCTAGTTAGAATTTTAAAAGTAATTTGGTTTAAATTTCACAGAAGTTTGTAACTTTATGTTAGAAATTTCAAGGTGTTTTTGATCAGTCCTTTGTTTTGAAATATTCAAAAATTACATATATATCTTTGTAAAATAATATACATATATTTTTTAAAAACTAACATGTATTGGTAATTTTAAATAATTACTAATATTTTAGCATTTAAAAATATATTCATTTTTTCAAAAGAATACATTGTTTTAAACAATTTTCATTTCCTATATCGATCACATTAGATAACATTTTAACTCCAGTGATTTGGGACCAATAATTAGCTCTACATGACATTAAATAATATTACCCCTGTTAGTCACATTAATTCTCTAAATAATGAATACACAGTAATAGCATCAAAAGCATGCTCATGAAAAATCTACTTTAAGTTCCAAATGACCTTCTCAGAAATAGACCCTTACAAAAAGTATTGAAGAATCATGCTCATTTTCAAATATAAAGCATATTCATAAATAAAAGCAAACATTTCCAATTTTAATACATTTTAATACAACTGTGCACATCAAAATGCAGTACAAATGTCTTCCTGATTAACAGTAGCTATTTAAATAGGAATCTGTAGGTGACACAAATGTCTTTATAAAAAGGTTTTCTTAAATCCAGACAATGTAAGAATTCTTTAAAAGAATTTGAGTTTGAGGACAATTTTTTATAGTTGAGAATAATACATTGTTTTAATTTTGAACCAATGTAAATCTGATCAATTAGTATGCCATTATTTACTTAGTAATCATAGTATAGAAAGAGCTAAAAAATAGTCCTGATTCTTCTAAGTATAAGATTAACCATTGGAAGCATATAATCACTATTAACACTGATTATGTAAAACAAAAAGAATTTGAAAAATATATTAAAAGACCACTTTGCCTATATGCTTTCAAAAATGACATAATTAGAAATTGTTTAAAAATTTAGCACTGTTTAATACTTACTTAAACAAGATCTTTTACCAGCTGTGCTTGCACCACCTGAACATAAATTCCCTCCTCGATGAATTAATTCAAGTTCCAAATTGGTTCTGTAAGGAAAGCATTAAAATATATCTCTGTCACTAGGTTGAAATGGTATTTTTTGTTTTATTGACACGTCTGAATCAAGCTAAATTTATTATTTGCAAAAGTATAGTTTATGCAGCATTAGTAATAATCATATTTTATCTGATATTTAGAAATAAAAAAAGGGGAAAAGTTTATCTACCCTTAGTTATATGTTCATATTTATACCTACAAAACTGCACACGTCACAGTGTAATTGTTGCAAAATCCCAGCTGTTGGCAAATACTAAAAACTAGGCCTTAAGGAAAAAAACTGGCACACATTTCATAAACCTGCATATGAATCTGATGAAAGAATTTGTACTCTGTTAGCCACTGAATAGGTGGTTACTGGCATATAAAACACAAGGGCATACCAATTTTTCTTTCAGAGAAATGGTTATCACTCATTGGAGCTTAGACTGCATCTAGAAACCAATATTAAGAAACAAAATTGCTAACATCAAAGCAACTATGAACAACACATATAATTAACAGTAGTCTCTTTAATGGACATTTAAAATCACAGTTTTATTAAAATACATTGTGTAACTATTAACATTGCTAAACAACAGTATTGTTCATATAGATCTGAAATTATAATATTTTTAGCAATTATTACCTTACTGAATAGCAATAATTAGTAAATTGACATTTCAAAAATCAAATTGATGCAGAATCTAAAGATTTACTCAAAAACAGTAACAGTAAAATCGCCAATTTGACAATATAAATGAAAATTCTAAGTGATAAACTGTATTTTTACTTCAACAGTATTAATAAACTTAAACACTCCTTTATTTGCCACAACTAAAACTGTATAAACTAGTTTATACCCAAGATACGCATACTACACTAATAGTGAGATATTCCCTATCTTAAAAATTTTTTTTTAAAAAAAAGGATAGTTTCAAGCTTATTCTTTGCAAGTGAATTCAGGAAAGAACAATGTACTATTTATTTAAAATAAAACATTTTGAACTGGTTTGGGTTGCATTTTGAACATAGAATGTTTTGAAATGTTATTTTTATATACTTACTTATAAATGGAAACTGTTAAAAATATTAATATTCCTAAATCTGTATACTTGCCACCCATTTCTAAAGGAATGCTTTAATCCTCTCTACTCAGGGGGAGAAAAAAGCAATTTAACACTGATAATGTTCCTGCTCAGAGCTCCATCTGGTTGCTGCTGATAAGGGCATCTGTGTGACAAGGGAATTTTCCACCCTTCAGGCGATTTGCATTGCTCACTGAACTTCTAAAAACCTACCAGCAAGGAAGCAGGGACAAGGATTTCATATTAGTGGACAGAAAGCGAGCGGAGACCAGCATGTGTTCCTTCATCAAGGGAATATAAATGAGATCAATACATTTTGTTTTCACAAATCTTCTGTTGCCTAATCTGTAGAAAAAAATTAATGGCTATTTTCTCTTATAAAAACTAAGATTTCCTAGATAGTACTTTTAAAAGAGCTAGCCAGAAACATGGTTAATTCTTACAAATGAACGTCAGAACCAGAATGTCAACTTTTACTTCAGCATAATTTGCAAATGTATTCATTAAAATATACATACAAGAACAATTCTGTTTATTCAATTGTCAAATTAGATCATTTAAAGGATGACAAACATGTTACCAGAAATCTGACTTTAAAGAATACTTGAAAGAAAACTGCTAAATATAATTAATTAGTTCAGATTATGGTTGCAAGAGCTCTGTACAACATTCCTCCTAAGTTAAAAAACAAAACAAAACAAAACCACCTATCCAAAGGGTTAATATCACATAATAATATCTAGGATTTTAAAAATCAGTATGTCAGAAGCCCTAGCGATCAGCTTTTCCTTATTTAATTTATATCGAAATTGGCCCTTTAAGTGTTGCTAGAGAAGAAAACACACAAATGTGTCACCTGCCCCATATCTGCCATTTCCTCACTGTTGAAAATCACAACACAATATTCTGTTTCTGCCCTTGTGAATGGATGATATAAAAAACAGATGTATTGGGAGGAGAGTTTTCCAAGCCTTTTTGTTCTTGGAGAAAAGTGGGCTCAGCTTTCTATATTTTCTAACACAAATACATTCAAATTAGTTTGGAAGGAAAAAAGAGAAGACAATCTCTACATTTGAAATAAAGACGAGAAAGACTGCTTAAAGCCTACCATGATGACCACGTAGGTACATCCATATAGAAACGCCTCCAACTATGCTCCCTTTTGCTTTGCTTCCCTTCTACCCTTCCTTCGGCACTAACTTCTATTTTAAGAGCTATAATTTGAAAAACAAATGTGTGTATAAACACGCACAGAGAGACACTCAAACATACAATAGTATAATATGGCTTCAAGGCCTGAGCCTAACCCTACCAGTTGAGCAAATTACTCAATTTATCAGAGAAAAAAATACCTCCATCCACACCACGGTTAGAGCTCAAGCTCTAACTCCTCCAGGAGTTAGGGAAAACTCCCTTTTCTTGGAACAGGAAAGAGCACTTCCACATTCTTTATATTTCAATTTGCTCACCTTCTCTTTTAAAGTTCTACAGCACTTTCTCAATATGATTATGTATTTTAAAACAAATTATATTCTGTTTTATACAGATTGACATATATTAGTTTTGTCTAACTAAGCTGTAAATTCCTGGAGAGCAGGGATTTCAGCCTCTCAATCCCTGATGGTACTCAGTGAACTGTTCAAAAAATTCCAAGGAACTAACCACCTCTTTGTTTCGATTTGTAACCAGTGATAAAAATTTTCTAGTCTCTGCTATTCTTTCTTTCATTGACCCTATTCCCTTAAACTCAGCAGTGAATCAAAAAAAAAATTTTTTTAAGGGGCTGTTGGGGGGCAGGGGAGGACAGCAAAGCGAGATTATTTGTTTTATATAAGACTGTTTTAGTTTTAAAAAGGATTCATAATTTGGTATTTTAGCAAGCATTCTTTTTATTTCAAATATAATTAATTTATAAAGTTTAAACTTATAATGCAATTAACATATAAATCAAGGCACATTCATGCTACTGAATAGTTTACACATTTGTGACTTAAAGCTGTCTCTCCATTTACGTCTCAGTTACTCATGTTTCATCTTCTTTCCATTTCCATGTTTCTCACCATATACAAGCCAAGTGCTGCTTACCAAAACTCTAGGCTATATATAACTTGGGTCCAAATTCTTTGGAAAAATTAATTACTAAAATTAGTGTGATTTACTGTTTCAATAAAGAAATAATGCATTGGTATTGAAGTGAAGAAAGCTTTCTTCCCCAATATTAACTTTCCATAATCCATTTGAATAGCTGATATTTGCAACAGAATGTTTTCTGAAAATACATTAAAACTTGAATATAGTAATTTTGATTAATTTTAATGCAACAAAAAGATACAATTCCACTAATTTTTCTCTGCTGCCCTCAGAAAGTCCTCCAAGGCTTCATCATGCAAATAAAATTAAAAACAAAGCGATCTATATTGTCCTAACAAAAAAAAAAAAGCTCTAAAACAATAATTAAAGGAAACAGCTTTATATGCTAGTTACCCACTAGAAATATTTTGTTTCTAAACATCAAAATTTTAAGCCCCCCAAAAAGTAAACAAAATTACTTATTCAGCTGGGAGAAATTCAGTTCTGGGAAACTAGGGTTGTATACCATTTGAATTACTAACGTCAAATATAAATAAAATGTGTAGTTTTAATGAATTACACATTTAATAATCACAACATTTAATTCAAAAGTTAAATAATTCAAATTAAGTTTATTTCTAAATATTTTACTTAAATATTTAAGCACTTTAAATACTGCTAAATATTTCAATGCCTACCTTCTAGGAAAAAAAAATCATAATCTGTAATCATAAGTATTTAATGAAGTAAGGTTCTATGTTAGGCATAAGATAACTATAAAGACCTGGTTTCCTTCTTTGAAAAAGTTATATCTTATTCAAATAGAATACAACATACTTTTCTCCTTCAATTCATGTTTTTGTTAATTATTGAGCCAATTTCGTTTTTGTGTGTTTTCTTTGTAATGATTAATGATTAAGTAAAGTTTAGAGAAGGCATGCAATCTCACTGTGAGAACTTTGCAATGGCCTGAGTAATTTTAACCAAGGGATAATAAGGTTTTTAAGGGTTTTACAGTTTCACTTTTGGACTCATTATCTTGTTGCTTGAGAGTTTGTCATTAGGGATCAGAGAAGGGTGGGAGAATGGGAAAGCATATTTTCTCCATTTCTCTACATATAATACCCTTAGCAAATAACATTTGACATCTGTCCCTGCTTATGTATAAAAAGAGAAAAATCAAAATATGTTGATTCAAAAAGTCTCCCATTTTCACATAAGCTTTCTATAAATATTGCTATTAAAAATTAAATATACATATACTCTAAATCATTTATATATTTATACCAAGAAACAGGAACTTCCAAAATTTCTACTAAATTTCAATCAAATTATTTATCATACTACAGCAAAATTCCATGTACAGATCATTCTCATTCAACCAGGATTTCCTTGTAAGGTCAATCCTAATAAAATCAAAGGCATAAGTACATAAGTGACATAAGATATATGTGTGTGTATATACCTTTATATGTGTGTATATATACATATACATAGAGCATAACTGAGTTGGTCTATATCCATTCCAATCTTCTACAACATTATTACCACAATATCGTACAGAAGTTTTACAAAACCTTGAAACTTGGCAAAATTAAGTTACACTTAGTTGAGTTTTCACATAAAGTATGTTTTTTTGCAAGTATAGAATTGGTAGCTCTTCAGAGACAAAATGCTAAATTAATTGTTATATCTTGCTCCAAAGCATTTGGGTAACAGTAGTCTAGGAATGTGCAGACTAAAAAGTTACTTCCTAATCTATTAAATCCTTTTACATCAATCTATGTCCAGCATTTGCATTCTTAGACCAAAAACTAATGTTTCCTTATCTTGAGGTCTAATTTGCTTGCTGCAATTTCCCTAAGTCTGTCTCCATTTTCCCTGGGTTCAAAAGAGTACATTGTTTGTTCACTCTTTTGCTACCCTGTACTCCAGGAATGGGGCAGAGAGGATAGTCATGATGAACTACATGTACATATAACCTATAAAAGCTGAACAAAGAAGAAAAAAAGGAGGATAGTAATTAAAATAACACTAGACTTCAACTCAAGAGATCTGAATTCTATCCTACTCTACCACTAATTTGTTGCACAACTTCAAGTCACATTTATTTCTCTAAATCTTACCTATTACAATGCTACTTGGACAAAATACAAAGTATGAGTCTAGATATACCCAGGGTCTACAACACCAGATCTGGCAGAATGTGTCTACAAGTTTCTAATTGTGCCTGCTTCTCCCCTATTTCCCTATTTCCTTTCTTTTGTGGTTCTTCATTTTCATTCAGTTAAGTTCTCCAAAATTTCCATTTGTAACTATTTTTTAGGTATTGAACACCTACTCAGTCAATAAGGCTAATTCTACCTAATCTAACAGATGAGAAGTATTTACTCCGTTTTCTTGAGCCCTGCTAGCTACTGACAGAGACTTAAAACATACCCGATCTCTGTCTTGCTTCCTCTTCTTAATCCGATTTTCTAAACCTCCTATAGTCTTCTAGGATATTACCAAATCTTTCACTAGCTTAAAACAAAGTAAGTTCTTCTTACTGTTCTCATTTCTTTTTATAAATTAAAAGTATTTAACATATTACAGTGTTTTAGTTCTCAGTATTAATCACTTTTTGACAGGACTTGAACAGTGATTTCTTAACAAGACCCTTCATATATCATACTCACATGCTTTGGGGAAGATACCTGTCCCATAATATTAATAATTTCAACCAACATTAAAAAATGCAATCTTTCTTCAAATAAACATGAATGACAATAAATAAAACAATAAAATCAACTATTATTAATAAGTAAATATAGAAGTATATACTATATATACCTACCTAGCAACAGAATACATAAAGAGAAAATCGTTATCTGGAGAGCCTGGAGTCTTGCTATAGTCTCTATATTTCTTCTGAGTGGTATTTTTGATATCTTTCATTACGGATTCCATTTCTTTACTTAAGTTGGTTTCTGACTGTAAAAAATGCAAACATACATATAAAGTTTATGTATATTTATTTTCTCTAATAATAGTCTAACACTACTTTTTTATCATATGAACACACTAGGAAATTAAAGTTTAAAAGTCAAAACAAATATACATTAGCTATCCACTATAAATGTATTTAGTGCACAAAGATAAAACATATCAAGAGATATCTTCTCTTATTTTTGAGTATCTTTTATCCTAATTTTATATTGTGATCCAACCATGAATTAACCACATGAACTATATTCTAAACAAATGTCCTTACAATATTTTAGAACAGTTTCCATGCTTATAAAAAAGTTTCATTTATGCTCATTTTTCAACATTAATATGGATGTCTTTTACGTTAAGCATATTTAAGCACATAAAAATATGGATTTGCAAAAGAAAAAAATCACATAGATTCTAAAAGTAGTTTTCAATTGAGAAAAGGAGACAAATCTTTCTAAGTAGCAATAAACTATGAATTTCTGTTTTAAAAGTCAGATATTCATAGTTTTCATAAATTTACTACATACAGTGGGCGTAGCTGTCACTTCTCTCAGGGACCATATCATAAATCTATAATGAAGGTGAAATATTTAACAATTTAAATCAAATAAATAAATCCTATTGGATGGGATAGAAAATGGGTTCACATATAGTGAATCTCACAGTTAAATAGACTGACTTATGGTGAATGGTTAGTTCATATATACAATATTTTATTTCTCTAATACACACAAACATGTGTGTAAATCTAATTACACACACAGAAAGTATGTGTGTAATACATCATCTTAATTCTAATACACCTAATGGATATATTTTTAAATGACTAGACTATGCTTTACATTGCAAGATACATATATATATGTTTGGCTTTGCTTTTAAATATTTCAGCATAACCATATCTAAGCTTATAGGATTTCATGATCTGGAAGTTGTATATTAAAAGTCCAACAATTGAGACTAAAAAAAAAATAGCCTTTAGTAATAATTTGTTTCTCTTACTCTCATTTTTGTTTTCAATAACCACAAACAGAAGAGAAAAACCTCTAAAAGCAATTTCTACTAAATGTATAAAGGTCCAGAAAAATTTGGATCAAAATGAAAGCTGAAAAGCACAGGTGAGTTAACCAAGATATTTCTGCCTTACACTGATGCTTACTGGGAAAGCTCCCGGCCGTCCCTGCAGCTCCTCCACTTCCTTTATGAGATCTTGTATGCTTTTGCTACTAGGACGTTGCCAAGGGTTGTTTTCCACATTGCTTCCAGGATAACAAGGAAGAACACTGTTAGCAAACTGCCTACAGAGAGGACACGTGAATTCTCCTTTGTCCACTGAGAAGCCCTGAAGAACCTGGTCATTCTGAAAGATGAAATAAACATACAGATGTATGATGCATACCTTTACAGAAAACAGAATTTACACCACTACATTTTATAGTAAATAAATGAATCATATAAAACGACCTCCAATATATGTCATAAAAACATAAAATCATTTAACTGTTGAAGCTTATCAAATTCTTACACCATGGCAATTATGCAACACTTGCCATCATCAATGAACTGCTTAAGTATCCTACCCTTCCCTCAATATGAAACATTCAAATAATGATGCAATCAATCTGAAATGTGGATCTAAGATAAAGAATAACTCAAAATGCAGGTCATATTAAAGTGAATCACCTTACTCTTACCCTGTGCCCCTGTTTTCATCATGTACAAGTGACTATTAGAAAGATTCTCCCAGTGTTCATGTTACTTGATTTAGGACAGACAGCTTTTGAGAGTACTTAAGCCTAAAAAATGCACTGTCTTCTAAGGTGTCTAACTGCTAAACACAGCTGACTGGACTGGATGCAGTAGGTTTGTGTAGGTTTAATGGATAGGGGAAAGATTTAGTTAGAGTACTCAGGTATAAAGGTGTTAGGAGGGGGACTAATTTAACACCCTTTCTTCAGATGTTTCTGATAGGAAAAGGAGGAAAAAATATAATCTCTGAAACACAGACACATAAATCACAAATGCCTAGGAGGAAACTCTTGCTCATGAGAGACTGCAACACATGCTAACTAACCAGGACTTGAAGACAGGATCCCAGGCTACTACATTTGTTCCTTTCTTTTGCCTGACACCACCCACATCTATTTTGCTTTTTCAGGCCACTGCTATTGTATAGTCCTAACTACTGCATTACTCTTTTTCCCAGCCTCTCTTTTTTTGCTATTAACCTAATGCTTTATCTCAAAATATGTTTTTAATGTACTAATATACATATATGAATGCTACAGCAAGATCATTATTACTAACAAGACAAAAATAATGAGAAAAAAGGAGATAAAGAAGAAAAAAATATTTTATTTGCCTATGGTTGGTTACAAAGGTGGTTAATGACACTGTCAGGGTGAACTTAGGTTTCCCAACTCTTTAATGCAATGTTCATTCAATCTTTCTCCAACATCCTATGAAGTACTCTCTCACCCAATACCAAAGTTGTTTTCCCAAACCACCTCCTCACTCGTCAAGTCCTTTCACCTAAACCAGCTTTGCCCCTCTTACTCTAGGAACATAAAGCCACACCTCCTACTTCAGAAAGAAGAGAGTCATCATAGCTCCTTCAGCTTCCTGCCCTCTCCCATGCCAAATATCTAATCAATAAATTCCATCAGTCCTTCCATTCACTTTCTTTCTTCTACTCCCTTTGCTAATATCTCCTAACTAGTCTCCCAACAAACCACCACCAGTATGATCTACCTAATGTGATTAAAACCTTTCAATGGTCTCCACCATCTCTTAATTCCTTTCTCTCTCTTAGGTTTCACATGCAATCTCTCACCAAGCCCAGAAATCTTTCTCTAAATATATTTCAAATTTCTAACCTCTTCTCCATCTCCACTGTCATGACTAAAGCCCAAGCCATCATTATCTCTTATTTTCTAAATAATATATACTATCACCATATTCTTTCTTGCTCTCCTGCAATCCCACAACAATCCCCTGAAATCTACACAACTGCCACAATGACCTTTCTGAATATGTCATCTCTCTGCTCAAGAGGCTTTAAGGCTCTCTGTAAGGAATCTGTCTAAAGTCTAAATTCCTTACAAGGGCTACAAGACCCTTTACAATATAACCCCTAATTACTTCTCCACTCTTTTCTCTTATCACTCAAGCACCTTATTTTATCAAATGTTCTGTCACTTGGCAGATGTTCCAATAAGAGCTTGTGTATACCTCATAACACTTAGCAAATATACAGCAACTGTTTGTTTATTTCTGTCTCACACAATGCATACTAAATTCCTTGACAGAAGGAACTGTGTCTTATTCACTATTGTATACCCAATGTCTACCACAGTACCTGGAACACTGTAGGCACCAAACAAATATTCATTGGATAGAGGTATGAAAAATGCATAATGTGCTTAAGGAACTATTAATTAGTTTATAAATTCTGAATTGTTGGAAGATAAAGCTAAAGTAACAGGCAAGACCAGATTATGGAGTGCCTTGAATGCCATTCAGAGGAGAGTGAACTTTATTCCATCAGGAAGAAATCAGTAAAGACTTCTAAGCCAACAACATGTCATCAGATTTACATTTTAGAAAGATCAATGTAATGAATACATTAGACTTGGAGTAAGGAAACTGAAAAGAAAGCAGATGCAATAGTCAAGATGAAAGATGAATGCATACACAAAAAAGCAGAAGTGGTAATAACGAAGGCAGAATGTAGTTAAGTGAGATTTAGGAAAACAGAGTCAACAGAATTTGGTAAGTGACTGAACATGAGAGATAAGGAATAGGAAGAGAAAAAGAGAAATCCTCTGCTTCTGGGTTAGGAATCTGGAATAGAGTAGGCCATGCTGTTTAAGAGTTGAGCTGAAAGAAAGAGAAAGACTGCAGCTACACGGGAATGCAAGATCAAGGGAAGGAATTTTGAATGCCAGAGATGAGCATCATTATGAATTGAATTGAAGGGACAGAATGGACAGAAAAACTGAAGACACAGAAGAAAAAGATGTTACTTACTGATAGATCAAGGCCCCTGAGGTGATGGGGAGAAAACTAGAGCATAAATAGAAAAATTATTCCTGAACAGAAGAAGGAATACTACCTCAAAAGTAGAAAAGAAAGGACTGGTTAGAATGCAGAGTCATTTATTGGGGAAGAGAAAAGCAAGGTAGGAAGCTAAGGTAGCATGCAACAGACAGACATTGTTTTCTTGGTGACATAGGAAAAGACAGAAACTGGTAAGAGGAAAGGCACCTCAAGGTTTTAGGCAAAGAGTCTGAGATACAGGAGGCAAAGGTTTGGAATAGCTGCTGAGGAGACTAGGAGAAGAAACTGACCAAAGACAGGTAACTGGCTAGGTCTAAAATAAAAGGAGGTGGACTAAAGGACTGGCATTAGGAGCAGAATGGGCATAGTACAAGAAAGTGAGACTAGAAAAGAGCTAATATACTAGGAAAATGCAATGGGCTAAAAGACTAGAGATCTTGAGGTCAGAAGCGAAGCACAGTAACACTAATAAGAGTAAAAATAAGACACTTTGAAGAATAATCTTACAATAAAATAAGATGGTAGAATATTAAAGCTTAATTTTTCAGAGCTAGAGTAGCAAAGTCTAAAATTACAGCCATGGAAGTCAGTTGCTAATGTGAAGTAAAAAAATGAAATCCCTAAAGTTGAAGAGGTCAAGGAACTGTGAGGCTGAATAGTTCAAATGGCAATCAAAATCACCCAAGATGAATTAGGATGTATACGCTGTAAAAATATTTAATACCTTGAAAGACACATACACCTTTAAAATACTTCAGTCAACTTACCCGTAATGATTCCATGTAAGATTTATGACAATCTATATGTAATGTGTGGCCACAGGTTTGTACATAAACACCTCCTTCCCAGCCAATTGATACTGCCAAGAGACAAGAACTCTTAAAAAAAAAAAAAGATAAAATACAATTAATTTTAAAGAAATCTAAACACATCTAAACAAATTCACATAAACCTCCAAATGATTTCATATTGTTATACTAATGTGAACTTTGAACTTAAAGTTTATTGCTTTCATCTTCTCTTTCTATTTTCAACTTCTCCTTCTCTGCTAATTCCTTCCCTTCAACCTATAAACAGGCTAAGACTTTTCCTCTTAAAGTAATTTTCTTTGAATTTTCATTTGGCCTCTGTCAAACAGAATTTGAGCCTGAATTTGAGTTCAGGCAATATTAGGCACAAGGTCAAACATGAGTGACAGCATATGATGAAAGATTTGAGAGCCATCAAAACTGAGTAAACTTTAAAATTTTATTTCTATGTTGGAAAGAAATTTATACACTATAATGTAAGATGACCAAATAATCTTTAAACAATAGTAAACAAAGTTCCAGTATTAAATCAAGACTCTTCACGAGCATTTGAAAGCTAAAAATACTACACAGTGTAAAATGCCTTCCCAGTCAATTCAAAGATGTGCAACAGCACAAATCAAATACTCACGGCAAGCGAGCTAGCTGCTACTGTTACAAATCAGAAAAACAGCAGGAGACCTGATCATCTCTCTTTCATGTTTTGGAGCAGATGTTGGTATTACGATCATTTTAGAATGGTTGGTAGCCAGCTAATAAATAAGCTGCTCTCTTAGGCAATGTATTATAAAAATGTAGTTAATCTTTCTTTTTAATAAAAGCAATTAGCTTTTAAAACTGAAAATAGTATGTCATTTGTCTATGTAACTATTAGATGTCTTATTTTAATCTGTTAGAGTCAAAAAAAGCAGGAAATCATTTACTAAGACCTATATTTTAGGAAGACTTCAACAATGCGCCCATCACTAATGCTAAGTGTTTAACACTGAATTGTCACCACCTCAATATTTATTAAAACCTCATACAGTAAGTGGTCTTATCCCTT
The DNA here is from genome assembly GCF_048564905.1 of Vicugna pacos. Lineage (NCBI taxonomy): Eukaryota > Metazoa > Chordata > Mammalia > Artiodactyla > Camelidae > Vicugna > Vicugna pacos. The sequence continues at coordinate 43,234,220 of NC_132991.1, read as the reverse complement.
AAGGGATAAGGGAATAAAGAGTTGACCCAGATCACTCAGTTATAAGTGACAGAACACAAGTTCAACCCCAAGTCTATCTGACTCCAAAGCTCAGGTTTCCTCCCTACTGCATCATATCTCTCATATAGAATACTTCCAGTTCCACTAGTAAATGTACTATTATCCTATAAGACAAATTCTACATGTCAACTCTATAAAATGCACCCATTTGATAGAAATAGAATAGAATGTATGCAGCTTCATTCTATAATCAGTATCAGTGTCCACTGACAGTAACTATTCTGCTCTATACAGTCTATCTGGTTACAGAACTGAAATCCAGTAAGCATTTACAACACACACAGCAAGCGATGGCCCCTAAGGGGACTATAAAACCAACAGAAGAAATGGCCCTAAACCTCCAGAAGTATACAATCCAGGGAGCCCACCATTTATAAATAAAATAACCATTATGAAAGTACACAAAAGCATTAATGTAGAAGTAAAATCTCAAATCACTAACAAAAACAAAAGAGATTCAGTTCAGTTCAGATCAGTTTATAGTATTTTTCCAAAAAAATTTTTTTTTCTAGAAATAAACTGCTATTCCAACTGCAAGAGATATCTTAATTCTTCTCTCCTTTATTAGATCTCCATTTCCTTCAAAATTATTTTGCTCTTAGGTCTGAGTTATATTGCAATTGAATAAGTTATTTTTATTTTCTATTTGGCTTTAGGATTCACCTTTACTCATGTAATTTAAAGTGATTCAAAATGATGAAATTAAAACCAGGATTATACCAAGAAATTAAAATCTAAATAAGAAGGTAGTAAATTTCTACAAAAGCAGAACTTAGCACAATTTCATTGTTTTCTTCAAAATGAAGATATTTATCAGTCTCTTATTAATAATGTAATATGCTACAAAAAATTCAAATAAAGTGTGAAAGTGTGTGTCTGTGTGTACATACATATACGTATGCATGTACATCCACACAGACTTCTTTTTCCAAATAATGACAATTTTCTTTTAAAGCCTCTGAAAATACATAGAAGCAAGCACTGTCCTCATTACCTAACCCAAACTGCTTACTGAGGCCTAACTTGATCCTTGTCCTAAACAGCTAGCTTGAAAATTAAAAACACCACTTTATATTGGCCTTTATTACTTTATTATTTACTTTAGTAAAGTGATCTAAAGAAATTTCTAACCTATTGGGTTACTGCATGAAAGACCATTATGAGCCCTATTATACAGATGAGGAAATGGAGTCTTAGAGTTTTGGCCAAGCTCACAATGCTAGGAAATGGCAGAATCAGAACCAAACTCCAGTTTTCCTGGTCTGGAACTCTCCCTACTCTACAGAACACCTCCCCAACTAGAGCCACCATCTCCTCCATAATCCACTGGAAACCTTCTCCTTAGTCCAGACCATTGAACCACATCTACTCTAACTCAACATCATGAGATCAGTTACTGTTTATTCTAATTAAGTATTCTGTCTGCCACCTATCCTACCAATTGCTTCTACCTACCTATCCTACTTAATTGCATTGTGGGCAAGAAATAATTATATTTGGAAATCTACCAAGATAATAATCTCATATAGACAACTAAAAATAGTGTTTCACTTTATATTTTAAGTATTTTAAGTTATTATCAAATGTTTACTTAATTCAAAACACAGCAAGCCAAACAACAACAGGTGAAAGGAATTCCCATTTGATAATCCACTCCGCACATATAAAAAATGGTATCAAAATTTTACAAAGACGTTAACAATGCTGCTGCTACTAAATAAAGTTGATCTAAGACTTATGACCCCTGAGTGCTAGAGTCCCTATGTGCAAAAAGCTAGGAAAAAAATCTCCCAAATTCACAAAGAGAAACCATAAGAGCCATGAGTTAAATCTGTCCCTACCTTACATTTAAAAAGCATCATAATGAGATTTTCTTGTATACCTTTACATGAAAAATAAAAGGAGACAAAAAGCCTCATAAAACATTCATGCCATATCTAAAAGCTTTTATAAAGGTAAGACTTAACATTCCATTGAACTGAATTTGTATATCTCACAATAAACAACATTTAAAACAAAGGTACAACATTTAAAACCTCAAATTTTTGTTTACTGATTTCCATTTCTTTACTATCCACATATTAATTTTTTCTAATAAACTTCCAGATTCCAAGTCAGAAAGACATTTAACTTAGAGTAAAAAAAAATAAAACTCTGGAGAGAAATAACCATCAATTTTGCAAACAAAAATACTATTTGATACAAAAGGGTACTTACATCCTTAAAATAACGCTGTAATAATGAAAGCCTCACATCATGAACTGCGGCACATGTATCCCAAGGGTAAATCTGCTCCTCTTCGGTAATAGGCAACTTTTTTGGCTCAATGTTGTCACGGCACTGCCCCAAAACTATATTAACAACAGAGATAAGAGTTCATTAAAAAATCAACATATAGACTTTACTCAAAGAAAAGCTGAGTTATTTACCACAAGGGACACTAATTTATCCACTATTAGATTATTTTTAAAGACCTAAAAAAAGTAGTATTCTAGTTTTCTTCTACAGAGTATATAAAGCTTTAAATATGCCAATATTTATTTTTTAAAATAACACTAAAATATGAGTTTGAACTCTGGATAGTTTCCAAAATCTGTCCAATGAAAACAGCTAGAAGTAATGACTCTCTACTATCAATAAACTTCATTTCTAAATATACCATTTTTTACTAAAAGGAAACAGATATCATTGGAGGAAAAGCTGAGTTCAGGGTTATGGAAAAGTACAAGATGAGCCTGGGACTGTGTGTAATAAAGTGCAAGGAGGTATTTACAAAACACTGACGAGGCAGGTCACGAGGACCTGAAGGAGTTCTGACTAATCAAATTTGAGAAAAATTGAGAATCAAAAAGAATCATGACAGTAACAGAAAATATATTCACTGATTCAGGCAAGGAGCATCAAGTAAAAGAGTAAAAGTATAAACGGTTAGACTCTCAATGTATCATCCTATAGATTACCCACCACCTTAACCAAGTGTTAGCATCACCAATAATAAGACAAACTATCACTATGCGCCTCCTGATGTGATGCAATGGGAAGGAATATCATCTGTAATAATGCCATTGCCAAAAATGTTTAACTCGAATCTAATAATAGGAAAATAATCACATATATCCAGAAATGAGACAGTCTACAGAATAACTAACTTGGACTTTTCAAAATTTTTAAAAGGGCCTGGAGAAACTGTTCCAGATTAAAGGAGATTAGCAAGAAAAAATTAAATGATCTCTGCTTGCCTCTTAGATCAAGAAAAATACATATCTGCTATAAAAAACACTGGGACAATTGGAAGAATTTTAACATAGACTATTTGATTTTATTAATATTAAATTTCTTACATATGATAATGGCACTAAGGTTACATAAAAGAATATTTTTGTTCCTAGGCAATATAGGGATAGTGTCATGATGTCTGTCTGCCATTTTCTTCTGAAAAGTGTGTGTGTGTGTGTGTGTGTGTGTGTCGATAAGTAAGGGAAAGAAAAACAAACACGGCAATATGTTAACAACTGGTGAATATAGGTGAAGGGTATTCAACTTTTCTGTAGATATAAAAATGAAAAGTTGGTAAAAGAGGTATTTTTATAATTGTAAAACATCAAAGCACAAAAAAAGGGAATGAAAATATAAGCATACAGTGCCATCCATTACTCTGAGACTCAATAAGCATTGGAAGAAACATTCTTAGGGAAGGAAATATCAAGCACACCATTGTGGGCCCCAAGTTTTGGAGTGATTTATAGCTGCAACAGCAGAAAGAACAGACAAAAAGAAGGTAGATGCTAGCACCTAAAATGTAATTAGCCACAATGTACACCGTACTCTTAATAATTAGCCATGATGCACTCCTAATAATGGACTCTTAATAATTAGCCACAGTGTACTCTTAATACACTGCAGGATTTGGTTTGGGAGGATTTGTACATCTGTATTCATAAGGGATACTCATCTATAATGTTAGCCTCATGAATGAGTTAAGAATTGTCCCCTCCTCTTTTGGTGGGGGGGACAAGTTTGAGAAGGACTAGTGTTAATTTTTTATGTTTAGAACAATCACCAATGAAGCTATCTGGTCCTGGGCTCTTACTTATTGAGAAATTTTTGATTACTGATTCAATTTCTTTACCTGTTTAAGGTCTGTTTAAATTTCCTGTTTCTTCGTAAGTCAGTTTTGGTAGCTTCTGTGTTACTAGGAATTTATCAACTTCATCTAGAACATCAAATCTATTGACATAAAATTGTTCATAATATTCTCTTATACTCTATTTTTATTTCTGTAAAGTTTGCAGTAGTATCTTCAATTTCACATCTGATTTTAGTTATTTGTGTGTTCTCTGTTATTCTTGGTCAGTCTGGCTGAAATAATTGTCAATTTTGATAAGATTTTCAATGAACCAACTTTTCTGAGTCTATTATTTCTCTATTCTCTTTTATTTGTCTCTGCTCTAATCTTTATTATTTCTTTCCATCTGCTAGCTTTCCGGCTAGCTTGCTCTTCTTTTTCTAGTTCCTTAAAGTGTAAAGTTAGGTTACTGATTTGGAGTTTTCTTTTTTAATGTAAGTATTTATAGCTATAAATTTCCTTGTGTGAACTGTTTTCACTGCATCTCATAGGTTTTGGTATGTTGTGTATTTATGTTTTCACTTTCATTTATCTCAAAATATCCTCTAATTTCAATTGTAACTTCTTCTTTATTAACCCACTGGTTGTTTAAGAATGTGTTATTTAATTTCCATGTTTGTAAACTTCCTAATTTTCCTTCCAGTACTGATTTCTCATTTCATTTCATTGTAGTCAGAGGATATACTTTTAATGATTTCATCTTATTAAATGCGTTGAGACTTGTTCTGTGGCCTAATATATTGTCTATCTTGGAGACCGTTCAATGTACAACTGAGAAGATGTATATTCTACTGTTGTTGGATAGAGCGCTCTATATAAGTTTGTTAGGTCTAGTCATTTAATAGTTTTGCTCAAGTGTTATATTTCTTTCTTCGATCTTCTGTCTAGTTGTTCTTTCTATTATTGAAAGTAGGGAACTGCAGTCTCCAACTATTACTGTAAAACTATTTCTCCCTCCAATTCTGACAATTTTTGCTTCATATATTTTGAGTTTCTGCTGTTCGGTGTGTATGTGTATATAACTGTTATATCTTCTTGATGGACTGACTCACTTATCAATATGATAAAGAGCCTTTTTGTCTCTTGTAACAATTTTTGACTTAAAATCTACTGTCTGATATTAGCATGGCCACCCCACCTCTCTTTTGGTTGCTATTTGCATGGACTGTCTTTTCTCATCAACCTATTTGTCTTTGGATCTATAATATCTCCTAAAGACAGTATATTCATGTGCTTTTTTTTTTTAACACATTCTGTCACTGTCTGCCTTTTAACTGGAGAGTTTAATGCATTTACATTTCATTAATTACTGATTAAAGAGAACTTAATTCTGCCATTTTGCTATTTATTTTCTATATGTCCCTCAATTTGTCCATTACTATCTTCTTTTGTGATTAAGCTGAATATTATATTGTACCACATTGATTCCCTTCTCATTCCTTTTTTGTTCTTTTTCAGTTTTTTTTTACTTTAATTCTTTCTAAGAATCAAGTTTGAATTAATATCAACTTAGCTTCAATAACATACAAAAACTCTGCTCCTTTACAGCTCCATCTTCCTTCACTGCCTGCTATGTTTTTATCTGAATGCTTGCATTTTTTTTTTACAAATAAGAACACTGACACTTGGTTTTAAAAAATCTCAATCTGCAGTTCATTTCCAGATTGAGTTCCTTCTTATCATACATGCTTTTTAAAGCATTCTAAAGATAAAAACACGGACTTTAACTGTGGACTTTCTTAGGTTTTGCAAAGATTGTGGGAATTAATAGAATGGGAAAAAATTGTATTATAATATTGTATTCTTCTCCTCTGGAGAACTGAAACTCCCAAAGTCAGTAATACATACAACAGGCATTCTGCACAATAGTGTGACAGCATGTAAATCAATACTTTCCGAATGCCACAGAACTGCTATAAAGGACCTTAATTTAAGCAGTGTTTTGAAGGATTCCTAATCAAAAGTGTATAATTCAGCACAAATCAAATGTAAGACTAAGGGAAGAAAACACGGCACTTTTCTTTGATGCATGGTTTCAAGAAAAAGCCAATAAAGAGTCAATAGATTTTTTTAAAAAAGAGTTTAGAGCAATAAAGACACCCAGCACCAACACTGTGGTCTTTAAATTCCATTTCTCACTAAAGAAGAACTAGAGCTTCTTAGAGAAATGGCTGATTTCAGGGCAGGAAATGCAGAAGATGAATATAGTACAACTTGCCATGCCAGAAAATATAAAGTCCCAAGTCTACAAGGTTTGTATTGATAAGACTCAGGAGATAATCTCAAGAGGCTCCCACTGAAGGAAGATGGAAGAAGAGCATCAACAAGAAATTAACTGCGACAGAGTTCATAATTATATAAAAGGTACTAATTAACTATTTTTAGAAAATGCTAAAGAAACACTACCCCAAATTTTTAAGCACCAGTAAATAAAAGGAAATAATAGTGTTTATACTGTCTTCCATATATAATCTATACCTCAGAGTAACCAAAATAGTTGATGAGATGAAATTTCTTTTATACAATTATTCCAGCTGATAAACAAGGAAAACGTGAAAGAGATTTGTGATCCCTGATGAGCTAATAAACCTATGCAATCACCATTCACTGCTAATATCTCAGAGAGAAAATAGAGTGGACAGAGGAACATGTTAAACATCACAGGGACACATTCAGCAAATTCCAAAATGTTCAAATAGTAAAACACATTAGTGGTGGGGAGAGGCAGGCGCAGGGGAGATGAAAAGGGAGCCTATTAATTAAAAGACTGTAAGAGGCCCCTACAACTATAAATAAGTTAATTAAATAAAATAAGTAAGAAACAACTGGGGAATTTTGAACATTGACTAGATATTTGATTAGTATTGAAGAACTAATTTACTTAGGAATGATGGTGGTTATGTTTTAAAAAGTAAATCCTTTCTATTTAGCAGAGACAGTAAAATATCCATAGTTAAAATGAAATGATGTCTGGAATCTGCTTCAAAATAATTCTTGGGGGAGGGAATAAGTAAGTTAAAATTAGCCACAAATTAATCATTGTTTAAGACTGATGGGCACATGAAGGTTCATTTCACTAGTCTCTTTAGTATATGGCTAAAATTTTTCATGTTCAAATATAAAAAGATGAAAAGAGAAGAGACAAATCAAAATTTTAAAAAGTCAAAAGTAAGGAAAAAGTAAAGAGGGTAAAAGGTTATAGGATGTCAGCGGGTGGGTGAGGCTCACAAGAAAAGGAAAGAAATAGCCAGAGACTTTTTCCCCTGCTACAGTTTCCAGTTAAAATCACTCTCAAGATTTAATGCTTTTATGTTAGCTTCTTATTCTTTTCCTCCCATCTTTAAAAGATACATGAGCTATAGTACAGTGGAACTGTCTAATATTAATTAGCTTAGTGTACAAAATTATTAAAAAGGGATTAAATGGACTAACAACTTTAAAGCAACTTTAAAAATATAAAATAATGATCAAATAACAATTTAAAATAAGACATAAGCTTCATTAAGGCAGGGATATTGTTTTGCTGCTTCTTATAACAGCGATGCTCAATAAATAATTGTGAAATGAATGAATGAATGAATAAAACAAAACATTAAGTTGCTGATTATACAGTATTTGGTAAAGAAGTTACAGAAAGTTAAATAGCAATACTGTAATAAACTGATTTCCTCACAATAGTAGAAGAGATAAGTAGCTGCAAAACTAGTCATCATTTCCACACATTTTCCCTTTAGGAGGCATTTCTGTTCTTGATAGCTCTACTTCAATGTCCTATTCAGGGTTTCACAGATCAATTTCATTGTTAAACAAGAAGATTAACAAATTTACCAGGCACCATATGAGATCCTTTTGCTTATAATTCATTATTTAACCAACACAGCAATCCTCTGAAGTCAATATAATTTCTTATGTAAGAGAAAGCAATAAACTTGGCCAGATTATGTCAAGCAATACCTGTATTTGAACTCAGGGGGAATCTCTTATATTTAACTCTTTCCACTTTACTATAATAATTCAGAGAGTAAACATCCTAGAAAAAAATGCTCTAGAGAAATACAAAAGACTTTTATTTTCTCTTTGCTTCACACATACTTCTACTGAAAAAGGACTGAATTCAACAGAACTGCAGTGTGTAATAGTTATCACTATCTCAAAATACTTCATTATGGGAGAGGATAAAAAGCATTCAGACAAATCCTTCAAATTCAAAAAAAATTTTTTGTTTTAACGGTAGATTGGCAAACATATTAATCAGCAGACTTGTTCAGGAGTGACTGCTTCTAAAGAGAAAAACACTATACAGTATCACTTGTATGTGGAATCTAAAAAAAAAAAAAAAAAAAAAAAAGACCCAAATGGATTTATATACAAACAGAGAGACTCATAGACATAGAAAACAAACGTATGGTTACTGGTGGGGAGTAAGGGGGTTGGGAGGGCTAAATTAGGAATTTGGGATTTGCAGACACTAACTACTACATATAAAATAGATAAACAAAAAGGTCTTACTATACAGCACAGGGAACTATATTCAATACCTTGTAATAATCTATAATGAAAAGCATATATGTATATATATAACTGAATCACTATCACTATGTTGTACACCAGAAATTAACACATTGTAAATGGACTGACTATACATCAATAAAAAAAAAATTTTTTTAAAGTAAATGTTTCCAACCTCAAGAAATAAGGGCAAAGCTACCTGAATATGCCTTATGTAATTAAAATATAACTGACAATATTTCTGGGCTTAAAATGCTTCCAGATTTTAGAACAATTAAATTGCCAAGAAAGCTGAACTCAATTATTGGCCACCTAGCATTGGTAATACATCATTACACTTTAAAGAAAAAGACTGTAACATATAGCGAGATCTCTCTGTTAGGGTTTCTTCCAACACTCACGTCCAGGAAAGTCAGATAAAACCAGCTTAAGAGTCTTCGCTATACAGATCTAAACAGATCCTTGCTATATAGATCTACAGTTATATCTAAACAAAAATATAGCTTTCATTTAACAGAGATATTTATTAGTGTTATAAATACTCATTTCTAAAATGTTCCCATTAAAAAGTTACTTTGATTTTACCTGAGGATGCTTGTAACAGTACAACCAATCCTGTAGGTCTGTCTTCAGATGAGGGGCCGCTCTGTCCACAAATAACACAATCATATACTGCCTCAGAAACCTGTGGTTCTGCTGTGGTGATCTCCATGGGAATATCACTCTCAGGAGAATCTGAGGGGAAAAAGTTACAGCTCTTAATTTCTGAAAAGAAGAACCTCTCTTCAATGAAATTACAAAAAAAAAAATCAAGTTCAAATAATTTTGAACTTCAATATCAATAAATGTATACAGTAATAAAACCATGGGAAAATTATCTTGCTAAAATAGTTTCAGAAAAATATTAAAAATGCAAAGAACTGATATAATGAAAGACTTTAAATATATGGTTAAATACACTTTTGCTGCTGTATCATTCATACATAAAACAAAAAAAATGCAAAAATATTTGTATCAAAAAAGCTTTAAAATATTATAATTTAAGGAAATAAAGGGGAGATTGTTTTAATTTTCTTTAAGATATCTCAGAGGGGAAATTTATAATAACATGGCAGCTCTTGGAAAGAAATGGCAATATTTACTAGGAGATAAAGAGAAACAAACTATTTCTCTTTTACTTTTAATTGTAGTGATTATATCTTGGTGATAATAATTATCAATGTATATTTATGTAAGGAAAATGCTTACATATGACCATATATTAATAAAACAGGACTATTCTAGAAAATAACAGTAATCCTCTGGTGATATGTCACTAACAGCAAGAAATAAGACATTGAGTCAATAATCATTTTCAGATAAAAAATTTTTAAATTCATGAAGATCAGTGATGTCCACAGTGGCAAAGAAATGAGTTGAAGGGACTGGGAAGATCAGGGAAGCAGAAGTGATTTATAGTTTAAAAGATGCAGGCATATCTAAATAAATATGTAAAAACACGTGACAGAAACAGAAAAAGAAAAAGAAAGATGTTAAGTTTAGATATGTTTTAATAAGAATTCATGCAGAAAAACATATATTTGATATTTATTAAGAGTGAGAAGAAAAGGGGTAGAAATCTAAAATAGAACTTTGGATAATGCCCAGAATTAATGGAAATAAAAAAAGAAGTCAACAAAAAAATCAGAGAAAAAACAATCAACAATATATGAACAGAATCAGAACCAGAAAACTCATTGTCTATGAAAATATGATTAACAGGTCAAAATGAAAAGATATCAAAACAAAGTACCAGAGGCCATTAAGATTTGACATGTGATTACTTTGTTTTTATAGGGAGAAAATTTTAGTACAGAAAAGAGGGGATATCTGTGCTCTCAAGCTCTAAAAGGGAATATATCTGATTGCTCTCAAGTTCAAATATAGAAATACCTGATTGAAAGTGACATGAAATAACTCAGTCTCATGTTAAGTGCCAAAGAAATAGAATTTCATTAACTCTACCTCACACACAAAGATAGCTTTCCCTTTTTTATGTCTTGGTACAATCAACCTGAAAACTTCAAGAAAATCCTAATACCAAAACGCATTATCAGAAAGGCTGCTAAGTCATCTTTTCTAGAGTTTTTAAAAGTAAGGCTTGACAATCTCCTACATGCATAATAACTTTTATTTTAACTCTAACTTTAATAACTGCAGACATTAATGTCCTTTTTTTCTTGGAGAAACTAAAAAGATCATAATCTATTTCGTAAAATAAGAGGAAAACTGTTTTACAGAATTCATAAATCCTATAACGACTTAAAATATATTATTGGTAATTTATAATTGATTCTATCATTCCAGTGCCCAATTTCAAAAGACCAATTTTAAAAGACCTACAACCAAATAAAATGCTTGTATTTAAATGTAATTATTGCTTCTCACCCAAAGATAAAAACATGAAAAAATGTTAATAAACAGCATCCTATTCTGAAAGAACTCAGGCTCAAAAGAGTACATATTAGATGTAACTGATTACATAAAGAATAAAATGAGGCAAAACTAATGTATAGGATTAGGAGAAAGGATACTGGTTACTCCTAGAAGAGGGAGTTACAGAGAACATGAAGAGGGGTTGTCAGATGCTGGTAACATTCTGTTTCTCAATATGGATGCTGGTTACACAGTGATACTCAGTTTTTTAAAACTCAAATAGCTCTACACTCATGATACATGCACGGTTCTATGTGAAATAGCTCTATACTTATAATACATGCATATTTCTAGGTGTAGGTTATATTTCAATAAAAAGGTTTTCTTTAGCCGCATTAAATAAACAGTATAACTGAGTATATTCTGTAATAAGTATTATAATAAAGGTGCTTAATTCCACCAACTTCATGCACACATTAACATCTGTATATATTTTCCACATCAAGCAAAATCTAAAAGGATGTGGCCTGCAAACTGATGCAATGAAGCGATCACAATGATTTTCTCTAGGTAAACTAAATGGAGATAGATGCAAAAACTGAGAGAATAATAGTCAAAAAAGATGATAAATGCAAGTGCTACCAGAGACCATTCTAATAATGAAAACATTCTTACTACCAATAACTCTTCAATTCTTAAATTCTACTCTGACTTCCAATACAATTAAAATTTTAACTGTATTTCAGTGTAAAACTGACACTTCCTCTTTTAAAACAAAAGTGCCTATCTTAAATTACTATAATTAATATTATTATAATAAAGGCAAAAGATTAATAGAGCTATTAATAATTAATAGTTAATTCATCTGTTTGGTTTTGCTTTTACATGAACACAGAAGAATCTATCTGCATTAAGTAGGTGATTCTTCTGAATGTTACTGCAACTTGCCAAAGTTCTATTTACAATCACTCTGTTAGAATGACTGCAAAATGGTTTACTGTGTTCTGCTAAGAAGCCTGTGACAACTGCCACAGCTGTAAAACTCCCACTGTGCAAAATCATTAATTCTGATAAAGATGTACAGTACTGTCCTGAATTGTTCATCATTTTTATTACTAACATTCTTCCTTTCCTCTTTTCTTTTTTTAATTTGGTACAGAGAGACGCCTCATTTCATTTTTTAAAAATAATCTCATTTCAAAATAATTTCAGATTTGCAGAAAAGTTTTAAAGCTATTACAAAGAGTTCTCATATACCCCTCACCCAATTTTCCCTTACATCTTATATTAGCATGATATGACTGTCACAATGAACTAATATTGATATATTATTGATCAATTTTTACTGATATAACATTGATATATTAAATCCAAGTTTTCTTCAGACTTCCTTCATGTCTAATGTCCTTTTTCTTTTCCTGGATGCCATATTACATTCAGTTGTCATGTCTCCTTAGACTACTCTTGGCTCTGACAGTTTCTCAGACTTCCCTTGCTTTGAATAACCTTGACAGTTTCGAGGAGTACTGGTCAGGTGTTTTGTATAACATTCCTCAATTGTAATTTGTCTGATGTTTTTCTCATCATTAGTCTGAGGTTACGGTTTTGAGAGAGGAAGACCATTGAGGTAAAGTACCATTCTCATCAACATCCTATCAAGGGCACATAATATCAGCATATTTATCACTGTTGATATTGACCTTGATCACCTGGTTAAGGTAGTATTTGCCAACTTTCTCTGCTGTAAAGTTACTTTCTCCCCCTTTCCACACTGTACTTTTGAAAAGGACGTCACTGGCAGCCCACTTAAAAAGTAGGGAGTTATGTTCCACCTCGTTGAGGGTAAATATCTACATAAGTTATTTGGAATTCTTCAGTGTGGAAATTTGTCTGTTCTCTCTTATTTATTTATTCAATCCTTTATTCACGTAAGTATGAACTCACAGATATTTATTTTATACTTAGGGTTATAATCTAATACTACTTTATTTATTTTCTTTTTCAAATTGGTCCAACTTGGCCATTGGAAGTACTTTCACTTGCTTCCTGAGTCCCTCTGACGTACTGCCCTGCCTCTCACCCACCAATGTGTTGGTTTTTAGTACTTCCTAATTTTCTAGCACTATGAGATGCTCTAGACTCATCTTGCATGGTCCCTGGCCCAGTCCTAGAAGTAACCATTTCTCCTAGGAGATCTGGTTCCTTTTTATTTTTTTATATATTTTTGCAGAACTATATTAGAAAACAAGATCTGGGGCAGTGGGTGTACTTATTTCTCCTGGAATGTCATTACTTCTAGGCCTTCTCAGCTGACATAGCAAGGGAAAATATCTGTATAGTAACTCACGTACATACACATACCCACAAATATTTATACATATGTAATTTCATCTTTAGCTATATTAATCTAAACATGAGTTCATACTGATGTCTCCAACTCTAATCCATTACCACATGGACATTCCAGCCTTTTTCCCTTGCTTATCTATGACTTCCCACTCCAACATTGAGAAATTTGACTGTCATCATCTGCCATCCATTTACTAGCATACCTCAGAAATAATGCTGGTTCAGTTCCAGACTGTGACGATAAAGTGAATATGGCAATAAAGTGAGTCACAAGAATTCTGGTTCCCCAGTGCATATAAAAGTATGTTTACACCATAGTGTAGACTAATAAAGTGTGCAATAAACAGCATTATGTCTAAAAAACAATGTACACACCTTAATTTAAAAATACTTTATTGCTAAAAAATGCTAACCATCATGTGAGCCTTCAGCAAGTCATAATCTTTTTGCTGGTGGAGGGTCTTTGGTCTTCTATCAGACCACTCGGATTTTCTCCATATTAATAATATGGTCATTTTCACTTTCTTGTCATTCATGTGTTTACTGGAGTAACACTTCTAATTTCCTTCAAGAACTTTTCCTTTGCATTCACAACTTAGCTAACTGTTCGGCACAAGAGGCCTAGCTTTTAGCCTATCTCAGCTTTTGACATGACTTCCTCACTAAGCTTAACCATTTCTAGCTTTTGATTAAAAAGTGAGAGACATGCAACTCAGCCTTTCACTTGAAGACTTAGAGCTCACTGTAGGGTTATCAATTAACTTAATTTCAATATTGTTATGTCTCAGGGACTAGGGAGGCCAAAGGAGAGGGAGAGAGATGGGGAAATGGCTGATCAGTAGAGCAGTCAGAACACACAAAACATTAATTGATTCAGATCACCATCTTACATGGGTGCAATTCATGGCACCCCAAAACAATTACAATATTAACATCAAAGGTCACTGACCACAATATCACCAAAACAAATATAATAATAATGAAAAAGTATAAAATACTGGGAGAATTACCAAAATGTGACACAGAGACACAGAGTAAGCAAATGCTCTTGGAAAAATGTTATCAATGGACTTGCTCAATACAGGGTTACCACAAACTTTCAATTTATAAAAAACACAATCTCTACAAAGTACAGTAAAGCAAAGCACAATAAAAGGAGGTATGCCTTACGTAACTGCTCAATTTCAGTAGATAACATACAGTGGTTTCAAAAGAGTTAGTTAACCCACTTGCTGTGGGAAAAACTTTATCAACTACAGTACAGTATTTAGGTGCAGTTCCTTTTGCCTTCAGTCTCAAGAGACTCCACTAATTTCCAAAGTTACTTCACACCTTTTCTCCCATCCCCTTCAGTGAGGTTGTTTAATACATTTGTAATACAGTTAGATTCTTTTCACACATTCCATATTCTGCTCTGAGACCTCCAACTTCCTAAATGACATTTTAATTTGCATACATTAAGATTCATTGTTATTAAGTTCTGTGGGTTTTGACAAATGCAAGATGTTATGTATCTAACTTTACAGCATCATATAGAATAATTTTAATTTTAACCTAAAAAATCCCCGTGCTTCACCTATTTAGCCTATTACCACTTCCCAAACCTAGCAACCACTCATTTGTTTATTGTCTCTCTAGTCTTGCCTTTTCCAAAATGTCATGTAATTGGAAACATACCAGTATGTAGCCTTTTCAGACAGGCTACTTTCAGTAAGCAATATGCATTTAAGAGTCATCTACATCTTTGCACAGCTTGATAGCTTATTCGTTTTTATTCTTGAATAGTATTCCATTGTATGGATGTACCATAGTTTGTTTATTCCTTCATCTACTGAAGGATATCTTGGCTACTTCCAGTTCCGAGCAATTATGAATAAAGCTGCTATAAACACTCATGTGCAAATTTCTATGCAGACATAAGTTTTTATACCAGTTGGGTAAAAGACTATGATAGCTGGATCATATGTTACGACTAAGTTTAGCTTTATAAGGAAAACCCCTAATTTCTAAACCAAAAAAATTCTAGAGAAAGAACTTTTTGTACCTTTAACTGGCAATACATGGAAAAAATCTGAGTTAATGTCAGATTTCTATAACTGTAACTGGATAGTTTAAATTACTAATTAACAGGTATTGAAACTATATAAACACTTATCTCTATCTAGAGGCTATCAACAAATAGTTATCTATAGTGATAAACCAATCTCAGAAACTTAAGCTGACTGTTGACCACAGCACTGTTAGTTACAACAAAATAAAAAGCAAACTGAAAATAGAGTAATTATCCAATAATAGACACATGGCTAGGTTAATTTCTTCAGTATGGACTATTATGAGCTTTCTCTCCCTCCACTCAAATAAATAAATGGAAAGAAAAGAAATGTTGAACTAGAGCAGTGGTTCTCAATGTTGGCTGCACAGTACAATCAGCTGGGAACTTTAAAAAGGTTCCTATGCCTAAGCTCCACTCCCTGTGACTCTTCTTTAACTAGTCTATAGTGGAGCTCAGGCACAGATACTATTTTAAGGAGGGTATGATTCTAATGTGCAAAGTTGAGAACTACTGAAATCAGAACTACTAGCGAGTACTCAGAGTATATTACTGAGGTAGACAACAAGGAAGGGTCATCCCATTTGGTAAAAAAAAACCATGATCAAAAAGAAGAAAGAAAAGCTTCTACATCTAGCTTAGTAAAAATAAATAATGGGGGGAAATGATGAGATAAAGATAGACGCAAATGCAGACGTGAGACTTTTCAGATAAGAAACTTGATAACTATGAAAAAGCACTATCAACAGACAAGTAAGAGTACAAATCACAGAGCAGAAATCTATTGCATTCAGAGAGAAAAGCATTTGTCCTTAAATTTTTACCTAATAACGTAAAATATTTGATTAGGGGATTTGTAAAGTACTATATGTTATAAATTTAAAATATTCTATATGTTACATTACTAGACTAGAAATCTTAGGAAAACATCCCTCATACACAAAGATAAGGCAAAATAAGAAAAAAGCAAATGTAGAATGCTTACATTCTTACAACATGGGAAATAAGGCAAGAAGACAAAAGGTAGCTGACAAAGCAAAGGAATGGACTGAGATTAAACTGTATCTGCACTACTGGTAAGTAGTACCTCAGATATTAATAATACTGTAATACATAAGGCCACGTGTAAAAGAACAGAGTAATCAGAGGCAGTGAGACATATGACTTTGCAATTTTCATCTTGGGCAATGTATGAAGATGAGGTCTCAAACAGGTTTTGGGCATCAAACAGATCTCTTTGAGAAGGGATTGAGTTACAAATAAAAGGAATCTACAAATCTGAATGGTCCAAAATCCCATTGCCATGGCCAAAACCAACATAAATAAACCAAATGCTCGTGAATCTGTATTACCTCACCTGTCACCACTGCAGCATGAAAGAACCGGGACTAGGAGAGAGCGGAGCTCATTATCCTGATGGCTTCTGTGAATTGCCTCTGTTTGCTAGCAATCATGTCTGCCTGATCCCTCAATTGTTGTTCCTGTGCCCTGGCTACTGCCAAAAATGGTCAAACCTTCCAAAAAGTAGTAAGATTTAAGACAGCAAGTCAACAACTTTGCAGACTAATAAGACTAATGACATTCAAATTTATGATATTTAACGTAACTGGTCCCTAGGCATGGCTTATCGATTTTTACACTTAGCCTTGGTGAGCAACATCTCCCACTCTCTTCAGCAACTATACCAAACCTCAGGTGGCATTCTTCTCATTCACCAGAACTCACCTTTTACACAGCACTGAAAACTGAAACAACTGAGTGATCTCCTGAACTTCCTGTTTTCCTTACCCCTGATGGAACTTACCTCTATCTCCATCCACTCTTTCCTTCTTCCCTCCAGTGTCCTCAGGGAATGAGTGGCCATTCTCCTATTCAGGTCAACATTACCTAACCTCCTCTGGATACTTTGCTTAGTCAATTCCTCAGAAAACTGTTTTTATTTTGTCTCACTTGGGAGTGGGATGCAACAGATAAAAACAATTTCTAAAAACATTATTAACTAAAGCTTTTTTTTTAGTTCCTAAGGTTGCAAACAAACCAAACTGTACATCAAACTGGTTACATCACCTCCCTGCCGCCAAAAAAAAAAAAAAAAGACTGCTTTCAAGTGACTTCAGAACACAGAGATTCTGACTATATACTCTTAGTGGAATTACTGAAGGACAAAATAATCTGTAAACAATCTAAAAATTTTCAGCTTAATTCAATGATTTCATTGTTTAACACAATATCAAGGTTGGTATTTAGAAGCTGTTTTCTTTACTTTGAAGGAAAAGGTAATTTTCTTACATATGATGTATTGTGCTTGAGTAAGAGAATATTCTCATTACTAGGACATGTACGCTGAAGTACTCAGGAGTAAAGTGTCATGATGTCTACAACTTAACTTCATTTAGTAGAGACAGACAGAAAGACAGTGAGTGAAAGAACAAATAAAGAAAATATTAAGTAGGTGAAGGTTATATTGGTACATGGAAATTTATAATACTATTCCTTTAGCTTTTCTGTATGTTTGAAACTTTTCATAAAAATAAACATGTGTGAAATTAAAACATTTTGGTAAAAAAAGAAAAAGGCATTTATACACATATATATTCAGAAAAAGACCTGTAAGGATACAGCCTAGGTAAGAAAATCTGGTAGTAAGAATATAATATTTTCTTGTTTTTTATTATAAGTTTTCTAAGTTTTTACGGTAAAAATATAATGCTTTTGTAATAACAGAAATTTTAACTTGACACATTATAATAACATTATTATTTAGTATCTAATTCAAGACTGCAGACTTAACACATGCTTCTTGTCTCTCATTCCGTCTTAAAAAAACCACTGAAATAAAAGTAGAGAAATACATAAAGAGATATCCCCCATGAGAATATAGAAGGATGGAGTTGTGGAAGCAAATTTTACCAACCAACAAATAAGAGATGTTAATAAAACTTCCGAAAGATTGGAAGAGATGGAGGCATGCTGACAATGAAAGCCATAAGCTTTCATTTCTGCAACCACTTATGTACGATAAGAAAGTTACAGAAAAGAAAGAATTGATCTGTCCATTAGAATGCCAACTTTGGGCTTGGAATCAGCCAGTGAGGCAGAGAAGAGGCATCATTAAGTATGAAGTGACTCAGAAAACAAAATAAATTGAAAGTCTATATACAGAACTTCACTACTCAGCATCCCAACTCCCTCCCCAACTTTGACTAACAGAGCACTCAGATAACTTGGTATTTACCTCATGGAGGAAAAAAAGACTACCTTTCACCAAAGAAACTGAGTAAGTGCTTGGAAAGCATTGGGTTTCTAACTGAATGTTAACATTTGGGGGCCCAAATAGAGCAGTCTAGCCACCCAAACCTAAGTCTGACAGTTGACATGCCTCACCCATACACAGGCTAAAGAGAATTACCAGGATTAAACTTATTTACACTTCAGAAGAGTAAACCCAAATTAACTACCCAGGACATCTTTTCAGGAGAATCAAGAATTATCAGGCAAATGAGGAAACTAACAACATGAAAAACCAACTTAAATTTTCTAAGTAGGATCAACGATAACTGAGAGAGAAAGAAAGAGAGACTTCTAGTACATTCAGAAATATTTGAGAAAAAATTCTACAGACACAGTAAGACCAAGATATTGAAGAGAAGAAATCTCTAAGCATGTAAAGCAAAAAGAAGACATGCTACAAAAAAGACATAAGAGATTAAAAGATCAATCCAGGAGATCCAATATCCAACTAGTCAGAGTCCCACCAAAAGCGAATAAAGGAAATATAAGGAGAAAAGTACTGTTAAGTTTTCTATTGCTGTTTAACTAATTACCCTAAAATTCGGTGGCTTAAAACATTTACATCTCACACAGTTTTCAAGAATCAGCTTAGCTAGATGGTTCTAGCTCAGGATCTCTCACAAGACTACTATCAACCTAATAGCCAGGCAGTACTCTTCTGAAAACTTAACTGGGGCTAGGAGTTTCACATAGAAGCTCACTCACATGACTGTTGGTCAGAGGTCTGTCCCTAACCACATAGGCTCCTCCATAGGGCTATTCATAACACGGCAGCTGATCTACCCAGAATGAGTAATCCAAAAGAAAAAAAAGAGTCAAGGCAGCAGCCACAGTATCTTTCATAACCTAATCTCAGAAATGACATACTATCACTTCTGCCATATTCCAGTGGTCATGCACACCAATTTTAGCACAATGTCAGAGAAGACTACACAGGGCTTGAATACTAGGAGGTGTAGATCATTGAGGATCATCTTGGAGGATGGCTATACTAGTTATCAAGGAAAACATAGGAAAAATTTTTCTCAGAGCTTCAGATATATGAATCTTTGGACTGAAAAGGCCCATTAAGTACTAAGGAGAATGAAAAAGATCCACCTAGATACAAATCATAAAACTTCAGCTCTCTAAGAATCAAATGATTACAAAAGTGTCACAGGAAAGGGGAAAAAATGCTTACCTACAAAGGAATAAGAATCCAACTACCACCACACTTCTTATCAAATGAATGGTAAAAGACAAGGGAGTATTGCTTTAACAGTTGTGACAGAAAATATGTATCAATGAGGAATTCTACATTCATACAAATGAGCAATCAAGCACAAGAGCAGACTAGAGTTGCATCTGGAAATACAAAGAATCAAAAAGTTTAGCTTAACTGCACAGGCACTATTGGGGATATACTTGAGGCTGCATGCCAACAAAACAAGACCCCAAAAAAGAAGTGAGATTAAGACAGAGGAAACCACAGATCAACCCCCAAAAGGAAAATTCCAAGGTAAAGGCTGTACAGCATGCCTACAGAGCAAACGGACAGACAGGAATAGAATTCCATGCAAAGGACAGTATGACTGAGTGGGTAGAATAATAGAGACATCATAAAGGCATATTAGTTAAGGAAAAAAGGCAGTTGGAAACTTCAGGAAAAACAAAAGATAATATAACAAAGTAATGGCCCAAACAGAAATGAGTAAAAGGTGGTATGGTTTTAGCACTTGAGAGACTGTATGAAAAGAGGCTACATACTAAATACAGTCTCCTTTAAAGTGGTATAGGAGTCAGGCCACTGGACTCAAAAATGGTAAATGAATACCAGGATATTATTTAGCCCTGTACTGAACAATATTCAAAAAGTCATTGTAACTGCTTTTCAATTTTTAGAATCAACCTTTGGATGGAAGACTTGACTGCAACTGCAAAACAAAATGTTAGCAACCTTGACAATTTAAAAGAAAACAAACACCTAATTAAAGGCAGGCAGTAGAGATGAGGAAAAGGGAAATGAAAGGAAAGACAGAGGAGCTTATTAGTTCTTTTCATATGAAGGGGTATGAACAAACTGGCTACAGATAGAACAATTAATAAGTATTATAATTAGTGTGTAAAAACCAAAAAAACATAATTGTCAATTTTTAGAAAGAAGGAAAAAAAGACAACATGGAGAAAGGGAAAGTAGTATCAGTGAACTAAATCTTCCTCTTCCATATGAGAAAGTCAATTGATACTAAGTTAATTTAATAAACAAAATTTGATATACTTACATCAAAGTTACATCACAAACATAAATCCCACTATTGATGCTGTAGAACACACCATGCTAAACCTGGACTGATCCCCTACTCCATCTCTCTTTTGAACACAGGTTATGTGTGCTTGGGTGCACAAAAGTGCATGAGAAGGTTTATGCATGTCTGAATGCACATATTTGTATAAATTTTAACTAAAGGCATGACTTAAGTGTATTTTCTTTCAGTATTTTTGTAAGTTAAAAAAAAACACTGAAATCTAAGTAGTCAGGGAAGGGTATATCCTGGTTAATTGAAGACTGACATTAAGTGAGATTTAATCTATTTCTCCAATGTTCGTAAACGATTACTCACAGCGATCTACCATCATACAGGAAAACGGCACATCCTCTCATTGTACAAATGCTAATGCTAACCCTAAAGGAACTGCAAAGTATATCTGATTTTAAGAAATAGTGAAGGAGTGGCAGAAGCAAGAGACATTAAAAGTATTTAAAACTGTTTCAAGGATCTTAGAATAATTTCACAGGAAAAAAAATAAGAATAAGTAAATACATATTGGTGAACCTCACAAATCAAAAGCAGTTTAACAGAAGATGGCAGTAGGAGAACGCTGCATGGCTACCATCAGGAAGGACTTTCTAACAACTGCAGCTACTCAACGACAGAACTGACTGCCTATGACAAAAGTCTGATCTCCCATCACTCTACTGTTTATAAATAAAGACCACAAATCATCTGTCTGTAATGTTTAAAACTGGTGGGTGATTGGACTAGATAATCCCTAAGGTAATAACCAAGTATGAGAGTTCTAAACTAATAAACTTTGACTTACCAACATCCATTGCCGTTTCCATGAAGCTCTTCTGTCGTGAAGCAAACTCTGCAAGCAATTTCTGCTGCCTCTCTCTAGCCTTTTGTCTCCTAGATCAAACAGAAATAAAGTGATAAGTACCAGATGTGCTGAAGACTTACCTACTATCTTTCAGGGGTCTATAATATAGGAAAGGCTCCTGACACACAGGAACAACCAATTTTCTGTACTATGTATTAAATTTCATGTAAAATTTGACTCTCCTTAAAAGGATTCTGCTGCTTCAAAATGGTTTGAAAATCACTAGACTTAAACAGGTAAAAATAAAAGCCAAAATTTACTTTAAAATGTGAAATAATAATTTAAGTAGACACAAATTTGGATTCCAACAACACAATTTCCTAAGTACATGTCAGTTTATAGCAAGAGTAAGTGGAGTTTTAGTAATGAACTCACAATTTAACCCCAGGCACAAATAATAGCAAACTGATTGCCAGAAGAAAGTATTATGTTATGCTATAAACAGAATCTAAAAGATAAGAATAGACAGCTTTACTGTTATCTTAGGAATCGGGTTCTCCTAAAAGAGAAATAGCAAAAGCCAGGACGGTTCCCAGTTTCTACTAGAAAATATTCCAAATTTGGTTTATTTTGTTTGAAGTAAAAGAATATGAAAGAGTCTGAAATACAACATAAAGAATAAAGCTATATTACAAATCTAAGCATAAATATTCCTTTGGATTAGTTCACTTTATTCTATTAATTATCCCTTATCTACTTCCAAGAGTATTTTAATTTGAGGCTGGTTGCAAAAAACACATGACTATAACATAAGAATGAGAAAATAAAAGTAAACTAATAAAAAAAGGAAATAGGCTTCCCTAGGTTTAGAGATACCAATAATACTAATAAGCATGGAATTCTGCCCCCAGCAAGGTAAGGTTAATACAGCAATTTAAAACAAGAGAGGAGGGAGAGGAAGAAGAAAAAGGTTAAAAGGTGAGTTATATATTAGACCAGGAGAGACAAACTTTTTACTCAAACAAAACTCAAAAAGGGGTTTATCATAGCTCATGATACAAAGAATATCAGAAACAAAACAGATGGAATATACTATGGCAGTTTCTTTTAGTGACTATTATATCTATATACTGTAAATGAATTTTATTAAACTGAGATTCTATGAAGTCATTTCTACGGGAAACCTAAAGGAATTCTTCTATTAATCTGAAATGATTGAAGGATATAGAATACAGAATTTAGAAGAATGGAATGGTAATAGTAGTTTTTAGATTATTCACACATCTGCTCCCACCCAGTCAGTGGAAACAATCACAAATATCTACAAAGTCAAGTACTGTGGTCCAGCTCACCATAAGAAGCTACATGTTTTTACCAATAAAGTTCAAGAGATTTTTAACACTCCTTTTCTAACATTTGCTTTAAATACAGTTTAGAAACCACTTAAGAAAACTCATTTTATACTTTATAAATAAAACTACTTTTTTATTTTGTGTTTAAGCCAAAATATTATCCAGGTTGATCACTCACATTATTCATCAAACTTGACTCCTAATGACACTGGCCACTTCCAAAAATTAAAAACCACTCCTGCTCTCTTTCCTTCCTGAACATGGAAGGTGGCACAGAGGCCTAGAAAGGGTGTCAAGACCCAACATCCTGGCACGGGAGGGCATTCGTATGGGGCAAAGTTACAAGAAATTGTTCACATACAAGGGAACTAATCAAAAAGTAATACATGTTGGGGATTATAGTGGCCAGGTTTCTCACTGTGGGAGTAGAGAGTTATAATTATGAAAGAGAAAAAACAAGAATAACTCCTATGGTGTCAGAATAGAATTGGAATTATCAGGTGGAACTCACCGTCACAGTTTTAATACCTGTCTCTCCCTTTCCTCGACCCTCCCTTCTCCCTGTCTCTCTTTCTTTCTCTCTCTCTCTCTGCTCACTAAGAGGGTCTGTTAATAGCTATAGCTCATTAGAATGTGGTTTCTAAATATCAGTCTCTACTAAAAGTAACGAGAACTCCTTGGAGAAATAGCTAATACCAAACACAAAATGAACCTAAACTATCCTCTTGCTCCAGAAAATAAGAAAAAAGAATGATGGGGGTAAATCAAAAGAACACAGAGACCAGCTTGAAGACTCTCTCACAGGTCAAATCTAGAACAATTTGAGCATCAAAATGTCTAACGATTATCTGAGATTATAATCCATATAATCCATAGGAATCCCTAACTCCAAACTAATAAAAATAAATACATGAATAAAGTAAAAGTTGATGAAGAACAGGCTATTGCAGCATCACAACTATATCTATACAAATTACATATTAATTACAAAGGAGAGGAGAAGGAAGGAAAGTTACAGAGTAATGACTTGACAGTGAAGAAGTCTGGCAAATACCCCCTTAATTAAGTAATCAAAGTTAATCACTAGTAATGAAACAAATTGAAATCATGTGACATCTGATGGGATGGAATCCAAAGAGCAACGCTTCCTTGATATTCCCCTCAAAGAGGCATAACCTGAATCTAAACATAATGGGGCAGCAGACAAGTCCAAAACGAGGAACATCCTACAGTGTTTACTGACCTGTAACCTTCAAAAGTGCCAAGGCCAAGAAAATAAAGGGAATACTGAGGAAACTATTCCATATTGAAGGAGACCAAAGAGACAACCAAATGCAATGACTGATTCTGGACTGGATCTTTCTACTCTGAGAAACATTATTGGGACAACAGTCAAAGCTTGGGATCTAAGGATATTATCATACTAAATAAAATGTTAATTTCCTTATTTTGAAAGGTATATTGTGACTATGTAAGAAAATGCCCCTAGGTCTAGGAAATATGCACTGAAGTATTCCAGGGTAAAGCAACTTGCTCTGAAATGATCCAGGAAGTTATTTTTACTATCCTTGAAATATTTCTGTAGGTTTGAGATTTCTTCAAAATAAAAAGATTTCAAAATTAAATCCATCCTCAAAGGACAAAAATTTGCCACCAAGAAATGGAAATAAACAAAAATGTCTTGTAGATGCTCAAAGACCTATGAGACTTATGAGACCTCCAAAAATGCTTAAAGAATAATAGCACTGATAGAAGACACGTTTCATCTCCTACACTACTCCTTTTTAAACATAAGTTTTAGTGTGTTTATTTAATTAAAACAGTGAGTTATGCATTCTACAGATCACATTTAATTATGTACATGTATATTTAGAATATACACATGTTCATAAAATAATACTTCAAATAACAAATCTAAATATCAAATATAAGAAAGCCTCAAATATAACTGGCAATAGTATTAAAACTCATTTCTATTCTGAAATTACTGTCAACTCCAGATAATTATGGCTGCCACCCTGATTTTAGCCTTGTGAAACTCTGACCAGAGAATCCAGTCATGATATGTGACTTCAACATACAGAAACAATGAGTAAATAAATGGGTGTTGTTTTAAATTGCTTTAAAAAATGCATTTCCATAGTAACTTTCCATGATTCCCAGAAAAGGAATGTCATTGTTATTTTTCCATCACGAATTTTTTTCTTAATTTATTATTCCCTTCATTGGGTATAAATGTGAACAAAGAGCATTAACAAAAAGAAACAAGTTCTGGCAGATTCATACAACTCAGGAATTTTCCACTATGACCTCAGAGGTGGAGACAATGAGGTTGCATATTGTTACAGCCCTCTAAGGTTTCCTATTTGTATCTTGTTTTCTATGGAGTTAACCTATTGTGAAAGTGATGCCAAGTTTATCTATAGGTGAGGTACTTGGGAATGGATCATCATTAAGTGTTTATGAATTGTTCTGCCTTTATTATGAAATTTAATCCAAAACCCAAAATAAATTGAGAGAAGACAATGTGAGAAGCATAGTGAGATTCTAACAGATTCATTTTAATTCTGAGCTGTCTGCTAGGGAATTAGTTTCAAGTCCTTGTTAATATCATTGCCACTCAAAGGAAAAAAAGCCCATTACAAAGAAAGCCTTTAAAAATTTTTAGGATATTATTTATTACAATAGTACAGTGCCTTCGTAAAAACAGCATCCATCTGAACTATGTCCTCCAGTATCACATCTGTTATGAGTAATAATTACAAAATACCTTTAACCAAATAAAATAAACTTTGATTCACTGCATGTTTATCTTCCTTTAAAAAGACATTATTCTATAAGCAAAATGAAAGATGACCAATTAATAAGTTAACAAAAATTAAAATTTTACCTCATTTTTAATCTCTAATTTTACAGTAGATCTATTAAATTCTAAGCAGTTACTAATTCAAAATTAATGAAATTTCATCTAAGTTACATGTTAGTTATAACAATTCCTATTTATAAAGTACTATGAGAAATAAGAACTGTCCCAAATTCCAAATGTACTAAAGTTTTTGTATATATTCTTATTATAAATGATTTGTAACAAACTTATGTCAAAAATGAAGTACAGCTATCTATATATGACTAAATTTGCTCCTTACAGTTACCAAAGGATGACCTCCTAACTATCCAATCAAAGGGACTGCCAATCTTACCTGAACTTTAACAGCATTTAACAATCTTAGTTAAGTTTCTTCCTTTCTAAACCTCCTCCTCTTACGTCTCTCTAATGCCACTCTGCAGTTTTCCTCCTATTCCACTCCTGCCATCCCTTTCTGAATCACCTTTGTAGGTACTCCTTCCCATTAATGTTTTTTTCCTTGAGTTTTGTATTAAGTGTTCTCATCTTCTTACAGTATACATTCTTTCATATACAAGGCTTTAACTATTACCTACATGTCCAAATCTATAGCTCTAACTCCCAAGTCTCCCCTAAGTCTCTAATCCTCTATCTGATTGGACATCTTCACCTGGATGCCTTCCTTAAACTCAGTAACGTACAAAACTGAGCGTATCAATTTTACTGCTAAGCCTGAGCCTCTTCCTATCCTCCCTTATCTTGCTAAACAGTAACACTGCCAGGGAAAAAAATTTATAAATATTATGATTTAACAAAAATTAAAGACAACTTAAAGTTCTAAAAGCTAAAACCATAACTATGTTTTAAAACATTACTTGTTTAATAATTTGTGATCATACACCAGAAAGATTGGAAAGGACCAAAAAAATCAAATTTTTAAGAAATATTTTTAAAATTTAAAATTTTCTATTTTTATTTAAAGTTGAATTCATAATAGTTTTTGAAAATCACAGAATTGTTAGATCCCCACAGTAATAATAGAGATAGCAATTTTTCCAAAAGGGCCTACAAGAATAAGGTAGTAAATTTAATGTTGGGATCGAAAACTCTTATCTTCCCACCCTGAACTAACTCAAGCATGCTAACACACAAGCACTATCTTTCATTTCATTTATCTTACAAATTAATGAGCTATGATTATAGCTGCTAAAAATCCAGGTGATTAGCCTCAGATGGCCAAAGGGGGGGATATATAAAATCTTCAACTATACCATACATTAGTTTAAAGCATTAAAAATAAAAATTACTGAGGGGTTTGAGGGTATTGCTCAGTGGAGGAGCATGTGTTTGGCATGCATGAGGTCCTGGGTTCAGTCCTCATTGCCATCATTAAGGGGAAAAGAAGGAAGGAAGGAGAGAAGGAAGGAAGGAAGGGGGAAAAAAGAAATAAAAATCACAAACAACTTTAAAAAAGTAAAAATAAAAATTACCTTTCTTCTTTGTCCAGTGTTTTCTTCTCTGCTGCAGTGACTTTCTTAGGTGGTACAGGAGGAGTCACTTTCCTACATATCTCTTCAATGATGCGTTTGTTCATTTTGCTTTGCAGTGCAGCTTTTAGTAAGATTCTTTCTACTGCAGTTATACCATCTCCATGACTATATTTAGGAATTTCTGGTTGGATTAAAATTTCTATGTCATCAAGCCAAGGAGGATAGTAGGAGTTTTGTTTTCCTGAGAGTTTGTGGTGAAGTTTAATTAACAAAGACAATATGCTTTCTTTAATTTCCAAAATGGCTGTAGTTAACTGTGGAGCTGAACCAGGAGCAGACCATTTGTTTGAAGTTTTAGGACGAACCACCTGATTTGCTTCACTGCTACTGCGATTGATGATCTCTTGAAACTTCTTTCTACGCTCTGCTACTAAGCTGAAAACTTGAGCTGTACCAGAATTCTACCATTCAAAAGAGAAAGAAAGAAAAATCAAGAGAAGTTACTCAGTGCCAAGTTTAAAAACACATTAGTTTTTAACATTCAAAAAGGAATGTTCAAAGTTTCATCCAAAGACATATTCAATAGATTTGCTCTTTAAGTACATTTATCTCTTCACTTCTCTCAAATAAACTTAGTCCCACTCAATCTGGAAACAACAGTGATGAGAAAGAAGATTATCCACAGTAACACCTTTTTTGTAACTTCCTGGGCCTATCTACCAGAAAAATAGACAAAGCTTGAGTAATACCTATAGCTATATTAAAGAAGAATCATAAACTAAGTTCTTCATCAGTTTAAAGGAATAAAAGCTATTCTATCCAACATTCAGAAAGAATATTACACTCTTTATTAATTTCTGGGAGACCACTGTATCTTCCGCTTTAGTAAATTATGAATTAATTTTGCCAAGTTGATGAATTTGACTGCTAATTAATTTCATTTTTTAAGGTTTGAAAATTACTTCTAACACAAATGCTTAAAGTTAATAAAATGAAATATAAAGATGAAAAATAAAACTGATCTGTTTCATATTTAAATATCACTATAATTTGTTATTTAAACAGATTTTTTTAACTATTTTTCTCAGTAATTTAGCCTCTAAACAGCCTTTTTGCCAAAGAAGTCAAATTGCATTAGGGCTCTTAGAAATCATCTTTTAACTAAAATACAAGTCAGTTTAATGGATTTCATTAATTTTTTTAAGCAAACAGAAAGGATGCTTCAATATCAATTGAGCTTTTATGGGCTAAATTGTATTATACTTTTTTTTTTAACAACCAAGCTGTTTTTCAAAGTACTCTCTACCAGCATTAGAGGCAAAAGCTGCCTCTTACAGATTCCAATACATTAATCAAAATCTTTATGGTATTCATAGCAAAAACATATTGTCAAAGACAAAGAAACTTTTTACAAATGGACTCTACTATGAGAAACGTCTGATTCAATGTTCTCCACCTGCAAAAATCTGTATTAAAGGGATTAGAGGTATTTAAGTTTATTTATTCGCCATGTCATTTTAAGGGTTTTCATTTCCGCTTTTTGTAAATTAATTAAGCCACATGCAATGGAAGAGCTAATTTTCAAAATGAGTCCAAATACATAACATATGGAGTTTAAGATTTTTGTGGGCTTATTTTACCAGTTAATTAACTACCATAGAAGCAAAAAAAAAAAAAAGTGAATGGGCATGCCACCAGTAACTAAAGATTAAATTTGATTTAGAAAACATTCATTTTTAAGATGTTAGTAAAAATGCTAAATGTAAACAGACCAAAATGTGTCACTTATAACTGGTCCAAAATACTAACACTACTAAGAAAAACCCACTATTAAATACGCATATTATTTTTTAAGTTAAATAATATGAATTTTCTTTAAAATTAAGCCTAAGGTACATTTAAAAACACACACACATACGTTAAAAAACTTTTTTTTTAATCTAATGATATTAATTAAACACACACACACACAAATACTTCAGCGTCTGTCCCCATTTCCAGTTAAAGCCATATTGCTAGTTAATGCAAATAGCATATACATCTACCTCTCTTTGAAGAACTTTAGGCCGTCGTGAACTCTGGCAGATTAAAGGAAAAAGAGGTGTAAGGCAGAAGTTGCTTAGATATATCAGAGGAAATAAAAGACATCTACATCATTTAAAGTGATCTACAGCCACATTTCCTTTTCTTTTGGATGTGACAGGATGATCTAAACAACACATCCCAACATAACAAAATCTTTCCTTTTTCCTTTCTCTGCTTTCACTTACTTGTAAAGAACCCAAGCTATCAGAGCTTGTACTTGCAGGTGAGTCTTTCTTCACTTCGGGAGCAGTTTCTGGAACTCTCACTCTAACATAGTTTATAAAGTGTCGCATGTTCGACACCAAGTTACTACCAGGAAACCAACTGTCATGACAACGTTCTGGTCCACATACTGATGCCTAAAACATAAACATAATAAATATGAAACCTTGTCAATCAGGTCTAAGGTACAATGGAGATGTAACAAGCCCAAATAACAGTCCACTGCCTGTCATATTCCTCAATTCCTCAGAGTCTCATCCACAATTATAAAATGCTAATAAAACCAAATGCAAACACAAAATTCAAGAACAAATTTCCCAATACTAGTATGAGAAGTCCAATGGAAGTCAGCTAAACTTCTCCTGAAAAAAAAAAAAATACATTTTCAATCTGGAAATACCTAGTACAGATTATTACTTATCACTCATTAGGAAAATCTCATAATACAGTCAAATCATGCTAATTTGGACTAAGTGTGGAAGAAACTGTGAAAAATCAACCAAAAATCTGACTTAGTCTTAGAGGGATCTTAATGATCTTTTAATATCTATGAAAGCATGTATGTTGATTCAACTTAGACTACAAAGTACTGTCCAGTCTTTTTACTTGTCTGTTACTATATTGTATTATATTTTGTCTTTAGGAGCAAAGGAATGAAGAAAATATTAATTTGTAAAATCAATCTGTAGTAACAATACTTTTATGGAAATTATACTTCTAAAGTTCTGAAACACTTTAACAACTAGTATGCTTAAGTAATTTAAACATTCTCCCTTATAACAATATTATTCATTAACTCAAAATCTTTATAAAAAGAATTTACTACTCAAAAGTAATCCTTAATCAAATTATTAGAATTTCTAGACTGAAGGGCTGACATAATATTTACCAGTAATCAATGTCATTAGCATAACACCAAAAATGCATTAACCATTTTAAGATCTATATATTATGAATTACAAATTTCAAATTCAAAAATTCTGTAAGTAGATTTTAATGTATTAATGAAACCTCTAAAAGAACCTATGTATTTGAAAATTAAAATGGGCCTTTTCCAAAAGCTCTTAAGAAGATTTTATATGAGTATGATGAATCCATACATCTCAAGATGGCATATGACCTTTTACTAAGGCAGGTCATAACTTTAAATATTTAAAAATATAAGAAACTACTTACCTCTTCATCTGATTCCTCTTCAGCTGAATTTTCAAGTCCTAATTCAATCAGATATAAAACCATGCAGAGTACATGTTCTGACAGATTTTGATGATCCATCAAAATCTTTAAAAAGGGAAAAAAATGTCCCATAATTACTTTTTTCCACAAAATGTATTTTGTTTAAATATTAAAAAAATTTTAATGTTGTAGATGAAAGTAACATAAAAAATATATATACATGTGTGTATATGTATGTAAAATTTATAATCAGATATGTAAGTAAAGCTATATCTTGATGGAAAGACAAACTAAAACCAAAAAAAACAGGTTCCCTCCCAAGATCACATAGTATTTTAGGCAGTAACTAGAAATATTAATCCACTGATTTCCTAAAGGTTAACACATTAAATAATCCACTAAAACCATTATAAAAATACTAGGATCTAACAAAATAATTTAACAAGAATATCACACATCCTCATTTGCTGACACACTTCTCCTGGTAATAAGAATATTACACAAGAAAGTTTGTTAAACAGGATAATTAATAGATATGTGTTTAGCATAGCACCTGGCATATAACTGGGAGCACAACAGTTTATGGAACATTAATATTCTTAAAATCTGTCTCTAAAATTAAAGTTCTAGTATTCTGTGCAGCTATGTAAATGTGTAGGCAAATGTGTGGTTTATATGGGTAAAAAAGGATAAAGGAATGCAAGTGGTTAGGAGAGAGGCTTCTTGGAGGAAACACTGATAAATCTGACCTTATCATACGTGGATTACACAATGCAAGCCTTACACATCTAATGCAGGACTTCAGGTCTAACCTACACCAATCACTCATTCCATATGATGCAACAAACTGCTGCCCAGAAGATACATAAAATACCATAAGAAAAAAAACAGCCTAACAGCTATCATGTTGTCCTTATTAAAAAAAAAAAAAGCCATCTGGCCAAACTACAGAAGGGGTAAGAGGAAGAGGTTCTGCAAGGAGTGGCACTGTCAGCTGAGGGCAAGACTGCAGACAGCGAAAGAGAGGCCCATCTACGCTGAGACTCAAAGAAACTGCCCAAATGGCAGTGGGAGCTTGGAAAGGACTTAGTCACTTAGGAAGTATCCTATTATGACTAAAAAAATACCTTCAGTTCACTGACTTTCTAATGCTTGTATGACTACTGAGAAGGCTTTTCCATTCATATTGTGTGGCACATGGTGAGAACAGATTCTAAAACCTTTTAAAAACCTGATTTTTTAAAATAAATTCTGTATGTACCTAGCTATTTGACCATGAACAACATCTAGCCTCAAGTTTTCTTATCTTTAAGACTGAAATAAGAGTCCAGAATTTTTGCAAGGATTCATGGTTAATACGTAATTTGCTCAGTACAGTATCTAGCAATTAATGTTCAACAAAAAGTAGGTAGGTGGTATGGATGGTGGGAGGAGCAGGAGGAACAGGAGGAGTAGGGAGAGGGAACTGAACGCCGGGAGGCAACAGAGGTCATCCGTTCCAACCCAGTACTTTACAGAGAGGAAACCGAGGCTCAGCCACACACCCAGCTTGTGTTAAGCAACACTAGAACACAGATACTAGACTCCCAACAACTGCCTGTCATTACTACATACACTCTGTCTCCTCTTAATAAACAAAACATTACTAGCTAAAATGAAATAAATTTTGGCTTGAAATTCTGTGGCATTATATCTTACAATTTCAAATGAGTAACTTAAAGGCCAAGAAAAAAACTTTATTAGGTATTGTTAAAAAAAAAAAAAAAGAATGATTTCTGGGGAGTTTCATTAACATGTTCCATATTAAAGTTTTTTTAATATTAAACATGGCAGGAAATGAAATGGCTTACTGACACTGATTTTTAAAAAGCTGACCGGACAATGCAATGTCAATTAAAGGTTTTTCTATAATCATTAAAGCTATTATAAAGTTGAAATTTTAAAAAATGTGTTCATGATAATCTTGAAACAACTACACACTGCCTTTCTGTTTTTGATGTAACATAATTTTTATAATAAGCAAATGGAAAGCTTGAAAAAATATAACTTGAAAGAACACAAATCATTTGCAGTTAAGGCTTCTTTAATTTTTAAATCATGAATTACTGAATTATTTATTATTATATCTACACAGCTTCAATATCTGAACTAATTATTTAACCTCTAAAACTTAAAAAATCATATCTGAAAAATAAGAATAGTAACAGAACTTTTACTCAAGATTTTTTTGCTATAATTAAACAAAGTAATATATATAATGTATACACATTACATTGGAAACAAAATCTGGCACTAAGTAAATATTCAAAAAATGTCTGTTACTCATAGTGTTACTTTTTAGTGTTACACTGTTACTCACAGTGTTACTCATAGTAGAAGAAAAATTCTACTTTTTTAATGAAAAAAACATTTTAGATCATTTTACTGAATAATTCTCATAGAAATTAATGAAAATAAACTATTCAAGATGTTTTTTGAAGCACATGTCTAAAAGCTTAACAGGAATAATTCTTACAAGTAAAATGAAAAACTGGTCATGGGGTGGAGTTAAAAAGAATGAGAAGTACAGAAATCTAAAAGCTGTATTTATTTAAACAGCAAACATTAAGAGAAAACTAAAATGTCTACTTAACTAAATGTTACATATATTTTCTTAATTTAAATAATGTATATGTAGTAATTGGAAATTTGCCTACAAGGCTTACTTTTCTATTTCTTTTAATTTTTAATTTTCAAATTCTAATTAGAAAAAAAAAACAATAGTTTTTTCTTTGTATCTCATTTGTATGATGTTTATCTATTATAGTTACTTTATAAATGTCTTATTTTATCTATATAACATGAGCAGTTTTTTGTCTTTCACTTCTTATTCAGACTATAACATAAATATGCCTGTTATATATATTCACATATTCCACAATATTATATACACAATTTTTGAGCATCAACTAATGTTAGCCAAATAAATAAGTCAGTCCTGTGTGAGAAGACCCAAGAAAAAAATTAATTCTAGGTAACAAGAAAGTAAAAGTATCACCTTTTGAGTTTCTTAAGTATTTAACAGAGAAAATTCTTAATGTTATCACATAGGAGCCCATTCAAATCCTTCCATGTTACATTCCTGATCAGAGGAAGAAAGCCAAGAGAAAAAGCCTAAACACAGGGTCACTGGCCCCTATAACTGCTTTCTTAGTTTTGTCATTTTAGTGGATACTGGTGGTTGTTTGGTCCCTAATATTCATTCCACCCTTCCTGCAGTCACACAATATTTCCCTTCTTATAGCACAGAAGCCATTAAGACATAGTCTTATCTGAAACTGTATAAGATGGACAGTTTCCTACAAAGAATGGTGTAGGTCCATTATTTTCAACTTAGACAGACTTGAAATTATATATAGAATGCAAGAGAATTCATATATATGTGATTATGACATATCCTCACACATCTTAAATATATAAATACACTTTGCTTTATAAATGGTACTGTTATATAAACATTATCCTTTAGCACTTTTATTTTAAAATTATTGAAATAAATTCTAATCTGAATCTTTCTATTCAAATTACTACTGTACCTTGTAAAGCAGAGTGAATAGCACAATGTGTAAAGTTTTACAGTGCAAAAGTCTCATGAGACCTTTATAGCTGGGATGGAGTGGTGTCCTTTTCTTATAGGGAGGCCAGGGATTTCCAGGGAATTTTCCACTCTGTTTTAGACTGTAAAAATAAAATAAAACTAAAATTAGATGACAGACTCAACACTAAACCGTGGTTTAAACAGTGATTTATAGACATTAATTTTTGTCACATTCTCTATGCGGTACTATTTTTAACCAAATTGCTCAAAAATGCCAAACAGATAGCTATTCTCTTCACAATGAACACTATTATTATTATTTCCTTTCACATTGGATAAAAATAACTAGAGAGAGCTAAACTGAACCCTAGAAAGAAATATGTTAACAAAGGGAAACAAAGGGAATACAAAGTAAAATACTAAACAAAAGAAATTTCCAGTTGCAACAATTGAACAAAAAAATAGGTAAACCTAATAATTCCCCCACTACCAATAGCTGGGAGAGCTGGGTAAAATAGAATCTTTTGAATGCATATTTGAACTCACAAAAAAGAAAGCAGAGTCCCCCCGGCACCAGAAAAAGAGAAAGAAAGACAACAACAAGCACTAACACTGTGTATGTCAATGGCTTTAAAGTCCATGAGCAGATAGATCTGAAGATGTTGAGCTCACAAGGCTCAGAGATGGAACTGAGATCTCACATAAGGCTGAGACCTTTGAAACGCTTTACCCTCAAAGACAGGATAACTCACAAGGAGAAATAAGAAAGCTTGCCTGTCTCTTCTGTGATGGAAGAACATGCTACCCAGGAAGATAATAATTATGAACTTAAACGCAAATACCACCAGACTCAAAACACAAAAGGCAAAATCTGAGAGAAGCACAGAGAAACTGATAAATCCACAACCATAACAAAGCATATACACATATTTCTAAAAGAAAGCCCAAGAAAAATAAATTGGAAAGAATTTTGAAGATTTTTTAGCAGCACACTTTATAACCTTGAACCAAAGACAAAGAACATCCAGTAATTAGAAAATACACATAATTTTAAATGCAATTAGAACATTTATAAAAATTGATGAATTACCAGGATGCAAAGGAAATCTCAACCAAATACCAAAAGAACTGATATACAGATCACAACCACTTGTCACAAGGCCAGTAAAACTAGAAATCAACTAAAAGATAACTTAAAACTTCAGAGATGTAGACACTTAAAAAAAACACTATGTTCTTAGAAATTCAGAGGCCATTATAATTATAATAGAAAACTTTAAACATTTAGATCCTAAACTATAATAGAAAAATATTGTGAGATACAACAAAAGCAGTACTTGGAAGGAAATTCATAGTCTTAAATGCTTATGTTTTTAAAAATCAAAAACTAAGCATCTAAGAAAAGGGAGAAAATCCAAACGAAGTTGAAAGAAGATAATAACAATAAAAGAAAAAAATACAATAGAAAACAAGTGGGGGGAAAAAGAAACAACAAAATCAAAAGTTTATTCTTTAAAAAAACAAAAACAACAAAAAGCAGTAGAAACAGCAGTCCTGTGATAAGACTAACCAGGAATAAGAACCAGCAAGCACAAACAAACAATGAGAATAAAAAGGCAGACAATTTTTTTACTCATTAATTAAATACTTAAGACAAAGTAGAAGATTTCCTAGAAAATATATAATTTGACAATCCCTTTCAAGAAGAAATAAAAATCCTAAGCAGGACTATAATGTTTGAAGAAAGCAAATTAGCAGTTTTAAATAATCCACAGGAGAAAAACAAAAACAAATCAACAAAACAAAACAAAACACACAAGTCCCAAGTGGCTGAATAGGCAAGTTCTATCAAAACTTCAAAAAATAGTCACAAGAATCAGAATTAAGTTGGACCACTACCTCACACCATATGTAAATATTAACTGAAAATGTATCAAAGGCTTAAATGTAAGACCTAAACCTATAAAACTCTTAGAGGAAAGCACAGGCTTAAGTCTTTATGACCATGGATTAAGCAATAGATATGACACCAAAAGCACAAGCAGCAAAAGAAACAAAATAACTTAACTTGGACTTCATCAAAATTATAAACTTTTATGCTTCAAAGGACATGCTCAAAAAAGTAGAAAGACAACCCACAGAATGGTAGAAAATATCTGCAAATCACATATCTGATAAGCCTAGTATTCACAATATAAACTGAGCTCTTGAAATTCAGTAACAAAAAGACAACTCAAATAAAAAATGTGCAAAGGATCTGGACAGTTCTCCAAAGAAGATATACAAATAGCCAATAAGCACATGAAGGATGGTCAACATCATTAGCCATCAGGGAAATGCAAATCAAACTACAAAGAGGTACTACTTCACATCCACTAGGGTGGCTATGATAAAAAAGACAGATGATAAATGCTAGTAAGAATGTGGAGAAATTGGAATCCTCATATATTGCTGGTAGGAATGTAAAATGGTGAAGCTGCTTTGGTAAACAGTCTTGTGGTTCCTCAAACAAATATAGAGTTACCATAAGATCCAGTAATTTCACTCATAGGCATATACTCAAGAGATATGAAAACAGATGTTCACACAAAAATTTAGGCACAAATGTTCATAGTAGTATTATTCATAATACCCACAAAATGGAAAGAACCTAAATATACGTTAACTGAGGAATGGATAAATAAAAGTGGGATATCCCTACAATGGAATATTATTTGGCAATAAAAAGTAATGAAATACTGATATGCTATAACATGAATGAACCTTGAAAACATGATGCTAAGTGAAGACGTCAGTCACAAATGATCATATTTGATTCCATTTATGTGACATGTTCGAAATAGGCAAATGTATAAAAATAGAAAGTAAATTAGTGGTTGCCTAGGACTAGGAGGATTTGGGGATATAAGTAGCATATAGGTATATATAGGTAGTATAGGTAGGATATAGGTAGCTGTTAATGAATACAGGGTTTCTTTCTAGTGATGAACATGTTCTGAAATTTATTATGGTGACAGTGGCACAACACTGTGAATATACTAAGAACCACTGATTAAACTGTACACTTTAAATGAGTTAACTGCAGTGTATGCAAACTATATTCAAATAAAGCTATTAGGAAAAAAAAGTCAAGAAACAGATAACCTCCATCTCCCAACATAAATTTTAGAGACCAGCAAAGGACAAAGATACACAGATAATTCTATGGTGCTAATATAACCTTGTTAACCATACAAAGAATGATTTTTTTTTAAAGTAGAAGACTAATGAGACAGGAGGGAAGCGGGCAGGGCACAACCATGAGAAGAATGACACAGCAGTTGAGGACAGACATAAATTAGTTAGAACGAACTAAGCTAAGACGGTGGAAGACTTGACTCCCAGTAGCCTTTGAGCCTCATTATGCACTTATTGTAATGTATCAGCATGTTAAGTGGCACACCCACAGGTACTGTGACAGTTCTGAAGCTGACCATAAAAGGCCAAAAAGTAGACAGAGGCTCAATTCCTGGAAATCCCTGCCCCTCCTCACAAATAGCTGGAATAATCCTCCCACTTGTTAGCAAATTAAATTACTGAACTTGTATAAAACTAACCACCCACACACCCCGGATCCCTCGCCTTTTGAAATGGCCCACATTCTGCCTATGGACTCTGTATCTCCCAAGTGGCTCTCACTTTCCTAGACGACCCCATCTCCCAGGTCCTCTCTTGCCTTCTGAGATGGCCCACAATTTGTCTATGGAGTGTGTATACCCCTGAATAAATCTACTTTCACTTTACTATGACTTGCTCTTGAATTCTGTCCTCCATGAAGCCAAGGACCCTCACCTGGCGAGGCGCATCCCAGGGACTCACCCAAAACCTGGGACACGATCATCCTCTCATGCCCCATCTTCCTGCAACACTATCATTCTTACGAGCATAATGGAAAAGAACTTTTAAAAAATTAGTAAACCATATCAAGTAGTATTTTTTTTAAAGAGTGCATCATGACAACATAGGGTTTTTCCCAATATATTATTCAAGGATGTTTGGATTGTATGCTATCAACTACACAGATGCAGAGAAAGCACCTGTTAAAATTAAAAACTCATTCTTAATAAAAATTCTTGGTAAGCATTCAATAGAAAAGAACTTGCTCAACCTGACATACGGTAGCTACAAAACCACTAAAGCAAACACTGCATCTAATAGTGATGCATGAAAACCATTAGGAACAAGATAAGAATGCTTTTCATCACTGCTATTATTGAGTACTATATTAGAACCCTAGCCAGGAAAGTAAGACAAGAATGTGTGCATGTATTCATGTGTGTATATATATATAAAGAAAAGAAACAAAATCATTATCCCTAGATAATTTAACTGCACAAAAAAACTTTAAATCCATAAATTATTAGAACTAGTAAGAGTTTGCCTGAAAACAAGATGAACAATAAAAAACAACTGCATTCTTATTCACTAAGACAAACAGAAACTATAATTTTAGGAAGTATACTACATATAATACTTATAAAAATATAGGATAACTTTGAATAAAAATAACAAATAATATCTAAAACTTCAATTTAAAAAAACTGTAAAATTTTATTGAAAGAATTTAAAGATGACCTAAATAAATAAGGAAAAGGACCACGTTCATGGATGGGAAAACACATTACTCTAAAGATGGCATTTCTACCAAATTAATCTATGAATTCAGAACAATTCCAATCAAAATCCAAAAAGTTTTATCGTTAAATTTTATATGGTCATCATAAAATTCTAGGCAAAGGGCCAAAAATAAATAGCTATCATAAATAGAAGAGAGAAGGAAGAGGAGGAGGAGAAGAAAGACAAGCAAGAGGAGGAAGAGGGGGAGAAAGGAGATAAACTTACAGTATTTGTGACAGTATGGCATTAATTTACAGAATGAACAGAAGATAACAGACCTATATCAACTGTATTTATTCACAGTAGTTATGTTCTATAAAGTTACCACAAACACTGAATTTTTACTCCAGGGGAAATAAAGGGTTTAGTTTTGACAAGTCTGGGACCACAACATTTTTGTCATCAAAATGTCATTTGCATAATATAGGTTCGTTAGCCAATGTCTTTGTAGAACAAGCCAGTCTCATCAGCACTGAAAACCTGCTCTTCCACATAACCCTTTTCCTATATAACTCGTAGCAGGTATTTAAAAAATTATTCTGCTGTCTCCTGATCTGCAGAACCTGCTCTGCCTGCAAGTTTAACATTTTTCACACTATATTACCTTTTGAAACTTGCAAGCCAGCCAGCACTAGTTAAGAAGGGTTTAACATTTTCCTGACCCTGGGAAAATGTGACAGTAAATTTCTTATACTCTCAAGCCTCACAATAATTCTGTCCACTATGCTTTTTTATCAGACATTATCTCATGAGTCCACAAATCCAGCTTTTCAGCTTTTCCATAGCTTAATCACACACTACACATGTTACTCAAACACTTTTTGGAATGGCCTCATGTACAGCTCAGTAAATGTCCTCTACCACTTATCTCAGTGTACCATATAATTGACTCCTTACCATTGAACTCACAGCCAACGGCACTGTAACAGCCTGAATGAAGCTTATCTAACAACAAATTTTCTTTGTAAGGCACATTAAAACCTTCTTGCCCTCAAGAACACTACATTTAGCACTTGGCACT
This sequence comes from Vicugna pacos, assembly GCF_048564905.1. Classification (NCBI taxonomy): domain Eukaryota; kingdom Metazoa; phylum Chordata; class Mammalia; order Artiodactyla; family Camelidae; genus Vicugna; species Vicugna pacos. The sequence goes on along the minus strand of NC_132991.1, from coordinate 43,193,915 downwards.
ATATTTGGGGGCCATTTTAAACATCAAAATCATCAAGAAAAAGAACAAAAATGCAAAAACATGGCACTAAATTGACCGCGAAAGGGACACTTGTCCACAGTATGAGCTGAAACAAGAGGACAGAGCTTTGCTTTGTTTCACCTCAGCTTAGGTGCACTCTGCAAGTCTGCTCGGGTCTGCGAAAAACCAGGAAAAGTGCTCTGAGTATTGATTTGGGGCTTAAAAATAAATTTTCTCAAGTAGCCAAATTTACAAATACAGAATTTGCAAATAATGAGTGTCAACTGTATATGTATACAGTATATGTATATGTCTGTATATGTCAACTGTATATGACAGAATTAGCATTATTAATCAGTGAGAAAAGGCTAGACTGTCCAATAAATGGTCCTGGAGCAACTGGCTTTCTGTAGGAGAAAAAAATGAATAAATCACTACTTTACCCTCTCTATAAAAATCAACTCCAGGTGGATCAAAACTCTAAAAATGAAAAGTAAAACTTTAACACTAATGAACTTTAGACAAACTAACAGGAAAACCATTAAAGAATAATCCATACACAGGTCTCAAAGCAAGAATTATAAAGGGAAATTAATAGATTTTTTTAAAAGGCTAACCCTCACTTAGTAATCCAGACAATGCAAGTGAGTCATACATTCAGCACTTGAAGTTAAAATGACAGAATGAACCTAAGTAGTTAATTTTACTTTCACCCAAAACTCCAATAAAAAATACAGTTATGGTATTTTTTTAAAGGATGAAAAGCACAAGGATAGGGAAAATCAGAAAAGAAAACACAGAATTTTATTAATTGGAAAGCAAATGGACATTTGATGACTCTAGAAAACATAAGGAAGCCCAATCACAAGGCCATGGGGAAAGCTGAGAATCAATCCCAACTGCAGAATCTTCAAAATGCTCAGTAACTGGAAGCACCTAGTACTTAAATAACTGGTGTGGGGATATAAGAGGCTAAAATGAGGACTGGATGAAAACTGCTTGTCCCCTACTCCAATATAATCTGGCTAGAGAATTCACCTCTGGAGAAGGTAAAATACAAGCATTATTAAAGCTAGGAGGATGCGGGATTAAAGTCATCATATACATTTTGATTTAGAGCCCTTAAGCTGTGATCCATTCAGTTCCGAGAATAATGGCAGCCAGACCATTACCTTCTGGGCAGTATCTGAAAAAACTTCTCTGAGGAATCTGACCAGACCAAAAAGTTATAAAGAGACAAACATAAGGGCTTCTCAACAAACCTGCCTGCCCAAATCACCCTATATTACAGCTCAGAACCTATAAGATCTGCCACGGCACTCAGAGTTCATCACAAGCAGCCAGAATTATCAGACAGTTGAAGAATGCCTCTAACACAGGAGCCAGATAGACTGAACAGCAGAAAACTCAACTTACAGGAAACAGATATTATGCAGGTAGCAGGAAAAAATTGTAAAAATAAAAAAATAGCCATTGACATACCAAAGAAATGAGTTGCATCTACGATTCAACAAGAGGATGTCATTAAGTTTGTATTAGAAAAAAAAAAACTGGTTTCTACATAATACTGTAGTGGCTACATAATTTTCAAAACAATTCCAATAGCTTATGATAAAATGTTTCAATTATTCTATTTCACTCAGCATAGAAAAGCAATATTTAGTTTTTATTTTGTTTGCTTTAAGCACTAGGCCCCTAAATATACAGCACCTACATTAATAAACTGCTCCAAAATAAAGATTATATATTTATTTAAGGCACTGCTCTTTTCAAAAGCATTAATGGAATAATGCAAATGAAAAGCTAAAAAATGACAGCAAAAAAATTTTAAATGACTCAAACCAACATCTAATATATATAAACACATACATCATACTTTCAAACACAGGCCAGCACCTATTAACCTTCAAGATGGGACAACAAAAAATATCAGAAATCATAGTTCAAAAATATTTGCCTTCCAGTTGAATTTAAAGTACCACTATATAAAAATCACATTTGTCTTTTGGAAATGGCCTAGACAATAGTTCCATTATTGCCATTAATAAACATATTTCACTGAACTTCTCTGGATTGCAATGTCCTCATATATAAAATATAACACTGAAATGAATGGATGCTTTTCCAACTGTTGGTATGTTTTTGTTTTTGTTGTTGCCGTTTTCCCTCTCAGGCCTCCTCTTACTGTCGCCCAACCCCCTCTTCCAGTGAGGGTCCCCAAGACACTTTTACAGAGGCTTGAGAGAAGAGTTTGAAGGCCTTTTCCAGCACTAAGATCCTAAAATTCTAAACATCTAAACATCATACAAAGCAAATGGTATATTTTCACTTAAAAAAATCTCAGAGAAATTTACTTTTCATTCATTTAGCCATTACTGATTGTCTATAAAGTACATAGCATCACACTAGATTCTAAAGACAGTATAGCTTTAATTTATCAAATCATTTTTTCCATAATTCTTCAAAAGGTCTTTCTATTGCCTTCTTGAGATAAAAAAGGATCACACTAACTAAAATCAGTTTTGTCATTTTTGTTTCTTAAAACTAAAAGAAAATGAAAATGACCAACAGCCAATAAGTCCTACACTTTAGGGTTATTTCCCAGTTGTGTTCTAATAAGAACTGAAACAGTCAATTATACAGTTATGTAAGAGACAGTCATATAAGAAACATCACATAAAGGAAGCAGATGCTATATTTCACATACAAAATACATTTCAAAAAAATTAAGTTTTACATATAAACACATTTCTTCATGGAGATAATATTTATTTTAAATACACAAAATCTTTTATATTATATAATAGTTTGCACATAAAATTTCACAGATTAATTTACAAGAAAATGATTAAAAGTTTTTAGTCTGAAGCTAGAGTATATTTATTTGTCATCTGTTGTTATTGTTTTATTTAAATACATATTTCTTTAAAACAAAGATTTTCAAGCTGCCAAGAACCATTACAGCACTTCAAAAATACTTCTAAGAAACTAAGAAATATTACACAGGAACTCAAAAGCCAAATGAGGGGAATAAGAGAATTAGGAAAAAAGAGAGCAAATAGGAAAGAAGAAATTTTAATAAAAATAGCTCTAAGGATATGGTTTTCTCTACGTGAAGTAGTTATAAGTCAAAACATAATATGGTGCTAAACAACTAATAACACAAAACAGATTAGAAAACACAACATACCTGCAAATAGAAAAGGTTACCAGTACATCAGTATAGGTCTAAACCAGGTTTTTCTACATTGACACCACTAATGACATTTGGGGCCAGAAATTCTTAGCTGTGGAGGCCAGACTTAGCCTCTACTAGATGTCAGTAATACTCCTCTCCGTCTTTAGACAATGCCAAATGTCCCTTGGAGGACAATTCGTCTATGGCTGGAAATCACCTGTCTAAATACAGAAAATTAACTGCTCAAAGCACGAGTAAAAGTCTTCTATGTGGGAAAAATTTTTTTTTTTGCTTTATAGAGTGCCTGGTGTATAACAAGTACTCCATAAATGTGTATTGTTAAATTAAATTTTCCTATTAAAACCAATTACATTAAGTATTTAATGACTCCTTCAAAGCTTTGAAAGTTTCAGCCCAATCTGAGTTCAAATTTCTATTCAGTATAAAGTAAAAAAGAGTAATAAAATTAACTATATACTTAATTCTCATATATTTAAATGACTAGCCACCAACACCATTCCCTGAAAAAAGGCAGAGTCACTTAAGACAACAGTGTTTATGAAGGCCAGATTAGGTTTTCCATGCAAATGCCTCCTCCCACCTATCTTTTCATTCTTCAGCATCAACAATTCAAATTTATTTATTCACCAAATATATTCGGGATGCCTATTATGTGCCAGCACTGAGATAGGTTCTGAAGATGTAAAAGAGACATAGAGGAAAAAAATATCTCTTCTCTAGTAACTAAGAGTCTAGTAGCCTACAAGCAAACAAAGTTACAAAACCACATTAAAAGCACAAAAAGAGGTTGCTAAGAAAGCAGAGAAAGGAGAATCTCACACTATCTCTACAAGGGTTTTAGTGAAAGGTATAGAGAGATGCTGAACTAAGTTCTGTTTTTTGGCTTTCTTTTTCTTAGGGTGGGTTGTAGGAGTGTGGAGAATATGCTAAAATTCTACACTACAGACTTTCTTTAGATATATCTATGATGGTTCTTAAATTCAGCACATATCTTACCTATTACTGTAAAGTATTGGCAAAGAGAAGTTTTGATTATATCCAATATCTATATTTACACTTTGATAGTTACATGAACAAATATTTCTCAAGATCAAAGACATTTGTATCTTTTTAAACTTGTTTTTAAAATGTTTAAGCACAAATAAACTGAGTAAAAATAAAAGGTGATATCCTATAATGTTCAGCAATTATAATATTACCTATTAAGGTTTAAAAACAGAAGTAAATGATACACTTAAAAATACTCTAACAATAATATATGAAATGGAATTCTCCACTACAAAGATACCTTTCAAAACTTTTCTTTTCTGCAATCATCAACATTTTAAACTACTTTGTTAAATATTTACAAATAAAATTCATTTTACTTTGGCTCTTTTCCCAGTTGTCAAGAACATAGCAATATTACCACACTTTTTGGGGCTACTCATCATGTCTGATGTCAGACCATTTTCTCTTAACTTGTGCCTCCTCTACTGGTTTAGAAGTAGAACAACACAAATCAAGCTTTGAATTCCCTTGGTCGAACAGCAACTAAATAAGTTTGTTATTTTTTCATATTTATTTGTGATGTTTTATAAAATTTATTTTTATCAGATTAACATCAGATTTTCAGTCAAGATCTTGAGAATATAAATCTCAGCTAGATTATTTTTTTAATCTTAAAATATTTTCTCCTCTGAAGATTTTGAGTACATTTAACACTTTATTTGTGTTATAATTAAATTTTTTCTATATAAATACAAGATATCCATTATTATACTACTCAATATAACGGACTTACAATGCTGTATATCTGTCCATTGCAGACTGCACGTCTCTACGGTAAACTGTTCGAAGAATGACCATGACGGGGTCAAACTCGTGATCCCAGACTTCAGCTATTATTCAAAAGAGAGTAGAAACAAAATACTGACTTCTTAGGAATAAAGTCAATCTCTAATGACTAATTACATTTAAGTATATTTTAAATTTAAAAGATGGGAAAGTTTTGAGGAGCAAGGAGATGGTAAAACAGGTAAGAAGCTATGTCTACTACTATATTCACTTTAACAAGAGTAGGTTTGCTTTTATTGCTTTGTATAACAGATTCACTTAAGGCTTAGTTTCCTAAAACTAAAGGCTTATTTTAACTACTTTTAAAAAGTTTTAAAACCCACTCATCTATTCCAACTCTCTCATTTTACAAATAAAAAGTCAAATCCAAAGATTAAAAACTGACTTTCTCTTTTCTGTTTAAAAAGCAGATTCCCAGAATCCATCCCCAGAGGTCTGGATAAGAGCAGATTGAGGCTGAGATATAGGACCTTGTATTTTAATAAGTATTACGAGTGAGTCTGACAGAGGTAATCCTCACATCACACTGTAATAATAAGCACTATACAAAAACATCAACCCACTTACAAGCTCATCTAAATTTTAGACACAAAGTGTTCTCTACAGTAAAGAAATACAGTGCTTTTCCTTTAATGGAAAACATTCCAACCAGAGACTCTGGATTGTTCTTCCTACTTTGTAAACTCTCTAAAAAATCCCACATGATAAGGCTTATTTTGCTATGTTTTACCAAACACAGCACATGCTATTTACAGCTTCAAAGTAGGCATCAGTATTTCACTTAGACAATGAGTGTTGAGGGGGTTAAGAAGCATGTAACTACTACTTCCTTCAAAATCCTCAGATTAGTAAAAATGTGAAAGTGAAGAAGACAAGACAGTGAATCAAGACTTCCCCTACTTCTGTTCCTCGTTAAGTATGTCATTCACAAATCCAGGTGGGAAAAAATCTCAGAAAACCAACCACTTAAAGGAAAAGATTTCTATGTATTTACATAGGTTCAAAATGTATGAGAATGTTATCAGCATTCCATATAGATTTTAACTGTTTCGAGTTAAAATTTGGGTAGTGAGAACTATTTCTAAATAAAATTTAGAGAGCAAATATATTCAGAATGTTTTAAAATATATATTTTACTTTACAGTTTCTGATTCATTTACAGTTCATTTACTCATAAAAATAAACTGGAGTTCATATATAAAGTTTCTGTTATAATTTAGAGTCATCTAAGAAGTCTTATTGTAACATAAACCATAGATACATAAATAAACGGAAGCAATATCTCTGTATACCGTAAAAGACAAACATACACCTACGAGAAAGTTCAAAGGAAAACCAAAGCTGAATAAATTAAATGCAAAACGTTTTGCTTCAGTATACACAACAAACCCTCAGAAAACTAGTATTTGAAAGAATATATTCATGTATATAAACATACCTTTAGGCGTATACATGCCTTGTTGCATAGAACCTCCAGGTTCAAAAACAGGAGCCTTAAAATCAGCTACAGCTGATAAAACTGATTCAAAGCTGTAACTGCCTGGAATAATGCCACTTTTGGGATTTGGATTTTCTGGAATATGATGTATGTGTCAAGAAAAAAAATTAATAACTAAGAGCCAGGTTTATAATCTTACTAAGGTATTCTAGTTTCTAACTGCCTTTGCTAAAATACACAGAGCAATTGGCTGTAATATATAAAGTTAGCCACAAGAGGGCTATATAATACAACAATTCAATAAATTTTTATTATCTGTGAATTTTTAAAAGTTTTAACCTAGAAGCCTAATAAATGACATGCTGAAATAGTTCTGAAGTATATTTCCCCCAAAACAAATTAATATAATTTCAGGAAGTGAAAAAAATTTTAATCTCCATTTTCACCATTTTGCAAAAAATGTTGTACTTTCCCTTAGAAAATCAAAGAGAGTATGCTAAAAATCAGCCAAGATTTTTGTGAGCAAGGATTATTTTTCCAAAAACACAAGATGTCATCCTCAAAAGAAAAAAGAGAAAGATACTAAGCAAATTTTTTAAAAAGAAGAAAACCAGAAAACTACAGACTCTTTCCTACTGTTTTCACATAAAGCCATATAATTCTTTTTAAATTCAAAGTTACAGAGAATGCTTTTGCTCTGTTACAGCACTGATACAGGATATGTTGGTAGAATGAGATCATCAAATAGTATCAAATTGATGCTACTTAAGAAAACCTTCAAGGTTATGAAATAGGGATTCTAATAGCTTTTTCATAAATTTTAGCCAATTATTTCAAACATATTCATAATACAAAAAGTAAATTTAGTCAAAAATTTACAAAATAAACTTAATCACAAAATAACATAATACAAAAAGTAAATTTAGTCAAAAATTTACAAAATAAACTTAATCACAAAATAACAGTGTCTAAAATTTTATTAACAATAACTTAAAAAATAAAGTGTCCATTGTATGCTCAGCCCTATACAGAGAACTGTAAGTTTTTTAAGTTTGTAGATAATAGTCCTTGCCCTTAAAAACTTCTTACTTTAAGACTGAATTCTAAGAAAAAAATACTCAGAATGTTTAAAACCCCAATAATAATTATAAAATATACCTCTAAATTTTACCCATGAATTCCAGCCTGGCTATACAGAAAAAGCAGATCTAGCTACCTTTTACCAAGTGTCTAGCTCCCTTTCAGTAATTCTGATCCTGAGGTGTCCAGAGCCATCAGTCCTGACACGCAACCAAGGTTTAACAAGAGTACCCTGAGAGGCGACAATTAGAGGCAAAAACATTGGCTACTGGTCTTGAACACCAAACTGAAGAAACAGTTGGAAGTTCTTCTTCCATATTATTTTTCAACTTCAAAAAAAGCTTTAATCAAGAAAGTGATATATCTTTAATCCATAAATATTACTTATTATTCAGATCCTGCAACTAACAGAAAACTAAACTTTTAAAAGGATATGAGGTCCAGCAATGAACTATGTGTCCTGTCATTCATACACAGCTGGGCTACCATCTCTGCCCTGAGAATCTCATCATCAGACATTCCTAAAATTAAAAACAATTAATATATCTGATTATCTATAAATTATAGAGAAACAACTTACCACACAATTCATTAGCTGTTTTACCAAAAGTGAGAGGCTTCAAAAATTAAAGAACAAAGAATGTAATGCCCCAAATATAACTGCAGTTTAACTACCCTGCCATTTGCAGTTCCCTTAAGTAAAGAGTTTTTTAAAGGTTACAGTAAAAGGAGTATCAATGGTAAAACATATCATATCAAGAGTTTGAAACACAACCTTTCCTTTTTTCCATAAGCCAGTTACTACCATGGGGAAAGGGGAGGAAAGGGAGTTAAAACCCACGTATTTGCATTAGTGCTTTTTACCTAAATGTAAACGAAGACTCAAAAGAATCACAAGAAATGTAAGAGCGCCTTCTAACATGGATCTCTCATGCTCTGCATCAAGTACTGTGTTTTGATGTTGTGAAGCCATTGTCAACAAATCCACTACCTTAAATCTATTAAAAAAATATTTGAGACAGATTTTTTAAAGTTAAAACAAAATTAACTTAAATTCCAAATAATTCCCAATACCTGTCTTCATATAAAATTATGCTTACCTTTCAAAGACAGATGAAATAAAATAATCTGGATCAAGTCTAGATGCACAAACCTTTCAAAGACAAAAAAAAAATAAACCCACAAACTTATTTCTCAATATTCAGTTTTACTTCTTGTATTAATTATGTTTTTTTTATTTTCTGTATCATACAATCTTTTGACATCTAAGGGGTCTTACAGACCAGGGGAGAAATCACCCCTATTAGGGCTAGCTAATACCTAAAGAAAGTAAACAGCTTACTTGGGAGCAATTCTCTCATATGCCAGTTACTCGTGCCCTTAATTTAATTCATATACCAAGCCAATATTCCAACCCTGCCACTGCCTAGGGCAAGGGACCAGATAGCTGCAGGCAGCTTTTATGCCCCAAAACCCACCAAGATTATTCAAACTAGCCAGTCCTAAACTGTTTCCCCTGCCCTGCTTTGCCTGTACTATGCAGACTCCAAAAAAGGTTCTGGTCTAAGATTTCCCCTCCCTCCTCCTTCTGTCTCTTGACCAAAACCTAATGCTTCCCCTCTGGTCCTGTGCGGCATGGCATGCCCTCTTCCTTCGGGAGATGTAAATAATAAAATTCTTCTTAAATAGCTTTGATCTGTCTGTCATCATTTAGTCACCTCTATAAATTAAAATCCCACAGGTACAAAAGAGACATTTCAAAAGTACAGTATCTGTATAACCAAGCTGGCTTACCTGTAACAGGTAAATGTCAGGATCAATCATGGAATTACAGAAATGAGACTGGACATAGGTCATGGCTTGTCCTTTGATTTGCAGACCATTTCTTACCCACATATTGCTGTGGATTTCAGCAAGACTTGCCTAGTAAAATTAAAATTAAGTAAATTGGACAAAGAAGTCATCTAAAGTCAACTTTTATAAAATCATGTTATAATAAACAATTATTCCAAAATATTTTATAACTTAATCATAGTATGAGCCTCATATTCTGTCCAATGTTAAGATATTCAATTCAAATATATACTTTTAAAATTTTAACTGATTTAAAATTGTTCAAGATCAATGAATATAAACTATACCTTTAATTCATCTAACTCAACCTTCAATCTAAACCAGTCATTTCCAAAAATTTGGCAAGTAAGAGAAGGTCAGATTGTAATAAATTTTTTTAATATACTAATATTTAATTCATGTATTTATATTCTATATCAACTAAAACTAAGTACAGTCATAACTTCATCTCTTATTTGTTCCTAACTCCCAGAGTTAACATTCAATAATGATTAACAAATCTAAAATTGCCAGGAAAAACAAACTGAAGTGCAAATTCCTCTAATGTATATAAAAGGTGGCCCACGAAATCAATTTAGAAATGAAAGAAACCACAATGCATTTGTAGGCTGATTCTTCTCTTTTCTCTCTTCTCACTTTACAGATGGGGAAACTAAAGAATCACTCCAACCAACACGGATAGTAAAACAGTGATAGCACTAAGGCTAGAACTGTTGGGTCTTCTGACTCCCAAAATACTACTGTAGTATGTTAAAACTCCCCTGTAAGTAAATATACTGAAAGGAATTCTTGAGGAAATTACATTTTTTTTTTAAATTGAAGGGTAGTTGATTTACAAAGTTGTGGTAGTTTCTGGTGTACAGCACAGTGACTCAGTCATACATATATATATATACATATATATATACATATATATATATACATATCCTTTTTTCATATTCTTTTTCATTATAGGTTATTACAAGATATCGAATTTAGTTCCCTGGGCTATACCATAGGATCTTGCTGTTTATCTATTTTATATACATAGTCTGTACTTGCTAATCCCAAACTCCTAATTTATCCTTCTCCTCGCACCCCTTTCTGGGGAAATTATAATTAAATGTAAATCTCATAAAATTTTTTAAAAAACTAAATATAATCTAGTAAAAATACAAAAATTAAGTTTTTTTAAAATTTCAAACATTTTGGCTATAATAACAATGATAAAGGCATACAAATAAAATAAAGGAAGAATTCCTTAACTAAGGAGTTTGTCAATTCAAAATCTTTTAAGAGCCTGAATACATACTTGAATTTGGAGTGGGTGAATCATTAGTTTCATTAACATTTCCTGATCTGGTAAAACAGAATCCAAATCTAGTTCTTGACATTTCACAGCCTAAAAATTATGATTAAAAAAAGTTACCAATTCAATATGTATTTTCCAATATTCAAAAAACAAGCAAACAAACAGAGTTGTTTAATGACACTCTTACCTTACTCAAAAACATAGCATAATAACGATGTAGTGGCAGATGAAAAGTGACTTGGTTAGGTGCTGGCTGGAATAAACAAACAGAATCCACAAGTCAAAGAATACTTTGCTGAGTTCAAAAAAGGTTTTAAAATGCTAAAACCACAATTTCATCTTGACTTATTCCTAATACTTTTTAATGAAAGTAAAGTTTTAGAAGTTATAGCTTAAAAATCCACTGTAGATAAAATTATCCCATTTTAAACACACAAATGCAACCTCCTTGAAGGCAGAAATTGTATACTCTTCAACTCTGAATCCTCTGAAGTATCTAGCACAGAACAAAGGATGGAATAGATTTCCCTTTACAGTAGGCTGTCTGCATGCATACCAAACATGATGACAGTAACAAGAACAATAGTCACAACCAACATTTACTGAGCACTTACTATATGCCAGTCACCATGCTAATAAGTACTTTATTCAGACTTAATTGAATCCTACAAGAACCCTATGAGGCAGGAACTCAGTATTTCCATTTTATAAATAAGGAAATTCAAGCTTAAAAAACTTAAGTAACTTCCTAAAGTTAACAAGTAGTAAACTGAGGAGTGAACGTGGAGTATGGACTTCACGGTTATATTCAGAATGATAAGAGGCTCTAACCATAGCCATAAACTGAAGTGCAGCTAAAGGACTTGTCTAGTTGGGTGAGATGCTCCCCATATCAGTGCTGAAAGCACAATCGCCAAAAGCAAGCTTAGTACAGTATATACCAAGGACCTTTGGCATCCTTGTGAATACTATAAAAACTGTATTTTAAATCTGTGACTCCCATGGGTCATGCTATCACTATAGGACAAAAGTATACTACAGTTGTCCTTTGTAAACAAATAAGAAAAATTGTAAAGTATGATTTGTTTTCAATACTTCTATAAGTTTCTAGTAAAGTTTTCTTCTGTTAAAAAATGTTATCCAAGACATTCAGATACTTATGCTAATGTAATATCAGTATAGAGTCATAAAAATTTGCAATGTCACCATTCCTGAGTTTTTTCCAAAACCATCATGAGAATAAGATCCTCCTCAACATGTGAATAAACATCTATAGAATATTGCTAATAAATAAAAGCTTGTCTTCCATAAAAAGGAATTTCTGATACATGCTGCAATATGGATGGATCTTCAAGACATTATGCTAAGTGAAATAAGCTAGTCACAAAAACACATATACTGTATGAGTCCACTTATATGAGGTACTTAGAGCAGTCAAAATCAGAGACACAAAGCATAATGATAGTTGTCAGGGGCTGGGAGGAAGGGAAAATCAGCAGAGTTTTAGGTACAGAGTTTCAGTTTTGCAAAACAGAACGTTCTGGAGGTTGGTTACACAATGTGAACATACTTCACACTACTGAATTTTATAGTTTAAAATGATTAATAAGATGGTAAATTTTATTCTCTGTGCATTTTACCATTATCAAAAATAAAAAACAAGTTTGCTCTCCATTGCTATAATCATTTTAGTAATATATTCTATACTAACTAGCTAAATCAGAATCTCCCTCAATTTCCTTTAAAGGCAGGCATTAAGAACAGTGGTTAAGAGCAGATTCTTATAAGCTAGATTTGCATGAGTTCAAATTCTGACTCTGCCACCTATAGCTGTAAAAATGTGAGCAAGTTTACTTAATTTTCTGTACCTAAGTTGCCTGAACTGTAAAGGGGATAATAAGCAGCTGAACGGCTGTGAGGATCAAAGTAAGACAACAAAGTACCCAACACACATTGCTATTAATTACTAAGCCATGGACCCTACCTTGTCTTTTAAGGCTTTAGCATACGCCAAATGCACATTCTTCTGCAGTGCTTCATTCCATAATCCTTCCTTGTCCAATGTCACAAGTTAGCCACTTGATAAACTCCTCCTCCACTCCTTCCATCTCTACTGAGGTAGTCCTCAGATTCCATTCTCAGCTAATGTTCTCATTCTAGGTGATTTTATTCAGTTCACAGCTTCAACTGCCTACTAAACCAAGATGACTTCCAAATCTCAGCAGAAATCTCACTCTTGAACTCCAAATCCTACATTCAAGTGTCTACTGAACATCAACACTTAATATCCCAGAGGGACTGCAATACAGAGTGTCCAAACCAAAACTCAGCATCTTTGCCCTAAAAACTCAATCTTCCTCAATGCTTCTTCCTCAAATTCCCAGTAATACAAATCTGAAATGTAGAATCCTTCCTTCTCTCAAAGGAAGATGAAATTGGATCTGATGAGGCATCAAAGTGTGCTTGGTTTCCTAAGTACCTTTTAACTCTACTTCCTCTCTTTCCACACTGCCCCTAACTAACCTTAGCTCAGGCCCTCAACATTTAGTACCTAGATTTCAGTGCTAGCCTCTGCTTCTGTTCTTACCATCTGTAAGACATCTTTTGTAGTATCTTTCTAGCTTACAACCCTCCCCATCTTCTCAGAATATCCCTTCCTGCCCCACATCCCAAAGACACACACACGGGGATTGGAGGCTAACAGTGAAGTTTATGATAGCCACATCTGACTGGAATCACAACCCATCCTGGGAAATAAGGTTCTCTGTCACTTGAAAATTGAACTGGGGTTCACAGATATATGTGGAGAGTCTTGGAGTATAGCTGGAATTGCAACATTAAGCAACTGCAGAAAGGTAGCATTTAACCACATAGGCAAAGCAGCACAGAAAAGCAATCTACAGAGAGGGAAGAAAAAATTAGGCAGAAAGACAGGGCAAAGCAAAGGCAAGAGATAGGAGTCCCTACTCAGCTTTCCACTCAGTTTCTTAAGTCCAGCTGCCGTAAGATCCCTGAGAGACCTCTCTGTACTCTTAAAAAATTATTCCTCCTTCAAATTAGGCTGCCTCAAAAATGTTTTTTCCCTTGTATTCAAAAGAACCTTAATTAATACATCTATTTAAACCTTGATAGATTGCCAGGAGGTGGTCTTACCAAAACGTTGATTTAATCTTGTGCTTCACTCATAATTTTTTAATGGCTTCCTATAATTTTAACCTCTATACTCTTCCAACTTTTGAGAAGACAGGGCTTACCTCTCCAGCCTCACCTTCTGTTATATCAACTCATGCACCACAAGTTGTATCCCTAACCTACACTTCTGTGCCGTTGCATATACTATCCCATCTGCCTCAAATGCTATACATCCCCGCTCCTACTGGATTAACATACCTTTAAGACACTGCTCAATGACATTTGTACTAGAAAGCTTTTCCTGAGTCCCTTGAGGTAAATCAGATGCTCCACTCTATTTTCCCCATAGCACCATGATCACAACTTTACAGAAGCCCTGTGATCAAAAGTAACCATTTACTTGTCTTCCATGTCCTTAAATTAGGAACTGTTTCATCACTGTATTCCCAGTGTTTATAACATAGTAAACATTCAAAAAACATTTGCTGGATGATCGCATGTTCTAATTCTCTTATTAGAGATGACTCTAATCAAACTACTCTGCCACATACTCATAAATCTTGCCCTACATGATATCCAGTAATTGAGGATTCTTTTTTTTTCCTGTTTTAAAATTTACATTCTTTTTAATTGAAGTATAGTCAGTTTACAATGTCGTGTCAATTTCTGGAGAACAGCATTATGTTTCAGTCATGCATATACATACATATATTCATTTTCATATTCTTCTTCATTGTAGGTTATTACAAGATATTGAATATAGTTCCCTGTGCTATTTTATGTATAGTAGTTAGTATCTGCAAATCCCAAACTCCCAATTTATCCCTTCCCACACCCTTCCCCTGTTGGTAACCATAAATTTGTTCTCTATGTCTGTGAGTCTGTTTCTGTTTTACAAATAAGTTCATTTGTGTCTTTTTTTTTTTTAAGATTCATATATAAGTGATATCATATGGTATTTTTCCTTCTCTTTCTGGCTTACTTCACTGGGAATGATGATCTCCAGGTCCATCCATGTTGCTGCAAATGGCATTACTTTATTCTTTCTTTTTTATTTGGATGAATAATATTCCACTGTATATATGTACCACATCTTCTTTATTCATTTATCTGTCAATGGACATTTAGGTTGTTTCCATGTCCTGACCACTGTAAATAGTGCTGCTGTGAACATTGGTATGCACGTGTCTTCCTGAAATATAGTTTTCCCTGGGTATATGCCCAAGAGTAGGACTGCTGGATCATAAGGTAAGTCTATTTTGTAGTTTTTTAAGTAACCTCTATACTATCCTTCATAGTGGCTGCACCAATTTACATTCTCATCAACAGTGTAGGAGGGTTCCTTTTTCTCCACACTGCCCTCCAGCAATTATTTGTAGACTTTTTAATGATGGCCATTCTAACTGGCGTGAGGTATTGTAGTTTTAATTTGTTTCTCTCTAGTAATTAGCAATCTTGAGCATCTTTTCACATGCTTGTTGGCTGCTGAGATGTTTTCTTTGGAGAAATGTCTGTCTAGGTCTTCTGCACACTTTCTGATTGGGTTGCTTGTTTTTTTGATTTAAACAATATGAGCTGTTTGTATATCTTGGAAATTAGTCCCTTGTTGGTTGCTTCATTTGCAAATATTTTCTCCCATTCTGTAGGTTTTCTTTACATTTTGTTGATGGGTTTCCTTAGCTGTGCAAAAGCTTTTAAGTTTAATCAGGTCCCATCTGTTTATTTTTGCTTTTGTTTCCACTATAAGGCACAGATCCAAAAAATTACTGCAATTTATGTCCAAGAGTGTTCTACCTATGTTCTCCTCTAAGGGTTTTATAGTATCCAATCTTACACTTTAATTCATTTTGAGTTTATTTTTGTATATGGTGTTAGAGAATGTTCTAATTTCAGTCTTTTACAGGTAGCTGTCCAGTTTTCCCAGCACCACTTGTTGAAAAGACTGTCTTTTCTCTATTGTGTATTCTTGCCTCCTTTGTGATAGATTAACCGACCATAAGTTCATGGGTTTATTTCTGGATTTTCTATCGTATTCCATTGAGTTATGTGTCTGTTTTTGTGCCAGTACCATACTGTTTTGATTACTGTAGCTTTGTAGTATAGTCTGAAGCCAGGGAGCGTGACCCCCCCAGCTCCATTTGTCTTTCTCAAGATTGTTTTGGCTATGCAGGACCTTTTGTGTTTCCATACAAATTTTAACATTTTTTGTTCCAGCTCTGTGAAAAATGTCATTGGAAATGTAATAGGGATTGCACTGAGTCTGTTTATTGCCATGGGTAGTATGGCAATTTCAACAATATTGATTCTTCCAATCCAAGAACACAATATATCTTTCCATCTGTTTGTGTCATCTTCAGTTTCTTTCATCTGTGTCTTACAGCTTTTGGAGTACAGGTCCTTTGCCTCCTTAAGTAGGTTTATTCCTAGGTATTTTATTCTTTTTAATGTGATGGTAAATGGGACTGTTTCCTTAATTTCTTTTTTTTTTTTGCTATTTCATTGTTAATGTACAGAAATGCAACTGATTTCTCTATGTTAATTTTGTATCCTGCAACTTTACCGAATTTATTGATGAGCTCTAGTAGTTTTCTGACAGTAGCTTTAGGATTTTCTATGTATCTTGTCATGTACAAACAGTGACAGTTTCACTTGTTCTTTTCTAATTTAGATTCCTTTTATTTCTTTTTCTTCTCTGATTGCTGTGGCTTGGGCTGCCAAAACTGGTAAATAAAAGCAGCAAAAGTGGGCATCCTTGTCTTGTTTCTGATCTTAGAGGAAATGCTTTCAGCTTTTCACCATTAAGTATGATGTTAGCTCTGGGTCTGTCATATATGGCCTTTGTTTTGTTGAGGTATGCTCTGTCTATGGCCACTTTCTGGAGAGTTCTATCATAAATGGATGCTGAATTTTATCAAAAGCTTTTTCTGTATCTACTAAGATGATCATATGGTTTTTATCATTCAATTTGTTAATGTGGTGTGTCATATTGTTTGATATGCAGATATTGAAAAATCCTTGCACCCTGGGCTAAATCCCACTTGATCATGGTGTTCTGATCCTTTAAATGCATTGCTGGAATTGATCTGCTAGTATTTTGTTGAGGATTTTTGCATCTATATTCATAAGTGATATTGGCCTGTAATTTTCTTTTTTTGTGACATCTCTGTCTGGTTTTGATATCAGGGTGATGGTGGCCTCACAGAGTGAGTTCAGAAGTGTTCCTCCCTCTGAAATTTTTTCGAATAGTTTCAGAAGGATAGGTGTTAACTCTTCTCTAAATATTTGGTAGAATTTGCCTGTGAAGCCATCTGGTCCTGGACTTTTGTTTGTTGGTAGTTCTGAAATACTGATTCAATTTCAGTACTGGTCATTAGTCTATTCATATTGTCTATTTCTTCCTGATTTAGTCTTGGCAAATTGTACCTTTTTAAGAAACTGTCCATTCTTCTAGGTTGTCCTTTCTGTTGGCATACAGTTGCTCACAGTAGCCTTTTATGATCCCTTGTATTTCTGTGGTGTCAGTTGTCACTTCTTTTTCATTTCTGATTTCATTAATTTGGGCCTTCTCCCTTTTTTTCTCGATGAGTCTGACTAAAGGTTTATCAATTTTGTTAATTTTTTCAAAGAACCAGCTTTTAGTTTCATTGATTCTTTCTATTATGTTTTTAGTCTCTATTTCATTTATTTCTGCTCTGATCTTTATGATTTCTTTCTTTTTACTAACTTTGGGTGTTGTTTGTTCTTCTTTCTCTAACTGTTTTAGGTGTTGTTTGTTCTTCTTCCTCTACCTGCTTTAGGTGTTACGGTTAGGTTGTTTATCTGAGATTTTTCTTGTTCCTGAGATAAGTCTGTATCACTATCAACTTCCCTCTTAGAACTGCTTTTGCTGTGTCCCAGAGATTTTGGATTGGGATGAGGAGGGTGTCCACATGTAGGGGAGGGTAAGAGACAGAATGCAGGGAGAAGAGGGCATCCATGCAGGGGAAAGGGAGGTAAATAAGATGAGAAACTGGTTCTATTTAAGAGGATTGGTCAAAATAAGTAAATATTTTAAGGAAAATGGAAGCCATTTTCTCACCGTGGGAGAAAACCAGAGTAAGTCCTGTGGTGTCATACTGGAATTTAAAGTATCAGTTTAAACCCAAAGCTTTCAATATATATAATATATAGAGAAATAAATATAGATCCAATATGTGCATGTACCTACATACATGCATATACTCTGGACCTCTGTTCAGAGAAGGCCTGGGAGCATTAACACCCAAGAACAGTGAGCACACCAAGCAATCAGATCTTGCTTTCTCAATACTGTTCTATACTAAAAGTAACCAGAGATTCCTAAAGAAATGACTGATTCCGAGAATGGAATAGGGAAATTATAAGGTGAGCCTGAAACATCTTGTTGGGCCACTAAGAACAGAAGTGCTCAAAGAATAATGAGACAAATCAAAAGAACACAGAAAACCTGCTTGAAGGGTCTCACTGGCCACATCTGAAAGAATTTTACCAACAAATAATACTAGTATTGGATTATAACCCACTTAATAAAATAGAAACTATGAATCTCTACAGATAAGAACTAATGAATGAACTGAAAATTAGATGAGAAAACAGATATATTTACATTGCTTCAAAATATTAATTACAGTGAGAAAGGGTAACTTTATGGTGAAGAAGTCTGGCTAGTACCATCCTAATCAAACAAACAAAGAGAAAATCATCAGCAATAGGATAAACAAAGATCATAAACCACCATAAAGTATGCAACAAAAAGACTGCAACATCACTTTTGTAATATTCCTGCAAAAGATGCAAAATATGAATCTAATCATAAGAAAACTCAAATTGAGAGATGTTCCACAAAAATAACTGAGCTGTATTCTTCAAAATGTAATTGCCCTGAAAGGCAAAGAATAAGAAATCATCCCAGAAAATTAGAGACATGAAAACTAAATGTAACATGTGACTCTGAATAGAATCCTTTTTCTATAAAGGGCAATCATTGGACAAATTGTAAAATGTGAATGAGTTCTGAAGATTATACAGCAATAATCTATTAATGTTAATTTTCTAATTTTTATGTTGTATCTGTTTATGTAAGAGAATGTCCTGGTTTATAGGAAATACACACTGAAGTATTTAGGTGTAATGGGCATAAGTCAACAAGTTAATTCTCAAATAATTCAAGAAAAAGTTCTTTGTACTCTACTTCCAACTTTTCAACAAGTTTCTGTTGTGTCTAAATTTTTTTTAAAAAAGGAAAATAAATAAATGAAAGCTCCTCTCCCCTCCAAAAAAGACACTAGGAGTTGCATCTGCCCAGAGTTCAGAAATCAGATGAGGAGTTAGCTGTCTGAAACACACTCTTCCTTCCGCATATGGTAAATTTTGACTCCACTTCATAAGAGGAATAAAAGGGGATTCTGATAGGAAACTTGCTGACTAATTAAAAGCAAGTCCTTATTTAATTCATACACAGCATGTTCTGTGCCAATTCTTCTCAGTTCATTATCAATAAGAGCAACCTTTATCCATGCCGGTAGGAGAACGGTGACCAATTAATAAAGTTGTCATACCCTGTCCATTAATCTCCTCTATCCTATTCACATTTTCATTGTTACTTTTACCTCTTGAATGAAACTAGTTTTCACTCCTGAGCAATATTCATTTAAATAACAGGAAAAAAAAAAGTATGTATTTCTTTAGGAAATTCTTTCCCTTATCCCAAGAAAAGACATTCATTATTTTCAATGTTAAATAGGATCTAACACTTTCTTTCTTAAATGCTTTTACATATATCAAAAATATACATACCTCATCTACGAAGTTAATAGCATCAAACCAGTCTTGAAGAGCTTCAAGGCAATATCTAACAACGTTTCGGGTGTATTCTTGAGTTTCCTAAAATAATTAAGTTATGTAAATTTCACAGTATAAAAATATGTACAACTTCAAAGTATATGTAATATATAAAAATAAGTTAAGTGCATTGTATATGTAATGGTAAAATATATTTTCAAAATAACCACATTTGCCATTTAAGAAATCATCCTTTCACAATCTAATAGTAACAACCAGTGAGTTATGAAAATTAAAGACATAATGTGTCATCTTGTATATGATACATTCCTGAAAATTAATCAAAGCTGAAATAAATTTATATGATATAAACTGGGTTCTATTTCAAGAAATTCTAAATATGTAAGTTCCCTACTGTTGTTAATGGGTAGAGTTTCTTTGGGATGATGAAAAAGTTCTGGAAATGGATAGTGGTGATAGTTGCACAACATTGAGAATGTATTTAATGTCATTGTATTGCACACCTAAAAATGGTTGAAGTGGGACATTTTATGTTATGTACATTTTGCCACAAAACAGAGGGCTGAGCAGATCAGTACTATTAGTAGCCTATAAATAACTTGCAACAGAATTTAAAAGAAGAAAGAATGAGTATGTGCCATTTAACATAAGGGTATTGTAAAAGAAAACTGTAATATTTTATGGATAAATGAATTAGTGCAATAGGCAAGTACTGAATTAAAGGAATAAAAATCATGACAGCCTCTCTTTAAAAAAAATAAGCAAAGGATTTGAATAGCTATTTCTCCAAAGAAGATCTACAAATGACTAATAAGCATATGAAATGATGCTCAACAGTAACAGTCATTATGAAGTTGCAATTCAAAGTCACAGTGACATACCACTTCACACCTACTAGGATGGCTATAACTTTTAAAATGTAAAATAAAAAGTGTTGGCAAGGATGTAGAGAAACTGAAACTCTCATACATTGCTGATGGAAATATAAAATGGTGCAGCCACTTTGAAGTTAAACATAGAGCTACCATATGACCAAGAAATTCTACTCTTATATACCCAAGAGAATTGAAAACATACATTCACACAAAAACTTGTAAGCAAACATTCAGAGTATCATAATCCATACTAGCCAAAAAATGAACTCAACCCATGAACGGACAAGTAAGTGTGGCACATCTACACAGTGGAATACTATTCAGCCATAAAGAGTACTGAAGTATAGATACATATTACAACATAGTCAAACCATGAAAATATTATGCTAAATGAAAGAAGCCAGAAACAAAAGGCCACATATATGATTTCATTTACATGAAATGTCCAGATTAGGTAAATTTATAAAGACAGAAGGGAGGTTAGTGGTTTCCAGGGGACGAGAGGAGGTTGAAATTGAGAGGTATGAGTTTTCTTTGAGGGGTAATAAATGTTCTGGAATTAGTGGGATGGCTTTGTGAATACACTATCAACTACTGAATTGTATAGTTTAAACTAATTAAAATGGTGAATTTTATGTTTTGTTAATTTTATCTCAATTTTAAAAAGTTTTTTTAAAGATATTTTGGGGCATCAATGCAGAATAAAAGCACACGTGCCATCAAAATCAAATAGGTTAAACTCATTAGCTACATATATAACTTATTCTGGACCTTTAAAAAAAAGCTCTAAGACTCACATTTATATCCAATTCTCATAGCATCTTTTATAAAGTAGATAGTATCCTCTTTCCTTCAGAGACTGATTTCTCCTTCATCCAGCTCAATTTCCACGTCCTGTCAATTCTTCCTCAATATTATCATAGAGGTTCACTTCCATTTCCTCCTATTTCTGATACTATTCAGACCAAATATCGCTTATTTAGAGTCCCTGTCAACAGTCTCATCCTGTTTAAATCTATCCTTTATGAGATTTATCTTTTTAAAAACATTACTTTACAAATTCTGTTCCCTATATCTTACTGAAAAAAAAGGAATGGCACTTATAAGTTACCATAAATAATGTATCATAACCAAACTAAACTGGCAGATAATTCATGGATAAATAAACATTTAAAACCAAATGTTCTACTATTTAGTCAAAAGTCTGAGTAAAGGGATACCATTGTATCCTCTTTGAACAAGTGTAAACTGATAAACCCTTCTGTAGAACAATTTGGAAAGTAGGTATCAAGAGTATTCAAAAAGGTGACTAGCTAATTCCATTTCTCAAGACAGCATATTTAATAATCATGTTCAGATCATCTCTCTCCCACCTCCCCATCACCATCACACCCATCCCCAAAAATTCAGTATGCATGCTGACTACTTACTAGTTTTATGACCTTGAGTGGACTACTTAAATTTTATGAGTCTCCGTTTCTCCATATGTTAAAATGGGCATACTACTACCTACCTCCTAGTACTGCTATCAAGAAGCAAATGAAATAACGTACATAAAACATTCTGTGTCACCGTCTAGCACTTCATCTCACAAGAACTAGCTAAGTGTTCCAAAGGGTCATAGCCAGAATCAACTTGTCAAGTTCCAGTAACCTAAAGTTGCCACTAGATGGAGACTTTACAGTGTGCCTATTATGTTCAGAAAGCAAAAATTAGTAAGATTCTAGAATCTTTACTAATTTACTAAAGGCATCCCTTTACCCAAGCTACCTATTATTAATCTAGTATTACTTGTTTAACTACCTTTTAACATTTTCAAGAACCAAATAACATACAGGGCAATCATACAAAGAAAGTACGCTATCAGGTGAAGTTCCCTTTTTTAAATTGCTAATCCTTTAGTTTGATATTTTATAATTAAAGAGCACAAACATAAAGAAATAGCTTTTTTTTCCCCACTTAAAATAATAGTCCTTCTTCCAGTTTAAATTTCTAAAACCTGACAACACTGCTGCTAAAAAGCTCTAGACATTCTTGCTTAAGAGATAATTGTAGCAAAGTGGTAAAGAGCACTGGTTCTGAAATCAGATGGATTTATTTTCAAACTCAGCTTCCACTTGCAGCTGTGCAAATTTCGGCAAGTTATTTAACCTCTGAAAGAAAGGGATACTACTATCTACTATATAAGAGATGCTGTGAGGATTAGATAAGAACATAATGTAAGGAATATAGTGTAAAGAACAATGTCTGGCATAGTGCAGGCTCTCACCAGAACATCTTATCTAGAACTAGATGCTCCTTTAGCTGAGAAACTACTCTCTCAGATACTACCAGAACAATATGAACTTGTTTTCTCTCTGTCTTCACTTCTTAGATTAAGGGAACTATACCACATTGTAATCCTGACCTTCAAAACTGAAAAATAAACTACTTTCTGGAAACAATGATTTCTCATTATCACAGAGATAAACATAGTTCCAGCCTTGAAATTCAAATTTATCCTAAACACAGTTGTCAGAATAATCCTCCTAAAATACTGTTCTTTCCATATCAACACCATATCAATCCTCCTTCCTAAATTACCATCTTCTGTTGGCTTATATGATGCTGCATTCTTCTGGTCTTTCTCTTCTCCCTCTCTGATGTCTAAATGTTAGTTTTTTCTTCAAGGTCCATTTCTCTTCTCTCCCTACTTGATCCCATCCCATCCCCTGGAGATAAATATCATTTATATTTCCAAGGGTCTAAAATTTACAACCCTAGTCTAGACTTCTCTTTTGAGCATGAAATTCATACATCCAACTCTTATATTCACTCACTAATTTCCACTTGGATGTTTCACAGGCATCTCAAATTTAACGTATCTAAAACTAACTTTGATCTCTCTAAATCTGCTTTTATATCTTTCTCACTTCTGTAAAATTACCACAATTCTATAAAATAGTTACCCAAAAGTCTCTTTCACTCATCAATAACATACAATCCATCACCACGCTTACTGATTCTACCTTCAAAATATATCTTCAATACCCAAAATATACCTTTAATACATCTTGAATTTCAAACCTGAATTTCCTAGACTCTTATCATAGCATCTTAATTTGTCTATTTGTTTCTTGATATTCCCCAAGCTCCATTCAATCCTATCTTCCTAGCAAACAAAATGATCTTTTAAATATAAATCTGATCACATTAAACCCCTACTTAAAAATATTCACTGGATTCTCCTTAAAATAAAATCCAAAGCTCCTTAACATGATCTATAAGAACCTACATTAATAATCCAACCCCTGCTTAACTCTCCAATTGCATCTTGTTCCACTCTGTGGCAGCAGCATAAACTCCTTAAAAGGACAAATCACTTTCCTACTGTAGGTAGGCTATTCTATACTATCTCCCCTACTACCACCACTAACCTCATTTTTAATTCTTCACACAGCTGGCTCCTTCCTACTCCTTCTTCAGAAAGGCCTTCCCTGATCCACAAATCTAATCATTCCCCACACTCATTACTCATAACAATCTGATATTTTCCTGTAGAATGCTTACAAAATAAATCTCTGTGCTTACTCACTTAACGTCTATCTCCCCTATTAGACTGCTTCATGAGAGCAATAACTGTTATCTATTTGGTTCAACACCCAAAACCCAAGCATCTAGATAGTGTCTGGCATAGAACAGCATTCAACAGAATTTTTTTGAATGAAAGAGCAAATGAACCTTATATTATATAACAGACAGTTTTTTGACAAATGCTACAATGGAAATTAAACGAGGTACTATAAAAACAGAGACTGGAATCATAAATCTGAAAGAACTTAAAATGAGTAGATTAAATATCAGCTGAGTCTTATGAGTATAATTTTTGAAGAGCTAATACTAATGGTTCATCACTCCAGTTAGAATCACTGCCAAGGTTCTACTGCACATCAAACAAATCAAAATCTCTGACAGTAAGACTTAAGCACATGTATTTTTCAAGCTTTCCAGATGACTCTCATGTAAGAGAAGCCTGGACTAAGCATGGAGAATGAAAGCATATGTCAAAAAAAGAATTAACTTGAACAAAAGCACTGGAACCACAAAAGGAACTGCATGTTGAGGAATGATAATCAATCCAATGAAGCCACTGAGGTAGGTAAATTACAAGAGACAAGTTTACAGCAAACTGTGGAAGGTCTTAAATGCCTCTATAGGATATATGGACATTATCCTGTAGACAGATGAGAACTTGAATGATTTTAAGCAAAGAAGAGATATGTACAGACCTTACAATTAACTTAAGTATTAGGCCAGTTTGGAATAGGGAGAATCTAGAGGCAAGAAACTCAGTTAAGAAACCTTAACAACCCAGATTTTTTAAAAGATAAATTAAAACAGAGGAAAGAAGTAGTAGAGGGACATTTCTGGAATGGAAGAGAGAATTCATAGTATCTGATTATAGCTTGAACACAACTGGTACAGCAAGGGGTAAAGGTTTCTATATTGGATAACTGTATCATTTAAAACACTAGGAAGGGGAGGGTATAGCCCAAGTGGTAGAACACATGCTTAGCATGCAGGAGGTCCTGGGTTCAATCCCCAATACCTGCATTTAAAAAATAAAACAAAACTAATAATAAATAAATAAATAGACCTAATGACCATTCCCCCCAAAAACAAAATAAAAGACACTATACATAAAATGACATAAAACACACAGTATGGACAAATGTTTTTAAAAAGTTAGTTAGGAACCTGAGAAAATCCATGTACTTTAAGGAGATCTAAGTGAATAACCAGAGTTGTTCGAAATTTGAAACTATTTAGACTGTAACAAAGTTGTGAGTCATCTACATTTAGAAAAAGCTGAAGTCGTTAGAGAACATACAAATCCGCTTAGAGGAGCACATACATTTAAGAGTATGTGTAAGAGAGCCTCATAACAACCTGTGAGGGAGAGCAGGATTTGCTGTCCCATTTCCATTTTGTTTCCTTTAGTTTTTAAAAAGATGAGGAAAAAAACTGAGAAGTTCAAATATTTTTAAATGAGTTGACCAAGTCACCTAAGCAGAAAGAGGCAGAGCCAAGACCACTAAAAAATCTTATCCACCATGCTTACTGCTGGTACAGGCTACCAGGCTGGACTTCATGGGATCCATACAGCAAAATCTTAGTTAAGTCCTTAGTTTAATAGGGTCAGGAGTTTTCATTTTTCTAGACTGTCCAAGGATTCTGGAGACCCACAAACCAATACTTTAAAATGCAATAGTAAAATAAATATTTGTATAGAAAAACATAAATGCATACAATTATAAGCAAGTATTTCTTAACTACGAGAATTTATATTATTGCCGTGCTACTCTTAGATTCTTTTTACAAACAACTGGAAGTTTTATGGAATATATACTGATTTTGTGCTTGGAATCTTAACTTTATTGAGGACTATTCTCACTCCCTGAAGGCAAGAAGCATTAGGCAACTAACTGATAATGGGTAAAATGAAAAAAATTAAGATGAATGTGGAGACTCACACAACTCCAAAGACTATTAATAATGAGGGAAGGGTGGAAAAACCTAATAATGTAAATAAATTCTAACCTGCCTAAGAATAATAATTACTGTCTCAGGTCAACTTTCACAAAGTGAATTCAGAATTAAACATTGCATATTATTACATACAATTAAACAAATCAATGTTTTCACAAATCTTTTTCTTAAATAATTATTTTAAAGGTAAATACAGAAATTTATAAAAATATTTTCAACATACCCTAACTTTACAATGTGATAAGAGCCCCCACATTGGCTGTGCACAGGCCTCAAGTTCAGCAGCAAAGGCAGCATAGTAGGTCTGAGATTCAAATTCCACATGCTCATTTAGTTCTCGCTTGTTTAAGTTCATACCTTGCAAAAATTAAAACAGATACAAACTTTGCCAAATGGAAGCAAATACCCGTACTGAAAATCAAATAAAATACTGCCTAGTTCCAAACACATTTTAATGTGCACAATTGGCATAAATGATATAATATACATAGAAATTAATAGATTACTAAAAATAAAATAATCCAGTCTTTTTCAAATTCTTTACAAACTAGGTTTTCTTAAAAACACTTAGTGAATTGTCTCTTTCTTATAAAACATAATTGAATATATTAAATTAAAAAGTCAAAAGTATTTTAATTGATGCTAGCTGAAATTTTTATGAAAGTGTTATGACTCTTGGAGAACAGATTAGAAATT
This sequence comes from Vicugna pacos, assembly GCF_048564905.1. NCBI lineage: Eukaryota > Metazoa > Chordata > Mammalia > Artiodactyla > Camelidae > Vicugna > Vicugna pacos. The sequence continues at coordinate 43,167,165 of NC_132991.1, read as the reverse complement.
TCTGGACTAATGCTTTAAAATACTTTTAAAAATTACACTTCTGTTTCCTATGTAATACTTCGACATTTTTCATAACTGATACGTTTTTATGATCTTTTATTAAAATTCTTAAAAATACCAATTAATTAAAATGAGACATTTCACATGTAACTGACTGATGTGCAATTATCCTGTAGTGTTTGATAGTTTAACATTAGGCATTTTGTAAACTAAAAAAAAAAAATTTTTAAATTGAAATTCATACCTTGAAAGAAAGATACAAAGTTCATCCATGTCACTAACAAACCATGGTCCTCCAAAAATCTCTTAGCCACACTTTGATGAGAAAGGATATTAATAAAATCACTGACAAGAGGCCAATAAGTGTTATTCTTCAGTAATGCTTCTCCACAATTCACTACCACATGTAAACTATTTTCTTCATCTAGAACAGACATACACACCCCAAAAAATTAGTTTAAAAAAAAGTTTTACCAATGATATAGATTATACATTTTAGAATGAGAGACACCAAAATTCAAACCCCAGCCTGCCATTTAAGGTCTATATGGTTTTAGGTATATTACATAGCTCTGAATCAATCTCCTCATCTGTAAATTGGGGAAGACACATAACTTAAGGGAATTACATGAAATTTTAATGTAACACTTAGTTTATCATTATAATAATTACCACATGTCTAACATATACCATGACATTTAGCTATGTATTTATAAAACATTTTCTTGACTTTCATGACAATGCAATATTTTCTGTTCCAATCAATAAAATGTTTTTACCCCTAGATTAATCTCATTTCATCTTTTCAATCATATCTGTATGACTTAAACAATATATATTTAATTGTTTTCTTCTATTCAAAGAACAGGTCAAAAACAATTTTTTAGCAACTATAGTATTTCAAAAATGAAAGAACAAAAACACACATAAACTTCTTAAGCCTTAAAAAAAGTTCTCAAAGTTTAAGTACATTGTTGGAAGGAGGGGACAGGGAAAATTAGGCTTGCACAAAATCTTTACTATTAGAAGTTATAGTATATATGCATTAGCTCTCTTGACCTATTTCAGCTTAACTAACTCACTGGGCAAACAAGCCCTCCATTCCCACTGTAAAACACACTAATACCCATAGTATACAGAATGCTCAAAGCTAGTAGCCTATTCCTTAGTACATAAGAGTCTGTTAATGTTTCTGTTTGCATTAATTGTTCTTTTTATTATAATTATAAAATTAAAATTAAAAGTATATAAACTTATAAAATATGAATGCACAAATAGAGGTACTGCAAAAACTGGATCACAAGCTTTTGAGAGACAATATAAGTGCACAAGAAAATCTTAAGAGGAGAAAAATCATTAAAAGTATAGAAGGATTTTACACTCAGATTGTGTCACAAAAATCTTTTATGTTCTTATTCTACTTTAAAGAAAGTGAAACTGGAAATCACAGATAGTACTTTACAGATGTAGCATATATAAGAAGCACGAGCGAGAATCCCAGTAAAGAAAACCATACCTTGAAAAATGCTTTGCCCAAAATTAAAAGATTGGAGAATAAACATGCATTCCTGTGTTTTAAGTTAAAATGCACTGTTTAAGATATCTATGTATCGTTTTTTAATAATTTCTCACTTTAACCAACTTTTTCAAGTAACCACCTCATTGTTAAACTCATCAGCAAAGAGGGCTTCTACTGCACTTATTTTCCATAAATTAAATTTAGGTTTCAGTCCGTCAAATTACTTTACCTAACTCTTAAATTTAACAATATATAAGAACAGGACCCACAAAGTTAAGCATGCTTGCTTTCAGTGCTTCGCAATAGGATGAGAGAAGGTGTAACTGAATGAGGGAGTGGTGGTGAGGGACCTTTTACAAATTACCCACACCTGAGATTCAGAAAAGCCCTCTCAGACAACTACGGCCATTGCAAGTTGGTGAACCACTGTTATTGATGAGACAGTACTTAGGGATGCTGGGATTTTTAAAAATTTTTTAAACATTTAGAAGCACTGTTCTATTTAATTGAAATCAGAGGATGAATAAGCAGAATATAATTAATCAAAATCACTATTTTCCTGACACTGCTTTAAAAACTACTGTTCCTGTGAAAAACATCTTGGAATCTTTTATGAAATAAAATGATTAGAATTAGAACTTCTATTTTTAACCAAATGGTACTTTTCCAACTATAGACAGAGAGCAATGATTCAGTGTTAAATGATATTCACTCATCAATATTTATCGAGCTCCGACTGAGGGTCAGGTATTGTAGTAAGCTCTAAGAATAAAGTAGTAAAAAAAAAATCAAGATTTACACAGTCCCTCTCTCCACTGAGATTAATATCTAAGAAGACAAAGTATAGTAAGGGCTGTAACAGAAAAAGTACAGGAAGTTATAAGAACAAATAAAGCTGGGCTACAATTTAGGAAGAGAGTTTCCTGAGGAAGTGATGTTGTACTGAGATGTAGAATGAAACAGGAATTAGGACTAGCCAAATAAACTACATATAGGGGAGGAAGTGGTGTTCTAGGTGGAGTCACTGGGACAAAGAATACAGAGGATAGGTGACACAAATGAGTCTAGAGGGCCTTATAAATCAGCTTCTGGAGTTTGCAGTTCATGTGAAGAGAATGGCAAGCCCCAGAGGGGGTTTTAAGAGAGAGGACATGACTATATGTGGAGTATGGGCAACGACTAAAGGAGGGTGGTGATGACTAGTACTAGACAGGCCTAGAGATGGCAATGGCTTGAATTATGGTGCTGGCATGAAGATGCAGCGATGAAGAGAACTGGCTATTCTAAGATGTTTAGAAGGATTTAAATGACAGACTTGGTCATGTTCACTATGTCTACAAGGAGTAAGAAGTCAAAAATGACCTCTAGGTTTTTAGATTGGGCTGCTCTGTAGATGGCTAGGGTGGTACCAAAACACCCACTTGAGCACTAATACATTCATACATTTACACACACACACACACACACACACATGCAATAACAGAAAAGAAGCAAAAGAATGAGTTTTTGGTGTGGACATTTGTGTGTCTGAAGTGCTTATAGACATCCAAAGGATATAGTTCAATAAACAATTTGATATACAAGACAGATCAGGCATTACCAGCAACTACAGACATTCCTATAGTTATGCAACACACGGTTTTCATTTTAGAGAGACAGTTTTTTAAGACAAATTCTAAAATTTCAGGGATATAGAAAGTTATGCATTACGTTTGAAATCACAAGTAATATGGTGCAGAAATGAGTACAACAAAATAAAAGTGTAAGGAAGGGATTATGTAAAACCAGAGGCTTTTTCCTTTTAATCTTCAGCTGTTGCCATGGCCGTGTGAATTCCTACTGTATTAGCTACTACGTTTACTAACAGTATAGACAAAATTTTCAAATATTATCTAATGACAATGTATACAAAGGTTAGATAAAGGGTACTGAAAAAATAAAAAGAAAGCATAGAGCTCCTGTGTAATATCTGTGGCTAGTTCAATATATTTAAAGCTCATTCCAATACTCTTCATGTAAAAACAGGGAAAGCATATGGTGCTTTCAGAAAATCAGTAAATATGTATCATGAAATGTTATACTACTTTTGAAAGAGGAGGGAAAAAACATAGCAGCTAAAGGTAGTGTTAGACTTGGCTTAGAAATAATGTAATTTACTACTAGAAAAAATATATTTGCATTTCAAGATTTCAGCAATGCTATTTACAGCTATTTAGCTTCTGGAAAATTCAATTTGTATAAGAACTCCCAGGACAAACTAATACTGCATTAGAAGGAAGTATATGTAGAAAGCAATCAAGTCCATGTAATATGATTTAAGAAAGTATGGGAAAAGTGAGAAACACAGAGACACCACGACCAAGTGCCAAGAAATACCAATACTGATGGAACAGTAGAAAACTATCTCAGGCCACAAAATGAATAGAGAATCAACAGCGTGAAATGCTAATGAAAGTAAAGCAAGATAAGGTCCAAAGTGTTGCCACTGGCTTTCTTATCATGTACTCACAGAAAGGGTTCCCATACAATTTATCATGTAAACTGGGATACTCTTGAGAGTAAAAAAGACTGTTTTAAAAACTATGTCAAAATAACAAGCATAACTTGGAGCTGTCCTGAAAAAGGATATGTGGCCGCTGGAGTCATGGCAATTTCGGAGACAGAAATAGAATGATGGAAGCTGATGCTAGATTGAAGTGGGTTAATGAGTGACTGGAAGATAAAACAAATATAAAACTCTCTCAGGAAAGCTGGCTATAGAAAAAAATGGGAGGCAGACTCATATACATCTTCTTCCTAAACATTATTCCTTGAATTGCAAACCATATATAACAAGCACAGCTAAACCACTTGGTCAAGAAAATAGACTCCAGACTCTTTTCAAAAGAGTAAATGCTTCTAATTCTTTTTAAGTTTTCCAGTTTGTAAATTAAAAATAACTATTTTTGTGAAAAATCCTTTTCTAATTATATAATTCTATGTATAAGAACATCATTGATACAATTGAATGGTGAAGGATACTATTTCAAAAAAGAAAAAAGAAAGAGCAATATATGTAGCTAAATCTCTAGGAAAGAAAAGGTCATCCTACACAAAGACAGAAAAACTATAACACAAAGCAGCTTTTAAACTTTCCTTTAAAAAAGTAAAGAGGTATATCATTTAACATAACTAATGTATTATTCTCCCACTATATCTACAATGGGAAGGCATAGTTACATAGTGGGCAAGAATATGGATTTTGCGGACACCCAGCCTTACCACTTACAGCTATAAAACCATATAGATCATTGACGTCTCAACTCCTTAGCCACTGCCTCATCTATAACATGGAAAAGACAATATCTACTCCACAGAATTACTGGGATGGTTAAATTAGATAATACATATAAAGTACTACCAAAAAAAAAAGCATGGTATATACTGAGTGCTCAAAAGATGTAGCTATCATAATTATTAGCAAGCTATTGTTATATACAAGGCATCATGCCCTGCACTGAGCACTATATAAATTTTCAGACTACGGTATCATATCTGAGAATAGGCAGACTATCATTATAAAAAGCAATTAAGAGCTGATATGCAAAAGGAGGCAATAGTAGAAGGCAAGTCTCAAGTACAAGATCTCCCATCCACCAAGACTGGAAAGGTCCTAAGATTTAATCTGAGATATTGTTTGTTGTTAATGTTTAGCCCCAGGTGCCAACAAGTGAAGACACAGTCCTATTAATGTTGGCCTGGCTGTGTTGTGGCTAAGAACAAAGATTCTGACCTCAGGAGATATAAAGTCCTTCTTGGTTCTGTCATCTACTAGCTATATTATCTATGGCAAATGACTTAATTTCTCTAATCCTCAATTTACTCATCTTTAAAGCAGAAATAATAATAATGCTAATCTAGATAGCTGTTCAAAAGCTTAACCGAGACAACACATAAACAGTATTAACAGTGCCTAGTATGTAGCAAATATTCAAATAATATAAATTATTTTAGGGAAGTAAAGTCAAGATGAAAGACAACAAAGAAATAAGAATGGGAGGAATTCCTAGAAACGTTATGGCAATTTGAGGAGTATCAACCATACAGTAGGCATAAAGGAAGAAAATTAAAGATTACACTAAAGGAACATATAAAAGGCAAGATTTATTCCAACTTTTAAGTTATATAAGTATACACATATAAATGTCTAAGGCTGCCAGTAACAAATTCATGATTAAAAAATAGAAAAATATCTAATAAGAAAATGGTTAAGTAAATTATGGCAAAGTCATGTGATATTACTACCTGCAATCATTAAAAAATATGTTCTTGACATGTACACTGTGATAGCATATTTTAAAATGTGTATTTGTATCTATAAATATACTCATAACACAGAAAAAGACAGAAAAGAAACATCCCAAAATGTTAATAACAGTTATCTATGAATACAAAACTATAGTAAATTTCACTGAAAATTTTCAAAAATTTTCTTTATCAGACATGTATTATTTTATATTTTTAAAAGCTACTTTTAAGCATAAAAGGAGTTTTAAGACCAGTTATACAAAGTACACTTACAAAAAGAGTGAAAATAATTCTGAGTTTACCTTGTAGCTCACTTTTAATAAGGCAACTTTCCATCATGTATAATAGCACAGTGACCATAATATCCAGCAGCTGACATTCTTCTGTTACCTGTCTGGCTAGCTCCTCATTGCTGAACAACTGAACACTAATATGCACAATTCTGTTAGACATTGTGTCTGATTCATGGCTTTTCTTCAGAGTTTTCATAATGAAAGCATAATGCTGAACAAAAGTTTTTGTAAAAGCAACCTGTAAAATGTTTTAAGTAAGAAGGAATAAAACAGTTTAACTCTGAGTTTTACAATACATTTTCCAATATATTATATTAGTATTTTAAAGCTATTATTAGCTTACGATGATGTCCAAGGTAATTGAAAAAACAATTTCAACAAAGATGGTAGTCTTATATTTTCCCTTTTTTGGATAATTAGCAAAATACTTTATTGGTTAAAAAATGTTTAACATGCATTTAAAATTATTAAAGTTTTAAGGAAATTACAAATATGGTTTAAAAATACAAATCTTCACTTTGCTCAAAAATACATCAATTTACTAATGTCAAAGTAGGGTCTTTGTCCTGTGCTACTTTAAACAAAATCTAAGATCTCAGCTGAAAACCATCACAGAATTGTTTATATAACTAAACCGTAAGTGAGTCTATGTGATTACTCCAAAAGAAGTATCTTCTCCTATTTGATCTGAAAGCTGACCACTATTCTAACTAAATATGCTTCATTGTGTAACATGCACATGTACTTTTTCTCTGTTTTTTTCCTCAAGCAGGTATAAAGACACAAAACAATGGCATTTTAAAGGGTCACTCCTAAAGAGGCCTTACTACGTAAACCAGAAGAAGAACCATAACATAACTTACTGTCTTTTGAGACACTAGGCCCTGCCATAACCACAAGTAGTAACAGATGGGTCCACACCCTCTGAGACTAGAGACTCACCTATCTACACGTGCCTACGAGTCAGTAACTGTTGTGTTTTTAATAGTTATGGCCAGCAGGTACTAACACCATGCTTTTTCCAGGCTTAACCGCACAATTGAAATTCATTTGCCCCCCCTTAAACATTTTCATAGCACCTTGTACCTCTCCTTCAGAGAACTTAACTACAGTTTGTAACTATATACTTATTTGTGCAGTTGTTATTTTTGTTTGTCCCCTAGCAATCCCTTTGGACCAAGTTTCATGCAGAAAGGCAACCCTTACGAATCCTGCTCAATAATGGTGCTTTGACTCAGATTTACAGTACTGTGCTTTTCATGCAAGCTCTGTTTTGACAACAAAGCTGAGAAATATATCAAAAAGATTTAGTAATGAAAAAGCAAAGAAAGAGGAGCGAAGTTCAGAAAGGAAGGAAAAAAATGTAGATACCTTATACTCTTGATCTGGAAGCATGTTGAGTAAAAAAGTCACCATCTTCTGGGGGAATTCATACTTTATAGTCCAAAACAATAGCTCTTCTAAGAAACTTTTATGTTTCAAAACATCCATTATAGATTGATCTACATAAGAAAAATAAAATTTATCACCTAATGATTTAAGTTGTTCATCTCATATAAACCTTACAATAATTAATAACCCATCAACCTCAAACACCTGAAAGTACTTAACAAATAAGGGTACCTTTTCAATAATTCAGTGATAATGCTAACAATATAAAGCTAGGTTTCTATAATGTCCACAGTATATACATAATAAAACACTTAATCCTTATAATTTAATATAAAGCAGTTACTAGAAAAATAAGTAATTACTTGTCATTAAACATAAGCCATTTATCTAAAATTTCTACTAAGATTCAAAATAATTATCTTACAGGAATAATATTCATAGCACTTAATTTAAAATAGTAATAATTTTAAACTAAAAACATACTATTAAGAACATAAACTCCAAAGTTATCTAAATGTTTTGTTTTGAAAAAAAATCTTTATAGCATTTAATAATTTATCTATTCCTTTAAAATTATTCTTCATAAATTAAATACTGACTTCACTAGAGAAAATAATCAACTAATGCATTGCCTACTCTAGCACACAGAAGCATTTATTTTTTTCTGATTGGAATATACCAGGAAATGTATAGAGTATTAGATATGCTTGCTTGCACTGGACTCAAGATGACCTCTTCATGCATAGAGGAAAAAGGTAATCAAAGAGGGAATAAAATTATCTACTGGAAAGCCTATTTCTAAAGCCAAGTGCCACTCTTTGAAGGCTAGGCTATCTCTAGCTTATCTCTGCCCCCTCACCATGCTTAATCAACAGAAAGGTCTCAACAGGTATATGATGAACTGAATATTTTTAACACTTCAGCTATCTCTTTCTCTCATTTTCCCTAATTTTTTCCCTTAAAAATGAACCAGAACATTCTACTAATCTTTGTTGGAGCAGAATATCTTGGGATACTGCTCTGGATCATCAGCTGTATATAAGGATGTCAAGAGGATACAGCATGTGTCAACTATGAATGGACTGGCTCCATGACAATGCTTAAGCAGGGACTAGAGTTAGGTGAGAGATTTGAAAAAATAGCATCACATAAACCAAAATACTCAGGTACAACCCTATCTATATTACAGTTCAAGCTGTCTTGCAGGGTAACCCTGTATAGTTTCTTCAATTAACCCTACTCCAGTGTCATAGTTCCCTTATTATTAAGTAATGTGTTCATATCACATCTCCTAAGGTAATGGGTCTAAAAGATTAACAACTCAATATTTAATCACTCTCTTGATTCTTTTGTAAAACATTGAGTTTAACAAGTTTAATACATTCTAATAAGTTCTTCTGAGATATAACTTTAACCCAATTTTCCATTAATAATTGATAATCCACTATTTTCAGAATAATATTGTCATTAACCTAGAGACACTATGATTTTAACTACAGAAAGGCAAAAGTATCTGCTAATCTCCCAACTAACTCCCTTTCAATGGGGCCTTCAGTATAAGCCATATGTAGTAGGAATGAAAATACGAACATGATTACACTATATATCCCTTTACTGGAAACAATAATACTTTGTTTTCCAAAACTCAGAATTTTCTACTTATAAAACAGAAATCTCTTCCTCCTGAAATAGATCATCCTCAGGATACAGCAATGATTTAAAACAGAAATAAACCAGTCCTGCATAAAATGAGGTAAAATATCTTTAAAGGCACACACTGACAGATTCAAAGTAAAAAGCAATAAAATTAGGGACCAAGTGAATCAGGTTGCAAAAATATAAAGGTGATAATTAAAACTCAGAACGTAATCCACACCACACATTGCTGAAGCCAATTTAATTCTCAAAATTCACTTGGTACTAACGTGATTAAAAATTTCACATACTACTAAAAAAATAAAATAAAACCGTCACAGATAAGCACTTCTGAAAGTACTTACAAAGCTGAACAAAACTAGTAGCATTAATTTTAGACTTCATAGTTATAACTCTCTGCAAGTTTGTTTTAGCCAAAGAAAAGCCTGACGCTACCATAATTATTACATGTCAAGCACTGAAAAAGATATATCTACTTTGTTTTAAATAAATAAAACAACCTGAATGCACCAGAAAAGCTGCGGCTTCTACTAAAATGAAAATAGCTGCAGTTATGGACAATCCAATTTTTCCATCTTCAGACCAAAAAAAAAGAAAAGAAAAACCCCCACAATGCCTTCCTTCACTGTTGTTTTTAAAGTAAACTATATCAGTCTCCCAAGATATTTAAAGCATGTATTATGTGTTTTATGTGTTACGGAAATATGGTTAGAAATGCTTCCATTAGTTACATATGATTATCTACCTTTAAAAATCTTGATTAAATTATAACGTTTACAATGCCCTAAACCACCCTTAAGTCAAATGTGAAAGAGATTTTTGAAGAATCAATATGTGGTATAAACGTATGACAATGTTTAATCAGTTTAATCAGTCAGCTAAGTCCAGGCTATGCAACTCATGAGCTCAATAAACTTGACTATCTAAACGAGGACCTCTGGGTCTCAGCTCCTTCATTCTTAAAATTTAGGTTTTGAGAATGTGTTAGCACTGTGCCTCTCCTCTTGCCTGTCATTACATATTTTCAACTCACTTTTAAACCATTTAATCAAATTCTTACAAAGACCAAACCATTCTCTGGACTTCAGATATTTTCAAAAGCAACAGAACTTCCATGTGCATACTTAATCAAAAATGGTAACTGACCAAGTCTTAAATCTCTGTAGTACTTCTTACCCGTAGAGGAAGGTAGAGAAGACAAATGATCCAATCTTATATGTAAAAAAAATTCAGGTGTGAAAGAAATAAACTTCAAGGTAAAGTCTGCATAAAAACAGCATCTTCAGAGTTTGACCAGGCTGAGAGGAAAGAATGACCTCTTACACCGTAATAGGTATTTTTTGGACAACCCTGAAGCTTAAACTCAAGTATATGCCTAACAATCTGCTGCAACTCAGGTGTGTCTCAAGGACTCAGGTAAACACATAGGCAACTCTGGTAAGTTCAAGGGCCAGGTAGCCATACAGATTTCTAATTTCTTTCAGGCAACCCAGGTACTCGGCTGGGCCATGAAGAAGTCTGGAAACATGCTGCATGTGTGCATCCTGGACACCAAATAAAATTTCATGACCTTTGCTAGCAGCCCACATTTAAATGCAGCAGCATAACTAACTGGGAACAGGCTTACAAAATGACACTCAATTGAAACTGCCTGCTTGCTCCACCTTTCAAGCAGTCCTAAACATTCCACAAGACACAGTTAGCACCAGAAGTAAGAATCTTTTCATTAAAATAATATTTTAACCTCTTAAGACTCTCTAAGAGACCATACTAACCCAGAAAATAGACTATGTTATGATCTACAAAGCCATGGCAAAAATCCAGAGCACAGGCTGCCAACTAACAACAAGTACTCTAGAAACACTTTAAGGGAGGGTCAAGAATATACAATGATAAAGCATTTAAACTCTGGGATTTGAATCAAAGATCTATCTCTCAGCTGTTACGTCTAACATGCCTCCATTTCCCCATTCATAAAATAGTCATAATAAAACCTCCTTCATATGGTTACTTTGAGAATTAAATAAAACAATGCATGTGACGTGCTTAGCACTGTATCTTGCATATACAAAAAGTCCAATAAATGTTACTCATTATTATTACTAATCTATTGCCTCACTACAGGCATATCTCCTTCCTCCTTTGAGTAAATATGTATTGAGTCCTTACTAAGCCCTTAATGTGTGCAAAGTGTCATTCATTCTCATTCATTCTCACTCTCATTCTCTTTGACTCTCCCTATTTTCTCTCACACACACACTATCTCCCCCTTGCTTGTCCTTTTTCACTCTAGAAATTTTATACCCTAATTATAAACAGATGTAAAGTAAATTAAAACTTTACACCAAAAATGCTGGATCCGAGTCAAGATTCAATGAAAAATCTTTTTTTCTGGCTCAAATATAACATTGCACATTTCATGAAGAAAACAATAAACAAAATCTCAACAGTAAGGGTCTTACTTGCTTTTGAGGTCCCCTACATTCCCTAACAGCATTTTCTCCATCATTAGACAAATCTAATAATGTAACGCTTCCTTCAAATGGCGTTGATGTCAATGGCTAGCCAACCAGTGTTCTTAGTGATTAAGCATTTTTAGGAGATTTTTGCAAGGAAAAAAACAAAATATAAATACCTTTGGTGTTACTGCTTAGTTTGACCCTCTTTCTCTTGCCCAGACCTTGACTCCCATCCTGGTCCTCCTGGAGGAAAACAAAATTAGCATTATAAATAGTCTTATAGTCATAGTCATGAATTTACACATTTTATATAAATATAAATATGCTTATTAATTATATTAAATATGTAACATAGGCATGCTTACATGTTATTAATCAACAATTTTACTTTTTATGTATTTGCTATATAATAAAATATATTTTAATGCTGCTAACTTTAAACTGAAGATTAAATTTCAAATTAGAATCATAATTAAAATATAAAATGAAAGTCCTTAGGATTAAAAATATAAGAGGTCTTAAACTTAATCTGTGCTTCTAATGAAAGACTCTTAAACACTCCAAAATACCAAAATAAAATTTTCCTAACCTTATAAACATAAAATCAAATGCACAAAGAAGCTAAAGGGGAGGGGAGAGCAGATTAGCATAGGAATGAAAGAGAGCAGGGGAAGAGGACTAAAACAATGAATAGAGGAACAGCTTTGAAGAATCTAAGATAAAATGAGTTCAACTTATGAAAAATAAGCACAGCATATTAAAAGCTGGAGATGACAGTTAAAAAATTATAATAAAAACAAATTAAAATGTGCTTAGGAAAAAAATCCAAGAAGAAAATACAGACACATTTCTGCTCACATGTGATACATTCATTTCTGGAAAAAAACCTCACATTAAAAATGACAAGGCTTATGGGGAATAAAAGGGTGAGGGGCAGAGCACTCTAACTAAAGATTAAGTAACAAAAGCATTAACCGGGACCTGGGGAGAGCATCGGATACCCAGGTAAACATCTTGGAGTGATCTGGGGCTGTCTCAGGGGATGATGACACTGTACCACAACAACAGAGTGGGAAGTTAGCTGGCTGGGACAACACAGAGGGAAGAAGAGCAGAGAAAGCAGCCTGCTACTAAGGAAACCAATGTGAGGCTAGGGATGTGCCTCTTAGGGAGGGAGCCATGGGTGCTGGTTCTCATTTCTAATTTTCTTTAAATGTTGCAGAAAAGGCTCTTGCTGCCTTCACAGTTCAGGGTGTTTTCCCCTCCAGTTACAGGATATGATTCTACCCCATTATCCCAGCTCTCCTGAACTAGGAAAAGACTGCATAGGAATCCAAAACTTCCATGTTACACTGTTATCTTTTTCCTATCTTCCAAACATATATGAGTCAACCAGTATTATAAAGACATGTGTAGGAATATTTTGGAACACAGTCTGTTGTGTTAACCAAGCATGTTAATGGCTGGTTAGAACTGTGGTACAAATTCCCAGATACTTTCTCAATTAAATCAAATCTCCAGAGCAGAAAAGCCTCAGCTTCAGCTACTGTTTCACCTACTGGTGTAGCCTCCTTGGCCTACATACCACAACCAACATCAGGTTTCTGCCAAGTCCAGCATCAGTCCTCAGGACCAGTCTGGGGTTTCCCACAGACACTACTTAGCTCAGTTATTCAGCATTTACTAAGCACTTCAATATGCCCTCCCTGTTCATTCCCACCAAAGCCAGGCTTCTATGGCCATCTACTTGGCAGCAATACTGATGGTCAAACTACACTCTCTCCACCCTCTGCCACTGTCAACTTGCCCTTGGAAGAAACTCAGCCAGTATGAAATTTGGAGCCATAAAAAACAGAAAACAAGACACAAGAATGCCAAATCATGCCACAGGACCCAGAAGGTTCTAAAGTTTGAGATTTTAGCTAACAGCCATTTATGAAACTGTTCTCCCAGCCCTGAGAGAAAAGACCAAAAACTTTTTTAATGTTACATTCTAGGTTACAATTACTTCATAATTTCAAATATAAACTTCCTAAGAAAATATGTCCTCGATCAAGCAATGGTCATGGCAATACAAAGTTCTATAGATTTCCCAACCTTATACTCTAAAGGACAAGTAAAATTAGCCAAGCAATGGATTCCAGAAGAAGACAGCATGTACAAAGACACAACAATGAAAGTCTAGAAACAAAGACAAGTGAGTTGAGCTTGACATCATGGTAGTCAGCAAACTTAGCTAGGAAGGGAGATTACCTCCATCTAAACTGGTGGAGAAATGGGTACTCTTGTACACTGCTTGAGAGAGTATATAACAGAACAATTTTCCTAAATGGTAATTTGTCAATACACATGTCAAAAGGCTTTAAAGTGTATTTATCTTTGGAACAGAAATTCTAGTTCTAGGAATTTACCCTAAAGAAATAATCAGACAAAAATCAACTCAAAATGGATTAAAGACTTAAACATAAGACAAGATACAATAAAACTCCTAGAGGAAAACATAGGCAAAACATTATCTGACATACATTTCAAAAATTTTCTCCTAGAAGAAATAAAAGCAAGAATAAACAAATGGGACCTAATGAAACTTACAAGCTTCTGCACAGCAAAGGAAACCAGAAATAAAACAAGAAGAAAACCTACGGAATGGGAGAAAATTTTTGCAAGTGAAACCGACAAAGGCTTGATCTCCAAAATATATAAGCAGCTCATACGACTCAATAAGGAAAAAATAAACAACCCAATCCAAAAATGGGCAGAAGACCTAAACAAGCAATTCTCCAAGGAAGACATACAAATGATCAAAAAGCACATGAAAAAATGTTCAATATCACTAATTATCAGAGAAATGCAAATCAAAACTACAATGAGGTATCACCTCACACCAGTCAGAATGGCCGTCATTCAAAAATCCACAAATGACAAATGCTGGAGAGGCTGTGGAGAAAGGGGAACCCTCCTACACTGCTGGTGGGAATGCAGTTTGGTGCAGCCACTATGGAAAACAGTGTGGAGATTCCTCAAAACACTAGGAATAGACTTATCATATGACCCAGGAATTCCACTCCTGGGCTTGTATCCAGAAGGAACCCTACTTCAGGATGACACCTGCACCCCAATGTTCATAGCAGCACTATTTACAATAGCCAAAACATGGAAACAGCCTAAATGTCCATCAACAGATGACTGGATAAAGAAGAAGTGGTATATTTATACAATGGAATACTACTCAGCCATAAAAACTGACAACATAATGCCATTTGCAGCAACATGGATGCTCCTAGAGAATGTCATTCTAAGTGAAGTAAGCCAGAAAGAGAAAGAAAAATACCATATGAGATCGCTCATATGTGGAATCTAAAAAACAAAAACAAACAAACAAACAAAAACAAAGCATAAATACAGGACAGAAATAGACTCATGGACAGAGAATACAGACTTGTGGTTACCGGGGGGGGGGGGGTAAAGGGTGAGAAGGGATAGACTGGGATTTCAAAATTGTAGAACAGATAAACAAGATTACACTGTATAGCACAGGGAAATATACACAAAATGTTATGATAAATCACAGAGAAAAAAATGTGACAATGAGTGTGTATATGTCCATGAATGACTGAAAAATTGTAAACACTGGAATTTGACACAACATTGTAAAATGATTATGAATCAATAAAAAATGTAAAAAAAAAAAGAAATAATCAGACAAGTGAATAGGGGCTATATGCATAACTACTCATCACAGTGTTATTTATAATTTTAAAAAATATCTTTGGCTTCTAACAGCAGGAAACTAGGTGAATAAATTATAGCACACATATACCCTATGGAGAAAAATACTAAAGCTCTATATTCACTGTAACCAGATAGATGTTCAAAAACTATTACTACAAATGAGAAAAGGATACTATGCAGAATATAGCATATGGAGTATGAAATCATTTAACTACTGATAATACACACAAATAAAATTTGTTAAATAAACTTCCCGTCACAGATGTTCAAAACCACCATTGGTGAGAAAAGCAAGTTACAGAATAGCATGTATAGCATGAAACCATTAAAATACACTATATACAAAATCTGTTAGAAATATATGTTTACAGTAAGTCACCCCTAAGTGATAGAGTAATAGATAATTTTACTATCTTCTTATTAGTGTTTATTTTCTATTTGTTCAACAATGACTATGAATTACAGCTTTAAGTTAATAAATACGTTTTAAATACTAATTCTGATTTCTAATCCTAACTACAACAATCTGTTCAAGATGATGAATTACTATGTTATTTAGCACAAGTCCCACTTTTTTATTTTGAGAAAGAACAATACTTTTAACAAACAGGATATAATTCCAAGTGGCGGGAATTTCAAGCATTAAGTCATTAATGAAGATGAAAACAACTCAGTTTATCGTGACCACAAGATGCCACCCATCCCAAATTCATGATGGGCAGTTGTAGCTCTTCCCCATTTATCCATGAGGAAGCAGTATAGAAGCCTGCGAGAAAATGATGGTCCAATGGACAACAGAGGAAGTAAATCAGGTGTAACTTCAACTCATACAGCATTTGTACAGCCCTCAGAAACACTTTTCAAACTTTAACTAGTCCCTGGGCAGAGAAGTAGACAACATTGCTAGGTGTGTTTCAAGCACAAAATATGTATACAGGTCCAAAATGAGAGAAGATCAGCCCCACGCCCCACCTCCAAAAAACAAACAAACAAACAAACAAAAAAAAAAAAACACATTCAAACTCCTAGCCTGCAAAATTTACAAATGGTTTTCAACCCAAATTAACCTTACTTTTCTTAGATGGATTTACGGGGCAGATGAAAAAATGTGAGCTCCATAAAAAGAAGTCAGGTAAATTCACAGCTGGTTAAAAAATACTCAACAATGTTAATACAGAATACATAAGGCTAAAAGGAACATTTAACATAACAGGTTATAAAAATAAAATCCAAAGGAGATCTTGAGAGATTAGAACAATAAAATGAAACAAAGATTTATGTAAGTCACTGTAATCTGAGATTGTATGCTTTAAATCAATTCTACAAATATAAAGCAAACAGGGAGCTCTAAAACTTAGCTATAAATCTGAAGGAAGGGGGTGGGGGATGGTAACCTGGGCATTTCATTTAGCCACTAGGGCTCCCGCCACAGTCTAGCATAGCTGCTAAAAGGCTAACAAAAAACCTTGGGCCTAAAGGAAGGCTTTATCAAAAGATGTCCTTATCACTCTGTACCAAATCAAATCATATATTTTAAAAGGGAATGAACAGGTAAAAGAGCTATATACAGCAGAGAATATTAAATAACTACAAGTAAATATTTTAAAGGATGTCTTATGGAAGTAGAAATAGAAATATTTCTATAGGTGAAAACAAGAAATGTGTGAAAATTATAATATTTAACACAGTATTGGGAAGTTCCTAATAATCAGAGCTATTTAAAAAAAAAAAGGAACAAGTTGCCTCATAAACTAGGTAAGCTCCCAATCACTGGAAGGGTTTCTGGAGAGGCTTACCAATTTTCAGGAATGCTATAAAATCAATTCCTGCACTGGAAAAGAAATACATTAGATATTTCTAAGGCCTTCTCACCAAAAGTTTCTGTGATTCCCCACCCACCCCTTAACCATTAAAGTAACATATGATAACGAATAGATTATTAAACCTTATACCTCTAAAAATAAATTTTTTCCTTTACCAACTCATCAATGAAAAGCCACTCTGACTTTCAATTTCAATAATCCTGTTTTTGTTACAAGTTTGACAAATTAATTTTAACTGTTCATTGGATTCTGTCTTGAATAAAGATAAGAGTATTAAGAACACATCTACATAGAAACTTACTTTGTTTTGTTAAGTGATTATTTCTCATTTATGTAAAAGTATGCAGAACAGAAGAATAGAAGTAAAAAAGCAAAATTAATAAAAAATGGTTAGCTCTAGATAGTACAACTGAAGATTTTCTTTTTTATATCATTTTTTTTTATTTTTCAAGTTCTCCACAACGGGCATGAATATTTTCATAGTTACACAGAGAGAAAAGTGTTTTAAATTATTTCATTTGTATTAACAGCTAAGACACAGAGTACATCAAAGACACAGAGAATAATGATCTACTTCTTGCACACAGATAAATGGACATTACTTATGGTAATTTCACAGTGAATATAATCCTTCCCTGAGAAGTTATCTTGATCTAAAAGATCCTATTTTCTCTAAGAAACTCTCTATTACACTCACGTATATATAATACTAGAGATAATTTTCTTCTGAACTGAATAATATGGTTATAAACAAATCTAAACAATAAGTGAATCAGTATAAATTTACATTTTAAAATACTTCATAAAGTTAAAATACGCTATTTTATTTTCTTTTTGTTTCCATTTAACACAAACAACATTTTCTACTCGTTTCATATTAGCTATACAAAAAAAGAGTAAGAAATAGAAGTATGAAGAATGTCATGTGTATAAATAGCACTGCTGAGTACATAATGTTCTGTTACTCTAGGGATAGCACAGACAAATACCTGACACAACTTGTAGGAGTAAAATAAAGTAGACTGTAATTTGTACCCTCATTCAAGTAAAACTCTTTACAAACAGAAAAACTTTTGCTGCTGTTAGAGTTTCAAACTTGTTTCTTCATTTTTAAAACAAAGTGGTAGATTTGGTTACCCCCTAGGGTCTCCTCCAACTCTAAATTCTCACATTTTTTAATTGTTATAATTCCCTCGCTATACTAATTTTTGAGCTATCACTGCCCTCTTCTCATCCTGTATTCCAATCTAAATAATTTGTTAAATGGTAAGAGTGAAATCATAAAAAGAGTTTGTTCAATAATCTCATGGGCCTGTAAGATAAGGGTGTAGAAATTCCAATTCTTAAGCCATATTCAGCTCTTCACTAAGTTTCAAATATAAATACTAAAAGCAAATATATCATTTGTGCTTACAGTTGCAAATAAAACACAGTAAGGCTTTAAAAGCTTTAATAAAATTCTGTGCTTGCTTCAGCAACATATACACTAAAAGCTTTAGAAAAAATTCTTAAATGGCATAAAACAAGTATTGATTCAAGAACATCTGAATCTGGGTACTATTCTATCATACTCTTTCGATCTGCTTTTTCCTTTATCTATTCCATCCTTTATTAAATTTCTGCTTGAATTCTTACTTATATATGTAAAAGTGCTTTGAAAAGAATACAAGTACAGTACAAAATTTAAATATTAATGTCATTAGTTTTTAAGTGAGTGGGTGGAAATTCTTATATTCATACTTTACTCATATTTCAGAATACTACACAGCAGACGGAAAGAAAAGAGTACTGCGAAAGATGAATTTACACACAACACATTTCTATAAACACACAGTTATTTAACTATATAGAAAAGGGTCTGCCAACAATATCCAAACTACAAGTGTAGTTACCCAAAGGAGGAGGTGGTATTAGGGAAGGCAGAGAGGAGACTTTCATTTTATTGGAATTATCTAGCAAAATAACTACAACAGATGTGTGCGATACTTGGGTAATCTTTTATATTTGTATTTTTACAGATAAACTTCATTACTTTTAAACTATGCTTTAGTAAACTATTTCCTTTGGAAAGCTGAGCAGAAATGTCTACAACATGACCCATGATAGCTCAAAACTCAAATATCTGAATCCCTTCTACATATAAAGCACAAGGACAGAAAACATTCATCAAGAGTCTCATTTGTACCTAGTCTACGATAGGTACTTTATGTTTTATCCCACTTAATCCTAACATTACCGTTTTTTTCATGAGGAAACTGATGTTCAGAAGATAAAAATCTGGCAAACAGCATAGCGATATTTTGAGGCAAGATTCAAACTCAGATCTGCCTAACTCTAAAGCTCAAGCTTCCCTTAAAGAAAAGACAAAGCAGATATTCCTTCAATCTACTTCAGGCAAAACAACTCTACTACAAATTCTTAAGCTTTCAGATGCCCAAAGGACCTCATTTTTATTCCAAACAGAAAATATGATAAATATATAAACTATAAAAAGTATTTTTAAACAGATTAAAAGTTTAATTATAAAATATTATTTAAAGATCAAAAAGTTTAAACTTTTCTTCAATATATAAGTTAAATATACTTTACATGCTCTAAAAGTAAGTGTTCTTGGTTACCATCACAAAAATACTGTTTTATGAGGACAGGAACTGAAATGAAGTATTTTAAAGTTGTCACCATCAAAAAGTATTTATTATGATATTCACACTGAGATATAATCGCAATTAAGAGACAAACGATTGTACAAACTGTGTCACACACAGAAGTTGCTGAAGCAAAGAATCCAAGAGAAATAACAAAAGGAACAGAAGAGAGGACCTAAGAAAATCCGAGTAGAAACAATGGTAATGAACAAAAAAAGGCCCTATTTCAAATCCTCTATCAATTGAGAAATTACTTCTAGAAGAAATTCAAAAGCCACACACATGCGCGCACGCACGTGCACACACACACACACACACACACACACACACAAGGATCTCCTTCTAGCACCCTACAATAAAACAAATACAGTGTTGATGCAATGCAGTAATGTACAATTAAAGTCTCCACTGGCTATTTAAAAGCTAATTCGAGAGCTTAAGCCGAGACAAAAATGACTAACTTTTTTCCTATACAGAGGAAAAAGTATCTATACTGAAAGATCAGCTTTCTGCATACTCTAAAATCAAATTCAATTCATAAAAATAAAGTAGAATTGTTAGCAAGACTGTTGGATACATAATACTAGATACACTAAAACAGTATGAAGGTTTTAACCTACCAAATAAATATAAACATAGAACTATAGATTTTTATTGTTCTAGATCAGATCAGGATGTTCAGATTATTTTAATAAAGTGTTGTATAATATCACTAAACCGTGTCATTTTGTAGTAAATAGTTTTCTAAAGTTTCTACTGACAATAGATTTACAAAGCTCCTTTCCTGTCTGGTTGGCTGGCTTTAGCCAAGGAAGGGTCCCTGCTTGCATTCATATTCAACTCCTAGTATTCCCAGATCTCACCTTGGAGAGGCCATTCCACCACCCCAACAAAATGCCCTTAAAGAAAGCAGAATAAGCAATTTAAAACTGTATGTCTATTATCTAATCACTTCCATCTTTGACGTGTGAAGAATTAGCATTCCTACCTGCATCACTCCTTTCCCCTAGCTTCAAAATGAAGCTATTACTGTTTTAGTCAATAGTTTATATATTTTTGAAAGTCTATTTTAAATATCAGCAAGTTTCTCCATTTGTCATTATAGCAACACTGTTCTTAGAAGTAATTCTTTTAAGCTTAAAAAAAAAAAGCAAGAATTATAGCTAACCATTTACATCAAATTTTTTAATGATTTCATTTTAATTTATTTACTTAACAAACACACATATAGTGTTACAATATGCCAGGCACTACTGCTCTAAGTTCTTAAAATATATTAACTCATTCAATTATCAAAATAACTCCAGGCATTAAGCACTATTATTACCTCCATTTTACAGGTAAGGAAACTGAGGTTTGGAAAAGTCAAGACACTTGCCTAAAGTCACACTACTAATTGGTACAAGAGCTGAATTCAAACTCAGGCATTCTAATTCCAGAGTCAAACTCATAAGCAGCATACTAAACTGCCTGTCTAATTTGTTGACATCTCTTTAAAACTGTTAGTCCAAGATGAGACTAAAAATGTTGCATTTTTGTGGGAGCCCTTTTAGGGGAGAAAAATAATACTGCAAGGTTTAAATTATAAGGCATTAGATCAATTATAAGACTTCCATTAAAGAAATTATGCTTTCAAAAGGAGGATATTTGGCTTAGTTCATACGATATTATCAAATCACAATGGGTTTTCAAAGGAAAAAAGTAAACATTTAAATGTATCAATTTAGTTTTAAAAATTTCAATCATTAAATGTATAAATCAATAAAAATATGAAATTTAATGTTTATAAATATAAGGATTATAAACAAATATAGCTTTTAAAAAGCAAATTTCCCTTAAAATTTATATATACTAATAAAACACAGGAATATTCAAGAAATTTATTAGAAATATTTATTATTAATAAACATTAAAATTTCAAACTAAGTCTGTTTCCCAGTACATTCTTTTTTAAAAATAATCCTTTACATATAAGGTATAACTTTATTATGAGATTAGAAAAGCAGCTACATTTCATACTCTTTCAGTAAATTATTCTAGACTTAGCTAAATTTTTTTAAACAATTTCATTGTGCATATGACAATAATTTGGATAAATTTGGGGATATCTTCATAGAAAAAATATCTCTATCTCTTTCTATCTCCCATTTGTGAAAAGAGAAATAAATTTATAAACAAGAAGTAAAAATCTAGTTGTAGTCCTTGTTCTGTCACTAAGTAATTGTGTAATCTTGACTACATTATTCTACTCTGGGCTTCAGTGTCCATGTCTACAAAATGAGGAATTCAAACTAGATAATTTCCACACATCTGTATAGTAGTTCTGAAACTTTAAAAATTCTATTTTTAAAAAGTTTTAAACGTTAAATCTCACCTCATCTGAAGAATCTAGTTGTCCCAGTGTTCCCGTTGCACCTGCAAAACCTTTAGAAAAGAAAAACAAAAAGTTGTCCCTCATACTTGTTATACAGCTTTATGTTAAAATTATTTTGTGACATAATATCAAAAAGCTAAGTTTTGTTAAGATAACTCATTCTTACTTGGCAAAATTCAAAATTTATCTTTAATAAATTTGGGCCTAACAAGTTTAGTTTATATTTCAATAGGAAACCTCCAGTGAAACCCCAGACTTAATAATCACAAATTGTGATTTCAGAAGGGTTTCTTCTTGCCTTTAAAACATGGTTTACTAAAATACTGAGTTACTAAAGTTTTGGGCTACTCTTAAACAGCAACTGCTATATTTTTCATGAGTTAGAACCAGAACCTTTAAGTTTATTAAATTAACCAGATTTCATTTAAGAAAAATGCACTATATTCTTTGACTAATCTTTCTTATTTCTAAATTTTTACTACTTTTACTACTTTCCTTACAAAGAAGGATACATCATTTAAATTTCTTCAGTAATAAGTAAAGTTTGAAGGGTCTTTGTCTTAACACAGATAAGTTACCATCGTTCAAATTAAGTATTTAGACAAACCTTGAACGGCCAGGGTGCTAGTGCCAGCAGATGACTCTTGTATACCATAAACAAGTTTATCCTCAGGATATGTAAGTCCAGAGCTCTTCAAAGCTATAAGGTACTTCTCATGACTTTTCTTTGCACAAGCATTTTCTCCAAGACCTAATATTTAAAATAAATTTAAAATCAGAAAAAAAATTCCATTCAAAATATAGTACTTATGTATACATACATAAAATAGGTGAATATTCGAATGGAGGGGAAACCCTAGGATGAATAATATAAAATAGCTTTAGACAACATTTTTGTCCTCATGTTTGGCATTAACAATCTCAGAATGCACAGCATGTTTATTACAAATAATGAAATCCACTAAGTAACTGGGCACTTAAAACATGCCAGAGATTTTATACAAGGCACAGGGGGTACAAAGATTAAAGGCATGATTCTTGCCTTCAAGGAACTTGAAAATTAGCAATAAAGTCAGGTAATATGGTAAATGACAATTATGTAGCAGACTTCACCATTTGGTTTCATAATCTGTGCTTTCATAATACTGTGCAGCCAGACTTACCCAAAGCAGAGTTCTTAGGAAAGACCTTGAGAAGATAACTCCTGATTGGAATTTTCAAATGTTACAACTTACATTACTCTTAATTTCTGTTTTACCAAACATAAAATGCGTTTTTATAATCACGTTAAGGAATTAAAAGCATAATTTCTACAGAACTATCAGTTAAAACAAATTTATTCCAAATGCCAGTTTTTTCTTTTGTTTTACTTTTTAACAACCATATTATGGAGGATGGACTAGTAATAAAAGAAAAACACTGATATTTGAGAGTTCTTTTAAAGAAAAAATTATTCTTTGATGGCCAAGTTACCGTGGCATTTGCCACCTCTTAAGCAGATGATATATTTAATTAAGGTTCCAATCTTTCTGATTACAAAAATATATAGTAAATGTGTTTCTTTAGTATTTGCTGAGCTTTTCTCTGTTTCTTCTCTTTGCTAGCCTCAATAATTGCAATAGAATAGTTCCGTTTTGTTTTTTAAATCTCTGCCCCATCTATCTCTGGGCTAGTTGAAAAAGAAGAAAAAAAAAAACTCCAACACAGATTAAACAGATAGGGATACACCTATCCTTCAGTTCAAGTCCAATATTAAAAACAACCACAATCAGTTTATAAAGAACAAAAGACCTCTGGAGTCCTATATAAGAAATGAATTAATGTCTCCTGAATAATAAAAACCACATATTATCTCAATAATGATAGATGACAAATATGCCATCAATCCCTCACAACAAGCCTGAGAAAAATGAACATATAATCACCATTTTTATAAGTGAGGAAACTGAGGCTTACAAAGATAACATGGCTAACCAATGTGTAAACAAGCAGTAATTAGAAGTGAAGCTAGATTGCAAATTTTAAATTTTTGAATCAAAACTAATGTGACTTCTATCATTACAAGTCAGCTAAGGATTTCTGTTGTTTTGTTTTTTAACTTCAAGAAATAAGAATTTAAAAGAAGTGTAGAAATAAAACAATTAATATAAATCATTCCTAAGGATACATTCTTAAAATGATTAAGAACAACGTGCTGTTCTTTTTCCCAACAGTTGATAGTTTCTGAACAAAGAACCGTTTTCTAGGTTGAAGAAATAACAGACCTTCAGGTATAATTCTGATCTCTGTCTAGTTTCATCGCCAAAACTCAAACACAGGCTCCCATCAATTTCTCCTAGGCTGTTGCACTTGAGCTTTTTCTCTTGCCCCTTTTCCATCTATTCTTGGCAAAACAGCAAAACCATCTCTCTAAAGCACATGATCATGTCACTCTTCACCCTAAAATATTTCCATGACTTTCCACTACATTCAGGATAAGAAATAAAATCTTAAATAGCAAATGAAGGCCTACCTAATCTGGATCTAGACTAATATAGTAGCCTTCTTTGTGCCACTATCCCCCTACATTAATTTCATTTCAACCACAATAGTCTTTTTTAGTACCTTTAAAAAAAAGGAAGCTCATTCTCACTCATAAATATTCTCACATGCTGGTCCCTCTGCATGGAATCTAGGAGGTGCCTAGGTGTTATATTCTTTATATTGATCACATTTGGGGTTCATTAAGCATCCTAGATCTATAAATCAATGTTTTTCACCCACTTTGGAGGGTTTTAGTCATGATTTTGTTCAAATGTTTTTTCTGCCCCATCCCTACTTTCCTCTCCTCCTGGTATTCTAATTACATATATGTTAGATCAACTGATTCTACTAGGTCCCTGAGACTCTTGTGATTTTCTTATTCTCTAGATTGAATAATCTAATTAATCTGTCTTCAAATTCACTGTCATTCTTTTAACCTCTTCAATCTGCTGCTAAGCCCATTCAATGAATTTGTCAATTCAATTACTGCACTCTGCAATAGTTTTCAGCTCCAGAATTTCTTTTTTCATTTTTTATATTTCTTCAGTAAGATTCCTTATCTCTTCACTCATCAACACCATATTTTCCTTTAATTATCTAAACAGATTTTTCTTTAATTTCTTGAACATACTTATAATAGTTGCTTTAATGTCTTAATCTGCTAAATACAACTTGTAGGCCATTTCAAGATCAAATTCTGTTACTGTCCCTTTCCTTGGTTATAATTCATAATTTCTTATATTCCTGCATGTCGAATAGTTTTTATTGTATACTGGATGTTCTAATGACACATTATCAAAGATCCTGGATTCTGTTTTCTTCCTTTGAAGAGTATTAATTTTAATTCTAAGAGGACATTCAATGAACAGCCTAATCACCTAGAACACATAAAGGCTTCATCATATACTTTGTAAGGGGTAGATTTATGGAAAGCCTAAAGTTCTTAAAAGACTCTGTAAAATGACAGGAATAGTCTCCAAATTCTAGGCTTCACTAAGGCTAATCCTGAGTAGAACTTACTCTAAGGTTTGGATTTTTGCTGTCTCAGCTTGATGCCTTGGGTATTAATAAGGTCTCTCCAGTCTACTTGAGCTGAAACTCCAATGTCTTCCAACACTGCCTAGCCTCTAATATCTCTATTTTATTTATCTCTAATATCTGCTCTTAATCCCACATCAGTAACCCCATAGCACTCTCTAGTGAGCCTGAGGTAGTCTCATCCTGTACATGTGCATCTCAGCCCTCAGTCAAACACTTTCAGGAGTCCCTCATACATCTGTTCCACTACCCCTTGGTATCCTGCCCCAAAGATTCCAGTTTCAAACTGCTTTAGCTGCCGTAAACTGTGATCTCTGCCTCCCTAGCTCAGCTGGACCATCATGCTCTGCTTCAGTGCCAGCCCTCTGCACTACACTCAGGAAGTTGTCCCCAGATAGAGATTCAGAGAATCGTGAGGCTCATCTCATGCTTTTCCTTTCTCTCAAAGGTTTACAGTCTTGTGTTGCCTGTTGTCCAATGTCCGAAAACAGCTGCCTCACATTTTTTTCCAGTTTTATGTTATTTATGACATAAGGGCTAGTCCAGTAGTCAGAAGCAGAAAATGTTCTCTACCTGGAATCTAATTTCATCCCCCATCACGACAGAACTCACCTCTCCCTCTAGCTAAAAGATTTTCTCTCAAGCATTAGGTTTTACTTTAAATGTCACTTCCTCAGTGAAGCTTCCCCACATTCTCCATCAGTGGAATCAGGTCTCCCTTTCAGAAACACTTGTCTTATCCTTTCACAGTATTTACTACAGTTTATAATTATACAATTTTTTAGTTTGGGGATTTTGTTAATGTGACCTCACTCACTAGTCCGTAAGCTTTAAAATGGCAGGGATAGGAATACCTGGTTTATTACTCACCTTCCCCATTCCAAGCTCTAACACCCAGCCCAAAGCCAAGCACACAGTGGGTCCTTAATAAGTATTTGGTAAAGAAATAAATACATCAGGTAAGACTATCTCTAACACATGGGTAACAATATATGTAAGAATTTTACCACTGTAAAGAAAGATGATAAACTTCAATTCCTAAAACATGCTGTTCATGAGGCAGCAAAAAGAACACTTTAAAATATTTATGAAAAGATTTTAAAACAATCGATATATTTATCACACTATAAATTTGAACTTAGCTAAACCAAAGGTGTAAAAACTAAAGTATTTTATATAACAGTATATGATGTACAAACATACTCAACAATTCTGAGTTTTATAACTTAAATTCTACATTACTATAAAATCCTAAGCCACACAACACAAAAGTTTAGAATACCAAAAATAAAGACAGAGAAGTGATTGTTGTTATTGTTTGGAGAAGAGGAGATGGATTATAATTATGAATACGTCACACCAAACTTAGGAGACCTGGGTTCTAGCTCCAACTCTAAAATAAGTTAGTTGTGAGGTTTTTGAAGTGGTCATTTAATTTTTCTGAGGTTCAGTTTCTTCATTCATAAAATAAGAAATATTCTTAATAACTTAAAGCTTTCACATTCTATTTAAAAAAATCTACATTTTACTTTTAAGTTCTAAAATACACAATTTCTTATAATTATAGTAATGTAAGTAAATTTTAACTTTCTTCTCTTCTAACATTTTACTCACCAGAAGTCAGATCTTTGTAGTTTTGTTGGTTTGTCAAAACCTGAGTAAGAACAGACCGCATTGCTCCTCCCATTTTAGTTAGATCTTCTAAAAAGGAAATTTGAGGTTCCAAAAGCTGAAGGACTTTGTTAAGGTCTTTTTCTGATGGTACATCAGCTGCTAAAAAACATATAATTAACTTTCTTTAAAATATTTTGCTAAGAAACAATATTTTATATATTTTTTAATTATAATGACTTAGATGACAGTCCAAGTCCTTTACAATCAAAAAGTTAAAATAAGGCAGGTAGAGATATAGGTCAGAGGTAGAGCACACGCTTGGCATGCACAAGGTCCTGGGTTCAATTCCCAGTGTTTCTACTGAGGAAAAAAAAATTTTTTTTATTTTTTTTTTTAAAGTTAACATAAGAACTCTGTTTAGAAAGCAGGCATCCCTCCACCCGCACACCCAGCCTAGGGCAGCAGACTTGTTCAGGAATTCAGTCCTCTGAGAAAATGGTGACAGGAAAAAACGCTGACTTGATAAGGTTTTAAGCACCTAGCTTGTGTAAGAAGTATTCAGTTTGAGGGTCCTGTACTTCCAGATATATACATGTAATCATAAGGCTAATTCAAAATTAGACAGTGTTTAGGAAAAAAATTAAGATTACCCCCTAAAATAAAACATGGCAGAAATCAAATATATTAAGAATAATATAAGAATATCAGAACAAAATTATGT
This sequence comes from Vicugna pacos, assembly GCF_048564905.1. NCBI lineage: Eukaryota > Metazoa > Chordata > Mammalia > Artiodactyla > Camelidae > Vicugna > Vicugna pacos. The sequence continues at coordinate 43,139,089 of NC_132991.1, read as the reverse complement.
CACCTCTAAATTTAAACCTGTGTAGCAAATAACCCATCCTGTATCATATTCTAAAAATAGAGACTCATGTTAGTTGGAGGTCAAAGCAAATAAAGTGAAAAATAACTGTTTTCATAAATATGGATGTTTTTACTAAAACAATTCTAAAATACCAGGCAAGGTATTGCTAGTGGAAGAAGAGAGAAGAAACTTGGACAGCAACTGAAGAAGAATATTTAAGAGGCAAAGAAAAAAAGACGTTTTAGAGAAATTGAGGTCTAAAAGGAAGAAGTGAATAGAGAGATTTAGAGCTTAGCCATAACTGGTTAAAAGAAGAATCATATAAGGGAGCTAATAGGGGGCCTGCATATCGAAGAAAAGGGACATCAATTTCATTCAACATTTATTCACCATGTATAATGTATAATATGATAGGCATTGAGAAGCAAAACTAAATAAGATACAGTTCCTACCTGCAAGGAACTCACAGCCTAGTTCAAAGATAATCTGTGAGTGAAATTCTAGATAACTCTTGAGTCCTGGGATCCAAACCAAAAAACCTTACTTTCTCAGTGAAAAGCCAAAATTCCTCTTTATAGTCTCCCAAATGATACACGTAGTAACATAGCAGATATTTAATTAACATTTTTCTTTGTTTCCAAAGGCTCTAACACAAGCTCTGACACTGGTCTAAGGATGGTAGGGTGAAATGAGAAATAGAACTCAAGGTAACTGTCAAACTACAAGATTATCTGAGCTTCCATTACCTCAGATTAGATGATCTCAAGTCCTTTCTTTAATTTTAAATAGTGATCTCTACACAAAGTAATGCAGTCATTTATTTTTGCATAGGCAAAAGAAATTAATGTTGACCACAAGTGGTAATACAGAGAGGAAAATTTCATGAACCTAACTAAGTTCATGAAGCTCATCATAAGACAAAAAAAAAAAATGCTTCCATTCATTCCTTTATGCTTTCAGCTAATGGTAACAGATAGTTATCAAAGCTATGTACTCATGTCATCCATGAGTATAACTGCTAAAATGTCACCAAAGGAAAATATTAATATAATATACCCTAATATGAACTGCTCTTTGATTAAACTAATGGTAAGCTTTAAGGCTCTCATAATAAATAATTTCTACCTATTACTTTTCTAAAATAGGACACTCATAATATAATATGTAAATTCCCCAAAAGTCTGTTAACTAGTACATGAGAAATAAGATGGAAGACAAGTTCAATAACCCAGTCGATCTCCAGTTCCTTTACTCCAAAGAAAGAGTACTTTGGGATTAAGTCAAAATATTTCTTTCTATATGTGAAGACATATACTCCAAGAGGAGTAGAAATACTTGACAAAAGATTGTACATCTTGCTTGAAGTGTATAAACAAGGAAGCATATATTTGCTCACCATGCAGATAACATGGTAGTTTTAGAAACGATGAAGTTTTTTTTCAAATGTTTAGGATGGAGGATAAACAGAAGATAAAAATATGTGCCATAGTTGCAAATTGGATTTAAGATTATTTATAGTATTAAATAATTTAAACCTACAAAAGTAATAAAAATGCAGTCCCTTAAGTGATAAAAACAAAAGCATCATTAGAAAGGTAAAAGATATCACAAAAAGTTAATAAATTTGTTTCATACCACTAATTGATATCTGAAATTCACAATGTCAGTCTGAGAACTTTAACAGACAATATCTAAATCCAAAATACTTAACTAAAGCATATTAATCAAGACTGTGACTAAATCTTAAATGGCAAGAAGAATAGCTTTAATTTGCATGTTTCTTTTCTCTTTCCAATACCGTCAGGATGACTACACCAATACATCATACTAGCAATGTGAGAGTGAGCAATTTGGCAATTTGACCCTCTCACAAGTTGTTATATATGGAGGGGAATAAAAATACACAGACCTCTACAAAAGAGAGACAGAGAGGGTAGAAAAGTGGGGGCAAGGGAGGGAAAGAAATTGGTAAAATAGTAGTTTATCTTCTAAAAATCTAAGTTAAAGTCAAACATTTCCAGGCCTTCTTAATTCTGCTCTCTATCATAATATACTCACAAATAAAGTCACTTTAACCCCATAAAATGATTATTTCCTCATCTGCAAAAGGCCAAGTAAGTTTGATCAAGTAAGTTTGATCCCAGGAGCAGAGACTGCCAAACTATGTCTACTACAAAGTATCTATGCGATTATATAATTGATATTTAGTGTATTTTTATTTAGTCTCTGTATTTCACAGTCATTGCATAAAAAATATTAAGTAAACAAAATGATCTCTGAAAAAATTCACCTCATTATTAATGCTAAAGTTTGTTCACTGGGAACTTTAAAATTTGAGTACTAATGAAAAGTGGATTAAACATACCTGGTTCATTATAGCCTTCTCTTAAATATTGAATAAGACAAAAAATAAATCTTGGAAGAACAAATTCAGACATCATCAGTAAGTCTTTGGGGACACAGGGAATATTTGAACTTGATTTAATTTGATGCCTTTTGCAAAACCTGTAATATGAAAGAGAAAAGAAAATTAACAATGACACCTAATCTGCCAAGAATGTATGACTTCTATTTACAATATTCATAAAGAGAATGTGGGCCAATATCAAAGCCAACGTATTACTCCCTTAAGACTTTTAAGGCACCAAGTTAAAAGAATATAGTTTTAATTGGTCTTTAAAAAAAAATGGCACTGAGGAAGACTTTTTCCTAATAAAAGGCCATACTAAAGTCCAACTAGAATACAAAAAGAAAATCTCATTACAAGGTTTATATTTTTTAACTGCAATTTGTTACTTTCAAGTACTACATTACTACTTTCACCCTTTATGAGCCATTAAGTATAAATTGATCATTTTCCAAGAATCTGCATTTTCCTCTCCTTAACTATTTCAAACTTATTGCATTAATAGATATGTGATATAAATACTTAAAGCTCATTTGAAAATTTTACATACTTAAGTATAGATATTCCTTCTAATCTTGTTTGTGCTTACTTTAAAATATGACATATTGGTATATGTGAGTAAAAATGAAGCAAACTATTTTATATGCAGAATCCAAATTAATTACAAATAACATATTTTGTGACCAAACACAAAATAAGCACACTAAACATACAACATACTTAGAAACAAACTTGCTACAATGAGTAAAGGAATCACTTTAGCTGAAAAACATAAAAGATCTGAATAAAGAAAAACTACAATTCCCAAATGGAAAAAGACTTTTATTATTTAAGAAAAGTCAATTCCACCAAACTCAATGCCATTATATTTAAATCCCAACAGGACTAACCACAAACCAATTCTAAAGTTCAAATGTATTTAAAAAATCAGTAAAGTTAAAAAAAAAAAATTTATGATAGTGACCTAGACTTTAAAACACAGTACAAAGCAAATATAATTAAAACTCTGTGATATTGTGATAACATCAACGGACCACAATGGAGTCTAGAAACAGCCTATGTAAATTTGTGAATTTAATATAATAAATGTGGCATCTCAGTCACTGTGGAGGGGTAGAAGACTTTTAATAAATTGCCATAGGACAATTGATAACATAGAGGAAACAAATTTGATCCTTATCTTATACCATATACAAAATATACCCCACACAGATCAAAAATCAAATGTAAAAAAAGTTACCAGGAAGAAAATAAAACTATTCCCCTTAAGTATCTCAAGGTACAGAAGTCTAAGTGGGTAAGATTTGAAAACAAGAGCCATAAAAGAAAGATAAAAATTGGCTACATAAGTCAAAAGCTTCTATGCAGTAAACAAACACAAACCGGAAAAAATGTTTACAACTGGTAAAACAGATAAAAGATTAATATCTATGATTTGTGAACTCTTGAAAATGGATTAAAAAAAGAAAACAATTCAACAGAAAAATCATGAACAATTCACAAAAAAAGTGAATGACCAACAAACATAAAAAGATGCTCAAGTTCCCTAAAAATCAAAGCAATGAAGTTTATTAAAATAAAAAAGAGTAATTAGGAAAATCACCATCTGTGATACCTACTGAAATAACTGACCTATGCAATCAAGCCATGAAAGGAAGGCTTCAGGGGAAATTTTCCACTCAGATATCAGACTGTTACATCCTACCAATCTTAGTATCACCAGAAGTGAAAAAAATTCAGATGCTGTGATGCTTGTGAAGCATACAGTACCATTTATAGTTTTTACCCAACAAGTTGAACTTGAATGACATCAAGTCTCTAGAGCTAACTTCATTTATAAGAAACATATGAGATAAAGGAACAAGTTAAATAACACCACAATAAAAAAGCGATTAGACAAATCATGAATGTAGAACATTATACAGGACAACTGACTCAAGTTTCTGCAACCTGTCAGTGGCAGAGAGAAAAAGGAGGTAGAAGGGTCGCTTATTAAAGAGGCCTGAGAGACCCAATAACCACATATAATATGTGAACTGATTCTAACAAACCAACTTAAAGAAAAGCATTCTTTAGACAATCGGAGAAGTACAATTAAGAACTGGGTACTAGTTCATTAAATAATTTTATTAGGCAAGATAATAGCATTGTGGTTATAAGAAAATGTTCATGGATATTTGATAATATTAAGGAATTATTTTTTTGCAGGTATGACAACAGCATTGTGGTTATCAATGAAAAGCAAAGTCTTATCTTTTAGATATCTCTATATAAGTATTTACAAATGAAATGCTACAATGTATGGGACTTATTTCAAGAGTGAAGGGAAGTAAGTGGGAGTATACCAAACCCAGCGTGAGCTGCTAACTGTTGAAACTGGGAGACTGAGAATGGGTTTTGTTACATTACACCCATTAAGCAGAATATGGGCCAATATCAAAGCCAATAATGTACCACTCCTTTCAGATTATTAAGGCACCAAGTCAAAAGAACGTAGTTTTAATTGGTCTTTAAATAACAAATGTTACCAAAGGAGTTTTTTCCTAATAAAAAGGCAAACTAATTGGGTTAACTCATTTCTTTTAAATACGTTTGAAATTTTCTGTACTAAAAAGCTTAAAAAAAAGGTTAAAGAAAGGAACTATTCCTATTGGTTAAAGATGAGTACTGAAGAACATCAAGGAGAGCTCACATGTTTGGGATTTGTGTCAAAATATGCCAACAAAAGAGAAAAAAAGAGGCAAATGTGGCAGAAATCTTGATAAATGTGGAGTTCAGTGATGGGTATATGGAGGTTCAATGTTCTGTTGTCTTCTACTTTGTGTATGGTTGAAAATTTTGATAACACAAAAATGTTTTTTCATCTTGCAGATTAGGGAAGATTCACTTTAATAATTCATTGCTGTAAAGCATGCTCAGAAATTTTTGTTATCATATACATGGAAGTGTAAATAGATCCAGTTTTGTGTGACATTTTGACAATATCTATTAAAATTTTAAGTGTTCATAACCCTAGCTTAGCATTTCTATTTCTAGGAATTTATTATATAGAAATACTCCTAAAGTTTGCAAGAATATATCTACAGAGATGTTCATTGCACCACAGTTGGCAATGCAAAAAAGTTAGAAACAACTCATGTGTTCAGTAATAGAATGAAGATTAACCAAATTAAGGTAGATAATAAAACACTTTGCATTTTGTTAAAAAGAATGAGGTAGATCAATAAGTGCTGAAGTAGAACTATGTCTAAAACAAGTGAGAAAGCAATTATATATCATCTATACATTATAATCTCTTTTATAAATAAAATTTTTGGACAAAGAATAGGAAAGAAAATGTTAATATATGTAAGGAGAAAAATATTTAGAGAAATGTATATCAAATTTGGTGGAAATTAACTGAAAGTAAGATACAGCATAATTTTACTTTCTACATTAATTCTACCTATGAAGTTTGAATACTGTATAACAAACATATGTATAACTTTGTAATTAAAACAGAAAAACATACTCCAAAAACAAACAATAAATTATGCTATTCATTTGGCTTTTGTTTCACAGTTTGAACATTAATTCACTAATTCTTAACCTTTTTTGGCTTATGGACTCCTTTCAGAATCTAATGAAAGTTATAGCTCTTTCTTAAAAAAATATATATACAAACAGAAAATAAAACATTCAGAGTGTTCACACACTACTGAAGTCTATCCACCCTTAAGGCAGAGCTTCCAAATGTCAGGTCATTAGATTACAGTGTAGAGATATGAATTTCCTCAGTTCTCAGGCAGACAGGCAGGCAGGGTCTGAGCAGCCTCCTCAGTTCCCTCTGTGTCTGATCCAAATATCATTTCCATGTTTATCACATTATGAAAACGGTTAGGAAGTATTACACCTTAAAGTCCAAACCTTTATTAAAGGGAAATATGAATTTAAGAATGTCTTTCAGATGGGGTACACAAAATCTAAGTAAAGCAAAGAAACTTTTAAAACCCTACTGTTCTATTTTAAAAGGCTTTAATGATTAAAACTTAAATTAAAAAATAAAAAATAAAAGAATCTGGCCTGTGTAACAGGTTAGAAAACCAGCGGTGATCTAATATAATTTAACTCAAGGGCCTTCAAGCATAAATGTGAAGGAAAGAAAACAGATGAAAGCCAGAAGAGAAGAAAGGAAAGAAATACTGGGGCACAAAGACTAAAGAATGTAATGAAAGGCTTAACAGATGAAAAAGCAGGAAGACAGAAAGGACTGGATAAACGAGGGCACAATAAGCTCTCTTAGACACTTTCTGTGTAGGAAAGAAATGAATTCAAAAGAGCTACTTGAACAGAGTGTCACATGGCTTCAAGAAATGACATTTCAACCTGGAACTAAGTCGAAGAAACAGCAAGAATGGTCTAAGCAATCTAGGGACTGGGGTTACAGGAATTAACTATAAAATACTGACTGACAAACAAACTTGGTTTTTGTATTTTAGGCTGAGAAATAGTGTGGAACCTAAAGCATCTTACATATTACATAGGAAGTGCTCAATAAAGGCTTGGTGAAACAAAGACTTAATTCACTCATGATGAAAAAGAATATGAAAATGAATATATGTGTATTCATGTATGGCTGAAGAATTGTGCTGTACAGTGGAAATTGATACAACATTGTAAACTGACTGTAACTCAATTTTTTAAAAATCTGGGGGAAAAAAGGATTCAATTCAATAGCAGAACTCTAAAAAGTTATTTCAAGGGCATCCAATTACAGAAAAAACAGAAACTCATTTCAAAATCCCAATTTTTCAAATACGTTTTTAAGAACCACTATACGCCTGGCACTTCGGCCTTAGGACTACAGGGGCCTTGCTCTCATGGAGCTAACTATTGTGGGGGGAGGGGAAGCAGTGCAGAGGAGAGAGAAACAAAAAATAAATACGAATAATAAGCTCTACAAAATAATATCACAGCATAATTTAAAGAATGTGTCCATTAGGCTGCTTTACATTGAGTTTGTCATAGAAGGCCTTTCTTAAAGGTGATATTTAGGCTACAGACGAATGAAATGAAGCAGCTAGGCTAAGCAGGCAAAGTTCAGTGGGTAGAGCATATTGCCAAGAGGTATGACAAAAGCAACTGCATAAACACAGGTACTCCTCAAAAGAACAGAAAGAGAGCTTTTTAGACAACTAGCATGGCTCCAAAGGAAAAAACGGCAGGAAGTAATGTGTTTACATTAGTAGTTCACAGGTCACAGATACTTTTTTCAAGGAACCCAATGATTTTGAATGATTAAGAAAGTTAAATATTCCTTAGAGAAGGAGGATGTTATGGCAATAAACAGAATGGTCAAACAGAACTACAGAAACAGTTGATAAAATGATCTCTCCAAATTTTATTTTACACCAACTTTTTAAAATTTTTCATTGAAGTATAACTGACAGAAAATTGCCCAAAACTCAAGTATGCAGCTCAATAAAGTATCACAAACTGAACACACCCATGTAAGCACCCACCAGATCAAGCAACAAAACATTACCAGCATCCCAAAAACCCTCACTGTGATTCCTAAGATATAGAATTTAAATGACTAAAAGCAGAGTTCCCATATTGTGAGAGAAAGAGAGGGGGCTGGATAGGACAGGAGGGGAGGGGATAGGACAGAAAGGAGAAGGGAAGAAAGAAAAAGAAACAGATGATTCAGGTTGTCCATTTGCAGATTACTGAGATTTGGTTGTAGGTAGAAGAGAAAGGAGAGGCCAACTGAAATAACTCAACCACATACTTCAAAAATTAGAAAAGCATGTGAGATAAACTCCCTTAAAAATTAGCCTGCAGCACATACATTCCATTCCCAACTTAGCACAAATAACATACATATACATGATTTTGCATATAATTTAAGGTAATTCATAAAGATTCCTGGAGAGTCACACATCCCAAATTAAAAGCTCCTGAAATAATCTCTTTTCTTTACAGATAGGGAAGTATCGGAAACACTAAAAGATATACCTAACTAATCAAATTAAGACTCCTGAAGATCACAAAAGGCATATCATAAAGATATAGTTTCCTACTAATCCATGTATTTTAATATGACCCCAGTAAAAATGTCAATAAGGAATAAAATAACAACAATGAAAATAGAGCAGTTTTATCAGATATTAAAACTTATTTTACAGTTAAAATAATCAAGACAGTGTTGTATCCAGCCTTTAGGAAGCTTACATTCTAGAGAGTACAGACATAATGATAAATGCAATTAAATAAACTATAGAGTAAAAAAGGGGAGTTTCTTGCATCATTTCTCTAGATATACATTTCCACTTCTCTAATATGGATGGTTTGATTAAGATATAAATTTATCTCATGTCTAAAATTGTTAGATTACATGGATAGTTAAGAAATAAAAGGGAACATTTTAAATTCTATCTATACAAATTCAATATTTATTGGGGCCTAGAAAATCAAAAGTAAAATATTTATGAAGATTTTAAAAGTTCTAAATTCAACTAGAGAAGGCATTTAAGATCAGAAGATTTGAACATAAGATTAAAGATGTAAATATATTTAATTATTAAGATAGTAAATAAATTATAAATTGGATGCTTGAAGGCAGAAAGAAAACAATGTAGTAATGGTTCATGAAAAGACGTATCAATGGACAGATTAATTACTGTGAGTCCAGAAATAGATTCAAACACATGTGGAATTTAATTCAACAAAGGCAGATTTCAAATCTATGAAGGAAACATGGCTCATTCAGAGAAATAGTATTGAAATAACTGAATAACCAGCCAAGTTTGGGGGTATGGGGGAGAATCTCCTCACATCTTGTATCATGATAATAAATAAATAAGACCCACATCAAACTTCCACAGACAAAAAATACAACATCAGAAACAAAAAATACACTTGTTAGGATAACAGATTAAACAGTAGAAAGAAAAGATCAGTAATTTACTGACAAAGCAAAAAAAAATTAAGCCAAAATAAAGCTCAGAGACTGAGAAAAAGAACACAGCCTCAGTGAGGTGTGGGATAATAACAAGCAATATTGCAATACACTGAAATCCCAAAAAGGGTAGAAGGGGAGACAGAACAAATATGTGAAGAATGGTTGCAATCTTTCCAAATTTGCTGAAACCATAAAATCACAGATGTAAGAACTCAAAAACTTTCAAGCGTTATAAAAAAATTTTAAGCCATACCAAGTCACATCATAATCAAATTGCTGAAAACCAGTGACAACAAGAAAATCTTCAAAGCAACCAGAAAATGATCCATTATGTACAGAGCAACCAAGATACAAAAAGGAGTAGACTTTTCATTAGAAATCACACAATCCAGAACAGATGGAGAAACATAATTAGTGTTAAAGGAAAACAAACCTGTATATCTAGAATTCTTAAATATCATTCAAAACTGATAAACAAAAACTTTTTAGACAAAATCTAGAAGAATCCATTGTTACCATGCTTGTATTATAAAAAATATTTAAGTAAGTTTTACAAGCAGCGAATGATAAGCCCACATTTCAAGAAACTGACCTTCCTATTAACAGCCATGTGAGTGACCTGTCTTGGAAGTGGATCCTGTCATCCCAATAAGCCTTCAGAATACTGTAACCTTAGCCAAGATCTTGACCACAACCTCATGAGAGACTCTGCCATAACCACTCACCTAAGGCACTTCAGAATCTTTGGGACACAAAAAGTAATAAGATAATAAATGTCTGTCATTTTAAGCTACTCAGTTTGGGAGTGATTTGTTACACAGCAGCAGGTAACTACTAAAAATACTATCAACCAACTAGACCTAATTGGCAATAATAGAACACTACATCCTAAAACAGCTGAACACTCATTCCACTGATCATAAAACATGTCTCAATAAATTTCTTGTATGATTTTTAAGAAGAAAAGAGATATTATTAACTTACAAAATTATATAATAACTTAAATATACAGATAATATTTTCAAATAATCATTTATACATTTGTGTACATATATCAACATATACATTGACTATGTCGCATAGGACTAACACAAGACACATCTTTCTAATGTATATACCCACTCTCCATCCCACTCTCATCATGAACTGAATTGAGTTCATTCATATATTCAATCATACACTGAAGTCCTAACTCCCAGTGATGTGACTGTATTTAGAAACAGGGCCTTTGAAGGGGCAATTAAAGTTACATAAGGTCACAGGGTGGGGCCCTAGTCCAATAGAACTGGTGTCCTTACACAAGAAAGACACCAGAGATACACGCACACAAAAGGAAGACCATGTGAAGACACAGAGAGAAAGTAACCATCTGAAGACCAAGGAGAGAGGCCTCAGGAGAAGCCAAACCTGCTAGCATCTTGATCCAGCCTCCAGAAATAAATTTCTGTTGTTTAAGCCCACCAGTCTGTGGTACTATGTTACAGCAGCAATCAGACTACTACACTCCCTCAGTAAGACATGTTTGCCTAAACACACAATGGAGCCAGCCTCATGGCCAGCACTGAAATTAGTGACCAGAGACTGATGGCAATCCTAACAAGAAGAAAATATCAAAAAAGGATATATGGATCTTATCAATTTTGTGGGAGTGACATTGTGGGAGTGACATTACACAAAGCATGTTCTCAGACCACAAAGGAATTAAAATGGGATGCAGTAACAGACATTTCTAAAAAATTCCCCAAAATTTGGAAATTAAATTACACACCTATAAATAATACATGGACCAAAAAGTAAATAAAATTACTTGGGACGACTTTTTTGTACCTATTACATTTGCAAAGGCCAAAAGTTTGATGATATACTGTCCTGACCAGATAGTAAAGTGATGGATATTCTCACTGTACTCCTGAAGAGAGTTTAAGTTAACAAACCAACTATGAGGACTATCAAAAGTATAAATGCACACCCATTTGACTCAATTGATGGGAGATTAGAGTCAGGATTGCCTAATTTCTAATCTGGAACTCTTTTCCACCATACCTATGAAGATATTTTCTCAAACCACAGTCAAAGAAAGAATTTTCATATAGTGTCCAGATAAAAGAGATAAGCTAGAAGATGTTGGCTAGCCAAAATATAAAAAAAAATTATAACTCCCTTGGCTTTCAATGGTTTGAGGAATCAACCAAAGAGAATGTCAAAACCAGGGCTAATTCAAAAAATCGGACCCAGTGGGAAACATCGACTGGCACCTGGCCAGGGAGCACAGGCTGTCTCCCTGCCCAACCATAGGTAATTATGGAGCCCAGGCAGCGGTTCCATCTGAGCATGGAACCATGTCAGCAGCTCCACCTACCTAGGGAGCCCAATTAGCAGATTCATCTGACCACAGATCCTAGCCAGTAGGCCCCTTCCAACCTCAAAGCATTAGCAGTGGCCCTACTTCACTAGACACCCTGAAAGCAAATGCTGCCTGCCAATGTACACTACCAGCTGGCCCATCCAGAATCCCAAGCTGGGCTGACTGAAGGTCTTTCCCTGCCAAAGTGAACCTGAGGAGACCACTTCCTCAAATGCACAGACGCCAACACAAGGAGAGAAGGATTACAAAGAAATCAAGTAAGCCTGACACCACTGAAGGAAATTAAGTAACTGATCCTGAAGAAATGGAGATCTATGAAATGGATGACAAGGAATACAAAATGATACTCATAAAGAAGTTTTGTCAACTATAAGAAAACATGAACAAACAGGGGGCTAGGTAGAGGGTATAACTCCACGGTAGAGCACATGCTTATTTAGCATGCACAAGGTCCTGGGTTCAATTCCCAGTGCTTTCATCTAAAAAGGAAAAAAAAAAAAAAAACCCACAAACAATTAAGTGAAAATAGGGGAAAAATACATGAATAAAATGAGTTCAAAAAGATATAGAAACCATTTTCAAAAATAAACAAAAATTCTAGAGCTGAAGAATATAACGACTGAACTGAAAATTTTAACACAAAACTGCAATAGCAGACTTCAAGCAGAATAAAGAATGTGTGAATTCAAAGACAAGTCATTTGAAATTATCCAGTCAGAACAGCAAAAAGAAAAAGAAATGAGAATGAGTGAAGAAAGCCTACAGGACTTATGGGACAACAGTCAAAAAAACAATGTACACATTATGAAAATCAAAAAAGAAGAGACACAACAATGTAAAAATGACTATAACTCAATAAAAAAAAGTTTAAAAAAAGAAAAAAAAGAAGAGAGAGAAGGGGACTAAAAGTCTACTTAAAGATATCATGGCTGAAAACTTCTGAAATTGGGGAAATAAATGAACATCCAGTTTCATGAGGCCCTAAAGTTCCTAAATAGGTTGAGCCCCAAAAGGGCTACACTGAGACACACTATGACTAAGTTATCAGAAGTCAAAGACAAACAGAGAAATTTGAAAGCTGCAAGAGAAAAGTGAATCATCACAGAAGAGAGCCCCCATAAGTCTACAGGTGGATTTCTCAACAGAAATCTCACAATCCAGGAGAAAGTGGGATGATATATTCAAAATATTGAGAGAATAAACTGCCCACCTAGAATACTATGCCCAGCAATGGTGCTCTTCAGAAGTGTCCTACTCAGAACTTCAGCTTCAGCATTAGCTGACAGGAGTAAAAAGTGTTCTGATTGGATTGCCTTCGCCTTCAACTGTTATCTGTATTTTCAGTGTGTTCCTGTAAGATTTTCCTGTCATGTCTCAAAAGTAAAGGCTTTAAGAAAGAAAAAAAAAAAAAATACGGGGGTGAGGCAGCCAGAAAACAATTTAAAAACTGGTAATAGTAAGTCCTTACCTATCAAAAAATACTCTAAATGTAAGTAAATTAAATTCTCCAAATCATAAGGCATAGGCTAAAGTGGGGAGAGGGAAAGAAGAAGAGGAGGAGAAGGGGAAGGAGAAAGGAGAGGGGAGGGGGAAGAAGAAGGAGAAGGAGAAAATGAAGAGGGAAGGAAAGGTGAAGGGAGAAGAAAAGGAGGAAGAGAAAGATGGGGGAAAAAAAGACAACAAAGAAGACAAAGACGAAAACAAAAAAGATCCAACAATATGCTGCCTACAAGAGGCTCACTTTAGTTTTATGGACACCTATAGGCTGAAAGTGAAGGGACGGAAAAAGATTTCAAGCAAATTGTAACCTAAAGAGAGCAAGACTGGCTGTACTTATATCAGACAAAAGAAACTTTAAGTCAAAAATAGTGAAAAGAGACAAAGAACAAATTACATAATGACAAAGGGATCAATTCATCAAGAGGATATAACAATTATAAATAATTATGCACAATACCCCCCATCAGAGCACTTAAATATATAAAACAAACACTAACAGAACTGAAAGGAGAAATAAACAAATACAATAGTAGGGGACTGCAATACTCCACTCTCAACAACAGATAGATCCCCACAGGAAATTAACAAGGAAACAGCAGATCTGAACACCACCAAATAAACCTAAGAGATACATGCAAAACAGTCCATCCAACAGCAGCAGAATACATATGCTTCTCAAGAATGAAATGGAACATTCTCCAGGAAAGATCATATGTTAGGCCAAAATACAAGTTATAACAAATTCAAAAAGACTGAAATTATATCAAGTATCTTTTTCTAAACACATTGGTATGAAACTAAAAACCAATTAAGAGGAGGAAGACTAGGTTACTCACAAATATGTGAAAATTAATACATTCGTAAACAACCAAAACAAATCAAAAGAAAAAAAAATTTTAATCTTGAAGCAAATGTAAAAGTAAACAAAACAAACCAAACTTACAGGCTGAAGAGAAAGATGCTCTGAAAGGAAATGTATAGCTATAAATGTCTACATTAAGAAAAAAGAAAGATCTCAAATAAACAATCTGACACCTTATAGAACTAGAAAAAGAACTAAGCCCAAAGTTAACAAAAGGAAGAAAAAAAAACACAGCAGAAATAAATGAAGCAGAGAATGGAAAAACAATAGAAAAGATCAACAAAACTATGAAGTTTTTTTTTAATAAACAAAAATGACAAGTCTTTAGCTGGACAAGAATAAAAAGATGACTCAAATTAATAAAACTGTTAATGAAAGAGGAAAAATTACAACTGTTACTACAGAAATATAAAGAATTATAAGAGATTACTATGAACAACTGTAGGTAAACAAGTTGGACAACCTACAAGAAATGAATAAACTCCCAGAAACACACAATCTATGAAGAATGAATCAATGATGAAATAGAAAATCTGAACAGACCAATAATAAGAGATTGAATCAGTAATCAAGTATTTCCCAAGATACTTGATACAGCACAGGAAACTACATTCAATACCTTGCAATAACATATAATGGAAAATAACCTGAAATTTGTATGTCAATGTTTTTGCAACACAGCCCAAGATAAAGTAAAAAGCACTAGATTAATCCCCTCATCCAAAATAACCACACACACACACACACACACACACAAACCCAGATAAAACTATGCAATGGTTTTCAAGACATTGGACATCAGGCAATCATGGACAAGGATATCTAACAGATAGGAAGCAAATGAAGTGAATCCTGTAAGTGTCACAGCTTTCTGCCTTGAGAGTTTCAAGGCCACAACACAAGGAAAGAGAATCAATGAAGCCAGGCCAACTTTCTGAGTTGAGGCAAGAGACAGAACTGAGAGTCCAGGAAAATAAATGCAGCTAAAGTTCATAGAACAGAGTTCCAAAGAGAAAAGAATTCCACAGAAAAATAATCCCAGAATCTATATAGGGTACCCTGAGTATTCATCGGAGTACAGATCAGCACATAAGAATGAAGAAGCTATCCAAGGCCAGGCCAAGAAAAAAAAAATGACAAAATTAGAATACAATACATATTCACATAAAAGACCAAGAATGCTGACACATATAAGACCAAGATTGCTGTTCCGTCAGGCAGCCTGGACAAACTCATATTTCATGAGACATTAGGTACCTTCCCTTCATAGTGGGGTAGGTCTTTGATCTTTGATCTCCTTTAGTAATGGAAAATAATTAGCCCTAGACTGAGCAATTCTCCTCACCCATTTAACAAATCATGAAGTAAGACCTGAAAGAATCAAACTATTTCCAAAAAACTACCTATATGTCAAAATGAAGTTCAAAAATATTCAGAAATAGAAAAAATATCAAGCACCCAAAAAGGTAAAATTAAGTGTCAGGCATCCAATGTACGGAATATAAAGAAGCAGGAGAAAATAATCTATAATGAGGAGAACAATCAATCAAAAGTCATCTTGAATTAACACAGATGTTAAATTAGCAGAAATAAATATTAAAAGACATAACAATATTACATATGTTTGAAAGTTAGATAGAAATATGGAAGATATTAAAAAATTGAATTTCTAGGCATTAAACTACAATATCTGATATAAAAAATAAAATGGGTTGGATTAACAGACTAGACAGGGCAGAAGAAAAGATTAGTGATCCTGAAGATACAGAAACAGAAACCAGCAAAAATAAAAGACAATGAGAAAAAAAAAAAAAGAGAAAAAGTAGTGAGTTAAGCTTCAAGCAGCCTCATATGCATATAACTAGAGTCCCCAAAACTAGTAGAAGGTAAAAAAAAATGAAGAAATAATGTTCAAATGTTTTCCAAATTTGATTAACATTATAAACCAAAGGTCAAAGAAGCTCAACAAACCCAAGCACAAAAAACATGGGAGAAAAAAAAAACTTCACTGAGGCACATCATAGTCAAATTGTTCAAAAGCATAATCAAACTGCCAAAAAAAAAAAAAAAAGGAGAAAATCTAAAAGGTAATCACACACAAAAGACAGGTTAGGTACAGAAGAAGAAAGGAAAGGAAGACGGCAGATTCCCCCTTGGAAACAATGCAAGTAAGAAGTCACTAGCATATCTTTAAAGTTCTAGAATCCTTAACCCAGAGAAATTATCTTTCAAAAACGAAGGCAAAAAAAAAAAAGTAAAGACATTTTCAGACATACCCCCCCAAAAAAATCCATCACTAGCAAACCTGTACTATAAGATATATTTTAGGAAGTCATTGGGCATAAGACAAATTGTACCAAGTGGAAACATGGACCTACACAAAGGTACAAAGAAAACTGGAAATTGTAACTAGATGGGTAAGATTTTTTTAATTATTATTTAAATCACGTTTAGAAATTACTGATGTTTAAATAAAAATAACAACAATATGTCCACGGGTTTATGATATATGTGCAAATAAAACATGTAATACCAATAGGATAAAAGCTGAAAGAGAAAAACAGAAACAAACTATTATAAAATTCTTATACTATACATAAAGTAGTATAATATAACTGAAGATAGATTGTGCTAAGTTAAAGATATATCCTGTAAGCCATAAAACAATCAATAAAATAACATGGTAATAACAAGCTAATAAACCAAAAAAAGGAATGAACTATTGACACATAAAAACATTAATGAATCTCAAAATAATTATGCTGAGTGAAAGACAGCAGAGAAAAAATACACACACACACACACACCCCTATATAAAGTTCTAGAAATACAAATTATAGCAACGGAATGTAGATAAGTGGCCGCTGGGGAAAGGGGCACAAAAAAAGGCAAAAGACAGGGATTACAAAAGGCACAAGGACATTCTGGGGGGTGCTCGCTATGGTTACCATCTTGATTGTGATAACAGTTTACAAGAGCATATATATATATATATATATATATATGAAAACTTAATGTACTTTGAATGTGTGTAACTTCTTGTAAATCAATTATGTCTCAATAAAAGTATTCCAAAAAAAATGCCCTGAAAATCATAAGCAATTGCCTTGGTCAAGCATTCAAATCCAATGGATAAAAGGTTTTGCTTCTTACAGTTCTGTCTACAAGAGCACCAGCACAAAGGAATATTAATATAGTGTGCCAATATGTTTCATAGTCCTGGACAATCATCATATAAAATTGGAATAATATCACTCTATTTATGTGTGTAGTGTCTCATTTAGTTAAAAAAAATTGAAGTAAGCAGTCAAATACCATCCCCATTTTACATGTGAGAAAAACTACAGCCTAGGAAAATTAAGTGATTTACCCAAGAACAAAAAGACAACAAATGTTGGGAAGGGCAACCAAAACATGGCCTTATACACAGATATGTTCTCACAAATTCTAAACTGAAAATTAGCAAAACCAATTTCAAAGGACCCCTGTCAAAAAATGGGTGTTCTCTAGAGATGACTGATAAGCTAACTGGAGTTTTCTGATAATGAAAATATTATAGTGAATAAATCAGAACTGTAACAATATATCCTTAAAAACCAGTATTCTAGGAAATTATTCGCATTATTACAGGTTAGATTTCCAAAGAATATATTCCATTAGATTTACCCCACCTCTTCCAATAGAATTATAGGCAGTGTTGTCTCTACCTGAGCAGCAGACAAGGCTTAAAATTCCCTTAAGAAGTCAATATCCCAAATCTAGGCTTCATGCAAGTTTGTGATTAAAACTTGCATTACTCATGTGGTTTTGGAACTCCCCAAACCAAAAATCAATTTTTAAGATTGGCACTGAGTCAAACATGTTTGTGATGGCTTAGAAAACAAATCCCAATCTCCTTCTAGATCAAACCCAAATTCTCTGTAAAGTTTTCCTTAAAGATTTTTCTAGAAATGAAATATACATTCACTCAAATTTAAAACCTAATAGACAAGCTAGACAGCAGATTAGACAGAACTGAAGAAGGAATTATCTAGAAGATACATCTGAGGAAATCACCCCCCAATTCAGGAAAAAAAAGAAAAAGATAAATGGATAGAAAATGAGTAAGCTCTATTTAGAAGACAGAATGAGAAGATCCAACAAATATCCAAAACAGAAAATAAAGAATAGGAGAGACTTGAAATTCAAAGGGGCAATGGCTGAGAATTTCCAGAAGTGATGAGACACACAAATCCTCACCTAGAACCAACCCAACAAATAAAGCCACACCTAGACACATCACAGTGAAACTACAGATCACCAAAAAGCAAATCTTAAAAGCAACCAATTAGTAAAGGTAGACTACTTACCAAAGAATAATTAGATCAAACATGACTTCTCAAGAATGAAGACCAGAAGACAACGCAAAAATTCCTTCAAAGTGTAAGGTAAATAAACATAATTGCCTCCCCTCCCCCAAAAAAAGTGTAAGGGAAACAAATGTCAACTAAAATTCTCAACCCAGTTAAAAGTGAAGGTGAAAATCACTCTAGCATCTGACTACATCATGTTCCTTTATGTCCGTGAAACTTTGTATTTTCTGTTCCTTCAATCCAAAGTATCCTCCTTCAACTCCCAGTATCCTTCCAGATCAAAATCAAATTCTTTGTAAAGTTTTCTGTATCTTTCACTAGAATGCAGTATCAACAGAAGGCATTGGAGCTAAGAACACAGGACTGGGATATGGACAGAAACGGGTGTGAATAACAGCTGTGTGACTGGTCATGTTGCTTCCCTGAAACTGTATTGTACTTATGTAGATGATAACATCAACCCCTAAGGCTTGTCTAGAATGTTAAATCAGATATATGTAAATTCCTGACATACAACAGGTCTCATTAATAAGAAAAAGTACAGATTAGCTATTAGAAGAGACTTCAGAAGATTGTTTGATCAATATAAAAAAAATAGCATTTGAAAATTCTTATAATATAAAATACTGGGAAAAAGCAATAAACAAGGAATTAGAAAAATAATTTTTAAAATGATACCATTTATAGTAGAAACAAAAATAAGGTATCTGGGAACAAATCTTATAAAAGATAAACAATTTACAGAGGAAGTTACTTTAGTGAAATAAAAAATAATTTACACTACTCTCACGGATAGCAGACTTATTAATATAAAGATGATGACATATGTGTTATACTGAAAGTATCTCACTGCATGATTAAACCACAGTTTAATCTCTTTGTTTCTAATTTGTTTCCTATTTCAAACAGTATTATAGTGAATACCCTTATAGAGCTCCTTCTGCAATGTCCTCAATTTTAATGTGATTCTAATAAATATCTAATAGGAATTTTCCACAGAACTTGACAAGCTAACCCTGAAATTCAAATGAAAAAGCAAGGGATCATGTATAGCCAAGATTCTTTTGAAGAATAACAGTAAAGGAAATCCTGTCATATTAATATTTATTCTAATGTTATAATAATGAAAATAGTATGATATTGTTGCATATCAATACCTCAGCGAATATAGCATATACACAGGAAATTGATATGTGACAGAGGTGGCACTGTAGATCAATGGAAGGAAAAAATGACTTTAATAAATGGTGCCAGAACAACTGGATCCTCATATTTAAAAAGATAAATTTTTTTTAAATAATAATAATAAATAAAAAGATAAAATTAGATCTCAATCTCACATTATACATAAAAATAAATGGACTAAAAACCAAAATATGAAATCAAGAACTTTAAATCTTTTAGGAAAAAACTAATAAGCATTTTTTAAACCAAATTAGAGAGGATTGTTTTAAAAAGACACATATAATGCAAACTATAACAGAAAAACTAGATTTTCATTTAAAGCCTTTTACAACACTATTAGGTATTTATTACAAGTGAGAAGACACATAACAAAAAATGAAGTTAGGAATCCATATAATCAAAGATCAGTATCCAGCATATATAGTATGAAAACTCAGTAAGATAAAACAAAAAACTCAGCAGAAAATAGGCAAAAAAAAATATGAGCCAGCAGTTCATAAAAGAAACCAAATGGGGGACGTTTCTCCTTGCGGCAGCGGCAGGAGGGGAGAGTACGAGCTGTGGGGACCGGAGTCATGGCAGGATAGGCATTTAGAAAGTTTCTCCCCATCTTTGACCATGTGTTAGTTGAAAGGAGTGCAGCCAAAACTGTAACCAAAGAAGGCATTATGCTTCCAGAAAAATCTCAAAGAAAAGTTTTGCAAGCAACAGTAGTAGCTGTTGGATCAGGCTCTAAAGGAAAGGGTGGAGAGATTAACCAGTTAGTGAGAAAGTTGGAGATAAAGTACTTCTCCCAGAATATGGAGGCACCAAAGTAGTTCTAGATGACAAGGATTACTTCTTATTTAGAGATGGTGACATTCTTGGAAAATATGTAGACTGAAATGTCACTACTGAAATGGCATCATTTGCCATCAAATGCCCTTTCCACTGAAGTTCTGAAATCTTTTCATCATGTAAATAATTTCCATGTCTCTCTTTTACAATAAACTAATGATATGCAAACAAAAAAAAAAACTAAAAAGAAACCAAATGGCTTAAAAAATATGAAAATATGTTCAATTCTACGACAGTCAGGAAAATGCAAAATTTTTAAATAAATTTATATCCAACAAATTGGCAAAAAATCAGATATATATAATGTATATATATAATACACATATATTATATACATATATATGTGTGTATATATATCTCCAAGTTATGATAAATAGGAAAAACAGAAACTCAAATTCCTGCTGGATGTGTAATTGGGAATAAAGTGGATAAACCAATGGAAGGTAATTCTTAACTATCTAGCAATGCTGAAGAATAGCACACTCTATGACCCAGTAATTCCTCCCCTAGGAATCTATTCTAAAAAAGTCAAGTTTATCTATACAAGGAGACACATGCAAGGATGTGCCACTGCAGCCCTCTGAAAACAGTGAAAAGTGTAAAGCATCTAATTGTCTCTCAGCAAAGAAACAGATAAAACTATGGCTTAATAATACTGTAGAATGTTTAATAGTAGTTAGAAATGAATGAACTAGTCTACATTAGCAACATGGTAAGTGAAAAAGGCAAGCAGAAAAAGGACTAATATAATGTGAAATGACCCATGTAAAATTTTCACACTAAAACAATTATATATATATTATTTAAATGTGGTAAAAGTACATTTAAGTAAATGTATAAAAGTAAATCTAAAAGTAAAACACGCACACAGGAATTTCAGTAAAAATACTGAAGAAAACTAGAGGAATATCACCATTTTGCAAACCCTAATAAAATAATGGATCTAGACAGTGATAAGTAATAACTACTTTTTTAACATGAGAGGGAATTTTATAACAAACGGATTCGGCTGACAAACCTGAACCTACTGATCAACCTAACATTTACAAAAGAAGAGACAAGGAGACATTCTGTGGCTCCCAGTACAAAAATTTATAAAATTTTCTTGCCCCCCACCTCAAAAAAAAAACAAATAGAACGTAAAATTTGATCAAGACTCCAGATTCAACTACTGGTTTAAAGGGTAGAGGAACAAGTTAAATATCACAGAGATGTAATCAGTAAAACTCAGAATTCGGGTTTCTTCAACTAATACACTGCAGAGAAGGAAAAAAGAAGAGAGGCCGGAAGACTATAGATTAACAATCTTAAGAGATATGAAACCAAATACAACATTAGGACCTTCTTTGAATCATAATCCTTAAACAACACTAAGAAATCATTTATGAGATGAGTGGGAAATTCCGGACACTTACTGGATATTTGAAGATATTATGAAATAATTGTGAATATTTTAGGTGTAGTAATGGTACTATAGTTGTTCTTTTACTTGTGATAAAATATACAACATAAAATTTATCATTTTAAGCATTTTCAACTGTACAGTTCAGTGGCATTAAGGACATTCACAATGTTGTGCAACCATCACTACCATCTATCACAAGAACATTTTTATCTTCCTAAATTGAAACTCTACCCTCCACTTCAACAATAACTTTCCATGCCCTGCCCCTACCTTCCCCCACCCCTCTACCCCTCCACCCCTCCACCCCTCCACCCTCCCTGTCCTCCAAAACCCCCAAGTATACTTTCTGTCTCTGTGAATTAGACTCTTACCGGTACTTCACATAAATAGAATTATACAGTATTTGTCTTTTTGTGTCAGGCTTATTTCACTTAGTATAACAAATTCAAGGTTGTAGCATGTGTCCATATTGTAGCATGTGTCTGAATTTCATTCTTTGTAAAAGCTGAATAATATTCTGTCTTATGTATATGCCACATTGTGTTTATTCATTCATCTGTCAATGGACATTTGGGTTTTTTTTTTTTAAGGAGTTCACATCTCTTTACTGAGATACATATTCAAAAATTTATTAATTGAATTATAAATTATATCTGATTTGCTTCAAAATACTCCAGTTTGGGATATAAGGGCAGTGGGGGAAGGGATAACAGATAAAATGAAATATCACTTTTCACTCATCAAATTAACAAAGATCAGTGCGCGCTTCGGCAACACATATACTAAAATTGGAACGATATAGAGATTAGCATGGCCCCTGCGCAAGGATGACACACAAATTCGTGAAGCGTTTCATACTTTTAAAAAAAGAAAAAAAAAATTAACAAAGATCAGAAAACTGATAAACCATATTTACTGGCTAAGATGTGAAGAAACATGCTTTCTTACAGTATCGGTACAAGTGTAAACTACTATCTTTGGAGGGCTCTATCAAAGTTTAAAATGCACATTTCCATTACCAAAGATATTGTTAATGGGCATTTATCCTCATATATACACTAAGAAGTGTATACAAGAATACACTGCAGCAATGCTTATAATAGCCTAAGACTGGAAACAATTCACATGTCTATCAGTAGGGAACTGACTGAATAAAGTACAGTAAAATACAAAAACATGAAAATGCAGTGGAATACAATTTAACTTTAAAAAAAGAAAATGAAAGGGCTCTATGTGTACTAATAAAAGACAGTGTCCAGTAAGTTTGCTAGGGGAAAAAAGCGAGGTACAGAAGAATACAACACTGTTCAAGGAGATGCTCCTGCTTCCATTTCTGGTATTGCCACACACCAAATAATCTAAAAACTTTCAACAAAATATTTAGAAATGCTGAGTAAATTATAGCTAAAATCTTTTCAATGTAGATCTGAGCTGAAAAAAGTAAGGGATGTCTCTCACTGAGGGTGAAATGAAGGAAAGAGTGGAATGAAGGAAAGAGGAACCTTTACTTTTTACTTTATCCACCTATTTTTATATTACAGCCAGGAAGTATTACTGTTCAAATTAAAAAAGAAATCATTTCTGAAGTACGCCGAAAAAGGATGTTATGGATTTAATAATTCCTGCCACCTCCTGAATAACTAAAGCAATGTAATCTCAGGACAATGTTCAGGTATAATAGCCATTATTTTATTCAATTTAATTCAATGTTTACTAAGTACTTACTAAGTGCAAAAGCCTTTGATTAATAACAGCAAGATAAGGTTCTTATTCTTTAAGGAGCTTAGAATCTGTGAGGAATAATAAGCAAGGAGGCAAAAAAATCTATAATACAGAATAGGACATGAAAATGGTCATTCTCTGCATCAAAATTTGCAAACTAAATTTTTAAAATTCCAATTTCTGGTTCATTCCATCAGAACCCCAAACCAATTGGACATTATTTTAGACTTTCCTTTATTTTTTTAAAAAATCATCCATCCATTTGTCAACCATTTGTGACAATGATTGCACTTCTTCATTAGTGGCAAAACAATGCAGCTATACAATTATTAATACATAGTTTCTATGCTTTCTAAGCTTTGTGATCTCTTCCTGCAAATGAATTCTCAATTGTTTTCTTCTTTTGATTTGTATACCTGTTACTATCATATGTATTCTATCAATACTACTAATCAAAAATAATTGAATCCTCCTTCCATATTTCTATAATTACAGATTTGAAAATTAAACAGTAATACAGGTTGTGATGGAGCCAAGACTCGATTCTTCCCCACCTCCAATCATACAACATCCTACCCACAACAGACTCTTGGGAAAAGGATTAAGGCACAACAAGGTTTCTTCTCTTTTACTAAGAATACAGATGCAGAGAAAAATGGAATCCTTCCTTAAAAATTTTCTGAACAGTATTTACAAACTTCTATGGCAGTCACAATAATAATCCCAAAATCAACACATCTTCAATCTTTAGCAATCTAAAAGAAGTTTAAGAAATATCAAAAACAGAGAAAAGTTAAATATATTCCATTATGTGAGGGCAGTCCAGCCTATCAGGTGTCAACACTGCCATAATTTGTTGATTTCCAGTTATAAAAATGCTTCAGAGGCAGCCCTTTAACTTGCACTGCTGGCTAACATCTCGTGTTTCTCAAGGCAGTAGATCAGGTATGTAGCCTAGAAGAATTATTCTACTCAACGCAAAGGGTTGTAAAATTTTCAGAATAATTACCTGGCCACAAAAATGTTTACTGTTCACTCGTGTTCCTCATAAACTTGGGCATGGCAATTGCTGGCACGTACAGGCAAAACCTATGCATTTCAGATAAACAACAATTCTTTGAGTACTATATACCATCTCATAGACAGCTGCCAGACTCGGGGAAAAATAAGAATCTACAAGATGTCAGTAAAGGCAAATGCTATGAGGTTAGGATGTGGGCTATCTATAGCCCAAATGCCCCAAACCTGCATAATTATCTTCAAAGAAACTCATTGAGATATTCTGCTCCAGAGCTGAAGCATCACAGTTAGAGATCAGATATGCATCTCATTCAGATCAACCTGATCATACTACTAATGTGTTCCAAAATTCAAGAAAGAATACTATTTCCAACTTCCATGTTCCTTGGGTGTCTCCTAAATGTTAACCTAGTCTAAAAGGTAAAAATGTCTAAATATCAGTAAAGGATTGTTCCAATTCTTTTGAAATCCCTCTTAAATGTTTTTTAAAAGTAAGCTTTCAAAAAGAAAAAGAAACAAAGGCCCAAATAAGAATGTCATATTAAAAAAAAAAAAAAGACAAAACACAGTAATGAACGAAGTACCAATAAGAATGCTACTTGTAGAGGCAAAAAGAGAAGTGTTGAGCTGTCAGACTCCGGAGCCAGCATGCCTAGTCGGCTACCTATGTAATCTTGAACAAGTTTCTTAAAACTCAGTGTCCCACTTTCCTCTTCTGTACAATGGGGATATTAACAGTAACAATCTCAGAGTTATTGATTAAATGAGTTAATCATGTAAAGCAGACTTTAATATTTGACCACTATTTTCCAAATAGATGAATAAAAATCCAAAATTTTAACAGCACTCTGTTGATGAGGTTGTTGGAAAACAGGGAGTCACATGCTCTGCTTACTACTAAGGGTTATGGAGGGCAAACTGGGAATCCTACTTAGAGAATTTATCCCATTGACATTCTTGCACTAGTGTGAAAAGACAGGTATACCAGTTTTTTATTTCATACTGAAACCCAAATGTCCATCAAAAGTGATGATTAAATAAAGGCAAATTCACGACATGGAACACTATGCAGCAGATTTTTTTAAAAGAGTGAGTACACTGATTCACTGACACAGAAAGACCTTTTAACAAATGAAAAATGCAAGATGTACAGAATAGTGCAATATGTTACCTTTTGCATAAAAGGAGACTGAAAAATCGAAATACATGTTCTTCCTTGTTTTTTCTTGCAGTATGAGAAACAGAAACAGTGGGAAACTAATAACAGTGGGAAGAAACTGGGCAAATGGGAGACAGGATGGGAGGGAAACTTCAAACTGTGTACCTTTCTATTTTTTATTTTTTGCTTTTTTAGCTATATAAATATTATATATATTCAAATATTAACTTTTAAAGTATCTTTTGTGTCAGGCATACACTTTAAGTTCTCAGATGTTAGCTGCAATTACTACCATTGCTGTTGTTGTCATTTAGTAGTGGCGGTATTATAGATAGTATTATTAGCAAGCTCAAAATACCTCCTTTCTGAAGCCTTTTGCTTACTCCCTCCGCAAAGAAGCCTACTCTAACTCCCAGACTATTTAAAGATTTCATCGTTTTCTACTCTAGTGTAAGCAGCTTAAGGGATAGGTCAATGTCTTGTTCATTTTTAATATCCTAGAAGCCTTGCTTGCACCTAGTAGATACATTCTGCAGTAACAGTAACCAAGTACTCCAAAAAAAAAGTGACCACTTCTGAAGGGATCATACTCTATCATTAATTATAAGACCTGAAAATTGAAAAACTTGAACAACTGGATTTGCTAACATTCTTTCAGCTACTGCCTAGCCAAAATCTCCTCTTTGACTAAGTTTTTTTTTCCTTTTCCCAGGACCTCCCCAGACATTGACATCATGTTCCAAGCCAAGATACAACATGTACCAACTCTTTAACTCACAGCAATCTCTGAAATGTCTTTTGTCCTAAATCCCAACACCCTAGTACATCACTCCTCTTGAAAAAAACATTTGTTGAGTGTTTCCTTTCAGCCAGACGTTCGCGTATTAGTGAGCAAGATGCCCTTTTAACTGGAGAAGACCTAATACTTGATTCCTAATTCGCCCAGTGTTTTGTCTGTTCTTCTGGCATGGAGGGTATTCTATAACTGACTGCTCAGTATCTCAATTCTAGATGTCATTCCAGCACACCAAATACTCCAGTGACAGCTCAACAGTCACTTTTCATGCAGGCCCCTCCCCTTCCCTCCTCCCTCAACCCCCATCAGCTCAAGAGCTCCTTTCCTCATACTGACATACTGACAGTTCATAAGTCCCTTTCCACAAGCTGCCCTCCCCTGAAGTTACAAGACCACCTCCCCGACTCTCATCATTCCGCGACCCAATTCGGTCTCCAACATTATTCCTCTCCCAGCCAATCTAAATCACATCATCAGTTTCTTCCCCATAAACAAGCAGTTTTAAAGCCTTCCCCAACAAGTACACAATTGACAGCTCGACACCAGATTCCCCAAGTATCCTTTCCTCCTCTCTCCCCTCCTACCCCACGCACTGGTTCTTTTCTCACACTCACTCACTCGCCCTGGCTTCCCGAAAATTCACAGCCTCGTTCCCTAAACATACTCTCCGCTCTCCCCTCCTCCCCATCCCCTCTCCACCGCTGACAGCTCCCCATGTGGCTGCACCCTCCCCCTCTCCTTTCCCTTGACAGCTCAGAGCCGGCTCCCGGCTCCCCCTCCCCAAGGCCTCCCCAGATCTCGGCCTGGGCCTCCCGCAGTGCCCCCCGCCTCAGGCCAGGGCTCCACTCACCCACTCTCACGCATCACGTTGCTGTCCCCGCAGTCACAGGCACCCCCGGCCTGGCTGCGGAACATGTTGAAGTCGTGTCCAGTGTGGTCACCCTGGTGGAAGCACTCGGCGCACAACGACATGCAGGGGGAGATGCCGCACGTCCGGCAGCGGTAGGCCACGAAGTTGGCTGTCCAGACCAGGCCGCAGAGCGCCGCGGGGTCGTAGGCCCGCACTGCCGCGCAGAACTCGTCGTAGCCTCCGCCGCCCGCCAGAAGGCACTTACACCACTCCAGGGCCTCCTCCTCGGCCGCCCCCGGACCGCCCCCGCCGCTGGCCGCCGCCGCCTCCTCGCCGTCCGCAGCCGCTGCCAGCGGCCGCTCGGCGCTCAGCACCCGCTCCAGCAGCGCCTGCAGCTCCTCAGCACCTGCCCGGTTGTCCGGCCGGCTGAGGGCCGCCTTCAGGTGCGCGGCGGTAGCCGCCTTGTCCAGGGCCAGCCCAGGCGCTGGCACCTCGGGTTGGGGTGACTGCGGCCCCCCGACGGCCGCCGCGGCCGCCGCCGCCATGATGAGAGCTCAGAATTTGGAGAGTCCAGGGCCGGCGGCTCCTCCCGGGAGGGTGGGGGAATTGACTGCTGCGATTGCTCGGCCCGCCCAACTCTCGCGATACCCCGGAGCTGCCGCGCACCTCCGCCTGCGTCCCCGCCCCTGCACACGCCCCCTCCCGCTGCGGTGCCTGCTTCACGACCGTCTTCCCTGGGACGGCTTCCTTGTTTCTTCCCCCAACATCTTGGCTCTCAAAAGTTCAGAGCTACTGAAATAAGGGACTCGACTTTAAAAATATGTATTTCATATTGACAACATGGAAAATCTTTAATATGGACAAGTTTTTATTCACCTGGACGATAGTAATTATACACAGCATCTTCAAATGTATTTTAGGCATCTGCATTTCCTTTTGAGAAGTAGGTTCCCACTGTTATCAAACCTCTAATTACCATTGAATTACTGTTATTATTGAATCAAGCCTAAGTTTCTCCCTGAATCAATTCTTACCCTCACACTTACCAGTTTAATCTTCTAAATACATTTTTTAGAAGATTAAAGTACTTTCTTATCATTCTCCTGTGGAATGATTTTAGTGGAAACAAAGGCCAAAAACTCTTTGAAACTCTGTCAAAACCCACCACCATGTTAGGTACCCAACTTATCTTTCTATCTTTAGCTCCTTATGCTACTCCAAGTTTGCTATGTGAAAGAGACCAATGCGACTGTTCAATGTTTCCTGAAGATGCTGTATCATTTCTTGTCTCTGGTCTTTATTTCCTAGTTCCCCCCTATTCATCCCATATAATCACCCGACATCTCTGTTCTAGCAGTGTCTGCCCATGTCATTTCCCTTCTTCAGAAAATAAGGTTCTGAACTTATTTAATGATATAACCATTGGCTTTGCTTAAAAAAAAATCTCATCCCCACCCCACTACTAATTGGTAAATTTCTTGAGGGCAAAAAATGAGTCTTCATCATTATCCATAAGTGCTCAAATATTTGTCTGTCGTCATTAAGTGGAACATAATTACAATTGATAATGTTTGTTTCATATTAATTATGTGCCCCATTCTTTATATACATTATTCATCTTAATCTTCTCAATAATCCTATGAAGTGAGTACTATTACTAGAGGAAACTAAAACAAGGTTATTTATGTGTCCCAGAAATACACAACTGGCAATTAAGTGAGATGTGACTAGAACCCAGGTCCCTGTGACTCCAAAGCTCTGCTCTTTCTACCACATCAATGCTTCCCAAAATTGCCTGATCCTAAGAATCACCTGAAGCTCTGTTCACAAAAACAGACTCCCAGGCCCTATCTCAGACCTAAGAAGTCAAAATCTCCAGAGATTACACTGCCTTATCTGGCAAAATCTGAATCTTGAAAGAAATTATCATTAATGATCCTTACAGAACTAAAAATCTACAGCTTGTCAGGTTTCCATACTTCATCTCCAGAAAGCTGACTGTATTATTACAAGTAACTTAGTAACATATGACAGAGAACAACCAAGAATGAAAAAAACAAAACAAAACAAAACAAAAAAAAACTGTAGGACAAGCAATCCAAAGAAATAGAATAAGAGTATTTCCAACTAAAAATAGATATACCATATGATCCAGAAATCCCACTCCTGGGCATATATCTGGAGAAAACTATAATTCAAAAAGACACATGCACCTCAACATCCATAGCAGCACTATTTATGATAGCCAAGACATGAAAACAACCTCCATGTCCAACAACAGATGAGTGGAAAAAGAAGATGTGATATATATGTATAATGGAATATTACTTGGCCATAAAAAAGAATAAAATAATGCCATTTGCAGCAACATGGATGGACCTAGAGATTATCATATTAAGTGAAGTAAGTCAGACAAAGACAAATATCATATGATACCACTTATATGTGGAATTTTTTTTAAATTACACAAATTCTATTTACAGGCCAAAAATAGGCTCAAAGACATAGAAAACAAACTATGGTTACCAAAGGGGAAAGGGCAAAGGAGAGATAAATTAGGAGTTTGTGATTAACAGATACACATCACTATATATAAAAGAGATAACAAAGACCTACTGTATAGCACAGGGAACTATATTCAATTTCTTATAATAACATATAATAGAAAAGAATATGAAAAGAAAAAAATACATATATGTATATCTTAATTGAATCTCTGCTATGTACCTGAAACTAACATCGTAAATCAATTACACTTCAATAGAAAATAAAATTTTAAAAAGAGTATTTCCAATTCAGAACCATAAATGAATCTAACATAATTAAAACATACTATTTCACATGTCCTAACTCTTTACATTAATAAAGCATTTCACAATCATCATTTAACAGTGATCATTCAAAAGTTGCTCAATAATTCTCTTTATGAATCACCAAATTATAAACCAAATAAAATCTGGGAACATTTCAAACTAACATAGAACTAGTGTGTATTCACTAATCAGTGTCTGTGGGTTAAGGCAGTTGGGGAGTGTGCTGGTATCTCTCCAGGACGGCTTTCCTGTGGAGAATAACAAGGGTGCCTGCTCTGCTTGACCGTGATGATGCATGCTGGCAAATGCAGCCTTTTCAGGCTTCCTCAGTGGTCTCCAAACTGCTAAATTTCTACAAATTTCTACAAATTTCTACAAAATTCCATCATTTGTCACCAGTGCCTCTTTTTTTCTGTAACAAAAATAAACAAAAACAATTTAAATACCATCCCCTATTTCAGTGATATAGACATTGCAGTACACATATAGAAATCAGGACACATTTCCCACCTACTTTGTGATATCAGGTATGTTCAAAATCAGAGAACCATTAAAAATCACTGGTAATAATAAGCATAGAAATAACCCAAGTGGAAAATTGGTCAAGAATGTTAATAGACATTTTACCAAAGAAGATATATAAGTGGCCAATAGACATGGAAATGATGCTCAGTATCGTTAGTCATTTAGCAAATGCAAATTAAAACTATGAGATGCCATTATACACACTCACTGAAGTGGCAATAATCAAAAAGAGAGATAATATTAAATGTTGGTAAGAATTTGGAGAAACAGGACCCCTCATACAACACTGATGGGAAGGTAAAATGGTACAACCTCTTGGGAAAACAGTTTGGCAGTTATGTACTTAAAATGTTACACATAAAATTACCATAGAACTCTGCAACTCCACTAAAAGTCTACCCAAGAGGATTTAAAACATATACTTACACAGACTTGTAGGTGAATATTCATAGCAGTATTATTCATAGTGGCAAAAACAGAAAACAAAACAAACCTAGAAATGACAGGTCTATCAATATGTAAATGGATAAACAAAATGTGGCATATTCATATAAGGGTATACTATTTAACAATAAAAATAAGTGAAATACTGATGCATGCTACAACATAGATGAATTTCAAAAATGTTATGTCAGTGAAAGAAGCCAGACACACAAAAAAAAATGAATATTGTATGATTCCATTTATATGAACTGTCCAGAAAAGTTACATTTATAGAGATGCATAATAGATTAGCAGTTGTTTGAAGCTGGAGATTAAGAACAGGGAGTGACTGCAAATGAGCACAAGCGGTCTTTTTAGGATGATAGGAATGTTCTAAAGATGGATTGTGGTGGTGGTTGCACAACTATGTAAATTTACTGAGAATCATTGATTTCTGCTCTAAAAACAGGTGAATTATATGGTATGAAATTATACCACAGTAAAACAAAATTAATAATAATTAATATTACTTACTGTTTAAGATGAATTAAATAATCAAATTTCTGTCTAAAAAACTATTTTACTACTTTAGCTTTCAAAAGCAGTATGACAGGCTCTCAAATCTTTGCCTCTCCTAGGACGTCTGGGGCTTGTATTGTTTGGATCCAGAAAGACTAACATTTTTCTCTTTCAACTCAGTGTAATATGAAAGCCCTTCTTCTAAATTACCTCTCAGATCACTGTGCTGTGTCATGGGGAATTCCTACAATGATCATATTTCCATGAGGGAAAGCCAGATTGAAATTCAGCTGAAAACTCTGCACTCATTTAAATACATTTAAAGGCTATACCCCATAAGATTATATCTAATCATGCTACTGTTACTCTGCTGAAGACATTGAATAAGTAACTATGAAATGTATTGCCGTTACAGAAAGCTACAAAATAATATCTAAAAAACTATGTGTATTTATGTATTCCTACTTCATTTATGTGAAAAATCTTGTGATATTTCTAAATTAGCTCTTCAAATTAAAATAAACAACACAGAGAAGGTAAAAGCTATAAATGATAAGTAACATAATTGCTTCCAAAATTAGAGACCCTTAACAGAGAACTTATAAATTAATGTAAACACTCCAAAGTTGTTTTTGTATTTATCAGGACTCTCTTGGTTTCAAGAGACAAAAACTTGACTTGAACTAGCTTAAGCCAAAAAGAGGATCATATTAGATCATATAAACAAAGGTAGAAACGGAGAGGTGAACTTGGATGCATCTCCATCTTCGCTTTCAGTGAGCACTGGCTCTGTTGCCTCCAGCTCTAGGCCTCATCTCCACAACTGCACAACAGAGAAAAGGAGTCTTTTCTCTGCCAGGTCCACTTAAAGCCCTGGGAAATAACTCTGACTGTCCGAGCTCAAGGCCCATGCCACCATTATCCCCAGAAGGAAGAGAAGATATCTGTTGGGAACATAAACATGCAAGATACCTACAACAGTATTAACCTCTAAATCCATTTCTGCCTGGTCTCCACGTATGCATCAAACCTTCTATATGTGCGCAGCAAGTTCACCAGTTCTAATGGCAACTGCTGAAATTGACACCATAAGAAACATGGTGCCTACTATGTACAAGAATTCTGCAGATGATCACATTTAAGATTCACAACACTGAGAGGTAATTATTATTATCCCCATTTACAATTAGCAGTGATACCCTTCATTCGATAGCCTTCAAAACATAAGAAAGAACCCTGGAAGAGAAATCATTCATGGTTCCTACATATGCCTGTCTTTCTTCTGTTTCCTCTGTCTCCCACCCACCTCCTCCCCAACTCCTCCCTCCCTCTTCCTTCCTTGACATGACAGAATCCTTTAAGACCTTGCAACTATACTTACTGGGATTCTCTCATTTGTTTAATATTGAAACTAGCACATTTTCAGTAAGTTTTCTCAACTCACGTTTTAGAAATATTTAGGGGAAAAAAGCATAACAGTGTATTAAGGCTTTGACCTATATTAGCTCCTCTACAGACTGCTCTATGCAACTTTTCCAAGGTTGTAAACGCTTAACCACCCTCTGGGATCTTTTTTATTATCATTTAATACCATTACAAGTTGTCCATATTTTGTTTCTTTTTTTTTTTAATCAGAGGAAAGTTTCCTTCTGTGCACCTCTACTAAAGATGAGATGATTTTCACCCACTGCCTCATTCATTGCAATAAATTAATTCAGCAAATATTTGTTGAGCTCCTACCAGTTACTCTCTGCAAGAGTTGAGGATAACACTGTGAACAAAACAGATGTGATCCACGGCATGGCCTGTTGTGGCACAACTCCAGGCAGCACCATTCACACAGAATACAATGCTCCTGACATGGAGCTTACAGACTCATGGAAGCACATTACAAATTGTAACCTAATCTACAAATACATTGTTACTGTTGCTACAATTATTATTGCTTCTGACCTTGGAGTGAGAAAACATTTTTTAATGGACACAAAAAGTACTAACCACAAAAGACAAGACTGACTGATAAAATGGGTTAATTTAAAATTGTAATTTTTGGTTCATTAAAAGATGCCATTAACAGTTACAGAGTTTCTGTTTGAGATGATGAAAAAGTTTTGGAAATAGTTACTTGTGATGGTTGAGCAACATTATGAACATAATTACTTCCACTGAATTATACCCTAAAAAATAGTTAAAATGGCAAATTTTATTATACACATTTTACCACAATTTTTAAAAATGAATAACATCATATACCCAAAACTACTGTACAATTTAAATTGGTGAATTGTATGGCAGGTGCATTATACCTCGAAAAAGCTGTTAAAAATACCATTATGAGAAAAAAGGCAAGCTATAGAGTATGAGGGAATATTTGCAACATATCTAATCCAAAAAGGACATGCCTCTAGAATATATAGAGAATTCCTACAAATCAATAAAGAAATGAGTCATCCCAATAGACAATTGGACAAGACTTCAATATACATTTCATAAAAGAAATTATCCAGGTGGCAAATAAACACATGAAATACTAATCATTAGTAATCAGAGAATTGCTAATTAAAACCATATTGAGTGTACTACACATCCAACAAGATGACTAAAATTTAAAAGACTAATAATACCAAATATTGGTGAGGAAATGGAGCACCTGGAACTATCAGTTAGTGCCAGTAGCAGTGCAAAATGGTTCGGCTACTTTGGAAAAAATTTTGGCAATTTCTTACAAATTTAAACACATACTATATGATCCAAAAATTACACTTGAGAGAAACAAAAACATACATATCCAGAAAAAAAAACCTATGCAATAATATTCATAGTAATGTTATTCATATTAGCTAAAAACTAAAAACAATACAAATGTTCCCCAACAGATAAACATATAAACAAACTGCAGTATATTAATACAGTGAAATACTACTCGGTGATGAAAAGGAATGAACTGCATTGAAGAATCTCAAACACTTTATGCTAAGTGACATAAGGTAAACACAAAAAGTGTGTTTGCATGATTCCATTTATATGAAGTTTTAGAATATGCAAAAGTAAGCAATGATGATCAAAATCAGAACTCAGTGGTTGCCTATGGGATGGCAGCAACTGACTGATAGGAGCAGAAGGGAAATTACTAGGATGAATGGAACTGTACATTAATTGGGGTAGTGTTTACATGGTATATTTGTTATTCACATTTCATCAAACTGTACACTTGTGATTTATGCATTTTATGTAAACTATGTTTTTTACTGATGTATAGTCAACTTATAATGTTGTGTTAATTTCTGGTATACAGCATAGTGATTCAGTTATATATATACATATATATATATTTTCATATTCTTTTTCATTACAAGGTATTGCGATACATTGCTACTGCATGGTATTGAAAATAATTTCCAGTGCTATACAGCCCTAGGACCTTGTCGTTTATCTATTTTATATATAGTAGTTAGTATTTGTAAATCCTGAACTCCCAATTTATCCCTCTCCAACTCCTTTCCCCCTGGTAACCATAAGTTTGTTTTCTATTACATTTTATATAAACTATGTCTTAATTTAAAAAACAAAAACAAACTAAATATTCATAAACAGTAGAATAAATATAATATATTCATATAATGGACAACTATACAACAATGAAAATGAGTAAACATGGATGAATCTTACAAATATAATATTGAGCAAAATAAATCTGACATAGTGAGTATGAGTCCACTTGTATAAAGTAAAAAAAAAAAAGAGCACAATTAATCTATGGCGTTAGAAGTCAGGACATAGACTACTTTTTAAGAGACGAGCAAGGGAATGATTGGAGAGGAGCCTAAGGGGGATGCTTTGCAGGTGTTGATAGTATTCTATCTACTCTCTCTCGATGGTGGTTATACAGATTTGTTCACTGTCCAGTGATTCATTTATAATTTGTGTTTATATATGTTATATGTCAATTAAAAGTTTTTAAATTAGCATTATTTCTGGGGAAGATATATATTTTGCACTTAATAATTGATGAATAAGTAAATGAACCATCAGCACTGAATAAGAAACATTCCAAATTTGAAGGTTAAAGGTGCTTATGGATTTATTTAAATTGAAATATTAGGAAATATACTTTCTAATATTAGAAATACTAGAATAGTTTATACTTAAAGTTCAGTGAGCCTCTCTGTCTCTCTTTCACACATATAAAGGAGACACTATAAAGTTAATTTCATGACAACAACACAATATGATGGAGAATCAGAGTGAGAATCCAAAAATAGTTCTTTATATCCAGTGTGCCCCTACAGGACACATGCATAAAGATACTTGGAACACATATTTTTGCCTGCTACAGGAAAGAGGCAGAATTCTCAAAAAGAAGAAAGAAAATAATAATTAAATTATTGGAGTAGTGTAGAAAGAGAAAGGAAAGTGGGTAAGATAAGAATTCATAGAAGGATGTTTGGACAATGATGAAGAGGGTAGGTTTTCTGCTATAAGAGCCCCTGAGGAAATGCCCCAGTCCCCAGCACATACACACTGTGCTTGGGCAATTCACACTACTTGTCCAGCCACACTGACTTGGACAATTCATCAAAGGTTACTTAATATAACTTGAGTTTCTTGAGAACCAGGAAGCAGGTCTTAATTATTTTCCAGAATTTAATACAGTATCTTACAAATTCCAAACATTCATTACTTGAGTATCTATTAATAATTTGAGTATCCATCAATAATTCTCAAAGTATGGGCTGCAGATCCTTGGAGGACCAAGACCCTTGCAGGAACTCCACAAAGTCAGGATTATTTTCATAATAAATAATAATAACACATTATTTGCTTTTTTTTTCACTCACTATTTCAGGAGCATACAGTGGAATTATCCAGATGCTACATGATATATGATGATGTCATTGTTCTGGCAATGAAATACGTTCTTTTGTATTCTTGTGTTTTCTAGAATTTTTTGAGGTAGTAGGATTAAGATTTAAATATGTATATTTTCAGAGATTATGTTTGTTCTCAGTACTTCTACCATATTCTTACCTGTTCTATTCAGTTATATCTGCTATAATCTCTACAACCTCCTTATCATGGACTAAATTGTTATTTTAAAATTATGAAGTTTTCATCGCACCTATGTAAACACAAAAAGTTGGTATTATTTGTTGTCTCATTTTTCAACAATTTTTTAAATTTGAGAACATTTCTAAATTTTATCTTAAATTGTTGCTTTTAAGAAGTTAATATTTTATTCTAAAATAGAAGAAAAGATATTTATAGATTTCTTACACTTAAGAATGACTCTTTGGCATAAAAGGGGGAAATTAAATCTACAAACATGGCTGGACTTCCAATTTTCCCTGTATTTGGGCAGATTCAGTGCCAAATAAGCACCAAACAGGATCCTCAATGTGAATGTTAGGCAGTAAATACATTTCATGTTGAAATACTTTGAGTATTGAATAACTTTCTTGAATCTCATGGTTTATCCTGGAACAACTGCATTGACATTTGCATGGATGTTGCAAAAGCAAGGATGGATAAAACTGCTTGTAACTTAATATCAGTCAAGGCAATGACAACTAAACTATCTAGTGACATTGTATTTGTCTCTGTTAAATACTTGCAGGAAAACAAGCCAGCTTCCCTTAAAAATGACCTCAATAAAGCAGCAAAAACAAAACAAAACAACACAACATTACTTTTATTACATTTTGATCCATGAGAATACAACTTAAAATTCTCAATGACTTAGTGGTCACACATAAAGCACTTTTATTGTATACTGAAATATGCTTGTAGTCTCCAGGGAAAGGCATTTGTGCAATGTTGTAAGCTGAACTAGTAACTTAAAAAAATTGTGGCAAAATATACATAACATTTACTATTTTAATTATTTTAAATGCACAATTCAGTGGTAGTAAGTACATTTACAATGTTGGACAACTATCATTACCATCACCAGAACTTTTTCGTCAGCTTACACAGAAACTCTATGCCTATTAAACCACAACTCCCCATTTCTCTTCCCCTCCAGCACCCAGTATCTCTATTCTACCTTCTGTCTCTATGAATTTGCCTATTCTAGATATTTCATATAAGTAAAATCATACAACAGCTGTGATTTTGTGTCTGGCTTTTTTTCATTTGGCATAATGTTTTCAAGGTTCATCTATATTGTAGCAAGTATAGAAATTTCATTCCTTCCTGTGGCTGGATAGCATTCTGTTTTATATACCACACTTTATGCATTGATCTGTTATGCACACTTGGGTTGTTTCTACCTTTTGGTTATTGTGAATAATGCTTGAATGAACATTGGTGTACAGATACCTGTTTGAGTTCCTGCTTTCAGTTCTTTGGGATGTATACCCAGAAATGTGATTGCTGGATCATATGATGACAGTATGTTTAACTTTATGAGAAGTGAATTGTTTTCCACAGCAGCTGCACCACTTTACTTTCCCACCAGCATTGCACAAGGGATCCAATTTCTTCATATTCTTGTCAACACTTGTTATTTTCCTTTATTGATAATAGCAATCCTAATGGCTGTGAGCTTATCATGGTTTTGATTTATATTTCCCCAGTGACAAATGATGTTAAGCATCTTCTCATGTGCCTACGGGCAATTTGTACATCTTCTTTGGAGAAATGTCTACTCAAGTCCTTTGCCCAGTTTTGAACTGGCTTATTTGTCTTTTTGTTATTGAGTTGTAAGAGTTCTTTACGTGTTCTGGATAGTAATCACACAATTTTACTTGAAAATATGATTGACAAACTATGGTTATTCAAACTTCATAGTTGGCAGCCATTTTTGATAAATGGATGAAGTAAGCTTTTACTTTCATGGAAAACACCTGGCAGTATTATTTTTTTGCCAATGAAAAAAATTTCAAGCAAAATTTAATATTTTGGAAACTATGTATCAGCCACTGTGAGCTTGACAGTCTTTCCAACACTTAAAGACTTCTCTGGGAAGATCAGTGATGATATTAACAAATGCAATTTTTTGATATTGTATAATAAAACATGTCAGAAAACTTGGATAACTCAGTGAACCAATATTTTCCAAATGATTGATGCATAACGTTAGCAAATCGTGTGTGGGTAAAAAAATCTATTAAAAATCCAAGATAGACTAATGGATTGTAGTTTAACAGTATGAGAAGTTCATTGATATGGCTAAAGATTCCACACTGCAACTAAGCCTCAAGAAATTAATTCTTTCCATTTGTGTCATAACAAAGAAGATTATCTACAATCATCTGAACAGGCAATCAGAATACTCCGTGCTTCTCCAACTAAATATCTGTGTCAAGCTGAATTTTCTTCAAGTACTTCAACCAAAACAGCATATTGCAACAAATTTTATGCAAAAGCAGACATGAGAATCCAAATTGTTTTCTATTAAGCCAGACATTAAAGAGATTCTAAAACAATGCTTCTCTTCCCACTAATAGTTTCTTTTGGAAAACAATTATTTTTCATATAAAATATGTTACTTACATTAACATGTAATGGAATTATTATCGCTTTAAATGAATTAATGGAGGAATTTTAAATTTTTCTCAGTGTTAGTTTTCAGTAACATAAATATATCAGTATATATAA
Source organism: Vicugna pacos (assembly GCF_048564905.1). Classification (NCBI taxonomy): domain Eukaryota; kingdom Metazoa; phylum Chordata; class Mammalia; order Artiodactyla; family Camelidae; genus Vicugna; species Vicugna pacos. The sequence goes on along the minus strand of NC_132991.1, from coordinate 43,099,807 downwards.
CCTACATAATTAAAAATTTTGTGAGATCCTTAATAACTAAAGAGTGTAAAACTGTCCTGACACCAAAAAGTTTGAAAACTCTGAGAATAATGTATAAATAACTGGTTAGATATTGTTATTAAACTTTTTTGTAAAATTAAGTTTATTCAGGTATAATTTACATGTAATAAAATTTACTCTTTCTAGCTACATTCTATGATCATACAGAGTCTTTTTGGGTCTTTCTCTGCCATCTGTAGTCGGGTTTTGTTTTGTTTTGTTCTTAATTGGGGGGGCGGGAGGAGGTTTGTTTGGTTTTTTTGGGGGGGGGATGGAGGTGCTGGGGATTGAACCCAGGACCTTGTGCATGCTAAGCATGCACTCTACCATTTGAGCTATACCCTCCCCCACTACATTCTATGAATTTTGGCAAATGCACAGCCACATAATCACCACAGTCCATCAGTATCTTCATATTATTTTATAGTCCATCCCTCCCCAAGCCAGTCTGGCATCCAGCTGTATTCACTTCTGATAGTTTTGCCTTTTTAGAGTGTCATATAAATGAAATTATACAATACATAGCTTTTTGAGTTTGGGTTCTTTTATTTAACATAATGCTTTTGAAATTTACCCATGTTGTTACACTTATCAGTAATCAAAATTTTAAATTGCTAAGTAGTATTCTATGGTATGTATGGATGTACTACAATTTATCTATTCACCAGTGAACATCTGAGTTGTTCACATTTTTTTCTAATTTTGAATTAAGCTGTTTTATAAACATCTATATACACGTTTCTATGTGAATATGTGTCTTCATTTCTCTCGGGTACGTACATACAAGTGAGATTCTGAATCTATTAAAGTATGTTTAACTTTATAAGAAATGCCAAACTATTTTCCAAGGAAGTTGAGTCATTTTGCATTCCCATATGCAACATGTGAGAATTCCAGGTATTCTATATTTTTTCTAGCATTTGGTAATGTGAGTTCCCTCTTTTCCCCTCTATTTTATTTTAGCCACTCTATTAGGTGCTAGTAGTTGTTGCTAAACTTTTCAAATATTTATCTTTGGTTTCCCCAAGTAAATTATTAACTGTCTAGTGTAAGGGATTACACACCTATGGAGTTCCCCATAACCATCAGAACAGTGTCTATTATATAGAATTAAGAGCAAATTTTACTATTCTATCAACTAAAGTTTAAGCAAACAGGGCTCCTGGTGATGTGGGGAAAGTATTTGCCTATAAGTCTTGAAGTACCCATTTAAGTCACTCTTTAATCCTCTTTATCAATGTCCTGTAAAAATCAATCTTGCTCCTACATTTTTTTAAAGAGTCAGGAATAGAAAAGCAACTTTTTCCTACATTTTACGTTCTTACCACCACTATGGAGATGTCAGTGTCTATGCAGGTAATACACCAGACATGGATCTTCTCCCTCTAATCCACTGCAGTCACACATTCTCATGGACTCACCCTCAGCTTTGTCAACTCTTAGAACTGATTCATAAATTAGTGTATTTTTTAACTCACTTTTACAATTTTTATGACTAACTTTTTTAAACATTCAAATTATTTTAAGTAAATTTAAAGATGTGCAAACATCACCAAAATCAAGTTTTAGAACATTTTCATCACCTAAAAAAGATCCCTTGTGCTGTTTGCTGTCAATCACTGCTCCCAACTCCAGCCCCATGTGCTATATACAAATATTAAACCTCAATATTCCATTATTTGAACTCAACCTCTATCATTCTAGCTCTCTCACTCCCTTTCTTTCATTAAACCAATTATTAACATCAGGTCCTTGCCCCTCTAGTATTGTTTCCCTCGATCTTAACCCCTTTCTTTTCCCTTCTTTCTCCATGTAGCCACATACTTCCTAGTCTACCACTACAGCCATTCTTTTGCCAATAGCACCTGTACTCTTACCTTTCATGTTTCTATTGTAAAAACTACTATCCTGAGCCTATTGCACTTTAAGGCCTTCCTTGCTCCTGCCTCAATATTTCAGGAGAAAAAACATACAACTTTGCAGAATGGTGCATTAGAATTACTGCCTTTGAAGAAACTTCTTCAACCTGATTAAAGTGCATTTGTGAAAAACCCACAGTTAATGCTGTGCTTAATAGTGAAATACTGAAAGCTTTCCCTCTAAGATCAGGAACAAGACAAGGAAGCCTACTAGTGTCACCAGTTATTCAATATTGTATTAGAAATTCTAACTGGAGCAATTGGGTGGGGGGGAGGCTGGGCATCTAGATTGAAAAGGAAGAAGTAAAACTATTTCTATTTGCAGATGACATGACATTATATATAGAAAATACTAAGAAATACACATATTCACATACACAGACACAATTAGAGCTAATGAGTTTAGAAAAGTTTCAAGACCAATAACAAAATCAATTGTATTTTTATATACTAGCAATGAATGATCTGAAAATAAAACTAAAAATCAATTCAATTTACAATAGAATCAAAAAGGATAAAATGCTTAGTAATGAATTTAACAAAAAAAGTACAAGATGTACACTTAAAACTATAAAATATTGCCAAAAGAAATTAAAGAAAATCTTAAAAATTGTTTATAGATTAGAAGACTTAATATTATGAAGATGACAATACTGTCAAATTGATCTACAGATTCATTGCAACCCCTATCAAAACCCCAACTATATTTTTTACAGAAATTTACCAGTTGATCTTAAAATTTATATAGAAATGCAAGTGACCCAGAAAGTCGAAACAAATTTGAAAAGGAAGAACAAAGTTGAAGGACTTATACCTTCCATTTCAAAATTCACTACAAAGCTATAATAATCAAGATAATGTGGTAGTGGCATAGGAGAGACATACAGATCCTGAAATGGAATTAGAAGTCCAGAAAAAAACTCATACACCTATATTCAATTGATTTCTACAAGGATGCCAAGACCATTCGATGGGAGAAAGCATAGCCTGTTCAATAAATTTTGTTTAGATAACTTGATATCCACATGCAAAAGAAGAAATGTGTGTCTCTACATCAAACCACATACAAAAATCTACTCAATATAGACCAAAGACTTAAATGTAAGAGCTAGAACTAAAAAACTCTCAGAAGAACACATACATGTAAAATTTTCATGACTTTGAAACAGGCAACAGTTTCTTAGAAACAATACCTAAAAAATAGATTTGGATACCATTAAAATTAAAAACTTTTGCATCTTAAGGGATGCTCTCAAGAAAGTAAAAAAACAACATACAGAATGGGAGAAAATATTTGCAGACCATATACCTGATAAGGATCTAGTATCCAGAATATATAAATAAATCTTAGAACAATAATAACACTAATAATACAATTATTAAATAAGCAAAGGATTTGGGTTGTCATTTATTTGAAGAAGATACATAAATTGCCAAGAAGCATAGGAAAAGAAGCACAGCATCACCAGCCATCAGGGAAATGCAAGTCAAAACCACAGTGATTTATCACTTCACACCTGCTAGGATGACTATGATTTAAAAAATGGAAAACAACACGTGTTGGTGAGGATCTGGAAAAATTGGAACCCTCATACATTGCTTGTAGGAAGATACTGTGGTGCAGCCATGGTGGAAAACAGTTTGGTGTTCTCAAAAGTTAAACATAGAATTACCATATGATCCAGCAATTCTACTCCTAGGTATATACTCAAGAGAACTGAAAACATATTCACACCAAAATTTGAACATTAATGTTCACAACAGCATTATTCATAATAGCCAAAAAAGACAAAACGACCTAAATGTCCATCAACTAATTAATGAATACACAGAATTAGTATATCTACATGGCAAAATAATATGCAGCCATCAAAAGGAGCAAAATTCTGATACATGCTACAACATGGATGAAACCTGAAGACGTGCTAAATGATGAAGCCAGAAACAAAAGCACGCATATGATTTTATTTGTATGAAATGTTCAAAATGGCCAAATTCATAGAAACAGAAAGCAGAGTAGTGATTGCCAGGTGCTAGGGGAAGGGGAAGAATAGGGAGCAATTGCTAATAGGTATGGTGTTTCTTTCTGGAGTGATGAAAATGTTCTAGGATTAGTGCTGTTGGTTGTACAACGTTGTAAATAAACTTAGAAATCACTGAATGTTACACTTTCAAATGATGAATTTTATCTCAATTAAAAACACATATATATTACCTATATAGTACTTCTGCTTCCAGGAAAATAGAGTAGATGTACTTTTACCTAGTCTCTAGGATAATAAGGAAATACTATAAACAACTTTACACACATAGATTTAACAATTTGGATAAAATGAGCTAATTCCTTGAAAAACAGAAATTACTGCAACCCAATATGAAACAGAGAATCTTAATAACCCTATAACTAGTAACGAAATTAAATTCATAATTTACCATCCCCCCCATTTTCAGGCCCACATAGTTTCACTTGAGAATTTTATTAAACATTTAAAGAATTCATAACATTGTAAAATGATTATAAATCAATAAAAAATGTTTAAAATAAATAAAGAAAGAAGAATTAACACCAATTGTATGCAATCTCTTCCAGAAAATGGAGGAGAAAGGATCATATCCAATTCATTTTATGAAGCTAGTATTATCCTGATAACCAAAACCAAACAAAACCAGTACAAAAAATGAAAATTACAAATATTCATTATAAATATAGATGCAAATATCTTTAATAAAACATTAGCAAATAGAATTCAACAATGGATAAGAAGAATTCTTCATCCTGACCAAGTAGGATTTATTCCAGGAATGCAAGGCTTGTTTAGTATTTGAAAAATCAATCAATGCAATCCACCATATTAGACGATAAAAACGAAAAATCACACGATCAGATCAGTTGATGTAGAAAAGACCTTTCACAAAGTTCAACACCTATTCATGATCAAAACTTTCAGAAAACAAGGAATAGAGAACTTCCTCAAGTTGATGATATATAGCTACAAAAAACCTACAGCTAACACCATACTAATGGTGAAAGAATGAATGCTCTTCTTTCAAAACTGGAAGCAAACTCTTACTCAACATAGCACTAGAAGTGATGGTGCAGTAAGACAAGCAAGGGAATGATAAGCCGCAGAAATGAGAAAGGAATAAGTAAATTTATTTCTAGTTGCTGACATGATTTTCTACATAGAAAACTCCAAGGAATATACCAAACACAAAACAAAAAACTTCCCGCGTCCGTGCGGTGCGGCCTCCGCTCGCCCGGCCCGCGCCGAGTCGCAGCCCTGGCGGCAAGGACGAGCGGGGGCGCTGAAGACCGTGCTAGAAGCCCGAGTGTTTCGAGGACTTGCTCCTACAGTTTCTCTCTCTGCAGAATCAGGAAAGAATGAAAAGGGACTGCCACCAAATCCCAAGAAGCAAAGTCCACCAAAAAATGTAGTGGAACCAAAGGAGAGGGGAAAGCCACTAGCCACCCCAGCAGCTGAACTGTCTAAAAACTTAACCTCCACCCAGTTCTTCCCGGTCAGTTGTGAACGGAGGCAGGACGGTAGCTAACCCCAACCCCGGTGACAGCCTGCTGGTCACAGAGGAAGGGCTTCCGACGTGTTTGTCAAGAAAGACTTTGGTAGAGTTTCCTCAAAAAGTTGTCTCCATCCAGAAAACAAGGTTCTAATTCAGACGCAGTCCCAGGGAGCAGGAGAGGGACAGGTGACTTGTCCTCGTCCTCGTCCAGCTCCTCTGACTCGGAGTCCGACGAGGAGGGTGACAGCCCAGGAGCTGACCATCCAGTGAAGTGCAGAGGCAGAGGAGGGTTCCCCAAAGCAGAGATCCCCGTTCCCTTGCAAATGGAGCCCCCCAAATTGGGGTGTCACAGCAGCCACATGCAGACCTCAGCTCTCCAGAGAGACCCCGCCAGGCAAAGAAGAAAGGGGCTTCCAGGAAGCCTTTAGAGGACAGAAAAGACATCAAACCAAAAACCACAGCACCCACGTCACAAGAGGGTGAAGGGTTTACAAACCAAAGTGGAAAGGCAAAACAATTGCACAGAACAGGTAGAGCAAATGACATCGATAAAAGGAGCCAGAAGGTAGTTGAAGTTAAAAAAGTCTCATCTAACCATACAAAATCAGGATTTTCCACACGACCGGACAGCGACCCAGCGCCCACCCCATAGACAGAAACTAGAACAGGAACACAGCTGCAGGCGACTCCTCCTGGGACTGGAGGATGACGTGGAGAAAATCAAGTACCAGAACCTGACGGGGAGGCGACTTTTGCCCTGCTCAGAAACGAAAATGTGGGAAAGCCAGTAGCAGACAGACTCTTGAAGTCTAAGGAGGATTTGGAAGATCAGTTACCAATAAAAAATTTGAAGCCAGTTCCTGTTCATAACAGACGCGTTGGATGAAAAGACAGCAGGACTGAAGCTTGAGGAAAAGGACGAAATCACGGAAGACTCAGCCACCCCAGTGGAAGGCCTGGACCACACACAGGGGCCTGCACAGGCCGCCGCCTCCACAACACCGCCTACAAGAATCTCCAGCATCATGACGACAGCACGTACACCTTCTTAGACCTCAACCTGGACCTCTTGAAATTTAGGATGCCTCAGCCCTTTTCAGGACAGGAGTCACCTCGCCACTGAGAGCTCAGTTTAAAGATAAGCCTTCTGTTGTCCTGCATTCTTGCGTGCAAAAATAAAATCCGCTCAGCCGTCAAAAAAAAAAAAAAAAAAACAAACCCCAAAACAAACAAACAAAACAAAACAAAACAAAACAAAATAAAAAACCTAAAGCTTCCTAGAACTAATAAGTGAGTTTACTAAGATTGCAGGATACAAGATAAATACAAAAATCTACTATATTTCTATCTGTTATCAATGAATAAGTGCACAACAAAATTTTAGATGCAAATCACTTACACATTGCAAAATAAAAATTAAATACTTAGGTATAAATCTAACAAAATATGTACAACACTTACATGCAGAAAACTACAAAACACTGATGAAAGAAAGTGAAGGTCTAAATAAACTGAAAGAGACTGTATTCATGACTGGAAGATTCAATGTAGTTAACATGTCAATTCTCCACAAGCGAATGTAGATTTAACTCATTCTTATTAAAATATCATAGAAATTTTATGTAATACAGACAGAACAATATTACCATAAAATCTACATGAAAAGGCAAAGGAATTAGAATAGCTAAAATAATTTATAGAAAGAAGAAAAAAGTGGTAGGAATCAGCCTACCCAATTTCAAGATTTATTATATAACTTCAGTAATCAAGACTATACGGTATTGGAGGATGTATGGACACATAGAGCAATGGAACATTGGAAAACTCAGAAATTTACCCACACCAGTAAACTCAACTAAATTTTTACAAAGATGCAAAAACAACAATGGAGAAAGTACAGCCTTTTAAACAATTGGTGCTGAAGCAAATGGACATTCCTAAAGAAGAAAAAAAAAAAGCCTCTACCTAAATGTGACATTTTATACAAGAAAAACTCAAATAGATTAATTTTAAAAATGGAAAACTATAAAACCTTCACGAAAAAAACATGGGAGCAAATCTTTTTTCAGTTCTAAGGCTAGACAAAGAGTTCTTAGGCTTGACATCAAAGCACTCTACATAACAAGAAAATGATAAATTGGACCTCATCAAAATTTAAAACTTTTGCTTTGCAAAAGACTAAGAGGATAAAAGACAAGTTACAAACTGAGAGAAAATATTTGGAAACCACTATCTGACAAAGGTCTAGTGTCTAGAATATATAAATAAATCCCAAAGCTCAACAGTAAACAAACAAACAATTCAATTAAAAAATGAGCAAAAGAAATGAACAGACATTTCACCAGAAAGGATATACAGATGGTAAAGAAGCATATAAAAAAATTCAACATCATTAGGAACCACTAAGGAAGTGCATATTAAAACCACAATGATACATCACTACACATGTATCTAAATAGCTAAAATGAAAAATAGTGGCAACACCAAATGCTGGCTAAGATGCAGAGAAATTACATCACTCATAATGCTGTTGGGAATGTAAAATGGTAGACCCACTATGGAAAACAGTTTGGCAGTTTCTTAAAAAACTAAACACGCAATTACCATAGAACCCAGTAATTGTACTCCCAGGCATTTATTTCACAGAAATGAAGTCTTATGTTCACAATTCCATAAAGTTGCTATGGAAACTGTACACAAGTTTCCATAGCAACTTCATTCGTAACAGACAAAAACTTGAAGAATGTGACACTCAGCAGTTACGTTTCTATTATCCTTAGACCCAGCCCCATCTTCTTTTGTATTTCAAGGACTTATTAAAGTCTGCGTGTTGTTTATCTTGCTAAAACAAACGAAACAAAACAAACTTGAAGCAACCCAGATGTTCTTCGATGGGTAAACATTTAAACAAATTGTGGTACATCCGTATTGAAGCAGTAAAAAAGGAACAAACTATTGATACACACAACAACATGGAGAGATCTCCAGAAAATTATGCTGAGTAGAAAAAAGCCAGTACCCAAAGTTTGTATACTGTATGCCTCCATTTATATATAAATTTTGAAATGACAAGATTCTAAGAACAGAACAGATTAATGGTTGCCAGGGGTTAAGAGGGGTTGGGGGCGGAGTGAAATGGATGTGGCTACAAAATGGCAACATGAAGGATCTTTGCGGTGATGGAAATGCTATGTCCTGACTGTATTTGTCAATTTCCTGGTTGTGATACTGTGCTACAGTTTTGCAAAGTATTATCCTTACAGGAGACTGGGTAAAAGATACACAGGATCTCTAGATGCTGGTTTTTTTTAATGATTCCCTATGAATCTACAATTACCTCAAAATACGAATTTTAATTTAATTTTGAAAAATAGAAGAAAAAAAAAGCCTTTACCTCAGATGGGTCAATTGTCCTTCCATATATCCCGCTAGTCTGGATCATCCATTTGGCTCAAACTGCTTCCTCTAGCTCCTCCCTCTCAACAGATACCACCACCACCACCACCACCAAACATTTACTGGGCATTTGTTATGTGACAAAGAACTTAATGGACTAACTTTATGTGCTAAGAACATTACGCATGTTAGCTCATTTAATCCTCATAACAGATTACTTTGAATTCTTCTTTCCATAGGAAGCAGCAGCCTCAGACACCACTCCCTCTACTTCATCCTCCACCATCCACTCCTTTCTTTCTTCCTTTGGTAATGAAAAGAAGAGGCCGTTCCCCAAATTAAGGGCAATCCTTTCACTTAAGCACTGGATCCTTTCTTCTCAGGATCGTAACTCTTGTGTTTTGAACTCCTGCATTTCTACTACCTCTATTCTGTCTGAATTTAGGTATGTTCACGAATTCTCTCAATTGAAAAAAAAAAAAAAAGCTTCCCCAAACCTTACTAAGCATCAACTCCTCCTTTCGTAGCCACTTTTCTTTTTTTTTTTTTTTAACATTTTTTATTGATTCATAATCATTTTACAGTGTTGTGTCAAATTCCAGTGTTCAGCACAATTTTTCAGTCATTCATGGACATATACACACTCATTGTCACATTTTTTTCTCTGTGATTTATCATAACATTTTGTGTATATTTCCCTGTGCTCGTAGCCACTTTTCTTAAGAATTGTTCACATTTATTCTTTCTACTTCCTTAACTTCCGTTTTGTCCACAATCCACTACAACTTGTCTTCTCCTCCTGCTCTATGGAAGCCTAATTTCTTGCCCGCATTTGACACCACGTCTATTCCTTAATCTGAACTCTCTCTTTTGGGCTTCTCTGACGTTACCAGCCTGTGAGAGTTGAGATGAGTGACACAGTTGACCTAAAAAGAGGGAAACAAATTAGGGCATGCGAGCGGCAAAGAAAGCAAAGATGAGTGTAGGTTGCTACCTTCTGAGAACAGGTTTGGGCGACAGGAGGCAGAAAAGGCTACACTGAGCATTAAAACAAAGTGACCGTGACTTTCACCCTCACTTTCACCCTCTTTCTTCCTCCTTCCTTTGGCGGCCTGGCGGTACTCAAGGAAAAACTAGAGGATAATGGCCATGCGACAGGCTGAGAGAAGGCCCAGCTGTTTGTCTCCTCCTGCTGGCGCGGACAGCACCACGGTGCAGGCGGAGGAGGAGCTAGGGCGCCAGCGGAACCCGTGCGCGGGGCCGCGGTTGCAGCCCGACCCCGGGCCGCTGGCTGGCGGACGCGTGTGCGCGTGCGTGGCGGCGCTTCCGGTCCCGGCGGCGTCTCGGGCAGCTTATGGGAGTGCGGGGAGGCGGCAGGAGGAACCCCGAAGCGCCTGCAGGCCAACGCCTCCGTGGATCTCGGAGTAGTCGGACATCGTCTTGGAGACTTCGGCGCGGGGCACCCCGGAGGCGGATCAGAAACTGGCCGAGGACTCCGCTCGCTGCCGGTGCTGGGAGGAGATCGGGAGCCGCCTGGGCCGGCTGTACCTTTCGCGCCCTGCGTCCCCAGCCTGGCCATCAGCCAGCGGCGCTGAAAAAGAGGCTGAGGTTCAGGGTTTGGGAGGAGATCCAGATGAAATAGGTTTCTCAGCAGATCCAGCGCCGTTAATCCCAGCGAGCGCACACTTTTTAAAACATGAAGAAATTAAGGCTTAAGGAACTAGAGAGTCGCCTGCAACAAGTGGATGGATTCGAAAAGCCCAAGCTACTCCTAGAACAGTATCCAACCAGACCGCACATTGCAGGTAGGGCGGCTGCTGATCACGCCCGCGTTTCGGGGGTTAGTCCTGTCTATTCATTCCATCATGAAAAAAGAACAGTTATTTGGATACAAAGAAAGTCTAGAGGAATTCTGCTCTAAGATTACATTTTGCATTAGAGAGGACTTCCTTGACACCACAGCTGGAGGCATCCCACGCACAAGACACACTGTCGTTTTACTGTTTGGTTTTCTGCATACCCCTTAACACTGTCAGACATCGTTTTAATGTGTTTGTTAATCTCATTACACTATAGACTCCTCGAGGGCAAAAAAGGTGCTGGTCTTGTTCACAAGTTTCTAGAGGAGTTTCATCTGGTACTACAAACATTTGCTGAATAAGGGTCAGTTTCCTAGTGCAACGAATTGCCAGTGCAGTGATTCCTATGCGCTATACTCTTCCCTAGAAATGAATACTAGAGTTGGTGGTGAAAAAACTTGAGTTTTGGCAAATCCAAAATAGGTGCTATAGAAAGATGAGGATGCATTTCAATTTTAACAGATGATCTGAGAATCAGCAGTGTTGCTTTATGTGAGAGATTGATACTGGGAATAAAAGAACACAGGAAAAACCATTTATATTTAATAAATACATTACCAAAGTCATTGGAGGAGTCTTAGGAAAATTTGTTGAGAATATCTGCAAGGAGGAATCTCCTCTCCCTTCAACATAGTTCTTTTTCTAAGCTGCCAAAGACAGTCAAGGAAAATACGTGTATACCTGCACTTAACTCCAACAGATGATCGTATATTTACAACCAAAAATTGGCGCAAAATTGCGTCTGGGATAAGCCCAGTTTTCTCAATTTAGATAATGATTTCTTTAATGTGTTCTGGCTGTAGGGTTTCTTGGAATCTTTTTTGTTTTTCCAAATAATAATCAGTTGTTTCAAACCCAGTGTGTAACATGCACATGGTTGCGCTAATTCTTCGAGATACTAGCTACAAAGCCACTAACACCTGCGGCAACAATCACAACAGCACAGTCAGCCTGAATGTCTCTGTAATTGTGTTTTTTGATAAAACCTCTGGATCCTGGAGTGTCAGTGATGGCTGGCAGACCTTGGTGGGTTCAGATATCCACAGGGATATCAGTGGAGATACTCATAGTTTAACTTCAGTGTATCCCACACCTTTGTGTATTTGAAAGATCCCTTTCCCACCACAGCAGCTTCTGCTCTGTGCCTCAGTAGTTCTTATGAGGTCTCATTGGTAGATTATGAACATAGTGTCTGTAGATTATAAGCGATGTGCCTAAAGGCTACATTGTTCCTTTTCTATTATATCTTGAAATTATAGTACCTTGTTCTGGTGACAAACTTGTAAAAAAGTTCTGTTCTGTTTTAGTGTTAATGCTTGTCCAGTATTAGTGTGGTTCTCAGACTTACATGTTTTCACAGTAAAGTTTCACAACAATTTTGGAAACTGATATAGGATTACCAAGTTCATATTTTGAGAAGGAAAGATGTTTTTAAATCTATTCTTACCATCCTTTCATAAAAACAGTATTTCAACATCAAAGAAAAAAAACGATATATGGATGTGTACGGCAACATTTGAATAGGTTAAGGAAAAAACATTTTGACCTTATTTTTCTCATTTTACCTCAAAGTTTTATCATTCTTGGCATTGTCAGCAGACTATTTTGGGGGGAACCACTAGTATGTGTTGTCATCCTCTGTGGAACTTTCATTTCACTACATACCAAGTTATTATAACTTATTTTAAAAAATAATTTAGAATACCATTTTGGGAGAGGACTAAATAATCCAAGACAAGAAATCGTTCTACAAAGAGTCATTTGCATAAATTGGATTTTGGTCATCAATTTGCCTGCTTATTCCTTGATATGTTTTCTGATCTTTTAGCATGTATGCTGTATACAATCCATAACACATATGATGACATTGAAAATAAAGTGGTTGCAGATCTAGGATGTGGCTGTGGCGTGCTCAGCATCGGAAGTGCAATGCTAGGAGCAGGGTATGTGACCCGGGGTGTATACTATTTGGGTATGAGGTGGTTTTAATAAGAAGCTTGAATAAAATCAACTGAATTATAATTGTGGGACTCTACTGTATGAGAGGAGAGGAGCAAGAATCTAATACTGAGTACATTTTGAATGGGAAGAACATCAAAACAAACCAAAAAAAAAAAAAAAAAAGGTAATAGCAGTAGTCAGCTGCCTCTTTTGTATAAACCTGAGTTTCTGACCCCTGACAAAGTTGGGAGACCATGCTGTTGAGAGGAAACACTGGCACTTGGCCAGTTGGCTTAAAAAGGTATAAGGTATATGGTTTTGTTGTTTTGATTTGGGAGCCATAGTAGCCACTGTTTCTTTGTGTTTTGTATTTATAGGTTGTGTGTTGGATTTGACATAGATGAAGATGCACTGGAAATATTCAGTAGGAATGTAGAAGAGTTTGAGTTAACAAATGTTGACATGGTTCAGTGTGATGTGTGCTTATTATCTAACAGAATGTCCAAGTCATTTGATACAGTAATTATGAATCCTCCCTTTGGGACCAAAAATAATAAAGGTTAGTAACAAGAATCAGGTTCACTGGTGTCTTTGTAGAAAAGCAAGTTTTAAAAAACATTTTCTCATTGATTGTTTGGATTGAGTGATTTTTATCACTGTTCATTAAATAAACCAATGTCTTACCTGTATAGTTATTACAATTTCAATTTCAACTTGTTTAATGCATGGCTAGGGAACTTTAAATCTTTGAGCTAAGTGAACAAATTTATTCAATTAAGTATACTTCATCAACTTTCTAGAATGATTTACCTAACTCTTATGAATGATTATGAATCCTAAAAAGAATTTTATACTTTTAGAGGCTCTTTTTAATGCCTCAACATTGGAAGGTTGAGCATGTGTCCATCAGTAACAGTGACTCACTGTGTCTATTTTATGTATTTTGTGGGCAAGGAGGGTAGGAAGTCAGTAAGAGGAAGAAAAGACATGCATAGTTTTAAGAAGTCTTCCTTCCACCTGCGCCCACCATTCTGACTACTACTTTACCTGTTCCCTTCTGCCTTCTTTGAAAATCATTAATTTGGAATATAATATTAAAATTTTTACTTTATCCTCATTTAAATGAGACAGAATAATTCTGGTTTTAAACCTTAAAAGATACTTAGATAGCTTGGTTATTTGTACCCTGCCTTGTTACAGAAGGTATTTGAAGTGGCTTCTCTGGAGTTTGGAAAAAATGTTTTTAAATACCTAGTATTCATTTAATCTTCTATTTTGACTATGGGTATATAAGTTAAATAGGAGCTTTTTTCACTCTTAATAGGGACAGATATGGCATTTCTGAAGACTGCTTTGGAAATGGCAAGAACAACAGTATATTCTTTACACAAATCCTCAACTAGAGAAGTAAGTTCAATCATCATGATGTTGTCTTTTTTTTTTTGCCTTTTATTGGGGGGGGTGGTAATTAGGTTTTTACTTATTTATTTTAATGGAGGTACTGGGGATTGAACCCAGGGCCTCGTACATGCTAAGCATGCACTCTACCACTAAGCTATACCCTCCCCACTGTGTCATTTATTTTTAAAGTCATGACAGTAAGGATTTACTGTGAATACTAAATAACCAGGGTATCTAATTCTCCTGACCTTTTAACATCTGGCACTTAAAAACTAAATTTTCCCTTTAAGTAGCTAGCATTTGTGATTAGCTCTATTTTGTTCAGACAGGAACTATTACCAGGAAAGAGACTATATAATTCAGGAATAGAGAATTATGGTATAACTGTGGGAACTAAACGAGTCTGAGTTCAGAACCCACTTCTTCCATTAATCTTTATGTCCAGCATGTAACACAGGAGAGACTATAAGACATATTCCAGAAAATTGGGGGTGGGCCAGTATATTTTTTTACTGTCCATATAACATAGTGATCAAGAACATAGACTGTAGAGCCAGACTACCTAGGTTCAAGTCCAAGCTCTGCTGCTTCCCAGCTGTGTTATCTTCATCAAGGTACCTGAGTTCATTTTTTGTCACCTATCTTGTACTCACCTATACTCTTACAGCATAAGGAACGAAGAGTACCTTATACTCTAGGGTTGTTGTGAGGGTTAAATGAGTTAATATTTACAAATCGCTTAGAACAGTGTCTAGCAATTGCTATGTTAAGCTGTTATTTTAAATTATACATGTATTAAGAGATTTTAAAGTAGTTTTGTAGTAAAAATATTTTGTGTAAATATAGTGTACTGAAATTCAGTTGGAAATAAATTCTGAATATATGGTAATTTAATAACCTTTAAAAATATAATTGCACAGCTAAAAAATATACAGGTATACCTCATTTTATTGCTCTGTGCAGATAATGCATTTTTTATAAGTTGAAGGTTTTGGCAACCCTGCATCAAGCAAGTCTTATCAGTGCCATTTTTCCAACACCATTTGCTCACTTTGTGTCTCTGTCACATTATGGTAATTCTTGCAATATTTCAAACTTTTAAATTATTATATTCGTTATGGTGATCTATGATCAGTGATCTTTGATATTACTATTATAATTATTTTGGCATTGTTTAGCAATACAGTATTTTTAAATTAAGATATGTATTTTTATTTAGACATAATGCTATTGCACACTTAGTAGACTACAGTATAGTTTAAACAGAACTTTTATATACAATGGGAAACAATATTCATGTGATTTCACTTACTCTTATGATACTCACTTTACTGCGATGGTCTGGAACTCACCCTGCAGTGTCTCCAAGGTATGCCTGTATATTGCTAACAATTAGTAGTAGTAAACATAGGTAAGCAGCAAAACACAACACAACTTTACAGGTAAATAAATCCCTATTCAGTAAGTAAGAATAAACACCGGTAATTATTGGTATCTAAAAAGCCTGTGTTAAGGAGGTCCCCAAGACCATCCCCAGGTTTGATGGTTCACAAGGAAGTCTTACAGGACCGAGCATATAGTCATATTCGTGATTCTGATTTGTTACAGCTAAAGGACACAGAGAAAAATCAGCAAAGGGAAAGTGCAAGGGTCAAACTCCAAGGAGAAACCAGATGCAAGCTTCCAAGAGTTCTCCCAGTGGAGTCATACAGGATGCATTTAATTCTTCCAGGAAAGAATTTTTGTAGCAAGGCATGTGAAATGTTGTCAACCAGGGAAGTTCATTGCAGCCTTGGTGCCAAGGGTTTTTGAGGACTGATCACATAGGCACTCTCTGCCTCGCATATACCCAAATTTTGACTCCAAGTAGAAAATGGGTGTTCAGCATAAACACCGTGAACCACTGTTACCAGTTAAGGGATAGGGAGTGGAAACCCTCCCCAAATCTAAATTTCCATACTCCAGCCAAGGGCCAACCTTATAATGTAGACCTTTGTAAGGCTAAGCAGTCAGGTCTGCTATGAACTCTTCTGCACAGCTTGGCATAACGTAAATTTTAGGTTACTCATACACAGTTCATGCAAGCCAAGTAAAATATGCCATTAAAAAGTGCAATTAAGCAGCAGTCTAATTACTGGAATGAATTCCTGTAGTCACATTACCCACGAACTCCTGTCCTCATTGTTTGGTATTGCCATGTTCCACCACCAGGAGGCAGCAGTATTAGTACTGACTTGGCTGGCTTAATAGAATTTTAAGCAAACATTTCATCAAATATATTTTTATTTAGGCAGTGCGTAAGTATTTCATTAGCACAGTAACTAAATAATTTAAGAAATTAGTGTGGTTTGTATTGTGTATACTGTGAAGGAGGTATGATGAATGAACTAATTTTAAGATAGTCCTTAGTTTATGCTGTAGATGTATCTGCTATAAACTAGTGATAATTTAAGTATTCTATGTAATTAGTAAAATTGTCACTGAAGCTTACCTCAGACCCCTTAACTATAGATCCTTGACTTTTAGAAGTGTTTGGCCCTGTACTCATAATATAGGTGCATTTGATAAAAGTTTCTGAATTAAGCATATCCTGGCAGATACGCTAGTAACATGGATGACTCTCAAAGCCGTTGCCATATCTTCTTTCATTAGGTATTGTGAGAATTTAGTTCTTGGCTGATAGTTAAAGCTCAATAGGTAAGCCAGGCACTGTTCTTTAAGTGTCTATCCCAAGCTTACCCCATTCATACTTTGACATCTCTCCCCAAACCAACCACATTCCACTGTATCATCTAACATCTAAAACCTCTTTCACTAATCTTAAGACTCAGAGAGCAAATAACTGATTTCTCAAAAATTTAGCAAGGATCCTAGGATTCCATTAAATTATAGTATTATTTGTATTAAAGTCTACACCCTTATACAGAAATTCTAGATCTCAAAGCAGGGGGGAAGATATGCCCAGAACTGGGATATTTATTATTCAAGAAAAAATTACAAGTAAAAATATATTGTCAGTACTGTTTATAATAGAAATATCCAAACCTCAAATTTTGGGAAAATTAAGTATTTTATCAATCAACTTGAGTACTGTGAACACTACCAACATGAACAAAATGGTTATTCCAAATACTGATATCTCTGCTATAGGATTTCCAGAAAATTATACACATAACTTATTTAGGGGATTATGGACAAATTTCCCCCCCACTTTTATTAATGTTACTGTGTACATAAAGCAATATTTTACAATAAATTAGTACCAAAATTTTATGAAGTGGTTCAAAATTTTTAGATCTATAAACAGTTAACATTTAGTACTTTGTGTGTCACTACAGTTCAAAGCCCTTTTCTTTCACATTCTACCACAATCCGATGAGATACCATTATCATCCTCATTTAACAGATGAGGAAACTGAGGCCCAGAAAGAATGAGAATTTGCTCAGGGTTACATAGCTAATAAATAATAAATTAGTTCAAATGCAGGCTGTCTGGTTCCAGAAACCATGTTCTTAACTACTATACCATACTGTCAACTGAATAGCCCATGGAATTAGTTCTCTGCAGAATGGTTTCCAGGATAGCTGTATATATATTGATGAAATAATGTGCAGAAACCAGGAGTACATTATGCACTTTGATGGACTTCTGAAATAAGAGCTTTATTATTTGAATTTAATTATGTAATTTGGTCCGCATTATTAAATGGTTTGGTTTCTTTTCAAAATATTATCCGTCCAGTTGAAAAAATTTCAAGGGCCTAAATCCTAATGAAATTTTAAAAGCTTGAAAACTTATTAATAAAAATATTAGTAAAAAGCAATTTTTAATTATTTCAAAATCAGCTCACAATTATGTTATTTATGTTTAGCACATTCAAAAGAAAGCTGCAGAATGGAAAATCAAGACAGAAATTATTGCAGGTAAGATAATTTTTAAGTTTCTCACAAAAACAAACCTCAAAAGCAAACATGCAGAATTTTTATACAGGTGCTACAGAAAAGATACTGTAGAACATGTATTTTAGTTTGTGGTTGGTAATGGGTTAGAAATGGAGCAAAGGCAAGGTATCAGTGTTTGCTCAAGACTGTAATAATTTGTGCATTTTACTGAAAACTTTTAATAGCACCCAAATATTTGGTCACTCCAGGCTCAGAACCCTATATAGCATCACAGTAACTTTAAGAGTTTGGGCTTGAAGTTGGTCAGACCTCAGTTTGAAATCCATTCCTGGAAAATAACCACCAGATTATGCCTTTATTGCCTTTCTATGTCAATTTTCTAATTGTCCCTGGAGCTAAATAACATGAAGCTTTTTCTTTTTTTTAGTGGGGGATAGAATATAATCATCCACACTATGTAAATCATGTTTCATACATTTTTATTAGTAAACTGGATAATATTCACAAACATAAAAATGGAAAAAGCATATACCTAAAAGCTAACTATAATCCAAGTAATTCTGAAAAGCCTGAATTAAGAGTACAATAAGGGAATTTTTTTTACACAATAATAAACTGACTGGATTAGCAGTGTGGTATTAACTCCATAACTGGATCTATTACCTCATAATTAGTAATGTAGTATGTAAAAGGTCTGTCTTCCTATTATATTCAGTGTTGTCATTCCTTGCCTAGTTTAAGGTATTATAATATGCAACACGGAGCTCTTAGAACAATTCCAGTAGAAGTGCACCAAGCCCCAGAGCCGTGCTACTCTAAGTGTAGTCCATTATTACTGACATCCCTTGGGAGCTTGTTATTAGATTTGCAGAATTTCAGGCTCTATCCAGCTCCACTGAATTATATAATCTGTATTTTAACAAGGATTTGATTTGAAGGTGATTCAATTGCACTTTAAAATTTGGGACAAGTATCTAGAGTTAGAATTTGTTGCAAAATATGAAACATAGGTAAGTAGACTTACTGTCATCACTCTAAAATTGGTCAGTACTGAGTTTGGAGAACCTACATTATCCTTTAGAAAAGAAGAATATGAAAAGTGGGTTTTCATTTGAGAGTTTAGTAGGAAAATAATTAGCCACTTACTTACTACCATTATTAAATCCAGACCAGAAATTTTTTAAATAAGCATGGTTATGACACTGGTAGCTACAATTTAGGAAAATAAAAATAAGAAGGTACTATCTATACTTTCATAGGATATACCTTTTTGTCTATTTGTATCCTTCTAAACTCTTCCCCATAACCTTAAATTTTGGTATAAATGACCAAAATAGCAAAAATGCCAGACTCAGTTTACTGTGGCTCATCATGGGGATACATCAAGTCAGTCCTGGATAAATTAAAGTGACAGGTCTAAAATATTTTGCCTATCAGCATTTAGTACTTAATTTTTTTTTTTTAAAGTCAAGGGTGGTAAATGTTTGAAAATACAGTTTATATCCTTATGTGGCTTTTGTTTTAGAGCTGCGATATGACCTGCCAGCATCATACAAATTTCACAAAAAGAAATCAGTAAGTCTCTTGATTCTGGTTTATCTATATTCGGTACTGAAAAACTGCAATAAGTAATTATTTCTAATGTTATCAAGTTGCTTAAGTAAATACAGAAACCTAGCTTAGAAAATAGAATAATTGACTATGGGATGGGCCTATAATCAGAATAGCCAATACTCTGGTTTAAGGTAAATTCTTTCTTAAATGCTTTGGGCAAAAAAATAAAAAATAAACTAAGTTTATTTTTATGCAGTATACATTTTATTACTTTGTACTAATACATTCTCATATTACAAAGGCAATTTAGTGGAAGAATGTATCTTTTGATATCTGAATCATCTGAAATAACACAAACGTAACTATACATAAAAAAAATACTCATTTGAGTAACAAACAAAGACAAGTTAAACAATAAAAAAATTTTCCTTTCTTACAGGTGGACATTGACGTGGACCTAATTCGGTTTTCTTTTTAAAAGCCTCCAAAGACAAAAGCAGCTTAAAACTTAATTAAAATGAATAAAAAAAATGTTGTTTACTAAACTACTGGTCTCCCGCACCATTTTCTGTTTTCTGTTGTTTTGATGCAGGTTCTTCTTTCTCTGTTTCTTCTCTTGCTCTTTTTACTGGTCCTGTACAATAACAATTTTGTTAAGTTCACTGTAAGCATTACTCTATTTTAATATTGAGCATAACTATCAAAAAAACTTGTTTAAAACGATTAGCAACAACTTGCCTACACCAATGAAAAAAGGCTTTTCCTTTGGTACAGACCTGCTCTCTAAACTTAGCTTCTAAACATCTTTTGTTTTCCACATGTAAAACAGCGTAACTGGGATCATTTACAATCTGAGAACATCACTTACACAGAAGTTATAAAACCACACTGCTTTTCTCTCCCACAAATAATTTCTCATTAAAGTGCCAAAGGACTTAGAAAAACTTACCAGATGCACCATTTTCATCACGTTCATCATCACTATCAAATTTAGTTTTCTTGCCTTGAAACTGTACTTTTCCTTTAGCAGACCCAGTCTGGGCAGCTTTGTTTCCCTTTCCTTTTCCTTTAAATCTCCGACCTGTAGGGAGATAATTGAGAAATCAGTAATGTTTTAAATCTCTTGTCAATGTTAAACACTGATTAAAATTTTTACCCAAGCAAATGATTTAAACTGTCCAAGATAAATCAGAACTAATGACCTTTTGACTTCCATTTGTTTAGGGATTCTTGTTGATCTTCTATTATTTTTTTCAATGCTTCTTTTTCCACATCTCCTTCTAGTACTTCCCACGTCACATCTTTGTTCCTTAATTGTAGGTTACCGTTATTTGCATCTTTTGCTTTATCCAGTGCTTCCTTAGCTTTTTCTTTAAATAGAATTATTCCCTACACCAAAGAGAAAATGAAAGCCACACTCTTTAAAGTCCCATAGTTAATTCCTTTGCTCAATGAATTTTTCCTACCCTGCACATCTTCTATGCCATCAACAGTTTTAATGATTTTTACTGATCAGGAAGGAAGTTATTACAAAACTTACAGTCACTAATTCCAACAGTTATTCATATAGCATAATTCAGAAAATATCAGACATCACATCCACTTACAACAATAATAGTAAATGACCAGTAGGAACTATATTCATAAACACATTAACAAAAATTTGCTTTCTTGTACTAATGTCATCTAAAAGAAAAGTTTCTATGGATTTTAAATTGATTTCTAAAAAGTATATGAATATTTCCAAACCTCTTTGGCTCCTCTGACAAAGTCTATCCATTTGATTTCACCATGATTTGAGAAAAGGATGTGCAAATCTTCTCTACAGGTCTGATCATCTAAGTCCCCTGAAAATTTCAGCAAGCAGCCAATCTTTTCTTCTAGAGATTTCTATAAAAATATAAAAGGCAATTTTTTTAAAGCAACCATAAACCAGAAATGGCATAAACCACTCACACCTATACAAAGAATAAGCTAGAGACTAAAATGCAATTCTGAAGTAGTTAAGTAAGTTAAAGTAGTTGATGCATTTTCCTTTATCAACAACGGTTCTATGATGGCTTCTAATTTTTAGCTTACTCCAACATGTAGTAGTTATTATATAAACCATATTGTACCGGACAAGTAGTAATTTTAGGCAATATTTGGCTGTTACTTCAGTGCAATGACTGTAGACCTGCTAACTATTTTTTTTCTAATAAGTCCTCAGGCTTTTCATTCTCATAACTTAGAGTTACAGATTTCTTAAATACCAGTAATATATACTTACCATTTCAGCATTTTCTGCTAGCTTTTGTTTTTCTTCTTGTTCTCTACAAACAAAAATATCATTAAAACATTTCCATTTACTTTATGTGTAAGAAAACTGAACCCTGATAAAGCACCTTAATCATGATGGCTAAATTACTTAATAACCAAAGTCAGTCCTTAGGTTTTCTGACTGTCCAATGCTAAAGCGCAACATAATGTGGCCCCCAGATTATCAAGGTAGCTTAAGGCTTCAATGTTTCATTAGCAAAAGAAAGACCTATTGCTACTCATTTCAGAGCTCATCAGCTCCTCTTCCAAGAACCTTTAACTTTACCTTTGTCAATGCTTTGATGAATTAAAATGTCACAATTAGCTCAACATACTTACTGTTTAGCTCGTAATTTAGCTTCCACTTTATTTTGCTTTCTTTCTTCATTTTTTTTGGCAAAGTAATCTTCCCTACAGGACACAAAACATACAGGCCAAGTTCTTGAGAACAAAAATTAGACTGCAAATTATTTTGAATGATTTAAGACATGGCATAGAAATGAATGTTGCATTTTCTATGAACATAATTACTTACAATTCAAAAATATACCAGGGAAGCCATTCTTACTTTTTTTAAATAACAACTTTACTAAGAAATAATTCACATGCCATAAAATTCACCCTTTTAAAGTGTGTAATTTAGTGAGTTTTAGTATATTCAGAATTATACAACCATCACTACTAATTAATTTCACAACATTTTTATGACCACAAAAACCCTATATCCATTAAGAATCTCATGTTGGGTCTTATTTTTCATGTACAGAGGGGAAAAAAGTAAGTTGAAAGATACAACTACTTTGTTTCATAGTTTTTTAGTGTTAATTTCAAAAATTCTTAAATCCCTGAGACCCAATAGTAAGAGCAATTACGAAAATCACAAGTTAAAAATTCCTTTTGAGAGTTTAACACTGATAGGCATGTTTTACCACTGCATCTCACAGTCCATTAGATTTAGAATACAGCATTAAGAAGATCGTGCAATGCAAAAGTAGGGGACTATGGCCCTACAACTAACTTTATTATGAAAATGCCCTGATGTATCCTAATTTTTAGACATACACAATTGAATAATGAGACAAAATTAAATAATCCTTTGTACTATATAAAAATAAATGCATATATATAGACCATGACAAGTAAGAATAGATAAAAACTGTACCATGATTTATTTTCTAACCACATCAAAAGCTCACATTTTAGCAACAAGTGTAATTGTAAGTTTTAGATGCAAAGTAAGCACTAAAACTTTAACCTCTTTTATTAACTGCTAATGAAAAGGTACTAACAAACACTTCCTTACAGTTTCAAAGGACTAGTAGTTTCCACTGAGCAAATTTCAAGCATTTCTCAAAGGATGCCTCTGGATACTAAAAATACTCATCCTATTGTAGGGAATGCTATTCTATACTCCTTACCCCAGTGTATCAACTCCAGATAACTTAAGTGGCCAAAAGAAACATCAGCAAAAAGGCTTACTTGAAAAGTATTAGCAGGTCTGTGTCTTTGTACTTCTGGCCAGGAGTCTCAACAAATTTCTTAGCAGATTCAATGCTATCAAACACAGCAAATATTGATCCCTATTAATAAGGAAAGAGAAGTTTTTTAAAAGTTACATCCCATGTATTTTTTTAACTAGAAGTCTGTAAGATCATACAACCATACCTTAAATGCTTTGTGCAATGTTCGTCTCATCTGAATATTTAGTACTTGACCTTTATCTTCTAACCATTCTTTTATGTCATCAAGAGTTGCATCAGTTGGGAAGCCTTTCTGTGAAAAGTAGGAGGAAATGTACAAATAACATCTCAAGTAAACAATTTGTCAGAAATTGATCCATTTTGTCCTGAAATGAAGCCAGGATAAATATTTCTCTGTCTTTCTCTGTCACTTAAATGTTTAATAGCTCTTTAGAGACACATGCAGGCTACAAGTGAGGGGATGGAAAAAAATTGAATGTAAATGCAAACCAAACGAAAGCTGGAGTAGCAATACTTACATCAGACAAAATAGATTTTAAAATAATGACTGTTACAAGAGGCAAAGGACACTATAATCAAGAGATCAATCCAAGAAAATATAACAATTATAAATATATATGCACCCAACATAGGAGCAACTCAATGTATAAGGCTATTGTTAGCAGCCATAATAGTGGGGAACCATAACAACCCACTTACATCAATGGACAGATCATCCAGACAGAAAATCAATACAGAAATGCAGGCCCTAAGTGACACACTAGACCAGACAGACTTGATAGCTACAGAGCATTCCATCTCAAAGCACAGAACACACATTCTTCTTAAGTGCACACAGAACATTCTCCAGAATCGACCACGTTGGCCCACAAAGCAAGCCTCAGTAAATTTAAGAAAACTGAAATCATACCAAGCATCTTTTCTGATCACAATGCTATGAGATTAGAAATCAATTACACGAAAAAAATTCAAAAACTGCAAACATGTGGAGGCTAAACAATATGCTACTAAGCAACCAATGGATCACTGAAGAAATCAAATAGGAAATATAAAAATACTTTGAGACAAATGAAAACGAAAATACAATGATCCAAAACCTCTGGGACACAGCAAAAATAGTTCTAAGATGGAAGTTTACAGCGATACAAGCTTACCTCAGAAAACAAGAAAAATCTCAAATAAACAACCTAACCTTACACCTAAAGCAGCTAAAGAAGAACAAACAAAACCCAAAGTTAGTAGAGAAAAGAAATCATAAAGATTAGAGCAGAAATAAATGAAATAGAGACTAAAAAACAATAGAAAAGATCAATGAAACTAAAAGCTGGTTCTTCAAAAAGGTAAACAAAATTGATAAACCTTTAGTCAGACTCATCAAGAAAAAAAAGGAGAGGAACCAAATTAATAAAATCAGAAATGACTGAACCAAGAAGAAATAGACAATATGAACAGACCAATGACTAGTACTGAAATTTTATCAGTAATTTCAAAACTCCCAACAAACAAAAGTCCAGGACCAGATGGCTTCACAGGCAAATTCTACCAAATATTTAGAGAAGAGTTAACACCTATCCTTCTGAAACTATTCCAAAAAACTGCAAAGGCAGAAACACTTCCAAACTCATTTTATGAGGCCACTAGCACCCTGATACTGAAACCAGACAGATATCACAAAAAAATTAAAGGCCAATATCACTTATGAATACAGACGCAAAAATCCTCAACAAAATACTAGCAAGTCAACTCTACAAAGCATTAAAAGGATCATACACCAAGGTTAAGTGGGATTTATCCCAGAGGTGCAAGGATTTTTCAATATCTGCATATCAGTCAATGTGATACACCACATTAACAAACTGAATAAAAACCATATGATCATCTCAATAGATGCAGAAGAGGATTCTGATAAAATTCAACATTCATTTATGATAAAAACCCTCCAGAAAGTGGGCATAGAAGGAACATACCTCAACATAACAAAGGCCATATATGACAAAACCACAGCTAACATCATACTTAATGGTGAAAAGCTGAAAGCATTTCTTCTAAGATCAGGAACAAGATAAGGATGTCCACTCTTGTCACTTTTATTGAACATAGTTTTGGAAGTCCTAGTTACAGCAATCAGTGAAGAAAATGAAATAAAAGGAATTCAAATCAGAAAAGAAGAAATAAAACTGTCACTGTTCACAGATAACATGATAATATACAAAGAAAACCCTAAAGAAGCAACTAGAAAACTACTAGAACTCATCAATGAATTTGGTAAAGTTGCAGGATACAAAATTAATATAGAGAAATCAATTGCATTTCTATACACTAACAATGAAATAGCAGAAAAAGAAATTAAGGAAACAATCCCATTTATTATCACACCAAAAAGAATAAAATACCTAGGAATAAACCTACCCAAGGAGACAAAGGACCTGTACTCCAAAAACTATTAGACACAGATGAAAGATACTGAAGATGAAGGTGTGGGAAGGGGTAAATTCGGGAGTTTGGGATTTACAAATGTTAGCCACTATATATAAAAAAAGATTTTAAAAAAGTTTCTTTTCTATAGCACAGGGAACTATGTTCAACATCTTATAATAAACTTTAATGGAAAAAAAAATGAAAACAAATATAATATACATATGCATTACTGGGACATTGTGCTGTACTCCAGAAATTTAGACATTTGTAATTGACTGTACTTCAATTAAAAAAAAAAAAAACTGAAGATGACACAGATGGAAAGATGTATCTTGTTCCTGGATTGGAAGAATATTGTTAAAATGTCCATACTACCCAAGGCAATATACAAATTCAATGCAATCCCTACCAAATTACTAATGACATTTTTCAGAGCTGCAACAAAAAGTGTTAAAATTTGTACAGAAACACAAAAGACCCTGAATAGCCAAAACAGTTTTGAAAAAGGAGAATGGAGCTTGGGGAATCATGCTGACTTCAGACTATACTACAAAGCTACAGTAATCAAACAGTATGGTACTGACACAAACCAGACACATGGATCAGTGGAACAGGTTAGAAAATCCAGAAATAAACCCATGCACTATGGTCAATTAATCTGTAACAAAGGAGGCAACAATACACAATGGAGAAAAGACAGTTTCTTCAGTAAGTGGTGCTGGGGAAACTGGACAGCTACATGTAAAAGAATGAAACATTCTCTAACACCATATACAAAAATAAACTCAAAATGGACTAAAGACCTAAATGTAAGACTGGATACTATAAAACTCCTAGAGGGAAATATAGGCAGAACACTCTTTGACATAAATCACAGCAATATTTTTTTAACCAGCTCCCAGAGTATTGGAAATAAAAGCAAAAATAAACAAATGGGATCTAATTAAACTTTAAAGCTTTTGCACAGCTATGGAAACCATCAACAAAACAAAAAGACAACCTACAGAATAGGAGAAAATATTTGCAAATGATGCGATCAACAGGTACTAATTTCCAAAATATACAGTCCATACAGTTTAATATCAAAAACACAAGCCCAACCCAATCAAAAAATGGGCAGAAGACCTAAATAGACATTTCTCCAAAGTGGACATCTAGATGGCCAACACGCACATGAAAAGATGCTCAACATATCTAATTGTTACAGAGACGTAAGTCAAAACTACAATGAGACATCACCTCACATCAGTCAGAATGGCCATCATTAAAAAGTCCACAAACGATAAATGCTGGAGAGGCTGTGGAGAAAAAGGAACCCTCCTACACTGTCAGTGGGAATGTAAATTGGTTCAGCCACTATGAAGGACAGTAATGGAGGTTCCTCAAAAAACTAAAATTAGACTTACCATATGATACAGCAATCCCACTCCTGGGCATATACCCAGAGAAAAATAAAATTCGAAAAGACACATGTACCCAAATGTCCACAGCAGCACTATTTACAATATCCAAGACATGGGAACAACCCAAATGTCCACTGACAATTGACTGGATAAAGATGTGATACATACGCGCGCGCGCACACACACACACACACACGAATACTACTCAGCCATAAAAAAGACTAAAATAATGCCATTTGCAACAATATGGATGGCCCTGAAGACTGTCATTCTAAGTGAAGTCAGAAAGAGAAAGAAAAATACCATATATCACTTACATGTAGAATCTAAAAAAAAGGACACAAATGAACATCTACAAAACAGAAACAGACTCACAGACATAGAGAATAAACTTATGGTTACCAGGGCGTAAAGGAGGTGGGAAGGGATAAATCGGGAATTTGAAATTTGCACCTCTTGGGGAGTGTTGGAAATATTAGCTATCTGACTGTGGTGGTGGTTTCATTGGTGTACACATCTATCAAAATTCACCAAATTGTTCATCTGAATATGTGTAGTTTACTGTACAGGAAAGATACCATAATAAAGGTATTAAAAAAAAAAGCTTAATAGCTCTGGTTAAGAGGCACTGTTCTCCAGTGCAACAAAAGCGAGTTTTATATGGGATTTACTTCAAAATAGTACAGTTAGAGCAAAGATAAAGTAAGATCAATCACGTTTATAACTGTTGAAACTGGAGAATGGCACAGTACATATTCAATCTACTTTTGTATGTCTTAAATTTTCCAGAATTAATAAAAATCTACTTAAAAATCAGTATGTGAAAGAAAGCATCAAGTTCAGTTGTTGATAAGTAACAGTTGATATGCACTGGGTGCTTACAATACACCAAAGATTTTGTCCAATGTTGTATGGGGTTTTTTAATTTAATTCTCACAATGGTTCTCTAACATAAAAATATTATCCCCATTTATGAAGATAAGGCTTAGAGTGGTTAAGAACATTGCCCAAGGACATACTGTAAGTAGTGAAACTATGATTCCTGAGCTCTTATTCTTATCTACTCTGTTCTTTCTAAATAAATTTAAGATATAATTAAATGCTTTAAAGGCCCACTTACAATATAGACAGATCTGTTTTTCACATTATTTTTATACTCATCAGTCACTTCAGGGAGGGGTTTGCTTGGAGATCTTCTAATTTTAGTTTTATCTTCACTTATTTCCATTAGTTCTGCCTTTGATTTGCTCAGTGCTTCTACTATTACATTAAAGTCTGTTGTTAGACGGTTTAACCTGAAAAATACATATGAAAGCATTTTAAGACTTAGTAGTAGCACTTGTTAACAGAAAATCTAGTAATTTTTTTAAGTTTTTACCTATTAAATTTTATCATTATTTCCAAAGGTACCCAGCCTTCATCCAGTTTGATCTGTTCCTTTAAAAATTTGTCCCGTGGCAAATTGAAGTCACCAAAGTAATACTGCAAGAAAATTACAATATATTTCAGAGCATTTTATAATATTGACTGCAATCCTGGAGTTTTAAAAATGACCATTATATCACCAATTTCTAATCTTTAAAAATACATGTCAAAATTTAACAGGCAATTAACATTTAACTGGCAATAAACACTTTCTCTTAAATACACTATAACAAAATATTTATAATATAAATTAACAGAATGATAAAACTAAAAAATGATTATTGAAAGAATACAATTAACAGATACAACAACAGATTAGGAAGCTTTAATACTGAAAGATATTTAAGGATTCAGTATATGAAAAGCCTCTTAATTCAAGTCAGTGTGCAAAGAACAGATTTTTAAAATTTTAAAAGAAACTGGAATAAACTGGCTAATTGCTCTAATTTTTTAAAAATTAGAAAAATCCAGAAGTTAAAAAAAATAGGTGAGTGTTTATCTAATTTAAGCACAGAGGCACTCTTTCTCAGTATAAAAGCAAAGAAAAAAACTATACATGAAAAGACCAGGTGTGACTACTTGGAATGCCAAAAGCAGCGTAAAAGTAAAAGACAAACACAGAAGTTTGTTAATAATTCTTATAAATCAACAGGAAAAAACTCTGAAAACCCTAACAGAAAAATGATAAAGGGTACTTTTTTAAGAACTACTAAAAAATGTATCATAAAGTTCAAGCTCACTACTAACCAAAGAAATGTAACTTGAAACAATGAAATAGCATTTTCACCTAACAAATTGGCCAAAATTCTACAAACAAGAATACCCAGTATTGGCCTGAACACCAAAAGATGACCACGCAGGTAGAGATGTTAACTGATAAGCATTAAAAATCAAGTTCTTTAAAAAACATGCACAACCCTGGAGGCCATACTCCTCCCTCTAGTTTTATGTTAGAGAAATCAGTAAACATGTTTAGTAAGAGTTATATATAAAGATATTCATCATAGAACTATTACAGCTAAAAAACTGGAAATGCCTTACATATTAAAGAGGGGATGGTGTAAATTACTGATGACACAAAACTTTATTCCGCCAAAACGTATCCCATGTTTGGTGGTGGGAAAGGGAAAAAATTATGGTTAGTAAGCACTGACCAGTGTGTGAAAGGGTATTTATCAGGCTTTTATCCTTGATTACCTCAAGAAAGTGGGATCTGAGAGGTGGCAGGTTGTGGAAGGGACATTATTAACTTTTTCTATATACATTTTTGTATTATTCTCAATATTAAACACAGAATAATTTGTAATTTTTCTTCACAGTTATTAAGAAATTAGTAAAAAAAAAAGGCTATAATGGGAAATTTTAAATAAAAGTGCAACTTTAAAAGTTCTGAGTTGCAAAAAAAACCAGTCCAACAACAAAAAACAAACAAAAAAACCCACGAAATAATATAATCTGAAGTTTCTCAGTAAGAACATCAAATATAAATTAAGGGATAATTCCCATGCAGTCATCATTGATACTGTAAGGCACCAACTTAAATACCTAAATTCAAAAAAAAATTCTAAGAGAACTTTGAAAACAGATACTCTGTAAAAAGTTACAATAGCTGAGAACTAATTGGGCAGAAAAAACTACCGTAACCTTCAAGAATAAAGTGTTATTTAATAGGGAAGGCATTTTTACAAAGGATTTTTGTATTTTCCTATTATGTGCTAGGCAGTACTGTAAATGTTTTACATTTTATGAACTAATGTAATCGTTCCAACCACCTTTTGAGAAAGTGCTGCTATTACCCTCACATTGTAGACTAGGAAACTAAAGCACACAAAAAAGTCTGTACTGTTATCTTTTGAATTGTTTTTGTCCCTCTGCTTCAGAAACTGGCTACACCAAAATAAAATTGTAGACTACCATACGTTTATTAACTCCAAGAATCAAAGACAAACCAAATGTTTGATAGGTCAATGTACTGAAATTAAATGCTCTATCTGTATTTGTTTCGAAGCCCTAAACTTCCAGGAGCCTTTTTGCAGTGTAATACCACAAGAATCATACCTCAATCTGATGACAGATCTTGGTCTCCAGAGCAGCCATTTTTTCGTTATCACCATTTTCAGCCATTGTGGCTATCTGTAAAATTTCCCAAATTGGCATAAAGAGGTTATTCATTTACTTTCTACATGAAACTCAAGACCATTACAACAATGTTTCAAAATTATCAACCTCCCACTGGTTTCCTAAAAGTCAAAATTTTTAATTTCACAGGTTCAATTTCTCTACTCAATTCTCAAATTTCAACAAAAGAAAACTTTGAAATAAGCGATGAAAACCTGAAAAGCTATGGATAATCCACACCCCTTTCAGTAAATCACTGTTTCATCTTCTATAACTAAGTGAGCAGTATCTTCACTTAGCTGATCTAGAAAGCTTTGGGTGGAAAAAAACTCCACTGAACCACTTACCAACCATTACCAGGTTTAAACAGATCACCATCTGTCAGTATATTACTATGGATCTCAATCTTGTTTGGTGTGGGTTTAATTTCTTTTAAAATTAGTCACAGCTGACTTACCAAAAACTTGTTTTCAACAAGATTATGTGTCAAAAGTTGAAGATGAAAAAAATTCAAACATTACAGTCAGGATTAGATTAAATGCTGTATGTTAAGGAACGTATGAAAATGATGATTTGAGGGCCTGGGGACACTAAAACAACATTAAACTGGGAGTATGCCTACTAATTTACAAATATATAGATTAACCTTACAGCCAATTTCCAGTTTCACAACCCTGACAATAGCATTGCAGGAAAAAAATGAGGCTGTGAGGTTGGTCGGCTAGGGATTAGAGTCCTCTGACTTCAAATTACTTGCTTCTAGTACTCTATTATACCATCCGAACACATTGTACAAGAGTATATTTATAAGAATGCATCAAAGATACCTGCCATTAATTAACTCTAGTGATGAACTACCATTGGTACACTTCTTGGAAGCATCGCTTTATACACTGTAATTGCTATGCAATAACCTGGGCACATTGGAAGCTCATGTCTGTATGGTGCGACATCTCACCACAAAATTTTAGCTAATCTTATGCACTGGTTTGTCGACCACAATTCTAAGTTTATTACCGTGATGTAGGTAATAAAGCAAAGGGTGAAACAAAAGAACTATTCAGTCACTATAAGACTTCTTTGGCCTACACCATTTTGGAATTTCATTTCATGAGACCCCTTCCCAGAATGTGCAACTAGAAGTCAACACTACCCATACTTTCCGATTTCGCTCAGAAGCTTTGATGTGCGTGAAACAGGATTACAAAAAACCAAGAAAGTGACGCCAGAGGATCACCTACAGCCCTGATTCCCTGGCCTCCAGTCTGTTCCACAAGATCCAAGGAACCTTTTGATATTTAACCAACGCCAACCTCCTCAGAAACTTACACAGTGGGACCTTAACTTCCGCATTCGGTAACCCTGGGAAGCGGAGATAAGAAACCTTAAAGACGCAGTGGGGATGCGGACAGCCTCTGTCCAAAAAACCTCCAGAGCCCGCTCCCAAAGCAACCACTGGGTCGCCTGGGCCCCAGACACTTGCGTCGAACCCCCGGCTCCCGCGAGGAACACAGGAGCCGGCTCCCCACCTCGCGGCGGCCCGCGCCCCTCAGCCCCCCGCGGCAAGCGAGCCGCCTCCGGCTGCGGCCCACGCGGCGCTTGCCCGGAATGCGAGGGAGACGAGGAGCCGACGCACCCAGCGTGAGGCAGCAAGGAAAGGGAACGCGCCGTCGCGCAGCACGTAAAGCAGGCCCTTTTTTACCTTATTCTCTCTACCCACCGGGAGTTACTCACCTTTACGGTCCCGGTCCCACAGAGCCGCGCCACAGGGTCACTAACAGGGACGGCAACGTCTCCACTTCCCAGCGCCGCACGCTCGCCCAACGCGCGCAAAGAAGATGGGGGCCGTCCCGGCAGCCCTTGCGGCCTGCGTGGGCGGGGCTTCGGGCGGGCCACCGGTTCCGCGTTAGGAGCATGCGCGCCGGCCTCGGGCTCTCGCGGCCGGAGTCCCGGCCTCGCTTCGAGGAGATTGGGTTAGAATGTACCGCGGGGTGTTGGAGGGTTTGAGGGTAAATATTTATTTTTAAGTATTTCTGGACGGCTTTTGTATTTCCAGCCCTAACTTAGGCTCTGCATTCAGATGAAGTTTCGCTTTTTTTCTTTTCGGATTATACTTTTAAAAAATTGTTTTGATTATACGCAATAGTTCCCCCTTAAAAAAATGACAAGTAAAATTTTTAAAAATGAAAGATTCATTGAATCTTAGAGTTGAGGAAACAATACAGTAGAGAAGTTAAGAGCCAGATTTTTGGAATCAGACTACCTGCGTTCAAATAACGGCTTTCTTGTTTACAGACTGTGTGACCTTGGGCAAGTTACTCCTCTATCCCTATATATAAAATGGAGCCAGTGGTATATATCACCTGCTTCATACAGTTGTGAGCGTTAAACGTGATGCAACACATGTACCTTGCTGGGAACTGTGCCTGGCATGTAGTGAGATGAGCAGCATATATTAATTTAAAACAAAAAATGTCATTTTGTAAGACCGAAATGCCATCTAGTGCAGAAACCTATTGCCTCTGCTAGAACCCTAAGAAAAGGGCTTACGCTTTGCACAGTAGCATACTCTTTGCACAGTAATTTTAGTCACTTAAAGGAGTTTTTTTTCATAGTGAGCCAATCTTTTATTTTCCCCTCAATTTTCTTGAAAATTTGAAATATTGGCAAAATAGCCTTTTAAGTGATCTCAGAGTTTTTTGGTAGTCCCAAAACAGATCAAATGAATTTATTTGGAGAAAAAGAAATGCAGTTATAGATTCAATCCAGACATTGCATCAAGCCAATGAGAAAAAAATTTAATAGAATTATGCTCAGGTAGTTTAAATTCATATTAATCATGTTATCTTCTATATACTCAGCAAATAGTTATCTAATCTCTACTTTGTGCCAGACAAAATAAAAACTTAATTCACTTTTTGATTAAGTCAGTGAGAATATAGGTGTTTAACAGGACAAAGTGTCAAGGTACTCCCACTGATCTATTCAGCAAACTGTTTACCACATGCCTACTAATATTCTGGTAAGGAGCTTGGCAATGGGGAATAAAAAGAAGACCCAGACTTTGCCTAGAGACAGTGGCACCTAAACAAATGTCACTGCTCTTTTATGCCCCCACAGTGTCTGGGTAGAACTGCAGATACAGTCTACTACCAGAAACCCCACTTACTGCAGAGCATTTATTAGTGTTCCCATCGGGTCCCTGGTCCTTTATTCTCCCTTCTTTCTCTCTCCCTTTCTTTTCTAGGGGACAAGCTCCATGCAGCCACCACCCTTTAGAGAAAATGAATTCCTGGGTGCACACCAGGAAGGTCCTTTTTTTCAGATGAAGCACCAAGAAGAGTCTCTCTCATGCTGATATTCATCTCTGTCATAACTTTGTAGAGTAATATACTAAAAGACCATCTCTTTGAGTGTAGATTTAGTACAGTCATTTTAGAAAGCAACTTGGTAGTATCTACTAAAGTTTATGATATGCATAGCTGGCTTTAAAGTCTACTCTTAAAAATATATTCTAGGGAAATTTTTATATCTGTGCACAAGAAGAGATGTTCAAGAATATTCATAGCAACATGGTATATAAACGCAAAGAATTGGAAATGCACTTAATTTCCATAAAAAAACTAAATTGTGGTGTAATTAAACAATGAAAGAATAAACTATACAGTGATTAAAAACAAATAAACCAGAACTACATGCGTTGACATTGATGAAGTTCACAAACATGCTGAGTTAAAAAAAAAAAGTTTTAGAAGAAATATAAGTAGCACCCCTAGCCATTGTGGGAATGAAAAATCCCACCTACATTTCTAAACACTAAGAGGTGGTTTTTGCTTTTCCCCTGGCATTCCTCCAATATTGAGAACAATTAGTGTAGGAAAATGACATTATTCTATTTTGGACATTTAGTTAGAAATACTTGTCAGACATCCAGGTAGATATGCTGATAAATGTAGACAGCTGATAAATGAGTTTGAAACTTAGGGGAGAATTCAGTGTTGGAGACACAGATTTTGGAGTTACTAGCATATAGAAGACATTTAAAGCCATGTCATTAGATGAGCTCTCCTAGAGAGAGCATAGACAGTGAAGAGAAGAGGCCCCAACACTGAACCGTCTAACATTCCAACTTTTTGAATATTAGATAAAGGAGGAGAAGCACATACAGGAACTAGAATAAGCACAGCCTGAGAGGTACTAGGCAAATATGGTGCCATAGAAGCTAAAAGGGGAGAATGTTTCAAGGAAGGAATAATCATCTGAGTAAATTTTGCTAAGGATTGCAGCCTGACCAATTTTGTCACTATGGCAGAAACTGCTTTACTTATCCCCTAAAATTGGCTATCCCTTCCTCTATAATAATAAAAATCATCTCTGACTTGTAACCAGATGTGTGGCCAACCAGAGAGTAAAACTACGTTTTTGTTCCAGCCTCCCTTACAGCTAAATAACACTGCATCTGGCTAATGAGATGTGGAAGTGATGTGCATAAATTCTAGGTCATTCCTAAAGAGAATGATTTTGTTCTCTTCCCACTAGCTGGGTGTGGATGTGGTCATGAGCAAAACTGGATCAGGAAAATGAAGGCAACACCATAGTTATGACAAAGCAGCAATAGAAGGGAGCCAAGTCCCTGACAGCCTGCCGCATCATACCAGCCCTAATGGCCCCCTCCTAGAATGGACTTAACATATAATGAGGTTTTTAAAAAAAAAGGAGATATTCTAGCCTTTTGGTCAGAGTTAGGCAACAGATTGGTCACTAAGTGGCAGAATACTCAAATAAATCAAAGCTCCAGACCAAGAGCACCACTCTGAGGCTGCTTGGCTTGTGCTAGACTTTTCTATTTTTGTGTGTGTGTGCAAGATGAATGTCAGAGTGCCTAAAAGCCACATACAGTGTTTCCCTGAGCTTTGCGTTGTAGCACTAGTTTTTTGTCTTCTTGCTGATAGATGTTCGAATGTGTGCAGAAGCTTGTCTGAGACCGCCTTCATTGTAATAGTTCACCTGAGCATGAGGTTCTCGGGGGCAGACGTAGAGCATGCCTCATGTCTGACATTGAGAGGCATCCAATATTCCCCCAACTATCTAATAATTGTGAACAACCAAATTTTCTTGAGTCAATTTGCTACATTTGACCTAGTGAACAGGTTGGTATATACAGAAATTGTAAGTAGACCTTCTATAGAGGACAACACATGGAAGTTGATAAAAGAGCACAGGTTCTTTACTGTCTAAAATAAAATATTTGTGACACGTAAAGGGAAAAGAAGGGGCCTTTGGGGGGGTCAGCTTTTTAAAAAAAACTTTTTAAAAAGTTGAATTATAACATACAAACCGTGAAGTGCATGAATTTTAAGTGTGTGGCTCAATGAAGTTTCACAAATGAATACTACCTTGTAAGCACCATACAGATTGAGATATAAAACATTTTCATCACTCCAGAAAGTTCCCTCTTCCAGTCAATACCCTCCTTAAAAGTAACCAGCATAGATTAGCTTTGCCTGTTCTAGAAGGTCATGTAACTGGAGTCATGAAGTAAATAGGTATGTGGTATATGAACATCCCGCAGTTGATTTACCCATTCTTCTGTTGACAAACATTTGGCTGTTGTGAATAAGCTGCTCTGAAACACACTTATACACGTCTTTGGGTAGAGGCATGCACTCATTTCTGTGAAGTGAATAGCTAAGAGTCAAATTACTGAGTCACAGGGCAGGCCTGTGTTTAGCTTTAATATGTACTGTCAGATAGCTTTCTAAAGTGGTCGAATCATTTTTCACTTGCACCAGCAATGTATCTGTTCAACATCCTAGACAACACATTATCACTCTTTTTAATTTGGGCCATTCTAATGGTGGTGTGGTGGTGTCTTATTGTGCCTTTAATTGGCATTTCCTTGATGATTTACAATGTTGAGCACCTTTCATATGTTTACTTTCCATTTGGACATCCTCCTTTGTGAAATGCCTATCCAAGTGTTTGTCCATTTTTAAAACTGATTTTTAGGATTTCTTTACATAATCTAGATACAAATCCTATGTCAGATATATGAATTGTGAATATCTTGCCCTAGGCTATGGCTTGCTTTATCACTCTCCTATTGGTGTCTTTAGATGGGCATTTCTTTTTATATTGTATTTAAGAAATCATTGCTTACTCAAAAGTCATGACGATATCATCCCCTGACTTCTAGCAGTTTATGTATTATTTTCACATTTAGTTCTGTGATTCATCTCAAGTTAATTTTGAAACACAGTGTAAGGTACACAACCAAGTTCCTTTTTTTCTATATGGATAGAAAAGTAATAGCTCAGCATTATTTATTGAAAAGATTGTTACCGTAGCTAGTCCTAGGGTGGCTACCCCAATTTTTTTAAAGTCAGGAAGTGAAATTAGCCACTTAAAAAATCCAGATAGTACATTCATATTAATAGCTGCATTATTTACAATAGTTAAAACAAGGAAGCAACCCAAGTGTCCATTACTAATGAATGGATAAGCAAAATATGTAATGTACAGACAGTGGGATAGAATTCAATGAATGGGATAGAATTCAATGTATACAATGGAATGCATGTTAAGAAGGAAGTTCTGCAGTATGTTACAGCACGGATGAACCCTGGGCAAATTATGCTAAATGAAATAAGCCAGTCACAAAAATACAAATACCGTTTGATTCCACTTATATGAGGTACTTTGAGTACATAAAGACAGAAAGTATAATGATGGTTGCCAGGGGCTGGAGGGAAGGGCAAATAAGGAATTGTTGTTTAATGGATATAGACATTCATTTTACCAGATTTCCAGAAGAGTTATTCAAAGCAGAATCAACAAAGCATGGATTGAAAACATTCAACAAAGTTTTTTCTAGAAAGTTCCAAAAACTGAAGGTTGAATTTGTCTTGCACTATCAATTACTTACATGGCATATAAGTAAACTATTTGCATAACACTTACATTGTATTAGGTATTATAAGTGATCTAGAGATGATTTAAAATATAGGGGAGGGTGTGTGTAGGTTAAATGCAAATACTATACCAATTTATAAGGGACTTGAGCATCTAAAGATTTTGGTATCCACAGTGGGTCCTGGAACCAATTCCCTGCAAATATCAAGGGACAATTGAATACTCAGACAGATGGACAGAGACACACACACACACACACACACACACACACACACACACACACGGCACATTGTTAAGCCATAAAAATAATTACATCTTCATATTGGTGACAATGTGGATGGACCTTGAGGGCATTATGCCAAGTGAAATAAGTCAGAAAAAAAACAAACAAGTATGATCTCACTTAAACGTGTAATCTATGAAAACAAAACAAAACAAAACCAAGCCCATAGGTACAGAGATGAGACTGGTGATTACCAGAGGCACAGGTGGGAGGTGGGTGAAATGGATGAAGGTGGTTAAACTTACAAACTTCCAGTTATGAAATAAATGTCATAGGAATATAATGTAGAGCAAAGTGACTAATAAACTGAGGGCAGTCATCAGTTTCCAGTCATCAGATTCCTTACACTGTAACTTGCTTAATAAGTAATATCCTGTAATCTGCCTTCACTGATCAAGCTTGCCATCATTGTTCCTGCAAACTGCATAATCTCCAGGTTTCACCACCCTTAGACAACATATCACAAGATTCCTTTAACCAGTCCATATAGGCAACACCTCTGATATATAAGTTCCTACAGTAATGGATGCTTAAGTGTTTTTCAGGAACTATGGAGCAAGTCCTCCCCCACTGAAATGAGTGTCTCATAGACACAGAGACATGGGGTGGGACTCCACCCCCAGGCCTGGGCGTGGAGGGGCACCCCATCTAGTAGACAACTAACAAGGGGTGTGCCTCCACCCCTAGGCCTTCTGATTGACTGAGTGAGTGAGTGAGTGCTTGACAACTCAGTCTCCCTGAGCTCTGGTTGATTGAGAGCTCAGGTTTCTCGTGTTCTGGATTTTTCCTTTCCTCTTCCTCTCCCTTTGCCCACTGCTCATTTCTATCTAAGCTGCCTAGGACTCCCCCCGCTAGTCTTAAGACCACAAATCATGGCAACGTAGATAGCAAGGACCGCTCTAGCTACTTTCTGCTGATCTGGGGCCATGATGGAGCTCGTTGGGGTCCCAGACTAGCTGGCTGTCCTTGGGCAGGATGTGAGTGAAGGGTCGGTATTCATCGAGGGGCTTGACTATAAACGGTCTTGGATGATTGGTTGATTCCCTTGTTATATAATCATTTGAAGTTCATCTCTAGATGAGAAGAAACACCTTTCATAAGAAGGTTACAAAGATAGAGGTCAAATGTATAGAGATAATCCTAGCCAAAGGACGAAAGGGGCAAACAAGGGCCTTAAAAGAATTGATTTCTGTGCTCTCTGTTGGTTTAGGTTTTAGAAAGAAGATGTTGGAAATGATAGTCCAGTGAACTAAAGGAGGAGTAAAAAGAGGGACCCTAATGCCTGAGACATTTTCAATTAGTATTAAAACAGTTTGGTGGGGGCCCTAAAAGAGAAAAGATTTGAACCAGGAGACATTTAAGAAAGTTTTGTCTAACAGGGATCCATAGTCCCCTAGGGTGATGGAAGAGTCTCACCGGAGTGTTGCTTGGAAAGCAGTCGCAGATCGCTAAGAGGTTCACAAGAATATGTGGCTCCCATTGGTGAACCAGATCTCATCAGGATTTTCCAGGAGTTGGTCAGTGAGATCTGTTCTAGCTCCTAGAGAAATGGATAGGGTCTCATGACATAGGTGAAAGGGAAGAGACTCGTCTGGTGATGGTAATAGTGTAGCAGGATTGAGTGTCCCACAAACAGAGACAGTGACACCTGGGTTTTCCAGCAATAATACCTGATATTTAAGAAGCTGAGCATCTAAGAGCCAGAAATGTCCCTTGCCTTTTAAAAGGTCAGACACTTGATGGTTAGCATATGCTTGTATAGGGGCCCTGAGAGTTAGCTTAAAAGCCTCCTCCAGGAGAGTGGAGAGGGCTCCCAACACTCTTAGGGACAGCCTCAAGCAGTGGGGTCTAGCCACTCGGAGAGGTATCCCATAGGCTGTTGGGTAGGACCCAGCCATTGGGTGAGGACCCCCAAGGCTATTCCTCCTCTCTCACGAACATATAACTGGAAGGGCCTTATGGGATCTGGAAGCCCCAAGGCCGGAGATCTTACTAGATTTTTTCATTCTTTCATTGCTTCCTGTTGGGAAGGACACCACTGGAGAGATCTTCTACCCAATCATCTACCCCGAAGGCCCCTTCTGAGTAGCTGGGGACCTCAGATCCCCATGAATCAGCTCATGCACCTGGCATTTAAAGTATTGAACAATAGAGACAGGGCTAAAGAGGCAAAAAGGATTCAGGGACAACAGTGAAAGGCGCAATTCTTAGCGGCAGCCTTCATCTCTGCACCACCTCAGAGTTACCCTCCACCAAGACTCATGGCGAGGACAAGATCCAGGATGCCTCCATCAGAGCCACTGTCTCACCAAAAAGGGACCTGTTTTAAGTACAGCCAGGAGGGCCACTGGGAAAACAAATGCCCCATTTATGGGGAAAGTCCACCAGGACCCTGTCCCATATGCAAACAAAAAGGCCACTGGAAGTGAGGCTGCTCTCAGTCCCAAAGGGGCTTGAGGCTCCCAAACCAAGAACGGCTGAGATGAATAAAGGCTGATGGGGCCCGGGACCCTCCCTGTCTCCTACAGGACACCAGGTCATTTCTCCAGCGGAGCCTTGGGTAACCCTTGATGTGACAGGTAGAAAAGTTGTCATATTAGATAAGGGAGCCACCTACTCTGTGCTAACTGATTTCCCTGGACCCTTGTCCTTCCAATCCTGTGTAATAACAGAGATCAGTAGAAGGCCCCCAACAAGGTACTGACTAAAAATTTACTTTTACACATGAGTTTTGGCTGGTGGCTGAGTGCCCCATCCCCTCGTTAGGAAGGGACCTACTTGCTCAGTAAATCCCAAGAAATAATCCAATTTGAAGACCCTTACAAGACATGCACCCCCCAAAATGTCTACTCTTGGCTTTGGGAGCCTGCCTCAGTCCCAAGCCAGAAGAGGTCTCCCTTCCACTCCATATTGATTCTCAAGTAAACCCTGCTGTCTGGGAAACTGAGGTCCCTGACAGAGCTACTATTGTCAGGTTAGCATCAGAAATGGGACCATGTGAGGCTACAGTTAAGCCTCTTCAGATCAGAGGACAAACCAAGAGCCTTAATTAAAAAATTTCTCAAACTCAGGAAGGTTCCTCAAAAATGTTTGTAAATAGGTGGCCAAATGATAGGCCATCGGTTGGACTAAACTGACCACAGCTGATACTCGGAGCCTAATAAACATTTTTTGGAAAAGTCTCCCCTAAGCTAGAAGAGAAAAAACAAAACTGTCTTTGTTTTACAAATCTAGTCTTTATAGGATCAAAGGTGTGTCTCCAAAAATGATACAAAGCCCACCAATCCTTCTACCACTCCCAAAACCTCCCCTGTGTATTTATCTTAAGAGACAAATATTTAAAAAAAAACTTTTTTCTGGCCTTTAAAAAACAAAGTCTTTCTAGGAGAAACATGCCTTTGAGATACAAATATTCTACCTTGTCTTCTCCAGGAACTCTGATCTCACTATCTTTTTAAAATACAAATTAAAAAAAAAAGTGGGGGAATAAATAATTTAGAACTTAATTTGCTAAGGACAAGTAAAATTTTTATCTCTTTTTCATAAATATTAGTAAAAAGGCTTAGCCATCTAGATGAGCAACTTTGATTTGTTCTATCTGCCAAAAACCCCAGTTTAATTCCAACCTCTTTTGTAGCCAGTGGGTTTTACTTTGTTCTATCTGATTCATGACTAAAATTTAAAAATGAAAACTATAAGGTATCTGGTTTGTATGTCATAGATGTATGGTATTGGCACAATTAAATGGCAAAAGAGCTCTTTAATTGGCTGAAAGGAAATTAAGTACTTATATAAATACTAAAACATAGAGAAAACTGGCCAAAATAAATTTCAGGTTCACTTTACCTAAAAAGGATTCAGTGCTGGTATTGGTATTGAAGCTAGCTTAAGCTTGTTGGTTTAATTAATATAAACGTGTCTTTAGAGACATCAGTGTTAAGTATAATACTTCTGTTGTGCCTAGGCTTTCTAGAGGTCAAGGAAAACTTTTATTATTTCAGTTACAAATTTGTCAACAAAAAAAGTAACTCAATGTAAAAAAAACTTTCAAAAAGTAAACAAAATATGAGATTTGGGGTAAACTCTATAGGAGTTTTCTTTTGAAAGTATCTACCTAAAATTGTCTCTCCAAATTTCGGTACTTAAAGCTTAAAATTAAGTTATAAAGTTCACTGACAATCTGTGTCATTTAGAAAATATTAAAACATTAATTGCTGGGCAGGTCTAAGTTTATCTACCTTTGCCTTAGTGTTGCTGAAAGATGGGCCCCCTTCCCTGAGGAGCCAAATAACCAAGAGACAAGGTCTTGGAGCTTAGAAGAAAAGAGGCAAATAGATAAACAAGATTATACCGTATAGCACAGGGAAATATATACAAGATCTTGTAGTAGCTCACAGCGGGAAAAAAAATGTGGCAATGAATATATGTATGTTCATGTATAACTGAAAAATTGTGCTCTACACTGGAATTTGACACATTGTAAAATGACTATAACTCAATAAAAAAAAGTTAAAAAAAAAAAGCAAGGCAATTTTATTGCTTTGCTGGGCAAAGGGGACTCACAGCAGGCTAGTGCATGCACAATTGTGAACCCACCTTGGAGATAGGGTGGGGTGGTTATATAGCCATACCTCAAATAATAAAGCATTGATAACAAGCAACAGAATCATCATCTCATCAAAAGACTTAGAATGGCGACATGATGCCCCCAGGCGACCAATTCTATAGAGGCCAGAGGTTAGAGCTCTTTATCTTCTAAGCACTCAAGGTGTGGTCTTCTTGGTAATTCTAGCTATTTTGTAAGGTTACAGTCCTGTGACCTTCTCCTTGGAGAAGGACTCAGAGACTAAGCTTGATTATTACTTTCAATGACTGGAATAAAGTAGAATCAGTAAGATCAATAGCTTTAGTTTTAACAACGGGCCTGGAACTGTGAGTAGCAACTGGTCAGTCAGGTCAGTTGACCATTTCAAGGGCAAGCATAAGAAAAGCAATTTGTTGGCCTAAGTGTGGCCATTTTATTAATCCTCCTTCAAAATCCCCACTGCCAGTTTCTCTCATTCCATTTCTATGGAAATTTGGAGATAGGCGTCGTGTTCATATGGCTGCTTCCTGCGAATGGGGGCATCGTTTCGGGGGCCCTTGAAATGGAATGAGTGAACCTGATCTTGCCATGTGGCTGGGGGTTCAGAAAGAGCCTTAGCTGCTCATTTCCCACAATCAGACAAAGGAAAACAGTCTAAATATTAGATATATACCAACTCCTATTAACAGAAGTGATAACAGAAACTGTAGAATTCCCATAAGAATGGATCTGAGACCTTGGGGTACCCATGAAAAGAGACCAGAAAACCAGATGTTAAATTGGGTTGTAACTTTTCACACATAATGCATCTGAATCCCCTACATTATGTATTTGTTGTTTTATGTCCTCCAGGGCAGTTGTGATGTTCCTGGATTCACCAGGTAGGAAAGTACTACAGGCAGTATGAATCCAGAAACTCAATAACTACAAGAGGAGAACTGAGATCCATAAGGTTGTAGCTACAAGTTGCCAGCAGGCACTGCTTTAGAATGGCTGGTGGCATTAATTTTGGCACCACTCAGAAAACACAAGTTCTCAGCAATACAGAAACTTGTCTGGAATCACATCTACACTGGTTACCTAGTTTTACCTTGGGTGTCTGAACTATAGTTATTCCATTTTGATTTTCAAATGCATTTTCCTCCTTAATGGCCAAAGCAGATGTTACCATTAATGACTTTAGTGCTTTTCTACATATGAGGAGATGCAAGAATTTGGACTCATATAAATCTTTTCCTGAAATATCTAACTATCTGAAGGCCTATTCAGCCAGTTTTCCCAGAGCACAGAGGGCCTCATGGCTGATCTCCACCCTGCACTTCTTTCAGGGAGTGTTGGAGGTCAGCGGCTGCAGCGGCTTGTAATTTAATCCAAGCAGAGGTAGATGGCAAGTGCCAACGTGATCCAATCCTTGCAGAGGCAGATGGCGAGAGCCCTCACGATCATAAATTTGACCATGGCTTGGCATGACCATTTTGCCCCACGGTGCTAGGAATGCTTATTCTTA
Organism: Vicugna pacos; assembly: GCF_048564905.1. Lineage (NCBI taxonomy): Eukaryota > Metazoa > Chordata > Mammalia > Artiodactyla > Camelidae > Vicugna > Vicugna pacos. The sequence continues at coordinate 43,055,846 of NC_132991.1, read as the reverse complement.
GGTCAGGTGAGGATTTTATTGATAGGCCACTCAATGTGCTATTATGGGACTAGGCCTTATTAACAGTAGCAAAAATATCTCTGGATCACCTGTCTTACTAGCCTGTTATGATCCAGGAAAATATTCCCTCTTCTTACTTCTTACCATATCTAGAGTTGCACTAGTACAATCATTGGGCTCATACAGAAGTATATATCTGGTCTACTGTTTTAAGTTACCTAGTCATTATTTTATCAGAGGGTCAGTCACATATTTGGTAATGCAAGAAACAACAATTTTGTAAAACAGGAAAAATACAAATAGTATAGTTAGCAGTATTAGTAAGGTCATAAGTAAGAATTTAAGCCAAAAACTTCCATTAGGTGCAGCTCAGTGCATCCACCAGGTCATCTGACTTAGTCTGTTCTGTACCAATCCTTATCTTTAAGGAAAATGTTTTACAGGCATTGTTCATAAGCAATGATATGAGCAATTATCAACGTAATTGGTATACAGGCCTGGTCCAGTGTCTTGGGTCAGCTGTCTACCTCAGATTTCATCTTCTTCTCATCCTGGTCTGGTAGCTTCTTCTCCATTTGGGCACTGTTTTAAGGTAAGCAGTCCTCTACAGGCCAGTCCAGTGCAGGGGCTCTTTCTGACTGGAAATTAATCCAAAAGTCAATTTCTTTTACCTTTCACTGTGCATGGCCTAGTTAAGAATACCTGATAAAGGGTCCTTCCATTCAGGCTGAAGGTAGTTCTTTAACTCACATTTGTTCCAGTATGTATAATCCCCTGGTTGCAGGTGATGGGGCATCAGATCTTCATCCGAGGATAGATTACAGAGCTTCAGAAACAAACCTGGAGTGTCCTTTTAATAATTCAACTAAACTTTGCAGCTATGTAACATAACAGCAAGGAATGATCTGGGAAGTGAGTCTTAGTAAATATAGACCTCAATGAGCAAAATTAGAATTTAATATCCACTAAAATATAATCTTTTTCTCTCTAAAGTTACCCTCATTTTATAAAATACAGCCAAATCAAGATTAATTTGTCTGCAAATTAAGTCTGATTATTTGATCATATAGGCTCTTTTAAATTGGCTGTGTTGGAACTTTTAATAGGGAGTCTTAGGCTAGAATTTTAATAAGGTTTTTTACAGCCAAGAAAGCCACATGAAGGGCTTGTCATAGATTTTGTCTTACAGACTTAGGTGAATCCTTTTCTCTTCAAAGTCCTCAAAATACCTTAAGATTCCTATACCTGTTAGAAGGTAATTTTCCTAATTTATCTGATAAAGCCACTGGGAACCTAAAAGTTTCCAGTCTCTGGAGGGATCAGATAGAGAGAAAAGATAACTGTTTTAATTCTACTTACAAAGGTATAGTTTACCAAACTGCTGTAAGTCATAATTAGCTTGAGAAGAAGGACTTCTTCATTTCTGGAGAACACAAATTAAAAGCCAGTAATATTTCAGACAAAGCAAAAAATTATAACCATATTCATCAGTTTACTCAGTCCCATCTAACTAATCCTTTCTCTTTTTTTTTTAATTGATTTATAATCATTTTTTTTTCAGTTGCATCATCTTCTTCATTGTATTTTAATTATTTCAATTTCCCTTCCCCCAAATTATATAAGAACATAGTTTTAAAAAGTCAAATAGTACTAACAGCTCCTAACAAAAGCCAGCTGTCCCTTAACCCATTCCTACATTTTTCCTGAGTCCCTTTTCCCAAAGGCGATTACTTTAAACAATTTACAGACACTTAACTCATATTCATCAGTAATATGTTTATACCACTATTTTTTTAACATTTTTTATTGATTTATAATCATTTTACAATGTTGTGTCAAATTCCAGTGTTCAGCACAACTTTTCAGTTATACATGAACATATATATATTCATTGTCACATTTTTTTCTAACTAATCCTTTCTTTTCGTTGTTATCAGTTTTATGAAATCAGTTTTCATCAGACTTTTAAAATTTCTTACCCAGTTTAGTTCAGTGCTATAGTTTGAAGTTTATCAGAAACCAGTAAATCTCCCTGAAGAGAAAGCATTTTGCAAAAGCATCAAAATAAAACAATAACTGTCTATAAATGACAAAAGATTTAAAAGCATGGTTAAACTCTTAGTTACACTGTAATCGATAAAGAAACATGGTTACAATAACCATAATTATGACTGGTAACATTTCAGATATACCAGATTTTTAGGGATTCCATGTAATTTCCAGAATATCTACATCAATATTTTTTTCATACAGTATAACCTAGGAAGATTTATTATTCATTTGACAATACTTCCCATGTCATTTAACATACCAAATGAAACTTACTAGTTTAAAATCTCTCTTTGAGGTGTTTCAGGAGTCCTCTGAAGCATCCCAGATTTAGCTGGAGGTCAAAAGAATTCTGATTAAAATTTGATATTTGGGAAGCTTGCTAAGAAGTTTGAAAACAATTGGTCAGATAAAAGTATAGGTTACTGTGAAAGAATACTTATTCATTAACGATAAAAATATTTCAAGGGTAAATACAGAACAGATCACTTAAGGGGTAAAAGAAACTTTACAATCTGTTACTAAAGGCAGATTAACATTTTAAGAAAACTTTGTCCTCATAACAGAGAGAGAACTAAGTCTAGTCTTGTACCAGCTTACTTCTAAGATTCATTTAATGAACTAAATTTATTTTAAACTTAGCCAATCCCAGCCATATACAAAACTCTTTTCTCAGGGTTCCTCTTTCACAAACCTTCCACAACTTTCTGTATTCATATAATTTTTTCCCTTATTTTGTTTTTCATTCAGAAGCAACTAGCTTTAGGACAAAGTCACTATTTTTTTCATTAACAAAATATAATTCCATTCCTTATACCTTCTTTCACTGAAAACATTCATCTTTCTTTCCTAGCATAGTGAGATGTTTTCCTTAGTAGAAGAGAATATTTCAAGGTGCCACCAAACATGTATTAATATTTATTTCTAAATATCTTTAGTTTCTCTGTAAGAGGAAGTCAATACTCAGCAATTAATGTTTTGATACCTTATTTTATCTGAAAATGACCTAGCTATATAGTAAACTCCCATCATTTAACTTAATTTAGCAAAATTCTAAAATTTTAAATTACCAAATATCTGAGGAGATCATTTGAGTAGATATTTCTGAAATAATCATTCCTAAAAAGTTTACCCAAAAGCTCTTTCTCATTTGCATTTAATTTACTTAGAAGAATATTACACCAAGTTGTTCTTCTTGCTGGCAGATTTGCAACAGATATGACAGGGTCTTATTGGACTTCTATTAAACCTAAGTACAATAATAGATTTATACCTAACATTAATGAATCTTGAAACATGTCTATATTAATTAAACCAATAAGCATAAGCTAGCTTCAAATAACAGATATTGATTCAGTACTGAATAAATTTTTAGATCACATGAACCTGATTTTCATTCTGGCCAGTTTCTTTCATATTTCTGAATATTTATATAAGCTTTTAATTTTCTTTAAGCCAATTAAATAGCGCTCTTTTACAAATTAATTTTGGCCATGCTACATACATACAACACACAAATAGGTACATACAAATACACATAGAGACCTCATAGTTTCTATTTTAAACTTTTAGCCATGAATCAAATACAACAATATAAGACTCATCAGTTACAAGAGGTTGGATTCAAACTGGTTTTTCTGCAGGTTGAACAAATCAAAGTTGCCTGTCTAGACAGCTAAACATTTTTACTAACTTCTATGCAAGATATTTAAGATTTCTATTTGTTTCCAAATTATTCCCTTTCTCAAAATTTGCATTCCAGAGTTCATAACAGCAGTTGAGTCATTGATACTGACACATAAGTTTAGAAGTTAGAAGTTAGAATTTAGAAAGTCCATTAGTTGAGACCCCACTGTCAGTTGTACCAAAGGCTCTTGGGTGGCAATTGTTACAGCGGTCTTTAAAATGGCTAAGAGCCCTGGGCCCTGGCAGTCATTACCTTCCTCATTATGGGCTTTCATAAAGGCTTGTATGTATGGTGTTTCTTCCTATTTACCTTTTCTCTTTCTAACTGGAGAATGGTTTAGTAATTTACCAACCCATTTTTAGGCCAGCATTCCCCAGAGCCTAAAGTGTGCATTACTCAAGCAGTATTACAGTAAAATGCCATCTTTTTCTTAGTCATAGGTGAATAACTATAATTAGACCAGTCATTCAAAAATCTCACCCAGTGAGCTATTAGATGGAACAGACAGCACAACCCCATAGCAACTTATTTCAAATACAAAGTATAAATACAAATACAAATTTCAGATTGCAATACTAGGCCTTTGTTGGTAAATGGAAGCACAAACTTACAAACAACAGGCTAAAAAAATTCAAATTTCAAACTACAAATACTTTCACTTCTAAGTCCTCTCATCCCGAGATCTCTGTTACATGGGTACCTGTTTCAAATACAAACGAGAGTTCCCCACCTGTCTAATTAGAGAACTCTCAGGTGAGATCAAGGGGCCTCAGTTGTCACCAGGAACTTACCCTAGGCTTGCCGATCAGATGCGGCGCTTCAGAAAAAACAGAAGCATCTTTTCTTCCTCCAAGGAGTTAGTTCGGGCGATTGTGGTCCGCTGACACGTGGAAGGGCAAGGGATGAAAGGATCCCCAGAGCAAAAGAGGCCCTGACAGCTGCTGGGCTGTTCTCTGTTGTCCCTCCGTAGGCCCGGAGAGGCAGTCCTTCGAGCCTTGTTGGCCCGGCAGCAGGGTGGAACCTGAAGCCCCTCTTAGAAAAGAGGGTGTTTCATGCCTCACATGGGCACCATGAATTTGTTTTTGTTGCCGAAAGATCCGCCCCCTTCCCTGATGAGCCAAATAACCCAGAGACAAGATCTTGGAGCTTAGAAGAAAAGAGTCAATTTTATTGCTTTGCCGGGCAAAGAGGATTCACAGCAGGCTAGTGCCTTCAAAACTGTGAACCCACCTTGGGGATGGGGCAGGGTGGTTATATAGCCATACCTCAAACAATAAAGCAGAAATATTTTCTCATCAGAAGACTTATAATGGTGACATGATGCCTCCAGGCGACCAATTCTATAGAGGCCAGCAGTTAGATCTCTTTATCCCCTAAGCACTCAAGGTGTGGTCTTCTTGGAAATTCAGGCTATTTTGTAAGGTTACAGTCCTGTGACCTTCTCCTTGGAGAAGGACTCAGAGACTAAGCTTGATTTTACTTTCAATGACTGGAATAAAGTAGAATCAGTAAGATCAATAGCTTTAGTTTTAACAACGGGCCTGGAACTGTGAGTAGCAACTGGTCAGTCAGGTCAGTTGACCATTTTAAGGGCAAGCATAATAATAAGCAATTTGTTGGCCTAAGTGTGGCCATTTTATTAATCCTCCTTCATTAGGGGAAAAAAAACTAAAACTAAAAGCTTCTAATCAGGAAATGGTGATATGACAATCAATTCACAGTTTCTTGCTTCTTGGTTTTTGCCAGAGATTTAAGGTTTTTAAGGGTTAAAATTATGATATATGTAATTAAAGCTCCTAAAATAAGTATTTCAGTAAACAGTGGGAAAATAAGGTGTATGTTTTCAGGTAAAAGTTTCATTAAAAAAAAGGTTTCATACATAATCAGGATTTTGAATATCTAACAAATTCTAAAAGTTCTTTGTAGCCCCAGCTAACTTTAAGATGACTTAAAGAAAACCTGAGACAACTCAGATATCATGTTACCTAGGATTACTTAATATGTAAAGTTAAATATAATCAGTCCTAATTCTAGTAATTACAAACAAATCTATCAATTACAGATGTTTAACCATGTCTTTTAAGTCTTTTTTGTTGTTACAGACTATCAAGTTGTTACAAAGGTGCTTCATCTTTAAAAATATTCATCACAAGTCAATGGAAACTGTGGGTTACAACACTCCCACGTCAAATGATTGCTATGCAAAGATTCCAGCCCATACCCTCAGCCCTCTGGACACAAAAACAAAAGTCTGTCCTGCCCCTGGGGCCCCTAGATTATGCATTCAGAGATTTTTACTCCCCGCTAGGCAGGATCAATACCCCTACTCAGCCTGGCCTGGAAGTAGTTTTAAGAAGGCAGACCGTCGCCCCTCTACAACCACAGAAGATTATGGGAGTAAAATCTCTGAGGGGGGAATGAGACAGGAAAGGGGCAGGGCACAGCCATTCAAGGAATAACACAGCAATTAACACCAGAATGGCGAAAGATTCAACCCCCAGTAGGCTCTGAGGCTCAAGATGGTAGGAGATTTGACTTCTAGTAGACCTTGAGCTTCATTACATTCCCGTTGTAATATATTAGCATGGTGACTAACAAGTCCACAGGCGCCATGACAGTCCCAAGGCTAGCCACAAAAGGTCAGAGTGGGAAAAGGCCAATTTTCTGGGAATCCCAGCCCTTTCCCCAGACTAGATAGACTGGTCCTTCCAGTTACTAACATGTAAAGCTACTGAGCTCATAAAAACTGACAAAATGGGCGCCTGGTGGCTGCCGCCCCCTCTCTATCCCTCTTTGGAGACGGCCCACACTCTGTCTATGGAATGTGTACCTACTTTTACTCTAATCTGAGCACCCAAAGCCCACACCTCATGGTCTTCTTCTTGCCTCTTTATGTATCTCTAAATAAATCTACCTTTACTCAAACAAAAACAAAAACAAAAAGGTGATTTGTCCCTCATATGAGCAGAGGACTAAGTTAGACAGGCCTAGGGGTGGATGTACACCTATATAATGTACATATTTTACATGTGTATATATATATATCATATTTTATAGGTATATATATTATACATGTATATATTATATAACATACGTATATATACACACATATTATATACATTTCCATATACAGACGTGTATATATAACATATATATTATATATATATATCCACACACTGACATGTGTATACACATATATAATACATATTATATGTGTATATATTATATATGTATAAATATACATATATTATATAATATACATATTATATAATATATATACATATCCATACACAGGCATGTGTATTTACATGCACCCATAAAATAGATATATGATATGGCTGCACATTCATACCTAGACCTTTGTATGGATGTGCACCCCTTTAATAGACACATGATATGGGTGCACTATGCCTCCACCCACAGGCCTGTGTGTGGAGGGGCGCCCCATCTCATAGACACATGATTAGGGTGCACTTCACCTCCACCCCGGCCTGGGGATGGAGGGGCACTCCATCTCATAGACAGATGATGCTGCTTTTGACTATTCAACTGGGCCTGTGCAAGTGTCCAGTGGATGATCTTTGATGTCAGATGGTCAAAAACTCCACTCTCAGATCACACTATCATTGTTAATTTCTGAACATGCGTCCAATGGATCATGTAATTCAGATGCACCTGAACAGAACATAGATTATTATACTTTTTTCTTGGGTCCAATTGTCTTTTCCTATAACTTAGACCACCTTGCTTCTTTATCCCATCAGTAGCCCGAGCCCCTCTCCTTTATGGAGGCAGATTTGAGATTTGTTCTCAGGTGTCCTCCCCGCTTGTCTGCCTTGTGAATAAACCCTTTCTCTGCTGCAAAGCTTGGAGTCCCAGTGTTTGGCTTGCCACCATCCAGCAGATTACATATTGAAATGCTGTTGAGAAAGCAAATCTTAAAAGTTCTCATCACAATGGTAAAAATTGTAACTATGTATGGTGACTAATGATAATTAGCCTTATTGTGGTGATCATTTTGCGAGAATATAAATGTCAAATCATTATGTTGTACACCTGTAACTAATTTAATGTTACATGTCAACTATAACTCTGTTTTTAAAAGAGTAAAAAAAAATGGTTAAGATAGAAGATTTATGTTATTTATATATTTCCACAAGATTAAAAAAAAAAAAAAGAAAGAAAGAAACCAGGTAATAAGAAGCTAAAAAGAAGATAATTCGCCTTTGATGGCCCACTTTGGGGTTATGACTAAGCTGATCTCCTAAAAATAAAGACATTTATAAAGAGTGATTTTATAAAGGAAGTTAAATGTGGACTGAAGAATTTGCTGTTTCCACAAGACTGATAGTACAAACTGTATCAGAGCCCCAGCAGGAAAAATTGATATACTCAAACTGGGGAGCTGGAATAGAGTTTGATAAGCTATTTTCTACAGGGGTGTGGGCAGGGCATAAATAAACTCTGAGGGAGAGTGCCTATCCCAGGGTTAGGAATATTGAGAGCTCCATGACCATCCGAAGGGCTGACCAGGTGAAAGAAGGGAGAGGTCAACAAGTGAGTAGAAGCTATGAAGCAGTATCAAGAAGAAATCCAGGAACTTAATGAAGTTGCAAGACATTGGCCATGGTCCACATTAGTTATGGGAATACAGCAAGAAAACAGACAAATTAGAGAATTGCAACAAGAAAACAAAGAACTACGTACATCCCTGGAAGAACATGGCTGCCTTGGAACTTATAATGAGCAAGTATCAAGAGCAAATGTTTAGATTGCTAATGGCTAGCAAAAAAGATGATCCAGGTATAATAATGAAGTTAAAAGAGAAGCATTCTAAGATTGACATGGTGCATCCTAACAACTCCGAAGGATTCTTCCTTGATGCACCTCAACATGGACTGGAGAGGAGGCACTTGGAAACAAATCGGAATGAATTACAAACACATGTTTACCAGATAACTGAAATGGCAGCAGTAATGAGGAAAGCCATTGAAACTGATGAGCAGCAGGGTTGCAAGAAACAGGAACGAATATTTTAACTTGAATAAGAAAATAAAGGCTTGAGAGAGATCCTTCAAATAACTCAAGAATCATTCTTGAACCTTAGGAAAGACGATGTCTCAGAAAATACATCTTTGTCAGCATTAGTGACCAGTAGTGACCTGAGTCTGAGGAAGAGATGAAGAGCTTTTCTGTCTGTGAACTTGTTACAAGGCTCCAAACATCACTGGGACTGGCCTATTAAATGAATAAATTAACAGAAAAATCCAAAAATAAAATAAAATAAAATCTGAGAAAATTTTGTATAAGATTAATGGAGTATGAAGCTAAAGTGATAAAGAGAATGACAGAAATCAGTGGGAATTACTCTGACTTCAAGAAACTATAATAAAAAAGTTTTTAGGCCACACCAATAGCAGCAATTAATTAATAAGAAGAGAGAAATATCAAAAAAGAAATGAGGACGCTTCTTGGATTATTTATAATTAAATTACTACAGAAGAAAGAATCCTAAGAACACATTGGAAGAAACTAAATTTTTGATTATTTGAAGATAATGATACAACAAATACAACCTAAAATTATAATACACCATTACAATGACATCGATGACAAACTGTTTAATGAATGCCATCAAGTACATTTACATGCCTTGAAATCTTACAGCCTATATATAAAATAGACTGATAGAAGTCTTCCCAAATTTGGTAATACTCTTAAATATTTACAAGGCATCACCAGCAACAATAAGCCAACATTTTTCTAAGAAACTAATAATATAAAAACATTCTAGAGGAATTCTAACTATCCTAGAGGAAAGACTTTATAGCCTTTCTGTAGAAAATACCCCCGCTATAGAAAATATTACAAAATTATTGTCATATGAAAATTTATCAAAGTCTATGCAGCCAAAATGTGTAGGAAGAAAGTACTGCAGAGCTGTTTTTGGAAATTAACTGATTTAAAATGTTTATTTTTTCTGGATTTTGTGGTATTTGTCTTTGTTGTGATTTATTTATCTGCTTAAAGAGATACTCATTTTTCCATCTAATTTGGTATTTTTTCTTAAAGAGGCCCCCAAATTGCATTTAGCATCATGCCTCACAAACTCTGATATGACCCTAACCAGAATACAACACAAAAGAAGCAGGTGTTAGGCTAACTTCAACAATAATAACAGCAGCAATTAAATTAGAATATGAGGCACTCTCCCTTGATAGACGACAGGCATACACATATTTTAAAGAGTCTAGGAACCTCACTAAGATGGAGGGGGTTAAAAAGCAAAACCAACTGAGGTGGGTAAGTTGCATTTTGGAGGAAACGCGGACCCACACAACTTTGGCAACGAAGTGGTGGAAAATCATTCCAGAAGTAAAGCTACTTTAATTGGCTATCATGCAGAGACCTGCCAGGAAAGCTCTGTGGGGACTGAAATAGTATAGGAAGTCCTGGCAGAATCTCCTCTAACACACAAACTGAAACCATACTTTGAGGGCAGCTCCTCCTATTGGAAGGACTCCTCTAATACACACGTTAGGGAGCATAGTTGTGCTATTAGAAAAATCCCAGGGGAAAGAATTCGATCTTACTCATTCAAAAACAGAAATGAAGCAATAAATTAATTCTAAAGAACTATGGAAAATTTTGAATTAGGAGCCCTAAAAGGAAGAAATCAGATGAAATATTGTAAAGATATTGTTAGAGCAGGCAGATAACTAGATATGAGCAGAGAAAGGGGTACACAGACCAAATGGCAGGAAATGGGCAGAAAGGAGGGTCACAAGCCTAATGCAGGAAAACATACATCATATAAGCACCAGGGGCCCCTGGGCAGGGAAAGAAAAGTAGGAATCTTTGGGCTGATAAGGGGCCACAGCTTTTGGCCTGGAGACCAAAAAAGAATGGTCAGAAAAGGCAGGAATTTCCAGTGTCCAAATGTAACCTTTTGCTCATTACGCCCTCATTTCAATAAAATTAGCCTTGCACCTACACCATGACACTTTTGATCCAGACTAAATAAGGACAAAAATCCATCCTCCCTTTGGGAAGGTGGAGTTGGGATGATAACCAGGAAATACGATCCCAAGCCCTTCCCTCATCAATGAATATTCCACCCCTTCATTTTTACACCCTATATAAGTAACTTGCCAGAGAAACTCAGGGCAGCCGCTCACCTGAGCCTGCTCACTCTCCCCTTAAGAGTGTACTATCCATCCTTTAATAAATCCTCACTTTACTTTTTTAACCTCTAAGTCTTGTCTCTGAATTCATTCTGGGACGGGACAAGAACCTGGAACATTGGTTGGATCCATCGGCAACAATATTACTAATAAGCTATTCATAGATTTGAAAAGACGAGAGCTCAGAGAATTTCAAGTTTTGGGGGTTTTGGTTTTGGTTTTGGTTTGTTTTCATTTTTATTATGAGAATTTTCAAGCATACACCAAAAGCAGAAAGAATAGTAAAACAACTCTCCAAATAGCCATCATCCAGGTTTTACATCACCGTATGACCAATTTTGTTTTATCTACATGCCACCACTTTCCCAAAGCCCTCACTAGACTATTTTAGAGCAAATGGCAGACATCATGGTTCCATCTACAAAATCTTGTGTCTGAACCATTAAGGACTTAAAAAAAAAAGAACCATTTTTTTTTACCATTATCGTACTCAAAAAATAAAATTTTACAAAATTATTTAATGTCATCAAAATCTAGTCAGTATTCAAATTTCCTTGATTGTCCCATAAATATTTTTTCAGTTTCTTTATTTAAATCAGGATCCAAATGCTATTCACATATTGCATTGTTGATAATGGCTGTTAAATTTTTTTTAATTTATAGATTCTTTTCTTTTGTTTTTCTTCACCATTTATTTGTTAATGAAATCAAGTCATTTTCCCTATAGAATTTGTTACATTCTAGTTTTGGCTGATTGTATCCTGGGCTGTTATTTAAAATGTTCCTCTGTTCCCTGTATTTCCTATAAACTGAAAATTAGGTCTAAAGGCTTTATAAGATTCAGGCTAGATGTTTTGGGAGAAATACTTCATAGGTGATGCTGTGTTCTTATTGCATTATATCAGAAGGCATGTAATGTCTGTCTTTCTTTTTAGGATATGAAAATTAACCAGTGGGTTCAAGCGTTGTCAGCCTGGTCGATCATGTAAAGTTCTCCATCAGCCTCTTGCCTAATGATTTTAGCAGCTGTTGATAATCACTGACTAAACTCATTATTTCATTAAGGTGGCAAAATGGTGAGTGCTTATCATTCCTTCTCCATAGTTAGCTAGAATTCTTCTATTAAAAAAATTACCACATTCATGTTTTAGTTTCCTTGATGTACAGCTGATACAGGAAAGGTAGGATATATGCTTGATTTTTCTTCTTTTCACCAATTTTCAGAATAATGTCCTTTAATGGATGAGGAAGCACTTATGTGTTGGTTCTGATAAGGTACAAAGGCCAGGACTTAGAGTCTTAATTCATATACAAAAACAGTAACAAATGCTATATTGGGGAAGTGAGGGGTAGAAGGGCAGCATGGAAGAGGAACAACTTCCCCTGAGAACTGATGTCTTAACTAAGACCCGAAAATGACTCACTTGGCTTTTTTCCCACCCATCCAGTAATGCCACTGTGCCCCACCTCCTTCTTTCCCACAGACACTGGAAGCTCAAGCCTCCCAGTCCCCTCCTCTGTGTGGCCATGCTCTTTCTGCTCCGCACAGCTCCCAATCTGACCAAGTCCCCCACCCTTCCAGGCCCTTATTAAAACCAACACATAAGTGCTTCCTCATCTATTAAAGGACATCATGTCATATCTGGGACCAACACATTAAGGTTGACTCCGTATAAACCCCTGAGCTTTCATAGCGTGATGACATTTGTTCTCAGGGCAGGGGTGCACACTATCCCTCCGGTCTCCTAACCCTGGAAGCTGAGACTCTGTCCAGAGGCTCTGGACCTCATTTCCATCAGACCCCCTCTTTCCACATCCAGGCCACAGGTACAGCTGAGGTTGCTGCCAGGGAAAAAGAGAATCCGTGCCTACAAGGTGACCAATGAGCCATTGCAACACCACTGCAAGGTTAAGTACTATGGCTTTCCACCCCTACTCCAAAGAAAAGCTGGAATCAGAGGTAAAAGTGTGTAGTATTGTGGTACACTCATACAGAAGGCCTATTTTAGATAGATGAAATAATTCCATACTGGATAATCTCTTATTATGTTTTAAAATTCTATTAAAAATACAACTAATTTGAGAAAGCAGGGCTCCTCACTATTACATCAATAGAATGACTGCCCCAGGGTTCATCATACATCTTAGACCTTATAAACTTCAACATGGCTTTCAGTGGCAATGTTTTTTATACTTTTGTCTCCCTCTCTGAAAAGTCAGCTCTTTGAGGGTGTGAGCATATCCCTCTAGTTTCTCTTAAAATAATCCTCACTGTGCACTGTAAAACAGAGCTGGGTGATATAATGTAAGCTGAAACCTAGACCACTGAATAGAGAGAATGAAGACTTGGCTTCCACTCATGCTGATATTACTCTGGTTTCATTGTGAATGAGCTAACAAGCAGTAGTTTCAAGTCACAAAACAACAGAATGAGCACAAAGCCAATAAAGTTGAGCAGGAAAGACAGACTTGTGTGGCCTTGAAAGCAGCTATTCCCTTTGAGTCTATAGAATCCGCCCGGTGTACTTAGACAGCCTTTGAGGAGGGTCTGTCAGGGGGGTGGGAGGGTTTCAGCAGGTGCTGATGAGTGCCTTAGAACTGAATGACTGAATACCTTTCCTTTCTGACCAGGGATCACTCAATTTTTTCAGTCCTTATCTCTTATCTTTTTGATTATAGCCATTCTAAAAAGCGTGAGGTGATATCTCATTGTGGTTTTGATTTGCATTCCCCTAATGATTAATGATGCTGAGCATCTTTCCATGTGCCTGTTGGCCATTTCTATGTCTTTTTTGGACAAATGGTCTTTTCAGTTTCTTTGGCCATTTTCTAATTGGGTTATTTGTTTTTTTGCTATTGAGTTGTATAAGTTCCCCATACATTTTGGATATTAACCTCTTATCAGATGTATGATTTGCAAAATTTTTTCTCATTATGTAAGTTGTCTTCTCATTTTGTTGTTTCTTTTGCTGTGAAGTTATTTTGATGGAGTCCTACTTGTTTATTTTTTACTTTGTTGCTTTTGCTTTAAGTGTCATATCCAAAAGAATCATTGCTAAGACCATTTAAAGGAGCTTTTTTCCTATATTTTCTTCTAGGATTTTTATGGTTTCACGTCTTACATGTAAGTATTTAATCTAATTCAAGTTAATCTTTGTGAGTGGTCTAAGATAGCGGTCTAGTTTCATTCTTTTACGTTCATTTTGACTATCTATTGAATACTCTTGGCTCCCTTGTCAAGTATTAGTTGACCATAAAATTTTGGGTGTACTTCTAAGCTCTCGATTCTGTTCCATTGGTCTATGTGTCTGTTTTTATGCCAGATTACAAGGTTTTGTGAGGCCTGAAACTTATACAGTTGGCAGGGGTGGGAGGGCTTCTTCAAGAAATAAAACATTAAAATTACATTTAAAAAATTAAGTGTGAAGTTGAGTATTTATTTATTTACTTATTTTTTTGAGTGTTTATTTAGAATTTGAATAGAAATCACAAAAAAATTCTGGAGACTTGGAGATTCAGTTTTTTTTTTCTCTAAGACTTTTAAAGGCAATTTACCAGAAATGCTTATGTAAGAATATATAGTGGTTGCAACCTGGCTCCCATTTGCCACATAGAACATTCTACAACCCTCAGCAATTCCCATCCCTCCCTGGGGCATCGTGGCAAATCTGACTCCACGTTTTATATATGGACTTGATTGCTTATTGTCAATCTGCCTCAACAGAATGTCATAAGGTTTTTGAGAGAAGCAACAGTGTCTTCTGTTACAGCTTTATGCCCAATGTACCCAAACAGTGCTTGGCACAGAGGGGCTCACTATATGTGTTTAGTAAACTTGATCCACCCCTATCCCTGAAAATTAACTTAGGGAAAACAATACCTCTTCCTCTCCCACTTTAGCCACTCCGTCCTCTTAGATCTGCTTTATTTTCTTTTAGCACTATCACTTTTTAAAATTACCTGCTTATTTATGCATTTATTGTCTGTGTGCCCTGTTAGGGGAGGCTCTACTAAGAACATTGACAATGTCTGGCTCCCTCTGTCTTCCCAGAATTCAGAGCAGGGCCTGGCATAGAGAGGCTCTCAATAAGTAATTTCTTATTTAATAGAAAAAATGAATAGAAGCAGAATAAGCAGATGAACAACTTTTCATGATGAAACTTGCCGTACAGTACATGTTGTTCATTGCAGCACTATGTACAATAGCCAAGATATGGAAGCAACCTAAATGCCCATCAATAGGCAAATGGATAAAGGAGATGTGGGAGATATAGATATATATCCATATATAAAACATATGGATATGAAATATTACTCAGCCATAAAAAGAACGAAATCTTGCCATTTGTAATGACTCGAATGAACCTAGAGGTTATTATGCTAAGTGAAATAAGTCAGAGAAAGATAAACACTTTGAAAGGTAAATAAATGATTTCACTTATGTGTGGAATTTTAATAAATGAACAAACATAACAAAACAGAAACAGAGTTATAGATTCAGAGAACAGGTGATTACCAGAAGAAAGGTGGGTGAGGGGAAGAAAGTAATCGGTGAGGGAGATTGAGAGGTACAAACTTCCAGTTGCAAAATAAATGAATCACAGGAATTAAATGTTCAATGTTAGGAACATAGTCAATAATTACACAATATCTTTGCATGGTGACATAACTAGACTTATCACGGAGAAAGGTACAGAAATTTTGAAATGTATAGAAATATGGTATCATTATGTTTTGTAACAGGAACACAGTGTTGTAGGTCAATTATACTTCAAAACAAACAAACTCAGAAAAAGAGATCAAATTTGTGGTTAACAGAGGTCGATGGGTAGGGGAAGGAGGAATTGGATGAAGGTGGCCAAAGGTACAAACTTCCAGTTATAAGATAAACAGTTACTAGGGATGCAATGTACAACATGATTAATATAATTAACACTGCTGTAAGTTATATATGAAAGTTGTTAAGAGAGTAAATCCTTAAAGTTCTCATCACAAAGAAAAAATTGTTCTATTTCTTTAATTTTGTGTCTATCTGGGATAATGGATGCTCATTAAACTTACTGTGATAATCATTTCATGAAATATGTAAGTCAAATTATTATGCCATACACTTTAGAGCGCTGCATGTCAATTGTATCTCAATAAAACTGGAAGCAAAACGTGGGCAAAGAAAAAAGGAAAAGTCATCCCTCCTCTGGGGAGAAGCCAAGTGGGGGCGTTAAACTAGTGGAGCTACTTCCGCGTGGAAGCACACATCAGAAAAGCAGAAGTGTTCCCATGCTAACAAAGAACTCTTCTGTTCAAAAGGATTTTTCAGTTGTAATTTTGATTTTTCAAAAACTTTTATTTCTCTTGGTTGCCCTTAGAAATCTACCAATTTAAACTCCCTCCAGTTGAACATGAATATAGCCCCAGAGACTTGAAAATATAAGACAAAGCTTTTTCAATTATCTGTTTGTCTATTCATGTCTCAGTACCTCAGGGGTTTTTAACCTTCCTTCTTTTTTAAAATATTTATTTATTTATTTATTTATTTATTTATTTATTTATTTATTTATTTATTTATATTGAACTATAGTTGACTTATAGTGTGTTAATTTCAGGCATACAGCAAAGTGACTCAGTCATACATACATAGATATACACACACATATATATTCTTTTCCATTATAGGTTATTACAAGATAATGAATAGGACCCTGTTGTTTATCTATTTTATATATAATAGTGTGTATCTGTTAATCCCAAACTCCTAATTTATCACTCCCCTACCCTTTCCCCTTTGGTAACCATAGTTTTTCTATGTCTGTGAGTCTATTTCTTAACCTTCTTTATTTTGAAATATAACACACCAGAATTTTAATTATCGTAGCTTTATAGCATTTTAATATCTGGCAGACTGTTACTGGTCCCAGTATACATTAACACCAACTTCCTGTTTGTAACAAGACTCTGAGCTTTCACATGAGCATGTGGCTATCCATCTTCGTGTCCGTCTGTGAAGGCATGCACGTATACTACAGGAAGGACTTTGGTTTTATCTCTAAATAAATTGGCGAGTCATCACAGGGATCTGAACAGAGGAGTGACATGATCAGTGTCTTGTAGACTAAATTGTTGCTGTTGTCAGCAGGGATTTATCTGCTCATCAGCAAAAT
Organism: Vicugna pacos; assembly: GCF_048564905.1. NCBI lineage: Eukaryota > Metazoa > Chordata > Mammalia > Artiodactyla > Camelidae > Vicugna > Vicugna pacos. The sequence goes on along the minus strand of NC_132991.1, from coordinate 43,038,768 downwards.
CTGGTAAGTACAAGGTAAGGCATTTTTCAAATAGAACTGAGTGCAAACTCTTCTCCAAGACCAGAACTAAAGTTGCTCTAACGAGGTGAGACTAGGACTATGGAAAACTGGGTAGGTGACTCTTTTCCCCCACCTTCAATTCTTCTAAATGTTTGATTTTTGCAGACAGGGAAGGGGAAAGAAAAGGGAAGGAGCCTGATGAGAATGTTTCTGATCCTAGATTTATGAGACAGGATGCTGTGCTACTCCCACAGAAGTTTTGTTAACTTTTTGCAGTTGTTTTCTCATAAAACTTTGAGTTTCCTCATTGAAAAAAGATTTCAAAGCTTCAGCTCATCCACTGCAATGGCCAAGAACATCTTTATTTATAACTTATGGAATAAAAACACAGGTTCACAGAAGGCGGAAGTCACTATGGAAAGATGCCCAGTTAGAACTACTTTTCAAAATATTACAGGTATGCAGATGAAAAACTCAAATAGGGAACACAAATGCACTGGAAAACTGAAGTTGTGCCCAGCCAAGGAAATAATGATAATTTATACTGGCACAATTTTGGTTTAAACTTTATAACAGTTTCCTAAACCAGGAATGTGCTGTGATTTTGGTGAGGCTGAGGAAATGCTTGGACGCATGGGACTTCTGAACCCCCATGTACAATTCCTGTCATAAACCCCTTCTTAAGAAGTTTCTTCTTGTTCAAGAGACAAAGTTATGGACTCCATCACCTTGCCTCCCTAACTTCTTTTAAAAGCAGAGGTAAAAAAGATAATAGAAGCATTGTTAAACCAATGTCTACTTAACAACACTGGAAAATAATTTTATGTGTCTTTTGTGTTCACTGGATCTCCTAACACGTCAACAGGGGGAAAATGTTATCTGGAAGGGTCCTCCTATAAGCTCTTGGCTGAGCCTCCAAGAATAAATGTCTTGTGCTAGGAACTGGAGGATGGAAGAGCAGAAGGAAGCTCTAACCAAGATTATGTTTCAATGACTTTCAAAAATCATGAAGAACAAAACATTCTAAAATCTTCCTACTTTTTATGTATGTTTAGAGTTCCTGCCTGAGATTCCTTACCATTCTATCTGACTAAAACCCCAAGTCTCAGGTGGTAGTTAGCCTCAGGTGAGTTTCAATCTCACCTTCTCATCTGCTTTCTGTTTGAAATTTTGTAGCAGTCCAAATTTATTGAAAATTCATGCCTAAATTGCTTGTTGGTGTTGTTATTCTGAGAGTGACGTGTGTGTATGTGTGTGTGTGCGCAAGCTGCAATTATTTTGTAAAACAGTGTTTGCCCTCTCAAAGCAATGTGTGTGAGCTGTAATGTGATTCTCTGATTCTATTATCCCAGGTGACTTTGAGAACCAGAATATTTTCTGTGGGAAAAGGGGGGGCTACAGATATTGGGATAGAAGAGGTTAAGTGTTTTTTTGGGTTTTTTTTAATGGCTTCCTGACAATGAGAGGATCTTAGAAAAATTTAAGTCTAATGATCCCTCTCCTGCCTTTTGTATTTTTATTACTATGTATTTGAATTTTAGGCTAAAAACAATGAAAGTCTAGTAGCAAGAAGCATCCCTAGTGCCCACATTACAGTCTTGAAATACCATTTTTCACTAAAAGGAACCAGGGCTGCCTGGAGCAATGGCTGAGTCCAGGTCTGAAGCAGGAAATGCACAAGATGAGCCAGGAGTATCTAGTCAGACCAGAGAGCAAAGAAGCTACCAAACCCACTGGGGCTGTGCCAAAAGGAACTGGGAAACAGTCTGCAGAACCTTCCACTGGCTCAAGATGGAATGAACTGAGCATCAAGAAGAGTAACTGCAATGGACTGAAAGACGCTGAGTACATTTAAATACATGAGTTCATAATGACTTAAAAAAAAAAACAATAAATCACCTTTGAAGGATACTAACAACTGTTTGGCAAACTGGGACACAAAGTTGGGAATCAAGCATTCCTCTGCCTTTCCTATACAAACTACACCTCTAGGTGGACAACTAGTAAGTGAAGGAAGACTTCTCCTTATAGAAGCATTTCAACAAATACACCAAGAATATACAGCACGGGAAATCACCATTTTGCAATCCCTAATGAATTCAGGATCTGAATATTGAGCATTTATGGCTGCTAACATCAGAAAGAGACAATTATGTGTCTTTTGACAAACGAACACAGTACCACCTGTGAATTGTGACCAAAAAAAACCCCCAAAAAACCAACCCGATCTGATTAAGCTTCTGGATCTAACTATCAACTTATAGGAAACACAGAGGACAGAGATACTCATATGCTTAACTACACCATAGGAACATAATCAGTATAATCTCGCCTTTGGGAAAACAGGATAAATGATCTAGCTTCTTCACAAATAAACTGCAAGGGGTTAAAAAATGAAGAGATGGATGGGGAATTTACAGATTAAGAAACCGAAAAAATTTTCCATGAAGGTAAAGATAAAGGCTAATGTGCCTTTAAACAAGTACCCTGGATGTTGGTCCTATTTCAGTTGCAGCTAAAAACTAAAAACAAGACTTGTGAAAAACAGCAACTTTTAACATTTGGATAGTTAAAAGTCCCCTTAATTAAGTCATACTCAAAATCATCTGCATAATTTTAATTATTTTGTAAAACACTGTTTGCCCTCTCAAAGCAATGTCTTGCATTTAATTATAGTAAAATATTTTTCTTTCATAGAACAGTGGAACTCGGAATAATTCTGACAGAAATGTTTACCTTCCTTAATCCTTTCTTGCATCTGTATACTAATAGCAAAAAAGAATTTCACAGAAAATAGGAGCTGAAAATTAAATGTCTCAGATCACAAACTATTTTTAGGATCCTTCAAGCATCCTTGGAATGATTTTCTATCAAAATAATTGATACCATCCGTCAAAAAAAAGGACTCAGGATATACAAAATGACATGGTAGGCCCTGAGAATACCAAGAAGTGATCCATGATCTCGAAATTAGCCAAGAGACATACTATGTCTATATAAATGATAAATTCTTTAAATGTGACAATGGGAGTTTTACTGTGGCTGAAACTGTCAGGAAAGAAATACCAGAGGCTGGATTTGAGTCAGGACTTTATAGGACTTAGATAAGCCAAAAGGAGGGAAAGGTGATCGCAACTGTTCTCATCTAGTCGTAAAACAGATTTCTAAAGCACTACTGGACAACATATCATTGGTTCAGCATTAAATGCAAATGTTCTTGAGAGCAATGAAATAGTCCATAATTCAATTATAAATGGAAATAGTCTATAATTCAGTTGTTTCACTAATGCAGATTGTCCTTCAACTCAATTGGTCCAAACTCCAGCAGTTTTACCACATATGCAGTGATTTATTATTTTTATTGAAACTACAAAGTAATACTAAAGGAAAACATTTAAATAAATTAAAAATCATTCCACATCCCCCCATACTAACACAATGAATTTCAGTTCTGCATAGTACCTTCCACATGCATAGTTTACAAAGTCACAATCATAGCGTGCACACCATTTTGAATTGTGCTTGTTTTACTGACCATAATACAGACATGTCCATGTTTCTACACAGTCCTCCAAATAATTATTTTAATGGCAGTATAATACTTCACTGTTTTTATTAGTCCACTTTCTTCTTTGACATGTACATTATTTCCAGTTTTCCGCTATTACAAATAATGCAGACATAACCTCATGCATTTACCTTTTGTTTGTTTTGTTTTTATATTATTCTTTAAGTTACAAATTGAGGAGTAAAATTTATGGGGCAAAGATATGGTCATTTTTACGGCTTTTTCTATGCAGTACCATATTGTATTCCCAAAGGGTTCAATTTTTTAAAAACCTCTTCTGAAATGAATGCATTAAACAGGTTCTTTAAAAAATTAAAAAAAAAAAACAACCAGAAGCTTTAGTTAAGTTTTAAACTTAAAATATTTAAAGTTAAAATAATTATTGTCTCTTTAAAAAAATGAAGAGTGTGGGTAGAGCATCTAACAGATTACTAAAAATTCAGATGAGTTAACCAATGCTTCCCAACTTTTCTCAAGTTACGGCACATGTGGAAAGTGATACGGCAGGCACACTGGAGAAAATGGACAAAGATGTTTCTGGCCCAGAATCTCCAGCTACCCAGGCCACTTCTGGCTACCCCAAGGGTTGCAGGGTCCTTATCTAGGCACATCTCCGACCCAAAATGCCAGTGTGCACGGGTAGGGGAGCTCTAATTGAGGAGAGGTTAAGTGATTCAATCCAAGTCACAAAATCTAGTTAGTGGCAGAGCTGAGAAATGAATTCAAATTTCTTCTCATCAACATATTTTCTACTATATCACAACTGTTCTACATGCTTTCTGGCTCTAATATTCAATTTCATATGCAGACATGTATCTATACTTACGAATAAAGAGGATTTTCTAACATGCTTAAACTAAAGACATCTAAACTACCAATTTACATCAAAGTTGAAAATTAAAAATAGCTCTTAGGTACAGCAAATGTTCAACAATTTTCTCTGCAATTCTTCAGATGTGCCATTCTTTTAGTTTGTAAACTCTGAATAGTAATAATCTTTTGCACAGTATTTTGTATATCTCTGGCAGTCAGCAAATAAAGAATAATAACAATAAATTATGCATAGTACAAAGGAAAAAAACTAGACTTAAGTCCACATTCTAAATAATTCTAAAGGTGGAAAAAAATTTAGGTGTTGATTTTGTAGAGGTAGAGAAGATTCCCTCCTTACATTTCAAATTCCTTGCTAAACAGAACCTTAATGTACACTGTCTGTTACACTATAGGGCCATAAGAGACATTTCATTCCACAGAATGATTCTGATCTATACCCAGTGTTGATGCTACCAGAAGAAAAAATTGACTACAAAGACATTTCACCTTTTACCAAATCACCATTGATAAGGAGTGATTATGTGTCAACCCCACTGATTCAACTCTAAACATACATAAGATTTTTCTTGACCATTAATCACTGGGTAGGGGTGTAGTTGGGGTTAGGAATAAGAATTTACCTATTATGTGTCAGTCCACATAACAAGGGACTCCATTCTTGCTTACTACACCCTGAAACAGTGATTACTTGGTCATTTCTGTGGATTTAATCAGACATTATACACACAAACGCACCCGTGGGACCGCATAGCACTTGGAAGATTACCCACTATTTCCCATTTGTTAAGATCTGGATCATATTTCTCAATGCTCTGAAGATATGTTCCCTTTGAGTAGGAGTAGCCCCCAGTGACATAAATACATCCATTCATGATGACAGCACCACACTCCATCCTCCTCTCCATCATAGGAGCAATCTCTCTCCATTCGTTTTGTTCAGGGTCATAGCATTCTGTGATGGTAGTTTGTCCACCAACTAGATAGAGCTTATTTTCAAATGGAATTGAACACAATCCATATTCTATTAAAAAGAAAAAAGCACATTTTTATTAGGATAAAAAACAAAAGGGATACCTTAAGATGACAATCAATGCTTTACAATTTAGCAAACAAAAATAGAGTAGTTGTGACATTTTGATTCCAGCACACACTACCGCAGCACTGAACCTTGGAATCCACTCCCATCAGACGCAGATTATCTGCTCCTGCCATTGTCTTTCAGGTTACCCTTTGCAGGATGCTAGAGAGGAACTCAGACCACTACCCTTCTGGGAATTTCCCAGCACAGACACCCTTCACTCTACACCAAGTGTAACAGCTGGGAGCAGCAGAGTCCCTCCGACATGAAGCCATCCTAAGTAACTGGTGTAGGTTCCTTCGGGTCTCAGCCGCTATCCCTGTAACCAGGATCTGCTGCCACAGGTGCTGTGCAGATTACCTTGCTTGCCTCTTTCACACTGCTGGTCAAGTTAAGGACACAAGAAGTAAGAGAAACAAACCAGTTCATTGGGGAAACTGTAGTCTGTGATCTTAAGAAGCTGTGACAGGTGCCCAAAGGCAGCGGGCTGCCGTGTGAGGTCTGTGTTCTGGGGCTGGAGTCCTCCCCTTGAGGGTGAGCCTTCAGGCTGTTTTATTTTTTTCTATTTTATCTGCCCCTCCATATCCAAACCTGTTGGCCCTTCAAGGCACCAGGTTCTTTGGCAACTTCACTACCTCTCCCTCCTCCTAGGGCTGTGACTAGGGTGAGGCACGAAGAGGCTCTTACTCTCCGAGTGACCCCTCCAACTTTGTGCTTCAAGCGTCTCACTTGCCTCATCCTAGCCCCTCATTCTAACTCACTCCTAGCCTGTGAGCTCCTTCTCTGGGAATATCAGCCATAAGATTACATTTAATACATCTAGCCACAGACCTGAATAAAGAACAGGATTTGTCCGTGGCACAATATTACAGTAAATAAATGAAGATTTAGCTTGCCATTGCTGAGTTGTTCCTTCTGTCTGGAAGTCTCTCCTTTTCCCAGGTCTTGGCACAGCTGCCTCCTTCTTGTTATTCAGGTCTCATCTTACTGTCACCTCCTCAGACAGGCCTTCCCGGATCATCCACCCTGAAGGACCTGGCCAGGCATCTCTACCACATCATCCTATTTTAAGTCTCTCCACAGCTCTTCTTGCAATCTGATGTGTTCTGTGTTTACTGTCTCTCGTTTAACCCCTTCTAACAGTGCAGGAATTGGGTCCCCACTGGAGGATGGCAAGTATCTAGCACCTTGTAAGGACTCAATAAATGCTTGTTGCATCAATGAGTGAACTGTACCTTGTCCCCTCTGTGTCCAATTATGCGCTCCTATTACTTTGTGGAAGAAAAGTTTTTAAGTCCTTCTTTAGAAAGAAAGAATGTACAATCAGAAATGTGATTTCCCCTTTATTTAAGTATGACAAATTCTTATCAGCAAAGTTCTTGCTATTTAGGTTTCAAAGCCTAAGGAAACGTCTGAGAAGATGGGTATTTCTGCTTTGAGTCTACCTACTGTCACTTTCAAGTTTCTGACATCCCAGAAAATAAGGATTCTCCTACCTCTGAAAAACTTCCAGTTATATACAAGCAGAATTTTTATAGGATTTAGCTGTTTTGAGTACTTATGATACATTGTTTATATATATTTATATAAATTATATGAATCATTCCATCAAATGGTTATTATGAAAATTAATGATTCAAATATTTTATAAGTTGGTATTTGTGATTCAACAATGAACTTACTAGGCTTTTCTTAAATAACTGAAAGGTTACAAAAGTCCTCAATTTGTGACTCTTACATTAAAAGAGGTATCTCAATCTTTCTATAGCAGTAAAAGGTTTAAAATAAAGTGATTCCTGGGCTCTCTCTTCGGTTCCATTGAGCTATGTGTCTATTTTTTTGTGCCAGTACCATGCTGTTTTGATTACTGTAGCTTTGTAGTACAGTCCAAAGTCAGGATTCATGATTCCTCAAGCTCTGTTCTTTCTCAAGATTGTTTTGGCTATTTGGGGGCCTTTTGTGTTTCCATACAAAATTTTAAATTATTTGTTCTAGTTCTGTGAAAAATGCCCTTGGTATTTTGATAGGAATTCCACTGAATCTGCAGATGGCCTTCGTCTTTTTAACAATATTAATTCTTCCAATCCATAAACACAGTATATCTTTCCATCTGTTGGTGTTATCTTCAATTTCTTTCATCAGTGGCTTATAGTTTTCCATGTACAGGTCTTTTACCTCCTTAGGTAGGTTTATTCCTGGGTATTTTATTCTTTTTGATGCAGCAGTAAATGGAACTGTTTCCTTAATTTCTCTTTCTGATATTTTGTTGTTAGTGTATAGAAATGCACAGATTTCTGTATATTAATGTTGTATCCTTATGGTTAATTTGTCTATGACAAAGGAGGCAAGAATATACAATGGAGAAAAGACAGTCTCTTCTGTAAGTGGTGCTTGGAAAACCAGACAGCTACACGTAAAAGAATGAAATTAGAACATTTTCTCACATAATATACAAAAATAAACTGAAATGGATTAAAAACCTAAATGTAAGATCAGAAACCATAAAACTCCTAGAAGAAAACAGGCAGAACACCCTTTGACATAAATTATAGCAATATTTTTTGGATCTGTCTCCTAGAGCAAAGGAAATAAAAGCAAAAATAAATAAACAGGACTTAATTAAACTTAAAAGGTTTTACACAGCAGAGGAAACCATCAACAAAACAGAAAGACAACCTACTGAATGGGAGAAAGTATGTATTAATAATATGACCGATAAGGGCTTAATATCCAAAATATATAAACAGCTCATACAACTCAGTATCGAAAAAAATAAACAACCTGATTAAAAATGGGCAGAAGACTTGAATAGACATTTTCCCAAAGAGGACAGATGGCCAACAGGCACATGAAAAGATGCTCAACATGGTTAATCATCAAAGAAATGCACATTAAAAAACCACAATGAACTATCACCTCACACCTGTCAGAATGGCTATCATCAAAAAGACCATAAACAACAAATGTTGGTGAGGATATGGAGAAAAGGGAACCCTCATACAATGTTAGTAGGGATGTAAATTGGTGCAGCCACTATGGAAAACAGTATGGTGGTTTCTCAAAAAACTAAAAATAGAACTACCATATGACCCAGCAATTCCACTCCTGGGTATACATCCAAAAACAAACAAACAAACAAAAACACTATTCAAAAAGATACATGCACGCCAATGTTCATAGCAGCATTATTTACAATTGCCAAGGTATGGAAGCAACCTAAATGTCCATCAACGGATGAATGGATAAAGAAGATGTAATATATATACAATGGAATGCTACCCAGGCATAAAAAAGAATGAAATTTTGCCATCTGCAGCAACATGGATGGACATGGAGGGTAGTACGGTAACTGAAGTAAGTCAGACAGAGAAAGACAAATAATGTATGGTGTTACTTATATGTGGAATCTAAAAAATAAACTAGTGAATATAGCAAAAAGGAAATAGACTCACAGATCTAGAGAAAAAACTAGTGGTTACCAGTGGGGAGAGGGAAGAGGGAAGGGGCAAAGAGGGGTAGGGGACTTAGAGGTACAAACTATTATGTATAAAATAAATAGGCTACAAGGATATACTGTACAACACAGGGAATAGAGTCAGTATTTTATAATAACTGTAAAGAGAGTAAACTCTAAAAATTGTAAATCACTATGTTGTACACCTATAGCCTATATAATATTGTATATTAACTATATCTCAATTTTAAAAAGTATAAAAATAAAGTGATTCCTCGTTTTCCCCTTGTTATCCAAATACAACACATCACAGTATAGCTGATGGAAACTTCCTCAGCTGTAACTGCCTTTTTTCTTGTTGGTCACCCTATGAAGCTAGTGAGGCTAAGGGACTGTGTCTTGCTTCTTGAGCTCCTGGCACTGCAAATAGCACGTAAGAAGCACTCGGCAAATATCTGTTAGACAAATGAATGAATGAACAATTTCAAACCAAGCATGAGAATGGCACCATCTGTCCTGGCTCAATAAGTTTACACACAAATATTAACTATAAATAGATGGCAGCCTCTATTCAGTGTTACATGAGTGGCAGGAACAAAGCCACACAGGGATTCAGAGACAACCACGATATTTTCAGGTATTCAACATCCACTGAAGTGCTTTGAGATTTTTACCTAAGATTTTTTCTCACTGAAAAGACCCGTATAGCTTATCTAATCTAACTTCCTTATTCCGCTGGAAAATAAGACCCAAGAGCTTAAGCCCAAGATTAGGTAAGTAAATAAATGGCAGAACCAGGAGAGAATGCTCTCCTCATGGGACACAGCTCTCTATGGTTTTTCTCCTTTTTCACTTACTACTTCCTGGTTCTTCACTCTCTCTTCTTCCTCAGCTCATCCTTTAACTACTGCTGTTTTCCAAGATTCTGCCCACAGCTGTACTGTTGGTCCCACCCTCCCAAGGCATCTCATGTAACCCCCACACAGCCATCATCTCTAAGCAAACAACTCCCTGATCTCCGTATTTAGCCACATTCTTCCTCCTGAGCTGCAGAAGCACACTTCCCTTTGCTTGCTGGACAGCGCTTCTGGGCTATCTAGTTAGCCCTTCACACTTAACTACAAAAATGAGCTCAGCATCTCTCGCCTTCTCATTTCTTATTGGTTGCTTCTTCAGTGCTCCCAGTCAACCAGCCAGAGACCCAGGAATGACTGTCAACTCTGTCCTTGCCCTCATCTCCTATGTCCAATCAGACAAGGGAGTGATCACTACCATCCAAGCAATGTTGAACCTAAACATCCGCCCATCTTCTATTCCTACCTCTTCAGGCTTTCAGCATTTCTCACCTGGTTTATTACAACAGTTTTAGCAGACCTCCCTGCTGTCTATCTTTTTCCCAGCTCTCTCAAGGGAGCTCTTTTCTTAAAACTAGAACTGATCACACATCATCCTCTTGCTCTGAAAACTTTCGGAGTTCATTTTTAAAATTCCCCAGACTGCCATTCAAAGTTATGATATGCTTTTCAACTGAACTCTCCCATCCAGTCTCTCATTCTACCCTCTTACATCTCATTTACATATTTGTACTCCCAGGAACTGGAATAAACCTAGAATTCTCCCTTCTGCCTTCCTTCATTGGCTAACTTTCTGCAAGAACACCCTTCCTTAATTCTAGCCATTCTTTAATGCCTAACTTACAACAACCTACTTCTGGAAGCCTTCTAAGACTGCCAGATTTCTCTAATTAGACTGAAGCGCTCTCTGCCCTCAATATCAACAGCACTTATTTGTAAGATTGTCTTGTATTCCTGTTATATATGTGTATTTACTACTAAATTCTGAGTCCCTGTGGCAGTAAAATTAATCATCAATGGGTTTTACATAATAACTAGAATGGTATCTTTCCCAAGGTAAGGTCTCAAGAAATGTTATCTTGAATTTAGTGGAATTACAGTCCCCTGCTTTTCAACTATACAAAGCTACCCTGGTCAGGAGGGAGGGTGTAGCTCAGGGGTAGAGCACGTGCTTAGCATGCATGAGGTCCTGGGTACAATCCCCAGTATCTCCACTGAAAAAAAAAAGCTACCACCCCTAAAAGTATTAAGAAAAAAATAACATTTATATTACCTTTTAAAAATAAATAATCCTTTCTTTGCGGTCTAAGGTACTTATCTACAAGGCAGACTCAAGACTGACGTTTTTACATTCCTCAGGAGGTGCTCTTAAAATGCCTACAAAGCATACCTGCCTATAATTCAGAGGATGTAGATCCAAATGCCTCCAAGGACCAAAGAGATAACAGACTACCTGAATGAAACAGGCTAGGGGTAAGAAAAACAACAGCACAGCCCCCCTTAGTCTGTAATGTGATGAGAGATGAGAATGAAAGAGGCTGGTGAAACGGAGCATACAAGCCTCATCTAAAGGGAACAGCCCCAACTTGGCCCCAGTGATTGCTTCCAAGAAGGAATATGGTCCAAGGTTGCCAGATCTTGCAATCTTTCTAAAGGCCAAAAATCATGAATTTTTATTTGAAATCTCCTGAATTTTAAATATTGGTGACAAGCCAGTTAAAAAATATTTTGAACACTGTGAGAGCCAAACAGAAGATACCAGGCAGGGTGCTCATTTAATACCTTTGTTTCCCACATTATGTCAGGAAAATGTCCAATGTAAATCAAAATGCTACAAATGGAATTCTATGTTACCATGATTTATATTGTAATTTAGTATTCATTTCTGATTGATTTTTCAATTTGCCATGGCTTTTCATACTTTGGCTTAAGTTACACTGCATTTTAAACTCTCTTTCAAGCAGTTAACAAGCTGTATCAAATTTAGGTATGTTATGAGACATTTATTTTTAAAGGAACCCCTTTATGAAATATGTTTAAATCTGTAATGTAAATAATTGCCCTCTAATTTGTTAATCTGACTTTTCATATGTTAGCTTTTCTTTGTAAAGATAAGTCAGAGTGGTATAGAACTCACAAGGTTAACATGAGGATCAAATGAAGTAACAGTGTAGGTGTTAAGAGCATGGGCTCCCAGCCAGACTGCCTGGATTTGAACCTCACAACAAGCACTGGCTTGCTGACTTGGGGCAACTGATTTACTCTCTCTGTGTCTCAGTGACCTATAAAATAAGATGGTAGTAGTACCTAGCTCAGAGGATTGCTGTGAGGTTTAAATAGATTAAGACATGTGAAAGTATTGGAATAGTTAGTGCCTGGCATATACTCACTGAATAAATGTTAGCTACTACAAGCATTCCTCAGAGATACTGTGGATTCAGTTCTAGACCACCACAATACAGTAAATATCACGATAAAGTGTCACACAAATTTCTTGGTTTTCCAGTGCATATAAAATTTATGTTTACACTATACTGTATTAAGTGTGCAATAGCATTATGTCTAAAAAACCCAATGTACCTACCTTAATTTAAAAATATTTTATTGCTAAAAAATAACAATTCAATTACAATAGAGTATCAAAGATCGTTGATCATAGATCACCATAACAAATATAATAATGATGAAAACATGTGAAATACTGCAAGAATTACCAAAATATGACACAAAATGAGCAAATGCTGTTGGAAAAATAGCACCAACAGACTTAACACAGGGTTACCGCAAACCTTCAATTTGTATAAGATGCAATATTTGCAAAGCACGATAAAATGGGGTATGCTTATACTTGGTATGACTGTTACTATTATTTTCCATTGTAACTTAATTGGTCATAACAAAAAGTTGTGGGGAGTCTGGGATAATACCTCTAAACTACTAGGAGACAGAAGGCTACCTGATACCTTCAGAGCCAGGACAGCATGTGGCTGAAGTCTCTTCTTATGCAAATTCCACGGTATATGGAGACACAGCCCTAGGTTCAGGTGTGCTCCCCGTGAACTGTGAGATGACATATATGACTCATGATGGAACTAGCTGCACTAGTCAAAAGTAGGAGAGCCTACACCCTTAAAGAGAGGCAAACTGCTTACTGGTTATAGCACAGGTTAACACAGCCAAACTGCCTACCTTGGAATCCTGATCCACCACTCCCAAACTGTGAGACTCTGGCAAAGTTACCCTTTCTAAGCCTCCATTTTCAAACATGTAAAACACGGATAAACGATACTTACGCACAGGGTTGTAGTTAGATTTAAGGTAATATTACATGCAAAGTGCTTAATCAGTTCCAGACCCGTGGAGAGTGCTCAAGAAGGTTAGTTATTACTATTACTCTCAGATGGTTCAAGCTTGTGAATTTCAATTATGCTCTCCAGAAACTCACATAGAAGCCTGATGCTATATGGGAAATGCTTCAAAGTAGTATGGCGATACACTGACCTGGATCTTTCCTAATGAACAAATCTTAACCATACGGCATACCTGTAACAGGCTAATGCTTCTCCCTGAGCTCTTCACAAAGAGACAAGTCAAAGAACAAAGGACACCACAGAAGGCAGGTCATTCCTTGTGGGCAGACAACATGATCCCTTGATGACTGAAATTAAGGCCAACATCCAGCCCTGCACATCACAGGAGTAAGTGCTTAATAGTTATTGAAACCCAGAAAGAACACGTTCCTGAAAGAAATCATCTCCTGCTGAACTGAATCAACATGTATACTTCCCAACTATTTGATAGACTTTTTTTAACTGTTGATAAAAACTGTGTTTTATATAATGCATGTAGTAAATGAAAGAAAGCACAAAACAAAGAAATAAGAAACACACACAAAAAGAATCTAAGTAAAAAAGATTTAAGAAGAAACTAACACTTTTAACCACCCAGGCTCAAAATACATGTCACGTAAACACATCAAGGAAAGTATCTGTAGACATTACTTAATTGGAATAAGCTAATTGTGACTACTGTTAGGTGGACATTTTAATATTTTGAGCCTTTTAATTATACCCATGTGTAGTCTACTATAAATTGGGCACTTTCTACTTCCAGCCCATTTTTAGCCATCTCTTATGCAGATATGCCGCATCACAACATGTACTATTTGAGACAGTATCTTGTTACCTGGATGTGGACTGGAGGTGATGAGGCTCCATTCGTTGATATCTGAATTGTAGCTCTGGACCCTGTCATAGGTGCAGCTTCCTCTGTATCCGCAGTGGCCACCAATGACGTAGATAACTTCATGTAAGACACAGGCAGTAGCATTTCCCACGCCTGTGTGTTAATTAAAATCACATCTTCAGATTGGTCTTTCATTCTGTTGTGTAATGAGTATCGGGCTAAGTTTATCATTGCTTCTGTTATTATTGATAGCAGCTGCAAGGCATTGTGCCAGGTGCTATGAAGGATAGAAGAATAAAATAAAAAGGCTCCCTGCACTTTTTTAAAAGAGGGTGAGACATTTACACAAATAATGAGAACACAGGGTACAGACCTCCTGTGAACACAGAGCCAGGAGACATTGCTTTGACTAGGGGAATCACGGCAGAAGGTGGGAGAATTTGACCTGGGCAAAGGAAGCTCTTTGGCAGGTAGAGGAGAGGGGAGCCTCCTATGCAGAGGGAAAGGCAAGCACTAAGGCTTACTGGGCACTGCCAAGTAGCCCAGTTTGACGCCAGTGCACAGGCAGGGCAGGTGGCACACCTGAGGCTGTTGTGTGGGAACGAAAGCTGACGTGGCAAATTGAAGCCACGTGGCAAAGGATCCTGATGCCCAACTAAGAAATGTGGACTCAATTCAGCAGGACGTTTAAGGATTTTCATGAGACTACAGAAGTAGAAGGCCAAGAGTAGGAAAGAGCTAGGTCCTGGCCCAGGTGGAAGTACCGAGGGCCTGATTTACAAGGGGCCTCGGGTCCAGAGGGAAGGGCACGGGGGGCACGGAGGCAAGAGACACAGGAGAAACAAGCCTTGATGACCGACTGCATCAAAGACAAAGAAGACTTATTCTGGGGTCCTGAGCTCGGAAAACTGTAAAACACTGATACCACAGAAAAATAGGAAGGAAATGGGTTTAGCAGGGAAAGAAGCAGCGAGGAAGAAAGATGAGGAGGCTCATTTTAGTTGAAAATGCCAGTTCAATCTTTCAACTATCTTTTTACTTAGCACCATTACATGCCAGGTGCAGTTTAATTTCCCAGGGCATCTCTACTCCAAAACAAAAGTAGGCTCATTAGCAGGGCAGTTATGATGGGTGGAGGGGGGAGTTAGGAGTTCCCAGCCAAGTATTTATTTCTTCTCTGTACATCCCTAAACTAAAAAAGGAAATGAATTTGAAGTTTGACTCTACCCAATTTAGGTGCTCATTACCAGGGAAAGTTGCTAGTTCACTTCATAACTACAAAATAAAACAAATTGGAGAACACAGTGTTATTGTTTCTACAGAAAAATGGGAAACAAAGTTCAGCATGAGACCACCCATCAGAACCAGCACTAGCCCAAAATGCACATAACTGACAAAAGTGTTACCCTTTCCTGGGATGATCAGATACAATCAGAAATCAAAACATCAAGTTAAAAGAATAAAACTCTGGAGTTTCAGACCCAGCTGGGAGATGGGGAAGGACTTCAGCTTACGAGAGTCTTCCCTTCCATTCAAGGCTAAGACAAGAACACATGTGGATTTCAGTCCTCAGAGAAACATACTCTAAACTATAAAACCACTGAAACTGTGATCTTATCATTAAGAAACAGAGGCAGAAATACATCCAGGTTTCTAATAGCTACTGAAATATTTGAACTTTCTTTGTTTCCTTTGTAGGAAAGGAGTCAGGACATTCAGAGCCACCCTGGGGAAGGGACCGGGAATTAATAAGTAGGGGACTGAGCTAAGGGAGAGTCAAAAACCACAGCAACAACAGCACCGGGCGCTAAGCCACTTTCTCCCACCCTACCGACTACTGCTGAAGCTTCGGGCATGCAGGAGAGAGGTCATAATAGAATATGAAAGACATTTGTGCCCTATCAAAGCTGACATGTTCTTCTATAAGGACATTCATGACCATAATGCCTAACACTTACTGAGTGCTTACTCTGTGCCAGGCACTGTTCTAAGCGCTTCACATGCATAAATTCATTTAATATTACTCCTAGGACTCTAAGCTATGTAATATTGTCATCCCCATTGCACAGCTGGCAAAACTAGGGCACAGGAAGATCAAACCACATGCCTAAGCTCACCAGCAAGTAAGTGGAGAATGGGGATTTGGACCCAGAAGTTTGGCTTCAGAAGCAGCAGTGTGCCTGATCACAAGACCATGCTGCCTCTCAGGCTTCCTGTTCTCCTCCAAGGATCACACCAGGTCAGATTCCCAGACCAGGTCAGATTCCCACACCCTCACTAGCATTTAAAAAGAAACAGAAAGGCCTGGGAAGAAACATTTGGGATAAAATGACACAAATTTGGTAACAACCTACCAGTTGTTTGTGTGCAACTCCCCAGTACCATTGAATAAATGTAAAATAAATGAGATTCCAGTTTAACTTTTTTTCCAGTTGGAGGGAAGGAGAGCAAGGCTAACCTGGTACCAAATCCCACAGAAAATAGTGTTAATCAGATAGATACTGAGATCCAACCGTGTGTATGCCTGTGTGGGCTACATGGGGAGAGGGGTTCTCCCCCTCTCCTTTACCGGAGACAAGACTCGAATCACAAAGAGCAGAGGCTGTGTATCTCTAGTTTTTGAGAAAATGTAATTTGTTACACCCTACAGAGACCAAACCTTTTAAGGTTTTACTGAAAGACCTTTTAAAAGAGATGATCAGATAGTGGGAGGATAAAAAAGCTGAATGTATAAAAGCAGAATCAAAAAGGTTCAATTTCAAGAGTAAGCCAAAAATGAAAAATTACATGAATAAAGCTACCCAGCTTTCTCTCTTCATTTAGCCTTTGATTTAAATATAAATTCTTAGGACTCAAAGCAAGATGTAGATTCAAAACAGGTTGTAGAGTAAGTAGAATGAATTATACTGTTTTCTTAGAGCAATAATATTTCTTTGCTAGCCTGAGCAGCTTACACTAATCACATAACTCAATCAAGTTGGAGACTGCTATACTGTATTTTTACTTAGAACATTCTGTACATTATTTGTATAGTCCACTGTAGTTCCTGGGTAGCATTCCAAAGTGATAATTCCTTTTTTAAAGTTATTGCAAGAGAAGTGAGATCCTTGGCCTAACCTCAAACATCTGAAAAATATAGAATAAACATAATCTGCACTTACCTTTAATCATATTTGCAATAGGAATCCACTTCTCCTTTAATGGATCATAGAACTCGGCCTCTTCTGCTGGAGCCCCTTTCCTGTAACCACCTAAAGCATAGACACAGCCACCCAAGGTGACTGCGCAGTGGTAGTACCTGGCATTGAGCATTGGCAAACCTTCTGTCCATTCATCACTTTCACTGTTATATATCCACACTGTGTCAAGAGCCTCTATGTTATCTGTCCTGTAACCCCCAGTTACATAAATGTTGGGTCCCAAACATGTAACACCATAGCTCTCCCTAGTATAATCCGGTATTTCTGCTCCTTGGATCCAAACATTTGTCAAAGGATCCCATATGTGAACCTCTGATAAAGGATGCCAGTAATAGCCTCCAATGATATACATCGTAGCTGTGGACCTCTGGGAAATCTCTTTATGCATGGGATTCAAAGCATTGTATATTAGAGATCGTATCTTATTTTCTGTTAATAGGCAGCTTCTTTGAAGACCTAAGGCTGTTTTTAAATACACTGGATCTATATCTATGTTGACATAGCTTAGTAGATTATATAGGCATTCAATTCGATTTTCTACATCGTGAGCAGTCCACTTAATAACTGGCTCTATAATAGCTTCTTCTTTCCAAACACTGAGATTCTTTCTGGACAAGATAAAGAGAAATTTTTCAAGACTGATTTCCAGAAATTCTTCTTGTTGCCACACTTCCTTAAACCTTGAGCACAGAATTCTTCGAGATTCCTTCTCTAGTTCTGGACACACATGAAATTCTGCAAACGAGTGCATTCCAATACAATTATCAATATCCAGGTGCCTTACCAAAAACTGCTCACAAGCTTTCTTTACTGAAAGGAACTGTAGCAGATCTGCTGCTTCAAGCAGGCTTTGAACATTTCTTTTAGTTATTTCAATTTGGGAAGTGTATGCATAATTTACAAGGCCTTCCAAAATATCATGGTGGATGCCAGAGATTTTTATTTTATTTTTAAATTTTTCTTTCATGTCAGCTGTGAACATTGCCTTAAAATAATTGCTGCAAGCAGCTAAAACAACTCGGTGACAATGGAAGATTATGCCTGAAGGACACTGAAGGGTAATATCAGTAAATAATCCATCCAAGTAAAATGTTCTGAATGCATCCAGAAAATCCACTGGATGAGCTGAATCCTTGAAAAGGTAAATATAATCTTCTTGTCCTTTCAGAGCCATGGCTGCAATAAACATGAAACAAACGTATTTTCAATTTTGCATATTACATCAGATAATCAATGCTAAATACTCCTGTCATTATAATAACTGGTTAGCACCGAATGGACTCCAAAACTAGACTAAGTTCAGCACACTAAGCCACAAATGCAAAATGTGGATAGGCTACTTCGTGATTTACATGATGGTCAATTTACATTCAGGGTAGCTCAGAAACTGAAATGAGGCCCCCATATGGTTCCTTTCGAGAAGAAATAGTGATTTGCTACCCCATTCACACAATCTCCGCAATCCGCCCCAAGCTGGCGGTCCTGGAGAGATCCCACACTTGGCAAACCAAGTGTCCGAAGGGTCATCTCAATCGAGGCAGGACATTGGCCGTCTCGGCTCGGCCCTAATTGAACTTTTTTCCCTAGCTCCGTCTCCTTTCCAAGTCGCATCGAGATGCCAGGAAAAGGATGATCGAAATATAGTAGAACAGAAGAAATCTCGTAAAAGGGAAACGCTGTGCCTTTCTTATTACGGAAGGACAGAAAGGAAAGCGGCCTGACGTTGGCCCCTCCATCCCCGTGCCCCTTCCTCCCGCTGCTGCAGGGGTTTCCGCGCGCCCGGAGGCCGGGCTCCGGACCCGCGTTCCCGCCCCAAGACCGCCCCACCTGGGGGCCTGGCGCGGGGACTCGCCTCGAGGGTGCCGCGCACCGCCCGCTGGGCCGGGTGCCCGCGTCCCACTGCCCCAGGACGCCGCACAGGTGTGGAGAGGGCGCCACGGACCGCCCCGCGCTCCGCCCGGCCCGCCGCCCGCGAGGCCATTGTCTCCGAGCCTCTGCCGCGGGCGGGCTCGGGAGGCAGCGGGGCCTCGTGCTCCCCTGTCCGGCCCCGCTCGCTCCCCGCCAGCTAGCCTCGGGCGGCGGGCCCGCCCCGCACCTACCTCCGGCGGCAGCTCCGGGACGCGGCGCGGTCCCGCGGGCTAGCGGCGAGCGGGGGCGGGGGCGCCTCCCGACCCTCTGACCATCTTTGGAAGAGGCGCGGCGGAGACTGCCTGCTAGTGCAGCTCCAGCCCACAAGCAGCTCCTATTTTGGTGCCCCGGCTGCTCCCCGCCTCCAGCCGAACAGCCCCCCGCGCGGCTGGGGCGCGGGGCCACTCGCGGGAACTCCGGGGTGGCAGGGCCGCGCTGCGGGCAGGGGCGGGGTGGGCGGCGGGCACGCGGCTGCGGCCCCTCCCCGGCGGTTCCTCCCGCAGCAGGTAGGACAACTTCCCCAAGGGTTCCGCCCGCGCCTAGCTTTCCCCCTGCTCCTTGGACCTGTCCCCCCGACCCTACCCTACACACAAATACACCTGACTATTTTCTCTCCAGACAAACTCTGAGTCCTGAATTGAGACCTTATATAGGGGCTGGGAGGGGGTTGCCCTTTTCCCCTCCATGAGTCGCTCTCCGCAGCCTAGGCCCTTATGGTGAGGAGGAATGAGGGAAGGGGGTGGGGTAGAGAATGCAGCAAACCTAAAGGTCTAAGGTTGAGGTTGTTTTCAAAATGCCAGAAGTAGCTGCCGCTTTCCCACGAACTCCATCCCCTGTCCCCTACAGGGCACTCAGAAGGGAGCCCCTGGGGCTAATTTGTACACTGTGGGTTAACTTGGAGGTTTGAGAAAAACTGGGAGCAGCCAGGGCCAAGGACTCAGGTTACAGTATTTAGAGCAGAGTAGCTGGAAGGAGCAGCCTTAAGTCTTTCTTCCTGGAGTCTGCCAGTCCAGTCACATAAAGACGTCCATATGCATGAGACACCAGAAAGTTAAATTTTCTTGTCCCAACAAAATCCAATACCAAATATTTTCATTTATCATTCATTCATCTGCAAGATTTTATTGAGTGACTGCTAGGAATACGCACTGGTAACAGTGTAGTGAAAGATGGTCCATAGCTTTCATGGAGTTTACAGTCTAGCCTCCTTGAGGGAGGAAGCACACCAGGATGAAAGGACCACCAGAGGACCAGTGTGTTTGTCAGCATACGGTCCGAGAGACAAGAATATACAAACGTACAACAGCCAGACTGTATATGACAACTGAACTCTGAACCACACAAGAAGCCCAGAAAGCCAAACCACAACTTCTGCAGCAATTGGACCAGAACAGTCAGAGACTGCCAACTTCCTTACTTTTACCCTTGCTTCCAACTTGGGACCAATCAGAGAATGCCAAATATGCTTCCCAAAGCAATCACATAAAACATCCCCTGATTCTAGTAGCTGGACTCCAGCTTTCCCAAGCCAACAACCCCTTCCCCCTTTTCCCACTTTTACAAAGCTTTCCCACTTCCCTACCTGCCTTTGAGCCTATGCCAAAGGCAAGTGATAGTGGCTGACTCTCTTGCTGTAGCAAGATCTGAATAAATATCATCAGTTTGTTCTCATCTGGGTAGCTTTAATTTCACATGTCAGGCCATTTCAATTGAATTATGTAGGATGCTGGTTATATAGCACCCCACAAACACCACCACAGTCCAGACTTCTACGAGGTGGAGACCTAGGAATCTGCATTCTAATCAAGGGCATCAGGGGATTCATTTGCACAATTAGAAGAATGTATGTTGGACCCCAAATGTAAGGAAGATGGGGGGGGAGGATATAGCTCAGTGTAGAGTGCACGCTTAGCATGCATGAGGTCCCAGGTTCCACCCCCGGTACCTCCATTAAAAAAAAGAAAGAAAAATGAAAGGTTTAGTATCTCAACATCTGGTAAACAGTTTAGTAGAGAATAAAAGTATATGAGATTTTGTTGCAGGCTTAAGATTCTTCTCTGCCACTTATCTATCATGTGGCATAACTAAACTTCTCTGATCCTTAGTTTTCTGACCTGTAACACAGAAAATATCCGTACTTTCTCAACCTAAGGTTATTGTAAAGATAAAACAAAATTATGAAAGTGAAAGCACTTAGGTATATAAATGTTAACGATTATAACGAAAGGGTATTTACACTTAATTCTCCATCGCAACCTCAATTTGGAAAGTAGTATCTTATTGACATTTCATCAAAAATTATGAACTTTGTAGTTAACTGTAATTACAGTTTGTCCTTCATAACAGAGAGTGATGTTATTGTTGGTGTTGTCATTCGAGGACATGATTGTGACTGACTGAAGACGGGGCATTCTTTCCATGGTTATCACTGAAGTGTGGAGGTGGCTGTTTGTGGCTATGATGCCAAGTTTGATGTATAGTAAATACAGGCTCTGCCTAACTCAGAGGAGGGGCTTCTAGAATCACAATGGTATGTAATAAACGATTCTTGAATTCACTATATTGTTATTTCAGATTGCTGAAGAGACCAATTTAAACTTTTGCTTCCATTGCCTGATGTTCCCTTGTTGTGAATTACTGTTTAAAACTGTGTATCAGCTATATGTCAGTTATATCTAAAAAAAACTCCCAAAAGTATATATTAGACTGCTTCAACCTGCCAAGAGAGGAGCAGTTCCTCTTATCAAAGAGACCATTGCAAATGCTAATAGATTCAATACACTCAGAAACATATAATTAGCATTCATAAGTTAAATAAATTAATGACACTGTTCAAGAAAACAAATGTGCCATCTGTGAAACCAAGTCATAGGGAAATAAAGAGCCACCATGGAGATGAGAGATAAACAACTCTTGGCAGACACTGAGCTTAGCATTCAAGGCTTTTTGACATCACATTGCACTTTTCAAAAGACAACTGGTTTCTAAAAATAACAATTTCATTTATTGTTTTTACTTTACTAGTACCTCTTTCCACTAACTATTGCGATGTCATTAAATGTTCAATACGCTAATTATGATGTTATCAGTGTGTGTAAATGTGCCAGTGTGCAGAGAGAATTTTGTATACTTCATTTAACATACTGGATTAAACAAGTTGATGTTAAGTGAAAAAATAGTAGGTATAATTTATAACACCACCACATAGGGCTATGTAAATTGTGCACTGCACAATGCCAGGTCATTCCACCAAGTAGAGTGCCAGGTGAACACTGTCTCTGGAGTTGTATACAAACTGCAGAGGTATATGTGGCTGCCCTGGAGTTGCTGTGTCTTAGCAAAGCCTTTTTGGTATGCTTCCTGGAAAAGAGGAAAGTGAACATTCTAATGGCTGGCTAACAAGTGCTTTTGCAAGCCAAAAGGTTTCCAATCCCTTGTTTTCAACAACAGTCAAAGAGCACTTTTGACAAATAACTTGGAAAGAATCCATGAAATGAATGGCCCTGCTATAATAAAATTCCTCTCATTTCCATCTAGTTGTCTATGGGAACACATTTTCTCAGGGATTACATCTATAGAAATGATAAACAAGAATATCACTGATACTAAATTCTGTCTCATGTGACCAGAAAGCAATACTCAACCAAGGTTATTTGGTCTAAATGAAAATAAAATAGCCCAATTCATCAGATTGAAAGAATTTTTGATAAATTTTTACTTTTGATTTAATTTAAACATATTTATGTTGTTTGGTCAATTATAATAATAATTGTAATGTTAATCAGCCTAGAAATTTTTTACCACTTAAGAATCAAGGACATAAAACAATTAAAAATTTATGTACATTTTTATTGCAGAGAAGCTTAAGAGGTGATAATGAAAGATTTTCAAGTATAAAAATATACAGACAATTCTTTCTTTGAATGTTTCCAATATACATGAATTTCCAGTTACCACCATCTAGTGAAATAACACCAATCCCCCAAACAGGGTCTTGAGTTCAATTACTATGTTATATTAACTGTGAGTAATTGCATAAAATACAAATTTCACCCTCTAACTCTTCAGTCCACAAATCACTACATAAATACCAGATGAGCATCATAATCAGTGACCAATCATGTCTTTTCTTTCAAAGCCCTTGGTGATTGGTCACTGTGCATCTGTTACTCAGTTCACACAAGAAAGCAAAGCTTGTAAGTTCTCTTACCTCCTGTCTGCCAGTGATAAATCTATGTGGTGTTTTACAAAAATAGATGACTGAAAGAGGGCATTGGCCAACAAAAATGAAAATGTAGCAAAGAATTAAAAGTGATAATGCCAAAAGTGAAATTTTCGTTGAATGTAATGAGGTTCTAAGGAATAGCTGACCATGGGAACACTGACACTGCCAGTAGTGGAGAGATGCTGGATATGCGGCCAGCTGAACTTGGCGACTCATGTGAGGATAGTTGTTGACAAACAGAAGGAAGATATCCTAGTAAAAGTGATGCTGGCAAAAGATTTCATATTAAAGGAATTCTTGGCAACACTTCTCAATATTGGAAATGCAAAGGAAAAATGTTGGAAGCTGATCCCAAACTTAGAAGGCAGTATGACAATTCACTAAGGCATAGAAAGATGACTGCTCTATATTGTAAATTATAGCACAAAAGGAAGCTGAGAACTGTTTACTCTGGATAAGGTTTTTAAAAAGAAATATAATACATTAATTTCCAATGTTTCTAATAGCAGTGTAGTAAGTAAATATTGGTCTTACTGTTTTTTTGTTTTCCTGTACACTTATAGCTGACACTAAGAGTTTTTAAAGTTCTGACAAAAAAAATTTAAAGGTCACAGGACAATCACAATTGTTCCTACTGATTACTAAGATTACTTTGCATGGAAATCTTGCACAGTCATTTTTATGCAAGGACTGCCTGTATTTTCAGTAGGACAACACTCTCTGGGAGAAGTCCAATGTAAATATGAGCTCAAAAAAAATAAGATAACAATTTCCCACTATTGGACAACTTGTTTGTGTATTTTTAAATGAATGATGCTAGGTTTCAAATTACAATTGTTAGCTTTTACTACATAAATTTAAAAGAGTTATTTAAAAGCTTATTAAAAAGGCACTATTTACAATATTTTAGAAATTACAACCTTGGCAAATGTTTAAACTTATAACGGAAAGTTTTCAAAATCAATCTGACAATGTGGAAGTGAGGATATATGTTACTTTTGGAGTACTTGTTCAAAAAATAGGTTTATTCTCAAAGTAGGAACTAGCTTACTACTCTTTGGAAGAGGGTCATTTAAAAGATAGTAATTTACTGAGAATATATTTTTGGGTGCCATGGTTAAAGCTAAATTCCAGATAAAATTAATACAAGGCAGGAGATAATAAATTAGGACCTTTTTCAATTACAAAAAAAAAAAGAAAAACAATTTTTCTGGCTGGAAAAAGAATAAAAGAACATTAGCTCAAATCAATCAAGATAGACTGATACTCTTACATAAGTTAGAGATGAAAACTTTCCAGTGACTTCCTGTCTCATTCACTAAAAGCCAAAGTACTTAAAATGGCCTCCTGCCACCCCCACATCCATCCCTGCTTCTGCCCTCACCAGGAATAGTGCTGCCTCCGGGCCTTACTACTAGCTATTCCTTTTGCCTGCACTGCTCTTCCTCGCCCCTCCGCACTGCTACAGGACCCACTCACTCACCTCCACTGGGTTTTTGCTCAAATACCAACTTCCCAGAGAGGCCTTCTTTTAACAATCTATTTAATAGGATCTCCGTACTCCACCCAATATTCCCTATCCCCCTTCCCTGCTTTATTTTAATTTGTAATACTTATTACCATCTATAATATTACATATTTTGCTTATTTTTAAGTTTATGGTGGGATTTCTCCCCCTAGAATATAAACTCCACGAAACCAGAGATTTTGTCTGTTTTGTTCGTAGTATTTCTCCAGTTCATTTCCGTATTCCTAGAACAGGGTCTGCCACATAACAGATACTCAGTAAATGTCGCAAAAGTGAAAACAAGAGTGCACTAAAAGTAAGACTTTTAGAACTTTCTTCAAAAACTTGCTCAAGGGCTCACCGTTCTCTAAGAAATTATATAAATGAGTTAATCCACAGACACTGCCCTCCTGAAGCATATGATGTAAAGTTTTGTGCTTTTTTTCATCTTCAAATTCAAAGCATCTGGTTTATCTATCCCTTCCTTTTCATTGCCTCTGACAGAATTCTTATCAGGTCTTCATCACTTGGCTTACTGCAAGATTCTTCTGTGTCAGTCTCTCTCCTGTCCTCTCAAGCTGTACCTTACCTTTTATCCTCCCCAAACACCACTTTCTTGACATCATTTCCCTTCACTTGCTCTTAGGGCTACCTGGAAAAAATTCAAACTCCACTGATTAGCTTTCAAACCTGTCCATAAACTGGCCACATTCCACTTAACAAAGCTTTATTCTCCTACTCCCCATTTTAAACCCTAAACTTCATCAGGCTGGCCACATTCTACCTCATGAATACGCTCTGCTTACACTCACTTTGGTTCACAATATTCCCTACATCTGGGAAGCTCTGTCAAGTCCTTTCCATATCTCCAAATCCTTTTCATCCTTTCAAGTGTAGATCACAGTGTACCTCCTTCAGAAAGCTTCTCTTAAAGCACATTTAATCAATTGACCAAGTACAAAACACAATACTGTATGGTCATCTAGTTGTTCCTTGACTTAAGTATTTCGTTTATGCTACTACTAAGATGCTTCATGAAGTCTATTTGGAAATTATGAACTACATATGTACATGTCCCACCTCTTCAGTCACATTGTAAATTCTCTGAAGGGCATCATTCTTTGTAAGATATAGTCCTACACTTCTTTTACTTCCACAGGCTTTTGTTTTGATTTGGTTTCTTGCACACAGTAGACCCCAAAAATATTTGTTTACTGTAGTATTTTTATCCTCCAAAATTGTTCAATAGGATATTTTTTCTGGATTTAAACCTGAAAAGGGCCAAGTTATTAATAAATCTCTGAAAGAATATGCACTCATACTGAGCTGAGGATAATAAAATATTGCATGGACCAAGCTGTGAAAATAGTAGAGATTTTGGTATGTAATAAAATGCAGACAATGATTCTAGAGGGGCAGAAAAAAATGTGAATGAGCAAGTTTTCCAGTTGGCACTGATTATAAAATCCTATGCAGCAAGTGGTATTTAGTTTAATTGTAAATATTTTTACTAGTTGTTTAGATATATTACTGAAAATTTATTGTTTGAATATAAAGGACAAACTAATTTTTTTAACTATGTAACATCTTCCATAAACAATGGGAGTTTCCAAGAATTTTTGTGTCAGGAAATACTTTTGTTAATATTTTGTTTCCATATGAACCATCATCACACAGACAGCAGTTTGTATGACATAAACAAATAAGACAGATTTAGCATTTGGCTTAGAATACATTATTGCATATGCCCTTATAGAGCACATCGAAAAATCTGTTTACAACAGAACTATCACATTGTCCATCTGAAAAAGAAGCCCATCAGGCAGCACAAAATGATACCGTGTTAGCTAAAAGATTTAAGGCAATTAATAATTATTTATATATTCCCTACAACTGGTCTCATCTGAAGATGTGCTGTGGGGCTATTAGGTCAGTAAAGCACTCGTTCTCTCATCTTATGAAGAAAAGCATACCTGATAATAGGGGTAGGGAAGTGGTTACAAATCCCAGTCCTACTCACACTATTAATAGAGCTACTCTACCTGGTCTGGTGCCTGCCTGCAGTTGCCCTATTGATATATCAGCTGTCCCTTGGAAGCAGCTTATGAGACCACAAAGGAAAATTTCTAACTCTCCTTCAGGGCTAGTATAAAACAGAAGCTAAAAAATTTAAATGCTGTAAAAGTAATGTGTATCAGAGGGAACATTTTTTAAAAGTAGAACAAAGATGTAATTATAACCTGTACTATTAAAAGACTACACTTGCACTACAAACGCAGATTTAAACTAACAGATTTATGCCACAGTACATATAGTACTTGGACAGGAAAAGAAGCCTAATATGTACTAATACATGAAGGAGGTGACTGAGCTGGACATCAAAAATATTTATTAAACACTCAGGTGGTGATTATGGTGTGACAAGGCTTGGTGATATGGAGATTACTACATGGGAAATATTCTGGATCTGTGGCTTTAAGAGTAGCAGGATTCCTTATGTACAATTGCTATATCTTCACTTGATCCACAAATAAAAGATATGGACTTTTAAGCATTAAGTAAGTCATTCTCAAAAAGGGATTATTTTATTTCCCAGGAGACATTTGGCAATGTCTAGAGATGTTCTTGGTTGTCACAACTTGCAGGGAGGAGTGGCACTGGCATCCAGTGAGTAGAAGTCAGGGATGCTTCTAAATATCCCATAACGCATAGGAAACACCCACTCCTGCCCCTGACCCCCAGCAAGAAATTATACAGCCCAAAATGCCTATAGTGCCGGAAGTCAAGAAAGCCTACAATAAGTCATTTGCTATGCCAGGTCCCACTCTAGCAGTTTATTTCTGTGTCTAGTAATTCCTCTTTGGTGATCAAGTGCCTAGGAGCTGGGGTAGGCTATCCTGTGGCAGATAAGCCTGCACATCATGATGCTTGGCTGCTCCTTTAGAGTGGACAGGTTGGACTCACTTTTAGGGGTTGAATTGACTTTTAGATTATTTTTATGGCACCCAGACTTGACCTATAAGCCAGTAAAGATTGCTTTCTGGGTTTTATTGTTTTTATAGGAAATGGTGCTAGACTCGGCAGGTGTGGTAATCAAGAGGCATCTAAGTATTTGACATATTTTATCTCTGTGTTAGAAAAGGAGAATCTCAAGTCCCACCCCAAACCTATGAAAAACAATTTGCATTTTAACATGATCCCAAGAAGCACTGCTTTACAATACATTGAGGAAAAAAGGAAGAGAGAAGAAAGACAATGCTTAATAGAGCAAAATGAGATAATCAATGTCTTGTTCCTTGAATATAGTACTGTGTCTCTCTAGTTCAGGGACAATCTTGAAGGTCAGAGAGGACTGTGAGTAGGTCAGAGGAGAGTCATGAAAATAAAAATTCATTTCTAAGGATCAGATAAAGAAATCACAGTTATCTAGCCTAAAGACAAGAAAACTAAGCAACATGAAGACTTCAAACCTGCGACCTATTAATATGCTGAAAATCAGCAAGGCCGACCCCAAAATGGTTCTGTGATAAAATAAAAACCTCCTTCTGAAGGCCTTAAAATAGGGTGAGTTAATTTTATTCAGAGGATAGACTTAAAAATTGCCTTGTAGCTAAACCTACAGAGCACTTAAATTCATAATGGTAGCAGAATTACAGAATTTTAGAACTGGAAGGTACTTAGGGATAAAACTCAGTCTGGTTATTTTATAGAAAATAAAATGAACTCCAAGAAGCAAAATAATTCACCAAAGTCATATAGCTAATTAGCAGTTAGAGCTAGGACTAGAATTCAGATCTCTTGACTAAACATTACCTAGTTTTGAAGAATTCTTTTATTACTTAGTTCTGTGACCTCACCAAGCTTGTTTTCTCATATAGAAAATTGGAATAATATTTCTATTTTGAAAGATTTTTCAGGTAAAACAAGTTTATACTTACTTACATTATGCATGTAGTAATGCTTACACCTTCCTAACACAGCAACCACGTCACACTTCAATACTGTCCTCTTGTTTTACTTCATGAGTTCTTTAAAGGACAGAGATCTTCCTTTCTTCCCTCTCTTCCTCCCTCTCAATTCTTCCTTAATTTTATTTACACTTCATTCCATTTAAAGTGCAAAAAAAGCGAATTTAAATTAAAAATCTTAAATTTAAAGAATATTTATTAATATAGGTCAATTCTTATGCTATAATTTTGTGACAAAAGCAATATAACAATTATAAGAATAATCCATCTGTGTCAAAGAGCACATATATATATGTATACATCTATATGCATATATACACAGACACACACACACACACATACACAAACACACTTCGAGAAAATTATGAAAGGATTTGGTATATGGTGACATTATGGTCAATCAGTTTGTAAACGTCACCCAAGCAGTGAAGAAGTATTGGGCCTTTGGACAGTAAGCAGCCCTTGGCAAAGCTTTTATCTGGAAGTTGCTGGAGAAGGTATGGGCACAGATCTGGCTTCATGGTTATCTGTGCAGTCAGAAGAGCATTGGTTAAATGCTCTGCTGTCTTCAAATTCTTAATAATCTTTGAACAAGAAGTGCTGCATTTGTACTGTGCTCCGGGTCTCAGAAATTACGTGCAGTCAGTTCTGTCTGAGCAGCGCAGCCCTGGCCATTCACTGGTAGGTGATACTGGGTGTGCTCTATCTCCCAGGAGGTCTTGATTTCTTTAACACTTTTTTTAAAGTACAGTTATAAAAATTTAGAAAACAGATTAGCAGAAAACTTAAGCCACTCCTAAAACTCTCAAAGGCAGGGACATTTTCATGAGCTTCTCTTCATACATCACAATGTTCTCTGTCTAGTCAGAATAAAGAATGATTTGTTACTTTATAGTATGAATTGCCAAACACCTAGTTACAAAAAAGGTGTGCATATGAAAATTAGACTACTATTCCTTAAGAGATGGGATTAGCTATTGTATTAGTTTTTTACTGCTATGTAACAAGTCACTACAATTTAGCAGTTTAAAACAACACAAAGATATGTCACAGTATCTGCAGGTCAGAAGTCTGGGCATGGTGTGACTGGGTTCTCTGCTCAGGCTCTCACCAGGCTGAAATCAAGGTGCCAACCTGGGCTGTGTTTCTCATCTGGGGCTCAGAATCCTCTTCCAAGCTCACATGCCTGGTGGTAGAATTCATTTCCTTGCAGTTAATGTTAGGATTGCGGTCCCTGTTTGTTTGCTGGCTGTCAGCCAGGGGCTGCTCTCCGCTCTAGAGGCTGTCCGCATTCCTTACTATGTCCCTTCCTCCAGCTTTAAACCAGCCATGGTATGTTGAATCTTTCTTGCACTTCGAATCACTGACTTCCTTTTCCGCTACCAGCCAGGAAAAGTCTCTGCTTTTAAAGGGCTCGTGTGTTTGGGTCAGGTCCACCTGGACAATCTCTAGTTTAAAGTCAATTGTGCCATAAAACATAACCTAATCATGGTAGTAAAATACATCAAATTCACATACTGGGGATTATGCTTGGCATGTACACCAGGGAGTGGGGAATCTCAGGGACCATTTTAGAATTCAGTCTACCATGGCTATCCAGTGAAGAACAGGAGGTTCCTCTATTTCTCTATCCTATTATGACTTCAGTAGCCTTTTTCGATTTACATTTTTAACTCTACCATCTCTATTTGATAAGTTCACCTTTCAGCATAGTAAAGCTGGCCATGAAGACTTTGCTTATCTTTGAGGGAAACACAGAGATTCTTTTGTTTTCAAAGGGAAAATTTTAGAGAACAAGAGTCTTATATTTTAAAAAGCCTAGTTAATTTATATCAATAGATTTGTTTCATTAAATCTAACAATCTAATGAGAGAATAAATCACATGTTTAATTTAGATGTTTATATTTTAAAATGAAGATTGAGTCTAGATTATCTAGAAATAATCAAGCATAAGATTTAGAAAAGATTAACATAAAACAAACAATATTTGTCACAAATATGGCAATATTAGTATCTTCCATGTATGAAGTACTCAGAAACATAGATAAGCAGAACACAAGACCCTACAGATGAATAAGCAAAGGACATGTCCAGACATTTAAAAAGAGGAAACAGAACTAATTTAAACCTGGACTTCAGTGATCTAACACTGAGTGTGCAGTATGTGTGTGAGGTGCTGGCATACAGGACCGAGCAGGGCTCCTATTCAGCCACAGGCCCTGTTATGTTTGTGGCCAGCATCCATTCTTCTGTTTGGTGCTTCTGTTTTGACTGGTTGGTGCCTAATCCCTGGAACCCATGAATGTCACCTTATAAGGAAAACAGGTCTTTGTAGATGTAAGTTAAGGATCTTGAGATGGGGAGATGGTCCTGGATTATCCAGATAGGCCCTAAATGCAATGACAAATGTCCCTGTAAGAAAGGGGCAGAGAGATATTTGATATAGACAGAAAAGAAGAAAGCAATGTGACCACAAAGGCAGAGATTGGGATGATGCAGCCACTAGCCAAAGAATGCTGGCAGCCACCAGAAGCTAGAAGAGACAAAGAACAGATTCTCCCCTAGAGTCTTTAATGGAGGGTGGCCCTGCTGATACCTTGATTTCAGCCTAGTGAAACTGTTTTGGATCTTTGGTCTCCAGAACTGAGAAAGAAAATATTTCTGTTTTAAGCCACCCAGGTTGTGTTAATTTGTTACAATAGCCACAATAAACTAACAGAATGTCTAATTCAGTAAACCTTCACAACAATGTTAGGGGAGGAAGGAACTATTATTATCTCCATTTAATAGAGAAGAAAATTGAGGTGTTGAGAGACTAGTAATTTACCCAACGCAGGCCTAGAACTCAAGTTCAGGTCTTTCTAACCTAGAGCAGAGTTTTTTATTACCATGTTGCATTAGAAATTAAAATTGAGATATTACGACTTCTGCTTCTGGAGGGATTGGGATCGGACTAATCCTCCCACTGTAAATAATAAGAAACTGGGCAAAATATATAAAATAACAGTTTCCAAGCATTGGACAAGAGGCAGTGCAGGACTGCGATCCATGAGAGAAGGGAAACAAATGAAGTGAGCCTGATAATTGCCTGTATTTCTGCCTGGAGACACTTTCAGCCTGAGGTACAGCAGGTGGAATCCCAAGCAGAGCATGGTAGTCTCACTGAATTGAACAGATGGAGATAAGTTTGAGGAGGCAGAACTGGCTGCAATTCGTAGGGCAGAGTACCAGACAGGAAGGAGCTAAATGGAGAGAGCTCCAGAAATCTGTAAGAGGGGAGTTCCCCTTGAGTCTGTGATTAGATAGTAAGCCACACATGCATAGGGTGAAACACCAAAGTATGGGCAAAAAGTGACCCCAAGAACCATAAACAATTCCCAGAGTTCACATGGAGCTGTAAGATATTTGAGTTCCAGTTAAAGCCAGAGAAGCACTGGTTTTTATACACTGGGGAACAAAGAAGGAAAGTGAAAGAACAATGCTTACGTTAAAAAGGCAAAGGGAAAAAAAAAGACGGATAGCTGGAAGGACAGACAGATATGTAATAAAACAGACAGTAAAATGTTAATGGTAAAATCTAGATAGTAGGTATTCATGTGTTCACAGTCAAACTAAAGAATTAACAAGGAAACATTATGTAAAACTATATGCCTATAAATTGCACAACTTACATGAAATGGACAAAGTCCTTGAGAGATGCTATGGTCATTTAAAACTATGTCCAATATTATTTAACTTCCCTTTCAAAGGTAGAGTCCAGTTCCCCTCCCTTTGAGTGTGGGCTTGACTTAGCATTATGTTTTAACAAACCAAATACAGTAGAATTGATGGTGTCTGATTTCTGAGACTAGGTCACAAAGGCATGGTGGTTTCCTCTTTGCCCTCTCTCTCAGATCGTTCAGTTGGCAGGAAACCATGGCTTTAAGGACATTCAAGCAACACTTTGGACACTCCCATGTGGTGAAAATTGAGGCTTCCCGCCAACAATCAGCAATAAACTGAGAATTGCTGAAAACAGTTGTTGAGAAACCAAAGCCACTTGCCAAAAGCCATGTGAGTGAACCACCTTGCAAGCAGATCTTTCAGCTCTAGTCAAGTTTTCATATGACTACAGCCCTAGCTGACATCTTGACCATTAGAGACCCTGAGCCAGAACAATCCAGTTAAGTGCTCCTGTATTTCTGATCCATAGAAACTGTGAGATAATTAATGCTTAGTTTTAAGCTGTTAAATTCAGAGGAAATTTACTATGCACCAATAAATAGTCACAAACTACCAAAGCTTACTCAAGAAAAACTATACAACCTGAATCCATAATCTACTAAAGAAACTGAATTAGTAGTTAAAATCTTCAAAGGAAAACTCCAGGCCTAGATGGTTCACTGCTGAATTTTATCAAACATAGATGAAAAAAATAATACCAGCCGTTAGTTTGATTGTTGCTCCTTTCAATGTCATTTTTTTTCTCTGGCAGGTTTATGCTTTTTCCATCTTTGGTTTTTGGCAGTTTTACATCTTTTTATTTTCCTGTTTGGGGTTCCTAAACCTCTGGTTTGATGCCGTTTATCAATTTTGTACTGTTCTCAGTCATTATTTCTTAAAATATTGCTTGCTTCAATTTTTTTTCTCCTCTCTTTGTGGGACACCAACTTCCTATGTCAGATCTTGCTGTGCCTCCCATGTCTTAATTTCTCTTCTGTACTATCATTGCTCTGTCACTGTATTATTCCAGATATTGTCTTCTAACTTGTGTTTATGCACTCACTCTCTTAGCTGTGCCTGTTCTATTGTCAAATCCATCCATCAAGACTCTAATTCCAGTCACGGTAATTTTCAATTCTAGTACATCCATACTGTTTATATAATTCTCAATTCTTTGCCAAAGTTTAGTTTGTCTGAAAACTCCAATACCTGAAGGTCCTACAGGTTTGTTTATTTATTTCTTAATTGAAGTATAGTTGACTTACA
The DNA here is from genome assembly GCF_048564905.1 of Vicugna pacos. Taxonomy (NCBI): domain Eukaryota; kingdom Metazoa; phylum Chordata; class Mammalia; order Artiodactyla; family Camelidae; genus Vicugna; species Vicugna pacos. The sequence goes on along the minus strand of NC_132991.1, from coordinate 43,005,018 downwards.
ATGTTGTGTTAGTTTCTGGTGTACAGCCTAGTGATTCAGTTATACATACATATATTTTTTTATTATAGGTTATGACAAGCTACAAGCTACTGAATAAAGTTTCCTGTGCTACACATAAAACCTTGGTTTTAAAAATCTATTTTATATATAGTAGTTTGTATGCAAGATCTGTTTAAATGAAGTTCCTGATGGTGTTCATTTATGTTCCTTGGTGTGTCTCTTTTTATTGTGTGCCCTATAATGTACTTACAATACTGTTTATAGATTTATTTTGAGGATTGTTGCATTCATTTTCTATTGCTGCAAACAGTATTACCAAAAACATCATCTTCAAATGACCCACATTTATTATCTCATAGGTTCTGTTGGTACAGGAGTCCGAGCACAGCTCAAAGGACCTGCTTCAGGGTCTCACAAGGCTAAATCAAGATGTTAGCCTGAGCTATGATCTCAGGTGAGGCTCCACAATGGAAGGATCCACTTTCAAACTCACTGGTTATAGCATTCAGTTTCCTGCAGACTGCTGGACCAAGGACCTACTTCTTCCCATTGGCTAGAGGCTACCCTCAATTGCTTGCCATGTACCAGTTTACAACATGGCAGCTGGCCTCTTCAAAATCAACAAGGGAGAGAGCTTCTTAACAAGATGTGCATTAGAACCTGATGTAATATAATTATATACACATAATCACATGCATCCCATCATCTCTGTGATATTGCATTAATTAGAAGCAAGTCATAGATCATTTCCTCCACACACACACACAAGGAATACCAACTTACAGGATCACAACTGGGTTTAACTTAGGGTCTGCTTACCATACTTAGGATGTTAACTTCCCCATGAGAGAATTCCTATTTGCTTCTACCAAGCACCTAAGAGCTCTAAAAATCTTAGAAAACTTCAGTCCAATTTCAGGGATTGAAAGTATTTAAAGGAGAACTGATATTCCTCTGAAGGTCTATTTACTTCTGAATCATTCTTACTCTGGATGGGCAGCATTTTCAGATCCTTATTCAAAGTAAGGGGAAGGTTTATCACTGCAGGCCTCATACTCCAATACCTCTTCCCCCTGGTCCCGTAAGATTGCCAAGATAGTCACTCAGTATCTCAGGCACCACTTACAGAATTGGCCAGCACTTTCAGGGATGAGCAGCTAACCTGCCTAGGTTTCTGTGCTTCCTGAGCTATTGTTTATCACTGTCAGCTCTTTCATGTTTTTAAGCAGATGTTTTAAAATTCTTGTTCAGCTATCAGCTTTTCTAGATGTACTCTGTAGAAGACCTGGTCCAAATTACTTGGTCTACAAATGCTATAAATGAAAGCCTCATTATTATTATTTTTTTACTTTTATATTTGTTACTAGCTTCAACATGTGGAGAAATTATAATCTTTAACAGTAAATGTGTTTCAACATAATCTAACTATTAATTTAAAGCAAAACAAAGATTTACCTTTTCAACCACAAAAAAATAAATTAGAAAGTACCAATATTTTCCCATAAAATTACATGGAACATTTCTATTTCTGGAGTTTCAATAGTGGAAAAGAAAATACTAATATTATTACATAATGGATACTTATGCCTAAAACATCTGAGCCTAGAAATTAGCATGGTATTATAAAGCTTTCTAGGTCAGTTGATATTTTGCTAATATCCCTATATGAAACAGTCTCTTAAATGTTGAGTGTTCCTACAAATGATATATTGCAACACTCAAGACTTCACTGCCAAAAATTTTATGTGGATTAAGCATTAAGCTTATTTTTAAGATCTGTAACTATTAGCCATGCTATGGAAATAAATATCTAAGAAAATAAAACAGATGACTATTCTCTCTGGGAATAAATTTTAAAATATAATCTACCTAATAACCACCTTTGGTAGAGACCACTAGTTGTACTTACCTTAATTTTGTACTCCTCTTTTTTCCAATTTTTCCCAGGCGCACGACCATCAGGAATAAAAGCTGTATTTTTCATCCTTCCTTGCAGTTAGGTAAGAGCACTGTGACTAAGTTTTGGCCAGTAAAATTTAGATGAGGGTGTAACCTTCTCATGCACTGTCCTTCTTGCTGGCCAGAATGCTGATGTGAGGGATGGAGCCTGAGCATCAATGTTGGATAGTGAGTTGGAAGCCAAGTGCTGAGGTTGGTAGAGCAACACAGGAGCTTTGAGATACTTAACTCTGGAATTCTTTTAAGTAAGAAAGAATTTTTTTTTAAGCCACTGGTATTTGAAGTTTTAGTTTTATGCTGCTGTACCTAATCTTAACTGATACACATTTCAATTGTTGGCAGATTACTCCTTTATTAGGAATTGTAAGTGAGAAATTATTTCAACACCTGAAGACCAAGCTACAACAGAAGATTCCATAGACTCAAGATTTTGAGACATTCTAGAAAGAGTTTTCTGTAAAGTATATCCTTTCCGTGGCATGGCAACATCATTCTTCTTTAAAAAGGTTACTGGACAGACATCATTTCCGCCATCACCTATATAAACAATTTGCGTATAAGTCACTCCTTGTTTTAACTGTTTATCTACAAATTCTACCAAAACTACATTTTTGCAAAGATTTTGGGGGCACCTATTGCAAGAATGAGCATGATAATTTCCCACAGTGAGATGACCACTGCTATCAAAAGCTGCTGGATTTGTAAATACTTTATCAAACACATCAAGAAAATTGGTAGCTTCTAAAACCCAATCTATGAAGACTGAGTTTGAATCTGAAATAATGATGCAGTCAAATTTATCCCTGTTCTTTCTTATAAAGTTTAAAAGTTCCACCATCCCTGGAGTAAAAGGCATTGATATCATTGCTCTTCTCATTTCATCTTCTCTTACACCTTCATCTCCCAAATACTTAAAGACTCTGCCCATAAATTCTGTCCAAAATCCTTTTTTATAAGAGTCTTGTAGTTCAATAGGAAGCTTCTTCTCTGGAGCACACTGTACAATCCAGGTGTCACTATTGTCATCTATGATTGTATTGTCAAAGTCGAAAACCAGCAAAATTTTCATGGTTCCAGAAACAGATTTGGGTTACCCTGAAAAAGAAGAAATTATTATTCCCTAAACCTACTCTGTTTTACACATCTAGCTATAGTATTTATTTAACAAACATTACTGAATGTTAATCTGCTAAAACAAAGGGTGACTATAAACAAGTTACAATGATTAAATATTTTAAAACCATTTAAGCACTTTTTCCTAAGAAGCAAGTTTATATTTGAGTATGTTAAGTGAATAGAAAACAGAATATCTAAAAAGGATATTCACAGTACTATTGTGTTCCTGTGGGGATGATTTTTTTTTTCTGTGGGGGTCATTCTTTGAGTACCCAGAATTAAATTATAGAGCAATCCAATGAGAGAAGTAATGAAACAATTATTCTCTTACAGTCTAATTTATAAAAGTTATAAAATCAGATAGAAAAAAATGTAGGCTAGTTATTCTTATTGTCTTTAGATTATCATAGTCAAACTTACTAGTTTAAAATATTTACAATAATTCTCATATTAAATAACAGGTCATGTACAATACAGATTACTCTGAACTAGCAAAAATTCTGGCCAAATTTAATGTAACGTGAAATCTTGCAAAATTTAAATCATTTTTCTAAAAGGGTTTTAGCTTAATATCATCAGTGCCAATGTTGTAACTAAATGGCTGCTTGATGCTGTACTTGAAATTCTACACAAACTGCTTGACTGGAGGTCAATTAAATTCTTTCAGACTAAAAGTAACTTTTGTTAACAATTTTCACATTTATTTACATTTTCTCTAGATAATTTTGCTCTGGAGTGCCAAATCATCTGGATATATTTTAAGTAAGTGCACTGCTTTTGATATAACAATTACTCAAATCTGTTTTCATTAATTAAGGTCATTAATTATAAATCTCAAGAGAGAAGCAAAGAATAAACTGGTCAACAGATGGTTCGGATAAAAATTATCATATAAAAAAGGAATTATACAGAATACCCCAGAAAATCTACAATTTGTTTAAGAGTAACTGATATATTTAGAGATATCACTATACACCAAACACTGGACTAAGAACTTTACAATCTCATCATTTCATTTAACTGTCGTAAACCTATTTAGTAGGAATTATTATTATCCTCATCCTAAAGATACGTAAACTGGAGCTTAAGTATTAGTTACGTAGGTTAGGTATTAATTAATAGCAGAGTTGGAATTTGGCCCTAGGCCTGCCTGACTCCAAAGTTTATGCTTTTAAGTAACCCAATATAGTTTCTAAGAAATAGAATATTTAAAGACTATTGATCAGTCTAAAAATAAAATACCAAGTAGGTCATTTTGATGAAAAGATGTTTAATTATACAAAAACATTTTTTAGTCTCAAAATACACAGTAACCATAATACCATATCTGTCTACTTTATAACTATTCTGAAGTTTTAGCAAGAAATCCTAAAAAGAAGAGAACCCCCAATAAGAAAAAGACGAGATCAATTACAAATAAAAAAATACGGCATTTATCTACATGTATTCTCTGGTTTATAACAATAGATATCCAGTAGGTGCAACTGAGAATAGAGCTCATGATTCATTACAAGAGTATCTGTGCCTTTCAGTTGAGACTACCTGGAGAATAACTAACCTTAGAGGGGTCATTCCTGTTGTGTGAATTTAAGCATGACAGAATATTCTGACGTTATGGATCTTTCTATCTCTAAATGTCTAACCCAGGTGTCTCTGACTGCCTCCCAGAAATTTAAATGCAGAATTCACTTTCCAATAGAAACAATGTAATAAATAGCAATAAGGAATGGTTGGCAATCACATTAGTACTGCACCAGGCACATTTTTTTTTTACTGTACTTTTTAAAAATTCAAGTATAGTTGATTTACAATGTTGTGTTAGTTTCAACTGTACTGCAAAGTGATTCCATTTTATACATATATATATATTCCTTTTTCAGATTCTTTTTCATTTAGGTTATTACAGGATATTGAATATAGTTCCTGTACTATACAGTAGGTCCCTGTTCATTTTACATATAGTAATATGTATCTGTTAATCTGAAACTCCTGAGTTATCCCTATCCCCTTCCCCTTTGGTAACCATAAGACTGTTTTCTATGTCTCTGAGTCTTTTTTTATTTTGCAAATAAGTTCATTTGTATCATTTTTTTAGATTCCACAAGTGATATCATATGCTATCTGTCACTCAGGCACATTTTAAATTAAAATGCTTTTCAGGCATTCTGATTTATACATATTTTAGAAACATTTTTCAAATGTAACTCATTGTTGGTTGAAAACTGCTTCAAGCTTAGATTTAATTAGCCCCATGTTACTAAAATTCCTGCACTATTAACCTCAACATAAGATATATAACCCTGAAGTTACTGTAGTTCTCAGAAGTTTCTGTTATTTTTTTCTCACCACTCGACATAAACCTTTATTAAAAATACTTACCCAATTTAGTATTTCCAAGACAATTAATCTGACTTCAGCATAGAGCTTAGGTTAAACAGTCATGACAATCTTCAGTTTTAAATACCAGCCAGTTTCTAATCAACATTACTCCTACTCTATATGCAGAGAACAAGGTCTTCTGGTTTGAAGCAAAGGAATAAAGACTTCTTAACTCCTAAAATTAATAAAAAGTATTTAAGATATTATAAAATTTATGTTTTCTAATTATGTTGTTTTCTCTTACCTCAAAAAAAGCATCTATTGGCAATGGGAGAAATAAAATTTTGCTTAAACAAAAACCTTAAATACAAAACAGAGGATGTTATGTGAATGTTTTTTATCCAGCAGACAAAATCACAAATGTTAGGCTGATTATTTTGAGATTTCCAGATTCCAATTTTTCTTTTTATTTGTCAAACAATGGACAAATACCACATTCTGTTGTCAACAAACTTTCAAAGATTTAGTGCTATACTTGAAATAAAAATTTCTCCAAAAATTAAGGATGTACATAGATTAGTGTTAAAAAAGCCAACTGATTTTGAAATCAACATATTAAAATATCAAAAACAGTTATTAACTGTTCTCTCAGGAAGCATGACTAGCATATATTTTGTTATGTCTGCCATGTTTCCATAGTCTAACAACAGCCTATGTGCTTTTTTACAATAATGAAAACTAGAAACTACACAAGAATTCCAATAGGGGGGTTGCTTAAATAAGAATATGTACATGACAGCCATATAATGGAATATTTATTTAGCCAGTAAAAGGTAACATGTTTGAATTAAACAAGTCACAAAACAGTGTGTACAGTAGTGTCTCATTTTTGTTTAAAAAAGTCTGTGTGTACAGTGGTAGGTTCAATGCAGTCCATTCTCTTCCCACACTGATTCTGCAGTAAAAAATTTCCCCCAGAATAATTTAAGCTCTGTTTCAGATCAAAGTGCATATACTACCTTAATTTCACAAGAACAAAAAAGGAGTGGTGGTCACAGAGGGATAAATAACTAATTCTAGATACACTTGGTTGTAAAGATCCATGGGTTAGAGTTACAACCAAATGTTGGAAATAAAATATCATTTTATCAAACCGATAAAAATGGCAAATCACTGACACCAAATCTTATAGAATTCAATACTTTCTGCAACCAATTCAGTTAAAATTCCAGAGATTTTTTTTTGTTGGGAGATAATTCTCCATGGGTCTCTGGTGGCTCTGCCTACCTTACAAGCAAGGCAGTCACTGCCCTTTGCTCCAGACTGTCTCAAAAATGTATGCACAGTGAACACCCTTGAGAGGCATGCTTATTGCCCACTATAATAAAGACCTGGATTCCCTAAGCTGAGGGTTCCTGTCCTGTAATGCAATACACTCCATGTGCAGGTGATTTTTGGCACTCCTTGCATCATCCTGTGGTAACTGGGGCAAAATTGCTGATAATCTGGCTACTGCTACTGCTGTAAGTAATTCATCACTGACCTAGGGGTCTGGGTCTTCCACAAAACTGTGGCAGACTAAGTTATTAGCATACAAGTAAGGTAAAATCTTGGACTCTTTCCAGTTCTTCACATTTTTAAAACTATGATTTCAAAAAACCACCATGTTGTATGTGCAAAAACTAATTTCTGCCAGCAAATATTTTATTAATCCTTTCATACTTACCAGCATTATAACGGTGGAACATCTGGTAGAAAATCTAAAGAAAAACAATACAACTATGTGTTAGAACCTTTGCTGATTAAAAATCTTACCTCCTTTTATTTTGAGTAACTTCAATTTGATGCCTAATATGTATGTCATAGGCAACTAGCTTGTAATGAAATCGTTTGTACCTCCATATGTTAGAAAAGGAGCTTCTGAAACCAAGCTTGTATCCACTTTTAACAGGTTTTTGTGTCCTTAGAGGTCTTACTGGTCCCTCGAAATACATTCATTTTACTGTACTGTATTTACCAAGCAATTAAAAATATCTTAAGGGTCCTACTTAACATGACTGTTCTGGGAAAACATCTAAGCTTTAATATTTCTATTTTCTAAAAAAAAACAAACAAAAAACTAACCCCTGTCTAGCTCAGATCATGCTTTACAAACCAACGTGTTAAAAAAACAGATTTTCTGTCATTTAATCCCTGGGTTTTTATAGTTCAGTGAGGGGAGCTTTGCACTTCACCTTCCACCCGCGAGGAAGTCCGTGGACCACACACGCCACGCCTAGGCCTCGCTCTCCCGCACACCTGCTGGGTACGTCCCAAAGGTAGGGGTAGGGACCCAGTTGGCTGTCGTTCTCCGTGAGGCGCGCGATGGGGATGAGGATGGGAGCCCCAGGCCTGGCTGGATCACCAGGGCTCCTCACTGACCCAGGCCGGGGATCCGCAGGGGTCCTGGCCTCCCCGCGGCTGCCGCGGGCCCTGTCCTCCGGCCTCCTCCCGGCGCCTGCCAGCGAGGGCCGCCCCACTTCCACGCATAGCCTCGACCTCCCGCGCAGGCGCACTCTTCCTTTTCCAGCCCACCGCCGACTGCTGCCCGTTCTCCGTCCCTCGGAGACGACTGTCGTCACTTCCGGCGGCGTTGCTAAGCAACCGCCCGGTTTGGCCAAACACTCCGCAGCCTGGAGGCCGCGGGACTCCCCGCGTCGGAATAGCTTTTCCAAGTCAGAGCGCCATGGGCACCTCAGAGATAATCGTGCGATTCCGGAGGCGCGGTGGACAGGCGAAGGAAAGCGCAGGTGAGCTAAACTGACTCATCTCGGCCCTGTTTCTGGCCCCCAGGCATGGGGTGAGAGGCGAGGGTGCCAAGTGCGGACTTTCCTTACCTTCTGAAACGGGCTCCACCAAGTCGAAAGCATCATGGGCATCATTGGGTTCTGTGTAAATTACAGTTTTGCCCTTGGATGAATGGGTAGGTGGGAAGAGTTTGCAGAAATACGAGTAGAGAAAAGAAGTCAGAGAGTCCCAGTTGACCAGCTGGTCCGATCCTCAGGCTGCGGAGTTCCAGCTCCAAGAGTCTGTGCTTGCTAAATTCTCTTGCACTTAAGCTTTGTTATTCATTGAGTGAATTGGAATATCTTTTGGAAATATCAATGACTTCATTAGAGTCTTGGCTCTTCTGTGAGCCTACTGAGTACTCTTAGGAAAGCCTGAAGAAAATGTCTCAATTTCTTCAACTCTAAAATGAAGATAAGGTCTCACGCTAAGGAAAATACTTTGTGAGAGTAAAAATTATGCTACTTAATGTAGGGTAATTCATATGACCTTTTATAAAACCTTGATTTTGTAATAAAAGTAACCTAGTGAGACACTTAAAGAGCTCTTTATTAATTCTAGTGATTTTAGTTTAAGTCTGTAAATTCCCAACTAATGTTATGGTGACAGAATCTTGGGAACTTGGACTAGCTTCATGTCATTTCCTGAGTTTCTGTGGCAATAGCGTCTCTTGTGCCAGATGCAGAGTGAATGCCAGCCATTCACCCAGCAGTGGACACTAGTGGATACTTATTGCAGTGGAGGACTTAAGAAGTAGCAGCAGAGGGTCATGATATGTAGGAGAGAAACAGTACCCATGTGGCATGTATTGAAAAAAAAATTCTCACATACTCACTTTCTTTTATATAAAGTACTGCACTAAAAGATTTAGATTTACCTGATAAGTGTTTTGTGTTTTGTGTTTTGTGTTAGTTGGTCCAAAAGTTTGTATGTGATCCTCACTGCTAAATTATAATCTCCATTTGGAAGATGGTGAAGTAAGAGATGGATTCAGATATGTAGACAGCTAGCTATAAAACAAATAATTTAAGATTAAGTGAGGTGACATCTTCCAGAAGAGTGGGATAAGGATCTCCAAAATTCCTATCCCCAATTAAATCAAAAAGAACAATGGCAAAAATTGTTAAAATCCACTTTTTGAGAACTCAGGAAACCAAAGGCTTGCAACAATTAGGAAGTGTTTATCAAGAAAAATAACTGAATCTTAGTTAGAACAGTGAGTATTTTGGCATTTTAACTTGTTCCAGTCCCATACTTTTCTCCCTGCCACATGGTAGTATAGAAAAGCACTGCAGTCACAGTAAAATCCAGTCGCGTGGCAGTCTGTGGAGGGAGCAGAATAGGGTTGAACCCCTTCCTTTTTCTTTTTCCAGATGACTTATTATTTGATCTATCTGGCAGTTCCCTGGAAAATCCCACTCACAAAGCTTGTATTTATTTGACCTGACCCAGAGCTCACTGGTTATTTTTGTTAAAATAAACAGTGGCAACTTTTTTTTTAACATCACAGCTGCCTGGGAAATGATAACAGTTGGACACAAACAACAAGTTGACCAGAAGACATAAAGGGATACGTGGGAAATGAAATGTCTGTAGGGGAGATGAAAAGTTCCCTACATATTCCTAGGAATCCACAAGGTCAAATGCATGGATAGGGCTCTGGACATGTCCAGGAAAGACCTGAGAATGCCTGAAGCTTTCACCTCTCGTTGACTCTGATTCTCTGTTCAAGAAAGAAGTAAAGGCTATGACAGTGTTGTAAATTCTCTGTCTGAGTATTGAGGTCATGCTCCATCATTCACAGAGAGTTCCTTGGTAAAGACTGGGAGACTTATTAAGAAATTTAAATTTATGTAATTTAAATTTAGGTAATTTAAGGAAACTCTGTCCAATCATTAGCTGACAACTAAACTAACCAAGCTAAGATTCGACTAGCCACATACAGCAAAGAATGTAGGCTTTACAGGTTTAGTTCAGGAAAATCACAAACAGCAGTGGCAACAACAAACTTTGGGTGTTGGGGGAATCTGACTTCTAGAGTTGCCACATATTATTTTAAATATACTGTTTTCAACAAAAATGACAAGGCATGCAAATAAATATGGAAGTGTGGCCCAAACCCAGGAAACAAAATTCAATAAAAACAGTCCCTAAGGAATCCCTGATGTTAGAATTACTAAACAGTTTAGATTCAAAGATACATATAGGATGAAGTTAAAAGGCTGGAGAAAGATGTTATACTGGCAAACAGTAACCAAAAAAGAGAGCTGGGGGACTAATGTCAGACAAAATAGATTTTAAGACAAAAATTGTTGCTAGAAACAAAGAAGATTTTACACTAATACAAGGGTCAGTTGTTCAAGAAGATACAACATTCGTAAACATAGATACACCTGACAACAGAACCCCAAAACACAAGAAGCAAAAGTGGAATTGCTGGATCACGTGGTAACTCTATTTTTAATTTTTGAGGAACCTCCAAAATGTTTTCCGTAGTGGTTGCACCAATTTACATTCCTACCAACAGTGCACAAGGGTTCCCTTTTCTCCACATTCTCACCAGCACTTGTTATTTCTTTTCTTTTTGATAATACCCATTCTGACACATATTAGGTAATATGTCATTGTGCTTTTGATTTGCGTGATTTCTTTAACCTATTTTAAAAATCTGAGTTGTTTAATTTCTACATCTTTGTGAATTTTCCAGATTGCTTTGTTACTGTTCTCTAATTTCATTCCATTGTGTTTGGAGAATACATTTTGTATTTCTGTATTTTTAATTTTTTAAGGTTTTGTTTTATGACCTGTCATATGGTCTCTCCTAAAGAATGTTCCACATGCATTTGAGAGGAATGTATATTCTGCTCTTGTTGGATGTAATGCTATATAGATGTCTGTTAGATCTTGTTGGTTTATGGTGTTAAGTCCTTTTTTTCTTTGTCGATCTTCTGTCTAGTAGAAAGTAGGGTATTGAAATCTCCAACTGTTATTTCATTGTCTCATTCTCCCTTCAATTTTGTCAGCTTCAAAATTGATAAAACAATTCCATTTACAATACCATCAAAAATTCTTAAGAATAAAATTTTCTTTCTATGAAAAAATACTTAGGAATGAGAAAAATTTATATACTGAAAAATGACAAAATATTTTTGAAAGAAATTAAAGATCTAAATAAATGGAAAGACATCCCATGTTAATGAATTGGAAGACAATGCTGTTAAGATGACAGTAATCCCCAGATTATCTACAAGTACAATGCTGTCCCTATTAAAATCTACCTGGCTTCTTGATGGAAATGATTCTAAAATTCATAGAAATGCAAGGAACCCAGAATATCCGAAATAATCTCGAATCAGAAGAACTAAGGAGGAAGACTTATACTTCACTGTATCAAAACCTTACTACAAAACTACACTCATCAAGGCAGTTTGGAATTGGCCTAAGGATAGACAGGTAGACCAATGGAACATGAATGTTCATAGCAGCAGTTTTCGTAATAGTCAAAAAGTGGAAACAACCCAAATGTTAATAAAATGTGATACATCTATACAGTGGAATATTATTCAACTATAAAAAGAAATTAAATACTGATAGATGCTGCAACATGAATGAACCTAGAAAACATCATGTAAGTAAAAGAAGCCAGACATAGAAGGCCACATGTTGTATGATCCTGTTTCTATGAAATACCTCGAACAGGCAAATCCCTGGAGACAGAAAGTAGATTAGTGGTTGTCAGGGGCTGTGGGGAGGGGAGAATGGGGGTATGACTGTTAATGGGTACAGGGTTCCTTTCTGGGATGATGAAAATATTCTGAAATGAGATAGTGGTGATGGTTGCACAGCCTTGTGAATAGACTAAAAACCACTCAGTGATACCCTTTACAATTGTAAGTTTTATAATATGTGAATTATATCAATTTAAAAAAAAGATTTTGTAAACCGTGGAAAATGTGTCAATGATGAAAAGCACATGGACTGATTTTAGACACCCTGAAGTCACTTACCACTGCTTTTCCCCCCTCTCTACTGCTTGAGAGTCTGCCTATTTATATTCTTTCTCTCTCTGTCCATCTGTCTTCCTTTTCCCTTCTTTCAGCCTGCTTAACTTCTCTAACAGCCACTATTAGCATTGTGTGAAAGCCACTTGAGGTAGGAGGAAGTAAGATTGCCCTCTGGGAACTGAAGTCTGCATCAACCCAGTGGATTAAAGCAGGAATAGGTGAAATCACTCATAGGTCTGATGTCAACCCAGGCTCTCCTGGTCCTCAAAGATGTGAGAGAACTTGGCCCAACTTTTGTGGCCTGAGATAGTAAAAAGCCTTTCCCAAACTTTCTGTGGGTTCTCCTATTTTTTATGGTTGCCCATTTCTGCTGTTTTTGTGGTTGTTCTCTTGATTCTCTCCCTGTATCAGAGTCCATGAAAAGATCTTGAATATCTCATGAATGCAAGTACTCTACAGAAGATTGGGGTGTCATGGAGGAGGGATCATATTGTACGCTACACAGCTTTCTGACCTCCCGTTCTCCTGCCACTGCTGCCGAAACCTGCTCCCCACTGTGTACTTTGTAGGGAGAGGTTCCTGCCAATGTGGGCTATTTGGTCTAGTCAGCCCTGTTAGTATTTTGGCAAATTAAATTCTCTCCATTTTATTGCACATCTTAAAGAGTTGAAATAACCCTTGGGTCAGAGAAAGAAAGGCATTTTCATATGCCTAACAATATGTTCATCAAAAGGCAGGTGGTTTAACTCAGTGGCCTTTGTTTAAGTAGCTTCTGGTTGCAGGTAACACAAACCAAGTTGAGCCAGCTTAGGCAAGGCAAAGGAAATTTGTTGCAAGGCTATAAGGATACAAAGGTCAGGACTCTTTGATTACAAGTGACCAATCTGACTTATTGTAGTTAAAACAAAAAAGGGGAATATTTTGGCTCACATACCTGTGAATTTAGATGTAACTCGATCCAGGACACTATTATACTTCTCAGCTTTGCTTGTCTTTATTCTGCATGTGGAGACTTGAGTATTGTAGGCAAGATGGTACCTGTGGTTTTAAACTCACATTTTAGGTTAGCAACCAACTTCTCACTCCCATCAACCTTAATTTAACCCCCAAGAAGACTCTAATTGATCCTAGCAGCTTTTCTTTCAGTATCTTTCTCCCTTTCTAGAGCTTCTGGTTTCTGCTTTTCTCTCTACTTCTATTTCATTCTTCTAGTAAAAGTAGTAAAAAAAATAATAGCTAATATTTATTCAGAACATATTGTGTACTAGGCGCTATTCTAAATTCTTTACACATCTTACTTTATTTAATTCTCATATCAATTATATAAAATAAAGTATGTACTATTACTATTACCATTTTGCAAATAAGGAATTAGAGTTAAATAATTCTGTATAGATTCACATAGTTCATATGTGGTGTGTTCAGAAAAAGTCCAGGTCATCTGCCTTCGGAGTCCATACTCTTACCCACGGTGCTTTATTGCTTTTGTTATGGCTGTGGCCACCCACCACTATTCAAATCCATTTCCTATTTTGGTAAATTTTTCTCCTTTCAAGCCCTACCTCCTTAACTAGAAGCAGAATTCATTTTTTCTGCCTCCCTTGCAGCTAGGGGGCAGGCATGGGACCAGCCAGTCAGTTGTATATGTGCTAGATTTACATTCCAAGGAGAGTGATGAGGAAGCAAACAACATGTTGAATCCATTTTCTGGGGAGAGTGGCAGCAAAAGTGTACCAGTTCCAGAGGCAACACTGGTGAAGGTTCAGATATGCTGTGTCCAGTGGAGCAAGTTATAAGTGGGGCAGGTTGAGGTATCTACCCATTGCCAGCCTCCCTGAATCTTCACTGGAACCTCATGATGTGGTTTGTGTGGTGTTTTGAATGTATATCTTCTAAGGGTATTTCTCCAGCTCTCTGAGAGATTCAGTAGGCTACCTAATATCTTTTAATGAACTCCTTTTCTGCTTAAATTGACTAGAGTGAGCTTGGTTGTTTATAATTAAGAACCTCAATTGATTAAAGGGGTAAAAACATTTCTCAGAGAAGAGCTGTTATGAGCTCCATTGTGTCGTTTAGAATGTTTGTGAATTCATTTAACAGACTACCCAACTCAATCATGTTTAAAAATTAGGAGATTTATTTTCTCATATAACAGGAACTCTAGGCTTCAGGTCTCATTGATCAGCAGTATAATGAGATCCTCATTACTCCAGGGTCTTCCTTTGTTTCTTCTTTGTGATTCATGGTTAACAGTTTCTTCCTAAGGCTGCTTCTTCCTGTCATAGGATGGCTGCCTGTTTGGCCTTTGTACTTCCTTGTTCATATCTAGCTTTAGAGTCGCTCTCAGATGTCTCTCCCAGAGGTACAAGGAAGAACTTTTCTAAAAGTCTGAAAACTCTTCTCCTATTTGTTTGCTTATTACAGAAATAATTATTGTCAAGGGAGATGCAAGTATTCTTAATGAGACTCAACCTGGGACTGGGACTGTAGTCAGTTCTCCAAATTATGTTACTACTGCTTAGTTAGGAAGGGGTTGAATAGTGTCAGTCACAATGTCTACAACCACAAAAGGTGGACATCCCCAAAGTTATCCATTTATAAGCTGCTATTTGATTAACTTGGAAAATACTTTTATAACAGCCTGTTGGGGTAGGTATTATTGATCTCAACTTTAAAGATATTGATACTTAGGCTCTAAGAAGTTAAATGACTTGCCCAAATTTACACAGTAAGGAATTGACCAAGCAAGGACTCAAATGTGTGTCTTCTGATTTCAAGGTCTCGTATACTTTCCCCTTAATCCTAGCTGTTCTTAAGATAACAAGCATAAAATTATTATTTGGAACAATTTCCAGATATCATACCAATATAGAAATGTCTGAGAAAAACTATCACTTAAACTCTTCTTAAAAACTTTTAATACTCATTTTTTAAAAAAATTTATTAGAAATAAAGAACCGTGAAGAAGATCAAGTTCTCTATCCACCTCTTCTACCTTGCAAAGTAGATCTCCGGCAGGTCACCATAATTCCACACAATGAGTGGAGAAGGATTGGAGATAGCCTTGACAGTTTGACAAGAGAAGCCGCACGCCTTCGTGCAGAAAGAAAGGCAAAGAAAGAAATGCATTTACGATCACAGGAAGTGGTAAAACATTGGACTAATACATACGCAGTAAGTATTAACCACCCAAGAGGACACATGCACTGAAGACTTACTCCTGTTTCTTAGTACTCTTTTATAAATATTTTTATATGTAAAATATCATTAAAATGCACTGCAGCACATTTTAACAGCTTTATTTAGGTATAAGTGACATACTACTGTACATGCATAAAACTGGACATATTTAAAGTGTACAATTTAAGTTTTGACATATTACTATACCTCTGAAACCATCATTATGATTAAGATAATGAACATGTTTATCACCCAAAAAAAGTTTCCTCATACCCCATTTACTCCCTCTCACTCCTCCCCACCCCTCCTCCTGTTTCTCTGGGAAATCACTGATACGCTTTCTGTTATAAATTTCACTCAGCACAATTATTTGGTTTTTGTTTCAATTGTTCATTCATTTTATTGCTGAGTGATATTCCATTGTTTGATATACCACAATTTGTTTATATGTTCAGTTGTTGATGGTTTGACATCAACCAAACGTTCACTTTTGACCTGTTTCCAAGTATTGGCTCTTATAAATAAATCTGTTTATGAACATTCATGTATAAGTCTATGTATGGACATATGCTTTCATTTCTCTTGGGTAGATATCTTGGTGTAGATTGCCTGAATCACGTGATAGATGTACATGTAACTTTGCAACATTTAACTTCCAAACTGTTTTCAAAAGTAGTTGTCAGCAGTGTTTGAAAGTTCTTTCTAGTTTCCTCCACATATTTGCCAACTTGCTATGGTCAGTCATTTTAATTACAGACATTCTTATAGGTGTGAAGTATTATTTCATAATTTTAATTTTTCTGATTATAATGATGTTGAACATCTTTTCATGAACTCATTTTCTATCTATGTATCTTCTTTGGTGAAATGTCTGTTCAAATCTTTTGCTGGGTTTGTTTTCTTATTATTGAGTTTAGAGAATTTTAAAAATATATTCTGAATACAAGTCCTTTGTTAAATATTTGACTTGAAAATATTTTCTCCCAGCTCATGGCTATGTATGTTTTTTTATTCCATTACAGTGTCTTTCTAAAAGCAGATTTTAAATTTTAGTGAAGTCCAATTTATTAATTTTTCTTATATGGATCATTTTTTTAGTGACTTACTTAAGAAATTTTTGTCTAACCCAAGATCACAAAGATTTTCTTCTATGTTTAAGTTTAAAGTCATTAGTCTTATATTTGGGTCTATGGTCTATTTTTAGAAGTGAGATATGGATTGAAGTTAATTTTTTGCATATGAATATCCAATTGTTTCAGCACAATTTGTTGAAAAGATTGTTCTTTCCCCCACTGAATTGCCATTGCATGTTTGTTGAAAATCCAATTGTCCATATATTTGCAGGGGGAATTTCTGGGCTCCCTATTCTATTCCATTGATCTAGTCATCTATCTTTGTTTTCCAATAACATACTGTCTTGAGAATTGTAGCTTTAATAATAAGTCTTGAAATCAAGTAGTATTAGTCCTCCAACTTTGTTCTTCTTTTTCAAAGTTGTTTTGGCTATTCTAGGTCCTTTGCATTTCTACATGAATTTTAGAATCAGTTTGTCAATTTCTACAAAAAAGCCAGCTGGGATTTTGATTGGGATTATGTTGAATTTCTAGATCAATTTGGAGAGAATTTACATTTTGACAGTATTGAGTCTTCTGACTCATGAACGGGGTGTCTTTCTCCATTTGTATAGGTCTTACTCAATTTGTTAGCAACATTTTATATTTTTTAGTGTATAGGTCTTATTCATCTTTTGTCATATTTATCCCTAAATAATTAATATTTTAATGCTATTATAAATGATATTTTTTAAAGTTTCATTTTGTTATTCATTGTTAGCTATAGAAAACAGTTTTTTTTTCCTTTTTGCCTTATTGTACAAGAATGGATGTTAGATTTTTAAAGTGCTTTTCTTTTGTGTATGTCTGTTGAGGTTTTAAATTTCATATGATGAATTGCATTGATTGATTTTCAGATATTGAACCAAGCTTGCATTCTTGGGATAAATCTCCTCTGGTCATGATGTATTATCTTTTTGATGAATTCAGTTTGTTAAAAATGTTGTTGATTTTTGCATCTGTGTTCATGGGCGATATTGGTCTGTAGTTTTCTTGAAATATCATTGTCTGTTTTGGGGTCATGCTATTTATTGTTAATGATGGAGGATTGCACAAAAAAGACAGGACTTGAAAATATGAGGAACCAAGGCAGCTTCTTTTCATCTGCCTCTGATTTGTCTATCTTCCTGACATTTTCTAGAACTACATATGTGTTTGCTGTTCTCTTCTCTGTGCTTCTGCAAGATTCTCTACCTAAGAGGTACAGTAACTCGCAGTTTAATTTCGTGTACATGAGTGGGAAACTACTTTAGGGTGGGGAGGTGTCCTCTGACTCCTTTTATTGTCTCACCTGGGGAAAAACTGCTGGGGAAAGATGATCCTATTCCCCACAACACTTTCCTATATTATTTGAAGCACTGAAAGGCAGGGTTTTTTTTTTCTATTTTCTAGTAGAATTTTAAAAACTATACACAAGCATAATATCTGTCCAGAGAGTCTCACTTTTTTTTTCAGCATTGCATGTTCCCTTGCTTTGCTGCAATGTACATTATATTTATCTTTGGTAGGGGAAACAGAAAACTTGTGGTACCTTGCTTTAGGAACAGTGTTCATAATTTATTAATTCTCTTTTTCCTAGGAGAGGGGATACTTATATCATGACTGATATCGTATATGTAGTATATGACATTCTGAAAAAGGCAAAACCTATAGGGAAAAAACAGGTCTGTGTTTTCCAGGGGCTGCAAGTCAGGGAGTAGTTGACTGTAATAGAGCGTAAGAGAGTTTTTTGGGAGGATGGAACTGTTCTACAAGTGACTTTTTGCATTTATAAAACTATATGCTAAAAGAATATATGTAAATTATACTTTAAAAAACTTGATTTTAGAAAAGCTCCTGGTTCATAAATTAATGAGGGGGTAGAATATACCCCCTGGCTTTTTTTCCCAGTAGTATCACACTATACCTAATAGTTTACACCTCCATGGGTGTTAAAGAAGAAAAATATAGTAAATATAGTAGAAATATAATAATTAGAACTGCAGGGTAGGGACAGAGATTGACTAAATGATAGATCAGCTGAGAGCCTAGAAACAATCCCATGTTACATATGGTAACTTGACATATGCTAGAAATGTCATTGCAAATCAGAAGAGAAAAGATAGGAATTCAGTAATGGATACTGAGATAACTGGTACATGGAGAAGATGAAATTATATCTTTTACAGAATACACAAAAAAATGAATTCCAGGATTTAAGACCTAAATGTAAAAAGCAAAACAATAAAACTTTTAAAATAATCCATAGGATATCTTCAGGATTTCAGGGTAAGATTTTCTTAAGACATGGAAAGTATGACCCATAAAAGAAAAGACTTCATCTGACATGAGACATTGATTGCCTCCTCTGAAGAGGTATAGAAGAATATGTAAAATATGCCACTGTTGATTTGATTCTTTTAAAGAAACATATATATAAAACTTAAATATAGAAAGGAACTTTGGAAGTACATGCAAGGAGCTAATAGTAGTTATCTTAGAGATTACAGATGGAAATTAGGACTGGAGGGAGAGTTCCACTGTATGCCTTTGTAATATTTTGGATTTTGAACCATGTAAATGTGTTACCTACCTAAAAAATTCAATTAAAAATTGGCCCATAAGAGTAACCTCCTATTTATTAATGATATATGCAAATATAATAGACTCTCATTATCATATTATAGTGTTATATCTCAAAGTATCATATTATAGTGTTAAATTTTGTAAAGTTAAGTTGAAAAATGAAAACAGACTACTGCTTTTGTCTTTTTGCAGGGAGTGAAAGAACAGAAACTTAAAGCCAAAAAGAAACGTGATGAAGAAATAGAGGCAGAAAGACAAATTCTTGATGTGGAAGAAGAAATACACAAACAAGGAGAAAGAAAAAAGGCCATTGAATATGCAAAGCAATGTCAATTTTACCAGACAGAAAGAGTGAAAAACTTTCATGTACTACTTGGGGTTTCTTATATTTTTATACATATTTTTAACATATTTATACATAATTAGACTTTATTTTCTTAAAATACTGCAATTTTTTTTTGTAGTCAGGACTACTTCTTAGCAGAGTTATGAAAGAACGTGATGCACAGATTGAATTCCAAAAGAGTAAAATAAAATCAGATAAAAAATGGGAGGAACAATTGAAACTCAGCATTGAAAAAGCTTTTAAAGAAGAACAAGAAAAAGCAGAAAAACAGCGCAGAGATAGAGTGGCTCTTGCCAAAGATCATTTAAAGCAGTATGTATACATAAATTACCTTTTTTTTCTTTTTTTAAATAATGGATATAGCTTTTTCTCTGATTATAAAAGTAATATATGCTAATATACTTAGTAAGTAGAAAAAAATTCCAAAAGGTTAAAAATCACTATTACTCCTTTACCTGGAGATAATATACTGTTTGTAATTGTTACAATAACGCTGCATTACAACAACCACACTATTTAGGTCCCAATTTAGTCTTTCTTGTGGCATTCAACAATAGATATTTTTTTTATCATATATATGTGGGTTGTTTGGGCTTGACTAGGCAGCTTTAAACTGCAGGACTGACATGGTTTGTTATTGTGAGGAGGGCTCTGATCCTGCTCCATGTGGACCTCATTCTGAGGTCCAGGATGATGGACAGCGAGCACCTGGGGGAAACTTCTTCCATAGTATTGACAGAGATGCAAGAGAAGGAGCCCAAGCTTGCAACATGGCCAAATCCAAAGTCAAAGGGCAAAGAAATACACTTGGTCTACCCTGAGGCTAAGGCAAGTCACATGACCATGCTACCCTCAGTGGAACAGAGCAGTAGATTCCCATGGAAGAGGGGAATGAGTCAATCTTTTTGAATAATAATTTAATCTACCACAATTTGTCACTGTTTTGATATATAGCCAATATAGAATTTTTGATGGTGGTGGTGGAGAGGGTCTCATTCATTGAGGTGTAATTTACATTTAATAAAATTCACCTTTTAAAAAGCATATAGCTGTGTAGCCACCCCAAAATCAAGATGCAGAACACTTCCATTGCCCCCCAAAATTCCCTCATGCCCCTCTTCAATTAAGTTCTGTCCCCAGCCTCAGCCCTTGGCAACTGTTGATCCACTGATACAGACTTTTCTGAGCATGTATACTTACATTTTATAAAATAAATTGGATCAACAGTATTATTTTATTAAATGTCTTTTTGATGTACCAGTATGTTGTAAGTTCTTGCCATGTCAGTAAATAGAAATGAAACCTGATCTTTTTCTTAAAAGCAGCTAGTACTATATATATATATGGAAGGGGGTTATATTTATGTATTACTTTACTTTTCTTAATATCTGATACATGCAAATAGGAAAAGGCACAAAGGAGATCAGTGAAGTTTCTTCATTGTCCACCAGCCACCTTGTTTTTCCAGTGTGAGACTTACCACTTTCTGCACAATGTAGTTTAAACGTTTATCTAAATGTATCCAAAAATTTGAATAATACTCTATTGGTGGACATTTTTACCATTTTTAAGGAAAAAAGTATTTTTATCTTTAAATATATATATCATTAATACGTGATCATTATAGAACTTAAAAATATAATTAAACAAAATGAAATATAAATTAAAAATTACCAGAAACTCTGTGATCCACTGTTAACATTTGAGTGTATATTCAACTACTCTTCTAAAATTTTTTTTTACTTTACAAATAATAAATGAATACATGCTTCTTGTTTAAAATTCAAGCAATACCACAAAATTTGAAATAAAATTTAGAAGCTCTTCTTCATATCCACCCTATTCAATCTCTGTCTCTTTAGGTCCCAGTTTAGTCTTTAAAAATAGCCATTATTGACAGTTTTATAGCTATCGCTTCAGAATGTTTTATTGCAGTTACTAATATTTATATACAGGGCATATTTAAGTGTGTATATATTTTTTAACATGGATGTTATGTAATATATTTTTCTGAGACTTTATTGTTTCACTTAACAATATACCTTGAATATTTTTTATGCCAGAATATATGAATGTGTGTTACATCTTTTTTGTTTGTTTGTTTTTGTTTTTGTTTTTTTGTTACATCTTTTTAAATAATCATATTGTATATTAAGAATGTACCATTGTTTATTTAATTACATTATTATTGAGGGAAATTTGGATTCTGCATCCCCCATTTCTAGCAATGCTATACTGAATATCCATGAGCATATATCTTTTGTAACTTTTGTACAAAGATGTGTTTATGTAGGATAGATTTCTTGAAATACACTTGAATTTACATTGGGAGAGATACTGTCAAATTGCCCTTTGAGAAGATTTTAAGTATGCATGCATTAATGATGTCTGATACACTTTCTTTATATTATAATCAATTCTGGATAGTACTTTTTTTTTGTAATTTAATGGACAAAAAATAGTATCTTTTAATTTACATTCCTCTTAATTTCTAGTGAAACAGAGCATTTTTTCTTGTGTAAATGTTCACTGGTTTTGGTTTTTGTTATCATGAATTGATTACTCCTTTGTTCTTTTGTGTAAGTTGTTTCATATTGAAATATATGTTTGTTTAGTTGATTAAATTGATTAGTTGATTTAAAACATTAATAAGTGGTTTTTAAATATGTTAGATATCAATTTATTAGACATTGCAAATTTTTGTCATCTTTTCTGAATGGTTTTCAGCATTTAGAAAATACTTATTTTTCTTACATTTTTAAAAATTATTTTTTTAAACTTTTTTTATTGAATTATAATCATTTTACAATGTTGTGTCAAATTCCAGTGTAGAGCACAATTTTTCAGTTATATATGAACATACATAGAAAATACTTATTTTTTATGTGCTCAAATCTGTCTTTTTCATTACTATGAAAAAGGTTTTGGTTTTTGTATATTTATGTCTAAAAGTCACAAATGTCTAAGTGACATACACATCAATTCTCAGGATACATGTGTTGCCAAATTGTGTATGCTTCAGTTCTTTTAACCCTCAGTAAAAAGAGAAGGGAAATTTTTGGATTTATTGTAAGTTTTTTTCTTTGACAGTGTAGAGATCCAAGGGTTTGTGCAAGTTAGGGACAGAGGTGTTGGCAGAGGGAGGCAAATATTTGACCAGTGAGTCACCTTTGAGAAATTTCTCTTTTTATATTGACTTTTGCAGCTCAGAGTTACAGGTGGCAGCCTGATCTTCAGCAAGCTACCTGGCCATTCCCCTACCTATAGCCTTTGCATGTAGGCTGTGTGTGGGCCACAGGATCCCCTTTCATGTGGTCTTTAGCAATAGGGAAGAAGTTCAAGCAGGTTTAGGGTTTGTTTTAGTTGTTTTGGCTTATCTTCAGTGTAGTGTAGGAGATACTCATCAGGCTCTGAGGTCAGCATAAATTCCTTTACTTGCTCTTCATAGTGGGCTCTGTCTTTTTGGTTGGTGGCCAAGTATTACTTATCCTTATTGCATTCTTAACTGTCCTGTTTTTCCCTGAAATCTCTTGAAAACTTAGGTATATGGGTAAGACCTTGCTTCAGTTTCTAGTAGTGGTATAGAAATTTCCCCATTCCATTGCTGCATTGTGGGAAATTAAGAAGGAAAAGATGTTTGACAGGTGAGCTTGGGTTACCAATTTGGTTCCAAAAGTCCTACATCTTAAATTTATTAAGAAACATTCAATTCTGTGATTGGAGACAACAAAGGAAAATGTAAGTCTATTATTCTAAAATTTTTTAATGTATGTGAACTTATCACTATGTTGTGTTCTGCTGAATGTTGATGCACGTGTCAGTTATATATAATTCAGAATGCAAGTTACTTTATTTGGGGGGGTAATTAGGTTTATTTATTTCTTTATTGTTATTATTTTTTAATGGCGGTACTAGGGATTAAACCCAGGACCTCATTCATGCTAAGAACAAACTCTACCACTGAGCTATACCCTGCCCCTCAGAATGTATGTTACTTTAAAATACTGTTAGGAATGGTGATGAGCTCATATCAAGCCTCTTTAAGCCAACAGTAGAATTGGAATATTAGCACTAGTATTAATCTGAGTGGAAACAGAGTACTAAATGGTAGAAAAGAGAAGGAGAGGTTTTCTTCCTCCTCTATGTTGAATACCGAGAGTTTATTCAGGAGCAGAATTTCAAGATAGGCTATTTATTTATTCATTCAATTATCCATTCATTGTTTAAAACACTTATTGAACAATCTGCCAGCCACTATTCTAGTCACTGAGAATACAAACATGAATGTGATATTGGGCTCTGAGCAGTACAAGAGTCTGCCTGTGACTCGCAGTGGACACAATGAGGATAGGACAAATAAGGGACTCTAGTGACACCAAAATCTCCCAAAAGAGGAATTTTGACTAAGAAACTTAAATATAATTATTGAAAAGACACTTAAGAGTATCTGTAGACTGCCTAATTCTGTTTCTTTCTATTAATAGATAAGCCTTTCTCTAGGAAAGGGCCCATAGACCTTGCTTAAGAATAACTCAGTTACTGTTAATCTCATCAGCTTCCAAAAAGAAGGGAAAATCGTCATAGGATAGTTTGCATCACTTTCCCCTGGATAAGAGAAGAGGGCTTAAGTGATCTCATTTACTTCTACTGATTTAAAAGCCATCCTAAATCTGATAACTTCCAAATTTGTAACTCAAGTCCAGACTCTCCCTTGAGTCCCAGCTTCACTCTCCAACCACCTCTAAGACATCTCCATTTCCATAGCTCCTCAATACCTCAGATTTAAAACATCTGACACAGAATTATTGATTCTCCACCCCCACAGTGCACTTTCTAGTGGCATCCTTACCACTCAGTTGTTCAAACCAGAAACCAAGGAATCCACCATTATTTTCCTTTATTTCCCACATTAAATTGATCAGCATTTCATGCTGATTTTTACTGCTGTCATCCTAGTCCAGGCCACCCTCATGTCCCATGAATTATTGCATCAACCTCTTAACTGCCCTCCTATTCTGTCTTCCCAATCTCTTCTTTCATTATCCAGAGAGATTTTATTAAAATGGAAATTGATCATATTATTCTCCTGCCTAAAACATTTCAGTGGCTTTCCATTCATTTAAAATACAGTGGAAACTTGACTATCTCTTGCAAGGCTCACCTGGCCTCATCTACTGCTCAGCCTCCTTTCCTGCTCCTCTTTCATCTTAGTTATTATACTTATATCACCCTGGCCTTCTGGGCCTCAAGCACCTGTCAAAGCATTGCTTACCTCAGGGTCTTCTCAAGTGCTTTTCCTTCTCTCTGGAATTTTACGCTCCCATTCTTCATCTGTGGGCTTCACCAAGTCAAAGAGGTCTTCCTTGTCTTAAGGAACAACTCTGTTCAAAGTCATGTAAAATAAATAACTCAGTTGCTATTCTTTTTCTTGTTCTTGTATTTTGTTTATAACACTTACCTGGATTTGTAATTACATTACAAATTACATTATTTGATGAGGGCACTCAGAATCTGCAATAAACTACTTACGGTGGGAGCTCCTGGTTGTGATGGTGGCGAGGCTTGGGTGGGGAGGGATGCAGGTGATTTGTAGAGGTAGATCCAGATCAGAGCTCTGCAGTGAGGAGGCTGCTCAGGGATCTCTGAAGAACTCACACATAAGCCCTGTGAGAGAACCAGCATTTGACAGATTACCACTCAGAGGGCCATAGTCAGTCAGTGTTGGCTAGAGAAAGAATAAGAAAGTGGCCGCTTTGGGTAAGGATACTGTTGTTGCTCTCCTTCCATCAAACCCCATTTCCTGAGGGGTGAGACCCATAGTTTAGGTACCATTGTCCAATGCCAATATTGAAAAGCACTACAGATTAGCGACTTTTCTATAAAATAATGTCACCATTCCAGCATGGAGTCAGTTAACTGGTTCTTTCTAAAGGAAAAGAACATTTGAATCTAGTGTAGGACTTAATTTTGGTGAGGAATGAAACACATTTTGAAGAAAGGAAAATATTGGCAATCCTGGGCTAATCCAGATTGGATTTAGTATTAATCACTGCTCTTTATCTATCTGTTCTTGTCCCAAAATAAATCCACAATTTCTCCTTTACATCTTCAAATCATCCCACCTAAGAATCTAATTCATTTCTTTAAAATACATTGTTTTTCTGCTTTGCTCTCAGTTATAATTGCTTTTTTCTTTAGAATAAAGGAACATGAAGAGGAAGAAGAAAGGAAGAGAAAACATGAAGAAAAGGATGCTGAGGAAATAAAGCGACAGAATTCATTATATGAGATAGAAATGAAAAAAAAACTAGAAAAGAAAAAAGAAGATATAAATGAAAGCAGGAGACTGTTTTTTGTAAGTTGAAAATACTTCAAAGATGTATCTCTTCAAAAAATGTACAAAGTTCCATGCCTAATTTTTAATATATTTTTTAACAAATTATACTGGAGTAGAAAACAAGTTTACTATTAAGTTGGGTTTCTAAGTATACTTTGGAGGAGCTAGATTTGCTATAGTTTCAGATGGATGTGCTCTCATGCATGAGCAAGAAAGAGAGAGGAGTCTTTTTTTTAAATGAATTTTTTTCTTATCCATAAAATGCGAGTTGTTAGGAGGAATGAATGGAATGATGTGTGTCCAAGTGTCTGCTGCACTATTAACATGTGCTCAATAAATGGTAATAATTATTTTATGGCTATTGCAGTTTATTTTATTTTGTGATCCTTTACATTCTTTTCTTTAAAATTATTATTTATTTTTAAGTAATATTGGCCCAGATTGAGAACATCAAACAACACAAAAAGGCTTAAAAAAAAAGAGTAGCAGTTCTTTGCTTCACCCTTTCTGCTTCTTGGAAAATTATATTCTAAATAATCTATGTATTTAAAAAATATATATTAAGCTTTAAAGATACGTATCTTGATTTATCCATTTTAACCATCTGCCCTGGTAGTTGAAGACTTAGCTCTTTTCCAATACTGTCCCCTTCTCCCAAAATAATCATGTCATTATTTCAGTTAAATAATTATTGTGATTATATGAAATTTGTCCTCTGAAGAGTCACATAATATACTATGAGTATATTTCTTTGCTTGCATAAATGTTTTTCTGTGATTAAAGTAATTGTCATTGTTTTCATTTGCTTTAATGCTGTGTACCTCAATTTTTTCCATATGTCCCATCAAATGGATATTGACTTTAGTTTTCAAATGCTCAACTAAGTAATATTAAACTATATATGTTACTGTTTGTCTTGGAGCTCCCCATCCGGAGTCGACCGTCCTGCTCTTCCTTCTCTTCCTTCTGGACTGCTTGCTCTCTCGGCCTGCGGCTCAGCTGTCATTCTGGGGCTTCCCTGTGCCGCTTTCCCGAGTTGCAGCTCCTATTTCCTGAATCTCATGCCTTCCTCTTTCTTGCTTTACTCCTTCATCTTGCTAAAATACATCTCTGAGTAGCTTCCAAAGAAAGGGTATACAGGAGGTATAATTTTTGCATTCCTATTGAAGAGGTTATCATCTATAAAGTAATGTTTGCTTTATAGTTTGGATGTAGAATTCTGGGTTCAGAATTCAGAGTTTTGTATTCATGGTTTCACAGTCATCTAGCTTTCAGTATTGCTATTGAGAAGTATTATGCCATTTATGGGCTTTATCCTATGTGTGTGATCTGGTGTGTTTTGCTTTTTCTTCTCTTCTCTCTATTTCTCTGAAAGGTCTCAGGGTCTTCTCTTTATTTCTGCAGCTCTAAGATTTTTACAGGGACACACCTTGGTGTAGGTCTTTTTCATTTTGCTGAGCACTCTCCTGATACTTCAGTCCATGAATGCATCAACCTTTCTTATTTTATTTCTTGTATAATTTTGTCCCTTTCCATTTTGTTTCTTCTGCTGTAGAACCCTTCTTATATATATATTGCCCTTTCTGAACTGATGCTCTAATTAAAAAAAAAGCTTTTCTCATTTTGTTAGTTAGAAGAAGACTCAAAAGTATATACGAGAAAACCCAACATAATAATACCTTAAAAATAAAAAGTTTGTTTGGAGTGCAGAGGTAGTCATTCCAAGGCAGAATTAATGGACTGAGACAGCTTCTCTCCTTTTGTTTTACTATTCTCGGAAGATACGTGGCATCTGTCCTCAAGGTTGCCTCATGGCCTTGAATGGCTGTTGGCATTCCCGCCCTTCTGTCCACATTACAGGTAGCAAGAAGAAGAAAGAAAGAAGGATAAAAAAGAGTGTCCTAACTATCTGTTCTCTTTTTAAGGAAATTTCTCAGAAGTCCCACTTAACAATTTCCACTAAATCTCATTGGTTGTAATTTAGTGACACCTAGCTGAAAAAATAACTTGGAAATATGGTTTTTGGCTGAGCATATTGCCACTCTGAACAAAATCTGGGTCTTGATACTAATGCAGTAGAGAAGAAAGACTCTTGGGCAGGCAATTAATTGTTCCTGCCATTTCTGGCTGTTATTTGACTTTGTCATCTTCAACTTTGTCTTCTAAACCTTCTATTGAATTTAAAATTTTAGCTATCAAAGTTTTAATTGCTAAGAGTTCTACTTGTGATATTATTTTCCTTTTCCATAAAATCTTATTCTTGATTCATGGATGCAATATTTTTATCTAAGTCACTTTGGAATAGGAGAGACTTGTTTTAAATACTAACTCTGCTACTTACTAGCTATGCGGCTTTGAGCTGAGGCTTTCCATTTTTAAAATGAGAATTACTTTGTGCTAATTCGCTCTGTACTTTTCCTATTATAAAAAAATCTGTATGAAAATTACCATAAATTTAGGGGAAAAAACAGTAAAGTAAAAAATTTAAGAAATAATTCAATCAGTTTTAAGAATTTGGTATTTTCATTATCTTCTCATGTCAACTAATATATGTCCTAACCAGATTATAGGCTTTTAAAAGTAATAGCCCACAAATACTAGGCAAATAGTAGACTCTGAGTTATAAATATATTGGCAGATTAAATATCACATCTAATAACTTTCACCTTTCATTGATTTCTATGTATAGTAATAGAAAACACTAATATATCTGTAAACCCAAACTGTTATGTCCAAAGGCACTTATTTTTATGGTGGCTAACTCAGTTGGGGGTGTAGAATGTATGCTGATATGAACAGATTTTTATTTTATTTTTTAAAAAGACATATTTAAAATAATTTTAGAATATAAATCTATATATGTTTTTATATATGTGCAAAAAAAATTACCCTGGACAAGAAGGTAGTTTCATAGTGATTGAGTCCGGTGGGTAGAATTAGAAACAGGCAGATAGACAGTGGATGTGGTAGGAAGGACAGTTTACACTGTGTATTTTAAAAATATTTTAAATTTAAGTACCATGTGACTATAGTAACTATTCAAACATTAAATGAAATTATATATATTTAATGCATTTTTTTCTGGTTGTAGAATTATTTTAAATTACATATTTGTAAAGAAATGAGATACTTGAGAAGAAATGCAGAGAGGTGTTAAGAAGATATAAAAGTCACCTATAATCTCATACCCTAGGGATATTTAACATTTGGCATATTTCTTCCAGTTATGTATTCATAATGAACTTGAACCTAAATACATTTGCAAAACTGAAATATGCCATGGTAGTGTTTTATATTCTGCTTTTTTCCTCCGGCTTACTAATTGTTATTTGTATCTTCCCATGTCATTGAGAGTATAATTTATTTAACCATTTCTCCATTACTGAATGTTTAGAAGTTCCAATTTTTTACTATTACAAATAACTTTGAGATGAACTACATGCAACATAAAACTTAATGCACAGCTCTGATTATCTTTTTAGGATCAATTTCTGAGAGAGATAAATAGATGTCAGAAGCTGTGGCCATATGACAGGTTCTTGTTAGATATTTATATGTTGGAAGACATTTTTCTTTGTGATAGGATAATATACACTTTTCCCCCCAAGGAACATATGAATGATAAAAATATCATCAAAGCTGTAGAACAACAGCAGCAAGAGGAGGAAGATGAAAAGATTAGAAAATTTATCAAAGCAAAAAAGCGTCTTATGCAAATGGGGAAAGAAAAAGAAGCTGAAACACACAGGTAAGCTTTTAAAATAACTTTTGTAATTAATAAAATACTATCTGAAATTATTTTGTTATAAATCAAAAGTTTTGATATGAGAGTAACCTTTAGGAATAAAGGTCTGATTATTTTACATATGACTAGGGCATTTAGTTATATGATTTCAGCTTGGAATATGTGAATTGGGCCTCCCTTGGAATATTGATGACATCTATGCAGTAGATAGTCGGAAATACTGTAAATCTGTGCTTTAAGAGAGGGGTATGAGCTGGAGATGGCTTTGTGAGCCATTGATACATAGTAGGAGTTGAAACTGTGGGTACAGGTGAGCTCACTGCGGGTGAGTAGGTCATGGTCCCTAAGGAAATCCACATTTAAAGGTCAAATTAGAGAGCAAAGATAATGTGAAGAGCAAAGAATTCAGTTTCCAGAGAATGGAGGAGAACCAGAGAAACCCAAGGGTGGAAGGTTTCAGTAAGAAGAAAGCAGTTATCAGTGTTAGATCAGTAGAGGATTAAGTGAGATTTTAAAAGTTAAGCACCCATCAGATTTAGAGGTCATTGCTTACCTCAGTGAGCAGTTTGAGATGAGGCGAGAGAAGAGAATTACAGTACATCTCATTTCTGTCTAGACCATGCTTTTGACTTGCGCAAAACCCTCTGATGGCTTTACATCACACTTAGAGCCTTGACTATGGCCCATAAGGCTCAACACCCATCCTAATTCCCAGCTGACGCCAGCCTCCTTTCTCAAACCTCATCTCTTACTGTTGTCTCTCTCTTTCCCTCTTCGTTATCCCACTGGTCTTTTCCTCTCCCCCTCTGGGGAATGCTCACCTCCTTTAGCTCTTTCAAATCATTGCTCAAATATCGCTGTCTCATTCAGGCCTTCCCTGACTACCTTATTTAAAATCACAATCCCATTCCCCTATTGCTTATCAATTTAACTGCTTTCTTTTTCCTTATTGCAAAATACAGCACTGTTTTATTTATTTTGTTTGCTGTTTCTCTACCTCAACTATTGTGAAAGCTCCATAAGGGCAGAGATTTTTAATGTTTTTGTTTTTAATGTTTTGTTCACCTGGAATAATGCTTGGCACATAGTAGATAATCAATAAAAGTGTTTAAAATACTTTTTTAATTGAATAAAAGATTCTTTAAATTCTATAGTGCTTTGCAACTTTCAAAACTTTCATACACATAATTTTATATAATACCATAACCCCTTTTTTAACCCCCTACACCAATTTGCCCCTCCCCCATCCCTCTCCCCACAGGTAACCACTAGTTCTCTATACCTGTGAATCTTCTTTTTTGCTTTATTCACTAGTTTGTTGTATTTTTTAGATTCCACATTTAAGTGATATCATGCAGTATTTGTCTTTCTCTAATTTTTTTCACTTAGCATAATACCCTTGTTATCCATCCATGTTGCTGTAAATGGCAAAATTTCATTCTTTTTTATGGCTGAGTGGTATTCCATTGTACATATATACCACATGTTCTTTATCCATTCATCTGTTGGACTCTTGGGTTGCTTCCATACCTTGGCAACTGTAAATAATACTGCTGTGAGCATTGGGGTGCATGTATCTTTTCCAATTAGTATTTTTGTTTTTTTCAGATATATACCCATGTGTGGAATTACTGGATCATCTGTTAGTTCTATTTTAGTTTTTTGAGAAACTTCCATACTGTTTTCCACAGTGGCTGCATCAATTTGTATTCCCATCAACAGTGTATAAGGGTTTCCTTTTTTCTACATCCTTGCCAACATTTGTTATTTGTGGGTTTTTTGATGATGGCCATTCTGACAGGTGTGAAGTGATATCTCATTGTGGTTTTAATTTGCATTTCCTTGATGATTAGTAATGTTGAGCATCTTTTCATGTGCCTTTTGGTCATCTTAGTCATTTTGATAACTTACTTTTTTTTGAGGTTATATTTAAAGAAAGGCCTTTGGTTTATTTTATAACCTATGCCTCCAATATTAGAGTCAGTAGGGTAGTTGCCATAAAGTATTTAAAAATATTTTTCAATGTGGAGAATTTTACACTTTATTTGCTATGACCACACATACACAAGGTCTTATTATATGCATTATTCTCTTTGGATTTTTAGAATATACTTTATTCTAAAATAAAGTGTAAATAAAGTATTAAAAACTTCCACTTAAAACTATATATGTAAGGAGCAATGGGGCTCCTTTTTAGTCTTGTAAAAGACTATAAAATATTTGACTGTAAATAAAGTATGTTGGTTCCATAACAAATCCATTCATGAAGACTTGACAAGTAATGCTTATTTTGTTTTAGGCTAATGGAGGAACGGAGAGAAAGAATAAATAACTTCCTGAGTGAACTAATGAAAGAGAAAATTGACAATGAGGATTTGATTATTGCTAGAGATATTGCAGAAGCTGAGGCTGAATGGGAAAAAAGAGAAAGAGAAAAATATGAGAAAAACAAAGCAGAATTAAGAGCGATTGCAGAACATAGAGCTGTTGTGGTAAGCAATCCAATAATGACAAATAAAAATAAAACGAATTTGAGTTCTTTACACTGTAGTTTCCACTCCTGCTTCTGTGACAAAAAACCTAGCAGATATTTGAAAAACAATGTATGAATTATCTACCCGTATTCTTGAAATCAGACCATGTTTACTTTCTAACAAAAGATGACATGACAATCAGTTACAAATAAGATCTTTATAGATGCAAAGTAATAATCTATTCTGTTTCAGAACCATCTGAAATGCAAACAAGTTAGTCATTTAAATATACCTTTCATTTGAATGTTCTTAAGACAAACCAAGTAAAAATTACCACATTGCATTTCTGTATTTCTTAATCCTTCAGAATTTATCTCCTGCATGACTGTCATAACATTTAAATTGTTTATAAACATTGTAGCAATTAATATTTTACCTACAAATTTCCCTTTACTTTGAGATGAGCTTGCTCTTCTGTTCTTGTACTTTTTTTTTAACCAATAGCATTCTACTTAAGTTTTCATTGTGTTTCTTGGTACTCAGCAAATAGAACAAAACCAAAGTAAACTGGCCACGTGGGAATCAGCCCATGTGCAATTTTCTGCCCTTGCGCTGCTTCTGGCTGACTTTGTGCTTAGAGCTTTCTGACTTCATGCCTTATTGGAGGGTGCTGGTTTGCTAAAAATGGTTTTAAGTTTTTCCTTTGCTTTTTATTATCTAGATGAAAAATAAAGAGGAAGAAGAAAGACAAAGAAAATCAGAGGCTAAAGAACAGCTGCTAGCTAACATGAAAATAGACCAGATTTTCTGGGAGCATGAAAAGGAGAAAAAACGGAAAGCAGATAAGGAACGCCAAGAAGTTCAAGATGCCCATATTCAGCAAATGGTAATTATTCCTTAATGTTTGTATTTTAGCAATAAATATGTAATATAGAGTTCATGCTAGTTTTCTGTTTCCCAAAGCAGTCCCCTTTATATCAAGTAAGATCAGATGGTCATTATGGTTATGACACACAAAAAAGTACTAAACATGTGAAGAGTTAGTTTTTGTTTTTAGGTACTGAAGTTTGCATACTAGGTTTATGTCTTTTGCACAAATATTTATCCTTCTTTAGTTTCTATTGTGCTTTAGTAAATGTTAAAGAAAATATAAGTTCACATGGCAGGCCGTGATGCTTTTTTTCTTTTACTTTTTCCCCACTTTACAACTGCTACCCAGAGACTTTATAGTTTGGGATCCCACAGGTTTCATATCTGAAGTGAGTAGGGGGTCCCAGAGATCTTAGAACATGTATAGAGGACCTGGCATCCATCATTTGTGTCTAAAGACCAAATATAGCCGTGCCATTTTCCATTCCTACCAGCTATATATGCGAGGACAAGTTGCTCCACATTCTCACCAACACATGTTCTTGTCATCCTTTAATTTTAACTGCTCTAGTGTAGTGTTACCTCGTGATACAATTTTGCCTTTTCCTAGTGACTAAAGATACTGAACATCTTTTCATGTTCCTTTTAGCCATTTGTGTGCCTTCTTTTGTGATGTGTTTATTTAAATCTTTTGCCAATTATTTTGTTGGGTTGTTTTCTTATTGTTGAGTTTTAACTTATGTTTTTAATGTGGTAAAATATACATAACATAAAATTTACCATTTTAATCACTTTTAATTGTACAGTGCAAGGGCATTAAGTACATTTACATTGACTTGCAACTGTCAGCCCTGTCCATACCCTTAACTTTTTCATCATCCTACACTGAAACTCTGTACCCACTGAACAGCTAACTCTCCATTTCCCCTTCCTCCCATCTCCTGGTAACCACTGTTCTATTTTCTGTCTCTGTGATTTTGCTTATCCCAGGTACCTCATATTAGTGGAACCATAGAATATTTGTCTTTTTTATCTATCTTATTTCACTTAGCATAATGTCTTCAAGGTTCATTCATGCTGGTGCATGTGTCAGAGTTACATTCCTTATTAATAGTGAATAATATTCCATTGTACATATTTTGTTTATCCATACATCCATCAATGGATGTTTGGGTTGTTTCCATTTTTTTGGCTATTGTGAATAATGCTTCTGTGCACAATGGGATACAAATATGTTTGAGTCCCTGCTTTTAATTCTTTTGTTTAAATACCCATAAGTGGAATTGCTGGATCATATGGTAATTCTGTTTATTATTTTTTTGAGAACCACCATACTGTGTACTACAGCAGTTGCACTAGCAGTGTTCAAGGGTTCCAGTTTCTCCAAAATCTCAACACTTTTTTTCTGTGTTTGTTGTTGCTCATTGTCATAAATTTGAAGTGGTATCTCATTGTGGTTTTCATTTGCAGTTCCCTCATGATTAGTGATGTTGAGCATCTTTTTATATGTTTATTAGCCACTTCTGTTCAACCGAAGACTTCCTTCAGCACGTTTTATAGCACAGGTGGCTATAAACAGCTTTAATGATTGTTACCTAGATCTCTTAATTCATGAGATGCAAAAATGTTAATATTCTCTCCTTCCTTCTCATTGATTTGCTGAAGTTTTCAAAGAACTTTCATAATCAGCACTTGGTTTCCCCAAAGTACAATTTTAAAAGAAAAGATAGGTTAAATACTTGATTCTTTCACTTTATTTTCAGTTTTCAAGAAGATTAGCTCTCTAGCATCCTCCAAAGGTGCCTATTGACTCTACTCCCATGTGTTACAATTTTTAGGATTTAAAGAGTTTCTCTACAAATCTGTATTTATGCATAATACATACCAGTTTGAGGTACCAATCATGTGATTCATTATGGTTATCCTTTCCTTCGATTGTGACTTCCTTTTTGTACTTCAAATGTTTCTCCCCATTTCCTCAATCTTTCTACAAAATTACTACCCAACCAATATATCCCATTGCTCCTTTTAAGATCCCAAATTATAGCACTTTACCTTTGATGAGATAGTTTTTAGCCTTTTCTGATTTTTTCCCCTGTGTTATTGAATGTCATTTTCTATTTTTTCAAATTCCTTGTATTCTATCACCAAGTCAACAAATAGCATGAAAGCTTTAGTTTTGAAGTGTAGCACTCGAAATTAAAATTTGATATTTCATATTCATATGGTGGTTCTATTTCCTCACAAATTTCAATTTATGGTAGATACCGGGTTTAGCCTACTATTTTATGCTGAAGTGTTGGTTACTGATTTTGGAAAATACGTTCATGAATATTAAACATATTCATAAGTAGACAAAATCACTCAATTTTCAAGAAACAGCATTTCTTAAAATTCTTCTGAGAAGATGCAATGAAAAGTTGTCAACCACAACTTCATAGAAATCTTTAAAAAGCCATTAAAGTCTACTCATATAATATAAACAGTTAAGAGAGCAATGTTTTTATAAATATAAAGTTAAAAAGGAAACATTTATGAAATATTAGTAAACTGGCTTTTGGTAGATTGCATAGAGTACTCACTCTACCCTGCTCCTGATCAACCTACATTGATAAATATCACTCGTTCCAACTTCAGATTCTTAGGAAACAGAATGTAATTTGTTTCACTTAATTTAGATATTCATTGCTGATTTAATCTCACGTGGCTGGGTCACATGGTGTATCTGGCTGATTTAGGGCAGTGGGTTTGGGTGCATTTCTCAGAATAGTGGATGGATAGGGACAGTGATTAGTATGTCTTCTACACCTGCCAATGTACGTTTCTTATAAATGATAAAAACAGGACTCTAAATTTGATTATTTAATTTTTATCTATATTTCATGCTGTATTGTTTGTTTGAAGATGTATCATCCTATAAGGCTATTAGGGTAAGTTTCATTTAGCCACTACTTTGAACATGATACTGTTGTGAGAAGCATGGGATAATTTCTGAAATACATTATTTTTAAGTCAGAACATATCAAATACAATGAGTTTAGAAAGTTAGGACAAGATTTGAACATTCTCAGCCCAATGGAGTTCTCATGTGTATCATAACTGCTACTTAGCTGTATCAACAGAGGGCACTGGAAGCCAGGTGGAAGATGATAGAAGCCTCACTGAGAAAACACGAGTTGGGTCCTGAAGGGTGAGCAGAAGCTTGACAAGCAAAGAAGACAGAGAGAGAAAGGCATTTTAAACAGCATGAATGGCATATGGAAAATGCCATATGGCACAGCAGGTCCTGTTCAGAAAGTGGTGATCTGTTCACTGTGTTTACAGCAATCACCTTTATCATGTTATTCTCTCCCTAGTTGGAGCCTTTTGTTTCTTGAGTTATGTGGAATTTCATGTGTCGCTTAGGCCATAGTAAGGGACATGGTACTTATGGAATGGTGAGTGTTGGGACAGAGGGAGCCATGAAACTTACAAAGAGCAAAAAGCAACTTCTTTGTGAGGTTTGAGTTTGGGGAAGAATTCTCTTCTCACTCTGTGACTCATTTTCTCCATTAATAAAAGCATCAACTGCCAAAAAAAGAAAAAAAAGTTTATCGGTGACTTCAAATGCTACTTATATTTAGAAAATTCATCTTTTTTATAACAATATGAAATTATATTTTCTTTCTTTCTCAAATAGGCCAAAAATAAGTTTAATGCAAAGCAAGCAAAACAAGCAGAATTAGAGTATTACAGACGTACTGAAGCTCTTGTGGCTGAAAAGGAGAAGGAATTTCAGGAATATGCCAGAGAAGTAACTGAACTTGAGTCTGAATCAACAAACAAATATATTTATCCTCTTGTAAAAGCTGTACAGGAAGGATCTGGAGGTGGTCATGGACCAATTTTTGTGGACAGAGGTGGGTTAAGACCCAGCTATCAGGCAAATGATATCACTGGAGTCCAGCTCCCTTTTTATAACTCTCAGGGATCAAAATATAGTAATTTTCAAAAGTCAAAGGGAAGACTAGGTTTTACATGGTAGAAAAGTTTATTTTTAAGATTAAGAAGACTAAGTTGTGGCTAATATTATGAGCTACAAATGTTAAGTGAACTATATGCTTATATTTGTTAATAAAGCTACTTTTCATCCAAGTACAATTATGTCTGATCTAATTGATTCTTTACCACTCAAGATTAATTCAGATTCCATTTTTTGTATGATAAAATACATACACAACAATACAACACAACATACATTTTGTGTAACTTTAGCCATTTAGAAATATTCAGTGGCATTATGTATATTCATAATACTGTATCATACCATACCATTTATCTAGTTCCAGAACTTTTTCATTGCTCCAATGGAAACCCTGTATCTGTACCTCCTAAGCAGTTACTCCACATTCTCCCTTCTCCAAAGTACTAATCTGCTTTGTCTCTTAATTTGCCCATTTTGGATATTTTATATAAATGGAATCATATGGTGAGCTTTTGTGTCTGGTCTATTTCATTAGCATCTTTTCAAGGTTCACCGTTATCAGTACTTCATTCCTTTTTATAGCCGAACAATATTCCATTGGAAGTATTTTCCTCTTCAACAGAAATTTACATACTTATTTGCTTTATCCTTCAATACTTAAATTTTAGTTTCAGTTGACACTACCAGTATTGTTACTAACAATATGATCACTGAATGCAGTTTGACTTCTTTGTGGTTTATTTTGTAGAGAGTATCTCACTGACGTGCAAATTACCATGTTTTAAATTCACTTCAAATAATTTTTGTTATGCAACCAACTTGATACACAGGTTCAGTGACTTATTAATTGCATTCCCCTGTTCTTTTAATTAAAAAAAATTTTTTTATTGTGAGGAGGGTTGGGAAGGTAAAATTTTTTACTATGGTAGAAAATATAGAATGCAAGTTTTACTATCTTCAACCATTTCTCAGTATACAGTTTAGTAGTGTTAAGTATATTCATATTGTTTGCCACCAATCTCCAGAACTTTGTCATCTTGCAAAACTGAAATTCTATACCCTCTAAATAAATCTCCATCTCTCCCTCCCCTCAAGTCCTGAGACCTACCATTCTACTTTGTTTCTGTGAATTTGACCACTCTAGGTACGTCATTAAGTAGAATCATACAGTATTTGTCTTTATATGACTGGCTTATTTCACTTAGTCTAACATTCTCAAGGTTCATCTAACTTTGCATGTGTCAGAATTCCCTTCTTTTTAAGGCTGAATAATATTATATCATATACATATACCATATATATATATTTTTATCCACTCCATCAGGTGACACTTGGGTTACTTCCACTTTTTGGCTACTGTGAATATGCTGTTACCAACATGGATCGCCAAAGATCTCTGAGATACTGCTTTCTTTTGGATATATACTCAAAGTGGAATTGCTGGATCATTAACAATTCTGTCTAAAATTTTTTTGAAGAACTGTTAGTTTTCCATATGAGCTGCTCCATTTTACATTCCCACTAACAGTGCATAAGGGTGCACATCCTCACCAACATTTATTGGCAGCTATCCTAATGGATATGAGGTGATATTGTGGTTTTGACTTGCATTTCCCCTAGTTAGTGATGTTGAGCATTTTTCATATGCCTATTGGTCATCTGTATATCAACTGTGGAGAAATCTCTACTCAAGTCCTTTTGAGTAATTTTTTTCAAGTTGTTTTTTTGTTGTTGAGTTGTTGTTCTTTACATATTATAGATATTAACCCCTTACTGGGTAAATAAATCATTTGCAAGTATTTTCTCCTCCACTTGCCCCAAAAGTAGGTTGCTGTTTCATTACGTTGTCCTTTGCCTGTTTTTTTAAATAAGCAAATAGGTATATACATTTGCATTTT
The DNA here is from genome assembly GCF_048564905.1 of Vicugna pacos. Classification (NCBI taxonomy): domain Eukaryota; kingdom Metazoa; phylum Chordata; class Mammalia; order Artiodactyla; family Camelidae; genus Vicugna; species Vicugna pacos. The sequence goes on along the minus strand of NC_132991.1, from coordinate 42,966,303 downwards.
AATCTTACACAAAGGAACCTTGCTTTTTTCATTTAATGTATCCTAGAGTTCACCACATAGCAGTAAAGATCCTCATTCTTTTTCCAACTAGCATAGAATTCCCTTGTGTGTACGTACCAGTTTATTCAACTAGTGGTGTTTCTAGTCCTTTGCTATTATAAATTTCTGCAACTAACATTATGCATTATAAATCTAATCCTTTGCTATTATGAATTTCTACAACTAATGGCTTTATGCATTTCACATTTTCATCAGTGTATCTTTGAGATAAAACTTACAGCTCCAGAGGGTGTGGAGAAAAGGGAACCCTCCTACACTGCTGGTGGGAATGTAATTTGGTGCAGCCACTATGGTAAACAGTATGGAAATTCCTTAAAAAACTAAAAACAGGCTTACCATATGATCTAGCAATCCCACTCCTGGGCATATATCTGGAGAAAACTCTAATTTGAAAAGATACAGGCACCCAATGCTCATAGTAGCACTATTTACAATAGCCAAGACGTTGAAGCAACCTAAATGTCCATCGACAGATGACTGGATGAAGAAGCTGTAGTACATATAGAATACCACTCAGCCATAAAAAAGAATGAAATAATGCCACTTGCAGCAACATGGATGAACATATAGATTATCATACTAAGCAAGTCAGACAAAGACAAATATCTATCACTTATATGTGTAATCTAAAAAATGATACAAATGAACTTGTTTACAAAACCAAAACAAGACTCACAGAAAATATACTTATGGTTACCAAAGGGGCAAAAGGGGATTGAGGGTTATAAAGTAAGAGTTTGGGATTAGCAGATAGAAACTCATACATATAAATAAACAAGATTCTCCTATATAGCACAGGAACTATATTCAGTATAATAATCTATAATGAAAAAGAATGATTATACACACACACACACATATATATATATATACATATATGAATCACTATGCTGTACACCAGAAACACAACATTGTAAATCAACTATACTTCAATTAAAAAAAAAACACAAAAAACTAAAGCTGGTAACAATGAAAAAACCAAAAAAACTCCTTACAGCTTTAGCAGTAAGGTGCACATACACACATACTACATTCTGCATGTAATTCCAGGACTTCCACAACACCATCTCACAGGCTACACAAGGCAGTGACTCTTATACTTAAGACTGTGATCAAGTATTTAATCTGGGATGAGGATGGCTGCCTATACTTTTAAAAAAATGGCATAGATGAGTAAAGGCAAGCCATCATTCTGAACCACTGTTTTGAGGTTTATGGATCCCATGTTCAACCAACCAACCCTGCCTTAAAGGAATAATGTACCTAATTATTAAAAAGAACGCTATCTACACTGATTTCCAAATTGTGTGCCAAGTGTTCTGAGGGACCATAGTGAACTCGCAAAGGGACAGCTGGTAGGATATTTTTTAAATTTCAAGGGAAATACAATGTTATTTGACATCTATAGGACACCACAGCGATTATTAGTTTAAGATAGTTGCTTCAACTTACTAAGTGTGCCATTCCTTCTGATGACATCCTATTTTCATAACCCAGCAGCTGCTCAGATAAGATGCAAATACTGCACAAAAATCAGTGTGCAACAGGAGAGGGTGAAGTACAGTATGATTCTGAAGTTTGAGTTGTACAATGTTGCACTAAGTTGCACACATCCCATTAGCAACTAATTGTGGTTAAAAGTGAAATAAAAATTTAAAACATTTTTTACTTGGATACTAAGTTGACTAATACACATAACCATTAGGTATTTCTTTTGGCTTAGGGTTGGTTGCCACATTAAAATTACTGAGATGCAAAGGCACAATGATAAAGTCTGGGAATCTTTCCCACTTACGCTTTCCTTTAAATTCAGTTTTAGGAGGTTTATTATTTAGGGGTGATTACTAGTTTTGGATAAAGCTATCTTATTATCAGGAGATAAATTTCTATAAAATGAGTAATTACATAAATGTTTTGTAATCAGCTTAGCTGAGTAAAGGCCAAAGACATCACTAGTTTTTCTCCTTTACACAATTTGATTGCTTTACTTTCAATTGGACTGGGCTTTCTACTAGTTAAGCACATTAAAAAAAGGCAATGCAAAGTTTACAAATAATTACAAAACAATTCAGTGAAAAGTATGAGTGGCAAAGCACAGTCAGAGCAGTGGATACAGATGCTAACTTCATAAAAGAAACCCATAGCTAAAATTTGTTGCAAAGACGTAAAAAGGAACTAAGATATTTGTGGTATTGAGAAGATGGAGGGGAGTGTAAAAATTCTGAATCAGCACTTAAAAATATTCAGTTAGGAAATGTTTAGGAAAAGAAACCTAGAAAGCAATGAAAATAGAAAAAGCAAATTGATACTAATGTATTTTAATACACAATTTACACAGCCCATATGAAGCACATTTTTTATATTATCCTGGCTTAATAAAACATTTAGGAACACTCTAGAATTTGAGTTTATTCCTGCTAACACATACAAACCACTGAATGGTCAAAACGTTTCTACTTAATGTGTAGTTTCAGTGACTCTCAAGTTAATGAGGTACATTTTCCCTAAATATGTCTAATTTAAATAAAAACAAAAATGAACCAAAAACTAGAAAATCTATTTTACAAAAGTCAGTTAACATTTATATGGCTTAACAATGGTGTTATATTAAAAGTGGCAGGCACAGAATGTAATAGTGTTCCCAATGCAGAAAATTAGGAGGAATTAAAAAACAAATAGTAATGCAAATTCCAAGTATAACCTTAAAAGATTGCTGAGGCAAAAGACACACTGCAGTCTGAAGCATTATGATTAAACAATTGCACTAGAACTTAATTCCTAAGCCTGGAAATGATCACTGCTGGCTCAATTCTTAAGTAAGTTCAGCATTGTTAAACGCTTTGCTCAGATTTTCCCTAATACAAATTCTGTATCCCCATGGGTAAAGTAGAAGTATTTTTTTGGTTGATTTATCTTCATTACTTAGCTTTTAATAAAAATAAAGGCCAAATAAACTGATATAATAATTTAAGAAATACAAAAAGAAACTGTTTATTATAGTATAGTTTATTTAATACAATGTTTAACTATAAAAGTTGATACAGTTTCAGTTTAAATTCTGTAAAATGCAGTTTGCAGAAAACAGTTTAACAGTTACTAATGATAGAAGCAGCATTTTGAAACTAATTATACAATTGCAACAACAGCTTTATTCCTAAATTTCATTAAAAAAATATACATCACAGTGACTTTTGAGCTAGGAAAAGAAGTGCATTAACTTCGTTTGTTTTTCCTTTCCACAAAGAGAGCAGCCACAACTTTTAATATCCCCACATACAAATACCCAATTCGTTTATCCTTCAAAATACTATAAACACACAAAAGGGGAACAAAATATACAGCATGTGCTTTTGATAAACATAGGAATCTACTTAAAAAACAAAAAGGGGTGTGTGCAGAAACACTAATCAATCCCACCCCTGCCCCTGTAAATAAAAACAAACAAAACCCCTCAACAACACCCTTCTCCAACCTTGTTGATCGAATTTTTAAAAACTTATTTGACTTTTCTTTTCCTTTAACATTTACTTCTTGTGTCACACCAAAGGCCAGAGTCTGCATCTGGGCACTATGTAGCACTACGGGCAGGTGTTAGTCAATGCTCTACTGCTCAAGTTTACTTTTTAAACAAGTATTTGTAACAAAACACATCTTTTCACAATTATCAGGTTATAAACCTACAATTCTTGGAGAGTTTATTCAACTGTAAATGTATGAATACTAAACTGAATAATTATAGTAAATACAACCAAAGAGGGCAGAAAAATAACCTATTTTATGTTTCTTTGCAACAACTGTCTAGTGTATATTTAAAGTACCTTTTGGTGAAGGTAAAGGGAACAAATTTCTACAGAAATCTACTTTAAAGTTTCAAAGTGTGATGAAAGAAACTGCCACCCAGAGTGAAGCAAATTAACTACAAAAAACAAACTAACTTGTTCCATACACTAACCTGAAAACAAATTAGAATTGTCAGTTAATACCACCAAAATACCAAAAGCCCAATGTGTTCTTGTCCCTAATATTAAGGAATTTTTACTATTCAGTTTCGTATCTTCTACTGGATACAAGAATCAAAGTCCATTAGGGAAAGTCAGTATCAATCAATATTACACTTGTGCAAAGACAGATTAATAAGACAAATTCTAGGAAACTTCTGTAATTAAGAAACTTAGAAACTATAATGCTCTGTGAACTAACAGCAGAGTAATTTAAAAATGTTTTAAAGCAACCTAGCAGCTTCTCTACAGCTCATTAACAATTAACCTCTCAGCAGTATCAATTTCTGTGGCAGATGATTTACTCAGAAAAAGAATTCATATGAATAATTTAAAGTCTCAGACATTGCTAATCAAGCAGTAAAAAACAAATCAATTTGAATATTTTTAAGAGGATATTAAGTCAAAGATACTTTGAGGTAAACTGTAAGCTTACACTAAGTATTAAATCAACTTGACAGGAAAGTATTAAATAGTTGACCTTAGGAAAACAGTTGTTCAAAGTAGAAACTAAAGGTGGCTCAACTATTAAAAAAAATGTAATGAAAGAAAAAGAATGATTGATATGCTAATTCAGATGCAAAGGCAGATGAGGTATAGTTAATGCTGTTTGATCATTTCCTAAATGTTATTTATATTCTGAAAGTAAAATCTAGCTGATTGTCATCTCACTCCAACTCCTTCACTGTATCTGCTCTACTGTAAAAAATAGCTAACAAAGATTTTTTTAAAGGCGTATAAATAATGCTTAGCATGGAATTGCTCTTTTGATAACCAAAACAGAAATCTACTTATAGAAATTACTAAATTTCCCCCCTCCTACAGTTACTTGTCTATAATTCTTAGTAGGTAAAGCTCTGGAATCAGACAACATAGACGTATTTTTACTTAGCATGTTTTTTTTTTTTTTCAAATATAACTGTTACTAGAAATCCTTTCTTAAACAGCACCGTTCTTGAAGCTCAAATAGTTTATAACAAAGATTTTTAAAATGCAGTTTATGGAATTTAAGACATATAATAACTAATTTAAAATATGTAACAGCTTATACAGCTTGGGGACTCAAGACTCAATTATCTCTAAGGTGGGTCTGTGATCAGTCTCTAAGAAATCAATTACCCTGGATTATCACAAACATGTCATTTTTCTCATCAAGAAAAAATTTTAGTAAGACCCCACTGTGGATATTTGTTTCAAGATATTCCAATCTTATAATCATTACCCTATTCATTATGTAAATGGATACCACAATGCCAAATGTATCATTACTGTATTAATCAATAATGGGAAGTATTAAGTTAATAAGCATTGCTTTGTTCAGTACAAATAGCATTGAGTAGCTACTGGTTTACCAAGGAGCTACTGTTGTTAATAGAGTTAAGACTCTATTGCTAAATGTTAAAGTACGAAACACTCTAGAGGCAACTACTAATTAGAATTCTGAAATTTCTTTTCAAATGAGGCAGATTTTGTGTTTGCTGGATGTTCAATATTTTATTTAGAAGAGAAATTACAGAATAAAAGGCCACACATCACTAAAATAGCAATATACAACACAAAATTCTAAATGGACTTTGGATATCTTTAGTGTTTACTTCTATAAGCTATCAAATTTGGCAACTTTCTACTCTACTCTTTGTGGTGATGTTATACATGCCAAGATAAAATAATAACAGTAATGGTATACAGCCACCTGAATAGAAAGAAACTAGGGTCATAAGCATGCTATAGTTTACTGTGATACATATATAGAAAATATGCATTTTCTTCCCATTTGAAACTCACAGCTACGAGAGAGAAGTCAGTTCAAGTTAAAAACAAAACACAACACGAAGGAACCATGCAGCGTTAACACTCAACTCTATATAGGTCAGTGGCCAAAAAAGAGCAATCTCAGAAGTTAATGTGTCAAAACTAACAATTTTTAGAATCTGTCTAACTTAAAGACCTGCACAAGTGGTATGTTTTACTAAGAAAAGTATTTTTTTCATTTTAGAGAAGGGTAATAAGAATAATAAACCATTCCTCAAAATTTAAACAGTTTCATCTTTTCAGACGAAAAGCAACATAGAATTGAGAATTACAATCTGATCTTCAAGGTAAATTCTTGTCAGATGCTGTATAACAGCAAGTCAAGCCCAATCTGTACATCAACTGAAAAAAATACTCAACTATATTTATAGACAGTTAAGTAAGTAAAACAAAACTAGACAGGAAAAGTATTAATATGAAACAAGCTACGGTAGAACTGTAAGGAATAACATATGAAGTGCAATATAAATAACTAAATATGTATATTTTAAAGCAAAAATTACTATAAAATCAAAAGTGATGACTTAAGATCGTAAGTTATTAGGATCCCATTTCTGTGTAATTAAAAGCTGCTGCTGCAAGCCTCTATAAATGCAATTGAAAAATGTATACAGGGTTTCTTCTAACTAGTGGGTTCTAAAGTTACTTTTTAATCATGAGAAACACAAACTTTTATAACAATGTATTCCAACAATCAGTTATGCTTGTTTCCAACTGGCTGATCACACAAATCAGGGTGTAGGATAGCATGTTTGCTACTGGCTGATTGTTGCAACACAAAAATGCATACATGAAATAGTTAAACACAGCACACAGTATTACACCAAAGTGTTTTTCTCATTTCAAGTTTATTAAAACTTTAGCAGTACAAATTATCCAGGTTGCAGATTATCAAAAGATCAACTCAATAAAGTCCACATTGGAAAAAAAAAAAAAAAAGGACAAACATAACCCAAAAATTCTAAAGAGGAAAACAACATAAAGGAAAATCATCAGCAAGTCTCTAAAACTTATAATTTGAGACAGAATGGAAATAAGAAGTTTATACAACTCACTCATCCACTTTTGTCTTCATCTGTTCCAGGGCTTGACTCATGATCAAATTTTTTATTTTTATCATGTGCGTGGTCATTTTCTTGACACTTTGATTTTTGGTTTTCTTTTTCCACTGAGGATCTGGTCTTCTCATCCTCCTTGTTTTTCAAAGTGGAGAAATGGAATTCATTGTCCTGACTACTTTGTTTCATTTTTGAGAATGGACTTTCTCTATCAGCCTTTTTTTCCCTGTTATGTGAGCTGCTATGATCACGATTTTTAGAGGACATTCTCTTCTCACTCTCAGAATTTTCCTTTCTGTGTGAACTTTTACTTTCTTGGTTTCTGTATTTTTCTTTGTTTCTGCTTTGACTCTCTTCTCTCTCTGAGCTCCGTGAATCTCTCCTCCTTCTCCTCCTGTCTTTACTTCTTGACCTTCCTGGTGTCGCTCTTCTCTCTCGGCTACGTGAACGTCCTCTTCTTCTGTACTCCTGCTCTCTGTATCTATGATACTCCTTGCTTCTGCTGCGATCTCGGTCATGGCTTCTAGACCGCACTCTTCTGCTCCTGTCCCTACTTCTGCTTCGTTCCCTTGTTCTACTGTTGTAACTGTGTTTGCCTTTAGTTATATCACGTTCCCTACTCCTAGACTGTGCACGTCTATCCTTGTCCTTACTTTTATTATGGTCATGCTCATTACTTTTTGATTCTAACTGTTTAGACTTCTCTTTACTTCTACTTCTTTCCTGATCTTTTCCTTTAGAATCAGACTTTTCTTTTTCTTTAACATTCTCATGATCCCTTTCTTTACTCCTTGACCTCATCCTCTTTTCTTCATGTCTATTATGCTTTGTATCTCTTTCTTTACTCTTGGATTTCTCTTTGCTCTTACTTCTACTTTTCGATTTGGCCCTTTTCTTTACCTTGTTTTTATTATATTTATCATCTTTTTCTGAATTTCTTCTGATGTCTCTCTCTTTGCTATTAGATTTATGGTCTTTAACTTTCTTTTCCTTTTCACTTTTTCTATTTGGACTCTCAGATACATGCCTATGATCAGTTATTTTTTTCTCTTTTACTCTAACTGGGCTTCTTTGATTTTCTTTTATTTCATTTAACTCACTCCTAAAAAATGAAGAAAAAAAGTTTTGGGAAAACTTTATTAGGAAAAGAATGGTATCCATTATTAACTAAAATGATATTCTACTTAGGGTATTCAGAAACAATTGAAATGGCTTTAAATAATAACTTTATGCACAATAGTTAAAAAAAATACTTGTTACTACATTTGAAATAGAGTTAAATCTTACTTATCCCCTTTGATCCATCTTTCACCACTTGATACCCTCATTCTTTGAGCTCTCTGCATCTCTTGCCTCCAATGTGGAGGAGTCTCACTACGTCTGAAACGATCCCTTGATCTGGATCTAGAAGGGGTTCGATAACGCTTAAAAAAATAAAGAGGGGAAAAAATTAACATATAAAAATATAAAAAGCATTACAACAATCATGAAAGTGTACATATTTCTAGGTTCTAAAAAAATGTCTGACATTTCCATGCCCTCTACAAATAACTAGAACTTCCCAATTTTCAGGCAGGAAATCAATGAAGCATGACATGGTTTTAACATCTTTGCTTTCATTGCTAATGATATATGTGCTTATATATTCTTGTTTTAAATATTTTGGGGGTTTAGTTTTTAAAAGAGTAAATATTGATAGCTACAATCCCCATCTACAAAAGTTCTTTTGAATACACAATCATTTTTAAGAAGGGAAAGAAGTTCTAAGACAAAAATATTTGAGAACTGCCATGAGAATAGTTAGGAAGGCATTTATAGTTCAGAGAATATACAATCATGAATTGAACTAAGATGTTAAGAGTGGAACCAAAGAGAAGCAGATGGATTTCAGAGTATTTGGGAGGTTGAACTGACAGGATTTGATGATGGATAAGTTGTATAAGGTAGGAAAGATAGGGTAGAAAGAAAATGACTCTTGGGCTTCAGGTTTAAGTAACTGCACAGCTGGTGGTATCTGTCACTGAGACCAGGAAACTCAAAGAGCGTCAGATCTGAAAAGGATGTGCTTATGCTCAACACTGTATATGCTGAGTCTGAAGTGCCCATTAGGCAACTAAATGGCCATCAAATAAACCTCTGGTGCCAGAAGAGCATATGAAAAACTGACAGTTATCAGCCTACAGGGAAGCTATGAGAGTGATGAGATTGCCCAAGAGGCATATGCAGAGTGAGAAGAGTTGGAACCCTGGGGTACCACAATATTTAAAGGTCAGGTAGAGGAGTATGAACCAGCACTGGAAATTTAAGATAGACTGGCCAGAGACAGGAAGAAAATAATGATGGAAGCAAAGGGGAAAGAGTATTATGAGGAAAGAGATTAAGTAAGACAAAGACTGAAAGGGTTCACTGGATTTTGTGACATGGAGCTGACCATATAGCAAGTTCTATTTTCACCAGAATGGTAGAAGAAAAACTGAGAAATCATTCAGGAAGGAGCAGAAAGTGAAGAAATAATATACTAAACATAGCCATATTTCTTAAAAGTTTTAAAAACACAAGAAAGATACTTAAATTCTGGTAAGAATCCAGGAAAGAGAAAGAATATGAAATAAAATAAGGGTAGTTTTTTAACACAAGTAGAGACGCAGGAAGTAACAAAGGGCACAAGAAAGACCTCAATCTCATTTTATACCATGTATGTATAAGATCTATTAATATCTCATGGATTTTCAGTGTGGAAATACTAACATAAAGTTACTATAAGAAGAGAACATATAATTCAGTATCTACATCTACTCTAAATTTTAGCTACTTAAGAAGCACTCTAAAATTATTTAAGATAAATGCAATACTATCAGGATTTCTGGGAAAAGAATCACCTACCCTTGGTCCTCTTCCTTTAATTTTCCTGCCAGACCTAGTAACTAAAAGTCGCCTCTGGTATGAAGCAGGCTGGGAGTTAGGTAGATTACTAGAAGGAAGCAAAAGGAAAATTAAAACACATTATTTTATAAAAATAAATATGGAAAACATAACTTTACTGATTTGAACTATTAGTTCAAATTTAAAATCTTTCATATAATCAGTGGTTCTCAAACAGGAATGTTTTATGAATTCCTACTAGATATCTGAAAAAGTATGGGAGCGTTTTTTCACTTGTCGAATGACTAAAGGGTGCCATTGGTACCTAGTGCCCACAAGTCAGGAATGCTGAAATGTGTAAGGATGAAGAACTACTCTGCCCCCAAATGCCAACTGTGTCCTGTTGAGAAACACTGTTATACAATTATTACTAAGATGATGTTAACTTGATTGTGCTAAGGAACACAGATGAGCTCAGAGTATGCTGTATGCTGTTGAAAGAACAATTTTAAAACTGTCTCACTCTAAAGTAACTCATTATCCCACAAGCGGTTGTTCACTGGTAATAAAACTATAGTGAAGTATAATTTATGTAAATTAAGCAGACAAGATGGTCTGAATTAGCAAAATGCTTGATTAACAACATGCTTTATAGCAAAAAAGAAACTTTATTTTCAAATAGTAATGAGTTTAATTTAATTAGCACTAACAATGTTCACGTAAGTTACACTTGAAAGCTCATTCTAAAGTAGTTCAAATACTGTCTCCATAACATTCACTTCCTTAGAGACATTCTTTCCTAATAATTGAGGAAAAATAAACTCGAGCCAATCCATCAAAATTACCCCAAGTTTCAAATCACTAAGATTTATTTTTATATTTCTACTGTGTTGTGAAAGTATAGGGTGAATTCTCAGGATTTTATCACCTTTATGTTATAACAACATATTCCTGATCATAAGTAAGAGAATGATGTCCATCTTTTTTTCTATTTTGGGGCATAATTATTAAAATGATTCATAAAGAACTAATAGAACTATTAATACTAATAAATGTGAATTTATGTAGAGAAATTTCAAAGTACTTGAGTATGATATCAATTTGCATTACCACAATATTATAAATCAGGCAAGGAAAAGAACATTTTCCTCCTATTAGACAAACTGAAAAACAAAAGTTCTTACTTCCTTAAAAGCTTAATGTATACAAGTAACAGAGTAAAATAGTTATCTTGTTTTAAATGGAATTTGTTTGGAAAGACACTTAACATATCTTTTTGCCATTTGTAGTGCTTTTTTTTTTAAGTAACTTTTACTCAAAATCTGTTTGAATTAAGTCAATTTATTTTTTCAGCTAGTCAGTTAGCAAAAAGGAGCTTTGCTAACATCTTATTAAAATATTTTCAATCCTGGGACAAGGTCACCAATGAAATCTTGTCTAAAATAAGTAAAAATAGTTTAAAAAAGAGAAAATTCTATGGTAGAGAATGTAGGGCACTCTGTAAGAGAAACACATTCACATACCACTCTCTCTCTCTTTCTCTCTCCCTGTTCTTCCTCTCTTTTTCATCAGCTTTAGGAGGACTTTTTCTCATTAGGAATCTGTTTTCAGGTATAGGTGGGATCTCTTCTGGACGGACAGTAGACTGGGGTTGTGCTTCAAGATTTTCAGTCTCACTTTCACTAGATGCACTTAAGAAAAACACACAAAACAAGTTCCATTTGGTTATTATGTACCTACTTCAATTTTCCTACCATTGGTATTTCTTTCCTTTATAATATGTACAATATAAACACCACCCTGTCCCCCATCCTTGACCAAAGATGCAATTACATGGGGAAAATATTCATTCCTCTGACAAACTAACCAAGCGAAAACCAAAACCAAATGTTTTTGTTAGACGTTTTCAAAAATTAATATCCAATAAAATGGAACCAAAATAAGATACTCTATGGGCAATGCACCGATAAATTTAAAATACTTTAAAATATAAGCAAAAGGATTAGCTGCTTTAGAGGCAATAGGCATATAAAGACAAGTTTTAGTACAAACACAGATTATTGCAGACAAAACAGAAAAAAAAGTAAATATACTGATATTATGTCTTCTACTCTTATGTTACAAAGGACAAAAAAGCAACTGAGACTGTTACAGAAAATAAGGAAAACAATCACTCATTTTCTATAATCCTTATCAATCTTATATTCCTTCCATAAAATACAAACCTATGTAACCAAAAGCATCATATCACTGAGTTCAGACAAAATGAACTGAATGGTTTTGTCAAAAATTAAAAGTACCCAAATTTAATCTATAGACTATAGAATATCAAAATGGTCCTATACATCATGCTGTGAAATACTTCTCACTATTTTAATGTTCCCATATAACTGACCAAAAGTCTCAGTAAGGTTATATACAAAAGAGAGGGGAATTAGAATATAAAGCAAGCCCAGTAAAAGTGTAATCAAGACCTTTTCTTGCTTTTCTTTCGCTTCTTCTTTTCTTTCTTATGTTTACGGGAATTTTTCCTATGTTTCTTTTTTCTTTTCTTGGATTTCTCTTCAGAAGCACTTTCAGAATCAGAAGAATCAGAAGAGGACTGAGAATCGCTTGAGCTATCTGAGTCACTGGATGATGATGATGATGATGATGATGATGATTTATGCCTTTTCTTTTCTTCTTTCTTAGCTTTAATAAAAAGCAAAAGAGTTTGGTCAACACTTTTAAGAAAAACTTTGTTAAGTGGAAATTTAGATTTTGTGCAGATTCTCAAAGTCCAGTATTTAACACTTTGCTCATCCAGCTCTTTGATCTGAGGGGTACGGAAAGGAGTTAAGAGTCAGGATTAGAATCCAGATCTTCAAATTCATGGGCCAGGGTTACACCTATTGAGCCAAAGAATTCTGGAAAAGTAATAGATAAGTCTAAAATACTAAACTAAATTAATTTCAGGAAACATCTGAATAACACAGTTTTTAAAAAGCACAGAAAGAACAGTCAAGAGTCCCAAGTTCTAATTTCTTTGTAGTTTTCAACTTTTTTCTATTACTATCAAGATTGGAAATAGAACTGTAGGAAAGAAATAATAGAAAAAATACTTAGCATAAACACAGTAAGATAAAAAATACGATTCCATTGGCATGGGCTTATCAATGCCTGAGTATTCCTCTAATGATTAAGAAATTTAGCTATAGTTGAAGAGCAGACAGTGGGTAGTCGTAGTCATCTGCCAAAAGGGGTCTCTACAAAAAGTAATTTCAAGTTTAAATTTTATTTTCACTTAAGGAAGTTCAATTTTAAAAGGGGCCCCAAAACTCAAATGCTTTAAGGACTAGAAAACTAACACAAATAGGTGAAGTTACACTAGTTGTAATACAACAGGAAGTTGAAGGAAGATATGTCAGATTGGATAGGGCCTGACCTATCTAATAGTATTCTAATTCAAATCATGATGGACTTAAAGGAGTCAATTCAACAATCCGATTTAAGAATGAGCAGAGGACCTGAAGACATTTTTCCAAAGAAGACATACAGATGGCCAACGGGCACATAAAAAGATGCTCAACAACACTAATCATCAGGGAAATGCAAATCAAAACCACAATGAGATATCACCTCATATCTGTCAGAATGGCTATCATGAAAAAGGCAACACATAACAAGCATTGGTGAGAATGTGGAAAAAAGGGAACATGCATGCAATGTTGGAGGGAATGTAAATTGGTAGGAATAGCATGGAGGTTCAAAAAGTTAAAAACAGCACTGCCATACGCCCCAGCAATTCTACTTCTGGGTATTCATCCAAAGAGAACGAAAACACTAATTCTAAAAGAATATGCACCTCAGTGTTCACTGCAGCATTACTTACAAAAGCCAAGATATGGAAGCAAACTAAGTGTCCACGAATGGGTGAGTGGATAAAGAATATGTGGTGAGAGCGCACACACACACGTGCGCACACACGCACAGAGGAATATTAGTAATAAAACTGAAAGGCAGTCCTACTATTTGTTACAACATGAATGGACCTAGAGGGAAGCATGCTAAGTGAAATAAGTCAGACATGAAGACAAATACTATGTGATTTCACTTATATGTAGAATCTAAAAAACAAAACAAATGAATAAACATAACAAGACACAAACAGACTCAAAGACACAGAGAACAAACTAGTGGTTACCAGGCCATAGGGAAGTGAGGGGATGGGGAAATAGGGGAAGGGGATCAAGAGGTACAAATGTAATGCAGAGCATAGGGAATACGGTCAGTAATACTGTAACACCTCTGTGTCATGACAGACAGTAACCAGACTTATTATGGTGATCATTTTACACTGTATAAAAATATCAAATCACTGTGTTGTATACCTAAAACTAACATAGTATTTTAAGTCAATTATGCTTTAATTTAAAAAAGAAAAAAGTGAATTCAGGCCAAAGGTAGGACAATATTGATACACAGATAACTACAATAAGCTGGAACACATCAAATATGTATAAGAAAAGCAGGATAAATACTTTATATTTTATTTACAAATACCAGTAAAATTTTCCTGTATGACCTATACCACTGGCTACCCAAACAGCAGATAAAGAGAAGATGCTCTTTATCAAAACTATTCCAGGAATAAATGAAGAAGGAAGTATAGAGTTAGAATATCACTATTTTACAACTCCTGAGGCTGACTACCAAAGGCTGCTGCAGAAATCAGAGACAACCTGTCCTAAGTGACTTCTGCTCTCTCATTAGAAGGAATTTAAAAAATCAAAACTGCACCTGATCAATTTTCCAGACCTAACTACAAAGTTGTATGAAATAGAAGCACAGAAGGAACACACTACATAACAACAAGTACACAACCAGTAAAATTCAGTATATGCAATAATGGGAAACACTACAGGACAAATGACCTAGATTGTTCAATAAATCTAAAGAAACCATAAAAGGAGATGGTGGGGGAATCTATTAAAAACAAAAACAAATAAAAAAGAAATCACAACACCAATCCCAGTATTTGAACCTGATTTGGATTCAAATTCAAACATCAAAAACTTAACATTAACAAAACAATCAGAAATTTGAACACTGTAAGGACTTTCGATATTTAGGAATATGTGTTTATCTATCTGCATATGATTATGGTATTTTTAAGTCATCTTTTAGATATAATTAATAAAATTATTTATGAATAAAATGTTATGTCTAGAATTTCCTTCAAAATAATAGGAAATGGAGAATTGGCCAAGGGTCGGTAACATTAGATTGGCCATGAAGTAAATGTTGAAGCTAAGTAATGAATATGAGTGTTTTGTTATACTATTTCAACTACTTCTGTGTATATTAATATTTTCCATAAGTAAAAAAATCAAAAAGGACAAAGAAAATACAACTTTGGACTGACTGTTGTCTGTTTACAGATCTTAATTGAGAGGGTTAACACCTGGTTTGTAACCCTTCCATTCACCTCAGGAACACCTAAGGATTTGGAACTTGGCCAAATCATTCTCGAGGCTAAACTCAGAATTTATGAGTGTCCTGGGTCCAAGATAAATGAGAATCTGGCTGAAGTTACTATGTACTTGACCAAGGGCTTGCAGTTCACTGTCAAGATTGCTTTTCTAGTACCAATGAGATGCTGCTGCACTGGAGAATGGGAACAAGGTATAAAAAAAAAGCTGAAGGGACCTTAGAGGTAACAGCTTCATTGAATTAAGGCAGTCCTTCCTCACCCAGTCATGTTCCCCAGTAAAAATATCTAAGACCACATAATATGCAAGCAAAATAAAAATATTCCACATAAGCACAAAATACAGCTGTTAAAATCATTGATAAAAAATAGTAATACTTTACCCTATGATTAACAAAGCTTTATTTGCCAGCTCCAATTTATATTTATTTTGCATTGGGATTCTTATGAGAAATACATTGCAGCTGGTTTCCTTAAAAAGCAAGCCATTTTCCCCACTAAATATGTTAAATACATGCCAAATAACCATTTATATTTAGTTTTCACATCACTTTTCATGTAAGTATTTGAGCAAAGCAAGATATCACAACAACATGGAAGTCCAGAAAGAGATTTTAATTATTCTTACAGTAAGATAATCACCTGAGTATCATATGATATCATCTATAAAAGGAAATAACTGTATTTTAGGAAAGATGCTTTGGAAGAGAACTTGGAAAGATGCTTTGGAAGAGAACTTAGAAAGCTCTAAGCTTGAAAAGGTTCCCCCTTTTCATGTTTGTCAATATTATTTTTGAATGAAATTTAATTTACATCTCTTGTTCCTATAAATCTGCTCAAAAAAGAAAAAGATAAAATGACTGAGAAATAGAAGCTAAAGAATAGAAGGATAAAAAGGCAAAAAACAGAGACATACAATTTCAACATTAGCCTTAATAGAATGTAGCTTGAGTTTCAAAATTTGTGTTAATTTAAATATTAAAATATGATTTAGGCATACTGTGAATCTGACTGAAATTTTATCCTTCTCAGATCAACAAGTATGTTTAACTGAATAGTAAATAGGTACATATTCAACATGATGCCAGGACATGGAGAAAAAGAATCGTAGCTTATATGGGGAAGGAAATCCCATAGGAAAATGTGATGGAAAGTTGTGTGCCCTGCCCTCACAGAGTTTATCATCTATTTGGAAAATAAGACCAACAAGTGTGAATTCAATGGAAAACAGCATCTGAAAGTATACACTAAGTTGTAATAAATTTTCTAGAAACTCTGACTATAAACTGTACATGGATTTAGAAGTGAGTAAGGTCAATAAGGACAACGGTAAAGTAGAAAGGCTTTGGAGAAGTACATCAGTTCTTCTATTACCAAACATACGTGTTTCTATAAATCACTGTGCTGTGAAAACCCACACAATAAAAACCACATGGGTTATGGGAAGAATGGGGCTGGGGCACAAAACTCAAAAATTCATCAGCGGCACAGTAAAGTAGTGGAAAGAGGGTGATATAAAATTAGATGGAAAGTTTTCATAGGAGACTATGCTTAGGTATGGCTCATAACACAAGTGATGAAACGAGGTAGCTTAGTAGATGTCTGAGATATGTGTATGTGTGATTTTTGTGTATTCTTGAAAAGCTGTTCTATTGGGTAAGGTTTACTGCACTCACATAGTATTTCTTGTAGACAAGAGCGTGCATAGGCAAAGGTTGAAACTGATGTGATCAAATTGTTTTCCAATATACCAACTGAATGGAACAAATGCATGTTTTCAAAATAAGCAGTATAGCAGAACTGACTATATTAGGATTTGAAACAGGGGCAAGAAAAAGTAGTGTGCAGTAGTATCTGTAAGAGTACTTACAATGTGCTAATAAGCACTGAACAAAGCCCTTAAAAGATGTAATTTAAGGATAAGTAGATTCTGGATGTAAAGGGGAAGATTTTTACATCAGATGAAAAGCTTGAGGAAAGGAATGGAGCAATTCCCAACAAGATGGAGTAGATTCAAATCTCCCTAACCTCCTGCTACGTATAAAGAGAAACCCTAGACATAACACAAGGAACAAACGTTAAGACCCTGAAAGGAAGACCGAAGGCAGAGTGGCCAGGTATCTCTGGATTTGAGGATGACATGGTGATTTTAAATTTGCCTCTTATACCTAGACTTCATGCTGGAGAAGCCTGAAACTTAGAAGTGCCAATGGGCACAGGTTTTTTAAAGCCCCAAGAAGAGCCTGCTCTGTCCCGACAAAGAACTAGAAAAAAGATTGTTTAGCAGAACAAAAAATTTGTTACCAGTACCTGCTCTACTCTAAGGAAACACTAAGGAAAAAAATTAAAAGTTCACCCACTCCCTCTTGGCTGTATCAGCAGAGACAAAGTAGAGAACTTGGTTTCCAATATCCGCCTGTCCCCCTCACCCCATAAGAACAAGCAGTGCTGCCCTTCCCTTGCTAGAGTGATGTCAATGGAGACAAAGTGGGAAACCTGAGCTTCAACTCATCTCACTGCACTGGCAGGTGGCACAGATTTCAGAGAGGAGGAATCTAGAGAAAAAGATTCTTTAAATTTATATATGAAGTCCTGGGGAGACCTCCAAGTGAAATTGAACATAACTAATATAGCAAAACGTTGGAGAATTAAACTAGTGTTGAATAGCATCCATGTTTTCAGATAGGCCCTTGGGCAGCATACAAATGAAGCAGACCACAACAATACTGCAAGGGCTCTGGAAACTGAGTTATCACTGAAACCACAATTCACAAAAGTAGGCCAGGACTTACATGCTATATATAAGGCAACTGCCTGCTAAAATAGAAAATATAAACAGAATCCAGAGTTTCATAACATACAATACTTAAAACGTCCCCCACAAAAAAGTCACTAATAATTCCAAGAACCAGGAAAATCCCAACTTAAGTGGAAAAAAAAAAAAAAGACAATCAAAAGATGTCACACCCGAAGACTCATATGTTGGAATTAACAAGGATTTTTAAAAAGCCATCTTAAAAATGCTTCAACAAGCAATCATACACAAATGCAAAAATAGTTAAAAAAAAATCTCAGGAAAAAAGAAAAGATATAAAGTACCAAAAGGAATTTAAGAACTGAAAAGTACAATGATAAAATAACTGAAATAAAAACCTTACTAAATGTGCTCTATATCAGAGTGGGGATGACACAGGAAAGTGTTAGCAAAGCAAAGACAGACCAATAGAAATTACCCAATCAGAACACCAAAGAAAATACAAAAACAAACAAAACATGAGCAGAGCCTCAGAGACCTGTGGAATAATAAAAAAAAAGATCTAACATTTGAGCTATTAGAATTCCAGGAGAAAAATTTGAAACTGAAAAAACTTTTAAAATAATGATGCCAGAAAATTTCCCACATTTGGCCTAAAGTACAGACCTACAGACAGATTCAAGATACTAAGCAAACCTCAAACAGGATAAACTCTAAGTAATCTATACCAAAACACATCAGAATCAAACTTCTAAAAACAAAGAGAAAAATACTGAAAGTAGCTGGAGAGGAATAACACATTACCTACCTATAAGGGAACAATGATTTGAATGACAACAGAGTTCTCATTTGAAACCAGAGGCCAAAAGGAAGTGGCCTAACACCTTTTTACTTGCTGAAATAACTGTCAACCCAGATTTCTATATCCAGTGAAAATACCCATCATGAAAGAAAGGGAAATAAAGACATTTCCAGAAAACTAAGATAGTCTGTTGCCAGCAAATCTACCTTTAAAAAAATGGCTAAAGGACATTCACCAAACAAAAGGAAATAACAGGAGACTTGGAATTGCAGAAAGGAGTAAGAACAATAAAATGAGTAAAAATAGAAGATAAAGAAATTAACAATCATAAAAATAGAAGATAAAGGAATTAACAATCAGTTGATATAAAACTATCATTAGGCTGGCAAAGATTAAAGAGTTTGACAATATGTGGTTTGGAAAGGGTACAGGGAAATTAACTCTCCTGTATTTTAGTGGCAGTGTCTACCAACATTACAAATGCATGAACCCTATAATCTGTTAATTCCATTTCTATGAATTTATTTTACATGATCAACATTAACATACATGTAAAATGATAAACAAAATGTGGGAATGGGAACTGATGGGTGGAGATGAGAAGAAGACTTTTCACTATCCTTTTATGCTTTCTACATTTTGAATAAAATGAACACATTAACTTAAAAATTGAAGTAATTTTAAAACTTCCAAATCTCACAACTGTCTTCATTCCATTCTCCAAAAACCCCACTTCCTGCCTAACCATTTACATGAAATCTATTTCAGAGTATTATTTACAAGCATACAACTATCCTTAAGAGAAAACGAAAAAGAAAAAAAAAGGATAAAATGAAACAGTAGTGCAAGCAAAACCACAATGCAAGTTAAGAACCATAATCGATGAAAAGGATTACAAAGAACACTTTTAAACTCTTGGGCCACTTCTGGTTAGTTTATTTTAGATTATTTAGATTATGAAGTTTGCTTATCACTTTGTAAAAGAATTTCCCAAACCTGTTCACTGACCTTTGTTGGTACGGGTAAAACTACTGGGTACTGACTTTACTAGTATGATGTTAAGGTGAAAAAAACTTCCAGAACATTGTACTTGTAAAAGAAAATACTGCCTTACTAGTTTTTTGAGAGCTATAAATTTTGTACCAATGGATTTCACAAGAAATCTTTATACTGGAGAAAACTTCTAAGCCATCATAAAAATGAGATTTGAAATAAAGAATAGAACTATTCCTAAAATAAACCTCTTCTAGATGTTTTTATTTCAAATTTTTGAACAGTTTCCTCTTTTGAATAGTTTCTAAGTTTAACATCCCACTATTTTCCAGAAAAAGTGCCATCATCATGGCTCTTAATTCCAGAATAAGGACACTGAAATGGAATCCTGTCACCATACAATTGAGTCTTTGATGTGCTTTTCCACTGTTTCCTGAGTACAAGATTCACCAGCTGCTTCCTCTATTGTGCTCTTCTTTCTGTACTGCCAGTTATTTGTTTTCTACCACATATACCATTTATTGCCACGTTACCACAACTCAGCACTTGTGACTCTATGTACTCTGTAATATATCACTGGCCCCATATCTTACTGCATGGCATGGTGGACAGACTTCTCTTTAACAACTGCAGCCAACTCTAAAGAGACCAGCATTACCTGAGATTATGCCAACTACTGAAAAAAACAGGAAGTACCTTAATCAATGTAGTGGTTTTGTGGTCTGTGTTCTATCCTCCACTCTGCCCCTTGATAGCCTCTACAGGGATGCAGTTTTGATTAGCCTCCAGTGTTCCACCTCTGCATCTGTTGGAAGGATCTTCCCCTTGACTCTGAACCTTCTTAGGCACATTCAAATATTCACAAAAAGTATAATTTCTAATCTCACAACAGCAAAGGGAGAAAGGCCCAAGAAGATTGCCCAGACTCACCAAGACCATATACAGGTGGGCCCAGACAGTCAGATTTCTTCAGAAGTCTTTTTGTTTTCTTTCAGGAAGTTAGAAAAAGAAAAAAGAAGATTCTGTATTTATTTCTTTTTAAACTGTGGTGTGTATGTCTCAAACAAGGTTTTAAATAGAACAGCACTGTGTTGCATAAAGCTTTTTGACTGTCTCCAATTAAAAATTGTAAGGAGGCGATTTATCAAACTTACAAATTGGATGTAAGACACAGCTCTGCCTAAAAAAAAGATTATATAGATGCACAACAAAATCCATTCTGACCAATGCTTTAAATGGTAACTGAAGGACTGTAAGGTAACAGGTGTCAAACTGT
This sequence comes from Vicugna pacos, assembly GCF_048564905.1. Lineage (NCBI taxonomy): Eukaryota > Metazoa > Chordata > Mammalia > Artiodactyla > Camelidae > Vicugna > Vicugna pacos. The sequence continues at coordinate 42,945,217 of NC_132991.1, read as the reverse complement.
GTGACCTCAAACTTAAAAGATCTTTTCCTCTTTCCACAGTGTGATCCAGAACAGAGCAGGCATGGAAGGTATGGCTCAAAACAAATTTCATCTTTTCAATAACTCCTGGGCCCACACTAAAACGGGCCAATCTCCCCCAATTGATGAAACTGATCAGGGCAAGGTATCTTCCTTAGTATGAGTTTGAGGAACACATACTAGAATGCTACATCAACTCTCAGCACAACTTCCTGGCCCCAATAGCATGGGCAAAATTATCATTTATCACTTCAGGTGAAAATACATTATAAAGACATAATAATACTCATTCACTTTCTCATCCTTTCAGCAAATATTCAAACACTAACCATTTAGTACCAAAAGAATCTTTACATCAAATTTATTAGATAGTCTACAGTCACTTTTATGGTTTAAGATGTAAACCTTTTAATGATCTTGATCTCTTTCTAAGTATGTAAACCACACAGCATCCTTAACTTTTATAAGCAGAGAATAGGTCCTAATACAAAATCCTTAAAGACTACAAAACATAAGGAAAAAAAAAAACCCAGTTAAGTACAGAATAAAAGATGAAGATTTCCTAGATGACATGGGAAGAAACAATACCCTAAATCAAAATATTTCAATTGTACCAACAACACTTTGAAGAATTAAATAGCAACAAGTTCAGGGTCTAAAATGTGCAAAAAATAACACAGACTGCATTTTAGTTTTCATTTTTTTAAAAAAGGTAAGATACTCAATATCTCATTCTTTCTGAATCATCATGAACACAACACACACATAACTATTGTTCGTAAGGATAGAAAGCCAGACTCATGAACATCAAGAAGTTAATTAAACAGTCCCATTATGAGCTGCAGCATATTCCTGCAATGATTTACAAGGTATATATTTGATGCCATAACAGAGAAGAAAATGATATCATCAGAATCTAAGTGGAATGCAGAGAAAAAAAAAATTCAAAGTAAGCCTTCTCCATGACTATCTTGGGTCTTCTTAAATTAAAGCAAAACAAAATGTGCGTATTTCTAAATGTTACAAAGAGCGTTATCAGTATACCTAAAACTTGAAAGCAGAATGTTGTACTTAGGGCATTCAACTTTGGAAGGAATATTAAAAGACTTTAATGAGTTAGTAACACCTAAAAGAGAAAGCTCCAGAGGTGGAGCCAGTAAACTTGGGCTTGAGGCCTACTTAGTTCCCTGATGTAGTAGATAACAAATCTCCTTGACTATATCCGTAAAATGAGTGAAGTAATACTATAAGAGTCTTGTGAGGATAAGAAAAGATTACAGATGATTCTCACATTTGTTAACCATGAAAAACCATGAGGTATTGATATTATTTGTTATTTCCTAGACTTTTAAGAATAGAAAGAATAGGTCACTTTAATATTTTATGGCTTTCTACACAGGTTTAAGGTAATCTCACCTCATTACTTTTAGAGTGCGAGACTCAATATCTATAATAAACAGTAGCAGTCACATATTTCATATATAATATAAAGCCTTAAAATATTTACTTAAAACCAAGTTCTTACAATTTTAGATAATATCGTATCTAATCTACCAGTCATGTTAACTTCAAATTTTCTCATCTAAGTAAAAGAAGTTTCTCAAACACTTCAGATGCTTCTGAATCAAAGCATTGCATGAAGGGGAAATAATTTACTCCAGTACAGTTTCTTAGTCTATGTTAATCTCTTCAGTTGTCATCCTCCTCCCACTGTCTTTTTCCCTAGAAAAGTATTTATTTACCATATTATTTAGACACCTACACTTTTGAAAAAACCCCAAAAAACCAAAGTGGAAACAGAAGGACCAGTCACCGCAAATTAATAACAAGGAAAGCTAAGCAGGTCTATGTTAATGAACAGAATATGAAGTAAGATAAAACACAATTAAAAACACAAAAATATGTTTTAAAACACAAAACTTCATGTTTATATTCACTTTAGTGTAAATTTCATGCCAACTAATTAAGAGTGTCTCTGTCTGTTTTGTATGCATAAGTTATCAGAAATATATACTTGTTTTTACCTTTAGATTTGGGAATTAGCTCTCCACAACTGAGTATCCGCACCTCAGCAAATGGTTTGCTAGCTGCATCTGTTTTCTGGTTTTCTATCTCTCTTACAACTTCTTGACCAGAAATCACTTGCCCAAAAACAACATGATGCCTAAAGAGTCAAGTAAAGATAATTAAATAAAAGCTTCTTATTTTAATATTAATTTAAAATAGGTTTTGAAATAAATTAAAATAACCTTTACCCATCTAAATGAGGAGTTGGTTTCGTTGTTCTTTTGGAAGTCATCGGACAGAAGAATAAAAATAAAGTCAGAGAAAAATAAAGTTAGCATCTCTAAAAAGGAAAAGAAAATAACTGCATTGGAAACAAAGTAGCAAACAAAGAATCATATGCTCTTTTAACATTACAGAATTTTATATACCTTAAGTAGAACTGAATGTAAGATGCTTTCCACATATTTTCAAAAACTTGTTCTGATGATAAAAGGAATACCTACACATGTTGAAAACTTACATGAAATTAAAGCTGACACTTTGATGTTATTTCTATCCATCCATGTTTCTTGCATATGACTGAGTCCTTACTGAATATTCATGGTTGCACAATGTTCCACTGTCTGAACATATAATTATCAAACCATTCCACCAGTTTATGAGTTTAACAACAGTGCTTATCAACCTTAAATTTTAAATGATTAAAGCTTGGATCGTATTCTGATGCCCTCACATATGTGTTGGACCTGAACAGAAATGGCCTATACAGTGTTTACAAATTTTTAAATTAGCTCCCAATATTTAAAATTTTGGATACTTCTACATAAAAATCCAAATTCAAGATCTTTTTGAAAAAACTGGAAGACGCAGCACCTCGCATGTGGCAATAGTTGGTCAGGCTGAGTATCCGTGTCTTCTCTAAAACAGGGATCAACGAAACAGTTTGGTTTCTTGTCCCAGCAGCCTTTACTTCCTTATGTTACTTGCCTAAGATCTATGGGCCTTTGAGTTTGTTAGCCTTAAAATAGTTAACTTCACACTGAAGAAAGAGATCTAGATTAAAAGTTTGGACAAAACCCAAAATAAGGAAAAAGTAATTTTTTCAAATCCTTTTTTCCTCCACATCAACCTTAAAGCTCTGGAGTTAAGAAAGCTGCCATTTGAGTAGCTATGAAGACATATTGGTACAACAGACTTAAGCTGGGCATTGCATAATTTTTTATTTTTAAATCTTATCAAAAAAGGTTTCTAGAAATTTGGAAGTAACATGGTTTAAGCTAAGCTTTGGTTAAAACACACACACAATACTACTGAAAAAAAATTCTAACATGTGCTGTATTTTTAAAAGTTCACTTTATTTTTAAAACTAATAACATGTTATTTCTCATAACAGCTATGATCACTTGAACTTGCTAAAACCACCTAGAAATGTAAATACCTGTATGTACACCATAGATGTAGTTGTGTTACATTCAATGTATATAATTTGTATCTAGATATAATCAATCCTCACTTCATAGATTATGTATTTGCCTGTTGGCTTACTCACTAAAATTTATTTGTAACCCCTGAACCGATACTTTCAGTGCTTTCATGGTCACTCTCAGATTAGTGAGAAAATGTTGATGAAGACGTGGAAAAACTAGAACTATTATACAATGCTGGTGGGAATGTGAAACAATGCAGCCATTGTGGAAAATAGTTTGGTGGTTCCTCAAAGAGTCAACCATAGAATTACCATATGATCCAGCAATTCTACTCCTGGGTATACATCCAAAAGAACAGAAAACAGGCATTCAAACAAATATATGTATGCCAATATTCACTGCAGCATTATTTACAACAGCCAAAAAGTGGAAACAACCCAAATGTCTACCAACAGATGAATAAGGATAAACAAAACGTGGTATGTACACATAAAGGAATATTATTCAAAAATAAAAAGGAATGAAGTTCTGATACATGTTATATAACATGGATGAACCCTGAAAACATGCTAAGTGAAACAAGCCTGACACAAAAGGACAAATATTGTATGATTCCACTTACATATCTAGAATAAGCAAATTCATAGACAGAAAGTAGAATAAAGGTTACCAGAGGCTGAGGGGAATGGGAAATGGTTAGTCTCTGAAATGATGAAATTGTTTTGGGAACAGCGGTGACAGTTGCACAGCATTGTGAATATAATTAACACCATCGACTGTACACTTACAAATGGTTAAAATAAAAATTTTATGTTACTACAATAAAACATTTTTTAAAAAAAGATTAAAAACTGAAGTTGTTTCCTTTAAAAAACAACAGAATACAGAAGAAGTAAAGAAGTGTTATCTAGAAGTGAAAAGAGGTCAGGAGAAATAAACACTTGGAAGATTCTGAGAATATACATGAAGGATGATATAAATTTAACATGGGGTTTTGGTTAGCACAGGAAGGATTTTACTTTAAAAAGGGAAAATAAATAACACTCAGTGTTGCTGAGGATCTGGTGAAATTGGCACTACTGCTGACACTAAACTACACACTCCCTTTTAGAAGTCAATGTAGCACTATATATGAAAAGCTTTAAAAATGTGTAAATATTTCACTAAGTAAACGTCAGCATCTTATATAAAAGAATTTAAAAAATGCATCAAACAACAAGTACACTATGTTCATCACAGCAGCTTGAAAACAAGAAGCAAAACAAATGCTCAAAAATAGGATTAAGTAAATAAAGCTACAGTACAAACAATGGGTTAACATGTACTATTAAAATGTTAATTCATGTTTAGTGATGAACAAAGATTTGTATTATATCCAAAAGTTGTTTATAGTATATGCAACATACTACCTACATTTTTATTAAATGGAAAGATGCTCTGGGGATAGGACTGTTTTTCTCCTTTTTATCTATGTCCTAATTCGCCTACAATAAATGTGTATGTTTTTATTTAAAAAAATCAGAAAGATCCATATATAGGCAATTGGCTGAATAAACTACAGTATATACACATAACAGAGTACCATGCATCTGCAAAAAAAAAAAAAATGAGAAAGATCTCTATGGACTGATACGGAGTAATTTCTAGGATATATCTTTAAGGGAAAAGAACAAAACATTATATATGTATACTATCTACTGTGTAAGAAAAAAGGGAAAACAAGAAAATATAATATGTATCTGTGCTTATGTCTGTAAAAAGAAATACAGAAAAATCAACCAGAAGCTAATGAGGTTGGTTACTAACATGGATAGGTGGTGAAAAAAATGGGGGAATGGGAATGGAATGCAGTTAGGTGGGAATGATACTGCAGGTATTCTCTTTGTTTTGATTCTTGGAATCATATTGTTTTATAAACTTAAAAAACAAACAAAAAACCTGAGAGGGAGAATAAATGAAATATAATCAGAAACTAATGAACCTAACATATTTTGAGTCAAAAATTATAAGAAATTTACATCAAAAAGTAGTAATCCAAGTCATTTTTAAACATGATAATTTAACTTTATACTCTCAGCCTAAAGATAGAAATAGCTATAAATAAATAGTGAAATCTAGTTAGTAGGTTGCTTTTCACAGTGGTTTGGGTGGCAATTTAAAATCTAGAATACAACAAATGAGTAGAAATTTTAAACACAATGGGAGGCAGGTTTCTCACTGTTGAAAGGAGTTACAAATATCAAATAGGAAAACACTAGAATACAATAATTCACATGGTGTTGACAGATTAAGATCTTCTGAGGCCAAAAGAGTTTATGGTTGTTGAAGAGAGAAAATCTTTATTCAAGGGACATGACCAAAAATATGAATTGCTAACAAGAACTCTGGTAACAATTTTAGTTAGAACTGGAAAATATTAGCAGTATTAACTTTGGGGTTTCAAATAAACTGAGTAGGCAAATTCACAAATACAGAAACTTTGAATAATGAGGCTCAACTGTATTTTACTCTTTGTAATTAATTAATTTATGAAGAAATACTCTATGCAAATATCTTGTTCTTTGTTAAAACTGCCCTCTAAATATACCATCCATAGGTAATTTTTTCCTGAATTATTACTGAGATAATTGCAAAACAGGGACAGCTCTAATTCCTTTTATATTTATTAGTTGCATTCTACTTAGGAACAGTTTTCCCTTCTCTCTTGTTATTTATTAATTTATTATTTATATTTGTGTAGACTCTTGGATTTCTATTTGATAATCTGATACTATCATTATGATGCTTCAACTTGTCCTAATTTGGGCCAGTTGGGCCAGTGGGAACCCCACCCTGCTTCAAGCTGCCTCCTGTGTCCTTTTGACAAGTCTTCATTACTTGAAAACTTTAATAGTACATTCAACACCCTTTTCAACTATTTTCCCTTCTTCAATAATTCTTTGTTCTTCCTCCTTCAAAAGTTCTCCCCCTTACAGTCCCTCTCCTATTTATTAGTGACCAGTGGCAGGCACACATGGAAATGACACACCAAAAAAGAAGTATTTTAAATCATCAGATCATAAATTCTTACATGAAGAACTGCGAACCATTTGTATCTTTCCCTCTGTTGGCCATTGACAAGAGAAATTCTTTGTTGTGTTTAACAGCAAAACTCTCATCTACAGAGAAGCAAAGTTTTCAGTTACATTACATTACACAAAGTCACATTTCAGGCATAACCTCCTTCCAAAATTTCACTCTTCTTCATATCTTGTGTTCATATCATATGCTTTTTAATAACAGACAAATTTAGATAAAAGTCTGGTTAAAAGAAAAGAGAATCAAATTTAATTAATTCCCTTACCCATCTTTTCACATTAAAATATTTCTAATGTTCAATGCCTTGCTATATAATCTAAATACTGTATCAACCCTCTTTCTTTCCATTTGTCCCTTATAATTTCTAGGAAAAAAACAATACTATTTTCTTTCTTTATTTAAATAAAAAATGAAACTCTCCCAAAAAACCAAGAGAAATAATCTAGATAGGATTCTTTTGCACTTCATCTGTTTCACTACCGAGTACAAAAAGGCACATATATTATTCTTAGTACAGAGCAGTACTCATTAATTTAACCTTTGCCACGGCATTACTTATTGCAGAGAGCAGCCTGTCTTCTAATCTTGGATTAGAATATGAGAAAAAAGCAAGTGGAATGTGAAACAAAATTTTTACTGACTCTCAAAAGTGAAAGATGGGAAATGTGAAATTAATTCCATACTCATATGTTTATATGTGAATGATCTTTCAAATGATCTTCACATTAATAAAAAAAAAATTCCAGAGAGAAAACTTACATTTGGGAAAAACATTATAGCCAAATTTAGAATATCAAAGATTTAAAAAAAATCTTTATAGTAAAATGGACCCACTAAAAATATTGATATTGTTACTAAGAAATACTGTTGAATCTCTTAATAAAGATTAAGATCAAGCTATGGAAGTTCCTATTCTAGCACAGTTCTAAAAGTTTATTATAGATCATTGAAATGTTTCAAATAACATGATGTACAAATGTCCTAAACACAAAAAAATCCTACCTTAAAAAAAACACTATCATAAAATTTTTCACAAGAAAATTAACCTCCATATTAGTTGGAAGTAGCTGGATATTAGTATATCAATAATCTTATTGATTTAACAGAGATAAATCAGACGAATAAAATATCAGAAAACATTAAAAACGCAATATAAATGTAAACATTTTTACCTTCGAAAAATCCTCCATAAATAGATTCCCCTCCTCGTCCATTTCCTAAAAGTGACAAACATGGACTTTTAGAACTGTTAAGACAGTAATCTCCTTGAAGGTGCTACCTAAACAAAATGCTTCTTACAAAGTAGGTACCTGAATGACTTTGAATCAACAGTACTCAAAGGTTCAGAGCAAATCATAAGACATTGACTGAAAGTCAATACTGACAAGATCCCAAATTACTTTTTCCCCCTATGATACAACAGTAAAAAATGTGACAAAGCCTATTAAGATATGTAGAAAAAAGAATGTTCAGATTCTAATGATGATTATGTAGGTCTTTTAACAGAAATTACTGTTTTTCAAAGTGTCTTTAAAAATACGATTTCATGCTTTTACAATAAGAAAGTAAAGTTTCTGTATTGCAATAAAGGATTACTAGTTGTGGCAAAATCAAACACAAATATTGATAGGCTACTAAGAGATGAATAGTTTTTTTTTTTAATCCAGAAGCAAATTTCTGAAATTAATTCATGCATCAAAAGTGAAATTATTTCCCACATGCTCTCTTCTTTTCATCTATATCCATGACTACTTCTAATTGTTTGACCAGGGCTGAGAAGAAAGAAAATAAATATATGATTTTCCTTCGTGGGAACTGAAGTCTTACCTTCACTGAAGTCACCACCTTGAACCATAAAATCTTTAACAACTCTGTGAAAGAGACAACTCTTATAATGTAATGGCTTCTGAGTTGATTTTCCTGTCCCCTTTTCACCTATAGAGAAGAAAAATTAATAGGCCTTTCAGTAGAAAAGAAATTAAGGAAGTAGTATTAAAGCAAAATTAATAACGAAATCCCAAGTAAAAAGAATTTTCCTACTTCTTTAATTTTGTATCTGTATGAGATGATGGATATTCACTAAACTTATTGTGATAATCATTCATGATGTATATAAATCAAATCATTATGCTGTACACCTTAACATTATACAGTGCTATGTCAATTATATCTCAATAGAACTGGAAAATTTTAAATAATTTAAAAGTTAAAAAAATTAATGATAAAAGCTTTTGTCCAGTAAAATATACCTCTTGCACTATATAAACTTCTTTAAACTATAGAATTTTCACTCCCTTCAGAAATGTTTTTAAAAAACTCATTTAAAAAGCATCCATGCTTTTTCGGTGAGTGTAGAAATCCATTTCAGATAAAATCCTATCAAGACTAGTATTTCTAAGAATTACTCTGATGTCCAGTCAATGTTGCATAATAGGCATGCTAAAAAAAGGAATATGCAGGAAGAAAATATGTTAAATAAAAAATTAAAGCAAACTGAAGTCAAATGGGACTACTATTAGGGCAAGTTAAAATGTCAACAAACCTGTACAAAGGCAACGAAAATTCTCGCATGTTTTGGGGCACACATCAGAAAATAATTCGAAGACAACTCTTCCAGCTGAAAAAGAAGGTAGTTGGTTTAAATTTCTTTCCTAACTAAAAATATTAATTATTCATGCATAAATGTTAAGTACGAACATTAATTTCCTTACCAGGTTGATTATTAATGGCGATATCAAAAAAACATCGAGGACGCTGAACCTTTATTCCCATGGCTTCAATACTTCAATCTATGAGTAAAATACAGTTTTAAGCAAACAGACTGAAACAGCAAAGATTTTTTCATAAATTTCTGGAAGGGGGGAACTCAGGGGAGCATAAACTAGAAATGTAGTCTGGATTTATTTTAAATTTACTTCCATGCCTTAAATCATATGAATTATTCCTTTCTTTTAGAGGTTAGATTACATTGTGTGAGGCAACTACAAAAGATATAAAAGGTTAAAGCCATTTTATAGTAAAATTTCTATTTTAACAGCCAAGTTTAGATTGCTACCCCAAACAGAAAATTATATTAAGTCTGTATGATTAGTGAACTAAACAGGCAGATTACCTTTAAACAGAGAAAAATGTAAGACAAACTGATTCAATCCTTTTGCTCCTAGAAAACGAAAATAAATTTTTATTAAAATGGTAGAGTTTTAAAAATAAAAACATTCAAATTTCTGCAAAATGCCAAAAATAAATCATTGCAGAAGAAAGTGAGATATTTTAACAATAGTAATATATGGGAGATTTTCATTCTGAGTGAAAGCACAACATTAAGTTTTACATATGATGCTATTTTTTGATCATGAACAATAGCCTTTACTGATATGCTAACAGACAAAAAATATCAGTAAGTGAGATACTCTATGTAATAGTTTTCTCTACATACCAGATGACTATGACTTAAGACATTCTTTTCATAAGGCATTCTTTTTATTTTAAGGACTCAGAATGTCTGAATTGTAATACTTGGTGGAGAATGACAGAGAAAGGTGAAAACTGGAAGAAACAAAGGCACTTAGTATAATTGGCACCCAAAATGATAGCCTACAAAAATGACACATCTGCTCAGAACAGAAACCAACTGAAATGTATATGCTTTTTGGAAAATACTGATATTTAAGCTGGCAGGCCAGCAAGTGTGCATGACATTTTAAATCCAGTGAAATTTTTACTGAAACAACTGTAGATTCACAGAATTACAGAGATACAGTGTTTCCCCAATGGTAACACTTTATAAAACTAGTATAACACAACTACAGCATAAAAGCTTAATGCAGATACTATCCACTTATCCTTTTTTAAATTTACTTTTAATTTTTTTAAATTGAAGTACAGTTGATTTATAATGTTGTGTTAGTTTCTGGTGTCCAGCAAAGTGATTCAGTTACACATATATATATTCTTTTTCATATTCTTTTCCATTATGGTTTATTACAGGATATTGAATATAGTCCCCTATGCTATATAGTAGGATCTTGTTGTTTCTCTATTTTATATGTAATAGTTTGTGTCCGCTAATCCCAAACTCCTAATTTGTCCCTCCTCCACCTCCTTTCCCCTTTGGTAACCATAAGTTTGTTTGCTATGTCTATAAGTCTATTTCTGCTTTGTAAATAGGTTCATTTGTATCATATTTTAGTACACATATAAGTAGTATCATATGGTATTTGACTTTCTCTTTCTGACTTGCTTCACTTAGTGTGATAATTTCTAGATTCATCCATGTAGCTGCAAATGGCATTACTTCATTCTTTTTATGGTTGAGTAGTATTCCATACAACTCACTGATTCTATTCACATTTTCCCAGTTTTACTTGTACTCATTTATGTGTATTTATTTAGTTCTACACAATTTTATCAAACATATAGATTCATATACCTATCATGATTCCTTAACAATTTTACACATTCCACAAACCACAAGTTACAATACTCAACAACAGATACATGGAAAACTGCCAAATTACCAATTAATCTGCCCAAATCACCAACAATTTGAAAAATACAACCTCTATGTATTTATTCATTACTGCACGTAAAAGGGGGAGAAAATACCATTTTCTCACTTCCTCCACTTTTTATTTCTAAAAGATACAATATATAGTAAAAATTTGTTTCACATGAAACAAAGCAAAAAGACACCTTTCAATCCTCCAGGGGACTACAAACATAGACTTCTTGAAAACAATAAAACAAACAAAAAACTTAGCAATTTTAGTATCTTACCAAGTTTGTGTCATTAACTTTTTATTTGTATAGAATTTCAATTCACATATCTGAAATTGAGAATATACTGAATTCATAAATTTGAGGAAACTATTCTATCTTCAAGAAAAATATTAAATTACTACTTAGTACCTCATTATCCTTTATCTTCTAAGTAACTTTTGCAGGCCTTCTGAAATTCTCTACTTTTGGGGGTAGAATAAGTTTAATTAATTATTTATTTTACTCCCCAAAAAACCTCTAAAGCTATTTGCTTAGTCATAATATCCCAGGCAGAGATTTCTATTCTTACAAAATGAGAATAGTATAGATAGTATTGCCAAAACATACCAAATTGTTTTTGATTACAGTTAATTTCCTATTTACTGTGTTCTTGAAAACAAACTCCAATTTTGAAAGCCAGGTAAAAGTCATGAAAGCTCAGAAAATAATCTCTAATTATCCTTAACCTTTTAAACATAATCTTTTATGATTTTCCAACTTTTGTTAATTCTACGGCACATTGTAAACAATTCTATAGTTCTGGGACTTTGAAATCGCAATGAATACCACCACTAATTTTCGGAGTTAGGAGCCTAAGTGGGAGCTACTGGGATAGTGGTTTGTTCCGTTTTTTGATCCAATGCTGCTTACAAAGGGGAGTTTGCCTTGGGAAAATGTTGAGCTCCACTTAGAATCTGCATACTTTTTGGTATGTTATATACTTCAATAAGAAGTTTACTCATTAAAAATAATACATATGGGGGCATGGGTATAGCTCATGTGGTACAGTGCATCCTTAGCATGCATAAGGTCCTGGGTTCAATCCCCAATACTTACATATAAATAAATACATACATACATACACACAAAACTCTATTTCTCTACCCCTGATTCTCTCGAAACTTAGTAAACATCATTTGTCCAACTAGCTGCTACAGCTGAAGAAAACTTATTTTATTCAACTCAGTATGTCTAAAACATTATCTTAGCATATAATCAACATAAAATGTTATTGATGAGATATGTCACATTATTTTTTTGGTACTAAGTCTTCGAAATCGCGTGTTTATGCCACATTTCAAGCGCTCAATAACTTCACGTGGCTCATGGCTACTATACTGGACAGCATGACTCTAAATACTTTAGATCCTGTTGACCTTTACAACTTTATCTAACATTCTCCTCAACTCTGCTTCAGCTTTGTGTTCCTGCTGTTCTTCCAATAGCCACGGCCTGCTCCTTCAAGTCTTTTACATTTATTGTTCCCTCTGTGGAATGCTCTTACCCTAGATCTTCATGTGAGTTCATTCCCTCACTTTAAATTAAGTCATTGCTCTAGTACCACCTCCTCATGGAAACCATTCTTGACCAGTATATTCAAAGGTGCAGGCCCTACCCTCCAATACTTTATATCCCCTTACTCTACTTTACTTTTCTTACCAGCATTTATTGCTACTTGATATTTTATCATAAATTCAAGTTTTTATATCTATTCCTTTTACTAGAATATAAGCTCCATGAAATGAGAGACTTCTCCAGTTTTGGTCCCCTCTAATTCCCAGTGCCTCAAACAGTGCTTGGCTGTGGCAGGAAACCAACATTTAATAAGTGAACAAATATACATGAAAGGATAGGCATGTGGGAGAACTTTTTTGCAACATTGCAATAACAAGTAACTGAAAGGAAACTCCCAAAATGTCCCAAATTGAAAGAACATCTGAGTACATTACGGCATATATTTTCTATTTAATATTATACAACAGTTTTAAAACTCTGCATATAATATCCAAAACATCTGTTGAGTTGAAAAGAAAAAAAAAGCAAGTTGCATGTAAGTATCTTCAATACCCTAAAATAATACTGTTTCCACAAATAAAGAAAAAGGTCTTAAGAGATATATAATAAAATTCCAAACAATACTCTGCAGGGAGGAATAGGACTGGAAGTCAATGAGGTCTTTAGCTTTAACTATAAGGTTTGAATTTTGGCAACAAGAGTATGTTCATGTACTAGTTTCCCAATAAAAAAATAATAAAATTTAAAGATATATCTTCATAGCAAAATAAAATAGTAGGAAATACATGAAAATATTTAGAGCCTATCTCTAAGTGCAAGGGTCATAGGTGACTTTTATTTTATTTGTTTTTTGTTTTGTTTTTTTGGGGGGGAGGGTAATCAGGTTTTTATTTATTAATTTTTGGTGGAAGTACTGGGGATTGAAGCCAGGACCTTGTGCATGCTAGGCACACACTCAACCACTGAGCTATATCCTCCTCCCTGATTTTTATTTTTGTTTTTCTATTTTCCAAGTTTTCTATCACAAATTCACACCTGTAAAAGAAACTCTTCAAAAGAGCATTCAAGTCTTAAACAATGTATTTTTTAAGTGTTTCACTTTCACAATTACTATTGCTGCTTAACATTTCAGTCTAGGAGATCTGAGGAAATGATTTCTCTTCTCACAAAACTGTGTACTCCTTCAAATGGAAACTAGGAAAATACATGTGAATACAGGAAAATACACGTGAATATTTACCTAAACTCTGGATGTTAAATAGCTTTTCAGGTTCACTAATAATGAAATAAATAATGAAGATAAACAGTTTGGACTGCACGAAAAAATGTATTATTTCTATTTTTCAAAGGGAAATTAGTAAAAAAAACTTGGAAAAATATTTTCAACAAACATGAATGATTTGTTAATTTTCTTACTGTAAAACTCTGCCTAGGTCCACCCTACTCACTGCAGAACATGAAGCATCTTTGGTCCTGCCTATTCAATATCAGTCTATGTGACAATCCCCACACCCCTCACTATCACTCTACCCCATCTTTGAGAACCACTATCATAGGGTCCCTGTATCAAACAATTAAACAAACAAAGGCTACCCAAGGGAATAAAAAAATATACAACACCACAGAAAGTGAAACTGAAAATATAAACAGCACGAACAATTTTGCTAAGCAACTTGGCATTACAGAACAAGAATTCTGAATATATTCATAATCATTCTAACCTTAACACTTCAGTAATTCAAACTCTTGGAATGTCTCTAAGGGCAATCATTTAAATGAAATTTTCTTTTAGGCTTTATTTTTTAAAATAATAGTGAGTAATTAGAAACAACCTAAATGTCCAACACAACAGTTAAGTAAACTAGAAGACATATGATAGATTATTATGCTGTTTATGAAAATATACAATTTTTAATATAATATGGAAAATGTTAAGTGAAAAAAGATATCAATATTATATGGTTAAAATGATTTTAAGTATAAAAAATTCATATATACTGTCACGGTAGTGCTTTCTATAATAGTGGAAAAACCTAGTTATACAGTAACAGAAACTGGTGAAGTAAACACCCTCATGAAATGGATGGTATTTATCTAGCCATTGGAAATCATATTCTTACATGTTAAAACTACAGAGATAACATATTTCACCTGAGGAAAAATTTTAAAGTATTGACTTTGTCATACATTGTTGATGGGAACAAAGGGGTAAAACTGACAATCCTGTCAATTTGACAACATATATTATAAATGCATTAAATACCCCTTGACTCAATAACTTTATTCCTAGGAATTTTTAAAATATGTCCTACACATTTGCAAAATAAGGTATGTGCAAGGTCACTCAAGGCACCATTGTCTGTAGGCTGTAAACCTAAATGTCCACAGAAGAGACTGTATAAATCATATTACATCTGTATGTGTACAGGCTATAAAAAAGAATGAGGAAGCTGTTTATGTCCTGCTATCTCTGAGACATTTCAAGTTTTATAAAAAAGGTACAGAAATGTATATGGTATGATTTCTTTGCATATTTTTAAAATAACTTAAAAATGTGTTTACTTGTCTAATATAAAGGCATCTGGTGGGAGAGGAAATGGGTAGTTTCGGAAGATTTTTTACTATGTAACTTTCTATATCTTTTCAATTTTATGCCATAAGAATATGCCATTATTAAAAGCTATTTTAAAAATAAATAAAACTGAAAAAGAAAAATTATCAAAAACTTCTCATGGAAGAGAAGATATTCATAATATACTAGGTGAAGAAAAGCAAGTGAGCAAGCAGTATTGTCTGTAAAATCCCAATTTTACACATATCAAATGCACATTAAAAAAGATACAAAATGATTATCAGAGAAATGCAAATCAAAACTACAATGAGGTATCATCTCACACCAGTCTGAATGGCCATCATTCAAAAGTCCACAAACGATAAATGCTGAAGAGGGTGTGGAAAAAAGGGAATCCTTCTACATTGTTGGTGGGAACGTAGTTTGGTGCAGCCGTTATGGAAAACAGTATGGAGATACCTCAAAAGACTAGGAATAGACTTACCATATGAACCAGCAATCCCACTCCTGGGCATATATCCTTAATTCAAAAAGACACATGCACCCCAATGTTCATAGCAGCACAATTTACAATAGTCAAGACACGGAAACAATTTAAATGTCCACTGACAGATGATTGGATAAAGAAGATGTGGTATATATATACAAAAGAATACTGTTCAGCCATAAAAAAAAAGAATAAATTAATGTCTTTTGCAGCAACATGGATGGACCTGGAGATCATTCTAAGTGAAGTAAGCCAGAAAGAGAAAGAAAAATACCATATGGTATCACTTACATGATCTAAAAAAAAAAAGACACAAATGAACTTATTTACAAAACAGACTCACAGACATAGAAAACCAACTCATGGTTACCAGGGGTGGGAAAGGATAAACTGGGAGTTCGAGATTTACAGACACTAATATATATAAAATAGATAAACAACAATTTCATACTGTATAGCACAGGGAACTATATTCAATATCTTGTAGTAACTTATGGTGAAAAATAATATGAAAATGAAATGTCTGTTCATATATGACTGAAGCATTATGCTCCACACTAGAAACTGACACAACATTGTAAACTGACTATACTTCAATAAAAAAATATATAAAATAGATAGGAAATGAAATTACTGCAATAAAGAGAGGTATCTGTATCACCATGCTCAGTGCAGCATTATTTAAAATAGTCAAGACATGGAGACAACTTAAGTGCCCAACAACAGATAAATGAAAATGTGAGGTAAATATGTATGTGTGTGTATGTATATGTACACGAGACAGACAGACATACACACGTGCGAAAATAATGGGATACTATTTAGCCATTAAAAGAAAAAAGGAAACCCTGCCATTTGCAACAACATGGATGGACCTTGAGGACAATGAGCTACGTGAAGTAAGTCAGACAGAGAAATACTGTATGATCTTACTTATACGTATAATCTAAAAAATAAAAAATACATGCATACATATGCTCATACACACATAAACACCAAACTCATAGAAAAAGAGATCAGATTTGTGATTACCAGAGACAGGGGCTGGGGAGAGGAAATTGGATGAAGGTGGTCAAAAGGTATAAACCTCCAGTTTTAAGTACTAGCAATGTACAACATGATGACTATAGTTAACACTGCTGTATTATATATTTGAAAGTCGCTAAGAGAATAAATTTTAAAAGTTCTCATCACAAGGAAAAAAATTTTTAATATTCTTATAAATATTCAGCTAATATTCTTAATATTGTATCTGCAACTATCTAAGCTCTTATAATGATAAATTTATCCCATTGTCTCCAGAGATACACCAACACCATCCTAGCAACATGTTATTCAATCTAGTGATTCCTAAACAAAAAAGTAGAGACGTTAGAAGTTTTAAGTAAACAGCTAATCTGATCTAATCTGATTTTATAGACAGAACAAGAGGACTAGAGAGCTGAAGTGATTGACTCAACGTCACAAGCCTAAAAGCAAGAGTTTTCTGGTTAAGACTAGTTTGACTGTAGAAACTATCTTATTCACAAATATTCCAGATAATGGCTTATATAATTTTACTTCCCAGCATATGACCACAGTGCAATGGTTTAATTATGAATAAACCTTCAACTACAGTTTATGCATAATTAACAGTAGCTTAATATATAAAAAAGCAGGCTTTATGCAATTAAAAAAATCAATGAGTTAAGGAATCATTCATGTTTTTAAAATAACCGTTTTAATATCAGAAATTGATGCCTGTATTTTTAAGTGTGCACAGGTTGGTGAACATTTTAAGCTACCACTCAAACTAAAACAAAGTGCAAAAGATTTCCTGTCTGGCACTAAAAGTACAAAGTCCCAGTTAAAGCAGTTTTCTCTTGAGGATAACCCTGCCTGTAGCAAATTTCAAAATGCAAGATTTGCCCTGCAGAAATAAAAATACACTGAGTTCTTTCGGAGACCATATATGCATTAAACCAGGTCGAAACCATTGACACTTAAATGAAATGAAAATTGAAGCTTGGTGCTAAAAATAAAGTAAAAAAAAAAAAAAGTGCAATACCACTATGTAGCAGATTTGTAATAAACAGTTCAAATCAGTTCCTTAAATTATGTATGGATCCTTACCACATATAACAAGTAAAGACACTTTAGTACATAGATAATACATTTTAATTCTTTTGAAATATCCTATAAGTAAAACAATTAGGGAGAACATTAACATGTATTTCTTAGGGAGAATATTAACATATATTTCTTAAAACAGCAACACTGAATAACTGTAGATGGTGGCTGATAACTAACAGAACTAGTCCATGCTACTATGAATGGCTACCCATTTTCCTTTACATAGACAATGGACGCTGCCTGACAGGAAATCTGACTTAAAATATGCAAAATATCAAAAGGACAGAGACTTTACTTAGTGGCCACCGATATTGCAAGACCACAAGTAACAAGCACCAAAACCGAAAGGTCTTTGATAAATCCAAATATATGTAACGTATGCTCTTCACTTCACTCACATACTTTTCTGTTTTTCTGGCTTTAGCTACTGAAAATTAACGTACCCCCTAATTTTCAAAACATTTAATTGTTCCTCGGACGTATTTGCAAAAACCTGGTCCTGCATACAGTATTGTTGCGGGAATAAATTAACAGCAATGCACAAAATGGTGCTTTTATAACATTTCCAAAACGACTGGGAATCCTCCAATCCCTCAGACCTCGACTCAGCACCTTGAAAGACTACAGATGAGCCAAATTCGCACACTTCCCCCAAGGCATATGGAGCCATCACCTTCCTCCTAAAGAGTAATTATCTCCTCCTAAAAGGCCTGCGCTGCTCACAGCTCCCAGGAAACGTGGGAGAGCTTGGAGACAGCTCTGGGATGAGAAGAGAAGAGCATGGATTTAAGTTTTAAGAGAATACTTAACTAAGTGGCCTGTGCCATTTCACCACGTACGACAGCCACTATGAGAGGAAAAGGTCGGAGTAGGAGGAAAGCCTGTCTTCAGTCTAGTCTCAACCCCTGTGATCCAGGCTCCTCGATTGCCGCTCTCCAACCCTAATCTGACAGGACGTCAAGTTAATGCCTCCCGCTTCCTTACGCATCCTCCCACCTACCCCGCATTGGTGCTTTGTCTTACGATTTTGAAGCATCAAAAACCACCCTGGCTCCCTTAGAGTTCAGGCCGCTGTCGCTGCCGCCATATTACAGCTTGTGCGGCAAAATGCGTCAGGGAGGGAGGTGTGCGCCCGAGTGGAGGGGGCGGGGGCTGGCAGGGGGAGGGACGTTTCCCAGGCCCTGGAGGCACGGCTGGAACCCTTCTCCAGCCGCCAACAGCTAGCAAAGCCAGTGCCACCGTCCTTGGGGGCCCCGTCAGGGAACGGGTAGCCTAGATACCTCGAAGGGAAAGCGGCTAAGTCGGCCGGGCCTATCGCGCCGACTCCGCCCCTCTCCTCGGGCCCTTCCCGCTCTCGTAGCCGGGGACTGCTGCAAAGGACGCCACCGAAACAACACGGGCTTCGCGCCACCTACTTGCACCAGTACAGCCTCCTCTTCCTGCGGTCCGGTCCTTTAAAGCGCTTCAAATCTACCGCCGCCAGAAAAGGCGCTAAAGCCCACTAACCGCCTCCCTCCCCCCACCACCCTGTCCCGGCGTGGAGGGAAAGCGTCGCGCCGGAAGTACGTCACGAGTCGGCGGACAGCAGCTTTTGGTGATCCGTTCCTTGCGTCATCTCCTCACCCTCCCCGGAGTTCTAGAATTGTGGTGCCTGTTAAGTTACTAGTTTATAGGTAGCTTAATACTTTATGTGTGAGTTGGTTGGAAAAGTTTGTAACCGTCAGAATGCCCTGTGTTCGTGAAAAGAAGTGCTGAATTTAATAAGTATTTATTGATCCTCTTTCCGGGTGTTGGGAAGGGGACCCTACCTTCAAGGAGCTTCCAGGTCAGTTTACAGTTAATGCTGTGAGTTTTTAAAACTCTACAAGTTTTAAAAAACGAATGAACAAAGTGCTATTTTAGGAAAGGAGGGAATTACAAAGTATATTGACGCTCTTTGTTGTCGTTTTTCTTAGAGCAACCCCATGATACAGGTTATTATCCTTATTTTTACAAATAAACACATTGAGGCTCAGAAGATAAGTGCCTTCCTCCTAAAGACACTGTTCCTAAATACCAAGCAAGCCTTTGACTCTAAATCCAGTGATCTCTGGGGAAAGTAAGACGTATACTGTTATTTAATTATTTTAAGAGGTTAAGAGTCCCTACATTATGTTAGAATTCATTCTCCCTGCTATTTGGAGGGAGGGGCGTAGGCGACAATCGTTGTGGGGATATGGGATGAGGTGTGGTTTAAAGGAACCAGCTATGGGGACTTAGACCGTATTATCGGATTAAAAGAACGTAAGCTACAATCATTGAAAGTTTTCACCTATGTGCCTTAGGTAAATTAGTAATTATCAACAACTGGGCATGTGGTACTTAAGGGTCTTGACCAGTTTTACAGAGCTGTAAAAGTGAGAGGACAATCCCTGACTTTTAAGCCATTGCATTTATTGAAGGGAGCAGCCGCATACTTCAAACAGTTCGGAGGTTGTATGGTTTTACACTTTGCAGTGAGAAGAGCAATTCTGCAATACTTAAAAAAACCTGATTTATATTAAGCGCTATATTAAGATAGATTTCTTTGAGCATTTTTTTTTTGACTGACAGATCTTGCCTCAGGTTTATTTGTACAAACAGCACAGGTAGACATGAGCCCCATGCAGACAGCTGCCCAGGGGTCACACTAGTCCTTATATCCTCACATCAATAGATGAAGCCTCTACTCTGGAGCCTTTGTGGGGGCCTGGGCACATTTGGGAGACTGAACTGGAGCCGGAGCTGCAGCTGCAGCCTTGGTCTGAGCCTTGTCCTTGGCCTTTGGCCGACAGAGCCTGAGACTTGGCAGTGCAGGCACGAGCACGTTTCCCGAGCTTGGGGTGAGCAATGTAGGCAAGTTGACTGAGCTTGCGGCTGCTGCCCTTTGGAATCTTGGGCTTGACCTCCTTGGGCTTTAGGAGAGCCTTGATAGCCTCAGCACGTGCACTCATGGCCTAGGTATTGTTGGCCTGCATCTTCTTCAGGCCCTTCTTGTTGTGCTTCTTGGCAAAGCGCATGTTCCTCAGGAACTTGGGGTCTACTCCCTTAAGAGATTCGTATAGTTGTGATTGGGGTTTTTTGATGCCGTTTCTGTGCCATTTTCGGGACTGGTTGTGTGTGGTGTGGTTCTTCGACTTGGCCATGCCTGTACTGGAGCCGGGAGATCCCGAATCGCCTGGGACCAGAAGAGAGAGTGAGCATTGTTTTGTTTGATTTTTTGTCCTTCAGCTTCTTTTAGAATGTATTTTTATTTAGCTATGGTTTACAGATTCATTTCTTAGATTTCTGCCCTACTATGTAAGTGACATTGGTATGGCATTGATGCATTCTCCCTCTTTCTCACACATTCAGCCAGAGACATTTTTGAGGATATATTACAGATCATTATACCATAATTAAGATTTTGAGGTGTATAAAGGTAACATTACTAATCTTGTTCTAGGGTATACTATCTTCCTAGAGAAACAGACTTATATCTGAAGTGACTGGAGAATTATTGAATAGTAAAATATTAATAAGTACTTATATATACACATGTATACATACAATACACATGGTCAGATTTTAGGAGATTGTTGAAAGAAGTTTTTTTTTCTTTACTTTTTTCTTGGAAGACTTTTTGAAGCAGCATTACAAATGTCAATTCAAGGACTGGTGGCTGGTGCTAAGCCATGACAAAGTTTTCACCGCTCTTAAGAAGAACTGTTTTGTTTTAATTAAGTTTGTCACCCTTTCTTAATGTTATAGTATACTTTAATGAAATGATTGTTATAGAATGTAGAATGTAGTAGTTGTTTTCTTTCTCTGGATGCCCTAGTTGGACAAATGAAGCATTGGCATGATTTGTTGGGTTCCAAATATGTTGAAGGTTCATTGGTCTGTGAAACCCCAAACTTTCACAGACCAAATAGAGTTGATATGGTGTATTGTTCCAAGAAGGACGCTGTTGCAAGTAAAAGGAAGTATTGTTACCTCCTGGCTGAAAGAACAAAGGATTTATTTCTCTCTTATATAATAGATCTGAGGTGAGTGGGCCAGATCAAAGGGCAGCTCTGCTCCATATAGTCATTAGGAACTTGAGTTCCTTATATGTTATTCTGACATACTCCAGGGCCTTGACTTTGCATGATTAGAGTGTATTGCCTTGGGTTTCAGCTGACAGGAAACAGAAAGAAATATAATAATGTCCTAAGGCCTAAACAAGGAAGTAGCACATGTCACTTTGGCTCTAATTCCATCAATAAGAACTTAATCACAGGGCCAAACCCAATTAGAAAGTATGGAAAAATGTAATATTGGCATGTGTCCAGAAAAAAGAAGAAAAACTATTTTAATGGAAAATTAACAGTCTGGGCCACATATCCCATTGAAAGATAATTTTTTGCATAATTAGTTTGTTTCTACACTGTGAGCAGACACAAGATTTGCTGTGATGTTACTAGTGTTTTGAAATATATTTAGACTCTAGCACTCATAGGTGAACTGTTACTTAAAGTAACTTTAAAAAGAATTTTTTTTTAAGCGGAGGTATTGGGGATTGAACCCAGGACCTCGTGTATGCTAAGCACATGCACTACAACTGAGCTGTACCCTCCCTCCATAAGATCACTTTTAATAGATTTAAAGACCAAAAAATAGCTTTATAATCATCAAAGCAGGAGTTTTCAAGGGGTGACTTAAGTTAGCCCTTAATTTATTTTACATACCTTTTTTAAGGGTAGGATTTTTAAATTAAAGCTTAATATGTATTCATAAACTGTAAGTATATCTCCATACATTTAGTATATACATATATTTTTACTGAAGTATAGTCAGTTTACAATGTTGTGTCAATTTCTGGTGTACAGCACAGTGCTTCAGTCATATATGAACATACATACATTCGTTTTCATATTCTTTTTCACCATGTTACTACAAGATATTGAATGTAGTTCCCTGTGCTATACAATGTAAACTTGTTTATTTTATATATATTAGTATCTGCAAATCTCAAACTCCCAATTTATCCCTTCCCACCCCCTTCCCCCACTGTCTGTGAGTCTGTTTCTGTTTTGTAGATAAATTTGTTTGTCTTTTTCTTTAGATTCCACATATAAGTGGAATCATATGGTATTTTTCTTTTTCTTTTTGTCTTACTTCACTTAAAATGACAGTCTCCAGGTCCATCCATGTTGCTGCAAATGGCATTATTTTATTCTTTTTTATGGCTGAGTAGTATTCTATTGTATACATATACCATAGCCTCTTTTTCCAGTCATCTGTCGATGGACATTTAGGTTGTTTCCATGTCTTGGCTATTGTAAATAGTGCTGCTATGAACATTGGGGTGCATGTGTCTTTTTGAATTAAGGTTCCCTTTGGATGTATGCCCAGGAGTAGCTCCATACATTTTTACAACGTGAACATACAGGTGTGACTTCCACTAGATTAAGACATAGAGCAATATCAGCATCTAAGAAGTCCACTTCATGTTCCCACCCAATAGTTCTTTCATCCCTCCCTCCTGCACCCAATAATCCTATCACCTCACCCTCCCTGATCCCTACCAAAGATAGACTAATTGGAGTTCCATCAACATACATTAGTTTTGTCTGTTTTTGAAACATGAATGGAATTAGGCATATGTATTTATTTGTGGCTGGCTTTTTTGCTCAATGTTGTGTTTGTGAGAAGTATGATGATGAATTGACTCACATGATTATGAAGGCTAAGAAGTCTCACAGTCTGCTGTCTGCAAGCTGGAGACCCTGGAAAGCTGGTGGTGTAATTCCAGTTCAAGTTCAAGAACCAGGGGAGCTGATGATGAAAGTCCCAATTTAAGGGCAGAAGACCAGTGTCCAAACTCACATAGCCAGGTGGGAAGCAAAAAGGGTGAGTTCCTCTTTCTGGTGCTTTCTTGATCTGTTAAGGCCCTCCATGGATTAGATAATGCCCACCCACATTAGTGAGTCCACCAATTCATATGCTAGTCTAATCTAGAAACACCCTCAAAAACACACCTAAAAATAATGCTTAATCTGGGTAGCCCTTGGCCCAGTCAAGTTGATATATAAAATGAACAATCACAATGGGCATTGCACAATTATTCCCTTCCACTTTACATGGATATTTGTGTTGTTTTTGAGTTCTAGCTATTATGAAAAAAGTTTTTATGAACATTCTTGTGTTGTTATACAGAGCACATATATTTTGCATATATATGTTGGAAATATACCTCAGAATGGAATTGTTAGATCTTTGGGTATGGGTAGGATCAGCTTTCGTAGATACTGCCAATGAGTTTTCTGAAGTGGTTGTAAAATACTCTTATTGTACGTGCCTTTTGATTCTAGTATTAGAGTTCTCATGTGCAAAGAAACCCAGCTTGAAGTAGCTTAGGTAAAATTGGGAATATATTGCTTCATGAAGCAAAACTGTTGGACAATGTGGTGGCTTTAAAAACATGTCCATAAATTCTTTAATGTGACTTCTAATGACTAAGGCAAAATGACAGTTTGTGATTTTAGAGACTAGGTCATAAAAGGCATTTTGATTTCCTCCTTGCTATGTACATACACTCTTGGAACACTCACTTTAGGGGAAATCAGCTGCCATGTCATGAAGACACTCAAACCGACTATGGAGAGGCCCTTGTGGCAAGAAACAGGCTTCCTGGCAAAAACCATAGAGGAAGTGAAGCCTCCTGCCAACAGCCAAGTGAATGAGCCATTTGGAAACAATCCTCCAGCCTCAGTCAAGCCTTCAGATGACTGTTGACATCTGACTTCAATTACATGAGAAACTGTGAGCCGGAACTACTCAGCTAAGCTACATCCAAATTTCTGATCCACAGAAACTGTGGGATAATGAATGTTATTTAATGTTAATTAAGTTTGGGGATGATATACAGCAATGTATAACCAATACAGAGAAGAAAAAAAAATAGATGGAATGTGATGAAAGTTCTCTCTTGTCTAATTCTACCTACCTATTTTTTTGGCTTCATTCTCTTGACTGACTTCTTCAAGAGACTACCTCACATCTTAATAATCTGAGTCTCTGCCAGCTCCAATTATAAAATGCCAGAGAAGTCTTTGATGAGTGTTGCAGCAACAGCTCTAAAATTTGTGCTTCCATTTACATAGCGAGGAGTGTCACTGGGAAATGTCTGTCCTGCTAAGAACTATGCATCTAAGTAAGGATATGTGAATACTCATTAATGGAAAGTGAGTGAAACTGCTGTGTATTACATCCAGACCAAGATGTTTATCAAGCATTATTCTTTTTCCATGTCCTCTCTTCCTTTTTTTGTCAGCTGAATTGAGTACTTTAAGGCCTTCTGTGGACTATGAAAGAAACCTAATGCCCTGAATCTTTACGTGGAGAAAAGTCCTCCACTGACCAGGAATACCCACATTGGAATGTGATGTGATTGAGAAATCAAATTCTGTAGGTTAAGCCACTGACATTTGGCTTTATTCATTACAGCAGATAACATTACCCATCTAATAGGCCATGGGCCTAAAGTGCTAGATTTGGCCTAACCTGGGTTATTTCAGTCTTTGCATTGTGAAGAGTGGCGTCTGATACCAAAAGAGGAGAAATAGGTGGGCTGGGCTACTATAATTAACTCACCTTTAGTTTAGAATAATGAAAAATTTTGCTTCTACCCATAGGTGGATAAACTTGTGCTTGTTCTAATTTTCTACCAATATTATGTTTCACTTAAAAAAAAAGCACACCTGTTGTCACATACATTTTACAGTAATATAAGCAACTGTAAAAATTTGAACATTCTATAGAGGTATAAAATTAATTGCCCCTAACCCTTTCCAATTCCATTTCTTTAAGGTATTCAATGATACATTCTCTGTCCCTATACTAACATTAAAAACCCTTATTTAATATCTGTAATTCTCTTCCTTTCACAAAAATGAGATCACATCACATGTATTACTTTGAAATTTGCTTTTGTTTGCATAAAAATTATTATGAACATCTTCTTTTGATATCTATAGACCATTCTATAGTATGGATATGCTACTATAAGTTATCCGGCCATTCTCCTATTGGACATTTCAGTTGTTTCAAGTTTTGGTTAATACAAATAATACTGTAATAAACATCCTTTTACATATATCCTTATATATTGATGTTTATAAATCTGTAGGAAACACAGCCAGAAGTGAGATTATCCAGTCTCAAATACATTTTAATCATGTCATGGAGGGCCATGAAAGGTATCCTGAAAGGTTGTGGCACTTCAGGGTTGTATGAAAGTGGCTGTTTTCTCCCATGGAAGTTGTTTTCAATCTTTTTAGTTTTTGCCAATTTAATGGGTGAAAGAATGGTACATTTGTATTTTGTAATTTCCTGATTACCGGTGAGGCTGGTCATTTTTCTTTGAATCCTTTTTTAAAATTGTAGTGAAATAGGCAAAACATAAAATTTACTATCTTAACCATCTTAGAGTGTACAGTTCAGTAGTGTTAAGTCCATTCACATTAAGTACATTCGCAACCAATCTCCAGAACTCTTTTTGTCTTTCAAAACTGCAACCCTGTACCCATTAAGCAACTCCTCATTACCTCTTGCCCCCAACCTCTGACAGCCACTGTTCTACTTTCTGTTTCTATGAATTTGACTACTCTCTGTTCCTAAAATAAGTGGACTCATACAATATTCATTCTTTTGTGTCTGGCTTATTTCAGCTAGCATAGTGTCTTCAAGGTTCATTTATGTTGTAGCATGTGTGAGAATTTTCTCCCTTTTTAATAAAATTTCATTATATGTATATATGACATTGTCATTATTGACTCATATGCCAACGGACACTTAGGTTGCTTCCACCTTTTGGCTATTGAAAATAATGCTGTACCATTGGTGCACCACTGATGTACCATTTGTGTACAAATATCTCTTCAAGTTCCTGCTTTCAGTTCTTTTGAGTTAATACCCAGGAGTAGAATTCCTAGATTACATGATAATTCTGTGTTTAATTTTTTGAGGACTCATCATACTGTTTTCCATAGTGGCTGCTCCATTTTATATTTCCATCAGCAATACACAAGCGTTCCAATTACTCCACATCCTTATCAACACTTATTATTTTCTGATAGTTTGATAATAGCCATCCTCTTGGGTGTGAAGTGGTATCTCATGGTAGTTTTGATTTTCATTTTTTCATGTGCCTGTGGCCATGGAGAAAGGCCTATTCAAGTCCTTTGCCCATTAAAAAATTTTTTTGGTCATTGAGTTGGGTGAGTTCTTTATATAGTCTGGGTATTAATCCTTTATCAGTTATATCATTTGCAAATATTTTCTCCCATTCTGTGGGTTGCCTTTTCACTCTGTTGACTGTTCTTTGATGCATACAAGTTTTTAATTCTGATGAAATCAAATTAATCTATTTTTTTCTCTTGGTGCTATTGGTATTATATCCAACAAACACATTCCTTACTGACAGAATTACTCCAGGAGAAAAAAAGCATTCAAGTTAATTTGTAAGGGAAAAAAAGGTTCCCGACATTGGGGAAACTGATTTGATGTTTGTAGCTAAACCTCAATGTTATTTCAAACTAATCTTACACATTTTAAAGCATACCGTGCTCCTGTTGGAATAAACAATCTCATAGAATATTGAGATCAGACAGGGTCATTGTGCAACACAAAATACCCAGGATTCCCCTCTTGCTAAGTGAGTAAATGCTATGTCTTTACCAATTTCAGCTTTATTCCTCCTTTACTCTGCCTTCCCTATAGTTAACATTTATTAAGGTGCCCAATCATAGAATTGCCCTGTTTCCTAACAACACTCAAGATAGAACAAACCTCTTCTTCCTTATACTCTCCCCAAAATTGCCTAACCAAAGCCCTAATCCTATAATAAATTCTTTCTAATACTCTTTTACTGAGCTGCCAAATGGTTTTCTACGATGTTCATTTTCTCTGAGCTGCAACAAGTAATCCATCAACTGCAGGTTTTTGCTGTTTTTTTGGCTGAAGGACATTGACATTTGTTAGGAGGAAATTTAGAGCTACCTTTTATTAACCACTTATTAGCCCTTGTAAAAGATACTTCTTTATGATTTAAATCGTTAGCTAAAACGCAATTCTGTGTCTGTGGATTTAAATTATTACCTAAATTTTGTTCTCAGGTGTGATTTGTATATAACTACATATGTTATGAATGTCCGAGGCTGCAAGTAGAGAAAAGTCACTAACAGTGACTAAACAAAAAGGATTTTATTTTCTTACACAAATGATTCCAGAGGGAGGTAAGCTGCTGGCATTTGTTCCTTAGGCTGGTCTCCTTACAATTCCACAAATGGATGAGAAGGAGACAAGCAGCCCCCAGCAAGTGAAGAAACCACCCTGTCATTATCATTTAGGCTTTATTGTTTCCAGGAGCTGGTCTGGCACTCATAGCTTACCTGGGGTATTCTGTTGAGCGTAATTGCACAGACTAACATGGGACAAGGTCACTCTCTGACTGTGATGGGTCAAGCCAAAAACAAGACCATTTGATAATCACATCTGAATTAACACAAAAACAGAACTTTGTCCAAATCACAGAAAATGATCAAACATCCACCTGTCTTAGCTAATGTGAGTGGTTACGGCTTCTTTACCAATTATAGCTTTAAGTTCATTTCATTCCTTCTGCCTTCTAAAGTTTGTTAAGATACTCAATAATGGGGGGGTAGAGGGTGGGAAGGGATAGACTGGGATTTCAAAATTGTAGAATAGATAAACAAGATTACACTGTATAGCACAGGGAAATATACACAAAATGTTATGATAAATAACAGAGAAAAAAATGTGACAATGAGTGTGTATATGTCCATGAATGACTGAAAAATTGTGCTGAACACTGGAATTTGACACAACACTAAAATGATTATGAATCAATAAAAAATGTAAAAAAAAAAAGATACTCAATAATGTCTTCACAGCCTCCAATCTAGAGAAAAGTCCTTCTTAAACCTCTCTAAAATCACTTAACACAAGGCTGAATACTATAATATGTTCCTTCTAACACTTTCTTGACACCCGTTAGGATGTGTTCTGCTTCATTGCAACCAGCCAGTAATCCCAACTTTGTTTAACTCTAGGTGTACTCCTGGTGGTCTTTGACTCAAGGGCCTTGACACAGTTCATGCTCAGTCTTATCTCTATGCTTTTTCTCACATTTATTCTAGAATTCCTTCTATTCTGTGTATTCAGATCAACCTCCATTTTCATAGTTGTTAGTATCAGTAGATCTGGTTCCAAACAGCCTTAATCAGTGCTCTGTGATTAGTGGTTGCCTAGGTGTGGGAGGTGTGGGGCAAGTGACTGCTAAATGGTACAGGGTTTCTTTTTGGAGTTATAAAAATATTCTAAAATTGATTGTGGTAACGTTCCATGACTCTGAGTTTTAAAAAGCCATTGAATTGTATACTGTAGATAAGTGATTTGTATGTTGTGTAAATAATTTCACAATAAAGCTGTTTTAAAAAAACCCTGTGGTCTAAGACTGGTACCTGCCTGCCACTACACAAGCGCAGAAATCTGAGAGAAGAGTTTAGATGCTTTCATAGCCATTTGATAATTTCATACATGTTGTATAAGAAACAAAAATCTGTACGTGTCTTTTCCATGTTTAAGTTTTCAAATTTCACTTTTCTATATATTCATTTCTATTGAATATTATAAAAGTATAAATCTTCCACGGACTGGGCGAAAACCTCATGGAGTTGAGAAACATGGACCTTAAGGGCCTATCATTTCAACAGTTTAAGATGTGCGGCCCACGTCTCTCTCAAAGAGGAACTACAATGCCCAGAATTCCCCCAAGCACGTAAGCACGTCTCTTCCTCGCCGCGACGTCCTCTGGGGCATGTAGTGCGTGTCTCTGGCCGCGCACGCTG
This sequence comes from Vicugna pacos, assembly GCF_048564905.1. Classification (NCBI taxonomy): domain Eukaryota; kingdom Metazoa; phylum Chordata; class Mammalia; order Artiodactyla; family Camelidae; genus Vicugna; species Vicugna pacos. Next base: position 42,915,550 of record NC_132991.1, on the reverse strand, counting down.
CGCTCTCCCGGCGTTTTTCCTGGTTTGGACGGACACCCGCAGAGGAAAGGTGATGTCTCTCGAGGAAAGGCGAAAACCTCTGGGATATGAGGGAGTCATGAATGACAAAACCGGGCCTGTTGCGTCCCTTGCTGAGGGACCAGGAATAGTCGAGGTCTGAGCCTTCATAAGCAGCCTTCCCCGCGAACCTTCAGAAAAGTACCCAAGGCGCTGAGGGACAAAGTCAGGGCCGGGTAGACAGGTTTTTTTTTTTTTTTTTTTTTTTTTTTTTTGCAGCCAGCACGTTTTTGGGCCCGGGACACACGGTTCGGCTGAGACCTAAAGGCCTCCTTCCGGGTATTGGGTTTTCCGGAGTGCGGAGGACTAGGGCTGGGCTGAGACTACATTAATTCTCTCGGCACTACTGTGTGCCAAGGACGGACCGTGCCTGCCATTTGCAAGGGTGTCGCTGTTAACCCTACACTGTATCTGTTCAGAGCTGGTGGTACCCATCTCTCATTTATAGTCCCAAGGTACCCCCTCCCCCCTTTTAGTTAAGTGCCTTCCGCAAGGTCACTTAGCTGAGGGGGAGTTAAAATCTTGGTATTCTAACCGCTGAGCTGCTTCCACTTTAATTTGTGGACAGATTTCAGACTCTTGAAGATGCTTTGCGCAGGTTTTTGTGTATGTTGCGACCCAGGTCGGCTTGGCTCAGAATGTAGTACTGATTGTCACAAAGTAGCCAATATTGTCTCATCGTTTTTTCTTGTGAACAGACAAGCTGGCATAGCCATAGAGAGGATTATGAGTCTTGGTTTGTTGATGTAGTCTGTAGTTAATGCAGCAAAAACTTGTTACTTTAATTAGAATTTTGGAGTTAATTTCATATTGATAATATACACATAACCACGTTAAACCAATTTCTTTACAGAAGCTGCATATTGGAATGGATTTGGAGTCATCATAATGGAAACAAAAAACATGAAGGAAAAACAGTTATTTTTATACCACCGTATTATTGCACATGGCTGCTAGTCGCAGAAAGTTTTCTTTACCTAAGAAAATTATGATGTAAATGAAAAGATACTTTTCCCCTCTAAACTCATTGTTTCCAGTATGCTTCGCCTACGAGCTATTTGTCCATTCTCTTGGAGGGTGTTTCATTTTCGACTCTTGAGTTCTGAACCATTAATTAGCCAGATGAATAAGTGTACAGATGAAGAGCAAATATTTGATCTTATTGAAAAAAACAAAGCCATACTTTCTGAAAAGCAAGTGGGATGTGCCTTCAGTATACTTTGGCAGTTTCAAAAGCAGACTGTCAGCTTGTCAAAAAATGTAAAACGTATCAGAGACCATCCCCAGTTTCTTACTCTTCGTAATTTAACTACAGCTAAAATGGAATTCATGAATGATGATACCCTGGTTAATGTGTTGTACATCACACAACAGTAAGTAATGTACTTTTAGATTTTATAGAAATGATTGTAGTTTATATTTTGACTTTCTAAAAATTTATTTAAAATGAAAAACAATGTGTTTTTTTTTTCCTGTAAATAGTTTTTCTGATCGTCTAATATTTTAAAACTATTTAGAGGATATTATTTGGTTATGGTAATCATTTCTCAGTGTGTATGTATATCAAAACAGTACACTGTACCAACTAAAAATAGATCATTTTTATTCATTAATCATACATCAGTAAAGCTGGGGAAAATTTAAAAAGAAAAGAAATTTTACATTGTTTGCAACGAAATCCAGCCTTCAGAAGAACTGGATTCCCTTAAGGAAGGATTCAGCGACTACATAAAGGAAAAAAAAAAAATACAGAGGTTACAACTGATCTGTTTACTAGTCTTATTGGTGGAAAGTATCCAACCTAGGAAGGTATTTAAGTAGCTATAGATATCAGCCTTGCACAAAACAGAGATACAGCTGTTTTTATTAGGTAGACAACATATATAGGAAAGGGACTTAAGGGTTTACTTATTTGGGGGATTGGTGTTAGACTGAAAAAGAATGTGTCTCCTCCTTTTGGGTGGTCTTTCTCAGATTGCAAAGTTTTTTCTCTGAGGTACATCATGAGATGGTCAAGATAATCAGTTTTGCTTTCTCAGTGGTCATAATAGTGTGGAAAATGCTGAATCAGACAAAATTAAACAGATCTTTATTGTAGGACTCTTCAGAGTCTTTGGTATGCTAATGTATATTGTGAATCTCTAAGTTGGGGGTTTCCAGACTCCTTTAACCACAAAACATGTTGAACACCTCACAAGAATACTGCCTAGATGGAGAATGGTGCTTTTTGACGATTTGCCTAAAAACCATCTTTCTATGTATCCTCCTAAGTCATATTTTAGTAAGGAAAGGATTTTAGGAGTAAAATACAATTTTGTTTTCAAGTTTTTTAAACAGTATGTAGTTCGATTTTGTTTCATGACTCAACTTGAAAGTCTTTGACTTTTAGTAGACAAATAACATAGGCTCAACATTATAAAGATGTTGAAGTCAGTTAAAAAGATATTTTTTTTAAGTACAATATATATATGGCTTAATTATATAGAGAAAATATCTCTTGTTGGCAAAGGTATATGCTTTGCATTGTTAGCGAAGGAACTGCTATATGCTTCTGGTAGTGCAGTATGTATCAAGAACTATAAAAATACCCTTGCGACCCAATAATTTTGCTTCTAAGATTTACCATAAGAAAGTGATCTGAGATACATGTAAAGATTCTTGCACATGCTTATTCATCCTAGTATTGCTTATAATATTAAAAAACTAAGATTTTAGTAAGTAGCTGAGTATTTAAGTAATATATTCATATAATGAATGTTATACAACCATTAAAAACCATGTTTTGAAGAATATATAATGATATGAGCAAATGCCCACAATATAATGTTAACTTACTGAAAAACGGGGATAAAAATACAAAAGAAGTATGTATATTTTATATGTGTGTGGAAAAATAACTGGAAAGAAGTTCTTCAAATTAATGATGGTGTGGATATTTATGAGTAGCAGAATTATAAATGATTTTATTACCCTATTAAAGTTTTTCTTTATTTTACAAACTTTCTCCTATAAAAATATTTTTACAATCAGAGCAAAGTAGTACATATTTATTTGTACTTTTAACATAAAATATATCATTGAACATTTTCATTGTTCAGTAGAGGGTATTGAAATGAACAGATGAAAGGATAAGAAGGGCACTGGGTAAAGTATAGGTGTTTTGTTACATTGTACCAAGAAATCAGAATACTAAAATGGGAGCAGATCAGAAACAAGGACTGTGTAAGAGTATAACTTGAGGTTCCCTTTTGCATTATAATTCTTACTGCATGTGTATTTTTAATACTTTTAAAATGTTTATGTATGGAAAATTATTTTCTCTTGATTTTTTTGAGGTTTGGTGTTGAGGTCCATGACCCACTAGTTGAAGCACTAGTTACAGAAGCATGGAGAAGACTGGAAAGGCAAGTACTCTGCGTTTATCAACTAAGATCAGGGTTATCCTGTTCAGGGTTAGCATAGTGAAATCTTGTAGGGAAGGAATGGGGAGCTGCTGCCTAACTATCAAGCTTCATTGAAAAACAAAAATGTATTTAAACTCAATTTAGTTCGAGGGTTTTTTTAACTGTGTAAAGTGTTTTTTTTTTTTAGCATAATGAAATCTTGCAGAAAAAGAATGGGAAATGTATTTTTTCCTTAAGAGAGAAAGAAGAGTATTTCAAATATTCCTCTTTAAGATTGGGGAATGTAGTATGGTTTTAATCATATACAATTAATCAAAATATAAGATGGAGTCACAGCTATTCATGGACTAGGCTTTTTGAATCTTCTTTTCTGGAAGAGTTCTACTTTAGAAAGAAAAAAATTCTGAGTGATAGGCTGTCAATAAAAACCTACCTGTAACTATCTTTTGTTGAGGGTGAGGAGAATAATCTTAGTCCTTTTATGAGCAATTCATACTGGAGTTTTTCCTCCTTATCCAAGGGTAATTGATTCTAGGACCCTTTCGGATACCAAAATCCAGGAATGCTCAAGTCCGTTACATAAAATGGTACAGTATTTGCATGTAACCTATACACTTCCTCCCGTATACTATAAGTCATCTCTAGGTTACTTATAATACCTAATACAGTGAAAATGCTATGTAAATAATTGTTCAGTACGTGGGAAATTCAAGTTGTGCTTTTTTGAAACTTTCTGGGATTTTGTTTTTTTAACTGAATATTTTCAATTTGCCCTTGGTTGAATCCGTAGATTTGGTACCCTTAGGATATGGAGGGTCGACTGTACTGGATTTTAGGGGGTTAGAGTTGGTCACTCTTGATAAAAGCTTAAAACCTTTTTCTTCAAAGCAGCCTTAAGTGTTCTGTGTATTATGCATCTTGAGCAAATCAGTTGTAGGATAGATGCTTCTTTTTTTTGGTTTTACTATCTACTAGTTAAACAATTAAATTACAAATGTACAATTGTGCTTCCCAGTGAATCAGACATTTCTTTTAAATTTTTCTTCATTTCAGAATAGCTCAGATAATGACTTTGTACTGTATGTTTTTTAAATTTGTAGCAGTAGTTTTATTATAATACTAAGTTATAAACATTTTAAAATCCGTAATTTGTATTCCATATATACAATTCTAATAGAATCATAGAATAAGTGTTAATTTCTGATATTTTTATAGTCACAGTGACCTATGATATTTATTTTTTGTTACTACAGTAGTGGTAAGCAACTGATTTTGCTAAAATATCTATGAATTTGTTATATATAGTTTATATATTATTATATATAATATATATAATAATATAATTATTATATAGTTTATAATAATTCAAATAGGATAGATTATTATGAATTAGCACTATATGATGGATCATAGCAAGGATAGTTAACATATATTTGAAATTCAAATTTAAAAGCCTCTTTATTATGGAAGATTTTAAATATTTACAGAAGTAGAGAGATGAGTATAATGAAGTCCCATGTGCCCATCATCCTTCAACAGTTACCAACATGTTTCAGTCTTATTTTGTCTAGATCACCTCTAATTCCTTCCCTACCCTTCAGTACAGTTTAAATTATTATATCATTTCATTGCTAATTAACCTTAGTATGTATTTCTGAGAAACAAAAAGCAGTCTTTAAAAAAATATATAATCACATAGCTATTATTATACCTACAAAAATGAATCCTTATTCCTTACTATCACCTGATAACTGGTCTGAGTTCAAATTTCCTTGATTGTTTTATAAAGAAAGATCTTTTTTTTTCACATTTTATGAATGGACTTTATTAAAAACAATAAAATTACATGCAGTTGACATTGTCCTAGGAAATCCAATCTATATGCTATGTGTTTCTACGGCAACCAAGAAATATGACGTGGTTAAGTCATGCACCTTATTCTCTAGTATAATTCATTTCTTACCATTTCTTTTTTTTTTTAACTTTTTTTTATTGATTTATAGTCAATTTACAATGTTGTGTCAAATTCCAGTGTAGAGCACAATTTTTCAGTTACACATGAAGATACATATATTCATTGTCAATTTTTTTTTCACTGTGAGCTACCACAAGATCTTGTATATATTTCCCTGTGTTATACAGTATAATCTTGTTTATCTATCCTGCATATGCCTGTCAGTATCTACAAATTTTGAAATCCTAGTCTGTCCCTTCCCACCCCCCTGCCCCCTTGGTAACCACAAGTTTATATTCTATGTCTGTGAGTCTGTTTCTGTTTTGTATTTATGTTCTTTTTTTTTAGATTGCGTTCCCACCCCCCTGCCCCCTTGGTAACCACAAGTTTATATTCTATGTCTGTGAGTCTGTTTCTGTTTTGTATTTATGTTCTTTTTTTTTAGATTGCGCATATGAGCAATCTCATATGGTATTTTTCTTTCTCTTTCTGGCTTACTTCACTTAGAATGACATTCTCCAGGGACATCCATGTTGCTGCAAATTGCATTATGTTGTCATTTTTAATGGCTGAATAGCATTCCATTGTATAAATATACCACAACTTCCTTATCCAGTCATCTGTTGATGGACATTTAGGCTGTTTCCATGTCTTGGCTATTGTAAATAGTGCTGCTATGAACATTGGGGTGCAGGTGTCATCCTGAAGTAGGGTTCCTTCTGGATATATGCCCAGGAGTGGGATGGCTGGGTCATATGGTAAGTCTATTCCTCATCTTTTGAGGAATCTCCCTACTGTTTTCCACAGTGGCTGCACCAAGCTGCATTCCCACCAGCAGTGTAGGAGGGTTCCCTTTTCTCCACAGCCTCTCCAGCATTTGTCATTTGTGGACTTTTGAATGATGGCCATTCTGACTGATGTGAGGTGATACCTCATTGTAGTTTTGATTTGCATTTCTCTGATAATTAGTGATATTGAGCATTTTTTCATGTGCCTATTGATATTTGTATTTCTTCCTTGGAGAATTGCTTGTTTAGGTCTTCTGCCCATTTTTGGTTTGTGTTGTTTGTTTTTTTCTTATTAAGTCATATGAGCTGCTTATATATTCTGGAGATCAGCCTTTGTTGGTTTCATCATTTGCAAAAATTTTCTCCCATTCTGTAGGTTGTCGTTTTATTTTACTTATGGTTTCCTTTGCTTTGCAGAAGCTTGTAAGTTTTATTAGGTCACATTTGTTTATTCTTGCTTTTATTTCTATTGCTTGGGTACACTGCCCTAGGAGAACATTTTTGAGATGTATATGAGATAATGTTTGCCTATATTTTCTTCTAGGAGGTTGATTGTATCTTGTCTTTTGTTTAAGTCTTTGATCCATTTTGAGTTTATTTTTGTGTATGGTGTAAGGGAGTGTTCTAGCTTCATTGGTTTACATGCTGCTGTCCAGTTTTCCCAACACCATTTGATGAAGAGACTGTCTTTATTCCATTGTACATTCTTGCCTCCTTTGTCGAAGATTAGTTGACCGAAAGTTTGTGGGTTCACTTCTGGGCTCTCTCTTCTGTTCCATTGGTCCATATGTCTGTTTTTGTACCAATACCATGCTTTCTTGATGACTGTAGCTCTGTAGTAGTGTCTGAAGCCTGGGAGAGTTATTCCTCCAGTCTCTTTCTTTTTCTTCAGCAATGCTTTGGCAATTCTAGGTCTTTTGTGGTTCCATATAAATTTTATTATAATTTGTTTAGCTCTGTGAAATACATCCTGGGTAATTTGATAGGGATTGCATTAAATCTGTTGATTGCCTTGGGCAGTGTGACCATTTTAACAATATTGATTCTTCCAATCCAGGAGCATGGGATATCTTTCCATTTTTTAAAGTCTTCTTTAATTTCCTTCATCAATGGTTTATAGTTTTCTGTGTATAATTCTTTCACCTCCTTGGTTAGATTTATTCCTAGGTATTTTATTACTTTGGGTGCTATTTTAAAGGGGATTGTTTCTTTACTTTCTTTTTCTTTTGATTCATCATTAGTGTAAAGAAATGCAGCTGATTTTTGAATGTTAATCTTGTAACCTGCTACCTTGCTGAATTCTTCAATCAGCTCTAGTAGTTTTTATGTGGACCTTTTAGGGTTTTCTATACATACTAACATGTCATCAGCGTATAGTGACACTTTTACCTCTTCTTTTCCAATTGGATCCCTTTTATTTCTCTCTTGCCTGATTGCTGTGGCTAGGACTTCCAAGGCTGTGTTGAGTAGGAGTGGTGATAGTGGGCATCCTTGTCTTGTCCCAGATTTTAGTAGGAAGATTTTGAGTTTTTCACTGTTGAGAACTATGCTGGCTGTAGGTTTGTCATATATAGCTTTTATTATGTTGAGATATGTTCCCTCTATGCCCACTTGGTGAGAGTTTTTATCATAAATAGGTGTTAAATTTTATCAAATGGTTTTTCTGCATCTGTTGAGATGATCATGTGGTTTTTGTCCTTTCTCTTGTTGATGTGATGTATTACATTGATTGATTTCCGTATGTTGAACCAGCCTTGTGTCCCTGGGATGAACCCCACTTGGTCATGATGTATAATCTTTTTTATGTGTTGTTGGATTCTATTTGCTAATATTTTGGTGAGGATTTTGGCACCTATATTCATCAGTGATATTGGCCTATAATTCTCTTTTGGTAGTGTCTTTGCCTGGTTTTGGTATCAGGGTGATATGGCTTCATAGAACGAGTTTGGGAGTATTCCCTCCTTTTCAGTCTTTTGAAAGAGTTTGAGAAGGACTGGTATGAGTTCTTCTTTGTATGTTTGGTAGAATTCCCTGGTGAAGCCATCCGCTCCTGGACTTTTATTTGTAGGGAGGTTTTTTATTGCTATTTCGATTTCATTTCTAGTGATCGGTTTGTTCAAGTGGTCAGTTTCTTCTTGATTCAGTCTTAGTGGACAGTATGTTTCCAGAAACTTGTCCATCTCCTCTAGGCCATCCAGTTTGGTTCCATATAGTTTTTCATAATATTTTCGTATGATATTCTATATTTCTATGTTATTTGTTGTAATTTCTCCATTTTCCTTTCTTATTTTGCTAATTTGTGCTCTCTCTTTTTTCTTCTTTGTGAGTTTGGCCAGAGGTTTGTTGATTTTATTTACTTTTTCAAAAAACCAGCTTTTGGTTTGATTGATTTTTTTCTAGATTTTTTTAAATCTCTATTTTATTTATTTCCTCCCTAATCTTTATAATTTCCTTCCTTCTGCTGCCTTTTGGGGTTTTTTTTTCTTCTTTTTCTGGTTCTTTCAGCTGGTGGGTTAAATTGTTTATTTGAGATTGCTCTTCTTTTTTGAGGAAGGCCTGTATCGCTATAAACTTCCCTCTTAGCACTGCCTTTGCTGTGTCCCATAAACTTTGTGTGGTTGTGCTTTCATTTTCATTTGTCTCAAGGTATTTTTTAATTTCAGCTTTGATTTCCTCATTGACCCATTGGTTTTTTAATAGCATATTGTTTAATCTCCATGCTTTCCTTTTTTTCTCCTTTGTTTCTCTGTTGTTAATTTCTAGTTTCATGGCATTGTGGTTGGTAAAGATGCTTGAGATAATTTCTATCTTCGTAAAATTGTTGAGGTTTCTTTTGTGCCCAAGTACATGATCGATCCTGGAAAATGTTCCATGTGCACTTGAAAAGAATGTATATCCTTTTTTGGAGGAGTGTAATGCTCTGTAAATATCCACCAAGTCTAATTTTTCTATTGTATTATTTAATTTTTCTGTTGCCTTATTTATTTTCTGTCTGGAAGATCTGTCTAGTGATGTTAATGTGGTGTTAAAATCTCCAACTATCTCTGTTAGTAATTGTTTTATGTACTTTGGTGCTCCTATATTGGATGTATATATATAAGTGAGTGTAATACTCTTATCTTGTGTCACTCCTTTAATCATTATAAAATGTCCTTCTTTATCTTTCTTTATGGCCTTTGTTTTAAAGTCTATTTTGTCTGAAATCAGTACTGCTACACCTGCTTTTTTGGCTTTTCCATTTGCATGGAATATCCTTTTCCATCCTTTCTCTCTCAATCTGTCCTAATCTCACTAAAGTGGGTCTCTTGTATGCAGCATATTGAAGGTTCTTGCTTTATTATCCAGTCTAAGGCAGTTTGTTTTAAATAAGTATACAGACAAGGTTCACACATTACATTTGCTTGCCATGTTTCCAGTTTCTCTCTTTTTCTAAGTAATCATTTTATTAAAAAATCATACACAGTTATACCAATCATAAATATACATCTTGATGTATTTTCACATACTGAAAATATACTTACACTGTGTAATAGCACCAAGATCAGGACACAGAATATCAGAATTTTCCCAGAAGTTCTTTTCATATTCTCTTCCTGTCACTCCCCACCACCCCACCCTAAGTGACCACTATCTTGGCTTTGTGTATTGTTTGTTTTATGAGGGGGAGTTAATTAGGTTTCTTCATTGATTTTCGCTTGGAGGAGTTACTGGGGATTGAACCCCTGACCTCTTGGGTGCTGAGCATGTGCTCTACCCTTCACTCTTGACTTCTAACATCATAAGTTAGTTTTGTTTTTATAGAAATGGAATCCTATATTAGGAATCTATCTAGTATCTAGTTTATTTGGCTCAACATGTTTTAAAGATTCATCCATGGTATTGCACAATTTGTTCTTTTTTATTGCTGTGTGGTATTCTAGGGGTATGTGCAATTTATTCATTGTACTCTTAATGGACATTGAGATTGTTGATATTTAGCATTTTTTTTTTTTGCTATTATATGTGCTGCTGTGAAATTCGTTATGCTTGTCTTTTAGAGAATTCAAAGTCTTTAAAATCGATAACAATTCTCCTTTCTCTTTTGTCTTACCATTTACTTGTTGAAGATATTGGGTCATTTTTCCCCTATGGAAAAATTCTGAAGTTTTTCATAGCACAGTTGTACTAGTGGTTGTTTTATTTATTAATACACAGCCTTGAATTGAAATTGTTTTGTCACCTCAAAAAATTAATAAGTAAATGATTCAAGTAATTTTGAGTGATTTTTCCCATTTGAAAACCTTTCAGTAGAATTTGGCTTTTTAATACTTAGCATGGGTTGCTTTTATAATAATAATAATCGATGTTTTAGAAAATTTTATTTTATATTAGTAATATATTAGTGTTTTTATTGCTTTTTACTTTCTAACTTTGTATTATGTTTTAAGTGAAAATAAATAGTAATGATCCACTTTGTATATTTCCCTTAATAGGTTTGATATTAATGTGCTATCAAAATTTTCCTCTTGCCTGGCAAATCAACATTTATATTTTAGTCCATTAATGGGAGAAATAGCTGATATTGTAAATAGGAACTTGGAAACCATACAGGACTTAAGGTAAATTTATTTAGGGGTCTTGTGTTATGGTGTACAGAGTCTGGGCTTTGGATGCACACATACTTAGACTTGCTACTCCCTAACTATGTGACTTTAATCTCTTGGAAGTTCACTGTCCTTACCTGTAAAATAAGGATAGTGGTGTCTACTGTGCAATGTTGCTATGGGAATTAAGGTGAAATGTATAAAGCATAATGCAGTGTCATTAAGATCTGTGATTTTTTCCTCACTTACAAGCTCATGTGTTTACCTGCCATCCTTAAAACCTCATTTAACCTTAATTACCTCTGTAAAAGCCCTGTCTTAAGTACAGTTACGTTGCTTCTAGGGCTTTCACATATGAACTTGGGGGGAACACAGTTCAGTCTACCATACACCGATGTTCATAGCAACATTAATCACAATAGCCAAGGGTGGAAGCAACCTACAATGTCCATTGACAGATGAATAGACATTCAAAATTTGATATATACCTACAATGGAATATCATTCAGCCTTAAAAAGGAGGAAATTCTGACATATACTACAAGATGGATAAACCTTGAACATATGCTAAATGAAATAAACCAGACACAAAAGGACAAATACTGTATTATTCCACTTTATATGAGGTACCTAGAGTAGTCACATTCATAGAAACAAAGTAGAACGATTGTTGCCAGGGGTTGGGGGAAGGGGAAAATGGGGAGTTATTGTTTAGTGGGTAAGAGGTTTTATTTTGAGAAGATGAAAAAATTCTGTGGGTTATGGTTGTACAACAGTGTCAATGTACTTAACTGTACACTTAAAAATGTTCAAAATGGTAAATTTTATGTTATATATTTCACACACAAATGAAAGTAGCATATAAAAGCAGAGACAATAAAAATCACTGTAGAGGGGGAAGGGATAGCTCAAGTGGTAGAGCGCATGCTTAGCATGCCTGAGGTCCTGGGTTCAATCCCCAGTACCTCTTCTAAAAGTAAATAAATAAATAAATAAATAAATAAACCTAAAAAAAATCATAAAATAGAAGGGAGAAGGGGATAGCTCAAGTGGTAGAACACATGCTTATTATGCATGAAGTCCTGGGTTCAATCCCCAGTACTGCCTCTAAAAAATAAATAAGGCTAATTACCTTCCCCCCAGGAAAAAAACAAAAAAAAATTTTTTTAAATCACTGTAAAGTACATTTTTTAACTTTAAAAAATTCTTATAGACCCATTTGAGCATCTAATGAAATCTTTGGACATTTCCTCATTCTGAACTGCAATTACAAATATATATACAATTAAAAAATCATATCACAGAGTTTTACGGTTAAAATAAATAGCAGTGTTAAGTTACTAATTGATGTTAATTGATGTTAACATTAAACATTTGATTAGAGAAGTCAAAATATTGTACAACTGGGTTTTTAAAAGAATAATTTGTTTAATTGAAAATATTGAAAAAACTTTGAAACAAAAAAATGCAAATGATCCCACTATCCTAATAGTTGAGATAGTTTTAGGTTTACATTTTTATGTCTTTTTTGTAGATTGTTTTATAATTACCATCCCCAGGTGATTGTTATGTATGTTTTCCATTTTGCATTCTTTATTCATTGTTAGGTATATTGTCTTTAAAGTTTTTTGATTGTTGTATCATGTGAGAACTGTCTTTTGAAAGCAGAGACCTCATTTTTGTAATTTTCATGTCTTCTATAATGCCTAGAAGGTTGATTTCTGTTCTTTAAAAGTATTTATTGAATGAAGGAATATTAAATGCTACCTCATGTTCAGTATTGTCTTATCAATCTAGCGTGAAACATTAAAAAACATGAAATCACTCACTGGTGAGAAATATTTTGCCAAGATTTTTATTAGTAAATTACAGATACACAGAGTAGTAAAGCAAAGTCTACTTCCAAAAATATGAAATGAGACTTTTCATCTTCTATTCATGGGCTGTTGGCCCAGAGTGATTTCTGAGTAAAGTTTGCTAAAATTTATTCCTTCAGAGCATTCATCTATAGAATATTATATACACTCAATAAAAAATACTATTTCAATGCTTTTTTTGTCTAAAAGGGTTTAATTACTAAGAGATTTGAGTTCAAGTTTCACTAGTATTTAAAAGAAAAATTTTGTGGTATAAAACCCATAATATTGTTACCAGTTATTTGCCATTTCTAATCATTTAGTCTTAAAATTGTTTATTATTCTTAGATAATGTAAAAATCGTTGCATCTTTTTCCTTTTTCAGGTCCTTGTCTGTTTTGATGGTCAGCATATCTTCTTTAATATCACAGCATTTTCAAGAACAATTAGTGAACAAAACAGAACTTCTTTTTGACACCATAGATTCTTCCCAGGTCAACATTGCAAGAAGAATAGTACAGTTTCTTCGAAATATTAAATATAGTTATTACCCATTATTAGAAAGGTGCAATAAAGTATTTTTAAGCAATGTGAACCACCTTGATTTGGACTCCATCAGTAAAATACTTAGTCTATACCACTCTCTACAATTTCATAGTTTCGAATTTATTTTAATGGCTAAAAAGAGACTAACAGAAATGATTCCTCTGTTTAATCACCCTGCTAGCTTTGCAAAGTTGTTTGTAGCATTGGGACCCATGGCAGGACCTGAAGAAAAGAAACAGTAAGTTCAGCTAAAAATGCTTTTTACTTTTCTTGTTGAGAATATATGGAAACTTCAAGCTTAGATCTCCTTGCAGTTCTCAAAGGCAGAAAAGTCACTCCACTGAACTGTGGAAGGGAGAACGTTCGCTTTTGCCCTGCTCCTTGATTCCTTCTATGATTATTCTAATTTACGTCTCAAACTCATTAGTCTCCCAGTGTGTTCTCAATGAGGGCCAATAATCTTGGCCAGCACAGCAGTGGATGAGGGAGAACACCATTTAAGTGCTATGATTCTCTCTTCTTTAGGCCACAGGACTGGCTTTACACAGAGAGAAAAGACTGCCCAACCCCCAGTATGGAGTGTGGACTATTCAGAATTCTAGTAGTCCTAACAGTGGACCATTTATGCTTTGGTGTCTTCATATTCATCATCAGAAGCATTTATTATGCGCATTGGTATATGTTTCCATTGTCAGGTTTCAGTGATCTTGATCTGTTTCCTATATTTTAAGGATTTCCAGTTTCACCAGATATTGATAGTTGGAAATATTTGGACTGTGTAACAATGAGTACATTTTAAATTAATACATGATTACTAGGTATAAGCAAACAGATAATTATGATACTAAATTCGGTTAAGCTTGGGTTCCAGGAGTTGCAGAATGGAGGTATCTGCATCATTACTCTGTTAGCGAAAACTTCATAATGAGTTTTATTTTTAAGAGTCTTTTGAATTATATGAAGAAATTTAAGGGTATATTTTAAGAGACTACATCAAGATGGGAACAAGATTATTATAAGGACTTTATTGGAATCTTTCTCTCTTTTTTTGTCACCAAGTACTGTTAAAATCTCTTATGCTAAGACAGTACAGAAATTGAATTTGACTGAGTCCCTGCCTTCAAAGAATTTATATTTCATTTGGAAGGATAGAAATATGTAATTGAAGTATGTAAATGCCATGACACTTTAACACAGTTAATGAGTAGGTACTAAAATTAGTACTATAGATAGTAATTGCAGTAGGCAGACAGAAAAGTGAGAAAAATATTGACTAAAATGGTTGAGAAAAGCTATGGGAAAAATCTGGGTTTGAAGTGTTTGATAAGGTTGGTGAAAAGTATGGTGTGGAACTATTCAGGATGAATAGGAAATTAGTTTATCTTCCTTCAGATTTCATGTTTTGGCATGCTTTCTAAATTATTCTGAAAGACACACATATACTTGTAGTACTGCGCTACTTTGGATGGTTTCAAAATGGACCATCTTCGTAAATTTTCATTTTATAGTATTACAGCAAGTACTTAGTATATAAGATTTCTGCTAATACACAGGTGTATTGATTTCCTGGTCAAATCTTACTCAGTTTTCAAAAATTTAGGTATTGTTGGAATATCAGTTGTTAGTTCCTCAGTTCTCTACTACTGAATAATTTTATTTAATCATTATATTTTATAACTATTGTGACCTTGTCTTATTTGAAAATCATTAATTAAACACTTTATCTGTATTTTTTAAGAGATAGTCTAAGATTATACTGAAGCCTTAATTACTTTGAAGAAAACAATATATTTTTCTTTATTCAATAATACTTTATGTTATTCCCAATTATGTGGGGAAAAATAGGAACTATATATTGAATTTACTTTTTGTTTATATTATTTCTTTTCTGGTTTTTTACCTGAGAACTGTTACTTTTTTAAAAATTTCACAAGCTAATCATCAGTTTTTTCAACATAATATTTTTCTTTGCTTCTAGACTTAAGTCCACGATATTATTGATGTCAGAGGAGCTGACTAGTCAGCAAGTCCTGGCAGTGATGGGAGCAATGGAGGAGATGGAAAGCAGAAATTCCTGTCTGATTAAAAAGTAACCTTTCCTGAAATTCATGGTGTTAACTTTAGTTGACATTCATAAGTTGCTGTTTTTTACTGTGGAAAATTAAGTTTTTTTCTATATTCTAGCTGTTGATTTTGAAGAAATAGGGAGCTAACACTTAAGTCGCTATTTATTATCTAAATAATTTGTTTTTCAAAATAGAGATTTTAAAATTGTCTACAACATCTTTCATTTCATTTGCTGCTGTTGTTACTCACAAGCAGAACATAATCTGGGAAAGTGGAGAGTATGGGGCAGGACCCAGCTTTTCAAAAGTATAGTTACTGCAGAACATTTAACAACTATGTGAACTTGAATTGTTTCACACTATAGTCATTACTGTGAGATCATACCACCATACATTGACTTTTTGCTAACTTGAGATAAAAGAAGAAAAAAATGGTTCAGATTATATTTACTTACTTTTTTATTATTTATTATATATTCCTTTTAAAAATATTCTTTCTGTCCTAATTCCTCTAACTTATTGCCTCTTACCATTTCCCATTGCTTTTAAGTATCTCCGTAAGAAGGCCAGGGGATTTAAGAAAGAAAATTAAGTCAGTTTTACATTTCTATCACCATCTTGAAACAGTTCTTCAACAACAGAAAACCTTGTGGCATTTATTACAGTTTCTCCAGCACAGAGCATGTCTGGCATGAAACAGCTCCTCAGTAAAAGTTTAATAAATAAATGAATGAACTGGTTATAATACATGTTTTATTCTTTTTAGAATTGCATCAATTCTGCATAAACATTTGGACAACTATAAACCAGTAGAGTTATTGAAGATAACTCAAGCATTGATTTTTCTACGTTTTCAAAGTAAGGAGCTTTTTGCGAAACTCAGAGAAGTATTGCTTAGGTAAGATTAAAATAGATATGTTTGTTTAGTCTTTCATTTTATAATCTAGTTGACTCAGTGTTGGTTTTGTATAATTATGTATAGAGTTGTTGGAACTTTTGAAAGCAGAAATTATTAATAGTGTTAAGACATTTATCTCGACCATACCTATTCTGCCAGTGCTTATGTTTGGTATATTTTGAGATGGAAATGAGGCCAGTAGGGTGATGAGTTCCCTAGGGCATGAATAGACAAAGCCAAGCCTTTCTCCTTTCCTGCAGGAATGGATTAACCATGAGAAGACTGGAGCTGCTGATGGAAACAAAGCTTCATTTTGGAGTGCTCACACTTAAGGGGCCTTCAGCCTACTTACTTGCCTGTTTTAACATTTTAAATTTATAATTTTAAAAATAAAATACGTGGGGGTAATGTTAGTGAAAAAGTATTTCATGTAGATTTTTCCTTTTATAATTTAAAATTCTCCACAGTTCTATGGATATAGCATTCATATTTTATCTAAGAAGTTGGTAGGAATATCCACTGGGCAATTTCTGGAAACAGACAGATACAGCTTTTGGGGGTTTTCTTTTCTTTCTCTCTCTCTCTCTCTTTTTTTCTTTTTATTGGGGGAGGTAATTAGGTTTACTTATTTATTTATTTTTGATGGAGGTGCTGGGGATTGAACCCAGAACCTTGCACATGCTAAGCATGTGCTCTACCACTTGAGCTATACTCTCCCCCTTAGGGCTTTCTTTTCTTTATATAAAATAGTGTATTAATTTTTTGTGGTCATAAGATTAAAATATTTATTTAGTACTTATTGAGTGCCTACTTTGTGTCAGGCAGTGGGCCAGATAATTATATAGAAATCATTCTGAGGTCCTTTTTAGGTTCATAGGCATGATGATTGGGTGTTCACACTATAGTGTGTGATGTGCCTCCTTCAAACCAGCTATGATGTCGGCACATGACCTGTCTGATGTTAAAAAAAAATCATTTTGAAAACAGAAAGAAGTATAAAGAAGAAAATAAAAATCATTCATAAACTCTTGCATCTATGGTCAATAATTTTGTTTATTTCCTTGTGGTATATGCTTACATATATGTCTATATATGTATATCTGTATATGTGTGTATATATATGTATTTTTTTTTCTTTCATAGTTGAGAATCATGAGCATACAGTTTTGTATTCTCCCCCACAACCCTAACAGCATTTTCCCACATCATTTAGAACTATTTGTAAATGTTTTTAGTGATTGGATATTACCCATCACATGGTATCACCCATACCATAACTCACTTACCTCTTCCTCATCATGGGGGTATTCAAATCATTTTCAAATTTTAGCCGCATAAAAAATATGGCATAACACAAATCTTTGCCTACATTTTAGATTATTTTCTTGGGTTAGTTTCCTAGACAGAGTTTTTTTTTAACTTTTTTTTATTGAGTTATAGTCATTTTACAATGTTGTGTCAACTTCCAGTGTAGAGCACAATTTTTCAGTTAGATATGAACATACATACATTCATTGTCACATTCTCTTTCGCTGTGCCTAGACGGAGATTGATCATGTCAAGTGATATAATTACTTTTAAACTTCATAAGCCATACTGCTAAATTACTTTCCAGAGAGGTTATGCCAACTTTTAAGTTTACTATTAGTGAATGAGAAAACTGGTATCCGTGTACCCTTGCTAGCATTGAATATTATCATTATTTTAATATGCTAATTGAATATTTTAAAAAGTAACACAATTTTCTTTTAATTTAGATTTGATTAACTCTTCTAAACCTAGAGATGTTTTAAAGGCTCCCAGTTTATAATTTGTATTTTAACAACTGCTATTCTGGTGGTGGAACTCTTACCACAGGGGTTTGTGAAAGGAGGAGGAGAGAATGGGGTCAGTTGTATGCCCTGTGTTATCTGGGTTTTTGTTTTTTTAAGGTTGGACTGCTTACACAGTAGAACTAAGGGGGGAATCACTAATACTGAGTGGTCACTGTTTGCCAGGGCCTGTTCTAGGTCATACCAGCTCCTGACGGGTCATATCAGAAAGCCCAAATTCTGTCTCCCTCAACAGCACTGCAAACATTGTTCTGACACTGACCTTTTGTTTATCAAGGACTGTGGTTTTATTTTTGCATAAAAAATGTAGGATGTGCTTTAGAACATCTTAAGGATTCCCTTAATAGTGCTTTATGTATTTGAATTTATCTAATTCTTCTTAATTTATATATAAAGCCTGTCATACCTATTCATTATAATAATTATATGTTCATATTTTAATACTTATATATATTTTAGGTTTTGCTGCTGATGTATTCATTTTGTTCTTTTCATTTTTCCCTCTTTCTTTATAGTTATTTGAAAGTCAGTGTCATGCCTACTGAGATTTCCATCCTGGTCTGTGCTCTTTCCATGCTTCCTTCTCCTCACCTAGACGAAGCAAGGATATCTCAGATTGAAGCAGTCTTACCACAGTGTGACTTAAATGAACTGAATGGTTTTGCCACATATGTTTTAAGATGTGTTCAGTATGATCACTTGTATCTGGATAATACTACTGGGAAACAGTTGAAACTACTTCAAAAATTAGATCACTATGGTCATCAGAGACTACAAAAATGCAACAGTTTGAATCTGTTATGGGAAGAACTTAAATCTTTAAAAGGAGACTGGTTTCCTGATACACTTCTTGAAGAGACAGTTGCTACGTTACAGCGTTTGATGGATGAAATTAATTACATAAATGTCGCAGGAATTGCATCTTTTATTTCTAGAACTAACTACCTCAGTACTTCACTACTTGATAGGATAGCCTCAGTGGTCGTTCAGCAAATTGAGAAGGTGAAATTCAGATGTTACACGTTAATATTATATGGTTGTCAACTTCTAGAATCATAAATGTTTATCATAAGTACTTTGAGAACTTCATTATAATTTGAAGTTTAAAAATTAAACTCTACCCCCCCCAAAAAAGTAAAATAATAAAAATGGAACTCTAGTTTCTGATTCAGCAACTTGTCATTCCTCCCCTTAAAGCCTCTTTCTCCAGCAGAGCAGATTTGGGGAGACCAGCTGTAATCCTTTGGTTCATTACCAATGTTGTTAAGATTAGTAGTCAAAATTCATTGACTAGAAGGAACTACTTAAAACAATATAATTGTATTATTATGAATGGCTTATGGAGTATGAATGGCTTTTGTTTTCCTTTTCATTTTCTATAATCCTGTGATAATTACTTTCACTATTTAAAAACTATTCAAAAGTGTAAGATAAGTGTGAAAATTGAGAAAATTATAGGGTATTCCCTGACTTCAGTATTCTTAAATTGTCAGTTGTCTTCTTACAGATTTACTTCTGGAACTTGTAAAATGCTCTTTATTGGAGTATGTGAGAAGACAAGCATTTAGAAAATCTATTGTTTATATCAGGATACAGCTTTTACTTAGAAGGCAGTATTTCTAATAAATGAAAATAAAAGTCTGTCTTTTTGCTTAGCAAGTGCCTGCAGTCATTAAGTATTGAATGAATGAAATTTTAAAAGTGAATGAATGAAAGAAAAATTCTGGTTATTATTGTAAACTAAGAAACTTCCTTAATTTCATTGTATGATGACTCTTTAAAATGCACTAATGTCATGGAAATTAGTCGATACTATTTTCTAGCATTTTAATGGCTAAAGGATTCTAGAACAGGCTTTTACACCTAACAAAATCAATTTGTAGATTATCTGATGTATTTTTTCTGCATTAACATTTACAGTTACTTGAAATTCGTGGTAGAATTAAATAGATGATAGCAAAGTAGAAAACTTAGTAAACAGAGAGATACATATGTCATTTAACTGTGGGCATGGTCATTTAACTATAGGCATGTTAAAAACTTCTACCTAAAATAATAATTAGGTTAAATTTGTTTTATTTCATTGAGGTTTAAACAATAACTTTTTTGTTCTATTTACACAGATCCATCCTTTTGCAATCCTTGCTGTAATTCTTCCATTCAGCATCTTGAACTATGATCCACCTCAAAAGGATGAATTTTTTGGCACTTGCATTCAACACCTTAATTCTTACTTAAGTAGGTATATTGTTTGGTAATACAATGATGAGGAGGTTGGAGGATATTGTTGCTCTTTTTTAAGGGACAATGATGATAGCCAGGAATTTTATATCTTAAAATATGTTTTGGATCAATTTTTGGAACCTTTTTATTATGAAAAATGTCACACATTAAAAAGTGAAAGAACTGAACAAGTAGCACCTATAAACTCAGAATCAATAATTGTGAACATTTTATTATCTTTGCTTTACTATTTGTTTCTCTTGCTCTCTGATTTTTTTCCAAGCTGTATTTCAAAGTAAGTTGTAAGTTGTGACCCCTCACCCCTAGCTGCTTAGGCAGACTCCTAAGAATAATGATCTCCTAAGTCACCACAATACTATTTTCACACCTAAGAAAATTAAATCCCTTGATAGCTAATACACAATCCATTTTTTTCTTTTCCATTCTGGTATATTACAAGATACTGAATATAGTTCCTTGTGCTACACAATCCACTTTTAAATCTTCCTCATTATTCTCAAAATGCCTTATTTAGAGTGGTTATTTTGAACCTGGGATCCAATCAAGCTTCACTCATTCCATTAGGTTATCTCTTTAGTCTCTTCTCTGCTTTTTGTTTTGGTTGGTTTGTTTGCTCTGCACTGACTTGAGGGAAAGAATTTTATTTTTTTCTAATTTTATTATCTTTTCAAATACATAGAAAAATTGAAAGAACAGTGTGACAAACATCTGTATACTGTACACCCACAATGTAGCTTTTGAATAATGATTAACATTTTGCTGCATTTGCTGTGTGTATATGTGGTGTGTGTATGTGTGTGTATATGATTAACTGTTTGAAGCATCAGCACTAAATACTTCAGGTTATAAGGACATTCTCCTATATAAATACAATATCAGTATCACACTTAAGAAAATGAACAAGTACTATATACTACCTACTGAGTCCATAATAAAAGTTCCCGGTTGTCACCAAATTGTCTCAAATTTTTTAAAAAGCAACTAGTGTTGAATTGGTTATGTCACTTTCTCCCTATCCTTTTTTTCCCTTGATCTTTATTTTTTTGTAAAAGAGATTGGCCATATATTGTGGATTGCGCCTGGATTTGTCTGAGTGCTTTCTTTTAACTTGCTCCTCCATCTTCTGTATTTCTAGTAAACTGGAATTTAGTTATTGATGCTGAATTAAATTCAGATTAAACATTTTCAGCAAAAATGCCTTATAAGTGATGCTATATACCTGATATTTGTGTTACATCTAGGGACATATAACATTTGACTGTTTCTGTTAATTTTAATGTAGAAAACAAATATTTCTTAAAGTCCTTAGTAGATGTTTATTAATTGTTGGAAAGGTTGCTGCTCTGGGGCTGATTATTATGAGTCTCTTAAAAAAGTCTTTACATAGTGTTTCAGTACTGGAAAAAGTGAAATAAAAATATTCCTTCCTACTTTTGGCCTTAGCAGAAGCAGCATGTGAGGATAACAGAGGCAGGAAATTATTATTTTTTCTTTCCATTCTTTATTTTGGGTTCTGAATGTTGTTTGGTTGTTTGGCCTTCAAGGAAAAGGGATTTACAGGGCTTCTCTTCTCAGACCCATACCTCTTACTTGCCAATTACTGCCTTTTCAGTCAACATTCACCAAATACTTTATTGTCAGGCAGTCTTTTAGTCACTGGGGATACAGGAGAGAATAAAGACAAATAGACTTTACCATCATTGAATTTACTTTCTGGTGGGGTGAGACTGGTATAAACAATAAATGAATACATAAGGTCAGGTGGTGATAAGTACTCAAGAACACTAGGGCGGGGTAGGTGTGGAGGATGGAGGATGGTGGGGTGGGTGGGCTGGAGTGCCATTTTAGATCTAGGAGTCAGGGACCGCCTCCTGGAGGAGGTGTCATTGACCATGAATTGAACGAAGTGGGAGAGTGATCCATGGCCAGAGGTGGGGAAGAGAACCCCAGCACAAAGAAAGCAAGTACAAAGGGCCCTGAGGTGAGAGCATGCTTGATTTCTTTCTGGAACAGCAGATTCAATGTGGCAGGAATAGAATGAGGGTGACTGATTTGGTAGGGAAAGTGGTTGGAGAGGCAGCCAGAGACTCTCTTCCTCAGAGCTTTTTGCTGTGCTAGAAGAGTAAGAAATCCTCATTCTGTCATCCACCAAGCAACTAATACTTAAGTAGTAGCTGCTATGTCCAGCATAAGGTGCTAGGCTCTATATTAGGGTATGTTTCTCTAGACCTGTAGATCGCTAGTTAGGCTGTGTGAGACCAGTATAAATATATCAATTGTGTCAGTATCATGTTCTTGGACTTTTCTATGTGTTTGTGGGATCTGTAGGCCAGATCGTGTCTTACTATGTCTAGTACTGTGTCTCTAATAGACAAGTAAATTGGGACTGTGATATGTGTATGTTTATTTGTGTATGGGTGTATGCATTGTGTAGCATTATATATACCCCCTTTTAGTAACACAACTATATACGGAAAGATGAGACTTTGAATGTGCTCTCCTGGTTGTTCAATTGTGTGTCAACAACCAGAAGGAAATGAAAGTACTTTTTTTTTTCTTTTCAAATAAAAGATACAAGAGATGAGAGGTTGAAAAGTACAGCTTTGATTTTTTTTTTAAGACTTACTGAGAGACTAGAAAATTCTTGGAGACCTTATATTAGCAAAATTTTGATTAGCTAATAGATAAATAATTTTCTTTACTTTGAGTAAATGTTAGTTTTGACATACCAGTTTTGCTGGTAGAGATCATCATTATTAACCTTGTTTGTGAATTAATCTTGCTTTACTAAATAAACTCAGCAAAACATTGAAAAGATTTAACATCTTTTTTTGTCCTTTGTAAGGGCATTGCTACTAATGGGGCATTTTAGATGATCCCTTCCTTCTCATCAGAAATATCTCTTGAATGAGGTAAATCAGGTGCATAACCTGAAGCTGTATACCCTGGAACAGTCACCATCACCTGGATGACAGCTAAGGGAAGAGGTGCTAGGTGAGACCTGAGCTTCATATGTGTCTACTCTCAGCCTGGAGATCTGAGCAGCGCAAGATAGTGGTTCAGGATCCAGAGCTGGACTCTCCAGGTTAAACCCGACCCTCCACTTGGCTAGCCCTGTGACTCAGGGCAAATCATTTAATTTCTCTGTGCCTCAGTATACTCAGTGCATAAAGCAGAGATAATAATCACTCCTGCTATACACTGAAGTGAGGTTTAAATAAGGTGATATTTGTAAAGTGCTTAGAATGATACCTAACAGATGCTGAGCACTGTTATCATCAACACAGAGAGACTGGGATCACTTCTTATTTTAAATACTATACTGACCTTTTGTTTTGAATCTTTCTGTTTTCAAGGCAATTTTAAAAACTTTTAAAGGAAGTATAAAAATAACAAAAACATTCACATATCCTTTATATATATATGTGTGTGTGTGTGTGTGTGTGTGTGTGTGTGTGTGTATGTGTGTATATGTGTGTATGTATATTACGAATTTATCCAAGTTGAATCACCCAAGGAATCAGCACCCAGCTCAAGAAACAGAATATTAGCATTGTATCCTCCTCCCCTGGTCCCCTCTCCTACTCTACCTCCATCCAGAGGTAACCACTTTACCACTATCCTGACTTATAACAGATTAATTTTGTCAAGGCTGTGTTTTTATCTGTTTTTAAAAACCTGGTTTTACCTGAATAAAATATGTATTTATATATATGTGAGACAGCAGTACATTTAATTTTTTTTAATCTTAATTTTGTTCTAGGTATATTGGATCCTCTCATGTTAGTGTTTCTTGGTTTCTCTCTGGCCACACTTGAATATTTTCCAGAAGATCTACAAAAGGCAATTTTTAACATCAAATTCTTAGCCAAATTAGATTCTCAACTTGAATGTATGTATCTACATTTTACTTTAATAAATTATCATTTGTATTTTGTATCCGTGTTTCAGCTCTACCTATATACTTACCAAAGCATTTAAATGTAAATGTTTTTTTTTCTGTTTATTAAAGTATTTCTGATTATTGTAGAGAATTTGGAATACAGAACAATAGAAAATAGAAAATATAAGATTATTCATAACCTTACCACAAGTGAAACTACCACTTTTAATGTTTTGGAGTGTTTATTCTGTCTCTCTCCTGCCCTCATGTATATGTTTTTATAAATATATATATATAAAACAAAATTTGGATATATTCACTTTTGTATGTTGCCGTTTCTCATTGAACTATATTTTGAACAATTGAATATTTTTTGATGTTATGAATTTTTAGTGTCTACAGAATCTGCCATTATGTGGAAGTAATAAAATTTATTTGTTATCATGTAGGTTGTTTTCAGTTCTTCATTACTATAAATAATGATTGTTATACATGAGTCATTGCCCTTGTCTTTGTTTCCTTAAGATAGAGTGCTAAATGTGGAATATTAGGTGAATGAAGATTCTTCGGTAGTATTTCTTAAAATGTAATTTTAATATTCATAATTATTGGAAACAACAGGTGTTTGTTCTAATCATGCCACTGAATGTAGTAATTTAAAAAAAACAAAGCATGTATATGCAAATGAAATGATTTTATAATATGAGAATAAAAGTTACAGTCAATGATGGGAATAAATGAATGTGAAAAATGGATTGTCTTTGCAAGGTTAAAGATATCATAGTCCATTAATATATATTTTTTAATTTCAGTGTTACGTTCATCTTTAAATCTGAGAGTCCAATTTCGTCTTATGGAATTAAATAGAGCAGTCTGCTTGGAATGTCCTGAATATCAGATTCCATGGTTTCACGACCGATTCTGTCAACAACAGTATAATAAAGGTTTGAGTTTTCTTTGGGTCAGAAAGTAAAGCTTAATTCTGAGGTATATTATTAGGTAGTGCACTCTTATTATTGTTAAACCTAACCATGACACCAGAGTTCCCAAGACAGCCATGACCTGTATAATGGGAACATTTTGTAGATGAGATATGTGTTGTATGAATTTCTTAATACTTCGGACACAACCTCTTTTGGTTGAAAGCCAAAGAACTTGTACTGAATTTAGTATCACTGCTTATTGTATTACATTGAAGCTCTTGTTGGAAATATTAATCTTTATTTTTCAGTTTTAGCCTTGGGTTGATTTTCATTCAAAAACTGATTAATTTAAATGAACTAATTATTTTATTTTCCTAAAGATACTGGCAGCATGAATGGAGCACAGCAGCAGATTTATCAAATGTTAGCGGAGATACTAGGAGGAATCAATTTTGTGAAAGCCTCGGTTCTTACACCTTATTATTACACGATTGGTAAGTCTTCGGGAGGTTACTAGCTACTTTCAGAAGATCAAACTATTCTAAATGGAATTATCTCCTCAGTTGGAATTTTAAAATGTTTATTTGAATTTTTTCATTATCTTGAAAATTTTCAAATACACAAAAATGGAAAGAACAGTACAATGAATTCTCAAGTTCCAATGGCCCAACTTCGATAACCAACAGCATTTTGCTGTTCTTCAAAAAATTTTTTTAAAGGTCAGTCTTTCACCAGTTCTAATTGAAACCAGATTCAGATTCACTGAACATTTCTGGATCTTCAAAAGATTCTGTTCTCTTCACTCAGTGAGGTAAAGTCAGGAAATGACTTCGCACCTCAATTTCCTTGTTTTAAGTTCATTTCAAAAACTAAATTAGAATATCCACCTGGACAGAGATTTCCATAGGTATGTGCTCAACCCAAACATAGGTAACCTTGTTTCTCAGTGGTCTAGCAGTAGAAGGTATCCTGATTTAATTGTGAATAATAGAAAGCGGATGGGCTAGCTGATATACTGGTTGGCAATATAAGAGTTTTTAAAGTTTGCTAAATTCAAATAGTGGGTTTAAGTGAAAAAGTGAGATTTTAAGAGGATTAAAAAGCCTTCTAAATTTAAGTTTAGAAGACATCTGCATATATACAGGATGTTTTAAAGGATTAGAAGCTTGATATACATTAATAATGAAAATGGCTGCTCAACGTCAAATACTATTACAAACCATATTATTAGTAATAACAAGAAAATCCATAGTCCCACTGTATTCTGTTCTTCAGACACATCTTAGTATTGTATTCTTTTTTTGAGTATTGCATTTTATGAAAAACAGTGACAAGTAAACAAAGGAAATCATGTCTTAGAACAAGGGAGGACTGGGACTTCATGGATTTCAATCCTTGAGCAAGTTCTTAAACCTCTGAACCTTATTAGTTTCTTCCTCTGTGAAATGGGAATAATAATATTTCCTTAATAGGATTAACTGAAATATTGCATGAAAAGTGCTTAGCACTACCCTTTGAACTTAGTGTTCAATAAATTTTATTTTAAGAAAGGTAGAAATGTTTAGTCTGAAAACTATAAGTCTTATGGTAAACATAATTGTTTTAAAATGTTTGAAGGGTTATTATTGTGAAAGAAGAATTAGATGTCTCTATCTCAAGGGTAAAAAAATGGTAAAAAAATTAAAGTAAGCAGATTTTAACTCAGTATAAGGAGAATTTTATGAAAGACTTGTCAAAGCCTTGTGAAGAAGAAGTGTTCAGGCAGAGGCTGATCAGATGGTGGGGTGTGTGTATGTGTGTGTGAGATTTCTGTGCTTGGCAGGAGGCTGACCCAGATGGTCGTTAATACCCTCATCTTGCACTACCGAACACATACTCTCAGTTGTTTGGTTTTAAATTAGTCAGGATTAGGTTTACCTATGAGTGACAAAAATCCACAAATAACAATAACTTAACAAAGTTTATTTCCTTCTTCCTTACACATAAGGTGTCCAGGGCTGGGATGCCAGCTGCACAGACATTAAGGATCCAGGATCTTTGTACTTTATCATGTCTACCCATCTTCAGCATGTAGCTTCCACTTCGTGGTCTGAGATGGCTGCTTCTGCTTCAGCCAACACATCTACAATCCAAGCAAGAGGGAAGGAAAAGGAAGGGTGCCCCTTTAAGCATAGTTACCTAAGCTTGCAGTACCATTTTAAATTATACCTCATGGCCACACTTGCCTGCAAGTGAGTTTAGAGAATGTGGTTTTTAGATGGGAGGGGTATAGCTCAGTGGTAGAGTACGTGCTTAGCATGCACAAGGTCCTAGGTTCAATCCGCAGTACCTCCATTAAAAAAAAAAAGGAAAGAAAAAAGAAAATGTGGTAGGGGGAGTTCTTTTTCTTAAATTGAAGCACAGTTTACAATGTTGTGTCAATTTCTGGTGTACAGCATAATGTTTCAGTCATACATGTACATACACATATTCCTTTTCATATTCGTTTTCACTATAGGTTACTACAGGATATTGAATATAGTTCCCTGTGCTATATAGTGAAAACTTGTTGTTTATCATTTTATGTATAGTAGTTAGTATCTGTAAATTGTGAACTCCTAATTTATCCCTTACCAACTCCTTTAACCCCTGGAAACAGTAAGTTTGTTTTCTACGTCTGTGAGTCCGTTTCTGTTTTGTGAATAAGTTCATTTGTGTCATTTTTTTAGATTCCACATATAAGTGATATGATACAGTATTTTTC
Source organism: Vicugna pacos (assembly GCF_048564905.1). NCBI lineage: Eukaryota > Metazoa > Chordata > Mammalia > Artiodactyla > Camelidae > Vicugna > Vicugna pacos. Next base: position 42,887,773 of record NC_132991.1, on the reverse strand, counting down.
TTTCTCTTTCTGGCTTACTTCACTTAGAATAATGATCTCCAGGTCCATTCATGTTGCTGCAAATGGCACTATTTTATTCTTTTTTATGTCTGAGCAGTATTCCATTGTGTGTGTGTTTGTGTGTGTGTGTATATATATATATATATATATATATATACACCACATCTTCTTTATCCAGTCATCAATTCATGGACATTTAGATTGTTTCCATGTCTTGACTATTGTAAATAGTGCTGCTATGAACATTGGGGAGCATTTATCTTTTTTTTTTTTGCATTTATCTTTTTTAATTGGAGTTTTCTCCAGATATATGCCCAGGAGTGGGATTGCTGGATCGTATGGCAAATCTATCTTTAATTTTTTAAGGAATCTCCATTCTGTTTTCCATAATGGCTGCACCAAACTGTGTTCCCGCCAACAGTGTAGGAGGGTTCCCTTCACACCCTCTCCAGCATTTATTGTTTGTGGACTTTTTAATCATGGCCATTCTAACTAGTGTGAGGTGATATCTCATTGTAGTTTTGAAGAAAATGTGGTTTTTATTTGGGTGGCCATGTACCCAGCTAAGATTTAGGGACTCTTATTAACAGTGAAGGGAAGTGTTAGGTATTGGGTGACAATTTGCCGTCTCTGCCAAAGTTACTTTAAAAGACAGATACACTCCTGTTTAACTGTGCTGTTTAAAAGATGTATACTCCTACAAACCAGACATAGAAAACAAACTATAGTTACTAGAGGAGAAAGGCAGGGAGGGATAGATTAGGAGTTTGGGATTAACAGATACACACTACTGTATATAAAATAGAGAAACAACAAGGACCTGCTGTATAGCACAGGGAAGTATATTCACTTTCTTGTAATAAGCTATAATGGAAAAGAAACTGAAAAATACATATATTTATGTATGTATATGTATAACTGAATCACTTTGCTGTACACCTGAAACTAACATTGTAAATCGACTATACTTTAATAAAAAAAAAAGAATAAAATTTTTTTAAAAGATAAATATACTCCTTATAAGTAATGCTCACAGAAGAAAAGGCACTACAATATGAATGTAAAAAGAGTCTGTAATCCCATTTCATAATAATTTAAAATTACAGAGCACCAACTTTAGGATAGGCGTGACAGCTGGCTCTTTATTCCTCTTAGCACATTTTATTCTTTTTATTTGTTTTGCTGATATTTATTTCAAACTAGAAATATTATATATCCATTGTAAAACATTTGGAAAATACATAAAAGTGAAAAGAAGGGAAAAATTACATGTAACACATGTAATTAGGACTGAAACTAGGATTATTATATCCCAAGCCCATTGTAATTCCAATTCATATTTGTACCTCATGCTGTCAAGAGGCTTATTTGTATGTGAAAAAATATATAAATCATTAAACGTAAGATTTAATCAGTAATATTTGTGTGTAAGGATATGGTATACCTATGATAATACAATAGTATGATTAAGAACTAGGGATTGGGAGCATTGCTTAAGGTATTAAAAAAAACACTCACTTATATGCTACCTAACACATGCTTATAGAAAAACCAGAAAGGACAGATAACAAAAAAAGGAAAATCTTTACTTTTAGTGTCTGTTCTCTTTCCAACTTTTTTTTTTCATTTTCAATGATATTTGTTGTTTTCTTTCTAATTTTACAAGCAATACATGTTCATGTTTACAAGCAATACATATTTTTTAAAGTTCTGACTTTTTAAAAACCAAAAAAGGCTTATTTTATAGTATTTGTAACTTTGTTTATATATTGTGAATATTTTTCTATGCCAACAAATATACAAGATTTTTAATGACTGCCTAATTTTTCAGTGAATGAGTATGCTATGATTTATTAAGGTTTTTTGCTGGTATTTGCATCTTTCAAAAACAATGCTGCAATTTCATATGAAAACAACAATAGTAATTGATACACTTACATTTTCCTTATTATGTTAGATATTATTTTATTTTATATATAATAAACATTTATTATGTCCCTCTAAGGTTCACAAATAGTTGTATTTTATGATAAGGAAACTTAGGTTTATGATAGGAAACTTAGAGGTTGTTTGCCCAAGGTTATATAGCTGACAAATGTCAAAGCCGGGGTGACCTAGGCATTCTAGCTCCAGAATTCACTCTTTTAATGAGAAAACTGTGTTTCATGTTTGATAATTGACTGAAAGATGCTTCAGTTCCCCAGTTTCCCTTATATGTAAAAAGTAGGTAATTAAACCTATTCTTTCTTCCTTTTCATTCATTTTTTTTCATTTTTCTTTTTTGCCTTGATTTCAATACTTTTATGATTATTTTTACTATGAAAAAATTTCAAACATACAAAAATAGAGAGAATAGTATAATGAACCCCCATCCAGCATCAAAAATTATCAACACTTAACTAACCAGAGTCCCACGTGATCCCGTGAGCAGGTCACAGATAATATATCATTTCAGAATGTATGTCTAAAAGGATACATAACCACAGTACTATCATTTTCACCCCTACAATTATTCATAAGAATTTGTTAGTGTTACATAGCTTATCAATGTTCAAATGTCTCAATTATCTTTTATATGTTTTATTTTGTTAAAATTGGGATCCAGATTATACATTTGATTTGTCTTTTTACATTCTACTTTCTCTCTTTTTTCCCCTTACAATTTATTTATTGAAAAAAAATTTTTTTCATATTTTGGACTTTTCCAGTTTCAACCCTGTGGTGTCATTCAACATGCTCCTGCATCCCCTGTTTTTCCTGTAAACCAGTAGTTAGATCTAGAGTTTTAATTAGATTAAGTTTAGTGGGGAGTTTTTGGCCAGCTCTTTCACAGGTGGTATGTGCTTCTTACTGCATCTTGTCAGAAGACATATGATTCTGGTTGTATTCTTTTTACTATATTAAGGCTCATCAGTGTGTTTGTATGTCATCAGCTCACCCATTAGGAAGTTCTCCCATCAGCTTTTCACCTACTGATTTTAGCAGCCATTAAAATTATTGCCTAAATCCATCATTCTTCAGGATGACGCAGTAGTGATATTCCACATCTATCATTTCTTCTGCATTTATTAGTTGGAATTTGCCTGAAAAGAACTTCCCTGCATCAGCTATTTAGTTACCGTATGTGCAGGAAGGACGAGGATACATGCTTGAATCTTTGTCTTTACCAATTTTCACATGAGTTGCTTTAGCTTCCTCCAATTGTGACCAAGAGATTTAAGGGGATTAAAATAAAACTCCTTAATGTGATTTGGCCTAGTGCAGAGCTAAATATAGCCCCTGTGCTATACGATAGTTTAATAATACTTGCTGGTTGATTTTTATTGATTGATTTTCAAAGAGGCGCTCTTGTACTAGACCGTATAAAATAAGTTGGATAATTAGTGAAGTACCTTATTCTGTGTGTGTGTGTGTGTGTGTGTGTACGTGTACATACCTGTATATGTATTTAAAATATATCTTAAATTTTGACCTGTAAGAGTGTATCTAATTCATACTATTTATTCTTGTACTTCCTTATAGATTTTGAGTGTATCTTGGATAAAAGAAAAAAACCTCTTCCATATGGAAGCCATAATATAACTTTGGAAAAACTTCCAAAAATGTACTTGGAATCAAATACTCAAATAACTGGATCAAGACTGCCACCAGGAGCTGAAAAGTAACTCTCTCAGTTTCAGATTTTGTTATCTAAATGTTAAATGTGTTATAATTTAATGAACTCAGCTATCAAGGATTGATTATAGTAGAATCTGCTCATGTACTTCATGTGTTCTACTGACATCTTTGCTTTTCTTGTGCCTTTCTGCCTTAATGTCCATCCTTCACTGTCTGAAGTCTAGTGGTCTCTAAAGAGCTAACCTTCAAGTTGTCCTCAGTGGAAGTAAATATTATCTTCTTTGGACCTCCCATGCCTCCCTACTTTTCTGATAGCACATAGCTGTTTCTGACACTGCATTACAGTAACTATGTTATATGTTCTCTGTTCAATTATAAGGTCTCTCTTTATTCTGCTATCCCTCACAGTGCCTTACATATGGTAGGTGCATAATAAATATGTATTGGACAAAAACCAAATAGATGAAAGCATGCAAATACTTAACTATAATTTGGTTTAATTCTAATGAGTAGGATCACTTGTCATTAATTACTAATTTAAATAGAAAAATAATTTGGTATACTCATTTATTCATTTGGGTTTTTTTAGTTTATAAAAATGCAACCTTGTTCCTGAAGGTGTATAATTATTCAGTTTCTTATTTAATTTCAGAAGTAAATATTTATTTTTATCTCATGTAGGATTGCTTTGGAATTTTTGGATTCGAGAGCATTTTGTAGAAACATCCCTCATTTAAAAGGAAAATCTGCTATGAAAAAACGACATTTGGAAATTTTGGGGTATCGTGTAATTCAGGTATGAAATACTTACATAATTCAGCCTCTAAAAAACCCAGAGACACTGGTTGTACATGTGTCCCCTTTCAATGTGAAAGTTGTAGAATTATCTTTTTTTTAATATTAAAAAAAAGTTATATTAAAAATCTCAGAAACAAAACACCCTGTATTTTTTTTTGAAGAATAGTAAATAAAAATCTTTTAAAAAATTGTCTCTAAAAGACCTCTTGATTTTTATATTTATCTTACAATAAAGGTAGGATAGCATTGTTGAGAAAGACTAGTGTATAAATATGAGAAAGACAAATGGGAAAAAATGTCCATTGTTGGTATTGTAAGAAGAGGAGGATGAAAGAAGCTGTGAGGCAGAAAAGGGTCTTCCAGGTGTTGCCATGAAGAAGGACCCACTTGGCTTCCAAAAAGCATTCAAAGGCTATGCTTATGTAAACTAATGTCTTAGGGTTCTTAGAGCTCTGCTCAGTATGCTTAGAAGTCTTCCCTGATGTTTTTTGTTGTTGCTTTAAAACTTTCATTCATACTGCATTACTTATTTTACAGATCCCTCATTTTGAATGGAATTCTATGGCACGGTCAACAAAGGATGCTCGGATGGACTACCTGAGAGAACAGATATTTGGAGAAGGCAAATCATGATAGTAGTTTTTATTTAGAATTAGTTATCATGGTGTGTCATATTTGAACTTATTTTAATTAAGTGGCTTGACTCAAACACTAATAGTGTAGAATTGACTGATTTCAGGGTCAATTGAATAGCTTATAAACACATTTTACAATGGAATACTTTCCCTACTATCTGGTTGGGAAATTGTTTTAAAATTCTTGTTTTAAAATTCTTAACATAAAACACATGTAGCTTTTAAGAAACTTAACTTGTTTACAGTTCATTCTTTGAGTGCATACTATGTGCCAGGAACTGTTTTAGATGAGGGATGCTGCAGTGAGTACAATGTATCTTTCATGGGTTGAGTCAAACAAAATAAATGAATAAAATTCATTATACCTTAGATGATATTAAATGCTACGGAGAAGAATTTGGACCGAGGTGGGGGGGCAATAAGAATATTGTGGGTAGGTGTCATTCACATAGAGCAATCTGGGAAAGGCTCACTGAGGGGATGTTTGAGTAAAGACTTAAGGAGCTATCTACGGGTAGAGTACTCTAGGCAGAAAGACCAGTAGCTGCAAAGATCCAGAGGTGGAAATATTCCTGGCATGTTTGAAAATAGCAAGGAATGCATTGTGGCTGGAGCAGAACAAGTAGGAGGTGGGGGTTGGAAGTATATTAAAAGATAACAGTGTCAAATATACATTACCTGATGACTACCCTGAGTGAGATGAGAGGCTACTGGGAGTTTCTAGCAAAGAAATAAGAACTCATATTTGAACCTGATCACTTTTGCTACTCTGTTGAGATGATGAGAAAAGACTATAGTGGGGCAAGTGTATAGGCAGGGAAACCTGTTAAAAGTTCTTTGCAATAATCCAGACAAGAAATGGATGGTGGCTCGGAGAGAGTAGTAGCAGTGGAGGTAAAAAGAAGTGGTCAAATTTTTTAATGCATTTTGAAGGCAGAGGCAACAGCATTTGATAGCTGATTGGATAATGTGGTATGAGAGAGAGGAGTCAAAGATAATTCTGTTTTTGTCCTGAGGAACTAAAAAGGTGTCACTGCCAATGACTGAGATGGGGAAGTCTATGGAAAGAGGAAAGTGGGCCATGGGAGGAGGTCATGAGTTTGGTTTTAGACATGTTGAATTTTTGATGCCTTTTAAATATCCAAGTGGAGATATCAAATGGACAATTCAGTAAATGAGTCTGGAGGTCATGGGAGAGGTCCAGGCCTCAGATATAAATTTGTAAATTGACAGAAGTATTTCATGCGATGATAGTTGATGAAATCCCTAAGAGAGGGTGAATGGAGGAGAGGTCAGGTGTGAAGACGGAGGTTCAGGCACCCCATCTTGAGGTCAACAAGTAGAACCAGAAAAGGAAACTGGGCAGGGGTGGCCCAGGGGAGATCTGGGCAGGAGGTAGAAGGAATAATCGTAAGGAGTAATATACTTCCTAGAAACCAGGTAGAGAAAGCATTTCAAAGAAGAAGGGGTAAAAAGTATGGTAGAGAAAATACAGCTGTATGAACACTCATATTCTTTATGCAGTTGCTTGACACGTAACAATGGAATACTCCAAATTAGTTCCAAGTCAAGCTTCTCAGAAAATAACATATATAAGGATGGCAGTCAAACATGTCTATGAAAGCACGTGTGTTTAGTGATACTGAGTGATAATTAGTTGATGACTTGCAGAGAGTTGATTGTGATGGTTTTGGACAGACTGAGGCGTCAACTTGCTGTGTACACTAAGAACAAACAGCTTGAATGTAGGGTTTCACATCCCAGAAAATGGAGTAACAGTCACCTTTCTTTCTATCAGAAATTTGCTGACAGGTAGGTCTTTCATTGAAAGAATAGATAAAAGTTAAACCAATGAATATACACCCTCCTCCATATCACCCACTGGCCCCAAATTCTGCCCCAGCAGTGGAAGAATCAATCCATTTCCTAAGGACACCTCCCAATACTATTACCACAGAAACTGCAGTTAATAAATTGAAGAATGTGATTTATTGGCTTTATATTTTTAAAGTTTTCAATTTGATTTAAATGACAAACAATATACTAGTGTCGCAAAAAGAATGGAGGAAAAAAGACAACTTGAATTTGACTTTTTACTTAGAGACTTTTCCCCTTCAAATGATACCCATTTATTATATTCCTCAAATAGCATTTCCAAAGTTTTCTCACGACGTATAATCTTTAATGCACAGAATTCTTGTCATATCTTGAAACACAGGGAAAGATTTTTGCTATTTTAAACATTTTTAAAAATGTAGATGTACATGTTTCATTCTCCAATTTCATTTGTAATAGAAAATGAGTGTAAAGATATCTTAGCAATGGAAATGAAAGGATTAGAAAATAATTCAGATTTAGGAAGCTCCTTTACAGTTGATTGAGACTGATTAACAAAAGAAATAATCTGTTCAATTTAATATTTAATTTCTTAATAGAAAGTGGTTTTAGGCTCTGATCATTACATTGAAGATTCAATGACTTTGATTGAGGTTTTGATGCCCACTGCTAATCTCTTGGACAGTAACACAGTGAATAATTTCTACGTGAATCTCTGTATAGGCTTTTTAAAAACAATATATTAAAGCCCTATTATCCAAACAGACCACCTCCCAGTCTATTACGTTTTTTCACCTTCTTGTTTATAGTTTAGACAGTTTGAAGAGATTTAACCGTGTTGCTAGGCAACTAGCTCCTGAAGCGTAACGTATTTCCTTCAACATCCCAGCCCATTCTTTTTTATCATCTTCATACCTAATGGAGAAAAAAAAGAAATCAATAGTTTTTGAGAGATAGTTCTATAGATTTCCCTGTGTTAAATACACAAATGTGGTTCTTTGAGAAAACCCTACTGTCTTTTACCCAGAGGAGGATACACTTGACTGGTAGAATAACACTTGAATTCCTCCCAGAATATGCATTCTCTGAGCATATTCCCGAACTACTGGCACTGTATTTAATCTGGATGCTTAGGCAGTTAAGCCTTTTCTGGGAATCAAAGCCTGTCCAAAGATGAGGAATAATAAATTGTTAGACAGTTCATCATTCATCTTTGGACTGATAAAGATGGCTGGTCTCTGTGAGCCAAGATCAGCAAAGAGTAAGAACTGGAAAGAGCAGGGTCTATTAGTCACCTTGATTATGATTTCAGTTGTTCCCATCCACAGGTGCCCAGGATGATGCCTGACACTAGTGGGGCACTGTGTAAGAAGCTGTTCTCCCCCTTTGTTGTCTTATGTGACTACTCTTAGACTTTGCACTTGACATTAGGAAAGACCTGGTCATCCTCTCTGAATATTCAGGGTTTTAAAGATGCAGACGACTTGAATTCCTTTGAAATGTGTGCCTCTCCTCTGCCTAGTGCCTGGAATGCAGTCTTTGCATGAGAAACTCCCAATCTCTGCCTTCTTTCTGAAGCCTTTCTTGCCTTCCTCAAGAAGTTTGTTGCTTTCTCTTTATTTCTCTCATTGTCCCTTATATAGTATCTATTATAGCAATTCTCATTCTGTTTTAATTTTTTCCCTATATTTATGCCCTCAACAAGTTCAAAGTTTCTTTTGAAGGCAAGTAATGAATCTTATTTACCTTAGCATCTATTAATACTTGGCACATAGGAAATACCCCCAAATAGTTCTATGATGAGTGAATGAGATTTAAAATGGTAATTTTTAAAATCAGCTGATGCCTATGTAAGATAGGTGCTATCTGACTTAATTTCAATAATGGACCAAATTTAATTCTCTTTAACAGTTATTGTGCACTGAGTGATTTGTATATACAGAAAAGTAGACAAAATATTTTACTGCTAATAAAGGAAAGAATCTTAATTATCTATATAAATTTGTAGTAACAATTTAAATTCGATAAAGAACGGTTTGAATCTCCTAACAAAAAAGTGACCACATTTAAGCAGAGGTTGAGGTTAAACGAAGTTTAAACATTTGCTTCCTGACAGTTATATATTTTTCCTTTCAGCTTAGCCAATCCTAAATAATGGAATAATTTCAAGAAAAAATATGAAAATGGAAAAAAAAATTTTCATATCATAGTAGGAGGGTCTATAGGTACAAAATATGGTACACTGATAGTTTTCATCTCTTATTTTCATCTCTGCATGTGTGAATAGAGATTCCCTAAAATAGAACAGAGATTGCTGGCCCCCACCCACAGAGTTTCAGCAGGTCTGAGGTGAGGCTGAAAATAACAAGTACCCAGGTGGTGCTGATGCTTCCTTGGGACCACTGCAGATCACTGGTTTTCAGGCTTGACATGCAAACTGGAACCACCTGGAGACATTAAAAATACTAATGCCTGAGTCCCATGCCTAGAGATTGACTTAACTGGTATGGAGTATGGCCTTGGCATAAGGATTTTTTAAAGTTGCTCCAAAGTTTATTAACCAAATGGAAAATAATTCTACCTAAATTTAAAATTTTATAGCCAAGCAGATAATGATGAATGCTCCCTCTTGCCTTTCCCAAATTCAGTGGTTCCCAAACCCATCTGTACATTGGAATCATCCAGGGAATCTTTTGAAAGTTCCAAAGCCCAGACCATACCCCAGATCAATTAAATCACAATCAACAGAAATGGGACAGAGGTGTCAGTACTTTTTGAAGTTCCCTAGGTGATTCCAAAGAGCAAGCAAGTTTGAAAACCACTGCCCAAATCACAAAAGAAACCATAATGAGAGAGAATCCCTCATTCAGGCTGCCCTCAGCCATATAAGGGCTACTCTTAGCAGGAGATGTTATACTTCCCTTTGCTGCCTACAATTTCCTCCTGTTGAAGCAACATGGCTTTTGACCACCATTAGGAACCAGAGTGGCTCATGTGGCGTTCAGCTGATAGCACTATTCCTTAACATCAGTGTTTCTCAACTCTTGCTGCACATTAGAATAATCCGGGAAGGTTTTAGGAAATACTCATGCCCGGGCCCTACATGCAGAAATTCTGATTTAACTGGTCTGCATGAAGGTCCAGGCACTGGTATACTTTAAGAGCATCCCAAGTGATTTGCCTACTCACTCTTGGTACCTATCCCTGTTTTCCCAAAACCCTAACCTTCCCAGCCCTTCATTATTTTATCCTTTTTTCTGTTGCTTCCAGTCTCCCCCCATCTCTCACCATCTTGCTAAACCTGACCTCTTTCCTCCCTGGAAATCTTTTATAGCCACTTTTTCTTGCCCTCTACACAGATACTTACTATTACAACAACATAAGGAAATGATGTCTCAACCATAACTGGTTAAGCTATGGGCCTGTTAGCCTTACAGCTGGGAATAAGGCATCACTGGTTCAGGTATGGAACATATGTTATCCACGTTCTAGTTTCAGGCTTAGTGGTATGCCTTCACTGATCACTCTTCCAAAGCTGTACTTACACTTAAATGTGCAAGCAAATCACCTGGGAATCTCATTTAAATGGTTCTCAATGAGTAGGTCTGGGGTGGGCCTTGGGATTCTGCATTTCTAAGAAGTTCCCAGAAGATGCCAACACAGGTGGTCCACAGACCAAACTTTGAGTTCCAAGGTTCTGGACAATCTGGTGATAGGCCAGGTAAGGGCATCCAGCCTTGGGACTGGGGCTGGCCTTTAAGATGAGAGGTAAAGCATAAGTTTGGCAGCTTCTGAATGAGTATACAGCAGAAACTCATGCTCACCTCAGGAAACTGAGATCTACCTCCTGTAAACTTAGATTAGCAAGCACAGTGCCTGGACTGAAGGCAGCATGGACCACTCAGCAAACACATGTGGTGTCCTGAAGGTGACCAAATATCTGTATACCACATGCCCTGCCCCGACTGTGTGACTCTCCTCCATGACACAAGGTACACTTCTGCTCCCAAGACTTCTGGATATACTGGTTTCTATATGACATTCACTGCATTAGAAACTACGGCAAAATGCACACACATATGCATACACACACACACACACCTTCTTTTAAAATACATTCATTTTAAGCTTAACTATAAAACAGTTCAATTGAGTAACAACTTCAACTGTCATATGTGGGAGATCTGCCCAGCACCTATCTGGGAGGTCAAATGGATTGCTACTTTTCACTTTTCTTTTTCATAAAAAAGCTTTTATAACTGAATTCTCAAAAAATTGGAAAACTATTTAAATTAGATTCAAAATAGAATTAATGAATTCATGGAAAACTCAAGAGGTTAAATATTTCTTCAGAACTCTCTTTTCTTAGGAAATAAAATACTCAGGTAGAAAGGTAAGAGGTTTGGAGGTAGCCTTTGCTCTACTGGATGCCTAGAGCTTTATACTTTTAAAGCTAGAAAACGTGAGGATCAGTCGTCCAACTCTAATTTACTGATTAAGAATGGGCCCCAATAAGTTCTTTCCCAACCTCACAGCTAATTAGAAGCAATACTTGATTAAGTAAGTAGCATGTGTAAAAGTTCAGTTAGGTTCAAAAAGTGTTCAGTCTATTACCAAGAAGTAGCATACATTTTGGGAAAGTCTGGCTCACTGTTTAATTCAAAATTGTTTATCAGTTATTTGACTTAACACTTGGTTCATAAAATTGGAATGAAGAAAACTTACTTCCATATGTCATTGACTTCAGTGGGTGCAAACTCTTTGGACTCCAGCTGAATCATGGCAAAACCACCAATGGCATACAGAGATCCAGCCAGGCTGACCAAACTGATGGAACTTCTTTCTTGGGGAAATTCAGTCATTACTTCCCATCTGGGAATTATTAAAGTTACAGAAAATACAATTAATGTAAAACTTTTTAAAATGCCAAAGGTACTTACTGAACAATTATAGGAAATTATAATTTAAAAATTCAAGTAGCATAGGCATCCAAAACTAGAAGATTAAATTTGCTATTGGAGAATATCTAAATGTCCCTTTATTTGAAAGAAGTACCAGATTAGATTTTAAAGCCCTCAGTATGTCAATCCTAGAATATTTTACCTTCATCAGTTAGCACCTTCAGCAGTGGTTATCAAACTGTGTGCCATAAACAGTGGGGTTTTGGGGGCAGTTCTAGGGCTTGTAGGTCCTACTGTGTTGGATTTTACTTGAATGCTAATACAAATTTTTAAAAACTCTAATCATCATTTCTCAAGAAATCTCCAAACCCTTTTTAATAAGCATATGAGAAGGATAGTTTAGAAACTAGGGTTGGAAATTTTCTTTTGAATGACTTATATTTCATCCTTTTCAATAAAGGATTTAAGGGAACATTTTAATGTTAATAGCTATATGAAACAGGACAACTAAAGACACAATCAAATTAGCTGGGGAGTATCAAGACTCTAGAATGAGTTAGTCATTTTGATAGCTCTCTATTCCATTACTCTGACGTTAAAGATGGCCCTCATAATTTTTCTCTAAACATTTTTCTAATTATAAAAATAATATATGTACATAGTAGAAAAATCTGGAAAATATAGAAAAGTATAGAAGATGATGAATGTCACCCATGATCATGTCCTTCAGACATAATTATAAACAATATTTTGGTGTAATTTTGTCATTTTTAAAAAAGCATACAAATTTAAATACAAACATCTATCTATACCTATGAACAAAACTAAGAACATAGAGTATTTACAATTTTGTGTGCTGCTTCTTTAACTTCTTACAAATGTTTACCTACATTACATAGTCTTCAAAAACATAATTTTTAATGATCATAAAAATCTTATTCCATAAAACTTCCTTATGATTTTCAGATTAACTAAAGTCTGTTTTATAATCAGGCATACATTGTTCCTTAAAAAAGTAATAATAGTGCTCTAATTTTTTCTTCATTGCTAAACTAGGAGTATAAAAACTATATACTCATCCAAATGTGTGAGCTCAAAAATTTGAAAAAGACTAATTCTATATAAAGAACATCTGTCAAATATCTTTTCACATTAATTTTAAGCCATACAAGCTTAAAAGTGAAAATTTGAAGACAGTTATAAAGAACATAAAAGAATTAAACATCTGAAACATTCATGCTTTACAAATTTCACAAACTACATGGGTCTTTTCATCCTTAAATTTCAAATCAAATATCCCTGCAGAGACATGTATATCTGTCTCTGTGTATATAATTATTCAGAAGTGTTACCTTTGCATGACTAAATTCACAAAGCTAACAACAAGTAAGAACAAATTTATCACTCCACATTAACTTAAGGGTCGTGTGTTCCAAATTACAAACACATATAATGCATCAAGATGTTAGGTGTTTCCTATCTGTACCAGCAAAAGAAACCCCAAATAAGATACTACTTCAGTCCTTGATTCCCTGCCCTCCTCTCCCCATGTGCTAATTAGAAAGCTTAATTTTTATCCATAATTAAAAATAAAAAGTACAGTGATTCATACACTGTAGTAAGATATAGTAGCTTACTTATTGGTGACAAGGTCAAAAGCTTCAACTGAAGCTGAAAGACCATCTTCAGTGACACCTCCAGCAATCACAATTCTGCCTTTATGGACTGCCACTCCAAACATGGAACGAGGGGTTTTCATTGGAGCCAGATCTTTCCAATCTCCTTTTCTGGGGTTGTAGATAAACACCCTGTTTGTACACTTTCTGTAAACATAAAACACAACAAAATGGTCCCTTTAGAACATTCCTGATTTGAAAGAAGCAACTTCACTAATCATTTAGCTTTGCTTCTCATTTGAAATATGCAGTACAGCAGAGGATAAGAAAAATTCCAATGTAGTTTTCATCTGAACATATGTCACCAGGCAAAGGACAATTCCAAATCTGAACAAAAACTATTTTATAGCTTAAGTATACTACTGGAAAGTAGGGTCCTTTACTTTTGGCAATTGCCTAGAGGCCCAGACAGAGTACATTTTAATCCTGTCTGCTACTAAATTCAACAGAAGACATAAATAGAGTTTAAAAAAGTCACAAACCCTTTATTGTGTCTCAGTAACAAAAAAGTTTATTTCATTATCTGAATATCCTAGGGATGAGTCAGTTAAAAATTAATTAGGTTGTGAATGCACCTATTTTAAATGTAACTGTAATATGACAACTCATTTCATTTTAGTCTACCACTAATACACCAATGCGTTTTAAGAAATCTGGGACTACAGATTAGACAGCTAGCCATCTGAGCTGATTAGTAATGAGAACAATTTTAAATTAAACTAATGCTACCAGAAAAACCTGGACTTACCTGAATTATCCTTATTAGTATATTCTTCTGATTTCTTAAAGTTATCTATAATTTACTGATGGGAGTTTGAATTTCAAATAATACTTGATTAACTGGATATATTTGGTAAAGCCAAAAAGCAACCAAACAAAACCTCAACTCTTTGTGAGGACAGTTTTTTTCTTTAATTTTATAAAAGACCACATATCTGGAGCAGAAACATTTCCTTTAATATATGACTATGAATATTATCTTAAAACTTCTTCATAAGATCATGATCCAAAATCATGTTCTTCAAATTTAGTGGCAATAACTAGTATAATTCAGTGCTTGCTTTTAGGTAGTGACTTACTTTAAAGTTCCTGACTTTGGCATTTGTCAAGCAATGCTGTCTTGGTTAATCATATTCTCAAGATTAATATATTGTTACTGACAAGACCTGTATGTTTATTACTGACATATCCGTTTCCTAGTTACTAATACTACTTGGAGGAAACAATTTAAATCATTTGGCAGGGTCACTATGTAATACAGATTTTCCATTCCATTTATTCAGGAAAAATCCCCAAAATAAGATTTTGCACTAGGTAGGTTTATACTATGGCGTGCCTTTAAATATTTATTTGATGGGACTATCTGGCATTAAGGAGAGTATCAAAATTTCAGAATATGTTATCTTGGAAGATGGATAGATTGTATGAAAACCCATTGATTTTTTAAAATCATGTTTTCTGTAATATATGTCATTTAAATTAACTAATAACCACTATTAACTCCAGAATATAGAGTTCTTTAATTCTAGCACATTTCCATTTTTTACTCTCCTTTCCTGATTTTCCCCTTAAATTCGTAATGCTGACTCCTTTTCCAGGATTGGACATCTCTTAATTAAATAACCTTAGCAAATGAAGATAAGCCAAACTAGGCAGAGTTGTCAG
Organism: Vicugna pacos; assembly: GCF_048564905.1. Classification (NCBI taxonomy): domain Eukaryota; kingdom Metazoa; phylum Chordata; class Mammalia; order Artiodactyla; family Camelidae; genus Vicugna; species Vicugna pacos. The sequence continues at coordinate 42,872,644 of NC_132991.1, read as the reverse complement.
GGGCAGAAAATTTGTTCTCACTATTGAAATTGAAAATCTTCCTTTTACCAGGCAAGCTACTGTCTTAACTGACTTCTGGAGCACTCTGAACTCACTTTTCCCTCTGGGGTATAAGATCTTTCCTAATTACCTATCCCTTGAGAAGTACCTAGAAATCATTTATATGAAACGTCATTCTGTTTTTCTCACAAGAGACTGGGCGCTAGTGGGTATACCAGGTATATCTGTTCTCTTTGATCAATGCCTGTGACCAGTTGTTAAATATTTTTTTAAGCATTTTTTATTGATTTATAATCATTTTACAATGTTGTGTCAAATTCCAGTGTTCAGCACAATTTTTCAGTCATTCATGGACATATACACACTCATTGTCACATTTTTTTCTGAGTTATCATAACATTTTGTGTATATTTCCCTGTGCTATACAGTGAATCTTGTTTATCTATTCTACAATTTTGAATATTTTGAATATCACCTGCTTAGGAGTAAATAAGTGGAAGCATTGCTGAGAAAGAACTGCCCCCTTTTCAGTCACCATGCTTTTCAGTTTCTAACTCAACTATCTAAATTCTCTCTTATGAATGTGAAGCACAAATCCATGATTTTTATACACTATTGTTTTAGTAGTAATATTTTAAATATAACATTAAAGAGATACACTTAATTTTTATCTACTGATGTCTAAGTGAATAAAAAGCCCACAATTTTAATTTGGTAAAATATTATATATTATAAATTAGCCAGATAAAAGACTTGCTTATGCTCCTAAATGCTGCTTTTTTACTGTAAAAATGCTTATAATGGAGATAAGCTCATTTCTAGCAATATGCTGGGTATATACAAATTTACTTTAGCAAGTTTAAAATTTTATGCAGTTTTACTTCATAAATCATATTTAATATCCTCCAATAACTTTAAAAAATTTTATTCTGAAATTTTACTTCCAAAATACTGTAGGTGAAAACCAAGTCACATTTCAGTATGTAGATTCAAATGAAAAGAGGAATGACCCCTTGTAATAAAAAGTCACTTGGATATAAGCCATAAGGAGATTTTAGGGTACTTACTTGTCATCTGTCTTTCCTCCGAGACAATATATCATCCCCTTATGTGAAATCACACTATGGCCATAGACTTTGATAGGAAGTTTTTTAACTTCATTCCATTTTGCTGCCCTAAAATCAGAAGATTATAAAATTTATATGCTTTCAGTAAATTTCAGGTTCTAAAATTATGAATATGTTATAGGCACTCATCTACCTAAATGCTTAAGAGACGGAAATGTCATGCCAACTTACACAGGATCATAGCATAATACTGAGTCCAGTGAAGCCTCTGTTTGAAGGTCTTTACCAGCAACTACGTAGATTTTGTCATCTACCTCTCCCAGACCGAAGAGACACCTGGCTGAAGGCAGAGGTGGAAGTCCAACCCACTCAGATGCTATGTTATCAAGCTGAAAGAAAAAATATGTGAGGAATTGTGAAGCTTGTTACAGGTATACCAAAAAAAATGCACTTTATGTATTGTTTAGCAATCATTGAGATAGTCAAAGATCTCACAAGTAAAACTACAATCCAGAAGGATCATATTTTACCTCTGAATTGCCAAGAAAAATGAGAAAATCTACTTTGCTTACCAAAATAGCTAAAAGTACCCAAATCTGCAGAACTTCAAGAAAGCAAAAAGAGAAAAAAATAGTCACCAGAGATTAGTTAGAACTGTGAGCTTTCTTGTCAAATTTTCTCCCCACATTGCCTTGTCCAGGTTTGAACAAGGAATCATATTTTTAGGACACTGGGAAAAGAGATGTAGCTACCATAGGGAGGGTCAGTATGTGAGTGACCTCTGTGTGCTATATTTAACATGCTCCCAAGCCAGCACCCAGAACAGCTGGACCTGTCGCTCAGTTCACAGACAACTGGGGTGTTAAACATTATCTTTTTTCTTCAGCATTTTTAGATTCTCTATGCTTTACTTTACTACTTCGGATATACGCAGGTGTTATACCCTATAACCTATTTTTTGGGAGTTATTTGAAATACCCTTTTCTCTCTCTTTCCAATTTATATTAGGAAGTAACTGCTTGTTTTTGCTTCTGCCAATCCTGCAAGCATAAGACAGCCCTCCAAGAGCCCATCCTTGCTCTGGGATAGGTGATTCTGGTATAGCTGGCATCAACTTCAGTACTTACTATTGGTAATTTTAAGATTTTCCACTTTGCATTTTAGGATACCAAGGCCCAAGAAAACTGCTTTCTGAGGGAGCATCACAGGTTTTTTTGTTCTCTCTATTGCTACTTATATACAGCAGAAGAAAAAGGATAAAACCCAGAATAATTGAATACCAAGAATAGATGTAGATATTAAGGGCTGTATATAGAGAGGGGTCCCTATGGAAGCCTATCCCTGTCTGGTCTAGTAACCTTGGTTAAAGCAAAGCACTTATTAAAACTAGATGAGATGAGAAGTTTAATTCCCACATGTGCATTGTTAGTTTGCATTCACTAACTTCTACATCTAGATTGTGATCACTAATATTCTTATTTTTGAAAAAAAATCCTTTAACAAAAAAGTGGTGTGTAGTCTAGTAGCAATAATAATGAACATTTATGGTAGTTTTTACTCTGTTAGGCTTCATAATAAATGCTTTACACAGATAATCTCATTTAGTCCTCTAGGATAGGTACTTTTATTATCTCCATTTTACAGATGAAGAAACTGAGGCACTGAAAGGTTAAATAACTTGCCGAAGCTCAGAGAGCTTTTGAGTGATACTCAATGCAAGCTGTATAAATTCATAGTTTTTTAAAAAATGGGAACAGCAGCCATTTTAATCCCAAATTGGAGGATTTACTGCCCACAGTACTGCTTACACCCCATACTACCCCCATTAGGACACTTCCTACAACAAATGAGACAGTAGACTGCCTGCCAGGGTGTTTTGTTTTTGTTTTTGTTTTTCTTAAATAGATGAGCTGTCAAGCTATTTAACCTCTCTGGCTCCAGTTTTCTCATCCTTCAAATTAGAGTTTGGACAGAGATTACTTTAAGATGTGGTGCTGTTCAAAGATATAATGAAACTATTAATTTTATGGGGAAAACCCTCTCTTACCTAGGTAAAAAAATTCTCATAATCTAATTCTAGTATACAAAGGTCAGATTAATCCTAACTTAATACATTTTAAACAGAAGTGACCAAGCAGAGAATTTAAAACCTGAAATTCTCATATGTATGTTTTCTTGTGAGTCATAACCCTCTTTTATGGTCAGATGTTTTTATCCTGGCATCTTGTTCCACTATTTATGCCTTTTAAAAGGAGCAAGACATGGGACATGACAGGGAGGTGACCCTTTCAACTCTGCATAACTGTTTCTGTAGCTATATAGAGCATCAGGCAGGTTTCTTTTTTTTTTTATTGAGTTATAGTCAGTTTACAATGTTGTGTCAATTTCCAGTATAGAGCACAATCAAGCAGGTTTCTTGAACCAGAAACGAGAGGCTGTGTCATAAAAGTAAGGGCAGTTAACAGGATGGAAAAGAATAAAGATAAGGCTATAAATATTCTTTGGATCTATGGTTTCTAGGTATCTGTCTGTCTGTCTGTCTGTGTTTTGATGTCATTTTTACTCCTAGATATAATTATTGCCTTTTCAATTGAATTTGCCCTTTCTGAAATGTATCTGAATTTAAAATTGGGACTTAGAAAAATTTCTAGCTCACATTCAAATAGTTCTGATTACACCTTCTATTTTATTGTTACATTTCATGGTTAACATTCTTTAATGGAACTTTGAAAATTAAGAAGCATGGTTAACATGTATTATTACAATTACATTTTTCAATATTAGAAAAAACTAGTTAAAGGGTGTATTTTGTCAGTGCACAGTATGTCACACACTTTGAGAGCACATAGTGACTGTGGTATGACATTCTACACTTACTTATCTTTGGCCTTTCCAACTCAAGTGCCCATAAACCCTAGACCTATGACCTAAACAAACTCTTGAACTATCTGTATGCTATAAAGTACTGGTACTGGATTATTGAAGATGAAGGTTAAGTCACTGATTCCATCATAAACTGATAAAGTATAATACATTATTAATATGAAACAAACTCCTTTCGAACAAGCTACAAAGAGGCTGTTTAGGAGGATTTGTTTTCTTGGAAACGTCTATGGTTTGATAAAGTAGATTAAGTTGTAACAATGTCTAAGTACAACTCTGATCCAAATAAATGTGATCATTTGTCATAAATAAAAATTATCATAAATTAAAAAATTTAAATACAATTAATCAATTCAAATTAGTGACACTTGTGCAGAAAAGTTTTTCCTAGAAAGTAACTCAAAGTGTGTAAAATACGTATACAAGTTCTTTTCCTTTTCAATAAAATTATATTTTAGGCAGTAACCATAAATAAGAGATGAAATGCTACCTCCAGGAAATTTGAATCAAGGAAACTTAGGAAAAGGTAGAAAATCTGATCAGTTATAACTTTTTTTTTTTGTAATGTGTAAATACTTTGCTTTTGGGAAATACAGTAAGCTATTTTTCAGAAAGAGGATACAAGATTAAATTTAGTTTTTATTAAAATACTGGGCTTTAAAGCATTATAGTCACCATCAATGATAAACATGACATTTTGGGTTAAAGAGCAGAAAGAAAATCATGAGCCATCACTTATACATTAATTAGAACCTCATTCATCAACAGAACTTTTATTGAATATTAACAAGCAGTTAACTGATCTAAATATTTGTCAGCCCTCGAAGCAGTGAAAATGCAAGGGACTGGAAAAGGATGTCAAGCAGAATAAAATGCAATGCAAGCCTCTTGAATAATTCAGAAATCAGCTAACAGGACGGTGAGTAACAGCCTTTCTTTTATGTCTCTACTTACATGAAAATAGCCTTTCTTACCTGGAAGAAGTATGACTGTAGAGGCTGATCTTTATTTTCTTCATCCACATATAGTCCTCCAACCACATATACCTGATTCTGTTGGGTAACAATGCTGGAATGATTTCTGGGGATCTGCTCAGCCAGTGCAGTAAGGTAGCATTCATTTTCTGTGGGATCATAAGCCACTGCAGCTGTGTCATTAATCAAGAGGATAAGGTCTTTGACAAACATTCCATGCCTGGGAATGTCATTCAGGTAACCAGGAAGTAAATCTTCATCACCAACATCACCATTTACCTCACCAGCCCCAGCCTTCTCTGCGTTTTTGCTAGGTTCTGGGAGTTTGCCTGCAAAGGCATCTTTGAGAACTTTGATTTTTTTCTGGAGTTCTGGGTTGCTTTTAATTATATCATCTCTCTCAACATGATCTTTAAAATATTTTTCTGTCATAAGGCGAAAACGGATACAATCAAACACTTCGCTAAGGTTTTTAACCCGGTTTTCTTTGTCTGTTCGCACCCATTTCATCACTGCCTCAAATACTGCTTCTTCCTTCTCTACGTTGAGGCTGTCATTTGAAATGACTGAGATCAACTCCTGTGGAGACAGTTGCATAAAGTCCTCTTCCTTACAAATCTGTACAAAGCGATCAGACACAAACTCACGGGCAGAGATGGCGAGTCTTGGGCAGTCAAGCAGAAGTCCTAATCTTAGGATAGCTAGGCAGTTACCAGGAGCAAGTCTTTTCTGAAGATAAGAAACGCAAACAGTGAACACCGAGGGGATCTGAAAGCGGCTGGCCAATGCAAAAATATCTTGCACATTTCCATCGTTGAGATCAATACTGGCAGAGTATAGATACTTAATGATTAAATCAAGTACAGCAGGATCCACATTATCTAATACTACCTCCTTTTTTTTCTCCTCATCAATTTCAGATAAAAAATACTCACGGAAGTAAGGACTACAAGCTGACAAAATCAATCTGTGGCAAGGAAGGCTTTTGTCACCTGCTTTTAGGGTGCAATCGATGAATTTTTTCTCATCCAGGAGATCTTTTAGACCATCCTGAAGAAGGGTGGATTGGTAAAGCCGCAGTTCCTCTGCGAGTTCCCGCTGGGAATCCATTTTGTGAGTAACCTAGGTAAGGAAGGGGACACTAAGGCCTTAGCTCCTCACAGCACACAGGTCTAGCAGTAAAAAGGCAGATCAGTGTGCTTTGCCCAGCTTGAAGCCTTTGCAATTTAATCCCACCAGCTAAATATAGATACCAACTCTAACAACGGGAATTTAGGAGAGCTAGTTTGGAAAGAAGAGTTGTTCTTGCAGCTGTTAGAGATTGAAAGGAACAACTGGAACTTTTAATCACTAAGGAAACAGCTAAGAAAAAAGATTTAAATGAAGATGAAAGCTTCCAAATACATAAAGCATTAGAAGATATTCTAATAAAGGCTACGACAAGAAAATGTTTATTGAACTAACAGAAAACTGAATCATAAAAATGAGTCAGTCCACTAAAAATGGTCTAGTGGCAACCAACATGGCTAAATTAATGATGCAAAGGTCAACAATATGAGGTGAGTTCATTTGGATTCTCATAAGCAAGATCCTCTTTCCAATAACTGTTACACACAAATTTTTATTTTCTGCTTAAAACAGTGAGGTATATAATTTTCCTTTTAGAAGTAGGAAACTTAAAGACTTCTACTTAGGTACTACAATTATAGTTTAAAAAAAATTTAAAATAATAATGCACCCATCACGATTAAAATAAATGCAGAGAAACTGCTAGTTTTTTAAGATATCCTGAATTATCTTTATCTTTAAGTTGAAAAACTATAATTAGTATTGAATTAAATTATAAAATTATTTAATTTGTTCACACCCTGTCTTGCTCTAAAAGGATTTGATGTGGCAAACAATATTATACTAAAATAAGTAAAAAAAAAAAATACAAAAGGTTAAAAGGAATCATCAGGACCAGAAAAAAGTTAAACATCAACAGTAGGGAAAGAAAAAATCCACATAAATAACAGTATGATCACTAAAGATATTTTGTGATTTTAAGTGTTGATCTTTCATTAAATAAAAATTTAAAAAATAGAACAGATGTAGCCCCATGAGAATAATGTTACCAACAGAACAGAGAAAAATGATGAAGTGCTACATCACTGTTATAATTTGAAAAACAGCCCTTATACACACAAACACAAAAAGAATATATAAGTAGAATTGTAATTTAAGTTGTTGATTATACTAGAACACAACATATTAATTATGGGATGCAGAAGGCATGATCTGAAAAAAATGATACTTTGCTTATCTACAGATAGTATATTTCTTCATGAAATATTTTATTACAAAATGATATTGCCACATTTTTTGAACTCAGTGGGGCAGTAGAAATACCGTAATTTCAAAGGTTGGTATTCTTAAACATGCTCAAAAGAACTTAAGCTCCATAAAGACAGGGATTTGGGGGAGGTTTATTGTGTTTAGTGCTATAGCCACAGGGCCTCATGGGTACTCTATAAATATTTGTCGAATGAATGTATGCCCCAGATCAGGTAATTATGTATTTTTAAACTTAAAGGTCTCCATCCATGAGTAAAGATTTTTTCTTATTTTATATCATGGTGAATTCAATGGTACTGTCAGCTGCTAAAACAACAGCTGAGAGAAGAGCTCATTGACTCTTTTTCCATTTATAGATGCCACTAAAGGTTTTAACGCACTAGAAAAAACTAACAGCTGCTCCCTTGTTTAAACAATAAATGACTCATTTCTCTCTACATGTAACACTTAACATTTGAAAAGATTAATGAGTCAGATGCAAACCCCATGATGTGACGTTTGAGATTATTCCTTTCTAGTTAGCAATTTTATAGTCTCTTTTGCTTGAAAAACTATTGAAACAATATTCCTAGCAGCATTTTGTGACCTGTATGAATTTTTCAAGCAATATTTTCTCTCAATATAGTTTATTGCGACTCCATCCCTTAAAAATGTAGAAATCCTTTCCTATTTAGATGAAGAATCCAAATTATAGCTTTTGTTCATTGATTTTTATTAAACTTAGGTTAGCACTTGGTTGTCCTGTGTGTCTGTGGTTGTGCATACAGTTGCATCTTATTTTAAATATTTTTACACATTCACTTTTTTCCCTTGAGAAAGAGGGCTCCTTTGGCTAATTTTAACGATTTGGCTAAAGTTCCTCACAAAGTTCCTTACAATGTTGCTTTATACTGAAGCAGTGGCAAAAAACCAATGATGCCGGAGAGGTCACCAAATTCTACCTGACCAAGAAATCAGAAAATACTGTATTTTTGAAAACTTCAAAGAAGTTGCGATGAGTACAAAGAGAAAGTCAATAAATGAATTATTTATTTACAACTATTTAAAACTATTTCCTTACCAAATAAATGTATTCTTGCCAAAACTACACTGAAATTATTTACAAAATACTGCCTAAAACTTTACATAGGGGTTGATATCCTCCAGAGTTAGCTATAATTTTTAGTTTTTCAGAAATCATTACCTAAAAATGACAAGTTTAAGGTTTGTAATTTAATATATTAGAATTGACTGACTTTTGGATCTATATGATAGTATATTGAAACCATATTTTTATAATTAAAAAAGCAGTATTTTGATTACTCCATAAGAATAGTCTTACTCTTTTAAATAATACTTTCAAAACATTTAATGGTGCTGCATAAATTCTTTATTAAACCCAACATGATACAGTCTTTTAATATCTGCAGACTAATAATTAACAAGTATTAGGTACAAAATAAACATATTTACAACAAACCAGGTACATTTCAATTACAATTTCAAATATAATTTTTAGAAGACTGGCAGTAAAATATTAGATAAATGAGTTTTTCCTTAATCATTAAAAAACTCTCTTAAAAGCTTTTTCTGTAAATGTAAAAACTATTCCACGCTTTATAGCAGGCGACTAGTATCTTTAATCTTGAGAAATCCTTAAATAGAAATCCAGCTCAACTCAAGATCAACTCATTACTTCCCAAAGTCCCTGTAGGGTGAATCCATCCTTCAATTTCTCTATTGCAAGCCCCAGTTCTTCTGAAAATACAGGTTCACGATCTTGTTGCTTTTTGGGAGATAAGAGGATGAGACGGGAATAGACAAGGTGGGCAAGGAAGAGGGGAAAAAACAAAAAATAGGTTTCACATAAGTTTGTGAATACTAAATATTAGACTATAGAAAGTTTTTAAAAATATACTATAGGTAAAATATCCTTACCTTATTGCCATCAGCAAAATAAGCCTATAAGAGAAAGAAAATTATATTTCACACACTTGACATATAATATTATAATAGGTTAGTAGGCTAAGGAACAGGTAATTAATTTCTAGAACAATGCTGTGACTAACTGTATTTGTCATTCTGTTACTGTGTGTACTGGCCTTCTCACCTATCTTTACAATGCTGGTTGCAGAGTTCACTTCTGTCAATCATTATTAATGTCTTCAAAAGTTATGCTTTAAGCGCTAAAAAATGTGCTTTGTAATTAGCATATAGTTAGCACTGTTAACTTGAAAGGAGATAAAAAGAATGACAGCAGCTGTAAAATTTCATTTCTACTTTCGGTTTAGAGTAAGATGCTGGCAAAACAAAACAATTAGTGCTTCAATGTGTAAGCAAGTATATACACTGAGATAGTAGCAGTTTATAATTAAATATTTTATACTTATTTCATACTTTTTCCTAAAAATATATGTTCCCAGAGAGGTATTCTAGTCAGATTCATTGATCATAGAAAGCAATATTATTATTTTGGCTATTAATTACATAATACAAATTTGGAAACAAGAGAATTTACTGTTCAAACAGAATCTTTTAAGATAATATACTTATAAATTGAAAGGAGGGAGGTCTATCTCATAAAGATTACGTATGGAAAGTATAAATTTTAAATTAATTAACTGTATTACCATAATTTATTATCTTAAGGTATGAAAAAACTTTTCACATATCTGAAATCCTCAATAATCCCTAACTTAAAAAAAAAATCACTCTCCAACTCATGTTTAAGATACTTTTTTAAAAAAATTTTTATTGTTTTGTTGGTGGGTAGGTAGTTAGGTTTATTTATTTTAATGGAGGTACTAGGGATTGAACCCAGGACCTCATGCATGCTAAGTATGCACTCTACCACTGAGCTATATCCTCTCCCCAAGACACTCTTAAAAGTGTCAAGTTCTATCGTATTTTACACTCTTTATCCATTATTTAATTTAATGTGACTCAGATAAAAAAAAATCACAAGAAATTTAGTAGTTCTCCTTTGTGACGCTCACCACAAAAGCATCCGTGTGATCATCAGAGTCTATTTCTACATCGTCTTGAATTTGTTCAACTGTCAGAGCTTCAAGGGGCTGTGGCTAAAAATCAGTAGGTGTTAAAATGCATCAAAGAGACAATGTTAATCAAACAAATACTTTTAATAAAATGTGCTGTGAGAATCGTAAATACTTGTAAAAGGATATCACAGTTATAAACTCAAATCTTATAAAAACAACTACATAATTTATATTCTATTAAAACTAACATGAAAAAAATGAGTCAGTTGAACCTAAGCTTTTAAATATGAAGTCAGTATGATCAAAAGATTTAAAATGACAATTTTACACATACTTAATATAATACTTAGAGATATTGGTAAAGAAAAACTCATTGGACTTTATCTGAGTTTTTGATAGTTAAAAGTTACCTGATAGTTTTTAAAAAAATCTAACTTTTGTGTCATGGCAAATTTTCAATTTTCCTCAAAACAGTCATTAAATAGACTTTGTTAAAAAAAGGAACTAAGATTTGTATGGAATATTCTAAAAGTAAAGCAGAATAAAATATAGTGCTTATTATATCTATTCATTTTAAAAATATTTGAATATCTTTAGTGTATTAGGCACCATATTGGTACAACCAAAGTCATAAAGTCTCTGCCCTTATTACAAAAGGTGTGTAATGTAGTGGGAGTGGAGTGAAGGATAAAACACAATTACAAATAACTAAATATCAGGTTGAACTATACAAAATTGCCACTTTTGTTAGTCAAAAATGGTCAAATATTAATAGTATTATATGGTCCAACTTACACAAAGTAGCTGTAACAAATGTAACATTTATTATAATAAAACAGTTCAGAGACAGCACAACTTCTGGCTTGTGCATCCCAGAAACTTTCATGAAGAAAAGGCTGGCATGGAATCTACGGCTTTTAAGAGAAGGGTGAATTTCAGAAGTAGGATTAGGGGAAGGGTATTCCTGGCAGAGGGGATCAGCATCAAAAAGGTGAGAAACCACAGGATGTGGCTGAAGATGATGAATGGTCCAGTATGGTCAGAATATAGGAGTCCCACAGGACTTAAGGAGCTATGCAGGAATTTTGTACTGAACAATACCAAGGAGTATCACTCACACTGAAGTCTATGTGAACAGTGTTCTCCAGCACTGGGGAGCACACAGCCTACAGAACCAGGCACTGTGTGCAGAAAAGGTGGGAAAGATAGACTGGAGTCTACTGAAACTCTTTACTACCGTCCTAGGGCTTTTGGACTATTTATAGGTAATTGGTGGGGGCGGGCTGAGTGTGAAGTGTACTGCTGGCCAGAGTGATGGGATTCCCCAGTCTGAGGACAGCCAGTGCTTCAACCATGTTCAGAGCTGTGTCACTGTGTCCAAGTAATTTAACCTATCTAAGCCTCAGTCTCCTTAACTGTGAGATAAGTATAATAATGATAATAATGATATACTTCAAGGTGGTGTTGGGAGGATTAAATGAGATGATGCATATAAAGTTCTCAGAGCAGTGAATGGCAAAGAGCAGGTGTTCAACACAGTCATTCAACAACTATGAATATTCACTAAGAGTCTATTATGTGCTAGTTTTGATTGCTGGAGATATAGGGATTAAAGAAAAATAGACAAAAATCCCTGACTTCATGGAGATTATTTATAGTGGAGGAGACAGATTACTGTTACCAAAAATAAAGCAAGCAAGGAAGCAAGCAAACAAGCAAGCAGAAATAAGGGGTAAAAGAGTGATGAGGGTTGTGGTTTTAGATAGAAAGTCAGGGAAGAACTCCCTGGAGAGGTGGCTTTGGAGTAAGGACTTACTTGAGGTGACAAAGTTTTGGCTGGTTATTCTTATATCCTGGGAGCCAAAGAAGGGGAAAAGAGGAGAAATGAAAGGTGGAGAGAGAATGCGTAGGATAACTAACATACTGAGTGTCTGCCACATCCCACTTACTGTACAGATATGATTGATAACTTTGTGAGATTATCTTCATTTTATAACGTGAAAACTGAAGCTCAAATTTGCCTAGGATCACAACTAAATGGTGAAACTGGGACTGAAGTTAAGTTTGTCAGGTTTCAAGGACCATGCTTGCTCTACAACATTATTCTACAAGCAAAAGTAGTAACAGAAACTGCAGTTTGAATGCAAAGAAAGGGATAGGAACAGGGAAGAGATTGGTATAATTGTGTAAAATAAGATAATGGGAAAAATAAACAAGGAAAACTCCAAAGTTTTGAGCACAGCTGACTTTGCAATGTGAAAAATAGTAGTTATATATAAATAGATAAACAGTAAGTTTCTGCTGTATAGCACAGGGAACTATATCCAGAATCTTGTAGTAACCTATAATGAAAAAGCATATGAAAACGAACATACGTATGTATATGGATGACTGAAACATTATGCTGTAACCCAGAAATTGACACAACATTGTAAACTGACTATACTTCAATAAAAAAAACCCAAAAAGCAAAAAAACCAAAGAACCTCAAAAAACAAACAAAATAAGTAGTAAAAAATAAATATATAAATAAATCAGCAGGATACTGCTTTTGAGAAAAATGTTGCCATTTGAGTTATGCCAAGTTTGAGATACTCAACCATGTCCCAGTGCATCTTACTGATCTGGAAAACTATTTACTTAATTAAATTATGAAGATAAACTTCAAAATGAGAAACTCAATTCATGTTATTTCTATGAGAATATATTCAAGAATATTTGGAACCATGATAAGCTGAGAGAGTATGCCAGGATCAGAAAGATCTGGAAGTCATCCACAAAAGTACAAGTTGCAGAAACGGGAGGAGCAGGTGATACAACTGAGGGATATACAGAGAAGAGAGAGTGAAAGGGAGAATGCTGACAGAAGTACAGGCTGGGAAGAAAGCAGAAAAGGATGGTTAAGGAGAGGAAATTCTTAGTGTGTGTGTATAATATGGTGTCAACAAGCCAGGGAGACTTTTCAGCTGGAAGGGGAAGGGGATATATATGGAATGGGACAGGGAGAGAAACAAATCCAATATAAGGAGCATAGCAAGGTTGAAATCAGAAGGTATGAATCTGTACTCAGCTGCCCAGCCCTATTTCTTGATCTTCTCTGGTCACATGCTGTAGTCCAAGAGCAGGAGAAGAGACAGATAATATATGTGTTCTGTGATATGTCTCAACATGCTGAGTACCAGCGGGGACACTGATGAAAGAGTGGATGGCAAGGACACAAGCAATAGAGCATACAGTGAGGACCCCAGCAAGTGGACAGACAGCAAGAGGGCCTGTGATAGAGTGCCTCTGGCAAGGGTACCGCTGATAGCACAGACAGCGAGGAGTCTCTAATGGAGTGGCTGGTGAGGACACCAGTGATACATCAGATGACGAGGGGCCCAGCTGCAGAGGCTGAAAAGTAAAGCCAAAAGATGGCTGATGTACCTGGAGAGCAGGAAGTGGTGCAGAAGCCAGAATTCCTGAGGAAGGCAAAGAGACATGCGGGGTCTGATATTCAAAATACCTCATAACTGGCAATGAAGAGGCTCTGATGAATAAGAATGGACACAGGACATACTGACAGAGCACTTCTGAGGTTGCTATATTGTGTAACACGGTGGGAGATAAGAATGATGTCTGTGAGGCCTATAAAGTTTAACCAAATGCTAATGGATGGCTTAAGTCTGTCTGCATCAGAAGAGCCTTGCGCATGGAGACTTCTTCAGATTCGCTGTTCCCCAAGATGGGTAGGAATGAATGCTGAAGCAGCCAGGGAGAAAACAGGTGGTAGGCACAAATCAGTGTTGGCCCAGGGGCCATGCTCACTGAGCAGGGTCTGTAATTCATCATTTTAAACATAGGTTAAAATTAAATTGTACACAGTATGTTTATATCTGAATTTTACAGATTGCATAAAGGGAGTTCAGCAAACTCTGTGTATCACACACCAAACAAATTACCTTTTCTTCCATCTCAAAATCCACTCCAAATATAGGACTGGCAGAATAGACTTTGTGAAGTGAATTGATTTCTTTAACTGATTCTTGTAGTTTTTCCACAGGATCTATTTTAAAGCCAAGAACATATCCTCCACTCTACAAGAAAAATAATGAAAAAATAAAAAATAAGCCTGAGGAATGGTATTTACAAAGTATGATAAAATATAGCTCTAATTGTCCTTTATTCAGAGTACAATATATAAGATGATTTTTAATTAAATTTTTATTATGAAAAGCATGCAGCATATACAAAAATAAAAGTGTACAATAAGCGTCCATGTGGCCATCATCCAGCTTTAACAAGTAACAGCATATGGCCAACTCTGTTCCATCTATAACTTCCCCATCCCCCAAGTCTCCCCCCATCACCCTACTCAGGATTATTTCTAAGTATATCTAGATATCACATAATTCATCTGTAAATGTCAAAACTAATATTTCAAGATTTAAAAAATACACTGCAGATTGTGAAGGCCCAGGGAATTAAGTTTTTCTTGAGCTAGACCTTGAAAAGGAATAGACTAAACATTAAAAGAAGAAAGGGAATAGTGTACCTGAGCCTATCTCTTTGAAGAACTAGGAAAGAAACTTGACCATAACAGTTTATTGGAGAAGTGTTCAAAATTGGAGAAGTGTAACATTTTGGGGTTCAAATCCTGGTTTTACAACAAATTTACTAGCTGTATAATGCTGAGAAACTTATTTCCCTTATCTTTCTAAGCTTTAATTTTCTAACCATTAAAATGTTTATCAAGTTATATTAAGTATAATAACGTATATATGACATGGCACAGTTCTTGGAACACAGTAAGCGCTCAATAAATGGCAGCTACAAATCTACAGGCCAGAGGAAAGGAGTGTGAGTAAACATTCATGTTAAAACTTTAAATTTAGAAGAGAGTTTATAAATAAGTAAATGTTTTATTTAAATGTATCTCTGCAAAAACCATGCACAATGGGGCAGAGCAGTTTATAATTAGATTCAGTATAATCTGTGTATGATAGTATAAAATCTCAAATAAGGTGTGTGTATCTATATATACCTGTGTTTCCCAAAGATAGTCTTGTGAATCAGTCAGACCTGGAATCAAAACTTAGCCCTACCATTTACTAGTTATGAGACCTCAGGCAAGGTTCCTAACATCCCCAAGCCTCAGTTTCCTTGACTGTAAAATGGGGAAAAATAGTAACTGTATCATAGGGTTACGTAAAGATTGAGATAATGACACTTGACTGTAATTATAATGCATGTCTGCCCAACAGAGAAACATAAGCAGGATTCCTCTCTGGGGACAATTACTATATGATTTCAAATCCTTCATATAATTTCATATTACAACTAATATTATTCTTGGGTGTAAACTGGTTACTACATAAATACAACTAAAAATAAAGACTGTCACAGAGTTTTAAAAATCTATTAATAAAAATATGAAGCATCTTACCTGCTGAGAGCTTTCTATGACAAGAGCTAAACCAAATTTTGAATCTCTAATCTTTATTGACCGCTAGATGTAAAATGAAAAAGAAAAAAAAAAAGCTTGTTTTTATTATCTGATAGTAGTGACTCTTCAACATAGGTTTTTTACCTTTTACACAGTAACTACTTTTCATAGTCTAAAGAACAGAATTCTCCTTCTTTCTTTCATTACACTCCCAAAGAGATCAAGTAAATGAAATTTTCATACTGGAATTAGGCATAACAAAGATGACATCTCTGAAAAATGTACAAGATTCTCTGACTTAGATCTTCCCCACTTCAGGGTGTCCGCAACTTTTCTGAATATTTTAAATCAAAGGCCAATAATCTTTTAGTTATGGAGAGCCAGTGTCTTTTGTGGCTTGTAAGGCTGGGTTAGTTTTTAAAAGTCACATGTGCCTTCTGTTTCTTACATCATAGATGGCTAAATTCTTAAAGTACCTCCATTCCACTTATTAAAAAAAATAAGTATGAGATCCATCACTGGGCATTAAGGAAGGCTAGGATAGGTCAAATGTAATTAACTCAACAAGTAAGTGTGACATGAGGACAAAGCTTGGCTGGCAGGAGATGAGCAGTGAAGTGACACCAGTGGCTGGGGAGGAGGGTTGAGGGGTAGAAGCATAATGACACACAGGACTATAGAAAGTGACACAAAAAGTACTTGCTAGCAAGGTTAGAGAGAACCATGGAGGATCTAATATTATGACCAGCAGACCAAAAGTCCGAGAAGGGTAATATTCTGTGGTAGGTCATGGCATATCACACTTCCAGACAGATGGGCATTGGAAGCCGTGAATGAGAGAGAGAGAGAGAGAGAGAGAGAGAGAGAGAGAGAGAGAGAGAGAGAGAGAGATTGATGGAGAGAGACACAGACAGACAGACAGATAGATACACATACATACACACAGACACACACTAAACGGTAACTGTTATGAAAACCTGACCTTCTATCTAGACTACATACTCTGCCAGTTATACCCAGTCCTGGTTAAGAACCACAGAACACTGGCATCCTGGTTGTCAGTCTAGCCAGGTGACTGTGGTTGATACAATCTGATATAGAAACTGGCAAGAAGATATATATAAATATATACAAATATACATCTATAGGACTGGAGTCAGTGCAATGGCTGAGGCGAAGGGCTGAAGTTATTAGAACCTGAACTCCACAGTGACAGACTGTAATGATATCAGGTTGCAAGTTGTTAGGGCCAGGCTGAATTCATTCGAGTCCGTATTTGGCAACTGTATTCTTAAATAACAAAAAGTATCCTACTTGAAGAACAGAAAGCACAAGGTTGTTAACTACTCAGTAATTACTCAGCATAATAGAGGCTAGGTCAGGCAAGCTATAACACAGGTAAACGCAATATAAAACAGGAACAAACAATACAAACATAATTTATAAAATAACCTATGTAGACTCTGTCACATATTCCCAGCTATGATTTTAAATTCTTGTATTTCTTTTGATGGTCAGAAATAATTTCTTCCTGTCAGATTCTATGATTTTCCACTTAATGTGTTGCTTTTCTCCACCAGACTGAAAGCTCCTTAATGGCAGCAACTGGAGTCAGCGCAATGGCTGAGGCAAAGTGTACTGGTTCTTGAGTTCCATCACTGAGCCTAGAGTAGGCTCTCAATACTTGGCAAATGAATGACCAGACATTTTAAAGTACCTCAAATCAAACAGTTTAGCAAAAGATAGGCTTGGGAATAGTTTGCAAAGAATTATCCTTCTCATAGGTCAAGAAGTCTCTTAAAAAAATGATTTTCCAGATACCATATACATTGTATTGAGTACTCAATATTTATTAATGAAACTACTTAGTCTTAAGACTACTTATATCCTACAATAAGGGTGATTATCATAGGATAACCTCACAGGATTTTCATTAACTATTTTTATGTTTCACCTAATTTGCACCAGAATCCGTTAAGAAGGTTTTTTTTTTAATATATAAAATGAAATTCTTCAATTTATTGGAATTTACTATTTGTTTCACTGAATCACATACTTATAGAAGCAGCGGCAGAGTAAAAAGAACCACCTTTATCTGTTCCCAAAACAAATTGGTCTCAGATGTAATTAGTTCTTATTCTAAATTTTAACAGCTTTAATTTAGTTTAGGCTAAAACCATTATCATGAAAAACCATCTTGATTCCTTTTACGAAACCTGTAGTATGAATCCAGCTTATAATAAATGTATACATATATTATATTTGTATCTGAATACAATGAAAACAGTTCATTCACAGAATTAATGAATTCATTCTGGCTTTAAAAGGGTTTGAGCAGAAAGTAGCAAGAGAGCCAAAAGTGTGTGGATCAGTGTGCTGCAGCCATGCCGAAGAACCACTCTATACTTGCCTCCTGGAAAAGTTGTGGAAAACTTTAGTAGCTAAAGTCCTTTGAATTAAATCTAAGAAAAATCACCTTAATCGTATGATAACTGTTTAAATTTTTAGAATTCAGTATATTTCTCTCTTAGTAGCAAGTTGATAATGGTGCTATTTCCCTTGAATGTTAAATACTATTGGATCCTTTCTATTATCAACACTTACAAAGTATGCTCTCAGCTAAACTGCTACCACTTAAAAAAGAAGAGAGAGAACTCATCTAATCCCAAAAGTCCTATTAACTGTTGGACATAAATTATTTATTCTGCATTAAAATAAGGTCATCAAAATGCATGCACTTACAATTTGCAGATATGGTATACTGACATTAAAACTGTCATTCATATTTGCATGCCACACAATTCTCACATTGGTAATAAAAAAGGTTCCTAAATTTCCCTGTAAAAGAGAGTAATTAGAGATACATCAATGATCATGTTTGAATACTTTTCTTTATTTTCTAAATACTAGAATAATTCTGATTATCACAACAGCATAAAATACAAGAGTTGAGTATTACGGAGTGTTAATGACTTCACCATTCATTGGATGGCAGTGCAATTAGATGACTGAGAGCCTGGAGTTAGACTGTGATTACACCATCAGTACCTACTAGCTGCACAGGAACATACAGAAGGCAGCTTTCTGAAAGTGACATCTAAGTGTGACCTAAAGCAGAGGTTGTTAAACTATGGACTGTGGACCAAATCTGGCCTGCTGCCACATTTTGTATGCAAGCTAAAAGTAATTTTTACATTTTTAAATGGTTGGAAATAAGTCAAAAGAACAATATTTCATGACACATGAATACTATGTGAAATTCAACTTCATGTCCACAATAAACTTTTATTGACCACAGTCATGCTCACTTGCTGACAGATTGTCTACGGCTGGTTTTACACTACAGTGGCAGGACTGAGAAGTTAGGACAGAAACTATAGGGTCTTCAAAGCCTAAAATATTTACTATCTGGCTCTTTATAAAGTTTTCTGACTCCTGATGAGGAGGAGTTATTCAGATGGAGAGCTGTCTATATCCTATAGAATCTTTATCATAGTTTAAAACTAGAACTTTTCAAATGAGCAAAGTTTATTTACAATTTAAGTTTATGATTCAATGTTTAGCAAGAAGCTCTTCAGTCAAATGCTGCAGCTTTACCACTCGGTTATCAGTCTAATCTAGGTTGTAACACACACAAAATTTGGAAACTATTCTTAGTAAGAGGCAGGTTTTTTCTCTAGAAATTGATTTGTTATTTATTCCAGCTATTAGTGGCATATGTATTTCATCTGGTCATAATTTCAAGAACAAATGAAAAGTTACAATAATGGCTGGAGTCACCAAATGAGTTATGTTTAATTCCATAAAGATTGGATTAAAAGGCTTCCGTGACTGTCCACCCTATGACTCTCCTCCATCAGCAAAAGTTATCACGATGTGGAGGGTAGTGCAATACAGGGGAAAGAGCATGGTTAGGGGACAAACTAGATGTGTGAGGTCATATGATTCTTTAGGGACCGAGTTTTTCATCTGTATGTGAAT
This sequence comes from Vicugna pacos, assembly GCF_048564905.1. Taxonomy (NCBI): domain Eukaryota; kingdom Metazoa; phylum Chordata; class Mammalia; order Artiodactyla; family Camelidae; genus Vicugna; species Vicugna pacos. Next base: position 42,852,999 of record NC_132991.1, on the reverse strand, counting down.
GGAGACTGAACTAGATGATCTCTAAGGTCCATTCCAGCTCTATAGTCTACACAGAACAAATGTTGCTAAATAGAGCACAAAAACCATAAAAATATGAAAATCAGAATATTATTTTATATCAACAGTTATAATGCTAACTTATTAAGGGCTATAATGTTAATCTTAACAGTTAAATAAACATACAAACCTAATCATAAATGGGAAAATGACCACCAAAAAAGCACCACCCTAAAAGGTTCCTTAGTTCTTTGTGTGGTACCTGATCACTGGACAAATTCCATACTCCGTTGATTTTATCATACACATGTTCTTGTGGTAATAATCTTAGTTGCTTATTTTGAATTAGTGCGCTTCTCAATTTAAAATCACGATACATTTTAGAAGTTTCATATGCTCTATAAAAAAGAACAAACAAAAGATTAACTCAAACTGAAAATGTGACTTTCTTAGGTTCTGTTTACTTATCTACAAAAATATGCAGTTGTGTATCACTCAAATAGTTACTAAGGTAAATTAAAATTTTTCTCTTTTCAATAAATTCTGGTAATTATCATCTTTCGTACGTGTTTTTTGTCATTTCAGCATAGTATTTACACATTTCATCTCAGTAACCTATTTTTCAGATGTGTAATTTTGGCAATATATATAGTATGGCACAAATGAGAGGAAACAGATCTTTTCTTTAAGCTGAAAAACAATGCTTGTAAAAATAGGCATGGAAATTACTTTTTCTATCAAAAAGCTTCCCTTTTATTCTGTTTCATTCAAAGGCCACTGTTATTGTTCTAACATAAATAGGAGTAAGATTACTCTTCTCACTGAAACCTGAAAAACATTATGCTCACATCTACCTCTGTACAGAAAATTAGAATGAATCTCTACCAACTACAGAAGGGACCCTAGGACAGTGTACGTATCTGTGTGTGTAATAAAATCCTGATAATTTGTTTTCTTTCCATGTCTCCCTATAGATAAATAATAAAAACAGAAGAAAATTCTGATTAACTTTTGGTTAATTCTAATTTTAACGCCACAAAAATATAAACTTATTTCACCTTTAATAAAACTAGAGGGTTTTCTTAGCCTGAATAACTTTAGAAGTCATTTATATAAATTACGATATGCATTGTTAAACTTCTGATCTTTAATCTTTTAAGATACAAATTGTGAAAGAGCAGGATTTGAGCATTTGCCTATAAATTTTAAGTTCCTTTAGTGCTGTAATCATCAATATTTAACTAGCAGAAAAAAATGGAAACTATTCAAGTTATAAATTGTTTGGGAGAACACATTTTTATACTATTAAAGAAAAGCAGCTTCCCTGCTTCCTTCAGACTCCATTTCATATTACTTCCCTAAGTAAAGTGAAATAAAGAGGTAAGAATTAGGTATATGCCCAAGAGAACTAAAAAAATGTTTCCACACAAAAACTTGCACACCAATATTCATGGCAGCATTGTTCATAATAGCTAACAAGTGGAAACAACCCAATATCTGTCAATTGATGAGTGGACAAACAAAATATGTGTCCATGCAATAGAATCTTATTCAGCTATAAAAAGGAATGATGTACTGATATATGCTACAATACACAGCATGCTTGAAAACATTACATAAGTGAAAGAAGTCAGACATAAAATGCCACTATATTGTATGATTTCATTCATTCATATGAAATGCCCAGAATAGGCAAATCCATAGAGACAGAAAGTAAATCAGTGGTTGCCAGGGGATATGGGGAAGAGGAAATGGGGAGTGACTACTAGGAGGGGTTTCTTTTTGGGGTGATGGAAATATTCTAAAATTGGGTTATGGTGATAAAACATTGTGAACTACCAACTGTAATTCTAACACTAGCAAACTGTAAACTTTAAAATGGTAAATTTTTTGTTTCTGTTTTTGTTTTTATTAGGGAGAGCTAATTAGGTTTAATTTTTTATTTCTATTTTGAGGAGGTACTGGGGATTGAACCCAGGACCTCCTGCATGCCAAGTATGCGTTCTTCCACTTGAGCTATACCCTCCCCCGCTAAAATGGTAAATTTTATGTTATACAAATTGTATCTCAAAAAAATTAAACCATTATATAGATTTTAAAAATCATCAACAAAACTAAAAAATCAAATAAACTAGGAAACTAAGAAATTTGCAACATATATGACAGATAGGAGCATAATCAAGAAATTTACAACAGAATAGTATACATAGCTAAATAAAAAAATTTCAACATTATTAGTAATAAAAGAAATTTAAATTAAAACAGTGGTATATATATTATATCTATCTGTGTGGTTATAAATTTTTGTATATATAAAAATACATAAATATATACACATATTTTCCCTGTCATCTTAGCCAAGCTTTTAGAAAAAATCATAGTACTTAGGGCTGATTAAAAAAAAAAGAGCTGAGGTAGTAAAAAGTGAATAGTTAAGCAAACAAAAACCAAGAACCACAAAACAACAAAACTCTTTAAAGAAATCACCCAAACATGCCTTCTACTGTTAGAAAAATAATCTTAATTTCTTAACTGAATTATCCAACTTGGTTATCTACATAGAATGAATTCTCTATGTCATTGTTAACTACCTTGGTAGTGAATTTAATAGAATCTTCAGCAGCATTATGTGTTTTATAAATACCTTCAAAGTGTTTATGAAATGGTAATGCAATGTGTTCTTCCATGTATCTTCAGGATATCTGCAATAGAGCTTGGAGGAAGATAGCACCACATGTCTAAACTTTATTCTCTAAACTTTTATATCATAGAATTATTTAAAATCCATAAATATTACCATACCTGTGTACTGCAATCACAGAGGTAAAAAGTCTAGGACTTCCAGGAACCAAATTTGTAAATATAAACTCAAAACGAGTACTGTTACATTTTGTTAGTATATAAAGAGCTTCAGTTTGGCCTCGTAATTTCTGTAAGGACAAATTTATTTAAAACTTCATATTTTAAGAGCAACTTCTCATTTACAGTGAAAACAAATATCAACCTCAAATATCTACTGTTTTTTCACTATATATATTTCAATAAGATTTTTTCAGACTTACAGAATTAGCAGTCCTTGTTGTAATATTCAATATGCAGTTGTAACCAATAGCTAAAATTCAAAAGCAAAGAATTTAAAGAACATCATACAATAAAATGAGGGGAAAAAATCTATATATACAGAACTTTAAAGTTTAAAAAACTGAATATATGTAAAAATACAACTTTAAAACATTTTTATGAAATAACTACAAATTTAAGTTAAATAATTAAAAGGACTTGGAAGTTAATTCTGCCTCTTTTGAACACAGAAAAACATAAATAACATGGAGAAAAAGTTTGCTTCTCTAATAGTGTTTTATATTTTTGTATTATTTACTAAAAATCTTAGCACCACAACATCAAGAGAAAAAGTCTAGCTGGATAATCTTCAGTAGTTTTAAAAAATCAGTGAAATAAAATTTAACACAGTGAGAAGTTGTATTTTTATTAGAATTTAGATCTCCCTTCTTTGTATTACTTCAAACAGGTTATAGCAAATTTCAAAGACAAGCAAGAAACAAAAACAAAAAGTCACTCAATGTAAAAGCACTAATCTCATGTATGTCCAAGAAACAAAATGGACATACTGTGAAAACATTCCTTTTGCATTATGATGCAGTCTAGACTTTCTTACATTTTTATCAATTTAAATTTTCCACATATTTCATGATATCATTTTTTTGTTCTGTTTTATTTTGTTTTGTTTTTGTATTAAGAGCCACTGTGTAAGTTCACCTGACAAATTCTTTTTTCTTTTGTGCTTCTAACAAAGATACTTACAAAGATTGACTCTGGGTAACGCCAAAGAGTGCCAGATAATTCTTAAATTTGTTACTAAGAGTCTACCTAAAAGCAAACAAACAGAAAAACAGGTTACCTTAAGTAAGGACCTACTTTTGCAGTACAGAATGAAATGGACATGAAACTTCTGACCCAGTACCAGCAGCAACACCGATAGATGTTTCTCATACATATTTTAATTGAAAGTATTTATTGTGCATGTCTATCCTATGCAAGGCATATAATATATGATTCAGAATCCCAGAGAAACAAACTTTGATAGTTACAAAAGAGATAAAGGTATTCATTGCCAGCAGCTTGGTGTGACTCAAGCCGACAGAGAAAACTCTGTACTGCTGTTCTTTTTTTTCCTCGATAGAAGTCCCAGCAGGTTTGTATGTGTACAACTGAGTATGAGTATGGGATAGTATAACTACTAAGCCACTGAGGGAAATCACACTTCTCAAAGAACTCTCACATACACGTGAATCCCTGCCATGTGAGCGTTCCCTTAGCAATTCTCACTTAAATGAGCCATATAGTTATATACTCAGCTTATCTTTTTTTCTGTGAGCAAATTTTTTCCTGATATAAAGTTGTAGCTAGGCTGAAATCTGTTGAAGGCTTTATGTTTTTCATTCTTTGACTCAAATTGATGTTCTTTCACTGAAATATGTACAAAGTTAGATAAACTTCATTTCTCAAAGTCTGTCCTGTGGAATAGTAGTCCCTGTAGATGTTCCAAGAAAAAAAAGTCAAGTAAATCTGTGCATGGTTAACTATGTGTCTTACAAACTTATAATACAAGTAGCATATTAGGATAGTTTTGAGATATCCTGAACTAAAAAACTCTTTTAACTTTGTTTAACATATTTCTTCAACAAATTATAACCATGGAATTCTTTTGTTGAGTAATCTATAGCCATGTCATACTCCTTCCTCCCTGAAAACCCCTAGCATATCTAAAATCAGAAAAACTAAGCCTGTGTGAATGCTGGAGTAAGATGGGATAGGAGGTTCCAAAGACAAAGGAAGGTGTTCTCCAGAGAACCTGCAGAACATTACTTGGTATGTTTGACAAATAATAAGTCACTCAGCATGGCTAGAATGTGAAGTTCCCACAAGATCATAGAAGACTAGACACTGCATCTATCAGTCAGGGTCAAACAGAAAAGACATGGCTCACTTAAATTAGGATGACTGAGGTTTATTTACAGAAGGACGTATTACAATGGTATAGGTGGGGTGTCAAGAACCATAAGTGAGTGCAGCAGATTTGCTACCGCCCCAGATCCAGAGGGACAAGGATGGGAAGCAGTTCACCTAATCTGGAAGGAACAGGAGTCCTCTAGAGCTGATGCTTTGCAAAGAAAGAACCATACCTCACTCTCCTGCCCCACTTGATCTTCTGCCATGACTCTTCCAACCAAAAGCTACAGCATGAAAGGAGCCCTGTGATGTAGTGTAAAGGGGAAAGGGTGGAGAAGGGTGCTGGACATGGAGAGACAAGTGGAAGACAGCAGCACAAGCAGGAAAGGTTGTTTGTGGACTAAGTGGACATTCGTCAATGCCAGACCAAGAAATTCAGACTTAGATCTGTTAGCGATGAAGGCAGTAGAGTTAGGGTGCGGTTTAGAACTAGAAATCAGGAGAACTAAAACATTCTGAGAAGAGAATAATGTGATCCTAGCAGTTTAGAAAGCAATGCAGGCAGTTGGTGCATCATTCACTAACTGTGTGATGTTAGAAAAGTTAATTAACCTCTCTATTCCTCAGTTTCCTTATTTTAAAAAAAGATAATAGCATCTACTTCATTTTTTATTATTTTTATTAGTATTAAATGAGATTACACATATTATAAAAAAGATTCAGAACATTGACTGCCAAATAGTAAACATTCTAAGTGTTAACTGCTATAATTTTTTTTAAATATCTGAATTCTTTACAAACTTATTTTTATGACTTATTTTATTACTATAGATACACTGATTTGTGTTTTCCCAATGCCATTTCACCTAAGTAACATACGACTCAGCTCTAAGCCAAGGACATCTACGGATTCTTTTTGATATTTTTCTATTACAAGATTCCAGAAAAATTATGGAGTGGAATTTGCTTTACAAAAATACTAACCAACTCTGTTTACCTGATTTTCCTGTTCTTGGTGTATCCCATACAAGTCTCTCTATCTTTTTACGTTGCCTCTTCTCTGCTGAAGAACCCCATGCTATCTATAGCTCCAAACCCAGTGTTCCAGGCATGGACATTTCTCTCTGTCCTCCTAAACACCAAAATATAATTGTCCCTGTCTCTCCTTATCTCTGAAACACTGAATTATGGCTGTTTCATTCTCCTACAGGTTCAGCACACAAAGCTTTCCAGGAACTGTGCTGGAGATTTCTGGCCAGGGAGGTATTTTACACCCGCTACGCCGAAGTGCTAATACAGGATTCTGCATTCAGTGAGTGCCCATGGTCTTTGTTTAGACTGGTGGATGAACTGTCACGTAAGAGTTCCTGCCAATCTGTATGAGAACAACCAAACTTCCCTTTGGCTTCTTTAAGTTAATTCAGGTTTTGTCAAGATCCGGCCATCTAGAGATGAGTATTCCACCCTCAAAGGCAAAGATGAAGATTTCTTGTTCGCTGCTAGATCTTCATATCCCACCTGGGCCTGGTTGACAGTGGGAAGCATTTTAGAAATATGATTTAAGCATTCCTTTAAGGATGGGCTCTAGCCATTAACAGGATCTGCTTGTAGCAGGTTCCCCTCACAGAGAAGAAAGGCCCACAACTGAATCTGCTGCCCACATAACGGCCCAGAGCAGACCAGAAGAAAGGCTCCAAAAGGAAGCAGCCACTCAAAGGGCTGCAGGGAACACATTCTGCCTATCAGGGTTACCACTCCATCTCTAGTATTTACTGAACTGCCTTATCTGTTCTGCTAATAAGGGTAACTGTTCCTTCTCTGGATTTACTGATCCTTCTTACTTGAATTAGGTCTGCTCCTTTTCCCCACTTTCCTCTTTAATAAGAGGATTATGTCCCACCCTCCTAAACCTCCTTTCCCCTTAAAAACCCTTTTAGACACACTAAGCTGCTCACTCCTCCTCCCCTATGTTTTTCCTTGAAAAACAGTAGTGATGCCTCCAAGACCTGCTTCTCACTGGTCACTGGCTCCATGTGTGCAGCCTGGACTTTTAAAAGTTCCAGCCTTGGGGAAATTTGGTTTAGGGGAGACTGCCCTGGCTGCTCCTCAGTAACATTTAGAGACATCTCACAGATTTCTCAGTACTTAACCTACAAATAGACTTCACAACACAGCACTAACTTGCTTTCCACATGTCCATCTCCAAGTGTCAGACTTGGGACTGTGCATTATTCTTGGATTTCTTAAAAGGAAGCCTGGCTCCAGGTAGCACAGCTATGATCTACTTAGGTTTCACTACCCCATATTCTTTTTGTGGGAAGGCAGATCCAAAAGTCAGAACTATCCCATGCCCCTTGCAAACAGGGATCTTGGAGTTTTAACAGTTATATGAGGTAAAGTTGATGTTAGAATCAGGAGTTACCAAAGGACCCAAGTTCTGAGGGACATTCTGTATTTCCTGGTTACAGGTTTAATGCTTACCCTTTCTTCCCTTTAAGTCTGAGAAAAGTCTTGTGTGGAGTTAACTCTCCCACTCTCACAATTATGTTTAAACATAAAGCTGTTTCACATCTTATTCTCTAGCTAATATGATTTAATATTTGTAAATTAAACCAGAAATATAAAATACACTAAAAAATATACTCACCTCTATCCCCATTATTTCCTTTGGTGTCTTCAATTGAATCTAAACAATCAATAAGGACTTCTCCAGGTCTTGTTTTCATTTGTCTAAAACAAATATAAAGGCTTTAATTTTATAGCTACAACTACACACGCTTACAATCTACTTAGGAAGAAAAAAGACATATGCATATAAAACAGCCAACAGTATAAATGATGCAGTACCAAATGCTCAGGTATTTGAAAATACGATTTTCAAGAACTTAGTGGGCAGGGTATGGCTCAATGGTAGAGTGCATTCCTAGTACGCACAAGGTCCTGGGTTCAATTCCCAGTACCTCCATTAAAACCAACCAACCAACCAACCAACCTACCTAATTACCTACTCTCCATAAAAAAACATAAAAAAAAAAACAAATGAAAAGACAAAAAAAGAACAAATAACCTGGAGAGATCAATGGGGCCTGGAGTGACCAGGGATATGCAGAGATGCCAGAACTAAAGGAAAGGTAGAATTTGGAAAAATAAGAGAGAGAGAGGAGAATTCATGCTTAAAGATCAGAAATAAGATTTAAGGAAATGTGGCAAGACTGGCCTGGCCGGGGAAGAAGGTCTATCTTGAGAGGTAGTGAGAAGTATAACTGGGTAAATTAGGAGAAGCCAGATTATGGAGAACCTAGAATGCCAGTCAGATAGATATGTGCCTTATTCTGTGGACAGTGGATAAGCCCCAGAGGTTTCTCACTAGAGGAAAGGAGTTATGCAGCTACGGAAGGAACAGATTAAAGCAAAGCAACATTAGGACTTGCTAAACGATCAGATAAAGGAGACAAAAGAAAATTAATGAAGAACAGGTTGCTGACTGATAGAATGCATTCCAGAGTGTCAAAAGAAAGAAGAACCTAGCAGAATATGTGGTAGAGACTTCTAATATTCTCAATAAAGCCAACTCAATAACCTATTGAAAATACATATACAATCATATGATTTCCCTGCTTAAAAGTTTTCCATGGCATCCCACTGCCTAGAAGATGAAGTCCAAAATCCTCAACTGAATATTTCACAATCTGGCTAATCTCCCTTTTTATTTGCACCTCCATCCTCTACCTGCCAGACTCTGCCTTCTAGCCAATGAGATTTATATCTCCAAGACTCTGCCTCTAATTTTTACCCCCCTCCTTTTCTTTATTCTGGAATAGGCTCCTCCTGTCTACTGGCAAGGCACTGCACATTTGTCAGGGCTTAACTCAAATATTGTTTCTTTGAGGGCATTCCTCAGGCAAAATGAACTTTTCTGCTTCTATGGTCCCCTAGCTTTTTGTTCATTTTTTCCAGGATGGTATTTACATTTTAAATAGTTGTCCACGTGTATCTTCTGCAATAGAATGGGGGGGGGGGCGGGTTGCCATTTCTTATTATTTTTGTATCTTTAGCTATCAGCACAGTAACCAGCACATGGAAAGTATTTGATAAATGTTTAACAAACTGAAAATGTTCATGAAATGGACCTTTGCTTGAACTAAGAACTCTCCGAGAATAACAGAAAGTCATAGAATGTCTGCAATATGTAACTCGGGCTTATAATTTTATAAATACCCTCACAATGTCTTAAAGCATCTAAGACCACGTTAGTGTTAGATATCTAGCCACAATTAAGCCTGGGAAATTAATATTTCATTTTTCCACCTAAGAAAATTCTGTTCGTAATAAAGAATCATGAGAAGTGGCTAAGAAGCTCTAAACCATTAGCTCAAGAACCTTAGCTTTACTGTTTTCCAACACTTAATACCCAAATAGGCATTTTTTTTTCCCTTGAACTTCTGGGGAAAGGTTTCTAACTATTCTCTCTTTAAGACATGAAAATTTCCAAAAAACAAGACTTCTGTTTGAGAGGCTCTAAAAGGGGGCTCCTTCTTCTTGGCGAAGGTTAGATGAAAGCTTACCATGGAAATACAGTTTGCATTGTTAGGAATTTTGGAGAATGCTTACTCCCACTTCTCTGCTTTTACAAGAGAGGAGATTCAAGCTTAGAAAGCTTAAGTTATTCTTCTAAGGGCCCACAATGTGTGTCCTTATTCCAAATCTAGTTTCAGAATCCTCGTTTCCTAAGTCCCTGAACCAAATTCGTTCCACCACAAAAATCTGGCACCCCAAGTTCACTAGGCTGTACGGGACGCCCAAGAGCTAGGTGGCCCCTGCCCTGTTTGGGCTCCGCTTCCTGATAGGTCCCCCACGGCGAGACTCCTGGGGCCGGGGATGGCACGGGACCCAAACTGTGTACAATCTAGACGCGCCTGGCTGCGGCGTCGGCCTCGGAAGGGCCGCAGGGCTCCGGCCAGCCTGGGGTCTCCCGAGAGGCGGACGCCAGGCGCCAACCTCCTCCCACCCTCGCGAGGGCCGTGAGCCGCGGGGTCGCAGGCTCCGCCCGCGGGCCCGGAAACCGCGGTGCGGCGCCCTCTACAGGCTCCAGGCCCCTGGGGAATCCTGACGACTCACTGCGAGGACACGTCGAAGCGGACATCCCGGTCCTCCCAAAGCGCGTCCAGCACCGACATGGTGACCGAAGCCCGCGGCCAGCGTTCTCCACAGTGGCAGAGGCTGAGGGGCGTCTCGCCGGCTCCGAGGCAACGAACCGCCTCTGTCACGACGTCTACGGCAGGCGCCGAGGCCCAAAGTTCCTCGAGGTAATGTGCGCGCTTTCCCAGTTCCGACGCGTCGTTAAGCGGATTTGAGGCTCAGAGTTCCGCGCCTCAGAGAAGCCAAGCTGGGCTTCGTCCAGGAGCGTGTGCCTGACTTCTGAGTGACCTTCCTCGCCACCAGACATGCACCCTTAAGCCGTCCCACCCACTCCCCCCGTTTCTTTACACCGTCAAGAATTTAGACTTGAAGCTCTAAATTCCTCATCTGGCCCGGCCCCATTCCGCCCAGTCCACCTCATGCGGACCTCGAGCCTTCTACTTGCTCTCCACCAGCCGGGGCTCAGAGCCTTTGGAGGCCCCCTTTCTCTGTCTGGAACTCTGTTTCTCCACATCTCCGCATGGCTGGCCCTTTGTCACTTAGCTCTCAGCTCTGAAGTGAACTGAAGCTGTCCTTGATCTATCTTCTGCCAGCCTACTGTGAGTACCCTGAGGACAGGGCCTGATGGAGTTCCCTTTGGACAGAGCCCAGCACAGAACTGGCACTCAGTAAGTACTTTTTGAATGAATCAGTGCCATCCTTCCCTCAATTCTTGACATTTCTCTAAATCAGTGGTTCCAGGTGTGCTCTGGGGACTCCAAGAGGTCCTCAAGATCCTAGCAGGGTGCCTACAAGGTCAAAATGTATTCATAACAACATTATGTGCCTTTTGAACTCTCAATCAATCCTTGAATATAAGGAGGAATTTTTCAGAGGCCATATGATGTGGAATTGAATGTGGAAGAGATATGGGAAAACAGCTGTCTTAATTTTAAGCTGGACATTAAAACAGTTTTCAAAACTGTAAAACAATCTTACTCTTCTCACAAATTTTAAAAAAATATAATTTAAAAGATGTAATATATGTTAATATATAATGAAGTTATATTTAATTTTTCATGAATTAAGTGAATTTTTAAACGTCTCAGTGTCCCTAGATAGAACCCGTATAAGTAAAACTCTTTCAGTTCCTCAGTGATGTTTTTAAGAGTATAAAGGAGTCCTGACATCAAACGTTACACAACAGGCCTTAAATTATCTGGTGCTCCTATGTGTCAGGCCCTGTGCCAAATACTGGGGATATTAACATGAAAAGCATGAGGAATTTTTCTCAGGTTGAAGAAGGTAACAGAGAAAAAGGAATATGTGGTGGGCACATCCTAAAGTGGCTCCCAATGAGTCATGCCCTTGTATTATCCTTTCCTTTGGATGTGAGCAGAACCTGTGATTTGCATCTAGCTGATAGAAGATAACAAAGGGGATGGGGTGTAAAAGTGGTAGGAAATCATTCCCATGATTATATTATGTAAGACTACATCTCAGCTGACTGGATCAAGAGACTCTCCGGCTTACCTCAAAGAGGCTACCTGCTATGATACCACCTTTAGGCCAGCAGCCTCAAGCTGTATAGGTGCAAGGACCTGAAATCTCCCAACAACCTAAATTAGCTTGGAAGCAGCTCTTTCCCCATTAAAACTTCTGATGAAGTCTTAGCCCCAGGAAATGTCTGGATTGCAGCCTGGTTGTCACCCTAAGCAGAAAAGCAAGGTAAGCCATATTTGGACTTCTGATCTATAGAAACAAGGAGATAATAAATGTCTTGTTTTAAGCTGTGGTCATTTGTTATATGCAGCAATAGAAAACTAAGACAATTATTGATATCAGGACTGGTATGCTCCTGTGACAAATAGCAGAGGTTATTAGACCCAGCAAAATTCTACTGGCAGGAGGAAGGCTGATAAAATTACCTACCTGCAAGCATGCGCTACATATCATGAAAAAGGAGGGATGACTCTGAGGATAGAACCAGAAGCCCAGAGGGCAGCGATGAGAGCCTTGGGAGATTATTCCCAGATCTCATAACTTAATCAGTAAAGTTCGAACATTTGCCCAGATGTCAGAATTGTTATAGTCAGTGATTTGTACTTTCTATTTCTCCCGTTTTGAACTCTAACTGTTCTCCTATGCCTCTCCCACCATTGGATGATGGGAGTGCTGGGAACACTGGTGTCTTCAGTTTCATAGCTCACCAAGGGGAATTGTGCTTCAGGGAACTGCATTTAATGGATTATTGTCAGGAATCTCCTTTGCTCAGATATAAATAATTTAGATGATGAGATCTTGAATTTTGACTTGATGCTATAATGTGGTGAGAGGGGAACCTTGGGAGGGAGTGAAGAATTTTTTTTCCTTTGGAAGAGGCATGAATTGTTGAGGGCCATTCTAGGTGGCTTCTAAGATTCCCACCCATGGTGTACCTTATGTAATCCCCTCCCCTTGAATGTGGAAGAATCTACGAATATGGTAGGATATTAGTTCTGTGGTTAGATTATGTTATATGACAAAAGTGAAAGAGTTTGCAGATGTGATTTAATGCCCTTTGAATTAGTCAGAAGGGAGACTATTCTTGGTGGGCCTGACCTTATCAGGTGAGTCTTTAAATGTGATTTCCCTACTGACTTTGATGAAATAGTCTCCAAGTTGTGAGAGAGCCACAGGACTGGGAACTGAGGGTAGCCTTTAACAGCTGAGAGCCAGAAAGAAAACAAATTCTGCCAATGACCTGACTGAGCATGGAAGGGGAACCCAAACCTCAGAGGAGATCCCATCCTGGCTGACACCTTGATTTCAGGTAAGACCCTGAGCAAAGAACTCAGCCTAGACTCCTGATCCACAGAGAACCAATAAGTTTGTGTTGTTTTAAACATCTAAGATGGTGATAATTATCATGCAGCAGTATTAAATTAATACACTGACATCACAGTAGGACCTTTGAACAGAAGATTGAAATGACTAGTTTTCAATGTGCTTATAACTGGAACTTCATGTACTTTGTTTCCCAGACTTTTTTTCCTCCTGCCTTTGTAATTAAAGTTTTGTGTGTGTATGTGTTTTTACTTTTTAAATCAATTTTACTGAGGTATGATTTTCAAACAGTAAGATATGCCTATTTTAGGTGTACTTTGATGAATTTTGACAAGTAAAATGTGTCCATATAACCATTTCCATAATGAAGCTACAGAACATTTCTGTCACCCCCGAAAGTCATGCCCCTTTGTAGTCAACTCCAGGTCCCAGGAAACCACTTGTTTGCTTTATATCATTGCAGATTTTTTTCATTATTTTAATGTGGTTTAAATTAAAATATATATATATGTATGTACATAAAATATGCCAGTATGTAAATTAACTTTGAGTCTTCTAGAGTTTCATATAAAAAGTATAGTAAATTATATACTATATAAACTCCTTTGTATCTGGTTTCTTTCATTTCACATAATGTTTTGAGGTTCATCCATATTGATACATATATCAATAGTTTGCTCCTTTTTATTTCTGTCTTGTGGCTCATTCTATGGATCCAGTGCAGTTTGTTTCATCTGTTGACATTTGGGTCATTTCCAGTTTTTATCATTAATATAGCTGCCAAACACAATCATACATAAATCTTTGTGGATATAGATTTTCATTTCTTTCAGGTAAATTCCTAGGGGTGAAATTACTGGGTCATATGGTAGGTACATGTTTAACTGCCAGCTGTTTTCCATAACGGTTGTGCCATTTTACATTCCCACCAACAAAATGTATCTCCATCATTTGTGAATCTTTTTAACTTTAGCCATTCTAGTGGGTATGTAGTGGTATATCACTGTGGTTTTAACATGTATTTCCCTGGTGACTAATGATGTTAAGCATCTTTTGTGTGCTTATTGACCACTTGTAAATCTTTTTTGGTAAAGTGCCTGTTTATGTCATTTCACATTTTAAGGGATTGTTTGTTTTCTTATTATTGAATTTTGTATGAGGAAAATCCTTTGTTAGATATATGTATTGTAGATATTTTCTCTCAGTCTCTTGCCTACCTTTTCATTTCTTAATTTTTGTCTTCCAAAGAGCAGAAGTTTTAAGGTTTTTTTAAACATTTTTTATTGAGTTATAGTCATTTTACAATGTTGTGTCAAATTCCAGTGTAGAGCACAATTTTTCAGTTATACATGAACATACATATATTCATTGTCACATTTTTTTTTTGCTGTGAGCTACCACAAGATCTTGTATATATTTCCCTGTGCTATACAGTATAATCTTGTTTATCTATTCTGCATATGCCTGTCAGTATCTACAAATTTTGAAATCCCAATCTGTCCCTTCCCATCCCCCACCCCCTTGGCAACCACAAGTTTTATTTCATGTCTGTGAGTCTGTTTCTGTTTTGTATTTATGTTCATTTAAAAAATTTTTTTAGATTCCACATATGAGCACTCTCATAGGGTATTTTTCTTTCTCATTCTGGCTTACTTCACTTAGAATGACATTCTCCAGGAGCATCCATGTTGCTGCAAATGGCATTATGTTGTCGGTTTTTATGGCTGAGTAGTGTTCCATTGTATAAATATACCACATCTTTTTTATCCAGTCATCTGTCGATGGACATTTAGGCTGTTTCCATGTTTTGGCTATTGTAAATAGTGCTGCTATGAACATTGGGGTGCAGGTGTCTTTTTGAAGTAAGGTTCCTTCTGGATATAAGCCCAGGAGCGGGATTCCTGGTCATATGGTGAGTCTATTCCTAGTCGTTTGAGGAATCTCCATACTGTTTTCCACAGTGGCTGCACTAAACTGCATTCCCACCAGCAGTGTAGGAGGGTTCCCTTTTCTCCACAGCCTCTCCAGCATTTGTCATTTGTGGAATTTTGAATGATGGCCATTCTGACTGGTGTGAGGTGATACCTTATTGTAGTTTTGATTTGCATTTCTCTGATAATTAGTGGTATTGAGCATTTTTTCATGTGCCTATTGATATTTGTATTTCTTCCTTGGAGAATTGCTTGTTTAGGTCTTCTGCCCATTTTTGGTTTGGGTTGTTTGTTTTTTTCTCATTATGTCATATGAGCTGCTTATATATTCTGGAGATCAAGCCTTTGTCGGTTTCATCGTTTGCAAAAATTTTCTCCCATTCCATAGGTTGTCATTTTGTTTTACTTATAGTTTCCTGTGCTGTGCAGAAGCTTGTAGGTTTTATTAGGTCCCATTTGTTTATTTTTGCTTTTATTTCTACTGCTTGGATAGACTGCCCTAGGAAAACATTTTTGAGATGTATGTCAGATAATGTTTTGCGTGTATTTTCTTCTAGGAGATTTATTGTATCTTGTTTTATGTTTAAGTCTTTGATCCATTTTGAGTTTATTTTTGTGTATGGTGTAAGGAAGTGTTCTAGCTTCATTGGTTTACATGCTGCTGTCTAGTTTTCTCAACACCATTTGATGAAAAGGCTGTCTTTATTCCATTGTATATTCTTGCCTACTTTGTTGAAGAGAAGTTTTAAGTTTTTAATGTTAATGAAGTTTAACTGATCATTTTTTTCTTTTCTATTTAATGTTTTTTTGTTGTCCTGTCTGAGAAATCTTTCCCAACTAAGATCACAACAATTTTCTTGTTTTCTTCTAGAAGTCTTAACAGTTTTAGATTTTCATTTATGCATATGAACTGTTTCAGGTTAATTTTAATATGATGTGAAAAAAGGTAGAGGTTCATTTTTGTCTCCCATGAGAGTCCTTTATTTTCTATATGGATAGTCAGTTGTTCCAGCACCACTTGTTTTTATTGAAGTATAGTTGATATACAATACTATATAAGTTGCAGGTATACAACTTAGTGACTTACAATTTTTAAAGTTTATATTCCATTTATACTTATTATAAAATATTGGCTATATTTCCTGTGATGTACAATATGTCCTTACAGCTTATTTTATACATAATAGTTTGTACCTCTTAACTCCTTTCCCCTTTATTGCTCCTCCTCCCTTCCCTCTCTGCACTGGTAACCAATCTGTCTGTGAGTCTGCTTTTCTGTTATACTCACTAGCTTGTTGTATTTCTTAGATTCCACATATAAGTGATATAATATACTATTTATCTTTCTCTGTCTGACTTATTTCACTTAGTATAATATCTTTCAAGTGAATCCATGTTGTTGCAAATGCGAAATTTCATTCTTTTTTTATGGCTGAGTAGTATTTCATATATATGTGTGTGTATACACACACACACACACACACACATATATATATATGTATATATCACATACTTTCTTTATCCTTTAATCTGTTGATGGACCCTTAGGTTGCTTCCGTATCTTGGCAGTTGTAAACAATGCTGCTATGAACATTTAGTGCATGTATCTTTTTAAATTAGTGTTTTGGGGGGTTTTTGGACATATACCTTGGAGTGGAATTGCTGGATCATATGGTAGTTCTATTTGAATTTTTTGAGAAACCTCCATACTGTTTTCCATGGTGGCTGCACCAATTTCATTCCCACCAACAGTGTGCAAGGGTTCCCTTTTCTCCACATCCTTGCCAACATTTGTTATTTGTGTTCTTTTTGATGATAGCCATTCTGACAAGCGTGTGATTATATCTCATTGTGGTTTTGATTAGCACTTCCCTGATCAGTGATGTTGAGCACGTGCCTACTGACCATCTGCATTTCCTCTTTGGAAAAGTGTCTATTCAATTCTTCTGCTTATATTTAAATTGGGTGGTTCGGTTTTTTGATGATGAGTTGTGTGAGCTGTTTGTATATTTTGGATATTAATCCCATCAGATATATTGTTTGCAAATATTTTCTTCCACTGAGTAGGTTGTCTTTGTTTTGTTGATGGTTTCTTTTGCTGTGTAAAAGCTTTTACGTCTTGTTAGGTCACATTTGTTTATTTTTGCTTTTATTTCCTTTGCTATAGGAGATAGACCTCAAAAATATTGCTACAATTTATGTCAAGGAGTATTCTGCCAATGTTTTCCTCTAGAGGTTTTATGGTTTCTGGTCTTACATTGAGGTCTTTAATCCATTTTGATTTTGATTTTGTATATGCTGTTAGAGAATGTTCCAACTTCACTCCTTTATGTGTAGCTGTCCAGTTTTCACAGCACTATTTATTGAAGAGACTGTCTTTTCTTCATTGTATATTCTTGCCTCCTTTGTATAGATTAATTGACCATAGGTGTTTGGGTTTATTTCTGGGCTCAATATTCTAATCCATTGATCAGTGTGACTGTTTTTGTGCTTGTACCATACTGTTTAGATTATTGTAGCTTTGTAGTATAGTCTGAAGTCAGAGAATGGGATTCCTCCAGCTCTGTTCTTTTACAAGATTTTTTTTTTTGGCTATTTGGGGTCTTTTGTGTTTCCTTACAAATTTTAATATTATTCTAGTTCTGTGAAAAATGCCATCGATATTTTGATAGGGATTGCATGGAATCTGTAGGTTGCCTTGGGTAGTATCTAGCACCATTTGTTGAACTACTCTTGCCTGCTCACTCCTTTCAAGAACACCTATTTATTCTTATCCTAAAAGCAAAGTTAAGGCCTTGAGAGGGGAAATGTATAACGACATTAGAGCCCAGTGAAACACAGTGCAAAGTCTGGATAGCAAAAAAGCACAGTAGAGTCAAAGCAAGAATGAAAAACCAGTTGTTATCCTTAAGTCACTGAGTCATTTCTTCTCCCTACTCCACCCATCTCCTTTCTAAAATGATCACCTTTATTAATGTTGAGAGTTCATGAGTAATAATTAGAATCTTTCCTCCAGGGTGTCACTTTTCACCCTTCTTTGAGTGTCCACAGTTTCTTGGATGCCCCCAGATACTGTCTTTTCTTCTGCCAAGAGAAGACACATCTTACTAGGAAGACATTCAGTGAGCCAAAATATATTTTATAACCTTAAGATTAAAAAAAATCTAAAATCTAGAATCTACATATCATAAAATGTGCTTCAGTGCACATATTTTACTCTTTGTTCAATTAGGTGGCAATTGATGTTACGGTAATATACTCCATTCTTAAAACAAAATTATTGCACTTAGCAACAATTTTTCAACTACTAGAAAATTGATATTAAGTAAAAAGCCTTTAAGGGGAGAAGTAATCACATTTGTATTACTCCTAGTGTTTGATCTATTCTTTAACTTCTACATGAAGACAGTCATTGGATACATGTCACAAGTTCCTGAGCGGTGTTTATTACAGTATATTTTAAAACATAAAAGAGCTATGAGAGGGTTTTAATGTTACTATAAAACATTTTATTTTAAAATGTTTAAACTGTATACTTAAGTGTTGAATTTATAGAATCCTTTGTTCTTTTGTTAAACAAAGGCTTTCTTACTATAAAGAACTTGTGGGATCCTTTTCAAGATTTCAAGATTATGGAAAATAAAATGAAACATGGTTCATGTACAAGGTATTCTATGGGATGTGCTCCTAGAAATCATGGAGGATGCATAAGAAATGATGTTTTCTTATATAACTGAAAAGTAACACACTGCTCATGTAACTGGATGAAACACAAACATTCTGAATTTGTGACTAAACTCGCCAGCAATCAATATGCACAGTTAGAACAGTAAGCCATGCTTAAAAACATGTTCATTTTCTTAATATACCAGATCCAAAATAGATGTGTTCTTGCTTGATTGGATTGAGTTGATGTTTAGTTTAGGAGGTTGGCAGTGGATTATGCAGAGTAGGTAAATCCCAGTTTTGATGGGGACAGTGAAGGGTAGAGTGGGGAAGCAAGAAAAGCTATGTGCTCATCACCTCAGCCTTCCTAATAAGATGCGTGGTTGTTTTTGTAATAGCTACAGCCCCTGTATTTTGATGCTAGTCATGGGAGGAATCAGGTCTCTTCTCTTCCCATTGTCAGCAGCTCCACTGACCTCCAATCTGGTCAAACTGGAAACAAACCAATGACTCCTAAGTGAATCACTCTAGTCGCATTTACCATAGTTAAGTGTTTCTTCCCTAACCTTTAAAAGGCTGAACTCTCTTTATAATTATCCTTATCTTTATAAAGCCAGACTACTCCAGAACTCTAACATTACATCTCACTATTTGCCAGTGGCCAGGAATTCTGAGCTATTAATTCCTGATTCCCAGCATGTATCTGTGCTTTTCTTTATGCTGTTCTCTACTTGGATACATTCTCCTCCTGAATCTAATCCTATCAGACTATCAAGTTGTACTCCTGAATTCATATTTATATTACTCCAACCTCCACTAAAAAATGAGCAAGCTTTTATACACTGACCATCATTGACAAAATGATAGATGGTTATCATACCAAAAGTTTGTCAGTCATTTATATCCAGATCACAGTATCATAATATCCATTATATCATATACATTGCATGGCCTTGATCTAAGTTGATCTACATTTTGGCTCCTGTGTATCTTCTGTATAAAAAAAAAAGAACAAGGAAAATGTCTATAATTATTTATATCTCATTATTAGTAATTTTATAAAACATTTTACAAATATTTTAAACTCATACCTCCAAAGTAGATCTACTGTGGGGCCCAAAGTTATTTTAATAGCATGCCATTAATAGTACATAGTAACACATTTAGAAGGTTATTATTTTGTTTTGCAGAATAGTTTGTACACTCAAATTGAGGTTCAGTGCTCAATGGGCTGATAAAATTGCAACTCTTCACAGCATTTAACATAAACATTATGAATGGAGTGGGTTTAATTGTTACTGTTCTTTCATGCAAATCCAAAACACATAAACAATCTGATGATGTTGAACTATTTACAGTGCACTAACCATCAGGTTAGATTTTAAAGATTAAAGAGGTTATAGGAAGATGAAAAAAGTTATTGTCTATTTCTTAGAATTTCTGTTACCTACTGATTATAACATACCTAGTAAAGCTTTGAAAATCCATTTTGTAAGCTATAATATTATCTGCACTAATAAAAAAGTAAATAGTATGAAAAATGTTCTCCAGATGCTGTCGGCTTATACACTTTTAGGATACACATATTGTGAGGAGAGGGGCAGAAAAGAGGGAGAGAAGAGGCATGAAGCCTAGAGGGGGGCTGAAGTAGAAATGACAATTTCAACTGATGGCAGAAGGTCATTTGAATGGCATGGACATCTAACTCTGGATTTTAGGTTATCTCTAGAATTGTGATGTAAACCCCATTCATCTCACAAAACTTTAAGCAAAATCTGTTAAAACACAAAGGCTTTGTGTGAATATTTTCTCCCCTGTAGAGATCAGAAAGAGGTACTAAATTTCGGCTCAGAACAGAGACAGGGTGTTATGAAGATAGGGCAATGAGTAATCTGAACAAATTAATTCAGAGGAAGTCAAAGCTTGAAGCTGTAGGTACTATGAGAAGATAAACCCTCTGGGATATCACAGACATCTTGGGTACATGGTTGGATGTTGCACAGAATCTGGAATGATGTTTTAGCCAATCTTATCTCATTGTTACAGGCAAGGTGACACTGCTGACATCTGAGGTTCCTACAGATTAACACCTATTTTCATATATGAGAATAATGATATCTTGAGGATTTAATGAAGATATAGAATGTTCTTTCCCCTTCTTACAGTCATTCTCATAGGCTTCACATTCTAACTCCAGTGATTCTTTGATCTGTAGGACACATACTCTCTTAGTTGCACACTTGCCACTTGACTCAGCTGGGGATGAGCAAAGGTTAGGACATGGACTCCTTCCTACAGCCCTGGCAACCATTCTTTATCTTTTTCAATTGCATTTGCCACATAACACTATCTTGCACTCAGTGTAGTGTTATTTTTCAATTAACAAATATTTATTCAGCTTTGTGAAAAAAAGATAGCCAAAGATTCTATCTCCATGACATCAGAGGGAAACATAAATTCACATGTAACCATCTCCACGTTGATAGGACTTGGTGTTATATAATCATATATACCTATGTTTCACTTTTCTTTCATTTGACATCATTTAGATCTTAGATACTCCAACATCTGATGTATGTCAGTGCGTCATCCTGGATTTGCCAGAAGAGTCCTACGGAGTAGTCAAGACATCGGTGCTCACCACCTGACTAAGCCTTAACATTCCTACTGGAAAAGACACTGAAGTTTAGACTTGCAAAATGAAAATTCAGGTTTAAGAGTAGCATTAAATTATGTTGGTGTGAGTCAAGTATTTTGAAAATAAGTCAAAGTAGAGAATGACTAATCAGGAAGTCTTCAAAAGATGCTTTACCAGAGGACTTCTTCTTATTTGGGAGGAGACCAGAGCTACAGAGTGTAAAGTTGCAAATTCCTCCCCAGAGCTCATGCTCTCACTTTTAGAACATTTCTATCTTTTTAATTAATAAAAATTACAAAAAATGATGGCTGCAAAATTTTAAAACAATACAGAAACATAGAATAAAAGGTTTAAGTACTCCTTCATCTGCCCCTTCCCTCCAATAACACGTTTCTCCCGAGAAGTAACCATTGTTAACAGCTTAGTCTATTTCCTCCCAGAACTTTTCTATATATTCCTGAATATACTTACACACATACATATCTCTAAGCTGCAGCAAGTGTGTAAATAAATGAAAGGAATCATACTGCATATATAGTTGTGGAGTGTAAGTAACAAATCAAGGGGTACATAGATATCAACCCGACTTATTACTAAAAATGTCAACCTTGATCACTAGTTAAGGAGGTATCTGCCCTAGGTTTCTCCCCAGCAAAGTTACTATTTTTCTCTTTCCATGCTCTAGTCTTTGGAAGTGAGTTACTCAGTCTAGCCCACACTCAAGGGAAGGAGAATTAAGCTCCATATCCTCTAGAGGGAAGTATCTAAATATATTATTTGGAATTCTGTAAGAAAGACTTTTCCTTCTCTACCATTTATTTATTTATTCAATCACTTATTTATGTCAGTATGGACGCATGGATATTTAATTTATTCTTTGGGTTATAATGCAATACCACAGAGATTTATTTTGTTGCTCAAATTCTCATGCTTTTTAACTTATTCACTCTCTCACTCACTCACTCACTTCAAAAGCATATTTGAAAGAGGAGCAGGCATAATAGGATTCTATTTATGTTTTCAGCTCCTTACTCATTCCTCTCTCACTGAGTCACTGGTTTTTAATGTCTGCCTTCTAACGAAATAAAAGTCAGGTGGAAGATGAGCTGTATGTGAGGCCATAATCTAAGCTGGTGGAGATGGAATCGGGGGAGGGATTGGAGCTTTGTGTTCCTCACCAGGCCACACCCAACACCTGTTATTGACAATATCAGTGACTTTTTGACCCTTCAACATTGTCCATTCCTGATGAAAAGCCAGAAATAACTTACCCAGGTTCCCAGAATAAACTGGGACTAGGTTATAAAAACTTCCTCTCTCAAGGACTGGACTCAGGTAACCAGTGAACTATGCATTTTTACTAGGCTGGATGAAAGTGAAAAATTGACTAAAAAAGAATCTATGATTCTGACAAAAATACAATTTTGACAAAAATTACTTGTATCTTTTTAAAGTAGATTAATTATAATTTCTGTTTTAAAAGCATTTTTAAGGTAAATTTTTATCACTTGATCACCTCAGGCCATGTTTAATTTTTAGATGACCAAATGATTATAATTTCTTTTCAGCTACAAATGTACATGTTTATCATCTTAGGTAAGAAAAGGCCTTTTCAGTATCTCACCTTTTCAAGTGAAATATTTTCATTGTATTTCAAAACTATATTTGTAATTGAATCCATGTAGAGGAATGCATTTTGGACAACTATTGAATTCATAATAGGAAGATTTAAATGTAGTGACCACAGAGATTGTTATTTCATCATGCCATTGAGCAATGTTACTATGAAAATTAAATAGTAAATTAGCAGAAATTTTATAAAGTAAGTGAATCAAGATGAATCTATAAAAATTGATTGCTATAATTTAAAAAAATTAAATGGTTTCCAAATATTGAGCTACCATATTTTATATATTTTTAATTTTAGGATCAAAGGAAAACCATAACATTTAACCTAGGAAAGGTGGATATAGAGCAGGAAAAAAAAAAAAGGATAGGAAGGATGAAAAATAGAGGCAAAAAAAAAAATTCCTAAACATCCCACCTAATTTTACCTAATCCAATTGAGGTGGACTTACAGTAGTTCTTAAAATTTTGTCACACGATTATGTACAAGAAGCTGGTCTTGATTTTTCACACTTGGCTTTTAGGACCAGGTGTGATAATTAAGAATGTGTCCAAAGGTCAGTGTGTGCCAAATGGACTATATGGTTTAGGACTGAGTCTGGGATGGGTTCAAATAAAAACAAAGAAGATTTACTTTTCTTCGGTTAGAATTTGTGAGAAATAAAAATATGTTCTCATGGGTCTTTTAAGAACTCTGACAAATTTGCTTTGCTCAGCGAATAAGAAATACTTCAAACATATTTAACAATCTGCCATATTTACATTACCATAGATACTAGGAAACGTGACTAGAAACCACATGGTAAGAAGCAGCTGAAAATCACAGGATTCCTTCTATCACTGTTTCCTACACTCCCTCTGGCAAAGTCATGGTCATTCTTAGAGTAATACCAAAATAACAGTAATATGCTGAGATTTAGATCCCTATTGATCCATGGGTCAATTTCTCAATTAGTTCAGAACCTAATTGGGGAGGGGAGCTGGAATATAATTAAGTGAGGCCCTACACCCCAAACCCCAATACTTCACTTCACTTGGATAACACTTATCTTTTATATTAGCTAAGGCACTACCTCCTCCAGAAGGCTTCTCTGCCCCCACCCCCATTCTCCTCTTTGAGTTCAAGACTTCTTCTCTGTTATTCTTTTCTAGTGGAGCACTGACCACAGTATATTGCAGTTATCTGTTCCCTCCCTGGATGGTCAGTCTCACAAGGGGCATTTTAAAAATTCTGAGCACCTAGTACAGCACCAGTTACCTAGTAGATGCCTGTTGTGCAATGGAAATGATTCAACGCTCAATTTAGTGTTCATTCTTATTGGCCCAATCATTTTATGAGGTGTTCTGTTTTTACTCTGTAGTTTCCATTTCATCTCCATCTTCCTATAGAGGAAAGCAAAAAAAAGGAAATACACTACAGTTCAATTACATATTTTAATCATGCCATATATTTATATAAGAATCTATACTGAAGTAATAGGATTCTAGTTTATAATATAATGAAGAAAAGCAATAGAATTCCCACTCCTGGGCATACATCCAGAAGGAACCCTACTTCAAAAAGACACCTGCACCCCGGTGTTCATAGCAGCACTATTTACAATAGCCAAAACATGGAAACAGCCTAAATGTCCATCAACAGATGACTGGATAAAGAAGATGTGGTATGTTTATACAATGAAATACTACTCAGCCATAAAAACCGACAACATAACACCATTTGCAGCAACATGGATGCTCCTGGAGAATGTCATTCTAAGTGAAGTAAGCCAGAAAGAGAAAGAAAAATACCATATGAGATTGCTCATATGTGGAATCTTAAAAAAACAAACAAACGAACAAAAAAAAAAGCATAAATACAAAACAGAAATAGACTCACAGACATAGAATATAAACTTGTGGTTGCCAAGGGGGCAGGGGGTGGGAAGAGATAGACTGGGATTTCAAAACTGTAGAATAGATTAAACAAGATTATACTGTATAGCACAGGGAAATATATACAAGATCTTATGGTAGCTCACAGAGAAAAAATGTGACAATGAATATATATATGTTCATGTATAACTGAAAAATTGTGCTCTACACTGGAATTTGACACAACATTGTAAAATGATTATAAATCAATAAAAATGTTAAAAAAGCAATAGAATTGAACATGTGAATATAATTTTTAAACAATCCACACTCATTACCAGAATTAAGGCCCTTTTCTAAGTTTATCTTCAACCTCTGTCTTCAGCTCATCTCTGGACTTGGGTAACTGTCAGGTTCATTTCAGTTGAGATTATAAGAAAATTGACACTCACTAATGCATGCCCAGTTAGGAGACCTGCCCTGAAGGCTTGGGTTGGGATGGTCTGACATAATACATGGATCATGGGGCATATCAAAAATGAAACTTCATTTGGTAGTGGAGGGATCTCTAAAGAAACCTGAAAATATAGGGAGCCATTCTCCACAGCAACTGAAACTGAGGCAGGACCAGAGGTCATGTGACTGCCAACTAAACACTGGCTCTCAAACTTGGCTTTCCAAACTTGGAAGACTTTGAAATTCCTGATGCCCAGGCTGCACCCCGGACCAATGGAATCAGAATCTCTGGGGACACAGCCCAGGCATCAATGGTTTTTCAGCTCCTCATGTTATTCCAGTGTATAACCAAGGTTGAGAATTCCTGCAGTAAAGAGAGTAACGCCCTAGATATTTACAGAATACCTAGGTATTTGGGGAATAATGAAACAGGTTTCAAATGCACAGTCACAGCGGCAGGTGTTCCAAATTGTAGGTATTATATTGTTCATGAGCTTCTTCTTAAGTGATCAACCTTAAACAGCTGCCCTAATGTTACAAACAACAGAGACTGATTTATTTACTGTTAACTCTCCAGAATGATTCCATAGAGGCATGGAGGCAAAATTATGCAGATAAAGAGATAATACATTTTACTAAGAAAACTTAAAATTCAAGTTGCAGATGTTGTCTGGAGTATGAACAGGGTGGTACCACCAATGTGCTCACTGTACCAGGGGGAACACTGAGAGCCCACGTCTTGCAGCACTGCTAGTTCAGCTCAGCTCACAGGCCTCCACAGGCCTCCTCAGCCACCATTTTTAACTTGCAAGAATATAAGGTATGCATGGAGAGGCATGGTTTTCCATCCCGGTGAAGGACTCTAAATCCAGGCAAATCTGGATTCTAATAATAGTAATAGTAATTAACACTTACATGGGGCTTTCCATATGCCAGGCACTTAGTAAATGCTTTCGGTATTGACTTCTTTGAACCTTGTAACCTCCCTGGAAGGTAAGTATTGTTAGCTCCCCTTCCTTACAGAGGTAACCTGAAGCACGGAGAGGTTAAGGAACTTGCTCAAGGTCACACAAGGCAGTGTGCTATAGAATTCAGGATTTGAGCTCAGAAAGCATGGCTCCTGATTCTGTGCTTTTATCCGTTATTCAACACTTCCACATACTAGGGATGCAACTCCCCGTGGCCGTGGGTATGTTATTGAATCTCACTGAGTCTCATTTTCTCATTTTAATAGTACTTATCTTGCAGGGTTGGTAGGAGGCAAACAGCTAGTACAGTGCCTGCCACGATTTTTTCTCCGGGGGTGTTATTCTCTGCCTCCAGGCAGGTTATTGTCAGCTCGTTCTACCCCATGGGCCTGGGTGGAGGACTTGGATGTTTACTTAGTGATTCATTAAGAGAGACTAGCAGAGCTTTGTAATTTCTCTTGTCTCCTACTTCAGAATATAAGATAGTAGATACAAGCATTGTACCCAAGCAGATTCCACATTCTCACAGACCATACTTAAGAAGTAATGATTTCAGAAGATGATTAATTTCAGCTACTTCTGTCCTTAGTAAAATCAGCTTCACTTCAGTTTGGCTGTACTGTTTAGCTAAGTTAAGAAATTCCCCCAAGGGAGTTCATGATGTATATTATAAGGATGTATAATTATATGTATTGGTCACTACTCGGAAGCACTTTTCTGAAAACGGAAATCCACCCAATCAAGTCACAGTAGCTGGAGTAGAGATGAAAGAATCGCCTTCTTTTGCCATTTAAAAACAGTTCATGTGTTATACCTCCATTTATATGAAATTTCCAGAATAAGGGAATCCTCAGAGACAGAAAGTAGATTAGTAATTGCCAGGGCCTGGAGAAAGGGTGAGAATGGGAGTGACTAGTAGTGGGTGTGGGGTTGCTTTTTTGGGTAACAAAAATGTTCTGGAATTAAATAGTGGTAATGATTGCACAACTCTCTGAATAAACAAAAAACACTGACATGTACACTTTAAATGGGTAAATTTCACGGTATGTAAGTAAGTATCTCAAAAATGCTGTTAAAAAGCAAAACTGTTCACGTGAATGTTGTTGGCTTTGTCTGTCGTGCCTTCAGTGGTGTCCAGAGAGGGAAGTCACCAGCCAGATGGATATTTTACAGATGACTGCTGCTCACCTTAGCTGCCACAGATGGGTATTACCCCAGGCAGTACTGTAGGATGTAGGATTATGATGACATTTTTCAGACTGAGTAACTGGGAGGCTATTTGGGGTGACCAAGTTCTCTGTAGGAATCCTAAATCAAATTCCTACTCTGTTGCTACCCCAAGCGGCCTAATTACCCAGTGCTATTGTGAGAGTGACCAGATATGCCCAGCCGTCTTGGCATACTGTGATTGTCTTAGTACCTAACACATAGCAGGTGCTCAAGAAATCTTTGATGAATGACTGAATGAGTGATTGAGACTCCCCTTGGATCTGGGTTGGAGTAATGTCTCTGAACCCAAATTGTGCTTTAAAAATTTTTTTTTCACCTGGGATAACTGCAATGTGCTCTGAAATATGTTGATGCAATATTTTTAGAACATTCAAACACAATGAATTACATTTATAGTTTATACATATATTTATATTTATATATATATTTATAAATATATATAGTATTATATTTATTTTAAAAAAAAGAACTCAGGATACAAAAGTAGTGCCCCCTTCCTCTCCCTCCTCACTACATAGGCATTACTTAGTCTTTTTAAATTAAGGGAGGTAGGGGCGGGATGGTGGGCAGTTGGGTTGGGGGTGGATTCTGTTTAAGCCATTGTCTAGAACAATAGTGACACCCTGTGGTGAATTCTTATAATAGACTATTAAACAGAGTGGATGTGGATTCCCTACATGCCTACTTGAAGCAAAAAGTACTATTAACCAAATTAATCAGACTTCAAATTAAATGAGAATTTATTGAGTGCCTACTATGCACGGATACTACGCTAGTGATTTCATAGATTTTATTTCTTTCCAGTATTTTATATTTCACCCAGACAATGAGGTGCTAAATTAATTCTCTATATATATCTATGTCTAGAGCAGCTAAGGCATCCAGAACTCATAAACTTGTATGCAAAATGTGTGTATGTGTGTTTCTAGGGGAATGAGCTATTAGCTTTAATAATATGCTCCCACGGGTTCCCTGCTCCCATAAAACTTGACATTGCTACTCAGAGTACGTCTCTAACAATGCTATTATGATATACTTTGGACTAGCTTCATCAATCTATTTTTTTCTGCAAGTTGCCATTTCTTCTGGCAAACCTAGCTCACCCTAGGTTGAAAAACTTTAGAAAAATCTTCAAAGAAAAAAAGAGGAAGAAAGGCAGAGGAAAAAAGACAAGAAGGATAGGGTTAGAAAGCATCACAACATTGTAAAGTGGAAAGAGCATTGGAATCTGTCAGTCCCAAATCCATTACTTCTGCCCATCTGGGCCTAGTCAACTTAGTTCTTCTTTGAATCTCGATTTCCTCATCTGCAAAATGGTGATGATAATGTCAGAGAATTATTGTGAGAATCAGTAGATGGCGATGAGTTTTTAGATACAATCAAAAGTACAATCCATGAGAGAAAAAAGTGATAAGTTGGACTTTTTATTAAAATGTAAAACTTCTGCTCTGCAAAAGAGACAGTTAAGAGGATGAAAAGACAAGCCATAGACCGAGAGAAAATATTTGCGAAACATGTCTGATAAACGATTTATATTTTAAATATACAAAGAATCCATTTAGAAAACTTATGCTTATAAATTTGAAATTGATAAATTTAAATTTGAAAGTGGTAATGTATTATCCAAACAAAATTTTTTATTTATAGCATGTATTTTTTTCTTGTATATAAAACAGTACACGATCACCGTAGAAAACATAAAAATAACAGAAAAGGATAAAGAGAAAAATTTAGTTTATCCTATAGCTCAGCGATAATAATTGTTAACATTTTGATGTATTTTTTCCTGTTTTTGCTAAACATACATGAATATATTCATATGGTATCATTAGTTAACTGATATTTAAAGTTATCCTATTTGTTCTGCCTCAGGGGATCTAGATTTCTAAGAGAAGTAGGAGCCCCTTTCCAACACTGAGACATAGAATATCATATCCTGGTTTATAGCGTGACATCAGTCCAGCCCTGGAGCCACACCTGAGCTGGGGTTGGGAAGACAGGCAAATGGACTCCTCAGATGTATGCTTGCTGCTGCTTCTGTCTCTGAACAGCTCTGGTTTGTGTTTGGGCATGCGCGTGTATGAGTGAGCATGCACACTCACGGGGAGAGAAAGAAAGAGGCTGAGAGTCTGGGGCTGAGGCTTAGTGCTTGCTGCCTGCCAGCCAGCATGGCTTTAGGAAGCCCCAACCCAAGCAGTTTTTCCTTATCTTTGGAATATTCTTATTGAGGGATAGCATAAATACAGAAACGTATGCAGGTCATAAGTATATAAGTAGAATTTTCAAAAATCCAAGTGCACCTAGATCAAGAAGTATAACCAGCACCCCAGAACCCCCCACTAAGCTTCTTTCCAGTAATTACCTGCTACATGAGTGACCTGACTTCTAATACCATAGATCATTTTTGTCTGCCAAACAGACTTTGTGATTCTATAATGGACTCTTAAAGGGAACTATTGTACCTTCATGAGCGCTATATAAAGTAAAGTTGCACTGATATAAATAATTCAGACCAGAATTCTAAGAGGGGATGAGGCCAACCAGGTAGGCCTGTGGGCTCCGATGTGGAAAGGGATCTTTACAGCCTTGGACTTGGGCAACATGACTTGTCTCTCTTGCAATCATTGGGGTACCAGGAGACCTCTGATTGAAGTCCTGTCCCAACGGTGCCTGATCTACTCCTTGAAATCTTGTCCTTCCAACTTCAGATAGTATCAGTACCACTCAGTTGCCCTGTCTTGGGTCCTGCCAGACAAAACTAACCTGCAGAGCCTTCTCAATCCTTGTCGCTTGATGTCTGCCAAGCCTGCTGTGTTGCCCACTGTGAACTTAACCAGGCACTCTTGCTCCTAATTTGTAGGAAACTTTTGAAAGGTGTAGGCCTAGATAATGCAGACTGAAAAAACTAAAAAGTGAAATATATAAAGTAAGTTTCAAAGAACTAAAAAGAACAGGAAAAAATACGGGTATTTGTTTTGTTCCTTCTGGTATATTTTAAGACATGAAAATTTCCAGTTTCCTTTTCTAGACTAAAGACAATAGGGAAGTCAAAATGGGTCTCAAGCCTCACATTAGTCCATTTGTAGGATGATACAATAACTCTTCAACCATAGGTGGAGCAGGGTCAAACCTTCCCTATATATTCTTGTTAGAAGTTATCTATCCATTCTCTGTGCAAGTTTAATGTTTTTATGTGTTCTTCTGCATGTCTTCCCTGATGCTGGTTGGAAACCACTGAAACACCCTGGAAGTCTGTTTTGGGACAGTTAGAAGGAGTCCATGGGGATTTCATGAGTGCTCTGTATATAACATACAATGTAATGAGTTATAGGGAGTTGGAGATACCCATAGGGTGAGTGTGATTTACAACATCCTTTATAATTTAGAATAAAGGAGGTGGGTTTAGAGAGACCTTAGAGGTTAAAGGGATCAATCTTCTACTCAGTGAAGTAATCCCTTTGACAATAACCTTGATAAATAGTTATTTAACATCTGCTTAAACATTTTCAAATGATTTCCAGTGACAAGAAGCTCACTGCTTATCTAGGCAGGTCATTTTATTTATTCCCAACTTGAATTATCAGGAAGCTTTTTTTTTTTTTTAAATATAGTGATTTTAGGTCGTCTGCCTTCCTGGAATTACTTCCTAGGGAACCCAGTTCTTTCCTCGAGAGTAACACAAAATAAGAGCTAGTAAACTATTGGGCAATATTCCTATAATGAGAGAGTTACCATGTCATTCCTTCCCTTCTCCAAGTTAAATATCTCAGTTCTTTCCACCATCCACTAACCATCTTGGTCTCCTACCTCTAGACAGTGTTAATTTTATCAATGTCCAGTAGTATTGGTACTATCTGAAGTAGTCTTGGTGCTGCTGTAGATATAGTCTGGTCAACTTAAGGTCCAGTAAGTTTATAACTTTGATTTGGATTTAGTTCTTCCATTAATGCAGCCTAAGCTGCGTTTTTTTTGGAGGGTTTTTTTTTTTTTTGGTGATCAAGTCACACTTTTGGCATATATAGAAGTGTAGTTAAAAACTGGCATATCTTATTTTAAAAATTCATATAGTTTAAAAATTAAATACAGTAAAATAGCATTTTTAGTGTATAGTTCTATGAGTCTTGACACATGTATAGATTTGTGTAACCACTACCACAATCAGGATACAGAACAATTCCATCTCCCCCCTAAAATTTCCTCCTATTATGCCTTTGTAGTCATACCCTCCTCTGACTCCTAAGCCCTGGAAACTACTAGTCTGTTTTGTCTTTTCAGGAATGTCATATAAGTGGAATCATTCAATATGTAACTTTTTGACTGGCTCTTTTCACTCAGCATAGAGCCTTTCTGATTCTTTCAACTTGTTTCATGTATCAGTAGTTCATTCCTTTCTATTGCTGAGTAGTGTTCCATTGTATGGATGTACCATTGCTTGTTTATCTATTCACCAGTTTAAGGATATTTGGTTGTTCCCAGTTTTTGACAGTTTTTAGTGGAGCTACTGTAATCAAACATGTACCAATTTTTGTGTGAACGTAGTCTTCATTTCTCCTAAATACTTACAAGTGGAATTGTTGAGATGCACCTAAATTTATATAAAACTTTCAAAAGGCTTTTCAGAGTAGCTGTACCATTTTTTATTTCCATCAGCAATTTTTGAGCATTACAGTCATTCTATGTATTTGTCAGCACCTGGTATTGTCAATATTTTAAAATTTTAGTCATTCTAATAAGTATTTAGTGATATTTCATCCTGGTTTTAATTTATTTGTGTTTCCCTAATGGCTTAAGATGTTGGACTATACTAATTTGCTTTCTGTTTATTCTTTTCAGTGAAATGTCTGCTTGAGTTTTTTCTCATCTTTTAATTAAGATGTTTTCTTATTATTGAGTTTTGAGAAATATACATACATACACATATATATATATATATATATATATATATATCTGGATATAAGTCCTTTTACCAACATGTAAGTTGTAAATAATTTCTCCCAGTCTGTAGCTTGTCTTTCAGCAGTATCTTTTATAGAGTAAGTTTTTAATTTAGAGGAAGTCCAATTTATCAATTTTTTCTTTTATAGATTGTGTTTTGGGTGCCACATCCAAGAATTCTACCTAATTCCAAGCTATGAATCTCTTTATTTTTCTTCTTCTAACCATTGTATAGTTTTGTGATTTACATTTAGATATATGACGCATTTTGAGTTAATTTTTGTTTATGGTTCAAGGTACTTTTTTTTTTTTTTGCGTAAGGATGCCCAATTATTCAAACACCATTAAAACAATAACAAACGATCCTTTCTCCATTGAAATGCCTTTCCATCTTTGTCAGAATTATATGTGTGATTTTATTTCTGGAATCTATTCTGTTCTGTAGATTTGTGTCTATTCCTTTGCTAATAATACACTCTCTTGATTACTATAGCTTTGTAGCAAAACTTTAGAGAAGTCTTCTTCCTCCAGCTTTATTTATCTTTCTCAAAATTATTGTGGCTAGTCTAGTTCTTTTGCTTTTCCACAGAAGCATTAGAATCAGATTTTTTTATATCTATCAAAAATACTGCTGGGATCATGATTGGAACTGCATTAAACCTATAAATCAATTGACATCTTTTCTATGGTGAGTCTTCTAATCCTTGAACATAGTATATAGCTCTCCATTTATTTAGGTCTATTTTAAAATCAGTATTTTGAGGTTTACAGTGTGTAGTTTCTGTAAAAGTTTTGTTAAATTTACGTCTAGAGATTTCATTTTTTGGAGCTGTTGTAAGGGATATTGTGTTTTAAATTTAGGTATTTAATTGTTTATTGCTATGTGAAAATGTGATTGATGACTGTCTTTGGCCTTTATAGACTGTGATCTTGCTAAATACACTTATTAGATCTAGGAAATTTTTTTGTAGATTTTCTACACATTGTCTGTGAAACAGTTCTATTTCTTCCCTTCAAATCTGTATGCATTTTATTTGATCTTTTTTTCTTGTTTTATTTCACTGGTTAAGAGTTCTAGTATGATGTTGAATTGGCATGGTGAGTGAACATCCTTACCATGTTCCTGACCTTAAAAAGCAAAGCATTCTGTCTTTCATCAGCTAGTATGATGTTGGCTGTAGGTTTTGTCTTAAATTTTTTTTTTTATTGTGATGGTGTTTTACTCAGTAGATTGAGAAAGATCTCACCTATTCCTGCTTTGCTGAGAGATTTATCTGGGACGGATGTTACATTTCATCAGATTTTTTTTCTGCATCAATTGAGATGATAATGTGTTTTTTTTTTCTGTAGGTTATTGATGTGGTGGATTACATTGATTTTTCAAATATTAAATGAGCCTTGCTTTTCCCAAGATAAATCCCACCTAGACATGATATGTTTTTGTTTTATCATACTGATGGAATAGATCTGACAATATTTTGTTGAGGATTTTTGCATCTATGTTGATGAAGGATATTGGTCTATAGTTTTCTTTTACTGTCTTTGCCTGATTTTGTCATCAGGGTAAAAATAACCTCATAAAATTGGTTCAGAAATGTTCCCTTCTCTTCTGTTGTCTGGAAGAGATTGTGCAAAATTTGTGTAATATCTTCTGTAAATGTTTGGCTGAATCCTCCAGTGAAATCTTCCAGGCCTGGAAATCTTTTGGGAAGGTTTTCAACTATAGATTTATTTCCTTCATTAGTTATAGGACAACTAAGGTTACCTGTTTAATTTGTGTGAGTTTTGGTATTTTTAGGTTTTAAAGAATTGATTCAGTTTATCTTAGTTGTTCTATTTCTAGGCATTGAATTATCTGTAGTATCCTTTATTATCCTTTTAATATCTGTGGGATCTGTAATGATTCCTTCTTTCTTTCCTAATAATTGATAATGTATATTTTTTCTCCTTTTTTCTTTGTTGGTCTTGCTAGAGGGTTTTCAATTTTATTGATTTTTTTTCAAAGAACTAGTTTTATTTTCTCTGGTCCCTCCTCTTTTGGTTTGGTTAGTTTTAATTTCATTGATTTCTGCTTTTATTTTTATTAATTCCTTCCTTTTGTTTGATTTTGGTTTACTTTACTCTTCTATTTCTTTTTTTTTTCGGGGCGGGGGAGGTAATTAGGTTCATTTATTTATTTATTTTTAGAGGAGATACTGGGGATTGAACCCAGGACCTTGTGCATGCTAGGCATGCACTCTACCACTCTACCACTTGAGCTGTATCCTCCCCCTGCTACTCTTCTATTTCTAGTTTTTTTTTTAAGATGGAAGCTTAGCTTATAGATCTGAGACCTTTCTTCTTTCCTAATATAAGTATGCAATGATATAATTACGCTATAAACACTGCTCTAGCTGTATACCACAATTTTTTGTATCTTGTATTTTTATTTTCATTTAGTTCAAAATATTTTCTGATTTCCCTTGAGATTTTCTTTGATTCATGGATTGTTGTTTAATTTCCTTGTGTCTGAAACCTTTTTTCTTGCTGTTATTGATTTTTAGTTTAATTCCCTTATGATCAGGAAACTCTGTATGATTTCAATTCTTTTGCATTTGGTAAAGTTTATTTTATGACCTAGTGTTTGCTCTCTCTTGGTCCATATTCCATGTGCAATGAAAAGAATGTATTATGTTGTTGTTGGGTGGAGTGTTCTATAAATGTCAATTAGATCCAGTTCTTTGATGTTCAGCTCTGTATCCTGTGTGATTTTTTGTGTATTTATTCTTTCAATTACTAAAAAGGAGAGCTGAAGTTTCCAACCTTAGCTGTGGATTTGTTAATTTCTCCTTCCAGTTTTGTCAGTTTTTGCTGCACATATTTTAAAACTTTTTTGTTAGATGCATACCCATTTAGGATTATATGTTCTTGGAGAATGAACCCCTTTTCTTTATATAATCTCTCTTTTTATTCCTGATAATTATTTTTTTCTCTGAATTCTATTTTGCTATTAGTCACTCAAACTTTTTTTTTAAGTTAGTGCTTTCATGGCCTATCTTTTTTCACCTTTCTCCTTTTAACCTACCTATATCTTATATTTGAAGTGAGTGTCTTATAGAAAGAGTATAGCTTAGTCTTGATTTTCATAGATTCTGACAGAAAGGGAGGATATTCCATAGAAAAAGGGGTCCATTCATCAAGAACACATAACAGTATTAAACGTGGGCATGCCTAACAACGAAACTTTAAAATACATGAAACAAAAACTGACAAAACTGGAAAGAACAATAGGTAAATCCACAAATGTAGTGGTAGACTTCAACCCTCCTCTCTCAATAATCAATAGAACAAGCAGAAAACATATATACTTTGAGTACCCAGTTGGGTGAAGGCTGTAATTTCTCACGAGCCCACTGTGGGTTGTGATCCTAATGTCAGTTCAGCTGGTAAAGTCTCTCTAGTGCTACTCAGATCTGTCTCGTGTCTGGGTCACCCAATAACCAGCTGAGCAGCCAGTAGTCTATCCATTTTTCAGTTCTCAAAGTCTATGGCGTGCCATTGAGACGCAGATCTATGCATGTGCCACTCAGGGAAGAGCCCAGGAGTCCATAAACTACTTTGCTGAGTTGCTTTTCCTGGTTTCTTCCTCTCTGTGATCCCCCCAGAAATTTCCGCTTGCCTGGGGTTCCCCTTTTTGGCCCTCCAGGCAAAAAGCTGGGTTTTTAGTTATCTGGGTCTGCCTCACACTTCTTATGACTGCGTATGTGTCCAGCCAAGTGACTGGAGGACACAGAGAGAAAAAAACAACAGGGATTTGCCCTCCTTTGGGGACCACATCTCCTCTGATAGGAGGAGGACGATTTGGCACCAGAGTTTTAGGCACCTGCAGCCTCTGCTGCCACTACTGTCATTGCTGCCACTGTTGCCATGGCATTGTCTGGCTCCTGGAGCATGATAGAACAGTGAACAAAGGAAAATGGTGAATTTCCCCTCTCTTGCTGATGTCAGGGATCTCCTTTCCACTTTTTGAGCCAGAACTGCAGGACTTTCCCTGGAGCACTCTTTTTCCATCTCTGGGTGCCCACTTCTGAGCTTCAGGCTGTCTTGAGCCAGACCAGAAATGCTGGAGGGGCTAAAAGGAGAAACTCACTCCTGATGTAGTGGTACTTTCAATTCTGGTTTTCCTTCCAAGTCTTCCTCCTATTACTTATTTTTCAGTGTTCTCAAATAGTGCTCCATGCATTCTATATAGATTTTATAGCTGTGTGGCTCAGGTGGGTGATGGTCTTGGTGATTGCTATATCTTTTTAAAAAAGTAACTTGTTTCATGTTGGGAACCCGCCTATCCTTCATTGTGCATTTTTGGAATATACATTTGGTGATATTAAATTTTGTCATATAGGTGTGGACCTATGTCCTTTTCATCTATTGTATTCCATCTATTCATTGTTTTAATGTATACAATTGCAATAACTTGTAATTAACTGATAATTAGTTATCTGATAACTGATAATCCCTTGTTTTAATATATCTTCAACCAAGTCATTGATTAAAACATTGACTAGATTAAGGCTAAGAAAAGAACCTTATAAGAATGTTATAGAAGACCTAAACATTTATTGATTCATCCGTAACATTTTATTAAATGCTTACCACTCTATGCCAGGTAGTTTCTAATGCCCTGGAGATATGGAGACAAATAAAATAAAATCTGTTGAAAGAGACCCAGAAAACAGTGTGCTTTGGTACACCAGTGGATGCACCTAACTTTACTAAATCAGTGTAATATTTTGAGCCTGGGTCAGGCTTTGTGGTGTATAGAGAAGACACAGGAGTGAACAAGTTAGTCACAATCCCTGTCATCATAAAGTTGCCAGTCTTATCTGTACTGTCACATTGCCTTGGTTTCTCCATTTTCCCTATCAGGCAGGCTATCATGAAAGATTTTGACACATGACTTTCTGAAATCCCTAACTTATCTTAGTGATGTATCTCTGATTTACCAATGTAGACATCCTATCAGAAAAGAAAAAGAAATTAATTTGTGAAACATGCTCTGGATTATCTCCAATTTCTTTTCTAAATGCTAAGTAACTCTGTGCTTAAGCAAGTATATTTTCTGGAGCTTGACAACAGCTAATTGACAGAATCTAGAGCCTACTTTTTCCTTTTCAAAAAAGCAAGCTATTTGTTTATCTTAACTACTCTCTACCAACTTAAACTTCATCTAACCCATTTCCCTTCTTTGTCGACCACCCTCTGTCTTCTGTATCTTCTGTTATCAGACTTTAGCTCCTCCTTTTCCTGTGGTTATACCTCTCTTAGAAGCTTTTCTAGAGGGAGGAGGTGTATAACCACAAACAGAGCAGTTGAACTTTAGGGAGAGTGGAAGAAAGAAAGAACTAGAAAATGATGAATCCTGGAGCTGTTACCTGTGCTTAGGTCTTACTTTGAATGTAGATGTTTGGTATTAGCCTGATATTCATTAGTGGTATACATACTCTTGGTTTGACTGTGTTTCAAGACTAGGAAAGTAGATGCAAATGTACCTGTTGGCGGTAAGGAATTTTTTTCAGGACACAGAATGATTTGAACAGAAATCATTTTCTGATTAACATTTTCAAAATATGATCATACCTGTTCCTATTATGGGCACTTTCTCAGTGCCCCTGAAATCCAGGTGAGACTCTAAATATGGAAAAAGTACTTACTATTAAAGCCAGAAACTCCTCTTTCCCCTCTTGTAGTGATAGCATAACAACCTTTATACATGAGAGTTGACTAATACCTTCTCCTGTTGGACTCCAATGGCAGCACCTTCAAAAGTTCTGGTAAATTTCGTGATCCATCTCCTTTCCATGACAGATATAACTGTTACCTTACTACAAGATACTTTAAAACAACCCAAACAACAGCTTAAGAACAATAGCAACAACAAACAAAACCCACTCTCTTACTGAATTCTGATTTGACATCTAAGCTGTGCAAACTCAATACTTCCAAATAATTGCCTTACGCTGTGCTCCTTTTCTGTCTCATTTCACAATATAGGATTTTCCCACTAAAATCAATCATTCTTTGTCTTGGCTCATGTTTTCCTATGCACAGGAGTTAGAATGGTTCTGGACAGTTAATTACCCATGAATCTATCTCTAAAACACAGAACACGTCAGCTGCTTTTGTAAAACCCCTGTGTTCCATTTTGCTTCAGTGCTTTTTTTATAAACCTAATTGTGTTAATGCACTGGCATATTTATTGCTCACCTTTTCACCCTTTATGCTGATCCCTGGCTGCCCACGGGGTCCTTTCAATCGATCAAAACCACAGTCTCCTTGTGTAAGAAAGCTCACATTTACTCTAACAATGGGAACCCACAGCCATGTGTTACCTAAACATGGGTCACCAAGGGGCACATCAAGGCTGTGACTTGCATGGATCCCTCTTGAGCTTTTCCTTTCTCAGTTTTGGACACAGAGGTACAGGAATGATTTTTTTTTTTTTAGGACACACACACATTATGTGTCCTAAGAGGAAAAATGGAAAGTCTTTATTAAAAAGAAAGATCCCTTTTCTTCACTGATGGTTAGATCAGAATTTTTTTGGAACATGACCCAGGACAAGAAAATAACAGAGGGGAAGAGTGGGTAGATATGAGAATTCAGCTGTCAAGCAACCTGGACAGCAGGAGTCATGTGGAGGATGTGAGTTTTGCCACATGCTAGTTAGTTTGTTAATTTATCCTTTCATCCATCCATCCATCCATCCATCCATCCATCTTTCCATCCATCCGTCCATCCATCATCCACCCATCATCCATCCATCATCCATCTCTCCATCTATTTATCCATCTATCCGTCCATCCATCTGTCCCTTACTCTGTAGAGATATTAGAAGCAGAGATCATGAACTCAGTTGCCTTCAGGGTATGAATGAAGTTTAAAGACTATGAAAGATGAGAATTTGGGTAAGCTGGAGAACACAGGTCCCATCTTAAAGAGGTGGCCACTAGTATTTTCTTAGTATTTTCTAAACAGGAGTACAAGTCCAGTGTGAATTGAATTCAGTCCAGTGTGAACTGAATTTTCAGGATAAGCAGGAAATCCAGCTTTTTATAAGAAATCTTCCAACTTTTAAATGTGGACATCAACTATCTGAAAGTTTTAATATCACTGTGCAGAATGGATCTGCATTCTGAATTTACCAGCACTTCAGGCCATCCAAAACCCCACTGTCCTCCTGAAGTTTAGAGAGAAGTGAGGAGATTAGAGGTGATTATGTTACAAA
The DNA here is from genome assembly GCF_048564905.1 of Vicugna pacos. Classification (NCBI taxonomy): domain Eukaryota; kingdom Metazoa; phylum Chordata; class Mammalia; order Artiodactyla; family Camelidae; genus Vicugna; species Vicugna pacos. Next base: position 42,813,519 of record NC_132991.1, on the reverse strand, counting down.
GCAGTGGGTGATGAGAGCCAAATGGTAGAGAAAATAGTGATGGTTTCAAGGAGAGAGATTAAATTTAGCTGGGTAATCAAGGCTCCTTGGAAAAAACAAAGATTTGACCTATGTCTGGAAGAGAGAATTAGAAACTGGGGAGAAGGCATATATAAAAGCACAGAAGTAGGCAATCTTAGGATAAATGTGGAGCACCATATGTAATTAAATTGAGAGTTTGTTTAAATCTGAAAAGAGAGATTGGAACTAAATTATAAAGGGCTCTAAAACCAGATTCAGAAGTTAAATTTTATTAATGTCATTTGGCAGTGGGGAGGTATTAAAGGATTTCAGAGAAGTGACAAGGAGAAAATGTTTTGATATCTGTGCATCGGATGATGAGAAATGGGAGAGATTATCAGCAGAAAACTACAGGCAATTATAACCATCCAGGCATAAACTAGGGAAAAGCAGTGGTAAAAGAAAAGAAGAGATGAATTGGGGTGGGGGGAGGATTCCTGAGAAGAAAGTGTGAGCAAGATTAACTGGTGTCTAAAATACTCAGATCCACACCTGAGATGTTCCTACCTCCTCTGGGTTTTTGGCTCTCTTCTAGCCAAGGGAGGATGTGTGATGAGGATTCTGTGGGGTGATGGTAACAGAATATGGACACCAAGTAGGGTAGTTGAGTAGCTGGCTTCCTGGTCCATAATTTTTCTAATTCATCCTGGGGCTGGTGGGAGTCTTGTAGGAATCCAGGACTGGAGGAATCTGATGGAAAGGTGGGTGCTCATTCCCAACCAGCAGACGCCGCAGATCACGAGTCAGGATCACAGACTGGATAACACTGGGACATAAAGGTTTATAGGTTTCTGTCCTAGCATTCTTGGATGGGTGAAGCAGAGGTTAATCCTGAAAGCACTCAATTTACTGTTTTAGTGTTTCTTTCTTTTTCCCCCAAATCTATGATCTGCTTACCTATCTTTTTCTTCCAGTTTTGTTGAGATATAATTGACATAGAGCACTGAATACAGTGTATACCATAATGATTCGACTTACATACATCATGAAATGATTATCACAGTAAGCTTAGTGAGCATCCATCATCTCATATAGATACAAAATCAAAGAAAAAAATGTTTTTCCTTATGATGAGAACTCTTAGGGTTTACTCTCTTAACAGCTTTCACTTATAACATACAGCAGTGTTAATTGTATTTATCATGTTGTACATTACATCCCTAATACTTATTTATCTTATAACTGGAAGTTTGTACCTTTTGACCACTTTCTTCCAATGCCCCTCTCTGCCACCTTCTGGTAACCATAAATCTGGTTGTGATACTGACAACAATATCATAGGACAAAATATGCATTGTGGCCTCTTAATTCATCTCATCTAATTTAAGATTTGTTTTTAAAATAATCAGTTTGAATTGAAGAAATTATGAGGCTGTCATGCCTTAATGATTTTCAAAAAGAATGTGGATTAAAACAAATTGTACTCATGAAAAGGGTCCCTTCTCATTCACCAAGGACTCTTTTTTTCTTTTAAGAATGTGAATATCTTTAAAGGTTTTTTTTTTTAAAAAAAAAACTCTAATTGCTTAAAATGATAATTGAATTTCCTAGAACTTTAATATTTTCCATTTATTTATTTGAATATCATTGTTTCAGCTCCACTTAAAAATTTTGTCCAAAAGGAGTTAACTTTAGACCAACACAGTAAGATTTTTTTTGATATATATATATTCTATTGTGTAATGATAACTGACATTTAATTAATTATTTTTATTGAATATATTTTACATACACTGTGTACATTTAAGGTGTATAATGTATTAATTTGATACATTTATATATAGTAAAATGTTCGTGTTATAGTGATATTTAGTCCTTCCACACGTGACTTAATTATCTTTAGTGTTTGGGATAATTAAGTTTTAGTCTCTTAGCATGTTTGATCATTGTAGTACAATATTGTTGTCCATTTTCATTATACTCTGCATTAGGTCTCTGTGGCTTATTTTTCACTCATTGCCAGTTTGTATCCTTAAGCAGCATTGATCTTATCCCCTCTACTCTCCAAGGCCGTTTTAATTTAAGGCTGTATTTTTTCATTTTTGAGCAGGCTGACATTATGGCAGAATCATCCTTTGCTCTGTGACTTTTCAGCCTATTAGAAAGTTTCTAAATTTCTTAACAGTAAACATTTTTTAAATTATATTTTTACAACTAATGTCAATATAGTTATACATAGGTCAGTGGTCCATTTATATAGAAATTATAATGCTAATGTTATTCAAATGACATATTACAACCTAAAAATAAACTGCTGCAGTACTTTATACATTAATCAAACTAGGTAAAAGCATTCTTCTTGCAAAATTAGTGATCTTTTAAAATGCTGCTGACCTTTTAACTTGTATTTGAAAAATTCCTTGAAATGGAGATAGCTGGGAATATTTTAATGAGTTGACATTTCCTTACTTGATAGCAAATTCTTGATGCCAGATTATGTTATTTTGTTAACAAGTTTCAGTATTCTTAAGGACAGTTCTGTGGCTTGGGTATACTTACCCTCTGAAAGCCTCATTCAGTTTGGCGGGATTTTAGTTGAATACGTATGATTTTTGGCAGCTCTCTCACTAGGATTCCAGGCATTTAAGGTATTCTCCCCCTTGCTGTTCACTTTCGACTTGTATTCTGATAAAATTATACCTTCAGCTATGATAGTGCATCAGTTAGCCAACAGTTACAACTTTCTCACATAAGTATTATTTTTCTTAATAACATTTAATGTTAATAAAGAACAGTTCTTTAATTTCTTCATTAACATTTATTTTTAAAGAACATTTAAAACTCATTGGAATTTACTTTATAAAGTATACAATTTTTTATAAAATGAATGGCTATAGAAATTAAATTAAATTTATTGTGAAAAAACAATGGTTCCCACATCAGAAGGGAAATGTACTTTGGACATTAAATAAAGACAATTAACATAAAACAACTTTAGAGAGATTCTTCTTAGCAGACATATATTAGATTTCTCTGTTTAGAAAAAAATATTAGCCATATGAAAATAAAGTTATTTTAAGCAGAGGCATTTAATAAATGTACATTAAAGAGGGCATCTCTAAAATAGTCTAAATCAGAATTCAGTCATCTTACATTATTTGTAATTGCAAACTGACTAAAAGACCTAAGTGGAAAGTCTATTCATCTGTTCTAGAAGAAAAAAATCCCTTCAAGAATGTCCATTGACAACCATCAAAGACCTAGAATTGCCAAAGCATTACTGAAGAGAAAGAATGAGGCTGGAGGAATAACTCTCCCAGACTTCAGACAATACTATAGAGCTACAGTCATCAAGACAGCATGGTATTGGTACCAAAACAGACATATAGATCAATGGAACAGAATAGAGAGCCCAGAAATGAACCCACAAACTTTTGGTCAACTCATCTTCGACAAAGGAGGCAAGAATATACAATGGAATAAAGACAGTCTCTTCAGCAAATGGTGTTGGGAAAACTGGACAGCAGCATGTAAAACAGTGAAGCTAGAACACTCCCTTACACCATATACAAAAATCAACTCAAAATGGATTAAAGACTTAAACATAAGACAAGATACAATAAACCTCCTAGAGGAAAACATAGGCAAAACATTATCTGACATACATTTCAAAAATTTTCTCCTAGAAGAAATAAAAGCAAGAATAAACAAATGGGACCTAATGAAACTTACAAGCTTCTGCACAGCAAAGGAAACCAGAAGTAAAACAAGAAGAAAACCTACGGAATGAGAGAAAATTTTTGCAAGTGAAACCGACAAAGGCTTGATCTCCAGAATAGATAAGCAGCTCATACGACTCAATAAGAAAAAAATAAACAACCCAATCCAAAAATGGGCAGAAGACCTAAACAAGCAATTCTCCAAGGAAGACATACAAATGATCAAAAAACACATGAAAAAATGCTCAATATCACTAATTATCAGAGAAATGCAAATCAAAACTACAATGAGGTATCATCTCACACCAGTCAGAATGGCCGTCATTCAAAAATCCACAAATGACAAATGCTGGAGAGGCTGTGGAGAAAGGGGAACCCTCCTACACTGCTGGTGGGAATGCAGTTTGGTGCAGCCACTGTGGAAAACAGTGTGGAGATTCCTCAAAAGACTAGGAATAGACTTACCATATGACCCAGGGATCCCACTCCTGGGCTTGTATCCAGAAGGAACCCTACTTCAGGATGACACCTGCACCCCAATGTTCATAGCAGCACTATTTACAATAGCCAAAACATGGAAACAGCCTAAATGTCCATCAACAGGTGACTGGATAAAGAAGAAGTGGTATATTTATACAATGGAATACCACTCAGCCATAAAAACCGACAACATAATGCCATTTGCAGCAACATGGATGCTCCTAGAGAATGTCATTCTAAGTGAAGTAAGCCAGAAAGAGAAAGAAAAATACCATATGATACCACTCATATGTGGACTCTAAAAAAAAAAAGACAAATGAACTTATATATAAAACAGAAACAGACTCAGAGACATAGAATACAGATTTGTGGTAGCCAGAAGGGAGGGATAAACTGGGAGTTCGAGATTTGCAGATACTGACTAGTATATATAAAATAGATAAACAAGTTTATATTGTATAGCACGGGGAAATATATTCAATATCTTGTAGTAGCTCACGGTGAAAAAGAATATGAAAATGAATATATGTATATTCATGTATGACTGAAGAATTGTGATGTACACCAGAAATTGACACAACATTGTAAACTGACTATACCTCAATTAAAAAAAAATTGTCTGGAAAAAAGAAGAATTAGATTTTAAAATAAGCTATTCTATTTTAAAATGTGTTAATGCACATGCTAAAAACTTTGAACAGTACAAAAAGTATAGGATTGAAAAAAAGTCTTTCTCCTTCCCAGATTCCAATTTCCTAGTCTTTCTCCACCAGAAGTGACTTCTATTACCAATTTCTTATGTATATTATCAGATATATTCTATATGCACATATATATCCTTTAAAAACAACTACAACAATAAAGGGGAATGTACGAACATTGTTTTGCATTTAATTTTTCCACTTATGCATCTTGATATATATTGATTAAATATATATTATTTATATATATAACTATGCTTCCATGTTGTATATATTATATATGTACAAAACTCATTCTTTTACTGCTATGTAGCATTTTATTACATGGTGGAGCCATAATTTATTCAACTCTCCTTTATGATTTCGGGATTCATTTTGTATATAAGCCAAATCATGAATGTCCTTGTGCATGGGTCTTTGCATATAAATTAAAGCATAATGGTAGAATAAAATTTTAGATGTGAAATTGCTGAGTGAAAGGGTATGTGCATTTAAGGTTTTAAATATTTTGCTAGGTTTCTTTCAAAGAGTCTGCCAACCTACAGTACCTGCAAAAGGGTGTCTGTCACACTACACTCTTGCTAACAACATAGTGTATTATCAGACTTTTTGAATTTTTCATTTGGTAAGTAGAAAAGACTATTCCATTGATGTTTTTAGTTTCTTTATCTGTGAGTGAGGCTGAACATCTTATAAAAATAATTTTCTTCCTTTTTTCAGTTATGCATCAAATATTTACTGACCACGCACAATATGACATACATTGTACTGGCAGACAATTACATAGTCTGTGATTCATGGAATGTATTGCCTAGTGGGGGAGACAGATAAACAATTAATTACAGAAATAATGATTTGATTACTGTTATGATAAGGGTAGGGTGTTATAAGAGTGTAATAGGGAGCCTATCCTAGTCTAGGAGGACAAGGAGGACTTCCTGGAGAAGTAAACTGAGACCTGAAGGAGGATGAGTTAACAGGATGCTAACAATAACATCACAATGTCTTAGTCTCCCCATCCTGGCCCTCCCAGGCTCTAGGGAGTGGCTACACTTCCTTCCTACACCAGAGTCAGGCACACCTCACCAAGAGGTGATGACAGAGCAAGATGGGAAAACAAATCTGAATCAGTCATTTTTATTATTCTCATGAAAAGTTTGGTGGCCCAATGGCTGAAATCAATGATTAAATTTTGCTTTAAAATTCATGTTAATTTTAATATCCTATTTGTTAATTTGACAAAACTCAAGAGTTGAGATTATTTGGAATATTTGACAGAATGACAAGTTTCCCTCCCTCCAAAATCTTACATTTCTTTTTTCTTTGACTACCAAAAATCAGATTCCTTCACCTAGCCTTAATGTTGTAGCAGTTGTTAAATCATGGAAGTTTGCTGAAAAGATATTTTTTAAGTTATAGCCCTTTATAATGTTGACAGCTTGACAGTAAAACTTCCTATTTGAATTATGGAGAAATGAGAGCTAGAACACATTTTCTTTTTGAGGGGGAAGGGACAGAGGTAATTAGGTTTATTTACTTATTTATGTATTTATTTATTTTTAATAGAGGTACTGGTGATTGAACTCAGGATCTCATGCATGATAAGCATGCACTCTACCACTGAGTTATACGCTCCCTGCCCCAAAAACATTTTCTTAAAAAAAAAAAAAGAATGAAATTAGCTGTCAGCAAGTAACTTGGACTACTGGGAAGTCATGTGACCACAGCCTAGACCTCACTGTGTCACCTTGTTATTGTTTTGCCTTGTTCTAATCCTGTCTGAAACTACTTGAGGATGGCATTATGCAGTTCAGATTGCTCCTCAACTTAAGCCATTGATACCCTAGCACTGTGAGATCTGTGTGGTTATGATGACTGCACATAACTCAGAGATATTGTAGGTTCTGTTCCAGACCACCACAATAATGCAAATATTACATTAAAATGAGTCACACAAATTTTTTGGTTTCCCAATGCATATAGAAGTTATGTTTACACTATAATGTAATCTAGTAAGTGTGCAATAGCATTATGCCTAAAAAAAGTATATACCTTAATGAAAAAAATACTTAATTTTGAAAAAGTGGACCTAGAGATTATCATACTAAGTGAAGTAAGTTAGACAGAGAAAGACAAATACCATATGATATCACTTATATGTGAGATCTAAAAAAAAAATGACACCAATGAACTTATTTACAAAACAGAAATAGACTCACCTACATAGAAAACAAACTTATGGTTACCAAAGGAGGAGGCTATGATAAATTAGGAATTTGGAATTAACAGATACACACTACTATATATAAAATAGTTAAACAATAAGGACCTGTATAGCACAGGGAACTATATTCAATATCTTGTAATAACCTGTAATGGGAAATAGATACATACATATTTATATACACATATATGTAACTGAACCACTTTGCTGTGATTCAGCAAACATTGTAAATCATTGTAAACCTGAAACACTGTAAATCAACTAAACTTCAATAAATTAAAAAAAATGTTAACCATTATCTGAACTTTCAGCAAGTCGTCTTTTTGCTGGTGGAGGGTCTTACCTTGATATTGATGGCTGCTGACTGATATTGGTGGTTGCTGAATGTTGGGGTGTTTTTGGCAATTTCTTAAAACAACGATGATGTTTGCCCCTTCAACTGACTCATCCTTTGAGAACAATTTCTCTTAGCATGCAGGGTTGTTTGATAGCATTTTACCCACAGCAGTACTTTAAAAATTGGAGTCAATTCTCTCAAACTCTGCTGCTGTGTATCAACTAAGTTTATGCAATATTCTAAATCCCTTATTGTCATTTCCACAGTCCTCACAGCATCTTTAGCAAGAGTAGACTCCATCTCCAGAAGCCACTTTCTCTGTTCATCCATAAGAAGCAACTACTCACCCTTTAAAGTTTTGTCATGAGATTGCAGTAATTCAATCATATCTTCAAGCCCCACTTTTAATTCTAGTTCTCCTTCTGTTTTTACCACATATGTAGGTACTTCCTCAACCAAAGTCTTGAACCCCTCAAAGTCATCAATGAGGGTTGGAATCAACTTCTTCCATACTCTTGTGTATGTTGATATTTTGACCTCTTCCCATGAATCACAAATGTTCTTAATGACATCTAGAATGGTGAATCCTTTCCAGAAGGTTTTCAGTTTGCTTTGCCCACATCCATCAGAGAAATCACTATCTATGGCAGCTTATGGCCTTATGAAATGTATTTCTCAAGTCATAAGACATGAGGGGGAGTGGGTGTGGCTCAGTGGTAGAGCATATGCTTAACATATACAAGATCCTGGGTTCAATCCTCAGTACCTCCAATAAAAAAAAATGTTAAAAAAAGACAAAACATAAAAATAAAATTAAAAACCAGTAAGACTTGAAAGTCAAAATTTCTCCTTGGTCCATTGGCTGCAGAATGGATGTTGTGTTAGCAGGCATGAAAACAACATTAATCTTGTACATCTCCATCAGAGCACTTGGGTGACCAGGTGCATTGTCAGTGAGCAGTAATATTTTGAAAGGAATTTTTTTTTACTGAGCAGTAGGTCCCAACAGTGGGCTTAAAATATTTAGTAAGCCATATTGTAAACAGACGTGCTGTCAGCCAGGCTTTGTTTTTCTATTTGTAGAACACAGGCAGAGTAGATTTAGCATAATTCTTAAGGGCTCTAGGATTTTTGGAATGGTAAATGAGCACTGGCTTCAATTTACAGTTACCAGCTGCATTAGCCCCTAACCAGAGAGTCAGCCTGTCCTTTGAGTTTTGAAGCCAGGCATTGACTTCTCTCTAGCTATGAAAGTCCTACATGGTATCTTGTTCCAATAGAAGGTTGTTTCATCTACATTGAAAATCTGCTGTTTTATGTAGCCGTCTTCATTAATTATCTTAGCTAGACCTTCTGGATAACCTGTTGCAGCTTCTACATCAACACTTGCTGTTTGACCTTGCACTTTGATGGTATGAAGATGGCTTCTTAAGCCTCATTAACCAACTTCTACTAGCTTCAAACTTCTCTTCTGCAGCTTCCTCACTTCTCTCAGCTTTCATAGAATTGAAGAGAGCTAGCCTTGCTAGTTTAGGGATTAGGTTTTGGCTTAAGGGAATGTTGTGGCTGGCTTGGTCTTCTATCCAAACCACTAAAACTTTCTCTATATCAGCAGTAAGGCTGTTTCACTTTCTTATCATTCATGGGTTCACTGCAGTAGCACTTTAAAATCCCTTCAAGAACTTTTTCTTTACATTTATAATTTTACTAACTGGCACAAGAGGCCTAGCTTTTGACTTGTCTTGGCTTTTGACATGCCTTCCTCACTAAGCTTAATCATTTTTAGCTTTTGATTTAAAATGAAACATTCTTCCTTTCACTTGAAGACTTAGAGCTCATTGTAGGGTTATTAATTGGCCTAATTTCAATATTGTTATGTCTCAAGGAATAGGGAGGCCCAAGGAGAGGGAGAGAGACAGGGAAGGGCCGGTTGGTGGAGCAGTCAGCACACACACAACCTTCATCGATTAAGTCCTCCATCTTATATGTGATTCGTGGTGTTCCCAAACAATTATAAGAGTAACATCAAAGATCACTGATCATAAATCATCATAACAAATATAATAATAATGAAGAAATTTGAAATATTGTGCAAATTACTGAAATGTGACACAAAGACACGAAGTGAGCAGATGCTGTTGAGAAAATGGCTCTATTTGACTTGCTGGAGGCCAGGTTGCCACAAACCTTCAACTTGTGAGAAAAAAAAAATCTGTGACGTGTAATAGAATGAGGTAGATTTGTTATTAGCTTTTTGAAGACTAGCTGGTTTGTTTTGGGGTGGAGATGTCAATGGCTTTTCTGATAGCCACATGGGGGAGCTCAACGTTTCTTTATAGTTACCTTAGAAAATCACAGTCTGTGTGTGTGTGTTTTTTTTAAAGGGAGGTACTAGGGGTGGAACCCAGGACCTCGCTCTACCACTGAGCTATTACCCTCCCCCTACATTCTGTGTTTTTGTTTGCATATTTATTTCTTGTAATTACTTTTTATTTTTATCAAAGTAATCATCCACAAAATTAAAAACAATCAAATGGTATTACCTCACTCCTCTGTAGCTCTTAGTCCTATTCCCTAGAACCATTCACTATCAATTTTTTTAGCTGTTTTTCTAAGTATTTGGCTCTCTGTTTCTAAATGTAGTAATTATACTGCTGTATCTTGATTTAACAACTCTAGGTAGTAAATTATGTATGTCTGTTATGGTAGATGTGGATTTAGCAATTTAGCACTCTGACTGCCTGGCTACACCCTCCGCCCCCGCCAAACCCTCTCCTACCCACAAATTCTGTAATTAGAATGCCTTCAAGTGAGAATTACAGAAAACCCTGACCCTACGGGCTTAATAAGGAAATGTACTATCTCCATTTAACATACGTCTGAAGATAGTATCTCTCAAGGTTGCACAATTCAGTGGCATCATGGAAACATGGGTACTTTTGATCTTTGCTCTGCTATCCTTGGGGTATTGATTTTGTCTTCAGGTTGACTGCCCTCATGATTGCTAAATGGTAGCAGCAAATTTACTTGTCTTTTCCACTTTTCCAGAGGAATAAGAGGAGATTCACTCTTCCTTGCATTTCTGTTTAAGAAGCCCCTCAACAGACTTGGATCTATGCCTCTTCCTAAAGCAATCACAAGTAAAGGAAATGGGGTTGTCATAATAGGGTCTAATTAGATTTACCTTTCAGGCTGATGTTGGGATCAGCCTCCCCTAAAACACATTGCCATACAGAAAATGGTAGATACCTGAACAAAATCTAGGTGAAGGAAGGTGGGAGATGGAGGGAAGGAATGTTGGGTAGGCAATAATACTCCAGTATCATAGTATACTTATATCATAACTTTTAGTTCAGTTAATAGTGATGCATAATATACTATCATATAAATATTGTTCACTCCTGAGCCACGAAATATATTACGTTTTAATTTTCTTGCTTTTGTAGTTCTTGTGGTTGCTTTTCCTGAAGTTGATGATTATAATATTTGTTTTACTTACATACTTTTCAGTATTTATCCTTATTTTTTTCCCATGAGATTTGTCAAATTCCTCTCAATAGTTTCCCAAATGCTAAGCAAGTCAGATAGTTAACTTCATTCCTTTTTCCTCCCAGAGCTCTCTGGGGCTCACTCTGGGATGGTTGTTCTCTAGGTCATCTGTCAATCTGTAACTATTCTTTAACTCACTCTTAAATTTGACACCCTGTTTTGGGGATCCATGATTTTTCTTTTTCTTGATTTATTTGCTTATTTTGGTGGACTCATATTAACTTTCTAAGAAAGGAAGTTTGTTTAGCCTTTGTGTGTCTGCAAATGATTTTAGTTTACTCTAAAGCTTGATCAGGTATAAAATTCTAACTTGAATTTCTAGGTTGAAAGTCATTATCTTTCAAAGTTTTTAAGACTTCTGGTCTTTTTTTTTGATCTATAAATTTTTAATTGAAGTATAATTGATTTACAATGTTGTGTTAGTTTCAGGTGTACAGCAAAGTGATTCAATTTTATATATACATATACATATGTATATTCTTTTTCAGATTCTTTTCCATTATAGGTTATTTCAAGATATTTAATATAGGGGGAGGATATAGCTCAGTGGTAGAGTGAGTGCTTAGCATGCCCAAGGTCCTGGGTTCAATCCCCAGTACCTCCATTAAATACATACATACATATGTACATACATGAATCAATCTAATTATCTCTCCTTCCAAAAAATAAATAAATAAAAATAAAAAGAATCTCAGTATGGAATAAAATGCATAGAAAAGACATTGAATGTAGTTCCCTGTGCTATACAGTAGGTCCTTATTGTTCATCTGTTTTACATATAGTAGTGTGTATCTGTTAATCCCAAACTCCTTAATTTATCCCTCCCCCGCTTTCCCATTTGGTAACCATAATTTTGTTTTCTATGTCTATGAGTCTATTTCTGTTTAATAAATAAGTGCATTTGCTTTTTATTAGATTTCACAAATAAATGATATCATATGACATTTGTCTTTCTCTGCCTGACTTACTTCACTTACTATGAAAACCTCTAATTTCATCCATGTTGCTGCAAATGGCATTATTTCATTCTTTTTTATGGCTGAGAAATATTCCATTGTGCATTTATAAATATATATATATCCATTCTTCTTTATCCATTCATCTGTTGATGGACATTTAGGCTGCTTCCATGTCTTGGCTATTGTAAATAATGCTATAAACATTGGGGTCCATGTATCTTTTTGAATTAGAGTTTTTGTCTTTTCTGGATACATGCCCAGGAGCAGGATTGCTGGATCATATAGTAACTCTGTTAGTTTTTTTAAGGAACCTCCATACTGTTCTCCATAGTGGCTGCACCAATTTTCATTCTCACCAACAGTGTAGAAGGGTTCCTTTTTCTGCACACCCTCTCCAGCATTTATTATTTGTAGACTTTTTCACTGACAGCTATTCTGACCGGTGTGAGGTGATACCTCATTATAGTTTTGATTTGCATTTCTCTAATAATTAGAACATGGAGCATCTTTTCATGTACCTGTTGACCATCTGTATGTCTTTGGAGGAATGTCTATTTAGGTCTTCTGCCCATGTATTGCTTGGGTTGTTCATTTTTTGGATATTGAGCTGTGTGAGCTTTTTGTTTATTTTGGAAATTAATCCCTTGTCAGCTGCATCATTTGCAAAATTTTCTCCCATTCTGTAGGTTAAGATTTCTTCTTCTCTTTTGTCTTCTATCCTCTAAGGATATTATTGAGACATTTGTGGCTATTCTCATTTCTGTTCAGTTGTGTCTGATCTTTTATTCTCTCTTCTGAAGACTTAAAAGATTTTCCTGTTATCCCCAGTGGTCAGTAATTATATGGTACTATCCTTGGGAGGGGGACTTTTGAAATTAATAGTGCTAGTTGTTTGATGAGTCCTTTGAGGCTACAGACTTGTGTTCTTCAGCTCCACTAGTTGTCTTGAATTATTTCTTAGATTACCACTCTTTCATTTTGTCTTTTTTTCTCTTCCTGGCACTCAATGATCAGATGTTCCATAATTTGGACCGGTTTTCTGATCTTTTGTGTTTTTCATCTTTCCCTTATTTTCCTGCTCTCTTTTCCCCTACTTTCTGGGAAGACTTTATTTTCCAACCCTTATATTTAATTAAAAATGTTTTCAGTGTATATATTTTTGATTTCCAAGAGCTCTTTCGTGTTCTTGGATTATCTGCGTTTGTTGTACCTTTTTTGTTTTGTTTTGTTTTGTTTTTTATGATATACTTTCTCTCTGAGGCTATTCTCTTGTTTGTAATTTTTTATTTCTTCCCTGTATTTTATACCTCCTTTTCCCTCTCCATGCCTTGAATTTTTTAGTTTTCTTTCACCCTTTCTCTTCATATCATTTGCTTGTTTTGATTTCTCTCTTCTATGTTGTTGTCTTCCAGAAATAGCTGATAAAAATCTGATAAAGCATTCATTTATATTTAAGGCTGGAATCCTAAGCAGTTGGTTGGAAGTCTGTGTGTGTGTAGCCACTTCTTCTATGACGTCTTTCTTGATTTCTCTAACCTATGTGCTTTTAGTCTTTTAATCCCCAAAGCTCTTGGAATCTCTCTTATGGCATTCACATTCTGCTTTATATCAGTTACCTCTAAACTAGCCTTATAAATGTAAACTCTCCTATGAGATATGGATTCATCCCCTTGGGATAAGTCAAACCAGCCTGGATAACCCTGGAACATTTTGTTACTTCTCTTTCACTGTCAATGCTGTTTATCACTGTCAATTCTTGTTAATCAGGAACATGGTTGAAATTCCTGGATTACCCTTGCATAATCTGGTAAAAACAACCATAGAATAGTTTGGTAAATTTACTAAATAAAAGTTTTAGGTGTTTTCTTTTTGCATTTTCATTGATTTGTCAGCAGAGTACTTATCCTCCAAGGTGTTGGGTTGGTCAGTCATCAGGGAATAGCAAATGATACCCCCAAGAAGCCACAAAAGAGGGCTTGCTAAAAACTGGAGTGATTTTTATGCATCCATTGTATCAAAGAGTGATGTATAAAAAATGCCTCTCAACTCAAACAAAAATATGATTAGAAAAAGATTTTTCTCTTAAAGATGGTGAAGAGTTTCTAAGAAATACAGTGCTTCAAAAATGAATGCATTTTTCGTAACTTTCTTAGCAATAGTCATTGTTCACTTGACAATAAAGAATATGTATTTTTAAAGAAGATAAGAATTATTTTAGTACCAATAGATGAAATATTTTACTTCTTTGTTATGGACTAGAAAGACCATTTACCTTGAAACATTGCTATATAATTGTATATCATGAAAAAATGGCTATTGTAAAAATTAATGAAGGTTTTCAGAAACAGGCTCATAGACATGGGAAACAAACTTGTGGTCACCAGGAGAGAACGAGGGGTGGGGGCTGGAGGGAGAAATTGGGAGTTCAGAATTTGCAGAATCTAGCTATTATATGTAAAATAGATAAACAGCAAGGTTCTACTGTATAGCACAGGGATCTATGTTCAATATCTTATAATGGCCTAAATGAAAAGTATATGAAAATGAATATATGTATGTATATGTATGACTGAAACAGAATGATGTACACCAGAAGTTGACACAACATTGTAAACTGACTCTACTTCTATTAAAAAAAAATTAAAGATGTTTTTAAAAAATTGAATCAATTGATACAAAAGTTGGTAGAAAGCTTACTAAGATCTTCTGAAAGGTGAAAAAACGAAAGCTTAATTTATGTTGATGGGGAACAAAATAAAATTGATTCTGACAGTTTTCCTGAATCTTAAATATAACAGAGAATATTTGTTTGCTTAATTAATTATCTGAACATTGTGGTATGTGAGTATGTATGTTTATGTGTATGTGTGTATACTTGGCTGGGTAAAGTGATAGAAGGGGAGGAAAGCAAGGTGCATGATCTCAGAGAAGCCTTACCTTTGCCTGATAAGCAGGGAAATGATGACAAAAAGTAGATGCACACTTAGGACATTATTGTGTGTATTTAAGCAATGGTGATTTAAGGTATGGTGGTTTTAAAAATAGGCTGCCATTTCTTTGACTTGCCTCCCATCAAGGAATATACATCCCCTCCCTTTGAATTCCACCTGGCTTGTGACTCACTTAATAACTGATAGATGGAGCAGAAGTGATGCTGTGTGACTTCAGAGGTTAGCTGAGAAAGGTGATGTAGATTCAGCTTTTGGAATCCTGAGCAACCAAGTACGTTCCCATGCTACCATGTTGTGACAGAATCTAGGTCACACAAGAGGCCATGTGTAGGTGCTCAGGCCTAGTCAAGATCCCAGCTGACAGGCAGCGTCACCTGCCAGACATGTGAGTGAATTATCCTCCAGATGATTCTAGCTCATTCCCTACCAACACACACAGTCAGTCCCAGCTGTAGAACCTTCTCATCCAAGGCCTCAAGTGTCAGGGAGCAGAGGGCAAGTCATATTTGCTGTGCCCTGTTGAAATTCTTGATCCACAAATTCACGAGCATAATAAAATTGTTGTTCTAAGCCTCTAAGTTTTGGAGTAATTTGCTACATGGCAATACTCTCTCTCTCTTTTTAGTGGAGGTACTGGAGATTGAACCTAGGATCTCATGCATGCTAAGCGTGCACTCTACCACTGAGCTATTTCCCACTCCCCAATACTAATGTTCTCTTATTCTGTATACTCTTTCTTGAGTTCCTCCAGCCTTCATGGAATATTGCTGGTTGGCATAGTTCCCCCTTCCTAGCACTCTTGGTGACATCTGAAGCACAGCATTTGTAATATTGACATGAAGCTATGTTAAGAAGATTAGTAAAAGGGACCATATCAAACATTAGGAGGGCTAACTTCACACAGAACATGTGTGACTCCAAATTGTACAACTCATTTATCTAATTTGCCAATAATACTGCTTAACTACTTCTGTAGGGGGATATTTAAGCTCTTGGGCACACTCAGTCTGTTCTGGCGCCTAGCATTTCCTGAGATGCCCAGCAAGCAGCAAATCTTCAAGTTCCACTCCAGGTGAACCATCATCTCTCTTCTCCTGACTCTGCTGTATGTTTTTTGGCTGTACACATTTTTACCTCTTGCTTCCATTGAAGATGTAGACCAAGTGGTAGCCATCAACTGATAAAATTATTCTCGCTATATCTTTCTGGGGCTGCAGAGCTATGGGTACACAAACTTTTGATATTGATGGAGGAGAGGAAAGCTGATGTGTTTGCAGATGTTTGCCATCTTGTTTGACCCTTTACTGTATTGCTTTTCCATTCTTGGTCACAGAGTTGCTCTCATTTCCGTTGGGTTCTTTGGGGACCCCTGTTTTCCAGAATTCTCTCTTATTACATGCAAGTATTGTACCAAAAGTAACTGAGAATAGAGCTGGGCCAACTTTAGCCATAACTTAAATGTGTTAAAATTTAACTTTCTTTTAGTCCCTATAACTGAACCTACATTGTTCATAAGTCCCGTTCCGGCTAATAGTAGAAAACACTTATAACAGGACCTATAAATGGAAGTTTAAGCTAAGATCCTAAGATGACAAATGCCAGATGGCAGAGTGGATTGTGAGGATTTGTAAGCTTTCAAGGGAAGTTTTTAAACTTTTCTTATATCCAAGTTCTAAAGGATAGGGTTGGAAATGGGAAGAGAGTATTGGACAGATGATGTCTTTGAAGAGAGCTCTGTTGTGAGCTCTCCCTCCCTCCTTTGGCTTCATCTTAAACCTGATGAGAAGAGTTCTTTAGGAATCTTAATATGTGATTCATGCAATTGGAGGGCAGAGGGTAGCCGTGGGGACTGGTGTCTGACTTCTGACTGAAATATGTAAGAGACAGGAATGTGTGCTATTCAGCTGATCCAAAGTGGGAGCGAGCAAAGGATGTGTGTGCTTCCTTGATCAGATATGGTCACTTGGAGAAGGGACAGGCCTGAGGCTCTTTTAAGTCTTGTCCAAACCTGGATTGAGTCATGGGTACCCCAGGGAGAGAGGATGGACTGCTGAATGCTGAGGTAGAGCAACTAGTCAGAGGAAAATGCATCCACCAGGACTAGAAATAAAACTGAACATTCCCAGTGAGGATTTCTGAAGGGATTCATAAGAGGAACCATAAATTAAAGAGCCAGCTTGAAACATCTGTCAGACCAGAGAGCGAGGACCATTTGATGACAGTCTTGATTAAGTAGTAACTTTCCAGTTCTCTCTCCCTGCTCCCCTTTCCCTTCTCTCCTCCTCCTGCTTTGACCCTTGAGGAGTCAGATAACACACAGCAAGATAGGAGAGAAGGGGTAGAAGTCTAGGATGGAAAAATGGGATCATGTTCCAGTCTTTGGTTGGCTTCTCTTCAAAGACCCCAGTTGGAAGAGGGGAGAAGTGTAAGTGTTAAAAATCAAATTCAGTTTTGGTAATTACTTGAGATTGCATGCTTTCATTTTCCTGAATTGAGACTTTCTCTGCAACTTGATGTGACCATTTGGGCTTTCTATCATCTAAGAATGACCAGAAAAGTCCAGGACTGCCTGAATTTCATTCAGAGTGAAGGGAGGAGGGAACCAAGGAGCAGACCCTTTACTTGCATTCGAACTCCCCTCCTGGCCCCATCCAGGAAGATCTTTTATCCTCCTTTTGGGTGTAAAAAGCTGCTCTTTCTTTCAATATGGCACCATTGCTTTGGCTGTTATAAAATTCTGTGTTTAGTCTTTTAGGCTTTAGCTGAAATCTTGCAAATCAAATCCTGTTGCATTTCAAAGGAAAACCACCATTCTATCTCAAACATTTGCAACTCAGTCACTTTGCTTTTGTTTTCAAACAGATGTGTCTTTTGTGAACTGATGGAGCAACTTAATGGCTTCTGTATTCTAGGCTAGGTAGGTGGGTAGCCTCAGGGAAACTAGGAATTACTAGGGGTTTTGAGACCAAAACTGCATTAGTTTAATATTTGAAAAATATTATCCTGCTTCACACCAATATTAGGCAGGCCCATGGCATTGATTTCCATTGGTCTCCATTTGGCTTATAATGTACCATGGTAGGAGGTGGCATTTGTGAGGTTGTCTCTAAGATGTATGAGCAGGTGTAGAAATACTGATTGACTCGATTTCTGCAATTATGGTGACTACACAGGAATTATTGCTTCCTTCACTTTGTGGACTTCTGAGATCTCAGTTGGTAGAGCCAAATAAAATAAAATAGTAAAATCAAAGTCAAATGGCACTATAGGAAATGCTAGAGGAAGACCTTTATTATTCATTAATATGGTATGGCTATTTTAAATGCTCATCTCAACTTGGAACATTGTATGTTAGAGTCATCATTATCTCAATTATGGTGCCAGGAGCTCTTTTTCTATTCAGTTCCACAGATTCTACTTTTGTGGTTAAAAAAAAAAAAAAGGAATGAAGTTTAGATATAGATGGAACAATATGTCAAATATACAGTTTTGGGCTGTGGTTCCTCATGGAACATGGAATAGAATGGCTCAGTCAGCATTCTGGAACCAACTATACGTTCCACATAGTATATTGTTGAACATGGAGTAATATTTTAATGATAATAAAATGGGAAAGTCTTATTGGCCACACTCCTTGAAAGATCTTTGATAATTTGTACCATCCTTCTAGATCATTTGCTTACAGTTACCTATCCGTTGATTCCTTAATCTCAATTTGGTATAAAGGTAGATGTTGTAGGGACAATTTTATGTTTCAGTGAAGAACTATGCACTGTCTAGGGATATCCTTCCATGTTTTCAGATTCTGATTCTATATGAGCTTTTCACAACTCCGTAAATTGTAGATAACTGATGGCAACATAAAACAGTTATTGTCTATAGACATGCAAATTGTCTCCTGTCTAGTAGAGGTTCACCTGAGTGTTCTCTCACTGCGGAAGAAGCCAGTTGTGCCTCCATTTGCATGTTCATTTCACCACTTCTTGTGTGCTTTTTTGACTTTTCCTTTGAATTGGTTGTCACATTTCCTCAGTTTCTTCATTGAGTCAAATAAAATCTTTAACACACATTCAGTTTTATATCTGTATGAGAGTTACCTTAAAAAATTACCTTCTAACAGTGTATTGTCAAAATATTTGTCAGTCAATCCATGTGTTGCTCACCAATTATGTGAAGTTGTGATTGTTGTAGCAGAGGTTTGATATGGAACTATGATGTGGTTTTTTGTTTGTTTGTTTGTTTTGTTTTGTTTTTTGGTGGGGGGAAGTAATTAGGTTTATTTATTTATTCTTAGTACTGGAGATTGAACCCAGAACCTCATACATGCTAAGCATGTGCTCTACCACTTGAGCTATACCTTCCCCCCACCAAGAATTACAAGTTTCTAATCAAAATTTCTTGCTCATTTATCCTGGAAAATCAGTGGCTTTGGTGAGTATGCTGCATAGCTTGTTATTGACAGGCAACAGATAAAAAGGCAAGGAATGTGGAATTCTGGGGCAAGAGAATTCCTTTGAGTACAAAACTATCTTGAGATCCCTCATCAACTCCCTCTGCTCACCTTCCTATTACTGAACCAAAGGACAACTGGAGAAAAAAGGAACCAAAATATCAACATCAAACTACAGTGGGCAAGGCCACCCGTATCTCCCTATGCTCCAGGGCATCCAGAAGTTGAGTTCCTTTCTGATTATATCAGCAGAGATCATCTCCTAGAAGCTTAGAAAAACTTAAAGACGAGTTTCTTTAACTAGAAGACTCCTGATGTTTTTGGATGGCAAACTAAAAAGAATCAGAGTGGTTCATTGGCAAGAAAATCTTCTCTAAACACACAATATTATTATAGCAGCAAGTCATGAAAAAGGCTTGCCATAGGTTGACATCCATGACCTTGTCAACACTGATGGGAACTTGTGTGGAAACCAACTTTTGTCCTCTTTGAAGTTGAAGTTTTGAGTAGACTCTAGCTGCTTTGCTGGGGCCCTGACACTGATTAGTTCTGATCTCTACCCTTTAAGATTCTCTTAACAATTTGGCTGCTGTACAAATGCTGCCAGGGGCATGTGCTACCGTTGCTCAAAAACATGGAGGTGTACTTGGCTTTAGAGTTTCTGACACAGAAGAAAACAATGCCAGCTGAAGTGAAGTGCAGTCACTTGTTGAAAAATAAACACATTCTAAGGCTGTATGTTTTCCCTGTCTACCCGGCCTCATCTACCAGCTTCAATTTTGATACTATTTGGTCAGTCCTCAGACAGGAAGGGAGAAAGTATTATGTGTGATTACCTCAAAGTCTAATTAGTGCAGAGGTGTCATATAAGCCTGGCACATTTTTCTGGATACTTTTCTTGGTGACGGGAACATTCTTACCCTCATCTATCCTTGAATAATAGTTATTTAAATAATTGTTGCACAGTTGCCTCATACGAAACACATTTTTCTAATCTGTAAGTTGAAGCCACTTTTTAAGAGCCCTGTGCCACTTCTGCTATGGGTCTGAATTTTGCTAAATTGATTCCTAAATTTACATAATTGGGATCATAGCTAAAGCTCCAATTCTGAAGGTAGTTTTGTTCACTAGAGCATGAGAGGTACAGGATATTTATTTTAAATTGGGACTTTAAGTATACAGTAAAGTGACCTGTAGCAAATGTAGGGCATCATTCCCATTCTGTAAGGTCTGCAAGGCTCTTAGGCTGTCGTGGTTGTTTATGCTTTCTGAGTATCTGTTTCAAATGCTTATAAAGTGTGATCAGGGTGCTTTTTCCGTTTCTCTGAACTTGGAGAATTAGGGTGAACTCATCAAAATTTCATGTGGATTATTGCCCTCTACTGAGGCTTTATGTCAGTGTCCCTGAGTTTTAAAAAGTGAGAGGAGCACCTTCCCACCCTGATCCCTGTGAATCTATAGAGATTAAAAATAGAGAGATATGGAAGTGTATAGGCAGGAAGGCCATGCAACACGGTGCCCTGAGCCTAAAGGGTGTAGCAATATGAGCTTGTCAGGCAGTTAGTGAATGGAGGTACATACATGTATAGGAGAATATTTCCTTGGGCTCCAATATGTTCTCTACTTAGAGGTAAATCTAGAAGCAGGAGATTGTGCTGTATGCCAGTCCAGTGGTTCCTGGCAAAACCCCTGCAAAGGTATGAGAAACAAGATCCAAAATCTAGGCGTAGGTTAGGCAGGAACTAGACAGGGAATCAGGAAGTGAAATATTTTAGAAAGAGCATGTCATTTGGAGCCAAGCTGAAATGGTGATCTGGTCATTTCCCCTTCCTAACTGTGTGACCTTAGCAAGTTACTTAACCTCTCTGAGTATCAGTTGCCATAACTGTAAAGTGGAATAATAATCACCACTTCATAGGTTGTTGTAAGCATTGGAAATACTGTATATAAAATACCCAACACAGTATTAGACCCATAATATGGCATCTACTCTAAACTGGTAAAGATCTAAGTCCTAGTAAACAACGAGATCTCTGAACAGGTGAGCCAATACAGATGCTCAGTCTTAAGGATGGCTTGGGTCAGGAAGAGGTCAGGTAGGTCCTGGCTACTTGGAATTCCAAGGCTCACCCCTAATAAATAGTACACCTTGTCTATACCCTGAAGGGCCTGGGGCTGCTGATAAGGAATGGCTCAAAATAGGCCTAGGATGGAAGCTATCCTCTATAGGGCTCAGAGGACAAAAAGGGCAATGAGAAAAGGCAGAAAAGGTCACTGCTTTTTGCTGGTAAGAGTAACCTGTGACCTAGTGGAGTGGTCTTCAGTTTCTTCCCTAAAGAGACCAGATCTTTTGGGATGTACTGAATTCTCAAATGTGTGTGTGGGTGTGTGTGTGTTGCAATTTTACTGATGTGGGAGGAAACGACATTAGCTATAATGATAGTTGTTCATAGAATCCTTTCACTGACCTATATTATTACATGCTATCCTTGCAATAAGTGTGAATATTATCTTTTTGCTCCATCTTATAGACAAGGGAATTGAAATTTAGTAAAGTACTGAGACTTGCCCAAGATTTAATCAGTTAGAATTTGGACTTTGATCCTTCTGACTCTTAAATTCACTTCTTTCTTGTTTGGTAATCTGTGTTAAATATATTTGCTAAAATATTAATTTCATAAAAATCAAGGTTTTTTTTTTCCTTCTTTAGAGTCATTAAAATGGATACCACAATACACATTTCATCTAAACCCTACCACCAAATTTCCAAAGTGCTCATGTAAGAGATCATTCTACAAAATTAAATATTTCATGCCTTTTTCTCCTCTTTAAATAGAAGTAAAATTAAACTCTGATAGAGTTCTCTAATACCATATTTTATGAAGTTATATCACTCTCAAGACTTTAAAATTATTAAATGTTAAATTATTAGAAGTAACCTACATATCAGAAATAGGTAAATTTGCTATTTTGATATAGGAAAATTTAAGGCTATAAATTATCTTGTTGTCTAACTAGATTTGCTACGTAATTCCAGTTTGTCCCATTAGTTTCTACTAGAAATTGAATACATTGTTTTGAATTGTTGAATATGTTGTTTTGTTAATGGAAGGCAAATTGCTTTTTTATTTTATTTTATTTTTTAATTGAATTATAGTTGATTTACAGTGTTTCAGATATACAGCAAATTCAGTTTACATATATATATATATATATTCTTTCAGTTTCTTTTCCATTATAGATTATTACAAGATATTGAATATTGTTCCCTGTGCTACACAGTAGGTCCTTACTGTTTATCTATTTTATATAGTGTGTATCTGTTATATAAATTCCCAATTTATCTCCCTTTCTTTCCCTTTGGTAACCATAAATTTATTTTCTATATTGTAAATAAGTTGATTTGCATTATTTTTTTAGATTCCATATATAAATGATGCCATGATGTTTGTCTGTCTCTGTCTGACTTACTTCACTTAGCATGATAATCTGTAGGTCCATTCACAAATTGCTTTTTAATATTAGATTAAAAAAGCAAACAAAGAGGATGCAGTAATAAACCATTAATTATGTGTGAAACAAGATTTACTAACTTAATCTGGGTTTGTAAGATACAATTCACTTTCAGTGAACAGTCATAGATTTAAATAATATTTTCAATTGAAATTTTAGAAAATGGCTAATCACATAGAAAGAATTTAGGGACAAAAAGGATTAAATTTGGCCACTGGGTGTCAATCTTGATCCATATTCACAAGTAGTTAGGGAAAAAGAAATAAATCTTAAGTGACTTCAGCTTTTTTTCATAATTCTCTGCAGAGAGTTCGGGGAGAGATGTTATTTAATAACTAACATAGTAACATATTTTCTCTTTTAAAATCTTTGTGATTTCTCTTTCACCACCATGAAGAATCTCGAGAAAATCTGAGGAGGAAAAAAGACTAAAAACAGCAGCAAAAGAAGCAGCTTTAGCAAAAATGGACTGACATTTGCATGTTTAAGATCTTCTTGGGCTAAGCTTGACTGGCTATGTAACACATCACTGGTTACTTTATTTCTGCACGGTACTCTCACTATGTAAAATTTCAAAGTCCCATAGGTCAGATATTGGTCTGAAAAATATAGGTCTCTAAGTGAAATGGTGGATTTTACTTCATGATTACTTTTTCAAAGTTGGAAACAAGTAAAACTACAGAAGGCATATAGTGTGGGGGTGATGTATCAGTCCCACGTCTTTATATCTTTCCCATGTATCCTAGAATCTAGATATATTCTGTGCATACATAAACATTTATGTGTACTATCGCCTCCCTTTTTTTTCCTTACACAAATGGCAAAATATACATGCCATTCTGAAACATTTTTGTCGCTTATTAGTGTATCTCAGAAATTGCTTCATATTAGTCAATATAGATCTGCCACATGAATTGAGACCATCCTTTTTTAAAGGTAATAACTAGTGCTCTGATGTTCTCATCTCTTACGATTTTAAAAGTGTCACCGAAGGCAAGAATTTAGCCAGACATGCCAACCCAGATTAGAGGAAATGGAAGGCAGAGAAGTTTGAAGTCTTTACCTCTGATGGTCTGCAAGTCTTTGATGCTCTTTCTCCTCCTCCTCCTTCCAAACCCCTCCAGCAATCCTGAACATACTTCTGACTTCTGTTTATCTTACACTCCCTGATAAGTCTTTTTAGAAGCTGGTGGTCTACTGAAGCCGAACCACAGCCTTATGGTGGTCCCCAAGACACACTATAGCATTGTAAGGGCCCAGAAGAAAACACCATAAAATTAGATAAACTGGATATTTGCAAAAAACATTAAAAAAAAAAATAAAACCTCTTGGGGGAGGGTATAGCTCAGTAGTAGAGCACGTGCTTAGCATGCAAGAGGTCCTGGGTTCAATCACCAGTAACTCCATTAAATAAATAAATAAATAAGCAAGCTTAATTACCCACCCCCCGCCAAAAAAAAAAAAAGGAAAAAAGAAAAATACCCTTCTCATTTGCATTAAAACAATGCAGCTTGATTTTATTCATTTCTGAGCTACTGACTGGATTGATCATATTTTCATTTTTTTTTTCAAATTTAGTAGTTGGATTTAAATTTGTCATCTTATAAACAGAGCTGCCCCAAATGAGTCTCTGTAATTATGGTGGGTTGCTGTGGCCCCAAAATTACTCTTTCATTATGGTGGACTGACAGTGAAACCATTCTGGACAAAATGCCAGGAATCTTTCTAAAACCAGTGCAATCATCACATATTGAGATACAGCTTCAACAGGTAGCTGCTGATTCCTGACTTTCTGGAGTTGCCACATTCAGCTCTTGGGTTTCAACGCCCCCTCCCATTCCAGGCACCGTGGGAGGCCATACCTAGGTTTTGAAATCATCTGGTTTTGAGCATTTTTAGAGTATTTCCTTGTATCCCTTGGGATCATTAGAGGTACCCTAGAGGATAAATGCCAGGACATACTTTTTACCGAACTATTCTCTTTCTCAGCACAGACTCCTTGGTTAGTAAATGCCCTTTGAAAAGACTCAGGGCTTCATAATTTTACAAATGGTATAAAACAGTCCCCTTTGGAACGACTCTGCTGCATTGCCTTCTAAGAGTTAGGAAATGTGGTTGGCGTGTGCATTCAGAGGGGAATGTTGGATGTTTTATGCCCTGTTAGGATATTCAGAGGCTGCCCTTGATTTGCAGCTGAAGTCCCTAGTGGCCTCAGAAGCTTCCATAACACCTTGGCTGGGAATGACTTTAAGTCAAGGCTGCCCAGCAGGTTGATTTACAGGCCTTCTGGAGCAGTGTTTCAATGCATCTTTAAGCTTTGCTGCTATTTAACTTATCAGGGCCTTGAAAGTATTAATGCAGCTTCTGAAAGGATCCAGCACAAAGGAGGAGGGCCGGAGGAGCCAGCAGCGCAAGAAAGAGTTGCTGTGTTTCCTTGCCTTTCAGGCCTCCACCACCTATGATCCAGAAGAATGAATTTCCTTCATAGGATTGCCGTGGGGAACTTTGGTCTCTAGTTTCTGCCTTTGCCTTTGGCTGGTACCTGCTGCCAAACCCAGGGTCACACTAGCCTTTCAGAAAGACAGATCTAGGATTTAGTGTCATTTCTTGCGTGCCCTTGGCCAGGTAATAACAGTGTGTTCATAAATGAAATAAATATGATAATAATGGCACTGCTTGTGGAAATAAATGAAATGATGTTTGTAAGGAGCTTAACACAACACTCACTAAATAGTAGTCACTAATATTAGGAAAGAAGGTTGCTTTAGTGGTTACCTGAATAGAGTGATGTTAGTTGTTCCTTGATGGAAAGAGGACCTGTCCTCCTGACTCTGATTCATGAAGTTCTGTAACTAGAAGTTCACTTTTAAAAATCAAAATGTCTTGGTAACAGTCAATACTTCTATGAGAGAACATTCAGGCTTGGCAACCATTTACACATTAGTGAAAATAAACATTTTATTTTGATAGGGACTGATGAGGGCACTGAGCACTTTGGAGAAGAGAAAGAGTTCCCACTGAGTAGAGGAAAAGCAAAGACCATTAAGGCTCTGGTCGCTACAGATAAACTTCCTCTACTTCAGAATTCTGTGCAGAGCTTTTCTATTTTCTTGAATTCTGTGCCCCTTCGGGAAGAAATGTCATCTAGTGACCCATATGTATTTAGTCTCATGATTCCCTCTCTACATTATTAATCACTCATCAATTTCTTTGCTTAAGTTAGAGCAAGACTGAAAACAGTGTCAGGGTGGGGGCCCCAGATCTGCTCTTATACCACATGTATAATGCCATAATCAGTATCTGTCTTTGAAGGAAGGTAAATAGGCATGATACTTTATAAATATCTGTCACTTTAGAAATACTTTAGAAATACCTGTCACCCATATACATATATATAAAATCTGTCTCTATATAAATCTCTTTCTGTATAATTATCAATTACATATAATTAAATTATATACTTATATATAATTGAATACATATTCAATTGTATATGTATGTATATATGAGTATGAATATTATATTTGAATATATAATTATATATATATATCCTTGATAGTGATACATAGTTGAAAGTCTATATCATTAATATCTTCATTCTTTCAGAAGAGAACTTGTACCTTTTCTAATTAAATGTACTCATTTTACAAAGAGGAATTTAAGGGCGAGAATGGAGAAGTTACTCCCTCTAGATCTCATAACTCATTGGTGGCAGAGCAAGGACTAAACCTGGGCTCTTTTTTTCCATAATGGTGCTTACTATGCAATACTTGGCATAGCTGACAAGTCAAACAATAAATGCCTGGGGTAGCAGCTAGGTTGGTCCAATGTATATCAGCAGATTTTATCTACAGCCAAGTACCCAAAAAGACACAATTCAATTGTGTTAAACTGTATACATCCTAAAATGAACTTATCTGGTTAGAACTTAGAGTAGTGGTTACCCTTGGCGGAAAAGTGACCAAAAGGGTCATGAGGGGAGTTTCTGAGATGTTGATAATACTCTGTTTCTTGATCTAATGCTGATTACATGGATTAATTTGTGAAAAATTCATCAAACTATATACTTAATTATTTGTGTATTTTATTCTTTAAAAAGTTTATTTAGAAGAATATAGATTGGCTAGGCACCATGTACATGCAAGACCTTTAGGTGCTATATTGCCACATTAAAGTAAGAGTTGAAATAAGGAGTGGAAGGGCAGACGTTCACGTTTTAGAATGGTCATATTTAATCCTCCACCTTTGTCTTTTTATTGTCTCCGGAACTCTAGTTTCTCCAAAATAGGTAAATTTATTTAAGAAACATAATAGATAAAAGTCTACCTGTTGGGTGTCTTTTGACCAAATTGTATTGGAAGATACAAGAACTTACAGGTTGATGATTATTACCATGAGCCCAGGGTTAGAAATACCTGTCACCCATTTGATCACCTTTTTTAATGTGCACTTATCTGATCTTTCCATTCCAAGCAGTAAAGGGAATGATAATTCCTCCTCTGGGCTTTGCAAGGACATTGTATGTGATTGGAGAGGGGGCAAAGGTGCCCGGTGTACAGCCATGAGTTCAGCCGGGCTATTTCAGATGTTCAGCATGTTTCTTTGCTTCTGCTTCTCATGGTGTGAAGGCTTGTGCAAGGCAGGTCCAAGCATATTTTTCTTGAAATGAATGTTAACCCAGAAGGGAGTGGGAATTAATGGGTTTTTATCAAGAAATAGGAGGAGGAGGCGGCTGAATGCTATTGATGTTGAACTGACTATGGCCTGCCACCTATTTCTCATTCTTTGATCTTTTGCCATGGTTTCCACCTTTGAAAGTTTTAATTAAAGCTTTGCCATGGAAAATATGGCATCCTTATAGGTCCACCAGAGTAAGTGTAGTTCTTGCAGTTTTATAGATTTTAAAATCTAAATTAATTATAGTAAACCTGGACCATCTTATATTTATAAATAACTATCACCTTTCTAGAGATATAGCAATAGTTCTATATCTCAAGATTCTGTATTCCCATTCATTAACTATCTTTTGTTTTAAGTACGACAACTCAGTATATGATGCTTTGTTTGTTTGTTTGCATCCAGAGTTGCTAAAAAATTCTTTTGAAGTATCATGGAAATACTTCAATTTTACTTTCCCTTTTCTGGTTGAAATAAGAAAAACATTAATTTAAAAAATACATATGTCAGTTTTAGCAGTGAAAAATGTTCTCCTTATATAGTTTGAAACATTCAGAAATGGCAAGAACCTTGTCAACATTTTAATTCAGTTCATATGATCACTCACTGTCTTTGGCTCCCTATATTTTTTTCAGCTTTATTGAAGAATAATTGACAAATAAAATTGTAAGATATTTAAACTGTACAACATGATGATATGATGTATATACATAGTGAAAGTATTCTCCCCACCAGTGAATGTATCTATCACTCACAGTTACTTTTTCTGGTGAGAACATTTAAGTTTTATTCTCTTTGCAAATTCAACTATACAATACAGTATTGTCAACTAAAGTGATCATGTTATACATTGGATCATTAGATCCTCACACCTTATTAATCTTATAACTGAAAGCTAATATCCTTTTACCAATATCTCCCTATTTCACTTTTCTACTCTCTTTGTTCCTATGAGTTCAACTTTTTTGTTTTTTGTTTTGATTCCACATGTTACCATGCAGTATTTGTCTTTCACTGTCTGGCTTATTTCACTTAGCATATTGTTTAGTTCCCTATTTAAAGTGTGCTGAAACTCCAAGGTCTCAGCTGTGTGCATCTCAAAGTCATACTGAAGATACTTATGAATAAATAAAAACAAATGTTCAAAGAGCAAACATTTTGACTTAATGCTATTTAAAGTTCAGATTTTACAAAATCTTTGCTATGTAGTTCAGTAATTCCACTTATGGTCTACTCCTTATTTATCAAGCTCCATTTTGGGCATTACAAAAGACAAAAATGATGTTCAAAGTTGCATTTGGATAGAAGGGGTGTGATTCTTCCTCAGCCTGAGAATGAAATCATTGTGTTAGATATAAACTGAAAGGGAAGATGGTCTCTGAGACTTAAGTTCTGCACTTTCCCTCTTTTGATCTTTCAGTCTTTCAGTACGTGTTATTTGAAAGCCATGTCTTTATAAGCGCAAAAATGCATCCAGAAAAAGTTAAATTACAAAGCTTCAAACACAGCCACTGTTTAAAAAATTATATGTAGCTGAGAAATGAAAACCAAAACAAAGAGAAAAATGAAAATATTGTAGTTACCAATGTGAATGGATGGTGTAAATGAAATGGAGACACAAGTATTGACTCAGTACTTATTTTGAAACCCGGAGATTAAATTTTTTTTTCTATTGGGTCATATTGGGAAATGTCTTGAAAAAAAATGCTGTGCTTAGGAGCACGTCCATTGAAAAGATTCCGGCACTGCTACTCCCATCTACATCCACATTCCAGCCCTATCTCTGGTTCAGAGATCTGAGAGTCAAAGAGATTTTAGAAAATAGTAATTTTTTTTTTTTTGCTGTAATTCAACCTGAGGGCTTTTCCTTTTAGTTGCCATTCCTGGGGGAAAACAAAAACCTACCTCCAAACCTGATAATGCTTCCTTGGCTGGCTGCAGATAAGACAGCTTTTGCTATAAAGGAATGAGTTGACTTTGATTAGCTTAAAATTACTCCGGTGAATTTGTTGTCAAAGTAGATATACTATCTTTACATACATTTCATATAATACCTATATTTTCATTAATTGGTATACAGCATTTTCACGTGTTTACTCTTGCTGTCAAGGAATAAAATCTGATTTAAGATCACTGAAGGCTATTTTCTTGGTATATGTATAAGTCAGATTCTGATTAAACAATGAACTGTTTTTTTTCCTACCATGGACTTATTGGCCTTAACTCCTTTCTCTTATTGTGTTGTCTAGAAAGTCATTTACTTGTACCTAAATCAACTAATGTCTATCAGGGGAAAAAAAAAGAATATTGAACAAGCCTCTCTTTTCTCCCCAAACTGTGGCTCACATGGTTTAGCCTGCTCAGTGATGTATTATTCTTTTAAAAACAGACAATTTAAACTTCCAGTTGTAAGATAAATAAATACTAGGGATGTAATGTACAGTACTGGATAAATATAATTGACACTGCTGTTACATGTGAAAGTTGTTAAGAGATTTCGCATCACAAGAAAAAAATATTTTTTTCTATTTCTTTACTTTTTTATTTATATGAAATGATAGATATTTACTAAACTTATTTTTTGGTCATTTAAACATTTCATGATGTATATAAGTCAAATCATTATGCTGCACTCCTTAAAGGTATACAGGGCTGTCAGTCAATTATATCTCAAGAAAACTAGAAGAAAAGAAAAAAGTACATTTATTGCCAATCTTTGAAAACTGGTTTGTTTCTCATTAAAAATCCAGGTTTCTGGCCTCTGTTACAAAAATAAGGGCTGATAATATTAGGACTAACTTCTCCCAGGACAATAATTGGCTGAAGCTGAGCAGTAGCCAAGTTACACACTATATGACAACATGGATTTTTTCTTAAATTTGACCTATGTTAACTCATTTGTGTTACAGACTGGGCCCTGTAATCCTTTGAGTTTGAAACTCCTGTTTGAGGCAGGAATTGTGTTGGGTTATGTAAGACTTTGAAGGGAGCAAAAGATTTTTGGTGCGGTTTGTTCAGAAAGCTAGAATGACCCTAGAGCTTCATAATCAAGAGTCTAGACTTTGACTCAGACAGATTCGGGATCCAGTCCCTGGCCTCCCATGTCCTAGGTCTGGGACCTTGGGACAAATTGCTTGAATGTTCTTAAGCAGCTTCTTCTTGTATAAAGGGTGCTAATTACACCTCCCCAATAGGGTTGTCGTGAAGAGTATTAGAAGTGATTTTTTCCCAGTACAGAAAGTTTTGCTAATTAAGAAATCCCCTTGCTACTTTCAAGTATTTGTTTATAGAACATTTACTAAAATTCTGAGAAGGGTGATACATCTGCATATTTTTTAGACACTCACCTAAATATTATCTGTATTATTGGATTACCCTTCTTAGTGTCCAAATCAGAATTGCAGACCATTTCTCCTTTAATATAATTATTCCAAGAGAGTCACAGTAGTGGCTTTCAGGCTGAATAAAGCTTCCTATATTGTTTGGCTAGATTTCTGCATTCACAATATCCGTGCTTAAAAGGCACTGTCATTTCAGAGGTCATTCCTAGAGTGGATAATAAGAGAAATGTTAAAAACAAACAAACAGACCCATAGGGGAGGATTAAGATTTTTCTGTGCCTGTCTACAGGAAAGGGTTAAGTCAATTTCCTTGGACTGGAAAAATAGACTTGACCTAGAAAACCCTTTTGTAGGCACATATTTTACCAATGAAACATAACAAGGCCAATAGGAATCTTATAATAATTGACTGCAGATTTAACCTCCTTCAAACTCTTCCTTTAATTATCCTGTCTGCACAGGTCTATACAGTTATTAATATTGTCTAAGCAATATTAATCCCCCAGGTCAGGGTTCTCCACCTGACTGCACATTAGAATCATCTGGAAAATTTTAAAAATTAGCCATGCCTGGGCCGTACTCCCAGAGACTCAAGTTTAATGATCTGGGGTAGAGCCTGGACATCACTACAAGCTTCGCTCCATGGCCTTATGCTAGCGCTGGGTATTGGTGTTGGAGGGGAAAGTAGCTATCAAAAGAGTAGAGCTCGGTCATCGGTCTGTCTCTATGATACCAATCTCCTATCCTGACATTCATAGAATTACTCTTGCTGGCTGCAGTGAACTGAGCCTTCACTTACATAAGTACAAAGGAGAGAGAGCAATGACTTTGGAGCAAGTGGTTAGTTAATGCTTCAGCAAAGGAAGGAAAGTCCATGCTAAACATGTCTAAGGATATCTGTAACAGTTTCAGAAATATTTAAAGTGCACTTCATGTTTTACATATTATATCTCATTTGGTCAAATCAATAACCTTTGAAGTCGATGTTACTAATGTTCCCACTTTATGGGAAAATAAAGGAATCTATAACAGGTGTGAATTTTTCCATAACAATTTGCCACATTGTTTTAATTTTTGAAATAAAATTGAATCTATTTCTGAATTCTTGTTTGCCAAGATCAATAAACAATTCAATATAAACCATTTATCTGCCATTGGCTTGCATAAGAACCCTGGTTCTATGCAGGATGGAAAAGCTGGGTCTGAACTATGATGATCACCAATATCAGTCCACTCCTTCTGCTACGTGATGTCTGTCACACCCACTGCTCTGCTCCAGGAGGACTACAGAGAAATCTTTCACTGAGGTCCTCTCCAATTTCTGCAGGCTTGGCAGTGGAGAGCCCCATTGCTATGTCCAAGGCTGTTGTCCTCCACAGGCATCCCGTTGCCATTCAACATTCAGGTGCACTCCAAGCTAATGGAGACTTCCCTTCCTCATAGAATCCCATCCCTCTCCTCTCCTAGTCTTTCAGGGATCCAACAATTCTTGGGAGACTAGGCACACCCTTTTCTTTCCTTGGAAGCATAGAAGCCTTAATATCATTTCCTTGCATGGGCTGAGCCTTCCCTAAAGAAAGCTTAGAAAACACATAAAACACTACTATCTTTCCTGGGGCAAAGGAACCCAAAACTTAGACATAAAAACTTGCCTGTATTTCTTGAATGGGAAAAGGGAAAGGATCATTCTTTTTCTTTTTTGTTGATGAATTCACAGCAGCCCCAAAGACACAAATTAATTATTTATAACCCACTCTAGTGCAGTACTAGAAAGCTTTAAAAGCAAGTGAGACTGCTTTCTGGGAGTTTTTCTTTTCATCAAAATTAATCTATTGACTCAAATGGGTGTTGACACTTCATAGGTCCAAAGGAAAAAAAAAAAGAAACCTTCACTGAAGAGGTTTGAAATTAGACACTATATCAGGTCTTTGATAAATAAAGACAAAACTTCAATATTTAGTGAAGATCCTTTGAAATAGCTGACTTTTCACAAACAATTCTTCAGCAACATTCCAACTCCATCGTATGCATCCTCCTCCCCTATCCTTTTAGCTTTGTTTTTATGAGATTTTTTTGAGTTAAAAGTTAGTCCTTTTTCCATTGATTTTTATTCCAAAGGTCACATATCTAGTTCTTGAGCCAGAAGATGACTGAATGAGGGGAAGAAATGAAAATGCAAATAATGGAAGTTTATATTATATGGTGAAAAGTGTATGGTCATTAATAGAATGGACTCTGGGAAAAACTGAGGACTCCTGGACAGGAAGAGAAGAGTGGTCTTTTGATTTTCTAGAGGACTTGTATATTGGAGCCATCAATAATGATAACTGATACTTACTGAACATTAATCCACACAAAAACTGTGTGGGGTAAGCACTATTACTAGTCCCATTTTGCATATGAAGAGACTGAGTCACAGAGAGGTGACAAGCAGAGGTTGTGTTGCCAAGGTTACATAGCTGGGGGAGGGATTAGAGTTGGGGTTTGAACTCAGACAATGTAGCTCTTAATTGTGAGTGTTGCCTGCGATAGGCTCTTCGACTTTATCACTGGGAGGATCTGAGGGGAACTTGCTGAAAATACCGCCTTTCTGGAATACCAGCAGGGCTCTCCCTGTGAAGTGCTGCCTGCCCTGGTCTTGGCAGTGCTGCCCAGACAAGTTTGCTCAGGAAGCCCTTTACGCTTTGAATGTGTACAAAAGCAGCAACAAGAGCTAAACATTTCCTTTTCTAACCTCCCCCAAGGTTTACCAAGTAAAACAGTTACCTTAATCATCTCAAGGTCTAAGGGTTGGAACTTTGCTTCTTCCTAAGAGATGATTTTCTGGGAAGTTTCCTAACTAAGAAAACACCTTGACAAAGGGGTAAAAAATTGACTATTTACTGACCATCAATGCAGGCGGCTCAGGACCTTTGGATTACTGACACAGTTCATCTACTTCGGCAGTTATATAGGATTTCTGGGGACTAGCACATTTTTTATTAACTGCCTGTTAAGCCACCAGATGTGCAAATGTAGACTTGACATATTAAAATATACTCATAAAATGCGGGAGTATTTTTTTGGTTAGAGAGGCACATCTGAAGAGTAAGATCACACAAGTTCATGTCCATTTTATTCAATCACCAATAGTGTGGCTATGGCCAATCCAATGCAAATGTCTTCTATTTCTCAGACTACAATTTTTAAACAACTTTTGCTCTAATAGTTCTTGCAATGTGCTGAATTCCAGATGAGAGTGTTGAGAGAATTCATTTAAAATTGATGCCTGTAATTCTTAATGGTTTTTAGCATGTAATAAAGAGGGTGCCACCATGAGGTTATTCACATTCTTTGCTCCCAATAATTCCTTTTGATTGTACTGTTGGAGTGTCTTATACCTAAAGCCTTTCTGGCTTATACCTTTCCTTCTTTCTCTGTGCAAACGTGTCCCTTTGTTTAGAATCTTCTGAATTCTCACTTACTGAACCTCTTGCTGTCCTTTGAGGACCAGTTTGCTGCTTCTTCCATGATGCCTTCTTTGATTGTGCTGCCCTCTTCCGCAGTCTCCTAGGATTCAGCGCTGGATAGGTGTCACTCACATAACGTTCACCCCATCCTGTGTGGATATGCCGTTATTTTTATATACATTTCACTTCACCTTCTAGATCAAGGGTTGGCAAACTTCTATAAATGTCCAGATAGAAATGTTGTAGGCTGTGTGGATTATGTGGTCTCTATTGTGACTATTCAGATCTGCTCTTGTGTGAAGACATCCTTAGTCAGTACGTAAGTGAATTAGTATAGCCAGGTTCTCATAAGATGATGTTTGGACACTGAAACTTGAATTTCACATAATTTTCATGTCATGAAATGTTATTCTTCATTTGAATTTTTTTCAACCGTGTAAAATTGTAAAAACTATCCTTAGTTTGTAGGCTATACAGAAATAGGCATCTGGTGGATTTGGCCTTGGAGTTTGAACTCTGTTCAAGATTGTTAATCCCTGGAAGGCAAGAATCACATGTCAGACAACTTTGTGTCTATTTCATGAGCCTGCCACAAAACCTTTCAAGAATCAGGTTGATGTTATTGATTGAATTAATGCAGAGTGAGAAGAAGACGTATCTACATCATTGAAAAAAAAATCAGAAAACATAAATGGCTTATGAGCATTTCAGCTATAAGGAAGTTTGGAGACACGAAAAAAAGTGGTAGATTTTGTTTATGCAGCTTTACATAGGCAGAATTAACCAACTGAAATGCTGTTGCCACTAGAGCCTAATGAATAGTGTAGTCATCACTTTTCCTGGAGTTGTACAAAAAACCTTCTGAGTTCACTTGGAGTATAAATGTTTTAAATTACACATTGCTTTTGAAAAGTGGATGAGTAGGGGTTTGTATCAGTGATCAGAGAAAGAACAAGAAAATTTGAAGCCCCTAAGAAGGACAAAAACTTGAGAAGTTCTGAAGGTACTTTTCAGTATATGTTGATTGCCAAATGGATTTTTACAAAAAGAAAGTAGGGTAAAGCTGGCTATTATTGACTTCCATTTCTTTTTCTCTTACTGTTTGAATTTTTTTGATTATGGTAGAATACACTTAATATAAAATTTGTCATTTTAATAATTTTAAAGTGTGCAATTTAGTGGCCTTAAGTACATTCACAATGTGCAACATCACCACTATCCATCTCCAGAATTTTTCATCCCAAACAGAAACTCTGTACCTAGTAAGCAGTAACTCCCCATTTATCTCTCCCCACAAACCCTAGTAACCACCATTCTATTTCTGTCTCTATGAATTTGACTACTGTAGGTACCTCATGTAAGTGGAATCATATAATATTTGCCCTTTTGTGTCTGGTTTCTTTCACTTAGCATAACGTTTTCAAGATTAATCTATGTAGTGTGTATCAAAACTGTATTCCTTTCAATGGTTGAGTAATATTCCATCATATGTATATACCACATTTTGTTTTTCCATTCATATATTTTCAATTCATTTGATTCTATACCCAGAAGTAGAATTGCTGGACTATATCATAATTCTATGTTTTACATTTTGAGAAAATACCAAACTGCTTTCCACAATGGCTGCACCATTTTACATCCCCATCAATGCACAAGGGTTCCAGTTTCTCCAATTTGTTATTTTCTGGTTTTTATTTCCTATGGTCATCCTAATGTGTGTGAAATGGTGTCTCATTTTGGTTTTGATTTGTGTTCCCCTAATGAATAATGACATTGAACACCTTTTCACATGCTTTTTGGACATTTTAATATTCTTTGGAGAAATGGCTATCCAAGTTCTTTGTCTATTTTTAAATTTGGTTGTTTGTCTTTTAGTTGTTATTTGTAGGAGTTCTTTATATATTCTGGATACTAGATCTTTATCAGATACATGATTTGCAAATATTTTCTCCCATTCTGTGGTTGTCTGTTCACTCTATTGATTTTGTTCTTTGATGCACAAATGTTTTAAAATTTTGATGAAATCCAATTTATCTGTTATTTCCTTTTGTTGCTTGTGCTCTTAGTGTCATATTTTAGACAAATACAAGGTCATGGAGATTTTCCCCTAAGTTTTCATCTGAGAGTTTTATAGTTTATCTTAAGTCTTTGATCCATTTAGAGTTAATTTTTCTTTTTATGATGTGAGATAGGGATCCAGCTTCATTCTTTTGCATGTTGTCCCAGTGCTATTTGTTGAAAAGACTGTTTTTTCCCCATTGAATGGTTATGGCACTCCTGTCAAAAACCAATTGACCATAGATGTATGGGTTTATTTCTGGACTCTCAATTCTTTCCCCTGGATCTGTAGTCTATACTCGTGTCAGTAACATACTGTTTCGAATCCTCTAGCTTCGTAGTAAGTTTTGAATCATGAAGTATGAGCTGCCTAACTTTGTTCTTCTCTTTCAAGATTGTTTTGGCTGTTTGGAGTTTCTTGAAATTCTATATGAATTTTAGACTTGACTTTTCCATTTCTGCAAAAAACACCACTGGGATTTTGATAGGGTTACATGAAATCTGAGGATAACTTTGGGGAGTATTGTCATTTGAACAATGTTAAGTCTTCTAATCCATGAACACAAGTTGTGTTTCCATTTATTCATGTTTAATTTGTTTCAGCAATGTTTTTTAGTTTTCACGTACAAGTCTTATCTCTTTGGTTAAATTTATTCCTAAATATTTTATTCTTTTTGATGCTGTTGTAAGTGGATTTCCCCCCTTAATTTCCCTTTTGGATTGCTCACTGCTAGAGTATAGAAATATAAGTAATTTTATGGGTTGGTTTTATGTCTTGCAACTTTGCTGAATTAATTTACTAGCCATATAACTCTGTGTGTGTGTGTGTGTGTGTGTGTGTATTCTTTAGGGTTTTCTACATCCACAATCATATCACCTTCGGACAGAGATACTTTTACTTCTTCAATCTTATGAGTCTTTCAGGAGAAGGTCCATGGTCGTAATGCCAACGCAGGGACTTTGGAGGAGCTTATTTCAGCTCCCTTAAGGATCCTGGCAAAGTCCTTTTCTGCTGCACTTTCTGTTAGGTGTAAAAACAAAAAAAAAAAACCAAACAGCAACAAACAAACAAACATCCAGGAAAAACATGGTCAGATCCCCAGGCTGGCAGTCAATATGTCTGAATTTGGGTTCTGGTTGTGTCACTTGCTTGTTGACTTTAGGAAATTCCCTAAATGTTCTTAAGCTATGAAGAGTAAGATAAGCAATCAAATAAACTTCAGAAACTACACTATGGCCAATAAAAGTAATTAATTTTTTTTTCTCTTTTCATAAAGATAATGTGTTCATTGTAGATAATTTACACAATACAGAAAAGTTTTAAAAAATCATCCCAAATCCCAGTATTTGGAGCTAAGCATTCTCACTGCTTCAGCGAGTGACCAGTTTTTTGAGTAGAGTTCCATGTTGGGCTTGATGTTATGTATCTCTCTTTCTCTGTATCCCCCTCACCCGACTCCCGCACACACATGCAGCTTAACAGAACAGCACATGTAACATATGTCGCACTGCAAACTGACTTCTTAAACATTTTTATGAAGATAAAAATACTATTTTATGAAAGACAAATGAAATTTTAAAGAACAATTAATCTGTAAGGCCCTAGTTCTAGTACCCTTTCTCTTCTGTTACAACTGAGACAATGATCTAATTATTGTTTGAAATAACCATATAAACAAGAAGGGACAATAGAGAGAACCCTTGTCATGACTGGTGAGTGAAGACAGGAGCCCAGATGAAAATCAGCCAACTCTGAGGCCACAGAGGCAAAGGCAGTCAGGTATGAAGAGACCTGTATCTTCGTTCACCCACTGGAAGGGGCTGTGAAAAAAATTTGGAGGTCTCTCTTCTAAAGCCTGTGTTATAAAGTGACTCCAATTTTCCAATTTGAGAAATAGTAAGAGTTTTATTAGAAGGAGTCATATAAGTAGTAAGTCAGTTTTAAAAGAATGATTTTTGAAGCTACCTGGTCAAAAGCATTCTCTGTTTATCCACAGTTACGGTCAGTGAAAACAGATTGCAGCAGGATCATGTCCCTCTGCTACTCACCAAACATTGTTAATAGCAGGCTGTATTTTTGTTTTTATTTTAATTAAAAAAAACTTTTCTATTTAGCCCAATTTGCCTTTCAGGTTAAGATATTTCTAGGCTTAAATATTATTTTATGAAATTGTCATCTTTATGTTGATAGAATGTACAAATTTTGAAGAGTATAGGAACATTTTTACTTATACCATTGATGATACATAATTCAAATGCAGTCTTGCAACATATTCAAATATAGTGAGTTATTCTGTTTGTGACACATTCGTTACTAAAGAGGTTTCTGTAACAATAGGGTGCCCTGCGATCCTTAGGCAGAACATGCTATGCTTTCAACTGAAAAATTACAATTTTGGAAAACTTGTGGAGCTGTCAGTGAAGCTTGATAGCTCAACAATACTTGGTTATTTTTTCTTGAGTTTTGTGGTGATACCAACCAATGACTTTAAGAATTCTGTAATGAGATATATCAACTTTTAGAAAAACTGACTAATAGGAAACTGATATTTTCCAAGTGACCAGTGCAAAATGTTACAAAATCTATTCAAAGTGAAAGACCGATGGATTTTAATCTGAGGATGAACATTTCATCGATATGGTTTCAGATTCCTTATTGTAATTAACCTTTAAGAAACTACAACTTGTGGAGTTTAGGGGTAGCATCAGAGAATAGTCACAATTACATACAAATACATTTAAACTTTCAAAATATAAAACAACTGTTTAAAGAAATTAGAGAACAACAAGATATCCAACACTTCAGAGACCAAGGTCCAAAAAAGAAAGGGAAGACATTGAGGTAGGCCTCCAAATCCACTGCTTTTCTTCTCAAGCCATTTCCAGTTTGTAAGCTGCACTGAACTAAGAGGTCTGGTATAAAGTGGATGCTAAAGTGTTAAAAGATTAATCAGAGTTTTTGGTAGTATCATGGTGCTGGTGAGATAAACACTGGAGTTCTTAGCCATCAAGGAGGAAGAGGGGTCCTGAAAACACTCCAGGTCTTCCATGGAGATACCTCAGTGACTATACTCTCGCAGTAGGACAAACCAGAACCAGTTTAGCTCTCAAAAAGACTAAGATCCAGTCTTGAGATACCTCAGTTTGACTGGATCAAAGGTTTACCCCTATTCTAACTGCTTGCGTAAAGGAAAATAAATCCTCTTTGAAGATAGCATCATCTATAGCCCAGGCAATTTTTCATGCTAAGTATAAAGTATTCAGTTAAAATTTGCCAGGCCATATCAGGAACTTGGATGAAATGACTGAAAACAAAGACAAACAATAGACAGTTTCAAAAGAGGCAATCTATACACTGGTGTTATCAGGCGTAAACTTTATTATAGTCGCGGTTGATACAGTCAAGAAAATTGATGACAAAATGGAGAATTTTACAAGAGAACTGGGCTCTCTAAAAAGATTAGAATGGAGCTGTATGTCAATTATATCTCAGTAAAACTGGAAATAAAAATAAAAAGATTCAAATGGAAATTCTGGAACTGAAAATGTAATGGTGGAAATAAAAAATTACTAGATAAGTATAACAGTATATAAAAACTGAAATAAGTAGGAAGAAATAATAAAGAAAAGAGAAGATATTAATGAAATATACAACAAAAAACAAAATATAATTAATTAAAGACAAACCAAAAAAATTTGAAAAGACCAACAAAATTGATAATACTGATAAGGAAAAAAGAGAAAAGGTAGTAACTAATCAATATAGTAATGAAACGAGGGATAGTACAACAAATCATGCAAATTCCAAAAAGATAACAAGAGAATATGATGAATAAATTTCTGCTGATGTATTTGAAAATTCGTAGAAAAGCACAAATTGCCAACACTGACATGAGAAGAAATAGAAAAATCAGCCCCTTGGTGGCATGTTGATTACAATGGACCTTTTTCATGTGGAGGGAGAAGTGATTGGCTCTTCCTAGAGTCAACAGGTTCTCTAAATATGGGTTTGTCTTCCCATCTCATAGTGCCTCTGCCAACACCATCATTTGAAAGCTTACAAAATGCCTGATTCACTAGCATGGAATCTTGAATCATATTGCCTCGGAACAAGGAAGCCATTTGTAGTGAAAGAGATATAATATTGGATGTTTGACCTTGGAATGTCTTCGTCCTATTATATATGTCATAACCCAGAAGAAGCTACCCTAATGGAACAATGAAATGATCTATTAAATTCTCATTTAAATGACCAGCTCAACAATAAAACTATGTGATTGGGGTGCCGTCTTCTAGGATGTACTATGTAGCATATACCATCACTTCAAGAATTTGCTAAATGACAGGAATGTAATTTAGGCTCTACTGGTTTTAGAGGTCCTTGTTCCTAGACATAATGATTCCACTAGGGACACAGTAAGAGTACCACAGAACATTAAGGTGTGACAACTGCCTGGTCACCAGGCTCCTCACACAGCTTCAGCTGACCTTACGCTGGACGCACTAAGCTCCAGGTGTCTGCTGCAGGAGATCTTTTACTTTCTGCCCTGGAACTTCTCCACTGCTGCAGATACTGATGGACTCAGCAAGCACACATGCATACCCCAGGTTACAGGGAAGGTAATGCCCCTGAAAATAGCTCTTAAGCAATAGGGGATGGGAACTGATGGATAAATACTTCTGGTTGACAGTCAGGTGGATAATTCTGAAAAGCATTCTCTACTCTCCTTAGAAGGCTCTGAGAGAACTAAGTGCCAGATCCCAGGGTGGTGACATTGATATAGCACCCCTATATGTCTTCTCCTTCTCTGTCTCATTCTATCTGGTGCCCCAATATTGCTCCCTGGTGTTATTTCTCAAGTAAATTACTTCCACTCAAGTCTATGTTTCAGGACTCTGCTTTCAGGGAAAGTACAAGCTTAGGTACTATGGAGCTGATCCGACTGGGTTCAAATTCTGGGTCTGCTGAACTATCTGTGTGACATTCAGAAAATCACTTAACTTCTCTGGGCTCATTTTCCTTATCTGGAAAATAGGATTAATGATAGTACCTACTTCATATGGTTGCTGTAAGGATTAAATAAGTTGATAATCACAAAGCACTTTGAACTGTGTCTAGCACATAGTAGGCACTACATAAATGTTAGCTATTATTTGTTCAAGGATTTTTTTTTTTTTTAGTGAGGTCCTCAACTTTTTATTAGTCTCTAAGGACCTTTCTTTATTATTAAATATTAACTTTTTTGGTCATAGATGTAAAAAGTATTTTCCAATTTGTCTTTCAAAATTGTTTATTGAGTTTTTTTCTTACAAAATTAGTTGATTTTTATAGACAAAAAGCTATCAAGTCTTTCCATTCTATATTGTAGGCTTCATGCTTTGTAATATTAGGCTTCTTGTCCTAGTATTATAAAAAAAATACAATGTAATAAAAATAATTTCCCCTGGCAATTCATTAAAACCAAGATGTATCAGTGTTTGCATACTACTTAGCTGAAACTTGCTTGATGTCAGCCAGTGATCTTATACACGTAAGATTCTTAGCTCATATCTAGCATATAGTGAATATTCAGCAAGTTTTATACACTAGTTTTATTCTTCATAAAACAAAATAAAAAGAAGATCTTGACTGATTCTAGGACTGGGGCAGAGAGTATACAAGGTGAACTTGGAGCATCTTGTAGTGCTGGAAAGTAAGGAAGTGCTCAAAACAAAAACCAAAAACCAAAACCTCACAATAATGGGAGTATGTTAAAGGGACATAGGAACCAACTGGAAGAATTCCCAATGACCAAAGCTAGAACAATTTGAACAATAAAATAATACAGTATTGGATTATAACCCAAACCAGAAAGTAAGTATCCATAATTCCATAGTGATATAAATAAATTATTGAATAAGTAAATAATTAGGGGCAAATAGATAAATATCCAATCCGAAGAATTCCCTTATTTTGCCCTTCAGGAAGTGAATTGTGGGTGCTGCATAAACACTTCCTTCTAAAGAGGACAGAATGAAAAGGGCGTGGGGAGGAGTGATTGCTGTGGAGAACCTGACTAACATGACCTCGGCCAGGTGATCAAGATGAACATCAACATGGTAAGTCATGCTGACAGCATGTACTCTTGACGTGATGTCAGGATTATGGCCCTCTACCTCTGTCATCTTGCCTCAAAATAACCCATCTAATCATGAAAAAAAATTAGACATTAGATCTTAACAGAGG
This sequence comes from Vicugna pacos, assembly GCF_048564905.1. NCBI lineage: Eukaryota > Metazoa > Chordata > Mammalia > Artiodactyla > Camelidae > Vicugna > Vicugna pacos. Next base: position 42,770,882 of record NC_132991.1, on the reverse strand, counting down.
CCCATTGTACAAAATACCTGACCTGTATTCTTCAGAACTCTCCAAGTGACCAAAACCAAAAACAATGTATGCAAAACTGTCACGCAACAGAAGCTTACAGAGACACAATAACTAAATATAATGTAGCTCTTTGTCACATCTACTGTGAGAATGAAGACCATTCTCAGCAGTTAGACTGTCGACATTCCAGAAAATGTTGACATCACTTTGAAGGGATGCACAGTTATTGTGAAGGGCCCCAGAGGCACTGTGCGGAGGGACTTCAATCACATCAATGTAGAATTTAGCCTCCTTGGAAAGGAAAAGAGGCTTGGAGTTACCAAATGGTGGGAAATAGAAAAGAACTAGCTACTGTTGGCACTATCTGTAGTCATTTATAGAACTTGATCAAAGGTGTTACACTGGGCTTCTGTTACAAGATGAGGTCTGGGTATGCTCACTTCCCCATCAAAGTTGTTATTCAGGGGAATGGTTCTCTTGTTGGAATCCGAAATTTCTTGGGTGAAAAATACATCTGCAGGGTTCAGATGAGGCCAGGCTTTGCTTGTTCAGTATCTCAAGCCCAGAGAGATGAGTTAATTCTTGGAAGAAATGACATTGAACTGGTATCAAACTCAACTTCTTTGATTCAGCAAGCCCTGACAGTTAAAAACAAGGATATCAGAAAATTTTTGGATGGTATCTGTGTTTCTGAAAAAGGAACAGGTCAGCAGGCTGATGAATAAGACCTAACTAAGTTGTCTGGCTACAGAAACAGCAAGATGCCAGATGACCCTTCAGATTCATTTGTGATAGTTTAAGGATGCAACAAAGGCTTTATTAATTTGGAAAAAAATATATAATGTAACATCCTGGATGGGATCCTAGAACAGAAGAAGGGCATTAGGTAAAAACTTAGGAAATTGGAATAAAATATGGATTTTAGTTCATAATAATGTGTCAATAATGGCTCATTGATTGTTACAAGCGTACCACACTAATGTTAGTTGTTAATAATATTCTAACATCATTGTGGGATCTATGGGAACCCTCTGTACTATCTTTGCAGTTTTTATGTAAATCTATTCTACACTTAAAAAGTTTATGTAAGAAAGAAGACTTTGATGAGTACAAAGTTTATTGGAGGAGATATGAATGTAATCAAAGACTTTATACCATGAAGTGAGAATCCTAATGAAGGTGTTTGGTGGGATGGGATTGCAGAAAAGAAAGAGACTCTCTGGAAGAGGTGGAGGAGATCTTACCACAGAAAGGAAAATATTTGAGCTGAGGCTGAGGGAAAAATAGCAGTTGGTCAACCAGAGAGAAGAGGGAAAAGAGGTACTTTACTTGCTTAGTTTGCATTTACTCAAACATTGCTGAAGCGTAAGAACGGAGATGTATCTTATAGGATTTGAAAAAATGTTTCTTGGCTTCTTCCCATCTTAATGTGTTTCTCTTGACTGAATGCTGATCTACAGGTCTATAGTCCTTTCCCTACTTCATTATCCAGTTACTCGGAAGATGAAATTAGCAGAAATGGTTTTAAAATGGATTTTATGATTCTGTCCTTGATCTAAAGGTGTGAAATCCATCTTAAAGATATTGTTGTCACAAATCTTTTGACTGTAGTTTCAAGGTTTCTCATCCGTGAGTTACTGAAATTTGAGGGCAGATAATTCTTTGTTGTGGGATGGGGTAATGGGGTCAGTGGGGGTGGTGGTGAGTGGTTTGTCCTATTTGTTGCAGGGTGTTTAACAGCATTCCTGATATCTACCCATTAAATGACAGTCAAACCCCCTAGTCACAACAACCAAAAAGGTCTCCAAATATTGCCAAATATCTCCATGGAACATTAAAGAAATAAAACTCCAGTTGCAATGTTAATTGTAGGCCCTAAAGGCAAGGATTGCTAGGGAGAAGTTAAACCTCTGAAATACCTTTAGAATGCTTCCCATAGCATGCAAGATCTTAAGATCTCTTCAGAATAAGCTGCACCTTGTAAAGTCTGATTTCTAAATGCCAGAATTCAAATGCAGAGTTAATACTACTTTATTTCATTTGCTCATTCATTCATTCCACAAACATTTATTGAAGACTTGCCATGTATTAGGTCCTATGCCAAGTTCTGAGGATTCAGTGATGAAAAAGTCAGACCCAACTCCTTTGATAGGGAGCCTGGCTGAACTCTGTTGTAGGTCCCCAAGCAAAGTCGGACATTGAAGACTGGAGTTCTGTCTAGTGGAGATACTGAGATAATTGTCCTAATAGGTTGTTTCACCTAAAGGATCATATATGACTCCTGACTTTACATAGGCCCTTTCTTCATTCACATACTACTCCTTATCACGTATCTTGACTTCCAGCCTTTTCACAATCCCTGAGATAAGAGATGGACTGTGGGACTGATGGAATTGTATTGGTCTTCTAGCTCTCAGGAGTCATTATCCAGGCAGATGTTTTCACTGACCTTTGCCTGCAGAAATCACTCTTAAGAGAGAAGATTGTAAAGCAGGAAGTCAACCACGTTGACTCCACTACTGTGTTCCTAGCCCTCCTCCCTATGCACTGTGAAGTACCCCTGCATGGCTTCTTGACTGGTGCTTGTGGTGCTGGCACGAGCAGAGCTCACGTGCTCACTGTAGGCCCACCTGACTCCCAGGGCTTCCTGCCATCATGTCTTTAAGCCCTATGTTTTTTTAGGAAAGTCCTAATTTTATTGAACATTTTTTCAATCAGTGAGACTCGTTAGTCTCTGCTGTTTCTTTAAATATCTGCCAAGATGTTTCATATGACTATATTTGCAAACCAGGAGGATTTCTTTGTCATATTATACTTGGTGTCTCTGTTTTTGATTTGGAAAACATGGCCACTGCCCTGGTTCTCCTTTCAGGTCTTGCTGTGGCTTTTCTAGGGCTGGCTAACCACGAGGAACAGGCAGCTGACTTACGGTTCAGAACCTGGTCCTGAGCTGGCAAGTCAAAAGTTGGAAACAAACAAACAAACAAAACACAAAACCACCCAACAATGTTCTTCCCTTGTGGATGGCAGTTGTTATTATATCAGAAGCCTACTGGGGCTTCCTGGTAGATAAGTTACCTTGTGATGCCTTTTTGGCACTTTTACGATGGTTTCAGTCTGACTCTGTTTTACAAGGGGCAGAGATTCATTCAAGCTCACGCAAGAAAAAGAAGAATTATTGTGAGGATAATCTAGGTTAGGAACTAGACCTGGAACGCAGTCAGGAATTTAGACAGCCCCATGAACCTCTGGCTATATCTCCTCTAGGCTCCTTAATCTCACCCTCAAGGCTGAGAAAGCAGACACTGTGTTTGAGGAACCAGGGGGAGGCCAGTGTGGCTGGATTGTTATATGAGGTTCATGAGACGGCCAGGGGCCAGATCATTCAAGAGTTCATAGGCATGGTAAATTTTTTGAATTTTATTCCAGGGATAATGGGGAAACTATTGAAGTGTTATGACCAAGTGACTGATATGGTCTGGATGACAGCAAAAAATTACTCTGGCTTTGGAGATTTTAGGAGGCCAAGGGAACACCACAACTGTGACAAGAGCTGGGCTGGGGGAAATTAAAAGAGCTAGGAGAACATATAGAAGGGGCTCCTAAGTCAGTAGGGGTGGTTAGGGAAGGCCTTCTGGAAGAAAAGATATTTTAGATGAGACTGGAAAGTTGAATAGGAATTAATCAGATGAAGGGAGGGACTGGTAGGGAAAGAATGTTCTAGATGGAGGAAATAATAGCAAACATTGGGAGACAAGCGAGGAACTGTCCTTATGGGACTTATGATTTAATGCAATGGTTCTCAAACTTTAAAAAAAAATCATTTTATTTCAATAATTTTAAGCTCACAGAAAAGTTGCAGTAATAGTGCCAGAAACTCCCATATGCCCTTTGCTCATTTGCTCTCTTTCTCTCTTCCCAATTTTTACACACACACACACATACACTTTTTTTTCTGAATGATTTGAGAATAAATTGCAAGATCATATTCCTGAACCTTTAAATACTTCAGGATATATTTCCTAAAAACAAGAACATTCTCTTTCATAACCAGTATCAGATATTACAGGATATTATTATTCAATCTACAGTCCATATTGAAGTGCCTCTGATTTTCTCAGTAATATCCCTTAGAGCTATTTCTTCTCCTAGTCCAAATCCAACCCAAGGTTGGGCATGGGATGTAGCTGTCCTACGTCTCAAATGTCCCTCCCCCTTTTTTTGTCTTTCATGACCTTGCCAATCTGAAGCATACAGGTTAGTTATTTAATAGAATGTCTCTCAGTTTGGATTCTTCTGATGCTTTCTTATGATTATGTTATGCATTTGTATAGGTAATACCTTGTGGTATCTGCTCTATTTACCCTATGTCTAGCTTCTATAACCTTGATGCATCTACCCTGCATATGCTGGACACACCTTGTCCTGATAATATACCTGAGTCACCTTGCCTTGACCTCCTGCCTCCTTCATTGCTTCCCTCCTCCAGAGCTGGGGGAGGAGGAGAGGAGGAGGTGGAGTTATGTTCAAATACTAACTGTCCAACTGTGAAGAGTTACCCTACAAGAGTTTTCTTAAATAACACAAGTCTTTTCCATATGAAAGTTATGTTTGTTTCTATTCTGCTCTATTTTATTTGAAAATAATTCTCATCTAACCTACTAAATTGATTTCCTAGCCCTCTAATAGTTACCTTTGTTTGAAAGCACTGGTCTGATGGAAATATCACTTTGGTCATCCGTTTGCAGAATGGAAAATAGATGTGAGAGGGCAGACTGACAGCAAGAAGCCCATTATAAGGCTTTTGCCATAATTCAGGTGAGAGAGGTTGGTGGCTGTTGGCAGTGAGATTGAGAGAAATGGGTTTGAGAGAGGAATGGATTGAGGAATTTGCATATGGGGTGGGGAAGAGGGAGGAGTCAAGAATGACAATTTCAGCCTTGGCATGTCTGGTGAATGCTGGTCCCCTTTACTGAGATAAGAAGCACTGAAGGTTTATGGTTCAGGCTCCATCATGTTGTGTTTGAACTCTCAGTGATATTGGATTGAAACTGTTCAGTGGGCAGTTGGCTCTGGGGCACTCAGGAGGCAAATCTGAATTAGATTATTAGCAAACTGAAGTTGGATTGTACTCAGGGAGATTTTACAACTTCATGCCCACTGCAGGAAGCAGAAGTTGGTTCAGGATAGGAACAAATGCTCTGAAAATATTCCAGTAATTAGGTATTGAGATGCATAATAATAATATAGACAAGTCAAAAATATATTAAGGCAATTAACATAAATTTACTAGAATAAATGTCACTTCCCAGCACTTTCCTGTCTCTTGGTTAACTGCTCTGTAAAATCCTTTATGCATATATGTAGAGAGAAAGATGGAACAAAAAGAAATTTCACTTCTGCATTATATAGAAACAAGGCTGGCATAAATCACAACTGAGTTACCCTGCGCTTTCCCAGATGCGGGTCCTTAGTTTTAATCCTCCAAATACAGCAACAGGCATTCTCAGGTATAGATACAGAGATAAAAACATGCGCATGGTGCCGGCTGTAAAAGATGTCTGTTTTGAAGTGGAACGACTTTGGGGTTGCCTTGAGAAAATGAGGTTTTCTAGTGAAAAGCTGTGGATGTGAGAGTTTACACACACAATATTGGGAATGACGGACCGTGCTTCGTTATTGATTCCTCATCCCCCATCCCCACCTCTTTATCTGCTCCCCTCCCTCCGGTTCTCCCTCCACTCTTTCTCCCTCCACTCTTTCTCCCTTCGGCGTTATTCTGGGATTAACGGCGGGGTCGGCTCCAAACACAAACGCAGCTGGCTCGTACGGTCAGCCTGAGCCCTGCTGTGCAACCACGTCAGGAATTCCAGTAAGTTGGCAACACTGGAGCACAAAAGACAACAACAATGAGGAAAACCCTTCAGTGCAGAAAGGAATGTTTGGAGCCCCGGCTGCTAGCGTGAAAGGACACAAACACCCCCCTCCTCCCGCCCCACTCACGCCTGCGCGCACCCTCCCGCCCCTCCACGAGCCCACGCGCGCCCTGGGCCGGACGCAGCCACTCCCGCGCCCGCGGCGCCCCCGCCCGCCCGCCCGCGGGCCTAGGCGCGCGCCTCCCCAGCGCCCGCTGCCGCTCTGTAACTCAGCGGTGCGGGGACGCTCATTGACTATGCAGCGCGGCCCAGGCGCGTCGGAGCTGCTTGACCCCGGCGCGGTCTCGTACCATCGCCCCGGCCGCCCGGAACCGGCATAAATCACCCGCAGAGACTAAAGTGCAGCTTCTCGCCCCCTCGCCGCTTCCCTCCTCCTACCAGCCTCGTCCCCCTTACTTCCAGCCCCCCTGCCCCTCCGGTCCCCAATCCTGCCTCCTCCTCGGCGCCACCCAGCGCCAGACGCCGTGCAAGGACGCAAATAGCGTCCCAGTGGCTTGGGTCTGGAGCAGAGAAAAGTCTGAATTTCAGTTCTCGAAAAGAAAGTCACGAAATCTCTCCCGCCCTTTCTCACACCCTACTTTTTAAGTCTAAGTTTTCTCTTTCTGTATCTATTTCTCGTCTTGTCTTTCAAAAATTATACCCATCTCCCGCTCCCACCTCCCCACAAAGCTTCACCAACCACTAAAGCCCACGGCAGGTACTCAGTCCGGACTGTTGGGGGTCAGCAGAGTCCCACAGATCCGTGTTCCGCGGAGGAGAGGTGGCAGTAACTGGCCCGGGGACAACGTGGGTGCTGGGATGCCGCCTTCACGGCCACGGCCCCTGTGGCAGAGAAAAAGGGCTCCTCACTCTTTTGACCAGGGCCTCACTCCTGGGGCAGGAAATTCTGGGGTGACCCTGGCCCGCAAACGGCCCCTCCTCACCCAGGTCTCCCAGTGGCCGGGGAAGAGGTTTCACCATCTCTCCTTTTATTCGGTGGGCTCTATAGTCACGTACCGGCTGAGGACGATGCTCTGTAAGGTTCGCTCACAGTGCCTTTGGGGGCCGCTCCCCAACCCCAGCCCCCGCCAACCTGGCTAACGCTGCCCCTAACAAAAGGAGCTGCGGGGTTCTCTGAACCCCTTACGTTTCTCCATCATATAAAGGGGCACTGGCACGATCGAGATGTTCATTCTTTTCAGATTTACTTCAAAATGAACGGATTTGTAAGAGGCGCGATCTGTGACACCTGTAGACGCTGTGCTTAAGAAAAGTTGAACAAGGATCCAACGCCACCCCTCCCCCAACACTGATCCAATTTCCTCCTTGTAAAAATACAGAGCCCCCATCTTAGCGCCTAACTCTATGGGGGAAACCAGGGTGTCCGAAGGCGCCTGGGGATTGCAGACTAGAGAATCGTCACAAATGTCTCCAGCAGTCTCCTTACTTCCTCTCTTCCCTTCTCTTCCTTCATATATATATATATGAATATATATATATATTTAAATAGTATATATGTATTTTCCTTTTCTAAAACTGTGTAGGTGGCAAATTTCTGCGTGAACTGCCTAGCAGACTTATGTGCGGAGCCAAATCCTACCCTCGTGTAAGTGTGTCAATGTGAGTGTGTGACTGAGGAGCGTGTGGGCGCGTATGAATGAGCGTGTGTACCTGTGAAATGTGCGTGCACACGTGTGACTGTGTGCGCGCGCGTGAGTGAGCGGATGAGACTGTGAGAAATGTATGTGCCTCTGTGTGTGTAAGGCTGTGTCTGTAGGAATGCATGCGTGAGTGTGCACGCGCGTGTTCGGGTCCCCGCTCCTCTCGGCACTGCGAAGTGCAGGGGGCGGGCCGGGCGGCAGGGGCCCTGCCCCGCGGGATTCCCGCATGCTAGTTCCGGGGCGGGCGGGTCTAAAGGGCTTTATGCACTGTCTGGAGGGTGGGGACTGGCGCGGGTAGAAAACGGGATGTCTCGGGCGCGGGGCCCGGCTTTCTGCCACTGGGAGCCCGCCGAGGTGCGGGCCTGAAGGAGCGCTCTCGAGCAGAGGCGCTGCTGTGCTGAGTGCGACGCGCGCCCACCTCCCGGGGAAGGAACGGCGAGGCCCAGGACCCGGACCGTCGCGGAGATGGAGCGCTGGGCGGCGGCGGCGGCGTGCACGCTTCTGCTGGCTTTCGCCGCCTGCCTGGCGCCAGCCAGTGGACGAGGTAAGCGCCCACTGGCCCGAGCTCCGAGCCGAGCTCCGGGCTTCCCTTGCTGTGGCAGGGTCGGGTCCGCAGGCGGGCAGAGGGGACCGTGGCCGCTGAGGCAAGAAGCGGGCGACAGCGCCGCAGCGGCTCCCCGTGGAGCTCTCAGGTTGCCCGCGAAGGGCGCGCGGGAGCGCCCCTCCTTAGCCCTCCCGGGAATTGAGCGGCCGCAGATTTGGGAAAGCACCCTCTCCGGTTTCAGTGACAGCGCACCCTACGGGGACCCCGCCTTTGTTCCCAAAGGGGTTTGTCCCAACCCTCTGGAAGGCACTTTGCGGTTCTCCCCGCACTGTTGCCCCAACTGGTTTATTGCGTCCGGGACTGAGCGGTCCTCTGTGCTGCTCCGTGCGCAGTTTTCCACCTGCAGCGTCCCGCCCGGGAGTCCCTTCGCGCTCCCAGGCTCCGGGCTCGAACACTCCGCCTCTCCTCACGAGCGAAACTCGGTCTCGCCGTGACCCCCAAGAGACCGCATCTAGATAAAGATCATTTACGAGCCAAGATAAGGCCGGGAGGTGGGATTGGCCGAGAGAGCGGCTGATATGCTGGAGCATTTTCTTGAAGGGTTTCCCTTTTCAGCCGGGAGGTGGGGGGTTTTGTGTTGATGAATGGAGCCCGTCTGCCCCGCCAGAGTTTTGAGGGCTCGAATAGAGAAAGTTTCTGCAATGAAGAGCGGCAAACTTCTCTCAAGTTGTCGAGGGAGTTCCTTTCTCTCTCCTTCCTTCCTTCCCTCCTTCCTTCCTTCCTTCCTCCCTTCCTCTCTTCTTTTCTTTCTTTCTTTCACAGAAACAGAGGCAAGGGAAAGAGACTGAGTAGTGGAGAGAATAAAATAGTGAGAGGAGAAGAGAACCAAATAGTAAAAAGGAGAGAAGGAGGGGAGAGAACGAGAGCGGAGAGAGGTTGAATACAGAGAGAGAAAGCAGCACGGGGCGGTGGGAGGGGCGGGGGAGGGAGAGGCTAGGGATGAATGGAAAGGGCGAGGAGGAGGCAGGGGAACCAGGGAGCTCTCTCTCTCTGGCTATGCGTTGCTAGGTAGCAGCCAAGAACTGCGTGTGACCAACCACCAGACAGACAGAGCGGACGCTGCTGCCTCCACGGGGACTAATCTGTCTGTGGGGATGAGAGACTCCCTCCCCCCGCGCCTCACAATTCCCCTCTGCTCCTTCCTTCTCGGACAACTTAATTGCCCTACAATGAAAATGAAACCCCTATTGTTGTAGGATTAGCCAAAGCAATAAATTGATTTCCCTGGATCACATATTGGGGATTGACAGGTGGAAACTGCAGAAGCCCCCATTTATGGCCCATAGAGGGGAGGGCTTGTGGATGGGCCGTGACATGTATTCAAATGGTTAATCTGCTTTCTTTCCTCAATTCTTAGCATAAGCTCCTTAGAGGGAATCAACTAAGTAATTATACAGCAACTCCTAGCAGTACCCATTGCAGACTTCCTGGGAAGAAGTTGGGAAATGCCAACAAACCTCACTGGTCTTGTAAAAATCTTTGGAAAAGGAGGGGAGGCAGGGGGAGATCGTTAATAATTCCAACTTTGAACACCTTTTCTCATTGTTGGCAACACAGAAGGAGGATTTATTATTATTGTGGAAGGTTTTCCTGCAGCGCTTAGGGTTATATATATCTCAAGTCCTAAATATAGCCATAGGATTTACTATAGGTTGCTGTCAGTGCCTGGCAAAAGGATATTTTGTCTCTATTCCACTGGACATCTGGGTTGTCCCCATAAAATCAAAGCAGATGTTTTCTCCCTGGATTGACAGTTTAGTCACCAAATGACCTATACTTTTCTAGATCCATCCATCTTTCATTCTATAATAATAATGTGTATAGTAATAGCATATTACTTACATGTGTGGCAGGCCCTGTTTTAAGTGTTTTACACCTATTGACATTTAATCTTTATAATATACCTATGAAGTAGGTACTATTTCTACTCCTACTTTGCAATTGGGAAATGGAGGCATAAAGTAATTAACTTGCCCAAGGTCATACTGCTAGAAAATTGCAGAGCCGTGAGGCAAATCCAAGAGATTCTGACTCCAGAGGCTTTATTTTAACTGCATAATCTGTGTCTCTATCTGTTTCTGTCTCTTTTCTTTTGTACTAAAAATGTCATGCCCCTAAGTTACTGTCCTGGTATGAAGTTACTAAAGTTGTGGGGCATTTTGCAAGCCTTTGCCATGTGAGGTAAAACCCACCTGCCATTCCCTAACTGGATATTTTCAGAAACTCTTTTCAGGTTTCTATCACCTGAATCCTAGCAGCCTCCCTCCCACTCTTCCTACTCATCATTTTTACATAAGTGTGTTCTGAATGTCTTCTGGCTGGGATTGTAAGGAGATTTCTAGATTCCTGTTGTATTGATTCTGACTTAGATGAAGTAAAGTACGATGACTTTGTAAATGCCCTTATTTTAGCATCACACATATGGTAAGCTCTTTTTTTTAATATATATTTTTATTGACGTATAGTCAGTAAATAATGTGTCAGTTTCTGGTGTACAGCACAATAGTTCAGTCATATAGGAACATACATATATATTCATTTTCATATTCTCTTTTACCATAAGTTACTACAAGATATTGAATATAATTCCCTGTACTATATATACAGTATAAACTTTGTTGTTACATTCAGTAAGCTCTTACTGCAAACTTTGCATCCTTAGAAATTATAAAGAGTGTTTTATATTTAGTCTTTTTAAAAAATAGCACATCTGTAAAAATTATTTGCATTTTCCTCATATTTTGTATAATTTTTTAAGAAAAAAAAATGTGGGAGAGCCTGAATTCCAGCAATGGCTTCCACCACTTTCTAGCTTTGTGACCTTGGGGAGCCATCCCTTAACTTTGCATGGCTCAGATTGCTTAGCTGTAAAATTGATATAATAATAGAATCTATTCCATGACATTTTATGAACATAGAGATAAATATACTTAGCATGGTGTAAGGCATTGTGGACAATGATCATAAACTAGCAGCTCTTTTTATTATATTGATCAACAATAAATGTTATTATTATTATTTTTTTTGCTTACTATTCATGTTTCTAATTTCCATTGCACATAGGGGAAGTCTTTAAGTGTTTTTTAAAAAATTATTTACTTTTGTTTGTTTATTTTGGGGGGAGGTAATTAGGTTTGCTTGTTTGTTTATTCATTCATTCATTCATCCATTCATTCAGTGGAGGTACTGAGGATTGAACCCAGGACCTCAGGCATGCTAAGCACATTCTCTACCACTGAGCTACATCCTCCCCCTTAAGTGTTTTCCGCTGTACATTTCTTTGAGGAATTCCCAGATCCCAGGATGTGATTTGAAGTTTTTTTTGATAAAATGTTACTGATCTTAAGCAAAATTATGTTTTATCATTCAATAGAAGTTTGGTTGTGCCCATAATGGTATCAGCTTTTTTTGACAATTACATCTTCGGGTGCAGTTTATATGTTTAAAAGGATCATGTGGCCAAAACATGGAACATTTTGGTTCCATCGCATCTCTAATACCTGCTGCTGCTTTTATTTCACAGCAGGTAGCTTCTCTTTCTTTTATTGAAGTTCTTCTTCCTTGCTATTCTTTGGGGCTTCCTCTTGACCTCTGTGTCTTGTTTTAATAGAAACTTTTACAGCTGGAGGAAACCTTAGATATCAACTGGTCTACTTGAAATATTTTATGGATAAGTAACTAAACCCCGAAGGAGACTGAAAGGAATGCAAGGGTGGAGATTAAGTACCTTGCCTAAGGGTCTGTAGCTTGTGATAGAGCTAGGATCTGAACCTGAGTCTCCTCATTCTTTCTACTTGACCATTTTTAGATACATGTCCTCTGAATGTCCCCAGCCTGATGAGTTGAGCAGATTTCTAGATTCCTTTTATGTTGATCCTGCCTTATCAAATGAGGCAAAGTATGATGAAAAGATGATCTTGGCAAATCTTATTAAACTGCATGGGTCACCTGTCTCAGGCCTAAGACGAATCTTATGCTAGGTTAATGTAACCATATGTTTTTAGCTGGATCCAGAACTTATACCACGCCAGTGCCTCGACTCCCAAAGTCTGTACCTCTGGGTGCATTTTACAAAACCTTAGTCCATCAAAGCCCATTCCTGAAGATTTCGGGGTTTTGTAGTGAAGGCTGCTGTGTGACTAGGTTTTTAGTCTTATTCAAGTTAATTATTTGGTTATGGTTAATCACTGTCCATGTTCTCTAGGCCAGCACTATAGGAACACTGACAGGTTTCAAAAAAAACAAGTTGAAATTTTAAAATCATTTTTAAATAAGGATATTGAGAACCTAGATGTATTTCCCGTGCGACCAGAAGCACACTGTAATATTGTCTTTGGGGTTTCTGTTAAGCCCTGGTAGCTAGAACAAGATATGTAGAAACTTGAGGGTGCTTAAGAAAGTTTGAAAGGAAAGGAACTGGCATGATACAGAACAGCTGAAAAGGTACTAATTGTGAAGCCCTTTTCTGGTATACAGTAAATGAGTTTGATGGAGCCTTCGTTGTTATAACTCAAATAGTTATATCACATTCTATTAACTTTGTGATCTTAAGGAATTAAAAAAAATGGTCACCACTGTGGCATTCCACAAACATCTATTAATAGGTGTCTATAGTGTGCTAGTGAGTCAGCAGTATCAATACTGCAGAAAGGTTAAGGAGGCTGAGAACTGAAAAGAGGAGTCTAGATTTCACAATAAAAATGGGCTGCAACTTGGCATTTGAGAGTCTGAGACCGTCATCCTCTAGTTCCTAATAACTCTGGGTAGGATCTTACCAATATTGGAAAGATTTGACTTGTTTCAGCCTCAGGGTTTGGGGTTGCCTCTTTAGAATGATCAGATTGGAAGATGTATTGAAGTGTCAGAGATATTTCTTTGATGCTTCCCATGTTCTGTAGGGGTCTGTGCAAATGTTTCCTAATTAATTTCTTCACTATCTTAGCATTGTGAGACAAAGTGGGAAGTGTGAGATTTGGGGGTTAGTGGATCTGGGTTTGAAACTTGGCCCTGCCATTTACTGTCTGGGAAATTCAGTACAACATACTCTGTACAAAATGCTCTAGATCCATTTTATCTGTAAAATGGGTGCATATCTCCCTCATAGGGTAGTTATACCGGTTAATTGAGTTGAGTGTGAAATGTTTTGTTAGACTGTGAGCTCTCATATTTTTATCCATCATTACTGCCCTCTTCAAGAACTTAACTTTTCCTAAACTTGAGAAGAAAATACTGTATCTTAGTATCTCTCTCGCTGTCTCTCTTATTTTAAATACAAGTGATCCTTTGAGTGATGTTCCTGTGTGTGTTGACATAGTGCTGTAGTGGCTACAAAATCCTTACATATTAGTGTGAACTCTTATGTTTGTAAATGACAGAAACCCAAGTTAAACTATTTGAAGCCAAAAGGGAAGTGTATTGAAATACATAATTGAAAAGGTATAGCTATTTGGTTGAACCAAATGAGATTGCTGTTTTTCTATTTCAGAAATAGTCAAATGTGGCAATTTCATTTGGTTCAACCTAATATGAATGGAGGCTCAGCCTATGTCTTGCTGATCTGGTTACTCTTTCTATCTCCTGGCTCTGAGGTGACTCTCATGTGTTCTTCTCTGGCGTTATCAGATGGCTGTCAGTGGCTCTTGGAGCCACATTCTTTCATGTCACGTCCAATGGGAAAAAGCAAGAATTTTTGTCCTAATTGTTCTCAGCAAAAGTCTCAGCTGTGTTTCAGGGGCTCTGCTTAGGTCGTAGACTCATTGGAGACCCAGTCACTGTATCCAGGGCCAGGGAGTGTGCCTGCAGCTTCGACCTAGCCCACATGCCTGGTCCCTGAAGTCACAGACCCCAGAGTGAAAATGGGGAACAGACATAGGACCTCAGAAACAACAGGTGTCTGCAACACCTTATCAGGTTGAACCATTTTTCCATTTTATGTTGGAAGACAGACTTGAAAAGGCTATAGACATTTCTCAAGAGCAACCAGTCCTGAGATAACTCAGTAATTGAAGGGTGGAGTGTGTTGGGAACATTTACACAAATGACATGGTGCTGTGTTCCTGTGATCGTGTTGCAATATTTAAGTTTAGAAAGAGATCAGGAGAAAGGGACCTCTGGAAGGCTTATTTATAGCCTAAAAGGGTTCTTATTTAGAGCAGACCTCTGTAATGTACAGGAACATTGGAAAATGAGCTGAGCGATCAGAGCACAGGGGCTCTTGAGTCCGCTGCAGGATTTCATTTTTCAGTGAGTCCTAGGCCCTTGCTGCTTTTCCAATTTATGTTATTTGTTTTTTCCCCTAAGACTCTGTCCCTTTTCCAGGCACTAGACCTTGACTGTGAGAAAGTGGTAGAGAGAAGGAGAAGAGAGAAGACATATTAAAATGCTTCTATGGAGATGGAATGCACCTTGGTGCAAATTTAAGGATTCTTAGCATATATCCTAGGGGCTTCTTCCATAAATGGTAGATCAGGTACCTTTCACACCTCAATAGATTAATTCAGAAACGCTGTACATTTGCATTCTATGCTGATGGTTATTTTTCTGGTCTTTGTCTTCTTTCCTTTTTTTAAATATAGATTTTTATTGAAGGATAGTCAGTTTACAATGTTGTGTCAGTTTCTAGTGTACAGCACAATACTTCAATCATATAGGAACATATATCCATTTTCATATTCTTTTTCATCAAAAGTTACTACAAGGTACTGACTAAGTCTTGTTTCTAATAGCATGTACTGAGAAACTGAAAATATCATTCCAAAACTAAGATGGCTAACTTTTATATTAGGGCACTTGTGACTTAGGACAACGCTGAAACATAATGTGAGGAAATACAAGTCCCTCTAAGAGAATGACAGATTAGACAATGTGAAGTTTCACGTTGAAATCTATGCTTTTGGTCATTAGCCCTCAGGTCATGCCTGACCTCCAAGGTTATTGGAAACAGTGAGAAATGAATGAAAGCAGGAAATGTAATTACCATTCTGTGCATTGAAAAGTTAAGCCACTGTTACCATGGATACAATGGCTTGTTTATTGTCCAGATCTTGAGATTCCAAGTTTGGAAGCAGTACCAGAGGTCTCCTTTAAGTTTGTATACCATCAGCCACGTGAAGATTCTTAGTAACTTTGAAAATAAGCCTTTACTTACAGATCTACTGATTCACATTAAATAATAGCACATGTGCTTTTGAAGGTCCAACAGATGTTGAGGAAACCTGAAAAAGGGGAAGAAGACTGCAGCTACAATTCTGTTATGCTAGACTTTCTTAGATTGTTGTATAAAACATCCTGTCTTATAGTATCAGAAATTTGCTTGTCACTTTGGGCCTAATTCTTTGGCTTTTAATCTCATTAACAAGGAGAAATCTTTCTTAGTAGAGACTGAAAAATAAAAAATCATTTATTTCAATAGGGGAATCCTAAGAAAAAGTTGAATTTAAGGACGGAAACCTTTTTATCTAGAGTATGTCCATTTTACCTACATTTTAATCAAAGAGGAAATGCTAATGTGTACTTCCACAGTAGTTCAGTTTTGATGTGGGAAGGCTTTGGAGGATACTTTTTGTTGCAAGAAACAGAAAACCCACCTCAACTTGGCTTAAACAATTAAGGGTATTTATTGGCTCATGTAAGTAAAAACCAAGACAGAGTGGAGTTCAGGTGAGGTGCAGTCAGGGCTCCAGTTCTCTCTCTTCGTGTTTTTCTTGACTCTCTTCCCCTCTAGGTTTCAGCTTTGTTTTCCTATATTGTTATATTATAGCTGCCTGGGCAAATGGGGCTACACATTTTCTTGATCCTACCTAGGGACAATTCAACTTTGAGAAGATTTCAGTTATGTTCTCAAAAGCATTATTTCATCACAATTTATAGAATGCTATACTCTCTAGGGATTCTAGATGGAAGTCAGATGGCTTTGCAAACTTGGCATGTCATCAAAGTCACGTGGGGAGCTTTATTTTTTTAATTTAATTTAATTTAATTTATTAGTTTTTTGGGGGGAGGTATTTGGGTATTTATTTATTTATATGGAGGTACTGGGTATTGAACCCAGGACCTCGTGCTTATGCATGGGCTCTACCACTGAGCTGTATCTTCCCTTCACCTGGGGAGCTTTAGATAGTATATAGATTCTTAGGCCCAAACCCACAATTTCTAAATCAGGAGTATGGGAATCTGGTTTTTTAAGAGTTTCCAAGCAATTCTGAGAGTCAATTTGGGAACAATTGATCTAGGTGAACTCCCTCAATTTTAGTTTTGTAAATTGAAACTAACTTACCAAGGTAAATTCCTTCCAGTAGCGGTGAAGTATATTGTGTTCAATCTACTCTTTCTTTTGGATGGGACTGTTACAAGGTAGTTACAGTAACTGCTCTTTTACGTCTGAGAGTGTCATGAAGTATTGCCCCCATTCCTGGCGGTCTCCTTTCCCCACCAATGTGACAGTCCCTCCCGGTAGCCAGTTTGTGTCTTAATTACATTCTTCGCTCTTACCCTGGACAGTCTGCTTACCCTTCTTCCCACTCTAAGACCCTGAGGTTCTTTGAGCTGAACCACTGTTGGAGGTCTTCTAATCCTTTCTCACTCTCAATCTCCTCTCAAGAGCATCCCTGACAAAGCCCACTGGCATCGAAATTAGCCGTCTATTCCATGGTTGGAATGGAAGTATTGGAAAACCTGTAGCTCACTCACTTTATATCCCAAGCCCAACTCTTTGTTGACCCCATGAGGACTTACAGTCCACTGATCCTGCCATCTCTTGACCATCCCTCAGACCCCTCAGTTACTGACTCCCTTAGTTTATATTTCATGGTCCATCATTTACATCACTTCCTTGCCTCCACCCTCAGCAGTCTGGACTCTTTATCTTGCTCTGTTGTGCTCTGCAAAACCCCAGTTCTGGTTAAATTGAATTCCCCACATTTGCATTGCTGTAGCTAAATGTGGCAGGAGAAAAACACAAAACCATGATTGGTCTTACTTTAAATTCATGAAACTTATCTGAACTTTAGGACCTGCCGCCTGGCGAGGCCGTTCACTCTTCTATTCCCTTTATATCTTATTTCTTTTCTCAAACCTCTGACACCACCTACTCAGACAGCATTGCTTCTTATAAACATGAAAACAGAAACAATCAGGAGAACTCCAGCCTCCCGTAACTCAACCATCATCACTTACACTTCAGCCTCTAATCTGTCTTTCCTCCTGTTTCTCTAGACGAACTTTCCATCTTCTGTAGTGTAACCATTTCATTCATGTTCTAGATCACATTCTCTCTCACCTCTCACTATTTGTCTCCTCTCATAAAATCCTCTTTCCCCCCACATTCCCTTCTTGTTATCACCTATTTTCTCCACCCCTCTTTACAGCAGAATTCCTTGGCAGATTTGTCTGTATCTACTGTAATTGCTCTCTTCTAATTTTTCTCAAATCCATGCCATTCAAGTGTTTCCCCCTACCCTTGACAGGTATTTCTTTAGCCAAGGTCACTGATGACCTCCATGTTGTTAAATCCCAAAGATCCATTCTCAGCTCTCATCTTATTGAGCTGATTAGCAATGCTGCACACAGTCTTTTCTGCCTTTCTCCATGAAACACTCAATTTGGCTTCCAAGGAACCACGTTTTCCTGGTTTTCTTCCTTCCTTGCTGGCCTCTCCTTGGTATCTCATGCTTATTGCTGGTCATCTCCCTGATTACTTTTCATCTCTATCCACAATTCTTTGGTAGCCTCATCCTGCCTCATGGCTTTAAATACCATCTATATGCTGACAATGTACAAATTTATGAGTATAATCCAGATCCTACCCTAAACTCTACTTCCATATATCCAGTGCTTATTTGACATAGTCACCTGGCTATGCAATTTCAGATTTATGTCCAGAACGGACTCCTGATCTCCACTAATGCCCCAAACTTGCTTTTTCCAGACGATTCCCTGTCTTACTAAATGGCTGCTCCATTCTGGCTCAGACTTCAAACCTTGGACTCTGCTTTGACTCCTCTTTTTCTTTTATCCCTCACATCCAATCTGTCAGAAAGTCCTATTGTTTCCATCCTCAAAACAGATCTGGAGTCCAGCCACTTTTCATTCTCTTTACTGTTAGCCACCCTGATCCAAGTAACGGCCACTTCCTACCCGGATGATTGCAATATCTTCCTTACTGATCACCCTGCATCATTTCTGTCCCCCTTCTGTTGACTCTTAACCCCCTTTTAGAATACCAGTCAGATTATCTCACTGCTCTGCTCAGAGGCAGCAACGGCTTCTGTCACACACAAGTTGGGTTTTCCAGAAACAGATGCTGAGGTGGAGTTTGGAGTGCAAGATCTTTATTAAGATGAGTGTCTGTGAAGGGAAGGGGAGGGGCAGGAGTGGGCAAGGGGAGGGAGGAAGGAGGGAGAAGCTGAACTGTGACCAGACCTTGCTCAACCCTGTGGAAGTTTCTGGAGCTAGAGTTGCCTGAGAGAGTGTTCTGTGAAATGGCCTTCCTCAGATGCTTGATGTGGCCTGCCCTGGGAGGAGCATGACCTCAGGCAAGGTGCCTTCGACAACTGAGTTGGGCCTCGAAGGAGCTGAGTGTAGGTAGGCAGTCCTCCCCTATAGCCGGTCCCTCCTTGAAGGGGAATCTGGGTGGTGCATCTCTGATCTACTATTGCGTCCCATGTCATAGAGAGTCAGCGTCCAAGTAGACCAAGTCAGCGTCCAAGTAGACCCTAAACACCTGGCCTCTACGTCACCTCCCTGAACTATCTCCTTCTCTCTCTCCTGCACTCACGGTGTTCTAGGTGCAATGATATTCTCGCTGTTTCTCCAACATAGTGAGCACCTTAAGGCCTTCATACTCACTTTCTCTCTTCCTGAACACTCTTGCCTCAGACAGTGCACAACTCGCCCCTCACCTTCTGTAGGTCGTTGCTCATAGGTCACTTTCTCGTTGTCACCTTCTCTGATTCTCTCCTCGTACTTCCTCCATTGCATGCATCACCATCCAACATAATGGACATAACTCATTTGTTTTTTAGCTTACTTTGTCTTCCCTTGCCTAAGATGTCAATTCCACGAAAGCAGGGATTTTTCTCTCTTTTATTCATTGTTTTATCTCTAGTACCCAGAATAAGGCTAAATAAATAAATAAAATTGAATGAGTGGATGGATAGTTTTAGCACCCATGGTGCTCAAGCTGAGAAGGGCAGCCTCAGCTCATCTCCCAGTCCCTGGGATTGCCAGCCCTTCTTCCCCCCAAGCTCCTGGAGGCCCCATCCAGGTCCTGATGGAGAAAAAATAAAATTGCTGTCTCTATCAAAACAAGTGGCTTAGCAACGCTATTCCTCTCCATCTGACCCTCCTCCTTCCTCCGCCTCACTGCCCCCCAACCACTGATGATTCATTCCCAGTGCATTTGATAGTAGCTGATTCTACATCTGTCTTTTTAACTTCCACCCCAGACACTTTCTTACCCTGTGAGAATCCTCTGTACATACAGAATGGGTCATTCTGCTATTTTATGGACAGATTTGATACAGTAGCTTTTACAAAAACATAAGCCAAAGTGTTTAGATTTTATGTTAGTGGACTTTCATTCTGTGTTTAAACAGAACACAAAGAAATCTGTCTGAGACCACAACACAGTGAAAACAGCCTTGATCAGACAAAAGACCCTCTTTGAAGAGGGGAGTGGTTTCCCAACTCAGGGAGGCGGCATGAACTATGGAGGAAAGAACATCACGTGTCAAATCAGGACATTCATGGGTCTTGTTCCTGATGAATGAAGGAAAAATGGGCCCAACCAGAGGGAGCCAGACTACTGAAAAATGTCCAGGGCTGCTTGTCCCTGGGCACAGTCTTTCTCACTTTGACCCCATTCTTTTGACAACTCCATACACAACCATGACTAAGTAGATTAGAAGCAGGGGAATGAGTCAGTTATATGCATTATGGGTAGAGAAACTGGCAGAATGAGCTAAAATAATTATGGCCAAACATTTTGAGTACTTTCTGTGAGCCTGGCACAATCCTAAGTGTTTTATAGGTATAATTTTGCCTACTTCTTCATTGACTGTCCGAATTTTAAGGATAAAGGACCAAGGCAAAGACAAGGTGAGGTAATTTGTCCAAGGCCATCCAGTTACTAAGGTTTGAACTTAGAGCCCTTATTCTTAAGTTATCACTGTGGATAAGCAGGAGCAAGTGGAAGACAGTGACTTTGTAGCAATCAAAGCCTTGTTTAATGGGTCATATTATGATAAGGTAACATCATTTTGGAAGTTGATCCCTTTGCAACGCAATTCTTGGATGTTTTTGTGCTACTTTTGAAGGTCATTCATTCATTTGTTACATTTTAATTTTAATTGAAATATAGTCTGTTTACATGTTGTGTCAATTTCTGATGTTATTCACCACATGTTGACTGAGACCATATCATGTTTTGACGTGATGTAGCTAGATGCAATAAAGGCTAGAGAAATCTTGCCACATGGGCCTGTCCAAAACAGCTTAGTTTTGAAGAGTGCATTTCTATTTTAAATGAGTTTTCCGTTTATATTCTTTAGGGACTGGCTGATTCCTGCTTGCTTACTTTCTCCTGTATTACCATTCCATTATCTAGGAATGTTCTCTTTTCTATAATTACACTTTTTTTAAATTCAGAAGACCCTTTCCCAATTAGAGAGTTCTATTCAAACATCCCACTAAGGATGGCGGTGATGTGCAGATTTTTAAAGCTTGCTGTTGTTTAATATTGATGGAAAAATTCCTATGAAGTTCTCTTATTCAAAATCCTGGAAGAAGGTAATGAGCAACCAAGTGAGAACTAAGTCTCTTTACGTCCAAGGAGGATGAGGAGAGATGAGGAAGGTGTTTGCCCATGGGCTGGAAGTGCTGAGAGGTCTCTTGGCCCCAAAGCATCTCTCACCATGGCCAAAGATGTCTGCTCTGTCACCATTCCAGCCAGTTCTTTAGAGTAACACACTGTTCCCCCTTGAAACTCTGGTTACAGTGCAGAAATGTTTACCTCTGTCTGGTAAAATAGTTCATTGAGATAATAACACACAGTAAACATTACTTAGAGCAAGGTTCAGAGAGAAGGACACCCAAAGCTGATGTTTTGATAGGGGACGAAAGAAGGAAAGGAGAGAAGGTACCAGGTGAGCGTCTTGAAAAGGAGTCAACTTCTTGTCTTAATTGTTTTGCCTAAATCAGCTTTTCTGGGAACGGAAGGTATGACTGTGCTTCTTCCTTAGGATGGTCTTGTGGGGAGTTTTTGCTGCGAATCTGTCACATAGACATCAGAGATAGAACTTCTTACTTTCTAGTAAGGGTCTCCTTCCTCTAGTTAGTTAGCGCAGTTGAAATAGGATTGGTAGAACAAACGGAAAATTTGACCCTAAAAAGCAGCAAAGGTGCAATACTCTATCAGTCATTCCTTAGGTATTCTTCAGCATCAGGTGAGATTGAGAGGAGGCTTTTGGATATAGTGTAAATGGAAGTTATTAATTTTCCAATGATCACTTTTGGTAGGAAATCCTGTGTTTTTCTTTAGTTAGTATGCAATAAAAAAAAAAGAATTTGCAAATGAATAAAGTAAAATACACACATTTCTCAAGTCAAATGCTAAATGGTTAATTTTTATGTACCAAAACTGAATTACTTTTCTAGTTCACTTCTGGCATAAAAATTTACTTCTTCCCTAATATTTGGTGCAGTGAGGTGTTGAAAGAATTTGCTAAGTAATCATTGGGAGCTGAGATTCTGGTGAAAAACAAAATGCACGGTTTAAAAATTGAACGTACTAACTGGAAGACAGCAAAAATTAGATGCTCCCTGCTGTAAATAATTAAACCCAGTAGTGCAGACTAGAGAAAACATGGGACTTAGTTAGGAAGGATGCATGTTGATTTGCACACTCTTACTTCCCTGTAAGGGACACCAAAGAGGTCTTTAATAGTTGTTGCTGATTGTAAATACATGCAACGAAATCCCACTGTAATCCAGATTTGTTTTTCCAGTGTTTTGCTGGGATTGAAGGAGTGAGAAAGTGAAGGGAAGACGAATAGTGTTTGCTTGAGGACCCTTAGCTCTCTCTCTCTCTCTCTGGGAGGTCTAAGCAGGATTTGTCACTGTGACCTGGGACTTTGGCTCCCATCAGAGCCTTTTTGCATGTGGGTGCTTTGGTAGATCAAAGACGATTGGTTCTGTTTTTCTTGCTGGGAAGCAGGGGCTCTACTAATTGAGAACTGGACTGACATGAGACACATAGGATGGATTCTTTCTGATTTTCTCTAACAGACTTTGTTTTCTTAGACTCTCCACCTCCTACGATTTTTTTTGCAGTGGGGAGCAAGTAGTTGGCCTTAATTTTTTTATGTGTAAAAAAGGGAATAAGGTTTTACAGTTTTCATAGGGCTGGGCTTGAATATGATCTTTAATGAAATGTTTTATTTTATTATTTTAAAAATGAACATAGACTAAAATTGTGTATATATTGTTCCATCGGTTTTAATACATGTATATGTTTGTGTAACCACCACCACAATCAGAATTAGAACAGTTCTGTGACACACTCCCATCTCTCAATTCCCTTATGCTGTTCTTTTGTAGTCACATCCTCCAAATAAGATTTCTATGTTCTTTTTTTGCAAACCTGCTTTCCCATAGGAAAACCTCAATTTCTGTCTTTCACTTGTTCTTTTTTATTCAGGAAGTGTTCCTAGCTCATTTTTGAAGTAATTCAAAATGACATGGATGAATGGTAAGGTTGCAAGGCTGGTTTCTTATTATATGGAGGAAAAAACTCGGGAAATATGGAAGCTCTTTCAGTACAGCCATATAGGAAAAAAATTCCCTAGACTTAGCTTGTTGCTAGATTGGAATCTGCACAGAAAACACACTCGAGAAATCTCCCTTGAAGAGGAGGACAGAGGTTTATTTTTTATTTAACGATTTACCCCTTGACACCTGGGAAATGATTAGTTGATGTTTTCAAAGAAGATCAAGTCAGTGTGGTTAATTAACTGTGGTAATCAGGTGACTTAAATCAATTAACTCCTTGTTAACAATTTCCATCAATTTTGTAAATAAATGACAAAATCAGTAAATTGTACTTTTAAGATTAAGGGCTATATTTCCTGATTTATTTTATTGATGACAAATTAGAGGTTTTCTTCTCTTCTCATTCGCTCCCTGCCAACCTTACAAATGAGAACTAGCTAGTTATAGTTTGAGTGGAACATACCGGGGTAACTTTTAACATATGATTTTAAGGAAAAGTCAGGCCAAAGGACACCTTTGCTCCTTCATCTCAGCACATTTTGAAAGATTTAGGGGACTGAAACTTAGAGTGTACATAGCACCACTGAGGGAGAAGGTGGGTAGCAAGTCATGATGAAACTCACTCTAGGATAAGCTTCTACTACTACGTTTTTAAAAAATGTTCTGTTTTCTTTCTTTTTTCTAAGTTAAAACTGAGTGGGGGCTATAATATGAAACAGAATTTGGCTTTTAGCTGGAAGTAAATTTTAATAGATACTTAGGTACTCTATTTAGAAGGAATTTATCAAAATGTTGAGATATATTGATTGTATTAGTCACCAAACCTTGCTTACCGGTTTAAAATACCATACAAACATACAACTAAAAAGTCATTACCTTTTAGAATCGTTATAATTGAAAATTGTATTCTCTGCCTACATGATTTCACTATGTCTTGGCCTCCCGTGAAACATGTGAGCTGGAACATTACTAAACCACCCCCCTATGCCCTCAAATATGCCATTACATTTTCTGAAAGGCATTAAACACTCAGGGTTTGCATTGTAGGACAGATGACAAGGGTTATCGAAAATTGCTTTAAGAAGGAATATTTGGCATCTTGAATAACTTTTGAGGAGTTGGTGTATATTTACATATTTGCAAAATTTCTATGCTAAAATGACTCATTTTATAAAGAGAAAATTCTTACAGCTTCTTTGAAGATAAAGAAGGCAGCCTAACTTGTGGGAATGAACTGAGATCAGTGATGTAGGTTTACGTCTCTGGCTGCCAAGCAGAAAACTTTGAGCTTTTCTTACTGTTGTGGAAGCTCCCTGGCCACGGCCCTCTGTCCGTTCTCCACCTGCCTAAGGATCCCCAAGCTCTATGGTCTGCCCGGGACATAGGTCACCTGCGGCTGAACCCCTTCTGGTGCTGGGACACTGCCTGGTGCTGGAGCTTGGAGGTTTAGCTCGGTTACTTTCCAGATGTGTACTTCTGGGCTACTTGATCTCTCTGAGCTTTAGTTTCTGGGACCCCTCAGAAATGTCTACTGCACAGGTTCCTGGGAATATTTAAAGGACATCGTGAACATGCAGGGTCCTGGCACTTGTTGAGATTCAGTAAATATTTGGCCCCACAGGGAACCTGGTGCTAAATCATTCATAGTTGACCAGCTCTTGGTTAGGTCAGTGCAGCAGAGCAGCCACCATGCTGTGGTCTTTTGAAATAAAGGAACCACTTGTCACATTCTCTATCCATAGAACTTGTTGGGGAAAAAAATACAGCTTTTTTTTTTTTTTTTCTGGAGAGGAAACAGTTAGAGAAGGAAGTATTAGAAGACAGGCCTTGTATCCTGCCTTTCTAACCCCAGGAACATTTGGACCTTCACCTCTAGGTCTTGAAAGCACAGATCCAAAATGTCATGTTAGAGAGAATTTCAAACTTTTCAGTGGACCCAGTGTTTCCATTTCATGTGTCCTGTATCTGCTTCTGGTAAACTTGATCCTATGCAGAGTTTCCTCGTGATGTCTCTGTCTCTGAGAACAAGAATAATAGGAGTGTGGGTCTAAGTAGGGCTCAGGTGTGTCCCCTGGTCAAGGAGGAAGAGGGAAGAGTACATTCAAAGATGATCACCAGGCTTTGTGGGAAGTTTTAGGCAAACCATGTAAGTATCCTAATCAATGATTTTTTTTTTCTCTTACAATAGTTCTTTTTATTTCGTGAAAATAGAGAATAGAGGGGTCAGTGAGGAGTTTAAGAGGTGAAAAGCTATCACTCAATCTAGATTTGGTTCATAATTACAGTGAATATTATCATTGATGTATTTATTCCACAAACATTTCCTGAGAGCCTACTGTGCCCAGAACTGGACACAAAGACAAATAAGACATGGACATAAACAATTGTGCCACAAGGTGAGAGGTGCTGTGGTAGAGGTTTGGAAACACAGGAAAGGGAGTGAGGTCAGGTAGGTCTGAGGGGCCCAAGAGCCAAGGAAGACTACCCAGATCTGCCATTTGAACTGAATCTTGAGGGAGGAGGTGTCAGCAGGAGATGAAGATGGGAGAGTAGTCTCTTGTGAGACTGAAGGACTTTGTATGTCAAGCTAAGCAGTTTGATGCCTTTTGAAGAAATGCAAGCTGGGAAGGGCAAGGATCAGACTTCCATTTTATAAAGATAATGTTGGCTGCCATGAGGAAAAGCACACCAACCAGTTAAAGTGGAGAATGACTGGAATTATATGAGTGACAGAGGATAAGGGTTGAACTAAACTTGCGGACCTAGAGGTGACCAGAGGAGGAGTCACTGTGAAATATAGAGAAAGCTTTTATTTGTTGCTCTTTTTGATAATTCCCATTATTGATACGTTTTATTTATGTGAATAGACATGTCTTTTCAATGTACACGTATGTTATTTACATTCCATACTTGATGGTAAATAAAATTCTTAAATCCCTTTATCCGAAAAAGTTCTAGCTTATTGGGCCTGGCAAATGATGTTTTCTTTGGTTTTGTTCATTGATTCCTCATTGGTATAGCTAACTTAAAGAGCATCTGGAAATGCATTTTGAGGATTGTCAGAGTGCATGAGTGTCGCTGCTAGCGTGGAGAGGACAGAGGACAAGGATGTTAAACCAGATGCAATACACAGGACAGTTCCGCACTGCAAGGAGTTGTCCCATCCCAAATGTCAATATTTCCTCTGTCAACTAAGGACCCATCTTGGTGGATAGGGAGTGAACAAAGAGGCAGGAAGGAATAATACTGGTAATAAGCATTGACAGTTACTGAAACTTACTGTATATCTGGGATATAGTCAGCATAATTATAGCATTTAGTCCTCGTGACAGTCCAGGGAGGTAGATACCATTACTATTCCCATTTTACAAACGTGCAAACTGAGGCAGAGTATTAGGACTGGCTCCGGATCTTGCATGCTTAACTCTAATGCTCAAGAATAAGAGGAAAGGAGAAATACATTTTCTTTGTGCTGTTAGAGTTTATCAAATTTCAGGATACACCTCTGGGAAACATTTTTTCCAGTTCAGTAGAATATTGGCTAAGTATCACTTTCAAGTATTTTTTTTAAATATGGAAAATATTTGATGACATTTGTTTAAAATTAGCTTGGCCTGGTGGATGGGGAGAAACTCATTTGAAAGCAAAACAGTTAGCGCTCCATAAATGTCTGGTGAATTGAACTGACCCCCTGGAGACACTCAGTGGCTTTAGCGCGTGCCAGTATCTTTCAGATTTTTTTTTTAACCTCAGGTGGAGAGGAACCTGCTATAAGCACGATCTTTGTAATTTGAAGACATATGTCAGTGACAGGCAGAAAATGTGGCTCTTTCTTGGTCATGCCCTTCACCTTCCTGCCTCTGTGCTAGTTCCAGTTTGTTCCTTCTGCCAGGACTACCTTCCCCTCACACCCACATATTGTAACTTAAGTGCATCTTCCTCCACAGGGCCTTTCTTGATTTCCTCTGAATGTTACTTGAACCTCTCTTACAGCACGTATCATCATCCCATGAATTATAATTATCTATGTATGTATTTTATCTCTTCCTCTAGAGTAGGACCACTGATGTAAAGTGTTATACCTGCTTCCTCTCTGATATCCTGTATCTGGCACAGAGCCATGCATAAGCCGGAACTCAAGACAACTTTGTTTAGTGGAAAGTTCTTTAAAATTAGTAAGTTCTAAAGCAATTCTGTCACCCAGGGGAGGTGACAAGCATGCTCTACTTTGGACCACCATTGCAGAGAGGCTTTTGTTTGGCTTTGTTTCTTTCTTACATTGCCAGCAATAGGAGGCTGGTTTGGTACTTCCATGGTATCATCAGAGACTCAGGCACCTGTCTTCCTGCTCCACCATCCACTGCTGGGGGCCTCCATCCCTAAGGTCACCTCATTGTCCAAAATAGTTCTGTAGCCAGAGCTATCTCTGCTCCATGCAAGGTGCAGGAATGGAGAAGGAAAAAGAAGCGTGTGCCTTCTCTTTCTCTCTTTTTTTTTTTGCCTTCTCTCTTTAAAGGAGATTTCCCAGAAGTCCTACACAATGCTATTGCATTGCATTGCATTGCATTGATCAAGACTTAGTCCCATGAACACACTTAGCTGAAGTCTGGGAAATACAGCTTTTTAGCAGAACACATGGTTCACCTGAGTAAAATTGGGATTCTGTGTCTGAAGAGGAAAGGGAATGAGTATTGTGGTAGGCTAGTGTTGTCCTGGACATAGGCATTTGTTCAGGTGGCACTAGGCATTTATTCCATTTTGAGGACCACATTTTTGTAAAGACATTTGAACTGAATTTGGAGGATGGAAACAAGGATGACAAGAGAACTGGAAATCATGTTATGAAATGGAGATGACAGAAAAACTAGGGATGTTTCTTTTGGAGAAGAGAAGGATCGGGAAGTAACGGCTAGCTCTCTATTCAAATATTCAAAGGACCATGCTACAGAAGAAGGATAAAGCCTATTGTTAATGATTCTATGGGATAGGAAGCAGATTGTAGGCACATAACCTGTGCCAAAAGAATGCTGGAATTTGACATTAAGGTCTCTTTGACCCTTTGACCTTATAGAGATGTATACCATATATATGTATCTGTGAGTCTGATTTTTAGGTTCAAAGTATTGCTTGTTCTCTGATTTTTTCATACCAGAAGCCCCTTTTCTAAGAGGTTGCTGTAATTGTGCAACTGCATTTGCAGTTTACACTTTGAAAAGCTCAGGACTTTTCCTGCGGTAAGATGTGGGCTCTGTTTCCTTTACTCTTGGTATTTTTCAAAATGTCATCGACAGTCAGAAACAATTACCACACTCAGGCTGAAGTAAGGAGAATTCTTAGATTGTAGATACTGCTATCAGGGCTTAATAATTCCATATTGTCTAACTCAGTAATTCAAGAAATATTGCCACTATCAACTTCTTCGGACTAAGGCTTCTGTATTTAGGCAACTGCTTAATGTTATTTAGTTAAACATGAATTCTTTTTAATTATTCCTGCACATTTTAAACACCTGAAATGTAGTTGTTGAAATGTCTTAAGAACAGAGGTGTTGTCAACCAAAGAAATAAACTTAGAGTTAATTTATTTCACTAAGTAGCGGTATGTTTTTGAAAGTACATAGCTGTGTACTTGAACTCGCCTATCTTTGTGAATTGAATTCTATTTTTCTAGCGGTTTTATTTTGAATATAGATATGTTTTTCTTTTGTGAACCTCACATATAAGAAATTTTTAGTTAAGGAGAGAGTATAATTTAAAGTAGAAGTGATTATTTAGTAATAAGATAATATGAAATTTCTATATTAAATCAGCTTTTGGGGGGAATAAGCTACAATTCTAATTAGGGTTATTTTAAAAGATCTTCAAACTGGGTGGTAGATTATGAATACAGAAGAGCTAGAATAAAAACAAATATATATAAAACAAAAAAACCCTGAAAACTTCAAAGGGAGACAATATAGAGTTTAAAGGGTCAGATAACACTTGCGTAAAAGTAACAATAGCTAACATTTGTTGAGCACGTACTTGAGTGCCAGGCCCGTATTTCTTGTTCTATTTTCATCTTAACCTAATGAAAAGTATCCTCTTTTTTATCTTATTATCCTCATTTTTAGTTGTGGAAATGGAGGTATAGAGTAACATGTTCACCATAGTGTCAGTAAGAGATGGAGCTGGAGTCTGAACCCAGGTATAGACTCCAGGGCTTTTCCTCTGGAAAGTTACCTGGTTTCTAAGCAGCCTTCCCCATGCCCTCCCTTTCCTTGCCCCACTTTCGCACAGTTTTAGAGTAACATATAAAGCATACAGCCATCTGGTTATTTAGACTCCATCTCTTAACCTTCTGTGGAAAAGTTGTTGGCTTTCAGATATGCTGGGCTGAACAGAAGAAGGGATATATAGACTCCTATACTTGAGACGCATTCCTAAAGGAAAGTGTGATGGAAAGTACACCTTTACGAAGGCATGTCAAGTCCATTCCTTAATCAGCAAGCTTTGAAACACTGGGCTTCCGTGTGTGTGTGTGTGTGTGTGTGTGTGTGTGTGTGTACATGCATATATACACATATATACACATACACATTGGGTGGAGTTGGTGAATCTTGTATTTCCAATGGAAGAAGTTCTTTGAGTTACAAATAATAGAGTAAGGGGGTTTCAGTGTATAAAAGAAGCAAAACAACAGAGTTTCATTAAATCATATTCGTTTGTTACTTGATTCTCATGGCCTTTGGAGTCATTGTTTTTGCAGTATTTCCTTAAGGCCTTTTTCTTCAGCCCAGATTAATCTAAGACACATTACACTGATTCAAAGATGTCACCAATTCTTCCAGGAAACCCTTGGACTGTAATTTACATGGTCTGTGCGTTTCTGGAAAAATGCTCTCACTGCTGATGAAGTTTCTGGCATCAGCAAAGATGGCCTTGTCCACATACCTCGTTAGAAGTCCTGATAAGATCCTCTGTCCCCCTCAGATCTGCCCCATCAAGGTGGTGAGGAAGGTATTTGGGCATGAGAGAATGCCTGAAATGCCACAATTAGAAAATTCACTTCTTTGAGGGCCTCCTTTTTTATGCTAAAGTGCCTATATTCATCCTTGGAAGGCCTTTTTAAAACTCTCTTAAACATTGCTGTGAAAAAGTTCACTTGGGTACACATTTAGGGGATCAGCGTCAAGGGCCACGAAAACTCTGGCAGCATTACGGGGATGATCTCAGGGAGACAGAAGGAAAGGATTTTTGGACGAGAGTGGGGGAGATGAAGCCGAGATGGGATCTTTAACTAGTTAAGGCCCTAATCGCCTCATTCCTGGACTATCAGAAGAGTCTTTTAGTTTTAAGTTGTTTTTCCCACTTTGTAACGTTACCCACCAAACTTAGTGTGTTGAGTGCTCTTAGTAAACAGTGAACCCAGCTCTTCTCAGGGATGAACTGGCTTCACTTAGTTTCTGGCAGGAGGTGGGCTGGCCGTGTGGGTTTGCATGAGGACCGCCAAATTGTTGTGAGCTCATTGTCTTTACCGTAGTTTCCTGACAGTTGTCCTTCTGCTGTAAGAGCACACAGATCAGTGGTCCGCCAGAGCCTCAACACGTGCTTGCTGGATTGACTTGAGTTTGGAGCATCTGCTCTGTGAGGTGGAGACTATTTAGGAGGGTGGGGCTATCTCTCTTTTCATCACTAGTGAAGCCTAGGGCTGGGGTCATGACAACGATGGGGTATTCTCTTTATCCTTTTGGGATGAGTGGGTGTCTAGGTTTATGTAAATCTATTCTCATTCAACTGGAGAGAAGGTAATAACTGAAGACGATAAAGTTTTCCTTTGACTATATTGTAAAGCATCATCACAAGTGATTTTAGTTAAAGAATGTTTACATTTGGAGCATTTTTCTATTATATAAGAGAAAGTTTAGAGAACTAGGGTAATGAATATCTCAGCACGTTAGAAAGAATTTGAAATTTCATTCTTTTGAACCTAGGACCTGGAGAATTTCTGAACTTTTTTTTTTATCTTAAAATTATTTTTAGGTTTTTTTTTAAATTGAGTTATAGTCATGAACTTTTTAAATGGAAATAGTTTTAGCTTAGCTTCAGTTGACTAAAATCCTAAATTGCTTTATGTCCTCAACTTGGTGGTATATGTTGAGGCAAGAGCTCAGGTCACTAGGAATGCTTTTATGACTATGAATAGGTAACCACGGCCAAGTTCAACGTGCAGTATAATGATTTAAGATCCATTCTGGGAAAGCCTTTATGTTTCTCATTAATTTTTTTTTTGGTGTTGAAATTATACACAGTATTCTGCATAAAAACTCCAGAGGCTCAACTGAAATTGAGTGATTTAAAATAGATGAAGTAATAAAACTGCTCATTGTAGGAAAATAGGAAAATTCATAAAGAAGAAAATAGGAAACCAGTAGCAAATTGACCTGTGTTTCCTAGAATAAATCTTGATTTTCAGTCTTGCCCTTGACCTCAGACTGGGCCAGTGGATACTTTGTTCACGGGCAGGAGGCAAGACAACCACCACCCATCCTTACTGTCAACACTGAGCCTTCCACAAGCAAGGTGGCTCTGGTTTGGGGAGTTTTCTCTCAATTAGAGATTAGGGGAACAAACAGGTCTAATTTGGTGAAGACATTGGTCCCCAAGTATTTTACTTCCTAGGCTGTTAGAATGTTTGAGATGTGTAGGATGTGGGTGTGCCCAGGACGGAATCACCCTTCACGGAGGGACTTTCTGCTTCAGGCATTGTGCTGATGGTTTACAGGGACCATTAATCCTCACCAGAACCTGGTTGGGCAGGTCAGAAATTTTGCAGGTAAGGAAACTGCGTATCAGAGAGTTTAAATCCAGGTTCACTAACCCGAATCAGTTAAGCAACAAATATTTATTGATTGAAGACTTAATGGTTAATGAAACTAATAGTTCCTGCCCTTGTGGAACTTTTTGAATGGTAGGGGGACAGTGGTCAGTGCTATTGCAAGGGTTGATACCCATTTCATGTGTCTCTTGGCTTTTAGTCTAGTAGTTTCTCCATTACTATCTTCTTATTTTAGCCCTTATTGAAAAATCTGAATTTCTTACTGAATTCAATTAACTTATTTTTACTATAATATCTAAGAACCTGTATTCTGAATATCAGCTCATTCATTCATTATCTGCTTCAGCACTGGGTAACACTAGATGCCTAATTTCCAGAATTAAGACAGCCCCTGAAAGCTCTGTTTTTGACCAAATCCCTAATATCAGTTTATTTTCTTGTAATTACTTTTGTAAAAAGTGTAATGCAGACAAAATTTCAGTAAGCTGTGGTTTTAATTTTTTAGTGTGTCAGTTAGTAGAGGTTTTATTGTATGTACTTTCTACTATAGTTTATTATTGAAACCTTTACTCTTTTCCAGCATTAAAATTCTAAGATTCTATTTTAATGCATGATTAGCATTATATTTACAGTGACAATAGGTTTTTACTGCCATTACTTATGATACTTATACAGATCAGGTGAAATTTTAGGAAATACTTGCTACCTTTTTTCTTTCTGTTATTGACAGTCACTGCAGATATAATTTTATTTAAGTTGCTCTTAATATTGGAGGATTGTAAATTCACCTTGTATAGTCAGAAATCCAAGCACCATTTCATTACACATAGGTATCAGTGAGTGTCAATATAATATTGTTGATTCTGTGTCATCAGGCTATTGAGTTTCACATTATAACACGAAGTGATGACAATTATAGAGCCTGGAAGTGATTTGGAGACCTATAAATGCTGTTTGAGCCAAGGCATAGCAACCAGGGCCAAAGGACTCCTGGTTCAATAGATAACCTGCTGGGGAGGCATGCAGCCTGAAGTTCTTTTTGCTCAAAGAGGAGACACAGGAAATTTAATGTCATTCTATCATGAAAGTCTTTGCAAATGTAATAGATCCTATTTTGTAGATTCCCGAGTTAACAAATTCAGCTTCACCTTTGACTCTGTAGAGAAATTTAAATTATGACTATGCTAACAAATTGCTTATAATAAAAATTACAGATTTTGATTTGTGGAATCAGAACCAGATATTCTCTTGTTGCTTTCTTTTTTTCTTTTCTATTTTTTGGAGGGGGGCATGGGGAAGGGTGTAGAATACTCTTTCTGTTTCAGAGTAGTGCTAGATATAAATGTTTTGTATTATATGTGCGGGGAGGTCCCATCCTTTAATGAATTAGCAGAGAACGACCTGAACATATAAATAGGCTCCCAAGAATTTGGGG
Organism: Vicugna pacos; assembly: GCF_048564905.1. Lineage (NCBI taxonomy): Eukaryota > Metazoa > Chordata > Mammalia > Artiodactyla > Camelidae > Vicugna > Vicugna pacos. The sequence goes on along the minus strand of NC_132991.1, from coordinate 42,737,684 downwards.
TTGACTTCTTAGAGTCTTTCTGGCCTCTCATGAGGGTCAGCATGAAAGATAATTGTTCAGTTGTTAATTAGATCAGAAGAAACAGTGGCTCTAAACAGCAGGATCCATTATAAAAGTATACAAATCATCATGATCTTAAGACTTTATCATTAAAAAAAATCATTTTAGCTTCATTCATGTATTCTAACACATCATATATTGTTCATTTACTGAGGGTCATCTGGGTACTAAGAGGTAGAGGTACTATGCTAGGCACTAGAATTACAGAGGTATTTATTCCTTCTTTTAGGAGCTCACATGTTAGAATAATGCTCTGTTCTTGGTAGAATCATAATACATTCCTGCCATCTTAGTACCACTCTTCTTTTGGTCACTTAAACTCATTTACTTTTTCTATTCTTTATTTTTCATGTATCAGGTCATGGTGGAAGAATTTTGAGCTTCTGCTTGTAAAATTCTTTCTGAGATATAACTAGAAGGGGAAATGTACAAAAACACCATACAACAAGAAAACCAGTTTTTTAAAAAACGTAATGACACAATACATATTTATCAAAAATGTTGGTCTCAGTTTACCAGATGATTAATTATCAGTACTTATTGCCCACGGGTAGGCTCTGAGACTTATTGGTAGAAATATTTTCACATCCTTGCTGCACAGTACTTAGGAGTTTAAGAAAATTTTTTGTTGGCAGAAAACATACATGCCCATAACTGAATCAAGGTTGTTTTGCATGTGTATGCACCTCAACGAATGAACCATTGATAAAAATCAATGTTTGTGTACATAAAAGTGTAATAAGCCCTACCATGATCAACATTTCTGGTCAGAATTGTCATCATACTTGCTTATTGATGTGTAAGCATTTGTTGCATCAGAGTAAATTTTGTATGTGTATATATGTACGTATATGTAAAATTATATGTATTATATACAAAAATATACCTGGTCTCTACTTTCTGAAATGTACACATTTAGAATGAGAGCTTATTTAGTTCCTGGCATGAAATGTGACTATAAACCCACTTAGCAATTACATACTGGTCCAGTCTGGATTTAGGCCATAGCTAAATAAGAGTAAGTTACTATTTTGTACCAAGTTGAGGTTAGAGTGCAAGATGCTAGGTCTCATTAAATTTAGTGCTTGGACACTGATTATTGACCTTGATCTCTCTCCTTTTCTCCCCCTCTTTCCTCTTTTCTTTTTCTTCCTCTATCTCTGTCTCTTCTTGCCCTTTTAATGTCTTCAGAGCCTATTGGTCTAACTATTGTGATGGTCAAGAACTAAATAACATGGAGTAAGGGCTAAAGAATACACAAGAATAAGGAAAAATTGTACAGTACAAGGAAATATAGCCTTATTTTGTAATAAGTTTAAATAGAGTATAATCTATAAAATATTGAATCACTGTATTGTACACCTGAAACTAATGTTGTGAATCAACTAGACTTCAATAAAAATAATAAAAGTTTTAAAAAAACAACAAAGCTAAAATAAGATCAGAACAAAAAGGTGTTCATATGGTCCAGTCAAGAAGATCTGTTTAGTGTCACAAATCATTTACCATAGGACTGTAGAGAATCACCAAATCCACCAACTGGGAGTCCATTTCTTTCTCCTGCTATTGTCATCATTTCTGGTATCAGGCCATTGTTCGTTTGATGACCTGGTGATCTAATTTGCTTGTTAAGATGACCAAAACAGCAGCGATGCTTGCAGCTTTAACACACCTGTACTGATTTGATTTATGGCTCAACACTTGTGTCTAATTAATCAGAAAAACCCTGGTTTGATGTTATTTTGGTGTTATTGTTATTGTTATCTGTGTTTGTGTTGAGAATGGGTTTTTCACACCTTAAGCAGGAAAGCTGCCTGCCTGGAGATGTACAGGGTCACTTATTTCTCACGGTTGTGTGATTTTCCTTTTTACTTTTGGATTTCCTTCACCATTTTCCAGTAATTTATATTGCTAATCAGTAAGCCATATAGAAATACTTGGGGCAGTTTGGGGTTAGAAGTCAGCTTTTTAAATGGGGGTGATTTATAGTTTTTGTACAAGTCGTGTTAAATCATTAAGTGTTGAAGGGCGTTGTACTCTTTTCTTAACAGAGTTTGATTCATTGGGTTCTTATTTACCAGAGCAGGCAGACTATCTTAAATTTTCTTCTGTTTGGATAGTGTTCTTTTTAGCATCCTATACACTTAGCTCTTTGGCCATCAAAGAGGTAGATGACCAGTTAGTCCCTTGGGGGAGTGGGGACAAAGGTCTTGGGCTTAGTTTTCTCTCATGTGAAGGAGGAGTCCGTCTATAGGAACCTCAGTGACTTAGCTGATAGAGAAAACACTGTGTGGATTATTTGAGGAAATACAGAAGAGACTAATACAAACATAGTTTCAGCATTTGGTACTGGCTGGCAGGAAGTTTTCATTGCTGAGTGTTCTTGGTAAAAACTTGGAGATTCTTTTGAATGTTTTAGGCACTTATGTGATAGTCAATTTATATATATATATATATGGCTGAGGTGGGGAGAGGACATCTGGGGAAATTATTTTAATTTTTTCTGATAATTACACAGATGAGAAAAAGTTGCCCCACAAGCAGGTGTGTTTATGACTGTTTTTCACCAGTCTGCTCCCTTTACATTAATGAAGAACTGCTCAAGGATTTCAGATTTTTGGCTGTGACCCTCCCCCCCACCCTTGAATGGGTGAGCCTGTGGACGCCCCGGGGAGCATTCCAGGCTGAAGCAGGCCTCCCTGGAACTGAGATTCTTTATCACACTCCCAGGGGAGTTCATTTCAAGATGCTGGTACTAGCAGCTGCGGCATGATATTGCCCAATCTGAGGCCCTCTTATTGGTGGGTGGGAGGCAGTGGGATTGCCAGTTAAGAAATTTTATTATCTTTAGAAGGGAAGAATTTATTATAAGGGTTTTCTTAGATGATCTCTTTCATGTGGGTTAAGACGTTTTGAGCTCCGAATGTCCAAGCCGCTTAGAGGTTCTAAGTTGTTCTCAATTAGGGGTGGTACTGCCACTCTCAAGGGGTGATTGGACATGCATGGGGTTATCTTTCATTGTCACAGTGATGGGGAATGGGCACTACTGGCATTCCACGTGAGGGCCAGGGACGCTAGACATCCTGCTTTGCCCAGGGCAGTGGAATAATTGTCCCACCCTACATGCCAATCACACCCTCTCCAGAAGCCCTGAGAGGTGTGGTTTTGTTTATAATGCTCTGCAGTGCTGATTGACAGTCTGGTTGGAGAGATAGGTGGTACTCAGTGAAAAAGAAGTGGCGTGTAGGAGACCAGGGGAAAAGGCAGGTAGCTAGTGTTTAAACAAAACTGGAGAGGAATAGCTCAGGTAGGAAGAGAGGAAAGTCACCGTCCCACTTTTCAGAACTGAGAGGCTTCTCTGATAGTGCAGCACATATTATTCTACTGTCTTTTGATCACTGAAAGGGCTCTTTAAAAAACTATTAAGCAAATACTTCAGCAGTCTTTGAGATCATCTATCTCAGGGTCCGGCTGAATTCTACATGCTGGATGCTCAGGTGTATTCATTCAGCTTGGAGAGGACAGGACACTAGGATGCCCTCGGGGGCACCTGTGGAAACTGTTGACTGTCTGCCATGCTGAGCTGCTGTGGATCAGGCCAGGAGCAGCTGGAGGGGCTGCAGAAGGAGCCCTGCCCCTGCCAGCAGCTTCTTGGTGAACCACTCACCTTTCTGCTCCCTGAACTCACGCTCTGGGCAAGGTTTTGAGGAGCCCAAGGCCTTCTCACGGCCAAAGTCTGTATCCTTGTTCGGATGTGCATTTATCCAGAGCATCTGCCTTTCATTTTAATATTGTTGCTGGCACGAGAGATTTCTAAGCTCTCACTCTCAACCCATTTGATCTTGTCACTTGGTTCTTGGCATTCAAGGCCCTTTCTTCTCCATCTCCCCAGCTTGGCTGACCCTCATTTTAGAAGAGTCTCCCTGACTTGGACCATGGAGACCCTCTCCTTAGGCCCTCACCCATGCTGGGCCTCTCTCAAGTTGTTTGGGCCTGGTCCCTCCTTCACCCACCCAAGTCCTGCTCTTCCACACAGGCCCAGTGCAGTCTCACTCTCCTTCACAAAGCCTTCTCGCATCACACCAGCTTGTGGGATTAATTTTTTTCTCCCTGAGAACAGTTGGTTCTTACTGTCTTTGCTGCTTATTTGGAACAAAAGCACCTACTGTCACGTGGCACAGTGTTGGAGTCATACTTCCCACTCCTCCACTTACCAGTTGTGAGATTTGGTCAAGCCTCAGTCTTCTTATCTATGAAATGGGGCTATTAATACTGTCTCACAAGATTGCTGGGAGGATAAGTGAACTAATCTATGGGAAACACTTAAAATACTGCCAACACTTAATATATGCTGGGTGAGTGAAAGCTGTCATCTACTTTGTGGGAAGTGGGATAAGGAAAAGAGCCTGGGCTCTGGAATCACACAGGTCCTGGGTCTGAGTCAGACTTGGACATTTTCTACATCTGTTGGAATTTGATTAATGACCCTGAGGTTCAAGTTTCCTTTCTAGTAAATAAATACAAAGCTCACTTCATTTATTTCTAAGAGGATCCAACGGCTGTGTATAAAGCTTTTTATATCATCCAGCATGTAGTAGGCACTCAGCAAATAACAGCTATTATTGTTACATGCCTATTTAATTTATAATGTATAAATAATCTTTGTCCCCAATAAGTTTGTAAGCTCTGAAAAAAGGATCATATCTTATTGTTCTTTGTTTCTTCCACAAATCCTAGAACAAAGTTTTGCTCATCGTGAGTATGATTTTTTTGTGTGTGTGGCTTTATTCAGTCTGACATCATATTCTTTCAGTCCTTTTTTTTTTAATGCACTTAAATGATATGTGTACACAATCACTAATGAACTGGCTTTGTGGGTCTTACCTCAAAGGCTTTGATTTCCCAAAATGTCCTCCTAATATTAATATTGCTTTACTCTATCAAAACATCAGGGCTCTGAAACAATAATTTGGAAAAAGCAGTCGACTCTGTTGTTTGGAAACGGGATTAAAAAAGAATAATTCTGGCCACCTATATGAAACCAGGCAGCTAAAATGATGCACAGAAAGAGTAGCAGGTTGGTTTGCTATGAGGGTCTTGTTTCAGTTCCATCAGCTGAGTTGGTGGCTGTTCCACCAGTTGAGATTAGGCAGGGCAGGGTCTCCAGACGATTTGTGACCCTTGGCTGTCCTGGCTGCAGTGTCAAGTTTGGGAATTAGCAAGTAACTCTAAATCTTCAAAAGGAGACTGACCTCATGGGTGTGGATAAAGTGTGAGAATTGCAGTGAACCATCACCCAGCTTATAAACATCATAAGTATGTCTGACAATGCCAAGGAAATGAAAACAAAGTACCAAAAAAATGAAATAAAAATGATGGGTGAATTAAGGAATTTGTTTCTTTGAGTTCAGTGAAGATAGGACTCTTAAAATGCCATGCAGTGTTACATGTTTTTTGAAAAAAGCACATGTACCTCCCCAGGTAGACCAAGTATCTGGAAAAACCAGCATGTGTTAAGAGGATCTAGCAGGAAAATAGGATTTGCCATAGAAATTACCTTACTCTGTTAACTTTGGACAATGTTCTATTGACTAGACTTGCCTTTTTCTTCTAAGAAGAGAATTCATGAGAGTTAAAAGAAACTCTTATAAGGAAAGGGTAACAGAATGAAAGATTAATATGACTCCATATTTTTCTTTCTTTTTGAAACTTTTAGATATTCCTCTTATTTCAAATTATTCCAGATTTTACTTTTTTTCCTACAGATTTAAGATAGTAAACGTCAATTAAAAGACTTATTGTTTGCCTTGGTGATTTTATGAATCTCTGATATGAAATGATCCCAAGAGACTGAATTTTACAAAGAGGAATCTTCATTACCTGCTGAATATGTGGCTACTTAACATGTGGGCCTAGCACTCTGCTAGAGGCTGTAAAGGGTACAGAAGTTATGTTAATTCAGTGCTGTTCCCCTCCTGGAAAAACAAGCAAGTCTTCCCTCTTCTAGGCATTATCTGTTACTCCAGTATCTTATCTTAACACATTTTTAGTCCAACACTTAAACCAGGAAGCTTGGGCTATGACTATTTATGAAGAAAGGATTACTCTTGTTTTTCTCCAGCTTGGGGCTCTATAACATTGAAAAACAAATTTATCTCTGTGTCTAACATAATTTTTCTTGAAGAGATTGAAACTTTTTTTTTAATTTCCCTGCATTGCTTTTGATTGTTGCAAATTTTCCTAAGCCTACAAGTTTTTATTTGCAGCGTTTGTTGCCAAGTAGACTACTCTTCCCCAGTTGAATTGTAGGAGCATATTGTGTGGTTTGGATTCCAGACCTGTCCAATTAATGAATCTAGTTAATGTTGATAGAAACTTTGGAAAATGATCAAATTTTACATTCATTCTTGGGTTTGGTGAATATATATATGTGTCTCTGTGTGTGTGTGTGTGTATGTATATGTATGTATGTATATAAATTTTGTTTTTTTGGTTGAAAGAGAATACAGAGCAATGGTGGTCACTATAGTACAGACACAAGACCAGAACTGTCAGATCCAAATCCTTACTTTGCATGTATTTGCTGTGTGATCTTGGGCAAGTTACTGAACTGGTCTGTGCTTCAGTTTCTTTATTTGTAAAATGTTCATAATAATGGCATCTATCTTATAGAGTTGTTATAAAGATTTAAGTGAATTAAAGTTTGCAAAATGCTTAGAATGGTGCATGCCATTTAAGTGCCACACAAGTGTTTTTTTTTTTTTTTCCATCTTTGCACTATCCGCTTTGATTTTTGAAAGCTACCCCAGGGAAGGTAGGGCGTCCCTTTGGTTCTAATGGTTCCTTGTCAATGGCTGCCTGGTTCTTAACAAAAGGTTTTTATTTCAGTGTGGATTATGATGTTTTCCTCTTTGGTTTTGAATAAAGGGAAAACATTCTAAAGGTTTGAAAGTTATTGTTTGCAAAATTACCTCTTAGTTAAAAATGATTGAATGTGAATGTTAAGAGACCATTTGTTGGAAAAAGTGTTAAATTTTGTCCTATTTAGATTTTTTTTTCTTTCATAAACTGTTTGGCTCCAGATTGAAATCCCTCACCCCACCTCCACCCTCTCTGGATTTCAAATTATTAAACAATAAAGTGTAGATAATATGTAGTAACCTTTGGAGGGGTTGTGAGTAAAGGCTACTTATTTAAAACAAAACACTCAGAAAATAAAGTACATACAAACTAATTGAAATCAGGGGCACCTGTAATTATTATCAAACTTGATCTAGACCTTTACTAGCAGTTTGTTTTTAAACAGCATATATTCTCTTTATAGTAGAATGAATGGCAGTGTTCTGACACCAGTGGACCATTTGGTTGATTGCTAGGGTGCCACCCAGCAATGATAGAGTATCTATTTGTTTTTTCTGGAGAGATATTTCCAAGCAATAGTCATTTGGGAGTTATAACAGGCATAGAAGCTAATATTGAAAAGATGGATTTGATGAATGAATTATCATGGATCTATTGATAAATTGTGTAAATTGGGTTTGATATATTACTATAGATAATTGAGTATTCGGGAGACCAAATGTGAAAAATACTAACTAGAAAGAGTTACTTAATTGTGTGTGTTTAATTTTGTGTGTGTGTGATTTTAAATAATTGACTTCGAAGTGCTTAAAAAATTACTTTTGGGTGTTTATTTTGTGTTCTTTTCATGATGTGCTTAACTTCATGCTTTAGCAAAAACAAAAAACCTCAATCTTTGACTTGTAATAAAAGTTGCTTAAGAAACAGCATGAATTATTTCTGTATTTAAAAACAGGCAGTTTATTATTCTGAGAATTTTCTTCAGTGTACTCAGTTTCTAAATGTATGCTTTTTCCAGCAATAGGAAACTCTTTGTAAGTAGATTGACCTTTAGATTGTTATACGTTTTCAACCAGAAATTGAGGGAAACAAATGTATTGAATTTACAAATGTATTATGTTGGGCTACTAACAATAGACCTAATTGATAAAAGTGATTTAATATATGTTGTGTTAATAGCTAAACCTCCAAAGCCCCTAATCTCTCATGGAAATATTGCTTTGTAGAACAAAATCCAATGAGAAGTTCTGAGATTCCAGAGTGAATTTGTACATTCCTCAGGGGCATTTTTGCAAGGGAGGTTGTTGTGTTTTAAAGGTAGTTGATAAGAGACCTGCACCACCAACCCCAGACCTGCACCACCAACCACCATCATGCATTAGTCTATAGAAGGTATTTGGGTGTACGTATTCCTGTACCACTCGGTACCACCATTTAGCCAAAGAAAGTTTCTGACCATTTGCAGCATACATTATAAATCAGGATGTCACTAACAGACAATCAGATTTGAACATTCCATGAACAAAGTAGCCTATATCCCCTAGGAATAGATCACTTAACTGTGTTTATGTCATGCTGTTGATATGCCTGCATTTACACAAGACAGGATAGCACATTGTTTATTTATTTTAGGAGTAGGTAATTGATCTGTATATTTATGTGATTTTAGGTTAATTAGTCAAACATTGACATGGGTAGTTTAGCATGATTGCTTAAATACCTGGGGAAAATAAAATTATTCTTCCAACCCCTAAATTACTCCTCTACCACCATGGATTTGTGAAAGAATAATTTTGGGTCTTCTCCAAGTTGGGCTGGTATTGGCTGCTGCCTTGAAAAAGTTTCCTACTTGGCACATAATACATGAGGAAGTCGCTGGTCAGACATTTGGGGAAACTCAGAGGATCTCCAAATGCCAAATTAGGAAGAGAACTAGAAAGACTGCAGGATATACTGGATGAATTAAGTGACCTTGTTTAAGTTATATTCTCTTTTTGTGTATCACTGTGGGGTATCACTGCCACTTGGAAATGTGGCAACTTTGGTGCGAAGTTTGTGCAGTTTGATTGGCTGCAGAGATTTTTTGTTTTTTGGCCTTAAAAAAATTTTTTTTTGGCAGAGGAGAGCTTACAGACCTGGTATCTTACAAGTAAGTTACAAACAAACAGCCAAAATACTGATCTGTGTCTAAGAATGAAAGACCATAAATTGCTGTATGTGATTTAGCAATAAAAAAGTGCTTTGAAAAACTATAGTGGGGAGCAGTGAAAAAAGCACAGTCACCCAAATGAAAAGTTACTCATGATGTTATCAATCAGAGATAACCACCCTTAACATTCTGGTCTTTTCTGTGCTTTTTTTCTGTTATTTATAACTCTGTTACAGGTAAAATTTGGCATCCTTGTCTTTGTTACATTATATTACAAATATTTTTCCAAATCATTTAGAAGCTATTTCAATGAGTTCCTAGTATGCCTATATAAATATATGTATATATCTACAGACAGAAAGATCTATCTATTGATATAAGGTTTAATCATTTCATGTTTTTGGACATTTAGGAGGTTTGCAGTTTCCTTTATTGCAAGTAGTGTTGTGCTAAAAATCTCCACACTTAGATCTTTGTTTAATTCTCTGGTTAGTTCCTTTAGGGGAAAAAAATGCCTAGAAGTAAAAGTATTAAGTTAAAGAATAAACACTTTCAAAAAGCAGAATACCTGTTGTCACATTGCTTTCCAGATTGGTTACATCAAGGTGCACTCTCGTCAGCTGTGTATGCAAATGACCTTATTCCAGCAGACGTGAAACAGAATATAATCCTAAAAATGTTTTCCTAGTTGTATAAGTAATTTACATTCTTTGATTAAAAATTAGTTGAATAATTTTTTATTTTCACTGAAAATTTGTTTCTTTGGTGAAATATCTGTGTGGGTAAGTTTCTAAACCAGTTTTCTGTTGCTTGTGTGATTACAGAATGTCACAGTGATGAGTTTCGGTGCGGCCAGGGTCATTGTATCGATGCATCCTGGAGGTGCGATGGAGTCAGAGACTGCATGGATGGCACGGATGAAATTGGCTGCCGTAAGTGGAGAGGGGCCAGGTTCAGCTCTGTTCTGAGTCACAGAGGAGCTTCATGGTGATTTCAGCTGTAACAGAGAGAAAGAGTTGTGCCTTTAGTGACAGATTGGATGAGCTCCAATCTTTTGAGATAGAGAACGGATGGCATTAATAATTGTTTTAGTCCCTTTTGTGCATGACCCTGGTATGGAACCAACTTTCTAAGCTGTTTTCTGAAGCCTATAGGTGATTATTTCAGATGGTTCAGTCTGGAAATTTTGTGCACCAACAGGAGCAAAAAAATTATGTTGTCTAAACTACTATGATTTGTAATTCAAGAAATAGTCTGTTTTTATACAAAAGATATAGTGTAACTTGTGTGAATTACTGTAAAGAGATCACAAGTGGCTAGTGTGGTTTATGATTATTTTAAAAATAACAGTTAAAAATACGAAAATATTGTATACCCCAAATTTAACTTCTTAATTTATAGCTAATTATAAAATCACTTTCCCATATTCCTTTGTTTAGTGATCTCAGCAGAATTCCCAGGTAGGTCTCAGATTAGGAAACTGAGGCATAGAGAAGCTAAATCATTTATGCACAAATCCCAAGCCTTCCGTTCATCGCTCTCCTACCTTGCCATACTCCATCAATCACACTGCTGCAATTCCGTTCATTCTGATAGGTGAACAGATAAGGGTTCCTACGGCACAGCAGAGAATACTTCGGTGTATTGTCTGGACGACGATGCATTTGAAAATGGGAGAAGTGTGGGTAGTAAGTCCTAGAAGTGCTTCTCAAACTCTCAGGCACAAATGGATCTCCTGCGGAGCGTGTTAAAGTACAGGCTTTAATTCCATCTGTTTGAGGTGGGACCCGAGTCTCTGCATTTCTACAAGCTCCCAGGTGATGCTGATGCTGCCAGCCTGGAAGCCACACTTTGAGCAAAGGAGTAGCTCTATTATAGAGTAAAGATCATGTGCTCTCTGTTTGCGTCCTCTGAGCTTACTGAGCTCATTTAACTTTATTTTATGGTGGGGAGAGGTAATTAGGTTTGTTTATTTACTTATTCTTAGAGGAAGTACTGGGTATTGAACCCAGGACCTCATGCGTGCACTCTACCACTTGAGTTATACCCTCCCCCTTACTGAGTTTACTTTAGGTTAAACACTAGGAGCAGAAAGTCAAGAACAGTGTATTCTGAGATAAAGGACTAAATGAACAGTTATACCAACAATTTGTCAATGTCCCATAACAATGATAAAAACAATACCAGTGACAAAAGAAATAGCAACTAATTTATGTAGCACTTTCATGTACATTATTCTACTTATATTTTATAGCGAACCATGAGAAAAGTATAGTCCCCATTTATGCACACTGAGACTCAAAGAACCTGCTGAAGATTTTAAAGCAAGTAAATTGTGGAAATAATAATTTGATTTTGGGTCTTATTTTCCAAATCTCATGGATTTCCCAATTTAGCGTGATGCTTCACTATTCATTATTACAAAACATTACAAATAATTTAATAACTATCAACTCATGGTTGATTTTGTTTAAATTAAAATTTTAATTTAATCTTTTGTCATAGCTTTGTATGTATATGTGTTTGGGCTGTTCATTTTATTCTCTGTATTTCTGTATTGCTTTGGACCATCATTTTCTTGTGATCCCACTGCTGAGATTACTTGGCAGTGAACACTGATTGAAGTCCACAGGCTCTAAGGTTTTTCACGTTCACCCTCAAATATATTGAGCAGGAGTTGACATACTTCTTTTGAAATAAGCGTTGCTTTTTGGTGTAATAAGGTGGAAGGTTGACGTAATGAGTTTTTTTCCCTGTTTTTTTGTAGCTCGCTCTACTTGCCTTTCCACCCAGTTCCAGTGTCAGAGTGGAGGACTGTGCATCCCTCTCTCTTGGGTGTGTGACGATGAGGAGGACTGTCAGGATGGCTCAGATGAACAGCAGCACTGCCGTAAGTGCTTGTAGAGGGAGCCTGTTTTAGACCTTTGGACACTTTAAATTCCAAACTGTTACAAATACAGAACACAATGGAATGATTGTGTTTATACATGATGAGTGGGGCCTTAAAGGACAAGGGAACCCATGCCAGCCATTTCACTCAGGGGTTGGATAATCTTGAAAGCGTGAGTGTGATGAAGAATTATACATACATCCCAGTGATTTGGAAATGGATAGATTCCCAGTATTTAATTCAGGTTGTGTTACACTTAAGAAGGAAATAAAACATTTATTGGTATCTATCTGTGGGGTCTTCATTTCTGTGGTTGGCCATTTACTCCTGCAGCACACTCTGCACTCAAACCTTCCACCTCTTCTGTCCCAGAATTAAACCCTCTTTTTGATTGAGTGGAAGTGGAGGTCCTTTGGAGGCACCATTGGAGGTTGCTCCAGTGATTGCTGCTACAGGATGAGCTGGGACAAAAAAATAAATAGGAGGAACAAAGAGGATGTTGACAACTGCTTATTCCCGGACATTGAGAGGGTTCAGGGCAATAACCTGGAAGAAACCCTTAAATTTGAATTCTTTTGGGATCAAACTGGAAAAGAGTGTTTTAATGGGCTTAAATAATTTTGGATGAGAGCGTAATCTTGGGTAAATATAAGATGGCAACACATGAGAAGTAAGTATATCATGAGTATCATTCCTTTGCTTTCTCTTAAGAATATTTGTATAATTTAAAATTCTTCTTGTATCATTGCGGATGTTTCTAGCTGCAAAGAATGAACAACACAACTCAAAAAGTTAAACAAAAAAGGAATTTATTATCTCACACAGGAAGCCTAAATGTAGGGTTGTTCCAGGATTGATTAATTCCTTGGATCAATAATATCATCCAGTTTTCTTCCACTGTTCTGCCCTACCATCTTTTAGCTTCTTGGCTTTTCATGATTGCGTGAAAGCTGCAGAAGTCCTGAATGTTATACTTCTCTTCTCTTCTCTTCTCTTCTCTTCTCTTCTCTTCTCTTCTCTTCTCTTCTCTTCTCTTTTCCTTTTTCTTTCTTTCTTCCTTTCTTTCTTTCTTCCTTCCTTCCTTCCTTCCTTTCTTTTCTTTTCTTTCTTTCTTTCTTTCTTTCTTTCTTTCTTTCTTCCTTCCTTTCTTCCTTTCTTTCTTTCTCTCTCTCTCTCTTCCTTCCTTCCTTCCTTTCTTTCTTCCTTTCTTCCTTTCTTTCTTTCTCTCTCTCTCTTCCTTCCTTCCTTCCTTCCTTCCTTCCTTCCTTCCTTCCTTCCTTCCTTCCTTCCTTCCTTCCTTTTTCTTTAATGGAGCTACTGGGGATTGAACCCAGGACTTCATGCAGGCTAAGCATACATCCTACCATTGAGCTAGACCCTCCCCACTAAAGTCCTGAATTTTACATTTCCATAGTTCAACTCTCAACATGTAGAAGAGAGAACATCAACATCTTTTCCATGTATTTTTTTTATAAGACAAAGAAAATAAAAAAACACAAACCAAAACAAAAACCTTTTAACGAGCCTAGGTTGAACTGAGATAGAAGTTGGAGGGAAGATACAAGGCTGTAATGAACCACCTCAGACTCTTGACCTCAGTGGTCTTCTGGAAGAGCCCAGCTCTGACCACTGTGTAGCATTCAACTTTGAATTTTCCCACATTCTGTTTCATCAAATGCACATCCCACAAATCATTGTCATCTGCATCACTCTGTGTTAGTTTTGAGATAGCCAAGATCCAGTTTGAATTTTCACATAGTCATTGTCCACAAAGATCAAAGAAGAAACAGATGTTTTGGATAGCTACTTCATGTGGGAACTTGTTTAGTTGCTAGGTGACTAGCAGTGGAGATGCCATGGGCTTCAGTAGGTTCTGGATGTATTTCTAAAAAATTGGAATTTAGTCCAGGAATTTTATGTCCAGCATTGAGTGTGAACTCTTTCAGTCGGGCCACTGGATGCCTCTTTTGAGGAAGAGAACGGAAATTCTCAAAATATTCATGAGTTTGACTTTGGTGTAGACATAAAATGAAGACTGTATAATTAAATAGTTAGGGCTTGTCAGCATTGGTCATGAGGTCTGCCATCACAAAGGGGTGGTGATCCTTGTGACAAAGTGGTGAAGGGGAAACCAGCAAACTATGGAGGGCTGGGGAGTGTGGTAGTGGTGACAAATGGTGGTCTTGAGGAAGGCATGGACAGGAGCTAATCTGGGCCGGAAGGAGCTTGGCATATCTAAATCAGGTCCAGTTATGCATCAGGATTTGAGGTGGAGTGGCGAAAGGGGATGCCCAGGTCTGAAAGTGGGAGGTGGTGTATAGTAGTTCAGAAGTACTGAAAGAAGGAAGAAAAAGGAGCAGGCATAGTAGGGCGCAGGAAGAAATCCTTGCTCCTAGGAAATCTGTCTGAGCTATTCTGTTCTCTGGCTGGCCTCTCCAAGGGCCTCCAGGAAAGGGGTGACCTGCAGAGTGTGGAGTGGGTACTCAGTGCTAGATTGTGACTCTCTGGAGAGCAATGACTATGCTTGCTTCAGCTTGCATCCCTAAGGCTTGGTATTCAGTCTGGCAAATAGGAGGTTCTTGATAAATGGCTACTGAATGAATGATGGGCTATTTCTCTTTTGACTAGATATGCCATTTTAGTTCCATGTTTCCTTGCTTCCCACACAGAGTAGGAAGAAGGCTGAGCTGGAGATTGTGATGCAATGTGTGGTGGATGACGCCTTGCTAATGATACCGTATAGATGGCATGGGAACTACTGGGGCAACTGCCTGGGGAGACTGGAGATAACTATATAGCAGTAACTGATAAACTGTGTTTCATACTATTTTAAATGAGTGTGGATTCATAACTCTTGCATTTTAAACTTTATGTTACTAATTTTTTATCATATCACGTTTGCCCCAAATACTTTTCTTTGTATGTGGACAATTAAAAAGTCTTATCATAATTCCTGCCTCAGACTCACAGAATAGAATCCACATGATGTTTGGAGCATCAATTCATTTGATTTTATCTATTTTATCCAGAGGCAAATTTGATAAACTACAGATGCTCTGTTTTCATCTACCCTAATCAACTTAGGATAAAGTCAAGCTAGCTTAAATTTCTGTTTATGAAATTGATACATGTTCAACATAGAAAGCTTATGTAGTAGAGAAAACTTTAAAGAAAAAAAATAAAATCACCCATGTTCCTAATACTCAGAAATAACCATTGTTTACTCTTTGGCATATTTCCTTCCTGTTTAAACAAGCATTTTGATGAGAGTGACCTTACTGATCCTTGAATAATACCTATACCTGCAAAATTCTTACTTCATTCATCCTCTTTGCTGTATAGGTTTTCAGTCTATATTGTATTCTCAATGTATGTCGATAATATAATTGTCTACACTAATAAGCTTGAGTGTTGATACAGTTCTGTGGGCATTTTGATAGTATTCTGATAATGACACCTTTGCTTTCACATTGTAAGGTGTCTACTTTAGGGTAGCTGGATACCCTACATTGTGACCCTATGAACTTTATGTTCAATATATGGTCTACTTTGCTTGCAAATTTCCTCATTCAAGTTTGTTAATGTTACTGTCATGTTTGTTAAGTAGTCTGTGTTTTTCAGTAATTATAAAGTAATATTTTTTCCCTTCACAGCTGGGAGAACCTGCTTAAGCCGTCAGTTTACCTGCTCCAATGGTGAATGTATCCCCGAGGAATACAGATGCGACCATGCCGTAGACTGCGTTGATGGAACTGATGAGAAAAACTGCCGTGAGTCCCTTTCAGTCTTTGCACTGTATTTGATTTCACCTTTGTCCCTTCAGCATTTTAATCAATTTGTTGATGGACAGAAATGCCTACAATATGCCTCTTGTTATTAAAATCTCTTGGCAGATTCTTTTGTGGATTAGAGGTGATGTTCTGATAGAAGTTTATTTTTAGCAAGACATTCTCAGTGTATCCTGCCTTAGCACATCAACTTTCTGTATGTTTCGAAGTAAGAAACTTTTAACATTAACATAGAATCGGAGAAAGTCATTGAGTACAGAATCCAGTTAGGTCAATGTTAACTTTTATTACATTATCATGATAAGTTTCTAGGTAAAATGTCTCAGTTCTTCTGCTCTTATGGACTTGATATTTTCCAGATTACCTTTGGAAATGTGTTACGTTTTGCAAATGGCTTTCTCTGTGATGGAAGAATATTCTGTCAATTTGTAACTGAAAACCACAAGATGAAGCATTACAAATCACTGCATTCTACATATAATGTCTAAATATTATTGTAACCAAAATAAGAGAGTGCAATCATAGTGCATGGTCTACTTCTTACAAATGAATAAAGAGTAATCTGTCTCTCTTGAGGTTTGTATAGAATTGTTAGAATAGGAGAATATAGTGATTATTCTACTGTGTCAGTCTGGCTCTACCTTTAGTCTCAGATATACCCAGTTTCTCTTAAAAGTCCTTCTAAGTCTATCTTTTATGAATTTATTCAGAGCGTCCTTGAGTTTTTATACATTTTCCCCTGGCTTTCCTTCTGGTATACTGCATTTCATAAGCTTATTATGAGCTGAGTAAAAGTACTGTTTTCTTTAGCTCTAAAATTTATGTTTCAAACTTCAAGGAGTTATTTTAATATTCTAGGATTCCGATAATCAGTGGATAGATTTTGTGTACCTTATAAACCTTGAACATAAACTTCTTGGTTACTATGTTTTCAACTAAAAATTTAAGTTTTATTGTATTCTCATGGGACAACTCTTTATTGTCCCATCATTCTGATATGATTTTAGTTCTCTGGACTGTCCCTAAATTCCTTTGGTATATTGTATGCTTCTTAATGAAAGAACCATATTCTGTAATATATTGCTACACTTCCCAGTGTGGTGCCATGCCTTGGGTGGGAGCTAACATAAACTGGTTATGAGCAAATTGTTCCTATTCACTGTACTGTTCAAAGTGTACTGTTAATGGAAGAAGTACTTGTATATGTAAAAAGGAAGGACTGAGGCTCAAACGGGTGCAGATTCATGCTGTAGCCACATCAACACACTGTACATTAAAACAAAACAAAAAAGACAAAACACTTCTCTAATGCTTTCTTCCATTCTACGTTATTTTCCTTTGAGAGGAGTCTGTGCTATTTGTTTTTATGTCTCCATTTCTTAGCAGAGTTTCTGGTGTAGTTCTGTTCTGATATAATTTCCAACTTATGTATTCCTTTTGAGAGAGACTATGTTGCCTCTAATTTGGGTCTTCTTTCAGTTTGGAAGATTTGCAGACAATTTAGGCTTAATACCAGCAATTTTAGAGATGGGAGTGTGTTTCTAGAGGACAGAAATAGCAAGTCCAGAGTCCAGGACTCTCCTTTGAGTACTTTGTAGAGCAAACAATAAATTCTTTCTTATGGCAAATAAAGAAAATATTTTTGGTTAATAGTAGAGACAAATCATATTATATTTTGCAGTATTGTGTAAACTTCAAAGTGTTATGTAAATTCCAGTGGTTATTCTTATTAGGCCCCTCAATGGGGAAAACAGGACCAGTATTATTACCCCACCTTATGAATGTAGTACCTGAACCAGCAAAGGGCAGAGTGGCTTGTTCAAGGTTATACAGTGAGTGGCAGAGCTACAGCTCGGCTCGTCTTCTGGTTCCAAGGCTGGTGAGTGATTGCACTTCATGAAGGACTTTATTTACAGAAGGAGGAAGTCCTACCCTGTGCAAGACAGAACCAGAAGTCTGTGCCACTAGCCAACAGTCTGTGTCTTTATCCCTTATTTACAAGTGGATAAAAATGAGTGCTTTATTACAAATGCAATGAGACTGCAGGAAATGCTATTTTAGGGAAAGTAAAAGGCAGCCAAAACAGACTGTTTGGATTTATTCCATGTGAACACCCTGGAGCCAAGTCTCAAGTCACCAATACAACTGCCTCATGACTTTGCTGATAGACCTTCTGGAAAAAAGCTGGCAGGGTATGAGCATTCAAGCAGCTCTTACAGAGAAGAATGAAGGAATGGAAGTGAGCTTTATAAAATATCTGGGCAGGAATTCTTAATCAAGATTTTGCTTGTTTTTTAAAGTACATACAAATAGTTGTTGAATCAGAGTTAAAACTCGTTGTTTCTGGAACCGTACAAGTCATGAATCTTCTAGGGCTCATGGCCCTCGAATCTCACACACGAAAGGAGGTTTTACAATGAGGTATTTCTTCCTGTTTCTCTCTACCTTGTTTATTTATTGTTATGTGTTATTTATGGAGAAGTATAAAAAAATTAACAAATCAGAGGAAATGAAAAAAGAATCTTCATACTTCCTTGTTAGTGCTTTGATCTCCCGGCCACAGCCAGATTCGTACAAGACGGAAATGAATGACCTGGATCAAAGTCTTTAGACAGTGCCAGTATAGTGGGGGCAGGATTGGCCTCATTTCGTTTTCTCTCTTTGTTTGGAGCTCTTGTGGGAAGTGGGAAAGGGGACTGTCATTCACAGGGCATCGATCATCATCTTATGCAATTTTCACATCAATACTAGAAGGCAGGCTTGATGACCGTCCCCACTTTACAGAGGTATTAAATGATATTAACCTGTGCCCATGCTCTCAGGATACTTTTCGTTAGTAAAAGAAGTTTACAAAGCATTTTTTTGCCTGTAGGTTACTTAGCTATTTTATTATTTAAAAAATATTGTTTAAAGCTTTTTATGATGGAAGGTTTTAAATGTAATCAAAATCAGAGTGAATTATTATTTAAGTCTTTGTACTCTTCACTTGGTTATATCAATCTACTCGCAGCTAATTTTGTCTTACCTGTATCTCTTTGTTCTTCTCCCCATGATTTTGAAGCAGTTCTCATATGTCATATAATTTTGTCTTTAAATAATTCAATACCTGTCTCTAAAACATAAGGACTGAAACATAGCAACAGTATCATGATCACACCTAAAAGTTGGTAACTGTCCTCTAAAGCAATCAGGTGTCTATCCAGTTTAAAAAATTCCCCAGTTGGTTTGTCATTTAGATAAAAATCCAAAGAAAATCTGTATGTTGTAGTTAGTTGCTGTCTTTTAATTTTGTAGGTTTGCCTTCCATTGCTGTTTTTTATACTTTGGAATTTATTTGTTGAAAAACCCAAGCCACTTGTCCTGGAGTTTCCCATAGTCTGGGTTTTGCTCACTGCATCCCCTGATGTCCTTTAACATGTTCTTCTGTCCCCGTATTTCCTGAAAATTGGTAGCTAGATCTAGAGTAAGGTTTTTAATTGTGGCATTAATGACATTTGGGTCCAAATAACTCTTTACTGTGGGACCTGTCTTGTGCCTTGTAGAATGGCCATCAGTATCCCTGGCCTCTGTCCACTAGAAGCCAGCAGCACCTCCCAGGTGTGACAACCAAAACTGTCTCCATATACTGTCAAATGTCTTCTGGGAGTGAAATTCCCCCTTCTCTGCTCCAGTTGAGAGTAACACTAGTCTAGAGGCTTGAACAGTTGCAAGAATGTGTGTGTGTAAGGGCAACAACACTTTGTTTATAAAGGTATGTATTTCCATCAGGACGCACATGATGTCTCTCTCTTTGTGATGGTAGCAGCCATTGATGGTCATCGCTGAGATCCATTAAGCCATAGAGTTACTTAGCTATTTTAAATGTCACTTCAGATATATAGTAGCTGTTTATTAGTTGTTTTAAATTAGAATGTTCCCACATGATGAAGGATTAAGTGAGGCTTGGCCAGAAATCATTTTCATGAGGCATGCGTGACACTTTATTCTCTTGTTTCTGCAGTCATGATGCCTAGGAAAATTGCTTGTGGACAAGCTTAGAATTGGCTTATAAATATGACTTTTATTTTTCTATTTCTTAGAAATAAGGAAATAGACTCATGGACAGAGAATGCGGACTTGTGGTTGCCAGGGGGGCAGGGGGTGGGAAGGGATAGACTGGGATTTCAAAATTGTAGAATAGATAAACAAAATTACACTGTATAGCACAGGGAAATATACACAAAATGTTATGATAAATCACAGAGAAAAAATGTGACAATGAGTGTGTATGTGTCCATGAATGACTGAAAAATTGTGCTGAACACTGGAATTTGACACAACATTGTAAAATGATTATAAATCAATAAAAAATGTTAAAAAAAAAAGAAATAAGGTTATCTATAGGAACAGATCTTCTAGGTGCTGGAAACCACTTAAATCTGGTAATGGATGTTGGAAAACTGCAAAGAACTTAATTGTTTATAGTCCTGCCTGTTAGATCAGGCCCCTGTGTTACAGTTCTTACCCATTCAAGCTTCTAAGATCAAGATCTTGAGTTCCTAGGATAAAACATCTTGTGTCTGTTCCATGCACTCCTTGTATAGAACAAAGAATGGTGTGTAAGTGTCTGCTTACACAGAAGAGAGGGAAGAGAATGGGTGAGATGGTAAGGCAGGCAAGGATATTAAGGTCTCAGTAAAAAAATTATCTTTGAAATAAATTGCTTCTTATTGTGTTTTTGTCTGCTGTGTTCCTATATACATAAGGAATTTTTGGTTATTCTACTGTTTGAGAACTTTCTGAATATATATATGTGTGTGTGTGTGTGTACACACACAGATACATATGTAGCTGTGAAATAGGTAAAAGTTCATTTTACTCTTCAATCTGGCCATCTATAAAGTGGCCCCTGCTATTAAACAGCTTGCCAATTATTATTTTTTTAAGGAACAGAGATTTGAAACTGCCATCCATTTTACTTTTAATGGGATTAGCACCAAGGAAAACCCACTCGCTCAGAGTCTAAGATAAACATCAGAACAATGCAGCAATTATGGGTCATTCAATTAATATATTGCACTGACTTTCAGTTGCTCAAAAATAGTACATTTTTTCCCTTAAAGTTAAGTAAACAGATTATTTCATTTTTATCAAGTACCATATTAGAATGCTTTTTGTGTAAAACTATTGCTAATTATCATTGGTTTGTGGTACTTCTCTTTTGTTACTTAGGAATGCCAAAGAAAGGGTCAAATCCCTGTTACAATGAAGGCTTTCTTGCTGGTAATCAGCAGCATTTGGTCTGCCTGCAACTGGGGCTGCTTTGTCTCCAAAGTTTTATTTCTATTGACTTTCTGTTCTTTAGAATTTTTTTTATATATCTAACTTTATATATCTTAACTGCTGAAACTCCAACCAGGGGCATGATTGGGAGGCATTGAAAAGGAGGGATAAAGTCACTCTGTGGATGGTGACAGCTGATGACGGACTTGTGCATCTAACTCAGTCCCACTGAGCCTTGCTCTTACTACTCTCTTTGCTCGAGGTGAGAAGGACAAAGCAGAGAGACTGACCTCATCTTGCATATCATGTCACAGATGGACCTTTTTAGCATTTTTACATTTGAGATAAGATTCAGAGCCCTGAAACCTTGAAGAAAGAGAAATTTCTTAGTCTTCATATTACAAGCACATCATTCATACCCTAATATCCATCTCAGCTGTTGCCCAATTTCTCTGCTCTCTTTTACAACAGTTACTTAGAATTGTCTTTAACCACTCCATTTCCTCTCCTTTTTTTTTTTTTTTTGCTATATTATCTTTTTTTTTCATTGAAATGTAGTTGATTTACAATGTTGTGTTAGTTTCAGATGTAACAACAAGGTGATTCAGTTATGCATATACATATATATATTCTTGTCAGATTCTCTTCCATTATAGGTTATTATAAGATATTGAATATAGTTCCCTGTGCTATATAGTAGGACCCTGTTGTTTATCTATTTTATGTATAGTAATGTGTTATCTCTTAATCCCAAACTCTTAATTTAGCCCCTCCTCCTTCCCCTTAGGTAACCGTAAGTTTGTTTCCTATGTCTGTGAGACTATTTCTGTTTTGCAAATAAATTCTTTTGTATTATTTCTTTTCAGATTCCACATATAAGTGATATCATATGATATTTGTCTTTCTCTGTCTTGTCTGACTTCCTTCTTTCTTTCTTGAACTCACTGACAACAGTCCTTCATCTCTAGATCTCCCAAAAAGTTCCTCTCAATGCCACCAGTGACTTCCATTTTGCTAAACCTAATGGTTCTCTTTCAAACGTCACCTGATCAGAGAGCTACTCCTCACATGATTCTTTCTCATTCTATGCTACTGTATTTCTATAACACTTTTTTCTGTGCAGACATTTATTTTCATGTCTGTCATTCCACTCTCCCCAATAAAATGTAAGTTCCATAAGAGCAGGGATTTTATGAATTTTATCACTTTATCTCAAGTACCTAGCACTCCTGTTATTATTGGTTGAATGAATTATTTTTTAAAAGATGTGGAAATTTCTACTTCACTTATCATTTCGCTTGTAATCTCTTTAGCCAATTCTTAGCACAGTGTCTAGGGAGATGGATTTCAATAAACTTATGTTGGATAGAATAAATTCTAGCTAAGAGGAAGGAAGCACTCTGGAATATCTGGCTTCAAGCATCCTGGCATTCACCCAGCACTGATCTGCTGATGTGTACTCAGTCATCTGGGCCAGGTTCCCAGCAGGGAGACTGAGCCACACCATGTTTAGTTGTGATTCGAAAGTACCACTCTCATTATTCTGGAGTACAGCTAGTCTCCCTGTCTCTTTGGTTAGACTTTGCCTATTTGTTCTGCCCAGATAAGTCAGTGGGGATACTGTGAGGAAGAGATAGGGTTGGGACCAAGGCGCCGTGTGGCCCAGAATGAAAACGTATAATCTCTTAACTCCTACACAGAACCAGTACCACTAAATCTGGTGCACATTATACATGTATGTTCACCCATGAGAAGTCATCTTACTTTTTTGCATTATTCCTTGGAGCATTTGATGCACAATTTTCCATCTTGTTGCTCAGTTACTCTTACATACAGAGCCCATGTGAGATTTTTATTATTTTTCAAGAAATTGGAACAATGTTTGTCTTTACCTCCTTTGCAGATTTTGGTGATAGTTCTGTGCATGAAAAGAAAGAGGTACTGCAAATCCAAAAGCTTACGAGCAGGCCTCTCAGGTGCTCTTTAAACTTAGGTTTGGGGTCAGTCACCATGGAGACCAGATAGGGATTTGGAACTTAAGTCCCAGCCATTCAGAGAGAACACAGTACGGAAAACTAGACAAGTTAATGTGTTTCCCTTTTTCGCTTCAGTTTTCTGAAAGCTGCTTAGACTAAACTTGATGTTAGTCCATTTGTAGCAGCCCTTGGGAAGACCATATTTACTTGCTCTTTCCAAGGTGCTGAATTACTATTTCCATTTTATAAATCTTAATATGTATCTACTTTTTATCGAAAGCCACTTCAAATTATTTTTGGAAAGTGGCAGAAAATGCTTCTCTGTTGTTCTCTTGTATATTCCTGCATTCCCTAGGTGCTAGTTCGTGATGACAGTCACTTCAGGAACTTGGATTTGACTGGAACGGGAAGGGGAAGGTTTGAGAACATAGGTTGGTCCCCTGCTACTTTGTGGTCTTTTTTTTGGCGGGGGTGTGGTATAGACTCTTGTTTGTCCTGGTACTCTTGGAAAACTTGGTTTCCTAGCAGAGAGTTTCCTGGAATTCCTAGATTATACCAGGTTGAAGTCCTTAGTAGAATATGTCATAAATTGCTGAAGTCTAGACTTGGCCTCACTTCTCCAGACTTCCCAAAGCAAATGGGAAACTGAATGGAAAAAGGAAAACTTTACCCTTGGTTTGCGTCTTCTCTCTCTTTTCTCGTACTATCTTTTTAAAATTATCTATTTCCTTCATTCAATTTCATTCTTTCTCATGTAATTTTCTCTTCTCCCTATTACTCTGAAGCAGATAAGTAGTAGCTGTATCTATTGTAGTGGCTAGAAACATGCACTGTGGAGCCAGATGGCCTGAATGTGAATTCTGACTCTCCAACTTAGCAGTCATGTGACCTTTTTCAAATTACTTAACCTCTCTGTGCCTCAGAGAGGCATGTATATAAAACCTATAAAAAGAGAGTAATAGTGGTATCTACCTTACAGTGTGGTTATAAGGACAAAGTGAGTTTTACATGTTGAGAACTTGGACAAGTTTCTGGCACATAGTTTTCAATACATGTTATTGATAATTATTATTGTTTTTGCTTATTTAACCTTGTGGATAGTACTTGCAACTAAGTGCTGGTAGGCAAACTAGTAAACTCTTCCTGGCCAATCATTACTTTGACTGGATTATCCTGCCATGGAACCAGACTAACATAAAGTAACTTATAAAGGAGACTCTAGGACCTTGAAAAATTCCAGGTGTCTGGGCGGGACTTAGATCAGTAGCTTCTTGTTTTCCTTTTAATCTTAGCTTAAGTTTCATCATCTGCCTTTTAAGATGCCTTCTCTTTCTTTTGAATCAGTTTGTCTTCTTTTTGGTTATTTTGTCAAATTCTGAGAATAAAATGTATTTACAGCCTTCCTGTCAAGATAATAAAGAGTAGTGCCTAATATTTTTCTGTGTGAATGGTTTCCATTCCCAGAGGTCTATGAGGTTCTCAAACTACATCTTCCTCATTGATTATGTAAACAGAACCATAGCATGGAAATTTCTTGCTCCAAACAAAATCCTTAGCAGAGAAAATATTTTTAAAAATCTTCAAGTACGCATCTTATGCATATATATGGATGTAGCTCCTGATTTCAAGGAACAAACTTGTACACGTATCATTTGGAATTTGGAGAAAGGAAAGGAGAGGGAAGAAGTGGTGTGAGCAAGGATTTTCTCATATTTTTCTATCAGATAAATTTTAGAGGTCTGACTTTAGTTAACAGTTACTTCTCAATCTTTCCATTACAACAAAAGTTCGAATGCTGAGCTTCTCTGGTAGTCTTGTACATTGTCTCCTCTCTTATTACACTTCCCCTTTACTTGAAGTCCTGTAGGACATTTCAGCTACGTGATAGATTTGCCCCATAGGGAAAAGTTTACAAGGTTGGACTCAGACTTTCCAAGCAAATAAACCCAAACGTCAAATTTTAGAGATCTCTCAGTCACAAAGGATTGTGACTTCCTGTTTCCTGGGGGTAGATTGAAACTCATTAATATCTTTAGCAGTAGAACTCTTCAAAAGAAGTAGAAACTGTTCATTTCTTACTTTGTTCACTATACAGTTTGGACCTGTTCCCTCTGTGTGGGTACTCAAAGAAGGAAAAGCTTTTGGAAACAGATTCCCAAATATTTTGTGTGTTGGAGTCAGGTAGCTCATGCGTAGAAGAGACCAGAAGGTATGCAGGGGTGGGGACAAGTCCTTAGCTGATTGAGAGAGATTCATTAAGCAGCATGGGCGGAGACAAGAAAGCTGTTCATTCTTCATTCCAAGTGTCAAACTGCTGACCTCTGACCATTCCAATACTCTCTCTGATGACATCAAGCTGGCCTTGCTGTTTGTTGGGGAAATGAGCCATGTCAGCAAACTTTTACTCATGCCCATGGATCCTGGTTGAGTTCTTCCCTTTTCAGTTTTATGGGACTGGCTCTCAAAAAGCAGGACAGGGAGGACAAGAGATCAGCCCAGGATCTTTGTTCTGGATCCTTCATCTCTACAAGAATCACCTAAAATGAGGGAGCCATAACCCAAGCCCAGATAAATTTTCCTCCTGATATATTCTCTGTTGCAAAGAGTCGGGTCTTCTAAGATTTCTTTTCTGCTTGCTGCTACTCTGAAAAGGTCAGGTGACATACTGATTCTAACAGCTCTCCAGCACACCGGGGAAAGGAATTGCCTGCTGGACTCAGCTGGCTCCTAGGCATCTCTTGAAGGAAGAATTAATAAATGGAGTTGTGTGACCCTTTGAAGGTATATTTGCACTGAGTCCCATCTCAGTGATGAAAAGACAGCAAACCCTAAACACTAGCTAATTCTGGGGCTATTAAAAAATAAAATAAAATTCAGAAAATTTAAAAATTTTTATCAGTTTTTAAATGCCTTCCATTTTAATATAGTATTGACTATATGTAACTTCGACATTAAAGTATTTAAAAACATGTAAGAGACTAGTTTGGGACTTCTGGAGATGAGAACATTTGTGTGTATTTATTCCTCCCCTGTGGGGCTTCACGGAATGGGACTGTGTTGCTGCCTGGCTCTTCGAGACATGTCCTTTTCTCAATTGAAAAGAAATTAGAAGACCTTCTGAGAATCATTATGAAAACAATTTTTTTGAGTTTTTTTTTTAACTTTTTTTTATTGAGTTATAGTCATTTTACAATGTTGTGTCAAATTCCAGGGTAGAGCACAATTTTTCAGTTACACATGAACATGCATATATTCATTGTCACATTTTTTTCACTGTGAGCTACCACAAGATCTTGTATATATTTCCCTGTGCTATACAGTATAATCTTATTTATCTATTCTGCATATGCCTGTCAGTATCTACAAGTTTTGAACTCCCAGTCTGTCCCTTCCCACCCTCTGCCCCCTTGGCAACCACAAGTTTGTATTCTTTGTCTATGAGTCTGTTTCTGTTTTGTATTTATGTTCTTTCTTTCTTTCTTTTTTTTTTAAGATTCCACAAATGAGCAATCTCATATGGTATTTTTCTTTCTCTTTCTGGCTTACTTCACTTAGAATGACTTTCTCCAGGAGCATCCATGTTGCTGCAAGTGGTGTTATGTTGTTGGTTTTTATGGCTGAATAGTATTCCATTGTATAAATATACCACATCTTCTTTATCCAGTCATCTGTTGATGGACATTTAGGCTGTTTCCATGTCTTGGCTATTGTAAATAGTGCTTCTATGAACATTGGGGTGCAGGTGTCTTTTTGAAGTAGGGTTCCTTCTGTATATATGCCCAGGAGCAGGATTCCTGGGTCATATATGTTAAGTCTATTCCTAGTCTTTTGAGGAATCTCCATACTGGAAAACAATCTTTAATGGAGCAAAAAATGGACCTAGAAAGATACTATACTTGTGAGAGGGAGGCTATTAAAAGATCATAAAATGCAGAAGTTCAAAGTATTTTTAAAAGCCTTTTTAACTAAAAAGTTCAACTGTATAACTCAATAGTAATGCCAAGCATTTCTTGAGCACAGTGAGAAATTACCCAGTCCCTGTACTGAGTGTTGGGGATTCTTCAATGAATAAAACAAGATCTTTGATCTCAGAAGGTTTCATTCTGTCATGGAGGAAACAGATAGCCAACCAACAGAATGAAGTCTACAGTTTGGGATCATGAGAGATACACGTTCCAAGTCAGGGGAAGCACAGGCGAGAGACTGACAGCACCTTATTCCTGCAAGGGGACATCCTGATTTTTCCACTGAGATGGAGAAAACCGGGGCTGAGTGTTTGATGAATAGCGGTGAGGTGACCATGTGTCTGTAACGTGGTAACAATTACTGGTGCTTATAGAACACACTCTGCTTTTCACGGTGCTTTACCAGACATTGTTTCTGGAGGTGCATCAACCCTGTGAAATAAATTATCCAAATGTGTGGATGAGGAAGTGGTGACACAGAGAGGATGACCATCTTGAGTCAGAGGAAACAGGTACTGAGTGATACCCCAGGCCCCAGGTTTCCTGACGTCTAAACCTGTTTTCTTTCTATGACCCTCCAGCCAAAGAACTGGCCCTTCATTTCCCAAAGCACGTGTCGTGGTGTGTTAACTTTCCTCAGATGTTGTTTATATTATGTAAAAGAAGGTTCCATTTTGAAACAAGTTCAATTTCTTCTCATTCTTGAGCTCTGAGCTCACAAGTCACTTCAGGGGAGACTTCCCTGGGCTCCCCCTACCTCCTATGCACTCTCACAGCACTCTGTCCTTCCCACATTAAGCATATAATCCAATTCATAATTTGCTGTTTGTGCCATTCTTTGGATAACCAAAGAATGTCTCTTTTGTTTATCAATACATGCTCAGCATTTTATGTCTAGAATATCATAGCCACTTAAGAAGTGGATGGTGAAGCAACATCTTACTTTAAGGTTTTTGTGCTATTTCCATTCTTTCAGGATACCCAGCATGTGAGCAGCAGACTTGTGCAAATGGAGCCTGCTATAACACTAGTCAGAGGTGTGACGGGAAGGCTGATTGCAGAGATGTCTCTGATGAACTTAACTGCAGTAAGTAATGTGCCAAAGCTAGTTTATACTACCCAGTTATGCACATTTCTTCTCATGTTTGTTTTCAGTGAATTCATGTTGGTCTCTTGAAGTCAGCCATGGTGGAGTATTTACACCATGGAGATTGACAGACGCTACAAGTGAGGGCTTTTATGTTCCTGGAGAACTGGTTATTAAACATTTACCAGCACAGTACTGTGTAGTAAGAATTTCTTTTCAAACTCGAGACAGAATCTTCCTATGAAATTAAATGGCTACAGTGGAACTGAATTTCTGTTTTCTTTCCCTTTTTAACCTTGTGCCGCAGCTCATGGATGCTCCCACTCTGAGTTTCACTGTGGCACTGGGGAGTGCGTTGCTAAAGACTACGTCTGCGACCATAGCTTTGACTGTGAAGATGGCAGTGATGAAAATTCTTGCAGTACGGTGACTTCCTTATATTGAGTTATGCTGTTAGAAGTGTTTTTGTCTTTGTTTTCTTTCCCCTACCAACATGCTACTCTTTTCAAACCAAAAAGTCACTATGTCTGACGGCAGTTGAAGCCAGAGTATCTTTTAGGACCCACGGCATAAGCCTCAGCAATATTGCTGAGCTCAGACTTGTTTAACTTCCAAGGAATTGTGTAGACCTGAAGGGTGACTGATGGACAGTTTGCATTCTTTCCTTATGCTACAAACGTACCAGGTGTATTGCATCATCGGACCCTCGAATTACCCATATCTCAGAAATGGGTCCGATAACCTACACAGCTGAGTGAGAGAAGGGCTTGGAAAGGGAGTGGAAGTTCTCTAATTGTAATGGTCGTAACTCTCCTCTTTACTTTGAAATTCTTATCACATCAAAATTGGCAAGTCAGAGAAGTTTCAGTGTGGTTGTAGGTGGCTTTTGTTGCCTCCACTTTTTCACTCTGACCCTACGTTTCTTTCCATGATGTTGCCTGCAATGCCGACCACCTCTCTCACTGTTGCCACCTCTGGACTCATTGTATCAGAATATGAAGTCTCCATGAGAGAGCTTTATAAATTCCAAATAAGTTTTGACAGTTTTTTCTTGTGGTCATTTATATACCAGAATGTAGGATTCTGATTTTCCACACCCATTTTGATGGGCTGGTACCCATGCCTAAGGGGTGGTCAGATATTTTCAGCATCACCCTAATTTTCTATGGGCCCCGCCTGATTTCCTTTTTGGCACCTGGGCTTATTTCAGTAACTACATTGAGAAGAATGCAACATCGTGGAGTGGGTTCCTCAGAATCATTAGGTCCTAGATAGCAATTACCATGCTCGTGGTAAAGTAAGAGGATGCTGGGCATTGGCACGTCTGTCGCATCCTTGTCAGTCTGCATCCCCTGGCCTGTGTCAATCTACGACCTACCGTCTTGTTTTTAATCTTGATGCATCTGAGTTCATGTCCGTACCCAAAGCTGCTGTTAACTCCTCCTCCTCCTCTTCTTTCTCCATCTCTCTTCCTCCTTTTTTTCACTTTTGTCAAGCAGTTAAGGGACTAAATGGGCATAAAATTTTTAGTTTTCTAGTTTAGGCTCAGTTTGGGCTGTGAAGTGAGCACTTTGATTTTGTCCCCAGTGATTTGTATCTTTGGAGTGCAGCTGTCGTTTTCTTCCAGGTTCTTATAAAACCTGCTTCGGCAACGAGTTCACGTGCCCCAACGGTTTCTGCATTAATCAAAATTGGGTTTGTGATGGAGATGCTGACTGTGTAGATAAAGCCGATGAAGATGGATGTGGTAAGGAAGGGAAGAGATTCTAATTAGAAAATGTTTTCTTAAAGTGTTTTGCAGAACTTGTTTTTCCTACTTTCCTTGTTAGAAATTATCTATGTGGCAAACAAGTCTCTGGATTGGCTGGGTATAAAGGAAATCAATGGGTGGGGAAGAAAAAGGGGATTCCACTAGCTTTTCCTAAAATCACCTGGAACTCAAATATAGCATAAATTGTAATCCCCTCCTTCCTACCATGAAGGCCAAATAAGTAGGACAATCTGTCCCGCTTCTATAGCCCTATCTGAGTTTTTTTCCCTGTAAGACTCTTATTTTAACTAGACTTATTTATATGAAAGAAGTAGGCTGGGGAAGGAGGGAAAACAGGGAAAAATGTGATTTGTCTTAAGACCTTATAACCTTAAAAAATGACTTTGAACCTTGGTAACTGTTAGTTTTCGTTTGGTTTCCAAATTCTGATTCCAAATGAGTCACTGGCACCCAGTGTTGGAAGAGAAACCACGTGGGGAACATGTGAGATGTAGCTAGGGGTTGGTAGTTGTAGGAGAGGCTGCTCTCCAGGGAGTGAGAAGAAAATTGTCAATGATATTCACCCCCTTCACTCTACTTTTATCATCAGCAGTACCTTCAAAAATTTGAAAGCTGCTAACACCCACACTTAAAGCAAGTTACCTGCAGTGTTCTGGTCCCAGATATAATAAGAATGATGCTTGTTCGGGGAACATCCATTGGTTTCATGTTTCAGTGTTCCAAGAAGCTGTGTTCCTACATTTGGATTATAGTTTTTCTTACACTGTTGACATTTCACTAAAGAAACAAACCAAACCAAACAGCCAAAAACGACACGCACACACATAAGCAAACTTTGGAATCCTGACATTACTTGATAGCTCTAGTTCTATTATTCATGATTTAATTAACTGAATGTTCTCCTAGGAATTATTATTCATCCAGTTTGTTGGTAATTCAGGCCCATATCTACTTTTTACTCTTACAACCTGGCTGGGAGCTGCCTCCCATGGAAAGAGTGGAACTTAATAATGCCATTTGCCACTCCTTAGAATCTCAATAACAGGTCAGTTGTAGAGTTAGAAACTATTAGTTTATTGTGAAATATAGGTCATTTGTAGACTTCTTGCCTACTTGATCTATATCCTCTCTTAACCATGAATTAAAAAAGAGGTGGCTTTGCCTCTCATGTGGCCTATAACTCTTTCTTCCTCTTTTTTTCCCCACAGAAAGCAGAATTAGTCGTACTTATGACTGTTACCCAAATGAATGGGCTTGTCCAAAGTCTGGAAAATGCATCCCCATTACTAAAGTTTGCGATAGGATTTCAGATTGTCCAGAAGGAGAAGATGAAAATAACATCACTGAAGGACGACACTGTGGTGAGTATGGAAATTTATCTGGGCATCTTTCAAGTAAAGGTGCTTCTGTTTTTCTTTAACAGATTGCCAAATACAGAGAGCATCAGTTGGTGTTTGCAGAATGAACAATCCCAGGACTTAGTAGCGTTATCTAACAAACGTTTGCTATTTCTCACAGTTCTGTGGGTTGGCTACATAGTTCTTCTGGCCTGGACCAGCTCACTCACATCTCAGGATGTTGCAGTAAAAGCACAGGCTAGTCCAGGCTTGTTTGCATGCTGTTGGAAAGGGCAGACCTAGTATAAAAGCTCTTTTAAGTCTCTGATGATGTCATGTTTGCTATGTGTTCTATTGGCCAACGCAAATCACGCCAAGCCCAGCTTCAATAGATTGAAGAAATAGACTCCATCTCTTGATGGGAGGAGCTTAAAAATATATATGACTTTTTTCCCCCTTCACCCGGGAAGAATGGTTTAATGGTAATTGTGATGACTCGAAAGATGTCCTGGAGATTTTATTCCCTGGCTTATACCTATGGAAAAAGTGTCTGGCTATACTCAAAGGAGCTTCTGGTTTCTGGGATACCTACTTTGAGTTAGGTTGGTTGGTTGGTTTGTTTCTGTGGCTGTAGAGTATTCCTCCACCATCAGCCATCAGCTCTGTGCACAGCGTCTGTCCTGTAGGAAACTACAATCCGTGACACTGACTCCATCAATAGTGCTCTAAATTGTTGAGTAGTTGCCTGGCAGTGGCCATGTAACTGTAACCCCAGAGTTTTGGTGGGAGGGTTCCCTGAAAAAAGACACTTTTTAATGACTTTCTTTTCTTTCTTTTCTTCTTCTCCTTCTTCTCCTTCTCCTTCTCCTTCTTCTCCTTCTTCTTCTTCTCCTTCTCCTTCTTCTCCTTCTCCTTCTTCTCCTTCTCCTTCTTCTCCTTCTTCTTCTTCTCCTTCTTCTTCTTCTTCTTCTCCTTCTTCTTCTTCTTCTCCTTCTTCTTCTTCTTCTTCTCCTTCTTCTTCTTCTCCTTCTTCTCCTTCTTCTTCTTCTCCTTCTTCTTCTTCTTCTTCTTCTTCTCCTTCTTCTTCTTCTCCTTCTTCTTCTTCTTCTCCTTCTCCTTCTTCTCCTTCTCCTCCTCCCCCTCCCCCTTCCCCTTCTCCTTCTTCCCATTTCATTTCGGAGCCCTTTTAAATAATCCTAGTACAAAAGTTAGAAAATAAAAATTAACATCTGAAATTCCACTACTTGAAGCTAGACACAGTTAATTAACTTTTTAGTGTTAAAAGTGAAAAGTGTCCAGTCACTTGGGAATTCTTGGGAATTTCCTTCTACTGTGTAGACACAAAGATAGACTTATGACCTGATTCTTCCGTAAAGGCACTTATGGTGACATTTTCATTATAACTTGCTTGCACTTAGTTATAAGTTTTTCAAAATGTATGCTAAGCTTTTATTGCATTGTATGGCAGTAAGGCTTGAATGGTGACAGATTTTCTGTGTGCTCCTGCATGCTTACTGAGCTTTTAATTTTGAAAGAAGAAGCTCTTACTTCTTGCAAATCAGCCTTGTCCAGAGGTCACCATTCATTTAACAAAATGTTTTTCTCTGTTTAGATGTGAATTTGTGTCCGTTCTTGGGCTGTGAGTACCAATGCCACAAATCACCAGATGGAGGGATGTGTTACTGTCCCTCAGGTTTTGTCGTCAACCAAAACAGCACTCGTAACTGTGTCGGTAAGTGACAGGTGGGAGCGCCTGGTCTTTCTTCGCAGTGCTTGCATTTCTGGTGGGTGCCGTGATCTCTCACATCAAGGAGTTTGTACTCATAGACAGGAGTGTCTGTTAACAAAGTGCAACACAGTCCTCCCAGATAATCTGGACAATGTGAAGTTTTAACTCAGAAGCTTTTCTGAGGTGCATGAGGCAAAGAGTGGTTCTGTGATGAGTGAGTCAACTAGCTGCTTGTATACCTGTCTACTACCTGATGATGGAGGTAGTCTTTTGATGTTTTGTGTATTTGGGAACAGAATTGATATGGGGCCAGCCTTATTAAATACACTTGGCCCTCCCTATGCACAAATTCCACATCCTTGGATTCAATCAACTGAGGATCAGAAAGAAAGAAAGAAAGAAAGAAAGATAGTTCCAAAAAGCAACACTTGAACTTTCTGTGCTTTAAAATATACGGGAGGTTGTGCATAGGTTATATGTAAACACTACGCCATTTTATATAAGGGACTTGACCATCTTTGGATTTTGGTATCATGGGAGTCCTGGAACCAACACCCCTACAATACCAAGGGTCAACTGTACTGAAATACTTCCAAGTAGTTGGTAAATAGCTCCTGTCTTAAATCAGGTGCCTTACCCCACTCCCCTGACTCTTCCCCAGGATGCTCACAGCTCCCCAGGTCCCAGAAACTGAAGAGTAGTCACCTGACACAACAGAGGATCACCAGGCCCACTGAACGCACTGGCCAGTCAGGGCCCATGCTGTGCTGGTTGTTAATCACATTGATTTCTGAAGCTAATACTAAAGAAGAACAAACTCTGCCATGTTATTTCCAGTCAGTGGCTGGCATTGAATCAGACCCCCGTGCACCAAATATTTCTGACATCTTTCCTATCTGAATGATAAGAATGATTTCTCCCACTGGGAAGTTTCTTATTTTGTATGAGGCAGCTTTGTATCCTGCTGTGATTAGGACGGGATCTTATGTTGGGAGAATTAAACATGGCTGAGCATCATCAATTTTCAGGTTTTTAATGCTCTAATTTTTGATATGTGAACAACAGACATATTAGTAGAGTGTGATCACAGAGATTTTTGCTGGTGTTGGGAAAAGGCATCTGGAAGGCAACTGAAACGATTCATTAAAATTAAGTATTTATATAAGTATATCCGAAAGATAGATGATTCAGAATTTTCCCAGGATATCTGTGTTCTTTTGATATTCCTTAGAAATTTGAGATTGTTCAGGGCTTTCTGGATAAAAATGAACATCGTACACATATGAAATACTTTTAGAAAACTATATATTTCTGAATAATAATTTCTAAAATATTAGTATGATTTGGCCAAAGTAATTGAATTTGGATAACCCTAATGAAGTCAGTCATTCAGTCTTCAGTCTTCAGTCTCAGCCCATGGCTTCCAACTCAGTTATGGCTGATCTTAGTAATTTACTCATAGTCAGAAAAGTTTTTAATGCCTGAAAGACTCTGGTTTACAAATTAAACTCTTGAGAAAGTCTATTCCTCAGTGTTGCTGAGAACTATCTTAATGGGGCTTGCTCATTTACCTGTCACACGTCAAGATTTTTGTATTTGGTAAAGCGACCCAACTGAAGTTGTCTTTGTATTGTTCAGAGTAGGTAATTTCAGATTTCTAGTATCAGGACTATATCCCAAAGTTTATCCCGATCTGATTGCCCCCCCCCCTTTTTTAACTGTATTATAATTTTGTTTGGAGAGGGGAGGTAATTAGGTTTGTTTGTTTATTTATTGGAGGAGGTACTAGGGATTAAACCCAGGACCTTGTGCATGCTAAGCATGTGCTCTACCACTTGAGCTATATCCTCCCCCGACCTTTTAAAAACAACTTTACTGTGGTATAATTTCTCTACGGTAAACTACATATTTTCACATGTTCAATTTGATGAATTTTGATAGATGTATACACCTATGAAACCACTGCCACAATCAAGATTGAACCTTGATAGACCATGAAATCTTTTCAGTAAAAGTGATTTGCTCCTTCAGAATCCCTAGTTCATTCTTGTGATACCCCACAACCCCGTCTCAGTCCTTTTCTTTTTTTCTCCACCCTAGAGCCACATTTTCCAGCGCATTTTCCAACATCTGTTCCGATAGCTAAACCTGTGATGGGCTTTGGATTCTATGTCAGACGTTCAGGCTACTTCAATTTTTTGTAGCCCTTAAGAAATGAAAAACTTTCATAGCAAGATTTTTATACTTAACCTGTTAATGAATGTAATACAAAAGCTTGCAATATTATGCTGTAGACAAGATAATTTCAGGATTCATGGAACACATTCAGTTCACATCACACTGGAAGTAGTATGGTCTGATACTGGGGCACTAATTTGAAATTCCATGAACTTCATTCAGTACCTTTATGATGTGCCTAGGACTTTAGTACAGACAACCTCGTTTGGATATGACCTCAGAAGACTACAACTGAGGGCTTTTGTGAATGTGAGGCCCCCTGCCACCTGCAGAGACCATTTCTGTGACCTGTTCTATCTTTCAAGAATGTATCTTTGCCTCTGAGTTTTGAAGCTGGAGTAACATTTATTTCACATTTATGTCAATGAAGACTATATTTTGCTCTCTTTGTGAAGAGAACTCATTAGTTTCAGTACATGACCTTATGAAACCAGTTACACTTGTTTCAGCGGAGCTCTTAGGGGAATTGTTTAGGTTTACTCTTCCAAGCATTTCAATTCAACAAATCCTCTTTATATGGCTGTAATCCTCTGCCAGGCTGACTCACCACAGAGGCTTCAGGTGTTGGAAACCTATGCAACATTTATCATCTTAGACATGGCTCCCCAGTGAACGCCTCAGTGGTAATCAAGAGTTAGAAGGAATCATCCTGACACGAAATCTGGTGTCTTTCTACCACTCATCTGCTCCTGGTAGTCTTGACCTGGCTGTGGAGCCGCTGAAGTGCTTTACCTGGGTTATTATTTCTGATTAACAGGACATACTGTTTGTTGATGGAATGACATCTTGATGCGGAGTTGGGGCAGGAAGGTCATTCAGCATGGTAGGATTTCACACAGGCAGATGGATCAGAGGGTGTCCAAGGGGGTCTAAGCTAAAAAGAGTTTTTTGAATTACTTTCAAAGCAATGTTGGTTGGTAGGAGGGGAAAAAGACTAAGAAGAATAAAAAGGAAAGTATATAAAGGTAACAGGCTGGGAAGAAGTGTTGTAAAGCAGTGTTTTAGAGTTTTATGCAGTTTCCACTGCCTCAAATCTACTTTTCATTTTTCTTGTCTTCACTTTGGCTGATGGTAGATATTATTTAGCCTTCATTTTTCTTCATAATGGCAAATATAATCATATTCAGCCATTAAAAGTGACAATGAGTTTATACACTCTTTCAAACCTTTAAAGTACTTATAGCCCAGGAGATAGGAGAGACACTTGCACCTCAGAATTCCTAGTTATGTCTTCCCCATTCCCTTTTTGACATGAGAACTCCTGCTCCTAGGGTGACTCCAGACCTAGTGTCATAGTGTCTTGCATTTACAGTGAGGTCATGACATTCTAGGATTTGGAGGGTGAATGTCCTGTACTTTCATTCCTACTGAAGCGAAGCCTCAAGTGGTGCTTTCTCAGGGCTGAGGCGAGGGCACAGAAGAGATAGATCAAATGCGGACCTTTTATTAATAGCCACTCTGTCATGTCCAAATTAGATTAGTTTTTTCCTTTGTCGCAGTCCTTGGAATGAAAGCTATGCTGGCCGTATTGTTCTACTTGGTCTGGAGGGAGGATGGGAGCCACTATCTTGATCCCAGGATTTTCCTGGGCCTTCTTGGGGAGTCACAAGATGGTGGGCCATCCAGCAGGTGTGCTAGAACTCAGTGCACAGCTCTGCAGATGTAATCAGACCCTGGAAATCTGGAGAACTCTAGACCTGAGGAATTATACTTTACTGGAGAATTTCCTGGAGCCCTAGGGAATGGGGACCCTGTAGCCTGTGGAGACCATCCTGCCAGGGAAGGGAGCAGGGTGAAGGAGGGTGAAGACTGGACATGAACTTGGAGAGTCAAATGAAATATTTAGTCTACCAAGGATAGGATAATTTATCTGTCCCTTAAACTTCATAATCTTTAAGACAGACACTTTTTATCTTATGTGGTTCTTCTCCCTGCCCATATTGTATTGTTTATTAAGTCAATTATATTGAAAATCTTTATATTGCAAGACTGGGACTACCGTAGCACTGAACAGAGTCTTGTGTAATGGATTTTCAATAAACACTTATTAAATGAATGAATAATAAGTCAGTGAATAAGAGAATTTATTTTTCATGTCTTGAAAATGATTTTAATTTTGTTTATGATTTTTTGACATCAGAGGAAAGGCAGCTAGGTAAACAGACCTTTCCAAATACTTTATTGCAGGCACAGATTTGTGTCTTATCGAGGGATTGGATATAAGGCAGGTCTTATTTTTGTCTGAAGTAGCACTGTACAGTACAACTTCCTGCAGTGCAGTAGAACTTACTGCAGTGATGGAAATGTTCTGTATGTGTACGCACCAATGTACTCACTAATCATAAGTGGCTATCGAGCAGTTGAAATGTGGCAAGTGTGACTGAGAAATTGAATTATTAATTTTATTTTATTTTAGTTAACCTAAATATAAACTTAATAAGCCACAGAGAGCTAGTGGCTGCCATATAAAGCACAATTTTAAAGAATTACATTTACACCAAAATTCAGATATTTTGTAAGCCAATATTAATAAATGAAATTCAATACCAAAGGATTGTGAATTCAAGCAGTGTTGTACATCCCCTGCAAAGTTATCCTTTATGTAGATTTTTTAAAAACCTTAGGTTTTCTGTAGTATGAAGATGCCTATTTTTTCCCCCCTAGAGGGGCATCCCCATATTCCTATATAACTTGTCCAAGATTTTTTTCAGAGAGTGCTCGAGAAATGCTGTTAACCATGATGACAAATGTTGATTTCCCATGTGGCAGATTTTGATGATTGCCAGATGTGGGGAGTTTGTGACCAGATATGTGAAGATCGAATTGGCCATCACCGGTGCCACTGTGTGGAGGGGTATACCTTGGAGCATGAGCGGCGTTGCAAAGCTGATACTTCGTGTGAGTAGTTAAAGGACACGTGTTTCTGAGCAGTCAGCTTTGGACTAATATCCTCATTCCATAGCAGACGACAAAAGAAATATCGGCATTGATGCAGATGGCGGGTTTTTATCATCACAAATCAGGAGTGGCCCCTGCTGTCAGAAGACTGGGTCAACATATACTTTGGTTATTAGGGACCAATTTGTGGATTAATAGGTTTTTTTTTTTAAATTATTGATTGCTTGTTCACTTTGGGCCTCTCCTATGTTTAATTGTGGGATAGATTTCATACATATATTTGACCTACTTTTAATTAATTTACTGACCACAAGATGCCAAGTATCAATAAGCATTGCTTATGCAAAATTTAGCGATGGTTCAAAGTGGACCTGCTAAATTTAGATTACAATTTGTGAAAATGCCCTCATTCTGAGAGTACTATGGTAGAGAAAAGTTATGGAGAAAGTCTGTTAAAAAAAAATTGGGCCTCCCAAAGCATTTTTGCCATTATGGATTTCTGGGTAATAAGATTTTGACTTTACTCTTTAAAAAAAAGTGACTTTGTTGGCTTTCTGAAACTTATCTACCTGCCTGGTCTATGATTGGACTATTTTCTAGTTGTTTTTGTGTAGAAATACCTGATTTGTTGTGGACTAACTTTCAGATATGGCTGATTTTTAACAATTACATTTATTTATTTTAGAACAAGTATATTCATATATTCAAACATTTTACATTATAAGAAGATATATAATAAAATATATCCCCTTTCTCTGCGCCCTCTGTCTAGTTTCCCACTTCTCTTCTCCTATGGATAATCACTATTTACTTCAATTATCAAGATTGTTAAGTGTGTAAATCAGAATATAAAATCTAGATATTTAATCCTATTTTTACATATGTGGTAGTAAACTGTACAGTTCTGCGTCTTGTTAATGTTGCATACTATATTTTCAAGAGCTTTCCATATCAACACAGAGAGCTGTTTTTCATTTTTTGTTTGTTTGTTTCTATAGTGGCATAATGTTCCATTTTGGGGATGTACCTAATTTATTTAACTATTCCCCTACTTAGGGATTTTCACATTATTTCTTACCCTATATTGCAAATGAGACTTCAGTGAATAACTTTATTCATTTTGTATTCTCGGAAGTATGTGATTATAGCAGATTTAGATCCACCGTTGCCATTTTTCACAGAGTGGTTTTCCCCATTAATCCTTATATTTCATAGAATAATGTGTTCTGTATTTCACACAATCTGAAAGTGCACCTGGGGTAAGCTGCCCATACTATCAAGGATTCTCAATAATACCTGATGTATTGGACTCAGTGTCACTGGACTAGCAATCAGGACACTAGAGTTCTTGGCAGAATCTGTTCCTAACATGTGGTGATTTTGAACACTTCATTAAGCATCTTTTGCCTCAATTTGCCCATTTGTAAAATGGGTAGAATGACACATATGTCTGCCTCAAGTTTTAAAGCCAGGTAAGAAAATATAGTTGTAAGTTGCTTCATCATCTTTGTTCACTTGAAGGAATGATAATGCCTTCCTTTTTCCCACTTAGCTGGTGAGGCCATGGTTATCTTCTCCAACGGTCGGGATTTGCTAATGGGTAATATTCATGGAAGCGCCTTTCAGATCCTGGTAGAGTCTCAAAATCGTGGATCGGCTGTGGGTGTGGATTTTCACTATGCACTACAGAGAATCTTTTGGACTGACACTGTGCAAAATAAGGTAAATAGAAATTTCTCTAGTATAGCTTGCGAGCTGATAGAACCCCAAGCACAAAGTGTTGATAGTTTTTCATTTTGGGGGGAGTAAAGGGGAAAGTACCATTGTTTTCTAACAAAAAAGGCCCTTGAGATATTTTATGTCAATCAGCACCTTTTACAGCTATACTGTTACATGTGACCTATTAAACAAAGGAGTCTACTATATGGTTTAGCCTTGAGCAACTTTTAATTTTATTCGAAATGGAGTCCAAAAGCCTAATTAAAAGAAATAGTAGACATTCTTTCAAAACTGGGAAGATATTTGGTAGTAATTTTTGAAACTTGATCATTTAAAATGTAAAAAGTACTCTGCTTTCCTGGATGATAAAAATCAGATTTTACCTGCATCTTCTAAATGGAACCGTAATTGAAGACTGGGTAACAAATATTGACAGTATTTTGTTTAGCAGCCAAAATTTCATTATGCTCTCTTATTTGCAAAGTGTGATGGATCTGATTTCAGCTTTGAGTAATGCAATGGAGATTTTTAAAACATAAATTTTAAAGACTCCTAAAGAGTTATGGAATTTCATTTCTTCCTCTTAACATTTCCTTGTACCATTAATAAAAGTCTAATTCAGCTAACTGATAACTTGCATAAACTTTCTAAAAATCAAGAATTTAGATTACTAGCAGATCTGATTTAATTACAGCTAAAAATTGAAACCAAAACTACCACCACCTCCTCCGCAAAATTCACATAGAATTAAACTTTTGCTAACTACCAAGAATTAGAAATCCAGGATTTTTTTTTTAAACCCAAACTTGAAAAATATTTGCCTTACATACTTTTAAAGAAACCCCCTCTCACCAGGCCCCCCAGTAACCCTCATGTAAAATAGCAAGTCTCCAGTGAATTCTTTTTTTTTTTTTTTTCAGTCCGAATGACTGATTTGTACACCAAAGATCAGTACCTGGGATGAAGTATAGGAAAACTGCTCATGTTAGTTATGCTTAAGAAGTGTAATAATTTTGGTTTTTCTTTCAGGTTTTTTCAGCTAGCATTAATGGTTTAGATATCCAAGAAGTTCTCAATGTTTCTATTGAGGACCCAGAGAATCTGGCTGTGGACTGGGTAAACAATAAACTTTATGTTGTGGAGACCAGCATCAACCGCATAGACATGGTAGACTTGGATGGAAGCCAACGGGTTACCCTTATAACTGAAAATTTGGGGCATCCTAGAGGGATTGCCCTGGACCCAACTGTTGGGTAAGTGATATGAAAACATACTGATTCTAGTATTTTTTTTGGAGTTTTATTTCTCCTCCATACACAAAATATCCATTGGAATAACTGAAGGTTAATCCTGATTTTTTTTAGGCTCTGTACTCTAGAATCCATGTTTATTTCATGTCTCTATTCATAGAAGCTTTAAAGGAGTTGGCTAAATAACATCCCACTTGAAGATATGTAATCTAAGCACACCTACTGGTGTACTAAAAATATGTGATGTTTTGGGGTACAAATTTTGTTCTTAGTGTTTGTCACATTTTCCTGGCTGAAAGACTGGACCCTGTGTTCTAACTCAATCTAATACTATTGTCACAACTAAACCATTATTAAAGATGATCACTGACATAAATTCATTGTAAGGTTTTTTGGTGGTGGTGGTTTTTTTTTTAATAGGAGGAATAGAACTATCCCTTTTAGTGATTTCTTTTTAGAAACTGAGGTTAAGATGTCAACGCTAATACCTTATTACACGTTGTCCAACTGTGTGTGAATCAGCCCAGCAAGACTGATGATGCTTACGTGTCTCCAGGTGTAAATAAAAATTTTCCTGATTTGCACATTTGAGAACAGTTACGGGAGACTAGCTTTCTCCCAGACTTTTCACAGTTGGGTCTTAAGAGCCTTGGATGGACTTGAGGCTACTTAAGTGTTGGTAAATGGTGATTATTCATTTCTACTTCATGATATCAGTTGTCCTTCCTTGAAAATGATGCATGTGTTCTCTAGACTATGCCTTCCTTAAAGGAAGGAAATGGCTTGATAGCCTTTTTACAGCCTTTTGCTGGCTGTGAAAAAGAGAAATGAAAGATGGAGCCTGGGAACAGGGGAGAAAGTTAAGAAGTTAAGAAGGTAGATATGAATTTTTTTTGCCTGCCAGTTAGTCCGTTTAAATGGTTGTTTAAATGGTCCGTTTAAATGGAGTTGTTGATAATCCTGATTGGCCCTCAGAATCTCTGATTTTTAGTACTTTTTAATTTCTGTATTATTTTAAAGCCCCATGGTTTTCTAACTAGCTGCAGGAAATTTCCATTGATCCAAACACACAATCTCAAAAAATATTTTCTAGGTAAACTTGTAAAATACCTCTTTCTTTCAACTTTTATTTTTCTTTTGTAGTTATTTATTTTTCTCAGATTGGCAGAGCCTTTCTGGGGCACCTAAGATAGAACGGGCTTTCATGGATGGCTCCAACCGGAAGGACTTGGTAAACAGAAAGCTGGGATGGCCTGGTGGGATAACCCTGGATATGTTATCAAATCGTGTTTACTGGGTTGATTCCCGGTTTGATTACATTGAGACTGTAACTTATGATGGACTTCAAAGGTAAGAATTATTTTTTATAACTTTATAAGTTTGGGGGAAAGTACATAAAATTTATGGAGAGGGATACTGAAGGACTAGACTCAAACTATTGGTCTGTTGGTTGACATTCTAACTGGAATGGTCTTTGCGTTGATATTTGCATGATGTGACCGGCTCTGAGTTTTAACTTGTGTTCTATAATGACACTCATTAAATACTGCATAGAGCATTTGTTCTGTTCTTTGATATCTCTTCTCCACGCCCTCCTTCCCTCCCAGAAGCAGCACATGGATTTCATTAACTCGAGAGTCCATTTGTTTCTCTGGGTCCCTTATTGTTTGTTTCCAAAGATCACTTTATCGTTTAGCTTTCTAAATTTCCCCCAATAAA
Source organism: Vicugna pacos (assembly GCF_048564905.1). Taxonomy (NCBI): domain Eukaryota; kingdom Metazoa; phylum Chordata; class Mammalia; order Artiodactyla; family Camelidae; genus Vicugna; species Vicugna pacos. Next base: position 42,694,985 of record NC_132991.1, on the reverse strand, counting down.
TAAATAAATTTTATTATTTAGCATTATCTGGTGGGAATTAATTGGATTTCACACTGCTCGTAATTTATTTCAAATTTTAAAGGAAATTCTGACTTTTTATCTGGTATACTTCAAAGATATTTAAACAATATTTGAATGTAAACTATGGCATACTTTTTTCCTTTGTCGTCTTGGTCTGATTAGGGCTTACTATAAATTAATTAAATTATTAACTGTTTTAGATTTTTTTGGTATTTTCAAAAACTGGTGAAAATATGGTCTTGAAATTTTGAAAAATTACTCTAGACAATTTGATTTTTCCAAATGACTTAATTTTATTATTTTCTTGATGAAAGGAATATTATAGTTGGTTTCTCCTTTCTATTTTGTAAGTATGGTATCAGTTTGCCACTGTGTTTTCTATTCTTAGAACAATCTCTACTTGGTTAAATGAAGTGATTGAATATTAAGGTTGTGACTTCTTGTCACTGAAACTGATTCCCATAGTGAGAATATGAATTAATTTGATGAAAAAAGTAATCATATAAGTCATAAAAACAATCAAGAAATTGATAAATTTTTTTCTTTTTCATGGGTGTTTTGGTGTTTGATAGTCTAAATATTTTTTGCTAAGGTTAAAGTAAAACATAAAAGATAAAAATCAATGGAATTTCAGGAATAGTCAAGTGGTTTGCTGGCTGTGAAGTAACATTGAGGAAATATCAAAACTCATGTGTACAGCCAAAATCATAAAGTCATTGCTTCTTGCTTTGCCAGCAGGTGGCATTCAGATTTCTGGAATTTGCCAACTGAAAAAGAAAACCACGAATTTTAATATGCCATGTCACTATTGAGTGTTTCAAAATTTGCACTAACTCTCCACTGTGGATTTGTTTCTTTTGCCTTCTGTGTGATTCCCAGTGTCAATGTCTTTAAGTCTGTTTTTAGAACTCTGTTGTGCTTTTTAGTCCTCTGGGGCTGTGAAGATTTTTTCTCTGAGGCCTTTCGGCAAAAGAAAAACAAATAGGAGTTTTCTTTCACGAACCATCCTCCACTTCACTTTATGTGGCCTCAGTGAATTACTGTTTATGTAGATGCATCATGGCGGGCAGTGTTGATTTCCTCCTCTTGCCAAGCACCTCGTACTAATGTTATCTTCCATTTCAGCATCTCTGAGCACTCTGCCTCCACTACAAATATGATCAGCTGATAGTTTCATCAAGCAGAGGCAGAACAGTGGTAGTCCTGCTTTTTGCTCTCCCTAGAGTAACATCAGGAATAGGTCTGTGTGTTCGCTGTGGGTTGAATCCTCCCATTCTCTGTCCTGCTCCCTAATGGCTGAGCAGTGGTCCGTGGTGTGGTATGAAGTGGATGTTGAAGGCATCTTCTACCAGATTCCTAACCCCTTATTACACTCTTTCCCCTATGGATTTCAAAATGATATTTCACATCTTAGCCCTTTTATATTTGGGGCAACCTTAAAAGATCAAACAGCAGGTGAGAAAGTAGTAATTTTTAAAAAATGTAGGATAAGCTAGGACGGGGACAGGAATTTAAGTGCCAAGGCTCTTTTCCAAGAGGCACATGAAAAGCCTTCTATCAGAGGTAGCTGAAATATACCTGCATCTTAAAATGTGTGTTGTCTATATAGTCTATATTTGTACCAATACATTTATTTAGCTTTTTAAGCATTTACTTGAACTAATTTCACTATTAATCAAAATATTGTATGGTATATGTTTTTCATAACAGGAAGACAGTAGTTCATGGAGGCTCAAACATTCCTCATCCCTTTGGAATAAGCTTGTTTGAAGATACTGTGTTCTTTACTGACTGGACAAAGATGGCTGTAATGAAGGCAAACAAGTTCACAGACTCCAACCCACAAATATACTTCCAGTCTTCCCTGAGGCCTTTTGGAGTGACTGTTTACCATTCCTTAAGGCAGCCCTATGGTATGCCCCAGAACAGTTGAAAACCCTCCTTGGTACTGGCCTTGGTAGAAAGATTTTCTCAAAGCTCTCATGAGATTTGGGTGGCATCCTCAGATATATGATGGGTTATCTAGAGAGTTAAACCCTCTGAAATTGGCTTTGCAGATCATGGACATTCTGGAGGAACTGATGTATTTCAGAGTTAAAATGCCAAATCTACAGGGAACTACCTGGCACTTGCAATGTACCACATCCTGTCTACAGGCTGGGTAAAGAGCAGCAAACAAACCAAACTAAAATACCCATTCTTATGCTATTGGAAGAAACCTCCAAATTCAACCCTCTACTATGACAGTCGAGGAAGCTGAGGCCCAGAAGACAATGCTATACTTAAGTGGTCATTTTAGGTAGCATCAGAGCTATTTTCTTCCTTCTCTGTTGTATATTTATGCCGCCTGTTATTTGGTTTGCATTGGCTCTGCCATAGGACAGCTGGGTTTGGTATCTCTCAGGTTGATCACTTATCAAAAAAAAGAAATATTTTGATTCAGACACTGTATTGTTTGTTTTAAGGTTTTAAATTGACATGACTGGACTGCATAGAGCTCTTTTCTGTATTTGCTCATGCATCAAAGAAAAGAAGCAATAAACTAGACTATGTTGGAGGAAAGCTTAATATCATATCAGTGAACAGTAATCAGAAAAAGACAGATTTCACTTTAAAACTCTAGTAAGTGATGGTGTTAGCTTTGGGATGGAAAAAGACTATAAAGTAATTAGGTTGATTGGGAAAAAAAAAACACAACCAACCAACCAACCACCAGAACTGATAGACTCGGATGGCTTATCCTTCCATGTAGTCACCCTAGGTAAACGAATACTGTAACTGAAAACAGATTGGAAAATACTTATTTGGAATAATCAGTTCATGAGCTACTAAATTCACATCTGCCCTTGACCAAAAATATTACCCAGTTTTATCATGCAAATTATTTCTGTTATTTGCCTCAGAATGACACCTGCCTATGTTTCTCCAAATTAATTTAACCGAGAAGGTAAAGAGACTATATTAAAGGCTAGGAAGACAGTTTTAAAAGCAGACATTTTTAGTTATGATAGCCTTGTGTACAGTGAGCTTCCCTAGGTCCCTGCCTTGAGAGTGGTTCTCGGGGGTCTAAACTGGTTTGTGTTTCAGGCATGTAGGGTTTTGGAATCAGATCTGGATTTGAATGCTAGTTTAGCTGTTTAGCTGCTGAATAATCTTGGGCAAGTTGCCTAGCCTTTTGGAGCTTTAGTTTCCTTTTCTGTATAATTGGGATAATAGTGTTTGCCTCTAAAGAGTCATTGATTGTAAGTTGTCTTACAAAATAAGCATCCAGTGAGTTATAGTTATTTATTATATACAAATGGTAAAAACGACACTAGAGTTGTTTGGGGTATAGTTAAGTTTTTTAATCACCGAGGCTGGGAGATCCAGTCTGGTATGGTTATTGGGGGTAGAAGAAGCCCCGAAGTTATCTAGTTGTGGAAACCCTGTTTTTTGCCACCACCAGTTTGAGAGTAGATACGAGAGCAAAATGAAATTGGGAGCAGCTAGATGTAGGTGTATTCAGTAGCAACCAGTAGTGATGTCCCCAAGGAGTTTGAAACCCATTTCACCCACAGGGCTCAAAATGGCTTCATATGCCTGGGAGAATTATGCATTTCTAATTGAAATTTAACCATGTGCATTTTTTCCTCCAGCTGACAGTCCATGTGGAAATAACAATGGGGGCTGTCAACACATCTGTGCCCTCAGCCACAGAACAGATAATGGGGGTTTGGGTTTCCGTTGCAAGTGCAGGTTCGGCTACATTCTGGATACGGATGAACGCAAGTGTGTTGGTAAGAAATCAGTTTTGGACATTCTTTCTGACAGTCAGCACAGGGGTCTGTGTTGCTCTTGGACTGGGCCAGCTCCCTGTCTTCACTTCTTTACAGCAAATAAGCTTTTGGTAGCTCCCAGGGTGATTTCCTTGGTAGGAACCATTCGCTTTCTACAAAGAGCTGTCTTTGAAGATGTAGATTTCTGTCTTTTGTCTCCTTCCTGAAATCTTTGTTTCCTTTTTAAACTATGCTCTTGAAATTCCCTAAGATATTATCTTGAGTTCTTTTCTCTATCATGTACATACTTTTCTCACTTCCGATGTTAGCGTTAATTTTAATGGGAAGCACTTCCAGTCACTCTTATTGACCTCTCCTAACTCACCGCTTTTGCCTCTTTGAGTCGGGTAATCACATCTTGACCCTCCCTGGCTTTATTGCTGTATTCTAAACTCCTGAATGTTGAGGTGGCTCATTTCTTTATCTAGTTTTTACTCATCAGTTCAGATTTCTCTTTATATTTGCTTCTATGGTCTGGGTTTCATTTTTCCTGTCCTCCTCTGTGGTCACCTACCCACCTACCCATCTAGTCATAATTAAATTGCCTGGGCCTCGGCTGCTTATGAAATGCACTCCTACAATATTTGTTTCTCTTACTTTCCGTTTGACAACTCTACTTTTTAATGACTTTGGCAAATTCTTACTCCCCAGATGGTGCTGCTTCTGGCTTAGGATGTAAATTCTCTTATTTTAACTCAGACAAATTTGTTAATCTTGCTAGTGATCCTAGATTCTGATAAAAATCGCCCTCATTAAAAACAAACAAACAAGCAAACAAACATGTGTTTCTAACTATTATACTGACATTATATTGTGTAATAATTTTGCTTTTAAACTCCTCCTGCAGTTTTTATCTTTGTCTTGGGTATACCTCCTTAATCGCTCTCTTTTTGATTTCCTGACATGCTGTCACTGTCTCCTTCTTTGATTTTACACATTACTTTTTCTTTCCTATTTCCTCCATTCGCTCACTCCCCTTCTTCCTTTCCTCCTTTATTTCTTTCTAAACAATTTACTTGGTTTAGCTGTTAATCTTCTCTTTTACTGATCTTAATTCCCCCCAAACTGTAGTAGGATTCTTGGTATAGATCTCTATACATAAGTTAATCTAACTCAAGAATTTTGGTGGAATTACTATGTAGTTAATACTGCTTTAGAAATTAAGCATATGGACACCATCTTTTATATAAATAAATCTTAAGGATAAAATTTTCAGGGAGAAGTACAATTTTAATACTTGCATTGCCTTCATAATTGCTTATGTTTCCTCCCATTACTTCTAACTATGTTGTTTACAGGTTTATTTGTTTATTTCAAGATTATGTTTCAGAATTAGAAAATGTGCTTTATGGGTGTATAATTAATTTCTCTGGAATTCGGAGATGGCAAGAACCATGCTGTGGCTGACTACGTTGTGTTCTCCTTTCTGCAGCTGCTAAGCAGTTTCTCTTCTTTTCATCTGACGTGGCTGTTCGTGGCATCCCGCTTACCGTGTCTAACCAGGCAGATGTCATCCTTCCAGTGACAGGAAGTCCTTCTGTCTTTGTTGGGATTGATTTCGATGCCCAGGAGGGTGCCATCTTTTTTTCAGATACATCAAAAGACCTGATTTCTAAACAAAAGCTCGATGGCACAGGTGAGAATGGGCTTAAACATTTTTTTTTTTTTGCATATCTGTTTTGTCTGTTTTCAACAGTAATACTCATAACTTGCTCAATAAAACTTTGCATTCACTTTTTTGTTTGGAGGGGGCGGTGATTAGGTTTATCTACCTACTTATTTTTTTAAGTGGAAGTACTGGGGATTGAACCCAGGACCTCATGTATGCTGAGCACACAGTCAAACACTGAGCTGTAACCTCCTGCATTCACTTCTTATGTGGGATCTTTTACTAAGCTTGCTAAATACTTTTAGACTGGGAAAAGAAATCTATTTCTTTTCTTATGAATTAAGTCCAAGCAAATACTTTTCCTTTATTTTCAAAATAAGTTATAAATGGGGGTGCATTTTTAAACAAACATTGACATAATTGGACAGTTGCAAATATTAATATTGACAAATTTTAATGTAAAAGGAGTTGATGCTCCATAAAATGAGTGTTGAATGTATGAACACTATTCAGTTGCTTTATGGACTAGATAGAGGCTGTTCCCCATATTCAAGCAGCCAAACTGAGCTAATGGAATGACCTCTCTTTAGGGAGGCTGCACTTCCTAAATGATGGGCTTGGAATAATCATATATATATATTTAAAAGTCATGAATTTTATATATTAATATGGATTTTAAAAAATTTAATGAATTCTGTTAAAAATCTTCATAATCCTCACAGAAAGATATAGTCAGTCACACCTTACCATTGGGTACATCATTGGATGATGGCTTGTTCCAGTTCTTTGATTTTACTACCCACTAATTGGTCAAAATCTGCAGTTTGGGGGGAAAAAAATTGGTAACCAGTATAACAAGCAGTTAAGAGGGCCAGCTCAGGAGCTAGTCTGCCTAGTTTTGCTTCCTGGCTTCTCACATTTCCTAGTTGTGTGATCTTGGATGTTACTTAATTTCATTATACCTCAGTTTCTAAAATCTGTGAAATAGGAAGAATAATACAGGTACTAGATAGCTCATAAAGTTGTGGACAGAATTTTAGGCTAATACATGTAAAACACCTAGAATCATGCCTGGAAAATAGTAAATATTTAGTAAGTGTTAGCCATTACTGTAGCTGTTATCAATGAAAAGCCATATTACCCTGCTCCACCCTGCCCTCAACTCAAAACTACTTGCTAGAGGTAATTGCTTACAATTCTCTAAATGCTTACAATGTTACTGAGTCCAAGCTTGTACTGCTCACTGCATGACAGGCCAGTAAATCAAGATGAGTTGTTGGGACAAGGTATAACGATCTCATTGGGAAAGCCAGCAGACAGAGAAGATAGTGGACTACTGTCCCAAAGGAGTATTTTACCAATCCTTATTACTTATCAGAATTCAGGCTCCTTTTACACTAAAAAGGGGAAGGAGTGTGGTTGGTTGTTGCAAACTTCTAGGTGCCAGAATCCTTTGTTTTTGAAGCTGTCCTGGTACGTCTGGTCACAATGTTCCTATAAACTTTCAACAAGGTAAGTGTTATTCTCTGTCCTGCAACTTTTTATCTCTATATGAATGGAAAAGTCTCAAGGTCAGAGCCTTGAGAATGGGCTATCTTGTATATTCCAGGCTATAGGCAACATTCTTTTACAAAAGGTGCAGAGCCAGCAAGACTCAGCACAGGAAACAGAGCACAAGGTTAGAGATAAACAAATAGATTCAATATGGAGTCAGGTTTATTCTTTGTTACAATACTATGTCTTGATTTGTTACTTTAGACTTTTGCTTCCTTATTATAGATGGGGATTTAGCTCTCTTACATTCCCTTCCACCACCTTCCCTCCCTGCACTCTCCCTAAAACACTGGATTGTAATTTTTGTTCACTGCTAAATCAAGTAGTATTTTGTGGTGACATTTTTTTGAACAAATTTTGAGTTTTTTCCTGAAGTTGATAATTGCTCCATCTTCATTTGCTTTGTTTTCAATATAACTATCATTTATTTCCCCTCAGTGTTCCAACAGATTTGTCAAATGCTGTCTATCTATCAAGTACAAACAACTTATGATTTTTTTCCCCCTCTGGAGTCTTCTATGTTCTGTTCAGGTGGATCTGCACACAGCTCTTATCTTCCCTCTGCCACTTTCCTATGCTGAATCTCCTGTTTCTGGCAAGCATTTGTTTCTCTTTCCAGATTTATTTCCTTATTTTGCCAAAACGCATTCTATATTAGCTTCTTAAGAGGAATGAGTAGGATGGTATATATTTTGAGTTGCTGAATGTCTGAAAGTTTTGTATTTTTTTATTGAGTTATAGTCAGTTTACAATGTTGTGTCAATTTCCAGTGTAGAGCACAATTTTTCAGTTATACATGAACATACTTACATTCATTGTCACGTGAGCTGCCACAAGATCTTATATATATTTCCCTGTGCTATGCAGTATAATCTGGTTTATCTATTCTACATATACCTGTCAGTATCTACAAAAGACTGAAAGTTGTTTCACCCTCCAGTTTGCTTATTTGGCTGGATATAGTGTGAAAGTAATTGTATCTCAGAAATTTGAAGACATTGGTGCTTTCTCTATTCTAGTACCCAGTGTTGAGAAGTCCTACTCCATCTGGAGTAGTGTTTATGTGTATGTGCCCTTTTGAAGAGGTAGTAATCATTGTTTTATTTTTGTTCCTTTCTGAAAACTTTTAGAATCTTTTTGTTATCACTTTCATCTTGAGATTTATGTCCTATTCTGGGAATTTTCTTAGAATGTTAGATCAATCATCTATTTTTTTTTCTTTCCTAGTTTTCATCTCTATCCTTTTGTTCTACTTTCTGTGAGGTGTTTTTTGTTTTGTTTTGTTTTGTTTTGCATGTTAGTTTTAGCCTTTCTATTGGATTTTTAATTTCATGTATAATATTTTCAACATGGAGGAGCTCCTTCTTGTTCTCTGATTACTTCTTTAATCAAGTAAAACCTGTTCTTGCTTCATAAATTCAGTCTTAGTTTATGAAGATATTAATTACATTTAAAAAATAGGTCTTCCCCTTTCCGTTTTCTTTGGGTTCCTTTTTCCTTTTAATTTGTTTTCAACTTTCTTTTCCATGAAGGAAACTTTCTTCACATTTTTTCAACCCTTGTTTGATATTAAGAGCAAAGCTATAAAAAGCTGACCAGGAGGCTGTAGGCATGGATGGGCCTCATCAGCTGGTGATAAGGCAGCCTTTTTGCTGGGGAGCTTCCAAATGTCAGTATTAGAAAATCCTTTCTGGAGATAGTCAGTTTCTCCCTAAGTAGATGTGTCCATTCTCCCTGCTGGGGAGGGGAGGAAGAGGGAAAATCTGGGATCTGGGAGTAGTTCAGAGGACAGGGAGCTGAGGCTCGTTCAGTTCAGTGTTCACATAATCCCCCTGTACTCACTCCTGTGTTCACCCCAGCCCCTTGCTGTGCAGGGTGTCTTCAACCCACAGCCTCTCTGCTTCAGTTCCTCCAGAGAAGAAAATCTCTTGTCTGTTAGAAGAGGTAGATGAAGAGGAGTGGCATAGATGCTCAGGGTCTGGGAGGGACCTCTGGGTCTAATTGCTCCTGATAACAACTTTTTAATTGGCCCCTTAGTGTTCACCTCTGCCTTTTTCAAAGCCTGGTGCGTCTGAGTGCAAATATGCTGAGGTTTCTGCGTGTGGGTATTGAATCTCCCCTCTGCTGGTAGCCGCTCCTTTCCCTTGGTGACTTACCTCTTCTCCAGTCTCTCTTTCTTCCAAACTTTGTGGAAATTGTTCATCTGCTGTTCTTTTATTGTCATTATTAAAAGGAATTTGGAAGGAAGAGGAGATAAACATAGTGGTCAGTCTGGTATTTTGAACCGGAATGTGTCTTTTCTGAGGACTAGAATTAGGTCTACTGAGCCTCAGGCAGGCTAAGTCTCCTGTAGATGCCTCCACAGGCCAGCTTCCTTCTGCTTTGACAAATGGAATTCTCATCATTTTTTTTTTCAATCAATTTCAAGATCACATGCTCAGCAAGTTTCCTTTTAAAATACTCATAGTTAGTGATTAAACTCCTTATGCTCTGGTGAGGGAGATATTTCATTGCTCTGTTTTTTGAGTGAGAAGATCAAGTGTCAATGAGTTTACATGCAAAAACTGAATTGTCAGAAATCAAATTGAAATCAAGATTGGCTGAATGAAGTCCTCAGGGAACTTGCTCCATCAATTCTCCCTTCTCTTCTCCAACTTCTCTTTTTCTGACTTTCCATCAGATATGCTCAAGTCTCTCCTACCCTAAAAAACCCTCAGCTCACCCTCTACACCATGTTCCTCTCTAGTTGCAGCCGCCTCTCCTCAACTGCATGGACTAGTACCTTAAAAGATTGATCTACACCTGTCCTTACTTCCACATTTCTCACCTCCCTGCAGTCTGCACACTAAATTCCTGGAAACCCCTCATCCCAGTCACCTCTAGTCTCTTTGTTATAAAAATTTTCAGTCCTTATCTTTGGCACGTTAGTCATCTTCTTAAAATGACTTTTTCCCAGGACAACATACTCCTGGATTTCCTTCTACTTCATAGCCATTCTTTCTAGTACTCCTTAGCCATCTTTTCTGCTTTGCCAGTCCTATACATAAGTGTGATTCTAGTGTGCAACATTGGTTCTCTTTTCTTCTGCGTCTTCTGCATAACTGTGCACCTTCCATGTCTTTGGTTACCATCCGTGTGATAATTATAAGTCAGTGCAGGGAGGCTAATGATAGGTCATTTTCTGAATCTTTTTCCTCCTAACCTGGGGAATGAAGGAAAGGTCAAGGAAGGCTTCTTGCTGGTGGCGATAAAGTCTTTTATCCAAGCTCTCTCTGAAGTTCAGGCTCATAGCACCAACTGCCCTTTAGATCGCTCACCCAGATAACCTGCAACCACCTCAGAACTGAATGTTTAAATGTTCACCTTATTCTGCTTCTCCAGACCTCCTACCTTAGGGGAGGAGCACGACCACTCACCTCTTCCTTCCCCACCCCCCACCTCCCAAAATCTGGTGGTCATCTGAACTTCTCCCTTTCTTTTAGCCTCTATCGTTAACTCATTAATCTCCAGACATGCTCCAGAATGTGTGGAATTCAGTCTCTCCCTCCCACTTCCAAGTCTTTGCTCTCCGACAGCCCCACATCCACCACTGCCTTTGGGAAACCTCTCCACGCCTCTGCTTTGCTGTGCGCTCCACTCGGATGGAGTCTGTGCTCGCATGCCCTCGCGTGCACTCCTCTGTCACAGTACCCATTAGTCTTTTATTTTTTTCCATTTGGCCTAATTGCCTCCCCTCCACCTCTCCCTCTTCTTTATAGATACCTTGACGACAGTGTCCCTGTTTCCTTCAAGATGCTTCTCTTTTCTATGACTCAGTTTCCTCATCTGCAAAATAGGGTTAATAATAATTCCTACTGTTGAGATGTTGTGAGGATGGATGAGTTCACCTAAAGTACCCGGGCCAGTTCTGGGTGCAGAGTAAGTGCTCAGTATAAACTATGATTATTGATACTATGAGCAATATTATGTTTCCTAAATGTTTATCATGGTGTCTAACACACAGAGCTTTCTTTTTTTACAATTTGCTAAATAAATGAATGGAAAAAGCACTAGGATTGTTTTCCTTCCTTCAAAATAAAAAGGTGTGATTGTTTACTCTTATTCACATTTTCTTTAATCAAAAAAGAAAAAAGAGGGCAAAAGCCATAAAAAAAATTCACAAAGAAGAAAGTGATCTCTTTTTTCCCTGTACCTAGTTCTGATTTCCTTTCTGGTTGCTGGTCTTTTCCAAACTTGGCAACTTTGTGGCTATGACAGACTGTTGATGAGAAGGTTGGGCCGTAATACCTCACAGATACCCCCAGTCGTACCTGGCGGTGTCAGCTTATCAGCACTGTCTGTGGGTGGTGGTTGTGAGTATGTGAACTCAGGTATCTTTTCTTCAGATGTTCTGCACTGAGAAATTTTTTTCTGGGAGGTGGAACAAGGGAGTAAATCCCGGCCAGATCACTCCTGGTTCTATTTATCAGAATCATATCTATTCTTTGAGATCCAAACTTTTGGGAATGGAAAGATTTTAGGTTTATCTCTTGTGATTGCTGTGCAGTTTACAGTTTTATTTTAAAAATAATTGCTGAAATCGTCTCTAATTCTCACACAAAGTTTAAACATGCAGTGGTAGGAAAATGTATGTCATATAAGATATGCTGACTTTAAACCATGCCCATGTTTTTATTTACAGGAAGAGAAGTTATCACAGCTAACAGGGTGCCAAGTGTTGAAAGTCTGAGTTTTGACTGGATTTCAAAGAATCTCTATTGGACAGATGCTTCTTATAGGAGTGTCAGTGTCATAAAGCTAGCTGATAAATCGAGACGCACAATCATCCAGAATTTAAATAACCCACGATCAATCGTAGTTCATCCTGTTGCTGGGTAAGTGTGTTCATGTTTTCCTAAGAGCTTGAAGCTATGTGTCTTTTATAGTCATTGAAAAGTGATGTCATAGGGATTTGGCAAATTCAGTAAATACAAGATTGAACTATGTAAGTTGAAATCACCTTTCGTTGTATCCCTTTAGTATACGCTGAAGTGATCACTCTATCTCCTTCATCAGACTTTCTCCTAAATTTTGGCTTTCCCAGCCTTCACAGAAATGTGAATTTTTCTCATAGTTGTAGATGACCAAACAATGTGATACAGATTCAGTTGGAGAAGGAATGAATATGTAGCAGAATTATCAGGAAAGGCTCAAATTCTTTCTCTGCTTTAATGTGCTGCTATAAAGCTTACCAAAATGTACTTAATCATTCAATAGTCTTCAGAATGAAAAGCCTTTCAGACTGCAAAGTTTCATGTTTAACCATTCCATTATTGGTAGTGTCAGACAAGAAAAGACAGAACAGTTCAGACGATTCTTTTTAGTTCATGCTTTTCTTTTTAAAAAATGTTTGTTAGCTAATATGTTTGTTTAAAATCTGAGCTAGATAGTTGTGTTTTAACAGAATAATAGAAAAAAAGATGACTGGAATTCACTAAAGCCTCATTGAGGGTACACAGTATACACTTTACATAGTATATAATCTCGTCTAATCCACAAGCTAGTTTGTGAATGAGGTATATACAGTTCCTGTTTTGGAGATAATGAATCTGAGGCTCAGAGAGATTAAGTAACCTGCCCAAGGACCCATGGCTGTTAACCACTAGTGTACAAATTCCAGGCCTGTCTGCCTGCAAAGCCTGTGTATCTAACATATTTTAAAACTGATGATATTATTGATAAGAAATTTTATTGCCCAATAGAGAGTTAAACAGTTGATTTTCTAATGAATTTATCTTAAGCTAAATCTTTGGCATTTGCTTTTGAAAACCGTTAAATTCCTTTCCTTATGAGTCCTTTATTCAAAACCATATGAAGTTACATTTCTGAAAGTTACCTTTTAGAAAAGGCTACTTTTAGTTCTTAAGGCTCCTATGAAAGAGAAAAACTTTTTTCCTACCCTTATCTTTTTGCTACACCTCAGAATTTAAAAAAAAAGACACCTTGGGTAAGATATTGCTCGAGAGTTACATTGATTTGGATGCATTTTTCATCAGGACAAAATGCTTTCCTGCAAGTTTAATTCCTTGTGGAAGACGACTGAAGAGTGATCTAGTGGATCCTGGATTTTTAATCCAGAAAGAAAGCGTTTAAAATCTGTTTTCTTGCTCATTGTTTATTATTTTATTTCAAGAACATGGAGTATTTAAAATGTAACCTGAATTGTGTCTTTTTAAAGAATCTACTTTGTGACAGTAGTTTTAGGTCCTGAAGTCTAGCACAGTGGTTCTCTGCTCTGGATGCCCATTTTAATGCCATTTGTGTTTTCTGTGTATTCTTCTATATAAACCCAATAGCATACAGAAAATGAGATTAGTTGCATCAAGTCTCGGGAGAATCTGTGTTTGTGCTAAATCTAAGTTAAGTAGTTTGTCCCAATGTTAACATCTTTCATTTATTATCTTCTTTTCTAGGTATATATTCCTTACTGATTGGTTCCGTCCCGCTAAAATTCTGAGAGCGTGGTGTGATGGATCTCATGTTTTGCCTATTGTAAACACTACTCTTGGATGGCCCAATGGGTTGGCCATTGATTGGGGGTAAGTAGGAATCATTCCAAATTGCTGAGTTCCCATTTATTACAGAAGACATTTATATAGTTGGCCAGCTTCTGCTGGGATGAAGACAAATGCATTAGTGAATATTCCAAGGAGATTGCTAGAGGAAGTGGAATGATAGGACCTTGCAGAAGGTCAGTGTGGAGGAGGCAAGACTCAAACCCCATTAGAAGTAGAACAAGGATGTGATGACGTACAGGTCATGTGTAATTTTTATAGGAGACATCTAAAGACTAGGAAATCTTTGGTGTCAACAAATGTATATTTGCCTATATGCACTGTGAGAGAATTCTTGAAGTATAAGATATAAACTTGAAGAAATTGATCTATCAAGGAATATAGGAAAAGGTAACAGGTTAAATAAGCATACAGACATGAAATGCAAAAGCAGTTTATAGGAGAGAAGAAAAGAAGAAACATGTTTAACTTTTTAAACATAGATTACTACCAATATTTTTCCTAACTTATGGATTTAATAAGGAGAAAAATAAAATTCCTAACTTGAAGATAATATTTCAGGTTTTCTAAAAGACAATTGAAAATCACTTCATGAAAGTTGTTTTATCTTTCTGGGGAGCATAAAGCTATTAAACTTTGCTTAATAAATGTGTCAACTGAGCATGCTGTTTTTGAATGCCCTTAGTATAAAGTGTGCTTTGCTAGTTTTTGAATAACTGATAACTGGTATTTTATTATTTTAGTCCTTCACGACTGTACTGGGTAGATGCATTTTTCGATAAAATTGAGCACAGTACCTTTGATGGTTCAGACAGAAGATCCCTGGACCATATTCAGCAGATGACACATCCATTTGGACTTACCATCTTTCAAGGTATGTTTTGAAGCTAGTGTGTGTTTTATTTGTAGTGTGCAAAATGTCTAAAATTCACCCTCATTTGGCAGTCTCACAATTCCAGAAAAGCTGGTCACTTTAGAATCCAAAAAGGTTGAAATGGCCCTATTACATATAAACAAAACATTTGATTTGTTGACTGAATATTTAACTTTTAGAGTTTTTGTTGTTGTTGCTTGTGACATTTTTAGGTAATAATATTGACAAGGTACATGGATATAGCACTTTATAGATTACACATACTATACAGTTTAACGTTGATATATAAATATCACACAAAGAAATAGTAGATTACTGCCTTCTTTATTTCCATGAATGAAACAGCAAAAGCTGTTTTTAGTAATTATTGTAGTATTTCATTGCTCTCTGATGCAAGAACCTCATCAGAATCTTTGTGGAAAACTATTACACATAGCCACACAGGTAACTGGCTTCATCTTTGTTATACAGAAACGTTAGCATATGGCTTATGAAGAATAGCAAGATGTAGTTTTTTCATCCACCTTTCTGAATGATTTAACACTACTAGTAAAGATTGCTGGGAGTGTGAAATTCTGGGAAACTGCAGCAACAATGATCACGCAAATTTATCTGTTTTCTTTCTCCCAACTCCCCTCTCCTGTGTGTAGGCATGCTGTTGTGGATTGAGTTGCTGGGAATAAGTTGAGTTGGCACCATGAAGAAGGTGGTTTGTTTAGTCTTGAAAAGATGGTTTCTGTGAATGATTGTATAGCTTGTGCCAGGCCAGGAGAGTAAGGAGAAAGTAAAACTACTGTGGTTCTGTTTGACAAACCATAACTAGTCTAGTTAGAGAAATGTCATTTTGTGATCAACCACAGGCCCTATGCATTTGCTAGCTATGTCTGTGGTTGAAACTTCCTTCTCAATAATTAGCATGGTACTTTAAGAAAAACTAGACACTGATGAGAAATCAAAGACTTTCACATATATAGTGTGAAATGAATAGCTAGTAAATATATTGCATATTTCGCCCTCCTGTCTGTGTGTGGAGGACTGCATGGTATTTAAAAATATTTTTTAAATGCTCTTGTGAGATTTTTGGTGAGTCAGTTATAAATACTGACTCCCCCCACCCCATGCATTCATTCCCTTTTTACTAATGATGTCAGACACATCCTATTTGTTGTCACATAGGAACATTATAAGAATGTTAAATTTTCTCTGCTCTTTGCTGGAATATTTTGGGATTTAATAAAAATGCAATTTCAGTGCCTTTTGGTTTCATCAGTATGAAAAAAATTTGAGTGCATACACGTGAGAATAACACAACATTCCAATAATAATATTTCTTCCAACACTGCCCTTCATTGCGAATTTCTTATGAAAGGTTCTTTTATTGCACAACACCATGGAAATGATGCATCTTTTTAATGAAAGGCTACATCTACTTGGCTGCACATCACACAGGACTTACAGGTTTATTGGACTCCTTATTTTTAAAAATATAGTAACACACCTTCCTGAATGGTGGGACTGAGACTGCCAGTCAGTCTAGATAAGACTTAGTGAGTCCAGTGACTGATTTGTCATTGAATAGACCATAGATAAGGGAAATTGCTTTAATAATAAAATTTGTGATATCTTAGTCATTTTCTGGATAGTTGGAGTTTTTAATTAAGTTGTTAAGGAGAAAATCCACTTAGATTCATTTTTTTCTTTCTGTTTAAATATATATGTTTACTTCTCTAATTCAGTCTCCAGGGTAAAATGAACATGGTTAAGTTTTTGATGCTTAGAATCTTGTTTTGCCTCTATCTTCTATTTTCAGCTTCATGGAACATTACTGTGTTTTAGATTTTGGACACTTCTGTGGATAATTTTATTGATCCCTAAATAGAGACTGAAATTTCCTTTTTTGGACTAAATCTGTTCTTTTTCTTCTCAACAGCCTGTTTTGAAACTTGAGGGTCAAAAAAATTTTTTTTACTGTTCTTATTAAGACACGGGATATAAAGTGTTTCACGTGGAAGGGAGCTTAGAGATGATTTAGTCTATTTTCTTAATTTTACTAGAAAACTGAGCCCCCATGCAGTAAAGTATTGCCTAAGATCACTCAGCAGGTGAGTGCTTTAGCTGGGATAAGAACTCAGTCTTGTGAGGCATCCTTGAATGCTCTATAAAAGAATCTTGAGATTTTTTTATTTGTATTTTTATGCAGGGATGTCTAAACCTAATTGTTATTAAAAGCCATCACAATATTTCATACCTTCTTTCCTGAACTTGAACTCTAATATTCTTAAAAACGTAGCGTCTGAAGAGTGTAACAGTTGTGGAAAATGACCACAGAAACATGTTACAGATATTTATGGAAGAAGCTTCCCACATTCGGAAGAAGCATGACAAAACGTATTTCATTTTCCCAAGTGGTTTGTAAGTGAGCTGTGACGAAAATACTAATCACTCGTTTCTTCTTAGACCATATATATTTTACTGACTGGAGACTGCGTGCTATTGTTCGAATCAGGAAAACAGATGGGAGAGAAGTGACAGTTCTCCGAGCCGGCGTCGGTAACGTAATGCGTGTGAAAGTATATGATGCCAACATCCAAACCGGTGAGTGTATCGCCAGCTTCTGTTATGTGAATGTATTTAATATGGTGGTTCCTTTTCTCTTTAAGTACTTATTATTTAATATAGCTCTTGATAGCTTTCTACTCCTGTCACCCAGGGAGTTTAAGAGCTTAAGACTTTGAATGTTCGAGTCTGATAACTAAAAGTGTGGCACACTTCAGCACTTTTCAGTATTTAAAATTGAATGTGCTACTTGGCATGTTGATTTCCAAGAAGAAGCTACTTTTTAGTATTGTGTCTGAAAATGTTCTTTCCCATTTGTTTTCCTTCCACAAACCAAACTTGTGATTCACCAAAAGGAAATGAGCTTAACTCACCATCTCTGGGTGTTATTTTTTCAGGATCTAATGCCTGTAATCGACCCGCCAATCCAAACGGCGACTGCAGCCACTTCTGCTTCCCAGTGCCAAATTCCCAGCGGGTGTGTGGGTGCCCTTATGGAATGAGTCTGACCTCCAATCGCCTGACGTGTGTGGAAGACCCATCCCGGGAGCCGCCCGTGGAGCAGTGTGGTAGCTTTTCCTTCCCTTGTAACAATGGCAGATGTGTGCCCATTTACTACCGCTGTGATGGAGTTGACGACTGTCATGATAACAGTGATGAAGTTCTGTGTGGCTCATTTAGTAAGTAATTCTATACGGAGATACTTTCTAGGATGGATAGAACACAGGGAGGTGGGTTTTAAAAAAAAAAAAGGCTTGGGTTATCTCTGTAGGAAAAAGTATTTCTTTCAGATTTTTAAAGTATACTCCAAAGGCGTTTAGGAAGCTAGGCAATAAATACTATTCACAGATAATATTGTGAATGATTTCTAGCATTGATTTGGACTAACTTCAATAATAAAATTTTTTTGACATAGGCTGTTTGGGCCAGTGCAGAATCATTGTATCTTGGCGTGCTCCTTAAAAACTCAAATCAAAACAAACTGGATGTAATCTTTAGTATTGGAGAGAATATCATGGAATTGGTGCTTGCAGTAATAGCTTTTGAAAATCTCGTGTGCTGTATTGCTTTTTGCTCCCATTGGTGGAAAATGAATTACAGGTGGAATGGAAGTGAAATGATGATTTTAAACTTTTATTTTCTTCTTTCAATGGTAATCCAGTTTATAATAAATGCTATTGCAGAAGACAGAAAGATAGAGGACAGTTGAAATCTCAGAAATTTCTACCAAGGTGACATTAGTAGAAAGAAGAGTGACATTTGAAGATGAAAGTGCTCATCTGTACATTTTTTTGAAATTTCTAAAGTTTCTTTCATTTTGTGTATTATCTCTCTATTTTTAAAAGTGCAGAGTTTTATATGAATGTTTTGTCAATTTGCAATTTTCAGATGACCCCGGTGATGGGAGGAAGTATAGCTTAGAAGTAAAGGATGGGCCTAGAGTCACATCAACTAGAGCTTTAGTGTTGGGCAGATTACTAGGCCTCTCAAAACCTCATTTTCCTCATCTGTAAAGTACAGATAATTATGTGTACCTCGCAATATTGTTGTGAGGATTAAGAGAGAAAAAAATGTATAAACACTTACAAAAGTGCCCGGCATATGATACTTGCTGAATAAATGTCAACCAGTGTTGATGATGGTGGTGGTGGTGACGACTTGCACATTTTTGTGTAATGCTCCCATCGAAAAAGGAAAACTGAGCCTTTACACGGTATGATCTCATTGAAAAGGCTGTCAAAACAAATGTCTTCAAGACCCCTCTTTCTGTTGCAGATACCTCCTGCGCACCTTCGGCGTTCTCATGTGGCCATGGAGAAGAGTGCATTCCTGGATACTGGCGCTGTGACAAACACAACGACTGTGTGGATGGCAGCGACGAGCAGAACTGCCCCACCCAGGAACCCACGTCCTGCCGGGCAAACTATTTCACCTGTGACAATGGCCTGTGTGTCCCGATGAGCTGGGTCTGTGACACAGATAATGATTGTTCGGATGGATCTGATGAAAAGAGTTGCAGTAAGTTTTGAACGATTTCTCTTGGTTGGTTTGCCTAGTAAGTAGATTTGAAGAAGAGGTAGGCCGTGCACGTTTCCTCTAAGGCTTCCATAATTTTCCTTGTATCTTAGCCACTGTTCTATTCCATCTGTCAATCCCAGGATCAATAGGCTATAAGAGCAAAGACATGGGAAGTCTTCCTAAATATTTTCTGTGGAAGCAAAACAAGGACTGTCTCTAATGTCTAACATCCAGATAGACACTGAAAGAAAAAATCCCCTAAATAACTACTCAGATATTTAAAACAGTTTGCTTTCTAAATCATATGAACATATCCAGACATTTGGCTATTGGTCTTTTTTTCACTGATACAGGCAAAAAGGCAGTGGGACAAAGAGGCACAGAACATTTACATTTCATGACTCTTACCCACCTGCTTTTCCCCTTGCCAGTTCTGATTTCCTTTAGGTTGTTGTTTGTTTCCATATTGCAATCA
This sequence comes from Vicugna pacos, assembly GCF_048564905.1. Taxonomy (NCBI): domain Eukaryota; kingdom Metazoa; phylum Chordata; class Mammalia; order Artiodactyla; family Camelidae; genus Vicugna; species Vicugna pacos. Next base: position 42,675,508 of record NC_132991.1, on the reverse strand, counting down.
CAGTTTGAGGTGGAACAGAGTTCCCTGGATGAAGTTCTGTGCCGGTTGCATGATTAGGCTAGTTAGCCTCCTTCTGTACTGGGTGAGCTCTAAGGCCCCTTCTCGCTTTCACATTCTGTGAGACTCTATTTAATACAGTTTCATGTTGTGGGTGGGGCAGGTGGCACATCTGACTCTAAGGCTATGTCTCTTCAGCCAGCTAGGACCCTGGGTTTTGGAACTGTTCTGCTTAGATTTTGGATTAAATCTGGTTATCATGGTCTGTCTGTACACTGTTGCTACTACACATTTGGGTCCTAAGGACCATGCTGCCATGCTGGGCTCCATTGCTTGGCTTTGGTGTAGAGTCATGGACTTAATAGTATTCATGAGGTGTAGTCCAGTCCAAGGCCAGGATGTTCACTTTCTAAGTGTGGCCTGTCTTTCAAGGTGCAACCCCAGTTTCTGAGTCAGCCCTATCATCTTTTTGTTCCTATATACGAAAGCTGTCCTCGCTGGGCTCTTCCTGGGCTGGCTTTGGTAATGTGGCTGACTTGAAGGAATTTTGAACACACACACAACTGAGATAACTTACCCATGTCCTTCACTTTTTACAGTTTGGTTCTGGGTACACACTGAACAAGAAATAAACTGTTATTTGGTTTTGTTTTTGGATGACATTAGATCTTACAAACACCTGCTCCCCTAATCAGTTTCGTTGCCCTGATCATCGATGTATTGACATAACTTTTGTCTGTGACGGGGAAAACGACTGTGCTGATGGATCTGATGAGAGTGCTTGTGGTAAGTACATTGCTTTAATTTTTAAATTTTTTAATTGATTAATTAATCTACTGAAGTATAGTTGATTTACACTGTTCTATGTTTCAGCTATATAACATCATGATTCACAATTTTTAAAGATCATACTCCATTTATAATTATAAAATATTGGTTATGCTCCCTGTGTTGTACAATATATCCCTGTAGCTCATCCCTATCTTGCCCCTCCCCCTTCCTTCTCCCCACTGGTAGCCACTAGTTTGTTCTCTGTATCTGTGAGCGTGTTCCTTTTTTTGTAATATTCACTAGTTTGTTTTATTTTTTAGATTCCACATATAGGTGATATTATACAGAATTTGTCTTTCTCTTTCTGACTTATTTCACTAAGCATAATACCATCCAAGTCCATCCATGTTGTTGCAAGCTGCAAAATTTCATTCTTTTTTATGGCTGAGTAGTAGTCCATTATATTTATATTTATATTTATATACACACACACACACACACACATACACACATACATACATACATACATACACACACACCACATCTTTATCCACTCACCTGTTTTTTTCTTCTGTCAGCACAAACTGAGTTTTATTTAAAGTGATGTAACATATGTACATTTTTTTCCCTTCCAAATTTGTTAACTGTTAAAATTGCCCTTTTGGAGATCACATTGAAAATTGTATTTCACTAGTAATGTATCAAATTTGCCTGTCAATTGATACATTCTAGATGAAGCCTTAAAATGATGTTTTGAGAGTCATAATCATTGATAGCAGATGGTTCTGTAAAACTGGTAATTACAGGCTCTTTAAATTCATAACATACATATATTTAAACATTTAAATAGAAGTCCATTTTCTTCAAAAGTAATTTTCTAGTACTTATCCAGTCATCTGTTGATGCACACAGGTAGCTTCCATATCTTGGCTATTGTAAACAGTGCTTTAGTTTTATTCATGGTGTTTAGAAAAAATCTGAATATTTCGTTGTTTTTCTCCTTTGGCTAATTTCTAATACTTTTCTCTCTCGTTTTTAGTTGTTAATTGCACTGCTTCTCAGTTCAGATGTGCCAGTGACAGTAAATGTATTAGCAACATATATCGTTGTGATGGTGTTTTTGACTGCAGTGACCACTCTGATGAGATAAATTGTCGTAAGTACCATATTCCCAGTGTGTTTCAGGTGAAGAGGTCATTTCATGTTTACCAGTATTGATATTACCACAGATTTTCTCTTATTCAGACAAACTAGAGGGAAGGTAGCCTGAATTACAAAGCATTGACAGAGGAACGCAGTATTGAACATACAGTAACATTGACTTGGCATCACCAAATAATGACTTGTAATTTGTGAATCAAGTGGTTGTATAAATGGGCACTTTCAAACTGTCTCTTGAGTAGGTTAAATGCTTCTTGTTCTCACTATTAATTTTCCCTAGGACAGCCCAAATTAGTGGGTTTCAAATTTTTGAGGCTTACCAGATATAAAGATATTTTAATGGTTTCTTTTAAATCTCAATAAGGAGGTCAAATCAAGCAAATCATTATTTAGTAGCTGCTAAAATGTTATATATGGTCTTTGACCTGAGAGTCTGGTAAGAGAAATTAGAGAAAGTAAGAGACAATTAGAGCAAAGGAGATAGTTTCAATGATCTTGTAGAAATGATACAGACGCAATTCTGTCTTTGAAGGTTCAGAAAAAAGAAATTTTTTTCTAGTCAGTGGACTGAAGGAGAAATTCTCAGAATATAAATCTCAGAATATATAATCTTCATAGACTGTTGACTTATAATGGATAGGATTTGTTATTGTCCACTTTTTATATTAAATGAGGTAGGTGGTCCTTTGTTGAAATGATGGTATTTTGGACCATAAAAAGTAGGTTTCCATTAATTCTTCTCCCAAGTCAGAAAAGGAGTGGTTAATCTATGGATAAAAAAGAAAAGTTAAATGCTTATATACTTTACAGGTGTGTACAACACCCAGAAATTCTTAATCACTGAATTTCTGTTTCACATTGAAAACATGGAATTCTTCTGTGGTGGTCTGAGGTTAAACTGCCAATTACCTTGACTTGCTAGTCCCTTACGAGGTTCCTGGGAAGGAGTTTGGCTTTACTCCTGTGAAGTAGGCAAGCAATTCTTATCTATCTCTCAAGGTTTGCTTGATGAATAGTGGAAAGTTTGCAAAGAATTAAGAATTTACAGTCTTCTTTGGTTTACTTAATGTGTGCTAGTTTCATTAGATATAATTCATTTGAGGAAAAATTATAACATCCAAATATGTGATATTAATTAAATGCATGATTTCCAAGTCACTATAGATGTTTAAGCTCTATTGAAATGCTCTGATGATTCTTTATTATTTAATCTGTAATTAGAAACATAGGAAACAGAATTTTCTTTTGACTCAGAGACTTATCTTTGACCTAAGAGTTGTACATCCTGTTCTTTGTTGTCAGATCCACTAATCAGACACAGAGATCTCTGTGTACCACAATGTCAGAGAAGACCCTCTATCATTTTAGACTTTAATATTGAATTTGTCATAGTCATTATTTTAAACCTACCATTGATCCAAAATCATTTCCTCTGAATCTAGGACTTATATAAAAGGGGTTATGAATTGCATTGACAAGCCCATTTCCCCTATGCTATTCTCTTAGAAACCAGGCCTCCTGGTATGTGCCACAAAGATGAATTTCAGTGCCAAGCAGATGGTACCTGCATTCCGAAGAGCTGGGAGTGTGACGGGCATGCAGACTGCCTGCAGGGATCTGATGAGTACAGTGGCTGTGCCATCAAAACCTGCCCTTCATCTCATTTCCTCTGTGGCAACGGAGTCTGCATCTTCAGAGAGTGGCTCTGTGATGGGGACAATGACTGCGGGGATATGAGTGATGAGAAGGACTGCCCTACTCAGGCCTTTCATTGTCCCAGTTGGCAATGGCAGTGCCCCGGCTATAGCATCTGTGTGAATCTGAGTGCGGTGTGTGATGGCATCTCTGACTGCCCCAATGGGACAGATGAGTCCCCACTTTGCAGTAAGTTTCCTGACCACAGTTTACTGGCCATAAATTCATTCTGAGCAGTGGCCTGCTGTGCAGCATCATGTCACTGTCACACGTAGCTTTTGAGGAGGGGATTTCAACTCCTTTCTGAATTCAGATCTGTGTAGGGATAGTCATCATGAAATTCAAATAAATCATCACTGGGTAATACTTCTCATTAAATCCTTTGCACCTGGTTCTGTGTTTTTACTTCAGTAGACCGTCACATTAAGTCTGGTTCTGTTGGTAATGTGCTCATAAGTTTTTCTAACTTTAATATTTTCTAATTTCAATCAGAACTTGCCACAAAACAAATGAAGCCTGGGGATTTGTGTCACTGTGATTAAACTCCTGTGATTGGCATGTAATCCTAATTACTGTCCTTCCTTTCTTTCCTCTTTAATCAATGCTCATTCTCAGATGAACCCCAGCCAGGTATGATTGCGAAGTATTTTAAATTCTTACGATTTTATATGCATTGTGTTTGTGTGCTGAACATGTGTCCTAATCATTTTGACTTACTTCCCCTTCTAGTGCATGTTTCATATCATGACTCTTATAAATAAGTTTGAATACCCATGAAAATAGCAGGCATTTGCATCTTCAGACAGATGAACTATCTTTTGGTGCTTCAGGCATTGCCATTTTAGCTCTGAAAGTAAGGGTTGATGGCATGTTAGTGCATCTGTGTCCTCTAATCTTCCAATTGCTTTTTCCCTTCATAGACCTTCTAGCCCTGGCTCTTCAGTGTCAAAGTTTTATCTTCCATTTCTGTGTAGGTAGAAGGATGACAGGAAACAAAGTGGAGGGTAATGTAGTTCTCTTTTGTATGCTTTATCAATGACAGTTGTGTTTCTTGATGTCAATAATATTTCCCCAAGTTTCTCTCATTGCACTAAATGGAGTTATAATAGAGGGCTGTATAGTGAAGAAAATGGTCCAAGTCTGATGGATGCGAAAGATAGTAAATCCTCAGGCAAATCAGAGCACTGGACAGCTGTGGAGCTCATCCAGGTGGATGCTGCTTGCAGCTCTTATTTGGGTATCGTGTGGACGGTGGCCCAAGACTGGCATATAATACAACAGAGTGAACCACGGAAGCAAAGGTTCCTGACTTTCCCCTTTGTGATTCTTTTTCTTTATTCTAGACCAGGAGAGCTGCTCAGATTCCAATGCTGGTTGTACTCACCAGTGTATCCAAGGGCCCTTTGGAGCTCAGTGCCAATGTCCATTGGGATACTTGCTTGCCAATGATTCTAAGACCTGTGAAGACATAGACGAATGTCGTATTCCAGGCTTTTGTAGCCAGCACTGTTACAACCTGAGAGGTTCTTTCCGGTGCTGGTGTGATACGGAATACAGGTTAGACGCTGACGGGAGGACTTGCAAAGCTACAGGTAATGAAAGTGAACAAACTCCAGCCGGTTTAGCAAGCACACACCAGAGCTTAACATGAAATGTTGTGTGTAGGCATTTAACAAGTTTCACCATTTTTGTATAATGCTTCATGAATTCAAATCAGCCAATATTAATTCAATTTCTATTATGTGAACGTATTTATGCTGTGTTTTAGGATATTGATTTGGCTGCTTTAAAAGTGACCAAATGAGGAATGCTAAATCAAAATAGACAGGTTCTTTCTTTTTCAGTTAGGAATCTGAGTGGTAGACTGGTCAGTTCAGGGGATAAAACTGGTCAGTTACCCTCATGGTATGGCTTCCATCTAGGGATCCAGAGCTATTGCTCCAGTCTTTGGCTTCTCCCAGAAGGTAGGAAAGGAGCAAGTAGCTTCCATTCCAAGGATGAGACTGGAATTTGACACCTCATTTCTACTCACATTTTTTTTGGTCAGAACTTATGTGGTCACTCCAGACTGCAATGGAAGTAGAGAAATGTCTCTAGCTGAAAGGCCCTGTGTCATGCTAAAACTTGGCTTAATTTAGTGCTGAAAATGAAGAAGAGGAGAGGGGACATGGAGATAATTAAAAGTCTCTGCTACAACTGAATACAAAGTACAGAATAAGCAAAGTACAAAAGTAACTATAATAACAAGAAGAGTGCAAGTATATTTCACTCCAGGTTCATATTTAGACGAATATTGGGGTGTAATCCAAGGAAGGATGATATTTTGAAAAAGCTTACCCTAAATACTCATGAAAATCAGCTAACTATTAGCATAATATCATTAAAGTATAGCTGGCTTACAATGTTGTATTAATTTCTGGTGTACAGCATAGTGATTCAGATATATATGTATATATAATTCCTTTTCATATTCTTTTTCATTATAGGCTATTACAAGGCATTGAATATAGTTCCCTGTGCTATAGGACCTTGTTGTTTATCTATTTTATATATAGTAGTTAGTATCGGTAAATCCCAAACTCACAATTTATCCCTCCACCTCTCCCCTTACCCACTGGTAACCATAAGTTTGTCTTCTATGTCTATGAGTAGGGTAACATCATTCTTGTAGGGATTTTTGTTTGCTTTTCCCATTACTGTAGTTTGGAATGACATCTTTCTGTTACCAAACATATTACATCAAATATTAATTGTCTTTTTCACTCAGAATCGTTGACAATTTTGCATTTTCTTCTTGGACAGCATCTGAAAGTCTGCTGTTAGTTGTGGCAAGTCAGAACCAGCTCGTTGCTGACAACATCACCAACCGAGTGCACTATATCCATTCACTTGTCCAGAGCGGTTCTCACATTGCAGCTGTTGATTTTGATTCAATCAGTGGTCGTATCTTTTGGTCTGATGGAACTCAGGGTAAAATCTGGAGTGCATTTCAAAATGGAACAGACAGAAAAGTAGTAAGTATATTTCTAATGACCTTTGGCCTGACTAGTTCCCCTGTCTTGGGTCTGTTTGCTATTATTCACCAGTGAGAGAAGGGCCTACCTCATCTTAGGCGGTTCTCATATTTCCCTCTGGGCCACATCACTCCCAAGAGGCCTCGATAATCCTAACTCCTAATTGATGGGCTCTGAATAGAGATCCATTACTCTGAATTCCAGGACACATGATGCAGAGACCTCACAACATCTTTGGGCTCTTTTTTGTAATTTTGTTTTTCCTGCGTGAATGAGATTCAAAAAAAATGTGGAGGAGGTTGCTTTTCTTAGGTTTAATTCAGTTGCGTTTCTTGATCTGTCTCCCAGAGTTTCAGTTTCTTGAGCCTTAATGTTTATGTTTCTTCTGCCCCTTAGAACTTTATTTTGTAACTGTTGGCACTTAATCAATAAAGGTATTACTTTTGGCCTGTGAACACTGTAAAGTTTCATAGGGTTGCCAACTTAACAAATGGATACAGCTTTTGTTTAATTGAAAAAACTTTGAAACCAAAATGAAACTACACACTAATCCAACAAGAGAGTATTCCGTTCTACAAAATCTTGTGTATTTTTCTTAGAAAATCCTACTGTTCCTTACATGGGAAGACAAAATTTTCTAATCCTCACAAGCAATCAGAGGACAGTCAAAGCCTTATCTAGCTTTTCATATAATTTCCATGTTTGCATTCATTTATTCCCTTTAGAATTCACTCTTTATTCACTTTTGTCTTTAGATACTTGACAGTGGTGTCACCATGACTCAAAGTATTGCGGTGGATTGGGTAGGACGTAATCTTTACTGGACAGACTTTATTCTGCAAACAATTGAAGTCTCTAAACTGGATGGGAGCCACAGGACTGTGCTGATTAGTGAAAATGTAACAAATCCAAGGGGACTGGCATTAGATCCCAGAGTTAGGTAAGACTTTTTTTTTTAATTAAATGTACACGGGGTGACTAATACTCTTATCACAAAATGTAAAATGATTCCTGTTTAAACATCTCTATAGAAATGGTAACCATACAACTGGTTGTTGCTCTCCTTCCTTTATTTGAATAGTCTTCTTCATAAAGTACATGAGAGCAACTGGTTGTTCACTTGAAATAAAGATCACATTGATTTCTTAGCTTATATGATTAAGTTTCTAATGAATGCATACAGTAATATTGCAAAGATGGGCCATGGTACTTGCTATACCATGTATACCTCATGGTTCCACAACAGAAATGCTAGATTTTCCTGCTTCGGTTTCATATTGTTTACTAGGGCTCCCTTTTACATCATATAAGGAAGAAAGTTTTTGCCTGCTGGTCTTAAAAGGAAGAAATTCTCCCTTGTGCTCAGAAAATTTTGAGGGCTTCTTTCCTTAATTTTCCTTGTATTCTCTTAGATTCTTTCCTGCAGGATGAATTAGGCAAATCATGTTCAATGCAATGCAGACTTCCTAGATATTGTAAAGTATTACACACAAGTGAAATTTATGATGAGTCTCTGATGATGAATAAATCGACTCACTTACCTGAAAAATGACAGGATAGATAAACAGGGACAGATGAATTATTCTAGATCAACTCTTTGTGGCTTGTAAGAAGACATGAATTGGCATCAGGACATTTCCGTGTCACAGTGTACTACATGTTTTAAGAACATTATAAAAACACACAGATGGCTTGTGACTGTGTTATGATTACAGTTTTACTTTGTGACTCTCAGAGGAAATAGTAAGCTCCGTGCATAGAGTCTGGAGATGATTTATTTTAAGCAGAGCATAGACATTGAGATTGTGTTACTTAAAATGACAGTTATCTTCCGTTTCAATATGTCCAGTCCAGTTGGTAACTAGCTACTTTTCACAGTGACCGTGTGATCTTCTGGTCTGACTGGGCCCATCAACCTCGTATTGAACGAGCCAGCATGGATGGCAGTCTGCGTACTGTCATTATCCAGGAGAAGATCTTCTGGCCCAATGGCTTAACTATTGACTACCCCAACAGACTGCTTTATTTCATGGATGGCTATCTTGATTACATAGACTTTTGTGAATATGATGGAAGCAATCGGAGGCAGGTGATAGCCAGTGATTCGGTAAGTCTAGGAAACTAAACTAAAACCACAAAAATGGCTTGGTAGGAGGCAGATGGAGTAACAGGAAAACTAAGAAGTTAACTTCTGTCATAGACATTACAACGTCAGTGTAATGTGTGAGGGCCAATCCATCTTTTATTACCAACAGAAAATAAATATTATAGTTCCTGGTCAGATCGTGCCATGTCCAGAAAGGATTAATAGCTCATGTGGTTTAGTTGATCCATAGCTGCTAATCTGTTGCTTCTATGAATCAATCTAAACGATGATTTAATTATATTTAGATTCTTCAATTACATCATAGCCTTTTAGATATTTTGTATTTTTATCCAGGAAATTCTGGTGGATTTATTTTCCCAAGTTAAAAGGGAAAATGCAGAAAATAGGTTATGTTACCAAAGAGCTCTTATTGACTTCTATTTAAGATTGTCATTGTTTATAGTTCTGTGACTTAAAGAGGCCCTGGGAGATCTCCCTACCTTCAGGAAATAGGCATCCAAGCCATCTCAGATTTGTGTGAATCAGCGAGTGGCAGAACAAGATGGCAGAAATAGCACTGGATACGGAGTGGGGCTAACGGTGCAGGGGCAAGGACTTGGGAGCAGGGGTTGAGGAACCTGTCACTAGATAGCTGATCCACGTAAGTCACCTTACTCCCTGCACTTCAGTTTTGCTTCTGTTTGTAAGATGGATACCCAGTGTAATAACCAGAGTAAAAATGAAGGCTAAATGATGCAGGTACATGAAAGTATTTTGATTGGTGAGTAGGATATAGGTCAAGAAGTATATATTTTTTCTGTCTCTTGAACAATGACTTCACTATGCCTTCATTAAATTAAATAATAATGGAAACTGTCTTCTTGCGCAGATATCCTTTTCTACTTTGTTCATCTTGGTTTTTATTTCTGGGTGAGGTCTCATTGTCCTTTTCTGCTTCACAGATTCTGCGGCATCCATACGCCCTAACTCTCTTTGAAGACTCTGTGTACTGGACTGACCGCTCTACTCAAGAGATTTTTAAGGCCAACAAATGGCATGGGGGGAACCTGTCGATGGTAATATCTCTTCACCAGCCCCTTGGGATTGTTGTGGTTCATCCTGCAAAACAACCAGCTTGTAAGTGATAGAGATATTCTGCTTGGGTACAGCTTGGAAAACACTGATTCGGGGAATGCTGAATGTATACTGTTGCAGACGCATTTGTTTGGGTAATATATTTTCCTTTCTTCTTTACTAACCATGCCAGTCCTAACATTTCCATGGCCTTTATTTACCATGGAAAACATAAATCTTGTATGTCTTTATGTGTTCAAGTCTCCCTGGTCTTTTCTCCCACTTCCTCTCACCACGCTGGACTTCCCTGGACTTCTTCTTGATACAGAAGCACACCAGGCCACTTCCCATCTCTGAATGTCTGTGCTAGCTCTTCCAGCTGCCCTGGACCCGCTCCTCCTACACATCTCTGCCTGAGTTGCTCCTTCATGTTATTTAGAATGCTGTCATGCTGCTTGGTGGCCCTTGACTACCCTATCTAAAATAGCTCCCCCAGCCACCCCATAATTCTTTTGCTGTTTACTCTTACATTCCGAAATCACACAATTTATGAGTTTAGCTCTTTCTTTCCTTCCTTCTTCCTTTCTTTCTGTCTTTCTTTCTTTCTTTTTAAAAGAATATCTGCCTTATGTTTATAGTAGTCCCACTGCTTAGAATGGGGTTTGGTACATAGTGAAGGCTTACTATTTTCTAGGTGAATGAATGGATTAACGAATCTAAGAAGGTTTGTAATAAGAGTGTATAAGATTTAGGAGCATTCTGGGAGCACGGGATGCACACAGGATCCCATTACTTCTGGGTCAGAGACGCACAGAGATGTCATCAATAGAAAAATAAAAGATTATTATCTAACCAAAAACTTGGACAGCAGTGGGTAAATGTCAAGGTCACATAGGGAACACAATTTGGTTTCATTTGATGTAAAATGATCTTTTTTGGGTCAGCCAAGGAGACACATCTTATTAAGCATCAAATTTCTATTACTAAGCTCTGGATTACTCAGTGGCTGTTTGTTCATAATCTGTTTATTGACTGGATTGATCTGTGACCCTGGGCAAGTTACTCCTCCCTCTTATGCCTCTTATGAATTTTATGTTGAAAGAATGATGTTGCGGGGGGCAGGGTGAGTGGGTAAAGTAGTTTAGGGAAAAAAACCAAGCCAGCTGAGGTAACTTAATGTACTTCTGTCTCCAAATATTGGGGGCCTCTGAGAGGACAATAATAGCATGTCTTCATGCACATTTAAATTTTTATTTATTAATTGAGATCTAATTTACAGAGAACGTTGTATTAGTATTAGGTTTACACATAATGGTTTGATACCCATATATATTGTGAAACAATCACAACAGTAAGTTTAGTGAATGTCCATCACCACACATTCTTTTGATGAGAACTTTTAAGGTTGACTCTTTAATAATGCTTTAAATTTTTTTTTTATTTTTTATTGAAATGTAGTTGATTTACAATGTTAGTTTTAAGTGTATAGCAAAGCAATTCAGATATACATACATATATATTTTCTTTTCAGATTCTTTTCCATTATATGTTATTATAAGAAATTGAATGTAGTCTCCTGTGCTATACAGTAGGTCTTTGTTATCTATTTTATATATAGTAATGTGTGTCTGTTAATCCCCAGCCCCTAATTTATTCCTCCCTGCCCTTTCCCCTTTGGTAATTACAGTTTTTTTTTCTATGTCCATGAGTCTATTTTTGGTTTGTAAATAAAACTTGTATAAGATCGACTGTTAACTACAGTCATCATGTGTACATTAAATTACATCCCCAAGACTTATTTGTCTTGTAACTAGAAGTTTGTACCTTTTGACCACCTTCACACATTTTGCCTCCCCACATCCCTTGCTTCTGACAATCGGTTCTCTCAGTTCGGTGTTTTTGTTTTTTGTTTTTGTTTTTTTAGATTTCACATATAAGTGAGATCGTATTTGTCTTTTTCTGTCTGACTTTTTTCACTTAGCATAATACCCTCCAGGTCCATCCACGTCGTTGCTAATGGAGGATTTCCTTCTGTTTTACGGCTGAATAATGTTTCATAATAATATTTGATGTTACATGTATACACACACATATCACATCTTCTTTATCCATTCATTCTGTGCACTTAATTGTGGGTGGCTTTCCATTTACCAGTGTTTTCTTTTCTTCTCTTTCTATTACAGCCAGAAATCCATGCGCCCAAGCCCACTGCAGCCATCTATGTCTGCTATCCTCAGAGAGGCCTTACACCTGTGTCTGTCCTTCAGGGTGGAGGCTCTCTCATGATTCAATGACATGCATGAGAGGTACAGTATGTCCTTTAAGTATGCCCCAAAGGTGGAGCTTGTCAGAGTTTGTGCAAAATGGCGCAAGCTCTAAACCATTTGGTGATGGACTGTGTGCTGTGTTCCTCTGATTCAGCAGGTATCTGTGGAGTGTGTGATGTAAGGGGTGAGTTAATTGAGTTAATTAGAACTCAATTGTAATATTGTTTCTGTATATGGAGCCAATAGTATGTGTGCATGTGATTCAACAATCTTTAATCTCACGTTTTCTCTTACTGAGTAATAGTTAAGTAAGATATGATAACAGGATATTCCAAATTCTGCATTTAGAGGTAAAAGTTCTTGACATTTGTGGATAGCTTCATTTTTCAGGTTCTTTATCTCATTTTTATTCTCATAACCAGGAGTCAGTAATGAGTGTTCTAATATAGGTCTTCTGACTCCAATTTCAGTACCTTTACTGGATGGTACTTCAAAGATGAAAGTTTTCTCTGTATGAAATATTTCAAGTGATCATTTGAACAATTTATTCTTCATCTCATCCTAGATATCTTAGTATGTTGCTTGAAAAGTATGTTGAGGGTTATACTAAGTACTTTAGGGAGCAAAAGTACAGGGCAGATTATGCAGATATAAGCTTCCTGAAAATCAAATTCCATCAGCATGTAATATTTTGCAGTGATACTTTCATGATGAAAGATTTTAATTACTGGTAATGCTTACAAAGGGATTGGCATTTGCCATTTTTCTTCAGAGACTTATTATGTACCTAATCCTCGTTGACATTGTTTAATTTAGTGTGTCCTCAGAGTCTTTCAGCAGAAGATTAAACTGAGCTATAGACATCTGGATACAAAGCATTCTTTCACTGCATGAAGATTGCTGAACTGTGCATTGGGGACTGGTGTAATCTATATTACTATCTGATGGTGACTGATAAGTGTTAATTCTAAATAGTACCTTTTGTTGCTTCAGAAATAATTCCATTAGTGGTTTTTCTGTGGGCTGACTTTACTGAGGTGGAACTTTTTCAGCATTTCCCAACTGGCTTCTGAGAACCAGTTGGGTAACTGAGTGCCAATATACGGTAACTTAAAAAAAAAAAAAGTGCTCATTTTTTTTTCAACAGGATGCTTAGAAAACTGCTAACATTTATACATGAAAATATTTTACTTGATTTAAGTATTCCTCTAAAATTTTGTTGGCTAAGTGTCTAAAATATCTTTGGAAGTGCTTATGTGGTAAGATTAAGCGAGAAAGCAGATATTGTTTGATATTGGCTATGTAAAATCATGCATGAATAAAGTCTGAAGGATGCAATATATAATGGCCAATAGTGCTTACAGTTGGGAAAAGGAATTATGAAATATTTCTATTTCTTTCTAATTTTATGCTACAAAATTTTAAAGTGAGAGCTTTCTCTGAATTAAATAGTTCTTTTTTTATTGTTTAGAAAATGTGTTCCCTACAATGCTCAAAACAAACAAAACTCAAACTAAGACATCTTTGCAGCACCCCCTAAAATTAACAACCATATATCCAAAATAAGATTGTGCAAGGGAGGGCTTACATTTGGGAGTTACAAATGTCACCTCTTAATTACAACATGCATTTCCCATTTCTGACTGTTGTCTCTTCACTCTTTGAAGTGTGCCGTTCATCAACAGTAGTCTAATTGGCTAGATTAACGGTGTGAATAAGGAATTAATGAAGAGTAAGTTAAATGTTGACTGCCTTGGGTAATTCCAGAAGTGTTTTGTGTGGGGTTGGTGATCTGGTGACCCAGCAACCCACTGAAACCCAATGAAAGGCCGTGGATTGTCTGATGAAATCTCGATCATGCGTTATAGTTACTGCAGCAATTTGCAATGGCATTTTGTCCCATCAGATGGTAACATGCCACTGCCTTCCGTTACTCTAAATGTCTGGGATATCATTTTGACTGATATTCTGTTATTTCACAGGTGATGAGGCTTTCTTAGTAGTTGTAAGACACAGCATAATTTTTGGGATTTCCCTTAATCCTGAGGTGAAGTCCGACAACGCTATGGTGCCTATATCAGGGATACACAATGGCTATGACGTGGAAGTTGATACCTCGGAGCAATTCATCTATTGGATTGAAAATCCAGTAAGTTTTAAATAACTTTCAAAGTATGTAACTTGTTCCTGAAGAGCCTATCTGTGCTGATGCCTTCTTATATTTTTGCTGGCTGGGAAATGGCCCAGATATAAATTAATTTACTACTAACCTTTTTTTTTTTTTTAAATTTAGTGAGGGATGTCAGTGGAAAGTTGGCCTGGAGCAGAGGTTTGATAATAAGCATGCTTAAGCTATTGGGTATTATTTATTCATTCAGCGAGCATTTATTAAGTGACTGCTAGTCTCCCTGAGCTGAACTAGCTGCTTCGCCCTGCAGAATCCACGCCAAAAAGAAGCCGTAACAAAGCTTGTTCTAAAAGAACTTTAAGCTGGTTGAAGATATTAGACTGGCATAAAGATGATCATCACTCAAGACCAAAAGCAGTAGTTTGCTAAGGGAATTCCAGGAAATATTTGCTGTGACTGCTTTGGCCTTCAGTCTGCATCTTTGCCTCCACGATAAAAATAACACTCCTTTAATTCTCTTCCCATTGGGCCCCTTTCCTCACTCTTTAGGGAAGAAACCTGTGAGGATGGGGAAGGGGCAAAGAAAATGCAAGTGAGGAAGAGAGGAAAGATCTTTGGGCTTGATGCATGTCACCTCTTTGGGAAATATACTCTTACACCTGTGACTTGGGTTATTTTTAGGCCTCTTCGGCCTGTGGGAGTTAAGAAACAAATTTCTGTGGCCCACATCAGAGGTAGCCTGAATGGTAAGCCTTGCATATTCCTGTTACACATTTGAAAATCAATGTTTTCAAAGTGTTGCCGGCATTAGCATTGTCCCCAGTGAGCCCACCCAGTGGTGCTGAAATGTGGCCTTTCGTCCAAGTGCGAGGCGTGTTAAGGAAACACGGCAGCAGGCAGTAGCCACAGGGCCAGGCGTGCGTTCGTGCAGACGCCGTGCAGCAGCTCACCACTCCTCGTCTTTCTTCCCAGGGGGAGATTCACAGGGTGAAGACAGACGGCACCAATAGGACGGTCTTGGTTCCGCTGTCTAGGCTGGGGTCTGCCACGAGCCTGGCTTTAGACTGGCTATCAAGAAACCTTTATTATACCGATCATGGAACTCATTCAATTCAGGTAATGCTTCCAGAATACCACATACACAAACACTGGCACAGAAACACTGGTTTCTGATTCCTGTAAAATCTGTTCTCAGGAAATGCTGTCATATGGAGGAAGCAAAAGGGGTTGAGATATGAGTGTTAACTGTCAGTCTCTGAAGCCAAGGAAGAACTTAAAAATAAACCACTGGAACTTCCTACTGCCCTACTGTGTTTTCCTCCTAAGAATCAGTAGTAACTGATTCTTATAATAGGATTTCAGACAATTTGTTACAATATATACAAATACAGGTAAAAAACATTAAGTAAGGAATTAACACAAAGTGAGGCTTATAGCAGTCGAGGAATTTTCAGTATCTTTCCTCATCACAAGTATTCAGTGCTATTTAAGTTCTAAACCAAATTTATAGCTACCTCTGTTCTAAGATGCAAATCTTTCTATGACGCCAACAGTGAAACACAAAGTAGAAACGTGATTCTAATTCCTTTGATGCTTTCCTCTTTGAGATAAGTGTTCTTTTTATTGCAATTCCCAGAAGAAATTCTATATGGGCACAGGTACGAAATCACATGAAGTAAATCAGAGGTAACTTGACTAGTACTGGTTTCCTCCACTCTGGGATAAGGTTAAAACACGTAAGGGATGGTTAAATCAGAATCATTCTGAGAGTGAAAATTCCTGCTGCAAAGGGATGGTCTTGTGAGCGCAACAGTAAGGTGACAGCCCACTACTCAGGTGAGGCACCAACTGGAAAGCTGGCTTTCTCTGGGGTGTTCGGGAACATCGATGCTGAGAATGAGGACGGCACACGGTGGCTAAGTGGCTAATTTGGAGCAGATTCCATAGGAAGAGTGCTTGTCTGATAGTCAGAACAGTGCTGTACAGTTTACCAAGGTCTTCCACAAACATCATCTCATTCAATCCTCACAACACACGTTCCCGAGGGCATGCAAGTGTAAGAAACGTTCACAGTGACAGGGACGTTCGCAGTACACGCAGAGACTAACCCCTAGAACACCTGTCTCAAGTCAGGTAGAACCAACAGCTCCTAACATGAGGGGAACTTCAGGGGCTCATCTTGTTCAAGTCCTTTGTTTTTTAGACAAGAGCCTGAAACCCACAGAAGCTAAGAAATTGGCTTAAACAGTCAGCTTCACTGCCCTGATTCTTGAAAGCGGGTGGGGTGGGTCAAGCGGGGGTCTCTGCCTTGTTCCAAACCACGAGGCCAGCAGTCCAGCACTACTCCATCCCCCTTTGACAGTGACAGAAGGTATTTTGCATAACCTCAACTAAAAATATCGCGGGCCCATCAAAAACATAGGCCGTGTTTACTGCCCAAGACCTTTAATACCAAATTCACATGTCTCCAGAGTCCACTTAGTACAAAACTGTCTTGATTGCAAATGGCATTAATATGCTCCTATTCCGTCTCTTTTGCTCTCTTACTTTGTAAATGGGGTCTTCCCTCTTGGACTCATAGTTTTCCAAAAGCAGGATGCATATCTCTTCCAGAGTTGGGTACAATGAAAAAGCACCACTTGAAGAACTGAGTGTGTACGTGTGCATGTATGTGTATGGGTGAGGCCACTTTAACTGTTAGTAAGTTAATAATCGTGCCCCCAATGCAGTGAGGTCCAGAGGAGACAGAACTTGCTTTGGAGTCCTGGCTTTGAGTCTGGCTTGCCTGCTCATTTATACATTCATTCAACAAACACTAATAAATGCTTTCTATGGATCATTGCCATGGTTAGTCCTGGCTATTCCAAGATGAATCATACATTTTTTTTCCTGCTTTTAAGTAGCTCACACATCTGAGAGCTAGACACATAAACACATACCTTTGCTCCAGTGTAAGTATGGTATGTGCAGGGACTATAACGTGCATGTGATTGAGGACAGAGGGAAGTGTGTGGGGATAGGATGGCAGGCTTCCCCTATGTGGTTCCTTGAGAGCTAAGTCTTGAAGGATGACCAGTCTTTATTTCTGCCTGACAAAGAAATAGGGAAAGAAAAACGCTTGAACAAAGACCCTGAGATGTGAAAATGCACTTTGTCACTGGGACAGCACTGTGTTTCCTCTACTCACAGGCTGTTTGACTTTGGACAAATTGTGTAGCTTCTCTGAGCCTCTGCTTCCTTGTCTGTAAAGTGGGGTTAATAGTTCAGTAAGTAAAAGGACATGCCACTAAGTTATCCAGTGAGTACAGAGCCCTGTTTCCGTCAAGTCACCAATATATTTAGAATATTCATTAGGTAAATTACTCCTTTGGTGTTTTTATTGGTTTTATTCTTTGGTGATATCAACTGTGACTCTTCCAGGTGAAAGTCAGATTCCTTAAGAAAGCAGAAATAGTGTTCACTTACTGCTCATCTGTATAATAACATCCCTTCCAGCAGAAGAGTAATTCACATTAAATTCCAACTTTTCCACTAGGGGTAGCTGTGTGCCCATTCACTAAAAGCAATTTTGTAGCTGAAAAGGGAACCGTACAGAATGGCTGTGTGTGGAGGAGCTCCATATATTCCAGAAACCAAGGAAAGGAACTTTCCTTTGAACCAAAGACTTCCTTAGGCCTAAGACAAGGAGAGAAACTGTAGCAGAAAGAGGCAAATTGAAGAGAGGAAAATTATTTTAGTCCAAATAGGAGAGAAAGGTATGACACAGGAGAGAGAAAAACATAGAGAGGAGAGTGAGGGAGAGAAGGGTGTGTATGTGTGTGTTGTGTGTGTTAGAGAGAAAGAAAGAGAGAGGCAGAGATAGAAACAAACACAAAGAAATAATCAGTTTGTATTGAAATGCAGTTTTTTAGAAAAGCCTTCATAGAAATCAAGAGACATTTTCTGATTTCTCATCTCAGACTTAGTGCATAGTAAAATAGCCTTGGTTCTATAAGAAGCTGCTTCTAGTCCAGGTATCCATACCTCTCTGTGATGTTGCAGAGTTCTCTTAACACTGTGGTTATAACCATTCTAGCAACAATACTTTACAAACATGACGTTGGGAAAGCCAGGGATCCTCCTAGGCCTCTTTTTCATCATCTGTTTTAAGGACATTAATAATGGCACCCACTCACAGGCTACTGTGAGGGTGAAATCTGAGAACCCTTAGTATAATGCCTGCTACCTAGCGAGGTCCTAATAAATGGACAATAAAAAAGGCTAGGAAACGCGTCGAACGCAGTTGTGCTGGGTGCTGCGGTAAGTGCTCTCCATGTGTTGTCTCCCGTTTCTGTGAGCTCTGTGCAGCAGGGGCTGTTATCATCCACGTTTTACTGACAAAGTTCAGAGAGGTGCATTCATTTGCCTCAGGTCACATAGTCAGATCTGGCAGGACGGGAATTTGCACTCCTGTGTTTTAACTCAGGCCGTTAACTTGGCGCAGAATTCACTTTAACTCTGAGTAAATTCAGACTCTTTGATCATCTGTGTTTGCAGTGATGGGCGCTGGTGCTCTGGCCCAGTCACTTGGGTGCAGGAGCCCTTTGGACCCCCCATTTGTCTTCCAGAGTTTTCTAATCTTTTTCTGAAGGCATTTTGTAGTTTTGCTCAGGCAATGATTCTGTATGTTCACTCATTTGAATCTTTCTTTTATCTGTGTAAATATCCTGTCCTGAAACTTTTAAGTGAATTGAAAATAGAAATTGGACAAGTGAGTTTGTTTTCTTACTCCCATTTTCTATGGAGCTAATTTCCTCATAGCCCTGAAATGCAATTAGAGATTGTCTGAATCTCACGCAAACCCTCCCATCCACCTTTACTCATGCTTTGAATCTGTGGTGTGTTTAAGTTCTCCTTCATCTTAGCTTTCTTTGTTTTCCCCTTGTGTAGGTTTTGACACTCCGAGGAGATGTCAGATATGGAAAAACATTGATTACCAATGATGGGACAGATCTTGGAGTTGGTTTTCCAGTTGGCTTAACTATTGATCCTGTTAACGGGTGAGCGTTCATTCCTAAACAGCACACGTCTTCTGTACAGTGCCCTTCTTGTTCATATTACAGGCTGACAAAATGGAAGATTTCGAACTTAGGACCTTTTCTGATTTCATATGCCAATGTTTGAAAAATACAGATCTCAGTAAGAAAGAGGAATAACTCTGTGTTACAGTTAATGTGTATTTTCAAATTAATAACACTGAAGTTAAAGTTAATTCCAAACAAGCAAGAATTTCAGGCATTTAAAAATAGAGCTATGAGTGAACAATAATACATTTTGATCTTGAGTGAATGTGGAAAGCTTTAACGGGATGGATAACATTGAAATAGACCTTTAGGATGAGAAAGCATTCAGTAGGTGGAGAATGAGTTGCAAATGGGGAATGGTCCTGGAGGTCAAAGAACAGTGAAGTCCCAGAAGCATGGTGGTGTTTGTCATGATTGTGTAGAAGGCTGGAACCAGAGGCTTAGAGTAGGGACAGTTGATCAGACAGAAGCTACAGCAGCTGAAGTCATTTGGGTGCAAATCAGGGAGGGACTTCCATGTCATGTGAAGGAGTTGCACTGTATTCTTTTGAGAAATAAGGAGCCAGCAGGGAATTTGGAGGAAGGGAATGATGGAACCTAATCAGTATTTTAGAAAGATTGGTCAGGATAGAAGTGGAAAGGGTCAAGGGCAGGAAGAAAACATTCAGCCGGGATAGGAGTTCTCAGCTAAGGCCAGGTGGCTTCAATTTTTAGTGAACTCAGAATTCACAGGAGTTTTGTGACTTTGTCCAGCAAACTTTTAGTAGCTTGGAATGGGAGAAGAGAATGAAGATAATGACAGGAACACATGGTTAGCAATTAGCAAGGTAGGCACAGTGGGAGATCAAGAGAATAAGTAAAATTATTATTAAAATGGTTAATGGGATGCAGTCCAGGATAGAGGGACTGAAGGTCTGAGACCTCAGACAAGTTTTAAGGGCAAAGAACAGGTTTGACAGAAGAAACAAATAGGAGCAGGGATGAGGTGGAAGAGTTTGGTTGAAGCAGGGAATTTCAGAATTTGAGGACTTAAAGAGGGAGAAGTTAGAACTGAAAAGGAGGTTCGTGGTTGGGTATATTGGATTGGTGCTGGAAAAGGTACATATATAAAGATGATTGGAATTAAGGATTTTGAGGATTTGTGGGAGAAGAGTATAAGAGGATTGTGTATTGAGGCTATAGCAGGAGGTGAGATAGAAAGGAATGAAAACTTGGATTCAAGTCTAGAAGTTACGTCCTCAATGGAAACAGAAAGTAACCCTTCATATATTTTAATGAAATTTCATAGATTGTGGATTTGGCAATTCTGTGTGCTGATTAGGGTTCCTGTGTATATATTGCATTTTCGATCTTAAAAATCAGAAAATAAAGTAGCTGATCTTGTGGTAGATGATTTGGAAAAGCATTAAATAAGAGTACTGAGGGTGGGGGAGGGTATAGCTCAGTGTGGTAAAGTATGTGCTTAGCATGCACGAGGTCCTGGTTTCAATCCCCAGTACCTCCATTAAAATAAATAAAAATTAAAAAAATAAATAAACCTAATACTACCCCCCGCCCCAAAACAAAACAAAACAAAACAGGACTAAGAAGTGATCAGGGAGGTATTTGACAACATTTACATTAACTTTGTTTTAACTTCCTAGTGTACCAGGCAGTGTGTGAGTCTTTGAAAGGTATTGACTGTTGTTACAGGCTTTCCTTAGTCCATGAACTTTCAGCCTGTCTGACCAAGCTAAAGGATTGCCCACCGATGGAAGATGCTACCCTCCTGTATTAGATACCATTTTAAATGGCTTCTGTCCCAAAAATAACTGGGAAGTATACAGGCACTACAGAACACTGGTTAGGTGCTTCTCCACATTGCACGTAACAAGATACTGACGTCTCAGACTTCCTCCATAGAATTATGTGCACCTTAAGGACAAGAAAGGCACATTTTTCATTTAAATATGTAATGAAAACATCTGATTCATTAAATACTGGTGCTCTTCATGGTTGTAGGAAGCTGTACTGGTCAGACCGAGGAACTGACAGCGGCATACCTGCCAAGATTGCCAGCGCGAACATGGATGGCACGTCTCGGAGAACTCTCTTTACTGGGAACCTTGAGAACCTGGAGTTTATCACCCTTGATATTGAGGAGCAGAAACTGTACTGGGCGGTCAGCAGCACAGGAGTGGTACGAGCACCCTTCCCAGTCTGTTGGTCTTCGTTGCTGAGCTTACGAGGCTGATACTGATTGTTCTGAGTTGTCTGGCAGTGGTTCTCGAACAATCTCACTTGGCCACTCATACCAGTGTTTTACTGCCTTTTCTCTTGATAACTTCTTTCCCTCATTGAAGCCCACTTGTTTATATATGTGCATGGCTCCTTACAGAATGTTTGTTAATTTTATCTTATCCTTTCTTTGTCTGCAAGATAAAATAATTCCATTTTTCATTTCATGTTTGTCCTTTAACAGCCCTTTGTTTCATGTTTTAGTGATTTCAGAGCTAGAAAGTTCTCTAGGCTCTCCAATTGTAGAGACTAAGTGAAAAAGTACATAGCAAGCTTCTAGGCTCAGCGTCCCCTCATAGCTACACATTATTCTCTAATGTCCTAATGTGGTAGAGGCATATGTGGCAATTTTTTTTTTAACTGAGTTACAGTCAGTTTACAATGTTGTGTCGGTTTCCAGTGTGCAGCACAATTTTTCAGTCATACACAATATACATATATTCATTTTCACATTCTTTTCACCATGAGCTACCACAAGATCTTACATACATTTCCCTGTGCTATACAGTATAAACTTGTTTATCTATTCTATATATACCTGTCAATATCTACAAATTTTGAACTCTCAGTCTGTCCCTTCCCACTTCCCTCGCCCCTGGCAACACAAGTTTGTATTCTGTGTCTATAAGTCTGTTTCTGTTTTATATTTAAGTTCATTTATCATCATCTTCTTCTCCTCCTCCTCCTTCTTCTTTCTTCTTCTTCTTCTTTTCCACATATGAGTGATATCATATGGTATTTTTCTTTCTCTTTCTGGTTTACTTCACTTAGAATGACGTTCTCCAAGAACGAACGTCATCCATGTTGCTGCAAATGGCATTATGTTAGCATTTTTATGGCTGAATAGTATTCCATTGTATAAATATACCACAATTTCTTTATCCAGTCATCTATCAATGGACATTTAGGCTGTTTCCATAACTTGGCTATTGTAAATAGTGCTGCTGTGAACACTGGGGTGCAGATATCTTTTTGAATTAGGGTTCCTTCTGGATACATGCCCAGGAGTGGGATTACTGGGTCATATGGTAAGTCTGTTCCTAGTCTTTTGAGGAATCTCCATACTGTTTTCCACAGTGGCTGCACCAAACTGCATTCCCTTTACTGGTAATTTTAAACTCCAAGGTTGAGTTCATTATATTCTGCAATAAGAAGCAGAAATGATATAATTTCATTCATTCACAGAAATAACATTTGATCTTCACTGCTGTACTCATGCAGCTGAGCTGGGGCTAGGCACATAGAAGGTGTTCCATAATAATTATTGATCAATTAAAATATTGCTTTGAATGTTGAATTGAATATGTGCTGGTCTCTTTGAAAGAACAAGAGTGATTTCATACCTGTCTTTGGTAAGGATGCTCTCCATAAAATTGTCCAGTAGGTTTGGTTTTCAGTTTGTTATAGTTCAATGAGTAGTAATTGCTATTATGTCCTTATAATGGGGAAAAAGAAACAGTGCTGTGTGTGAAAGCACTTTGCAGCCTTTGATGCATGTGTGCAATGATGAAGAAGCTCTTGCCACATGCTGATTTCTGCATACAAATTGGCATGTCCCCGGCAGGACTCCCCATTGCCTTCCCCTTCCTATTTCCACGTCTGCTCTGCCGTTCTGAGTCTGTGAGCTGATTAGTGGTAAGACTCTTCATCCTTTCTCCTAGCTAGAACCCTCATCTTTCTCCTTCACACTAATAACCACATCCTTATTTAATCATCACAAAATCCTGTCAGTGGGTTCCCTGTCTCTTTTCTCAGGTCCAGCCTTTTTCTGCCACCTCCATCATCCTGAGCCACTTCTCTCTGGCCTTGACTAGCGCATGCCTTCCACACATGAACCTGCTTTCATGATGGAGGCATATTGTCTTTATAAAACCACAAGGAACAAGTTTGATCACTGCTCACCCTGGAACCCTGCCCCAGAGAAGTAGCTCCAAACACTTCAGCCAAGCATGGTCAGCTAATCTGGTCCTGTTCACTCCCTCAACAACTCCCTCAAAGCTTATCTTCCCTGTGCTCTACCCTTCCAAAAGCTCTGTCAGTTTCTAGAGCATAACCTACTCTTGGAACTGCTGGGTTCCCTTGTCCGGGGAGGCCGTGAGCCAGACCCCATTTGTCTCTCTTGCCAGCGCTCAGCTCAGATCCAGGCCCGGAGGAGGTGCTTGAGACAAGTTTCTGGAATGAAATCAAACCAGCTCTGTCTCCATTTTGTTTTTCTTTCTGAGCAGACTACTTATCATTCCCCCTTAGAAATTTCATTCTTGAGTTCTTTCCTAGTTCTCCAGAGTCCTTTTGGCTAAGGCTTGTTACTGTGCAGATACACTAGCCCTCCCTTCTGCCCCATCCTGTCTTGCTGTCTTCTGTGGGTGTGAGCACGTTTCCTTCACTGTTGGTGAAGATGTTAAACACAGGGCCAGTTAGCCCTTGGTTAGACATTATGTGTGTGTCCTTGAGCAGAACATCACATGCAGGGGTCAGTCCCTCTCTCTCCACCATGCCAGATGAGAAAGTTGATTGACTTACTTGGACTTCAGCTTCATTCTCAGTAAAATGAGCACAATGACATTTGTCTGACCTACTGCTCAGCGTCAATGTGACTATCAAATATAGTCGGGAATAGATATGAAACATCCCTGTAAGGGACAGAGTGCTGTATACATGGGAGGCATTATTATTAAAAGAATAGTAGTTTTAAACATTTCTCTCATTTCACCATGAACCAGTCAATAATGAAAATTCTGATCTTTCAGATTGAAAGAGGAAATGTGGATGGTACAAATCGAATGATCCTGGTAAACCATCTTTCCCACCCCTGGGGAATTGCTGTCCATGGCCCCTTCCTTTATTATACTGATGATCAGTATGAGGTCATTGAAAGAGTTGACAAGGCCACTGGCGCCAACAAAATAGTCCTGAGAAATAATATCCCAAATCTCAGGGGCCTTCGAATTTATCAAAGACATGGTGAGTATTTGTCACGGAAACATATACATCCATGGGTATACAATGTATAGTTATACATCTACACGCTTAACATGTCCACTTACACACAAACCCATGTCCATACACATGCATGCAAATTGAAATGATTGCAAAATATTTAAAAAGTGATAACCATATCTTAAGCATGGCTAATTGTAAAATGATTATAAATCAATAAAAAATGTTTAAAAAAAAATAAAATTTGTAAGAAAAAAAAAAGCATGGCTAAATGTCAAAGACTAACCTAGCATCTGAAAGTCCAGGTTGACTTCAGGGTAAACTTATTCCCATTCTTTCCCCAGCACTTTAAACTCTTTACTTTGCTTTTGCTTTATAGTGCTTCCTGACATGTTACCTGTGTCTTTGTTGTCTGGGTTCCTCATTAAAATGTAACCTCCATAAGGACAGGTATTTTTCCTGTCTCGTTTCTTACTCTCTACCCTGTCACTAGGATACTTACTGGCACATTGAAAGTGCTCAGTAAATATTTGTTGGATACCTGCTGGGGAAGTGTTTAACATGATAGAATTTTAAAATTTATATTAATTAATTAGTTCGCTTATTTATTTATTTGTTTGTTTGTTTGTTTAGTGGACCAGGGGCTGAATCCAGGACCCTGTCCATGCTAAGCATGTGCTCTACCAACTGAGCTATGCCCACCCCCCCCTTTTTTTTAATTTTAAAAGAAATACTCTTGTTGCCTTTCTCAGCAGATTTTTTTCAGAGAGAATCTAACTCTTGATTTGCCCCTTTAAATTAGCATTATGATCTGGAGATTATTTTTATAGCTTTGACATATTTTAAAGCTTTTAGTCTCTAAGCAAAGATTATCAAATAATTTGTTTGCTGACCTATAACCTAGGTTTGTCACTTGGTATTTATTTTTATTGCCTGTGAAAAAAACTTCTCTTATTTAATATACTTGAAATCAAATGCCCATCACATTGTTGATCATGTAATTAAAATTGATAGAGGTTTAAATACCAGTACATAGGTCAAGAGGGGCAAAAAAAAAAAAAGTAGGATTTGTAGCCAGCCTCCCTAATTCCTCTAATTCTTGCATGATTTGAGGAAGAAAAACAGTTGATATATGAACCGTGTAACTATTATATAGTTGTGGTCCTGTTTTAATACCTTTATGTATTAGTTGTATAAGCTCTAGTCTCTCCAATATTGCTTTTAGGTTAACTCAGATTCCATGTTTTTTTATTAACTTTTATAATGATCTATGTGGTGACCCACTTTTAAAATTTGACGGAGTGGCAAGTAGGTGGAGTGAAAAGTTACAGACTGTTTTTGATTTCATTTAGACTCTGAATCCTCAAATGGCTGTAGCAATAACGTGAACCCCTGTCAGCAGATTTGCCTGCCTGTGCCAGGAAGACTGTTCTCATGTGCCTGTGCCACCGGATTTAAACTCAATCCTGATAATCGGACCTGCTCTCCATATCACTCTTTCATTGTTGTTTCCATGCTGTCTGCAATCAGAGGCTTTAGCTTGGAATTGTCAGATCATGCAGAAGCCATGGTGCCAGTGGCAGGCAGAGGTATGCTGACTCCATTATAAGTCATATTCGGCTCCGTCTGGTTCCATGTTGAAATTCTTGGTGCTGTAAAGCATTTCTCTATGTTTGGGTTCAGCCCATCAGGAAGCTTGTTCATCCTGCTTGATGGCCATGTTCACATGTCCTTATGACTCATCTCTGTTTTCTTATATCAAGAAAGTCATGGATCTAAATTACCATCTTATCCATATATTATAAAAAGCAATACTTTTTTCACCCAACTCTTAACATTTCAACACATTCGAGCCTTCAGTCTTCCTGAGTGTGTTTGTGTGTATATAAGTACATTTTGAATGGACTTTTTGAAGATATATTGCCGATATCATGATGCTTCACCCCTATTTACTTTAGCATGCAGCTTGAAGGGCATTAGCATCTAATATTCATCTTTTTCCTGTTGGCTGCAGAATACTTTTATTGCTGTTGTTTTGTTCAAACTAAGATCAAATTGATTCATGCATTGTATTTGGAATATCTCCTTTCTTTTAATCTGTAGTAGTCACCCCAGTTTTTTGTTATGACAGTGATTTTTTGAAGTGACAAACCTATTGTCTTTTAGAATCTCATACTGAGGATGTCTCCAGTATTTCCTCATAGTGTCATTTGACCTGTCATTCAATTTATACCCTGCATTTCCCATGAAATGAAAGTTAAGTGTAATTGCTTGATTAGATTGGGGTTGGACACACTTGGCAAGAATACGTCATAGATGAAACTGTGTATTGGATACAGAATCTCATTAGGAAGAACACAGTGTCACCTTGCCCCCCTCTTTAATAATTTATTATCATGTGGATAATAATTTAAAAAAAAATTCAGTGTAGAATCATTTAGCATAATTACTCTTTGGATGCTCCAGTTGATCCATTTTGGCCAGAGAGAACCTCTTGAAGTGGCTGCCTGTATTCTTCTGACATGATCTCATTAGTGTTGGAGTGCTTTCTTGCTTCTTGGTCCAGTAAATACGTTCCAGGCTCACCTTGTACCTTCCCTTCCCAAACCTATAATGAGCCATTTCTCCCAGGAGCCAGTGCTCTTTATTGTAGGAAGTGGTTTTTAGAAACTAAGATCTAGGGATAGGTATGCTCATTGCAACTGGGAAACAAATAGTTCTATTTTGTAAAGGGGGCATGGTCAGAGTAGGGGGGTTGGGAATGAGGGTTTGAGAGGAAGGGCAGACATTTAAAAGTTCTAAATTAAGCTAGAGCATTGTTTAATGATCTTTTCTTAACATGTTCCAGAGCGAAATGCACTGCACGTGGATGTGGATGTATCTTCTGGCTTTATTTATTGGTGTGATTTTAGCAACTCTGTGTCATCTAATAATGCAATCCGTAGAATCAAGCCAGATGGGTCTAGTTTTACCAACATCATTACAGATGGGATCGGAGAAAATGGAGTCCGGGGTATTGCAGTGGATTGGGTAGCAGGTGGGTAAGCCAAATAGTGATTTTATTAAAAAGCCCTTTTGTGTTTGCGTCACTGTCTTATTTATGCTATAAAGTTAGCCTAACGTGTTACAGATCTGTTTTTCTAGGAGTTTTATTGAGATTCTTTAAGATAAGTTGAATTGCACTTTTATAATAAACTCACAGACTTGTGTCTGTTAATGATAATGTTTCCTTTGACAGATTCATGATAGTTTATCTCATTTTCTTCTATTATTAACAGAATCAGAACTGTAGGCAAAATGTTTAGAAATATTAAATTATGTGGGTTTGTTTATTTCACACTTAGATTAGCATCTAATTTTCTAAACTAGAAATGTCTAAATTTTCAAAGAGGAAGAGATATCAAAACATGACATAAGCCATGAAATAGCAATCATTTATTTTAAAGCTGAGCAATTTTAGCTGCTGAGCTCTTAGTTGCTTTCTCATGTTAATGTATGAAAACTGTCTAGATCATTAGGCACTTTCTCTATTGTATTTATATTGAAATGCCTGATCTAATATTGCATTAACTTAGTTGTATTGATTCATATATTTAATTTCGAATTACCACTCATTTTTAATGATACACTGAAAAACAAATGCATTAAATGTGTTATAACTTTTAGAATATAATCCCATCATATCAATAGGTATCATTGTGTGTTATGAAGTTTGGTAAATAGTTATCACTTAGAAATATTACAACATTATGAAAACCTATATACTATAATAATGGTTTATTGCAAATAGCAAACATGGTTAGATAAGGCTTTAAATGGCTTCCTAAATTCCATTCCTGATTACAGACTTACTACATTATTTCTGAGAGTGTAGATAAAACAGAGGTCAACAGTCTATGACCTGTCAGCCACATGCAGCCCACTGCTTATTTTGTAAGTAAGGTTTTGCTGGAGTACAGCAATGCCCATTCTTTTATGTGCTGTCTATGGTTGCTTTAATGTTACAGTGGCAGAGCTGAGTACTTGTGAAAGAAACCGTATACTCTGCAAAGCCTAAAATATCTCCTATCTTCTGGCCCTCTAGAGAACTTTGCCAACCCTAGATTTACTGTTTGGTGTATAAATATATTTCAACTAGAGATAGTTAATGAAAAGGGTAGTAGATCAGTAACATATTACATCTTGACTCAGTTTCTCTAGAGCTGTTTGAGTCATATATGGGAACAAAATGGATGTGTCTTAGTACAGTAGACTTTTGACTACATGGAATCAATATGGACTCCTTCTCTAGTCATTATACTGCCTTCACACCATGGTCTTTTTATTCTAGTATTTACGTTGTTCTATAATGCCCAAGGGCAAATGGACTTTTGGTGACTTTAGAAGATCCTTGGGATGAAAACATCTGTACTAGTTAGAATGACTAAGAATAGACCTCATGTTAATGCTAAACACAAAGAGCATTTGATGGCACAGATAACAACCTCAGATATTGCTGGCTCTCTCTCTCTGCTCTTTTCACCACGTTGGAGTAGAAGGTGTGCCAGGACAATGAGTCTTTGAAGATATAGGTGAACATTCAGGTAGAAGAGGAAGGACATTGTGAAAAACACACCTTGCAGTAGAAAGTGGGTGATGATGTTTACTATGAATTCTGATCTGCTTTAGAAGCTAAAGAGAGGCACATTAAATTTGAAGAAACAACCTACTCAGTTCCTAAGAGTAAAAATTTATTTTTCTAAGCCTAAATTCAGATATTCATTTATCATCTTGGGCAATGTATACTGAACCAAACCTCAGTCTTACAAAAGGTATGTTCTTCCTTCTTGATTTTCCATTCATCAGCCTGCCTTTTTATTTTCCTACAGGAAATCTTTATTTCACCAATGCTTTCAGGTCTGAAACATTGATAGAAGTTCTAAGGATCAATACCACCCTCCGCCGTGTTCTCCTTAAAACCACAGTGGATATGCCCAGGCATATCGTTGTAGACCCCAAGAACAGATACCTCTTCTGGGCCGACTATGGGCAAAACCCAAAGATTGAACGTTCTTATCTTGACTGTACCAATAGAACTGTGCTTGTGTCAGAGGGCATTGCCACACCACGGGGCTTGGCATTGGACCATAGCAGTGGCTATGTTTATTGGGTTGATGATGCTTTAGATGTAATTGCAAGAGTCAGCATCGAAGGAGGGGAATCTCAAGTGATTCGTTTTGGCGGCCGTTACCCAACTCCTTATGCCATCACCGTATTTGGAAATTCTATCATATGGGTGGACAGGAATTTGAAAAAAATCTTCCAAGCTAGCAAGGAGCCACATAACACAGATCCACCAACAGTGATAAGGGACAATATCAATTGGCTAAGAGATGTGACCATCTTTGATCAGCGTGTCCAGCCCCGGTCACCAGCAGAGGTCAACAACAACCCTTGCTTGCAAAATAATGGAGGATGCGTCCATTTCTGCTTTGCTTTGCCTGAATTGCACACCCCACAATGTGGCTGTGCCTTTGGGATCCTGCAGGGTGATGGCAGAAGCTGTGCCATTTCACCAGAAAACTTCCTCATCTTTGCCCTGGATAGTTCCTTGAGGAGCTTACACTTTGACCCTGAAGACTATAGCCTACCTTTCACAGAAATCAGTGTGGAAAGAAGGGCTGTGGCACTAGACTATGACAGCATAGATAACAGAATCTACTTCACACAATTTTTAAGGTCTGGAAAAGGCCAGATTTCCTATGTCAACCTGAATTCAGGGAGCATTTCTTCCACTGTTGTTGCTTCAGGTAAGAGCACTCTAAGTGTAGCTTATCTTGGAAGTAGACACAATGGGATCGACATACATGGATGACCCAGGGATTCTAAAGTGCATATTGAGACTCTAACTCCTTTTTGTGTGTTTGTTGATGTATGTCCAGACTTAGGGAGTCCTGATGGCATTGCCTTTGACTGGATCAATAGAAGAATTTACTACAGTGACTACACCAACCAGTCGATTCAGTCCATGGCCACGGATGGGTCTAAGCGCACTGTGATAGCCCGAGTTGAAAGGCCAAGAGCAATTGTGTTAGATCCTTGCCAAGGGTATGACATGGTCTGCTTATTTCTGTAGGGAGTGGAGTTTGAAATTATTTTGTGTTCATAGAAAGCCAGTGTTTCGCGGGCTTATAAAACTACAGCTACAGGTTCAAGGGTGAAAGAGCATGAGAGACTCTACCCGGGAACTCCCGTTCCTTCTGCTAGGAAGATTGGCAGCATACTAGGGAATCAATGCTCTGACTCAATAAATCCTTACTGGGCAAGTTCTATGGGTGGGAGTGGAGTGGGTTTCATTTGCCATGTTAATGTCAACTTACAGTTAAAGAATGCTGCTGTTCCTTTTTTTTTTTTTTTGGAGCATAAAGGATGATTGATTTTTAACATTTTTTTAATTGAGTTATAGTCATTTTACAATGTTGTGTCAAATACCAGTGTAGAGCACAGTTTTTCAATTATACATAAATACAAAATAGAAACAGACCATAGACATAGAATACAAACTTGTGGTTGCCAAGGGGGCGGGGAGTGGGGAGGGACAGACTGGGATTTCAAAATGTAAAATAGATAAATAAGATTTTACTGTATAGCACAGGGAAATATATACAAGATCTTGTGGTAGTTTGCTGCTGTTCCTTCTTAAGGAAAAAGGATTGTGAGTTTCCTTGTGGTGAATTATGACTCCTTTTGGATCACTAGGTACATGTACTGGGCCGACTGGGGTACTAATGCCCAAATTGAAAGAGCCACACTGGCAGGAAACTTCCGGCAATCTGTGGTGAACACTGACCTGGTCTGGCCCAACGGGCTCACTCTGGACTATGAAGAAGGCTTTCTCTACTGGACAGATGCCAATCTGTACGTGTCTTTGGTTATTCCCATGGGTGCCGATGAGAAGATTTCTTCCTTCCACTTAAATAAAAAGGGACATAAAAGAAGGATTCCCATAATGTGGTGAAAATATAATATGCCAGATAAAAGTGGCCAAAACGTGGAATCAGTTTCAGGAACTATGTTCTAGCTTGGTGACTATACCTGTAAAAACTGATCTGCATCGTAAGATTGAATATTTGTGAACTGAAAGGCATCTAAGGATGAATTACTTGAGTTACAACTATACTCAACTATAGTTAAAAATTTACAGGCCCCATGTAACTACCATAAAATATGAATGACTTTTACATGCACACTGATAGTAAGTTTTCTCTGGGCTGTAGCATTCGGTGTCTCAAAAAAATATTTTCCTTTGGTCTTTGTCTTTTAGTCACCTTCTCAAAAAAATTCTTTCTTCTTGTGCCAGCATCTACTCAGTCAATTTCATGGTGTTTTCCTTATAAACTCCTGTCAGCTCTAATTTTGTATGTAACTCTCCAAATACTCCTGAAATTACTCACATTCCAATCATCCTCATGGTTGAAGAGATGAGATGATTTTGTTTATTATGACTGGTGTCTATAGGTAAATACCTCAAGGTAAATGACAAATAGAAAGTCGTTAGAGGAGTGGGAAGGGAAAAGTTATTCACATTTTATTGAGTGATTACTATGTGCTAAACACCAAGTTCTATGCATGACATGTATTATTTCATAATACTCTCTTGTTTTGAATGTCAGCCTGGTTCCTTCTGTAGGATTGCCTGTGGGTTACATTAATATTTGGAAATCAATGATGTATCCAGGCCATTGTTTGATAAGCAGGTTAAGTTCTCCCACTGCCAGAAAAAAACATTTCTTGCTGCCATATGTTTCACTTGGAAAGAAAGTTAGGGGCTTATGTAAAGCCATGGGTGGGCCCAGGCATTGGGTGCCAATTGAGGAACTTATTCTTTCTGGTTTTGAGAGTTTTTTTTTTTTTCCATCTTTGTTTTAGGAAGAAGATTGAGCGCTGCACTGTAACAGGCATGGAGCGGGAGGTCATTGTCAGCAGAGTTGATTTTCCTTTTGGCTTGACTGTCTACGGCCAGTATATTTACTGGACTGACTGGAGCTCTCAAAAAATTTACAGAGCTAACAAATATGATGGGTCAAGTCTGACCGCAATGACCACGAGTCTTCCCTCCCTGCCTAAGGGTATTTGCGCTGTCGTGAAGGACCAACAGCAGTGTCACAATCCTTGCAGTCAGTTTAATGGGGGCTGCAGCAATATTTGTGCACCAGGTAAGGCATTGGCCGTGAAGGTAGAATCGTGGAGAATAATGATAATGATGACAACCAGTAGCGAAGGCTGAAGGAGTATTCCGCTCTCACGGGAGAAAAAAAATTCTCTTTGATTTCAAGAGTAACTGATAAAATCAATTTCAGGATCTGTATGTTGAGAGGAAGACTTTGAAAGGTTTCTTTTCTACTCTATATTGCGTCTTCTTACAATGGCATTTTTAAGTTAAGCTTGATGGAGGTAGAAAGTAAGATGGGGGTTTGGCTGCTGCACCTCAGGTCTTGAATCGGAATTTCATCGATAAGCCTCCTTCCACTTAGGAGGTACTCTATAGTTTGGAATATTGCTGATGGTGTTTTAGAGTGTGATGTGACCTTCACAGTGTGTTCTATGGAGAACAACAAATTCATAGGAAGAAGTATCTTTTGATACTGTTGCTTTGCAGATTTTGCTGAGAAGGGAGAATCATTGCTAATGTTTCAGTGAAGACAAGAGATCGTTGTTTAAAGATTAGGGTGAACTTATTAGAAATCAGTGGTGGTTCTTATTGACAGAAAACTGACTCGGAACAGTTTCCATGGCTCATCTAATAACACATTCAGTATAGAAGCTGTTACCAGTGCTATTCTGGAGGAGAAATATGAGTTCTTGCTATATAAATCTTTTGCTTTTTCTGTGCCTACCTTTCTTCAGGTCCAAATGGTCCCGAGTGCCAGTGTCCACAAGTGGGCCGATGGTACCTGGCCAACAACAACAAGTACTGCATCCCGGACAATGGCACAAGGTGTGATAGTTCCAAGTTCACCTGCCTCAGTGGGAACTGCATCCCACAGCAGTTGAAATGTAATGACATTGATGACTGTGGTGACAGCAGTGATGAGCTGGAAACTCTCTGTGGTGAGTTGGACAATTGGAGCTTTGGTTAGCACCTAACGATGTACCAAGTGCTTGGTCCTTTGGGGACTGAAAAACATTTAAACTGATGCACTTTGCTTAAATCGCATGTGAGCTGATTTATATGCTGTGAAGCGGTGTATGATGCTTTCATAGGAAGTACCTCTGTAGTGGTTCAGAGCCATGGTGCTGGGTGCCATTCAATCTGTATAGCCCTGAGAAAGTCGCTTAGCCTCGCTGGGCCTCAGACATCTCATCTGTGAGATGGTGCTGTCACTAGGGTTTTTGTGAGGAGTAAGAGAAACCATATATGAAAACCACAGCGCAGGGCTTGGTGACGTAGCATGGGACTAAGGGCTCACAAAGGTGATTGTTATCATTTTATTAATTTTCATAGCAGAAGGATCATTCATTCAATAATTGTATTGAAATTACTTCCAATATTCAGAATTAGGAAGGCCTGAAGTTAGTTACCTTTTTCTAGTCTGTAGAGGGGCTAGAATTTCCCCAGAGAAATTGTGTTTGCACGCTTAATGTGATTGAGATAAACTTGTAAACTGAGATGGGAGAGAAAGTGACTTTGTGATTTGCTTAAAACATTTCATTTGCTAAAACCAAGCATACAACATATTTGCTTAATCTAAGTAATTTAAAGTGTCATCTCACTTTGCATGCAGTGCGTTTTGCAGCTGTTTTTTTTGCCTTGGAAGGTAAACCCAAAGTGTCTTATTTTATTTGATTGTATCTTTTTAGAAAATAGGACAACGGTTTATTCCAGAAGCTTCTTCAGTTTTTTTTTTTCCTTCCCTTAGCGTTTCACACCTGCCCTTCGACATCCTTCACCTGTGCCAATGGGCGATGTGTCCAGTATAGTTACCGCTGTGATCACTACAATGACTGTGGTGACAACAGTGATGAGGCAGGGTGCCTGTTCAGGGCTTGTAACGAAACCTCGGAATTTGCTTGCCATAATGGAAAGTGCATCCCTCTTCAGTTTGTCTGCGATGGTATAGACCACTGCCATGATAATAATACTTCAGATGAGAAAAATTGCTGTAAGTTTGTCTTCAGTACTTATTGTGCTTTGGTCTTGAAGTCTTAGAGCACAGGAGATGAAATTTTTATGTAATGACAAAAGATTTCTGAGAAAAAAACCCATACTATTCATCTAAAACATAAATTTCATTGTAATACAGTCTACTAAGTGATTTTTAAAAACAAGTCTACCTAGTATTTGAATTATTCACCTAAATTTAT
Organism: Vicugna pacos; assembly: GCF_048564905.1. Lineage (NCBI taxonomy): Eukaryota > Metazoa > Chordata > Mammalia > Artiodactyla > Camelidae > Vicugna > Vicugna pacos. The sequence continues at coordinate 42,640,694 of NC_132991.1, read as the reverse complement.
GGATCCATGCAACCATTGACTTTTAACCGTAAATATTTTATGCTTAGTTTACATATCTGATTGGTTTAAAGCTTTGCCAATCATTACCACCGAAAATTATTATATAAATGTGTTGTGGCTAATGTTTGTTGTGCAAAAAGCTGTATGGTATGTTGTTGACTGAAATGATTTGTCTCTTTAGTTTTTCTGGTAAATTGCCTTTTAGTGAATTCATTTTTCCAAAATTTCTGGGATTTGCACTTAAGTATCTTGGGAAGACAAAAGAGCAGAGTGTGAGCCCAAGTGTATTTTCAGTTTGGGTAGACTGATATGCTCTGCTGCTTTTGTAGGTAGTAACACACAATATTCAGTTATTTATTTTTTAATGGAGGTGCTGAGGATTGTACCCAGGACCACGTGCGTGCTAAGCACACACTTTACCACTGAGCTGTACCCTCCCCCCAAAACACAGTATTTGAGTGTGCTTTTTTTAATCAACAAGTGGCCAATCTGTTTCATCCATCTCCCCCAACTTTTTTTCTGAGTATTTTAAAGCAACTCCTAGACATGCACGTCACTGATCAAGACATTCTGAAAAACAACTACCATGCCAGCATTAACAGAATCAACAATACTTAGTATCATTGAGTACTCAGTCCATCTTCAAATTTTATCACTTAAAACACGTCAATTATTGCTCTGTTCAAATTAGGATTCAGACAAGGTCTACACATTGATTTAGACTAGAATTTAGACCTAGAGGTTTGATTACATTAGACTCGATTCTTTGGGCAAGAGCACTTCACAGGTGGAGCTGTGTATTTCCTGTTGTAGCAAATAGTGAAGCACATGCTTGATTTTTCCCTTTTAGGTGAAGATGAAGTAAATTAGTGGATTTACAAGTCAGTCTGAGTCTTCCCATAAGAAGTTCCCATCAACCTTTCACCCAGTGGTTTTGGCATCCCTGGGTGGTTGTTCCATAAATGCATTATTTCCTTAAGGGTTACCAAATAGGCATTTAAAACTTTGACTATTCCTTCCACACTCATTAACTGAAGTCCCATAAAGAAGAAATTTCCCTTATCAACTCTTTTGTTACCCTAAAATACAATTCTGCAGGGTAAATGTCTAATACCTTCCCTATAGTTGTCAGTTTTCAGAGTAATGACTTGATGACCAGTGAGTACTAAGTTTTTGATTGTAGTGGACAGAGCTATGAAATACAATTTTTAAGGAAAAATTTATATTGGTATTTTCCATTTTAATTTGAGATAACAGGTTTTTCACCTTTTAGATTTTATAATCATGTCTCTTATGCTTAAAATCTTGGTTTCTAATAAGTGACATTAGCATAGTCATTTACTTGCTTTATTCTATAGTAATTTAAAAATGCCTATCATAGTTTCAAAATAACCACACAAATGTAATTAAAAATTTTAGGTCCTTCCTGTTCTTCGATTATTTCCCACTAGGGATGTGCAGTCATTTGTTACTGTTTCCAAATTTTAGGAATTGCTTTCCTATATTCATTTTTTATTCTATTCTTTTTAGTTATACAAAATAATGTGCAGTGTTTTATAATCAAAATTATACAAGGTACATTCACGAAAGTCTTTGATATTTGTCCTCCCAACCCTGCTGCCTCTGTAATCTTCTCAACCTGTTCATAGAGCTGATAATTTTCGTTAGTTTATCTTTTTGTTGCTGTTGCTTTTCATGTTAGCATTTCTCTCTTGCTATACACACACACACACTCACATCGTCATTTTTCTTACACAAAAGATAGCCTATTGTTCTGCTTTCTTACTGTTCATATATCCTGGAGATCATACCTTCATTTCTTATCATTTTAGGGAGATCTTCTTCATTCCTTTTTATAGCTCCATATTACTCCATGCTGTGGAAATGCCATAATTTATTTAACCCAGAGTGGGGAGTCTTGCTGAGGCTATTCAACAATGAAAACAGGCAATTTAAACTACAAAGCAGCCCCCATTCTCCTCCATGATCTCAGTGTCACCTGGAAATATCTCTTTTTACTATAGAATCCATGGCATCACGTAAGTGTCATGGATCATACCTCTGTGATAGCTTAGTACATCCTTCCCTCCTGGTGGTTTGATTCTGCAGTACATCTCTTAGTGTGACCATATATGATACATGTGTGGTGGGTGTGTTCTAAATGTTTATCTGGTTGTCTTTTTCAAGCTCATCGCACTTGCCAGTCCGGATATGTAAATTGTCTGAATTCAAGTGTGTGTATTCCTCATACTTTCTTATGTGATGGAGACAATGACTGTGGAGATATGAGTGATGAAAACCCCATTTTCTGTGGTAAGATACACCTGCTTCTCTTTCTGTGCTTCCAGGGATGCACATCTTGAACTCATACAGAGACACATGGCCTGGTTATTTGGGCTAATTTCAATTTGTCCTCTCAAATTGACCTTGTAAGTAGAGGCAGTAGGCAGTTACTTTAGGATGTGCTTGGAGGGCATAAGAAGCCCCTTCTCTCTGCTCCCTGGCTGGACACCTGACTCTAAATATTTCTTCCGGAAACCAGCTCTGCTGCCTAACCTGCTACAATTGAAGGCCTTTTGTCTTCAGGAACTCCAGGCAGAGCTTGCACATTAAGCCCTCATATTTACACTTAATAGGTTTATAGTAGCCGTTAGTAACTGAAAGAATTTTCTGTCTTTTTCATATGTTTGACTTTCAGAAGCCTTTATTTCATATTTAGCAATTTGCTTCAATCAAATAATTTCCTGTGTTTATAGTTCAAATTAAAAGACCATTCTAAGCTAACTCTGAGATTATTCCTATAAATAGATGTGTACTTTAAGAATTTAGTAATTGTCACCAAGCCAGGCTACAGTCCAAGAGCAGGAGTCAGTTGTAAAAATAGTAGCAAGAGGAAGCAGAAAATCTAGAAAACACATCAGACCAGAACTACCTAATATTATGCAACAAAAGCATCAATGTTCACATGTAGGCAGAGTCATTTACTCAAATTACAAGGATGAATAAGAGCAGAACTTCGCTCATTCCCTAGAACAATGGTCTAACATGGCTAAAAGTTTGTAGGATGAATTCAGATATGGTCATATTGTTTTTTGCTTTTCAGTATAATTTATTTTATGTTATGGTAGAAAATACAGAACCAAGTCTTCTTTTGTATGTAATTTCTGATGGTACATATCAAAAATGTAGTCTTTTGGTGTTGCCAACATATACCATTTATTTTTGGATTTCTGGAATTTAGGGAAAAAATCTGGAAAACCGGAGCAGTGTTGCTCTCCCATACTCTTCCCCCCTGACAGAGCACTTAGACAAAAACTCATTTCCCAGGCCTCACTATTCCTTTCTTGGTAGCAGTTATCCAGTTCAGAGATAATAGATTAGAAAGACCGATAGGAACAAGCCTGTGTGTTGCTTACGGGTTTTATCTTCTCTCCCTCCTCCAGTCTCTGAGACGTGCAACAACAATGAATTCCACTGCGCATCTGGGCCCTGTATTCCTAGCTTTTGGTATTGTGATAAAGAAAGAGATTGTTCTGATGGCTCTGATGAACCTGCCACTTGTGGTAAGAGAGTGAGCAAACATGAAAAGCACTGGGATGCAGCTGGACACCCTCTTGCAGCTGCTTGAGATACAGACTCTGGTCCTGACCACTGAATGTGTGCACTGCCTGCTCCTCCTCTCAGCTGAAATGCTGAGACCACTCAGCAGACAGTCACGAGAAACCTGGGGCACTGGGAGGGTTGCTGGGCAGGATGTGGAGGTTGCTGATTGATGTGGATAAAAAGAGAGTATGTGGGTGATGAACCTCCTACCTGCCTGGCTTATAGAACTCAACTAGTGATAATTGACTCTGAATTGGAATTTTGAAATTTGGCCAAGTTCTGACCCCTAAGACTGGGAGGAGCCAAAAGTGGTTGAAATATCATAAATGTGGAGAAGGGGCATATTAGGAGCACATAGTTCTTCCTGTTCTGTCTGTGTGCCAGCTTAGGAGGTAAGGTCTCCCGGCCATCTGAGCTTCCTGAGATGGTGGTTGTATTCCTGGAGGCAGTTGTGTATTGTTTATGTTTGAAGGCTGCTGTTTTCCTTTGCAAGTCCCAATCTATATCCATACACAATCTTTCTTTTTTACATAAAAAGGTACAGTATTCTACATTGTTGTTTTCTCTGTCAATAAATCACACTGCTGTATAGGGGTCAGCAAACTATGACCATGGACTAGCTGCCTGTCTTTATAAATCAAGTTTCACTAGAATGTAGCCACATCCTGGCTATGGCTGCTTTTGTGCTGTGAAGGCAGTGTCAGGTAGGTGCGACAGAGATCATGCGGCCTGTAAGCCTAAAATGCTATTTGGTTAAGAGAAGGTTTGCTGTCCCCTGTTATAAAGTCTTTATACTGCTGGTTAGTGGCTGTATAATATTCCATTGAGTGGTTATATTATCATTAACTGGCTCTATTTTAAATTTTTTTTACTGTATTATAAATATCACCACAGTAAGTACCATGATATATAAAACTTTTTTTTCTGGAGGGGCATTTTCTAAAGGCCATTGGTCTAATTTTGCAGCTGAATTCAGACTATTTTCTATTCCTATTTTCTCTCTGCTTCAAACTCTGTGACTAATAGAGAGTAGTATTTAAAGCTCTTTGCCAAGTTATTTTTCCCCAATGCTGAGAGTTTTGTAGAAAACAAAGGACACATAGAATTTTGAGGATTCATAAAGGAAACAATTAACAACTGTTAGTGGGTAGAATAGTCGTAGAGATTGGTTTAGATGTGTGAACTATTGGTTCAAATATATGAAGAATAAATATAGTTTCCAAACTTCTCCATGGGAACCAAAGTCATAGTAATAGCAATTAGTAATAGCTGTTTGACATATTTAAATAAAATAAATGCAGGATCTAATATGAATGCATTCTCATAATATGCAGAGGTATTAATTAACATACAGTGCTGTGTAAGTTTAAGGTAGATAGCATAATGATTTACATACGTCATGAAATGATTACCACAATAAGTTTAGTGAACATCCAATCCACATATAACATTTTAAAGAAAGAATAGGATGTGTACAAAAGAGTAAAATCCTGCCTGGGGGTTGTAGGTATAGCTCAGTGGTAGAGCACGTGCTTAGCGTGCACGAGGTCCTGGGTTCAACCCCCAGAATCTCCATCAAAAAAAAGGGTAGTATCCCCATTTCTTCACCCTTCTCCAATCCCCTCACTCCCCAGACATAATCATTATTACGTGTGAATTCTTCTTTTTTTATATATGCATCCTAACATGTGGTTTTTAAAACACTAATGGGACCTTACTATTTATATTTTTCTGCAGTTTGCCCCCCACTTTGTTTTTTGAGCTTAACAACATCTTGTCAGCATGTTAGAAAATACAGCTCTACCTCATTTCTTTGCATGTTGAATATTGCTTTAAAGTATCATGTTCCATGTGTTTTTATCCCTTTCCTGACTGAAGGTCATTTAGGTTGTTTCCATTTTTTTCACTGAGACGTAATGCTGGAATGAACGTCCTTTTAAAAACTTTTTCCTGCATATATGGAAAGATTCTTACAGGCTAGGTTTCTAGGAGTAGTGTTCCTGTGTGATGGGGATATGTTTCTTCAAAAGACTGTATCGATACACACTCCTTTCTCACCAGCTTATGAAGGTCATGTTTTTCCTTATTATCATTCCTTCTTGTTATTATTCTACTGTATTTTTAATATTTAGCATTTAATTTTCTTTTGCCCTTGGCTAATTTTCAGGAGTCTCTGGGTTTATGGACATATGACAACTTGATTAGTTGAACAGGGACATGTGGGGATGTGATTAAAGAATTCTAATTGGTGTTCTAGACAGCCCATGCTATCGTAGGCTTCTCTCAAGATTTCTGGACTACAAATCACTCTTCTCACCAAGAGTGCTTTTTATCTTTTTGCAGAGTATTCTGAGATAACATGCTCAAGTGATGAATTCAAGTGTGACAGTAACAGGTGCATCCAAATAGAGTGGGTCTGTGATGGTGATAATGACTGTGGGGACATGAGTGATGAGGACGAAAGACACCACTGTGGTAAGTGAAACCAGTTAATTCCTCTGCAGCATCACATTCCAGGGAAACTCAGCAGACTTTTTTTTTTTTTTTTGTCGTTGGAGAGTATGGTTGTCAGACAGATTCCTCTTTAACTGAATGCATGTGGACAGAATGTTGTCTTTGTTTTCACTCAGGAATGTTTGATATCATCCACTTAATGCTTTAAAATGATGAAAAACTATTTTAATGTTTGTTTTTCTCTGTAATATTTAGATAATGGAAATAATGTCCTACATTTCTAGAGCGGATAAAGAGAACTCAGTTAGCCTCTCTTTTTTGGGGGGGGGGGTTTAAAACATTTTTCTTCCTATGGAAGTACAGTTAGTTACAATGTATCAATTTCTGGTGTACTGCACAGTGTCACAGTCATGTATTCACACACATTTGTTTTCCTGTTTATTTGCCACTCTTAATGGCAGCTTTAATAATGTACCTCCAGTTTCACCTGTTACCTTAGAGCTGTTTGGGGGAGGAGGCAGGGGGAGGATTATTCCTTTTAAGTGAATTATGGAAAAGACTGTTTTCCATTACCAACAGAACTTAGAACTATCAGCTGAGGTGTTCTTAGAAGAAAGTCTTTTCATGCTAGACTAATAAAAGCAATGTCTCCGTGATCGTTACCTCCTGTGTCCCTGGCTTTGGTGGCAGTCCATAGTTCCACATATACTCTATGAAATGGGTGGTTGGCAGCTGCACATACATGGGCTATCGCATGTGCTTTCCCCCCATATCACCAAGACCCCCTTCCTTTTGTTTCCTATTCACCCACAAAGAGATTGAATAGAACACTTGTACTTCATTCTGCAGGCTTTAATGATTATATGATAGCATCTTAGCTCTTTCCTAATAGTATCATGGTTTCTAACTCTTAGTGATGTGAGTTCCTCCCAGATACCTACCTTTTTAGAAAGCCATAACTTTTTAGAAAATCCTATGACTTTGAGCTGTCTAGTCAACCTTCAATTTTTCTCATCTGTAGAACTAGCATAAAAATGCCTGTCTCACATTGTGTTTGTGTAATTATACTTTGTAAACTAAAAAAAGTTACCAAAAGGAAGGGATGTTTGGTATCCAGTTACTAAGAGGTGCATCATTTTCTATAGCCCTGAGGGAAAAATATGATCTTGCATTAATTTTATGGAAAACTGAGTGAGGTGTTTTATTATCTTTATTTTTACTTCTGAAAAAATTCCAAGGTCCAAAGCAATTAAAACACAAGTTTTGGAGGTATTTTTATTATGACCTATTATTGTAACCATGTGATTTGTCTGCGTATTTCCCCCTCATTTTCTCTCATCCCTCAAAGTGTTATGTAACATAAAGCGAAGACAAATAATGGTTCAGAATGAATCTGACCGCTAGACCGAGCTCTTGTGTGGTTTCTGATTCTCGTGTGGTTTGGTTTCAGAGAATCACAGCTGCTCCAGTTCCGAGTTTCACTGTGTAAATAGTGTGCCCCCATCCAGGAGGTGCATTCCTCAGTCTTGGGTTTGTGATGGCGATGCCGATTGCTCTGACGCCTATGATGAGCACCAGAACTGCACCAGAAGAACCTGCTCTGCAAACGAATTCACCTGCACTAATGGACTGTGTGTCCCGGACTGGTTCAGGTAAACCGGGGATTAAATGATTTACCAACAGACCTCCAATGTCCATGAGGCAGGACTTACTTATCCATTAGGCATGGTGCACAGTGCCTGGGCCCATGGTACTTTTTGTGGACTATGAAAATGTTTAGATTTCTTTTAAAATCAAAGGAAAAAAGGAGAAAATTTAGGTCAAAGGAAGTATTTTAAAACCAAATAATATATCTGCCTTTATACCAATATGATCATTAAATATGATTTTAATTATTTTTATGGAGGAAGGGTCCCATGAAGGCAAAGACACCTAGGGTCCATGAAAGTTATAATGTGACCTTGCACAGAGGGCCAGAGAGATGAGTGAAGTGGGCTTGATATTAAAAAATTCTTTCTTGAGGCAGGTGACCCTCTTGGTCTCCCACTTGGAGGCACGGGTACAGGAAATAATTCATTCTCTTTTCTCTGCTAGCAGCAAAATAACAGTGCAAGCATGGTAATGAATGGAGATTGGCACTAAGGCTTGGTGTCAGTGAGACAGCAGAGACAGGCAGGTGAGGTGACCTGAGAGCATGTGCTCCAGCTGAGAGATGCAAACACTAGTCAGCATCATTCGTTTTGAGAGAAATTGGGAATCTGGATTTTTCATCAGAGTATTTTTCTGATTTTAAATGCTGGAAACAAATTTTTAAAAAATTTGAGAGTACTGTGTCAATGTCAGACAGGTTCAGCTCACAGGCTTCTGGTTCTAGGACCTCTCCTGTAATTCTCTGTTGGTTGATCTCTTATCACTTTCTCCAAATGGGCCATTCCAAAAGGTTTATCCTTTTTTTCAGTGCCCCAACGTTGTGCTATCCGCACCTAGCAAATTTTTGTATATAGAAGGAAACAGAGAAGGAAAATGATGTGTAGGTTTTAATCCTGATGGACTAGCAGAATACTGAGAGAATTACCAAAAGCTGGGGAGTCCAGAAGGGAGCTCAAGGTGGAAGGTGAGTGTAGGGCTCCCTGAAGTGAAAGTGTGTATTAGACATTTGGACACGTGAAACTGGAGCCAAGAAGAGATATTGCATGTGCCAAGGACTGGGATGGTAAAGGACACACATGTTTATTGAGAGCAGCTGTCAGCTTAAGTACGCTTGGGAATGAGATGGAAAAAATGCATGACCAGGCACAAGGTCAGAGCAGCCGAGCTTCTGGGACCATCTGCTTTGAGGTAGGCAGTCCCCCAGTGGGCCCCAACGTCCTGCTGGAATACTGTGTGGTGCAGAATTGTGTGTTCAAGAAAGGGGTCCTGAGGAAACCAGGAAAGGGTCAGGCTGCATGAGGAGCAGGGACTTGGCATTGTGACTGAAGAATTGTAGGGATTAAAGGAGTGAATAAATGTCTTCTAGAAAGCCGACTTACGTAGGATGACTCATGTTCCTTCAAGGACCCAGCAGACATTGCTGGGAGGTGGTGATTTGAACATTAAAACCCTGAAGATGTTCGGAGACAGAAGGAACTCCTTATGTAGTGAAGTTACATTTAAATGTGCTTTGTCTGTTTGTAACTCATATGGATGAGATCATCGATGTTTAATTTTTGTTGATGAAAGTGAATAAACTTTATCTATATATTCTCCCTCTTTCCTTGAGAGTCCTACTATGCTATACTGCTCTTTGGTTCTTCAGAATTTAGGAAATATTTAATACCAGCAGTCTTAGATATATTCTGAAAACTTAGGTGCAGGATCTAGGGAATAGCATTAAGTTTGGTCTTGATTTTGATCAGACTCTAGATTATCTCACTACTCCCTTTCTGAGCTTTCTAAACGCTGCTTTCATTATTTCTCTGCTCTCACAGCTGACTTACCCCTGCCCCATCAGACTTAACTAACTTCGCTCATCTTTTCTTTCTTTCACTCCCTCCCTCACTTCCCTCCCTCACTCTCTCCCCTCCCTCACTCTCTCCTTTCTTCTCTCTTTTCTCTCTCTCTCTCATTCTCCCCGACCCCATGAGCTTTCTCAGATGCTTTTGCCAAGGTCTATGGCAGAAGAGAAAAAATGGTATATATCTGAAACCTGAAATATAGGATTTTAAATTTCTCCAAACTCTGTTTGCCTGGAATGCTGTTAAGCACGCTATTAACCTGCTCCCTCTTGCTGCCTGGCAGAATGTGTGCTTCCCCATTTTGGTACAGGGGATCATTTCTCCTATTGACTTTGTTTCTCTTGGCTCTTTACTGATGCTGCTGAAGAACCTGGTTAAGACTGGATTGTGAGCAGCTTGCTGGAATACTGACCCACAGTTGTGTCTAAAAACATGGTGACTTGCTGGCCTAAGTGACTCTTTTTCCCTCTTGTGTTGAATCTAAAGTAGACAAAAGGAAGCATTGTTGTCTCATGTCATTTGGAGATGAGTTAAACAGCTACCAGGAGACTGAATGGGACTGAACCAGCCTGCTTTGTTTGCACCCTTCTTTACAGTTTCATGCACATATTTTGGCCTAAATCAGATTGAGAGTGCCCAGGTTGTGGACGGCATTGCTGACTGGCAGCACTGACCATAGATCAGTTGTTCAGTTGACTGTATTCAGCTTTGGTACCTTAATGTTCTGCCTCTAGATCCTAAGCCCTCCAACATAAATTCTTTTATGAATGGCAAACATTAGCTTTGCCAAGCCTCATCCAAGCTTTCTTTATACTGATACTTGAGTTTTGTAACTGTCAGTGGGACCCCCTTCAGTAATCATGATTCTCACGGGCTCTTGGAATATTGTGGAAAAGGAAGACCAGTCTGGCTCACAGAATTTCAGGAGACTATCTTGTGCTCCTGGTGCCTAGGAATATTAGGGCCCCAAATAGCTTCTAGGACTATAAAATGCCTTCTTCCATTACCAGTATTCCATACTAACCTACTTCTCTCCTTCCCATCACTGTAACCACTGACATCTCATGGTAGGTGGCAGGAGTATTATAAGGAAAGATGGAAGACATGGGGCTGTCAATGTAAACATTACTCCAATTGGAAGACAGCATTTTCACCTGGGTACAGGCACTTGTAGCATAAGGCTGCCCAGGATATTGGCTGGGCCCAGAAACTGTCTCATTATCTGATGAGCAGATCTGATGAGCACCAAAAATGTAAACGTTGTGTTTAATTAATTTGTCAACTGAAGAAAAAAAATGAATGCAATTATTTTGAATAGTTCTAGGCCTACATTTCCCATGGTGGCAACCAGCACCTGGGGAAGTTGTATGGAATGCTAAATATTAGATTCTTCTAGAGCTAAAGATGGGTGGGATAGATGAAGATTCTAGGGTAGAGGGGACTAAGGTCATTGGTGATTTTGTTGAAATGGATGACCTGGCATTCAGTTAGGAGAGGAAGCAAAGCCCCAAGTGGGTTGGTTGAGACTTGTTGTCAACATCTTCAAGAGTGGTGCTGGGTCTCCTAACACAGGTGTGACCGGCGCAATGACTGTGGCGACTACAGTGACGAGAGGGACTGCACGTACGCTACCTGCGATGAGCACCAATTTACCTGTCAAAATGGGCTCTGCATTAGTAAGGCCTACTTCTGCGATGGGGAGAATGACTGTGGAGACGACTCTGATGAGCTGGAGCACCTCTGCCACACCCCAGAGACCACGTGTCCCCCTCACCAGTTCAGGTGTGACAACGGGCACTGCATCGAGATGGTGAAAGTCTGCAACCAACTAGATGACTGTTTAGACAACAGTGATGAGAAAGGATGTGGTGAGTCTAACAGAAGATCTGGGAAAAGGAAAACAGGGAGCCTGAATGTGGGTTCTCAACCCTTTATGATTTATCGGGACTTCACAGTTGGTCCTCTAAGTAGAACATTGCCAGAAAATTCCTCTTGCTTGTCCATCAAAAGGCAAGGATTTCTTGGTATGTAAGGTTAGTCACAAACATTTTTGGATTAATTCATCAGTTAGGCAGTTGTCACAGAGAACAAGAAATGAACAAATTCAGGCCTTCAGTGTCTAACAGCAGACAGTGTGAATTCTCTTTGAACTCTCATGATGACTTCTTGCCTGAACTGCCCTTCTGCTAGGATTCCTTAGCCTGTGCTTAATTTTCATCCTTAGGTGAATGCCCCAAGCCCCACAAGGAAACCAGTGTCGAATTTATAAAATATAGAATTCTTAACAAAGTTCTCCCTACTTTGTAGATAGTTTTTGGTTGAGCATGGCCATGTGTCACAGAACCAGCCAGACATACCCCCTGGGGTGCTGGGTGGCTCATCCCATTTGTGAGAATCAAAGGAGCACATGTCTCCCAGCTCCATGTTCAGTGACATCACACCTGGAGCCTGAAATTGGCCATGGTGTGAGTCGTTGCACCACCAAAATGGAGGACGCTACAGATCTGAGCATTTTGCCCCCCAGAGGCTTGTTTTCCTAGCACACCACCTTGTAGGTTCTTCTGTTCTTTTCTCCTCTGTACTACTCTTTTACTTTTAAATTTATCGACTAAAGAAGATTGCCAGGAATAGGATTAGAAGTCAAACTTGTTGGCTGTATTAATTGTTAAAACCACTGGTGAAGGATCAAGCTGGGAGGAAGTTGAATAAGAGTGACTTTTGACTAATGTCTAGCCTTTAGAAATCCTTTCTTATCTGTCTTCTTTTAGCGTGATTCCTCAAGAATTGGGTCTGTCCAATGGGCAGGTTGACTTTGGACTATTATGGTGGGTCCATTTCTGACATTTTAGGTTCTCTGATAACTGTCTTTTACCTACAGGTGTTAACGAGTGCAATGATGCTTCGCTCAGTGACTGCGACCAAAACTGCACAGACACCTTAACCAGCTTCTATTGCTCCTGTAAGCTTGGTTACAGGCTGCTGCCTGACAAGCGGACTTGTGTTGATATTGATGAATGCAAGGACACACCCTTTGTCTGTAGCCAGGAGTGTGAGAACACCTTGGGCTCTTACATCTGCAAGTGTGCCCCAGGCTACATCCGCGAACCAGATGGAAAGAGCTGCCGGCAGAACAGCAACATCGAGCCCTATCTCATTTTTAGCAACCGTTACTATTTGAGAAATCTAACCATAGATGGGTCTCTTTACTCCCTCATTTTGCAAGGACTGGGTAATGCTGTGGCAGTGGATTTTGACCGAGTAGAAAAGAGATTGTACTGGCTTGATATAGAGAACAAAGTCATTGAGAGAATGTTTCTGAATAAGACAAACAGGGAGACAGTCATAAAGCACAATCTACCAGGTACAGAAAGTCTGGCTGTCGACTGGGTTACCAGGTAAGAAAATGCTGAGGAGCTTTTTCAAAGTTTAAAAGTTTTTTGTTTTTCAGAAAATATTCTAACCATGTTTTCATTTTAATAGGGAACTGATCTTTTCAACTGGGGTTAATAGGTAGATACATTTTAATGCTTCTGCATGTTTTTTTTTTTCCTCTTCTGAGTACCAGTAATCAAATGGGATACCACAGAACCTCAAATCAACTGATTTGAAGAATTTATGGAGTCAGTTTCATGGGGAGGGGCATCACAAAGGAGGAAAGAACTGCTATTACTGACCACTTAATTCACTGAAGATGTGAAGGAATGGTTCACACTTTCATTGGTGCATTCAGTCATTTAAAACTGCCTCCTAAGTACCTCCTGCATGCAGGTGCTGAGGCAGGCTCCACCAACACAGACACAGCCCCTGCCTTCCTGGGTTCACAAACTTGCTTGCAATGCTAGTCATTCCCAGCCTGGGCTGGTTATAAAATAGAGAATGGCTAACTTGAAACTGTGAGCGTCTGTAAGGTAGACAAGTGATATTTTAACTAAATTATACCATTTCAACCACACTTTTTAACATCTCTTTTGAAGATTGAATCTATCAGATACTTGGCAGCATCAGGTAGTCGGCTTTGTGGTGGACATGAAGCTGCGGGCACTTGCTGCTGTCAGCCCAGACCTACAGAGGACTTCTGCACATCTTCTCTATTTGACTATCTATCTTCAGCGTAAAGATCCTAAGATAGGGGATGGAGAATTTGTTTCCTAGTTCTACCTGAATAGTAGCTGGTCTGCCATAGGTGCTCAATAAGTGCCTGCAGAATAAATAAAATGCTGACTGTGAACATAAGTACTTTATATGTAGTGGCTCTACTAGGTGTCAGAAAGCATGGTGATTAATGATTTGCAGGAACAGAACTAATCCTGGTACTGTTCCTGTCTCATCCTTTGCTCCAGTGCAGGGACAATGGTATTTTAACCTTGATACTGTCTTTCGGTCCTCTTTCTCCCAGACTGTTCAGATGGCATTTTCCCCTGGACACCAGCTCCTTTCCTCTCCCTCTGGGCATATTCTTGACTAGGAGAAAGGATTAGATACCTGTGTGGTAGTGAGGAAGATGGAACAAAAAAGTCTAGGGTGAGGGTAGGATAAAGTATCCCATGAGCGAGGCATTTTCTCAGATGTTCAAGTAGGAGCACAACCAGGCTGAACAGTCCTTAAACTCAGAGGCAGAATAGACCCCAGTTACACATACAATAGTAGTGGACAGCTCGAAGATACAAATTACATTGAGATTTGACAGTTTTCCTAATATCGATAAAATGTCACAGCTAGCCCAAGGATGTCTGATTTCCAAAGCCCTTACACTTGAAATACTAGTTTTTCAAAGCACTACTATGCACAATGGAAAATTGTGTTGGCTCTCTGTCCTCTTAATTTTTCCCATAGTGGAGATGGAGTGTCTCCTCTATCTTCTGTTCACAGGGTCAGTATTTTGACTATGGAATTAAAAGAAATTAATGTGTTGGCAGTAAGCTCAACAGAGCAGAGTGCCCTGTGGTTAGCCAGCCTTGAATTCCTGCTCTACCTCTTACTAATCATACAACCTCTGGGCCTCAGTCGCCTCATTGAGAAAACAGGCATAATAATAGCACCTACTCCTAGGGTTGTTGTGATCTTAAATAATGTAATAGTTTAAAAAAGCCCTTAGCCTCAGACCTGGCATTTAATAAATAGCTGCTGTTATTATTGCTGTTGTTAGCCTCTACGATTGTGGAATGCAAGATTGTGGCCATCTCATTCATCAGGATTTACCCAACTGAAGTAAATGGCAAGGCTCGTGCGCTTATGCATCCTCATTCCCTCATCCTCAAGTCTACCAAGATGCTGCTGTCCTAACAGCTAAATACACTGACACCAGCGTGGTTGGATCAGGCTTACCTCTTGCAAGGAGACCCTGGGGCCTTTTAGAAGGGAAATCATTCCAGTGGGAATTACTATCAGACTCTAAATGACCCTCATTCTGGAGTACTGAACCCTTTTGTAGAGTTATGGCTGCTGTAAGACTCCGGTGAAATCCGTGGGCCCCTTGCTGGATAAAAGCACTTATCAAATTTATGTTCATACAATTTTGCATCACTTTAGAGTCGACACAAACCCCCCCAGAGCGCAGGTGACCCTGATGTCAGGTTAAGAACTCCAGATTAAAAACTCCTGCCTTACAGAAAAAATGGATTTTTTTTAATTTTAAAAATTTATTTTTTGGAGTGGGAGGTAATTAGGTTTATTTATTATTCTTGGTGGAGGTACTGAGGATTGAACCCAGGACCTTGTGCATGCTAAGCATGCATTCTACCACTGAGCTATACCCGGCTCCCTTAAGTGGAATTCATTGAATAGCAATATATTTAGAACTGAAATATCCTTGAGGTAAGAAAGTCTAGGAAGTTTCTAAAGCTTTTTAAGTTTGATTAAGTTAAACTCGGTACAGGATAAGAAACTCATTTTGCCAGCCTAGTCAGACAGGGCCAGGGATGGGTCATATTTATCTTTATCTTAAGGATGCTGTGATTCTCAGCTCCCTCGTGCAGTCTCAGTGATACACTTAGACAAGTCTGTTTTCTCAACTCCACCATTTAAACTATAGTTCATGACACTCATTGCTCTCACTTCTGCCTCCTTGCTTCTCTAAAGCCTGGAGCATTGCCTGGGAAAGATGCCTTATGCTGCATGAAACAAGTAAAGCCAGAATCCTTATGTGAAGTGTGCCCCAGAGTTCCCCATGTGATATCACCTTACAATGGGAGGTGTCGCACACATTCTTGCATCTTTTGTTGCCTCATTGCAGAAAGCTCAGTGGTTCTTCCACTTGCCGTTGTTTGTCTGGGGGAAAAGTGCTTGGATAGGAAATTGGGTGGCTACATGTGCCTTGTTTCCCACGTGAAAGGGCTGTAACTCCTGGCTCTCCTCTTCATTTTCAGAAAGCTCTATTGGGTGGACTCCTACCTGAATTGCCTTTCTGTCTCTGACCTCGATGGTCGATACCGCCGCAAGCTGGCCGAGCACTGTATGGATGCCAACAACACCTTCTGCTTTGATAATCCCAGAGGAATTGCCCTTCACCCTCAGTATGGGTACTGTCTCCCTGTAATCTTGGGCTCTTCTTTCATGCCCTTATTCCACCTCTGTTACCAAAGTGGCTGTTAACGTAGTGATCCCAAGGCCAATATCTTGCTGGAATTTGTCTTCTGCTTTTCCTACCTGGTAAATGTTTTAGTATAATGGGTAGAAGCACGGCTTTTTCAAATGATATTCATCAGCTATTCTATTTTCTATGCCATGACACACCATTTCACTTTTCAAGTCACATATTTTGGCTGCATGCAGGTAAATAATGTTAAAAAAAAAAACACCTTTATTGGACTTACCATGTCAAATCCACTGAAATCCCCAGCTAATCATGTTCATTCTTGAGCATTTCCTGTACATCTGTCTCTGACCTCGACCTTTCCCTTTCTGAAAGGCTCTGTAGGATGTAAACTCTATTTCTCTAATTGGAGAAGAGCTATGTCTTTGCTGTTGAGTTCTTTTGGCTTTAAGGACTGACCCTTTGTGTTTTCTCCAACAGGTATGTCTATTGGGCAGACTGGGCTGACCGAGCATACATTGGGAGAGTAGGCATGGATGGAACCAGTAAATCTGTGATTATCTCCACCAAGATAAAGTGGCCCAATGGCATCACCATTGATTACACCAATGATCTGCTCTACTGGACAGATGCCCACCTGGGTTACATTGAGTACGTATATAGAAAAGAATAAAACAAACTGGGTAACTGGTCCAGACACCAGGGCTTGTTGCCAGTATGTTATTCCCAGGCAGCTTCTAACTGGCCTGTGTATTGGAAATCACTCTAAGACCACTTCCAACTAAATTGCCTATAGGTGAGGGGGTGGGTATAACTCAGTGGTAGCGCATTCTTAGCATGCAGGAGGTCCTGGGTTCAATCCCCAGTACCTCTATTTAAAAAAAAAAAAAAAGTTCCTATAGGCAATTCTCCGAGCTCTGTGGTTTGGTGCAGTAGAAAGCATGTGAACTTTGAAGTCATACAGATCAGGTTTTTATCTTGGTACTTTTACTTCTTATACTCCTAAAAATAAGGAGCTAGTAATCTTTCCCCTGTGGTAGTCAGCTTAGTGCTCAACTCATCTTAATTTCCTTATCTCTTTACTTTACCCTTCTCTTCCAAAGATATGATTAATAGATTTTAGTATTTGAAAAAATTATACTGTTCAATGAAAAATACTCCTTGTAAAAAAGATAATACAAATTATTAACCAAGCAGTAATACTTATTTTGGAGCATTGCTAATTATGGCCCAGTTGAACTGTGGTAATGTCTTCTTGGTATCTATAGACTAGTACCCAGATACACAGCCTGTTGCATTCAAAAGCATGGAATTGTCATTAATTCACTAGAACTATTTTAAAGGTCTCTACAAATCTGTCATTCTGTTACATTTATTTTGAAAATTTCACAGTTCTCTAATCCCACATTCTCTTGAACAGGCCACTACGGAGGAACGAATGCCTGGTACACATGCTAGTGCTTTCTTCTTCTGCACGCGTGGTAGACATAGTTAATCAATCCCAGAACTCTCTTTTGTTGACTTGGGACATTTCCCTAGAATTCTCCTCAGTTGACACATGTGATAAAGACTCTTTACCACCCCTGTCCTGAAAAGCAAAGGAAACTGGATGGTTTTTACAGGCTATACCATCAGCCTCTGCTAATCCCCAACATCTGTTTTGAGCTCCTTGGAATCATCTCATGATCTTAGTTTTAAAATATGTGTAGGGTAAGTAGAAGAGGAGACTTCAGAAAATTGACAATGGTAGGGATTTTGATGTGTGATGCTCTGGGAATCCTTTTTTTGTCCCTGGTTCATTTGAGATACTAAGGCAAACTTTAGCTTTCTCTTTGCAGAATTTTACGATAGCAGATGCTAACTTATTCTTGGGTAGAGATCAACTTTGTTCAGAAGAGGAATATTACTTATAGTTTATTTGTACCATTTTAATGTAATATATGGATTGCTACACCCTTGGCCCTTCCCACAGTGTGTGTGTTCTCTCTTTGAAAGAATATCATAGAGCTTAGCTTTCCAGAAAATACCATTTTGAATTAGTAGAAGCCTCAAGGTGTTTAAAGAAACTTCAACAACTTTTTTGGATTTTGGTTGTCCTTTAGGTCTTGTAGATTATTCTTGGTCTTGAAAGCTTAATAGGCTCCGCTGAAATGGACAGTGTACACATGGATAGTATTTTAAGCAGTATTAGAGGCAAAAAAGGAATGTTCTAACTACTTTCTAACTACAGCATCAGGCACTGTGATTTGGGAATGAATGAACCTTTAGTCTTCATGTAACCATGTAACCATGCTGGCTCTGGAAGGGATAGCAATGCCTGTGTTCAGAAACAGACTTCATAGACTGTGTAAGGTGATACACTTTTACAGAACATTCAATCCATTTCTTGTACATATTGAGCTGTGCTGACAGATCCTTCTAGTTGTGCCTGTGGCCCTACAAGTGACAAAAAATACTCAAAAATGTGTCTCAGCACTCCATATAGAGCTCATGAAAGAACTGAAAGGGAAGGTCTCAGCACTGCTTTCTGGTTTACTTTTTTTTTTTTTTTTGAGAAACAGATAGTGATTGAGTTCTGGTCATTTATCTGCAGCCTTAGCAATGAAAGTCAAGAAGGTCTTCAGGTTTTCCTATGCCTTCTTTAAGTTACCATAAGTTAGGATATTTTGGGAAATGTTTCTAACATCGCATGGCTAACGTGATCAACTTTCTTAGTTGCTAGCTCATTCCACCTCTTGTGTGAGTTTTAGGGTCTGCTCTAAGATTTTTAAATATTAAAATATCAATATTGTGACATAGGCTCATAGAAATGAATGACACTTAGATTCATTAATAGTGCCCAGGGCATGATTAATAATAAATGTGCTAACCAGTGTGGACAGAGTTAACCCTGCACTCTTATAGTTTAACTCAGCTAGTGTATATCTCTTAGGTTATACTGAGAATCAAACTGTCTCCTAGAACAGCCTCTCCCTTCCTCTTCATGAGAAGGCAGAATTCCAGCTTTAGATCTCTATCCTCTGATTTCTTCTGATGACTTAGGAAACAAGAACAATATTTATCCCAGGATATTGAAAGGATGCTTAATGGAGAACATCAACGTGAGAGGTTGTAAACTGGCCACAGCTAGACCACCTGCATCCGCAGGAAAGCAGCTATAGTTAGGGATTAGTGATTTTTTAACTCCTCTGGCTATTCCTATCTTTAGAGCATTGCTTTTGCGACTTTTACATCTTTTGTTCAGTCCAAATATCCTTTAAGTTTAGTTTTTGTTGTAATTGAAGACTAGGAGTTTTGGGGAGAATCTGAACTTCAGTTACTCTCAGAGGTAGAACTTTATTAATTGATTTGTCGACTCCTCCATCCTTAAAGGCATTAGAGAAGAGATGTTATCTTCATTGAATGACTTTTCCTTCCTCCGACCCCAGGTACTCTGATTTGGAGGGCCGCCATCGGCACACAGTGTATGACACCAGGACACTGCCTCACCCCTTCGCTCTTACCATTTTTGAAGACACTATTTATTGGACAGACTGGAATACAAAGACAGTTGAAAAAGGCAACAAATATGATGGGTCAAATAGAGTGGTGCTGGTGAACACAACACATAGGCCCTATGACATCCGTGTGTATCATCCATACAGGCAGCCAATTGGTGAGTAGGTGATTCAGAAGTTTTGTACAGTTGCTTTATGGTTCTGTGCATGCCATTCTTTTTTTTTTTTAAGTATAGATATCATGATTTCTACTGGGAATAGTGTTACTTGTTAATGTTTTCTGTGAAACAAATGCTGAGAGTTGAGAGTATGGAAATATCTGTGGAGTTTATTCCCCAACTCCTGGAAAAGGCTGCTCTGTTCTTTTCATTTGTTAAATGTCTATTTGCATTTGATATCTAGCAACATTCTGGGGTATTCTTTGGGGATAGAATGGATTTTTTTGTTGGCCTGATTGTTGTAGTGTCTTGCTAAAACATACTGTAAACTTGGAAGTTAGGAAAAATGAGAATGGGCAAAACATTTTTTTCTGGAAGTTAATAGTCTTCATATTATTTAGCAGAAGTTCAAATTCATCTTCACCTCTGAGTGGCAGCCCAGAAAATTAGTAAGGATGTTGCTCAGTTTATCCATCCATCTCATTCTTGGCCATACCTCTGTTGCCTTTATCCTTAGAATGAAAGAATGTAAGATCTGCTGAAAATTAAACTTGAACTTAGGTTCTGGGTGCGTGGATATAAGCTAAGTTTCCCACCTGCTGTCCAAGAACTTTGAGAGACATCTTTTCTAGCCCATCACCAATGAGTATGCCTCATGTCTGGTAGCACATAAATGAGTTTTCTCGAAGCGTGGGGTTGCTAATATGCCCTACCACATGTCCTGTTTATGAGCTTCTGGAAAAAACATGAATCTAGGATAGTGATCTTTTTGCTAAGAGTTGATGAGTTTGCTGAGGTGTATGATCAGCTCATCTGTGCTTGATGTTCTCTTTCAGTAAATGAACTTGTATTTTCTTCCTTCTTTCACTAGTGAATAATCCCTGTGGTACCAACAATGGTGGCTGTTCTCACCTCTGCCTCATCAAAGCAGGAGGAGATGGATTCACTTGCGAGTGTCCAGATAACTTCCACACCTTCCAGCACGGTGACAGCACCCAGTGCCTGCCCAGGTGCTCCAGCACCCAATTCCTGTGCGCTAACCATGAAATGTAAGGCTCTTTCGCCCCTCTCCCCACTGCCTCTATAGCTCTTGATACACATTGAACCTCAAGGCTCCAGGGGATGGGAGTTTTCTAATGAACCAAGAGTTGGGCTAATTAATGTAGTTCATTTGGGATGAACCAAGACTGTCTCCAACCATCCAACCATCTCCAATTTGAGTTAATGTCTTCCATGAATAGAAAGAATTTGTTAACCAAATGGTTATGCCCATGCATGCAAGTTTTTATATCTGTAGCATGAAAGCAAACTATGTGTTTATATTGTCTAACAAGTTGTCCTGAGTGTCAAGGCCAAGAATGTATGTAAGTGTACAAAAGAACAGCCCTCATGTGTGATAGAATTTCTCTGTGTTTTTTAAACATACACTGGCCTAGCTCCTTAGTTAACTATGCCAGACGATCCAAGGTCACACATTCAGATCCTTTTTCAATCATTTGTATTTGTCATGAAACAATGGCCACAAGCCCTTGACGACTAGGGGTTCTGAGCCAGAGACTGAGGTCAAGGGAAGGTGCTAATGCAAATCCTAGCACCTCGGATTATTTTGATGATTAAAGAAGGTATCCTCGATTAAGAGTCTAACCTACCCTGTCGTGACATAGGCTCTCAACACGTGTTAGTGCCCTCCAGCTTCCCAGCCAGTATCCAGGTGTCCTCCCTCCCTCTGGCCGACAGTCCCAGCCAATCCCTGTTACCAGAACCACAGCTCCAAACACACACTCTGTTTGTTGTGGCAGGAATTTAATCATCATACTCAAAGCACTTTTTTTCAGCATGTATTGGGTCTTAGCAAACCTGTTCAATCTCATGTAGTTATGCTCGCTCTGAAAACACACCACAATAACCAAGGTTTCATTGATCCACTTCTTGGAGAGAGTCCACAAGAGAATGCGTGTGTATCACTGTTTGGAATTCACTTTTGCCTTCTTCTCTCTGGATAGTCAATGCCTATTTCTCTAGCTGCTTGCTGCTTTGCTAAGAGAAGTGCTCTATTTTCTCTGTGCAGGTGTATTCCTATCTGGTGGAAATGTGACGGGCGGCAAGACTGCTCGGATGGTTCCGATGAACCCACCACTTGCCCGCAGCGCTACTGCCGGCTAGGACAGTTCCAGTGCATGGACGGCAACTGCACCAACCCGCAAGTCGTGTGCAACGCGCACCAGGACTGCCCTGATGGGTCTGATGAAGACTTTGTTCTTTGCGGTGTGTGGAATCGCTTTCTACCTTCTTTGCCTACTTCTGCAGTTGATCATGTACAGTCATGCTTCTGTGGGAATTTTCTGAATGTTGTAAACCAAAAACTGGCCCAAAGTCCTGGGGAAAACAACTCCATCCTTTATCTATTTTTATGAAGTTTTTAAAAATCCTAAGGTCACTGTAAGGCAAGTGGTAAATAGTAAGTTGTCTCTGTTGTTTGTTCTTTACTGTGTGCTGTGCACAGAATCCTCTTTAAGAGCTCACATTCAGGGTGAAATGAGGAATTCCCACCTCCATTTTAAACAGGGACTCTTAGTTGTAATATTCACTTATGTTTCCATTTTTAAAAAGCCAAAAAAAAAACCCACCAAAAAAGAAATAATAACCCTCCAAACTAAAAACACATCAGCAATAGCAACAAACACAAAGTTTGGAAACCATTAACCATTATGGCAACAGATAAAGGAGGTGGTGAATATAGTAGGCCATCAGTGGTTCGTTCCTTAACCTCTAATTCTGCTTGCAAGAAAAAGAGGTTTAAGAATTGAGGAGACAGTAATAGTCAGAGAATAACTGCCCATGTAGCAGTAGTGCTTAATAATAAGTACATGAGGACATAAGTACTCTAAGAAGAAATTATAACCGGGTTCTCTGGGATCCATTAGTGTAAATCAGTAGCTTCTGTACCTGATGCCTTCCGAGCTGATAATCCATGCCCCTGCTTGCAGAGCATCACCAGTGTGAGTCCAATGAATGGCAGTGTGCCAACAAGCGTTGCATCCCGGAATCCTGGCAGTGTGACTCGGAGAATGACTGTGGCGATAACTCGGATGAAGACAGTTCCCACTGTGCCAACAGGACCTGCCGGCCAGGCTATTTTAAGTGTGCCAATGGCCACTGCATCCCTCAGAGCTGGAAGTGTGATGTAGACAATGATTGTGGAGACTACTCAGACGAGCCCATCCAGGAGTGCAGTGAGTTCCTGGGGGAGGGGCAGGGCCCGGCCAGGAGCAAGGAACAAGGAAAGCCTCTGTGTGGACTGAGGGAGGGTGTGGGGCCCCTGCTGCAGCCCCAGAGGACGCTCCCTCTTGGCGCTGCCCGCCAACTCTGGCACTACGAGGCAGAGGTGAGCGGCGCAGCCTGCAGGTTGGACCACACCCCTGGTTCTGAAGTGGCTGATTCCTGCTCTCCACCCACGCAATGTTTAAGTGTCCAGAACATGATAGCAAGAAATTATATTGTGTGTATGTCGAGCATTTTCTCTTTTGAGCCTCAGAGAAGCATTGTCAGGTAGGGGAAGTGATATTACCAACTCATTTTACAGGCCACGAACCTGAGCGGCAGAGCTGACGTTGCAACCCTGTTTTGTTTTTTTTTTCCTTCAAACACTGTTCTTCCCTCCACCCTGCCCACTCCCCCAAAATTATACTGCAGCATGAATGGGTGGTAATGAAATAGTGAGAAAACTTAGGACTCTGTCTTTCTGCTCTTGGTGAACAGATCACACCTAAAAGAGACACAGTTGCCAGAGTCTGTTTAGCTGGTAACATGGTCAGTGTTGCTCATCAGCACCACGTCCTAAATAGGATGATGGAAAAGTTTTGTGTCTTTGGATTCCCGGCAGGGCTGAGACTTCAATTCTGACTTTGCTACGTCCTCTCTTTCCAGTGAGCTCAGCCTATCGCTGTGACAACTATACAGAATTCGACTGTAAAACAAACTACCGCTGCATCCCCCAGTGGGCTGTGTGCAATGGTTTCGATGACTGCAGGGACAACAGCGATGAGCAAGACTGTGGTACGAGGCGCTGCAGGGGAGGAGGGAAGGGGACAAAACAGCTTATCCGGAGCTGAGAGTGGATTCCCCATGCCATCTTCCTTTGTGTGCCTCTAATAACATGTTACGTTTTTATTGCATTTTATAGGTTATTAGAGGAGTTTAATTTACATCATCATAAATGAAATCTCATTCCAAGGGATACCATCATTGGGGAAGACACTATTAAGATATTAGGAAGTTGTGTAATTTCTCCCAAATGTGGAATTCTGATTTATACTCAACAAGTTTAAACTGTTTGTGTAATCTCATAAATTAATTGAAATTGATGGAAGGAAGGTAGAGAAGAGACTTGGTATCTGCCCCTAAAAAAGATACTTCAAAATCAGAATATTTCTTATTTGGAGAATTTTCACATTCTGAATGTCTCTCTGGCCTTCCATAGCCTCTATCTCTGGCAACATGGAAAGAATTTATGGACAAAAGTCCAAACAAATCGATGGAATTTGCCAAGATTAGAAATATACTCTAACTCGAAAACAAAATGTCTATGAGTGTGTGTTAGGTTTAGTTGAAAGAGAGGTAAGGAAGATAATGGGTTATTTTAATAATACTGAATCTAGTCAACAAAAAACAATGTGAGGGACATACTTTGTTTGCTGGTAGCATCACTTAATTTTCCTTTCCAGTTCTTTGTTCCAAATTACAGGCCAGGTAGCAATTCATTTTTTGAACAGTCTTTGCAAAAGAGAATAGATCTAGTTTCAAGCAGCAGGACAGGTTCAGTTTAGCCTGAGAGGAATAGTAACGGTGAGTGTTGCTGGCTTTCCTCTTTCTGGGGTCTTCGAGACTATGGTAGCATAATCCTCAGACCATCTCGCAAGAAAGCCAGTACTACTTTGGTTTTCTTGACCATTGGCTTCTGAATGATTCGTAATGACTGTGCTTTGCAGAGTCGATGACATGCAAACCTTCGGGAGAATTTCGCTGTACAAATCACCGCTGCATCCCTCTTCGCTGGAGGTGTGACAGGCACAATGACTGTGGAGACCACTCCGACGAGGAAAACTGTGGTGAGTGTTCAGGGTCCATCATCCTGACGTGCCACCAGAGGGGTGATGTCTGCTCTTTGCCTGTAATTGAACTACCTGTGCCATTCATCCTCAGAGGGTAGGATGATCTCTTTCTGCTGGCTGGTACATTTCTACTTTTTCTTTAACTGGAAATATAAGCTCCTTCTTAGCTGCTGAAAATCGGCTTTGGGAAGAGAATATTTACCCAAGTGTGTTTTCTCTGTTGAATTTATTTTCACCCAACTTTTTTTCCTTCAAGAAAAACTTGAGGTGACTTACTGTATATTACTGCATCATGATGTATGTTGATTTCAGATTAACTAATACATTCTAACTTTAGTCACTTTTGGAAGTAAGTATAGTCACCATTTGCCATACGCAATTGGGAGAATCAGTAGGCTGATGACACCTGAAATTATCAATTGATTAAAAACTTCTTAAGCAAAAGAGGGATCCAATTGGCATTTTATTCTTTATAAGAAAGTTCATGTTGAATCCCATAGGAGGTCATCTGGAGTTTCAGGAAATCAAAAAATTATCTTAAGATTAAATCACCTTTGGACAAACCTTTTGACAAAGGCCATTCTCTACAGACTTCGAACTGAGATGGAAGGTCTAGTTTGGAGGATGGACTCTCTGGGACTTGGGACACAGGAGGGCATTGGTCAGTTTGTAAGACTGTCTCCTGTGTGTGACTCCTGGTGCCCACTGATGGCCATGTGGCTTTCCTTTTCAGCCCCCCGGGAGTGCACAGAGAGCGAGTTTCGATGTGCTGATCAGAGCTGCATTCCTTCTCGATGGATCTGTGACCAAAACAATGACTGTGGGGACAACTCGGATGAGCGGGACTGCGGTAACTGTTACAGTTCTTTGAGAGGCTTCCCACAGAGCCTCGTACTAGGGGTCAGCATGTTGGGCAGAAGTAGGGACTCCCAGTGTGTGTTTGTAAAGCTTTTTAGAGGAAAATGATTTTTGCATAATTTATGTAATGTGTAAACCTGAGCATTACAGTACCTCCTGCTCTGTATTTTCTATGCTTTACTTTTTAACTTGACAGCAGTCTAGATCAATAATAGGGGAAAATAACAAGAGAGTTTTTTAAAAATCTCATTTGAACTTAAGTATTTCCTAGGAGCAGACTTTAATCTGCATTGGCCTTGTAAACAAAACAAAACATTGGTCTGCCTGCCATCCCCCAGAAAATGTCCGTAAGAGACACACTACTGCAGCTCCCTGGCTTAGAGGTCAGAGCGTTGGAACAGAAATTATAAACACTAAGTAGTTGTTACAGCGCTTTACTGATTGAGGGTTGGGCCTGAGAAAAATAAGCATTAAGAACATTAAGTGTTGAGGAGTTCAGGTTTTTGGGGAAAAACTGAAAAGCTAAAGATTATTTAATAGAGGAGAGATCAGTAATTCAAGCTCCGTATCTTGAACACAGAAGGTGTAACTTTTGAGTTTATTCACTGGCTAACCATGCATGGCGTGCGTGCTGTGCGCCAGTCGCTGGGGATGAGCAGGTCCGTGACAGAACACGTCCCGCACTCCGCGGAGCCGGTGCTTGCCTGCGAGTGCCAAGGCACCCGGGAATGACCGTTTTTTCTCTGCAGAGATGATGACCTGCCATCCTGGATATTTTCAGTGTGATAGTGGGCACTGCATTCCTGACCAAATGAAATGTGACGGCCTTGCTGACTGTCATGATGCTTCTGATGAAGCCACCTGTCGTAAGTTTCTAGACACCTGTGGGTCTGTTTATCTGAGACGTGTGGATTCTGCGGTTTAGACCCAGCCTCTCCCATCAGCCACCGCTTCTTAGATTAGAAAGGCCGTAGGTATTTTCTGTTCAGCATTCATCAATAATTACCCGTTTACCTGGGGCCTGAGTCACCGTCTCCATCTGTTTCACAGCAGTCCCTCAAGTGCATTTCATTAAGATTATTTCAAATAGAGAGTATATTAATTGTGCTAACAAAAGTATGTATATGTTATCAGCTCACTCTACAAATCGTTAATTGGATAAAGACTTTGCAGGTAAAAGAATACTCAAGCAGTGAGTAAATGGGTATTAGAACGTACGGACGGTATAGCATTAAGCATTTTCTGAATTGAATAACGACACTTAAAATTATTTAAAAACGTGAAGCCAATATGGTCACCTGCATTTCAGTCTTTTTGAAACACTGAACGAATGTTAATTGTTGCTGATTGTCCGTGATGGACCTTGTTGTTGATGTGGTTGCCACATCTTAAAACCTGGTTTCGAAGAGACTGTATAAATGGATGGTGGGAAAAGCCAGTGCTGACAACCAGTGAAGAGTTGCACTTACCTATTAATAAAAAGTCCAGGGTGTGGTGGGTGGGGTGATAGCCCAGTGGTAGAGCGCCTGCTTAGCATGCACGAGGTTCTGGGTTCTATCCCCAGTACCTACACCAAAAAAAAGAAGAAAGAAAAAGTCCAGTGCTGTTCACAGAATGAGTCATGTCATTGAATACTAGGCTTGGACAGCTGTCTTTAAGAAACATTCCAGCAGAATTTCAGACAGTTTAAGGCCACTGTACATCTGGTTGAATCAGCAAGAGCAGGCTAGCTTTCCAAAAAGTATCTTTTTCTGATAATTTGACTATGTCTCCTCCTCACCAACAGCCACCCGCTTTCCCCATGGCGCATACTGCCCGGCTACTATGTTTGAATGTAAAAATCACGTTTGTATCCAGTCATCGTGGAAGTGTGATGGTGATAACGACTGTGGCGATGGTTCCGATGAAGAGCTTCATCTGTGCTGTAAGTGAGAGAGAACTGAGGGGGTGCTGTCTGGCAAAATCTCAATGTTTCTTATGCAGATCATGTGTTCCAGGAGGGCGGCTGTACAATTTTTGAGGACTGGACACATGATCGGCATTAGTGTGGTTTCTCTTGGCTTTTCTTTCTTAGTTCTCTCTTTGGGACGTGAGAAGTTTGGGAAAATATCCATAGTTTTTTTTTTCTTCTTCTTCTAATCATTTTGGGGGGAATTTTATGTATGCATGCATTTATTTATTTTAACAGACATACTGGGGATTGAACCCAGGACTCTGTGCATGCTAAGCATGCACTCTACCATTGACCTGTACCCTCCCTCCCCCAACATCCATAGTTTTAAACATTTTGTGGCCTTTGAAAGAATTTCTTCAAAAGAAATCGTTGGAAACCCAATGTGCATAAATAGAGGCAGATCTGTTGTGGCTGTAGTCGAGTTAGGGTGTCTCTCCTGCTTTGTCCTTTTGGTGCCCCTCCAAGTACCAGACCCCTAGAGCTTCACAGAATACCTTGAGGAAATTTTAAAACTAGTTAATCCTTAAAGTCACTTTACTTTACATCATAATTCAAGCCCATCTGATTCCTTTCTGTTGTATGGTGCATATTTATGTTTTAAACCAGTGAATCTCAGTTTGGGTACCTATCAGAATCACCTGGGGAGAGTTATTTCAAAAGCACACACTCTGGCCCCACCCCAGGCTAAGACCTAATGAACCCGGATGTCCAAGGATCAGGCCTGGGCAAAATGTATGTTGGAAAAGCTCCTTAGCTTTTAATTTAATCTCCTGGTTGAGAACTGCTGATTTTAATGAAGTGAATGAAAATAAAGTTTGTTTTGATCGTTTTGTTCCATGCTTTGAGTCATTGGAGAGACTCTAGGGCAATAGTTCTCAAAGCGTCATCTCAGAACTAGGAGATTCAGTATCACCTGGGAACGTGTTAGAAACACACATGATGGGCCCACCCCAGACCTACCCGTTCTGAGTGTCTGGCAGCGGAGCCCAGCAATCTCTGCATTAATAAGCCCTTCGAGTGATTCTGATATAAGTAAAAGCCCTCAGCTCAGGAGAAGGCAGCCCCCGAGAAACACTCCCGTTGGAACCCTTGGTTAGCTCCTACTCTGACTTAGCTGCAGTGTGCTTCTGAGGTTCTTATCACCTCCTTCATTCAGTGTCCTAGATTCATCACTGTTCATTTTTAGCCTAGGGACTTGACTCTAGAAAATGATATACCAGAGTGTTCCTTCCCTTCAGAGAACTTTAATTAGCATACATCATATTCCCCCAGTGGCACCCCCAACGTTTTCCTTGCCACATCTTTTCTCATAAGGAACTAACCATGTTTTGTTTTCAACTTGATGACAAAGAAGGAAGTTGTTTCCCTCTATAAGGTAAAGTGCCAGTAGTTAGTAAAATTACGCTTTGGAGAGGCAGACACACAGCCGTGTGAAAAGGTAGCCAATGCTGTTTGATAATGTGGCATTTGGCTTTTGCAGCAAATAATTCTTGTAAAGTTCTATTAACAATACTTCCAAGAACCAGCTCTTGGAGCTGATTTTTCTCCCCAGCTTCATTACCAGTCTGTCCTCTTGCTCCCTGTCTGTGGTACCGAGGCAGAAGGAAAATCAAACAGCCCACATCCTCCGTGGGAAGAAGGAACACACATTTGTGTTGAGTTCACAGAATTCCTGGTACATGCATAGAGGATCATGTCCTTGCACCAACTAAGGGACCTGAATTCTACTCATAGGTTCCTCACAGGTGCACAGGCATCAGGTGCACAGGTCTCATTCTGGATAATAAAAGGAGTCAGGGTGGGATTAGGAGATCTCAACTGTAAGTGTAGAGGGTGAGGGAATTCGAGAAGGAAAGTCCATCACAGTGTAAAACTTTAATGAAGAGGCTTTGTGCCCTGGAGGCTCAATGACAACTTCAGTCAGAGGGATAAACAGTGGCCTCCTGACTGTTAGGATGAGTTCATGGCCAGCATCGTCTTCCTCACTTTGCTCCAGCCACAGAGACCTTTCATTTGGGTCCAGAGGCCAGTCATGCTCCTTTCTGACTTAGAATCTTCCCATGTGAAGCCTCTTCCAACCCCGTCCCCCAGATCAAATCTCCCCAGTAGATGCTTTCTTAGCATGTGTCCTTTGTGGCTCTTCTCACAGTTGTAGGTGAATGGTTAATTTGTAAAGTCTGTTCCTCTGCTAGAGTGAAAGTTCCATGAGGACAGGACTGTGTCTGTCTTGTTCCTGACTGAGTCTGATGCCCAGCACAGCACTGAGGTGTCGACTAAATACTCAGGATGCTTTTGTCAGCTGGTTAATTGAACGAGCCAATGAAGGGAGGAATCGAGCAAGCCTGGCGCTGGCACAGGAGTGTTTTAGATATTGACCCTTGTGTTCTACTCTTAACCTGTACCTTTGCTTTTCCATCTTGTGCTCTAGTGAATGTTCCCTGTGATTCAGCACAGCGTTTCCGGTGTGACAACAATCGCTGCATTTATCGTCACGAGCTGTGCAACCATGAGGATGACTGTGGAGATGGAAGTGACGAGAAAAAGGAGAACTGTAAGCCAAAGTCAAAGGGTGAAGGGAAAACTAAGGGCCCCCTCAGTTGTCTGCAGTTTACAAAATGTACCTCGGGGATTTCAGTGTGTTCTGCAGAGGCTGGAGCTGCACCCATGACTGCAGATCTCTGCTGACACAATGGTTTGCGAGACCCTATAAACTCATGCGTTCCTCAGATGCACCCCTTGCCCACTTCTTCCTATTTCATCTGATCCAGATGTTGTCAAGTTCCTTAAGAAAATGAGAATGCATACTAAATAGTCATGGAGTCCCACTTCACAAGTGAATGGTTTATCTCTTTTCAAAGATGTGGTTTGGTCGCTTGTCAGCCTAGAGTTTCTGATTGTTACTCTAGGAATGGGAGCTTCTCAAAGCCCGGTTGGGAAGATTATGTTAAGTAAGGCAGCCCTGGTGTTCACAGAGCTGATCTAATATCCTTCTTTAAAATGAAAATTCATTTCCCAGAAGAGAAAAATGATATGTGAATTCAAGAGAGAAGTTTCAAACGGGCCACATTTAATATTTCAGATGTTGAAAACATCTGTGTGTTTTTCCATTTGAGAATGTTTTAAAATCTATCCATTGAAAAAGAGAGTTGATTAATTTTCTGGGCAATTTAATTTACCTAAAAAAAAAGTTAGTGAGGAAAATTATTTCCCCTGACTCCAATTACTTTTTTTTTCCTAAAAGGATATTATCTGGGGAAATTTTGATAAATGCTTAACTTCTCTATTTTCTATCCTTTGTATTGATGTGGAGTTAGAATGCTTACTGTCAGCTGCCATCTCAGATGGACACCCAGGGAACTGGATGTCAGGGAGGACTTTGACACTATTGCCATGTTCAAGTGTGTACCCTCTCCCTCCCTTTTTTTGGGCAGAGATGAACCTGTGCTTGTAAAGTTGTTAGTATGTTTGTTTGAAGGACAGCACCAGAAATAAAACCTTTTTTAAAAATTTGAGCAGGGTTATCCCTTCCGCTCTTCTCTTTTCATGTCCCCTATTAATCATGCCATTTTTCAGTGCAGCAAGACATTTGTAGCATGTGGTCAAATTCCAGAGTGGAGAAAAGGGGTAGTAAGATTAAAGAATAAAAGGAACAGGCTGTTAGAGGAACCACTGCTAGCCGTCACAGAAGGCAAACTGCAGAGCCCTCCTCCATCTGGTAGGGAGGCCACCCGGAACACCTGGCTCCTAGGTTGCCAGCTGTGGCAGGGAGGCACGTGGGCTCTAATGCTTCAGCTCAGAAGTGGCACACATCACCTCCAATTCACAGTCCATTGGCTAGGACTGGTCACATGGTCCCAACCTAACTGCCAGGGAGACCGGGAATTGTAGGGAAGCACGGGCCTATTTGCAAGAGATACTGTCTCTGCCATGGAAGGAAGCATCTGGTTTCACAGAAGAAAGTTTTGACTTCAACTTATTCTTAAATTATAGGTTTAGAACCAACGCCCAGACCTTGTACAGAAGATGAATTTAAGTGCAGCGATGGACGTTGCATTTCACAGCACCTGGTGTGTGATGATGTCGATGACTGTGGTGACCATTTTGATGAGACAGGGTGCAGTAAGTAGATTTTTACTTTTTAAAAAGTAAATACTTATTTTTATACCTCATTGTAGTAACTCAGGTGAGCCTAATGAAAGCATGCAGTAGCATAAAGAAGATGATAACCACATTTCTCTTTAATTTACACGTTGTACCCTGAACTGCAGTCAAGCCCACAGCTACCCTGTTACTGAACACGTTCTATACTAGACATTGTGCTAAACACTACCTGGATTATCGTGTTTCATCCTTGTAACAATCCTGTGAGTTAGGTGTTGTCTGTCTGTCTGTCTCTGTCTCTCTCTCTTTTAAACAAATGAGAAAACCAGCTTAGAGGTTAGGTAAATTGGCCATGTCTTCCTGCCATTAAGCAGTTGAGTCAAGATTTGAACTCTGATCTACTTAACTGCAGGACACACCCTCTTCTCAGTTCCCTAGGTGCCTCTCAGACCCTTAAAGCTATGCATTTTGTTTCTTAGTTTGCACTTTTTTTCTTCTTAAGACAATGCAGTATCTTTGACACATGGGGAAGGATGGAAATGCCCTGGAAAGAACAATTATTTTTATTTTTAAAGTTGAGAGAGGATTTTATGCAGGAAAAGGATGATGAATTCAACGAAGGGATGGTTCTTGCTCAATATCATGATGGAAATGCTGGAATGACATGCGAATAATTTGCACTTTTGTAGTCCTTTATAGGGCTTGTGAAATTCTTGCACATACCTTCTCCAAGTTGTCACTCAAGTTAGCACAAGGGAGTCACTGCTATTGTATCTATCTATAGAATAAAGCTCAGAGAGCTTAAGTAACTTGCTTGAGGTCACACAGAGTGGCAGAGGCAGAATTTGGACAGTCCTGGGAGAAGAGGCTGGAAAAGCCAGCCTCTAGTTCCTCTGCCACTAGCTGTGCCACTCCGAGCACAAACTGACCCTGCCTTGCCTCAATTTCTTCATAGGAAAAAGGAAGGAGTTCCCCAAACCCCAGGAGTCTGTGACTTACTCATCTTTGTTAGCTCTGCGTGTTTTCAACTTCCTGGGCTCTAATTGCTGTTTTTTTTTGAGGCATCCCGAAGATTTCAGGGCAACTTTTCTCCTGTGTGGGTTACAACAGAGGATGCATAATCAGCCCATAGAGTTGATTTGCTATTTGTTTCACACACTTTCTCAGTGAGGCTTGGAGCTTCCGGCGTAATAATAATGTGACTTGATTAAATATTTATAAAGCATAAATATGACAGAATTTGCAAAACTCAATGGTAGATTTGGGTTCTGATGCCTGGAGACCAATACACGAATAGATCCAGAACTTTAGAATATTTCCAAGTTAGTGTTGGGTCAACACTGGTTTTCTCTTTTAGTTGCCTGAGCCAATGAAAATACTTAAAATTGACCACAGTGCTTTTAATCTCAATGACATTGAATTAAAGGCAGAGTTTCTTTAAAGGAAATAGATAGCACAGGCATTACTGAAGTATGGAAGCAGCATTTCTTTTCAGATCTTAAGTGGATATGTGATGTGGAGTTCAGTCTTACTGCAATGGGCTGCTAATTTGACTGAGACAGAGAATTCTTATTTAAAATACCAGTTCTTGGGTGCTGCTCGTCCCTTGCTTTTCTTTTTCCTTTCTTCTTCTCTTCTTCCTCCTTTTCTTTTAAACAGGATCACCAAGGTGTTTTGCACATATGCTTTCTTTTTTAAAAAAAATATTTTTAAGTCAGGAACGGAAAGATATGAACATTTTTCTAGTACCACTGAGGTATAAAGAAAAGTTGACCTTAGGTTGCAAATATTATTTATGTGATTATAGAAATAGATTGACTTGCTATTTCTCTGTCTGGTGGTTCTTATTCCTTCTTCACAAAATGGAAAATAGAGTGTCTACTTCATAAATAGAGTTTCATCTATTTGGGTTGGGGTAAATCTGTTCTATTATGAATTAAAATAGTGATTGTTTTCAAGTGAAAGAAGTTACAGGAAGGAAGTTACATTTGAGGATGCATCTCATAATGTGATACGGTTTCTGCTCTTGTTAAGGATTCTCACTTTACGATAGTATAACTCACTCAAGGGAGTATTTGGTCCAGAAATTTTTTCCTCCTGGGATCCCTAATCACATTGTAGATTTTAGAGCTGGGAGGAGGTTACAGAGCCTAATTATGTACACGAGACTCAGAGAGGTTATGTGATTGGCTTAAGGTTATTCGTGTTGTTAAAAGTAGATCACATTTATTGAGGAAGACATCGCTATCAATCTTCCAGAAACTTAAAAAGTAATAGAGGAATACTATGAAAAACTTTATGCCAACACATTAAACAACTTAGGTGAAATGGACAAATTCTTAGTCACAAAATGCTGAAATTGCCTCAGGTAATCTGAACAGACTTACTTAGCAGTGGCGTTGTTAAGAGCTCAGGATAGACCTTTATTATAAGACTTCCATGTATACAGCTTTGAAGTATGAAATCCAAGGGCAGCACTCCATGGAATGTCATTGTGCTTTATTTTGTGTTAGTTTTTCTTTTTTGAAACTCGATGTTTTTAGTCTATTCAAACCACGTGTACTCATAGTCATTGTACCCTAAGGGAGCCTGAGAAGTCGCTAAGTCCACTTCATTGCCTACTGTAGAACACAGGTAGACGTAAATGTATTTTTGTTTAAAAGGATTCAGCCAGGAGATACGAGTGTGTTTTATTTATATGTGTGTGTACATATATATACACACACACACATATACACATATATAATCAGATGTGTATTTATCATTTAGTATACAATTATATGTATCAATATATACATTTCATATAAATCATTTATATGCATGTATGTTTGTGTGTATATATATAATCCATATATTTATATGGAGTAAAGACAGTGGAGCAGATGGTGACAGTTGTAAAGAATCCCTGGCTTCATGATTCTGTCGAGAATCGGATGCTCTGAGGATGAGCCTGGCAGTGCTGAGTGTAATGGGAAAATTGCCTCAAGGATCTAACTTTACATATATTTGTACAAATGGTATTCAGGCCATTACTAGATATTTCTATACAGAGATCTCTGATCCTCTGCAAAGGCTTATGGAAAGAGGTCATGTCAAGATGTCCTGTACCTGGCTGTTGGGAGGTGTT
Organism: Vicugna pacos; assembly: GCF_048564905.1. NCBI lineage: Eukaryota > Metazoa > Chordata > Mammalia > Artiodactyla > Camelidae > Vicugna > Vicugna pacos. The sequence continues at coordinate 42,605,805 of NC_132991.1, read as the reverse complement.
CCTCTGATGCAGCACTTGACTGTTCGTCTGTGGCTGATCTGCTTTATACCTTTCACCTGTAATGCTGGGATTTTCTTTTTACAGATACAGGAAAAGAAAGATCATGTGCTGAAAATCTATGTGAACACAACTGTACCCAATTAAGTGGAGGAGGATTCATCTGCTCCTGTAGACCTGGGTTCAAAGCCAGTAGTTTGGACAGAAACTCCTGTGAAGGTAGAGTCCGTTTCTGTTTCCTATTAGGAGAACCTTGTACTTTTTAGATTCTCCACTCATTCCCTTTCACTAAACGTGGTTTAATTCCCTTAATGGGGCTAGACTCATGATTCTAGCTCATTAAAATTCTCGAGGATGCCAACTGCTTTTATTCCGTGCTCTCTTACCAGTGCCTAGCAGCGCACTGGACCATAGCTCATCTTCAGTCATGTCTGTGAAACTGAGATAATCACTGAAGGCATGAGTGATGAGGGCTGCTTACTGTGTCAGTGTGAGAGCAGATTCTCTTTTTGACAAGCACAAGTCTTACTTCCTTCAAACGACGTGTAGTTGTCACACGCCTCCTTATGTCAGATGTAAATGCGTTCCAAGGCATGTCGTCTTAAGGTAGCTCATCAAGGTGGCAAATACCAAGTATGGTTTTTAGGTGTCTTTGATCCTTTCATGTCACTGTTTCTGCCTCGTGATGTGCCATACTCAGACGAGTAGAATAGTTCCTTTGGGGCTTAAGCTGAAGAACTCAATTAAAAAAAAAAATCAGTGACTCCCCTTCCTGAAGCTAGTTAGCAGGAGGACAGTGGTGCTGAACACCAGCAGCACGACAGCTGTTTCCCGAAAGGGAGACTTCTGTTCTGCTGTTGTGCAGAGTCAGACTGCTTCAGTTTAAATCTGGTTTTTGGGGCTTTGGGTTCGGTAATAGTTCATATCTCAGAGTCTTTTCAGAAGATTAAATGAGGAAAAGAAAACATGAAGGGCACGTGAAATAGTAACCGAGACTTGGTCAGCGTTCCACAAGTGTTGATATTATTACTTATGGTCATCTTTGCTCTTCTCAGTCCCCGCTGCTTGTGAATGTGGATTTAAACAGAAGCAGGGTCTCTAAGAAATGGCTGGGAGCAGATGTTGCATATTTGGTTTTGTTTTGCCTACAGACATCAATGAATGTGAGCAATTTGGGGTCTGTCCCCAGAACTGCCACAATACCAAAGGAAGTTACGAGTGTTCCTGTGCCCAAGGCTTCGTGTCTCTGAGTGACCACTATGGACAACGGTGTGCAGCTGATGGTATGACGGGTTTCTATTGGGATTCATCAACTTTCGGAGAAGTAAATGCTGATAAGTACAATACACCAGGAAGCAAACTTGAGAGCCTTATTTTTAATTCACCAGCTACTTCTTTTCCAACATCCATCCAGTCTCTTCATTCTCCTTCCCTGCCAGATTAAAATAATAACTACAATTCCCCCCAAAAATACATACGAATTAAAAGAAGAATCAGGTGCTACTTATTATTCTGGGTTTAGCCTTTTGTCTACTTGGATAAAAACTTCAAAAGGTGGACAGGATGCCACTCTCCAGAGTATTCAAACAACAAAAGTGTCCCTGTGGGATGGTGGTCAACAAAAGCTCCCACGCCACTGAGATCCAGGTTTGAGACCCTGTAATCCCAAATGAGTCACAAAGAAACATTCAGTCCAGTGGGGCAAATTGGGAACACTGTTGACAAATCATTCTTTATAGACAGAAAGAATCTGACTCATTTGTAACTTCAACCATTAGCTCTACATTTTCGGTTAATGCCAGTATCTGAGAATCAGGCCTGACTGAAAGCAATACAAAATACTAGGTAGAAATGACAAAAGAGAGAGAAATATTACCTCCAGAGGTCTGATCTAAATCAGTATGTCTCAGTTAAGAGGTATATAGGTCTTTATGATCTTACAGATGTGAACTGGAAGTTTGTAATTGAGTTTAAGGACTTGATGAAAACATAGAATTTTATTTTACAAATTAAGGATGAAATGGCTCTTCAGTTTCTTCATACAAGTTGGGCTTTTAAAACACATATTTGGCTAGCATACTTAAATATTTTACCCTCCAAACACTTTTGACACAGAATGAAAACTAGGATAAAGGCATTTGAACGGTTGGTGTGGAAATTAAGCAGCAAATTGAAAAAGTGTTTAACTCTTTTAACTAAAGAAATGACTGAAATAAATTTCTATAAATATTTCTATAAAGCATAATGTCAAGACAGAGGAAATACATAAAATGAACTTTCAAAAAGATACTTAAGTTGGATGTGATTGACATTATGCAAATAAATTAAATTTAAAAATTCTAGACAATGCATTTGGTAATGAGTTGCCATTTACATAGCTGTTTTAAGGGGAAAACATTTTGTTTTAATCAAGAACAAGATCTTTTTTGTGATTAGCTAGATGCTAAATTGGGTCATGGAGCTGATTACCTGCTAAAAAAATTCTTTAAAAATCTGTCAGTAAAGTATGAGGAATGAGGACTTCGGGTAAATTTTTAGTAGAACTCTACTTATTGTATTTCTTCTGTGAGACTGAATGTCTACAGTCTTGTCTGTTTCACTGTCTCTGAGTAAAGGATAAAAATCAGTGAAAAAGAAAATCTGTCTAGGAGTCTCAGTCTTCCATTGCTCTAAACCGTTACCCACTGAAGACAGAGATAAAGAACTGATAATGTCCCTAACAGAGAAATGTTAGCTTTCTGCCTAAGTGGTGGTAGGGACATCCACAGGCATGGATTTTGCAACCCAGTTGAACATCAGCAATATTGATTAGCAGAGATAGATTCCTTGGCTTTTTTGTTTTTTGGTTCTTGGTTTTTTGTGTTTTTTTTTTTAAGGGGCGATAAAGATAGCTACAGTTTTGTATCCTACTTCCATCAACAAAAGTTCAGGGAGAATTCAAACAGAATAATCAGCCCTTCACTTGTTTACAGGTAACCCTCCTTTGCTGCTACTGCCTGAAAACGTGCGAATTCGAAAATACAATCTCTCATCTGAGAAGTTCTCGGATTACCTTGAAGATCAGGAACGCATTCAGGCCATCGATTATGATTGGGATCCCGAGGGCATCGGCCTCAGTGAGTATGAACTTTGGCATCGGTCACTGATGTTAATTGAATACATTGAATTATAAGGTGTTGAACTTTGGGGAGTTTATTTTTAATGAGTGAATTTTCTTGCCTGAGTAGGAGAGGATGCTCCTCCCTCCCACGTGCTCCAGTCAACTTAACATGGCCATGCATCCCGGCCAAGGTTTCCCACCTTCTCATCAAACCTTGTCCCATCTCTGGGGATTATCCTTGCAGGACCCCCTTGTATTCCTTTGTTTAATATCTCCTTGACTTTCCTCACCCCGAGACTGTTCTTCCCCACCATCATATGTTTGGCAAATTTCTACCCAACCTTCATAGACCCAGTTCAAAAGTCACCTCCTCAGTTCAAAAGTCACCTCCTCTGTGATATCTTCTGGAATCCCTCCTGGAACAGTTTCATGAGCCTGCAGAATTTACACACGCTTCTACTAAAGCACGTGTCACACTGAGATACAGCTAGTTGTCCACATATTTCTCTCCCTATACCTCAACCATGTGCTCTTTGAAGACAGAGATTGCATCTAATTCATCTCTACATGCCTAGCATCTGACCCAACATCTAGTACAGTGTATGTGGTGGGTGTTCAATGAAGGGCAAAAATAAATAATGCTTACTGTTGAGTCTGTCATGGCTCTGTATGGGCTGTGGGAGATGGGAATGGGGCAGGAATCAGAAAACTCATGTTCCATGCCTGTCTCTCTCATCTTCTCACTTTATGACCTTAAATAATTCTAACAATTCTCTGGATCCCGTTACATAGCTGTAAAATGAGAGCAGTAATCTCACTCTGCCTGCCTCCCTCTGAGAGTTGTTTTGAAGATCAAATGAGATGATAGATGTGAAAATGTTTTGCAAACTATGTAACGTAAAATTTACTATTGTGTTTTCACACTTAGTTATACAATATACAGTAAGCTTTTCAAGAATGGTATATACCTAGGAAAGTATGTGCCTTAAAAGTCACAGTCTTCCTATACTTATTAAAATGCCTGCTGTCCAGTATCCTTTAGTCTCTACATAAAATAGGATTTCTCATCTACATTATTGTTGAGTCTCAAACTCTCAACAGCCTGCCCCTGGCTTATCTATACGTTAGGTTTTGGAAACTAAAATGTGATCCTAAAGGGAGTAAAAAGGGTCTCGGCTGAAATATATTTTAATGATTACCTTCAAATAGAGACAACTAAGTCAGTATAAATAAGTTATCAGTTGAAGCATTTGTAGCTAATAGTTCAAGTATGATAGGGTTTGAGGTTTGATCACATTGGCTTAATTGAATTATTAGTATTTTAGGAGCACTGAGGAGGTAGAGACATCAGTGAATGAACAGTGCTCCACCTGATTAGACCCCAGTTCCTCCCTTACTTGATGTTTGTAACATGAAACTGACCTGTGTGTCTTCCCTCTGCAGGTATTGTATACTACACTGTGCAAGGGCATGGCTCTAATTTTGGTGCTATCAAACGTGCCTACATCCCCAACTTTGAATCTGGTGGCAATAATCCTGTGAAGGAAGTTAACCTGGATCTGAAATACATAATGCAGCCAGATGGATTAGCAGTGGACTGGGTTGGAAGGTAAGTTTAGCCTCATTCCCCTCTTGCCTATTCTGTTTCCTGGCCAGAGGTCCCTACTGGCCCAGACTATGGGTACCCTCAGCCGCTGAGTGATGCCCGGGCTTGCTGTAGCCCCGGCAACTACCTCTGCTTACCCAGTGTGTCATATAAATGTTATCATTTCCTATACTCTATGTGTGCCATGAAAGCACCACGGTGAAGATCTTATATTTAGGAGCACATTCTTACCAACAGAGTTCTGGATTCCAAGATTAACTTTCAATATAGTGGCACTGTTCATTTTGTGAAGCAATGGGACAGCCTTACATTGTACCAGCAGAGCAGATGAGGTGAAACATTTTTCTGTATGGTCATTATTTTGAGGTGGAACAATCCACATCTTGTGTTTTTAGCAGACTGTTAGAACAGATTGGAAATTTGACTTTCCTATTTAATTTTTGGTTTTGAGTTAATAGAGATGTTGTCTTCAATCTGCTCTTTTAGAACTTGTAGAATCCCAGGGCCTAGGGCCAGATACTTTGGGTGATGCCTAAATAAGAACCTTAAGTAGGTTTGTCATCAGGCAGATGCATGAGAGGCAAACTGATGTGGAAGAATGTGTAAGCTTCTCCAAGGGAGAGCCTTCTGTTGGAATGACATTTATGGCAAAGTGATAGAATCAGAGCTCAAGAATTCATAGAATCCCTGATGTCATTGAAAATGAACTAATAACGGAAAATATTTGCTGCTCTCTGGGAGAACGGAGAGTTGCAGTATAAATTAATTTTCACCTTTTAACAAACTTATCTAGTGCTCCTGAAAGAGTTGAGCATCTCTGTAGAAGGTAAGTAGGTCCCACTGTGCCTGCAGAATAAAGGGGGTTCATTTCAGCATCTTCTGTCAGGGACCAAGACCTCAGAGAGTAAAGAACTGGAAACTTTAGACTTTTAACACTTTCTTCTGAAAACTAACTAGGCAATGGCAGACCTGTCTTCTTGTTTGAAATTTTACACTCTTTCTCAGCCTTAATGAATGAGTGAATTTAAGAAACTGCTAGAACTCCTTATGTTTGTAAGAAACTGAGCCCTGAAGCCTTAGGGGTAGAATAAGGGCAGGATGGCTTTGCAAAGTTTGTTATGTTGGATGGCTCTTTCTACTCATCCTTGGAGCTGATGCCAGATTCCTGGTTCCAATGGGGCTTTTGGCTGAGGAGGAAGCCAACTCTCAGGCAGTCACAGGCATTAAAGGGCCAGCCCAATAGTGCCTTACGACTTCTACCTGGAAGCAGTTGTCTCATAATAATGCCAGATGTGAGGTTCACCATCATTACCTATCTTGGCTGATTCTGCTGCTCTGGCTGAATGTCACCTTCATCCCACACCCCGCCACTTGTAACTTTCCAAAGACATCCCCTTGGCTGAAAAGAGTGGGGCATTCCTGGGAGAGGGAGACTGTGCTGCCATCACTGGTATCTGAGTTGCTATCTTGCTGGCCAGAACTTCCCAACTAAATGCTCTCATCTTCAGATCTCTTCCCCAGAAGTATCCAGTCTAGACTTGGCAGTAGTTTAACTTTGTCTGTCTAAATTCAGGCATATTTACTGGTCAGATGCCAAGAGTCAGCGGATCGAGGTGGCAAAACTTGATGGAAGATACAGAAAGTGGCTGATTTCCTCTCAGTTGGATCAACCAGCTGCGATAGTTGTGAATCCCAAACTAGGGTAAGTGCTTGAAGGAGTCTTTAATGTTCTAGATATTTTTCACTGGATTCTCAAAAAAAAATTATCTTTAATTATTTTTCCCTAATTATACTGAAATTGTCCTTGGACTTTTTGGAGTGTCATCTCTGACTATTTTCAAGAATTATAATATACCCTAAAGATCACTTAGAACCAAACAGACTTCAGAAGACCAACACTGTGTAAGGAGAAGGCCTCTGGCCACATTTTTTCCAGAGCTCAGTTTGTCTAAAATGCACACATTTCTCAGTTTAAGGATTAGTCCCACCCTGATGACTGGTTTAGACTAGAGACTGCAAAGTGGTGGCTGATGGGTTAACTATGGTCCGTATACCTATTGGATTTGAACTTTACAGAACTTCAAGGTTTTTTGTTTTGTTTTTGTAAACTTAGTTGCCAACATTAAAAATTTTTTAAATATCTGTATTTTTGGCTTGAAAAGTCAGAAGAACTGATAACATTGGGTAGGTATTGCCTGGAACTATTAGACATGGCTTTGCTCTCCCTGTCACTCTGCATCCATAACTGCTCAGCTCCACCCATTTATCTTGCCTGCCTGATCCTTTCTAGGTATTTGAGATGGTACAATCTCTGATATACTCTGCTTTTCTACAATTAAATATTTTTTTCCAATTAAGTATTAATTGGATGCAAAATAATACATTTTAAAAGAGTTAGAATGCAAGCTCCATGAGGGTAGGAATCCTTTCTGTTCTCTGATACGTTCCAAACACAGATAGCACCTTCTCACACAGTGGGCGTTCAATACATATTTTTTGAAGATGAACAGCTTTTATGATTATATATTTTAAAAGGTTTGAATATCTATCCCTGGACAGGGAGGGATAGCCAATTTCTATTGGGAAAGTGCTGTTTTCGGGAAGCATAGATCACAGATGCCCCTGGCTTCCCCTTTGTCTCCCCCTGTCTTTTGTAAAGTATAAAAATTTAGGACCCAGACCTCTATGGAAACCAGTTGATTTCCCCACTGGAAATCCATGCTCTGCTTCAGTGGAGAAGCCCCACTAGATGAAATGCTGCCATGAGGAAACCTTCTGTTACAGGTTTATGTACTGGACTGACTGGGGCAAGGAACCTAAAATCGAGTCTGCTTGGATGGATGGGCAGCATCGGAAAGTCCTGGTTCAGGAGGACCTCGGCTGGCCCACTGGCCTTTCCATAGATTATGTGAACAATGACCGGATCTACTGGAGCGACCTCAAGGAGGACGTTATTGAAACCATCAAATATGATGGGACTGACAGGAGGATTGTTGCAATGTCAGGTTAGAGTTTCCCTTTGGATTTCATACATTAAATAATTAATATATTTCCAGACTCTGCCCATTTTCTCAAGAAGGAACCCTCAAAATCTTAGGAAAAGTTTTATATAGTTTCTTGGATACCACTCTTCCCAGCTCCCATCTGCTGATTTAAATGAAGATGAACCTATTGTCAATAATTCTGTCTTTTTTGTCCTTCTTATATAATTTTAAAACATGCTCTTAGCAGCAGATATTGAAATAGCCGAGTTTCCTGTTAGGTTGACCTGATGGCTTCATGTATTCCAATGGTAATCCATGTCTAACCACTTCCAAGATGCATTCTTTTTTTTTTTTTTAATTCTTATTTTTTTTGAAGTGTAGTCGATTTACAATGTTAATTTCAGGTGTACAGCAAAGCAATTCAGTTATACATATACATACATATATATGGGGTTTTTTTGGATTCTTCTCCATTACAGCTCATTACAAGAAATTGAATATAGTTCCCTGTGCTATACAGTAGGTCCTTGTTGTTTTATCTATTTCATATATAGTAAGATACATTCATTTTTAATGTGCTGGATTGCTTTTTATGTACAACTAGAAACATCTAGGAGAGAAGCATTTTGTTTTCTTATCTGGGCTCCACAGAACTGAAACAATCCAGCACATACAAAGTGGTAGCTTACGTTCAAAGAAAAAAAATCTCTGCCACACAGATTGTTTTCTAAAAGTAAAATAAAATCAGCAGCTTGAAAGTGAGCAAGTCCCTTATAATTGGTGTCAGATGGTAGGCATTAACCTACTCGAATTTCTGTCATCTGGACCCCCTATTACAGCACACTTTCATGGTCATATGTACAGAGAGTCTGCCTGAATGTTGCTGCAATTTTAAGGTGTTGCCTTAGGGATTGATTCAAGCAGTTTGACTTCTGACATAGAAATGAGGCTAGTATCTTCTCTTCAGTAACCTTGTTTCGTTTTTCCCTTGTGGGTAAGCAGCAATGAACCCTTACAGTCTGGACATCTTTGAGAGCCAGTTATACTGGATATCTAAGGACAAGGGAGAAATATGGATCCAAGATAAATTTGGGCGAGATGAGAAAGAGAAATTGCTGATAGTGAACCCTTGGCTCACTCAAGTTCGAATCTTCCATCAACGGAGATATAATCAATCAGGTAGTCATCAACCTTATTTCAAATTAATGGCTATATTTATGGAAAATGGTAGTGGATAATGATAGGCTGATCTCTTGGTGCATGAAAGGAATGTGTGTGTTTGTGTGTGTGTGTGCACTTGTGTGTGTATTTTAATCACTCTGACCAAAGAAAGATAAAATTGGGGGTCAAATGAAATGATGCACACCACCAGCAGATAGGAAGTAAACATACTTCAGTCCTCATTGCTGCTTGGAGTTGTGGGTATGTGCCTTCAGGCCACAGAATCCAGTAGGCATCAGACCCCCCTGCTAAACGTGAGTTGGATTAACAAGTCACATAATAGGTTTTGGGATATCAAGAAGTCTTACCCAGTCCTGCAGTTGCAAGGCCAGGCTAGTCAAGTTATCCCTGAGCCACGTGAGCCTTAGTTTAAAGTTATCAGTCGTACACATTTCTCTATCCTCCCTTCTTTCTCATTTTCTAAGTTCTGGGTCCTCCTTTGTCAGGCTACCCATGTCCTAATTCATCCTTCACCGTTGTGTGGAGTAATGTGAAAGCGAAGGGGCATTTCTGAAGTGCAGAAAGGAAATAAAACTTTTACTAAGTTCTATATGTCAGATTCTCTCTTCAGTGTTAACCCAGACATCTGTTACTTCAATTAATCTCCTCCAAAACTTATAGAGAGGTTTTATTCTCATCTCACAAATAAGGACACTGAGGGTGGGAAAGGTCTAGTAACCCATGTGCCCAAGTCACACAACTGATGGATGAGTTTTAAACCCAGAAATGATTTTTAAACTCAGTTCTGTTCAACCCAAAGCTCAGTGTCTTTCCGCTATGGTCCAGTTGTCAGTACACCTAGTTCCAGACTGAATTCAATGGATGTGTGGCCTTTGACAGATCACCTTCCTTCCCATCCCTGTATATGAAACCAGTGTGGAGCCTGAGGTCCCCTCGAGTTCTCTGATACTCTTAGAGCCTGAATCAGCCTTGACAAATGGGAACTCGGAACAGAGACTCCTGGGAGATTACACTGGCGGCAAATGCCTTTTCTAGGGATTAACTCCTTCGTGTTGCTGGCAGTGATTGCTGTTCTCCAAAACGCTCCAGACCCCTCTGACATACTGACATAACAGCTCTTGTGTCCTAAATGCTCCTGCCGCTCTCATGCTTGGCAGTTTCAAAGGCAGGAGGGGAGAGCCCAGTATACCTGGTGAGCCCCCTCTGGCCTCTGTAGAAAGCACGGACTTGCAGTCAGGCAGAGGAAAATCTGGGCACTTTCCCTGAAAAGCATCTCAGCCACCTGATGCTCTGAGCCTCCTGTGGGAGGTGCTGATTGCTGTGTAGGCCAGAGACCCGGCCCAACTTTGCCAGATTAGTATTTACTCTGGACCAATAGCTCTCAAATTTTAGCATGCACCAGAAACATCTAGAGAGCTGTTGAACACAGATGGCTGGGCCCCACCGGAGGGGTTTCTGACTTAACATGCCTGAGGTGGCCTAGGAGTGTGCCGTGCTAGCAAGTTCCCAGGTGATGCTGAAGTTGCTGATTCAGGAACACATTTTGAGAATCCCGGCTCTCCTCAAAGTGTGGGCCATGGACCAGCAGCAGTGGTACAGTGTGGGAGCTGGTTCGAAATGCAGACTCTCAGGGACCACCCCAGGCGTTTTGAATCAGATTCCCCAGGTTACTTATGACGTTAAAATTCAAAAAGAACTGAGGAAATGGTTGTGGGACGGGTTTTGAGTGAGGCTTTTGAAATATATCTTCCTATTTTGTAGCCGTGCCTTGTCTGTGGTCACATTGTGGCATGACAGAGAATCAGGAGTACAGAATGCTAGTCTGAGAAAGAACTGAGAGATCATTGAATCCTTGGATAAACCATGATATATGCTAAGCTAGAATTCAGAAGGCTCTAAAATTACCTGAGGAGCTTTTAAGGGTAGTACTTGAGCTCCATCCCAGACCAATTTAAATCTGACTTTCTGACATCAATAATTGTGAATCGTTCCCAAGTGATTCTGATAATCGTAGCTCTAAATCCCTTTATCTTGGAAATAATGAAACTGAAGCCTAGAGGAAAGTTCTCCTTGGTGGGTAGCAGTAGAAATCACGTCCAATATATGCTTTGAATGGACCACCTTTATGATCTGTCCAAATCTGGATGATGACAAATCTTGAGACAATAATAGTGTCTGTATTACTGGCCTTTTGAACTATCTCAAATCACTTAGCACTGATGAGTTTTTGAGGTCATGTAGTGAGCCAGACACGTACCTACCTTCTAAACCTTCCAGGGAAGTAGAGGCAATAAGTGGTATCAGTAGAAAATGTGCTATAGAAGTGGGACGGAGGGAACGGGGAGGCACTGTGCCACTTTGGTGGGGTGGCAGGGGATGGCAGTGTCAGCGAGGGTGAGTAGCCAGGTGGCACGTGGCCTTAAGGCGTTGGGATGCTGCCTGGGCTCCGATGGGACCTGGCTACAACTCAGTGGGTGGGCATGTACTTGGTCAGGGTAACCACTGTTCTCGTCTGCTTTCCAGTGCCCAACAGCTGTAAAGAGGTCTGCAGCCACCTGTGCCTCCTGAGACCTGGAGGATACACCTGTGCCTGTCCCCAAGGCTCCAGATTTATAGCTGGAAGCGTCACCGAGTGTGATGCAGGTAGGGGCATGGCCTGGGCGGCGATGGGGGCCTGTGAGAGTGCCTTTGCCTTCTTTAGTAGATTCCCCTCCCCTTGCTTCACCTTTTTGTGGAGCCTGAAGACTCCCTGTGTACTGGTCCTCAAAATAGAGGGGAGATGGCAGGAGGAGGAGGGATGAAAGATGTGGGAAATAGGAACAGAGCTGAGTGGGACATAAGGGGCCAAACAGAACTTGTGTTCTGATGATTTCTGAGAATTATTTGCAAAATCTGCAGAGTAATAGATTCAGTGCCCCTAAGTCGACTGTTGTGTGGTCTTGTAAAGACATTTTGAAGAGTGAGTTTTCTAGAAGGCTTCTTCCTCCTTTCTCCACCCCATGCTGGATTCCAATCACCCCAGAATCTATTCAGCCTTAACGGGAGTTCCTCAAGGTGGAGAACCAGGTTCCTGAGGTAGGGGGTAGGGGGCTTACACAGACCAGGGGAGGTTCACTGGTTTTCCCACATGCTCATTGTAAAGCCTTGACAGCTGAAAAGGTGCCACATTTTAAAATGTACCTTATGCTTAGGAGGTGGAAGCTGGAGTAAGTAAGCTGTGGTTTAATTCTCATCCCCAGTGCTGTAGATGATTTATTCTTGGAAAGACCTTTCTTCAATGACTCTTTCAAATTAAGGAGTTAATAAGCCACAGGGAACAACTATTGTCCCTAACTAGTATCCAGTGCTTGATAAATAACGTTCAAAAATCATCCTGCACATCACTGAGGGCTCATTTTATGGTTCACATCCTCCGACCCTTTCCCGTTTTAGCTGTTGGGGAAATGAAGACGCGTAGCCACCTTCCACCACCAGGGGGAGCAAGCGGTTAAACAAGGCACCACCTGTTGACTCTTCCCAGCCAGACTGAAAAGATGGCAGGTTTAGAGAATAAACTTTGGAAGAAAAAACTTGTCTTTTCCCCGCTCCCCTATCCCCACTCTTATCCCAAGGAAATACTGGCGAGGTTACAATATTTAGCAATATTAACAACAAAATGACAATTTCAAGCTTTTGAGATTTGTTCTGTGCTGTAGATGGAAATGAAATTACTGCAATTTCACGTTGTAGGAGAGGTGTTGTCCAAGTTGTCACCTCTTCTACTGCTACTCATTTACATATTTTTGCCCAGTGGATTATATTAAGATGCTCATTTGAAAGAACTTTAACCAAAGGAAGCATATTAATGACAGCAGTCATTCCATATGGGGTCTTAGTTTGATATAGTAATTAATGAACTAATCGGTAAGTATTTACTGAGTGCTTACCGTGTGCTGGGCACTGTTGTAAGTGCTGGAGATAACAGAGGTGAACCAAACAGACGAATCCCCTGTTCTCATTGGCTTGTATTCCACTAGGACGATAGAGAACCCACTAAATATGTCAGGTGGTAAACGTGAAAGGGAGAAGACTAAAGCAGGGTATGAGGGATGAAGGTGGGGTGGGAGTGGGGTTGCCTTTTGAGTTCTTGAAATGCCTCTCTGATAAAGTGAACTTCGGAGCAGAGACTCAAATTGAGGGACTCAGCCAGAATGGTAGCCGAACTCCTTAAATAAACACACATGAGAAATACTTCTTGAGCATCTTGTAGGTCTAAGACACAGAAACACCAGTGACCCACCAGGCACATCATCAAGTTCATGGAGGCTGAGCTGGAGCAGGGACCCAAAGCACGGGCAGTGTTGAAGGATATGAAAAATGAGGGGATCCGCCAACTGGCTATTTATATATAAATATAAAGCATCTATTAATTTTTGTCTCTGTGTCTGTTTATTGATCAATGAATTGTTGATGCTTTAGAGCCTTTAGCGAAAGTTCCAGACAGTGCCTAAATTAAACTCTTGATTTTAACCAGGTTCACAGAGAAGAATTCTGAAAACTTCAAAAGAAAACATGAATGTCCTAAGAGATTCCTTTACCACAAGGTTCTTTTTAACTACTAACGTATATTCTGAAGTCTAGTATCTCTCCACTGTTCTGAGGCAGAAATGCTATTTAACTGCCCCATTTTTCCTACCAAATGTGTGTTACTCCCCAAGACCTTATGGATAAGGAAATTGGTCTGACTTAAGGGGAAGATACCATTTTGATAGGGAGACTAGTTGGCGTGTCCTGTCCACCCTCTGCTCCCTGTGGCCCCCAGCCCTGGGCAGATGCAGGTTTGCATGAAGGGTGCTCTGCTGAGTGCAGCTGACTGACACATACATGGTTTCTCTCTCTGCAGCCATCGAAAGCCCTATCCTCATGCCCCATCCATGCAGGTGTATGAACGGCGGAAACTGCTATTTTGATGAGAAAGACCTCCCCAAATGCAAGTAAGTCTGAATGTTAAGGTCCAAGCTGTAGGCCTTGCGTCTCCTGAGAGGAATTTGAGACCTTGAAGTAACCAGAAAAACAAGTATATACGAGAACCTTGCCAGTTTGTTAATTTTCACATCTTAACCGCTTGCCCTCCCGTCAGGGAGTCCACAGAGAACTAAGGCTGTGCTTCTCAAACTATAACGTGTGGTAGAATCTCCTGGGGTTCTGGGGAGAAAGCCCATCTCATTCGTGGGGATTCTGTATTTCTAATAAGCTCCCAGGAGAGGCCACAAGGTTGTGGGTGACACTTTGGGGAGCAAGGAGTTAGAGAAATGACAACTGCATTTTCCCATATGCCTACTGGTATTGCTAATGACAGTTGGATTGTGGGGGAGCAGCTGTCGCCAGAGCTGCTTCAGTACAAGGCCCTTATGAGGAGCAGAGAGACTGGGCTAAAGATCTGGAGAGAAGAGAATTATTGAGATAGCTTTCCACGTGGAGCACGATGATATTTAGGGAAAGCAGATCAAAGGAAAGAACAATCAGGGTTTCCAGTTTTGCTCTCCGAGGAAGAATTCCATAGATTAGAGAAGATACCAGCAGGTTTATTTGATGAGGCTGACCCTGCAGCTGCCACGACTATTCCATTGAAAGTGAATTTCAGTGGAATTCAATGGGTGGGTAGAGGGAGGAGGGTAGCAGCTCAGTGGTAGAGTGCATGCTTAGCATGCACGAGGTCCTGGGTTCAATACCCAGTACCTGCATTTAAAAATAAATAAATAAAAATTTAAACTATAAATGAAGAAAAAAGAAAGTGTATTTCCAAAGTCAGATTACAGTGGAAGCCTAAGAAGGCAACAGCTCATGGACAATGCTTCTTTTACTTTCAGGTGTCCTAGTGGCTACTCGGGAGAATATTGTGAAATAGGGCTTTCCAAGGGCACTCCTCCAGGAACAAGTAAGTTTGAAGAATATGAGGGACCTGGGAATGCATCATTGAGTGCTGTCTATACTCTGTTTAACTCAGTCTTCGAAGAAGGAATGGTTCTAGCCCCCAGCCTCTACTGCTAAACCTGCCGGCTCTTTTCCTTCTCTGCATGTTCACATGTTTGCTTCTTCCTCCCTCTTTGATGACAGCAATCGCCGTGCTGTTGACAGTCATCCTGATCATCATCATCGCAGTATTGGCGACATTAGGATTTTTCCACTATAGGAAAACTGGCTCCCTGTTCCCTTCTCTGCCCAAGCTGTCAAGGTCAGTTTCATTATATGGAATATTAAGTTTAGAAGCCTGTGTGATATATATTCATGTGAATAAGTTTTTTTTAAGTTAAAAAAGCACCCTATGCTATTCACTTCTTCTTCAGAAACAAAAAATATTGAACTTAAAGCAGTCACTTCAGATCCTAGTGTCTTAATCAACTGCTTCTCTGAAGCCTGAGTGCAAATCACATTTTAGAGTCTAAATGGTTGTGCCTGCCGGTGGGCATTGAGTTTACGCTGGAGAACAGCGCTGGCTGTGCGATGGGTGAGGCTTTCCTTCTGCAAGTGCCCAGCTCGCCGTCTCATCAAGCGCAGGCACTCAGGAATGTGCTTGAACGCTTCCAGGGCACTAAGGGAACTTACTCCCATATGTGATGTGTAAATTCTGAGTGGGAACTGCATGTTTCATTTAGGTTAAATTTAGCTAGGGAAAGGTACCAAGGGAAGACTGCTATTGCAAAAGGTTGCTTTAAAAAAATAATCACATATTGTTTTAATTACTTCTTTTCAGCTTAAGCAGTCTTTCCAAATCCTCTGAAAATGGAAATGGGGTGACCTTCAGATCAGGGGAAGATGTTAGTATGGATATTGGAGTGTCTGGTTTTGGGCCTGAGACTGCTATTGACAGATCAATGGCGATGGTGAGTATGGTTTTGAAATGACTATTTGAAGATGATAATTTTTACTGTTTCATCAGAGAAACACTCTTGTAAATGATAAAATCAACCTAGAAAAAGATGAAATATAATATGCTTCTCAGAATAAAGTCTATACAGACAGAGTTAGGAGACATTATGTTTGTTGTAGAAATGTGTCTAAAAACATCAGTAATAAAATTGAAATTTACCCCTGATCTAAGCCACACTGTTGAAGTGGAATCATAAACGGTCTCAAATTTAATTGGAATCTTAAACAGACTGTTTTTTTGGGAAACAGAAGAGAGGGGCCATGATACTCTGTTTTCATGTGATGGCTTTTTGTATGTTTAAAGGAAGAGGTGGGGAAACATACATTTCCTAGTCTCATAGTTTCCCACCAATGCAGAGTGATGAGATAAACAGCGGTTTTCCAGTCAGTGGTTGGTTCAGATCACAACTCTGCCACCAAGTATGTAATAATAGGCTTGGAGCTTGATCTCTCCGGCCCTCACTGTCCCCACCTGTAAAATAATAATACCTCCTGGATCGACCAGATCCTTTATAAGTGAACCACTATCCACTGCAACGTCTGCAGTCCACGCTGGGAAGTCATTTTCATTATTCTGCCTTCATCCCAAATCTTGCATTTTCTCCCTTGCCTAAAAGTACAGCGTTATCCATTCTCTCTTCTCCCACCCCCGCCCCCCGCTTCTCCTCTTTGCTCCTCTTCCACTACCCATCCTTCTCTCTGTGTCCAAATCCAATGCCCAAGTGAATTATTTGTCTTAAGGAGCCATAGAAAACTTGGATATGGGAAGAGGGCTTTCATTTTCTTGAGCTGATGTTAGTACGTTTCTGTTACTTTACATAAGGGTTTGTCATATGGAGGCCTCGTGTGCCTGCTAGTTTTTTTTTTTTTAACAAATTCTTTTTGGGTAAATTTGGCAGAGCACAAAGCATACCTCCAGGTGTGAGGAGCACACCTTCCTCTGTGCAAACCCGATTTGCATGATATGATCCTTTTTTTTTTCTTTTTTCTCCGTCAGAGTGAACATTTTGCCATGGACTTGGGAAAGCCACCCATAATATTTGAAAACCCAATGTATGCTTCCAGGGACAGTGCCATCAAAGTGGTTCAGCCAACAACAACCCCGGTGAGAAATCACAGTCCTTCCTTTTGGGCGCTGCTGGTGCCTGGTCTGGTTCCTATGATGATGTACCTTTTGGGTCCTCCCAGCCTTCCTCAATGGAAGGAAGGACGGTGGTCCATCCTCAGCTTCACTCTCTGCAGTCACAAGACTGACCGAAGGACTTGATGCCTGAAAACAATCAGATTCCTGGGTTTTGGCACCCATTCTGGGGGGGGCTGACCAGGAACCTTTCATCCTGAGTGGTCAGAGCAAGAGGTCCGCATACACAGTGCCTGACACACGCAGCTTCTCTGTAAATACTTGTAAAGTGAATGAGTGAATGATTGTCAGGTTTGGGGGACTGGACACAAGGGTGTGATCTGAGGTGACCTCCCTACTTGCCTTTCCTATACTTTTATGAAAAGTAGAAAGGTCTCCAAAGTTGATGAGCAGACACCTAAATTCCCTTTGGTGCGGCCCTATTACTCACTCATCTGTTAGAGGAGCAGGGAGATGAGACAGAAGTTCGGATGAAGGGAAAGAACATTTGATTAGGTCTGGACCAGTAGCCCCGACACCACCTCTAGTGGCTGTTAGTTAGCTTGTGTTTCCTTTGTCAAAACAACTGTGGCCTCAGCAAGATAGTTTCATTGTTAACACCTCAACTTCATTTGAACTCACTAGAATATGGAACCCTTTAATATAAGACAGAAATGTTGGAGTGGCTTTCTTAAGATCAGAAATATTTGAATCTTGAAAGCATTTTGCCTGATCCTTTAATATCCAGAGGGCAAAACTTTCATCACACGATAAAATAGATTTTTGGCGTTTTCACCTGAAATCAAATGAGGCCATGCTACAAACACATTTCCGAGTTTGAGAAGAAATAAAGTGGTGAATGTAAAAATATAGGAAAAGGAGTGAGTTTTTACCCTGTAATTCATTAATTACATATCCATGGTAATTTGAGCTAAGGAGGGAATTTTGGAATCATGAATGTTACAGAGAATATCTAGAGGAGTATTAATTCCATTTTGCCTCTTGTTTCAAAAATTCAGCCTCTTTTAAGCAGTCCTCTGAAATTAATAATTTTATTCTAAATATCTAAAAATAAAACTCTCAATTTACTAATGAGTTTGGGAATAATTCATACTGTTCTTTTTGCATGTGGCTGCCAGTATACAACCAGAGTATCCTTTATCCAAAACTATGGTCAACAGTGGGAGTAAGGGAGACAGAGAACATAGAGAAGGGGGAATAGAAATTGCTGTTACTAAATGAGAGTGTGATCAGTGATGGGTGTATTTGCCTCCCAAGATTAAGGCATGAGATAGATAACTTGGTAGCTGGTGCTCCTGATTTTGGGGAGATAGGAGTGGTATTTATTCCTGGGCCACAGGGTTGGTCTCATTATAAAAATGATGCCTGACCATGTCTGTGGGAGAGCAAGATGGTAAACAGAACCAAAGAGCTGATAAGAAACTTTATAGCAAAAATTCTTTCAAAACTGAATAATGGCCTTCAATATGCTCACAGGTAACTGAATCCGGAAATGTATATAACAAAAACTATGGAAGTCCCATAAACCCCGATGAATTAGTTCCAGACCCAAAGCCAACTTCCCTAAGTGCTGATGGAACTCAGGTAACAGTGACTAACTACTGAGATGATATGGGATTTGGGAAGGACTCTGAAATTGCTGTTTATTTATCCTAGGCAAGCCAGAGAGACCCTGATAGGCTCACAGATCCCAAGGTGTGTAGGCGAGTAGTAAAAATAATTTTAAAAGTCATAAACTGAAAAAACTTTCCACTGAATAAAGCTACATTCTAACACTGAGATGGAAATGATGTTCCTGCGACATGGGAGATGGAGCAGAAAAGAAGGGACACAGACTTTGGGATACAGCCTCTTCAAATCAGAGGCATTTAATTTGAGATGTTGACTTAGTATGAATAAAGACCTCACTGTGCCAAGTATACATTTAGAGTACCCTTTCCTCTCCTCTGCAATGCAGTTTTTCTACAGTGTACGTCTTTGTTCCCTTAATAATGTGTGTTGTTCTTAGCTCTACTTGTTGTTTCCTATATTCACCACTAGATGGCACTAATTTACAAGCTCTTCATCTATCCCTCGTGTCCATTCATCTTCCATCTAACTTTATTGTCCTCAATGTGCCAGGCACAGTGTTTAATACTGGAGATTAAAAGGGAGAAAAAAAAAAAGACCACTAGACAGAGCTTCTCTACCTTGTATGCAGGCCCTTTGAAATTTATAGACAATGGGATCTAGAGAGAGAAATTCAAAAAATTTGATATAAAACTTTGTATTAATGGAAAATATGTGATTAGTTTTAATAGACACATATGAAGCTGTCTGAGATATAGCTGATTCTCGGCAAACTATTTCACCTCTGGGCACTAGAGTCCTTAATGTTTGTCATTGGAGGCACTATTGGCACATTGGGTGGGACAGTTCTTTGTGGTAGAGAACTTTCCTATACATTGCAGGAAGTTTTAGCGTTCCTGGCCACTGTCCTCTAAGTGTCAGTAATGTTTGCCCCAATCACTGTGATCCCAGAAATCACTGCCACCCTGGCCGCCAAACACACTTCTGGTTGAGAACACTAGGACCTGGACTATCTCAGGTCTAAAGTTCTGTGACTTCTTCTGTGAAGTAATATAAAGAAACAAAAGTCCAAGGGTAGTTAGAAATCTTACCATTTTATACACTCTTTGTCCTCAAATTGCATAATCTATAAACAGAACTGGTATCTGCAAAGTCATGTTGGATTTTCAGCACCTCGCACATTGGTTCCTGCTCTGCTTGTCCAGGTCAAAATAAAAGCGGAACTAAATTGATGCTAATGAGAAGAGCTTATTACAAAACTCTGTCCACCTTTTCATATTTCATTTACTAATTCCTTCTACACACACACACATGTTGTCTTAGAAAGGAATTTCCCGTTTCACATTTTTCATATTTCATAGTTTCAAGGGACTGAATTTTTTTTTCCTTCAAGCTACATTGAGAAGTGTATTTGGAAGACTAACTTGCCACAGACAACAGAATATTTGAATGTCACATATTCGATTCCCCAAGTCTGCCTCCACCCCAAGGCCAGATCTGTTTTATATTTTCAACAGTTTTTCTCATTCTATTTCGAGTCCGTGATCCTCTTCCATAGACAGAGCTCTCTGAGCTGAGCAGAGGGAGTGTGAGGGAGATGCTGCCTGCTCTGCCCCCGCACATCAGTCATCAGAAACAGAGCCAATGCTGAGAGCGGGCCTGACCCATTATAGTCCTTTTCCTCCTCAGCTCCATCTTTGCAGTACATTTGTTCTTCTTACTTTTTTTTTTTTTAATCCGTTGAGACTGAGACCCCCCCCTAAGGTCTGTCCTCCACAGTGTGACGAGCAATTTTCCTACGCCCATTGCCTTCTGGGCACTGAGAGAATAGCCAGTGTGGCTTGAAGCAGCAGAGGCCTTTGGCTAGGACCACCCTAGGTTGACATGAATGTTCTGGAGAGGCTCCCAGATTTATCCTTCATCAGTAAGTCTGCTCAAAGAACTTAAAGAACACAAACTCCTGTGGCTGAGTTCTGTCATTTTTCAAAAGTCATGTGGACATGCATTGGATTTCCCAAGAGGATAACAATGGACATCCCCACTACTTCTCTTGCTAAGAATGACTTAGCTCCAAGTAGCCATTTCGTACTGAAGCAATGAGTTTTGGCCTTCCCCATTTAAGTGTAAGTTTCCAGAGGCCGGCTCCGACCTGAATGTCTTCATCTTCCCCTTGGTGGTGGTCACGAGCAGAGTAGGTGCTCATTTAAATGTGAGTGATTGTGAATGGCCACTCCTCCTTCTCCCATAGTCTTCGTATGTTGGCCGCCTCCTTTCACAGAGCAAGAGTCACTCCATAAAACACGTGGGCCACCTGCTGGAGGAGGCTGTCTGTTTCCTCGTCCCTTGTTTTCTTGTTTCCTCACATCTGGGAGCCACAGCTGTGATCAGCACTGCTGCCATGGGCAACTTTTCAGCAAGACAGGAGCCACCCACAGTGGGGATCCAGGGTCATTTCTCCTTGAGCTACCTTCAGTTCTGGGGCCTCTGCATCCTAGACGCATTGCCTCCTCCTTTAGTTATATGATCTTGCTGTGGCTCCCTTTCCTCCCCTGCAAAACAGAGAGAATAAGAGCACCTACCTCCCAGAGTCGCTGGGAAGATTAAATCAGAAACTTGTACAACCCTTGGACTAGGTCTAGACACATGGTAAGCACTCCATAAATGTGAGCTCTGTGTGTTGTCATCCTTATTATGAAGACGGGAGGAAATATGCAGGGAGAGGATATGCTTGAGTTGACTGAGGATCAAGACATCATTTTAGGGAACGAGAGTTCCAGCCGGGCTTCTTTCTTAAATCTTCAGGCAGTCCCTGAAGACATCTCTTACTTGTCTCTGTCAAAGCTTCTGGGTGCTCTGGGCACAGACTCGGTAAGCTATACATTTTACATCAAGGGAGTGTTTTGAAGTTCTTAGATGAAAAGAGCCCAGAGAGTTTCAGTTACTCTTCAGGGACCATCCGAGGAAGAATAGAACAGTTTCCTCTGTGGGCCGGGTCACATGGTCCCAGGTCCCAAAATGCTTTTTCTCTCTGTAAGAAGAAATTTTAAAATCTAGATAGGGGGGCAAGAAACCCACAAAAAAGTCCCATTACTGAAGGTTTTCTGTTTCCTCCTTTTCATTTAGGCAACAAAATGGAATATCTTCAAACGAAAACCAAAACAAAATGCCAATTTTGAGAATCCAACCTATTCTGAGGTAATTTTTAACAATTTTTCTTAGCCTAGGCATTCTTTCTTAGCCATAACTAGCTAAATCGGGCATACACTCAGATTATGCTGAGGAAATTGACCAAGACTTGTCTTCGTCACACAAAACTGTGTCCTGTCACGTTGGGGGAATAAATGACTGATTCCTGTTTCTTTGTTGTCTTAGATGGATAATGAGCCAAAGGTCAGTGCTACTGTGACCCCACCTCCATCACCTTCACCTGCTGCTAAGACTTCTGGGAAAAAAGGCCCCACTCCAACCTACAGTGCAACAGAAGACACATTTAAAGACACTGCAAACCTTGTTAGAGAAGATTCTGAGGCATAGCTATGCCAGCTATTTAGGGAATAATTAGAAACACACATTTGCACATATATTTTTTACAAACAGAGGAAAAAATTAACATTCAGTACTTTATTAAAAAAATATATATTTTCCCCCTGTACTCTTGTAGTTGGATGTGTCCATGGAAGCAATCCTTTGTATGTCTTTTTTACTTATGCCATCTTATATTTTTACAAATAATTATCACAGTGTACTATATGTATATCTTTGCACTGAAGCTGTCTGAAGGTAATGCTATAAATATATTGTACATTTGTAAATTTTGGAAAGATTATCACATCATTAAATTTGCTAATGAAAGTATCTGCTGAATTGGTTGGTGATCGTTACATTAAATGATCCAGTGAAGAAAAGAATTGACTTGGGGCCTTTAGCCATGTCAAAAGAAGAGTTACCACTCGTATTCTCTGTAGAATTATCAAGGAAGGGAATCCAGGCCCCACTCTTGGGGCCATTTTCACACATCACCACTTAATGTTCAATAGTACATGTAACCTCATTAATAGCATATTGACAGAGGTGCAGATAACACAGAAGGTAGAAAAAGCAATTCAGTTTCACCCTTCTGCATGTTTGCATTATCTAACCAAGACACTGTTTCCTACGTGTTCTCTCACTCGCTGCCAGGTCAGCATTTTAATTTTAATGCCCGAGAAAATCCTGTGTCATGAAGTGTCCTGCAAAGAGTTTGTATGTAATCGAATGAACTCTCATTTAATGGACCCTGGGATGGCTTCCACCGTTGCCTGCATCTCAGGGGGTCACCTACCCTAGAAACCAGAGCTCAGAAGCTCAGTTACTAAAAGCAAACCTGTGTCTTCGTAAAGGAAGGAGCGAAACAAATACCGGTTAAGCAAAGCCTCAGCTGGGTGTTTGTGTTTCTGTGTGTGAAAATTTCCTTGTAATGACTATTTATTTCCTCCACTGAACATGAATAGAAAGGGAAACCGTCCTTACTGAGCCTTTTTTAGGTCCTTTGGCAAAATCGTACATTTGTATCAGAATGTCCTGCAGAGCCTAGCTCTCCTCCTGAATAGCAGCTATAGTCCCCGCAGCGTGAACCCTGGCAGGAATACAGTCTCCGTACCAAGTAGCATTCCCGGCTCTCTGTGCTACTATTGCACGTTTTAAAACAATGAATGAATGAATGGATGGATGGATGAAACATATACTACTGATTATTTTATTTCTGAGTTCTCAAAATATTTTTGCTCATATTTTGAGTGCTTATTGTAATTACTTTGAAATGTACTTTGATTAGAAAGGCAAATGGAAATGATGCTGCTAAAATTTTTCTAATAAATGTGTATTTTATCAAATATCTGTGTGCTGCATGAGTCTGGGTCATGTGTGAATCAGTTGTATTTTGCTGTGCATACAGCTTGAGACTTTGAGTGCTGGGCAGCTGGGAAACCAGGAGTGCCCTGGTTTCAGGGCAGGGAGGAGGCGGAGGGGGACAGCTCCTGCAGCCCAGACAGGCCTGGAGGGGTGATCTCAGAGAGGAGAGTAAGCTCCTATATCTTCCCACCTGAACTCTGGGCTATCAGCCCCCTTAAAGTGCCTTTCAAAGCCATCCATTTCCACCTCCCCTTTTCCTTCCTTACATCCTAGACTCCCAGCCAGTTTCCCATTTCGGATCTAATTGTGACAGAATGTTGTATGAAATGGGGTGAGAGAGGAGGGTTGTATCCTAGGTCTCGCCAAGTTCCTGGGATGTGATCACCAAGTGAAGGTCCTTGGATTTTGGCAGGAAAGAATTCGAGAGTCAGCCACAGTTAAGTGAGAGCGGGTTTATTTAAAGGGATACACACTCCATAGACAGATTGCAGGCCATCTCAGAAGGCAAGAGAGGACCTGGGAGATGGGGTCGTCTAGGAAAGTGAGAGCCGCTTAGGAGATACAGATTCCATAGGAGAATGTGGGTCATCTCAATAGGTGAGGGGTTCCGGGGTGCAGGGGTAGTTAGTTTTTACCGGCTCGGTAATTTCATATGCTAGCAAGTGGGAGGATTATTTCAGCTATTTGGGGGGAGGGGAACTGGGAACTGGGCCACCGCCCACTTTTTGGTCTTTTAGGTTCAGCCTCAGAACTCAGGGCACCTGTGGGTGCCCCACTTAACATGCTGATATATTACAGCGAGCGCGTAACAAGGCGCAGGGGCTGCTGGGAGTCGCCTTCCGCCATCTTGGACTTGGACAGTTCTAACTAGTTTGCGTCCTGCCCTCAACTGCTGTGTGAGTTTTTTCACTTTTGTGCCCTGTCCCCTCCCTGCGACCCTGTCCCCTGGTCGCGGCTGCAGAGGGTTTTGTTCAGCCTGGGATTCGCGCTCCAGCGGTGCGTGTAAGCGTGAAACGGGGCCGGGAGAGCCTTGCTCCGAGGTGGCTGTGATTCCCACCATTGATACTTGTCTCGGGCGTTAAGCTCAATCAGAAGTTATTCTAGGGAGGTTTTAAAACGAGAATTGGTTTCCTGCTTCATTATTGGGTCTCCCCGGGAAGGCATCAGAGCCCGCTGCTGCGCTTCTGTTCTCTCCGCGTGCTGGCACCTGGGGGGCGCGGCAGCCTCGAGCCTCCCCGGGGCTCTCCCGGCGCGCGCCCCGGCCCCGCCTCTGCCTCTCTCTCTGCGGCCGAGCAGCTGGTGGGGAGGTGCACGGGGGGAGGAGCACCTGGAGGCGGGGTGCTGCCCACAGGACGGGAGAGCTGTTGCTTAGCATCTCATCACGTGAAGGGAACGGTTTTACTAGCAGGTATTATACCGACCAAGGTGAACTCACAAGCACAAGCAGGTGTGCCCGCAGGAGGCTGTCTGATCACACTGGTCACCTGTTTCCAGGGCTTCCCATTAATTTTGTTTTTAACTATTCTTTCCTTGATTTGATCACTCACTCACTCGCCAGTGTTCCTACCAGAACTCAGCTGTTGACAAATGGACGCAGAGCAGAGACCATGGGTTTAAGGAAAATATATAAGAAGGCAACTTTTAGTTGTGAATTCCATCCATTAACTTTTTTTTTTTTCCTGAATTGGAAAACGACCGCTATTAGTTGATTTTTGAGGTGGAGTATCTCAGGCTGCCTCAAAGATGGTTAAGAGCTAGTTAGGCCCTGGGGTGAGGGAGGGGTCTGAGGAAGCTGGCTGGAGATGCACATTCTGGAAAGAGCCCTGGCCTTGGAGCCTGGAGCCCTTGGTTGCCCGTGGCCTCTCGGCCTCACTTCAGCCTTCCCCTCTGCATCCATCAAGGTCACAAGCCACATGTCATAATGAGGATACTGTATGATTCTGAGTTTCCTCTCTGAAGGCTCCTTTAAGAGCATAAGGCATAAAATTGCTTTCTTTATCTGAGATTTGCTTTGAAATAATCCCATGTGTGCTGGGGAGTGGGTGAGGAGCAGGATATAGATACAAAAAGAGTGGCCATGAGTCGGTGATTGTTGAAGCTGTGCATTGGGTACACAGGGTTTATTATGCTATTCTCTCTACTGTGTATGTTTATAGTTTTCCTGAGTAAGTTAGATACTCACATCCTTCAGTTGTACTTGTGAATCATCACATATGAATCGCTTCCCCCAGGATCCAAATAATACACATTCACAAATTGCGCACATAGCGCTTAGTTCAATATTCGTACTCCCCTGGGTTCTAGGCACCAGGGATACGAAGAATAAAAGCTAGTGATTTGTTTGCCATGTGCCAGGTTCAGTTCGGACTGCTTTACGTGTCTTATCTTGCTTCATCTTCATAACAATCTTATTATCCCCATTTTACAGATGAGGCACAGAGTGGTCAAACACCTTTCCCAAAGTCACACAGCTTGAATTACACCCAGCTCTATCTCCAGAGCTTATGCTTTTCAGCCCATTACTGTGGCCGCTTCCCTTGGGAACTCGTAGTCTAGTGGAGGAAACGAACCCCAAAACAGTGTGATGTGGGAGCACAGACGGCGAGCCAGGCCAGCACAGATTTTCAAGTTTAACACTAAAAGATGAGTTTTGCCAGCAAAGGAGTTCAAGGGTGGGGAGAGGCAGAAAAGGCAGCACCATCAAACAGAGGAGGTGGGAAAGGACACAGGGTGTTAGGGGACAGCAAACAGTCCAATGTCAAATACTGCTTGGCTTAAGAGCACAGAGGAGAGGATATGGCAGCCACAAAGGCAGCCTGAAAGGAGGTTGCACAGGCCCATGTATGAAAGGTGTTTAATGCCCAGGAGAGGAAGGCCAGCTTAGGAAATCATCGTGTCACGCCACTGGTGGCTCTAACCACAGCCCCTGCAAGGGACAGGTCAAAAAAAAAAGTCACCTGGATATGTCAACTCTTGAAAGTTACCAGCCTTGCTGGGGACTTTTAGTCACACCAGTTCTGCCCCACTCCTTCCTGGAAGTGAGTTAATTCACAACATTTGGCTGAAAATCAGTCAGGCATCTGCATTCACTTTGTGTCTGTGATGTTCTGGAATAAGCGAGAGGAAACAAAACAAATGGGTCTCTAGAAGCTATGAGACGTCACTGAGTCCCCGTAGCTCACAGTATCACCTGTCTCTGAATGCTGTCCCCGCCTTGTACAGACCAGAGAGGAAGGGCGCATATTTCTGTTCCTCTGATAACTGATGTCCCCTAATGAGAGTCATTGGTGAAAGTCTGACGTGAAAATGTGTGTAAAGAGTGTATGTAACCCACTACCCTGAACTACAATAGCCATGATGATGAGCGTTTATTAAGTAGAAGAGAAGGGGAGAGACTTTTTTAAAAAAGGAAATGTATTTTTAAAAGCTCCTTGGTGAGTTTAATGTGCAGCCAGAGTCAGAAATACTAATCCAGATAGAAGTGGCTAATCATCTTAGATTTTTTTTATTTAAATGAAGGGTGTTATGGGGATGGTCAAGATTGTTACTGAGTCTTTAGAGGAATACATGTGTCTTGTCTGTAATGAGGCTGGTGTGGATGATAAAACGTTGGGTCTTATTTTATTGTCATTTGAGGGTAATGGAAAGCTAATAAAGACCTCTAGACATGAAAGATGGGAAATCCAAGGCTGAGAAAGGTGAAGTGCATGTTCGGGTCACAGCCTGGGGAACTCAGCCACATTTCTTGTTCCAACGAGCCAGGGTTAGGGCCTTGCACAAATTCCCCAGTGTCCCGCACCCAGCCCTTCTCTGAATGGGAGAACAGGTTGATGTAGGAATTTGTCCTTCTATCTCTTCCCACGTTGCCAGACTCAACTCCAGGGGACTTTTCTTTAGTTATGGCCTGTGAGTTTCCCTGAACCCCATTGTGGCTGTAGTCCCTCAGGAGGCCTTTGGGGGCTGGGGAAGAGGAGACTTTGGAGAGTCCTGAGCTTTCCTGACACTGAAGAAACTTTTACCCCAAGATAGGTAGGATGTAGTCTGTTTCTAAGAGCACAGTTGTGTATTTATTGCTTCTAGGTTTTCGTCTGTTGAGCTTTTATGTTTTTATTTATTTATTTTTTTGCAAACTCAGGATTTAGAGGATAAGTAGCCTGGAGCTGTCCTTGGCACAGTTCTTTGCCGCCGTTTTCCAAATCTTCGAGGGACCAGATGCATTCAGTGGAGGGCAATGGAGACTATTTGCCCACAGAAGATGGTTCCCCACATTCATGTGTTGGGCACGGGGTGTCCACTCATCTGTCTTTGGCCCTTGCCAAGGGCCTCATGCAAACAGCTGACGCAGACCTGTGTCACACTGGCAGGATCACTTCTCCTGGAGAGTGAAGAGCTGACTAAGTGGCCACATGACCTTGGGTAAGTCATTTCACTTCCCTGCTGATTAGTAGCTTTATCTGGAAAGGGAAGGAGTTGGACAAGGTTATTTCTAAGTTCTCCTTTAGTTTTCAAGTGCTATGGTTCAGTGATTTATCTGTACTTCATTTGGTTCAGTTGAAAATCACTGCATCTGTTTCAGTAAGTTCTAAGCTTGTTACAGCAACTTCAAAGAAGATAGAGTCAATTACAGCTTTTTAGTTTTTAATCCTCAAGTGCTGTCTGTCTCTAGGTGAGCTATCAGACGAATTTTAGAAAATACTTTTCTTTCTTTCTTTTTTTTTTTTGGACATATCTGAAAGCCTGCCAGTCAATTTCAGGGCTGAAAGTTGCCATGAGGGGTTTCTTTTTACAGGAAGCTCCTGCAAACGTTGTTTATAGGGCCAGGGCTGCAGGGGCTCTTCGTGGGACCCCAGGCCCATAGGGAGTGTCCTAAGGCATATGAAGGGACCCTAGTCAGAGAGTGAGGCTGGCTGCAGGACCAGGAAGTCCCCTATGGAGAACCAGTGGCATCTTGCTGACTTCTGATGAGGTGTGAGGTCCATGAAGGGCTCTGGGTTAAAGAACAGATGAACCTAGAAATAAATCAATCATGATTTTCAATTCTTTGAAAGTTAAACTTGAATTTATTTTTTAATTGTGGTAAAATACACATAATGTAGAATTTTAAACTTGGATTTTTAATCATCAGACTGGTATCTGGAGCCGTTTTTGGTTTTTTCCAAGATAGCCTTAGAAGGCTCCCTATAATGGCTTTGATAATCCCTGAAGCATGATATCGCTTTCTAATATTCTGACTGTCAGAGCCTATGAAAAGATGGCAGGAAACCCTGCTCAACTCAGCCCAGCCCAGCCAGAAATGCTCTCTTCAGCTATGATGGCCATGTGAGTTCCTTCTCAGAATGGGTTGAGCTGTGGTGTTGGGTGCAGAGCCACCAGTTAATAACTTAAGCAAGTGGCTACCAAACCCTGGTTTAGGAGTCAGCCATGGTATCTCAGAAAGTGAAGCGGAGTTGGAGCCATGACTCTTCCCCTAACTAGTGGGCTGACCTTGGAAAAGCTGTAGAGTTTCTCCAAACTTTGAAATCTTTTCTAAAAACAAATGAAGATAATAAATTTCATAGGGCTCTTATGATGATAGTATTTATTCATTCACTCCACAAATACTGAACAAGCATCTACTAGGTACCAGAGAATAGTATCAGATAGTAACAGAGCACCTTATGTAAAGCATCTCATTTAATTCTGACGTCTTATACTGGACGTACTCTTTGTAGCATTTTGCAGTTCAGAAAACAGAGACAACAGCTGGGAATGTGCTTTTTTAAAATTAAATTATAAAATTATATTTTGGTAGTGATAATT
Organism: Vicugna pacos; assembly: GCF_048564905.1. Classification (NCBI taxonomy): domain Eukaryota; kingdom Metazoa; phylum Chordata; class Mammalia; order Artiodactyla; family Camelidae; genus Vicugna; species Vicugna pacos. The sequence continues at coordinate 42,576,628 of NC_132991.1, read as the reverse complement.
ATAAAATAATTTTATAATTTTGTGTAAATTGTAAAGCACAATACAACATACTTTGGCACAAGATCATGACCTAGGAAAAATTTTACTTTTCTTTCTCCATTTTATTTATTTGTTTATTTATGTATTATTTATTCTTACTTTTTTTTTTTTACTTTCTCCATTTTAATTCTGTGGATTTCTTAGTAACTTATCCTGTCCAGCAACAACAGCTATAATAGCAGGTAGTCATTGAATGTCTCCTACATGCCAAGACCTCTTCTAAGCCTTTTCTGAGTATTAACTCATTTAATCCTCCCAACAACCCTATGAAGTAGGTAATTATTATCAGCTCCGTTTTACAGATGAGGAAACTGAGGTAAGAGAGGTTAAATAACTTACATAAGGTCGTGCAGCTATTAAGTGTTGGATCCAGCATCCTAACTGAGACAGTCTGGCCCCTGAGTCCACCTTCCACACCACTGTGCCAACTGAGTTCTAACATAAGTTGGCGAGGAAATATCTCCCCCAACCCACCCAGACCTACCTCCTTCTCCATCCCTGCTCTCACTGCCCACCAGCTTCCTAGTCTTAGGAACCTTTCCTAACTCCTATCAAAGCTTCCTGTACAAAGGAAGCCTTCAGTGACTTGTATTCCACTGAGGGCAGGTAAATCCATTGTGGCCCCTGTGTATTACTGTCATGACCTCAGTTAATGCTAATGAGGTTTAATAAGAGCCCTTGGAGGAGAGGGCTTCTGTCACACCAGGGACCTCCTTGTACTGGCTGGCTCTTGGGTGCACCTTCTCCAGTTGAGCGCTGGCTTCTCCCCCAAGGATAGGCCACGCCAGCCCAGACTAGCTGTGCCAGCCAGCATTAACCTTTCTTCATGCAGTCATTAGCATTTAAATATACAGCAAACCAATGCCTTGGTTTATTCTGTGGAGAAATAAATCTTCCCAGACAGGCTGAATATTCATGGTGCGTCTCCTGCTGTGTCGACCAGCAAGGCTCTCGTTCCTGGAAAACAAAGAGGCAGAAAAATGTGAATGGCAGCTGCAGTGATTTTTCTGAGCTCTGCCTGCAAACAGATGATGGAGTCAAATAGTTCAGACAGCTACCCCTATTCTAAAAGTTATTTGTAATTTCCTGGGCAGGGAGGGTGTGTGTACGTGTGTGTGTGTGTGTGTGTCTGTGTGTCTGTGTGTCTTTCTTTAATCAAGTGGGTTACACGCCCTTTTCTTCACTTTCAGGGCCTTTCACCCACATTCTCATCTTGCTGCATATTTTAATAATCCTTTTTCTTGTGTCTCTCTCCAATCTTGTGTCAGTATCTTAGGACAGTGGCCAACTTTCATATCTCTATCCATAGTTCCTAACATTGAACCTGGCACTTAATAAGTGTTGAATAAATGTTAGCTAAATAAATAAATGGAAAAAAAGGTAAAGGCTAAGGCAAGAAAGAAATCCATCAAATCCTGAGCCTCCAGTTAGAGATGCACAATCTCACAAGCACACCTTTATCCTGCCTACCTCCCAGGCTGGTTCAGAGCAGTTAATGCCTGTGATGTTACCTTGGTCACCAGCAGGTGCCAGTTAAATTTACATCCTGACTTGTTTCTTCTAAGCTCCTGGGACTTAGAAGGCTTTTAATTGAATAGAATGGTCAAGTATTGTTTAAAAGACATCCCAGAAGTTAACCTCATGTTCTTCTAGAAAGATGACTGAGAGGAAAGAAGCCATTACTAAAAGCAGGCCTGGATGTAGACAGAGAAGCTCTGCCCCTCCCGTGTCACTCAACCTCTGAAACTTGACAGAACTCAGGTACAGGGCAGGGCTGCTGAGAGCCACTCATGAAACCAGCCTGGGTTTCTGGCCTTTGAGACAAGGCCTGTGATAGTTGGTATCTGCTGAGCAGCTGGCACATAGTCTCACATTAAGGGGTACAACATGCTGAGCAAGATACCGTTATTAGCATTCCCATTTAATGGAGGAGGACACTGACGCTCAGAATTAAAATAGCCTGCTCAGGACCACCCAGCTGGGAAGTGTCAGAGCCGGGCTTTGAACCCAGGAGCTTCGACCCAGAGCCACGTCTCTAACCTCGATTGGCATTGCTTTCTGGGTCAGCTCTTCAATACAATGTAATAGCAAGGGTCCTTTTCCAGAGAAGAGACCCAAGTCTTAGTCCACGTTGGTCAAAAATTAGTGATGTGATCTCAAGTTGCCTGCTTTTTGTGTTTCTTAAAAGGGATTAAAGACCCCTGTTTTAAAGTCTTTCATAAAGGAAGATCCTTTTAAACTAATTCCATGGGGCCATGCTTGGAAAGATCATTTATCTAAGAATTATATTTACTGAGTAACAATTAACTTTGTTTTCCATTTTTAATTAATTAAGTCAGATCAGAGTTATCAGTTTCAGCTTGTCCATTTTACGTAGTTTCCACCTTCTGTTTTTGTGTCCCATCCCCGATTATTTTTCCTTCTTAGTCTTAAGTCTATCTGTTTACTCAGTTTTGTCTCTTTCCAGAGTGCAGGTTTCTGTGTGCACCAGTAACTCATCACCTTTTTTCCTGTCTGTATCTTCAGAACTAGCACCTGGCAGGGGCTTGATGAGTTGTTGAACTAATGAATAAAAAGATTTAATATTGACAAGCCTGTTAGATGAGGCTATTGAAGTTGGTAAGCACACCATTTCAATCTGGCTTTTAAAAATAACTGAAAGAGCTCCATCTTTTCTCTTTAAAAGTAGACTCCAGGTTGGAAATGGCTGGATGGAATGACCTCTAATCTCCCATCTGCTTCTGAAATTTCTCAACCCAGTGGTCTTCCTTTGTGAAGGTGACTGGAGAGATTCAGTGGAGGCTGGACACTAGAGGTGCCTTTCCCACACTGAAGTAATTCATAGGAAGTAGGGAATGCTCTGGGGCCACCTACTGATACCCATCTGACTCCAGGCAGGGTAACCCCAAGGCAGGTGACATAGCATAACTGTGTTCATGGTGGAGAGACATCTGTGGTGGCAGAACTTCTCTAAAGGTCCCCATTGATAGCAAACCTACACCCTTCCTACTCAGTTAATGTAAATTTGAGGGAGTTGGAGAAAAGACCCCCTTCATCCTCTCTCATGTATGTACGAAAGATGCTTGGATCTATCCTTTATGAAACTAAATATCAATATTAGGGGATCTCACAAATGTTCTCAAAAGCTATGTGTACAGCATAAGGACGGGTGGGATGAAGGCAGGATGGGCAGAGGAAGAAGCTGGACTCTGGTGCAGTTGCCCTGGAGATAGGCCTCAGCCAACCCCATGGAATGCTCTGGGGCTGGGAATGGTCCTTCTGAGTCATCCCTAGTTGGGGCTGGAGCCAAGCCTTTGTTGGCCCCCAACCACCCAGCACTGATCTGTTTGGGCTGCTGTGACAGAATACCACAAGTTGAATGGCTCATAAACAATAGAAATTTATTTCTCACACTTCTGGATTGGGATGTCCAAGATCCAGGCGCTTGCTGACTCAGTGTCTGGTGAGAAGCCACTTCCTGTTTCATAGACAGACGGCCGTCTTCTCGCTGTGCCCTCACGTGGTGCAAGGGAGAAAGGAGTTCTCTGGGGCATCTTTTTTAAGAGCCCAGTCTCATTCACAAAGGCTCTACCCTCATGACTAATCACCTCCCAAAGTCCACACCTCCGAATACCATCACACTTGAGGGTTAGGTTTCCACCTGTGAACTCTGGGGGGACACACATTCAGTCTGTATCACGCTCCTGTAACCTTGGGTGAGGCAGCTGCTGGCTGAGGGCAAGGCCATCAAGGGGCCTAGTCATGAGCCCTTAGCAGCTGGGGATGGGTGCAGAGGCCCAAATAGGGATCCAGAAGGAGCACCAGGTAAGTCTCCCCCTTCCATCTGACTGTTGCCATATCCTAGCACACTTGATTTGCCAGAATGGAATGGAACCAGAATGGTTTGCCCAGCCCGGACTGTGTTGCATTCAGCAAAGGATGAATCAACCTGAAAACAAGGATGGCCTGGCCCTCCATTTGCCAGACATCCTGACAGAGCTGCCAACCCAAGAACAAGCACCCAAGGAAGGTTCCTAACCCTCTTCCCTCTGTCCTCTCCTTCTCTGTTAGTTTTATTCTCCAGCTAAGCTGTCAGAGGCAGTCTTTGAGGGGTCTGAGGTTGGTCCTTTTGGCCTGGCCCTGGAGAAGGAGGCTAGGAATGGGCAGGGAGGGGAGAAGAGGGGATTACACTTCCAGGTTGCGGAGAAGGGGTGGGGATGGGAGTCTTCTTTCTGGGTCAGAATCCTTTTGCTGACCAGATCCACATATGTGATAGCTGGACTAAATGGAAGGAGATGGCCAACAGTCTTCTGAGTACCCAGAATTTAAAACTGAGCTAGGCGGCACCAAAAGCACTATATTGCAGAATAGAGCATTTTAATCTTGTAAAGATGTAAAGGGCATTTCTCTGAGATCAAGTGTTAGCAGGGGATCTGTGTCCTGGGTTCATTTGTTTTTGTCTTTGAAGAACAACGAATCACCCGAAAGAAGTAAACAGATACTCAGTTCTATAAAGTTCAGAGGTGGTTGAGACTGCGGTCCTTGACTTAATAAGACTACTTTCTTTTCAGACCTCATGGGGACCTTGGTCCTTCAGTGTCTACTTGCTTCTTTAACTCATTGACAAGGGAGTGAGTGTGCCTGTTTCACACCAGAGCACAAAGGAAACATTTTCTTATTTTTTTGGTGTAAAATATACCAGTCCTTAAGACTCCAGATAACAGCTTTTGAGTGAACCCATTATTCTAAGTGTTTTATTTCAAGATAGAACTATGTGTATAACATGACTCACCCCTCAGACAATTACAGGTTCTCGAGGCTTCAAGGAGGCTTAAGAAAACCTCTTATTAGATCCATGGAGGCTGCGGTCATAAAGACAGCCTCTACCCCCACCCCAGTTCGCGTATGGGCTCTGGCTCCCAGCCTTCCTGTCCCCTCTCCCCTACCTCAGCTTGGGGGAAAGGTGAGTCCTCCTGAGGATCTATGAGTTAAGAAGACAAGAAGGGGAAGAAGCTGACAAAAGCATGAGAAGCCCGGGGATGTTGAACCCAGGGCTTGGACCCCATCTGTGATGGGAGCCAGATGTGGGGTGCTCTGGCTCCCAGATGACTGGGCCCAGTGGTAAAGACATGACTCGGGCATCACAGGGAGCCTGGCTCAGCGTCCTCGTTTCATCGCTTACCAGGATGTTCTTGCAGTGCATAATTTAATCTCCAGGCACTTCGTTTGTTTTTTTGTTTATTTGTACTGAATAAAATGGGGGTAATACAGTAGCAGGCTCCTAGGTTGTTATGAAAACTAAATGAGATGATGCACAGGAGTGTAAGCTCCGTGAGGACAGGGGAGTTATTTCATTTGTGCTGTAGCCCTGGTTCTCACATCCTTGTTCCTGGCGCTTAAATATTTGACAAAGCGCTTGGCACAGGACCTGCCTCATGGCCAGTGCTTCATAGCAACACAATTGCTGTTATTCCTGCAGGGAGGTTTTCTTGTGCCCTGCTGCATCCCCGTCTGACTTCTGCCAGGAGTTCTTATGCAAACTCATGGAATGGCCAGTGTGCAGTCATCTTCACACTGGATCAGGAGCTGATTTGCTGGTTTCCTTCAGCGATTCAGCAGACAGTACACCTATGCAGAAGGACCGTGGGGTGGGGGCAGGCGGTCCAAGGTTGCTGCCTGGAGCCTGCTGAGGGGTAGGCCAGCCTGGGTGGGGTGGAGCTGAGGGATTTCAAACGTCGGGAGTCCTGGAATGCTTGAGGAGAGGCTCTTAGGTGCTAGAGAAGCTGTATGGGTGCAGGTTGGCGGTGGGGGATGGCAGGAAGCCAAAGATGCAACTGCTTGGTTTGTTTTAGGAAATTTCCCAGGAGCGGGCCTGTACCCAAGAAAGCATAAAGACCTTTTCCTTTTTCTATGTTCTTCTCCCTCCTGATTGTGTGAATTTTGTTGTCGAATCACAGAACAGAGACTGGTACGGTTATTTATACAGCTGAGCCACATTTTGGGTTCATGGGCTCTTTGCTAGCTGGAGAGGGATCTGAACTACCAGCTGGCCCATTGTTGCTGTAAGAAATTCATTCTCAATTCCAAGCAGATGATTAATGGCATAGGACTCAGAATGAAACCCATTCTGTGCTCTGTCCTGGACTCCAGACAAATCGGCTTGTTTTTGGTGGAGGCTGTTGGGGAGTTCTGTTTGTATAATAATGACATCGCAGGCCCCTAGGGAGAGTGAAAGCAGACTCTGGGACTGACGGTCAGAAAATTCTTGAAGAAACTGGAGGCCAAAGACACTTCAGCTCCTTGACATACTACGATCATACTACAAAGTGCTCTAGTGGGAGAAGAACTCCACTGGAAGAGACAGCGATGGCCTGGCAGGTCTGGAGTCTGGCTGAGTCTCAAAGAACACCTTGAGAGTGGCCGTCAGTGTTCATGTTCTCTCCCAGCCAGGTTCCTAAGGGGCCCGGGGGCCTGTGCCCAGCAAAGACGCTTATAAAACAGGCAGGGAATGCCAAGGGAAGATGTGCAACACTGGGGGTGTTAAGGAAACCCAGAGAGGGAAGTCCTTTCTCAGGTATCCCATCAAAGGTATATCGTGCTGGTGGGAGGAGTCCTAATCTGGGAGAGCAGTGACCATGTCAGGGTCGGGAAGGGGATGATGACCAGACCACTCGTCAGCAGCCAAGGACTGACCTGGTCACCTGGAGGATGTGGGTGCAGGGAATGGGAAGAGGGTAGTTGGCAGGACTTTTGGTGCCTACAGCCTCCTGGCTGCCGGAAGGACCCAGAGCTCACCCACCCTGCCTGAATGTAACCTTGGCTACTATCAGAACTAGAACTACACATATAAGGAGACTTCTAGAATATACAACTTTTGAAATTTGGGGACTTACTCTAATGGATTTCAGGTTGGGGTCTACCTTCCTGATATAAGAAAGAGAGAGGGGGAATATGAGGAGCAGGCCAGATGGGTACAAATGTTGATGGACCACACATGTTACCTAAGGTAGGACTGTTTCTGGTTAGCTGCCTGCCTCCCCTGTTAGCTCCAGCAAGCCAGTTTGATAGAGTTTTATCTGAAGGGCAGCCAGATCCTTCCTTCCCACTGTCTCCTTCTCCACGCCCTGCCTGCAGTAAGATGCTAGGAACTGTTGCCAAAGGATCAGAATAGAAGAAATGGGACCCTGGGGCAGCAGAGCTTCCAGCCTGCTATCTGGACATTGCGTTTCTCTAGAACATTGCACTTCTTTTCACTGATTATAAAATGGTGGATTAGCTTCAAAAATTATGCCCGCATGCCCCAATTATCCTCAGTAAAGACGGCTGAGGGGGAAAATTGCATAAGGCTGAACGGTGTGGAAGCCTTAGAGAAGATCTCTGTGCAGGGATGGTGGCCACAGAAGCAGTGGGTGCTTTCATACCAGCAGCAAGGTCAGTTATCAGAAACGGCAGGAGAGCTGGGGCTGGGAGCTGGAGAACGTTGTTGGAAGGGTCAGGGTAGGGTGGGTGTGGGACGGCTGGAATTTTCTCTCAGCCTGCTGAGGGAGGTCCCAGAGGCTGCTTTTCTTTCATTCATGTTCCTATTGGTAATCATGTTCTGTTTGACAGTAAGGCCACCTCTTCCTGGCTTTGTACTGGCAGATAAAATATAATCTGTGCGCCCTACATCTTCTGCAGCAAAAACTTGCTCCCCAGTGATACCAAGGCAAAGAAATGTCTACAAACATTCCTTTCAAAGAGTGCCAAGAATTTTGAACATGGGTATAATTCATCTCTGAGGGACTAAAGTTTTTTTGTTTCTTTACCATTCAGCTGTTTATGTTAGGTTTGGTTTGATGGTTGATTCAGGCTTTGTTTAATTTGTTCCTTCTTCCCCCACAGGCAGGATGGACTTGCCATTGGGTTGGTCGGTCATCACCTGCTGTGTGCCTGCCCCGCTCCCCTGGGGGGCAGAAGCGGGCAGAGCCTTCCCACTCACCTTCGTGTCTCAGAAAAGTAGTGGATAATGATGCAAAGTTCTTTTTTACAATTATGCTTAGCCAGCAGATTCCCCAGACTCATTGTCACATCTTGTTATAGAGAAGTGCCTTCCTCTGAGGTGTGTGCCTCCAGGCCTATCGCCGGCAAACAAAGGAAGATGTATGGAAGCCAGAGTGATTTTTGGGACCAGAGTGACAGGATGGAGAGACTGTAAGGAAATGCTATGCACAATTAGCAGCCTGGCAAGTTTACAGACATTACTCATTAAGCCTCCCCACAGTTCCTCTGAATACACTGATGAGGGGCTTTGTACCAAAATGTTAGCTTCTTATACATCTTAGTAGTAACAGAAATAGAGACTGCAGTTGATTGACAGGACTGCATAGTGCCTATTTATCCATTCCCAAGCTTTTGTGAGTAGGGGGAGGTGAAACGTCTTTAGCACATAGTGGTCCCGGCTCCTTGTCGAGACCACCACCATTTTTCTCTCTGGTGTGAAAAGTGCTTTGGCTCCGGCACAAGGAGGTCAGTGGGAGAAACTAAGTGAAGGTCAGGCTACTTTTTCGTTCTCCTTTATTTTTTGTTAGTTATGGTTAGTGGCTGAATTTTTGTTTTCAAAGATCCAAAAGCATATAAGTAGGAGACTTGGATATTCTTATTAGCATATTCATGTCAAACCTATGTTGCCAGCATTTGGTTATTTCAAAGGCTGTTGCCAAGAGCCCAGCTTTGAAAGGCCTCAGCATGTGGGGCAGGCGCACCTGGGGCTGTCCGTGGGGCCTGCCACCCCCTTCTCCTGCTGCTCTCTGAGCCCCCTCAGGCGGAAACCGAAAGGCAGCTGTTCTGTTATTCTGGGTGATTCTAGAAGCTAGCGATAGTGGGGCTGGGAGGATGATGGTTTTCTTTCACACTGAGGGAACCTGTTTTTTGTTGTTTTGTTGTTCTCATAGCACTGAACTAGAGCATGTCGGATTTAGATGGTCTAAAAGGAAGAATTCTCCAGCAGGAAAAAGCTATTAAACAAAGAAATGAGTTCGTCTTGAAATGGTAGATTTTGATCCATTAGAAGTGATATTTCTTAGGGGTAGGAGGAGAGATTATGTACCTTCTCAGTAAGATCAAACGTCCATTCCTCGTAACTGTATTTTATTGGACAGGTCAGACTTGCCAGAGCCCAAGGTCCACAGGCCTGGCAGGGGTATGTTGGTGTTACTGGATATCAAACAGTAATAAATTAAACTGACAAAAACAACAAAAAAGATCAAACAGGAACTGCAAGGCCCTTCCTGCGAATCCCAGGGATTTTGTGAGCATCAGGCACCCCCTAGTGTCCAAGTGGCACTACTAGCCTCACTTGCTTGTTCCTGACCAAAATTGAGCACAGGCGCTTGGAGGAAGGAGGGGGGATCTCATTTAGTCTGTCTCCATTTGTTTCCCTGGGAAAGAGGTGTTGGGAGGAGGGATAGAGGTAGGGGCTGGCTCCAGGAAGTGGCTTGCCCAGTCCCTTGGAAGCCACACCACTTGGAGAAAGGGCTGACTGTGTGTATCCTTACCAAGTATCAGGAGACCAAGTCCATGCAGCAGAAAGCGGTTGGCTTTGGGAATTAAAGAGACTAGAGATCAACTCCTAACTTCTTGGACTAAGAACTTAGTCTTTTGGATGGAGCCACCTTCAAAATGGTGGCAGGAATACATGTATTTCAGAGACAACGTATGTGAAGTGCCAGCTGCCCCCTTTGCCCCATGCGCCTGTCCCTTATCCCACATTTGAAACAGCTTCCCAGGTCCAGTTCATCTGACACACAGCTACCTGGGCTGGCTTCAATGCAGATGCTATTTCTCTGTAAAAATATTAGAAAGGTGTGTGGCTTTTTAATTTTTTTCTTCTGTTTTAGTTGATTTAAACAAATAAGTCTGCCTTAAATTTGACCCTAAAATAGCTAATTTCCATCTGGGATATAGCCATTGCACTTTGATAATTATATACAGCTGAGCATTCAAACTCATGCTGCCTGCCGGCCAGTGAGGAAGCCCACTAACAGACTGCCCTGGGGGTGCTGGCATTGGACCTTGAGACAGCAACAGCTCTCATCTTGCTGATACAGTGCTCTGACTTTACTAGAAGTCATGAATAGATTTTACTAGTGATCTACTCCAATGTACTATCAGGGTTTCTTCCTGACAAATCTCAAATCTTTTTAGATTCTCATTTTCTCTTATCTTTAATTTCTTTGGGGGCAGCTTTTCTATCACAGAAGAGTTTGGATTCATTAGAAAATACTCTGCCTTCCATTTTCACTAGGGAAGGAGAAAAGAGGGATTATTGATAAATGAGGTAAATGTGGGACTATTTTACAGACTAGTTTCTCTGACTGCAGCCTTAACTACTTAAAAGAAACGGGAGTAAATGAGAACACATGAATAGGCTATTTTGAAAGCTTGCCTTGTAAGGGGGGAAGGGGCAGCAAGGGTTGGACACATTGACAAGTGTCTGATGAACCAGGATTGACTACCAGGTCCATTCTGTGTGTGTGTGTGTGTGTGTCTGTCTGTCTGTCTGTCTGTCTGTCTCTGTCTCCTTGGGCGTGACACTCAACCTCTCCCAAATCTCTAGCTTTCTCATCTGTAAAATGAGGCGTCATAATAGCAGCTACCATAACATTGTTGAGAAGACCATATCTGATAAGGCATTACAGCCTACATGTACATAAAAGTTGTTCAGTAAATGGTGTATCTACTCTTACTCATTCACTTTCTTTCTGCTTTAATTAATTTTAGATTTATCTTGTACCTTTTAGAAGCTCCCTTGTCAGTTTACAGAAGTACAGGTGGTCTTACTTAACTTCCTGCTGAAAGGCAGTTGCTATTTTAACCATCTAGGGATGAGATGCCTGGGGAGGTCTTACGCAATCCTGCGACAGAACGTTCTGCCAGCCCTCAGTATGGCTCTGAAAACAGAAGGCACTCAGGAAATGCTTGTCATCTAACTTGGAGCCAAGTGCAGTGCTAACTGCTAAGAGGTATAACAGTACTTACGCGTGCAGGCATCCTCTCATATACCCTCTCTCCAGCACATGGCTTCTGAGAGTTGCGGGGTGTCCCAAGTGGGGCCCCCTGGGTTTGCTTAGTTTGGGTTTAAGTGGAGACATTTGTAAGCAAGAGCCTTAAGTCAGGTCCCCCACATTATGTTTCTCTTGTCTCCTAAAGAAGGACAGGACCTTCCAATTATGTTACCCCCCTTTTTTATTCCAGGTGCCCTTGTCAGAGTGTTGAGGTTGAGTGTGGTGGCTCAAGTTCAAAACCCAACCACAGAGTTTCCTGCAGTTTCCTCTGCATTTCATTACACGGTGCTAGACAAGTACAAGGGGAACTGCTGCAATGTCATTACCCGGGAGAAAAGCGATGATTTCTGTAAGTCTATGATAATGCAAAAGCAATCAGACCCAAACTGCATGGAAGATTTTGTCTGAGAGCCTGTTCTTACACCAAGAGTAACATGGTGGTTATTTTTGATATCATTTTCATAGTTCAAAACTCTGTATGGGAGACCAAGTAAATCTATTTCACTGGTAAAAAATAAAACTTCTCAGGGCTGCAGCTGGGACGTTCTAAAAGTACACTCACTGAGCAAGAAGGGTCCTTCGCAGCATCTGCTGCTGGTGGCCGCCTCTGAGAGGTTGTCCAAAGTAGAAGCTGGGGTCCTAACCGCTACCTGCCAGCTCTCCGTTCTGGGGAAGTTGAGTGTCTTATCTTTCTTGTAACCACCTTGCAAGGTTGTTGAGTGAGGATGAAATGAGATTATCAGGTCTACAAAACCATGAACACAATGCTGGGCGTGTAGTAGCTGCTCAATATTTGGTCACATCATCATCATCATCATCATTACCTTACTTCTGCAACTCTTCAGGGATGGTGATGTTGGGCTCTTTGACTTCTATTTAGTCAGTCTTCCTTCCGCATAACAGAACTCGTATCTTCCTAACAGTAGACGAAGCTCATTTCTTATCTGAGCTTTATCTGACAGATCATGTTGCACAAGTCTCTCCACCTTTCAGGGCCTCTGTTTTCTTTCCTTCGAAATTAGGGGACAATCAGAGATCTGAGGGGACTTGCAACCCCGCCCCTCTGGATTCTAAAACACTCTTTTAGTAGCTGAAGGCTTTGCCAGGTCCGTTAGGCATCTCAGACTCCCTTCTTCCACAGTCATAGCCCCTCCGGGAGGACCCTCCATGGAGTGGGTGCTGAGGAAACAGCCACCAGTGCGTGTTTTGTGTGGCTGTTTTCCCCCACAGGTCTTGGTTCTTCTCCCTTTCGTTATTCTGAGCGCTCTGCTGGAGAGCCAGTCCCTTCTTATCACACTTACAAAGTCGGGAAGAACAGAAGGCAGAACGTGGCTCTTGTCCTTGTCTCTGGCCAGTGCATTCAAATAACAGGCCGAGATGGGGCTGACCTGCAGCTAAGCTCTGCCCTGAACCCGCACTAACTTGAGACGGTGCCACCAGAATGAACGATAACCAGAGCCGGCATTTATGGCGCACGGTGCTAAGCTTTGACATGCGGTCACTAATTCTTGTCTCTGTCTCAGGGAGGGGCTTTTGCTATCCTCCGTCTACAGAGGAGGAAGCTCAGGTTTAGAGAAATTAAATAATCTGCCGACAGTGAAGACAGTGCTAAGGGCAGAGCTGGGTTTTGACTCCAGCTGCTTGAGTCAAGAGCCCTTGTTCTTAACCACTTGTGAAGCACTTCTGGACAGATTTATCACAATTTTTTAAAGTTTCTTATCTGGGAAAGATGCTTAGAGCCAGAAGGTGGACTAGATGAGCTTCTAAGGATTACTTTCACTCTAAGATCCTGCCAAACCAACACCATGTTAATACCATCACTAGGTTCTGTAGTAAAATGGGTGACTTAGACAACAGAAATTATTGTTTCACATTTCTAGAGGCCAGAAGTCAGGGCTGGTTCCTCCCAAAGGCTGTGAGGAAAGGAAGGATCTGTTCCAGGCTGCTCTCTTTGGCTTTATAGATGATCATTCTCTCCCTGCTTCTCTTCACACACATACCGTCTTTCCCCTTTGTGTGTGTGTCTGTGTCCACATTTCCCTTTTTCATAAGGACACCAGCCAGATTGGATGAGGGCCCACCCTCAGACCTCGCTTTAACGTGATTACCTCTATAAAGACCCTATTTCCATGCTATGGAGAACAGTATGAATATCTCCTTAAAAGAACTGAAAAGAGCCTTACCATATGATCCAGCAATCCCACTCCTGGGCATATATCCAGAGGGAACTTGAAAAAGACACACACACCCCAGTGTTCACAGTGGCAGTATTTACAATAGCCAAGACATGGAAACAACTTAAATGTCCTTCAACAGATGACTGGATAAAGAAGTTGTGATACGTACACACACACACACACTGAAATATTAGTCAGCCATAAAAAAGAATAAAATAATGCCATTTACAGCAACATGGATGGACCTAGAGATGATCATATTGAGTGAAGTAAGTCAGACAGAGAAAGGCAAATATATGGTATCACTTATATGTGGAATCTAAAAAAAAATGATACAAATTCTGTTTTCAAACCAAAAACAGACTTATAGACATAGAAAACAAACTATGGTTACCAAAGGGGAAAAGATGTGGAGGGATAAATTAGGAGTTGGGGATTAACAGACACACATTGCTGTGCATAAAAATAGATAAACAACAAGAACCTAGTGTGCAGCACAGGGAACTGTATTCAGTTTCTTATAGTAACATAATAGAGAAGAATCTGAAAAGAATATATTGTATATATATCTGAATCACTTTGCTATAGACCTGAAACTAACATTGTAAATCAGCTACATTTCAGTAAAAAAAATTTTTAAAAACCAAAAAAACTGGAAAAAAAAAAGACCCTATCTCCAAATAAAAGAGCAATTCTGAGCTACTGTAGGTTAGGAGTCCAACTTACCTTTTTTGTGGAGGGACACAATTCAACCATAACTGCCCCCTCTGTCATTTTGAAATAATAATCAGCAGGGAAGTGGTTTACTTAACAGGAACTGTCCAAGAGGTTTAGCTCTTGGAGTCAAACAGGGCAACTTTGTTAATGCCTCATTTGCTACTTTTCGCAGATGGTCAAGCAAGCTAATCTCTAGGTACTCATCCACAAAAATAAGAAAGAAAGGAAAAAAGGTTTCAGAGTGGGGAGGGTATAGCTCAAGAGGGGTTCAATCCCCAGTACCTTCACTTAACAAGTAGTTAAATAAATAAACCTAATTACCCCCCCCAAATTTTTTAAGTGATTATGCAACATTAAAAGAAAAAAGAAAAGGAAGGTTTCAGTCAGCGTCTAGCTTTTAGAGGACCCTTGACTGTTGATGACATGGACTGGAGTGTCAGTGAATCAAACACTATTCACGAATTAGATATCCCCCAAAGACAATGTACTGTTTCCTAAAAGAGTTCATTACCTTCTCACAGAGGAGCAATTTACCTTCACAATCATTTATTCATGCATTGGTGATTCTACTTGTAACTGCTACTGTTGATAAACAGCTTTACCCTCTTAAGAACAGCTTACAATCAACACAATTATCTCCTTTCTTATTTTATCCAGGATAAGGATCATCGAGGCCCTAAATCACAGAGGAAACCAGGTTGTAGGGAATACAGACTCCAGGATGTATTTGATGAAAGAGTAACAGCACCGTGATTTAGTGACTTTATATGTCGGTTTAAGTCAGGCGCTGAAGTAAAATGATGGATTCTCAGCCACCTGTTGCCCAAGGCTGGGCCAGATTTACAAAAGAATCTGTAAACATTGTTTTAAAGTCTTCTACTCCTTTGTTCGTTAATGTTTCAGCATGTTATAGAGAAAAGTAAAGTGTGTAGAGTCTAGCACTGTGCTACCGTTGTGTAAAACCAGGACGAAAAGGTCTGTACATCGATATTTATCTACATGTCTCAGGAAGGACACATGAAAAGCTCCCATCTAGGGGGCTAGAGGTCTGGTGGGAGGAAAACCAGGCTCCCACTGCACACACCTGGCATAATTTTATGTATTTAAACCATATCCATTGTAAAAAGCAAGCATATGTTTTGGATGACTGCACACACCCACAATGAAACTAGTCAAGGACATGCAGGTTCCACCCTCCTTGGACGTGGTCTGAAGTTCACCTTAGGTTCATCCTGAAGTCTGTTAGCTCCCCTTGAGCACCCCTCCTTTCTCCTTGTCAGAGGCTAAGGCAAGCTCTCACGTCTTGAAGAAATATCATTTCAGACCTTGTGAGAAGTGGGGTGAGAGATATCAGGCTTGTTGCTTCCTCAGGCTTTAGAGACTGGAAATTCCTAGCCATCTGTGTACTGGTATGTGTCATATCTGAGGAAAGCCCCCTGCCCCAATCATGGAATCTTAGGTTTGCGAGTCTTCAAATGTCAATCAAGTCAGCAACCCCGGCCCCATGTCACTTGAAGTCCTTCTCCAGCATCTCTAGCCCAAGGGCTAGCCTTCCTGTGCTCGCCCACCACCCTTTAATCAAGCTTTTCCTTCTTATTTGGTGCTGTACTTGAACTCTGTGTAACTTTCACCCATGACCCTGGACCTATCATTCTTTGCCACCTGGAGTGAGACTTAATTCCTGTTTCATAGGAGGCTCCTTCAAGTGGGCTGGCCTGTCTCCAGCCCTCTGCTGGCTCCCTCTCCTTCCAAATCAATAACAGCAGGGTCTTCAGCTCCACCTCAGCTGATGGTTGTCAGAGAACTTTCACTTCCTGGCCACCCTCTCTAGAGCATCTGTGGCCATGTGAGAGTGGGGCTCCCAACAGTGAAGGCAGCATTTCACCGGTGCTCTGAGCAGTTGGGAGTAGACACAGCCATCATCAGCTTTATTCTATATGTTGTAAATTTCGAGTCTAAACCAAGAGCAAAGCAACTTTTACTTTTTTTCCCTTCTTGGGGCTGGGAGTTTGGGAGGGCAGTTACATCATATCATTAAATCACACATTTGGCTCACTTTGAGGTGATACTGCATGAAACGCCTCACTCATTTCCACATTGTGGCTCCAAATCCCATGCTTGCTTTTTTGGGGAACCACAGCAGAACCCCACATCTTTTCCTCTATTGTTTTGTCTTATTAGTCCATGGTTGGAACTCACAGAAACATATTAGGTGAAGATTCTAGCTTATGTTTTCCCCTGGTGGGTTAACCTGCCTCTGTGTCTTCATCTAAGTCAGTGATGAAAAGTGATCCCCTCCTGGACAGAACTCAGCTCAGATTCCATTCTACTTTGGAGGGGAAGGAGATGCCGGTTGGAGGGCGGGAGTATAAAGAAAATTTGAGTGCTTGGAAACTTTTCTGACCAGACTCCTTTATTTCTTTCATTCAGAATGAGCATTGGAATTTGTAAAGTATGGAGCTAACTGTATTTTTGCTCATGAAAGCAAGCCACATTTCTTAGAAGGGTGTTAGCTGCCAGGTGCAGAGAGTGAAGAGGAAAGCAAGAAGAGCCTGAGTACCCTTGTCCATCATTTCTCTCCATGGTTCAAGAGCATGGAGAAGAAGCCTGGGGATCCCTGGCCAGAAGGCTTGTTTTACGCTTACAGTACTCAGAATTTTAGAGTTTTTGATTTAGGGTGGCTCCAGAGTTCCAGAAAGAACTTTAAGAAAGCATTTTATTTTGGGATTTAAAGTCCATTATCTAATTTCTCACTCGTATTTTTTTCACCAAGAGGGAGTTTAGGAACTGTTAGAGTTAAAAGCATTTTGGATATTAGTCTCCTCATTTGTAAGGTGAACAATGAAAGCACCTGTTGTGTAAAAGCTGTAAAAGCTATGTGAGAAAACGCATAAACAGTCCATCTGGGTGAACCTTGGCTCATTTGAAAGCTCAATGAACACAAACTCTTATTATCATGACAGTTACAGAAACAACAGTCCTTTCTTCCCTCTCTCCTCTTCCCTGATAGATTTTAGATCAAAAATAATAAAGAACATTCTATAAACTAGAGCTAGTAAACAAGGTAATTAGAAGGTGTGGTATTGGAGGAAAAACCTGTCATACTGGGAATGTTGTTAGTGAAAACATTTCTGTGAGACATACTAGGCTATATGTCCTCTTTCAGCCAAGTTGGAATGTCCAGCCGCTTACTAGTATTATCTATGATTGCAGCGTGTTAGCATTAGGAAGCCCTGACCTTGGCCTGGCTAAGATCCACTCCCTTCTCTCGTTAGTATTTCCAGGGCTAGTGCCAGCCACAGTGACTAGGACAGTCTGCCCCATACCTCCCAGTGGTACTCCCAGCATCACTTCTCTGCACTGAAAAAAATACAGCCATAGGAAAACATAGTACTTCAAGGTACTAGTCTGCTGTCCTTCCTTTTTCTGATCTTAAAAGCTAAGGGATTCAAAGAGTTGGTCTTGAGTAAGGATGGATAATGTAAGGCCTTTATTGAGATTAGCAAAAAGTGTTTACATGTAAATTCCTGAAATGATTAACAGCAATAATCACAAATAAAATGAACAAAAAAGATGAAAAGAAAATCTAGAAATCCAGTTAAAAAACTTCAAGAACCTGAGAAGTGATGTATAAGTGCTTTTGTTATTTAACTGTAATAGAACATAGGAAATAGAACATAGGAAAACAAAACAGAGTATATTTATATATACCCAAAATTATACATCTCTTATACATAATAATTATTGCCTAGGCAAGACCTAGTATTGAAATTTAGAAAAAGACTCTGTAAGACTTGATTTCTATGTAATACATGAGTTCTGAGCATGAGTTCTGACATCAGCCTGCTTGGGTTTGAACCTTGGCCCACACTTGGGCAAATTGCCCACCTCTCTGTGCCTTCATTTCTCTGTCTCTAAAAAACATATTTAATATCCAAAATATATAAGGAACTACTTCAGCTTAATAGCAAAAAAATAACCTGATTAAAAAATGGGCAAAGGACTTGAATAGACATTTCTTCAAAGAAGATGTGCAAAGGGCCAAGAGTTACATGAAAAGATGCTCAGTATCACTAATTACTAAGCATCAAATAATGCAAAGCAAAACCACAATGAAGCATCACCTTACACCTATTAGGATGGCTATTACAAGAAAAACAAAAGACAGGTGTTGGTGAGGATATGGAAAACGTGAACCCTTGTGCACTGTTGGTGGGAATATAAAATGGTGCAGCTGCTGTGGAAAATATTATAGAGGTTCCTCAAAAAATTAAAAATAGAAAAGCTATATGATCCAGCAATCCCACTTCTGGGCATTTATCCAGAAGAATTGAAATCAGAATCACAAAGGGATATTTGCAATTCCATGTTCATTGTAGCACTATTCACAATAGCCCAAATGTGGAAACAATCTAAAAGGTCCATCATCAGCTGAATGGATAGAGGAAATATGGTCTATACTTACAAAGCAATATTATTCAGTCTTTAAAAAGGAAGGGAATCTCTCCATATGCCTCAGTATGGATGACCCTAAAAGACATTACACTAAGTGAAATAAGCCAGTCACGGAAGTACAAATACTGCATGTTACCACTTATGTGAGGTATGTGAAACAGTCAAACTCATAGGAGCAGAGTGGAGTGGTGGTGGCTAGGGACTAGGGGAGAGGGAAGTGGGGAGATGCTATTCAACTGGTATAAAAGTTCATTTATGCAAGATGATTATGTTCTAGAGATTTGTTGTACAGCATAGGGCCTACAGTTTACAATATTGTGTTGTACACTTAATTTGTTAAGAGGCTAGATCTCGTGTTAAATGTTGCTACCACATTAAAAACAAACAAAGAAAAAAAATGTCTAAGATATGGTTAGGGTTAGATGAAATCATTCATGCAATGTACAAATGCATCAAGAACCTGACGTGTACTAAGTGTTAAGTAACCATTACTATTGTTTTTCTTCTTATGCCTGTGGGAAGATAGGTTCCTTGGATTACTTGATCCATAACCAAGGTACCATCATTAATTGGGTGGCATCGTACTCAAGTTCTAGTTGCTATTTCTGGCGGTGGAGAGGGGGAACATACCCAGAGGGCTAAGTAAATATTTTACCTAGGCATAAGACTGGATGGTTTTGGCTGGGGCTCATGCTATGGATCTGTAGCAGAATTCTTTCCAGTTTTTTTAGAGGAAGTGAAAGAGAACTGTTCAGGGAAGCTGCTGGTGTCCAGTGTGACAGAATGCTATGTTGCCTTGCCTGACCTAGTTCAGGCTGGTGGGCTATTTATTTCCAGGAACTAATCAAGCAAGAGCTATGATCTAGTTCCTTCCTGGGCAGGTGCTGTGCAAAATGTGCTTGGAAACTTTGCTAAACCAGAATCTGCATAGGAGCCTGGTTATTTTAATGCATCACACAGAAGAATGGATATTACTCATATTTTGTTTTAAAAAAAATCACAGTTAAGGAAGAATATCAGTATTATGAATATCAACAGAATTGTCTTATTTTTCAACAGGCAAACATTTATGAAACTGTGGCCAGCACTATCCTTCTAAACTGTGGCGTAGATTAAGTTGTCACAAATAATTTTGAAATATTAAAAAGCTTTTCATTTTGAGAATGTTTAGCTATTTCCTCCACACAGATGGTCCTGTGATCTCTCATGTTCTTGAGAATTATTGGGATTGATAGCGTGGAGAAGAGTCAAAATTGGTCATTTTTTCTTAGAAGCTCCTGGAAGTTTTCCTCATTAAATATTGGGCTGGGTTGCCCATAGAAGTTATGGAATTTCTGGAGAGATTTTAAATAGAAGAGATTCTCTGTAGCCTGGATGATTTGGGTATGTCCTGCCTGTAGGCAGAAAAATGGACAAAATGATTCCTGATGCTCTCTTTATTCTGTGACCCCTGGGTCCAGGAAGGCTCAACGCAGAGGCAGGCTCCTTCATAGTGTCTCTGGACCAACAGGTCTTAGGAAATCCCTATGACAGCACTGATTAATCTTGGAGGGGAGGTTGATAGCAGAACCAGAGGTAGGGAGCCCTTATGGAAGTACCCAAGGGCTTAAGGAAGTTATAGGAGTTTGAACTGATAACATTGATAGCACAACTAATGGGGTCAGCGAGTTCGACCTTAAGTGATAGATTGCCCCTTAGTCAGAAAGGCAAATACAAGCTGATTTCTCAATTTATTTAACAAATATTTATTGAACACTGGCCTATGTGCCAGCAATGTGCTAGGCAAGGGAATACAAAATAAGCAAAGCATCTTGGTTCCTGATTTCATGGAACTTAAAATTTGATAGGGAAGTCCAATATTAACTAACTTACTAATCATACACATATATAATTACAGACTATGATAAGCGCCCTGAAGTAAATCACAGGGTGCAGTGACAACGTATCAGATGGGAACCTGGTGGGGATGACAAGGTAGTGGTCAGAATTTGAAACTCTGTGGGCTTCCCTGAGGAAGGGGCTAAGATCTGTAGGATGAGGGAACGAGATGCACAGGTAAAATGGGGATGTTCTAGGCAGGAGCATGGGCAAAAGTCCTGAGATGGCAAAATGAGGATAAGTAGCCTAAAGTGAGGCTGATGAAGCATGCCAGGACAATGTTATTTACATTGTGCATTTTAATCTGAGCCAAAGTGCAGTGGGAACACACTGAAGAGTTTAAGAAAGTGGAGGTAGAGAGAAGAGTGGAATGATCAGATTTTAATTCTGAACAATTCTGACCACTGTGAGGAGAAATCATTGAAGGGACACATGGTAGATAGGCTATAGTTGAGATGAAAGATGATGGAAAGTTGGACAGATGACTGCCCTGGAGATGAAGAGAGGTCTCTGTAGGAGATAGAATTGACAGTAGTTGATGCTGGACCGGGAAAAAAGTAGATTGGGTGAGGGAGATAAAAATTCCAGATTTAAATATATTGTGGATGTTCAGATAGAGTGATTTCAGACACAGCTGGATTTTTAGATGAGATCAAAGGGAAAGTCTAGAAAGTTCTCCTGGTCCCACCAAACTAAGTGGGAAAGGACCTCCCAAGCTAGATGTGTTAGAAGACAACATCTCAATTCATCTTGACCATGGATTCCTGGAGAAGCTCCTCTAAGGCATCCTGAGAAGTGGCCTCAGGCTTTGGATTATATTAAGCTCTGTGAAGAAAGAGACCATATCCATTTTGTTCCTGACTGTATGTCAGTGCTCAGCAGAAAGCCCAGCACACATGTCCTTCAAAATACTATTGATAAAAATATGATATTCTCCCAAGAGCACAGAGGATATAGTAAGTGATGGCGAGATGGAGAGATGTCCAGGAACCCGTCTGTCAGACTCCTGGTGCAGTGACCTTCTCCATCCCTCTTTGCCTCCCAGGTCTTGTGCTTTTGTTGAGACTATGCCTTTATACTCCAGATACCCCCACCTTCTCATTTCGTTTAAAAAGCTCTAAACGTTGCTTGGGTGAATATATTTGGTTTTACTTTGAGGTGATACCATCTTTGGGAGCATTCATTTAAGTACAGGATTTTTGGGGGTTGGATGAATTAGGGAGTTACCAGTTGTAGCTATTTGGAGAAATGAGCCAAGAACTCAGGTTGAGGCAAAACAAAGGAAATAACTCCGTTAGGTAATAAGCCCAACAGCATGGCTGGAACGGTGGGAAGTTCAGCAAAGGAGGTTCCTGCAGATTCTGAAAGTCTGGGCAGCCGTGGAGGCCAGGAGGTTCAGGGAGCGGCAGGCCAGATGTTTTTACAGCCATGAAATGAAGCCAACATCTAGAAATTCAAGGGAAGATGGAGGAACCCCTGCAAACAATGTGAGTGAACTTCAGCTCCAAGGACAAGTCATCTAACCCATAGGTGGTGAACTGCAATTAGAAGAAATCAGAGGCCTACACGTGGCTGTCTCTCAGGCTAAGGCCGAGATGAAGATGAGTTCACAGGCAGGTAATGACTAAAGTTTAGAGAACTTTGCCTGAGAATTTTTCTGTCTGATTCTTGCTGTGATTTTCCTCATTTTTATGCAAAATGGATGAGTGTATCTTCCCTCCAAATAATGAAATATATGTTCAGGTGGACTGACAACACTGGAAATTTGATTTTCCAAATTCATCAGTATGTTGTAAATGTGAAAGAAGGAAATCACCTCATAGGCAGATGTTTCCAGAAAAGTAAATGAAAATGAATAGAATAGAATGGTTTCAAGCAGCAGATATTAAATGTTTTCTTCACAAGTTAAGTGTGTGTGTGTGTGTGTGTGTGTGTGTGTGTATGCACTAGATAATTTCTCCGGCTCTTTCACCCTATATTATTCTGCAAAAATGTTAAATTTTGACACTTTGGGCTTTTTCATGTAAATATTTAACCAGTCTCTGTGAGTCATCCCAGGTGCTGGGATCTGGGGAAGCATCCGTTTAGGGGAATATTTTTGGATGGAGTGTGGGCCCAGGGTCAATCCAGTTTAGAAGCATGCTATGAACAAGGGGCAGACCTGCTCTCACTGTAACTGTAGGTAAAAGACTCTATTAATTTAGCTCTGTATTTTCATGGGGCTTCCAACCATCTCAGGTGTGTATGTCTATGGTTGTATGACAGTCCCAGGTTGTATGACAGTCTATGTCTTGTTGTATTTACAATCACCAGAATAAACATACATGCTCTACATGTTTCATTTTTTGCAATGACTGGTTACTCTGTTGTAACTGTCCTTCCACAGACAGCTGTGTGGGCATCAGTGCTCACAGTGGCCTTGAAGAGGCCGTCCATCCTCCATCGCTCCCTCTAGAATAGGCAGGCTTATCTTGGATTCTCCCTACCTCCACGTTTATACCTGTTTCTTTTTTTTTTTTTCCCCCTAGTCCTCTTACTCCTTTTCCTCTTTTCCTTCCCTCCTACTTGCAGTCTTACCTAGTGTTTTTCTGCAGCCCCTGGGCTTATACCAGTCCCATAATGCCTCATCACCCTTCCTTTTCCTGCCCGCATTAAAGCTTACAGAGCTAATGAGTTCCAGTCCTTCAGAAAACTTATTCTCATCGAGATAACACATCTAATGAAACACCACTTATGAAAGTATTCTACTTATCTCTTAATATTTTGATAAGAAGGCAAAGGCAGTCAGTGGTGGAGATCATTTTGGATGGGAAAGCCTTTCCATTTCCCTCATAATCATACCAAGCAGGCAAAGCCTAAATATTGGACAGGTCCCATCCGTGCTCATCTTTTCCAAAAAAGCTTGAGAAGAGACCCTGGGACATCACCAGTGATGGTAGTATCCCTTTATTTACCTAAAGAAACATAATCTAAATGATAATCCAAATTGGATTAGGTAAAGAATGAGCTGGAGAAGGAGATGTGTCCTTGAAATCAGCCAATCTCACAGCCCGGGGCAGGCATTTGTGGTCAACTGTGTCACACTGCCTTGGGATTAGCCAGCTCTGCTTTCTGTTTCAACAATAAAAAGTCTTGCAGAACTGCTGGCATATGAGACAGAGGTATCCAGAAAGTTTTGGCGTCTTTTCCAACAGTATAATGGGTTTTAGGGAAGAGACTTGTGAGAGCATGGTCCATGCACTCTACCACCAGGGACAGGTCCATGTTCACAAAGGATGTAGTGCCTTTCAGTTTGTCTAGACCTGTAAAAAGAGACAAAAGCACATTTACTCTGTGGGAGAAGGGAACAGGGGTGTGTGAGGCTAGGTTGTGAGGGGGAGAATGCATGTACATGAATTTATTTTGTTATTTTTTTCCATCTTTATCACGCTGGCATTTTATGTGGGAATTTATTTTGAATTTGCGATTATAACTGGGTCCTATTGTAATAGGTTTCTATCTATTCCTCAGAAAAGGATCCAGCAGTGCTTTCTTTAGACAGCTGGCTCTCAAACTTGAATGAGCAGCAGAATCTCTTACAGGGCTTGTTAAAACCCAGATCCCACCTCCAGTTTCTGACTAAGTGCGAAGTGGGACCCAGGAATCTGTGTTTCTGCCAGGTGTCCAGGTGATGCTGATAGCACTGGTCCAGGGATCAAACTTTGAGAATCACTGCTTTTTTTTTTAATTGAAGTATAATCAGTTTACAAAATTGTGTTAGTCTCTGGTGTACAGCATAGTGATTCAGTTATACACACACATATACATACATATATTCTTTTCCATTATAGGTTACCACAAGATACAGAGTATAGTTCCCTGTGCTATAGAGTAGGACCTTGTTATTTATCTATTTTTTATTTATCTGTTTTATATATAGTAGAGTGTATCTGCAAATCCCAAACTCCCAATTTATCTCTCCCTCCTGCTTCCCCCTCTCCTTGTTACCTTAAGTTTGTTTTCTATGTCTGTGAGTCTGTGAGAAGCAGTACTTTAAAGCAATGAGGGAAAGATACTTCATAAGGTCTCCGAGGCTCGTGAATCCAGGAAGTTAATAGTTTGATTCAGGGTTTGTTTTAAGGGAGTAATGTGTTTATAGGAAATGTGCACACATGTGCATGTGTGTACGTGCCCATGTATGCCATGTACCCCTGTAATCCAGTGAATAAAGAGAGAATCATCCCCTAAACCCTTGACTCAGGAAGCTAAAGGCTTCCTGGTTCTCAGGCCAGTGGAGTGTTTGGGAAATGAGGTAAGACACCTTTAAAGAGGCAGGTACTTTATAGATTGGTGATGGCTTGGAACATTCCTCCAAGCTCTTAAAATGTGCCTTGAGTTGTGTCTTTTCAAGGGAAAATCTACTATGTTAAATCTTTCTTTCAACTTCAGGCCCCTGTGGCCACAAGTTGTTCAAAAGCTTAACTGAGGTTATCTCCTAAGTCTTTGTGGCTGTTTTAAACTCCTACTCCTCCAGCCTGGGAAATGGAGAAATGTAAGCTTGAATTTGTGGTTTACTTTGGAACTGGGAGTCTGGCTGATTTCGAAGTCCTGACTTGGAAAACTCTAATAAGAGTAACCAGTGCAAAATTGGGCTCCAAGCCTTTGGTAATTCTGAGATAGGACACCTGACCCAGGGGTCAAGTCAAAAATAATTTTTAGATGGAAGTTGATGATATATATTCATAGGCATTTAGAGAGTATCGATGGCAGTGTCAAACAGAGAAAGCTCTTTTAAATGAGAGATTTTGTTTCTGAACCTACTTAGAGCCTCCAAAGTCAGGAAGTAAATGAGAAACAGAGCATTTAATGGCAGTGATTATAACCAAATATGTAGTGACACGTCAGCACTGGGAGGTTTGTCAAACTAGATGTTCTGGTTGATATATACATATCTATGTGTGAGTGTGCGCGTGTGTGCATGTGTGGTGGGGTGGTTGGGGAAGTCTATCATTCTAAAAACCTCCCCCCAGGGGATCTGACTGGGCTCTTGGCTTCACCTTGAAAGCTCCTGGCCTTGAACCTTGCCATAGTTGGCTGTCTTACCAAGCCCACTGATGAAAAGGCAAGATCACAGCGGAGGTTAGAGTGACACAAAGTTAGGTGGGGCCCTGTTTGACTCAAAGCAGGGGGAATATCAGGTAAACCTTAACAAGGCCAGGAAGTCTGATGTGGAGGTGGAGCCCTGGTACAGGAAGTTCAAACAGTTCCTCAATGCCTTGTTCATGTGACAGTGTGGGGCCTGAGAACAGACGGCAAAGTCGGGTTTCTGGGCTCAAATGTAGCTCTTCACTTACTAGTTGCACAATGTTGGGCAAGTTACATCTCTGTGCCTCTATTTCTGTAAGACTGGGCATTTTAAGAGAAAGAGTCTAAGCGTAAAGCACTTAGAATGGTGACAAGTGCATAGTAAATGTTCACTATGTGTTAGTCATCATTTGCTAATCTTTATTATTATTCTTCTGTCCCTGACTCAGTCTGACTTATGTTACTTCTTCTTCCATCTCCACCCCCCCATGCATTCCTGCTCCAGAAAGTTTCCACCCAAATAGTTTCTTCTTGTCCTTTAGGCCTTATTCAAGCCTGATTGACCCATAAATGCTTCTTAGCCAGCAATCTTTTATCCTTTGCTAATTTCTTGGACAGTTAGAGATTGCACTATCTGGCACCCCTTCTGGGCTGTTGGGTTGTGTCAAGAAGCAAAGAATTAATTTTCTTACATGCTGTGTAGTCTTATTGTTCAGTTTCATCTGGTTACTTTTGTTGTCAACTAGATTATAAGCTAGTAAATGGTCAGAGTCTGAGTCTTTATATTTTGTAACCTCCATAAATCCTTGAACAATGTTTAATGAGTAGTGGGTGTTTACCAAAAAGAGGAGGTTTGTGTAGAAGTAATGACAATGGGCTCCAGTCCAGACCATGGTCAGGAGGAGCTGTATAAACTTGGGTGGGATGTTTCACCTTTCCAAGCTTCTGCTCACTACTATAATTCTTTTGAGGAATAAATGATGTAATTCTTAAGGCATTTAGTATAAAACTTGACACTTAGTAAATGCTCAGTAAATGTATATAAACCCTCAGAGGCCCAAGGGATGACAGTGGAATTAACAGAGATCTCTGATCCACATTTGAGATCTCTATTAGTATATTACTATAAGAATCTTATTTTTGGATTTATGTTTGAGTCTCTTTCAAGCTGCCTGAGACAATGAATCCCAGAGGACCCTGGGTCCACCCAGAAACTCACTTTTTTCAATGTAACCTTCTCCATATTGTTGTTTGACATCTGGAGACAGATGCTTCCAAATGGTGAGTTTTTTTTCAGTAATCTTTACTGGATCTGACAAATCTGTCTTGAACAATCCTGGTTCGATGCATGCAACGTGCACACCAAAAGCTTTCATGTCTCGCCTGTGAAAAGAACGCATCAAAAATGTTTAATGTTGGCTTATCTAGAGGATGTTCACTTATGACTCTTCATGGAATCACAGAATTGGGTGCATTGGAAAGAGCATCTTGTTTTACCCTCCCAGTTTGCAGATGAGAAAACTGAAGTTCAGGGTTGTGAAGTGAGGACTGGTTTAATGGCAGAATAGGACAGGGATCTGGGTGGACACACCCCAGTCCAGTGTTCTCCCTAAACTATACTGTCTCATTACGTTGACAAGCCTTTGGGTTAGGGGCAGGTTTTGTCTCAGCACTCAAAGTAACTGATGGCAAATCAACTAATGACTGACCTGGATGATCAAGTTTATCTCCCCTCTAGGAGTGTAAGGAGATTGCAGCACAAATGAGGGATGGTGAGGGACACTGTGTGACAATGCTTGACCTGACTAACCCACTCCCTATGCTGGTCAGCAAGGTCTTTCATCATGTGCCTCAGAAAACCAAGTCTGCTCATTTACTGGATGACAGGGTTTTAATAGAATATGGTGCCCTTTTCTCTAAAGCAAGCCAGTGTATTGCAAACCATTATATGAATAATCGTTCTCTGAATTTAATTTATGTTTCCACCAGGAATATTTAGGGAAGTATTACTGATTTTACAGGAGTCTTCAGCATAACATTTTTTAAAAACTTCTACCAGTGGAATTTACCACCACTATCCACATCATGCATTCATGCAAAAGGAAAAAAAGAATTGGGTAGATTAAGGTTCAAGTATCAGTTTTACCACTTCACAGCTGGGTGACCTTGGGCAAGTTACTTCATCTCTCTTAGTTCCAGTGGTATCATTTGTAAGTTGAGAATAATTTAAAGCACTAACTTGAGTGTCTGGTACATAATAAATGTTCAATAAATGTTAGCAGCTATTATTTCCTAATATGTCCACTTTTGCTTTACCTTAAGCTGTCATTGAAGCCTTCTACTGCGTACTTAGATGGAGCATAACCCCCTCCACTGAATGCAAGCCGACCCCCAACGCTGGACACGTTGATAACCCTCCCTTGAGCTTTTTTGACCAAGGGAAGCATATTTAACGTCACATTGATGAGCCCAAACAGGTTCACTTCAATAGGTTCCCTGTAGTCCTCTACCGTCAGCCAGTCGGTGGGTGCCAGCACGCCAGGAACACCTGCATTGTTGATCAGACCCCAGAGACCTAGAACAGAGAGGAGGGGAAGGAGGTGTGGTAGAAGGTGGCACTTATATGGGCATCCTGATGGAAATACAGCCCCTGCCTCACCAATGATGCCATTTCTTCCTTCTAGTCACACTCCTTCCTGCTTTGACATACTTTACAGTTTGGGGAAGTGACAGTGCAGAGGGTGGGAGGCTAACTTAAAATAGCTGAAGTTGTTACTGGAGCCAATCTCACAGTCACTCTGCTTCTGTTTCTGAATGTCAAATACTTCTACTGTCTGAGCAAGACTTTTTGTTTTTTAATCTCAGATGTGAGTCCGTTGGTCTGTTTTTCCTACCATGCTTGATGGCAAAGCCAGAGAATATTTATAAACTCTTCTCTATAAACAAAGAGCAACATCAATCGACTTCACATTTATTTTTGATAGAAAATCAAATCATTCACTCAGGCTTATTTCATGATGGGAAACATTTAATATTGTTAAAGATATTTGGAATTCAAGCATTAAAAAATATCTGGAGCCTTATCAAACCATTGTTTTTGAGGTCCAGAATCTCAACTATATGATGAAGAGGTGATAAAGAAAAAAATCACATACATTTGTTTTTTTCCTTTGGGGACCCAAATATCTTCATCCATGAGAATGTTTCAAACTTTATTCAAGCCAATAAAGGTCTTCTAGTTCAGAATGCTGTCATCTTAGCAGAATCTAATGCAGAATGAGGTCCAGTGACTCACTACTCTACCATGATTATCTAAGACACCTTTGCTCAGATTCTCAGACCATTCTCTACCTTTCCCAGTGAAAATATGTGAGCTCTTGAACTGTTTTATAGTGAGAAGTGGGTCCCAGGTACCCAAGTGGCAACTTGGGAATGGCCCACATGATCTCCTGTAGCTTTTAGCCTCTAGTTCCTTTAATGTGTTGGTAGCTAGAGTAGCACTTCATGGGAAAAGACCAGGAAAAGTCAATACCTCCATCTTGGTTCTAAATTCACCAACTGGGACTTAAGACGGAGGATAACCTGAGCTATGTCTCTCGTGCATGTAGAGAGCTTGCAACTTAGAATGACTCAGGGGCTACCTGAAGAGTTCTTCTATCTTCTCCAGTACACAGTTGGTATTTAGGAGACATTTTCTTGAAAGACTATTTAAAATTAGAACACATTTTGTTTAGCTTTGGTAATTTTTCAGCACTCCCTCTATTCTTCTCACCCCTACATCGCTTACCTTTCTCCCCAACTTGGTTTTTCACCCACTGGGTAGTCCTTTTGACATTCTCTGGGTCAGTTACGTCCAGAAGCACAGTTTGAAGCCTTTCTGAGGTTTCTGCCTTTAACATCATTGATCCTGATTCAGTCAGACAGGCAGCAATTACATGAAATCCTTTTTTATCAAAAGTTCTGGCTGCCAAGTTTCCAAAGCCAGTGTCACACCCAGTGATGAAAATGTATTTATCAGTGATGTCTGCAATCTTTAGTTGTCCTTTATAATTCCATAGCAAAGCACAAAGGATCAGGAGGGCTAACACCCAAAGCAGCATTTTTTCCCTGTGTATGGCAGGGACTCTTCTTTCTTGAACAATAAAAGACAATGGGGACCTGAGTGTTCAAAATTAGAAAGAAAATTCAAATTAGAACCATCAAGGCATTATAACCCAGGATTGATGAACTTAAGATATTTTTATTTATTTATTTATTGAAGTATAGTTGATTTACAATATTGGGTTAGTTTCTAGTATGCAGCATAGTGATTCAATTATACATATATATATTCTTTTTCATTATAGGTTATTACAAGATATTGAATATAGTTCCCTGTGCTATAGAGTAGGCCCTTTTTTTAAAAATCTATTTTATATATAGTTGTTTGTATCTGCTAACCCCAAACTCCCAATTTATCCCTCCTTACCCCCTTTCCCCTAGTAACCAGTAAATTTGTTTTCTGTATAAGTCTGTCTCTATTTTGTAAATAAGTTTGTGTCCTTTTTTTAATTCTGAAATTAGTGATATTATATGGTGTTTTTCTTTCTCTTTCTGGCTTACTTCACTTAGAATGATGATCTCCAGGTTCATCCATGTTTCAGCAAACGGCATTATTGTATTCTTCTTTTATGGCTGAGTAGTACTTCATTGTATGTATATACACATATGCATTCCCAACAACAGTGTAGGAGGATTCCTTTTTCTCCACACCCTCTCCAGCATTTATCATTTGTGGACTTTTTAATGATGGCCATTCTGACTGGTGTGAGGTGTTATCTCATTGTAGTTTTGATTTGCATTTCTCTGATAGTGATGTTGAACATCTTTGCATGTGCCTATTGGCCACCTGCTGCCTTCTTTGGAAAAATATCTATTTAAAGAAGGTCTTCTGCCCAGTTTTTGATTGGATTGTGTATTTTTTTTGTTACTGAGTTGTATTCGCTGTTTGTATATTCTGGAAACTAAACCCTTGTCAGTTGCATCATTTGTAAATATTTTCTCCCATGCCATAGGTTGTCTTTTCATTTTGTTTGTAGTTTTATTTGCTGTACAAAAACTTATAAGTTTAATTAGATACCATTTGTTAATTTTTACTTTTATTTCTATTGCATGGATAGACTGCCCTAAGAGACCATTGCTACAATTTATTCAGAGAATGTTTTGCCTGTTTTCTTCCAGGAGATTTATGGTGTTCTGTCTTATATTTAAATCTTTAAGACATTTTGAGTTTAT
The DNA here is from genome assembly GCF_048564905.1 of Vicugna pacos. Taxonomy (NCBI): domain Eukaryota; kingdom Metazoa; phylum Chordata; class Mammalia; order Artiodactyla; family Camelidae; genus Vicugna; species Vicugna pacos. The sequence goes on along the minus strand of NC_132991.1, from coordinate 42,545,982 downwards.
TTTTGTGTATAGTGTGAATGTGAGGGAGTAGTTTAACTTCATTGATTCACATGCGGTTGTCCAGTATTCCCAGCACCACTTGCCAAAGAAACTGTCTTTTCTCCATTGTATGTTCTTGCCTCCTTTGCAGAAGGTTAATTGACCGTAGGTGTGTGGGTTTGTTTCTGGGCTCCCTGTTCTGCTCCATTGATCCATATGTCTGTTTTTCTGCCAATACCATACTGTTTTGATTACTGTAGCTCTGTAGTATTATCTGACGTGTAGGAGGGTCATACCTCTAAGCTTCGTTCTTTTTTCTCTATTGCTGTGGCAATTCTGTGTCTTTTATGATTCTATATAAATTTTAGGATTATTTACTCTATGAACTAAAGATATTTTAATGCATTTGACTGGATAAATAGTTAAGAATACATTTACTCTTATTTGGTTGGGAAGATGGCCATTTAAGTGCTAAATCACTCCTCTAAAGCAATGCAAAAACTAACCAAGTAATAGAGAAAGTAAGTGGAAGAAAGAGAGGAGCCACAGCAAAGCTGACATTGGTCACTGGGTTGACAGGACATTAATCTCATGTGAATGCATCTATCTGAAAGATAGACTACCTTGGTAAAATCTTCTCTGTTGCTACTTCATGAAATTTAAGAGTAGAATAAATAAAATCTTTTAGAAAATGCCATTCAGTTTTAATTGATTTATCAGATTTTAAAATTATTTTCAGACTGAGGGTAAAAAGGAGACTATTTTGCAGTTGCCACTATGAAAATATTTTCAAGTTGGTTTCCATTTTCTTATTTGAGCGTGCTAATGTCATCCTTCAACCCAACTCTGAGACTGTTACAGCTCAATGCAGAGCGTGTTAGAGTTCAGGGCCACTAATGAGTTCACCAAGAAAGGATGAGAAGAATGGGAGAGATTGAGAGAGAGAGGGATGGTCAAAGACACAGAATCCCAAGCCAGAATAAGGACCCTCAGATTCTGTCTTCTCTGGACACCAGCTTTCTGTGAGAAAGACAATCACATGTACAGAGAAACAAAGTAAAGCAAATTCATGCTTTAAATTGGTGAGGCTTTGACCATAATTGCAGCAGAAGGACCTGGAAATTAATTTAGCCAGTGCTGGAGGCATTCTTGGCCCAAAATCAAACAGACAGAGGGCTGCCTTTCCACTGTCTTCAGAGTCTGCACATGCATTTCCCCTCAGTGTATACCACCTTTTTTAAAATTTTATTTTAAAGAAATGTTATTATTTCATGTATGCTTACTGCACCAATTTAGAAATACCACAATTATTTTTGGATTGAAAATAAATGTTAAAGAAAGAATACTGTATTAATTCTACAGTCTTTACCATTTACATATACATGCCAATTGAAAGTTCTATTAATTATTCTACAGAATTTGCCTGCAAAATAACAGTCATGGATAAATCAGACAATTATATGATTGAAAACAAGCATACTATTAATTTGAAAGTGTAATATTAAAAGTACCACAGGAAAAGACTTTAGACTATTTTGGAATATAAAATTCCATATATAATAAAATGTTATTCACAAAGACAGCCTACACTGTCACTTTCTTTGTGGGTACCCATGGTGGGGGAAGAGCAAGCCATCCAGTGAGAGAAAGTGAACAAGAACTGGAAGGCATTTGCCTTCCTGCCTCATGTCCGAGCATCACATCAGCTCAGGCCTCGTAGCTCACAGCCAGAGGGCAACCTGAGGGAAGGAGACCAGCAGGTCCCATCCCACGTGGGAGCAGCCCAGGCCTATATAGGCTCTCTCTGCCTTGGAAGGAAGAGGAGCCACAGAGAAAATCACATGAGAGAAAGACCTATCTCCTTCCCTCATGGCTTAGAAAGTTTTCTCACTTTGTTCTTATATCCACATAGTGTCTTCTCCCTTGACCTGGATTCACCCTTAGAATCAAAATGGGCCTTGAGTGCCTCATAGAGACAATGGGTGGGCCCTGTGTGAATGTTCATACCTCACGAATGCTTTTGAAATCATGGCTGTTCATGGACACTGTTCAAAAAGCATTTGCAAGGCCGAGCAATTTTATAAACTTTATGTGGATTTTCTTTTTTTACAATTATTTCCTGGGTTTACCTTTGCACCATTAAAAAAATCTTCATTTTTTTTTCTGCTTATAAAAGTAACTTATGCTTGTAATAAAAAAAAAAGTTTAGCAAATCCAGAAAAAAATTAAAGAAGGAAGTAATGTTTATCACATTTCACTCAGTATTTTGGTACATTTTCTTCCAGGTTTTTTCCTGCATATAAATATTGTTTTCTATATATATAATATATATAAGTATTTCTTTGAGAAAGACAAACATACACACAGATAGAATGATACACACACATACTCATGCACGTGCATACACACAATTTTATTTCTATTGCTTTATAAGGAACAGATTACTTTAGTTAAAAAGTAACTTAATCTAATATATCTTCACTTCTCCAGGAAGTTTGGGCTCTGCTTTCATCCTTTTTTCCTGCCAAAAGATCTATAGCTAAAAAGAGAAAGGGTAAAAGAACTATCAATTGATAAAAATAAGTCAGAGGTAAATATTAAAATATGTTAGGTTTGGGCAAACTAGTTCATCCTCATGGTATAGCTATGACTACTTCTAAAGCAGTCAAGTTTTCAGAGTATTATGACTCAGTAATGTGCTATAGTTTCCCCAAATCTTTCCTGTGGAGGAATTATTGATTTGTTGCAAATTATTGTCCATGTAGCAAGATTTTCCCTTCTCAAATATATAAATACATTAAAAATGTATACTTTTGAAGGGTGAGGTGGGATAACTAGCTAGCAAAATTTCATATTTAGACATTTTAAGGAAATTTTGTATTTATATATTCCATTAGTATAGTATTTTGCTCAAGTCTTGGCTTTGATAAATAATTATTGGATAACTAAATGTTGACTATATTCCCTGAGTGGATTCTGTAGCCTCTATTACAATCCAAACCCCCATGGGAATTGTGTAAAGACAGCAAATACTCATGAGGTTTAATGTGCCCTGGAACAGAGAGTAGAAACGCTGTGTTGTCGCCAATGGCAAGCATTAGGGGAGAAATAGCAAAACAGTGGCTTATATTTGTGAAACATTCTGCTCTGCACTTTTACATATAGGTCTCATGAGATCCTCTTAACAGGCTTTTCAGTTAGAGAGGGCATATCACTTGCCTCATTTTAGAAGAGAATTAATATGCCAACTAATAAATGTAAAAGGAATGGTAGAATTAGAAAATCATCATTTGGAAACTGACATAGTAACAATTGTTTCAGGCAATTCTAAAACTAGTAGGTAAAATTCTGATGAGAAACAATAACAATAGAATCTCAAAGAATTTCTGCATAAAATACATACGAATTAAAAAGAGGGCAATAATAATTTCACAGTAGAGAAATTGGACAGACACCACTACTAGGTGATAAAAATTAGCACTCCTGGTTAGGGGACAAACCAACATTCCTGTGCCTCCTGGTACGGCCCACTGAGAAGGACACAGCAGCACTTCTGTGCACGACTGACAGCAGATCATGCATAGAACATATCTTCCACCTCTACACGATATGTGGCCTGTACTCTTCAAAGACACAAAAGGCATGAATAAAGGAAAAGAAAGACTGAGGATTGTTCCACACTGATGGAGACTCAAGAGCTGTGACAACCCACTGCAACTTGTGATTCTGCACCATAAAATCATTTTTTTCTTTTGTCAAAAAGAACATTTAGGTCAGCTGGAGAAATCTGAGTAAGCTCTGTAGATCTGATAAATAATATTGCATGAATATTAATTTCTCAATTTTGATAATTTACTATGATCATGTAGAAAATGTCCTGCTTTGAAGGAAGTACACACTGAAGTATTTAAAAATTAAGTAGTACCATGTCTTCAACTTAATCTCAAACAGTTCAGAAAATAGTAAGGATATGTATATTAATTAATTAATTAATTAAAGCCACAAACGTGTGTATCTAAAGAGAGAATGAGAATGTAAATGTAGTAAATTGTTAAATTTGGACTGATAGGCATAGAGAACAAACTAGTGGTTACTAGGGGAAGAGGGGAGGGGCAATATGGGTAAGAGAAAAAAAGGGTTATTACAGGATTATATGAAATCATGTGTGTGAACTTTTGGAAGCTGTGAAGCACTATAGAATTTAAAACAAAAACAACTCCCCCTCAGTGTTAATATTTGGGGATTCTGGGTTGTACAACTCAACTTTTCTGTAAGTTTGAAATTAATTCAAGATAAAAAGTTAGAAACTTGGCAAGGGAAAATAATTTTTTTTTTTTTTTGGTGAAAAGTCTTCATTTGACTGCTTTGAGTTCCATGCACAAAATAGGTAAGAATTATTTCTTACCTGGGACTTCAAAATCTAGTGACCTTGGACACCAAATTTTCTGCCTTCTACTCTTTGGGAAGTTCACCTTCATAATCACTGGAGAAAAACAAAAACTCAAACCAAAGCAGTTGAACTCCCACTTCCCTCATTCTCTCCATCTGTCCTCTCAACCTCCTTCTTCCCTAGCCAAACCAGTTTCTCCCTAGTGACAAGCAGGGAGGAGGCTTCAATGATTAAAGATGGGCTCACATTAAAATGTGTTATCCTCGTTCGTTACCCCTCTGGGCTGAGGGTCATTTCAGATGCTGGTATCCAGCCTGCAGCCTGAGTCCAGGGGACTGCCTACCTTGACCTAGAGTTTTGCAAAGCCTGTTCCTACCCCAGAGATGATGGTCCAAAAATACTTTCTTCTTCAATCCCTAAGGTTCACGTTCCTCTAGGTCATTGGACCGAGTGAGCCACAAACCAACACATACCTTTGATCTCTAATAGTATTTTAGCCAAGATGCCACCTCTGGGTAACAGCTCTCGGTCAGAGTCATTGGGAACATGACCTGTACACAGAAGCTGATAGATGGCCAATTGGTTCATTGACCGCCCAAAAGTAAATGAGTAATAGCAACTAATAGGGTTGCCTTAATCGTGCTCTGCCAACTGTGGTCACCTCCCTCTGGTTCCCGGGTCCCAGCAGTTCAGAGGCTCAGGGCACTGACTTTAGTTGCTGGAATTGTTTGCTTCTGTGCTGTGTCTTCCAGTTTATCTCACAACAAACTGCTTAGTAGGGGTACAAATCTCTTGGCTCGAGGCAAGAATCGCCTAGGTCTGCAATAGTTCTTCTAGCACCAGGGGCTGTGAGGCTCTTGGCTCAAGGTCAAGAACGGAGGAAGGGGAAGCAGATCTGTGGCCCCTACACCACAGTGCATGAGGGCGAGTGCAATTCTAAATATACATCCTCCCAACTGGTCATGGAGATTTTTCTTACACCAAGATAAACACTAGCCACTTTGCGCGCGCGCACACACACACACACACACACACACACACACACACACACACACACAATTAGAGCAGGGGTTAAGAGCCCAGGCCTCAGAATCAGGCAGGTTGAGTCTCAGTCTCAGTTCCTCTACCATCAGAAGGCGTTTGGAAAATTACTTATATTTTCTTAGCCTCTGTTCTTCTATCTGGAAAATAGAGATAATGACTTCTACCTTGAATAGTACCTGGTGAAATAGGTGACTAAAGGCGTGCTGTACAGGAGGAACCTTAGCTTTATGGAAGGGTCAGTTGCTTTCACTTTGTGAGGTGCTGCTCTCTGTATTGTTCCTATCTTAGCATGGATCTCTCAACCTCAATACTTTTGCAATTTTGGGTCAGATAATTATTTATTGTGGGCTCTGTCCTGTGTGTTGTGGGATGTTCAGCAGCACCCCTGGCTTCTCCCACCTAGATGCCAGTCCTCTCCCCACCCCCCCTGTTTGTGACAGCCAGACATTGCCAGATGTCCCCTGGGGGACAAAATCACTACCTATTGAGAACCACTGGTCTAGAATCTCCTTGTCTGGGAGTCCAGAACTTTCCAGCATCCAAAACTACTTCTCTGCATGCACCCCAGTGTTCATAGCAGTGCTATATACAATAGCCAAGACATGGAAGCAAGCTAAGTGTCTATCAACAGATGACTGGATAAAGAAAATGTAGTATCTATATACAATGAAATACTACTCAGCCATAAAAAGAAATGAAATAATGTCATTTGCAGCAACTTGGATGGGCCTAGAAATTATACTAAGTGAAGTCAGTCAGAGAAAGACAAATATGTGACACCATTTATATGTAGATATGAACTTACTTACAGAACAGAAAGAGACTCACAGACACAGAAAGCAAACTTATGGTTACCAGGTGGGGAAGAGAGTGGAAATGGATAAATGGGGAATTTGGGATTAGCAGATACAAACTACTATGTACAGAATAAACAAGTTCCTACTGTATAGCACAGGAAACCATATTCAATAGTTTTATAGCTTGTAGTAACGTGTAATGAAAAAGAATGTGTATATACTTATATATAGCTGAATCACTATGCTGTACACCATAAACTGACACAACATTGTAAATCAACTATGCTTCAATTAAAAAAAAAATAGGAAAGCAAAACGACCTCTGTGGAAACTTAGTCATCGGTTCCTCACTAGTGCAACATTGATGTGAGCTTATTTTTTATGGCCTTACCAGAAAAGTTTTGTTACTTATAAGCATTACTTCTATCCTGCTGCTGTAAGCATTAATTTTGATGATTTTTTTAAATTGCCTTTTTGTCATCAGGAGGCTAGGAGGCAGTGAACAAAGCCAAATTTATGATGATGTCTTTTGTGAATTTAGAAATTACCAAAGTACAAGGTCCTGAGTTCAATCCCCAGTACCTCCATTAAAACAAACAAGTAAATAAATAAACCTAATTACCTCCCCCCTAAACAAAAATAAACTAGATAAATAAAATGTTTAGAAATTACCAAAGTAGCACAGCGTTTATGAGGCCTAAATTCTCGCTGATCCTTTTGAGTTTGGACCCCTCTAGATTCTTTGGGAGTGCCCTTTGGATGGGTGTCCAGTTGACTCTAGAGTTCAGAGTCTGCTCCTGGGAACCCATGGTCCTTGGGATTCCCCGTTGACCAGGTCAGGTAGGAATGATAGTAACTGCTATGATCTATTGAATATGTACCACAATCTAGGCCTTCTGCTAGGATCTATAAATATGTATCTCGTTCAAACCTTACAGTTGAATTATGTCCATTTAATTGATGAAAAAGCATATTCAGAAATGTGTGTTAATTGGCTCCAGATAGGATTGTGCTGTTTGGGGGACTGATACCCGGCCACTCAGTTCCACTGTCCATTCTTTAATCCTCTGCTACTGCCGCCTGGATTCCCACCCGACTCTGGGAGTCTGGACTATGCGTTCACTTTACACCACCTATGCCTTAGTGCTACTTGGTGTTAAGTAAATAAATGTAAAAGGAAAGAAGAAAGAGAGGAAGAGAAGGAAGTTTCCACTTGAACGCCAGGGTTCTCGTGGTAACTGGATTAGTCTTTGAGTCTTTGAGCCTTTGAGTCTTTGAGCCTGAATCATCAGGGCAAAAGAATAATAATTTTTAAAACAACAGCAATAATATTAATAATAATAAAGTCACATTTCCAACTTGGATAACTTTAAAATTTTTTGAAGTGTTCAAATAAAATTTATCTCATTAAATTGTCAAAATATTTCTGTAAGCTAAGTAGGGCAGGTGTCATACATAAGGTCATTTGCCAGAGAGTGGCTAAAACTAAAATTCCCATCTCTGGACTCCTAAACTGTGTAGAAAGAGAAAGCAGAACTAGAAAGAGATGAACATGTTATCAGTCAACAGAAGAAAGAAAAATATGTTATCAAACTTCTCTACCATCATGTCATTAAGACTCAAAAGGAACCAAAAAGGAGAACTAATTTTCTCTCACATTTGCACACAGAAAGTCTAAGAGTAACTGCTTGTCTGCAGCTATGGGAAGATACTGCAGCTCCATTGCTGTCCCTGCCCACTTCTGCTTCTTTTAATTTTCTCTTCTTGGGTTTCTTTTCCTAGCAAAACAATCTAAAATAAGATCCTTTGATTTCACTTCTCTTATGCATCTTCATCTGCTCTTTAAAAATAACTGACACAGTTGAAAAAAAAACAAAATGGAAAATAAAGTCTCAATGTTTTGATGTCATCTTGAGGTATTTTTTAAAATAAGAAATGTAGAGTTCTTTCTAGATAGTTCCTCCATACGACTTGCTTTTATTTCCAAATCACTTCACAAAGGGCTTTGTTTGGAAAAACAATACAAAGACTAGTCAGTCACACTGATTGTTAAAGATCTGGAGAATCTTTTTTTTTCTTTCAGTTTGTTGCAGTCGTGATCTGAGTTGAATCAAGAACTAAGTTTTTACCAAAATACATCAAATAGAGAACACTTAGCAATAGCTTTCTAAAATATTTTCTTTTTGAGATTGTCTTGCATAAGCTTTCTTAATATTGGCTGCTGTGTGGCTGGACACGTATGTCTCTTGCACATTTAAATGCTGTAAACCTGGTTAATGTACGCCAAGTTCCTGTGTTTTGTATAGTGGGACACTGATGTGTGGGGAGGGGTGTGCCTCCTTTGTGGACTCATTCAGACAGTCTCTTAGCAGAGATGGGCCTGCTCTTTCATAGGGAAGACCTGATGAATTCATGCTTTACATTTTTAGTTCTAAGGATAAAAGCATCTGATTTTCTTTTGCCTTCTTTCAAAACTTTTAAATGATAATTCATCAAAACATCCATAAAAACAAGTAAATTAAATAATATTCCCAATCCCCACTAGATTTCTTTCTTTTTCCAATATGCTTCCTGACAGTATTGACAAGTTAAGAATTATTGTTAAAGCCATGGTGACTTTATTTATGTCATTGGATAAAAATTGCTAACTGGAAGAGATTATAGATTGTGTATTATTCTAACTTACAGTTATAAGGCTTCAAAGAAAACTTAGAATATAGAGAGAATGCTATGTAGAGATGCAGAAAGTGCGTTCAGATCTTTAGTGTATTTCTTTTAGTCTCAGCTATCTTTGAACAGAAGCAGGTTTTAAAGACAGTACCTTAAGAAAGTAACATTTGTTGTAAGACCATTTTCTCCATTTGATAGGTGTGAGATAATTTTTTTCCTTGCATTTAAATATTGAACTTGGTTCTAAAAACTGGCACATTTTTCAAATCTCTGAAGTACAACAAAGATGATACAACATTTAATTTTCATTTTATGCAGCATCTAGCCAAGAATATTGTTAGGGCACTAATACATGCCAAGGGATATCAAGAGAAATTAAGCACAACCCTGACCCTGGGGACGTGTAGCAGGATGTTTCAAAACTATTCGTGCAACCCTAAATTGGATATTAATTTAAAAATGTGTTTTCAGAGATGAAAACACACTACCATTTGAATCATAAAGACTTTAACAAGGGCTGCCCTTGAAGCCACTACACTGACTTTCTCCCTTTCTCATTGTATGTTGGGAGTTTCAGGTGAAATCCTACCTAGCCACTGGATCCTACAAAGGAGACTACACATTTGAAGCAGGTTTATTGTTGTCATCCCCGTGTCCAGGAATCAAATGTGCGCTGAGGAATTTCCCTGTTTCCTTCTGAAGCAGAAAGCTCCTTTCTCACTCAGTTTGGTGTGCATGCATACATTTGACTAAACTGACATCTGATATCATGGGTACAATAAGTAGACAAACAGACCTACAGTTGGTAGCAAATCTCCTGTTCCAATTTGACACTTTACTAAGATTCCCAGTCTTCTTGGAGCCCTTCCCTGCTCCAATTTCCAGTTAATTGTAAGATTCACAGATAGTGTAGAATAGGTACAGAGAGATGAAGTAGATGTAAATTTAATTGTAACTCAAAGGTGCTGAAGAACATTCAGAGAGAAACTTGAGGAAGTTCAAGGCAAGGTCTCAGGTGACAGTGGGATCATTTCTCTGGTGAGATGAACTCAGTGCCCATCACAACCTTCAAACATACCGCTTTTTCAATAGCAACAGTTGACCACAGCATGGAAGACAACTTGATTAATTCTGTAAGCATGAGGAAAATCAAGACAGTTTGAAGATGACATGAGAAATGAAGGAATAAATGACAAAACTCCATCATCAGTTACCTTGTTTAAGATGAATTGGGACACAAGCTGTTGTGAACTTCCTGGGCTGACTGTGATCTGATGATCTGCCCGATCTGCGATCTGCCCGCTGAGCTGAAGGAAGGAAGTGTTGTGTCACCTTGACCTCGCAGAGCCTCTTAAGGTGGAGGTGCCTGGGTTTCTGTCAGCCTCGAAGTTCCTGCATATGTGAGGAGTCCTCAGGTTCCCTCCTTGCCCTGTGAGTCACCCTCATGGTAATGTCAGGGTGATGACTAAATCTGTTTTCTATGAATAATGGAAGCCAGGAAGCTGCGGGTCATGTGTTTCCTTTGGAACCTTTAGTAAATAAAATGTAGTGACTTTCAGAGGAGACCTAAAAATGATCAGTAACACTTTAACTGTTAAGTGATGGAACAATTTAACATGAAAGCATTTTGTAAACTGCCAGGTGCATGGTTTTCATGATTTAATTTTGAATTGATTATTGTTCGTGATCTCTAGTTTTTTTCTTCCTGTTAACATGCCTTTGCTGATTTAGTACTCTTTCCTCATAAAAGAGTAGGTAGAGGAAATCAGTCTCTAATGATTCTTTTTACTGTTTTTTCTGAACACTGATGAGCAAGGAGATCAAAACAATTTAATGAAATGGGAGGGTGGGCTTTTTGTCTTAATTTGTTTTAAGGTATGTCAAGGAGATATTACTGAAGTGGTATCTAGAACTGAGACCACTGAGAATACAAAAGGATGCCCCCAGCGGGAAGGGAAATAGCTTAGCAGCAGAGCGCACATGCACGATGTCCTGTGTTCAATTCGCAGCACCTCCAATAAACAAAATGAACAAAAAGGATGCCCCTCCCTTCAGAGAGCTGATCTGTTTTATTTTTTATTTATTTATTTATTTTTTTACATTTTTTATTGATTCATAATCATTTTACAGTGTTGTGTCAAATTCCAGTGTTCAGCACAATTTTTCAGTCATTCATGGACATATACACACTCATTGTCACATTTCTGATCTGTTTTAGAGTTGGTCACAATTGACCTAGTATATCCTGGGACTCAATGGAGTGTACTGAAGCTGCAGGTGCTAATATCCACCCCCCCAACCCCTGCCCCCTGCCCCCTGCCTGCTCCATTCCCTTCCCCTCCTTCCCCTCCTGTGCCAGCCTACCACCCTCCCCTTAGGCACACAGGCTGGTACAAATGCCACTGATTGTTTAGCTACAGTCTTCTTATACACCAGTTTATTGCTATATGTCTCCTTTGAAAAACACGGTTTAGCTGAAGTGAGTGGATGAGTGAACATATCTGTCTAGGTGGAGCCCAAATGCGCTATCACTCTTTAAATTACACAGGGATCTTTTTTCTCCAGAAGAATAAGACAGCGAGACTAAAATTTTCTCAGGTAAAGACTGAGGGTGTCCAAAGTGTCCAAATATATTTCTTCCCCTTGACATTACACAAAGCAGAGTAAGGCTTAAATAGAAAGCTTCTTCAAGAGCTAATACATTGACTTACATCCATAGGAAGAAAGGTGTACAGGATTAGTATCTGGTCCTGCCTGCAAGTTACTGTCACTGAGAGGTGGAGAGAGCTGCAGGCACTTGGGGGTCATGGCATAGAGACCTGAAAAGGGCCAAGAAAAGGCTGTAACACCAGTAGGTATCGCTGACTCAGTAATCTTGTCTCCTGCAGCCCTGTCTTAACTCCCCAGGTAGACGTTTTGAAAAACCATGTGTTTTGACTGATTTACTTGTTGAGAACCAATGTTCTTGCCATGTGTCTGGAATCCTCCACTCCAGAGGACACAATTTAAGAGTTCAGCTTCAGTAGCCCTGGCACCAGGGTTGGAACGCTTGCTCCCCTTGTCAAATGGTCCCATTTACGTGTTCAGTTAATGGAATCATTTGTCAGCAGGGCCTTAGCGGGACTGTTATCATATCTGCATTCAAATTCACTTCTTCAGTACAAATTTTTCTTTCATTCCACTCCTCAATAAGGCAACTTATGAAAGTATTTCTTTGTTCAGTACTCTCCCTACATTAAACTTCTGATCATCAAAGTTGATGTGAAAAACCCAGAACCAAATTGCCATTCTATTTTCTTCCTAGTTCCTTTTTAAAACAGAAGATTGGGGGTGGGGATGTAGCTCAGTGGTAGAACACATGCTTAGCATGCACAAAGTCCTGGGTTTAATCCCCAGTGCCTCCATTTAAAAAAAAATCTGTTCTTAAAACAGAAGATTGTACTGTAGATTTCATTCAAATGTAAATTTCAATGTTGATAATTGGGCTATAATTACGTAAGGGTAAGGCTAGATATTTCCATAGACAAAACAGTAAGCATATATAATTCTTTTTTTTTTCTAAATATATATTTATTTCCCTCCAATTTCTGCCCAATGATACCTTCTCTACTGTTTTCCAGACATGAAAACACAAGGAGAATATCCAGATCCGAGGCTGTCTCAGGTGATGTACATCAGGCTCCTTGTAAATTCTGTGCTGGTCCAAGCCACAGGTAATCCTGAAATGGGAGTTGAATGGTGAAAAGCACTTACCCCAGCACTACAGGCTGTCGTGGACCCAACTCCTGGAATGTGGCTGGTGTCACTCTTGTAAGGGTGTCCAGGGAGGCAAGGCTGTTTATGGAGTTTGCGTGTTGCTCTCCTCCTTCCTGGCATAATAATATAATCCTCTCTCCAAGGCCACTCTCTGTAGTTTCTATGAATAACTATGAATTGGATTTATGTCATCATGTTAAAAAAGTGTACTTTGTGATTTCTATCTCCCCCCTTTGCCAATAGACAGCTCTCTTACTTCCACTCTAAAGGTTCCCTTACTACACCAACAATGCCTTTGACATGAGAGTAGCTGAATTGTAAATGCTGTTCAAAAACGCATGGCTAGGCTGGGTCAAAACCAGGAGCTTTTTTATTCATTTGCCACTTCCTGACTCTCCCAACTGTAAGATGAAGCTGGACTAATCTTTTGTTCCCCTAAAGCGTAAGGTCCTCAGATATACCGATAATAAGGGACTTATTAGGAACATTTAGTAGATTCTTTCAGGAAAGATTCTTCTTATTTGCAGAACACACCATTTTAGTTTATTCAAACAAGAGGTCTTTGTTTGAAAGGTAGAGTGAAGAGTATTATACTGTCAAGCATTGTCCTGTAAAGGCAAATGAAGCAAGAGAGAAGATGGGTGAGAGGAGAGAAAGGACCGGAAACACTGGGGATTCCTAGCAAGAGGGAGACCTGCTAGAAGTAAGGGTGGAGGTTTAGTAAGAAAAATGTGACTCTTACAGAGAGAAGGAGGTGGTTACTCCTTCTGGTGTGACCAATGCATGTAGAGCATTAAATTTCTAAATCCATGGCTTAAGAAGGATCCTCTTGCTAGGTTTACTGGTTTCATCCTATTTAAAACAACTTCCTTTTCCCAGAATCTTAGCTGAGATGATGGGGAGAACCAAATGAAATTAAGAGCAATGCTAGATAAATCCTATTGTATAACAGGCAAGTGCTGTCCATTAGGAAAGAATCCAGTGGGATCTATGAAATGGAGAGGATTAAAGACATCACTCAGCAGTTAGATCCTGTTTTAAGATATTCTGAACTGTTTGTTCTGTGCCAGCCTGTGTTAGGCTCATGAGATGCACAGAGGAATAAATAGGGCCTTTTCTACTGAGGAGTCACTTACTATTAGCTTATTAATTGTTGATTAAGGAAGCCTTTTCCTCTCCTTGAATGACCCCTGCTCCTTGTTGGCTCCCAACATGTGACTCTCATTTGTGACTATTTCTATTCTCCTTGAGACTATTTTAGATTGTCAGAGAGAAAGGGTCCTTTTCTGGTGGATATATGAACCACTACAGCCTTTCTGGAAAGCTATCTGGAAACATCTATTAACATTAAAAATACATATTACTTTTTAATCCAGCAATCGCACTCCTGGGAGTTCGTTCTATAAAAACAAAGCCAATATATATGCATGTATGAGCAAGATGTGGCAACAAGAACCAGGAACAAAGTGATTGCCACCGAATGTGGGAGGGCTGAGTAAACTGTGGTAGATGTGCACAAGGAATGTTACTTTGAAGCCATTAAATAGAACAAATTAGAGCTATACCACTTGGCTGGGAAGGCTTTCCATGACCTGACTTTGCAAAGCAGGCAGGGAATCTCAGTGCGCATGTGCATAAAGATATTTAAGTGAGCAGGGAGAAAACATGGAGGGCTATGCACTGGGTTGTTCATATGAGTCACTTGTAGATGGGTAGTGTAGATGAAAAAAGGAAAGGATGAAGTAGGAGAAGATGGATAAGATATTTTTTAAAGGCTGCACTGAAAATATGACCCAACACAATGCCAGCTAGGAAAAAGTCCTGCCACCCCTTCACCCTCCAAAAAAACAAACACCAAAACCAAAAAACACTTGAATCTCATAGAGCCTGTACATCCAGTTACTAATTTATAGGAAATACAGAGAATAGAGAAAACAAGTTAAAACTATTCCCTGAGAGTCTAACCAGCAAGCCAATGGGGGAATTCCAAGACAAAACAACTTGATTTATTCTCAAACTACACAAAAACTAATCACCTATACAAAAAAGTGGAGAGGAAATCTACTGGTTAAAGGAAACAGAAGATATAATAACGAATTGCAATGTGCAGACCTTATTTGGATCCTGATTCAAAGGAACGTACTTTCAAAACAATAATAAAACCATTTATGGCAATTTTAATGAGATAGCTGGAAATTTAATTAATGGTTAATTGATTATATTAAGGAATCTTTGTTAAATTTTCAGATATGATGATGGTATTATGGTTCTCAGGAAAACTGCCTTTATCATTTAGGTTAATTACTGAAATACTCATGGATGAAATAATACAATGTCTGGGAATTGTTTCAAAATACTCTAGGAGTGTGAGGAGTGAATGAGAGTGTGACTGGGCCAGGAGTAGTCATGGGTTGATGGTGGAGCTGGTGATTTGTACATGGGAGTTCAGGATACTAATCGGTCTCCTTTTATGTGCGTTTGAAACATTCCATTATAAAAAGTTAAAAATATGATAAAACCACACTTTGTTATTGATATAAAATTTTTTACAAATGTGTGTGTATTTTTAAAAGAAATTAAGTAAATTAAAAAGAAAGGCTGACTTTGAGATACACTATATCTATTTGATCAATGTTCTCTTGAATTAAAGTTCAAAACTGAATAAAGCAATACAGAGGAGGGAGACATACTGAGATTAGCTTTGGGTCTCATAACCTGCGTCTGAGATGAATATCTTGTTAAGAACAGACTGCCCCCCTCATGGAAGGTATAGTTTTGCTGTAGGCTTTTTTGCATTTCTAAATATGCTTTCAAAATTTCCCTGCTCCTTTACCATAATGATGTTTAAAAAGTAAGATACCTCGCTGCTATTTTATAAAAGGCATCAATGCTTTCCCTATGATTATGGAGTTGGGCCTGTATTTGCAAGGCAACAGCACCCAATGTCAGTTCAAATATTTTGGCTCTTAATCAATTAAACCCAATCTGGCCACATGTATTTCTTATGCAAAATACTTTGCCAGGTGGTATGGGAAATACAAACAACATGGAACACAAACTTGGCCATCAAGAAGTTTACAGTGTCTGGAACAATGTCACTTTTAAACATAAATAATCTTTATCATCTAGATGCACTGGATTAATTTAGTTTGCAAGATTTACTAACACTATTCTATTGACTGAAATTTGTGAAATGTTGTTAACCTTTCTGCTTTTCGGAATATAATGTTCTTGTCCTGCTTGAATACAGTTAAGTAATCTTGGCATTTTGATGGTTGCTTATTTTAAAACGTGCATTATTGATTTGAAAGCAAACTGCCTATTAGCTAATTTGAGTGCAAAACATTACATGCTGGGAATGGCAATGTTGTTATCGAAACCTACCAAAAATAAAGGATGCATCATCATCATAGCACCGAAGTTGGTTGGCTGTTGGCACAGAAAATGGCCCATAGTGAGATACATCTGGCCTAATAAAGGTTAACTTCCCAGCTATCAGTGGCCCTCTGATGTGATGTCAAACATTTGCTAAGTAAGTGTCCCAAGTATACTTTGTGCGTAATGTTTAGAATGTACAGGGAGTGTTTAGAATATTCTGGCTGACAGCTTCTCCATGCAGGGGAACCTAGTTTCTCCAGGTCCTCTCTGAATGGGGAGACTTTCTTTTGCTGAAATGGGGCTGCAGAACTTGGGTTTTGACTTTGTTCCACTTTTACGAAGTTTTGTTTAACATTTAAACAAAACCCCAGTAATTCCAAGAAAAATATTTTTACTATTATTTTTCATTAGTTTTGTTAAGTGAAAGTAATTTAGTCTCATCAGAGAAAAAATGGGGAAAAAAGCAAAAATTATTTCTTATTTAGCAAATCACAGTAATACTAACAAACTTTAGTTTGCCAAGCACTACACTTCAAGCATTATCAAATTTAATCCTCATGACAGCCCTAACAGTTATTAAACTATAAACTAATTTTAGTTGAGAAAACTGAGGCTCAAGAGACGTTAAATAATTGATCAGATTTAGTTACCTACTTGTTCAGACCCAGATCTGTCTTACTTCAGAATCTATAACATTGTACTTTAAATCACATTAAAATTTAGGGTGTATTCATTTTTTTCTGTGTTTGTGTGTCTCCATATTGTATTTATCATTATTATTTTTATAAAACAGTGTTATATGTATTGTAGGCTGCTTTCTAAAAATTTTGCCGTAAACTTACCTCAAACACTTTCTGACATCGATAAATTTTCTTTTGTTATTGATTTTTTAAAAATAGTTGTATTAGAAGTGAGGGCTCCATAGCTCAGGGATTAGAGCACTGGTCATGTAAAAATAGTTATATTGGATTCCACCGTATAGATTTGCTTGGCTGACCTCCTATAATTGGGCATTTAGATTGCTTCTAATTTTTCATTATCATGAATAATGCTCTGAAGAGCATCTTTAAATGAATGTTTTTGTACACATCTGATTTTTTACTTAGAATATGTTCCTAAAATTTAGGCACATTTATATGGTTGATGTTTGTGGTAGATTGTTTCAGTAGAGGAGAGCCTCCTTATGTTCATGCCCTTGTGTATAGTCCTTTCCGATACTGACTCTGGGTTTGCCACGTGACTTGTTTTGGACATTGGGACATCAGCAGTAGTGATTCAAGGACAGGTTTTTAAAAAGAGTGCACTGGAGCCTACCCTCTTGTAATGCTGCCGCCATATAAAGTCTGGGCTAGGTTGCTGGAGTCCTGTGGCACAACATTACCTTATTTTATTCAGATACCAGCCTGCTCACACAGGATCCAACAGTACTTGAATAATACACCAAATATAATCAGATGTTAAAGACTGGTCCTTTAACATTATGCCAGTTATGCTAAGCATGCCTGTGATCTCACTGGTACAGGGCCACAACCATACCTCAGTGGCCACCAAACCATTCAGTATAGTTTCCTTAACTGCAGTCTGTTTCCAGCTACCAGTTTGAGCACTACTCTACGCAGTTGTAGAAATCTCAGCAGGGGTTGGAGAAACCAGTTCAATCCCAAAGTTGAGCCAAATTATGGCTAATCCAGGCTTCAAGTAAGTCACAGCAGCATTTTTTAGCACCAGAGCCTTCTCAGTGATGTTACAGACAAATTGTCACCTTGAATGGTTGACCGAATTAGGTATAGGTATTTCACAAAGCTGATAATAAGAAAGGGATCCAGGAAGGAGACATATGGAGGAGAGCAGAGCTTAATGCTTTAACAGTGGATTTGAATTGGCTGTGACACATCAGGAATTGGACTGAGGGAGGAGAGGGAAGTTGGTAATCACTTAGGTGGGGGACCACTCAGAGAAGTGATGAGAAGTCACTGGAATGAAGATTTGAGATGAATCATGGAGGAGTCAGTTGAGCTATCTCTTCCTCCTTTTCTTTTCTTACTTATTTTCTTGGATCATTTTCTGAATTCCCTATGATAAAATCTCCAGAATGTATACAGTTGTGTGCATGTGTCTGTGTACGTGTTTGCCTCTACCTCCCTGAAAATTAATGATGCAATGTAATTTCTGGAGCTATCTAGGAACAGAAGGAGTATCAGTTAGCATATATCTAGCTGCATATGAAAGAATATCCTGGTAACGATGGCTTAAATAATAAGAGCAATGATTTCAGAGTACGTGAAATCTGGAGGCATTTGGTTTCAGGGTTGGTTCAGTGGTTCGATTATATCATCAAGGTCTAGACTCTTATCTCTCCATCCTGCTCTCCTCAGCATGTGGCTCTTCATTTTTTAGTACATCAGTCACCTCATGGTCACCAGATAAAATTTCTTAAGTTCTGACTTGGAAGGAAATAGCATGACTTAGAATATGAATTTTGCTTCCTCTTGGCATGCACCTCCCCTACACACACACACACATTCGTTTATACTAAAAATAAAGACATAGACAACAGTCCGGAGGAAAAAATAAAGAATTAGTGACTGCCATTAGTACATGCCCATACGTGACATGTGAGATGTTGAAATGCATTCCTGAGAATACAGGCAACCACCCACACATATCCAATAAGGAAGTGGAGATGTGGCAAGTCAATGAGTGTGGGATGGGCTGTGGTTTAAAGGGAAGGATGCTGATTGCATTCCAGGAGAGAAAAGTATGGACTCTTGACACCAGAACTGCTGAAACCCCTGGACTGAATTGGGAGAAAGTCTCTAGTGTTCCAGTAGCAGCCTCTATGTCTCTGTCAGTGTTGGATGCAGGTTGAATTTGGCTGCAAGTCCTTTGTTTTGCCATATCTCAGTTTGAGGTTTGATTCTCGGACCAGGGGTCCCTAGTTAATCACTCTCAATCATTGCTATTTAAAGTTGTGACATTTGCAAATGTGTGCCTAGACAAGTATCAGCGAGAAGCCATGAATTAGTGAATCAGGTCTAGATTGCTCGCTGTTTTAAAGCAGTGTTTCACAAGCTAAGTTTCCTGGTATTGTAAGGCATCACGTAGAGATAGTAAGAGCAGAACTGGGGAGTTCTCAACAGTCATTTGTAACATAGCAATAAAGATGATGTGTCTGCCTTCACTTTTCCCTCAAAGCTAAAAATAATTAGTTAACCAACATCCATCTTGATTGAAAAGCTTATAGAAATGCATCTTAGTCTCATGAGGCTGTTAGATTGCTGTCCAAAGGCTTGGTTGACTAATCTGGTAAGATTGCTTCCTTGTTGCCAAGGTATATTGTATTAAGAATGAATTGCAAAAAAAAAAAAAAAAAGAATGAATTGCCTTGCTTTAAGCTAGGGAGTAGTAGATACCACTCACACCTTATTTATAACGATTTGACATAGATTACTGTGAACTATGCTGGAATATTAACAACTACTCATGTCTTACCATCTCCATAACCAAGCAGGACCCTATGGGGCTTTCCTGGGACAAACCCCTCCCCCATATCCTCTACTGTAGCTCCTCTCTCAAGTACCCAGATAGTAGTATCTCATGCATATTTCCTGAGATTTTCAGATGCTAAAAGTCACCACCAAATGGAAGAAATTAACTACTTGATGATCTTGAGCACGTGGGACCCAGACCTTCTGGAGCCTAAGGATTGATCACCATCTACCAACTTGAGAATTATCCATAGCTAATCACATATCCTGGGGACCCCCCCCCCCAACTTGGCTTTTAAAAAGGCTCAGCTGCAACCCTTTGGGGAGGTCGGGGTTTTTTGAGCATGAGCCTTCTATTCTCCTTGCTCAGCCCAGCAGTAAACTTTTCTCTGCTCCAAACTCTAACGTATCGGTATATTTGTCCTCTCGTGTTGAGTAACAATTTTGGCGAAAAGCCCAGGAATCTGTGCCTGTGACTGGTCAGCCCCTACTGGGGGTATCCCCTTGAAGGAGAATTAATAAAATGGATGCACTTAGGCTAACAGATTGCTTATTCTTATGCTTGCTCTTAAACTGGTCAACTAACCTGACTGACCAGTTGCTATTCTCAGCTCCAGGCCCATTGTTGAAATGAAGCTATTAATTTTACTGTCTCTGCTTTATTCCAGTAATCAAAAGCAATAATCATACTTGGTTTCTGAGTTATTCTCCAGAGGGAAGGTCACGGAACTGTGAACCTTACAAACTAGCCTGAATTACCAAAATGACCACACCTTGGGCACTTACAAGATAAAGAGATCAAAAGAGGGACAACCACTATCCTGTATAGAATTGGTCACCTGGAGACACAATGTTCCCTCTGAATCTTATGAGAAGAAAATAATTCTATTGATTGTTATCAATGCTTTATTGTTTAAGCTATGGCTATATAATCACCCTGCCCCCATCCCCAAGATGAGCTCACAGTTTTGAAGGCACTAGCCTGCTGTGAGTCCCCTTTGACCGGCAAAGTAATACAGCTGTCTTTTTTGTTCTGTGCTTTAAGACCTTGTCTCTGATCTGAGTTTCAATTTGGCTCTTTGGGGAGGGATGAGGTGGGTTGATCTTTCGGCAACACCCTTCCCTGGGTCCCAAGAGCTGCTGGAGCTCACTTCGCGGGTGGACTGGGAGGGACTCTCCCTGACAGGCATTGGCCACCCCCGGCTTCAGTCTGTTTAGAGCCGAAAAGCGTCCAGAGCTGCGGTCCATATTCAGTGTCACCTGGGGGTGAGTGGCTCCAGCTCACCCAGGCTGGGAATTCTCTCCACTTCATTTGGGCTCCTTCCCACCGGAAAGTGAGACACGTTCTGGGCTCATTGCAAGCCACTCTGGGTCTCTTCTCTTTAAATAGCTGGGCCAGTCTGTTTGGAGGACTCCATCTGGAAGTTAAAGTGGAGTCTTTGGTGAGTAACAGGGCTCATTGTGAAGATACCAGGGTATCTTTCCCTATTGTGTTGGCTTTGCCTTTGGTTGGCATTTTCATTTTTAGGACTAGCTTGGTCATTCATTCAGCTTCTTTTCTGTTGGGGCATTGGTTGGGGTTCTCCCCTTTTGGATTAACGGGCTATTAGTTGGGAATCTCCCTTTGGGGGCTGGGGAAATGTGACCCTGAGAGACTGTTTTGAACTGTTGTTTGCTTGACATTGGCCATGAATAATTAAGTATGGATGATCAGAGCTCTGTTCTATCTTGTAGTCCTCCTAGGGCATATTTTACAAAACTGGGAGAGCTTCAGCTATGCTCCCATAAATGAAAGAAAATAATATTTTTAATTATAACAATGTGTGGGCTCAGTACTCCCTGAGATCTGTAGAACAATGACCCCTAATGGCTCTGCTACTATATCAAAGTGGGCCTTTTTTGCGATTTGGCTTTTATCTTGGAAGGGTGTGTTTGTGTGTGGGTGTGTGTGTGAGAAAGCAACTCTGTACCTGAGTCAAAATTTTGTTCTCTCTTCCTTGTTTGCTGAAGATGAGGCTTGTAAATGTGAATGAATGATATGTGTGTGTGTGTGTGTGTGTGTGTGTGTGTGTGTGTGTGTGTATGTATGTAGTTGTCTAAGGGATATTTGGGAACTGAAAAAAATCGCTGAAAATAGCCAAGATGATTGGGTTTTGTAAAAGCAGTTAGAGGAGAAATTTGCATTTCTCTTCCTGTGCTTTTGAGATGTAAATGATCTACCTGAGCTCTCAAGGGAAAAATAGACTATTTTTTTAAACTCAAGTGGAAAAACAGATCTCTGGTTCTGTCTTTATGCAAAAAATTAACTTGTAAGTGAGCTCTATTTAATTGACTTGAAAGTAAGCACTTACAGATTAAATACTTCTAAATATAAAAGAAACCGAGTAGACTTGAGTTCACGTGATCTGGAAAGTATTTAATATTGAGTTAATATCTGATATTAAAGCTAGCTTAAGCTTGTTGTTATAATCAATGCAGACATGTTTTTTATTGGATCTTGGTTTACTGAAGGTCAATAAGTTCATGTTTCTGTTTTAGAGTTTGTCAACAGAAAGAAAAATTAATTAACTTCGTATGATAAAAATTCTTGTAAGTGAATTAAATGCAAGTGAGATGGGAGCTTTTGGGTGAACTCCTTGGGAATGATTGTATTTTAGGAATGTCTACTGGGACATGATCTCTCCAGATATTTGGTAGCTTGAGATACTGGAGTTGTGCTGAATTAGGTCGAATGATGGAGGTTTGTTGAACAGCTGGGTCTTTCCCAAATGGAGTAAGATACTGAGGCATTCATTGCTGAGCATTGGCTTCCCTTTGCAGAGAAGCTAGAGTATTTAGGACTATTGATGGATGTGTTTGATGCCACTGTTAGACAGTTAGATAGAAATGAGTGCCAGGCAAGGGAAGAGGATGGGGAAGGAAACAACCCAGAAAATAGCAGTACACCTGAGCTCAGGATAAGGGGCTCCAAAAAACTCACTTTCTCTAAATGAAGGCCAGGAAAGAAGCTGGCTAGCATTGAATGCTGTGTCTGTGCAGTAGAAAGAAGGACCTGGATTAACTCATTATAATGTAATTAACATTGCATTTGAGCCCCCTCTTGTGGATTTCTCTGAGTGTATCATGGGTAAAAACATGGGTAAAAGAGATGGGCATACCTGAACACAAGAAACTTGAGCTGTCAATCAGCCTGAGCACTCAAAGAACCTGAGCCGTGAATCAATCAATCACAAGCTTATATCCTAAGCCAGGATATAAAAACAGGAAAAACAAAAGGGAGGTACCATTTTTCCTCTCTTGGCTTGGCCAACCCCCAGTTCTCGGGGTTGTACTATATTTTGCTGCCTTTTTGTTTCACTAATAAAATCTTGTTTATATCACGCTTTCTGTCTCTTGTTAAAAATTCTTTTTTGGGGGGTAGCTAAGAACCAAGGTAACTTTTATTCCCCTATTCCCAGTAACACCACCATGAGATATTTTCTATAAATAAGACACATTTTAAGAAGTTACTGTTGGTATTTATGTTTGCCAACGTGCAGAATGCTAATATAGGGGACGGTTCATTGCTGCTTGGTTTTGAAGGCGTATAAAGCAAATTAACAAACTGACTTTCCTGATGTGAAACTGTTTGCTGATTCATTCTTTGCTGAGAATAACTTTAATCCAGAGGCTGTGCTCCAGGAAGGAGATAATGGAGGCTGATAATCTCAGAAGAATGGACAGACCTTCCAGAGTTGCTCCTGAAGACTGATTGAGGTTAAGGGGAATGTAGCACCCTGTAAAACACCGATTGTTATCTATCACCTTTTCTGTTCTATCCAGTTTTTCTGTAAAACTTCAAGACCCCAATCCCAAGATGGGCTCCCAGTCTTTAAAGCACTAGCCTACTATGACTCCCTTTGCCTGGCAAATCAATAAAGCTGCTCTTTTCTTTGCTCCCCAAACTCTGCTTCCAAGTCTAAATTAGCTTTTCAGGCTACAGAGGCTGATTTTTTTAATCAACATATTTGGCACCCCAGGTGGGACATGAGGCCTCCCTCTTTTCTAAGAAGTGGATTTCTGCCTGAGCAGCTTGGGTCTGCTGCCTCTGCAGCTGATGCTCTGGAGTACAGAAATGGGAACAGGAGAGACCAAGCCTCAGCAATTGCCCAAGTCTCTTCTCCGGGACTCCTGCTTTCCGGCCCAGCCCAGACCTTTGACTGCTGATGCATCTTTGGGAGAGAAAAGATCACTGTTGGGACTGTCTCGACTTCTTAGCCAAGACTAGGGTAAGTATCCCGGTGACAACTGAGGCCCCTTGACCCTGTCCAGGGATTGCCCTGGCAGAGTGAAAAATCCCCATCTGTTGGGATCCCCTTCTTTGAAAGCAACTCCCATATGAATGGGTGCCAATTGGATAGGAGTTCATGGGCTTAATGAACTTGGAAGTGCGCTTTACATTTGTACTTGTATTTTGAATTCGTGCTGGCATTTGTCATCTGTAATCTGTTATCTGTAAAGCCTGCCTTTGTGATCTGAAAGTTCAGTCTGATGCTTACACCACTACTAAAGTACCCCTACTTAAGAGACAAGTATTGAGGGAAAACAAAACCTTTTTCTGGCCTCAAGGGAATGAAGTCATTCTAGGAAGAACCTACCTTTCTATGCCTTTGAAATGCAAATATTCTACCTGTCTTCTTCAGGAACCCTAATCTCTGCCACCTTTTTAAAATGCAAATTTTGAGAAAGAGGGTAAGTAATTTGGAACCTGGCTTGTCAAGGACAAATAGAAATCTTAAATGTCTCCCACAGAAGTTAGTAAAAAATGTTTAGCTATCTAGACAGGCAGCTTTGATTTGTTCCAACTGCCAGAAACCCAATTTGAATCCAACCTCTTGTAATAAGTTTCTAGACAATGAAATTGCTTTAGATCAGATATTATCAGAAAAGAAAGACTTGTATGTAGTAGTCAGTAGCTCCTGTTATGTATATGTAAATACCAAATCAGAAGTTAGCATTAGATTACTGGCTACCTGGCTATAAGTCTCCCCAAAGTGACAAACCTTCCTGAGAGGTCATGGTGATTTGGAGAGATAAAATGAATAATGACAGTAAAGGGAACCCAGGGTTCCTGGAAGTTTTAGGGACCCCAATAACTATAGCTTCTTGGGAACTCTGGGTACAACTGAGATAAGAGGGAAGGGGGCAGGGCACAGCCATTCAAGGAATGACAGCAATTAACACAAAAATGGTGGAAGATTCAGCCCCATTTGGCCTTGAGGATTAAGATGGTGGCAGGTTTGACTTCTAGTAGACCTTGAGCTTCATTATATGCTCATTGCAACACATTAGCATGATAAATAACATGCCCACAGACGCCATGAGAGTCCCAAGGCTAGTCACAAAAGGTCAAAGAGTGGGTGGTGGCCCAGTTCCTGGGAATTCCAGCCCCTTCCCCAGGCTAGTTGGAATAGTCCTCCCACTTGTAGGCACGTGAAGCTACAGAGCCCATAAAAACTGGCAACACTGCCCCTGGAGGCCTCTTTTTGCTCCCTCATCTTCGGACAACTAATTGGAGTCTCAATTAGTGAATTTCTTAATGGGCATTGGAGCCACCTACTCTGTTCTCAATTGTAAATTAGCCTCTTTAAGCAAGACCACCATTCCTGTGGTGGCAGTAAGCAGACAGTCATAGCACCGAAGTCTCTTTAATGTGAGAGACTTTAAGCGACAGCCAACAGAGGTCTCTCTGCCGAATACTAAGGTCTCTTTGAGGAGGAAAGCAGTGTTACAGAACTGAATGGCTTAGATGTTTTACTTTGCCTCACAAGGGGAACTTGTACTGTGTTTCACACAGCTGGCCTGTTGTACTTTTACACCTGATGAATCTGGACATGTAACCTTACCTTTGAATGATGAGATCTCAAATTCAGGATGAAGGACACGCTGAGACCTATGCATCAGAAGTGAATATCAGCGTCTCCCACTGGTTTTGGGGTGCCCCCCGTGATGCCCAATTCAGCAGGAAGCAGCTAGAGGAGAACCATACCGATATCCCTGTTTCCGTAGAAATGGAAAAAAGTGAACTAACAGTGGGGATTTGAAAGAGTATAAAGCAAATTAACAAACTGACTTCCCTAATGTGAAACTGTTAGCTGAGTCATTCTTTACTAAGAATAACTTTAATCCAGAGGCTGTGCTCCAGGAAGGAGACAACAGGGGCTGATAATCTCAGAAGAATGGACAGACCTTCCAGAGTTGCTCCTGAAGATTGATTGAGATTAAGGGGAATGTAGCACCCTGTAAAATGCCCTGACTGTTAACACCTTCTCTGTTCTATCCAGTTTTTCTATAAAACCTCAAGACCCCAATCCCAAGATGGGTTCCCAGTCTTTAAGGCAATAGCCTACTATGACTCCCTTTGTTACGCAAAGCAGTAAAGCTGCTCTTTGTTCCTGAAACTCTGCCTTCAAGCTTTTCAGGGTGCCGAGGCTGATTTTTCAGCAGTAGTTTTCACTAGAAATTAAGGTTTTTAAAAGGATTCTAATCTAAATGTGTCATTAAAGCTGCTAAAAATAAGGGAAACATTGCAGTATACAGTAGGAAAGCAGGATATACGTTTTGATTGAAGAAAGGCATGAGGAATGGAGTTGCATTTTGTTAAGGGAGAAGAAAGAGATTTGTTGATTTGGTGCTGGAGCTGATTGTTTCTGGATGGGAAACAGACTAGGGTGGGATACAGAAGGTTGCGGAGGGTTTGTGGAAAGGGAGCCCTAAAAAGAAGTTTTGTGCATGTTCGGGCTGAGATCAGATTACATGTAACTAGGTGAATGGATTTTGTTATTAAAAGTAGGCTGGTGCAAGACTAGATTTGGTTCCTCTCCGTTAAGAGAACAAGTTTACTTAGAATGCTTCTGATAACAGATTGTGTGAAACTTTTTGATATTTTTGGCAAACTTCCTGTGAAATTCTAGTTAAAGTTCTTTTGACTTCAGCTAACTTTGGGATGCTTCAGAGGGCCCCTGAGACATCCCCGAGAAAAACAGTAAATTAACTAGGATTGTTGGTATATGTAAATTACATGGGAAGCACTGTCAATGAGTGATAAGCCTCCTCAGATGATATGGTATATGGATACATGTCGTTAATGTGGATAATCTTCTAGAAGCCATGTAGAGTTTCTGGGGTTTGGACGTGTCCTGGTATCATGCTGTCAGTCATGCTGCTGGTTGTCCTGCAACGCTGTGCGTCACAGCAGGTTGATTGAGCTTCTCTGTCGAGGGTATGTGATGGGATCTTTTGCCTTGTCTTTTTGGGTTTTCTGTCATTCGTGGACAGTTGGGCTGATGCTTTGCAGGGCTGCTTCGTCTTCAGGAGGATTCATGGGAGGAACTAGTGACACGTGCAGGCTTCTTTTTGGGCCATGCTACTGAACTGGGCAACATATTTAAAGGGTCTAGTGAAAACTCTGATTTCATAAAGCTGTTGTTAAAGGGGTTTGATGGCGTAGGATTGAGTGAACTGATGAATGTGGTTATATATTTTTTTGGTTGTCTGAAGTATTACTGGCTTTTGATCTGTGTCTTCTAATTGAACTATTCACCAAATGTTTGTTTCCCTATCAGTATTGCCCCCAATGTTTAAGATAGAAAGGTAATTTTATAATGGACTTGTCAGAATATAACTACTCCTGATGTATAACAATGCTTGCTTTAAGTCTGTTGCTAAAAGCACATGTATGATGTGTGTAACAATTGTGTATCTGTGATAAAATGTATGGCCTATAAAGTGTTTCCCCATTAACATACCTCTGAGCCTGTTCAGGATATCTGATTAGCTTTCCCCTGATGTGGATACCTAGGCAAATACAAGGAAGGCCTAGCACTGAGGGTCATGATCTGAACTTGGGGCAGGAGCCACCAGCAGCATTGAGAGACAGATATTTTCATTATCACTGCTTTCTATTGAAACATTAGTAATCAGAAGAGGAAATGATGAGACAATGTACACATACTGAGATATAAAGAAGTCATTCTGGCTTATGCATGGTTTGACTTAAACTTTACTAACCAAAGTGGCCTATTTTATGGCCTTTTGGACATGCATTATACTTCTGCTTTGGCCTTGAGAAGGGAAATACATCTGAAGGTCCGAGTGGAGTGGCTGTGGTTTGGATGACCGGGAACTGGGCAGCCATTGTGGTTTGATTTCAGTCACATTCCTGTATGTTGAGCACTCTGTTTTCTGGGCTGTGTCATATTTAGGATGCTGCCGGCCATTGTCAAAGCAGTGTTTGCTAGCAGGTGGCAGCTGCAACCTTATGACCCTAAGGTTTCCTTTTATAACTGTTAAGTTTTAGACAATAAAATTGCTTTGGATCAGATGTTAGAAAAACAGGAGACGTGTAGTGGCCAATAGCTCTTGTCATATATGTTAATATCACATTAAAAGTTAAAACCTACTCAAACAAAAAATGAGTGGCCACCTGGCTACAAGTCTCCCCCAAAGTGCCAGGTCCAGACTGGTTTTGAGGCTTATTCTCCTGAATTCCTCAGGGAATGAGATCTTAATCATACAAGACTTGGATCCAGGACTTGGAAGTCAGGAATATTTCCAAGTCAGTGTCCATTCCCCAAATCGAGGTAGAACTACAGCCCATTTCAGCAGAAAGTAGCCAGAGCAGTCATTGCCCCCTTCTCTGAAAGATTTGGAGAGAGATAAAACAGGATTGGAGATTGAAACTGAGTTCCTCTACTGAGTTTATAATTAACCTCTTCTTATCCAACCCCTGTTCTCACTGAGGTGTTTCAAAGAAAAGGGGTATTGTAACTGAGTAGGACCCTATGGGGCCTCCCTGGGACAGACCCCCTATATCCTCTGCTGTAGCTCCTCTCTGAAGTATTCAGATAATAGTATCTCATGTATATTTCCTGAGTTTTTCAGATGGAAAAAATTCCACCAAATGGAAGAAATTAGCTACTTGATGATCACAAGTAGGTAGCCCCTAGACCTTCTGGCACCTAACGACTGATCACCATCAACAAATCTGAGAATTGTGCACGAGCTGATCACATACTCTGGGATGCCCCTCCCTCACCTGGCCTTTAAAAAGGCTCCGCTGAAACCCTTTGGGGGAGTTTGGGGTTTTGGGGAGCCTGAGCCATCTGTTCTCCTTGTTCAGCCCAGCAATAAACCTTTCTCTGCTCCATGCTCCAATATTTCGGTTTGTTTGGTCTCACTGTGTGTTGGGCACAATAACTTGTGTTCAGTACCACCTCCTCTTCCATCCCAGTAAAGGAACGGTTTCCAGAACTGATAGATGACTTTAAGAAAGGAGATGTCTCAGCATTTCTGATTCATTACGTCTGGGCATGCCCCAGATTTTACAGGTAATGCTGCTGCTGCTGGCCTAGTCATCACACTTGAGAACCACTGCCCCACTTGACCACACTAGCACCGTCCACTACTGCTCTCTTCCTGCTACTCCAGCCACACTGACTTCCTTGTGGTTCCTCAAACAGACCAGGGGTTCCCCTGCTCCAGAGATTTTGCATTTGCTGTTTCCCCAGATACTTCCGTACTTTCTCCCTTATATCAGCTCATTCCTCCTATGGCACCTTCTCCAACCACCTTATTTAAAATGGCAACACTTCCCCCCACCCCGACTCACATACACACATTCACACATACACATACTCCTATCACATCCTTTTCCTGCAATGTTTTCCTCCATAGTATTTGTCACCCTCTGACATACGTATTTTACTTACTACCTACCCCCTCCCCTCACCAAAATATAAGGTTCCTGAGGGCAGGGGTTCTCATCTGTTTTTTTGCTCATCCCTGTGTCTCAGAGGTGAGAACAGTGTTTGGCACATTGTAACACTCAAAAAGTAGTTGGTGTTTTAACTGGAGGACAACAGAGACTCACAATTCTATGTGTTTCCAAACCATAAACCATAAAGAAAACCCACTTAACTGTGGAAACAGAATAGGAATGATTAACATGGTATTCACGTGGCCCAGGCTATCTCTGTCATGGGGCCAGAGTTGAAGGAGCAGAGGAAGATGCTGTTAACCCTCCAAGGGGCTCTGGATAGGGCACAGCTCTGTCTTCACTTCTCATTGACAAGATGAGGTGGTTGAATGAAGTATCTGCAATGTCATTTCCAGCTCTGAAACTCCAGGCTTTATCTTCCTGTAGGTCTACATGCCCCACAAAGGGAAGTCTTAGGACAGTAAGACCAGTGAGACTCTCTGCTCTGGTTTTGAGTTGACGGTTTTCTCCTGAGCATTTTTACTCTTTGGCTGTTGTCAACAATTTCACCGCAACAAAGTTAGCAAAATTCTATTGAGAATCTTCTCCCAGTCAAAGCTACAACTCCATAGCTGGGCTGCCTTTTTGGTTTTGGGTAAAGTGAAGTTCTTTTCCTTGGGTCCTAACTGGTGCCAAATCCAATATTACTTCATTTGTTTTGCCTTAGAAGTCAACCCACCCCTGTGATTCTCAAACCAGTTCAGTTAGGGGAACATCTAGAAATCTTCCTTGTCTTTGCTGACCTTGGTATTTTGAGATTTTTAACATATGAATATAATAATATAAAGAATTGGGGGCTAAATCACAAACCGTCTGCTATACAGATACCAGTAGAGACAAACAGTAGTGGAGACCGAATTTCGAAGAAAAATGTGTGGCAGAAAAATTTTTAATTGAGAAAATCTGATCTAATTTTCTGCAAACTGAGAAGCACTGGCCCATCCATGGCATTTCAGAATATGAGGTGAAGAGGGTTAGCTTAGAGTGGACAAGGGTGAAGGCTCTGGACCTACGAGTTGTAAGACCTTGGATTGAATATTTGACCTCTCTGAGCTTCAGTTTCCTCCACTATAAAATAATGGAATGATGATGTAGCACCTAACTCTTACGGTTATCGAGGAGTGTAAGTAAGGTGGTCCAGGTTTAACTCTTCAGTTGAGCCAGGTACCCAACAAGGGCTTGAGCAACACTGGCTGTTATTATTCATCACTGAAGGCCATAGTGAGATACCTTTAGGAAGGGATTAGCTCAGGCAGGGAGGGAGAAAATACAGAAGCATTTATGAAGATGGAAGGACCAACAAGAAGGGAGAGAAACAGATATGGATGGCAGCACTAAGCCGCTGGAGAAGCTGTATGTGTTTATTTGACTTGGATTTTTGTTAATTTGAACCTTTAAAAAAAAATCATTAATCTCTACTTACACAGGACTTCATCTGGTGGGTAGAGCCTGAGGTTATTTACTGTTCAGGCTGGGGTACAAGGGTCATCGGAGCACTCAGAGTTTTGAGCAAAAGGCTATTTCAGGTGTTCTTTGAGGTTATCTGTCTCCGTGAAACTCGGGCTGGGTCAAGAATATCATGGGCCTGCCACTTAATGATTTTCCAAGAGTAATCTTTCAAATTTAGGATGAAAATTTTTTGGTTTTTTTTTTTAAGGAAAGGTTTTTAAAATTTTTTTCTGCCTTTTTGTATTTTTAAGTAACATTTCAAAATGGTGTATCAAAAGAAGAATTGGACACGGCCAGTTGGACACCTTCTTGCTGGGCACCCCCTGCTGGCCTCTCTCCTCTCCTGCAAAGCCAACTCAACAATCCCTAAAGCCTGCTGACACCCACAGAGAGCTTCTCAAGTGCACTCTGTATTTGGAGTTACTGTTTTGAGCATGTTCAACCTTTCCTCACATGTCACTGAACTCTGCTTGGGCTGGCCTTCAGGGCATTGACCCTTAAGCAAATAGATAGTGTTCTCAAAAAAGCTTGAATTCTGTTCAGTGCTTTACTATGATGAAAACTAAAGTTGGAAGAGGTTGTAAAACCTTTTGACTCTCCGCAGTGGAGTCCATTGTTTCTTCATTCTTCAAGTTCATGTCCACAGGTAAGTGACTTACACTGTCTACAGCATTTGAGGACTATGTTCTGCAAGTCAGTTTCCTCTAGGTTTTTGTGGGGTGTTGTGTTTCTGATTAAGTAAAAGCTGGCCTCTCATTATGCGATAAACAATATTACAAGGCTTGGATAAGAACTTGTGGAACACATTCATGATTTCATAATATTATATGTAGGATGACTCTTGGTTGCTTGGTTGCTGTCTCATTTATAGTTACACTTTTTAATGCATCAGTTCTCTTCAGAATGCGTATGTGTGTTTGATAAGTGGGGGGGATGTGGTGCAAATGGGTGAAAAGACTGAATAATCTGCCCAATGTAAAAATGCTAGTGAACATTTTAAACGGGGCTTCATAAAAGCACAATTCTGTTGGCACTGACCATCACAGATCTTACCTCAGGAAGCTGGTGCTGGTCTAACACAGAACTATACTGATGCCATTCTCCTAGTTTTCAATAATTTAGATAACTGAAAAATATGAGCTCTGGGTTCATGGCTCTGGGCAGGGAGAAAGTTGGTTTCTAGAATCTAATTTCTGTTTTTAGGTTTCCCTAGCCGGTAATATGTGTTGCTGACGATTTGAACACAGGTCAAATATCAGTCACATTTAAGACTGGGAATTATGTGCAATATTTATAAATGTTCTGAGGGGGGGAATAGTTTTCTAGATGTGTTAGAGGCAGATTATGATTGTACCTAGGACTTTTATATTGGGATCTAATAATGGTTATACTTTTTGTTGTTGGGCATGCTAGGCACACACTCTACTACTGTGTCATACCCCCCCACCCTTATTATACTTTTAAAGTGTATTTTAAAGCTTGTAAATATTAAGTTATTTATAGGCTTTTTCTTAGTAGAGGTTCTTTCTGTGTGTAGCCACACCCCCACCTCATCCCCACACACACCCCCGACCACCCCAGACTTAGTTACCCTCCTACTCTGCCTTGTAACACTTCTGTAATTTTCTGTTTGATGCCTCCATCTCCCTGCCTAGGGGTTACCGTTTACACGCCCCTCCCCGCACTTGATTGTAAGCTCCTTGAATAATTTGTGTCCTACTACTAAGGGTAATGGTGACAAATACTTGCTGACAAATGCTGGAAATGGACTGGGAAATAATTTAGGGGAAAAAATTGCTCACTCTGTGGTTTTAAAAGACACTGAGATTGCTAGAAAAATGCCAAGTTTCATTGTAAGAATCAAGTAGTAGAGCTGTGTTGATTTATAAGGATGACAGAACTGTGCATGTGGAGACAAAGGATTGCTGGGAGTAACTCTGACCTTAAATTCTATTCTCTTCAAGATCACTTTAGTTCTCCATCTCAGCTGTGACTCTGGGAAGCAGGAATATCCGTGTGTCCCACGGGGATCACTGTGTGTTTCTTGTCCTTCTTTATCAGTTGTGGCCCTCAGGGCTGAAGGGGCCTCAGTTTCATCCTTCCCCGGGCAGCAGCTCCACATTGTTGACTCCATGACCTGTTACCCCGCAACCTGCTTATCTGCAAGGCAGTATTTACTTACTTCTTTGCATAAGTCAATATTTCTTTCCTCCTCTAGTGGTCCTTGGGAGAAATAAATCATTTGCTGAGCTTGATAATGACAAAGGTGCCCCTTCCTATATCCCTAAATGTCAGCAGTGAAAGACATTTTAAAAGTTTGTTTGTTTGTTTGTTTTAAATAGGAATTTGTGGCTTTGAAAGTGATTTGTAAATTCATGAGGAGCAAGAGCAGTTCTACTCTTCTCTGAGCAGCTCAGGGGCGGGAGAGTGTGGTGCTGGTGGCCTTGTACAATGTCCAGAAGGGAAGACTCCACAGGATAAAAGCCAGGGGGGATATTCACAGTGTGATGTGGGGTGGGAGAAGGCCACTTCACTCCTGAGCTTGGCCTCGCCCCCCTGCTGCCCCCCAGCTGCCCCCCAGCTCCCCAGAGACTGCTAGAGCATTTAGATCCCCTCCCCGTCTTGGCCTGAATGTGGAAAAACCTCAGCCTCTTCCTCCTGGATTCAGTCTAGGCAAGATCAACCTGCTTCAGAAGTAGTATCTGGGAGAAAACAAAATAGAATGCAGAACAAATCTCCCCAGAGAAAATTCAAAGCTGGAAATATTGGTGGAGTCGAGGAAAAACCATCTTCTAAAGTGACAGGAGCCTGGGCACCGCTGGCTCCACTCTGGCATTGCACAGCCTGTTTGCTTTGGTCAGTTCAGGCCCAGCTGCCCGGGAGGGAGATGAACTGCGCGTGCTCCTGGCCTTGGCCAGTGAGGGCACACCGCTGCGTGGTCTGGGGCATTTCTGTCCTAAACTCCATCTCCTGGTCTCTCTGGGTGTGGGCTGATCAGAGTGCTGTGTGTTTTTGAAAATATAAATTCGATCACATCATACCCTTTTCTTGCCTAACAGCCCTTATTTTGTATTGCCCTAGGTATAAGGTCCTAAGCCCTCAGTGTTAAGAATTATGAGGCCCCGAAGAATCAAGGAGCCACATCTCCAAGGCTCCTCACCCACTTTACCTCAGACCCCAGACATCCTTGGGTTCTTGAACCTATGTATTGATTTGAGTCTGGGCCTTTGCTTGAGCCTAGGATACCCTTCTGTCTCCTGTTCCCTCAGCTAACTTGCCCCATCTTCAAGGTCCCCATGCTAAAAGCACTGGTTCCAAAGCCTTACCCAACTCTCTAGACAAGGGCAGAGCTCCACCTGAGGGTCTAGGAGATGCCTGTTCTTCTCCTTTACTCACAGTCATCGTGCTTATTTCATTTGTGACACTTGTCTTCCCTGCCACAATCTGAGGAATAGGCAGGTTGGAGGGCTGGTATGCCATATGGTGTTTGGTTGGGCAAATCAGGTCCTCAGAGATTTCTTCCTGGGCTTCAGCCTGTCCTGAACTGCCCTCATAATATAGAAGTCTGCAAACATTCCTGTAAAGAGCTAGAAAGTGAATGAGGTGTGGGAGGGAAAGTGTGAATAGTCCCTGTCGCAGCCACTCAACTCTGCCATTATAGCACAAAAACAGCAAAGGACAAAACAAGACAAATGGGCATGACTGTGTTCCAGTAAAACTTTACGTTAAAAAACAGGCAGTGGGCTGAATGCCCTTATTGTTGTGTCCTTCAGCCTGGAAGTTTCCTAGCTCCTGGGAGAACTATTCTTATCCCAGTCTCTTCCTCCCTCCCTCTCACCCCTTGTATCCTGCCTTCCTCTCCCCTTTTATTGTCTCTTTCTTTCTTCTCTCCCTCACACTATCAGTAGCCAATTGATAATGTTGACCCAGGCTTCAGTGAAGGTTAGCCCACTCATCTGTTGCCCCAGGCTGGTGTCTTGAAGTCACACTAGCAGTCTTGGTGTAGTGGCCCGCAAGGGGCACTGACGTTTTGGACCCTCAGGATCTTTGATTTGCTCCTGGCATGGCCTGGAGAACCCCACATCCTCCAGTTTCAACAGCCTCCACCTCCTGTGGCACTGCCCACTTAGCTCCTCTCAGGTCTGTCCGTGTCCCAGGCTCCCTCGGGTGACCCGTCCGGGTGCTGCTCTCCACCTCTTCCCTCTCCTCTCTGGCAGCTGTCTTCCAGAATGGTGTTGCTAATGTTCTAAGGTAGAAAGATCCTTGATATGCCTACCCATAAAGATCAGGAGACTGTCCTCTAATGTGGGTTTCTGTGTTGATAAGATTACACATTTTATCAAAAGAAAAAGAAAATTCAACCCTGGATAGTTAAACAGAAGAGCATATAGTATGCAGGTGAGAGACCGCGTGCCGTTTGGTGGACGGGGACACTAGTGTTGGCATGGGAAATTCAGAATTCTTGGACAATTCCATGATTAGGTGGCTAAAGTCTGCAGATCAACGCTTAGAAATCTTGATTTCCTACTTTTAACTCCCAGATTCTTTTAAGTTTATTGAAAGCCAGTGTTTCTAGAAGACCTCAAAAATTCTCAATCTGTTCCCAAAGAGATTTTTAAGAGATTAAAATAATTTATGATATAAAAAGGCAGAGTGAAGAGGAAATCTCTTGTTCCCTTACTTTCAACTCTGAGTTCTTTTGTATGGGTTAGAGTACAATTTTGTTCATGTAAATTGCTAAGAAGCCCTAATTAAAGCCTCCTGTAATTGTGATACCCAAGGACCTTTCACACACTTCAGGGAGCTCGAGAACAACTAGTTAGCTTAGATGCTAGAGATAACAGCTGAGAGAGTAGAATTAGATGGCGTTACATCTGCTTGTATTGATGGGGAAAGGTAATGTAACAAAACATAGCACTCTTACGTCATAAATGTACCAAGTGAGGAGGAGGCATGCTCTCACAGCCCTGTACAATAAATGTGTTTATCACTGAAAGCTAAATTCTTGCTATGTTTCCAGGGTTTCAGAGACTAGCAGAGGGGTCCTCCAGCATCTGCTACATGAGTTTCCCAGGATCTTATCTAATAAAAAGGGAATTAACCAGTGGGAGAAAACATGGTCTTAACAATATATCAGAGTTTCATTTTACGCTCATAATGATATGAGACTATTCATCTAACATCTAATTTTGGAAACATCGTTCCTTTGCCGGATAATACCATGAGCAAGGCCTTTGTTTATTCTTTCTGGTAATTTTGGTTTCTCATTGCAGTTTCCCAAACGTGGGGTTATAAAATTGTCACGGTCTTTGTGGATGCATGCAAGTAATCAACATTTTTAACACAATGGCCTTTAAAAGCCATCAGGGCCATGTTGGAGCTGGCCATAAGACAGCTAGCTTCCATTTCTGACTGAGCAACCAAGGCATGACCTATGGCACTGGAGGGTATACATTTTTGAAGTATAGCACCTTGTTATATTTTTGATCAGTGGACTACCAAAGTTCAGAGTGGTGCACTGAATGCTAAGAAGGAAAACAAAGGAACAGCCCCAGATATTTGGTAGCTGGCCTGGCACTCACAGCTAAGCTGTGTTGTTCTCCTATTAAAAATAAACAATCTCGTGGAATACTAACTGTATGAGTCAGGATTCTTCAAAGGAACAGAACCAATAGCATATATATCGATATGTAGAGATTGATTATGAATAATTGACTCGTGAGTGATGAAGGCTAGAGACCCAGGGAAGCCGGTGATGGTGTTTCAGTTCAAATCCAAAGGCCTAGGAACCAGAGGAGCCACTAGTGTTCAGTCCCAGTCAGCGTCTGAAGGCCCAAGCACCAGGAGCACCAATGTCCAAGGGCAGAAAAAGATGGATGTCCCAGCTAAAGCACAAGGGCAAGTTCACCCCTCCTCAGCCTTTAAAAGAAATTAATTAATTTTTAATTGAGGTATAATTGACATAACATTGTCTCAGTTTAAGGTATACATGTTGATTTGATACATTTATTTATTGCAATATGATTGTCACTGTAGCTTTAACTAATACCTCTATCATATCACATAATTATGATTTTTTTTTTGCAGTAAAATCTTTTGCAATCTCTCTCTCAGCAAATTTTGAAGTATACAACACAGTATTGTTGACTATTATCACTCTGCTTGCATTAGATCTCCAGAACTTACTCATCTTCTGGTTACAGATTTGTTCCATTAACAACATCTCCCCAACTTTCCCGCCCCCTAGGCCCTGGTAACCACCATTCTACTCTGTTCCTACAAGTTCAGCTTTCTTAGGTTCCACATATAAGTGGCATCATACGGTATTTGTCTTTCTCTGTCGGCTTATCTCACTAAGCATAATGTCCTCAAAATCTGTTTTCCATAGTGGCTGTACCAGTTTGCTTTCCCACCAACAGTGTGCCAGGGTTCCCTTTTCTCCACGTCCACTCCAACTCTTGTTATCCCTTGGCTTCTTCATGATGGCCATTCTAACAGGTGTGAGGTGGCATCTCATTGTGGTTTTGATTTGCGTTTCTCTGGTGATTAATGTTGTTGAGCATTTTTTCATGTGCCTGTTGGACATCTGTATATCTTCTTTGGAAAAATGTCCTTTCATTTCTCCTGCCCTCAGTTTCCCTGTCTTGTTCTATTCAGACCCTTAAACAATTGCATGATGTCAGTCTGCATTGGTGGAACATTATCTACCGATTCAAATGCTGATCTCTTTTGTAAACACCTTCACAGACACACCCAGAAATAATGTTTTACCAACTCTCTGGGCATCCCTTAGCCCACTCAAACTGACACACAAAATTAACTTCCCATCAACCTCAAAAGGTCACTCTGAGGCCAGGATAAAATGAGACAAAGCAAGGCCAATTCCTAATTCTGTCCAAACATAGGCAAAAGGAAGGTCACTGTGGAACCCACAAAATATCAAACATCCCTCTCTCTTACTAAAACCACAAAATATCAAACATCCTTCTCTCTTACTAAATGAGTGACTACTTTTTCTTCACCCAGTCATAAAGTTGCTCTGGCTTTCTGACAGCATCCAATGTGGAACAACCCCTACTTCCTTAGACCCTCTCCCAAATCTCTTGACTACAGCCTGAGTCCTATAATAGGTTCTTCCTAATACCCTCTTACTGTGACACCCCATGGTCCCCCACAGTGTGTTCTCCCTCACTGCTATGAGTAATAAATCCAGATTGTCAAACTACAGGTGTGTTCTTGGTGAACTTTGGCTGAAGGGCGTGAATTTTTGTTTTTGAGAATGTGACTTTTTAATAGTAAAATGGAGCTAACAAAAATCATTGTGTTCAGAAGGAAGTAAAATGCAAGTAAACCTAATATGAATCCTAATGTACAGAACTGCTAAGGAAGTAGAGAAGGAAAGAGAAGCGACTAGTTGGTTGATCAGCATTCTCTTCCTTAATAGAAAATGTGTGACAGATGACCCCAGAACAGTGGTGGAGATGGGGCAGAGGGGGCTTTGTCGCTAAGCTTGAAGGGCAAAGGGAATTTCAGCTGCCTTCTCCTTTTGTGCTCACTGATGTACGGACAGTTTCATGTCATTTTCCCACATGTCCTGCAACGTGGATTTTACCACCATCACAACTACTCCCTGAGCTAAAAGGTGGTGAAATCAGGGCCTGGAGAAAGGTGAAAAAACATATGCAACAACCTAGGGTAAAGCCACAGGCAGTACCAGGATCTGTGAAATTCTGAAGTTCACGGGCAAGACACTGCACCAATGGCCTCGAAATACTGCAAAATATTTGCACACCAGTGGAAAGAAACCTTTTTAAATGAAGAGCTAAGCCAGAAAAAACAAAGACACAAAAAAACTGGAGTCTGAATTTTTTAAAAAGTCTCATTTTAAAATTAGGAAATGCAATAACACAATTCTTGTTACAGTTGTTTTATTATTTTCTCATTATCAAAGAGTTCATTTTGCTTTTTGAGAAAAATAATTTGATTAAAGTTTCAAAAGTGGTATAACCAGCAACCATTACAATCTGAATGTAATACTGCTATATTAAAGAAATTTTGTTGTTGAACAAAAGAATTTTAAATTTGGTTTATTTAGTACTTTTTTAACTGGCCTCATGAATTACATAATTAAATAATGTTCCTCACTCTCCTTAATATTGAATTTACTTTTTAAAATTAATTTTTTATAAATCATGTTGATAGGTACCATCACCTTGATAGTACCTTTGATTGATATGATGTAATGAGAAGTGTAGTTTACCTCTGGTTTCTTTCCCAAAACACACAACCCCTGTCTAATCATGAAAACAGCGATAAACCCCAATTTAAGGGACATTCTATAAAATAATTGCCCAATACTTCTCAAAACTGTCATGATCATCAAAAACAAGAAAATTTTGAGAAATTGACATAGCCAAGAGAAGCTTAGGGAGATTCAATGACTTAATGTAGTATCTCTACATCTTCACAACACTTTGCACCATTGGATACTTAATCTTTGCCAGTATTTCAATGAATGATTTTAGTATTTATCACTGATCAGTACCCAAATTTATCCATTGGATTACAACATAATGCTTTTTCTAATTTTATGGGTTTTTAAACATCAGGAATAGATATTCATTTTTATTGAATACTTTTTCCACATCTCAAGATGATTAATTTTTTTTTTTTTACATTTGATAGTCATTGCATTCCTGGAATCAACACTGCTCACTATGGGTGCTTTTTGTTTTTTTTTTTCAGGAACTGCTATATTATATTGAGCATATTTGGCATTTTAACATTTCTTTCCAAAAGTAATTATAATTCTATATTTTTCTCAGAATGGTTTTGTTTGTCATGATGTCAGGGTTATACTTGTGTTATAAAATGAATTGGTAGCAGTTCCCCTGGTCCATGCTGGACTTGCCATATTCTGGATCTAGGGGCAGCATTTACAAAGGAGCACCGAAGCCTAACCGCCAGTATTGGTCAGCCTTACCAACCCAAGAAATGTCACCAGTTGGTTGTGTCCATCTAGTGGGTTTTATTTTTACTTGTTTAAAACAATCAATCAAGCAAATCCAAATAAGGAGAAAGAACAAATAAATAAGAAGCACCTATCCATCAACCAGCGAAAACCATCATTAATGGTTTGGGTTTATCTTTCCTAATAATTGGACTCTTTCATGGGGTTGTTAACCAATTTAAAAAAGTCTGCCTTTGTCTGAGATTGCTAGTGAAGGTTATTTCTTGAACTAAATTGCTGTTTCATTTGGCTACTTTGAAGAAGAGGAAAGAAGAGAAAAGAGATAATAATTGTAATGATTCTTTTGTTTTCTAGGGCTGTTGGAGGACTGCAGTTACCATGTCTGACTCAGTAATCCTTCGCAGCATAAAGAAGTTTGGAGAGGACAATCATGGTTTCGAGTCAGACAGATCATGTATGTAGTCTTTTTCTTTTACTGTCTCTTGTACAAAGAGAGGTGAGAACAAAAGTGGAACAAGCTAGTGAAGGTTCATGGAGCAGAGAAAAATCAACAACAATAAGTAGAACCATTACTAGGGTTATTCTTACACATGGCTGGGTGTTTCTCCCTAGACGCCATGTAATGGGATGTCTGAGTGCCAGGTAAGAATGCACAAAGCGTGGGTGAGTGAAAGCATCTCACCTTTAAATATCTCTTTCCTGGGTGGAGTAGTTTTGTTCCAGTACTGGCTATTATTCTTACCTTTATTTCTTATTGTTATAATTGATTATAGTAGTGAATGTTTAGTGAGCACTACTTCCTGAGAGGAACTGTACAAAGTCTCTGCTTGCCAGAGTGAGGTGATGTGGATGGGGGCCCGTAGCACCGATACCTGGTGGGTAGTGAGGGCAGATGATTCTAAGCTGCAATTATTACTTTTTTAAAGTCCTATGATTTTCCATTTTACAGAAGCTGAAACTGAAACTTGGATTCTTTTTTTAAACTTGGCAAAGATCACATGACTAATAATTAATGGAGGCCTAATTCTAATTCAGTTCTGATTCCTAAACCTAATCTCTGTCTACACTGTACTGCCTCTTTACTCTTAATTAAATTAAATTAAAATGCCAGGGGAACCAGGATGGGCTGTCCCGTGG
The DNA here is from genome assembly GCF_048564905.1 of Vicugna pacos. Taxonomy (NCBI): domain Eukaryota; kingdom Metazoa; phylum Chordata; class Mammalia; order Artiodactyla; family Camelidae; genus Vicugna; species Vicugna pacos. The sequence goes on along the minus strand of NC_132991.1, from coordinate 42,505,127 downwards.
TAATAGTTGACATTAGCACCTTGGGTTTCTTTCCCTGTGGCTTCCCTACACCCATGACCCTGAACCTCCCCCCCCCCCCCGCCTGCTCCCCTCCATCTGCTCTGACCTCTGCTGGGGAACATAATATGTGGCTCCAGCCTATGGCTTCTACTGGCATGGGGGTGTCAACGACATCTTATTGTCTGGTTGATTTGTGATCTGTATTTTAAAGAGATAAATCCTGATGTTTCTAAAGAACCAAACAATAAATAAATACCCATTTTATTCAGTAGTACAAATAAATCAGATTTTCTTTGGCTAATTTAGAAATGTTGGGCTTCAGTTGACCTTCAGAAAATAAAATGATCTCATTTTCTGGAGAAAAGTCAAGAAGTGTAGTCCAGGCAGTGATTCTGAATGTGAACGAGTGTCTTCTATAATACGGATAGAGAGAGAGAAAGGAGAAAAAGCAAATAATTATTTTGCATTGTTCCTTGAATAAAAATAATTATAGAAATGTTTTCCAGAGGAAAACTGTTAATGAGTAAGTTTCATTTTTGTCATTATTATTAACTTTGTGTATTGTGTTTATCCTGGCAGGTAACAATGATAAGAAATCAAAGTAAGTGACTGTTTCAACAGTGCATCACATTTTCTGGACTAATTCCCTAATATTCCCTAAAAAGCACAAAATACATTCTCATACACATTGCACTTCCTACAAAATGGTGTATCTCATCCATTCTTTTTTTCTTTAAAATATTACTATAATTTGATTTTAAAAAGCTTTGAAAATATCCCTTCTGGTTAGGTCCAAATCTCCCCCTGTATGGCCAGGAACACCACAGAATTTCTGACCTAAACAAGCAGAGGATAAGTTGGACAAGTATGATTTCATGGGCACAGAGAAGGTTCTTTCTATGGAAGAAACCCCAAATTCCCCCTACAAGCAAATAGTAGAAACCTAAAATTTAATCATTAGATATTTCTCTTTAAAGAGTTTCAGAGTTTAAAAGTTCATATAAAATAAACGTCAGTCAATCATACTTCGGCATGAGGGCAAGGTTGATGGAGTCTAACTTAGAAGACAGAAGGAGGTGCCAGGTAAGTTTCTGAAACAGAGGTGGTAGAAAGGGAGAGGTTGAAGATATTTAGGAAATTTTAAATAATTCATGGCAGACAGAGGTGATAGGTGTGGTAATGTTAGCCTTGGATTTGGAATGGTAGGGTCAGTCAGCCTGAGTCTCACTGGGTGCTTAAGAGATGAAAACGGGCAGGGATGCAGGTGAGGTGCAATGAGAAGGTGAGCAGGAAGGTTGAGTGAGTGCTTTGGGTTTTAGAGGAAAGGAACCTCTTCCTATGGGGGTGGCAGCATAGAGGGAGAATCATGGTGGAAGTTTGATAAAGCTGCCGAGGGCAACGGGAATAGTCTGTAGAGGGATGAAGAATAGGGTGGAGGCTGTTCTCCTTCATTCATTCATTCATTTCACAAATATTAATTGAGTGCCTACTGGATAGCAGTGCCTATTGGATAGCAGGCACTATTATAGGTACTGAGGGTATAGAAAAGAACAAAATAGGCAAAAATTCCTGTTGTTGAGGAACTCACATGCCCCTGAAGAGCTCCCTCCCTTCGTGGGGGAGATATAATAAACACCAGAAATAAATAAAACATAGTATGGTAGCCAGTGATAATTTATCTTTTCCTTTCTAAGAGGAAAAAAGTAATCTTGGAAATGGAGATTTGAAATGTTGTGGGGGGAGAGTTGCAATTGTTGAATTTCATCATGGAAGGCCCCACTGAGAAGGTGACTTTTGAGAGAAATTATGAAGGAGAGTGAGTCGGCCATGCAAAGATCTGAAGAGAGACCATTTTGGCAAGAGGAAATAGCAAGTGCCAACACCCAGAGGTGGGAATGAATTGGGCAAGGACAAAGGTCAGCAAAGAGACCAGGTGGCTTAGGCGGTGAAAAATGGAGTGTGGTAGGGGGAAACAGGGTCAGAGAACCAACTGGCCTGATCACGGACGCCTGGAATGTATCAGCAAGGATTTGTGATTTTACTTTGAGCTGCAAGGGAAGCTTAGGGCGGCCAAGTGCTAAGCACAGCATTTGTCAGCATCAGTTCAGACGGTGGTGAGGTTGTCTCCAGCAGGCCCAGAAGCCCAGCTTTAGAAAGAGAAGGGGAAACAGCTGGATGGCTGCAGAGATGGAGTTTGCAAGGGTGAGTCTGGGGAAAAGAACTGAGGATGATGGTGAGAGTGTGGTCCAAATGGCAGGCAATGGGACCTAAGATACATAAGGAAGGAAGCAAAATTTTGATGGGGTTTGGCAATTGTAAGTCAATTAAGGGGTTAAGGAACTTCAAGTTTCAGCTGGGATGTCATATAGGTATGGAAGGAGGAAGTGAGAAAACAAGATGTACAGGCTGTCCCAGAGAGCCCATGGAGTTTAGAGCAGTTATCGGTGAAAATAAGGTCCAGGGTGTATTTGTGAATGGATGACTCAGATGAAGTTGAAATTCCTGGAGTTGAAAAGTTCAGGGATGGGTTAAGTACAGTTTTATGAGAAATAAAATGAATTATAAATAACTAAATAAATAAATATGATTACATGGGGAGTATGGGAGTTTTTTTTTTTTTCATCATCTCTACAATATCCACACTATTTAATGTAATTGTAAAAAATTTTTAAGTGCAGAAGGAAGTTATAAATCAGAAAATCCAACCACCTCAACTTACAAGGAAATATAGGCTGAAGTAGGTCAAGGGTCAAGGCTGAGATTCAGTAGTTGTTAGTATAACTGGGAATGCAGAGTTCTTTTTCTTTTCTCTCAATACCTCTCAGAAAAACCTCAGCGAACCTCTACTGAACAGGAGATACAGCTATACTGAAATCTCTGGAAGAGGTCAATCTGAAAATAAAAGCTTGTTTTTAAGATACCAGTTTTGGCAAGAATTTCTCAGCCAGTGGGGGTGACTCATAAAATCACCATCGAGGGAGAATTTCTTATTGCTTTGGGTCTGTAAATCCCTATGTTTTTCTCCTCAGGTTACAAAATGAGAAGAAAGGTGGCAGCAGTCAAGTTGGCTTCTTTCAACTGGTAATAAAACTGGGCTGATATATGGCAGAGGTTTTGCAACCATGAGTTGTTCAGATCATGGAAGAAATGTTAATGCTTTAGTCATATCGGCAGACTTTTAACTACGGTGATCACTTTTTCAGTCATAAACTTTGTCTATGTGATAACATGCTGAATAGCAATTAGAAATTTATTGCCAGGAGCAGGGGAAGGATAACTTAGGAGTTTGGGACTAACATATACACACTACTATATATAAAATAAATAAACGATAAGGACCTAGTGTATAGCACATGTAGCTATATTTTTTTAAAAAGAAACTTATTGCTGATTAAACACACAAATTCTATCTGGTAATCAGAAAAGTACTCTAGAAAATAAACACTAAGCCCCTAATTATCATTTTAGTAAGGAAAATTATCACAGTAATCACATCATGTGTATTTGTTCTTAGGACAAGTTTTTAGAAATCCTATAGTATGGGTATTTTCCCCAAATTGGTACAGGGTGGAGGCATTTCTAGGCACAAATAGGCACTTTTCTTTGTCAGCATCAGTTGTGGGAACCAATTGACACTATTGCTGAATAACCCACACGGTATACCTACGTGGCCATAGCATCAGTGCCGGTGATTGTGTCCCCCTTAAGTAGTGGATGAATAGCCAAGAACTAAAGTCAGTTATTGAGATAAAGAGAATGAATTAAGAGACTAGGAAAGAAATAACAAACTAACAATGTAAGAGCCTAATGATTTAGATAATTGATGTACCATTTCCTTCGATATTAGTGAGAACTCTACTGTTCCATTAAAATGATTCCCTTAAAATTTGATGTTAAATACTATTGATTAGAATCTAGTAGCTAAAATTAAATAGTCCTCCTGCCCCTCCTGCTTTTCACCCATAGATGATCTCTGAATCCTTTGTTTTTCAAGTTTCGATTTTCTTCAAAGACTGACATTGGGCTGATGTTTGTGGGAAGCTTCTGTGCATGTCTCCATGGAGTAGCCTATCCCGGCGTGCTGATCATTTTTGGCACAATGACAGATGTTTTTATTGACTATGACACTGAATTACAAGAACTCCAGATCCCTGGAAAAGCATGTGTGAACAACATCATAGTGTGGGCCAACAGCTCCCTCAACCAGAATGTGACAAATGGAACACGGTGTGGGTATGCAGCTGTTTTTCACTTTTTACTTTCTTTTGCTCATATCTTAGATTATAATTCAAAATGTGAAAAGAGAGCCTTATTGACTGAGCTGTAGTGGTATCTCACACAGAGTGAACAAAAACAAATTTACCCATATTTGTATAAATTACTCTGCCCCGAGGTTCTTTGTATCCTACTAGGGTTTTAAATCCTAATGAAAAACAGAATTGGGACTTGCTCATTAAACACATCACCCAAATTTAACCATTCTGTAGACCGTTGGCTGGAGGCTGACACTACCAACACTTAATGCCACTATCAAGGCGACCCATGAATTTTACTTAAGTCTTTGTCATGTCTCATATCCAAGACTTGCTTTTCCCTTCGTTCTTCTTTCTCTCTTTCTTTCCTTCCTTCTCTTTCTTTTCTTCCTTCCTTCCCTTCTTCTCTGCCTCCCTTCTGTGCCTTAGCTGCTGTGGTTGATGACCCACTTGATCCCCAGTCTTCTGTCTATAATGGGAATTTCATTACTGTGCTATAGGACTTAGATTTTGGGGTTGCTGGTCTCAGTTAGTTGTTGAGTTTCTATAGAAGAGGGGTGTGATGCTGTGAACAGAAGACAGTCATGCAGAATTAGCCATAGCTCACTGTGCTCCTGTTCTGTCTGTGATAAGCCCAACAGGCTGCCTTGTAATCAGTGAGTCTATAGTGTTCACAGGGTTGACTCACTGTCACAGCGTGGACTTTGCAGCCTGCCTCATGCTGCCTCAGGGCCAGAACAAGCTCATTTGCACGTATGAACCCACATACTCAGGTTCGAGAACCAAAGGCAGTCATATCCTGGCTAGAAAGACACTTGGAATGGCTCCCCCGTGTGAATTTATATTTTTCTCCTTCATTTAGAAATTTTTCTACAGGCTTGATTCCAAATTATAAACAAATCCTTCTAAATCACTGACACACTTCCATAATATTATTTGCTGTTAAGGTCTTTCTTTCATCCACTCATTCAACTAAAATTTGGGGGATATCAGCTGTATACCAGAAAAATGTGTAAGCATCAAGGACAAGGTTGTATCTTAAGAGTCATGGTCCTTATCTTAGTGGAGCTTAGGTCTAGTTGGTGAAACCATCATGAAACCTGTGCATGCAATGAAGTGCATAGTTAGAAACTGGTTAGCCCTTGACAGGAAGGTACAGGATACCATACAATGTGCAGAATTATCCTTAAACAATCAGCTTTGAAATAATAAGCCTACTCATTAGAAATAATTTCCAGTGTCTAAATACATATATTTCTCTTCTGATTGGAAGTAAGACTCAGAACAGTTTGTATAAAAGAGGGATTATCTTTAATGACAGTCTTTTAAGTCTTTCATTTTTGTTGAAGGGCAGAACTGAACTGATTTCTACAGAGTGATATGACTACAAACATAAGTTAATTTGACAACATAGAGAGATAAACCAGTTGCTTAAAAACAAAAACTAAAACTCACCTAATATGGTGTAAATAATTTGAATAGCCCTAACTATGAAGGAAACTGAATTTGTGATTTTAGAATAACAACAACAACAAAAACCTCCAGGCCCAGATGGTTTTACTGAAGAATTCTTCGTAAGTTTAAAGAAGAATAACACCAATTTTCCATAATGTTTTGTAGATAATGGGAGGAAGCACTTCTGAATTCATTTTACATGGCTAATATTACCATGGTACCCAAACCAGACAAAACTATTCCAAAAAAGAAAGTCATGTATTAATATCCCTCATGAAAATTGATGCAAAACTTCAACAAATAGAATTAATGAGTAGAATTCAGCAGTATAAAAAAAGGAATCACACACCGTGACCAAGCAGGGTATAGTCTAGGGAAGCACAGCTGGTTCAATATTTGAAAAACAGTCAATGTAATCTACCATGTTAACAGGCTGATAAAGAAATCACATGATCATCTCCATTAATGCAGAAAAAGCATTTGAAAACATTCAGCATCTATCCATGATGAAGACTTTTAGAGAACTTTAGGAGTAGAAGGGAACTTCCTCAACTTACAAAAGAGCATCTATTTAAAAAATCCAACAGCTAACATTATACATAACAGTGAAAGATGGAATAACTTCCTCACTAAGACTAGAAACCAGGCAAGGATATATGCTCTCACCACTGTTATTTAACATGGTGCTTGAAGTTCCAGCCTGTGCAATAAAGAAGGAAAGGAAATAGAAGAAACACTGATATAATACCTAACATTACTGAACTATATACTTAAAAATGATTAAGTTGATAAATTTTATGTTACATGTTTTTCACTACAGTTAGATTTTTTTTAAGCAAAAAAAGAAAACAATAACAACCATGTCAATGGAGATGACATTGTTGACATAGAAAATCCCAAAAAACCTCCTAAAACTGAGTTTAGCAAGGCCAAAAAAACAGATAAACATACAAAATTCAATAGTATATCTTTATATTAGCAATGAGCATGTGGGCACCAAAATTCAGAATATGATGCCATTTATAATTGATCAAAAATTTTTACTTAAGTGTAAATCTAACAAAACATGTACAGCTTTAAACTGCAAAATGCTGGTGAAAGAAACCAAAGAAGACCTAAATAAATGAAGAGACACACTATGTTAATGAATTGAAAAATTCAACATTGTAAAGATGTCAATTCCCCCATGTTGATACACAGGTTTAATACAATTCCTAGCAAAATCTCAGCAAAGTTTTTTGTAGATATAGAGATGATTACTCTAAATTTTATATGAAAAGGCAAAAGAACTGGAATATCTAAAACAATTTTGAGAAAGAAGTATAAAGTGTGAGGAGACAATCTATCCAATTTCCAGACATTAACAAGGTTGTATGGTATTGACAGAGAAACAGAATAGAGAACTCAGAAATAGACTCTCACAAATATGTTTAACTGATTGTTGACAAAGATGAAAAAGTAATTCAATGGAGGAAAGATAAACTTTTTATCAAGTGGTGCTGGAGTAATTGGACATCCATAGGCAAAAAAATGAACCTATACAAAAATGAGCTAAAACTGAATTATAAACTTAAATGTAAAAAGTAAACTGTAAACATTTCAAAAAACATGTAAGAGACTGTTTTCAGGTGTAATGCTAGAAAAAGAGCTCTTAGATTGACACCAAAAGCACAATTCATAAAAGGAAAAATGGACACATTGGACTTCATCAAAATTAAAAACTTTTGCTCTGCCAAAGACCCTGTTAAGAGGGTGGAAAGACAAGCTACAGATTGGGAGAGCATATATGCAAATTATATATCTCACAAAACTAGGATCTAGCATATTTAAAGAACTCTCAAAACTCAATGGTGAAAAAAATTCAGTTAGAATGTGGGAAAAACATATGGACAGATATTTCACTAAGAGTATAAAATTGGTCAATGAAAAGATGCCTGGTAATATTAGTGATTAGGGAATGCAAGTTAAGATCAAAATGAGATGTCAAAACAAATTTATCAAAATGGCTAAAATAAAAAATAGTGGTAACACTAAGTGCTGGTGAGGATGTGGAAAAACTGGATCACTTGTGCCTTGCTGGTGGGGATGTAAAATGGTGCAGCCACTTTGGAAAGTTCGGCAATTAAAAAAAAAAAAAAACCCTAAACATGCAACTACTATTCAACCTAGCAATTCTACTCTTGGGGATTTATCCCAGAGAAATGAAAAATTATGTTGACATAAAAACCTGTACATAAATGTTTATAGAAGTTTTATTTGTAATAGACAAAAACTGGAAACAACCCAGACATCCGTCAATAAGTAAGTGGTTAAAGAAACTGTGATACCTCTATACCATGGAATACTACTTAACAATAAAAAGGATTACTGATGAAACTTGAAAGAATAATTCTGAGTGAAAAAAGCCAATTCCCAAAGGTTACATACTGTGTGATTCCATTTCTAAAACATTCTTCAAATGACAAAACTATAGCAATAGAGAACAAATTAGTGGTAGTCAGGGGTAAAGGGAGGAGTGGGAGCTGGCTGGAAGTATGTGTAGGTATAAAAGGACAACATGAGGAATCCTTGAGGAGAACGTTCTTTTATATCCATGTTAACATCCTGGTTGTGGTAGTGTCCTATAGTTTTGCAACATGTTACCATTGGGGGAAGCTGGATAAAGGACATATATAATCTCTCTTTAATATTTCTCACAATTGCACATGAGTCTATACTTTCCTCAAAGTAAAAATCTTAATTAAAAACAAACAAATAAAAGTAGCTTCCTAGGTGAAAAAAACCTATCGTGGATTCTCTGAAATGAAAATTTTAGCCATTCTGGAAGTATCCTACCAAAGTGTATGGGTACTCTATAAAGCAACTTTACCCAGTGATGAACCATTTGTTCGTAGGTCAGTGTCCTATGCATTAAGGAACATGGACTCTCCAACATTTTGAAACTAGGATGTGGACACATTTCTGCCAGTTTGGGTTGATACTGATACTCACTCTAAGGTGTCAAGGCTACTGGGTCTTCAGTGTGTGAGAACCATTGAAAGGAGGGTGCCTGGTTAGGCAGTGCACTTTGTCATAAAGATAAATATCCTCTTGAATGTTTTCAATGAAAAATCTAAGGCTTTAGTAAATCTGAAACTGGTGTAAGTTGAGTGATTTAATTTTATGGTGCATTTATTTTTCACAAAAAGCAAGGTGAGAATCCTCATATCATTGTAAACTATCTTTTACCTTTTCTTGGTAATTGTCCTCTCCCTTCTTCTCTCTTCAAAAATAAGTCAGGGAAATCTTAATTTATTCAAGTAGGCATGTGTCAGTTTTGCTGTTAAAGCGATACCCAGGCTGTGCTCTAGATCACCTGCAAACTGTATAGAATCCTTTGCAGGATTTTATAATCGCAAGAGCTTTTTACCACACAGATGATGACAAGTTTGATGTTCAAAGAAACCCAACCAGCCTCATCTTTTCCTTCCTGTCAGTTTTTCTGGTAGGTTTGTCCTCTTGTCCCAGAAATCTTTAAAATTCTAATAACTTCTTCCCAGAATAAAACAGAAGTGAGTTAACCATTTATCTTTGGGTACCTCAGCAGTGAAAAGAATCGCAAACTACACATGTCCTGCACACACCCCTGGGCGATGATGTAATTCTCCTGAACTTTGCTCCAGGAATGGCTCAGTGCTCAAAGCTCTTAGTCTGAGTAGGTCATTTCACACCTGGCAGCTCTGTTTTTCACGACAAGCAGTCTCTGACCTCTGCTAATAATATTTGTAGAATGAATGCACTACAGAAAATCAAATTTTTGGACAAATGCTCATAATTTTCTGGTTTTGGACACCCAAAATTCATTTCACAAACAAAATACCAAGAGTATGGACTCATTTATACATTGTAAATCTTTACTCATAATACTACATTGTACAGTTTATACAAAGATACCTAGCTTTTGTAAGAGCCTCTGATTGTGGATACTTATATGTAAATTTATGGTTTTCTAGAGCTTATTCATTCTAGGAATTCCCTTAAATCATCATGAAAGATTGGGAATGTGGTGAACACAGACACATTAGCTGGTTTGGAGATTGTCAGAGGGGCTGACCAAGGCAGTTGTTTCCCTTCCTCATTAGTATTTTCAAAGTCAAAAAAAAATCAACAACCACTGAGTACATATTGTGTGTGTGGTGTTGTACCAGGCTGCAGAAGTGGGAGGAAGCAGCTTATACCCAGCCTTTGTCCTAAAGTAGCTTGCAATTTACCAGCAAGACAAACCTAAGTATGCTCAATGAAAATATTGAATAATAGTGCAAGATGGCAATAAAATCTGCTATGGAATAATAATTTATTCTGAATTAAATAAATTATACTTAAATATTGGTCTGAGTTCAGTAGAGGGAGAGAACAATTTGAGTTTGGGTTATAAAAGGAAGGCCTCAGACTAGAAGGTGCATAAGATCAGAGCATGTAGGGTAAAGATGCTGTCTTTTGATTCTCTGAAGAAATGGTCATCATTTAGCTTGTCCCTGAGGATCAGTGTCATCAACCAATACGTGAATTATCTCATGATAAAATTTCTTATTTCCTGAAAGCCATTTCAGAATAACTTTTTCTCATCTCCTTGCCCCTGCCAATTCCGAACCTTGGGATGCAGTATGACAGTTGTGATGGGAAAATTCTATAGAGCTTTCCCTATTTTTTTTAGAACTTTTTTTGGGTACAGTTGATTTTATTTATTTATTTGAAGGGGTAATTAATTATTTATTTTTACTGGAGGTACTGGGGATTGAACCCAGTACCCTGTGCATGCTAAGCACTCTACCACTGAGCTCTGTGCTTCCCGCCCCCTGTAGAGCTTTCTTGCTTCTCCATAAGTTCTTTGGCTTCAACCTTAGAAACTGTCCTGGAGAGTGAGGCTTCCTGAGCTGTAGTCAGACTGGGCTAATAAAGTGGTTTTTTCTCTCTATGAGAAGATGACACACACATTTCTCCCAGTGTCACTCTGGGATGAAGGAGTTGAAAAGCTGGCTGAAGATTCCAAGAGAAGGTAACAGTAAGCCTCCTGACGCAGCACATCTCTGTCTACCAGTGTCTTTTCAGACACGTGTCTGGCTTTTTAAAACCCTATTGTGAGCTGTGATTGCGCTATTGCTGTACAAGGAGCAAGAGTGAAAGGAGCCTCAGTGGACAGGGCACTGGGCTGCCGTCTAGGCTTCCAACAACTGCCCATTAATTATTTCACAGCCCTCACATCTCTGCTGGTAAAAAAGAAGGATGGTAGGTATCTTTGCTGTGATTGGTATCATGAGGTCTATTTAGTGATTTGGTTGGATTGAGTATAATTCTGCATAAAGAAAATGCCATGCCCATAGAATATGTATATTTTAAATTCTTTTGGACCCACAAATGTAATGTTTGATAGTTTGATCCTACCTGTGAGTCTTAACATGTTTTTCCCCTCTTTTGAAGGTTTCTGGACATCGAAAGTGAAATGGTGAACTTTGCCAGTTACTATGCTGGAATTGCCGTCGCGGTACTTATCACAGGATATTTTCAAGTTAGTGACGCCTCCATGTTATTCACAGATCAACATCTGAATTCAGAGACATGACAATGAAATGTAAAGTGTGCTCTTTAACCTTAAGGTTATTCAGAAGCCACAAGGACTACAGTTCTATTTCAGGGGGACATGAGGGAAAGCCGTTGTCTGACCATCTGAAAACTATGCCTAAATGCTTGTTGGCAGGTCTCTCGGGAAAAATTACTCAGAAGTGGTATGCAAAAATAGTGATTTAAGAGCAGTGATTCATATTTGGTGTGATGAGCTTACTTTTACACACGAGGAGCGTGAAGCTTAATCAGGTTAACTCTGAAAGAGGCAGCGCTGGATTCAAAGCCAAGTTTCTGGCTCTCCTGTTCACGGGGGTTCCACTCACCTCCACTGTGAGCAGCAGATATCAGAGCTCACACCTTAGTTCCCAAGAAGAGGCGTGTTGTGGATTACTTTCTTCCTTTTCTCAACTGTTATACTGAAAGTATTTTCTTCTGAAAAGAGAAGGAATTAATGACTATTTTTATCACAATGCTAAACATTCCTTACTCCATTTCTAGATATGCTTTTGGGTAATTGCTGCAGCTCGTCAGATACAGAAAATGAGAAAGTTTTACTTTCGGAGTATAATGAGAATGGAAATAGGATGGTTCGACTGCAATTCAGTGGGAGAGCTGAACACAAGATTTTCTGAGTAAGTGGTGGGTAGGACATTTTAATGTATGTGATTTTTTTGTTGTTGTTAATGAAACTTTTGTTTCTAAATTAAATAACAATCAGAAACATATTTTCAGTTATTTTTGATGCATTTTCTCTCTTAAGTTGGGCTTTTATTAGTAGCATCGTTTTTTCGTAGGCGATGCGTTTTCAAGTATGATCATTAAAACGTGAAAGCCAGGATACTACAATTTGGTTTGCAGACCCTTGATTAAAATATTAGAAATGAAGTATTATAGAGGAGAGTTTAAAAGAAGTTGGGTTATTTGGCCTGAAAAGGAGAAATTGAGGGATGTCATAATCTATGTACCTATAAGGAAAACAGTATAATTTGAATGAATTATCTTGCTTTGTCTGTTGAGGTAATTTCTGCATATAAAAACAAAAACAAATTCAAAACAATTTGAGAAAGGTTCAAACTGAAAACGAGATTTAAGTCTAGTTTACGCTTAAGTACTAGTTTGGGTCATCAAAAGCACCTCCCCCCACCCCCCCATAATTTCTGAATGAGCCCTGAGTAATTAAAACCAGTGGAACCCTAGTAAATAAAACTCTGAATTCCCAGGAAAGACAGCTAGCGTGTAGTGTAGTAAAGATAAAAGCAGACCGAATGCGGGTGGGACCCCTCGATTCCAGCGCTCATTCTGCCCTTACTTACTGTGGATTTGAACTGATGCTTACCCTTGTTAGAATACACTTGTGTGATCTCTGGGTAGTGTCTGAGGTCCTTTTTTTGTTGTCAAGTCCCAAGCTCTGTTTAAGCCCTGCTTAAGCTCTGTTTACTCCATCTGGACAAGAGATTATGGGAATGTTCCCAGGAATATGAATTTAATATAATTATTATCAATCAATACTCTGGAGCGCTTACTCTATGCAAGGCATAAAGATAAACCACAGAACTCCTCATCTCAAGGAACTTACAGCCTAGTAGGATGGGTAAAAGGTGCAAGCAAATAATCAGAGCTGGGAGGGGGTAATAGCTCCGTGGCAGCATATGTGCTTAGCACACGAAGTCCTGGGTTCAGTCCCCAGTACCTCCATTAAAAATACTACTATTAATAATAAATAATTTTTTTAGAAAGGAAAATAAAGTATTTAAAAATAATTAGAGATAACATGCGTTGATTGCTTACTATATGCTAAGCACTGTTCTACATACTTTATTAACTTTTCCTCATTTCTACCTATTGAGATAGGGTCTGTCATTATTCCCATTTTACAGACAAGGAAACTGAGGCACAGAAAGGTTAAGTAACTTGCCAAAGAAGGGCTTGTGTTTAAATTCAGAGTCTGGCTCCAGAGCCTGTGCTGTTAACCACTATTCTATTGCGCCTGTAAGCAGAAAGCAATAATTATGTATACATACACATACATATACGCATGTATACAGATGTGTTACCTTGCTATGGAAACATAGGGAGGAAAATATTATTCCTTCCTGGGGCATTATATAAATTTTTATGAAATAGGTGATATATGAGTAGAACCTGGAGGCTGGAAAGATTTAGTAGGTATAAAGGAAAGAAAGGCCCTTTAGGACAGACCAAGGATATTAGCTATAAGAAAGACACAGACAAATAAGATGGTTTCCAAAAGTCTTTGCCAATGTTCAGTGAACACCAGTTGGGGAAACTGGATGAAGGACTCCCTTGGCTATGAGGGGAGAGGCTTGATGACATCCCAAGCTGCAGTGAATTTTCGAAGATGTCAGAGGCTGTCATGTTTCCGAAGGGCAGTGGGGTACAGAAATGGGAATGTTTTGAAAGGAAAGATTGAACTTTCTCAGCAAGATATTTGAATTGACCAAATTCAGTTTGGGTGATCAAAGCCTCTTTTGTTTCTAGTGATATTAACAAAATCAATGATGCCATTGCCGACCAAATGGCAATTTTCATTCAGCGCATGACCACGAGCATCTGTGGGTTCCTGCTGGGATTTTACCAGGGCTGGAAACTGAGCTTGGTTATTATCTCAGTCAGCCCTCTCATTGGGATTGGAGCAGCCATCATTGGTCTGGTAAGAATGACTTCTCACTTCTCTCCGTGGGAAGACATTTGCACTGAGAAACAGCCCAAAATGTTACACTTGAGTCCCTTCTGAGTGTGTTTAGTCAACACCATTATTACAATTTTGAGATTTATTTTGTTTGATTATTACTTAGTATCAAATAACATTCCATAGATTAATGATATTATAATAACATAAATATTATTGTATTATTAACAACAACTATATTAATTAAACATTTACTCTTTTGCCAGACACTTCATATACATGATCTCTAATCTTTACACAATCTTATGAAGTATTAATGCCATTTAAAATATAAGAAATGGAGGCTCAGAGAGGTAAAGGGACTTGTCTGGAACTGCACAGCTAGTGAGTGGCAGGATTCAAACCCCAGGAAGCCTGACTCCAGCTCCTCCAGTACACCTACGGCTTCCCACATTTCTCAAACTCAGAAGCTGCCCTCAGAGAGTCCCAGCAAATACACCCAGATCAGTAACAAGCACACAAAAGAGATTTCTGCAGTCACACTGTGTTCTCCATTCCATCTGATCAGTTTCAGAGAGGTGTATGTGACCCATTCAGAGAGTTATCTCAGTCACAGACCCCATTCTTCGGTTACGCAGGCCAAGAAAAAGTGTAGGAGTAGGAATTTGGGGTCATCCCAGTTAAAAAAAAAACACTCCCAAGGATTGAGAAATTATCCTATCTTACTTTCAGAGCAGCCACATTAGATAGCAGGCATGCTAATAATTTGCTGTAAACAAGAATAGAATTTAAGTGAAAAGCTGTACACACATTCACATCACTGAGCAACAGGTACCAGTCTCCATGATGGTATTTTCTAGCAAAATATTCTCTAACAATCCGCTGGCTATATTACTCAAATGTTTCCCAGGTAATACAGAGTGACAACAAAGAGCTCATTCTACTTAACTAGGTCACCACCTGGCTTTACCACCTGGCTCAAGAGAGATATGTTTAACCTGTCAAAACTTCAGTTTCCTCATCTTTGAAATAAGGATAATATCCCCCAGCCTCATTGTGATGATTCTCAGGGTATTACCCATGTTATGCACTTAGCACAGCATCAGGCCTAGAATTAATTGCTAAAGAGATACTAGCTTTTATTTTTGTCCCCATCCACCATATCATGCAAACTTTACAACAGTCTTTCCTACCAAATGCTTTCCAGCTGCACTCCAGGGAAGCCTCAACTTCTGCAGAGGGTCTTTGGGGATTCTGCAAACATTTGATTCAGGTTTTTTTCCCCCCAAATACATTCAATTTGTTCAAACCCATGATAAATTAATATTCATACTCAAATGGATCATATGTCATATGTTAACATGTTGGAGACTAAACCATAGCCTGGTTAACTTGGTTTTAAACAGGCAGTTTCTCTTGCTGCCTCAGTGACCATATTTCAACTTGTAAATGTGTCATCAATTTGGAATGTTGTATTTCTGGCACTGGTTTCTTCTTGAATTCAGGTCTGTGCATGTTTGTGTCAAATAATAGGAGCAATTTCACTAGGCTGAATTCGAAAGCAGGGCAAAAAAAGGTGTAGGGGCAATAGTTGACATGTTAGAAGTTACCATGCATTGTGTATGCCTTTCTCTGACTTTTATATTTACAATGAGAAACAGGAGCAATTGTTAGATATTTCCCAGTCTGCATCTTTTAAGCTCCTATATCAATTTACTTGAAGTACTTAGAGATTCTTAATGTGCCGTTACAATACAAACTGATAACATTTGCAACTACTTAATTTTCTTATTACTATGCTACCTATGCATATTTCAAAAATAAATTAGAAGAGGATGGTGGTAAAAAGTGCAGTGTCTCCATACCACTCAAATTCAAATTTTAATGTCAATTGAAATAGTTTAACTTTCCTTTATTGCTGCCTTTTCAATTCACAAATTATATCAAATGTGGACTTGTGAAATATATTGTAATAAAATACTACTTCTACTTATTTTGCATGTTAGAATTCTGTCTGAGATTTGGTTTGGAAAGAGTTTTTCTGCTAAAAGTTTGGGAAAACTTGGGTGATAAAGTCCCCTAGTCTGGGGACTATATATATTTTTAGGTTGCTGAATTAGTTACTCTTTTACATTTGCTTTTTCCCCTTCTTGTTTCTTAATCTGTGCCAGGAAATTCTTTGATGGCTGATTCTAACTAGGACTCAATCCAAGTCCAATTTTAGAAAAAGTAATAAGTTTAATTTTAAGTGCAAGGCCTTTTTATTTCCTTTTGCAACAAGCAGAGCTACTTAGTTGAGCCCCTACTTCAGTGGGGCCAAAATGGTGAAATTTTTTATCTGAATCTTTCTCCCGTGGACTCACCTCAGCAACATCATGCCTTTGTGTGCTCAGAACCTCTCTCTACTCTAGATTCTAAGCAGTATGATGCCGCCCAGGTCTCCAGTCTCTGCATCTGGTGTTTGTAAAGTGTGACATGGCCTTTGGCCAATAGCAATGAAATGTGACATGGTTTGACTTGAAAACTTCATTAATATGGTAACTGTAACACTGTGGTCACACAGAGTACCCTGTTTGGGACTTATGCTGAGAGTTTTTTTGAGGCAGACTTTTAATGGAGTCATTTTGACGTATCAGCAACCAAACAACCACGTGTGAGGCTTAACACAGATCAAAGTTGGACTAAATTCTTTCCTCGGTAAACGGCTGCTGCAGTGAGAATCTAGTATTGGATTAAACCATGCCATGTGTTTACTCTGCTAAATGAGTCACTGAGTGGCAGGCTGACTTACCTCTTTACCTGGTCTTCACATTGTACTCTTTTCCTTTGGGTTTTAGAGTGTCTCCAAGTTCACCGACTACGAGTTGAAGGCCTACGCCAAGGCAGGCTCAGTGGCTGATGAAGTCATTTCATCCATCCGAACAGTGGCTGCTTTTGGTGGGGAGAAAAGAGAGGTGGAAAGGTTGGTTAACTGAGATGTCTGCCACTTTCCTGAATTTCGTTGATCCACATACTACCCTGAACCTTCCCATTTGGTATAAAGTAGCTAACTCACCTTGCTATGGTGCCCTGGGAAAGCTTTTGTTCAAGAGGTAGCTAAGTGAAGTCATTAGATTGGTCAAAGTACTTACGAGAACTCCCAAGCCTTTAGCTATGTGTTTTTGAAGATGGTATAGTTAGTGGTCTTTAGAAAGCTATCTTAGTTTAGATACTTATTTCAAACTCCAGTGGTGTGTATGTACAGACATGATGCCTCATACCAGTCCTAATGTTGTCTGCTCCCAGAGAGGAAAAGCCTATATGATCTAAAATATAATTCCACACATTTTTATTGGACACTTTTTATATTCAACATGTTTTATTCAGCTACTGTACTATGTGCTCTTTTTAAGTCTGTTAGGATTTCTACTGAATCGAACAATATTGAGCTTTGATACAGTATAGACCATCATTCTAGGAGATGAACTTTTCATGAAAATTGAAACCTAAATGACCAAAACACAGGTGTTAAAAACTTGATTTTGTTTATTTTTCCATTTATCAAGTATTTATTGAGTGCTTATGAGATGCCAGGTACTGATTTTATAAAATAACCACCAATTTAATTAAACTCTTATTTTATATGTTATAGATCTAGTATGATGTCATTCTCAATTGCTACCAAATTCACCAGATGAGAAAGGGAATAGGATTTACAATCTCAGATTATCCTCTTTTCCTTTTTACCCCTTTTGCTACTTTTGGTTTGTGAAGTCGTTACCTTATTTCTCATGAAAAAGATTTCGATAGCATATTTCCTCCACTATGAAAGATAGTATCCTTCATGTCACGTGACTTAATAAAACAACTCAGACACAAATGGTACTAGAGACCTCATGTTCAAACATTTGTGTTGAAAACTCTTTCCTCTTGGGGCAAAGTTTGCCAGCACTGTCCTCATCCAAGATGTAATCAGTGAGACTTTGTTAGGTGTCACCCCTTCCACACTTTTCATTGTTGGGTTGAAATAAATTTTAAGTCACTACCCTGGAGTAATTGTTTTTTTCCCCCAAAGCTGTTCTGTGATTTTATAGTCATTGTCTAAAACCACTGTTTGTGGCCTGTTTTAAACATTCTAACTTGAGCTGCTGCTGCCGTTGCTGAAATAGACTCACATTTTTCTCTTCACAGGTATGAGAAAAATCTTGTGTTCGCCCAGCGTTGGGGAATTAGAAAAGGGATAGTGATGGGATTCTTTACTGGATTCATGTGGTGTCTCATCTTCTTGTGTTACGCACTGGCCTTCTGGTACGGCTCCAAACTCGTCCTGGATGACGGAGAATATACAGCAGGGACCCTCGTCCAGGTACTTTTCTTGATGACGAAGACATGATATTTCCTGCTGGTATCTCAGGAAAGTCCACTGTTAAGGCATTTTGTTTATTCTGTTAGTGTCTGAGGGAGGAAATCATCAAGGATTTGATGGAGTCCATCTGCAGAAACAAGCAATATGCGTGCCTTTTATACTAAAGGGATGCTGAGCATTTGAGTTGATGAGACTCACGATTTAATGCTTTCCAGTCAATGGAAGATTTATAGCTGTAAAACAATGATTTTTCTAACTGAGTCCAAAAGCTAATGATATGCCATGAAAATGGAAAGTCAGGGAACTCTCAACTAAAAATTAACAGCTTATGTGGTTGAACCTACTGATAGCACAAGACAGGTGCTAATGGACCTGTTTGTGAAACAAAATGAATTACTAAAATACCAAGTCAGTAATATCCTCAACTGAACAGGTGATGCAAACATTTCTCACTTGCACTATAGCCAAGCTATTGCTAGTGCCTTTGCCACTTTAATTTTCAGTATCCTTTTAGTTCTTTCAGGAATTAATTATTGAGCATCTACTATGTGCCAGACTCATACAAAGTGCAGAGGATTCAATAGTGAGCAAAAGAAATGGGATCTTTGCCCTGATGGAATTTACAGTAGTGGGGAAGATGGGCAATGGTTAAATATTCACGTAGCTGCATAATGACGAATGGTTTTACATGCTACAGAGGGACAGGGATCTTGACAGGGAATGGCAGGGTACCCAGGAGTGGCTGGGGTAAGAGAAAGCTCTTCCTCCTGCTCATGATCCTCAGACCTTTCCCCCTTAGCTTATGGCCCCTGACATTACAGCTGGATTCTTGTCATTTTTCAGATTCTCAGCTGGACAGCACTTTCCCAGTCACGCTATCTGTGCCCATCCAATCTTTTATTCTCTTGCATGGCTTGCTGAACTTTTCCTCCTGAGCCCTTGAATGAAACTGAACACTTGCATTTATTTACATTGGTTCCCATCCCTTCCCACCCTCACACAGCAAGCTCCATGAGGTCAGGGAAGTAAAACATGAAATATATGTTTCATTCGGTCTATTAATTATTCAGTTTTACATATTAACTAAAAAAGCATGGTAGCAATTTCATATAAGATCTTTAAATAAAATATTTTGGCTCCAGATTCTAGGTAGGACAGACACCAGTTAAACAATGCAAAATACCAAAATCTTGTATACCAGAAATTTGCCAGTTGGAAGCCTACAATTAGAGACGTGCTGCTTTGATAGAAATACATTTCCAGGGAAAATGGAATAGAAATTTCATTTGCAAATAAAAATGATTATTAGAGGTCAAGCCATAATCATTCTAAGCCATTGACTTTATTTCATTAAGAGGCATGATAATACACTAAGAATGACTTTTAAAAATTCAGCTCTTTTTTGAAAGATAAACAGCTGACATCACTTCAACTTTGTTTAAAAAATTAAATATAATACACATTGAAGTGTTTTATAAACTTTAAGGGATAGTATAGATGGAAAGTGTTACCATTATTGTAATTTAACCACTTTCTTAATAACTTTTATGTAGCTTTGCACATTTGAAAAGCCAGTGAAAGTATTGCAGGTCTAAAGTCTGACTATAAAGTCCTTTGTCTATATTGATCTAGTGACTCTTAAGAAATTTCAGCTTTACCAAATTAGAGACACCAGTAGCTAATGTGGGTTTCAGCTGCTTGTATCTGCTTATTCTGCAGAAAAACATGCTTTGAGAAGAGACATCCTTCCTTTGATTCCTTGCCTGCAAGGAGAGGACAGAAGTGTGCACAAATAACAGTTTAGAGGGAAAAATGAACTGGTAAATTTAAAATTAAATAATACACAATTGCAGTTGGAACCACTGAATTAAAAAAAAACCCTTGGTAACTGTCTCTAGCAAAAATCCAATTTTGTTTCTATTAAAAGATAAACTGAGGCATATTAAAATTTTTAGGAGTTTATCTGAGCAAAAATGATTCCAATTGGGACACCAAGCCAGAGGTGGTTAGAAGGAGTGAGGTAGAAACAAAGCCAGGGAATTATTTGACTGGCTATAGCTTAAGCAATTGCCTTATTTGGGAAAGCCTAATTGGCTGTTTGTGATCAGCTGTCCTTAGATTTTGATTTCTTAACCTTGAGGCATTCAGGCTCAGCTTTTGGTTTGTTTATGCAGGCTGCTAAGGCATTAAAGCCACCTCGGTCTAATGGAATCCTTGTTTAACTCATGTAACAAGTTCTCACCTTCAAGTTTCTTGCCCATTGGATTGTGCGCTACTCTATACCTTCTGTAAATAATTCCTTCTCTCAACTGATATTTCTTGAGTACTTACTAAGCACAGACGTGGCATACTATGTTCTCTAACATTTTAATCATCGATTGCTAACCTCACCCCTTACTCCTTGCGAGCCTCCACTTACACCTTAAGAAATTTTTCTTTGGGAAGACGAGAGACATCCTTTAACAGCATGATCGTTGGTGATAATTCCCTTTGTTTCTCTCTCTCCTTCCTTCTCTCTCTTTCTCTTGTGCATGCACTCAGTTTTTGGCTGTGAGCAGCAAACTGTGAAAGCTGAGTTTGCATGAGCTGAGTGTTTTTAACCCACTAAGCTAATTAACAATTAGGTTAATCTAATACATTTTGTGATGCACAAAATCATTATTGGCGGCCCGGTAATTGGGCATAATGGTAAGTAGTTCACATAAATGACTGTAATTAGTATCACTTGTACATGGACAAAAAATATACTCTGTGATCATTTAGGAAAAAAGATGAAAGGGAGCAAAATGGTGCAGAAGGATGTTCTTTCATACCCTTCTTAAGTTTCAGGATGCAGTAATGAAAAAGTAACGGCAGTAATGAAAAAGTAACGGCAGTAATAGAGAGGAACATTATTCAGTGTGTACGAGGTGTCAAGCACTGAGTGAAGTATTGAATATAATTACCACGTGTAATATTCACAAGTTCATTCTGTGAATGATGCTGTTATGGTACCACTTACAAATGAAATGGAGCCATGAGGTTGAGAAATACATGCCAAGTAGCACACAGAGGGATTTGAACTCAAGTCTCTGTGATTCTGGGGCCTGACCCATTAACCACTGTTTTCCTGCTTCTGGATCCATCTTCCAAGGGCCCATAGATCTCCTTTTCTCCAGCATAGCACACCCACAGATAAACTGTTCCCCTGAGGTCTCTCTTGCCCTCCCTCTTCCCACACTACTGTCCACAGGGCCAAAAAGTATGATATTTTGGGTGAGAAATGATGGTCTATGTATGCTAGCTACTGTGGTGGTAATAAGTGTGTATCTCTGTCTCACCCACTCTTCCCCTAAGAATCCAGAGAGAGATGTTCATTTGAGGTAATACTCGTAAAGCCAGGCTGAGCAAGGGTTTGACCCCCAAACCTCAGTTTGGGCCACTAGTGAGTCAGTCTAGAATCTAGACCAGGGGTTAACAAACTATGGCCTGCAAGCCAAATCCAGCTTGTGGCCCATTTTTATGAATAAAGTTTTATTGGAACACGCCACAGTCATTTGTTTACTGTTGTCTATGACTGCTTTTGTACTATGTAGTCAAGGAACTGAACTAAGTAATTGCTTCAGAGCCCATGTGGCCTGAAAGCCTAAAATCTTTACTATCTGGCCCTTTACAG
Organism: Vicugna pacos; assembly: GCF_048564905.1. Classification (NCBI taxonomy): domain Eukaryota; kingdom Metazoa; phylum Chordata; class Mammalia; order Artiodactyla; family Camelidae; genus Vicugna; species Vicugna pacos. The sequence goes on along the minus strand of NC_132991.1, from coordinate 42,483,168 downwards.
CAAATGTTTACCGACCCCTAATCTAGGATGTGTGGAAGGCTTCCTTTGCTCAGGTAGGAAGACCTCTGATGGAGGTAGTCTTAACACAAATTAGACCAGAAGTACCATTCTGTCTGTCCACTTTAGTACTTCCTAAGTGTGGAATCACTTCTTTCATCATCATCATCATCATCATCACTATTATTTAGGTGGCTGGTATTGGATTAATCACCTTTGCACCCATTATCTCATTTGATCCTCATAACAATCCCATGAGTTATATGCAGTCATTATCCCTGTGCTACAGATAAAGAAATTGGGGCTTGAGAGATTACACAATCTGCCTATGGGAGGAAGTATGTGCCATAACTATGAAAAAGGAACAAGAAAGATGAAGAGAGAATGTCCCTTTGCATAGAGTAGGGAATTCAAGGAGAAGGGAAGAGGGGGCCCACTGTATCCTGACCTATAGAATAGAGAGGTTACTGGAGAGGGAGGAGATGGCTGACAGGCTCTGAGAAGCCCCATGGTCCAGCCATAAGAAAGAAAGGAAGGAAGAAAGAGAACAGAGAGGGACTCGGGGGTATTTTGCCCTGATGGGATATAATCAGTGGGAAGAAACCAGCTCATGGAAACCACTGCAGACTAGGATCATTTGATGACCTGAAAAAGATGATAGTCATGCAGGAGCCAACCTTTGTTTTAACTCAGCAAATAACTCCAGTCCTCAGTGGTCAATGAAACAGCCTCCATGTGAGTCACGTGACTAACACTCATCCTTTGGTTGAAAGGGTGGAGAGAAAGAGTCTTGTGCTCCTCCTAGAAGCCAACATGAGGAATTGCCACTTTGCTTCTTCCTTTATAAACAGCACTGATAAAAACAGAGTGCTGTTGGGTAGGAACATCTGGTGGTGATCAGGTAGCCTTCCCCTTACTCAATGAGATGACAGGTTAGTGAGTCAAAGGACAGCTTCCTCAGCTCTGCACAGGAACCTGGCCACTCCACTGTGTGCTGCAGCAGCAAATGAGCCTGGGAACTGGACAAAATGTCAGTTTAGAGCTTGGATTCAATTCCTGCTCTACCACTTAATGCATGTTGTGACATTGGGCAAGTTAGGCAGCCTCCACCTCTGTTTCCTCTTCTGTTATAAGGATTAAATGAAATAATACAGGTAAAGCACTTAGAAACATACCTTATTATTATTGCAAGTAGTTGTATAGCAGTAGTTATCCTAATAACTACACTGGTTAGCAGTAATATAGCACTAGTAGTAGGTCTGTTTTGCATGTACCAATCTCTAGGTCAATCAAACTAATCATAGTGCCTTATTGTTTCAGCAACCTCTTAAGCAGAAAACCATTATAAGGATGTTTATGTAAGGAATCAGATTTTCCTCTCACTGCTCTAACCCACTTAGTTTCCATTTGCTGCCTTGCTTAGACCTCTTACTCATTTAAAAACGTACTCTTCTTTGTAGACTAATGATGCTCAGTCAAAAATAGCGTAGTCTTTTAAATCATAAGAGCAGAAAAATTGGAGATACTTTACAAAACAAATACTATTCCCAGTGTTTCCAAAGAGCTATTCAGCTTTCAGCCTCCCACAGAAGAATACTTCTGAGAAATCTTTGAGTTTACATGGATTAGCCCAAGTGACAGCAAGCACTTTAGAAATTGACAAGAACACATGAAAACTGTGGATCTCTCTTTTTGTTTCAGATTTTCCTCAGTGTCATAGTAGGAGCTTTAAATCTTGGCAATGCATCTTCCTGTTTGGAAGCCTTTGCTGCGGGGCGAGCAGCAGCCACCAGCATTTTTGAGACAATAGACCGGGTATGTAAAGGACAAAAGTAAAGGCCATTAGCGGGTTGGGGGTGGGGAGAGGAATGAACTCGTGAGGAGTTTATCCTCAGTGTTACAAAGCAGGAGGGACTATCCCAATGCCCTTAATTCAGCCATACTTTATAAGTGCTGTCAAGAGTCACACCCCATTCTGAGTTGTGAATGCAAGAGTGAAATAGAACAAATAAAGCCCCTGCTCTCGTGTTATATGGGAAATAGGCAACAAAGAGGCAGGCACATTCAAAGATAAGACAATATTAGACCGTGTTAAGTACAATGAAGGAAATAAAATAGGTCAGTGTGTTAGTGGTTGGGGTGGGGAAGGAGCCTTTAGATTGAGTGATGGTGACACCGTTTCTGATGAGGTAGTAGCTGAGCTGAGAACCAAAGGAAGTGAGTGAGTCAGCCATGCAAAGGGGGACTTGGGAGAGGAGTGATGCCTGGGAGGTGAGAAGGAGGAGGGTATTCATGGATGAGACTCCCAGGTTGGAAAAGATCATGGTGAGTGCAGGGAACTAAAACTGTGCACACCAAGTCAGTGTGACTGAGCAGAGTGAGCCAGAGACAGGCTGGAGGGATGGGAAAGGGCCAGATCATGTAGGACTTTAAGGCCAAGTTCATAAGATTAGATTAACTTCTAAATGACAGAAAGTCTTTGTAAGTTTGTAAAGGACCCTGGTAGCTTGGCTAGCATTTTCCTGGTTAATCTGTTGAAGCACTTTGAAGGTCAAGCTAGAAAAGTCAAAATCCAAGACCACAAGGAAGAAGGTGGCAGTATGTTGTTCCTCACTGAAAAAATGCCCTGGGCTGAGTCAGAAGCCCTGGAAATCCAGAGGTGCTCTGTGAGCCCCTGAATACTAAGTAGTTATGAGACATATAACCTGCCTGAGGAAACTGCTCATCATTCTGTTTTATATTTTGGGGTTTTATTTATTAGGGTATAAGGAGACTATTGAAAACCACACAGATGTGTTGAGCCATTCAAATTCTGCCTCATTCTTAGGGTCGTTATATGCTCAAGTAAAGTGAGTCCAAAAGGCCCCTGAAGCTATTACTAAAAATTAAGCCATTTAGAAAGGATTTTATTATCTTTACTAGAGACTACAGAAGAAAGAATTAGATGACACTGTAGCCCTAAATAAAGATACGATGAAGTTCTCTCACTAGTGTGGGAGGGAAGAAGGTGACCCTGGAGCGTTCTGGTAGCGGCAGGTGACCCTCACGCTTGTCTGATTACCTAGTGTGGTTCAGTTCTAAATTAGGCCCGCTGTTAACAGCCATGGAGGCGAACTTCAGCGTACTAGCTGAAAGTTGTTAGTATTTGAAACACCACGTGAGGGTATTCAATTAGTTTCAATCGTCATCTACAATAGATACTCAAATATAGGGAACTCTTGGACCCTGGCCTGACTGACTAGTTATGTGACCTTAGGCAACATACTTAACCTCTTGAGACTCCTCTGCTTCCTCATGTGAACAAATACACATAGCACCTATCTAGTTAGGTTACAGTGACAATTATGTACATGAAAAAAGCACAGTGAAACACTTTGTACTTTGTCTTCCATGGCATCTCAATATTATAATAATCCATAATGATACCAACATATTATATACTAATATACTAATTATAGATCAATACTATATATTATTATATTGTCATTATGTGATAATATATCATAGTAATATACAATAAAAAGTAAATTAACATAATATTTTATATCAATTATATGCTAACTGACATTTTTATTTATAATTAATTATATACTAATTATGTAAGGTTGGTTATACATGTAAATGTAATATATTAATACTATTATATAGTATCTCATTAATTTCTAAATAAATGGTAGTGAGATTATTGCTATTATTGATACATATTTAATGTGGAAGCAACTTACCTTTAGCATATCACTGCAGTGTTTTACCTGGTGGTGGTTCTGTTTTATGAGTAAATTCAAACCGAGATGGATAGTAAATGTGTGTAAGTGTTGTTGCTATAGATAGCCCTTTTATGTTTCACTCCAGAAACCCCTCATTGACTGCATGTCAGAAGACGGTTACAAGTTGGATCGAATTAAGGGTGAAATCGAATTCCATAATGTGACCTTCCACTATCCTTCCAGACCAGAGGTGAAGGTAAGTGCCAAACATTTCTCCAGGAACAACAGCATTTTCTTCTTTGATGATTCATTTCTAGAGCCACAGATTACTTGTTTTTCTGAAGCATGACTCATTTTCCAGGCAAGAAGAACAGATGCACGTTTCTCTGGAAGTGTACTCAGGTGTCTTGTCATTCCTCAGGCCACAAACCACATTCCTTTGTGACAATAATATGTAAATCTAGTAACCATTTGTCCCCAAAGTTATTACAATATTATTGACCATGTTCTTTATGCTGTTTATTGTCCACATGTCTTATTTATTTCATAACTGCAGATTTGTGCCTCTTAATTGCCTTCATTTATTTCCCCTGTGGGCAACCACCTGTTTGTTCTCTGTTAAAATTTTGTTTTGTCTGTTTGTTCTGTTTTTTAGATTCCATGTATAAGTGAGATCATACAGTAGTTTTCTTTCTGTCTGACTTATTTCACTTAGTATAATACTCTCTAGAGTCATCCATATTGTCACAAATGGCAAGATTTAATTTTTATGGCTAAGTAGTATTCCATTGTATATATCTACCACATCTTCTTTATCTGTTCATCTACTGATGGACACTTAGGTTGCTTCTATGTCTTGGCTATTATAAATAATTCAGCAATGAACATTGGTGTGCAAGTATCTTCCAAATTAGTTTCCTGTTTTCTTCTGGTAGATACAAAGAAATGAAATTGCTGGAATTTCTATTTTTAATTTTTGAGGAAACTTCATACTGTTTTCCATAGTTAGCCACTCTTTTTTAATGATATTTCTGTTATCCCTGCAGAACTCAATCCCATGCAACTTAATTCTAATACTACATACCTGTAATGTAGGTAAATATATACATACATACATACGTACGTACATCATACATATATACTTATATATTAAACATTGGTACATATTCTGATAACATTTCCAAAGTATAAATTTTTTCTTTTTTTTAATTGAGATATGGTCAGTTTACAATGTTGTGTCAATTTCTGGTGTACAGCACAATTCTTCAGTCATATATGAATATACATATATTTATTTTCATATTCATTTTCACTATAAGCTACTACAAATATTGAATATATTTCCCTGTGCTATACAGTATAAACTTGTCTCTCTATTTTATGTATACCAGTCAGTATCTGCAAGTCTTGAACTCCCAGTTTATGAAGTATGTTTCTGATTACTGTTTTATATCATATATGAACATTAAATGTCATAGCATGTATATAAGTGCTTTGTGAAATGTAAATCACAAGATAGTACTTAGTATAGATTTCTGAGTGGATGGCTAAAACTTCCTTTATAGTATCTATTCAGAACCAGCTTATAATAGCTCTTCAACAAATACTGATTGAGTTGAAATACATTTACTTATTGTCTACTCTCAGTACCAATAGTTTGTTTTAATAAAATCTTCTTCTTTTACTGCTAAGTGGCTTTCTTCCCTAAACTAATTGAAACAGTCTCCTTGAGGTATTCTGGCATGTCAGAAATGTCTTAAATTAGATTCTGGAACATACTGTTCTAAGTGGGCCTGGTTTATTTACTTCAACAGTGTTACTGCACATCATTTTATTTGTTGGCTACAGTTATTGGTTTATTACTCAGTGTACTGAATGCTTATACTTCATCCTATGCACCGTTTGCTAATTTTTCCAGTTATTGTTGGATATCCATGGCTACTGCTTTGAGGGCATAAGTAAATACACATACTGTGTTGTCACAAAGCATCCTAACCTGTAGCCTAATTGCCGACAATCTGAGAATTATTTTTCTCTTTTCTCTGCAGATTTTAAGTAACCTCAGCATGGTCGTTAAATCAGGGGAAATGACCGCTCTGGTAGGATCCAGTGGAGCTGGGAAAAGCACAGCACTGCAGCTCATTCAGCGATTCTACGACCCCAGTGAAGGCATGGTCTGTGTCTCCTAGAAATTTCTTAACACATGGGAATAGGAGTTTGCAAATGGTGATTTATTGGTCAAACACAGAGACCTAGCATACACTGAGACCATCCTGACATCTGCATTGCTGACTTAACAATTTTTGATTGAATCAACAAGATTAATTTCCTTCATGGTGGCTGTGTTTGATGAATAACCAGTCCATTTGCTCAGTGATGTCACTGAATGTGCAGATACATTCAAAATGGTATTGCTGCCTCTTCAGTGAGGGAATACTTCCATTTCTTTCTTTGAAGTATAACAAAATTATTGTTCCCTAAGGTTCTCCAAATGCTAAGTATAGGAAAGCTTACATGGCCAGAATGAGCAGAAAATAGCTCTTGATTATTGCTTTGAGAAGTTAAGTTTAAAAAACAAAAGTACATAATTTTATAAGCAACTTAGTCTCTTTCTCCTTGTATTTATCTGACAGACAAAAATGAAAAAAATGAATATTAATAATTGCTGTTTATCATATATTATATGTCAAGTACTTTATAAAAATGATTACTTATTTTCACAATGGCCTCCAAAGATAAATATGCTCATTTTACAAATGAAGAAACAGAGAGTCAGAGAGATTGAGACTTGCTCCAGATTTGAACCCAGACCTGTTGGATGCCAAAGGCTATGCTGTTTTCACTCTGTCTCAGAGCCATTCCTGTCAACATCTCCTTGATACCTGGAGATGGGATCATTTGATTGTATGTTAAATTACTTTCACACAATGAGTTCTCTATAACGCATGTACTGTTACAGTGATATGGCAAAAGAGTTTTCCTTTTTCACACTTTATTCTCTGATTGTATATTCTTTGCTACATACCACCACAACTACACTCTCAAAATATAGAAATCATGGTTTCTTGATGTAAAATTTTCATGTTTTTATTACTAGTAATATTGTTTACTTATCTTTCTTATAGTTTCAGTTGCTTTTGAACAGCAAAGTGTCATTTGATCAATCTGGCCAGAAAGTGAGGTTTTTCTCTAAAACATATATACAAGATAAGGATCATTGCTTATTTTCATGATATCTTTTTTTTTTCAATTGAAGTACCATCAATTACAATGTGTCAGTTTCTGGTGTACAGCACAATGTTCTCATCATGTGTATACATACATGTATTTGTTTTCATATTCTTTTTCATTAAAGGTTATTATAAGATATTGAACATAGTTCCCTTGTGCTACACTGAAGAAACTTCATGGTATCTTTTTAAGTTCATTTTGGTCAAGTAAAAATGTAGTAATAGCAAGGAGGGTATAGCTCAGTGGTAGAGTGCGTGCACAGCATGCACTCGAGGTCCTGGGTTCAATCCCCAGTACAATCACTCAATCCATATATACATGCATACCAACCTAGTTACCTCCCCCCACAAACAAGCAAACAAAAAAATCAAAAGACAGAAATACTCAAAGTATAGTGAATAACTGACTCTACTCTTTATTGAGGAAATAAAAACTTTTCTATTCCTGGCCCAATCATGTTAAACTAAGTTATGTTTTGTGTTTCTACATAACCTTTATGTTAGATATGTTTCTACAATGAATTGTCCTACAGCTATACTTGATTTTAATTTATATTGTCATTCTTATATTAACAACCACACTATAAGAGGAATTGTTTCTATTGCAATCTTGTCAGTCTCTATTTTTCCTCCCCATAGGTCAGTACAGCATAACAGTATGATTCAGAACCCTGAAGGATCCCAAGAGATGTGATGCTGTGTTCTTGTTCTCTAGGTGACTTTGGATGGCCATGACATTCGCTCTCTTAACATTCAGTGGCTTAGAGCTCAGATTGGGATAGTGGAGCAAGAGCCGGTTCTGTTTTCCACCACCATTGCAGAAAACATTCGCTATGGCAGGAAAGATGCAACGATGGAAGATATAGTCCAAGCTGCCAAGGAAGCCAATGCCTACAGCTTCATCATGGACCTGCCACAGGTACCCCTGGCCTGTCACTCCAGAGGGAAACCCGGAAGTCAGAGAAGGAAAACAGTTACACAGTAATAAGAACTTTTCATTTGATTTGTGCATTATTAAATTCTTAATGTTGTGTTTTAATTTTATGCCTGGAAGCATATCTTGAGTTTCCCCTTTTGTCTGCAAATATATTGTTGTTAATTTACTAAAAAGTCTACCATACTGGGGAACTTTCTTTTAAAAGCTCCATTTGACATAGGTTTAATTTCCTTATTCTATTAAGCATCTATCTAAGCAAATAATAAATTTGTCATGTGGCAATAACTTGCACAATGCTTTTGATGCCTACCATTGTCATTGTTCTTTAACTTTCTTGGGCTTAGGCAACTAATATTGTGTTCCCGGTACTGTATCTTACATTTTCAAAATTTCCTCATTTATCTTCATTTTATGCAGCAGCAACAACAAAACCCAAATCCCTATTACCATATTTTTATGGATTTTGTGGCCAATGGTCTCCTAAGTCAGAGATGAGTTATTATTACTAGTTAACATATATATCATGCTTACTACGTACCAGGCACTGTTCTAATTACTTTATATTATTCATTCATCTAACCCTCACAATCATCCTGTCAGGCAGATACTATTATTAATCACCATCTGCAGATGGAGAATTGAGATTATGAGAGGTCAGATCACTTGCTCCCGGCAGGAGAGTCAAGGTTCACATCCAGCTGGTCTGGCTTGAGAGTCAGTGGTCTAGAATACTTTCTATTCAGCCTTCTAAATTACTTGTGTGAATAAGATTACAGCTGTGAGTATGAGATACAGTCAAGTGGTTAAAAAGTATAAAGCTTTAGAATCAGACAATCAGACTGCCTCCATATGAATCCCAGCTTCTCCACTTGCAAGCTTTAAGAACGTGGGCAAGTTACTTTGCCCCTCAGACCCCAGCATTTCCTTATCTATCAACTGAGAACAGCAGTGCCTACCTCATGGGTGAGGACTAAATGAGATGAGATGTGTAAAGAACTCAGATCCGCTTCCTACATGGTAGGTGTTCAACTCATGTTGGCTCATAAATAATAAGCAAGATAAGGGTCTGACAACAATGCCTCATTGTGAGATTCCAGTGTAAGACAGGCAAGATACTCGGTAGCTATTTGCTGTCCGTGCTAATGATTATAAAGCTTCTTTGACCTTTCATGCATAATGTATAGACAGCTTTAGTATTGTGTTTTGTTGTGTTGTCTAGCTTGAGAAAAGAGAGAAGGATTTGATACATGCTTTAATCCTCTAAAATGGATTTTTCAGGACCTTGATCAACTTTTACTGGTGTGGAGACATTTTGTTTGAAGTTCAGCTAAAGAGGAACATTTTTTACAGCCCAGAATGGAAGAATATCAGTATCTTTATTTCACTTGTATATTGATTGTACAATAACCTGTTTCAGGAAGAGGGTATTTCTTTCACTAAAAAGTGGGCCTGGGAATTCATGCTTGAGGAGGAAGCTAGAAAGACCCTGGTAATAGATCAGTCAGGACCCATCAAATTCTTTCTCTTCGTTGTCAGTGTCACTTTCTTCCTAGCAATTCGACACTCTTGTTGGAGAAGGAGGAGGCCAGATGAGTGGCGGCCAGAAGCAAAGAATAGCCATTGCTAGAGCCCTCGTCCGAAACCCAAAGGTCCTGCTTTTGGACATGGCCACCTCGGCGCTGGACAACGAGAGTGAAGCCGTGGTGCAAGAAGCGCTGAGTGAGGTTGGTTGGAAGTCTGAGTTCCTTTTACGGGTCCGTGTGAAAATGTTTGAGCCTCTGGAGGAAAGGCAGCTGTGGAGAGAGGAGAGAGAGAGGCAGAAGGAGAGACAGAGAAGGACTGCGTGGGTCAGTGCATCTGCCTGTTCAGAAAATACTGGCTGACCACGATGTTCCTCACAGTCGAATAGGAGATACTATGATTTGCTTCCAAAAGCTGCGCATGTAAAATCTGAACTCTTACTAAGTCTGGCTTATAATACGTGATTTTTTGAAATTACCATTTTGGTCTTTAGCTGTTGATCAATAGCAGCAACCCAGACCAACATGTGATGGTGCTTATTGGCCATAAGGAAGTGTGCTGGCATTTCCTGATGTCTACATAGCCTATAGAAGGGTTTTCCCAGGGGCCAAGGCTCTGCCTTCTTTGTGGATTCTGAGACTGTCCAGATAATGTCAGCTCTGTCTCACAGTCTCGTCTAACAGTGCACTGTACCTTCTTACAGATTCAGCACGGGCATACAATCATTTCTGTTGCTCATCGCCTCTCCACGGTTAGAGCTGCAGACATCATTATTGGTTTTGAACACGGTACAGCAGTGGAAAGAGGAACCCACGAAGAACTGTTAGAAAGGAAAGGCGTTTACTTCACTCTTATGACTTTGCAAAGTCAAGAAGATCAAGACTTTAATGAAAAAGACATAACGGGCAAGTGCCTTTTCCATTATGCTTGTACACTATATTTAATCATTAGCATTTATAGTGTTTTTTTGATTTCTATGCATTTTAATATACGGTGTCTTATTTGTTCTTCTCAAAGCCTTGGGAGACGTTGTATAGATGTTAAAGGAAAGAACGGAAGCTCAGGAGGTTTAGTTACTCATCAACTCAGAGAGCTAAATATAACCCAGGTCTTCTGTGGAAGAACCTCCAATTCCATCCCCATTTTTCCCTCACTGAGTGAATTGATCAACGACTGAAAAGTTTTATGCTTATTTTCACTAGCATGGATGGATACTTCAGGTCCTTGTGTGCCTTCTCTTTTTCAATCTGAATTTTCAGATTTGGTGGTTTACCCCAACATACGTTATAGCCAGTCATGCTCAACTTTCTCTACCATATCACATCTGGATTTGTGAACGCCACGGGGTAATATGACAGTATACATTAAACACATGTGATTTACTCTGAAAAGCTTTTTTTAAAATTTGGTGAGTCTACCTTTTTTTTTTTTTGCCACCTCTAGCAGGGCCTCTTACAAGTTTTTTTGTGATTTATATTGGCTCTAGTTCTAGGATATCTTTTTCTATGGTGATAATACATAGGCTATCCCACAGTTCAGAAGATTCAATCTTGCTGAGTATCTTGAAAATTTTTTGTTAGAATGTGCTGGACAAGTGCTGAGTTTTATTTATTGCAGTAAAGTGAATGGAATGTTTTAGACATAGTATCAGACATAGACATAGACATATCAGACATAGTAATGATACACTAGGCCAAAATGGGAAATAATTTTATTTTGATGTGGTTCTGTGTATCATACACACTAAGGAATCACTCGTGTTGTGTTGAACAGGAAAAGATGAAACTGAAGATGCCTTACTTGAGAGAAAACAGACCTTTAGCAGAGGGAGCTACCAGGCTAGCCTAAGGTAAGTGCAAGACATGAGCAGATTTTAAAGTTTTCCAGTGTTCTTAGGAGCCCTTCACAGCCATGGTCCTCGGGTGATGTCTCAGGTCCAGCAAGGGGAGCCCTTAAACACAGTCCCGGGGCTTGTGTAATATGAACATGCAAAAGAATCCTTGGCTGCTGTATTGACATTTCTGTCTCCAATCCATAGAGATTTCTTGTTTAAATTTCGCTTCTCATTTTATGGAGGATAGAGGTCATGGTAAAGACACTGAGTAGTGAAAATGTTTATTGAGCTTAGAAAGAGGATTTAAAAAAAAAAAATCTGTGTTTAGACTTGTCTCCCAAAGCTAACTGTAGCATGAAACACTGTCTTAAACGGAGGTCGAATTCATACCTTTAACGCCATTCTTTAATTCAGTTTCCACTCAATAGGTTACAAATATTTCTGCTCCCCAGGTTACCTATCCAAAGTCAAATCATTCTTTAACTAGTTGAAATAAGATGTGTTGTCTAACGTTTAAAGAGAATTTTCCTAAACATGAACTTTTTTTTTTCTGAATCAATATATGGGTATGCACTTCCAAAACATATTTTTAGAGTATGTTATTACAAGATTATAAATTTAGTTTTTCATTCTGGTTTAAGAATTTCAAAGAAATTAGTTCCTTTAAGAGTCTGTATATTAAGAAGAATTCTTCCCAGGAGTAATTGTACTTGTGAAAATGTTATTCAAGATCTTTTTTTCTTAAGGTGGGAAACTATTTGCAGGCAATAGGCTGACAGAATATTTCCCTACCATGGCCTACTATGCCTAGAACATTTAATTCAAGGCTGTACTCTGAACAAAGGCTCAGTTTAGGACTTGCTCATTCAAGATAGCTAATTATCTATTGAGAAATGCTGAAAGAGGCTTAAAATATAATATTCAGGTAACAACTCCAAGTAGTTCAAACACAGATGTGTATACTTTTAATATTCAAAGAATAGTACACTGAGTTTATGCTTCTTTTTGAAAACAAGTCTGTTCAGAAAAAATTTCAAGAAATGCTAGTTTCATTGAATTTTTTTAATTTGGAAAGTAGTAAAGCAATAGCTTCAAGTTTCTCTGTAAAGTAAAAGCTATTACAAATTGCCAAAATTGTTAGGCAAATTTTATAGACACCTGGCATTTCTGATTGGAAGAAAAAATATTAAGTTAAAAAGTTCATTAGAATCACAATCTGAAGATACCCACTAACTTCTTAACCATAGAGAATGACTAGGCAGCTCTTAATCACTAAGTTAAAGTTGCAAAGAGATGTACCTCATGGTCATGTCAACAAGAAAATAAACATTTTCTTAATTTTTTAAATGAACAAAATTCTTCCCATTCTAAGTAGTTTACTTACAGTTTACTAGTAGGACCAGATAACCATTTTTAATACAAACATTTCCTATTTGGCTATTAGTTCTCACAAATTCTACATTTTGATGAGTAGCAGGAGAAACCCAGATATACAACCTATAAACAGAAAGTAGCTATTAACCTCCTGGAGAGAAAGATTTATAAGTTTGAGTAAGGTCTGTTAAAAATAAAAGATCTATTAGCAAACACAATAAGATATTTTTAAAGATGACTAACTAAAATGTTAATTTGTATCTTATTTCCTTGGCTTCAGTCCTTCTGATGGCTAAGTCCTTCTTTGCGTTCAAGAACAATTTAATGGATGAGAATAATTAACTTTCTAAATAATAATGTTGAGAGAGAGGGCATATATTCCCAAATTAGCTGCCTTTTTTGTGTGGTGAGAAGTGGTACGCAGCTTCTGAGGAAGTGGCAGGTGTTAGAGGTTTCTGAAAAACAGTGTGATAGAAATCTAACTCTGGTGTTTATGGTAGACCAGAGGGGACAGGTAGGGCACCTGCCTCGCATCCTTACTGTCCATGGTCTCATTAGGGCAGCTTATACTAGACAGGTAGAATGGTGTGGGGAACAGCAAAAGAGATTTAAGAAATAAAAGATTAAAGTAGGAGAAGTTTGAGGGGACAGGGATCTAGGTCTTCCATGCTCAGAGCTGGGAAGGAGGTAGTCAACTATATCTTGACACTCTCTCTTTCTCCACATACCCCTCCCTTGGCTTCAAATGCTCTGAATTTCTTTGTAAACCCCGTAACCTGAAGTCTCAGCCCCATCAGGCACTCTGCCCTCTCTAGCTGACACCTGCTTGTTCCTCACACCTTCAGGAGATGACATCTCGACCTTAGTTACCTAACTTAAAAAATGACTCTATTTCTATAGAGTTTCAGGCCATGTGGGAGGGAATTTGGGTGTCCCAGAGGTCAGTTTGGTAGCAGGGAGTCTAAGTGAGGTACGGTTCCATGCCTGATCGTGATGAGACTTGGCAACAGTTTGAATGAGGAAGAGCAAGAAAGAGGGAGAACTTGAGATAAATGCACCTGGTTGAACCTGAGTGACTAAGAGGATGGCAATGCTATCAACAGACCATGCAAGCAAATTAGAGTGAGGAAGCTGATGTGTCTTCTCAAGAAGGCTGGATGAGCACAGATCACTGGCAGGCACCACCTTGGTATTTATTTAAGTCTGACTTCACTTGGATGCAGATGATACAGAGAGACTTGTGAATGGCTCCTTCTGGATCACACTAACACAGCTGATGCAGTTCTCCTGCCTCTAACATCTCTCTTTACACTGTATTTCTTCGGACTACGTGCTTTGATAACGTAACGTCCATTCTCTCAAGTCTTCAGGATTGCCTGTATCACTTAAGACTCTGCAAATGTCTAAAAACATAAGACAATCTGGTTTAATCTTTAAAAGGGAAAGAATAAGTTTACAAAACTAAATAGTCCAAGGATGCTTTAGCTTCAGACAAGGCTGGGGCTTCAATGATTTGTCCGGGATACATACCATTTCTCCCTCTTCCCTTCTCAGCTCTACTTTTTTTCAGTATTGTCTTCGTTTTTCAGGGAGCTTCTTTCCTTGGGGTCTTGGTGTAATTGACAGCCACTTCCAGTGTTACATGCTTTCGAGTTTAACCTAGAGGAGAATAGGCGTCTCCTTCCCAGACATCTCAGGGAAAAAACAAAACAACCCGAATCAATCACTTCCTGTATCTGCCGTATACTAAGTGTGTGTAACTGGTAACCCTGTCTCCATGCTCCTCCTTCTATTGTTCTTTCAATCAGCAGTGCTCTTCCCACTAGCCTACAGATACCCAGATCCTACCTTCACCATCTTCTCCATGAAGCCTTTCATGATAACATCTGACATACATTCCTTTTTCCTTTAAATTTCCGTACTCTTTATTTAAACCTGCCTTATAGCACTTACCACATTCTTCCTTGTATCAGGGTTGAGAACATGCATAGCTAAAAGATCTTAGTCTCCTTGAGGGAGAAATCTGTAATTGACCAGTCTTTGTATGCCCCACTGCACCTGGCGTTGGTTTCCATGTTGTAGGTGCACAATAAACTTCTGTTGAACGAATGAATGCACACATCAAGCTAAATTATATTTCAGTAAGTTATTTGTTAATTAAATCTATCCCTAGGGGCAGTACTTAGCCTGGAGAAAGTCTCATTAGGGTCCCTGTTTCCTCCTACTAGTCCATTTGTATCCAGTGGTATTATGCTAAAGCAAACAACAGGGACAGAGAAGGAAAGAGAGAGAGAAAGAGAGATATAAAAACTGCAACCTCCAGCCAGAAGGGAGGTAACAGTGATGGACCATTGCCATTATAGCAGTTAACAGAACCCTGTGAGTTTGGAATGGATTTGAGTCTTGAACCTTTTTTTTTAGTGAACTTGTGGAACAACTTGGCCCTCCTTTTCTTACTCCTGCCTTGGGTATACTTTGAATCAGGGTTTAGCTTGGTGCCCACGTCAACCAAACTGATTAGCTTTGCCCTAAGAATAGCTCTATCAAACATAATCAGAAAACTCCCTTACCTGGTTACCATGTGACATAGCAAACATTTCTGTTCATTTCATGCAAGTGATGTAAACTTGGAACGAATTGAGTTCTGTTCCAACCTGCCCACAATCTGCAGACTAATTCACCTTTCTGTTTATTTACAGAGCTTCCATCCGGCAACGCTCCAAGTCTCAGCTTTCTTACCTGGGACATGAACCTCCGTTAGGCGTTATAGATCATAAGTCTACTTATGAAGAAGACAAAAAGGTCAGGCATCAGTTGCTCATGGGGGAATGGAAGAAGTCTCTCTGGGAGACTACCGTATGCCCTTTAAACCTAGAATATGAGTTTTCAAGGCCTTTGTCTAGTATTGTTTCACTAAGTCAAACTAAATGGGAGAAGCCTTTAGGACCTGATGAAAACTCTAAATTTTACATAATATTTTAAAGAAACACGAATTAATTAAATACTTTTAAGGGTGCATGGTGACTAAGACTGAACTAATTAAGGATTAATTTGATAGTTCTTAGATGAACCATTTTAATAAATATAGGCAAATTACATGTACTTAGCAATTATTTGATTATGTAGTTATCCTTTAAAAATTTTTAAGAATATCTGAAAACTTTTTTCAAAATTTTAATTTTTCTTAAGATCAACAGAACTATTTGATATACAGTTTACCACAAATTTTAAATTAACAGGAACTGATTAGGTTTCATGGACATTTGTTTATTTCCTACAATTTTATAATCATTGTTTTAGGGGCATTTAAAATTAACACTATTAATTCTAACATCATTCAAAACAACATAAACGTGAAAGAGATAGAAGAAATCAACACATGTAACAATATAAAACTTTCTTCATCAGAATCCATTGCTGTTGTGGGCGCAGTCTAATTTTCACATAAGGTGACCATCCCTCCTCCTGAAAGCATTTCTTCATCACTGAACTTCATTTTCCACCCCTGACAGCCTCATTTTTGATTCCCCCATTACTCTTCATTTGAGTCTTCATGGCAGTTTTCTTATTGAGCCTTATTTCTGTTGTCTTATCCTATTTCTAAATTGTAAGCTGCTTAAAGTTCATGACTACATATTATTTGTGTTTGTATCAACTTGGGCACCTTGCTTTGCCCTAAGAATAGCTTTGTCAAACCTAGCTGGAAGCTACCTTCTCTGGTTACCATGTGACCTAGCAAACATTTCTGTTTATTTGACACATGAAAACTTAGAACCAGTTGAGTCCTGTTCCATCCTGCCCACAATCTACAGACTCTTCCATCTTTCTGTTTACTTACAGAGCTGCACCAGTAGGACATCAAGAGATTTTAACACTAGGATGAAAAATTGAATTTTCACAATAATATAAAGCCCAAACCACAAGATTTATTGAAGCAAATGAGTCAGAGAATATTTTAATTACAAGCACATCCATTATGCATAATGTCATTTCAAATTGTCTTTAAAAACTTTCAGAATGAGAATCCATTTTGGAAGTAATTAGAAACATTGATTCGCAATGCCAAACTTGGAATAAAGTACTGCTTATGATCTTATGACTATGATAGAAGGATTTTTAAGGTTCTCTTTTGGTTTTAATATATTAATAATAAATAGAAGTCTCAATATCTAGTAGAGTTGGTTTAAATAAATTTAATAGAAGAACACTGTCTCAGAAGCAGCAGGATGAAGGCAGTGAGAGAAAACATATTTAGCAGGCATGATTGCTTATGCATCTTGCCCTTAAGTACTTAACCCTGCTTCTTCCAAGCAGTCTAGAAATAGATACTTCATTTGCGTCCATGGTGTTGCCACTCGTATCTACAAGATGCATTATGGAAGGGGTTTAGTAAGCTTCAAGGAGAAAGAATCAAACATAACAGCACCAATCATATTCAATTTTGCATTTTAATTTTTTCCCTTAGTTTCTGGGTAGATATTTGACGACTAAAGCAAGAGAGTGAGAAAGGAAGGAAAAGTAAATCTGATTTTGTTGTTATTGTTGAAGCTGGTAAATGTCTCAGCATAGTTGACAGTCAGATTCCCTAGAGATCAGGTTTCCAGTGTTCTTATGAGGCAGGGAAAACCTCAGAAGGGAGTTATTGAAATAAAAGGAAACCTAAATCAAATATAGAGATTAATTTTAGAGACATAAAAGTGTTCCATATAATATTCTACTTATCAGCATTGTCAATTAGAATGGAACAATTAAACTCAATTAAATGTAAACAAGTGTAATTTTAAAATTTTGAGACTTTAATTTGACTTTTTAATTTTAAAAAGATGGCACTTTATATTTTGTCTCTAATTAAGAGAGGAAAAGAAAGGGCAAAATTCACAGGGAAGCCAATGTGGTTTTGCTAAAGTTCTAAGAAAAAAAGATCGTATGCTTATATTACTACTGCTCATTTGTATGATAATTATATTAGTCTTTTGATTTAAAAATTAAGTATCTTTAAAAGAGACAACAGAATCAGGGTTAGTAAATTTAATTTATAGACTTTCTAATCCAAGTAAATTTTAAAGTATTTTAAACATTTGGGTTATTCTAATCCCAAGTACAATTTAATGTATTTTAATAGTTAACTAAGTTCTGCAAGATCAAGCATTGGCAAAATCTTTTTTTTTTTCTCCTCATTTTGATGAAGTTCTAACCTTACCTTCTGTTAATTGGGAGATGTTTTATCTTGTGTTGCAATGCAAAAGGCTTACTTACATAAAGGAGTTATGTCCACCTTGTGGTCTCTTGAAGTTTCAACTCTGAAAACTTAGAAGAGAGGGTTTCAAAAGTCGGTGCTTCTGAACTCAAAGTGGGGCATCTGAAATCTCATCTCATATTTAGCTGGTGACAAAGTTAAGACTATAGCCTGTTTTTTCTTGCTTTCCAAGCTATGCTCTTGGCTCTCATAAATGGAGTCAGATCGTAGTTCTAATGCTGATAAAATTAAGTTTAGGATTAGGGGAAACCTGCAAGCTAGAGGTTCCAGCCTCTGATATCTAGGCATCTCTTTTAGGGAAACTAAAAAACAACATAGATTATATATGAGATCGAGTCAAGGTCAAATATTGGAAACCCATCACTTCATCTCAGCTAACAGATCTTACGGATAGGGTTTAAACATTGGTTAAGAGATAGGACAGAGACAGGATCTATAAAGATGACTATTGGTGCTTGATCATTTGGAGTCCCTGCTTCTTGGTCATAGTTACTGTTTTTTATCATCATATCTGAAAGTCATGCTTAAGGCAGGAGACCCCTATGGATTGGCACAAAGAAATCAGTGTAACAAAGTATAGAAATCAGGACTTAAGACTTAAGTTGAAAGTTTTATTTTCACCTGATCTATGCAAGGAGATGGAAGGAAGAAAGGAAACTGGAAAAAGCCCAGTGTCTAGCATTGAACTAGTATTTTTTTTTTCAGTTAATGTTTTGTTGCATATATGCACCGTGGGCATAAAAGCCTCATTCATTCTTTCATCCAGTAAACATTGATTGCACACCTGCCACGTGCCAGGTATTGTGTTAAGGATGCAAAGAAGAACAGGAGCCACTGTCTTCCCTGCACTGGAGCTGCCAGAGGGAAATTTCTTTACGTGTGATGAACACATGAGCACCGTGCAACTTGACATTGCCACAGTAGAGTCACGAACTCTGCAGTGAGGAAGCGTATATAAACTTTTATAATCTTTTCTCTCTCTCTGTGAGTTACTGATTTGCTGTGAATTTATTATTATTATGTAATCTTTAGCTTTATAGCTTTTTTTGGTAAGTAAATTTGTCTTTAGCTTTGTAAAATCCCAGAGGGAAAAACTCTTCTGTACATAATGACTTTAATTGTATTTTGTTTTATTATTCTATTTTTTAGCAGTATCACATAAAAGTCAATCAAAGGTCAGTTACTCAGGAATAGATTTCCTAGTTTCTGCATCATTCAGTCTTGATAGCTGCATCTTTGGGGAGGTTGGGGGATAGTTTCCTTTAAAGTCAAACTTTCAGTGAAAAGGGACAAAAGAAAATTATTCAAAATAAATTTTGCTTCTTGTTAGTTTATCTTGGAATGATAACTGCTGGATGAAAGGTACTTTATATTGTTTTTAAATGTCTTCGGTTTTGCTGTTACAGTTTAGGGAACCCTTCAGGTATCAGAAGACCAGGGAAACTTCTATCATGTCAGGCTGAGGATGAACCATCCGTGGGGCTGTGGTTCTAGGACATGTTGGAGTTTAATGTCCTAGATGGTATAGCACAGCTGACACTTTCAAAACATACAAACATGGAATCCAAGACATTTAGTTCTGGAAGGGATTTTGGAGATTGTATACTGCTGAGGAGCTCACAACTAGGCTTTGTCACCAGAATTACCTGAGGAGTATTTTGTAAAACACAGATTCACATTCGGCTTATGAAATTAGAATTTCTGCTGCAGGGACCCAGGTATCCGTGTTTTTAATCATCAGCCCATGTAAGCCTGGTATATATCCAGATGTGGACACCAAGAACTGCCTAAAACTGTAGAGGATCTGATATTTTGCTCGATCGCAAGCTATCAAGTTAATCTAACACAATTTCATGGATGTTGGCAGAATACAAAAGAGCCCTGTGTCAATACAAAAGAGCTTATCACTCATAGCCAGAGCAGGAGCCAGAGGACAGTATTTGCACTAGTTCCTCAGTGCAACCCTGCTTCTTGTAGGTTGATGCAAAGAGAGCCAGCTGATACCAGCAAATAAAGTAGGGGCAGGTTGTTACAGGGGAGGAATCCTGGGCTTGGAGAACCTGACATGTTTATAATGGGCAGTAAGACCATCTGTCTTTTTCTTGGGTTGGAGACACTCTCTCTGTCCTCCAAGGCTATATGCTATACAAGCATCCTTGAAAAAATAGCCTAAACACAGGTTGTCAATGCCTCTTGTCACAAGATGTACAGAAATGTAAGAGACCCATAAAGAATTGTCTCCCCCAAACAACTTAGTCCAACTCTCCCATTTTCAGAATGAGGTAACTGTACCCCCAGAGAGCTATGGTGCTTGGTGATGTATTCCACTGATGGCCACATGGGGCTCATCCAAGAACCCTGTTCTTTCTACACCTGTTTCACTCATGCTTTCCCAACCATCCTTCTTCCTCTCTGCATTGATTTCCTAGAGTTGAGTAAGCTGTCAGAGGTGAAATCGTTGAACAGAAGACTTGCTGCATGAATGAGTAGTAATCACAAGTGCAACTGTTGAGGGCAGGCCAAGAGAGAACTTGAAATGGACAGATCTGTCACCAGTTTAGTTGCCATTCTTCATCCTATTTGGCTTGCAGCTCTGATGACATGGACACTAGGCTTTTATTTAAATTGAATTGGTAATGTAGTCTTTGACTTTGGAAGCAAAAGGAAAGTATATGGAGTTCTTTTCTGCCATCTGCTCCTGACATTCAGCTCCCGAAAGGGTAAATTACTGTCTGTTAATGGAAGAGAGTGCTAATAGTTTTGGAGTCAACTTGCTGTAGACATTTTTAGTGTATTTTAATAGAAAAAGTTTTAAGAAATCAATACAAATCTATATATGCGCCCTAAAATCCTTTTTCAAATTAAGTGGGTAATAAATGTAACAAATTATTGAATAATGGTCCTAAAAACCAAGCACTTAATAATAGCTGCAACAGGGAAAAAGATGGCAAAAATGATGAGATTCTGAATATAGTATTTGCCTTCAAGAGGATAAAAATGTGCCAGCCCTGACACTTTAATGACAACTAAAATGATCAGAATAGGGAAATTTTCAACTAATTTTTAGTCCTTGTGAAGAAAATGCAGAACTTAGAAGTCCAAATAGATTACCACTTATTTCTGGGCACTCATTAAAGTAAACCTTGCAGAAAATATGCAATTGTTAAACTGTTGACACCATTTAATGCATTTTTAAAATTATTTTGCCTTGTTTCGGTGCACTGGCCTGCCTTTGAACTTTGGTTTTTACTGAATTATAGAGCTTGGACATTTGTAAAGGACCTAACTTGCAAACTTCACAAGTCCTCAAATATGCAAATGCCACTGTAGCACAAAACCTTTTTTTAATTGGGGGTTTATTTTTCTTACAAATCCAGCATATCTGTTACTCCCCAAGAGTTAATACATATGCGGCTGTGAAATGAGAACCATAAACTCACCTTCATGAACAGACACTCTGGGAGCAGATCCATCCGAGTCGCAGCTTGGTCTCCAGCCCTTCAGAACCATTTCTTACAATTATAGCAAAATCTCTGCATTTCACAGATCTTTGAGGTTGCTCATAAGCAATCAAACCATGACTCAGATCTGTAGATGACAAAGGGTCTGCTGTATAACAAAAGAGTAGATGCAAAAACTTAGGTAATTAATGTAACCCCCTCTCCCCTCAAGGACAAAAACATTCCTGTGGAAGAAGACATTGAGCCTGCTCCAGTTAGGAGGATTCTGAAAATCAATGCTCCGGAATGGCCCTACATGCTGGTAGGGTCGGTGGGTGCCGCTGTCAACGGGACGGTCACACCTTTCTATGCCTTTTTATTTAGCCAGATTCTTGGGGTAAGCAAACAGCTGGACCAGCTTTATTCTCCTCACACCTTTTGTTTGTCCATCAGTGGATTTTGTCATTTTTGATAGGTCAGCTTTTGGTGGTAATGTTTTTAAGCTCTTTTTTCCCCTCATCTCTAAAGGATTAAAAATACCTCTAGTCCCCATCACACAGGTGTTAAGAAGGTGAAGCTGAGTCTCATTTGCGCTGGCAGTTTGGGGTTTGGGGGGATTTGTATAGTGATTTTTAAAGCCAAACTGAGATAAATTTTTAAATCCCTGTATTTGTAGACTGTAAACTTACGTGAGTTATTCGATGCTAGGATGAATACTGTGGTGTCTTCTGAACCCACTTCATTCATTAAGAATGAATGTATTCTTTATTATTAAGAACCACAAAGGCCCTAGAAACTCTTTGTCCTAGAAACAGTATATCTCATTTATTTAGAACCTTTCTCCCACCCCTTTGGAATTTGTGATGATTTCAACAGGTTACTTCTGCTTTATAGAAAAAGATTTGTTCATGGAAAAGTCTACATTGTTTTCAGGAGATTTATTTGGCATCTAGCAGGCACTCGATAAATATTTGTTGAATAAATGGTTTCCTTTGAGCAACTGCTTGCTGGCATGGTTCTAGTTACACATTAATGCAGAGCAATAAATAAGGATTTATTGTGCAGCTCTCTAATGAATACTTTTTCTGAACTCTCACAGTGCCCTCACTTAGTCTGAATTAGCAAGGTTTTGTTGTACCTAAAATCTACCTCAGCATCAGATGATGTCAGTGGGATACATAGCTGTTCTCTCCATTTTCTTATTGCAGCAGCTTGGTCCCCATTCGGTTACTTGAGCACGTCCCTGTAAGTTCATAATATACTTAGGAGTATAGTTTACCACTTATTACAGACTGAAAAAAAAACCATTCACAGTTTCCATAGTTTTTTGAGGGAAATGTTTTCAGCTTCTGGTGTTTTAGAGGCAACAACTTCAGCCTCAGATGGATGGAAGCTTTTCTCTCCTAAGCCAATTCCAGTCAGTGTCTTGATAGCTAGTTGATTTTTAAATGATGCTATTATTTGTATATCTATAATTTATGAAACTAATAATAGGTAAGGTGCCTGAGTGGAAAAACCGTCTTTATAGCATCTATTATTTGGAAAAAAACATAGGTCATGATAGTACTTTGGGTTTTGTCCCAGAATAACATTCTTAGATACTCTAGTATCTTCCTTCCTGCCTTCCTGCCTTCCTTTTCTCCTTGCCTTATTATGTAAATAACTTGAGGCATTTCATCATATTTTTCATCTGTATCAAAGAAAAGCCAACACAATTGCCTACATCAGGCAAAGAAGACAAAAAATTCTGTAAATCATAACCAAATTGTTTTCATTCACCCACCTTCCTTTCCCACAGAGAATTAAAATACACATAATCATAGTTAACTTTGGTTTAATTGCTGGTATGTTTAAAGTGAAACCCTTTTTTAAAGAGAAATTTCTTTTAAACATATTTGAATGGATTTCTTTTGCTATTGTTTGTAATAATACAGTTACTTCCTTATTTACTATTTCGCAAAGACTTTTTCAATTCCTGACAAAGAAGAACAGAGGTCCCAGATCTATGGTGTGTGCCTGCTCTTTGTAGCAATAGGCTGTGTATCTCTTTGCACTCAGTTTCTACAGGTAAGGAATTTTATTTTTCAGTAAGTGATTTAGCTATTTCCCCTCCCTTTTGTGTTAAAATATCACTAAAGACTCCTTTATGTTTTAGGGATATGCTTTTGCTAAATCTGGGGAACTCCTCACGAAAAGGCTACGTAAACTGGGTTTCAGAGCAATGTTAGGGCAAGACATTGGCTGGTTTGATGACCTCAGAAATAGCCCTGGAGCGCTGACAACAAGGCTTGCTACAGATGCTTCCCAAGTTCAAGGGGTAAGCTGGTGGGGGGGAACCAGGGGTGTAGTAACTGGAATACTTTCCTTTGTGTATTCTGATAATCATGTAGGTGCTTCCCACAGAATAGGAATTCAAGGGATTGGGATACCCAGAGCCACATTTTTACCCATTTCCAAAGCTGACAAACAACAGCTAAATCAGCGTCTCCTAGGTAGTGCCTAGAATCAATGTTAAGGCATCAGTCAAAATCTGTCAGGGTTCTGGATTTCCTCTGAGTCTAGCAATTAAGAAGAACTTTCCCAGGCTACTTTCTCAGATCATTTTTAGCCCCGGAGGCTCAGATTCCTCAAGATTTAGTAGCACCCCCTGGAGGATGGAAGCAAAGAATGTGTGGAGAAAAGCCCTTTTCGCAAGTGCCCGGGGTGTAGTCAGTCTTAGGAAACGAGAAGCTGTTCTGAGCAGTCCAGCCCAGAACCTGAAGGAAGACGTAAAAGATTGCTACCTAGAATCTTGACGCATTCAAAGGGCTGCCTTTCTGACCAAGGGAGACTAAGCTGTGGTTTCTAAGGCCCAGAACTGCAGCCTTGTTCAGGGGACTTAAACACGTGTATAAGATGAGGCTACACCTTTAAAAAACCAGAGATTTGGGTTAAAGTAATGAAAGTTCAATTTGCCTCCCCAAACCTCTACTCATTTTCTATAAAAATAAGAAAAAGAGGAAAAAGAAAAGTCATGGTTTGTCTGTGAGGCTCTTGGAAGAAAAAATTCATTGGATTGATGGTACTGTACCATGTATCTCAAGTTCTACCAGTTCAACCAACAATGTGGACAATGATAGGGGAGAATTTCAAAAGAACATGAACTCCTCTTACTGAAGGAAACATTCCTATAAATATTTCATCTTGATCATTCTAGGCTTTTTCTACATACACATGTATTTCCCACAAATTGTGGGTCACACTCTACATATTATTTTGTAATCTTTCGTTTTTCCCCTGAAACAATCTGATGTGAGCATATTTTGGTTCTTATATATTCTTCTATAGCAAACTTTTAAAAAACTTATTTATTGGAGTGTAGGGAGTTACAGTGTATCAATTTCTGGTATACAGCATAATGTCCCAGTCATGCATATGTATAGTTATTTTCATTTTCATGTTATTTTTCATTAAAGGTTATACAAGATATTGAATATAGTTCCCTGTGCTATACAGAAAAAAATAGTTTTTTAATCTTTTTTTATATATAGTGGTTAACATTTGCAAATCTCAATCATCTGTACTCATGTTTCTCTTCAGATTGTATAAATCTTTCGCCTTTTACAGAGAAGACTTTTAATGGCTGCATAATTCATTATTTTAATGTATCATCATTTGTTAAAGAATTCCTCATTTAGATTTTTTCCCCTGTTCCCCCCATTAGCAATTTATATCATTTTACATCAAGCATGGCTTATCCTTGATTAATTTTTCACTCTCAAAATGTAATCACAGGATCAAAATGTATAATTATTTTGAAAGGTTTTAATATGCATTGTCTTACTGCTTAAAGAAAGTTTGTACCAAATTTACTCTCATTATCCGAGTATTCTAGTGTCTGATTCACCTTACTCTCGACTTTAGATTAAAAAAATAAACTATAATCTCATTTCTTCTATTTTTACATCCTTCAATCTGCAAAGAGCTTTTTATTGGTTATTTATTATGACTGGAATTAATCTCACACTGACTGCTCTAGCTATGACACCCATTAAATGAGATTAGTCCATAGATGAGCTCCCAAGAATCTGTGAATAAAATAGACTTTTATTAATCCAGCCTTCAAATGCATTAGGGGAGTTCATTATTTAAAAGATCCTCCCGTGGTAAACATAAAACTAGCATATGAGCTAGGCTTTTTCTAATTCCACTCCTAGGTGTATGTCCAAAAGAATTGAAAGCAGGGACACAGACAGATACTTGTACACCCATATTCATAGCACCTTTATTCACTATAGCCAAAAGGTGGAGACAACTGAAGTGTTCATCAACAGTGTTTATTTTGGATAAACAAAATATGGTATATACACACAATGGAATATTATTCAGCTTTAACAGAAGTTAAATTCTGGTACCTGCTGTAACATGGATGGACTTTGAAAATATTATACTTAGCAGAATAAGCTAGACACAGAGGGATAAATATTGTATGATTCCGTTTATACGTGGTACCTAGAATAGGCAAATTCATAGAGACAGAAATAGAATGGAAGTTAACAGGTACTGGGGAGAGGGAGGAAGGGGCGTGTTATTTAATAGGTAAAGAGTTTTTGTTAAGGATGGTGAAAAAGTTTTGGGAATAAATGTGGTAATGGTCATACAACACTGCAAATGCATTTAATGCCGCTGAATTGTATGCTTACGAATGGCTAAAATGATAAACATCATGTTATGTATATTGTATCATAATAATTTTTAAAAACCTATCTTTTGCTGTAAAATAGCCTTTTCACATAATGATATTTAGTCAGAGACCGTCTGTCTGAGATTGGGTGATTGCTTTTGGTTTGCAGGCTACCGGCTCTCAAATCGGGATGATGGTGAATTCCTTCACTAACATCACTGTGGCCATGATCATTGCCTTCTTCTTTAGCTGGAAGCTAAGCCTGGTCATAGTGTGCTTCTTCCCCTTCTTGGCTTTATCGGGAGCTGTACAGACCAGAATGCTGATGGGATTTGCCACTCATGACAAGGAGGCTCTAGAGGTCGCAGGACAGGTAATCTCACAGACCCAGTTTTCAGACTGCTTAAGGCTGAGTGGCTGTCAGACTGCTGAGAATGAGGAGTGCAAACAGACTTAAAGAAGCTGTTAGCCAACAAACATTCATGGTTAGAGACCTCCCACTAGCCTTTTTCACATATGCCTCTGATGCTGTGAGACTGAGTAGCTGTGGAGAAATAGAGGGGCAAATACAGAGGGTTACATGTTTTCAGTTTCCTCTCAAGCAGTTATTTTTTTCCACATCCCATTTTGGTGTAGTATTCTCATTTGCAAGAGAGGATAGTTCTCTTTCCTCTATGTTTGTTTTGTTTTGCTGGTTTGTTTTCAGCTTAACGATTTCTCCAGGTCATGTTGCCCACACAGAGAGGAGTTATCAATTTTTTCATGGCACACACTTTTAAGTTTCACACTTTAGTGTCTGCTAGACTTGGGGCAAACATATTTCCCAAAGACAACCAAGAGATACATGCAGTGTAGGTCTCGAATACACTTAGGGTTTAGCTATGCACTTTGAACAGATGTCCTAATTAATATCTGGTTATCAGGAGTAAATGAAGAGATGGTGGTATAGACATTTACCAGGGATAGGAAATCACACACACACATATACATACCTTCACCTTTTAACAAATTTACTATAAACTAGGTTTTGTCTCTTTAAAGAGAGAATCTGAACACTGCCCAAGTAGGAAGAAGCCACAGGATTTCACCTGCCAATGGTGGAGAGTAGCCAAGTTTTGTACCTTTTTTAGGATAGGACCCTAATTCAGGAACAGTGATTATTTACCCATGGATTGAAATGAATACAAAGTTATAGTATCAACTAAAAGATAAACTTTACACTTAACTTTAATTTATTTTACCTAATATTTGATCAGATTAATTTTTTTAAATGAAGTACAGTCAGTTACAGTGTGTCGATTTCTGATGTACAGCACAATGTCCCAGTCAAGCATATACATACATATATTTGTTCTCATATTCTTTTTCATTAAAGGTTATTACAAGATATTGAATATAGTTTTCTGTACTATACAGAAGAAACTTGTTTTTTTAATCTGTTTTTATATGTAGTGGCTAACATTGGCAATCTCAAACTCCCAAATTTGTCCCTTCCCACCCTCTTTCCCCTGGTAACAATAAGATTGTTTACTATGCAGATTAATTTTTAAGAAATAGAATCTAATATTTTAAATTTATATTATTCAATCTTTTGTTGCAGACACATCTAAAGATACCATTTTAGACATTTCAAATGAATTCACAAAGAGGCTAAGAAGTATTTAAGGATAACCATGTGTACCATTTTCTGCCTCTTCTCTCTTCCTCAATAAGTAGAGGCAACAAAGTCACATTAGTATCAAGTAGAGCTTGAGTGTAACTGATAGAATGTCTCATGGTCCAGTTGATCTCCAGCAACTTCTTTGTGTTCCCAGATGATGTCCCCATCTCTAATTTGTACTGTGTTCTGAAATTTGCACCAATAGTCTAATCCATGAAACAGTTGAAAATGTCATGAAACTAGTTATCTCTGCTCTCTTATTTCTAAAACTTTTTTTCATTCTTCAGATTACAAATGAAGCTCTCAGTAATATCCGCACTGTTGCTGGGGTTGGAAAGGAGAAGCAGTTTATTGAAGCATTTGAGACTGAGCTGGAGAAGCCATACAAGACCGCCATCCGGAAAGCAAACGTTTATGGGATCTGCTTTGGTTTTTCCCAGTGCATAGTATTTGTCGCTAATTCTGCTTCCTACAGATATGGAGGCTACTTAATCCCCAATGAGGGGCTCCATTTCAGCTATGTGTTCAGGTGAGGACTGTCTGGCTAAAGTTACAGAAGATCAACACTCTAGGGAAGGATAGTCTGGTTCTGTCCCTTAGCTTTTGCTGCTTAACAAACCATCCCAAACTTGGTGTCTTAAACAGCTGAGGTTTATTATTAAGATTCTGTGGGTTGTCAGGGTGGTGGTCCTTCTGGACTGTGCTGACTCAATCAGGCTTCTGAGTGGCCTTCTGTCTCCATGTGGCCTCTTAGCAGCTGAGCATGTTTTCTTCATGTTATGATCTCAAAGTTCCAAGTGCAAGAGAAGATTGCAAGCCCCAGCGTGCAAGCACTTCCCAAGTCTCTGCATGCATCATGTTTTCTAATATCTCTTGGACCAAAGACAGTGGTCCAAGCCCAGACTTAAAGAGGAATGGAATCTGTCTTTTGACGAGAGCATTCAATACGTGTTTCTCCTTTACTCTCACACTACTCTCATACAACACTCTGACGCCTGATGGATGTCCTATAGTTCAATTTATTCTGATGCTACTTACCTGGAGATGTTGGATCCTCCCACAGATGAAGAGCTCAATCCTATTACACTGCCCTCCCCCAGTCACCCACACACACTGCAAGCCCAGGTTGTCACCTATGCTTCTGACCAACCAGCTGCAGACAAAAGGTTCCCATGACCTCCTCCTTGGGTCTGATTAACATGTTAGAATGGCTCACAGAACTCAGAGGAACATTTTACTCACTAGGTTACCAGCTTATTAGAAAAAGATGTAACTCAGGAACAGCCAGGTAGAAGAGATGCATGGGCACCGTATGTGGGAAGGGCTTAGAGCTTTCATACCCTGTCCAGGAGTGCTGCTCTCCCCAAATCTCCACGTGTTCACCAACCCAAAAACTCTGTGAACCCGTCCTTTTGGGTTTTTATGGAGGCTGTATTACATAGCCCTGACTAATGAGATCATTGGCCGATGGTGACTGAACTCCATCTCCAGCCCCTCTCCCCTCCCCTGAGGTCAGGCATGGGGTTCCACCCTCTGATCATGTGGTTGGCTTTCCTGGCAGCAAGGCCCACCCTCAGATTATTAACTAAAGACTTTAGGAAAGTCCCTTCAATAACATAACAAAGGACACCTCCATCTTCTCAAAACTTAGGAAATTCCAGGGGCTTGGGGGCTCTGTGCCAGGAACAGGCAGAAGACAAAATATATATTTCTTATATAAATTGCAGTATCACAGAGGAGTCAAAAAATCAGATTGCAAAGAGGTGCATACGGAGTAATAGGATGAATCAGGCATTTTCATAGTCTACCGCACTGGTGAATGCTGAGAAAGCCTTGGAGGGCATTAGGGAAATCTGTCCCAACAGAAGCCTATTCCCAAACCACAAGTTCTCTCTTCTCACCTTCTATCTTCTTCTAGAAATATAGAAGAAAATTTTTCTCTTGCCCCATTACACCCACCCCAACCAGGAAAGTCTCTTTTCTCAATTTTTGTATATTTATAGCTGTCAACCCAAACCAGAAATCACAAACTGTTGACTTGTTTAGCTTATGTAAAATTTTTGAAGAATAATTTGCCACCATGTATAAATTGGGGGATGACAGAAAACTCCGGATTTTCTGGCTTCTCTTTAAAAACTGAAAGATGACCTTCCATCATTTCCCATTTTTTTCCAGGTGCTTTTCATTGCTTTAAGCTTTGAACTGGATCCTTGGAGATGTTTGGGATGGCAAGTCTAGCCTAAAATGATTTCTGCTTGTGAACTGAGCAGTAAAACAAAGGCCCTGCCTCCCCCAACCCCCGCCGCCACCGCCGTCACCGAAGCAGGCCTCTGTGCGTGGTTGTGCGGGTGGACAATGTTGGAGGGGGCCCTTGCAGCATAGTCTATACAGAAGGGCTGCTTCTTACCATGTTTATCATTCACTTGTTCACTCACTCATTTGCTTATTAATTATGAACATATTGAGGCTGGGACAAGTAGAAGGTTCCAGGCAATCTCATCTTTCTCAAGCTGTCGGAAACATGAACTGCATGCATGCTTGGTACAGAATTGATGCTCATATTACCAATCACTGTCTTTTACTCATCATAGATTCATAGAATGTTAATGTAAAAATTCAGCCCAATCTGGTAATCTTTCAAACTCCCCTCTTTTTCCCCCAAAGTCATCTTTTTTTTTCCCCTCAATTTTTTTAAAAAAAGGCTGTTGTAGTTGAAGCAGGGTTTGTAGGTCTGAGCCCCCCTTGTTCAATCTTCCCCTCCTCCTTTCTTCTTAGAACACTATCTGAAAACTGCTAATCTCTCCAACCTCCCATTCCAGACAGTCTGAAGTGACCTGCTTAAGGCTGTTCAGTCCCCTCCTAGCAGAACTGGGGCAGGACCCCAAATTCCTGCCTCTTAAGCCATCACACCAACCACACCACAACCATCTCTACCCGGATGTCTGTCCCATTGCAGGGTGATCTCTTCAGTTGTACTGAGTGCAACAGCTCTTGGAAGAGCCTCCTCTTATACCCCGAGTTATGCCAAAGCTAAAATCTCAGCTGCACGCTTTTTTCAACTGCTGGACAGACGACCCACAATCAAGGTATACAGTAGTGCTGGTGAAAAATGGGTAAGTACTGAGGTGGGGGTAGGAGGGCAGTGGGGGAGGGTTGTGCTTCTGTGTGTGTGTGTAGAACAGATGTTGGGGCTGGTTATTCAATACCACTTAGCTTCTAAATTCTGCAGTACATGGGTTCATTCATAAGCACTCAGAAAGGACAGACAGTAGTTTTATCAGTGTACAGGAATGAGGTACATTAGCATTAAAAATTATTCAGAAAGCAGGCATTTAAATAAGGCAGTGATATCCAGTGAATGCTAAATTGTGTAATATAAAACACACTTAGTTCTGAAATGAATGAAGCTATAGCAACTGCCATGATTTCTACTGATGTTCTGGTAAGGAAGGTAGAAAAACCAGTTTTTCTTGTCCAGAAATAACTGATTTAATTCATGTTTATCTGGGTTCAAGTTTTAGCTCTTGTGGACCCCCAGAAAATTAATTTGATCTCACTGAAATATCACTTTTTTCTAATTGATAGTCCCTTAAGGTGTTTTTAAATCTTCCCTGACTAATTTTTAATATTCCCAGTATGTTTAAAAGATCAAAACAAACCCAAACTTTAGTAAAGTTAACTGAATTCAAAAATCTTTTTAAATTGGTCAAATGACCTACTTCTCCTTCAGCTCAGTAAAAGTTAAGTCCCTGTGTGGTTTATTAAATGTCTATCCATTTCTAGAGCTCACACTTCAGAGAGTACAACTGGAGGTATTCACCTTTGCAGGACAGGGATCGAGTAACTTTCTGTCTAAGTCATTTCAAGGGCAATGCTATTATTTTAAATCTTTGGGGGAACAGAGCTGTTGGAGTTTGCAGAGTTACTGGCTTCTTTGATGTAACCATATCTTCTAGCTGGTCTCTTCCATTGCAAATGTCAAAGAATGTATGTCAAGGAAATCCCCTTAGGTGAGAATGGGAATAAGAGATCAAATATCTTTAAATTCACTGCTCAAACCTCCCTTTATTCTGCATCTGCTAGAATAAGGAATAGAATGCCATTTCATTAAACTGCTGTCTTTATACTTTGCACTTTGGTAGCATGGAGTTGAAGGTATCTTAAGCAGGATTTAAAACTCTGATTTAAGTGCATTTTTGATATTCAGTATTCTAGTAGGAGCTTATATAATTCTAATCTCCCTGTCCACAGGACAACTTCCAGGGGCAGATTGACTTTGTTGACTGTAAATTTACATATCCTTCCCGACCTGATGTCCAAGTTCTGAATGGTCTGTCAGTGTCTGTTAGTCCAGGGCAAACGCTGGCATTTGTTGGAAGCAGTGGATGTGGCAAAAGCACCAGTATTCAGCTGCTGGAACGTTTCTATGATCCTGACCAAGGGAAGGTGGTAAGCAATGCAAACGCTTTTGAGAATTATGCTTTCTGCGGAGTGTCGCCAACCCCTCACGGTGCTCTTCAAGATTGTACCTTGCCTGACTCACTCCAAACCGCTTGTCTTGGACACTTACCCCATGACTATTTTCCAGTTCCAGTCATTTGTTGGTTGACCTGATTCTACCTCCCAGTTTCTAACATTATATTCTCCCTAGTTCCAGATGGCCGGCTGACCAGTTAGGCAAAGAAAACTGCCAAGCTGGAGATGAGTATATTTAACAGAAGCATTCACTTATCTATAAATGGAGCAGAAAGTGCAGACTAATCAGGAAACTAATGACAGGGCACAGAAAAAATGGGGGTGATAAGAAACCCAGTGATAAATGAGTAAGAAAGGGAATTTAGTGTGAAAAATCGGAGACAATCCTGGTTCAAAAAGCTAAAGTCTAAATAATATAAGGAAATCAAACTGGTAGTCATGTGGCATAAATCTTCGGAAAAGATATTTGAAAAATTGGTGGTTGGCTTTGTTGCTTGTTTTCCACAGCATTTCTTTCTCTTTTCTCTTCTTTTCTTTTTCCTTTCTGTCCTTCCAAATAATATATGTGGAGGAGTACAAAATAGATTTAGGAAGATTTGCAATAAAAAGCAACTCCTTATTCCACCCTGGCCCCAATTTTTCTTCTCAGTGGCCACCATTTCAAACCACTTGATGTTTTTAGATCTCCCAGTGATTACCTCAATGCCTGTAAATAATATGCTTATGCTGCTATTTCACGACTTAACAAATTTAGACTCTGTTGACTTATTCTCAAGAGGTGGAAATTTATCTTACCCTCTCCACACCCCCTCCTTTCACCCATCTCTTCCCAATATAGATATGTCACTTTGAAAACGTCTTCTGTTCATAAATTTAACCAATACACTTCTGTTTCTTTTCTGTCACCTATAGATAATACCTCTTGAATTCTCATTTTCTAAGATGAGAATATTCACAATTCTACCTTTGTTTTCGTCCCTTCCTCCCACTTTTTACCTCTCAAGTCCTATTAACTACACTTTTATATTCTCAAGAATATAAAATGCTTACCTTTTGTTTATAACAATTATTATCTTTCATGCTTTCACTCTCGGCTCCTAAATGTTGAAAATCTATTAACAACTTTTATCATGATTATGTAAATATTGTTCATCCCATGGTCAAGTAGTGAAGTATAATAGCATTGCATTTTCTTTCTTGATGTTTTTCTAAAAGACTTTTTTCTTTTCTTGCATTCTCTGCCTTTATAAAATCTTTAGGTTCTTCCGGTGTCTCTATCCTGATACCTATTAAGAGGAACCTGCTTCTTTCTCTTATTTTGCACAATCTATGCCTGCTGAACAATTGTCACCCTGTGAATTCCCTGCAATATCTTCTGGATTAGATCTGTTATTTCCTAGTTCTCATAACTTGCTCTTTCTTTAGTTTCCCCTCTCATTTTGTTGGAGTGCATCTGCAAGTAGTTTTCTAAGAAATGATTCAGAGGTGTGGGTCTGAAAATGTTTTATTCTGCTCCACACTTGATTGTTTAACCCTAATCTTCTGTAAAAGGCTTTTCTGATATCCCTGGATAGTATAATCTTCATTGTAATGAGGATAGATTAATATTATGAGGAGAAATGCTGAGAGAAACTTGAAAGAGGCAACTAAAGTTTCCCTTGCATAAAGCAAAGGAAGGAAACAAGCAGACAGAAAAGGGTAGAATCCAGGAAATTATGAAAATAAGGAGTAATAGTTGATTATCTGTAGTTTATAATCACTTCTGTTATTAAT
Organism: Vicugna pacos; assembly: GCF_048564905.1. NCBI lineage: Eukaryota > Metazoa > Chordata > Mammalia > Artiodactyla > Camelidae > Vicugna > Vicugna pacos. The sequence goes on along the minus strand of NC_132991.1, from coordinate 42,449,299 downwards.
TTTAGGTATAGAGATTTTAACTTGTTTGAAAGTATTTGGTGATTGACAAACTTAGAAAGTACATTGCACTGAGGGTTTGATCTCTACAAAAGAGAGGATCCAGTTTCCCTGAATGTCAGATCTTTCATGTCTATCACCCAGGTAGACTGTGAACTATATGACATGCAGAGACCCGAAACTTTCATGTTTGACTTCTTCAACATTAACATATATATTAAGTATATTTCTCTAAATGTGCTCAGTGAATGTTCTGGTCACAGGTAAGAAGCAATGCCTATGAAGAAGTCAATATGATTCCTTGCATTTCATAGACGTGATGTATTTTGTTATATATCATTATGAAACATTTCTGCAAACTTTTGTCAGTAGGAAAAATACTACCTTTAATGCAATTTTTAAAAATCCTCTTTGCTCTTGAGAAAGCTAGCAAATGCAGGCATTCATTTTCAACATTTCATTGGATACCTCTTGATGTGCCCAGCACTGCGTTAGGCCCTGTGGGAAGTTCTAAGGAGCATGAAGTATGTCTTCTGTCTCTGCGGAGCTTACAATACTGTCACACATCCAACAAATAGCAAACACTCCCAGTGTTTAATTCAGTACCAGATTGTGCTCTGCAGTCTATAAGTACTATGGAAAATGAAGAGAGGAAAATGAGTAAGGGTTGATTGTTGAGGAATGCTTTATATTTTTTCTAATAGTTTGCTTTTTACAGTGCCAAAAAAGTAACTAAAATACAGTCTGTTCACTCCATTTAATGTAATCTTTTTCTGAAATCATGGGGCCAAATGTTAGACGTTTGGTACCTTTACTTTGCTAAAGCTTTTAAGTGAAAGAGCTCAAATGGTAGATATTTGAGTTCCTATTCTTAAATGCCAAATAGACCATAAGTTCCTAGAAAACAGAGATAATTTTGTCTTTATGTAGCATACAGGAGACTGCCTAGCGTGGTACCTTCATGGCAGGTAATTCAATATATGTTTGTTGGTTGACTAGGTAAATAAATGTACTCCTTTCTTTCTTGGGTCTGCTACCTTAATTATTCAGAAGTTAGTATCAGTGAAATCAAGGAAACAGATTGGATTCTTACATTGTCCAATAACTTTTCATAGGAAACCCCTATTTCATAACCCATGGAGTCTAAAAATTGAGCAAATCTGCATTCTTGTATAGGATATGCTGCACCAAAGGATAAGTGGAAAAAAATAATTTATGTACTGTCCTGAGTGCCTTTCTCATTTCTACCATGTGCAGAGCTAGAGTTTGGGAAACAAACAAACAAAACTGTGTCTGATCACAACTTTGACACCACTTCTGACAGGCACTGCCCTCCAGAGGTCAGAGGCAACATGCTTTATTTCCAAGAGTCCTGGGATTGTTGTCTCTTAAGCAAAGCAAATGTCCAACGTAACTAATTCTAGAATACGAACTTTCCTCTGCTGGAATTCTAAAACTCAGTGCCCTGGTTGTCACCTCTGTTGGCAGATGATAGACGGACATGACAGCAAAAACGTAAACGTCCAGTTTCTCCGCTCAAACATTGGAATTGTTTCCCAGGAACCAGTGTTGTTTGCCTGTAGCATAATGGACAATATCAAATACGGGGACACCACCAGAGAAATCCCTGTGGAGAAAGTCATAGAGGCCGCAAAGCAGGCTCAGCTGCACGACTTTGTCATGTCACTCCCAGAGGTGGGTGCCAGGTCAGGATGGTTCCCTTTGGGAGATGGGGTGGAGAGAGGAAGGACAACCGAAAAGTATTGTGATTGTGGCTCAAGGAGAAGGTCAAAGGCAATACTACTTGCTTCCTGGTGCCCTGGGATTGTCTCAGTCTTTTAAGAAAAATAAATGTCCTTCATCGATATATTCTTTCGTTCTGGAAAGTAGAATATTATCCAACGCAAAGGGTGCTATAGAACTTGTTATGCATAAAGCAGTCCTGCATTGAGCATCAGCTTAGCATCGTGGGAAAAAGTCCTGAGATTTGGAGCAGACATTGATTTGAATCCAAGCTCTGCCACTCTATCCTAGTGTAAAGTTACTCCTGTAACTTGGGACACTTACTTTTCTGTCACTCAGTCATCTGCAAAATGCAAAAAATAACTCAGAATGGGAGAATACACCTAATAGCCACACAAAGAAAGCTGCTGCTGTCATTACTGTCCTCACCATCATTTCGTTACTCGGGCAGCAACTACTGTGCATTGAGGGGTAAGTTGTACCTGCCTTGGAGTCTGTCACTTTCCCAGAGCCAAGTCTGAACGTAGCACAACATCACCTCTGCATTTTTCCATCCACCAAGAATCTCTCTTGGTGGTTGATCACAAAGAAAACTAAGACATGGAAACTGAATTTTAGGAGCCAAATATTGCCTTTAACCTTTTCCACTCCTTTCAAGTACCACTGTGAAATCAGTTGTCTCTGTAGGTGATTATGTTTATAAATTTTGTTCTGGGCTTTTTCTGTGTTCTTTTTACCAGGGCTCCTAATTCTTAGTCAGGCTCTTGGCCTGGTTCTCCTTGTGTAGCCTAATCCACAGGCATGTGGAAATTCCCATTTGCGTTATCCCGAAGGAAAAGCGAAGTTTGTGTGTCTCCTGGACGATTCCTTGATTCCACAAATCTTTGTTGAGTGCTTCCTCATTTCATGGGAGGCACTAGTTTAGAGTTGGTTTATTGCCTCTTCTTCATAGAGACTTTTCCATAGTAGCCTTCACTGAGCGCTTTTCTCCACAAGGGCAAAGTAGATTGTCGCAAGTCTCACTTGGCATGGTTGAGCATTTGTCCAGAGGCCAGGTGGCAGGGGTAGGAAGCAGTCTGTGGAAGACAGGGTAGACTGGTGATGAAGAGCAAAGGCTTGGAAGCTGGACACACCTGGATTTAATTTAATTTTTATTTTTCAGGAGGGTAGGTAATTAGGTTTTTAATTTATTTACTTACTTGACTGGAGATTTAACCCAGGACCTCATGTGCCCATTCTGCCACTCAAGCTATCCCCAACCTGACGCCTGGATTTAGATCTCACCACCACACTGCTTTTTCGCTGCTTTGACTTTGCACAGTTTTCTGACCTATCTGTAAAATAGGGAGAAAAGAACATTAAATGATAGTCTTGGTAGCATAGTTAGCACAGCACCTGATGCATAGTAAATAATCTGTGAATGTAACTATTTTTTCCCCTTTTTAAAAAAAATCGAAGTATTGTTGATTTGCAATGTTTTGTTAGAGACATGGAGAACATAACTATTTTTCTATATAGGCATCCAGCTAGGGATGTTCCTTCATAATTTCATCTAAAACAATAAATATGTGAACTAGTTATTAATATCTGTGTTTTTCAGGTAAGTTTGCAGCTCACAGAAATTTAAATAATCTGTTCATAACCACAGAGCTAATAAGCAGCGAGAGTGGAGATTCAAAGCTAGGCTTGTGTTCCAGAATGATGCCTCCTCCCTGAGGGAACAGACCCGGTGATCTCTCAAAAGGCCCTTGCATGCCTAAGGTCACACTGTCTTGGGAAGATCTTCCAGACAGGAATTCGGAAATCAGGGAATCTTGAATCACGGAGGATCCCCTACAAGGAGAAAGAGAAAATGCCACCCTAAAAGAAATACAGAGAAAGAGATACAAAGTCCCCTTGTTTCCCAACATGAAGGGTCACAAACCTCATATTTTTCTTATATTCTGAAATGGATTTGACATCCTTTATAGAAATTACTTCCAATCTCAAAAAACAACAAATTATTTAAATCCACAGAAGGGTCATTGATATGGGCTCCATACAGCATAGGAGCAATGGCTGCTTCTGGTTCTGAAACTTACCCTACTTTTTCCAGAAATATGAAACTAATGTTGGGTCCCAGGGGTCTCAGCTCTCTCGAGGGGAGAAACAACGCATTGCTATCGCTCGAGCCATTGTGCGAGATCCTAAAATCTTGCTACTAGATGAAGCTACTTCTGCCTTAGACACAGAAAGTGAAAAGGTAAGTACTGATTTTCTAAAGTCTTAGATCATTATAAGTGAGTCTTTTGCTGTAACATTTGTCCTTATAAAATGGCAGTATTTTCAATTTTCTGATTCATTAACAGTAGAAATTGCTACTACTTTGTGGAAACCAAAAGACAGTCTAGAGAGAGTGATTTAGAATAGGATTGCTTCAAATAATAATAATAAAAAGATTAACTTTAAAATAATGATTGTTTTTAAGATTCTCTAGGCTAGGTGACTTTTTTACCCTCAAAAATTAGCTTTCTTAAGTAAGAAAACAACCCAGGCCATCTGTTAGGCATTTCCTATTTCATAGTTCTAAAGATTCATGGCACAGCAGGTGGGATACGTACAATACAAAGTAAGAGGCAGCATCTGATGTGCGGTTTGCATGTCAGGAAATGCAATTGGGCAAAACACAATTAGGAAATTTACCATTTGCAATTAACTCCTCAAAAATCAGGATTCCATTTTGGAGAGGGCTAAAATATCTCACTGAAGAACGTTATCAGGAATGATCACTTAACTGCTACCTTTCATTGTTTCCTTGGTTTCATTTTCACAATCTAGACCATCAAATATTGTAAAATTACACAGTAATCTCCTAGTTTGGTTCATTCTTGCTTCACTGAAGTTTCTCAACCTGTGGACGGCAGTTGAGGTCCTTGATGCGGTGCATTCAGCAAATGTTTATTTAATCCTCTCACGTCCAGTCTTTGGCTTTAACCCCTGAATATAGTGATGCCACTCAGGTGGTATGAAACAGAACTCTTGTGATGATGAGCCAGGAAACAAGCATGTGTCTTTGCATCAACTTCCCATCTTTTTGCAGACGGTGCAGGTCGCCCTGGACAAAGCCAGAGAAGGTCGGACCTGCATTGTCATTGCCCATCGTTTGTCCACCATCCGGAACTCGGATATCATTGCTGTCATGTCGCAGGGGAGAGTGATTGAAAAGGGGACCCATGAGGAACTGATGACCCAGAAGGGAGCCTACTACAAACTAGTCACCACAGGAGCCCCCATCAGTTGACCTGACTTGACAGCTTCATGCAGAGATGATGCACCAATTACAGGAGTGTCATGCTTCTTTTTTTTCCCTTTAAGGAGAAGTAATGATATTTCACTTTTACAGACGCTGTCATACATTGGTATGTGAGCTAATTTGTAATGACGTTCAATAATAATTCAGTTTTAAATGTTTGTCTATAGCAAATGACAGCAAATTTTCAATGTCAGTGAAAATCCAGTGTCATGCAGCTGCTCAGCCATCACCCAGTGTTTTCTTCACTCAGAAGGAGCCGGTCCCAATTACCAGGTGGGAATTAGCAGGAAGGCATGGACTAAATGAGACTTTGAATTCCTCAGGGTCAAAGGACCATCTTTTGCATTTTGAACCCTCAGTGTACACAGAGCCTGATCTAGAATTGGCACTCAGTGAATGTTTTCTGAGCTGGATCAAGGTCATATGCATTCAAATGCTCTACCACTGAGCTGTACCCCCAGCTGCTGGATCAAGGTCATATGGAGAAGAATAGAAGACCTGAGGACCAACTGGGTTTCTTGACTAAAGTCTTCTTGTATGTTAAAGCAGATTCATTCATCTCTAAGGATGAGAATGAGGAAAGGAGGACTTCAATACTCTAGACACTCTCAGGCTGAGAGAGGCAGAAAAAGGCAAGTTTTAGCAGGGGCTTCCCAGGTAGGGATGTTGATTTATAGATTCAAGGTGTGGTACATGGATGGTGAAGTCACCATTTATTACCCTAGAATCTACCAGTGTGACTGGAGCAGGGGGCTGTACCCCCAGCCTTGTCCTCTACACGCCCGTCCACATTGATTGCTGTCCTTTGTTTCTCCAAATAACAGTGGATTTTATCTTGTTGTAGCTTCACATGGTGTTATACAAAGACACCAGAAAAACGCTGATGTTCACTTTATCCTTACTCCCTAAAACACGATGAAATGACATTAAAAGAGTTATAGAAGACATAAAGTTACAAAAATAAAGAAGACAAAATAATGACAGCAACATAACTTTTGCAGCCAGGAAGCAAATGGACAACTGATAATGGGTTAGAAGAGGAAAGGGTTAGAAGGGGAAGCCTAGGAAAATCTGTTTTGTACCACAGACCCCAGAAAGACTCAGGTGTAAAGACACTGGATCCTTCTGGTGGAGAGCAGGGAGGGCAGAAGATGGGGTTGAAATCCTGTATAGAAACAAAAGTGCATACTCCTCTCTTGTAGTAGGAGGGCCACCCTTTCCCAATCTGATGGCCACTCTTTCACAGTCCCAGCAGAAGACTGGCTATTCCCTCTCTGGGGAACTGACCCAAGTTACAGTTGTAGGGGCAGCTAACATACAAGAGATGGGGATTGTATGTAAAGCTAAAGGTGAACAGAGAAATTCCAGCTCCCTCCTTCTCTAGCAGGAGATTGAAGGATTACTCTCTGGGAAAACTGGCCAATCAGAAGAAAGAGATCCATGAGCCCAATGCTAGGGATCCCCAAAGAAACTCCCCAGCCAGATCACCCTACTGTGAAGCCCACCTGCCAACAACATGCACCCACTCACTCAGAGCTGCCATTGGCTTTTCAGTACCTCATTCTTACCTAGGAGCTGACTGCCAAGGATCACCAGACACTGAAAATAGTTCAACATAAAAAGCAAAACGACAACAATAGAACACAGAGGAAAAGGAATATGAGAGGTAACAGAGCCAACACAAAAATTAGGAAAACATTCAAAGAGTGCTAATACATTTGCTCGGTGAGATGAGAAGATACTCCCATCCAATTTAAAAAGAAACAAGAGGCCATAAAAATGAACATACTGAAAGAAAAAACACCCTACAAAAAGAGCTCTTGACAGCAGAAATAAAAAATTCAGTAGCGGGACTGAAAGTTCCTTTTAAGTGGTCCTGCCATCAAGATATCTCCCTAGTCCATCTCCTTTCCAAGCCCTTTCAATTTTCAAGTGTTCTCTTTCTATGGCCAACAAATGAAATTCTGCCTAGAAATAAGCCTGAGCTGCTGTGTATTGAGGTATATAGTTTGTGTCTCAGGTCCAGTGTTTCCTGGTATAACCATACAGGTGGTTTAGTAAGTTAACTAGTTAGGTCAGAAGAATTGATGGTTGCCAAGTCAGGGAGGGAGAGGGTGGAGGACAGCATTCTAGTTAAGTTATGACAAATGACAGTGACAAGAAAGTTGCAGAATAAAGATGCCTGTGAGAAGCAATTAAGCATGTACTCATCCAACCTTATTGAAGAAAGAAGACCAAAATCCATTTGTTTAAATTTGCATTTCAAAGAGGAAGAACATAATCTCTGTGCTGGGAGGCTGCCTGCTTCTCGGAATAGAATGTGTCTGGTGAGAAAACTGAACAATTAAGGATTATTTTTCAAGTAAGATATTTGAAAGTTATTGACAAGAGGGATAATGTTGACTGAAGAGGACTTGATTTGGGAAAACAATTGAGTTTTGAGGCTCAGTGACAAGGGAAAGAATTAAAACTTCAGAAATTCAAAAATAAAGTTGCAAGTTTATTTTACAACACCAGGGAGTTCCAATGTCTTTATTTTTACCTTGCATCCTGTATTACTCACAAAGATTTGTCTCTGTGATTTTACATTATTGTTTCTCAGTTGATGGAGAGACTTGCTTAATCTGTTGTGTCTGACACTTATCTTAAGTCTTTCTGTAATTTCTAATGTTTTCATGTTGCATTCTGCTATGATCAAGCTCTTCCCTTAACCACAGTTAATAAAAGTTTACAGAAGAAAAAAAAGATAGAAGGATTAGAAGATAAAGTTGGAGAAATTTTCCTGAGGGTAGAACAAAAAGACAGAGATGAAAAATAGAAAAAAAATTTAGAGGAACAATCCAGGAGGTGTGATAATTAGCTAACATCAATTCCAGAAAGATAGTTAAGAGAAAACTGAGGGGAGAAATTATTAAATAGTCCAAGAATATGTCCTATAATTGAAGGATATAAATTTCCAATGAGTTCACCTGATGTCAAATATAATAACCAAAATCCTACCTGGGCACACTATTATGAAATTTGGGAAAACTGGCAGAAAGAAGATACTAAAATTTTCCAAGGTGGGGGGAGCAAGTTACACATGATAAAGAAGCATAGTGACATAGGACCTCTTGACAATGACACTAAAAGTCAGAAGATGTAAAGATTTGCCTTCAAAATTCTGAGGGAAAATTATTTCCATCCTGTAATTTTATGTGTAGGAAATTATTCTCAAGAATGAGAAGTCTGTATCTTATAATCCAGCTATCCAACCCCTGGGCATATATCCAGAGAAAACTCTAATTTGAAAAGATACATGCACCCCAATGTTCATAGCAGCACAATTTACAATAGCCAAGACATGGCAGCGACCTAAATGTCCATTGACAGATGAATGGATAAAGAAGATGTTTTATACATAATGGAATATTACTCAATCATAGAAAAGAATAAAATGCCATTTGTAGCAACGTGGGTGGACCTAGAGATGGTCATACTAAGTGAAGTGAGACAGAGACTGACAAATATCATATGATACTGCTTATATGTAGAGTCTTAAAAAATGATATAAATGAACTTAAAAAGAGAGAAGCCTAAAGAAATTCTCAGTCATGTAAAGTTTCAAAATTTTTACTACCCGTACATCTTTTCTCAGGAAGCCCCAGAAGGAAGATTTCCCCAAAATAGAGTAAACAGAGGAAGATACGAGACCTAGGAAACAAGTGCTCTAACTCAAGAAGGGGTGATGGGTATCTCCAGGATTAGGAAGGGAAATCCCAGGATTACAGGTATGTTGTAGTCACAGCCAGCAGCCAGCCCAGACTGAAACAACAAAATAAGGTTCCAAGAGGGGTGCCTCCCTGAAAAGCGTGTTGCTGCTAACAACGTAATATCCTCCCTGTAGAGTTTGAATGTATATTAGCGATGAGTATATAGAAGACAGAGAAGGGAGAGTGTTAGCTGTTAGCTCTAAGGGAAAAGAAAAATTGTACATGAGAAGAAATACATGTTACACTGCATGACTCACCCAAGAATGTTATTTACAAAGTCATATCAATGTAAATGCTAAATACTGATCTAAACCAAAATTAGAGACAGGTTATGGAATGGAAGAGAAAAATACGTGGGGAAGGTTGTAGAGGGGATAGGACATGGGTGTAAGAGAACTGGTTCCTTTGCAGCAACATGAATGGACCTGGAGATAGTCATTCTAAGTGAAGTCAGCCAGAAAGAGAAAGAAAAATACTGAATAACATCACTTATATGTGGAATCTACACACACCAAAAAAAACCAAAAAAAAAACAACTTATGAAACAGAAACAGACTCACAGGCATGGAAAACAAACTTATGGTTACCGGGCAGGGGAAAGGAGGTAGGAGGGGATAAATTGGGAGTTCAAGATTTGCAAATACTAACTACTATATATAAAATAGGTAAGTTTCTTCTGTATAGCACAGGGAACTATATTCAATATCTTGCAATAACCTATAATGAAAAAGGATGGGAAAAGGAATATATATATGTATATGTATATGTATGACTGAAACATGCTGTACACCAGAAATTAACATTTTAAACTGACTATACTTCAATTTAAAAAAAAGTTAAGGCAAGAGAAAAGGTGGAAAAACACAGCAAAGAGCTACGATAATTGCAACAATAGATACTCAAATTGGATTTGACAGACACATCACTGGAACAGAAGAGAGTCCAGAAATAGATTCTCCAGGATTCCTCATAGTTTATTCTAAATTTCTAATCAGAAAAGTGAGCACAGTTGTCTCTTCCTGTACTGTTCATAGTAATGTGGAAACAATTTGAAAGTCCATGAATAAGAGAACATAGAAAAGGCAAAATTAGTTTGGGCACATATATATAATGGTTTTTACCATGAAGCCAATAAAGTGATGATACTGACTATATTGTTTTTGTGAAAGGATGTCCGTCATATGTTGTGTAGAAAAAAATGAGTTTCAGATCATCACGGACAGTATAATGCCATCTATCCATCTCTGTATATCATCTAGCTACACACACACATACACACCTGCCATGTGTGTATGTGTCTGTGTTTGTACATATTTGTATGTATAAGAGATATCTGGAAGGATTTCTACCAAAATTTCGGTAGCCTTTATTTCCAGTCATTCATCCTCTGTGTGACCAGAGCTCCCTGCACCTACTAGACGCCTGTGGTCCTGGAAGACAGGGACTGGGTCTAGTTCATCTTAATATTCCCAGTACCTTACTCAGTACCAGGTATACAGTGATAATACATCTTGATTGAATAGTGTTTTTAAATTCACAAAAGTAGCCTTAATTTGTCAGCCCCAAGACAATAAAAGTAGTAAATATCCATTCTTCCCATTTGGTAGAGCAATCAAAAAATAACATGAACTACTAATGCTAGCCACATAGGTAATTTAAAATTTTCTAGTCACATTAAAGAAAGAAGAAAGTAAAAGGTGACGTTAACGTTAATAATATATTTTATTTAACCCAATATATCCAAAATATCACCACAACATGTAATCAATATAAAAAAATAAGATATTTTAAATTTAGCATATTAAATATTTAAAACTGATGTGTATTTACACTTAGCATACATCACAGTTCAGATTAGCCACATGTCAGGTTCTCAGTAGCTACATGTGACTACAGCTACTGTATCAAACAGACAGGATTAGAACATCCAGGTGCATGGATATCCTGGTGTGAGCCTCAGTTGTTCCTCCATGATTCTAGTCTTATAAAACATGAGTCCAACTTTTCCCTTGAAACACGCTCTTACATTATATTTAGAAAGTTTGCAAAACTGGTTTAGGCAAAGATTATGATGCCCATTTGACCTAAAGGGAGATCTTGGTAGAATCCGACATTACGATGTCAGAAGTTACAGATAGAATCATGTTGGCCCTTATCAGAGTGGCTACAGTTCTTTACGTTGTTTTATTTATTCGATTTACTAGTTTGAGGTGATAGTCTAAAGAGAAAGAACCAAGATTGTTCAGTGTTAATACAGTAAAACTTTCAAAAATTGCCATATTGTCTAATTCCCCAAAGGTCCTCTTTCCAAAACAAGTTTTGTTCCAATTAATTTATAAGAATAATTTATGATTTTTTTATGAACAATTCTTTAAAATAATGGGAGCAGCACTTTTTTAAATTGAAGTATAGTCGGTTTACAATGTTGTGTCAATTTCTGGTGAACAGGATTACAGTTCAGTCATACATATACATATGTATGTTAGTTTTCACATTCTTTTTCATTACAGGTTACTACAAGATATTGAATAGAGTTCCCTGTGCTCTATAGTATTATATGTTGTTGTTTATCTATTTTATATATATTAGTTAGTATCTGCAAATCTTGAACCCCCAATTAATCCCTTCTCACCGTCTTCCCTCCCTGGTAACCATAAGTTTGTTTTCTATGTCTATGAGTCTATTTCTGTTTTATAAATAAGTTCATTTGTCTTTTTTTTAGATTCCACATATGAGTGGTATCATGTGGTATTTTTCTTTTTCTTTCTGGCTCAGTTTACTTAGAATGACAATCTCCAGGTCCATCCATGTTGCTGGAGCAACACATTTTCCATCTTGTTTTGGGAGAACCCCTCAGTCATTTGGTGCTTCTTAAAATTGCATGGAAACAGTTGCCCATAAACTAGAAATGCTGCTATTTGAGAAAAAAAAAGAAGAAAAATTGCCATCTAGATTTTTTGTGTATGGTTTTTTTTTTTTGTCCATGGTTATTCTGGATCTACTCTACCTGTGCTCTTAGAAAATTATTTCAATGAGAAGACACTTTGAATTTAGTGGTGCATACAATTTTTGGCAATCATGCATTCATTTAAAAATGTAGACCCTGTAATATTTTGATGCTGTGATCTGAAAGAGGAAAATACATAGAATCGTAATTAGGTATAGTTCACCACATGTTTATTCATGAATTAAATAAATGTAAGTTTCCTATACTGAGAAAATATCAGAATAGTTTATCAGGTTGGTTTAGGATCCCACCTCGTATTTCCAACTAAGAGGTTGATTTGTTAGTATCTCTTATACATGCAGAATCTCTTTGCAATCAGATTACATAAGGATATTAGTGGAGATTTTAAAACCTGCAAATTTGGTTGCTGTTTCTAAACACATTTTGAGATAAATTTACATATGCATGTGTACCACTGTAAAATAACATCATATCCATTTGTATTTGCTGTAAGTTTCCAGGTCAAATGAATACTCTCGCTTGCCTATAAAAGATGGTAGGTGAAATTAACTTAAACAAACTTCAAAAACCAATTCCAATTTCTTTCACACTGTGTTCAATTAAATGCCCGATTAATTTAAATGAATAGACTGTAAATAAGGCAGGGCACGTGATTATCATCTGATTAACACTGGCCAGCATTATAATGTGCTCATTAGTGAGTTGTATGGTATTCTAAGGCTCAGAATGATGAGTAATCAGTGTACAAGTAATTGGCATGTAGCTGTCTGGATGCAGCTACTCAACACAATAAATCAGCACTAAGACAAAATGTGCAGTAGGAAAAGGAGGATGAATACATAGCCAACCAGTGAGTTGGCAATTCCTTCCTTTCTCTAATTCAGGTGCAGCTCCTCCTCCCAGACACAAAGAGATAAATGTGAGAACGAAAGAATAGCTGGAGATTAAAGGGGAAGTGTTCACCCAAGGTGACCCTGAATGAGTGTCTACAAATATTAAGAATGATTACAGGAAAGAAAATAGTGCTATCTTATTGGTTGAGAGTATCTATTTCTGATACCAAGTATGGAATCAAAGTAAGAGATGAGCAATATTTGCATAAAGTTCTTTAGAAGTTGAAAATTCAATTTTTCATTTAAATACACTCCATGATAACATTCACAAAACATTTTATAATTTAGAAAGTGTTTTTGTATGTTATTGTGAAACCATTTAGTAGGCTGCAGAGGAGGAATTCGGCTGTTAAGTTGTATTCATTTTTACATACATAAGAAGTTGTTGGTTGGCTCACTCGACACCCAATCCTACCTCCTTTTCTTTTGCTTGTCTCTGTTATAGAGTTTGGAAAGTAAAATATTTACCTTCTTAGACTCCTCTGCAGCTAGAGGAGGCCATGGGACTGTTCCTTCTGGAATAACACCTGGCTTGGAGAAAGCCCATTTTCCTTTGCCCTTTCTTCTTCCCTGAATGCACAGCAGTCATGCTGTGGTCATTTGGACAGAAGCCAACCACTGTGGATGGCAGAGCAGGAGGACAGACTGAGCTTTCTCTTGGACATCCCTGAGCAGTCATTCCAGCCTGCACTGCCTACCTCCAGCCATCCTGTTACACAAGAAAAAAGGCCTCTCACTTATTGAAGCTGGTGAAGTAATTTGTTGCAATTGTAGTTGTTAATTATAGATTAACACATGCAATAGGTAAATTTTTATTAATGAAAAATGTTGAAACAGAAGTATGAAGGCAGTAATGCAATGTTGAAGTACTGATGTGTGCTTAGATGACCTCAAAATATGACCTTTGTATCTAGAGGTATTCCAAAAACACTGAGTGAAACAAAGAATTAAATACCACTCCAGTGAAAAGAAGATGTCACAGGGCGGATGCCCTTTGCTGCTCGTTCTAGTGGTTTTCCAGGAACATTCCGTGTACCCTGCTTTATTATGCTTTGCTAAGTAAAAGGAAGCTTTTACTTAGAAACTTAGGGTTTTGTAATTATGCTTTCTCGTTGTCTCACATAAAATTGGTGTTAGACTGGGGATGACCTGGATCCCACTGGCAGGATATAGCCAGAATTGAAAGGAAAGTGATTCAAGGAGAGGATGAATCTGAAATAGGGTGGGTTAGAAGAGATGGAGACTAATGTTACCAGCGAATTTGCAACTGGATACAGTCTCGATCCAATCCTTCCAAGCCCATAGGCCCAAGATATGCCTGCAGTCTACCCAAAGCTACTGAGGAGCCTGGACCCCCTGGGGAATCTCCCCCAGGGAAGGGCCTATGCTGACCTCATCCTGACATCTCTAGCACCTAAAGACGCTTAATAAGTGTTTGTCAGATGAGTTGGTGTAGGGTGTTGGAGGGTGGTTAGAGAGAAAAAAATAAAGGACAGAGGGGTCCTGCCTGAGCCTGAGAAGATTTTAGAAGCTCTTTGAAATTAAATCTCTAGGGTTTGGTTTTTTTTTGTGTGTGTGTATATATATATATATATATATAAGTTTTATTGAAGTATAGTCAGTTTACAATGTTGTGTCAGTTTCTGGTGTACAGCATAATGCTTTAGTCATACATGAGCATATATATATTCATTTTCATATTCTTTTTCACCATAAGTTACTATAAGATACTGAATATAGTTCTCTGTGCTATACAGTATGAACTTGTTTATCTATTTTATATATATTAGTTAGTATCTTCAAATCTCGAGCTCCCAATTTATCCCTTCCCACCCCCTTCACCCCCAGTAACCGTAAGTTTGTTTTCTATGTCTGTGAGTCTATTTCTGTTTTATAAATAAGTTTGTTTTTCTTTTTTTTTGGTTTCTACATGTAAGTGATATCATACAGTATTTTTGTTTCTCTTCCTGGCTTACTTTACTTAGAATGACATTCTCCAGGGCCATTCATGTTGCTGCAAATGGCATTATTTCGTTCTTTTTTATGGCTGAGTAGTATTCCATTGTATAAATATACCACAACTTCTTTATCCAGTCATCTGTTGATGGACATTTAGGTTGTTTCCATGTCTTCCCTATTGTAAATAGTGCTGCCTGAACATTGGAGTGCATGTATCTTTGAATTAAGGTTCCCTCTGGATATGTGCCCAGGAGTGGGATTGCTGGATCATATGGTAAGTCTATTTTTAGTATTTTGAAGAACCTCCATAGTGTTTTCTATAACGGCTGCACCAAACGACATTCCCACCAACAGTGTAGGAAGATTCCCTTTTCTCCACACCCTCTCCAGTATTGATCGTTTGTGGACTTTTGAATGATGGACATTCTGACTGGTGTGAAATGATACCTTATTGTACTTTTGATTTCCATTTCTCTGATAATTAGCAATACGGAGCATTTTTTTTCATGTGCCTATTGGCTATTTGTATGTCTTCATTGGAGAATTGCTTGTTTAAGTCTTCTGCCCATTTTTGGATTGGGTTGTTAGTTTCTTTGTTATTAAGTTGTATGAGGTGTTTATATATTCTGGAAATTAAGCCCTTGTCAGTCTCATCTTTTGCAAATAATTTTTCCCATTCTGTAGGTTGTCTTTTTGTTTTGCTTATGGTTTCCTTTGCTATGCAGAAGCATATAAATTTAATTAGGTCCCATTTGTTAATTTTTGTTCATTTCTATTGCCTCGGTAGACTGCCCTAGAGAGCCTTGCTGAGATTTATGTCAGGTAATGTTTTGCCGATGTTTTCTTCTGAGAGGTTTACAGTGTCTCGTCTTATGTTGAAGTCTTTAAGCCATTTTAAGTTAATTTTTGTGTATGATGTGTGGGAGTATTCTAACTTCATTGATTTACATGCAGCTGTCCAGTTTTCCCAGCACCATTTCCTGAAGAGACTTTATTCCATCATATGTTCTTGGCCTCCTTTGTCAAAGATTAATTGACCAAAAGTATGTGGGTTTATTTCTGGGCTCTCCATTTTGTTCCATTGATCCATATGTCTATTTTTGTACCTGAATCTCTAGTTATAATTTAGCATGGTGTTTCTCAAAAGTCATGACATCAGATAACTTGGTGTTAGAGTTGCTGAATTCAAGAACTACATTTCAACAGCCATAAAGAATTAAAAAGTAAATGTTATCTTTATGTCTTTCAGCTATCCGTATTAGTCCACAACAAATTTACTAGAATGCGAATTCAAAGTTCTAGTCAATTTCTTCATATACCAGAATTGGTTAAGTACCTCCAACCCTTCCTCCCACAAAGCAAACTTTTCTTTTCTTCGCTTTCTTTTCACTCACCCTGTTATCATACATATCCTGTTAGTATCTCTTCCAGCAAGAATTTCCTCTTTAGAAATGTCAAAGAAGGAGAAATGATGCCAGTGACTGAGTTACAGGATCTCTTTTGTAAGATATGTGAGCAGGAAATCTATAACTATTCTCATGTTAATAGCTTTGCCCCTCTAACATCAGTTACATTATTTCACATCTCCATGCATCTCCTTTCATAGCAATACAGTTCAGATTCTAATTGGAATAGGATGTTTTAAAGACTGAAATGTATGCTGTAAATTAAAATTATTTATTAAAGTAACAAATTACAAAATGGAGTACAGTTTAGAATTTACAGCCTTGTTCATTGCATGTAAGTAAAATGTAATATGCTCTAGTTCTTCTTCCAGTTTTATTGAATGAGATCATCAGAGTTGCAGAATGTTGGAGCTGGAATGAACCTTTCATTCTAAGCCCATTTAAGCCCGTCATTTGAGGAACTGGTCAACTGAGGCCACCAACATTAAATGGCCTCCCAGCATCCAGTGGATAGACACAGGGACAGATTAGAACACAGGTGTAAGGACTCCATCCATGGTTCCCGCTGCCAAACTCCACGAAGTCTTTTATACATCTGCCTGCCTTTGAATTTGCTAGCACCTGCCCCCTTGAGTTCTGACACCTTTTGGGATCCACACAGGGACGCTGGCACCAGCACAAGCAGGACATCAACATTCCAGTGCTAAAAGAATAAGATGCACCAAAAAATCTCATTAACTCAAACAGGCACATTGACTTCTTCCTTGTTATGTCAATGCAAACTTCAAATAGAAAGACAGCAGGGCCTGTACAACTTCTTTAATTGAAAAAATTATAAAAAAAAAAAGGCAGAGTTTGGAATGGTTCTGTAGAAAAAAGAGATCTAGAGGATCAGATGCTTTCAAAGCAAATTATTGAACTTGAGGGCAAAGTGGTATCTAAGAAAGGCAGTGAGGCATGAGCCCAGTGCCCACCCTTAGGAAACCCCTCCCATCAATGGCAGAGCGTGAGAGCAAGGTGACAGTGTGTCCAGTACTGCTGGTAAGAGGCAGACTGAATCCAGGAAGAAGTCAGTTCTTTGAACAGAACTTGGGGATGTGATTGGCCCAATTGATGTGCAAGGTAGGGGAGAGCTGGAGGAGGAAGGGAGCTCTTCATCTTCATTAGCTCTGGGTTCCTTTTCCAGGCACATGCACCGCCTGCTGCTCCTGCAGAGCGCTCAAATTGTCCCAGGGCCATGGTTTCTGCTCTCACTCAGGCCAGCACCAGAGCTGGGCCGAGGTCGGTGAGAGCAAACGCTCCTGTTGGCAGCCCCTTGTCTGTGCCACAAATCGCACCCGGCAGGACCACAGCTGGGCCCTTCTCTTGGCTCCTTCCCCAGTCCTGACAGCTTCTCAGAATGCAGTGTTCTTCGGGGAAATATCACAGTTTTTGAACAGAAGACAGATTCAGAAACCACATGGTAAAATGTTTGAAGAAAAGATTGTAAGGAATTTAAAAGTTTAAAACAGAAAACAATTAATCAGTTTTATGGTGACCTTTATAACCTCAATCTTTGAATTTCTTCTCTTTGGGAACAATCACATCTGTGCTGCCAAAAGAGACGAGATGTGATTTCTTCCCAGTCATGACCGTGATCTCCATCAAAGAATAGCGAAGACAGTAATTAGTGCTCCACACCAAACCTGCCTCAAATTCAACATCAATTGCATTTGTCCTCTGTGGAGCTGAAAGTAAGCACTTCTAATGCTTAGAATTTTCTCATGAGTTGCTGTCATTTGGCAGAAATTTCTGGAGTTGTTACTTTTGAGGGGAGGATTTTATCTATCTATCTGTCTATTTATTTATTTATTTTAAATTTAAAAAAATTGAAGTATTGTCAGTTTACAATGTTGTGTCTATTTCTGGTGTACAGCATAATACTTCAGTCATACATATACATACATATATTCCTTTTCATAGTCTTTTTCATTAGCGTTTACTACAAGATATGGAATTGTTGTTTCTTATAGACCTTTCCTGCTGTTAACTCTTTTTTTAAGAAAAACAAAATGAAGACAAAAAAAATTAAGTAGTGCCACTTTGCTTTCAGTGAGGAATCACCATCACAAAGCATTAAAAGTAAGGGGAGGGAAAAATTAGAAACACCACCTTAGTTTCTTGGCAATGTTGAGGTCCAGGTATTTTTTCCAGGAAGCTGTTTGCAATTTCCAGAGTGGCTAGGACAATCAGTCAATGAGGGCCAAATCCGCAGGTGCAACTAGATGCCAGTGACCTCTGCTGAACAGTTTCTGAACACCCTCAGAAGTACTGGTGTCTAGCATACAGGTATGATAGACCCAGACAAGCAGGGAAACTTGCTCAGAGTTCATGCCGCTATCCAGAAGGTGGTCATGAATATTGGGTAAAATTCCACTCAGTTCTGTGGTCCTTCAAGGGCTTTTGGGGTATAGTGCAGGGACAGGGAACCCAGGCTACCTGGTTTGGGGCAACAGAACTCAGAGTCCTGGGAGACCAAGACAGCTAGAGCTCACAGGACCGAGTAAGAAGAAAGCTGCAAGAGAGAGACTCCCAGACCTGCAGAGGGCGTCTCGAAAATGCAGCACAGTTTACTATTAACTTGTTATAGTCTCTTTAATCCTTCAAGCCCCAGAAATGTTTAGTGTCAGTAACTACACGAGTTAAATTTTTATTTTAAGAAGTGTAAAGATCACAATAAGATTTACTATCAACAAGCATATTTTACACCTTGTTGACAGTAACTTTTTTTTTTTCAATCTGGAAAAAAATATCCCTGGGCTAATCAAAAGATCTCCAGGCTGGAGTAAATATACCTTATCCATGTTCTGCCCACAAACCACTAATACTTCAATTTCTTTATATAAAAGAAAGCAGTTAATACTGATTCATGTTGTCTCACAGGAACGTGGTATAGGGGACAATATTTTTAAAAAATACTTTTTTTTTAAGAGAAAAGCACTGTGGGATTTGATCTGTGTTGTCCAATTCAGTAGGTACAGACATATGACTATTTAAATTTAAATTAATTAAAAGTAAATAAAAGTTAAAAGTGTAATTCCTTAGTTGCATTAGCTGCATTTCAGGAGCTCAGTAGCCACAGGTGGCTAGTAGCCACTGGCTACCATATTGGGCAGCACAGATAAAGAACATTTCCAGCATTGTAAAAAGTCCAGTTGAAGGGTGCTGGAAGATGGGGCTTTAATGCTCTTAAGAAATGAATCACATTTTTAAAACCAAGTCTTTTGATTTTTTCTTATGCCACGTTTTTTTTGTATGTGTATGTACCAATTTGACCTTGAATTTATTTACAGATTGTGCATAAACATAAACATTTAGAGACATGACTTTGCATTTCAAGGGCATCTTATAATAATTTTGTAAATCACCTTTCTGTTAGACCAAAATAGATCAGAGAAGGCATCAACTTAACCTTCTAATGCAGATGTCCATTTAATTTGTTGTCAAAGGAAAAGGATTCAACACTCTTCTTGATAGCTAGTTTCAGCAATAATAAATTCCTTTGCATTTCTTTTCAACTGTATGCTTGATTAGACAGTTTCTCGAGTCACTTGTCTAGAGTTTCTCATCCTGAAAGCTCATGATATTGACACTTTCCCTCTGAATATATGCAGATGTATAAACACTTTGAATATATGGCTGTAGTCACAGTAAGTCAAATGAGCTCAGTTCCACTGAGTTTTGGCAACTGAATAGAAAGAAGAGTCTTTTCCATCGTTATTAAAGGCAGGCATTTTCTCCAAGACTGTGAGAAGCTCTTCCTCTGGCTACCTAAGCAGCTTCAATCGCAAAAGGCATTTGCCACCAGATGGATCCCTCCAGGAGACTTCCGCTGGAGTAGAGGGAAATCTCATCACAGGAGGACTTCAGGGCTTAACAGCAGATAGGGGTAGAGCTGGTGGAGATTAATCATAGAAAATGCGCTCACGCCTCCTCCTACTCCCCTTCTGAGGGTGATGTGTCACCCCACAGACAGCACCCACTGTGGGGTGGCTGCAGAGAGCTCTCTGGGGACTGAGAAGGGATTTACAGTGGAGTCAAGCATCATAGCAGAACCCCCTGGCTGTTAGTGCCCCAGTTTCCTCAGGTCTTGCTGAGAGCAGGCTGATACTGTATTGGGATGGATGATTCTTCAAAATGAACATTACTTATTTCCAGTGGAACTCTGACAAAGTGCTCTTACACAGGAGGGAGATCTCTGACAGGTGTGGAAGAGTGTGTGATAAGGCACATGAATCAGAAAGGATGAAAAGACTGAAGTGACCTTCTAAGGACGACGCTGGGAGAGGGGCTTGGAACAACAAATAAATGTCAACATCTTAAGAATCATTCTTCTGTCTTTCACCCCATACGTCCCATCAACATCAGACAAATTTCATTCTTTTCATTCTTTAGATAATCTTTCTTCATCCCTCAGCTTCTTGCTTAGGAATCGCTCAACCACTGAAACTCAGTTCAATTACCTTTTTGAAAAAAGCTGTTAAGTGTGTTTTGTAAAAGCAACAGCGTATACGCTATAAACATATTTAGAAAAGGACCAGTAATTGCTTTGATTTTGAGAAGTTTTGTTAGCCTTTACTAAGATTTTATCACTTCAGCTCTGGCTTGGACCGTTGATTTTGTAAATATTTTTGGAGCATTTAATATGGTATCATCTAAAATAATTCATGTATTGATATTCTTGAGAAGAGTTACATTAACATTGTGGTGGATCCCAGGTCACTAAGGTATGTAGCAAAACTGACTCAAAATGTACTTGATTGAGATGTCATAGTTACCAACTTTAAGTCCAGAATTAGTAGGTCCAAAAAAGGAAAAAAGAAACTTGACTAAAAAATATTTAGTAAGCTAATAATTCCTCAGTAATGATTTTCTAAAGTAAAACGATAGATTTTCATCACAGTTCAGTATATACAGTTTAACCCAGCTAACAGATAGAAGCATTTCACAGTTTTCCTGGGTTGGAGTTTGACCTTGAGGAAGGTACTTCATTCCCCTGGTTTTGAAAGATTGGCTCTTAAAAATAAAGGATAGAGATGTCATAGTGAAGAGATAAGCCTTTGGGGGTAAATAATGTTCTGAGCAGAGCATTTTCAGCAGCATTTATTAAAATATTGGAAAGCACTACCATAAAACAGAGACCAAGAATTAAGCAGAGATTCAAGTTCAGACAGTAACTGACCGGTTTCCTTGCCTGTGGATATGTACTCTTAACTGGAGCTATTGCCGGCCTTATCACAACCATGGATGTATGGTGTAAGTCAAACAGGATGTGGTATGTTAATGTCATTTGGGGGGAAAATAGCTGATTCACATAGCAAACATCATAGAATCTATGTAAAAGCATTCATTCTTACAGATGTTTACCTCACGAAGAAACAAAACATGGTGTAATGGAAATACACATCAGGAGACTTGGGTTCTAAATCCTATACTGATGGTGGTGACAACAGGGAATTCTTTCACCTGAATAAACCTCCATTTCCTTATCTCAAAACTGAGGGGCTCAGATTTGACTTCCATTGAAATGCTCACAGGAGCCAGAAGCAGCCTGAATTTAAGATGATACAGTTATCTGACACTAGGGGTCCTGTGGGGTTCTGAAAATTGTGACAGCATGGAGAGTGCGTGTCTTCTATTGGGGACAGTCAGCAACGGTGGATTGTCTCCAGGTGGGAATGCAGTCCTCGTGTTACCATATAATCAGATTTTTCAAGAAAATACAGAAATTCGGATTTTTTTGGTCAAATATCTTGGTTTATTTAAAAACATTTAAGTTGGAAACTAATTTTAAAAGGGGGACGGGGACCCACAGGGAAGGCCAAACGAAACATGTGGGTGGGTTGGGGCTGTGGCCTCCATTTTGTGACTTCCAAATGGAAGCCTCCAGTCTCTCGCTGCTCTGTGGTTGTACCAGAGGATGGAGGAGGAGGGTCATCCTGGGACCACAAGGCACAAACCCTCTGCACAAGTCTAATTAATCTTCTTTTCTCTTGGTTTCATTAAAATATGCATACAGTAGGGAATGAAGGCAACCACAGTCAGTGGGATGGATGCACTTTTACAAAAAGACAGCACATAAAATAAATACTCTGCGTGGGTTGGGATCTTGATGAAATGGTAGAGCTGCAGCGTGGTCAACGAGGCCCCCGCGCAGAGCAGCCGGAAGCTCAGCCCATAGCCGGTTTCCCCTCGGCAGCTCCTCAGGAACATCTCTGAGTGAATTGCAAAGCCCAAGCCAAAGAGGACCCCGAGGTTTCTCACGAGTCCAGCAAAGGGTGTGGTGTCAATGTGGATCCAGTCGGGATTGGCACACCACTTCTTGGCAATGGGCACGGACCACAGCAAGTCAATGTCAAGCAGTCCAAGAAGCAGGTAAAGGCCAAGTGCAAATAGGAAGAGGAAGAGGCTGGTCTTCAGGTATGTGCTCAGGCTGGCTGATTGGATGCTTGGAGTGTGTTCAGAGGCCTCTGCCACAAGCATGCCTGGGAATTAGAGACACTGCGGATGACCGTGTGCCCTTGAGCCCTGCGGGAGTCATTTTTCTCTGCATTAAAGAATCTAGCCATAGTTTTCAATGATAAAGGGCTTTAGAAACCTAGGTTCTAGCTATTTTCCAAAGCCTTTTTTTATGGGCAATAATTAAAAACACACACTTGCCCCATGGTGTTTTCACCACCCATATTAGCACAAGGGGATCTTTCAGGAGTCCAGGGCACTGAGTGAGAACTCTATAGGCAGAATCCTGATCTAGGTGCTTGCAATTAACATTTCAATTGTCATAACCAATTAACTTAGAGCGCCTTTGAAAGGTACACAGGGCTGAACAGCTGAAACTCAATCACAGTGAATGCTGCTTTGGAAATACAAAGCAGCTGTTGAATGAAGTCCATAGTCAGGTAACAATCAATTCAGGTGTTTCAGAGAGAGTGCTATGGTATGCAGGTTGGAAGGCCATTAAGTCCCCCAAACCAAGACACAGGCATGCTGTCCTAAGTGGTGGTTTGGGAGTTGGGCTCAGCTCTAGCCGCTTCAGAGAGACCCATCTCACTAAGAGTAACGTTACACGTTTGTACTGTTGAGTGAGAGTGCCCCATTGTGTACGTGGAGAATTTGAGAGGTGTGTGGAACCACTTAAGCTCCCAGGGTAGCATTAAGAATCAATGGCTTGGTAGAATTACCTGAGATTGGGGAACTGATTGGCAGGGAGAATCTGACAACATAAAACAAATGATACTAAAGTTTTCCAATGACACAAGTAAAGGTAAGTGATCATATTTACCACCAATTACTCCAAGAATAACTTGATGAGGAAAATGTGTTGCTATGAATACTCTGGAGATGCAGACACTGATTTGAATCAACCAAAAAAGACTCCAAAGAAATGACCAGGTCAGTCTACGATGGAAGAATAGATACAAGTGTAAAAAGCAAAGAAATTGTATCACTCATTAAAATGGAGGGGTGGTTGGCATGAATGTGACACCAGGTGATTTCTCAGAGGAATCTTCTAGCTGTGACATAACATTATGATTCTAGAAGTTTGTTTTTTTAATGTTTCTGTGTACTCCATAGGATTTGAAAAACTTTAACAGAGGTTTCTAGTTATCAATGCATTAAACTTGACCAGTGCTATACCCTGAGATTTTAGTAAATGCTATAAAAAGAAGTCAAATTGACATCCTGATAATGATTTTAATGTAGTAGGGGAAATTCAAGTTTAGGGAAATTACTAATATCCACAATGATCAAGAATGAATTCTGTATATTTTTATTTCATCTCATATGTGCTTCCTCTTTCCTCTCTCAAACTTTCGTTGCTTGAAGAAAACCCACTGGAGAGGCAGCTGCCACTCTGATGAAAAGCAGACAAGCATTCCATCAAGGGCAGGGTTTAATTTCAGAGACTCTCAAGAGTCCTGGCTCCTTATTTTTTGACATGTTAGAAAATAAGGGACAGAAAATTGACCTAATATGCTTTGGATCAGAAGCAGCAATGCATAGAAAACTTATAAAAACATTAAAATCCAAGTGATGCCAATTATTTTAATTAAAAAAGAAATAGCAGTAATACATTCTAGAAATTCTTGAGGGTTCTGAATGATTTGTTTCTGATAATTGGACCAAATTGTGGTTATTGAAAGATTAAAGAATAGAAATGAGAGGAAGAGGAAGTACTTTCTTTGCTTCAAAGAGGTGGTAAGCAGGGGTTATCCATATGGAAGCAGGATTTGGTAACAGTAAGATAAGGTGTAGGCACTCAATACATTTTGATGGATGAATGAAATATTGCAGTTATATGAATCAAATTGTTAAGATAATTTTTTTTAGAAGAAGCAAATATTGTTCCAGGTTTGGGAAATGGAGGAGAAAATGAACTACAAGAAAAGGTAAGGCTTATCTAAACTACTTTGAAAAATTATCTATGGATAGAAAATACTAATTTCTTTAAATTACACAACTTTCTACCATTGTTGGTTTGGGTTGGATAATGAAGACATTAAGGCATACAGGTCACTGTCTCATTAGAATGAACTTTAAAGATGTCCAAATTTCTTTGATCATTTGCTTCTTATATTACCCAATATTACTCTGAAAAGTGGAATAGGCAATGAACCTTAGAAATTTTTTAAGAACTTTTGTATAATGGTATGTGCTGTAGTATTTTTTATGCAATTAACTGACATCTCAAGGAACCTAATAATTTATGATTAAAGTTAGAATTGTTTTAATGATAAAGTATTTCAGGAAAGAAAGGAAGGAAACAGCCCAATTCCTACAGAAATTTTGAATAATCTTCAAGTTCTAGGTCTTTCTGAACATTATTAATCTACTAACATTAAATCTATTAACATTCAAATTTAAGTTTGCCTCTAGAATGTTTTTAATTAAAAAGGTTGCACAGTCTTGAAAGCTAGAATATATGTTATTGATATCAAAATCATTGGCTATTCAAAGAAGGAAGCATAGTTATACTCAAGTAACTGATGTGTTCAAGGGGAATAATACCTCTCATCATTCTAGTTAGTCTTAAAGCAGTTAAATTAAATTTAAAAAATTTTAAGTTCAATTTCTAGTTAATCTTTTTTTTTGACGTATAGTCCATTTACAATGTTAGTTAATCTTAAAGCAAGGGAACATGCGTGCAAAAATACTTCTTTCTATAACTTTAGATGACTTATTTATGTGCTCCCAAACTGATTATTATATTATGGAAACTGAAAGGCACATTTAGCAAGTCATTAATCAATTAAACATTTCCAACTCTATAATGTGGCAATAGCTGTGAACTAATTAGAATATTATCTTAAAGCAAAATATTAATTTTCTATTTATTTTGCTATTTTGGGTGTGATAGAATCAAATAAACACATTTCAACAACTAAAAATATATTAAAATGAAAATTTTGAATTAATGTATAGTTGATTTACAGTGTGTTAGTTTCTGGTGTTCAGCTTAACGATTCAGTTTATATATACACGTATACATATATACATTATACATATATACATTTTATACACACACACACACACACATATATATATTCTCTTTCGAATGAATTTTTTAAAAATTTCCTGTGTTTAAAACTATCATAACCCAGTGCTATAGAAGTTGGAGCAAAACTGACCTGTGCAGAGTGGTAGATAACTTATCCATCTGATTGACCATGTGGCCCAGGGCAGCTGTCACCATGACATACCAGACACAGGATGAGCCCATTGCATGGCCAGATGGACTTCCTGCAACAACAAAGTGGCAATCCATTTGAAAGGTGGTTGATAAGAGTGTCCATGTCAGAAATGGGCACTAAAACAGCATGTTAGTCATGAAATTACAGATAACTCAGAAAAACCCGCAGGGCACAGGCTATATGTAATGTTTAGAAATAGATAGAAATAAGGAAAATTGAGACAAATTGAGCCTCAAAACACTATTTCAAAAAATTATCCCCAGAAGGGCTCTGGACCCCTCAGCATCATATCTTCAGTACCAGCAGCTTGCAGTCCACCAGTTCAATCCTCAAGCGCCAGAACGGGAAAACAAAAATTTCCCCCCAGGTTATTCAAATTCATTGAATTCTGGAAATCAAAATGTTCTAGGCTAATGAAGAACTCAGGCTGTTGCTTCAAAATCTGCCATATCCCTACTCAGTCTTCATATCTAATTGTTTTTAATTGATGAGAAATTTGAAGCAATTGTATGCTTATATTCCTTGGGCTGAAAAGTCTCACATGTAAAGGATATCATTGCTATGTCTGATTTACCCATTGGCTGCTATGCACTAGCAGCTACCTCCACATCTGCCTTGCGGCTGGCTGCTGCAATAGGCGTCTTTGTCATTGAACGAATGGGGGAAGCTGTAAAGGGGCCTCAGTTCTGGCTGACATCTGCAGACAGGTAGCCTTTCTACTCCCAGGATGTCTTTCCTATGCGGCTTGATTTTTTTTTTTCTTTTAGTCACATTACTTGCTTTTCTTTCTGAATTTTTACCAAGTAGAGATTCATTCAGGTTAAACAGCAGTCTCTTTTTGAAAAACACTAAGTTAAACAAAGACAAATCTATTTCTTACAGCTCTATTTCTTTCAAATCTACTTCTTATAGAAGAATTTTCAGAGCCTTTTATAGGCTTATGGAGTTGTAAATCTTCAAGGAGTGAATGTAGAATGTAATTTGTTTTTTCCTCAGAAAATGTCTCATAAGACAGAACATGCTGGGAAGTGCTAGAATAAACCAAAGTAGCATTTCAATTATCTCAAAGGTTATCTATCCATCCATCCATCCATCCATCCATCCCACTCTGGTTTCACAAAGATGAAATACACACCATCCCTAACCTGATGGAATATACAGTCTATTGGAGGAGTCAGATATTAAGGAATTAATTTAGATAAACAGCAGGTTTATACTGTATAGCACAGGGAACTATATTCAATATCTTGTAGTAACATATGGTGATAAAGAATATTAAAACAAATATATGTATGTTCCTATATGACTGAAGCATTGTGCTGTACACCAGAAATTGACACAACATTGTAAACTGACTATACTTCAATTTTTAAAATACATAAAAAGAATTAATTATAGTATTCTGTGATAGGTACTGCAACAGATGTATACTTTTATGTAAGCAAAAGTAAAGATATTCAGAAAACTTACTAGGAACACATTCACTGTACTCAGGGTTAGTCTCAGGATGTTAAATGCCAAGAATTTTAGGCTATGTAACAAATTGTGGTGAGGCACAGAGTAACAGTCTTACAAATTAAAACAACATGTAAGTTACCTTTATACATATACTTTTAAAACCTTTTTTATAATCTTAAACTCAGTTTCCATAGTAAAGATTTTACACACATACAGAATCTTACTTATAATAAAAAAGAAAGTGGTCCAAGAAGTATACTTATATAGAGAAAAAAGAGAAAGAAGAAATTTTAAAGAAACAATTTTAAAATTAGAGATAATTTCTACAGGCAATAGTAATACCAAGAAGCCCTTACCTTTCTTTCAGAAACTGTCTATTCTCTCCTCATTCATGTGATTTGTGATTCTCAGATAATGACTTTGAAAGTTGCTCAGCAGCAGATAAAACAACATTTCTAGGATTTTAATATAGTTCTTTGAGAATTTGTTCTAGCTACTTTTTTTTTGTTTGTTTATTGTAGTATCAAACCATGACAGTCTTCCCCAAAATCCAAATATAAAATCTCTTGGGGAGTATTCTGTTAACTTACCCCTTTACAAAGAAACAAATGAAATTTTCTTATCCACTAACAATTTTTCTGTTTATGAACTTTTAGCATCCTCACCCAGGACATTTTCCTGAATATCCTCTATAATATCATACAGTTATTAGACAATAATCATACACAACGGTTCTCTGTTAGAATATGTTTAGTAACCCGAGGCTTCTATAGTTGCTTACCTGGACCTGTTTCACAAGTAGTGGGGAATTGTTCAAGGCATGGATTTGAGTGATTTGGGTAAATCTGAGTTTCTTGGACCCACCAGTAAGGCCGATGACCAAATAATATCCTGTATTTAAAGAAATACAAAAATGTATATATATTTAAATACACAACTATTACATAATTGAAGACTCGCTATTTTCTCCTATAAAAATGACTCAAGCAGAGCGTTGATGGGGAAACTCATGATTTAGAGACCTTGAAAGGACTTGAGTTCTGGTCTGTCTCTTGTTATAAAGGAAGACACAGTCATTTGGGATTTGGGCATCCTAGTTTCCAATAAAAGTTTCCTATTTTCCTTGCAGGGGAAAATACTCTGGGTTCTTTGGATACTTAGACTGGAAATATCAAAGTGGTCCCTGGAATTATCAGTCTATTCATTATGGTGCTGTTCATTTAACTCACTTTTTGGTTAATCACATAATAGGTGTCATAGGCTTTTGAAATTTACTTGTAAGTCAGATAAAGTATACATTCCCATGCTTTTCTATAAATTCTGTTTATGAATAGGTGTTTCAAGTTAACTGATACATTTGAAAGATTTTCCAAGTAAAACTACGCATACCTGAAATGTGATCATTAAGCCAAAGCTACAAATTTAAGAATAAGCTTTAAGAAAAATGAAGTAAAACAGAAAGCTTACCATTTAAAAATAAGATTGAACCAGTCCCCAATGACTGCTACCCATATCATCTTGGTTCCAACTGTCTGATTAAGTTGAAACCAAAGTGGAAAATAAATAGAAAATATATTCCGGGGATCTCCAACATTGGACATAAAATTTAGAAAATTGTAGTAAGCTCGGTAGTCCTTCTGCAAATGCTGAATAAGTAGCACGCCATTCCTATGAAGGAAATCCATCTTGAAAGAGAAGCAGTTCTAAACATAGAACAGTTGGAGCTGAAGTGCTCTGACTTGCTCCGTTTTTATACAGAATCCTCTTGGCATGTCCAGCCATTACTGTGACATGTGATGCTGACCATCTGTGGAGAGAGCATGTCAGCTCTCCTCTGCTGAAAACTCATCCATTTATGATTTTAATTGGTGCCAGACAGGTGAAGTACATGCTGATCTGTGGCAAGTCGAGGGGAAATTTGGGTAGAGACACAATGAATTTCTTATGCAACCTCTCTTTTGTGTGAACAGTTGGATTATGTTTGCTTGAAATTTTTTGCACAGTTCATTTCCCTCAAGGGCAGAAACAGCAATTTCTACGCCTGGCTAGAAGATTACACAAATAATTACTGCATGTCAAATAGCCCTTAAAGCCATGCATTTTAATTTAAAATAGGCTATGGTTCTTTGGCTATTTTATTGGCTCTTTCAGGAAAATGGATGAGTAAATATCTGTGCATGAAAAATGTATGTGATATGACAGATTATTTTCTGATTGCAGACTTTTAAATAAAAATATTTTGGTATTTCTTTATTAGCAAAGAGAATGATATGATCTATATAAAACAGGGAAGGAAATACACCAAAATTGATGAAATCTGGAAGGAAACGTTTTGCTTTTTGACTGCGAGGCCAGAAAGCAGAGATAGAGATCACTGGATAGTAGAACTGTGTTAGGAGTGAGGCATATTTTTATTGACTTCATTGAGGAGTTGCTCATGTGACAGAAAGATAGATTTCAAAGGGCTTTTGACCAATCAGGAAAATGGTTTGCTGAAAACAGAGTGTTCAGTAGAAGTATGGGGGACGCTCTCAAGCAAACAGGTAGATTGGGAATAAACAGAGGGGTGGCTCAAAAAGAACAAAGAATCCAAGTCAGAAATGAGATGCTGGATTTTAGAGAGCTAAATTTTGTCTGCGAAGGTTCCTGTGAAAGCAAGTAAGTCTAACCAGGTGGTGGAGGGTGGAGGTAGGTATGTCTTTGTTACTTTACCATCTAGATTGTTGTTTTTGCTAATCGTGGCCACCTAGCCGCCTTCTCCACGGCCTACAGGTATCACTTTGAACTTCCCTTCAGGACAGGGAGTCTTGCCCAGTCATTTACCACCACTTTCTTATGGGGAGCCAGTGTCTACAGGCACCTCCCCAGGCCCTGTTGCTTCTCCTAGAGGAAGTGTTTTGATCATTAAAATCTTTTGGGGTGCTTTTAAAAATGCCATGCCTTTGTCCTACCCCAAGTAAACTAAATTTCTGGTAATGGGATCCAGGCATTGACATTTAAAAAATACCTTTTCCAAGTGATTTCAACGCATAGTCAGGGTTGAGAATCATTGTGATAAAGGAATTCATCCATTACCTGTTCTCCTTTCAGTCTTGAGTCTCTATTAAAAGTCAACCTGAACAAAGCTTCAATGATACTTAATATATAAATTATTGGATATAACTAGATTTTCCTGTTAACTTTGATTTTTGCACTAAGTGATCTATCTTGTTGTCAAGACTTCAGAGAATGTCTCTCGAATTAAAGAGAACCCTAATCTCCAAAAGAAGTGAAACAACAGTGGTAATTGAAATGCACGTCTCATAAACCAGGATATAGTACTGGCAGCTTTCCTCACTGAGTTTTCTGTGATGCCGACCTGGAAGGGGCTTAACATACAGCCTGGTTTCTGGGGATGAGAACTCCGGTCTGACCATCACGAAGTGGAATCGCAGGCCATTTTTCACAAAGTGACTTTAAATGGCTTCCAGGAAATGAATATTCATGTTTGTCTATGGTGAGAGCCTTACCAGTCTCCTTTATCATTCTTATTTCAGTGAGAGGAGAACCAGGAAGTAGTCAGGCAGCACTGGCTCTCCCCACATTTCGCTCTTCCCTTAGGCAACCCGTGAATTATACTCACCCTCGTTCTCCCACTCATGTGCTAATCTTTCCCGAGTGATGTGTGGGTCAGGGTAAAATTAATTGTGCTGAAAACTCAGTTGTGCTTTAGAATATCTTGCATTTATGCTCTTCTGTTTATGTACCTTTAAAAATACTCTATCTCCTTATCCAATTTTAATTTCACTGAGGTCTAGTAATTTTCACGTTAGTGATGAGGACATGGACAAGTAACCTGCCCCAGGTCATTTCTTTAGTGTGGGAGCCCTGTTTGGAGATTAAATTTTATTTTCAGAGCAGTGCCGCTCCTTAGTCTAAGCTGTGTCTGGGCTGCTCAAGGCCAACATTGATGAGATTTAAAACAGCTGCAAAGTAAATAAGAGCTGATGCTATAACCAGTTTGTGTCTCATGCGTTCAACCACCTGGACCTCCAGTTTACCTGTGTCACAGTTAATTGGTTGATAGTGAGGCACATCTGGCCAGCTGCCAGATGACTAGAACTTCACAGAGACAATCACCACTTTGCACTTCTGTTGGCTGGGTTATTCCATCGTTTGACAGCTGGACACAGTTGTTATGGGGATTCAGTGGCTGCTGTTAACTTCCCAGTTGCTGACATCTTTTCTAGAGGAAATACGAAGTGGCACAAAGGTGGGCACTTTGGAGCTTGAAGGTGGCTCTGTTTCCCTCCTCTGCTGTTGGCCCTGGGGCCTAGCACATGTTTGTTTCTCTGGGGACAGTCAAATATGGAAAGAAGTTAAAGCTACCCAAATGAGAACAGATGGAGGTTATTTCCTCTGAACTTGAGTCAGCCACCATCTCATGCATCTGAAATAACTCAAAAGTGGGTACAGGAGTGGAGATACTTTTTAGTGAAAAGGAGGGCCTCATATATGTTCTGATAAGAGGTTGTTGGCGTGGGCAAGCTGGAGGTGGGTTAACTAGAAGCAGAGCATCTTATGTGATGAGTTTGGGAAACATATTTGCCTT
Source organism: Vicugna pacos (assembly GCF_048564905.1). Classification (NCBI taxonomy): domain Eukaryota; kingdom Metazoa; phylum Chordata; class Mammalia; order Artiodactyla; family Camelidae; genus Vicugna; species Vicugna pacos. The sequence goes on along the minus strand of NC_132991.1, from coordinate 42,417,509 downwards.
TCTTTGGTTGATCCTGAGTTGAAGGCAGGTGCGAAAAATAGGGAAGCTGGCAGTTACTGACCAAGTCCTGACCATTCTGGGCATTTTGCTCTGGAGGTTGTGGATCTGAGTTCTGTTGTCACATTTCATCTGGCCACTGTCCGTTTGTACATTCGGTCTTTCACAAGACAAACTGAATATGCACATGTTAGAAGTAATTTATGTGGCATCCCACCAAGAAATAAGATAATCCCTTTCCTATCCTGTGATTCTATAATTCTTATTATTCACTGATTTGAAGTGAGGATGTACACTTGCTTGCCAAGGACAAATCAATTTATTCAGGTATATCGCTCTTCTATGAAGCATTAGCCTTGACTAATCAGAGTCTGTGCTCCAGGCTTTTTTGTTTTTGCATATTTAGATTCTATAATTTCCATAATTTCTTTAATGAACCATGAGAAAGGACATTACTTTGCTTTATTCTTTTTCTAAGAAGTGTTTGAGTTACATATTTCATCGTATTCATTTTCTTCAGAAACGTCTTGTCCTTAAATCGAGGTGTGAATGATACCAAATATGTTCTGTCTTACAGTTAAAAATTCAACTTCTTGCTCATTCAGTACTTCAGAGTCTGTGGACTGTGATGAAGTTGGCTGCATATTAGCTTTTATTGGTCTTTTTTTTAATTGAAGTATAGTCGGTTTACAAGTTGTGCTAGTTTCACAGCATAGTGATTCAGTTATACATATATATATATTCCTTTTCATATTCTTTTTCATTATAGGCCATTATAAGGTATTGAATATAGTTCCCCATGCTACACAGTAGTACTTTGTTGTTTATTTTATATATAGTAGTTAATATTTGCAAATCCCAAACTCCCATTTTATCCCTCCAGCCTGCCCCCCTTTTCTCCTGATAACCATAAGTTTGTTTTCTATGTCTGTGAGTCTGTTTCTGTTTTGTAAATAAGCTTGTAGCATTTCTTTAGATTCCACATATAAGTGATATCATGTGGTATTTTTCTTTCTCTTCCTGCCTTACTTCACTTAGTATGACAATCTCTAGATCCATCCATGTTGTTGCAAATGGCATTATTTCATTCTTTTTTATGGCTGAGTAGTATTCCATTGTATATACCACAGCTTCTTTACCTGCTCATCTGTCGATGGACATTTAGGTTGTTCCCCATGTCTTGGCTATTGTAAATAGTGCTGCTATGAACACTGGGGTGCATGTTTCCTTTCAAATTAGAGTTCCATCTGGATATATGCCCAGGAATGGGATTGCTGGATCATATGGTAATCTATTTTTAGTCTTTTGAGGAATCGCCATACTGTTTTCTGTAACGGCTGCACCAAACTACATTCCCACCAACCCTCTCCAGAATTTGTCGTTTGTGGACTTTCAAATGACGGCCATTCTGAGTGGTGTGAGGTGATACCTCATTGTAGTTTTGATTAGCATTTCTCTGATAAGTAGTGATATTGAGCATTTTTCCATGCACATTAGTTTTTCATCTTAGGTGGATAATTTGGAAAGACTCACTGTCTCCTGAGGACTCTCTGGTTCTATAGACTGTGGAATAATTAACCAAAGCAAAAGCACCTTGATTTGTTTTGCTGTTTAAAGGACCTACTAAACTGTTTATCTGGCATAGTTCATGATGTTTAATCTTTTAATATCTTAGTTTATATCCACTTCCTCAGAGCTGTCGTCTCTGACCAGCTCCCTCACCACGCTCGTGACACCTTTCTCTCCAACATTCTTTTTTAGGGACTGTGTTAGTCTGCAGGGGCTGACATATGAAGTACCAGATTGAGTGGCTTAAATAACAGAAATTTAGTTTCTAAACCTGTAGGCTACAAGTCCGAGAGGAAGGTGTCAGCAGGGATGATTTTTTCCGCAGCCTCTCTCCTTGGCTTGCAGGTGGCATGGTCTCCCTGTGTCCTCACAGGGTCTTTCTTCTATATAAATATGTCCTACTGTCCTTTTATAAGGACACCAGTCATATGGCATTAAGGCCCACCCTAATGACCTCATTTTAACTTAGTTACCTCTTTAAAGACCCTAACTCCAAATAGTCACATTCTGAAGTCCTGAGTTAGGACTTCAACAGATGAATTTCAGAGGATGCAATTCAGCCCGTAACAGGAATTTAATTACAATTTGTGATTGTATATTTGTTTTGAGCTTATGTGTTTAATCTCTCTCACCTGCGCCACAGTCCAAGTTCCATAAAATAAAAGATGATGTTTGCCGTGTGCACCAGCCCCCAGCACAGTCCCTGGCATGAGCCCATGGAGGGGCTGATTTCCCATGATGTTGCAGAAGCTTGCATCGGCCTCTGCCATGGTAGGTTATTGCTGAGAGCTGCCGAGAGTTGTAATTACACTAATTGTATATTCTTTTTCTTAAGAAGATAAGTGAAGTATAGCCTAAGGTTCACTGGGATCTCATCCACTCACTGTCCATGGTGCTTGTGCCCAGGGCCCCTCATTTCTTGTGTCTCTTCAGAGTTATATTCAGTACTCCAGTCTCCTTGGCATAATTTGTTGTCCTAGTGACTTCTTTCCTCTTAATGACTTAAAAAAAATCTTTTAACACTATAGCCAGTCTCAAAACCCTGTACTGTTGCCTTCTTTTATACTTAATTCCAATAATGGAATGATTCCAGTTCTTTCCAGAACTTTCTTATTCTGATTCATTTAGCTTTTCCTAAAGTTTTGATTTGCAGTAAATCCTGCCTGTTTTACTTGGATTGCAACCTGTAGGACAGAGGCTAGATTTGCTTCAATATACTTTGCCATGCCAAATATTATATCACCACAAGATATATTCTTATAACATGAGCCATTCATCTGTGAGTTATAACACTCACTGCAATTTGACATCATTCAGAGATATTTGACTTTAGCTTGTGTCACTGGTGCTGTGGCAGTAAACAAAAATTTATTTTGGAGACACTGACCTTTAATGTCTCTGTGCATGGTCATTATCCTTTTACCACAAACTTATCTGCCTTCTCTAAAATAAATTATATTTGAGATCTCTCCAGTGTCACCTTGCAATGTAAAATGGATTTATTTCAGACCAAGTTTATACCCTAGTGACTTTTGGAAAATAATTACCTCCACTCTGACTAGCATCCAGCAGAATTGGCATCGCATAATGACACTATTATAAGTGACCCAGCTACTATTCCAGGTACCCCCTCCATTTGTCTCATTATACATTTTTCTCTGGAAATGAACAAACCTATATACATCCATAAACTTTTTCTTGGGTCACCACAGGACCCAACAGAGTTGCCCATTGGGCAGTATTACTCATTTTCTTCATAGCAGAGTGAAGATACAGCTGGGTTTATATTTTATAGATGGCCTAAAGAATTCCTACTATGTGTATTCTTAAATTTAGTGTGCATGAGAATCATCTGGAAGACTTGATTACTGGGACCCATATCTAGGCTTTTTAATTCAGCAGGAATGGAGATCAGTCTGAGAATTTGCATTTTTAACAGATTCCTAGATGAGCATGATTCTGTTGGGTGGGGAAACCACACTTTTGAGAAGCACACTTTAGTGGAGTAAGACATGATTTTTACATGTAGCAGGCAGGACAGGGGTAACTCACACCTCAAGGAGTTTGTGATCTCGTAAGGAAGATATTTATGTAAATAACACACTACTGTGCCCTTAGGGGCTCAGAGATAGAGAAAGCGGAAGAGAGGAAGAGAGGAAGAGCAGGTTTAACTTTCAGTTTATGAGATCAGTGGAGCCCTTCTGGAGGTGGCAGTGACTGAGCCTTGATAGATAGGTAGAATTTAGAAATGCAAAATGGCACGATGAAATGGAGAAATGTATTCCATTTGAAATATGTTGCATTTAAAAACTGTAAAAAAAAAATACCCATGTTTGACATCGATGAGACAATTCGAAATTTGAAAATTGTTACAATTTTCATTTGTCTTATAAATGTCAAAATTGTATTTTTAAACTGGTTTTAATGCAATATGTTTATGTTAATGTTAATGTTTTTAGTGTGCTAGTGGTGGTGTGGTTTTGTTAAAACAAGTCCTTATCTTTTAGAAAGGCATACCAAGATATTTGTGGGTGAAATAACATGTTGTCTGGGGAAGTAGATGGGGTGTGGATAAAGCTGGGTTGGCTAGGGATTGATGGTAGCTGGAGCCCAGTGATGGGTATATGAGAGATTCATTATACCATTTTATCTACTTTTGTGTATGTTAGAAATTCTTCATGATAAAAATTTTCAAAAACTAGGAACCGTATGAGCAAAGTTAAACCAAAGAAGTGCAGGGCTGATTGTTGATTTCTACTAAAATATGAAGTAAACAATTGAACAATAAGGGTAAAATGGTAACTTGAGAGCAAGTCATTCAGTGATTTGACTTGAAGGCCTTGAAGGAGTATAGGCTATATTTTTAAGGTAATGAAGGAACACTGAAAGTGTTTTGAGCAGGGAAATAATATGATGAAAGTGCACTTTGAGAATATTATTGTGGCAATGTTTGGCAAAACAGATTGGGAAGGCAAGAGTCTGAAGGTAAGGACCAGGTAGTAAAGGCCTGAATAGAGATCTAGAAGATAGGAAACAGGGGGAGGTGGTGGGTGGTGGCATCTGTAGGTGTTGGCAACCAGTTAACTATGAAGGAGTCATGAAAGACTGTAAGAGCCTAAACTTGAGGACTGGGAGAAAACCAGTGCTATGAAAAGAAAGGGAATAGTTAACAGGAAAATGATCAGTTTTTCTTTTGAAATATTGCCAGTGGGGCACCTTTGTAATATGACCAGAAGAGAGCTAGAAAAATGTGACTGAAATGCAGAAAACTGGGCACGACAGGATGAGTCCTAGAGATATCTGCGTGAGATGGGAGGAGATGCCGCGGGGGAATAATTTGGTGGGAAAAGAGAGTCAAGGACTTTGGGAAGCATCTAAATTTAGGGATTAGGGAAGAGAAGAGGAATCAGAGAAGGGACTAGTGAAGAGGTAGAAAGTGTAAAACTTCCCATTAGTGTAGGTACATTAGCTTAGTGGCATCAACTATTCTGCCCACAACAATGAGACCAAAATTTAATTATGATAAATAAAAAACTGAATATTCCTTGTACACCCATGTTCATAGGAGCATTTTTCACAATAACCAAAAGGTGGAAGCAACAACGATGTCCATCAATAGAGGAATGAGAAACAAAATGTATATATGTATATATGAGGGTGCTTCAGAGAAACAGAATCAAGAGGATGTGTGTATATGTATAATAACGAATTTGCTTATGTGAGGACCTTCTGGATGTTTCTGCTCACTCATAACTAGAATCAATCTAAGAAAAATAGTCCACTAAAGAGGGCAGAAATATGAGTCAGCTACAAAATGTTCATCTTAGTCTAGGAGATGTAGTTGCAGCCTTGTGTCAATCCTGAATATCTCAAAGCCTTGCTCTTGAGGGCTTCTTCCATCTTGCTCGTGGGTCAGTCATGTGCATCCAGATTCCATCAGAAATGCATTAGAGAGATGGTCTGAGCATTACTGCAAGCTGAGAAAAGAATGTATTATTTTGAACTAGTAATAGCCTAAAGAAATTACTGAAACTGTTTTCTGGTTATTGTTAAAAATTTAGCATCCATTATGCTGAAGCTGAAGTTGTATTCGTGAGACATTGGCAAATTATTAAATGGATAACACTGAATAACCTTACCTAACTGATTAATTAATTCAGTTTGAGTTGGGGTGGAAGAGGTATATTCTGTATTTATCAAGACATAGCAGAATGTATATTTCCTTAAAGTCAGGATTCTACAAGTAGTGTGATTGTCTTGTACTGGGGGCCTTAGCTAAAGTTAGTGCTTATTGCAACGATTTCTCTATTTCTTTGCTAACTTAGATTTATTCTATTTAAATTCTTATTTGTATGTTTTAATATGACAACCTATTGTATAGGAAAGTAGGTAGGATATAAATCATAAAACAAGAAACCACTTTGAGTACTTACATTATAAGGACTTAGTCCAAGGCATTTGCATTTATTATCTTTTTTAGTCTTCACATTGGGTATATGAAGAAGATACTAATATTATTATTACCCTCACTCTACAGAAAAGGAAACTGAGATTCAAGAGATCAAGTAACTAGCCCACAGTCACATTTAGCAAATGACGCAGAGTAGATTTCAAACCCAGGCAGTCTTACTGCAGAGTTGGAGTAGTTAGCCACCGTGTAATTAATGGGAGAAGTAAATTGCCTACAAAACATTTGGTTAATATCCCCAACAATATCCTCTCCAACTCAACATACTGAAATTATAACTTATCATGCTTCTGCCTCCCCACAATACCTCTGCCCCAACACACCAGATCTATTCTGAAGACAATTTAAATTCTGCCAGCAATATCGCCATTCTCTCAGACATCCAGTATAGAAACCTTAAATTCCCTCCTACTTTCTCCTCTTCTTTTCACTTATGTCCACAATACAGTCAGTCGGAGACAGCAGGTAGCCAGAATCTTGGCTATTAGAAGTTTTGATCATTGAGTTTCTATTATGACTGGGACTACCAATACCAGGTACTACTGCCTTTGAATGTTTCTGTTTTAATTTAGAGGATCAAAAACAGAGAATCAAGAAATTTTGGAAGTATTATTATTATAAACCAGTAAACAGTAATATTTCAGCCACTTCCCAGTGAAGAGTTATTAAATCATGAGATTAAACAGTGGTATTTTTATTAGCTTTTTTGTTTTTAATTAGTTTTATTTAAGCTACGGGTAGTAGCAAAGAAAAGGGCATATACTTGGCAACAGAATACAATTAAAGTATTTATATTTGTTGCCGAAACCTTTTTTTGAAACGGATGTATGGCCTGTGGGGCTAGTCCTCCAAAAACTATTATTTTTCGAAGCCGAGCCGAGTCTGACCGTCTCTCAGAAAGAACTACCAATCCCAGAACTCCAACTTTCCCGCGAGAATTCGGAGGACTCGCTCAACCAATCCCTCCACGGAGAGCCTATGCTATTAGCCAATCAGAAGGCGAATTGGCATCCAAAGGCGGGAGGCGGAAGGCGCCCCAGGTTTGAAATAGGGAAGTTGGCGCGGCTGTGGAAGCCGACGTAGGAGACTGGCTGTTGGCAGGTGTCGGTTAAGGTCTTGTGTGGGGCAGGGGGCCGGGCTCAGGCCTGCCCGAGAAGGTAAGTGAGTGGCGGGGGTGAGGGGCGGCGTTGGGAATTGAACTGGGTTCCTGGAGCTTCCTGTCGCTTTAGGGGAAAGTGGGTTTGGAGGCGGAATGCGCGTTTTCGGGAACGGAGGCTATGAAATGCGCGTCTCGTTGCTGTTTGGGCGTCTGGGCCTCGCGGAGTGAGCAGCGGCTAGGCTTGAGGGTTTTGCGTTTCACCGAAGAGTTGTCTTCTGGAAAGATTTTATGTCATTGGGAAGGTTTTAACGTTACAGAGAACTGGTGGGCCTGGAGTCTTAGAGGACGTCCTTTTACAGAGGAGGATAGTGAAGCCCGGAGTGTCCCGGTCGCTTGTATAGGTCCTGCACTAAACCCACTAAACTCTCCTGCAGTCTCCATTTTACCGCTACTTTTCCCGACGTGCGGGTGGGGGAGGGACAGGCAGGGTAGATGCCTGGGGTTTTATCCTATGAAAGGGGGCCCGCCAACTGGGACCTCCAAATCCAGGCTGGAATTGGAAAGGTCTGAGTTGGAAGGGGCCTTAGAAGTCACCAATTTTACTTACGAGAAAACGGAGGCAGAATCATTTTCTCAGGGTCAGAGAGCTTGTAAGTATTCTGTGCAGTTACACTACTAATGAATTCCTAGGAGGTAAGGGTGGCCTGAATTCGTGCTGCCCCTTGACCATAGTTAAGTCTAGGTAGTTATATCTGTCCTGGAATATCCAGAGTTAAAAATAAGTTGCAAATTATTTTCTAACAAAGGTCGAACTGCCAACAGATACTTCATTGGAGCTGTGGCTGATACGATTTCAATAACTTAAAAAATACTATGTCCTGTTTGTTTTGTAGCCTTGTCTTACAAAATGGTGGAGGACGAACTGGCACTATTCGATAAAAGCATAAATGAATTTTGGAATAAATTCAAAAACACTATAAGTGACACCTCCTGTCAGATGGTGGGACTAAGAGATACCTACAAGGACTCTATTAAAGCGTTTGCAGGTACCTTAAGTTCATTTGTAACATGCTGTTTTTGTTGTTTGTTTTTTAGTGTTATTTCAGCTGAATTGAAACTTCAGTTCCACTTTCTCTTTCAGAAAAGCTGTCTGTGAAATTAAAGGAGGAAGAACGAATGGTCGAGATGTTTCTGGAATATCAAAATCGTATGTGGCAAACTGTAGAAACAGATCACAGGGGTTTTTCTTTTTTAACATGTTTATGAAATTCCTCATATAAGTAAAATAATGTATATATATGTACAATGTATAACATAAAAATAATATTTATGTACTTGTAGCTTTATAAATAGAACATCCCATGTTATACCGTCTTCTCTCACCTTCTAGAATTAAGCAGTATTTAGTTTAGTGTTGTTATACATGTTATATAAATGGCATCATTTTGTATATATTCTGTCCCTTTTTTCACTGAACATTATACTTGTGAGATTCATCTATACTGATGTGTAAATGCCCGTGTATTTTAAAAACGAGTTTGTTTTCACATTGGAAATCATACATTGGGGTTTGAAAAGCTGGAGTTCTCTCGGTTTTTTGGGGGGTAGGATTAATACTCTTGACAGTTTTTCCCTTCATATTTTTACTACTGTCCTTGCCTTCTCTTTTCTGCCACTCTGCACATTGTCCAGAGTGGACTGGCAGCTTTAATTGAATTCTTACACACAAACTTACAGCCACAGGCCAAAATCTACCAGAGATTCTAAATTTAGCAGCACCGTGTTTTGAACACTGTTAAATCAGAGTGTCTTTACAGGGGACATGTGTTCTTAATTTGCCACAGGTTTTTCTGTTTTGCTTTGCTTTGACCATTTACCTTACTCATTATCTGCCACTGAAGGTGTTTGATTTGGAACACCTGGTAGGCTGTTATGGTAGACTTCTACCCATGTTTGCTTTCTGAGCTGTCCTGAAGCTTCTGTGCCCTTTCATTGCTTCTTTTTCCCTCTGTAACCAGCAGCAGAAAGGAAAAGCACTTTTGTGCGTGTGTATGTAAGAGAGAGACTGAGTTTAGATCCTTTAAACACGGTTGGTTTGTAGAATCTGTAGGGCTGAAAAATTAAGTTTGAAACTAAATTTTCACTACTATGGGTCTCAAAATGTGTTCTTAAAAATTATCTGTAATGTGAAGATGTGTTCTAAATAGTGTAACATCTAAAAGCATTATCTATTTTTCTTTAAAAATGTAAGTTTATACTGGAGCAGAAATGCAGTTTACCTAAGTTTAATGAATTCATCCAACATTTGACTGCTGTTTGCCAAGCACCAAGGAGACAACAACGCATAAGGTGTAATCTATACACTGCTCACAATTTAGTGTGAGATATAGACAGGAAAACCACAATTGCATTAAGTTGTAATAGTTTCTATAATAATGGGTTGGGTGCTGAGTGAGCATGGAATCTGGAGAACATAACTTTTCTAGTGAGGATTGTAGGACATTTAACAGCTAACCCTTATATATATATGCGTATACTATGCGTCAGGCCCTGCTCTGAGCTCTTTGTGTATAGTGACTCACTGAATCATCACAACAATCTCAGGAGGTATATTTACTGTTTTTAATCCTACTTAATGGATGAGGAATTAGGCACAGAGAGGTTACATAAGTTGCTCAAGGTCAGACAGCTGGTAATCAACAGAAACATGATCTGAATGTGCAGTCTGTCACACTGCCTCGGAGAAGGTCCCACAGAGGAGGGATAGGGAAGTTGATCAGATTCAGCATTATATTCTAGAAGAGGGAAGAGCATGTGGGATGTGGTAGAAACTTGAGAGCTTGTAGAGTTTTGGGATGGCTCAAGCAGTGTGGATGGCGAGTGGCAGAGAAATGGCTGGTCAGATGATGAAGTACGTTGTGTGATGGGCAGAGGAGTTTAGGCTTTGTTCTTCAGGAAATTAAGAAGTTGCTACAGAATTTCAATAATACGGGAAATAAATACTGGAAATAATACTGGAATATAATACGGGGTTTGTTATTTTGGACAGAGTGCTCTGGGAGTGTCACAGACAATAAACGGGAGTGAGATGGTGAGCCAGAAAAACACCAGTTAAGGAACAAGCTAATGCAGTAGTTCAGGCAAACAGGATGGCTTGGACCAGTGACAGCTGTGAGGAGGTAGGCTCATGACTAATGACCTGGTTGTGAGGACACGACGTGGGCTAGGATTTCTTTCTTCTGCCTGGACTACAGGCCAGTGGTGATGCATTTACTAAGTGAGGAACTTAAAGAGGAGTGTGTTTTCAGGGGGGGAGGGAGATGTAGATGGTTCCTTTTCAGTGTGTTGAGTGAATACACTGAGGTTACCATGCTGTGGGCCTTGCAGGTGGAGATGTCTGGAAGCAATGGTTGTATTGATCTGGAGGCCAGATGGGAAAAGAGCCTTTTGCTGAAGATAGAGATTTGGGATTCTCCAGTGTATTTTTGGGGTGGAAGCTGTGGAAGAATGTGTAGAGTGAAAGACAACCAAGAATAGTAGTTAGCATTTGTAGGGTTTTTATGGTCGCCTGGTATTGTGCAGACATCTTTACCTACATCTCTTTCAGCCCTCCTAACAGTTCTCCAAAGTAGGTGTCATTGTTATCATCGTCGTCATTAATCCCGTTTTACTGAGGAGATTATTGACTCAGAGGGATTGTGATTTTTCTCCAGATCATCCTATTGCCTCAAGAGGCCTTGTTCACACTCACAGGGTTACATTCTTCTCCATACTTTGAGAGGGAGGTCTATGGAAAGGACCAGGAGGACAGAATTAGCAACTGGAGAGCGGAGGAAGCAAGAGTCTCAGAAGCTAGAAGAGAGAAGAACTAAGACAGTGGGTTGTGACAGATAAGTCTTACAGGTAAAAACTGAAAGGTTCTCTTGGAATTTAGTCATTTGGAGGAAAATGGACCTTAAGTGAGAGTCAGTTTTAGTGGAGTGTTGTGGGCAGAGGTCCCACTGGAGTCAGGAGATGAAGACAGAGTGTGGAATGCTTTCAGGAAGCTTAAATGGAAGAGAGTGGCTACACTGGGACAGAGTGACTTGGGTGAGCTTTTCCTTTCATTTTTAAGGTGTCCACCCTCAAATGAATATGTTCATTTATTGCAGGAAAGAAGTCAGAGGGGAAGTAAATGCTGGGAAAAAAGAGGAGGATAATTGGGAGGACAGAGGGGGAGAAATCTGGCTGAGCCTTGGAGAAGGAGCTGCTGTTCCTCTAGCAGGAGAGGGTGCTGATGTGAGAGAACTCATTCACTACCACATGCTTGTTGAGAAGCAACTTGGCCAGCTGCTCTTTTAGGAAGATGCTGCAGAGAGCAAATTAGCCTAAAATAAGAGCATCTGTTCCTCCTATTTATGATGCGGAAGATCATATACTGAAAGTGAGAAGTATCTCCCGTGGGCTAGGCTCTTCAGTCATCTTAAATCATGAAGTCTGTACAAGACAGATTTGTTTTGCAGATGGAGAAGTTAAAAGCTCACTGAGGTTGGGGAACTTGCCTGAGATCATACATTTTATAGGTAGAAGATAGCGAATTACAGCCAGAATGTCAGTGCTCTTTCCAGTGTGCCACACTCACCTTGCCACATGGAAGGGAAAGTGTGAGGGAGGATTCCTAGTGACCAGTGAAAGTGAACTATGGACCCTGGAGGAAAAAAAAGACAGCTGACTGTAAACACAGTAACAGTCATGCAATATCTAGGGCCCTTCCCTTTGTATTTGGCACAAATCAACATGGTTCTTCAAATGTTAGTATAACAACACTCACACATAGAGTATTTACATATCACTTAATAGTTTAAAACTTTTCACACTATTACTGGATACTCTAACCCTATGGGGTAAAAGAATGGGGCAGCCAATAATATCCTCATTATACAAATGAGGAAAAGAGGCCCCACAGATGTAATTTGATTAAGGGCCTTGGGTGACAACTGAGAAACCAGACAGGAACTGAAACCTTTTGACTTTAAATCTGCATCTCTTTTGCAGTACAATTAGGCTTAATTTTCCTTAAAAGGTAGCATTTTTCTTGTAATTTTCATAAGATGTTTATTTTAAATTATACCTAATATATTGTGATCATGTCCACATTCTTGGAAAATTCAGAAAAATAAACAAAAAAAGCCCTGTAATGTTGAGATCCACACTTAAAATGGCTTTGTAGTAACTTTTCATGTGCTATGGAGGGTTTTTAAGATAATTGTGTTCATGGTATCATGTAACTTTGTATCATTTTTTTCTTTTATCACCATGGGAGTATTTTCCCACATTACTAAATTCTTTGAAAATATAGTCTACCTTATTGATTATATACTGTATTAATAATTTACTTATGAGTCATTTAGGATGTTTTCAGTTTTTCAACATAAATAACACTGAAAATTTTTTGTATGTAAATGCTTTCACACATACTGTTTTCTTAGGGTAATTTTGTAAAAATGAAATTACTGGATCAAAGGACATGAATATTCTTAAGACTTGTTTTGCAAAGTCAAAAATATTTTCCACAAGAACTGTAGTATTTTGCATTCATCTCAGCACTAGGTATTATTTTTGTAAGTAGTGTTGTAATAAATGAAAATTGGTATGCTATTGCTTTATTTGCATTTCTGTGATTACCGTGCTTAAACTATCTTTTGTATTTATTAACCATCTGCATTTTATGTTTCCTCTGTTCATTCTTCTATTTGTTTTTTCCTTAGGAATGTATATTTGTGTCTTCTTTAGATTAAGAATAGTAACCTGGTGGGAAAGGGTGTAGCTCAGTGGTAGAACATGTGCTGAGCATGCATGAGGTTCTGGGTTCAATCACATTTATTAAAAAGAAAAAAAAAAAAGAGGAACCTGTTGGGGGAAAATAGTTTAATGGTCAAAAGTGTGGCCTTTGAAGTTAAGACCTGAGTTTGAATCCAGGTCTTACTATTCATTGCATCCCAGTGAACAGCCGTGGGCAAGTAATTGAAGTGCTGAATCTTTTTTTTTTCTTTTAAAAAAGAAAGACCTGAATAATAATTATATTATTGTGAAACTTAAATAAATTTATATAAATATAAGAACAAAGTATTTAGCATATAGTGGAGTTTTATGCTTATTTGAATCAAATATGAATTTATTTGCTTGTCTGCCTTTTTCTTTGATTTCTTTTTGCCTTTAAGTAAAAAGATTTCCCCATAGAGTTAATTTTATATTCACAGATACTGCCTTTTAGATTTCATAAAATTTCATTTTATATTTAAATATTTAATAAATGGATTTTATTTTAGATTTCAGCACTGTTTGGGGAACCATCTACTCTTTTTTTTTTTTTTGGTTTGTTTGTTTATTTATAAATTGACACTCAGTTGATTTACAATGTTGTGTTAAGTTTCTGGTGTACAACATAGTGATTCAGTTATACATATACATATATATAATTCCTTTTCATATTCTTTTTCATTATAGGCTGTTACAAGATATTGAATATAATTCCCTGTGCTATACAGTAGGACCTTGTTGTTTATCTATTTTATATGTAGTAGTTAGTATCTGTAAATCCCAAACTCCCAGTTTTTCCCTCCTACTGCCTTTCCCCCCTGGTAACCTTGAGTTTGTTTTCTTTTTTTTTTTTTTTTTTCTTTCAGGGATAAGGTAAAGTTTTATTTAGATGCTATTTTTATTAACCAAGCAGACAAAAAGGAAAGGGAATATATTTAAAGGATATCAGTCTTTTTTTAATTTAAGTATGTTCAGTTTACAATGTTGTGCTAATTTCTAATGTACAGCATAGTGATTCAGTTATATATATTTCTCTTCATATTTTTTTTCATTATAGGCTATTACAAGGTATTGAATATTAATTATCTGTGTTATACAGTAGGACCACGTTGTTTATCTATTTTATATATAGTAGTTAGAATCTGCAAATCCCAAACTCCCAATTTATCCCTCCATCTTTCCACCCTGGTAACCATAAGTTTGTTTTCTATGTCTATGAGTCTGCTTCTATTTTGTAAACTAAATAAGTTCATTTGTGTCATTTTTTTAGATTCCACATGTAAGTGATATCATATAATATTTGTCTTTCTCTTTCTAGCTTACTTCACTTAGTATAACAATCCCAGTTACATCCATGTTACTGCAAATATCATTATTTCATTCTTTTTTATGGCTGAGTAGTATTCCATTGTATATATAGATGACAACTTCTGTATCCAATCATCTGTCAATTGACGTTTGGGTCATTTCCATGTCTTGGCTATTGTAAATTGTGTTATTATGAACAGAGGTGCATGTATCTTTTTGAATTAGAGTTCCCTCTGGATATATGCCCAGGAAAGGGATTGCTGGATCATACAGTTAAGTCTATTTTTAGTTTTCTGAGTAACCTCCATATTGTTTTCCATAGTGGCTGCACCAAACTACATTTCCACCAACACTGTAGGAAGGTTCCCTCTTCTCCACATCCTCTCCAGCATTTATCATTTGTGGACTTTTTAATGATGGCCATAGACTCAAATTTAGATTTAAATCAGTCTCTACCACTTACAAATTCTTTGGTCTTGAGCAATTTACATATGCTATGCTTTGGTTTTGCCTTCTATAAGCCAGAAATAGATCTACCTGCTCATAGGGTTAAGTAATATAATGTAAGTAAGTGCCTGGCATGCTTTTCCTTTCTTTCTGTATGAAGCAAAATGGGTCCACATTCTCATGGTGTGATAACCGATCTGACTGGGATTTCAGGCCTAGGGAGGGGTGGGAGAATGGGGAAAGAGAAGCTGACTACCTAACTGTCTCTATAATGGGTTTCTCTACAAGTGACTTTCATCACTTTCACATTGGTGATAACAGTTGCAATTCCCAGACTGGTGAGAGTTCCTCCATATTGCTTTAGCACTGAGGGAACCATCTACTCTTGATTTATGACATTTATCATATTACTTTCCTAAATATACCGGCATTTGTCTGGGACTGTCTTTATTTAACGGAGCTGTATGGCAGTTTGACTACTACACCACTATTAATAGTGTCACAGTCACAGATGCTAACTCTGATAGGGCAAGTCCCTTTCCTGGTTATTTTTCTTAACATATTTTCTTAACTATTCTTATCTATGTATTCGTCAGATAAATTTTATAGTGACTTTTTAGAACGTCCTTTTCTATTCTCTCCAAATTCTATTGGGGCTATATTAAATACTGAAGTGAATTTGGGAAATACTGACATCTTTATAATATTTAGAAGCTTAAAATGTTTCTTTATATATCCAGGTCAAATGTATGTCTCAGACGAATTTTGCTTTTTTTTTTTTTCGTACAGAGCCTACATATTTCTTCATCTAGATAGTTCCTGAATGTTGTGTTTGTTGCCAGCGTATATGAGATTTCTTCTTTCCTTCCTCCCTGACTCCCTACCCCCTCTCTGCCTCTTCTGTCTTTCTGGTATATTCTGGAATCACTCATGTAGCATTAAAATTAGCTATTTCTTCAAAGCATTTGTAAAGCTATCTTCTACAGTTTCGTTGTCTTTGGTGATGGTTTTATTTATGTGCTTGTTTGAACAGGAAAGCTGCAAATGTAATGATCTGATCTTGTATTTCTTGGTTTAATTTACTTAGTATTCTCATTTTAAAAAGCATTTTTGCCTCTTTTATTTTCAAAGACAAATAGGAAAGAGTAGATTAGGATTTTGTTCTTTTACAGTTTTTGAATCATTAGGAAATGCTTATCAATTAAAACATTCTTTATTAATCTTATGAAAGTATTTTGTGCTTTTTTAATCTTAGATATGTGTTGCTGGGCAGTGCATATAGATTCTAGCTAATACTCTGCTTCTTACAGAGATCTGCAGGCAAAATAAGCTCATTCAAGAAAAAAAAGATAATTTGTTAAAGTTGTTTGCTGAAGTAAAAGGCAAAAAGCAGGAATTGGAAGCACTGACTGCAAATATCCAGGATCTTAAGGAAGAATATGCTCGGAAGAAGGAAAGTAAGTTTCCAGTGGTGCATGTATCTAAATTTCAAAGTGGTGACAGTTCATAGTGATACACATCTTGCCTTCTCCCCAGTTCATTGCCAAAAGTAGATTACATGAAGGGGCAGAGCCAGCCACTCACCTCTGCAAGGTGTCTGTGAAGTTTGCTAAGTGGGTTTTATTTTCTTGGGTTTTGCTTAAAAGTCCTTTTGACTTCTAATGGAACTAGAGAATAATGAAATTGATATGAGAGTTTAATTAAGCAGAGTGACAGACAATTTCACTAAATAAGATTTGCCTGGGAGAAACTATAGTGTAATTTATGCAACAAATTTATTGATCACACATTCTCTGCCAGGAACTATTAAACATGCTCTTCATGATGCAAAGCTTCTTTGTCTAAGACTTCCATATTTTTAAAAAATGGTCCTGCCTTTAGATAGGAGCTTTGTTTGCCCACAAACGAAATAAGCAGTTCTCATGTTCTTCAAAATAGCAGTTTGTCTTGTGAATGCTTTTTCTTACAGAGTTTGTGTGCAAGTATGCATTATTTTTCTTATCTGCTAAGTATTACTTAGGGAATATTGTGCTAAGTTTAAACAAAAATGCGAAACCAGCGTGAAATAAGGATGACCTCCTATGAGAAGTAGTTATGTTTAAAAGAATAGAATATTTTTCCAATAAAGCAATTTATACATTTTTGGCTAACCAGAAAAAGCAAAATAGTATACAAGACGTCTTTATTTCTCTGCTAGCCATGTAGGAACTTGGCCTATTTATTCATGCTACTACATAATAGAACAAAAATTATTCCATCACTACCTGTACATATTGTATCATGCAGTTTTTCCTTCTAACTTGAGTGAAGAGAAGCCTGCTTTGCTAGTTGGTAGAGGTAGAAACTGTAATAAATGTAAGCAGATTCATTTGCCTTGCATCATTTTAATAGTTGTTTTTAAGTTTTTTAATTAAATGAACATTGAGTGTTACTTAAAATATTTGACACTCAGTGTTTGTGTTTTTTAAACATAGCTATTTCCAATGCTAACAAAGCTAATGAAGAGAGGTTGAAAAGGCTACAGAAATCAGCAGATGTGTATAAAGATCGACTTGGCCTAGAAATTCGAAAAATCTATGGTAAGTACATTAATGTAAGAAAAACAAAGATGAGAAGAGTCTGTCTTTTTTTAAGTAGTAGAGAATTTTAAAAATATTTTCAACTAAAATGATCACATCAATAACTTTTTAGATGGTAGAAAAAAATTTACAAAATTTTTATCACCCTAACATATACTGATGCCTTGGTTATTTATCATCTAGTATTTTAATAAATGTATTTTGGGCATGGTTGCCAACATGCAAATAATTTTTATTCTTTGTTCTTACTAGCAGTGTATGATTAGTATTTCTCTAGTTATTATAGCCTTCATAATAGCAATTTTAAAATGGTGGTGTAATAATTCATTCCGTAAGTGTAGCATTATTTATTCAGTCTTTTACCTGTTGTTGTTTTTATATACTGCTTCTAAGTTAGCATTTGGATTTTGCATTTTTCAGTTTTAGAAATACTGTAGTGAACATAGATGTCTCCATTTTCTTGGTATAATTTCCATGGAATTCCCAGAGATGAATTAATTGGGTTAAAGCATATGAATAATCATAGCACTGAGTACAACCATATGATGAGTCATGAGTCCTAGTGAATCTTCAAATCTGTAATGGTCTTGGGGACCTCCGACACAGCAGCCAATGACCAGTCTTACAAGCAGGCCTTTGTCTGGTTCTGGGAATAGCATTCTCAGGCCTGCTGTGTAAACTCCTTTATGCAATCTGTCTACAATGTAAAGAGTAGCCATTTCATTGTATGAATGCCAGAATATAGTTTTTTAAAGTTTTTTTTTTTGACAGTTGACTGGATATAATTGAAAATATTTTTTAAATGCATTTCATTAATTATTAATGAAAATGTGATTTTTTTTTCCTATCTGTTTACTAATTATATTTCTTTCTTAGATTGATTGGGCCCTTTATCCATATATCTGTTAGTCTTGGCTTTGGAGTTTTTTTCCTATCAGAATGAGTTTTTAATACAAAATACTAATAACCTTTGCTTAGAGGAGAACATAAGGTCCAGCTCTGAACTTTTGATCCATTGGTCTCTAAGTATATAGTCACCTTTATCCTGAGGTGCTTTTTTGTGTTTAGTTTTGTTTCAAAACCAGTTTTAAAGCTTTAAAATTATTTCTAGATTTAAAGTAGAAGTTTCTCATAGTCCTCAAAGTCAGAAAATAATGTTAAAAAGAAGAGACAAGACATTAAATTTCATTTTGCCTAACTGAGTATCTTCTGAAATCTTCTTTGGCATGCATATCTCTCATTACTATTAACAGTTTTAAAAATCTCATGTACTGACAGTTATTTCATTCTGAATTGAAATGCAAGACTAGTTTTTTTCCAGAGTTTCTGAAAATATCTTTCTATAATTAAAAGAATTTTTTATGCTGTAGAGTAAAACTAAAATGCATGTGAATTTCTACTTTGTGGCTGCCATTTTGAATTTCTACCAGGTATTTACTCTTTAGTGAGTATTTGGAGGTCTTTTTGAAAATAGGCTTTAAGTCCAGATAACTGCAGAAAAAGTCAAATTTGTTTGACAATATAATTTTTAAATTGTGGTTAAATATATATAACAGGATTTGCCATTTTAACTCTGTTTTATTGTACAATTCAGTGGCATGAATTATATTCACAATGTTGTGCAACCATTACCACTGTCTATTTCCAAAATTTTACATCATTACGGACAGAAACTCTGTACCCATTAAATAATTCCCATTCCTCTCTTCTCCTAGCCCCTAATAAACTCTAATTTACTTTATCTGCAAACTTGCCTAATCTAGGTATTTCTTATAAGTGGAATTACAGTATTTGTCCTTTTGTGTCTGGCTTATTTCACTTAGCATAATGTTTTCAAGGTTCATCTATATTGTAGCATGTATCAGAACATCATTCTTTTTTATGGCTGAATAATATTCCATTGTATATACACCATATTTGTTTATGTATTCATCTGTT
Organism: Vicugna pacos; assembly: GCF_048564905.1. Lineage (NCBI taxonomy): Eukaryota > Metazoa > Chordata > Mammalia > Artiodactyla > Camelidae > Vicugna > Vicugna pacos. The sequence goes on along the minus strand of NC_132991.1, from coordinate 42,398,305 downwards.
AGTGGACACTGGGCTATTACCTTTTGGCTGCTGTGATAATGTTGCTGTGAACATTGCTTACAGTTACCTATTTGAGTCTCTATTTTCAGTTCTTTTGAGTATGTACCTTGGAATTGCTGGGTCATACTGTAATCCTTTGCCTAAACTTTTTGAGGAACTGCCAAACTATTTTCTAGAGGAGCTACACCATTTTACATTCCCACCAGCAACTTACAAGGGTTCCAATTTCTCTACATCTTTGCCAGCATTGTTACTTATTTGTTTGTTTGTTTATTGTCATCCTAGTAGGTGTGAAATGTTGTCTCATTGTAGTTTTGGTTTATATATTTCCAGTGATTAGTGATATTGAGTATCTCTTCATGTGCTTATTAGCCATTTGTATATATTCTTTGGAGAAATGTCTATTCAGATCCCTTTGTCCATTTTTGAATTGGGTTTTTCTTTTTGTGGTTCATTTGCTAAGATTTTTTTTAATATATATATTATATATTAAACCCATATCAGATCTATGATTTGCAGGTAATTCCTTCATTCTGTGGGTTGTATTTTCACTCTCTTGAGTGTCCTTTTGAGGACAAAGTGTGTAATTTTGATGTAATCCAGTTTATCTATTTCTTGTTGTTGCTTGTACTTTTGATGATAGTTAAACTACAGTGCGTTTCGAAGCTAATTTGTAATTTGCACATTTGGAGACGTTGGGTAAGTGACCGTATGTACCTAGCAGTGTAGATATTGCTCAGAGGTGGTGGTAAGAATGCTCATCTCCGTTAAGAGCTTTGGCACAATAAAATAATTCTCATACTAAATAATTTAATCTCTTTTTTTCAGGTGATAAATTGCAGTTTATATTCACTAATATTGACCCTAAACATCCTGAGAGCCCATTTATGTTTTCCCTGTGCCTAAACGAAGCAAGGGACTATGAAGGTATGTACTTCCATCTCTTAATTGGTGCTTAAGACTAGCGTCTCAAAATGTTACTTGACTTAGAATATAAAGTAACATGAGGGCAAGTAACATTCCACAAGCTATTGCTTTCTTTTCCAGTCTTGCTTCTTGGGATGTAGTCTTCTAAAGGCTTTGAGTGTAGTTTTGATTTATAGATATGATCCAGGAGTCTTAATAAGTAACTTGTCTTTGGGATGGCACAGTGCCACAGTGGCTAAAAAATCTAAAAAACTGAAGTTCACTGTATTTCAAATGCAAGATGAATTACCCTCTTAGAGAACTTAAAACAGAGCTAAAGCTATAAAGGATATGACTGCCCAAATGTGAATATTGTAAGTTATCCAAGTAGATGATTTTAAAATCAAGTGTAAAATCAGAATGTGGTAATTTATTTGCCCAAAAATAAATTTAAAAAATTTATCCTATCCTGAAAATCCCACATGTTGGTAAGTTAGCTTAGTTACTGATTCTGCTACTGGCCAGAAGGTCATTGGTATACGGGGAATATATGTTTGGTAATAGTGTGAACAAGAAGAGAATGAAAATTTATTTCTCTCTTTTTTATCATTCTAATTCTTCCTTTAAAGTAACCTTACTGGAATTCAGAAAAATGGTTCTTAGCTCTTTATACCTGTGTTCTCATCTTGAAGCATTTATAGCAGACAAAGACACTCAGCTGAACTGCCGCATTGGCTCCCTAATGTGCCCTAGTGACTCAATTCCTATTCTAATGGAACTTATGTTTTAGGAATCTAATTCAGGTACAGATGTTTCTTTTTTTCTCTTTAGGTAAATATCTTCTAATCTAATAGTGAATACTAAATTTTAAAAGGCAAACCCAAAAACCTCTTACCTAGCTTCTCAATTTCCTCCAGATTGAATAGCCTCTATTGCTATATAGTGTCATAGTATTTGATAATGTATTAAAATAGAATCTACAGTATAAATTTTGAAACAAGAGCTCTTTGCTGTTCTTCCCTGCTTTGGTCATGGGCCTTGTTTCCTAAGCAGTCTCTGCAAAAGATCTGGAAATCTGATATGGTTGAAATTCTTCTCCTTGGACAAAGGACAAGATTTATGGTAGAGAAAGTTGGATCATTCCTTTCCTTTGAGCACCTTCACTAGAGACTCGCTCCCAGTATATACCAGCTGGTACAGCTGCGTACTGGGGCCATATTGTTGTTTGTGATTTTGAGTCTCATTGATTAGTGGGCCATGCAAATACCACTTCGGGAATAGCAGCCGCATGTTCTGATGATCTCCATTTCACTTATGAAACTTCAGATATTTCTTTCCATAGTTGTATGTTATTAAGGGTTTCCATTGGAAATGTTTTGTTTTTTCATCCAGTGTCTAGAAATTAGCAATGAGGCCACAGTTTTGAAGAGAAAACTGACTTAACAGTTTAAAAAAAAAATCTTAAAATAGTTTAAATAGTTAAAATATATGAGGAAGATGATAGGGAAAAGCATTCTGTTCTGTATCACTAAGCTCTTCAGTTCCTTGATTACCATCTGTTTAAATTTAAAGCAAGATTGTAGTACTTAATATTTTAATATTTAGAGATTAAATAAAGGAAAGGTCCAAAAGATAGGATATGAAAATCAAGTGTATCTATCATTCTATGCTGAAAGCATTTCAATAAAATGGAATCTAAATAATTTCAATCAGATGAGAGCATCTAAGTTAGAAATATTTATCTTCTATTAAAAAAAAGAAACTCAAATTTTCTTCTTTTTTTCCTTCTAGTGTCAGATAGTGCTCCTCATCTTGAGTGCCTAGAAGAATTTCAGGAAAATGTAAGGAAGACCAATAATTTTTCAGCTTTTCTTGCCAATGTTCGGAAAGCTTTTACTGCTATGGTTTATAATTAATGTATAAATAGTATATAAAAAATGTTACCCCTATTGTGTATCAAGGCAAGTTTTTGTTATCCTTATCTTGTATCAGGTCAAGTTTTTGAAGGTCATGGACTGGTAATATTAAAAAATGAGAAGTCTGGGCCCAACCTAGGGTTTGCAGTTTTTAATATGTACTTCACAAAATACTGTCATCCTAATATCATAAAGGAAAGAATATTTTTATCTTAAACCAAGAGGGATCTAAAATTAAAATAAACGACAAACCTTTACATCAGAAGAAGGTTGATAGTATTCTCAGGTGTGTGAAGTAAAATTCATATTTTATGGCAACAGAAGAAAAATTTAAACCAATTCTCCACCCTTTGACCTCCTCTCTCCCCCTACTGTGCATTGTGTATCTGCACGGTGCAGCGATCAAAGCTCCCCCATCAGCAGGGATACCTGCTCAACTATAAAGAGCAGCATTCTCCTAGCATCAATAAGACAGCTCCTTAAAAGATCACATTCATTTTTTTTTGATCACATTCCTTCTTGATCTTATAAGGAGTTACATGACCTACCAGAATGACCCCTAGATCTGGATTATGTAAACTGTCAATAATACATCATTTGATGTACAGCCCTTTGTGTCATATAACTGTGTCTTTTGTTGTTGTTGTTGTTTTTAACTTTTTTATTAATTTATAATCATTTTACAATGTTGTGTCAAATTCCATATAACTGTGTCTTGATTCCTAACTGGTGGAATAGTTCTCAGAGCTTTTTGAAATGCTTTTCCTGGGTTATAATCCTCAAATATGGCTTGAATAAAATTTTCCACTTCTTTCTTAGATCAAGTGATTAATTTTGTTGTTGACATATTCTTGGCATAGTTGGCAGAATATCAGAGCCACGTGCCAGAGGACACCTGGAGTCTACCTAGAACCAGTGCTTGGTACCGGCATGGGCCCATTGAGCCCCATTGGCTTCTCAGTATTCCTCAGGTGTTCCAGTGAGTTCTGTTGATATTTGGATCTCATTGTTTGGGTAATGATCCTAAAAATTTTCTTTGAGCTGGTTTTCACTTAAGTCTTGGAGTCTTAAGGGGCACTGGTACATTTCCTAGGCAGGACCTAGGGGATCTGGGTGAGGGGCTCAGGGAAACATAGGTGGCTGGGTTTTTGTTAAATTTGTCTTAAATTGAAAAAATGAGTTGGTATATAACCTGAAGAAAACTTTTGCTAGTGAATGAGACACTGAATTATTCAGCTCCAAAGAATAAAGAGACATTTTCCTCCATCCGGCTGCATGGCGTCCTCAGGCAACTGAGGACCTCATGGATGTGTCAGAGGATCAATCTTCGTGACCTGCAGCAGTCCCATAGGGAACCCTGCCTCAACAGTTAAGTAAGTACTACTTATCTGGGAGTTGCGACAGAGGCTGGTCACCTAGTCCTCCGAGCACCCATGACAGTTTTAGGCTGTCACAGGTAGAAACTGAGTCACGTAAAAGAAGTTGAACTGACCTGAGGGTAACTTTTTGGGAGCTGGACTCAGAAACAGCACAAGTGCGATCCGCCACATTGTCTTCAGAAAGTTGTTCAGATCACATATCTGAATTAGGCTATGAAATTAATACCAGGAAATTGTGCCTCAAAGGCCAAGCAGCTCCCATGCAAACAGCTGCCTATGGGAATACCAGCTGGGTTTATGTATGCTTGCAATTACTTAATTGGGAACTAAAGGAAATAGGGCCCTGAAGTGGCCAAGTTGGGGTTCTTTTGACTCCAAAACTGAATTTTGAGCACACAGTCAAAGCTGGCAGTCTTCTGTGCCTGCAGGGTCTACTGGAAACAACAGTGGTAAGTGTTTTTCTCTTTTCTAAAATTAGATTAGCAGGTTGTGTGTAGTGTTGTAGATATGTGGTATTGCGAAAATTAACTTGTAAAATAGCTCTATTTAATTGGCTTATAGGAAATTAAGTGCTTATATAAATACTTATATAAATACTCAGAAATAGAAAAGAATCTGGCCAGAATGAATTTGGGTTCACATGATCTGGGAGATATTTAGTATTGAATTAATATCTGGTATTAAAAGTTAGCTTAAGCTTGTTGGTTTGATTAATACAAGTATGTCTTTAGAGTCATCAATATTAAATTTAATACTTTTATTGTAACTAGGTTTACTAGAAATCAGAGACATTAATTTTGTTACAAAGTTTGTCAGCAAGAAAAATAACGATATGACAAAACTTGTAAGTAAATAAAATAGAGGTAAATGAGAAGACCTTTTAGGTAAACTCTTTAGGAATAACTGTGTTTTGGGAATGTCTGCCTTAAGGATAGTAACTCCAGATTTTGGTAACATGAAACTAAACCAAGTTAAAATGAGATTTCATTCACTCTCTGGGTCACTTCAAATAGGATAAAACACTGGGACATTAATTGCTAGGCAGATCTAGTAAGTTTACCTACCTTTGCTTTCTTAGAAGGGGAAGACTAAAACATCAGTTTGTCAATCAGGTAATACTGGCAGGACAGTTTACAATTATTTTCTTCTTGGTTTTCACTAGAGATTAAGATTTTAAGGTTAAGAATGATAAGGGAAACATCTCAGTATGCAGGGAAAGTAGAACATGTGTTTTCAGCAAAGAAAGCATGAGGAATGAAAATGCATTTTGTTAAAGGAAAAAAGGTGGTTTTGTCCTCGAGCTGGTTGTTTCTGCATGGAAAAGAAAGTGAGGGACAGATTAGTATGGAAACAAAGTTGTGGAAGGTTTATAGAAAAGGAATACTGAGAGAGTTTTGTGCATGGTCAAGGTTGGCTAAGATAAGATTGAACTTATATTAAGAAAATGAATTTTAAGGTAAAGTGGTACAAAACCAGAATTTGATTCTTTCTCTAAGAGAACAAAGTTTCCTTTTTTTTTTTTTTTAATTTTTTGTTTTGTTTTCTGTTAGAGGAGAAGTAATTAGATTGATTTAATGGAGGTGCTAGGGATTGAACCCAGGACCTTATGCATGCTAAGCCCGTGCTGTACCACTGAGCTATCCCCTTCCCCTCAAAGTTTTCTTAAAATATTGAACTACTTTTGGTAATAGATTGGGAGTTTTTTTGTTTAAGTGATGTTTTTGCCATTGAGATCTTTTGTTGTCAACTTGGTTAAATGAATGGGTCTTATTTCACAGTGTCCTGTGATTATACTTGACCAAATGTTTTAAAACTTTGATATTTTTGACAAACTTCTCAAAGATCAAATTCTAAATGAAGTTCATTTGACCTCTAGTTAACTTTGAGGTTTTCCAAAGCATCCCTGGAACATCTCACAGTACTTGTTTTCTCTCCATCTTTGAGAAAGGAATATTAAACTAGTTACATTTATTAAATTACATGGGAAGCACTGTCAAATAAGTGATGATAAAAACTCCTTAGATTATATCATATCGGTAAATGTTACTAATACAAACATTCTAGAAAATATCTGGAATTCCTAAAATTCTGGTATGTCCTGGTAAGTGATATCAGTCATAATTTTAGTGTATGTCACAGCAATAACCAAGTTTCTTTTCAGTTGCATTGTAATAAAAAAGTCTTCAATCTTTCTAAGTCTTCTGTTATTCTTAGACAATTATTGTTGTACTCTGATGCTTTTGCAAAAATGCTTCAGTTTCAAGAAGATTCATGAAAAGGACTATTTTGACAAGTTCAAGATTTCTGATAACTTTCGGGTCATACCACTGAACTGGGTAAGAAATTAAAGAATCCTAGTAGAAAACCTGATAGTGTCATAAAACTGCTAACAGAAGATTAAGATCACAGATTAGTCACATAGGACTGAGCGAATTTACAAGTATGGTTATAATTTGGGGGTTTTCTCTGAAATATTACTGGTTTTTTTAATCCATGCTTTCTAGATATAAGGAAACCTTCAAATTACACCTCTGTAAATAAAATGGAAACATCTTTTCTCTTTACCTGATCCTTCCAGAATTTAGAAACTCTTAGGTTCCCAGCAGTTTTCCCATGCCCTTGGTATGGCTTTCCTGCCTTTTAAAGTTTAATCAGATTCTTTGTGAGACATTCCAGCACAGCCAGTTTAAAAGTCCATATGGTGAATTAACCAGATATTTGGTAGAAATGACAATAGTTTTTAGAAAAGATTGTTTTAGTGAGCATTCTAGTTTTGTTCATTGAGGTCTGTATTTACTGGCTAAGACTTCCCAGGTAGCTCTTCGTAAAGTTTAGTTATTAAAAGGACACTCTTAAGTTTGTTTCTGAAGTTTATCACAGTAATCTAACTTTGGATGATGATCAGATTTGCACCAGGAGATTGTTCATACTGGAAAAGACATCAGATAAAGAACTCGCAGCCACGTTGGAAGGGACCGTGTCAGACCTCTCCTGAATGAACTGAAACTCCTGTTTTGACACTTGACTTTGACTAAGACCAGCACTGCCAGACCAGCATGAGAAGATGACATCTGCAGTAGACAGCTGACCCAAGGTGCCATACCAGGCCTGTATACTGATAACTTTGACAATTGCCCATACTTTTGCTTGTGAGCCAAATGTATTTCTTGGGCTCAATCATATGCATATTGATTTCAAAAATCAATCTAATTGCTGGGTTTATGGCCAATTACCTATGTCCTATATACCCAGGTTGCATTGGTGGATTTTACCTCTTCAAGGTTCTAATTAAATGGTCCTTAGAAACTATTTTACAAGAAAATTTAGCACTGTGGAAGCTAATGTTACTACCAGTATCACTAGGTGAGACCCCTTTTACCCAGATAATTAATGATGTCTCTTCTGGTCCTTTATATTAGATGTTGACTATTGGGTAGCTCTTAACAGGACCCAGTGGATTTATGGAACAAGTTTATGATCTTGGCTCTACCCAGGTTGGTTAGGGAGATGCACAGTTGGTTTTCCTTGGACTCAAGGTCACTTACAGGCAGCATTGGAAGCAGCCTCTGCCAGTCTGTCCATCTGCCTTTAGTGCAGGCATGCTGGTCTCTGTTCTCCAACAGTATGGCCATTTGGCCACAATGTTTGTTAACTCATCTTGTGACCCATGAAGAGTCAGACTTTTGCTCTGAACAACATTCTTAACCAAGAGGAATTATTAGGAAAATGTTTTGGTTTTGGAGGATTTTGGCTTCAATCTTTGCAAAAGATGTTCCTGCTGTGAATTTATAGTTTATGGAACTTACAAATGATAGTGTCTTGCTTCTCATGCTGTGTGTAATCTGCTTATATTAGGATAATGATGTCTAAACAACCTGAAACTACAGATCACCTCTATAGTTCTCTAAAAAAATAATAGGCATACATAATGCACATGTGAGGAAAACTGGCTTAAGTCCCTTATTGGACAATCTAGAACTGGCTGTCAGTCCTTGCTGAACATTCTGCTGAAATAACCCCCAAAAAGAGAATGAAGCTATTAGGACCCAGCATCAAGGGACATGATGAACACTGGGGCAAGGAAGCAGCCAGCCACCTTAGCTTTGAGGGACCAAATATTTGATCACCTAATGCTTTCTATGGAAAGATTAATGATCCACGGTGGAAATAAAGTTCGTATTTTATGGCAAGACAAGAAAAATTTGAACATAAATTATTCTCCACCCTTTGACCTCCTCTCTTCCCCTACTGTGCATTGTGTATCTGCATTATGCAGTGACCAAACCTCTGTCATTGGCAGGGATACCTGCTCAACCATAATGAACAACTTCTCTTAGCATCAACAAGACAGCTCTTTAAAAGCTAACATTCCTTCTTGACCTTATAAGAAATCACGTGACCTGCCAGGATAATGCTTAGTTCTGAAATATGTAGACTGTCAATACCACATCATGTAACTGTGTCTGTGCCTTGATTTCTAACCAGTGGAATGGTTCTCAGAGCTTTCTAGATGTTCTTTCCAGGTTATAGTCCTCAAATCTGGCTTGAATGAAATTTTCCTTTTTTTTTCCCCTAATTGAAGTATATTTACAATGTTGTGTTAATTTCTGGTGTACAGCATAGTGATTCACAATATATTCCTTTTCTTACTCTTTTCATTATAAGCCATTACAAGGTATTAAATATAGTTCCTTGTGCTATACAGTAGGACTGTGTTTATCTCTTTTATATATAGTAGTTAGTATCTGCCATTTCTTTCTTAGATCAACTGATTAATTTTTTTGTCGACAATATTTAGAAAAAGATCTAATTTTGAAAATCCAAATGTAGAAAATTTATAACCAGTTTCCATTTTGCAATATGCTGGTTAGCTGCTGTCTGTGTATAAATTTGCCATAGTAGGAGTCTATACAACACAGACTAGAACTCACTCAGCTTCCTCTAGGATTCCATTTTTATCACCATTCTTTCCTTATAAATTTGGTTGTATTTAGGTGTGCTGGCTCTAGTGGAAGCCACATAATACTGTCTCAGGATATCTTGGGCACACGTGAAAGCCATGCAACAACAGCCTCCATGCCTCCCAGCCCCTCTGTCTTCTCCCTGCAGTCTAGGGAAAGATTCAGGCCAGTTTTCTAGTTAGGGTTGGAGGGAGTTTCAGAGTTTTCTCCCTCAGTTGCCTCTTGTGCCTAAGACTTGACTCAGGGCTCTGCTCACCATCCTAGAGCAGCAGAATTTATGTGAGAAGAATGCTCTGGACTGGTGGGGATGTTATCACTGACCCACCCCAGTGTGCAGACCAGCCCTTAGGAACCATTGATTGGTATTATCACCAGAAATAAAAGGCTTATAAGCTGCCCTAGAGATTGGAGTGTGTGCTACTAACCATTGTCATACCCTGTTTTAGCATGGGTTTGGCTGAAGGGAGTATTTTAATAGGGAGTACAGTGAGCAAACTATCCAGTTTTCCTAGACTGACTTCACATTTTTCCTTGTTTTTTTTGATATAACTACATTTAAATGAATATATAAAACCATATCAGAACCCAGCTTTGGTTTTTGTGGACCTAGCTTGATTTAGAACTTAAATTATATCAGCAGGATCCATTTTCTCAGCTGTTTCTTCTGGATTGAGGCTCCATGTGGTAGATCCCAGCAATTTCAAGCTTGTCTCAATCTCTGAACCAGTCACTGGTGACCAGCGGGGTAAAAGTACATGCATTCGATTAGGCTAGATCCTCCTGAAACCTAGGTGTGGAGGTACATTAACCTCGATAACTGAGCTAACAGTAGGGAAGGAGAGACTAGATGTTTAACATAAAAAAAATAGCAGATGACTCCTACAGTGAGTACATATTTCCTGAATTCCCAGCTTGAAATAATATCCACAAGGAACAAACATAAAACTTAAAAGATTTTTCATTCATTGAAACTAGAGAAAGACCATGTCTCATACCACAAATTTTTGATCCAGTGTTTTGAACCATACAGTGAGAAGGCACTAGGTATTGATTCTGAAAGATCGTCTTCACCTTCAAGTTAGAGAAATGAAGACTGAAGATAAGAGACTGAATGAGTAGCTCCCCACTTACATCCATTTCTCCTCAAGGACCACCATTCTTCACTTCTAACTGGGAGCTGGAGGTGGGGCAGGACCTCTCAACAAGACCACGTAGCAGGAAAGTCACAAACGAACAGCATGGGAACCAGCCTTGTTGCTGGGATTCAAGGTCAGACGTGCAAAGAAACTTGCACTATCATACCAAACTAGGGCCTTAAGCCATCGAAATTTGTATCTACTTTTCTCAGCTGCGAAGTTGATTCATTCCAAAATTGGGAATTGGTCAGGGCTGGCCACCTTATTCCAAGTTAATGCTTTTTTAACCCTTATGTGCCCAGCACTGTTCTAAGCCCTTTACATACGTCTACTCATTTATAGTCCCTCAACGACCTGTGACATAGGTCCTATCCATAACCTTGTCCTACAGATAAGAAATCCAACGTACAGAGAGTTCAAGTAACTTGTAGTCAGGTAGCTGGTAAGTGTTAGGGTTGTGGTTCAAACCCGGTGGGAGTCTGACTCCTAATCCATGAGCTTCACCTAAATTGCACTTTATGTGTTTCTATGCTATACTGCAGGCAGAGTATGTGAAGACAAAGTTCTTAACAAAGATTCTAAACAAATTGAATTTCTATAATAGAATTTAGCTTTTGTGTCTGTAGAAGTATAATGATTAAGAGAAAAAAAGGTAAACTGTCTTGAAAGCAGGGGAATATGTTTTGTCAGGATACTCAATACCTGGCCTGTAAAAGCCGGGTGTCGCACTAAGAACTGTCTCTAGGTGTTTACGCTGCAGTTATCAACCCAGGTCTTTATGGAAGTGGTGGATGGAGGGCTGTTGACTTATGTGCAAGTCTACATCTGTTCAATCAAATATAAGGGCCTTAATTTTTCTTTTTTTAACTTTTTAAAAAATTGAAGTATAGTCAGTTTACGATGTGTCAATTTCTGGTGTACAGCACAATGCTTCAGTCATACATGAATATACATATATTTGTTTTCATATTCTTTTTCACTGTAAGCTACTACAAGATATCGAATACAGTTCCCTGTGCTATACAGTATAAACTTTTTATCTATTTTATGTATACCAGTAAGTATAGCTGCAAATCTCGAACTCCTGATTTATCCCTTCCCACCCACTTCCCCCCAGTAACCATAAGTTTGTTTTCTATGTCTATGAGTCTGTTTCTGTTATGAATAAGTTCATTTGTCCTTTTTTTTTTTTTAAGATTCTACATTACATATGAGTGATATTATATGGTATTTTTGTTTCTCTTTCTGGCTTACTTCACTTAGAATGACATTCTCCAGGGCCATCCATGTTGCTGCAAATGGCATTATTTTATTCTTTTTTATGGCTGGGTAGTATTCCATTGTATAAATATACAACTTCTTTATCCAGTCATCTGTCGATGGACAAGGGCCTTAATTTTTGATGTTTACTATGTGCCAACCTAGGAATATTCTGGTGCTGATATTATTAATATATTAGCTTAAATTTTAAAGTTTGATACATTATGAAAATTGCACTTTGAATGATTAAGAACACACGTGAAAGACAAACCAAGATATTCCATTAAATGTACTCTATCCATTTTATTTCGGATGGTATGTTGTAAAAACAAAATAGATAACTTTGAGCTTTTAAAATCTTCCTGATATGGAAATAAAGCATAAGATACATAGATAAGAGATTTTCTTAAATAAGGGAAAAAATATGCACAAGTAGTAAAACTGATTGAACTGGAATCCAAGTGGGGTGGACTAACCTATTCCGCATTTCATAATAAAATGGAACAGCAAGATTTCTACAATTAAATTCAATCACTAATTAAGTTAAAAAATGGAATCAGCACAAAATCTGCCAAAATGTGCTACTAATGGACTTAAAGTTTCAATTTCCCGGCTAATGAGGATTCAGAAGTGTTGCTTTGCTTCTAATTCAGAGGATTCTTGTACAGAGACAATTAGTTTTATTTTGTGTACCATGACAATGAATTCCCTGTTCAGCTACCACCCTAGCATAGTATCTGACACACAGTATAAGCTTAGTAAGTATTTGTTAATACTGAACACATTTCTAGACTGAGTATAAAATTATTGAAAGGGAAATTAAATACACCTTTGGAAAGGAGCTGACTTGTTCGGTAATACCAACAGGCATATTGCTGAGATGTCCAACAATTTTTAGAAGGTAAAGATGGCTCTACAGGCAATTCTTGGCTTAATGACAAGCCAATTGAGAACAAGACCCTTTCTGAATAAGACACGGATTTCATCTAAGTAGACAAAAAGTCCATCAGTTAAGTAAGTACACTGAAGGATATATAAGCTACTTAAAATCAGCTCCTTTCTTGGTGGTGGTAAGCATATTGTAGTGTGAAGTATGAACAAGGTGTGGTGTGATACATGAAGAACGTTTGGAGTTTAGACTCGTTACTCCCTTCCCTTAGCAACTAGGCAAGCTGGAGGTAGCAGCTGAGGCGAAGGTCTAACAAATGGAAAAAATTCTAAGAAGTTATTTTTCTCAGCTTGACAGATTTTTGCAAAAATTCAGAGAGGCAATATTTGAGATTCAAATAAATGTGATCTGTTTAATGGTAAATCTTGAATATGCTAACTTTTTTGTGAAAAATTCTGCTTTGCAGCATCAACGTGGTAATATGGAAAAACTTGAGAATTAAGATGTGGTCCAGTCTTTGCTCTACTGTTAAAACTCATCAATGATAGTAGGCAAGTTCTTTAATCTTTCTGAACATCAATTTTCTATCTGGTCATGCTGCACGATGTGTAGTTTCCCAGACTTGCCATTTTATTTTCTGTTGATCAGGTCAGTTTTCTTCTGTTTCAACTAAAAGTAATTATCAAGAATGTTGAATTTTCTTATTTTTTTTGTATCTATATAGATTTTCATCATGAATCTTCTAGTGTGGTGATTAATGTTAATAGGCTTTTTAAAAAAATGTTGAATTAACTTTGCCTTTCTGGAATAAATCCAACTTAGTCATAATGTGCAATCTTTTTTTTATTTTTAAATCATGTTGGATCTACTTCGTGAAAATTTAGAATTTTTATGTCTATAGCTATAAATGAGACTGGCTTATAATTTTCCTTTGTATATTCTCTGTTGTTGGCATCATGGTTATCCTAGGCCATAGACCCTTGAAAGTAGTTGAGGTGTTTTTCTATTTCTTAAAAAACTTTGAAAAAGATTGTTTTTGAACTCACAGATAAAACTGGGCCTCTGTTTTCTTTGGAGGAAGATTTTTCTTAAATAGTCATTAAATTTTTTAATAGTTACTGAATTATTCAGTTACTCTATTTCTTCCTGAGTTATAATAATACATATTTTTTGAGAAATTTGTCTGTTTTGCTGATTTTTGCAAATTAAATGGTGTAAAGTTGTTGATAATTTAGTTTTTGGCATTTGCTGCATCTGTGGTATGTCTATTTTTTTTCTTAGAAATAATATGCCTTTCTCTTTATCAAGTTCATTTTCTTTCCCTTTTATTTAAATTGAAGTATAGTTGATTTATATGCCATTGTGTTAGTTTCAGGTGTGCAACAAAGTGATTCAGTTATACATATATATATATATGTATAATTTTTTCAGATTCTTTTCTATTATAGGTTATTACAAGATATTTAATATAGTTCCCTGTGCTATATGGTAGGACATTTTTGTTCATTTCATATATAGTATTGTGTATCTATTAATCCCACACTCCCCCCACCCCCCCTTTGATAACCATGTTTGCTTTGTACGTCTGTTTCTGTTTTGTAAATAAGTCCATTTGTATCATCTTTTAAGATACCACATGTAAGTGCTATAATGATATTTGTCTTTCTCTGACTTAATTTAGTATGATAATCTCTAAGTCTATGCATGTTGCTGCAAATAGCATTATTTCATTCTTTTTTAGGGCGGGGTAATATTCGTGTGTGTGTGTGTGTACACTTACGTACGTACGTATATATCACATCTTCATCAGTTTAGGTTTGCTTCCATGTCTTTAGTATTGTATATAGCGCTGCTATGAACATTGGGGTGCATGTATCTTTTCAAATTAGAGTTTCCTCTGGATAGATATGTGCCCGGGAATGGGACTGCGGGATCATATGGTAAGTCTTGTTTTAGTTTTTTGAAGAATCTCCATACTGTTTTCCATAATGGCTGCACCAAATTACATTCCCAACTGTGTAGGAGGGTTCCCTTTTCTCCACAGCCTCGCTAGCATTTATCATTTGTGGGCTTTTGAATGATGGCCATTCTGACTGGTGTGAAGTGATGCCTCATTGTAGTTTTGATTTTGCATTTCTCTAATAATTAGTGACATTGAGCATCTTTTCATGTGCCTATTGGCCATCTGGATGTCGTCTTTGGAGATATGTCTACTTAGATCTTCTGCTGATTTTTTGAGTGGGTTGTGTGTTTTGTGATGTTGAACTGTATAAGTTATTTGTATACTTTGAAAATTAATCCTTAGTTGCATCGTTTGCAAGTATTTTCTCCCATTCTGTAGATTGTGTTTTCATTCTGTTTTGTGGTTTCTGTTGCTGTGCGAAAGCTTTTAAGTTTAATTAGGGCCCATTTGTTCATTTGTTTTTATTTCCATTACTCTAGGAGACTAAACTGCAGCAATATTTTTTGATCAATCAAAGCATGTTATGCCTTTGTTTTCCTCTAGGAGTTTTATAGTATCTGGTCTTATCACTTAGTTTTGATGTTGTATTTTTGCCTTTGGAACATATTCCTCTGCTGCCTCATTTTGCCTAATTTCTATTTGTATTTTTATGTATTCGTTGGGCTAGGTACGTTTCTCGACCTTGGAGAAGTGGCCCTTTGTAGGGAATGTTGTCACTCAAGGGCCAGCTGGTCCCAGGGTAGGGTATGGCCTGTGTTTGCAGATTCGGTTCCACAGGCTGCAGGATCGTAGTTTTCTTAGTTCTGTTGTCTGCCCCCTGGTGGGTGAGGAGGGTCTTGTGCAGGCCTTCTGGTGGGAGGGGCTAGGCCCTGGGCAGGGCTATGTCAAGGGGTGTGTCTAGAATGTGCTGTGGGCTTAGGAAGTCTTTGGGCAGCCTGTCTGGGGGGTGGGGCTGTCCCCCACCCAGTTGTTTGGCCTAAGCACTAGAGCCTACAGGCTGTTGGGTGGGGCCAGGTCTTGGTGCTAATGACTCAATCACGATTGTCAGCCTTGAGCAGAGTTCATGCAGATAAATGCTCCCCTACATATCCGACTGCCACCAACTTTTATGTCCCCAGGTTGAACCACAGCCCCCTACCCTCCCTAGGAGACCCTTCAAGAGCAGTAGGTAGGTCTGGCCCAGACTCCTATGAAGTTACTGCTTTTGCCCTTGGTTCTGGTCTGCATGAGATTTTGTGTGCTTAAGAGTGAAGTCTCTGTTCTTACCCACTACAGTAGCAGGAGCCCCACAGGACTGGGGGACACAATCCATAGCCAACAAGTACAGGGAAAGATGCTCAGCATCACTGTGGACATACAAATTAATACCACAGTGAAATTAAAACACACCTGCTGGAATGGCTAAAACTTTAAGACTGATAATAGCAAGTATAGATAAAGGAGGGATGGATTAGCAAGACCAGAGGGATAGACAGAGCTAGCTGCTCACTCTCTAATATCAAGATATGGCCTGTACCATGCTTTCATTTGCCAGTAAGATTATAAGTAAATGACTGAGAAACAGGAAGAAAATTCTATTTTGAGAGTGTGTCATGTAGGCCAAAGTATTACTTCTTCCCTGAGCCAAGGAAGAGCACAAAAGAGGATGGGGGTACCTAGCTAGAGCAGCCCGCATGATGGAGAAAAACTCCAGTGAGGTGGTCCACCCCCCTCACCTTAAGAAATTTGGTGCCTCAAACGGAGGGAACAGTCCTTTTTCAGAGCTGGCTCCCTGGGTTTGTCTCCAATTTCTCGAACAGTATTCCTTCCCCAGTGGGCCAGCTGTCGTTTGAACAGTGCTCTCAGGAGTCCTTTAGTAAACTAGTGGTTCTCCAGAGTAAACCTGCATTAGAATCACCTGGAGTATTTGTTGAACCACAGGTGGTTGGGTGCCAGCTCCAGGATCTCTGAGTGAGTCAGGTTGGGGCTCATAGCCTCCATTTCTAACACAGTTTAAGATTTGAATCAGTGCTGCTGGCCTGGAGAACCACTGGAGTGGGCACTTGTCCATCTGCCCCAGTGTCAGGAAACTTCGCACCTGGCTGGCCTGGCCCCAGTCCCTTCGAGGTACTCCCTGGTGTCGCCCCCTCTTTGTTGTCTCCAGATCTCTATCTTTAGTCCTGAGCTTTAGAACCTAGACCTTTCTCCAGCCAGTTCAGTTTTCTTCCACTGCTAGTTCAGCCTCTCTCAGCCCCATAGTTCTTTTGAAAGAGTTTCTAATTCTGTGCAGGTGTACTTACTCTCACATCAGGTCAAAGCTACTTTCTTCCCATTCTTGTGACCCCTGACAGGGTTAGTATCCACCGGGCAGATTTCCCTGGCAGTGGACATCATGTGTCCATTAGTTTCCCTGAGCTGAGCTACCAATTGCATAAGCACAGCCTGGATTCTCTAGCTCGCTGACGTCTGTCTCCTGTCTCTGTTGCTGCTCGCTGTGAGGCCAGGGACCCTGACCCTCCGCTGGATCGCAGCACACGGGAATCTCCGACATTGTCATCAGCTGCATTCTGTCTACAAAAGGCTCCTGTCTTCTCTGCTCTTTTCCCACACCCTGGTCCAGGTACTACCTTCTCATGCCCCTGCCCCCAGGCCCGTCTTCCCTGGGTTATACCTTCTTCCTAAGTAACAGATAATGAAAGAGGAGAAATAACAACTGATACCATAAATGTACAAAAAAAGGTAAGAGAAACTATGAACAATTATATGCCCACAGATTGGACAGCCTAGAAGAAATGGGCAAGTTTCTAAGTAACAGACAATGGGATGTGGTGGTCTTTTGATTCTAATACATTTCTCTTGCTCCAAATCAGGGTGATTACTCCCAAGCCATCATGACTCTGAGGGAGGAGAAGCTTTTCCTTGGAAGGTAGAAAAAAGTTAAATTATACTCAAGTTACTAATCAATGAAAGCCTTATAATACTGTACAATATAATATTCAATTTGGGTTAAAGTAAATTTTACTAACTTTCTGATGGATCAGAATGGATAATATTCATTATGAACATTAATTAACATGGGTAATTGGAAATGCAAAAAAATGAAATTAATCTTTCTGGTTGACAGTATAATGGATGTATCAGCTTCTACTCTACTAGAAAGGAGATTAAGTCGAATAAGTCCTTTGATATTTTCAGTAAAAATCTGGCTCAGACCTCTGCTGTCTATATTTCAGGTTGTTAATGTTGCTAAAAACTTCCTGACATATGAAAACTGCCTAGTGTAGTATAAAAGCCCAATTAATATTAAAAATTATTTTATTCTCTGTGGAAGACTTGGACACATCATTAATCTTCACAATATGCACTCAATTTTTACCTCTACCTAAATCTACGGAGTGCAATCCCCATCTGTCCAGCCAGAAAATTCTTGGCGTACCTAGTCTGTTAACGAGATAAAAATACAAATATAGATGGGAATAAGGCTGTAATGTTTCTTTGAAGTTTGAAAATTACATATCATGGGTGCAAAAAAATGTTGCAGCAACACTGAAACAGGAAAACCATTTTTTTTAGAAAGTAAAACTACTTTATGAAGAAAGAGGAGTCCCTTTCTTTGAAAGTTACTTACAAAGAGTTTCAGGGTCCAACCACATTATCATGACTTTCTTTATACAAATGATCCAGTGTAGGCTGCAGTAGATTGCTGCACAATTTTTTATCCATCAAGACTTAATGGAAGGAAGTAAGATGAAAAGGAAATATAAATTCAAATTCTCTGTTCATGGTCTAATGGCCTATTATTCAGCCAACTTTCTACATGTGGAAAGCCTTCATTAATACATCATTAGGGATGAGATTAAAACTTCAGATCTGTTCTTCTAGGCTGATGTAACAAATTCTTCTTGAGCTCCTTTGAACCTGGTATCTGTATCTATAAATATCTGTTAGTTATCTCCTGCTACAGAAGTGTAATAGTGCAGAGTTTAAGAAATATATGTACCTTGGTTTGAAAAGTTCCTTTTTGAAATCTGAAATATAAAATCTGACAAGTTATAAAAGCGGGGCAGTGTAGGAAAGTAATAGAATGATGATGGACTTTAGTTACTCTTTTAATGCCAGACTATATGGCACAAAAGTAAACATACCCACATGTTCTATTAATGCCATGACCTTCCAATGAATGGTGTGCGTGCTCTCCAGTGTGACTTAGGTCATTTTCTGAAAGCTGCTGCTGGTACCACTTCTCTCCGTTCTAAAATGTTCCCCTTGGAAAGAATTTGTGGTCTGCCCTCTCTCATTCTCAACCCTTTCCCATTATAGGGCATTTGAAGAAGCAGCATAGATCTCTCTCAGAATTTTCCATTTTTTGGTTTCTACAACTTTCCATCCAAACTGGAGACTTATTAGCATTTAAAATGTCTTTGACTAGGAAGTTGCTTTAGGTATTCCTTTCATCATGACCTAGTTGGGAAGTACAGAATTCCTGGTTTCTGAATTGGTATATGAAGTTTCCAACTGGGCAAGGAGGCATATAATTTCCCAACCCTTTCCTATCCACCTTGCTCTTATTGTCAGATCCCTAGCCATCTCTGGCTCACACTTGCCCTCTAAGAGCAGTTCTGATTGTGGGTACAGAGTATACAAGCCATTACCTCAGAAGATCATTGGCTCAGGATGGAACTCCATTCTACCCTGAGGTCTCCCACCTCCTCTTCTGAGCATGCCGACTCTTGGCCTCGGCTCCTGATCTTTATTCTACTGTCTCTTAACGTGTGTCTATGTCAGTGATACCTTGCCTCCTGTCTCTGCTGAGCTCTTCTTGGACCTGATCTGTGTTCTTCCCCATATCCCGGGCCCTACTTGACCCTTCATGGGCCTGCTGTGGCCTGTTAACCACCCAAAATCAGAGGAAGAGGATATCTGCATCCTAATCTCTCTTGTGCCGCCAGAAAACTATCTGACTTCAGGCTGAACCTCCCTGGACTCAGCCTCTTTCTTGGTGAGGAGAGGCTTTAGTGGGTTATCTCTAGGGCCTCTTAGATGAGAAAACTCAAGGAGCCGTCGGGCTTCTTTCCTGCCTCCACCTTCTGACTGTTTTAAACAAATAACCAAGAGTGCAAAGTGCCATTACCTGCAGGGAGGACCCCATCACCCAGTTAGAAAGATTAACTTGTAAATTTGCACCACATTGTATAATTTACAGAGTGTGTAAGGCGGTGCCTTCAGAAGCTTGTTTATGCTTGTGAAGCTGTGTTCCCAGCACTTAATGGAAGCTCCTCCACGTAGGCGGCAGGAAAATGGCCTTTTTTTCCCTTTAAAGATCCAAACCACCATCCTTCTTCTTTTTTCTTGTGTATAGTCACAATGTCACCTGTGAAAACACACATCTAGTTAGATGGGTTTCTTAACTTAAGCACATGCCTGAGCCTGATCAATAGTTTTGTTTTTTTTTTAATGGAGGTGCTGGGGATTGAACTGGGGGCCTTGTGCATGCTAAACTAAGCATGTGCTCTACCACTGCGCTGTACCCACCTCCCAATAAAATAGTATCTATGGAGATTCTTTTTTTCAAGGGGTTACATGGTAGCATCACTTTCTGCATGTGATTCAGATGAAGCAAGGTTTACTGAACACTTCTGTATGAAGAAAGCAGAATGCAGTGAATATTAACAACATTTAGGTAATAGATAACTCAGTTGTTCCATAAAGTAGTTTGATTAAAAACAAAATCACTTTGGATATAGCTAATGGGTTGTCACCAAATTCTTTGTGTCTGTGCTTTAGGGGTTTCTTGTGGTGGCCACGATAATTTGATGTGTTGACTACTAAGGGTATGTCTCAGCTACCAGACTTTTCTTTAGATGAAGGCAGTTTCTCTCCATATGTGCCAGTTTCATAGTCCAAAGTTCCAGCTCACAGCTTTGCACAACAGTGTAACTCCCCCACTCAACAATTTAGGTAACTTAAATATCAGTTTGAAGCAATGATTCAAATAAATACAATTCTTAAACACATGGCTCTTCTCTAATTCTCTATTTAAAAAAAAAAAAAAAAAAACCCTACTATTCTCTCTTGTGAGAGTCCTTTCTGGCTGCTTCCTACACATCAAAGTGGAAACATCCGCTTCCTTCAGAACCCAAGAGCTACTTTATCTTTAGCAACATTATGAGATAACTTTGTCTTTCATTCGTTTTCCCAATAAGTTTCTTTCTAGGGCAAAGGAGGCTGAAACCCCCTTCTATCTCTCCTTAGTTATATCACTAGTCTTGCAGGAGATCATTCTCAGACTCAGATCTCCATCTAGTGAGTTCTCTCAGGTCAGTAAACTGATACAATCTACTACTGGAAATTCAAACAATTTACAATTTTATTGCCAGCTTTCCTAGGCCTCCAAGGTCTCGTTCACTTTAGAGAACCCACTGAAGATAAAAGGTATAAGTAGGCTCTGCAACCAACAGAGAACTGAAGACAAACAAGGTAATCAATTTATCATGTATAACTATGTAATTTACACTCAGGACCCTGGGTTCTAGGTGGCATCTGAGAGATCTGTTTTCATTCCCATGAAGAGTGGGAATACTGCATTTCATGTACTCAGTCATTGGTGTTGGTAGCCTTAGGATGGCATGATGGGTCACAAAGTAACTTCTGTTAACACAACTTTTAAATGAAAGGCAATATCGATTTAAGACTAATGGAGGAGAAGCTCTACTTTCTATTTCCTTTTTTTCTTGTCTTACCTTTGAGCTAGAAGGAAAAGGAATTAAAATTGCCTGGAGCACTCTAACTGGCAGGCTGAAAAGGATGCACCCATTAATCAATAGCCAATATGTGGTGTCCCTGTTTGGCTGCAGAATTTCTGTTGACTTTCTGTTGGCTCTGGGCGCCACATCCTGGTCATGGATAATAAGCTTTCTCATACAACATAGTTCTTTCTCACTAACCTTTTCGCTTCCAGACCTCTGCCTTGGCAACCACATTTGGATGTTAAAGTTAACTGGACACACAAAGAAAGCTGAGGCTGGTGACTTTTTAATAATCGAAGTCTATACAACCCATTAATAATATACAGCCCATTACATAATATTTCTCCTTGTGAAACAAAGATCTGTGACACAAAGGAGGAACCATAGGTTGGTCATGAAACACTTTTTTGAGAAAAGTGGGAGAAATATTAAGCTGGGAGTCCTTTGGCCTGGGTTCTAGAACTTGCACTCATACTAAGCCGTGAGAGGAAGTCACTTCACACTCCTGTGTGTGCAGCTTTCTGAGAAGGAAAAAGGTGGAGTGGCTCCCTGTCTAGTCACTTTGTTACTGACATTCTGTCCCAGTGTAGCATTGTCACTAAGCATGACTCGGTTTCTGAGTTCAAATCCTGTGCTGCTACTTTAGCCGAAGTACTTAACCTCTTTCTGCCTCAGTCTCTTCAGTAATAAAATGGGCATAAATAACACCACCTCCCTCGAAGGGCTTTATGAATAGAAACTGGACAGTGTGTCTGCAACAATGTCTGTCTGGCACGTGGTAAACACTGTATAAATGCTAGCTCTTTTTATTATGTGAGCTTTCTTTTTGATGTGCTTTATCTTCTAAGAAGGGTCATTATTAACCTGAACTGACTTGACCAGGTAGGAACTTTCAAGGCTGCTGGAGTTTTAGTCAAGTGAAAGAGTTCAACACGGGAAAGCAGGTCATCTGTTTGAAAATGATTCTTACCTTTTTCCAAATCCAATTCATCATCTTGCCTGGCTTGGAAAGAATACAAGGCCTTGCAAAGACCATTGCCGAGCTGGGTCACACCGGAGGCTGAAAGTTGGATGGAGTTATGATTACCATTGCTGGGCCAGCAGATGAGATGAACATGGTGGGAAGCGCCTTAGTTATTTAGCCTGTGGTGCAGAGCTTAAATCTACTGAAATCTCAAAAGCAAAGTTTATAATTGTACGTAACATTCATTCTCTTGATTCAGTAACCTTTAGGATGTACATACTATGTGTATGAATTGTGTACATTACATAATCAAAAGCTATAACATAGTAAAGTCTGGAGAAAAAAGTTATTGTAGTAGCAATAGTAATGATCATTTAAAAGTATTTGTTTCCCACGTGACCTTAGTCAACATCAGTTAGCTAATCTGTGTGGCGGTTGTATTCATCTTTTGGAAAACAAACGCCAGTTGTGCCGACCACGAATATAGACAGGGGACACTGAGAACAGGTGCATCCCCAGCTACTGAGAGAACTGTTTCTCAAATAACACAAGCTTGAGTCTTCAACATGATCACGTGGACTATAATGTCCTGGGTCTTATTGAAACCTTTTTGCCAAGTTCTAGTCAAGAAACTAGAGAATCAAGGTTACGATAACTGGCTGAACAATGAGGGAAAATGATACGCGCGCGTGTGTGGTGAAAGGCAGTGGAGTGTGTGGATGGACCAATGACTGAAGTCAGGTGACTGACCAAAGCAAGTGGGTAGGCCTTGCGGTCACTGTGTTTCTCACAGAGAGAGGGGACTTCCATGGAAGTTCGGAGGAGGCTGTGGAGACAGCTGCTGCGCTCCTCACGGTGGTTCAGGGCTGTGTGTGTGGACAGCAGACCGCAGGCTGCCTGAATAACATTGATGCCAGTTACCCGAGGCACCTTCTCATGCTATAGAATTCTTTTCCCCACCTCCACTCCTCTTGAATCCTTCCCACATTTTGGATTACATTTGCACAGAAAGCTATACGTTCTAACAACTTAGTCAGTCCTAAGTGAAATGTAAATTTCTTTGAGCTGATTTATGTAAATGTGGCTCTGAAAATAAAATATCAATATAGTAAGGTGCTTTACCAATAGAACTCAGCCCAAACTTACTCCGGGCGTGAGATTACCTGTAGATGAAGAACTTGGCATTCTTTGCCCGCCAGAAGATGCCTTGCTCATAACAGTCTCTAATCTCTTCATCAGAAATGGTCGAGTTATTTTTACAGAACTATGTGTCTGCTGCTGTTCAAATATTAAAAAAAAATCATTTTTAACAAAAGTAACACTTCTCCAGCTGTTTTCCTCAAGTATTTGTTTTTCAGTTGTTGGGAGGAGGATATAAAGAAATGATTCAATGCACTTCTAAACTGGACTGCAGTGCATTCTTGTTTCTGAAACCTTAATGTTTTCAGAATTAGATAATTACTGTATATTATAGTCTGTGTTTCCAATACTCACCTGCACCTCTAGGCCAGATAACATTCACAACATCATTTATATAAACTCACCTTTAATGGGCTTTGATGCAAGTGAAATTATCATGACTTTGTATAATTGACTGAGAGCCTTTTAGGGCTTGAGTCTCTCAGAAAACTGTCCCTTCATCACAAGCTGGTTACAGCGCCCTCTTCTGACAGGAAACAGAAAACAGCTACCTGTGTATGTTCACTTAGGTCTGTATGAATACTACAATTTTGATTGGAAAGAAATTACTATAAAAGCATGTTAAAAGGATATGGTTAAAGTATGAGGAGAAAGAAGGAACCCAATCTGTTCTAAACTCATTAATTTATACATGAACACAAAAATATTTGTGTTTATCTTAAATTTACGTTTAAAATTCTGCAGTTGGGAATGGGTGCGCATGGCATATATAATTCATTACAGCTTTTGGCCCTGATGATGCTTGAAGTCATTCCACCCAGCAAGCTCAGTTAAGAAATTATAACCGACCTCTTAATTTTTACCTTTTCTTTCCACTTGAAGATGGAGTCACTACAGGGATGGCTGGGCTGAGGTCTTTGCTCAAGTTCTGCTAACACAGATGACAGTTTGTAGGAGTTTGCTTGCAGAAGGTCTAGTTTCAAGTTGGTCTGTGGATATATCATTTGACCATATAAGTAAATTTCTAGAAAATGAGGCACAAGTGGGTGGGTAAAGGGATCTCAGGATAACTTCCAAAATGACAGAGGTCCAGAGAAGTGCACATTCAACTCATATGCAGATGGGCACAAAAAATGCTGAAGAAAATGGAAAAATGGACCCTTTAAGTAGTATAGAGGAAAGCCTCAGCTGTTGAGTGTGTCTTATTGTAGACTTTTGTATAAATCAGAAACCTTGACAGATTACTCAGCATCTTGTGGAAATGAACAGCTCTACTCAATTTTCTGCTGAGGAACGAGAATAAGTGTTGACTGCAGAAGGGAAGCTTTTGGGGGGCTTTGAAGAAAGGAAATTGAACCAAAGGCACTTAACATAGTGAATTGAACTGAAACTCTTAGCTGAATCAAATGAAAATGATGTGAGGCTGGTGGTGGTGGGGTTGCTATTGTTCCTTGAAGAGGTGAGGTCTTCTATTACCCAGAAAATTTGCCAGTAACACTTCCAGAAACTGGAAGCAACATTCTGGGGTACATGAATATAAAAATAAAGAGTGAAACTAAAGATACTCTCCTAGTCTCTCCCTGTTCTCAACTGGACCTTGAGCTAGAAACTTGCTAATGACTTTTGTCAGGCTGTGTTCAGTCAGGGTAAATCAGATCACAGAATCTCAACATTGGGAGGGGTCTCCTTATCCAGCCTTGTCCTCACTGCTGTCTCTTCCACAGCTCCAGCATGGGGATGCCCAACGCTGACCTCCCTGCCAGGGGCTCACAGCCATGGACTGAACACCTCCAGTGGATGGGGAAGGGCTCTAATCCTCAGACAATCCACTGTGTGGTGGGCAGGCTCCCCTAAGATGAAATCAAAAGCTCCATTTAGCTTCTACCCTGAGACCTAGTCTGCACTTGAGAGCGTCCTAGAGCAAGTCTCCCTACTCTTCCCTGTGGCACCCCTTCCTGTATCTGAAGACACTATGTGCTCTAAATACCCCCGGTTTCCCCAACAATTTCTCACAGCATTCTCGCTTCAGATATGGCACTTCAAGGACCAAGAGCCAATGAATTAGAAATAATTTAAGTGAAATAGTTTCCTCTTGCAAGAAACCTTTCCTGTGTAACACAGGCTCTACCACTGTCTGTAACCAGTTTCCCGCCACCAGATGCTGAGGTGTGTGACCAAGCTGCCTGGATGTTTGGCATCCTCTAGTTGAAGGCTCTTATTTGCTCCATCACTAGTTCATAAACACCGTAAATTCAGGGGTCAGATCCTCTCCATTTCGTATCCTCCACTGTGTGAATCAGGCCAGTTGTGTACCCAGATGATCCTAATACATGTTCTGTGCTGGCAACGTCAATGACAAAATTCTATGCAAGAACCCAAAGAAATAAACTTACAATGCCATCATAAAATGCTCCATAGGACTTTCTTTTGGTCAGTACCATTTGCAGCAATCAGCTAACTACAGATTTTGTGCTGTCACAGAAAACGTTCTACAGCTCGTCTTATGATTTCATCAAATTTGTAGCCGTATGTCGCTGCAAGGATGTTAGACCTGTTCCCAAGTGAACAGAATTTGAGCCTTTCTTTTCACAAGAAGTATCAGATTTATTTCTGCACTAGTACCTCCACTGAAGGAAAGCCTCTGGTGAAAAACAGATAAACTGCACCTGGCTGCATCTGTCTACTTTCACCAAAGAACTATAGAAACTGCCTGCTTGGACAGGCACCTAATCTCACAAGAGGGTCAGGAAAACTGGCCCAGCTTCCTGGATCTTTCAGAACATTGCAACCAACTTAATCTCTTCCTGAATTTTCTCAGTTTAACCCCAGTCAGTATCCTCTCACTCCAGTCAGACTAGAAACCTCACATCTTGCACACATAGGTCATTTTTATTCTTATATAAAATTCTCGGGCCTTTGCTAACTGCCCTTTTAGTGCGGCTCCCTCTGAAGAGGCGGCGGCGCCCAATGACCCCCACAGATGCCTGGGGGCCGCCGCTGTCCAGGCTTTCAGCACCTCTCCCCACCCTCAAACAGCTTTGGCCTCTAAAGTTTTCTCCCTTGTTTCCCTGGAAGCTCTCACCTCACACCCCAGACCGCCTTCTGTGCAGCCACATCTCTCCTTTCTCCTACTGTTCTCAGAAGATCCTGATGTTAGCTCAGCGACGAATGGAAACAGCATCTTAATTCCCAGGATGTCAGCTCTCCTCTGCGCACTGTGCCATAACTAATATTTCATCCTCACAAAAACCCTTGGAGGTAGGTTCCAATTTCCCCACTTTTAAGATGAGAAACTAAAGCTGTCCCAGGTCCCTATAAACGGCTGAGGCAGATCTAACTGCAGGCCTTTCTGAATGCAGACCCTGCATGTTCCGTTACTTCTGTCAACTGGGCTAAGGTACACGTAGTTTCCAGACCTTGACTGAATGGTTCTATTTGGGGAAATTCTATTTTAGGCACATTTCCCCCTCAGGAGGACACTAAAGAGCCAACATTTCTAAGTAGTTGGATTTTTCCCGAGTCCTCAAACCACCTGTCAAGGAGCTGACCGTACAAGCTCTCTGACTAGACTGTTCTGTCATGAGAAAGGAAAGGCAAACAGAGGTCAAATGGGCCAGAAAACAGGCATTCTAAAAATAGCTCCTTCATCGTTCAGCCTAGGATACTGCACTCCAGATATTTACCTCGTCCATTAAGGCTGCTGTGCTTTTTTGGTTCTCTGTGTCTGAAAAGGAGGAGTGGCTGGTGTAGGCTCTCAGCATCCGTTCCAGGCCTGTAAGTGAAATCGTGCTGTCACTCACGGCCCCTCCTGTTCTAATGGGACACAGGTGGGAGGAGGTCACACTCAGAGGGAACCTGAGCCCAGAAGTGATGACAGAGGAGCATTTCCAAACAGCTGGGGCTGTTTCTGTGTGTGGTTTACCCAGTTCTGCTGCGTGGGTGACCAGCACCTTCATTTAAGGAGATCTGAGAGATGCTACTGCTTCAGGAGACTTGAGTGTGATATTTTAAGATGAGCTTTGAATCCTCCTTGCCCACCCATTCCCTGGTGGATTCCTAACACTACGATGTTGAGCTCTGCTTTGCTGGTATTTACATCTCTAAGCATTTTGCTCTCTTGGATTTCCTATTGAGTACGACATTGCACTAGGTTGCTCCGGTCCACATACAATGAGCTCTACACATCAGCATCCTTAAGTGTGGAGTCGTTTTTCTTACCTGAAGCGCTTTAGAGCTGCTTCCCGTTCTAACACTCCTGACCTCTAAGTCTAGGATTTAATTTGAATGATTTTTCACATCATTTAGAAAGTTACTTTAAAAAAGAAACAAGTGGTGATCATTGTCTAATGTATAGGAACACTGAATCATTATGTTGTACACCTCAGACTAATGCAGTGTTGTAGGCCAATTATACTTCAATAAAAAATAAACTTAAAATTTTTTAAAAATTTAAATCACCTATTAACACCCCCAATAGAATAAAGTAATAAGGGGGGGAATAATAAGTAAAATAAATAAATAGATAAATAACAAGAAAATAAAAAGCCTTGTAGGAGTTCTTCTATGTTTTCAACCAATGAATTGTCCCTCATACCAGCCAATTTCAAGAACACAGTAAAATGCTACATTTCTGGAAATGGCGGTATAGGACTTACACAGCTCTCACAGGTAGACCAAAATGTCATTTTTGATTTTTGGTTTTTTTGCTCTTTCTTTTATATTTTTCTTTATTCACACAAATTAGGTTTGACATTTGGCCCTTTAAATGAGATGATCCCTGCACTAGTCAGCAAAAGCAGAACCCCCTAACCCTGAACGGAACCTCCAAATAGAATACTTTGCCTTCCCAGGCCAAAGAGGTAATTACACACCTTCCCGGTCTCTCGAGGCCTTTTCAATGTCTTTTTGCAATCTCAGCAGTTTTGATTTTATTGAAGACTCTTGTCGCTCTTTACTCATTGCATTTTTAGGATCTTCTTCCTTTAGGAAAAAAAGAAAAAAAGGACGTTTAACAGTTTAAAGGGGAAAAAGTAAGGTTGCTACTCCTAATTGCACTGAGACTTTCACTGAGAGTATTTAATTTTAACTTGATAGAAGAAAACAGTAAAAAAAAAATAAAGCAGGATGACCTATGTTTTTATACAGACTGTTCTACCTTATCTAGACCTGCTTAATAAGAAAACATCTCATTCACAATTTTAAGTATACAGCTGAGCACTTTCTTTAATAGAAAAAAATATTCTTGGAGGAAGAATGCTACTATAGCTATTTCATAGTTTTTTTGTCTTTTGGTTTTTTATTTTTTTAAATACAGGCACTGGGGATTGAATCCAGGACCTCATGCATGCTAAGCACGCACTCTACCACTGAGCTATACCCACCCTCCAATTTCATAGTTTTTTGATAAACAGATGTTTGTTGGATACTTTTTGCTCCTTATTTGTCTTTATTCAGGTTAGAGTCCTTTAATGTCCAAGTGCAGTATCATGTGTGTGCCTCGACCTAGGACTGCCTCAGGAATGGAACAAAGGTTGATTGTGTCTGTGCTGGCTGGCTCTTGGGAACATGTGAGCTGAAATGTATGTGCTCTTCCTAGAACAGGTTTATAATTTAGATAGACTTGAGGTGTAACATTAAGAGATCTAGCAATTTGAGGTCATGTTCCTTCATGAATGGTGCAGACAGGAGTGCCTGGCTCACCAGGAACAGGAGGCTAGACAGACTAGGACTTTTAAGTCAAGGGGAAAAAGGGCAAAGGGTAGTCTTTGCAGGATAAATTGCAGAAGCAAAGGATGGGGGAAGGGCTGTGTGAAATGTACTGGGAACAAGAAATAGACTGGTTGCTTGAGCAAACATAGTGGAAGAAAAGATTGTCCCAGTAATGCAGGTCAGATTTGCAGGCTGAAGTCGGGATTTTATCACGTAGGCCATGAGAACTATTAACGATTTCATAGCTTTCAGATATATTATTTCCATAGTTGAAAGGGGGGAAAAGAAAGGATGTTAGCACTAGATACAAGTCAAAGAGCAAATGTCCTACAGTGGTATGCAACTTAAAATGATTAAAACCTTTATGGGCAAAAGAAAAAGGACGTTAGGGTCAGGTGGGGAAGTAGCTGAACATGAGTGTGGTAAATGGACAGAGACTTGTGGAGAAAGAGGGAAAATGACTGAAGATGGAGGTGGAGGAGTCAGGACTTTCTGAAAAGGAGAAAAAATAGGATCTTGGGGGGAGGGTATAGCTCAAGTGGTAGAGGGCGTGCTTAGCATGCACAAGGTCCTGGGTTCAACCCCAGCACCTCCTCTGAAAATAAGTAAATAAACTTAATTACCCCCTCCAAAAAAAGAAACCAAAAATTAAAAAAAAAATCTTGAAAAAAAATAGGATCTTGAATATTGGTGGAGAGATTAGCTTTAAATTGATTGTCCTGAAGAAAGGGAAGTGTGAAGATTTAGAGCAAAGAGAATAACCTTTATAAAAATATAATATATAATGAAAATATTTTATATACTGTGTATTCTATATTATAAAATTTTTCTTTATTACATGTGATTCTCGTAACTCTACAAGATTGGTTTGATTTTCCCTGTTTTACCTGTGACACCTAGAGAAATAAATGAAGGCCCAAGACAAAACAGCTAGTGGGTAATTGCTCCTGAAACCTAACTCCCATGAAACCCAGTTCTGCACCAGAGCCCACTCCTTCACGTGTCTGCTGAGGCTGAGGCCCAAGTTCACTTTACCCCCACAGGTGAGCTCTGAGTCAACTGCAAGGATGCTTCGCTCCAACCCTTAGTCCTCCTTGCGGGAGGAACACACATCACAATCTGACGCCCATACCAGTCCACGACCTCACTTGGTTTCTCTGGGGAAGTCTGTTTGCAAATATATTTCTTGTGATAGGTCACTACTGGATCAACCTGAGATAGAGTCAGTCAGTGCTGTCATTAACTTTCTTAAATTTGTCTTTCTCTTCCAAAGATTTGTCAGGAAGAAGATTAATACCACAGGAGGCATTTAATTTCCAGATACAATCTTTTGAACGTGGTCTTTAGAGTAACCTTACAAATATTTTTCCCACTCGTCACCAGCCCTCTAGTATTTACACTCAGATTGTTATTCTTACCCATAGACCATGTAAATTTCGTAGCACTCAATAAATGCCAGTCTACACTGATTGCCAGTAACTATAGTCAGATTTTGGAGGTGTTTTGCTTTAAGGATATTAAGACAATCCTATTCACCCATTTGGAAAGACAGTCCTTTCTCCTAGACAGCATATACGTAGCTATCTCTGGTGCACTGAAATTTCAGACACCAAAACTGCCCACAAGCACGTTAAATAAAGATAAATCATCATGGCTGCCTCTCTACATTTCAGTAGGAGTTAGTCAAATTTTCAAGGAGAGGGACCCTTATTGTACTGACAGGTTAGCTGATAGAGGCTTTATGTATTTATTTATTTTACAAGAAAGTAACATATATTTAACTGTACATTTTCCCATCTCAGGGATCACCTACACTATTTGGATGAAAAAAAGAAAAAGAAAAGTACTTTTCCCATGTAATCAAATCTCTCTTTCCTCTTCCATCTCTACCTTTGTTTCTGCTTTGAACAGACATTGCTATTGCTAATTTGCTTTGCCTTTGCCAGGATAGGGAAAAAAGATTCAATTAAAAACCAGTTGGCCATTTAATGCTGTTTAGGGTTAGGGAGGGGGAAGCCAGTCAGGATTCATTGCTGTGCCCAGATCTCTCATCTCTTGTTCCCTGAGTGCGGGTCCTGGGATGCGGACTCTGGCTACACATTTACGCTTACAGGAGGACATGACCAGGGGTTTAGTTTTATACACAGACAGGAATGAGCCCCCAGACTAGACCTTGGGAGTCTGAATGAAATACAGCAGAGAGCCCAGGGAACAGCAATCAGGAATTCTTCCTGCAGATTTTGGTAACTAATGACCAGCTCCTAGAACACTACAGTTAAGACTAACACCACCAGAGCAGAGGACAATCTGAAGCATGACCTAATCCAAGAAGACCAAGAATTTACCCCAGGATAGCAAAGAGGCAGGATGCCCGGGCTCTGACCAGGGACACTGATCAGTTTTTAGCAAGGAAGGTCATGTGATAGTTGAATCACCCAAATGCTCTCAAAATAAGCCCCTGAGATGGGCCATTACTTTATGGCAAAAGAGGCAAGAATATACAATGGGGATAGGACAGCTTCTTTAGTAAACAGTGCTGGGAAAACTGGACAGCTACACGCAAAAGAATCAGACTGGACTACTTCGACTCACCATACCCCAAAATTAACTGAAAATGGATTTTAAAAATGTTAAGACCTGAAACCATAAAACTTCTAGAAGAAAACACAGGCAGTACCCTCTTTGACACTGGTCCTAGCAATATTTTGGGGAGGGATGTCTCCTCAGGCAAGAGAAACAAAAGCAAAAATAACTGCGACTACTTTAAACTAAAAAGCTTTTGCACACCAGAGGAAACTTCAGCAAAACAAGGCGGCTATCTACTGAATGGGAGAAAATATTTGCAAATGATTTAACTGGCAAGGGGTTAATATCCAAAATATACGAAGAACTCATTACAACCTGACATCGAAAAACCAAACAACTCAATTAAAAAAAATGGGCATTTTCCCAAAAAAGACATACAGATGGCCAACAGGCACATGAAAAGATGCTCAACATCACTAATCATCAGGGAAATGCAAATCAAAACCACAATGAGGTACACCTCACACATGTTGAATGGCTATTATCAAAAAGACAACAAATAACAAGTGTTGATGAGGATGTGGAGAAAAGGGAAAACCTGTTCACTGTTGGTAGGAACTACCATACAATCCAGCAGTTCCACTCCTGGGTATTTATCTGACGAAAACAAAAACTCTAATTTGAAAAGATACATGCATCCCTATGTGCACTGCAGCATGACTTCCATTAGCCAAGATAATGGAAGCAACCTAAGTGGCCGTTAATAGATGAATGGATGAAGATTTGTTTTATATATATAGTTAAATATATAAAAACTATATATAATTATGTATAAAACAGCCACAAAAAAGAATGAAATCTTGCCACTTGTGACAACATGGATGGACCCAGAAGGTATTATGCTAAGTGAAATGAGCCAGACAGAGAAAGACAAATAATGTATGATTTCACTTACAATGGAATCTAAAAACCAAAACCAATAAACAAACATAACTAAACAGAAACACAGATATGGAGAACAAACAGGTGGTTGATAGGGGAGAGGGTGAGAGAGGAAAAAACAGATGAGGGAGATTAAAAGCTACAAACTTTCCATTAAAAAATAAATGAATCACAGGTATAAAATGTACAGTGTGGGGACTATTAGTCAATTATAATTTAGTATCTTCGTATGGTGACAGATGACAAGATCTATCATGGTGACCATTTTGAAATGTATAGAAATACTGAATCACTGCGTTGTGTGTCAGGAACTAACATCATGTTGTAGGTCAACTGTACTTCACAAACAAACTCATAGAAACAGAGATGAGCTTTGTGGTTCCCAGAGGTGGGGCTGGGGGTGAGAAGGAGTTGGATGAAAGTGACCAGAAGGTATAACTTCCAGTGACAAGATCAGTAAGTACTAGGGATGCGATGTACAGCATGACAAACGCAATTAACACTGCTGTATGTTACATATGAAAGTTGGTAAGACAGTAGGTCACATCACAAAGGTTTTTTCCTTTTTTAATGTTCTGCCTATGTGAGGTGATGGATGGTCACTATACTTATTGTGGTAGTCATTTCCTGACGTATGTAAGTCAGATCATTATGCTGTACACCTTAAACTTGGTGCCATATGTCCACTATCTCTCAACAAAACTGGAAGGGAAAAAAAAAAAACTCTAGGCCTCTGTAATTCGGTCATAGTTTTTGAAAGGCAAGGGCCACGAAGAATGATGATAATGATTGGCACCTCCCAAGACTCATGCCTCTGTGTAATCCCCTCCCCTTGAGTGTGGACTGCACTTACTGACTTGCTTGTAACAAGTAGAACATGATGAGGTATCACTTCTGACATTAGTTTATAGAAGACTAAGCTTCCATCTTGGGCTCTCTGGCTGCTTCTCTCCAGGATCACTAGTTCTGGGGGAGCAGGTGATACACTGTGAGCTCTCAGTACGTGGAGACCCCCCAACATGGCAACGGTCAGCGAGCACCAGAGGACTGCCGTCAGTCAGTGAGTGAGCTTAGAAGCTAGTGGTCTCCAGTTGAGCCTTTAGATGTCTGGCAGTCCTGGCTGACACCTTGATTCCAGCCTTGTGAGGGCCTCAGGCACCCAGCTAAGCCACACCTGGATCCCTGACCCACAGAAACTGAGACAATAAGTGTTTGTTTTAAGTGGTTAAGTTTGGAGGTAAACTGTTAGGAAGCCACGGATAACCAGTATGATACAGTGATTTTTTACAGAGCGTGAAGATTCAGTCAAAAACCCTGTTTGACTTTCTTCCCTGGCTAGGAATACCAAAGACATGTTTTCATTGCCTAGTTTGTAAACCACAG
Source organism: Vicugna pacos (assembly GCF_048564905.1). Lineage (NCBI taxonomy): Eukaryota > Metazoa > Chordata > Mammalia > Artiodactyla > Camelidae > Vicugna > Vicugna pacos. The sequence goes on along the minus strand of NC_132991.1, from coordinate 42,364,506 downwards.
TTTTAAAATTTAAATGGACTATGAAAACGTCAGTTTTTTCGTGTAGAAAACAAAATGTTTCCTTTACGATTGCTCTCAACTTTTTCCAAAATGAATCCCTCCATCTCTGACTAAGGTTCCACATTAATGAAACTTCCTTCCATCCCATACTTACAAAGTAATCAGTTAATAGGAACTCAGATTTATTTTCTGCAGATGAAATTGCAGTTTTCTCGATGAGAGCCTGGATGTCTTTTTCAACATCGATCTTGCTGATGGCGCAGTGAATCTGCGTGTGGCACTGCAATGCCGAGGGAAACAACACGGTTGCAGAAGACACGTTTCCTGCCAGTTCTTACCTTGCATCCCAGAGATGGAGAGTTCTTTACTACTCACTGTGGTCAGGGTTTGGCCAAAACCAGAAATATGTTGGGAGTACTGGTTTAAGTTATTGCATAAGAGTTGAATTCTTTCCTTCTCCAGCTCCAGGATGCTCTGAAAAGGATGGAAAATAAGATCGGTCAGTTGTTACACAAAACTGAAGTCACCCACCAAGCACTCATACACTGAAGAAAGTCTGAGAGCACGGCTCTGTGCCTCTTGATCACGTCATGTCCAAACCACGGAGGGGGCAGATTCCCAGGACAGGAATGTGATTTGGTGTCTGTTCCATTCATTCTCCATTAGGACTGATTTAACTCACACACTTTCCCCGGGCTTTTCTGGGCCCACAGGCAAGTAGGTGGAAGCCATAGGTTACGCAACATTCACAAAGAGGGAGAAAGGAATCATTTGAAAAGCGTCTGTGGGTTCTAGAAAAAAGAACGGCACCCAGTAAAACCAACATCTGTATCTTGGAAATGCAGTCAGACACTAAATATTTCTACACTTGTCTGCAGCGCACTGCTGCTCTCTGCAGGGACAACGGTGATGAGATGCTAATTTTCTGCTTAAGGAAACTATCTGACAAGAGCAGAACCTTAACATCTGGTCAGTTCCTAATCCTGGCCTAAAATCTGGCCTAGGGTCAGAGACCGTTCTTTGAACAGAGCCTCCCCATTTTGCGTGGAATGACGAAAATTCCACTCTTGGAATTTTACAGCTCTTAGCTAAAATAAAGTAAGGGAAGTCACATTTGCCTTGTTAACCATTAACATTTTAGAAAAAATTAGTTATTTGACTCTTGCCACTCACTAGTTCTGAAGGAATGCGGAGGAGTTCAGCAATGAGGCACTGGCCCGAGAAGGCTGGGCCAAGGGGAAACGCGGTGGGGATTCCTAGGCCATGGGGGATGAGGGGGGGCAGCAGGAGGCTGCTGGGTATGTGCCCGCACTGTGGGCTTTGACTGAGGGGTCAAGTGTCCAAGACAACGTGCCTCATCCCGTTTCTGTAGGACAAGGCCTGGGCTCTCCCCCTTTCCCCAGAGGCCAGTTGGTTCCTCTCACACCAGCCATGCCACACAGCGAAGAGCATTTAGCAACAGTCTTTCATAAGGAAGAAAGCCATCTTGGGCAAGTTGGTGGGTACATTATCAGGGAAGAAATAAGGGAGGACTCCACCTCAAGGCCTTAGGTAGGGGGACATCACCAAGATCATTGGCTTCTCCCATCCACCTCTCCAGACGCAACTGCAGGGCCACTGGCTGGGTCCAGCATGGTGCTCCTCTCTACCCCAGGCGTGGACTGCATTCACATTCTGTTACTTAATCTATGGTGGATAGTCATTCGACGTTTTAAAAATTTGTGTTAGGGTGGGAAGGGATAGACTGGAATTTCAAAATTGTAGAATAGATAAACAAGATTATAGTGTGTAGCACAGGGAAATATACACAAAGCGTTATGGTAGCTCACAGAGAAAAAAAAGTGACAATGAGTGTGTGTATGTCCATGTATGACTGAAAAATTGTGCTGAACACTGGAATTTGACACAACATTGTAAAATGATTATAAATCAATAAAAAATGTTAAAAAAATACAATGTCAAATGTGTGAGGAAATTATAACATACCATTCAATAAATGATACTGGGAAAAAAAATTTGTATTAAAAATGGTTAAAATGGTCAACTTTAGCATGAGGGTATAGGTTCAGTGGTAGAGTGTGTGCTTAGCATGCACGAGGTCCTCGGTCCAATCCCCAGGACCGACTTTAAAACTAAATAAACTTAATTCCTCCCCCCACCAAAAAAAAAGGTTAAGTGTATAGTTCAGTGTCATTAAGTACATTCACATCATTGTGCAGCCATCACCATGGTTCACATCTGGTACTCTTCATCTTGCAAAACTGAAACCCTGCACCCATTGAACAGGAACCCCCACACTTCCCTTCCCTGCAACACCCTTGTCCTCCACCATTCTATTTTCTGTCTTTGATGAATTTGATTACTCTAGGTATCTCATATAAAAGGAATCATACAATATCTGTCCTTTTGTGTCTGGTTTATTTCACTTAGCATAAAGTCTTTAAGATTCATCCATGTTGCAGCCTGTGTCAGAATTTCCCTCCTTTTAAGGCTAAATAATACTCCATTGTCTGGACATACCACACATGGTTTACCAGTATCTAGCCATTTTAACACTGCTGTTAAATGCAAGTTGTAAAAGGCTGGCAGTATCTGTGAACATCTATGTCAGTCACATGCAAATTATGATTCCATGCCCAGTGTCCTGACGTTTGAATCAGGAAGCCTGGAGCTCTGCTCCCCCATGGCCACCGCTTTGTCTAGTCAAAAGCTGCATAATTTTTTTTAAGTCAATGAGAATGAAATGCCTTTGTTTCTGCTGTTGGTCTCCTGAGTTGCTCTCCAAAATCGCAGGTACCAGCCATCTGAAGGAGCCCTCTGTCTCCTAGGTAACAGGATTAAAGACGCAGAAGAGTAGTTGCCTAGTAAATGCAACGCTTCAAAGGGCAAAGCTGTTAACCTCCTCTGATAGATCAAACAAATTCTGCTCAGTGGCTTGGACCTAAAGTGGGACAATCTTCAAAAAGAAAGTCTTTACAACGTAGAAAGATCTAGAAAGCAGTTGTTCTAGTTTAGCACCACGAGCAAAGGACAGGACAGAAAACAAAAGCCAGGTTTGGGGAATACATTGCATCCCCCCGGTCCCCCTGCTAGGCAGCTATTTCTTCAATGTGACAAGTGCTAAGCCACTGGCATCCAACTGAGATTAGAATAATCAGTGGCCCCTGGTGGCGATGATAGTGTTTAACAGATTTTAATTACATTTCAGGGAAATCATTAAGATGATCTATGTTTGCTCATGAAAAGAGGCTGAGATAAATTCCACTGTGCAAAGGAGAAATCCATATCTCATTTAATGAATTATTGCTTTCCATTATCGTGTTCTTTTGGTATAAAGTAGGTCGTAGAGAAGCAAGATACTCTGGACGTCCTCAAATCGTCCTCCCGCGCTTTCACCATAGCACGTTGAGGGTCAAACAGTCATCAAGGAAGAGCAGGTGGAGAGCCTGTCTGGGGCCCAGCATCACAGTAATTCACACTCCTCATTCATACTTTTCAGTTCTTACCGTCCAGACCTTCTGGTTTGTACCACTGGAGAGCTTGGAGGGACTTCATTTTCATCCAAATCGTTTTCATAAAACTGGTCAAATTTCTTGCTCTTCCCAGAGCAAGAACTCCCAAACTTTAGAATGCCTAACCATTACCTAGACCGCTTCCTAAAATCATTCCAAAGTTCTGACGCACCCCATCTAGGGAGGCGCTCAGGAATCTGAATTTTAACAAACACCCTAGCTGCTCTGAGACATTATCCCAGGGCCGTAATGGGCCACAAGAAAATAAATTTTAAAACCATTTATAATTCTTCCACCCAGAGATAACCACTGTCAACATTTTGATGTATTTTAGTCTATCGAGGTATATATGTATCTTTCTAGTTATCTATCAAATTATTCAAATTGGTATCCTGCTTTTTCACTTAATATTACACATACGCAATTTCCAATGCCATTAGTCACCAAAACATCATTTTAATTAACAGACCCTTGTGAAGGATTGCTTACAGTGGACTGATTAATTTAACATCCTCGTAATGTTGGCCATTTGAATTGCTTCTTCCTTTCACTTATAATGTATTCTAAACAGAAATCTGTGTTTGGTTTTTCAGCTACTTCCTCAAGATGGATTTATGGAAAGGAAAGTAGGTTTTCCACTGAGGTTCTAGGAGAGAATTAAACTCTAATGTCCAAAGGCATCTATTATCTGAAGTGAGTTTGCATCAAGAGTGGTTATTAGTCACTATCATCCTTGGGGAACTGAAAACACAGTCACTCAAATTATTTTCTGTGTTCCACGGTTCTACCAGGAGCTCTGTTTCCCTCATCCTACACTCACAATATAAACTCAGGGTAGCTTGTGGTATGAGTTTTAAAAATGCTTTCACGTACATACAGTGTCTACACGGTGCATTTATTTTCTTCAACATCATGCTTGTGAGGTTCACGTTTAAATAGTTTTAATTCAGTTTTTATTGCTAGGTATTAGTCCACTTTCTAAATCAGACCCAATTTTAAGAGTGATTACTCTTTTGATAGGTATGGAGATGGTGTACAATTTTTCTTCTCACCATGCAACCATAAACAATTCTGCAATCTACATGCTTATACGTAACCCATGGTAGACAGATGTAAATTTTTCTTTAGGATAGATGCCTAAAAGGGACGCACATTTCAGTTTTACTAAATACCATCCTGCTACTCTCACTAGAGGGGGACAGGAATTCTTATTTTCCAACAATTCTTGTTTGGCAACACTGGATACTGTCACTTTTAAACTTTTGCCAAATGATTCAATATCTCTTCATAAGTTTCCTGGTTATTTTGATTTTCCTTTTTGGGATTTGCTTATTCACACCTTTTGATTTTTTTTGAGTGATTTGCCACAGTTCTTTATATATATCTTCTTTCCTACTAAACTGTGCACATGCCAAGAGTTGAGATGGTATTTTATTCAATGCTGTATATTATCAGTGCCCAACACAACGTCTGGCATACAAATAAATCCACAAGTAATTATGGTATGTTATCGACTCTAAAGGCCTAAAACTCATTTCTGAGCACCTAACACTTAAGCCTTAATTTCCATTTGACTTTGACGGCACTTTTTGAAGTTAGCTGGAGCTACTGTGTCCACTGAGAAGCAGGAGCAGAAATTTGGCCAATGATAATCAGTATTCACTGGTTACTGTGTCCATGGAGAAACTGAAATAATGAGCATGAACAAGCTGTGTCTAAAGTCACCTGTTACAGGAGTGAGGGTTATAGCTAAGGACAGATCATCAGGTCATACAAACTGTAAATCTGACCTCCCTTTTCAAGGCCCCACAAAACCCCGTAGAAGAAAAAATGTGAATGCATAACTTACCTGGAAGCAGTTCTCCAGTGTGTTCTCCCATTTCAGTCTAGTAGAGCAGCTGGCCACATTCTTTTGGTAGTAATTTTCATCTTCTTTTGCCAACTTCTCAGTTGATTTTTTCAGTTTACTGAGGAGCTAAAGAGAAACGTCAGGGTCACATATTCATGAACACATTTTTGAGAGCCCGATGATAAGTTCCCCGTCTCCCGGCTAAAGTCACAAACAGAAACGGTGGGCGACAAAATCAAAGCCCTTTCTCAGAAAACAGGGATGTCAAGAGCTGAAAGGGAGCCCAAGGGCCTTTCAGCAGGACTCCTTCAGGTTCTCACAGAAGGAAACCGAGGCCCCAACCTAGGACACGGTGTGCCTCTTTCATCAGGCCACGGAGGAAGCCCAGCGGCAGGCAAGGAGAAGCAGGCACAGCTTGGGGCTGGGACCTGCCAGTGATTCCTGTGCTCTCATTGGGTAAATCCTTCAGGCCTTGGCATTTCTTGCCCGGATGGGTAGAGTTGTGCAATCAGGTAATTTCTGGAACTAGCATCGGGCCTGGCTACCCTCCTCTCCAGCACCCTCCCTTCACAATATGCCCTCTGCAGTCTAAGTCTGGAATCAGACTTCCGGATGAGAGTCCTGGTCCTGCCTGCAGGTGAGCTACTTAACCTTATTTAGCCCTTCATTAGCCACGGTTTTCTCATCTCTGCGGTGGGAACAGTGATGCCCCCACTTCACTGTGTCGCTTGGAGGGTTCAAGCAGGTGACGCAGGTCAGGCACGCGGCCCATTGCCCGATGTTTAGGGTCGCCCTCAAAGACTCTTGAGTATTATCCTTACAGTGAGGAGCCTGAGGTACACGCCATCGTTCCAGTCGAGCTATGAACGGCTTGACAGACGCTTGCCTTTCATCCTGCTCCCTGATGATCTGCTCCTTCACAAAGAGCCCCCTCTTGCCAGTCACCAAAATTGGCCATTCTGAGTGTGAAAATCAGTAATGCAAAACCCTCTGACCAGGGTGGCTGAAAGGGATTCTCAAAATGCTCAGACACATCATTTCACATCTTTGAGGAAGGAAGTGATTGTACTACGTAAACGATTCTTGGACTTTAATAAGTCTAGGAATGACCTGGGGTTCTTGGAAAACTGCACATTTTCAGGGTCCCACAAGTAGCAGTACTGACTCAGTAGTTCTGCAGCGGGATTAGGAAATCTTAACTTTCACCACCCTCTCAGATGATTCTGACACAAGTAGTCCTCAGACCACAGTTCAAGAAGCATCAAAGATCCCTCTAATTTAAGGGGTTTAGGAGTTTCAAGGACAGAGACAAAAGCTTTTAAGAATGGCCCTGTTTATGTTTAAGGACGTTTTGAATAATGTTTCTGTAATGAAGAACATTCATCCAAAATGCTGAATATTAACACCACTCACTTGATGATTCCAACTGAAATGCTGGCCATTCAGCAGTCCCTTGGCTCCAATGTATGACTGACATGGGACACAGTTGGCTTTGTACATCAAGTGTAAGGAGACACATTTATCTATGGAGACCTGAGCTTGTCAATTTCAACCTGGTAACAGTAAAGGAAAGGGCTGAATGTGGACCATGGCTCTACTGGGCTAAGTCACTGTCCTTAGATTCTCACTGAGAGCGCTCAGGCCCCAGCAATGAGAACGGAGTCACTTTGGAGATGACCATGCACATTCATCAGCCTACACTATACAACTACTGACCAGAAGTTTCTGCTCAGCAAATTTACAGCAAAGAACCCCAAATAGATACAAATAGAATGTAGAGTCAATCTTAAGGAACTTCTCAGAAATATTTACTAAAATTTGTCAAAGATTAAATACTTTTTCTTTTCTTTCTCTTGGAACAAAGATTCATTCATTTATCACTCATCACAACATTTCTTGGGCACACACTCTCTCTCATGTACTAGGCTCACAGGAACTAGACAGGCTCCCTCACGATCCTGTGTGATAGGTCCCCAGATGGTGGTATTTAGGCACCACAAAGTGGATGCTCACAGAAATGATCCTTGTGTGAATACACCTGAAATGAAAGTAGGAATTGCTGAGGCAAAATAGGAAAAAAAAAATTTGGTGAGGTTGGAGCTCAAAGTTTGAGAGAGAATAGCAAGCAAAAATGCTGTCAAGTTAGGCAGAGGCCAAGGCAGGGAGGGTCTTCGGGGCTCCATAAAGGAGCTCACTGGGAAGCCTCTGAAGGCTTTTTGAAGGAGGATGATGTGCTCAGATTCGAGTTTCAGCAAAGTCAGCTTGGCGTGTATGTGGGGAACAGATGAGGAGAGACAACACTGAAAGCCAAGACACCAATTTGTCAGTTAGAGTACCCGAAGCGGTGAGGATGGTGGCCGGGGAGAGAGTAGTAGGGACAGTGGAGACAGATGTAAGTAGAGACATTCAAAAAGTATTTGCTTTAGAAGTTAGAATCTGGAGGATAGGGTGAATGGTTTTATTTAAAGATACAAAAACCAGGAATAAAGAGTACTTGGGGCAGAGAGAAGTAGTGGTTCCGATTTTGGATACTGAGTACTTGTTATGCATCGAGTACCTGCTATTGAGAGTTCTGTGCTGGACACTGGAGATACAAGCTGAATAAAACAGAATGAAGCCCGGGAGAGAAATGGTCAGGCTCAGCAGTGCATAAAGCTCAGGCAGAACATGGGAAGTCCATCAAGGCGTTTAAGAAAAAAACTGACAGAAAGGAAAACCAAGAGAGTAAGATGCTGTTAAGAAAATGTTTTTAGAAGGGGACAGTCAACGATGCTTAATGCTTTCAAGGAGTTAAATCAAGTCAGAACTGGGAAGCACCCAGTGGCTTTGGCAATCAGTGCAACATCGTTTTCGATGGCAAGAACCTGCCAGCAGAACAGTAGGGGAGGCTCGGCTGGGCGGTTTGAGGAGTGAACAGGAGATGAGGACGTGGAGACAGAGCACAGATAACTCTTTCAGTAAATCTTATTGTAAAAAGGAGACATGAGAATATCTAGAGAACAGGAACAGGGCCACGGAGGGTGTCTCCCTGCTCTCCCAAGACAGAGGGACTTGAGAAGGCTGATGGGAAGCATATAATAGAGGGTACGTCCAAGATCCTGGATAGGGGGACTCATCAAGGGAAGAGTCTCTGAGAGGAGTATGGGGTGGGAATCGGAACACAGGATGAAGAACTGGCCGGTCTCGCTGCACGTATGACTTCAGCAGGCAGGTGGCTGTGCTGACTTCTGTTTATCCTGTGAGGCTGGAGGCAAGATAGTCTGCTGAGAGTGGGTGGTGAGGAGGGAGGTGCCAGAAGAAAGGAGATGCAGATCAGCTTCTGGTAAGAACCAGGACCATCGAGCAGGAAGACCAGAAAGACCGCTGAGTGGCACCGGACCAGCTCGGCTGGGGTTGGAGATCGAGGGCACTTCTATGTGAGATGCAAAAATGAATGCTGCCTTAGGTGTTTAGCCTTAGGACTGAAAAAAGAAAGCTACCAGATGAAGTGATGAGGATGGTAGGGGTCTGTGATGTAACAACAGCCGGGGGCTGTGGTTAGCGGGACCAGCTGGAGGAGGGTAGGGAAGGATCACGGACTTCCACCTCCCAGGGAAGCTGCTAATGAGGGAAGGAAGAGGAAATTCACCACGTAGCTGCCCAGGCTTTTTCATTTGTTGTTGCTCGACATCAATAAAGAATAGCTTCTAATGAGGGCTCCAAACACTTCCAACGAGGTCCTGGAGCTTAGCGTTTTAACATCCTGTGGTTTTTTTCCTCCTCCTCGGAAGCTGTCTCATTATTCAGCACTTGTTATGATCACTTCAAACAGTGAAGATTGACATAAGAACTTTGTAAAATCCTGCTAACAGTGAATTTAAGTTATTCAATTAATTGTTTCCTCAGATTAAATAATCGCGTTACTTGCAATGACAATTTTCTTTTAAGAGTGTTTTGGGTTGCAGTCAGGCTGCCTGCATTTCCTTAGGGGAACTCCACCTTTGGGGGAAGACATTGAGAGGATATTGACTATAGCAAAGGTTTCCAATCCGGGGCTTACACCAGAAGAGGTGTGCAAGATAATCGACTGGGATGCAGGCAGAAAGTATTTAATTTTCTGCCTACACTCCCAGATTATTTATGCTCATTTTTGCCTAAAAAAGTGCTCGAGTTTACTCTTATTCAATATATGAGTTCATACTGGTGTCTGCACATGGGCAGCTGAGGATTCTGCGGTGTCCCGGAGGAAGAGTGGGAACTTTGCAACACGAGACGCTGATGTGGGTCCTCACAGATGTCTTCACTCTCAGCATCCTTGGACATGTGCCCACTGGTAGGAGTCTGGGTCACACAGATTTACAGATTATCTAGCTTTAATTGGGTTAATACACACAAAACTAACACCTGCCTTAAAGAGACTTCTGCTAAGAAGCTGTAGATGGACGTTAATACTAACAAGGCAAGCACATGAAAGCCGCAGGAAAACGTCAGAGCTGACTCTTTCTCAGGCTCTCAATTACGGGAGCGTCATCATCCACGTGAAAGGCAAAACCTGGCGTGAGCTAGTGAGAGCTGACAAGTTGCCCCCCAAATTTTACATTATCAAGAGGGCTATTAGAAATATGAATTCGTGTTTACTATGGTTAAGGCTGAACCCTGCCCCAAGCACGTATTTTGACTGGATGTGTCGCTAACGTAATGACCATATGAAGACATCACGATTAGCTAATCACTTACAACATTGTTTCATTTTTATCTCATCCTTCAAACATTTCTACTTAATGTTTTATAATGTTCATAACATTAGTATAACATATAAGGCATTAGCTATAATAGACAATATAGGTAAAGTACATCAAATAGTATGTTATGCGTATGTACTTATTTATTTGGGATAAATATACAGGATAGGTATATTATGTTACGTTATGTTATGTGTATACATTTTTAACTTACTTGGGGTGTGAGCTGAGAGATGTTTAATAGGGTTCCATATCCAAAAAATTGGACACCATTGGTTTAATTTGCCATCTGTCAATGATACTTTCAAAACTATAGGCAGACCAGGAATGATTTAGGATCCCATCTCACTCTGCTACAGCACAGCTCTGCAGAGACCCCACACAGAGCAGCAATCAGCCCGCTCCCTGGGCCTACAGCTGAGGGTGGGAAGCCCGGGACAGGAAGCCCACCCACCCTAAGCCACATGCCCTCAGCGGCCATGAGAGGTCACCTGCTGCTTCTCCTTCTCAGTCGTAGTTTGCCTGGAGCGTTCTACATGCTGGAAAAGTGCTTCGTGCTTCTTGGTACTAACCATCAATTTCTTCTTGGCCTAGAGCAAACACATACCAAAAAAACAAAAAAAGATCAGAAACTGATACCAAGAGAAAAACTCTTCTGCTCTGAAGTCACGTTCATGCTCTGGCTTGAATGAAATGTGTGTTTTGAGTTCTTCATTTTTTGCCCTCACCCCAAAATCTGCCTAAAATATCACAGTGGCTACATTTTGCCCTGAGAACCATTGTATATTTTTTCATTACACTGAGTTCATTCAAGAGGGTTATACATATCTTGTAAATCACCAAAGGCCAGCAAGCCTCAAAAACATTGCTCTAGCCAGCATCATGGGAGGGAACGGCTTAACCGCATACAAAAAACATCCCAACAGACATGGAAGGCTGCTGGCATCCTCCTCTTAAATCAACATGGGCCACAACTAAGGTCATTTTAAGATGCTCTCTTAAAACTTAGAGCAAAAGGGAAATTTTGCTCCCTGATGTTCAGGCTTGAGAGCCAGGCACCTGCCTGGTATCTTGTGAGATGCCCTGTGCTTGTGGTGGGGAAGGTGGAGGGAGATGGGAAGGAAGAAGCATCTGAAGTCCACCTACTCTGTTGAAGCCTAAACCTCAGAGCAGGTTTCAATTCAGGTGATGGCTCCCTATTCTACAGTCCCAACTTGGCAGATGGTGATGCTTCAGAGTTAAAATAAACAGAACTTGGTTTGAGTTGGATTCAGCCTGTTTAGGAACTGGGTTGATTGAAAGATGGTATGGTTTTTCATCTCAAGTTGCAAGGACCATAAAACTAGGTAATGAAGGGAAAAGCCCAGGTCTGTCTTTCCCTAGGAAATCAGAGACATCTTCTAAGCAGATGAAGCCTCTAACAAAAGGGAATTCAAGGAACAAGAGGCTCGTAGACCCTCCCCTCCCCCCTCCCTCAGTCACACGCCCACTGATAAAGGAGAGCATGAGGAAAGAGCATCTGGTTATTTAAGGCTTTCATTTGAGTCCCCACTACGGACTGCACTTCATTACTGATGTGCTGAATCCCTTGAATTCTAGCCAGAGAGAAAATTATTATAGATCAAGAATTTTATGTTCTCTAATTTCTCTGTCAATCTTTATAAAAAAATTAAATGGTTTTATTTAGAAAAATTACTTGGTGGAAACTGGAAAATGCGAAAAGATGCTTTTTGTTTTTAAAAGCCATTGTAGCTCCTGGGCATGGTTTCTCTCTTTTGGTCCATTATATTGAATTTCCTCTGAAAGCTAACTATTTACAGAATGAATCTTGAACAGCAAGTTCTGTTTGGAAAGCTCATAAAATCAAGAGCAAAACTGAAAACGAATGATTGGGCATTGTTTGAGACTTTTAAATACTTACTATAAAAATGATTCTTGTGAGCAACCTCACAGTAATACTATGGTGGGTGGAGAAATTCATTCATCTCAAACATTTCATATTAATGTCCTTGGTCTTACGGAGTAATTGGTTTCAGAAGGAGCTTCAGAGGCAACACCAAGGGCTGTTTCTGAGGGTGTCTCTGCGTATTTGGCACTCACGGCTGTCTACGTGGGAAAGAAAGTTCTCTTTGGGCAGTCACAATTTGGAGATGAAAAAGAGAATTTCAGCTTTTGAAGCCCAAGTCCTCTCAAAGGAGATCACCTCGTTTTCTAAGCAGATTCCCTCTCCACTGCCCTCTAGTCCTTCCTACTTGAAATGAATTCTTCCTAAACTGGACTGTTCTAGAATAATCTGTACGTACTTAAGGGCACCATCTGTGAGCCTCTCTGGTTAAGGACCTACAATAATATGTTGTAAAGTCTTGCACTAGATCATAATTCCTCTCCTTAGAATTCATTCACTATTTCCCGCACAGATGTTCCCTAGCCAACCCCATTTTAAATTACATGGAAATAAGAACCGTATCTTAGTACGCTGCGGTCCACAAGGAGAGAGGATTGGACGTACTTGTGGAATCAACACAGGCTTTCGCCTTTACACATCCTCACCCACCCCGCAGTGTGCCCCTCTCACAAGTGAGGTGGAGATCACAAACGCCCTTCTGTAAAAGATAAAACCAAAACTCAGTATTTATATCCTGCCCTAAGTTACAAATTTACACAGAGAGGCAGCCAGTGTAGGTTATGGTGAAGAGCCATGACCCTGGAGCCCAGCGACTTGAACAATTCCTGGTTCAACCATTAACCAGCGTTGTAACCTTAGGCAATTATTAACGTCTGTGTTGCAGCCTCCCCACCCACCTGTAAAATGGGACAACACAAGGTCAGACACCATGTGGGGTTTTTGGTGATGATTCAATACATAAATATATATAGTACATGACACACAACAAATGCAACCTGTTAGCTATAAATAAAAACCATCTTTAAAGTTCTGCTCCTCTATTGGTTTATTTGAAAGATACATCTATGTAATAACTCAGATAAGGAAGCATTTCTCTCTTCAGTTAGCACTTTAATACTGACAAACACATACACACACTGACACTAAAATACATGATCTCATTTGTGCAAAAGCCAAAGGCTTCAATACTAAAAAACTGAGTTTCCACAAATGATATTTGTGTATACTTGCCTTAATTTGTTGATTCCAGTTGCTAATGACAAGATTTGCTGTCTTTTCAACTTCGTTCTCAAGCTATCGAAGGGAAAAAAAGAAAAAAAATGTTTTTTTGATGTCTTCTTGTTGCATCACGGGGCTGGCTTCTTAATTTATACAATTAGTATCATGATTAATAGGAATTTAAAAATCCTATAGTGGACACATTCCATGAGAAAAGTAGCCCAGCTCTTTACCTCACATCAAGAATTTCTTCACAGTATTTAGCCCAAATGAATTTGGTAAGAGAATTATTTCTAATACCTAACTATGTAAAAACAATATAAATGGATATAAACTGTGTGGAGGAAGACCTTGCATAGTTTGGTGTCACTTCCCGTCCCATCACTTCCTCTTCAGCCTCATTCCACGTGATTCAAACTTTAACACCGTGAGAATTGGTAAAAGTCCTAGAAGTGCTGATTTTACCAGGTATCTCACTGCCCCTAAGTGAGTACTGCTTTAATTTAAAAGAGACTGCATTCTTAGTCATAATTAACTTTTTCTCCTACTTTTAAATAGCCAATGGTGGAGTAATAAAAATGATGAGAATGGATCTAAGGCGACCCCTCAAGATCAGACTTAAGGGCAGAAACTTTCTTCCAAACCCACAGATCAGCCATCTCTCCACCACTCCGAGATCTAGCGACACTGCACATTTTTCAGTTGATTAAACTTGGAATCTGTGGTTTATTGCAATACCATGAATATCATTTTATGCACTATGCCACTTGTGACTATGTATGCGACTGAAAAGTGGAACGAGTTCACTTTAAAAAAATTCTGATCTTAAATCTTTTGTGAGAGAATGCGGCTGGATAATAGGGATGCAGCGGGGTTGGGGGGGTGAAAAGATTGAGCTGGACCAGCAGTAGGGGGTGTCATGACATTAATTACCCACAGCACTGTGGTAAGGACCATAGCACTGTGCCTGATTTGCGTATGTGCTGGGGAGATGCTAGTGATCATATTATCATGTGGTACGGAAATATTTTGTAATAATGAAATACACCCTGGTGTTTCATTTGTATTAAGTCGGTTCACAAAGGCAGAAGATTATATTGCTTTCTAGTATTACTGTCAATTTCCCCTTATCCAGGCCCTAAGTAGAGCATCCCATTCTAGCAAAAATACATGGATGTCCACCAATCATCAATTCCATTTCCTGACTCAGTTTCATGAGTTTGTATCAAGTTTTTTTGGTGTCATTTCTCTTCCATCACTGCTTTCACAAATCCCCTCAGCCCAAGGGCTTAGCACCTTTAAGACCTGCTTTATTAGGCTGTGGTCACTTGAAACTCCCCTTAGCTATGCCCCTACCCTTCACAAAGACCTCCTGTTACTGCTCTGAACTTCTCACCTGAACCCGGCCTTGACACAGAAAGTGACCACGACCCCTCCCCTATCAGAGCTAAGCAGCATTTATTAAATATCCCTTTACGTTGCCTGAAAATATATTTTAAAGTGCTTACGGATTGTACGACATACAAGTAAGAAAAATGAGCACAAATGAAACTGTTCTGGAAGGAAAAGTCCACAGAGACCAGAGAATGGGCTATACAAGAGGACCGGGTGCCTCAGAAAGAACTGTTCAGTTATTTTGCTTCAATTATAAGGTTGTTTGAGGATTATACCTAGTATTACTTTTACCTCATCCAAAGCTGATAAGTATAGAAAAGTATTTCTTTTTCAAAATTGTGCTTATAATTCTATTTACAAAAGGATTATCTATTCACTGGAAAACAATGTAAATATTTAAAAAGTACAAAAAAAAAGGAAAAAAATAGCCTCATTCTGCTATCTAGAGATAATTCTTATTAACATTCATGGTTTTTCCTATGCATACATATTTATTTTACAAAATTGAAATCATATTGTTAAATTAAAAAACAGGGTGAGAAAATCTAACACCATATCCCTGTCATTAAATTCTTCTATAATGAGATTTTAATGGTTGCATAATATCCTATTGCTTGAATTTATCATACTTTATTTTTGGATGAAGTTTGTTTTTTCAGTACTATAAACAATGCCTTAACAAAACATCCTTGTACATAATCTTTGGGACGTGTTTATTTTTATAATAAATCCCTGAAACTTAGTGTCACTTTTAGATCACCTTTTATATCTTGAGCCAAAGACAGAAATCTTGCTCAAACAGGGAAGAAAAAGATTTTTTTGACTCACTGATTTTCTCTTCTTTTCATGTACACTTAGGACTTGATGCGTTGGTTTTATTGCTTCCAGCTCAATTGCTTTGCCAAGTTTTCTGGAAACAGAACATAAAAGACACACAAGCAGAGTAGTATTAGGATTTATATCCCCTTCCCAAATTATTTTCTGGGGAAATAAGATGGTGTGTTACAGCACATCTACTCCATGAAAGTTTGGAGCATCTGTAGCACACCCTCGTTAAATATGTACGACTCCCTCTGGGGTTGGGGCAAGGCCGGGGCGGGGGGCAGCACTCACTGATGCAGGTCCGCTGTAGATTTCATGCCCTCCGAGACCCAGGCCCAGGCACTGACAAGACAGCTGGAGGCAAAAAAACAAGGGAGCACAAGTGTGGGTGTCATTTTCCCAGGAGTCTGAGAAATAAAGCATCATGTCTGATTCATTGCATTCAGCGATTGCACTCATATCCCTCGTCTTGTTTCAATTTCTCCATGGGATTAAATTCTGCCAACATATTTATCTGCACTGTAGTCATTACATAAACTGCTTTTTTTTTCTCCAGTCATTTTTCATTTCCATTTTCCATTTCATGTCTGTAGAAAATGGGAAATGAAGTGGCCGAGGGTGAGAAGGCATTTAGAACAGGCGGGAGCATGCTAGGGGTAAAAGCCCCTTAAAGGCAATCACTGTGGACTCTTCATTTCACAGATGAGTAGATCAAGGCTCAGAGAAGTTAAGTGACAGAGGACTCAGGAGCCCTGGTCACGTCCTGTGTGCTGCTCTTGGGGTTGGGGTCTAGCTTCTGTTCCTTGCTGGCTTTTAGGACAACAGCTCAGATATTTATTGTCTTGTGAGCAAGTAACTCAATCTAACAAAAGGACAGCTCCGCCCTGTCCCTAGCAGCACAAAGGGAATATTAGAAAATGGGACGCTATTTTTCTCCTACACATGGTTGGCCTTCTAAAGTCAGAATAACCCCATTGCCATCAATAAACCTCAGGGACAGAGGCCAGGGTAGACTTTGATGGAGGAGTGTGGGGAGAGAGACAAAAGCAAGATGGTGCAGAGGTTTTGCCTCCAAATGACTTAGGCTGCACCTGGCAGCCAGAGGATGGGAGAACTAGACCAAAGGCTGGCAGATTTTCTGCCAGGCACAAAACCGGGCACAGGAGAGTACCTGCTATATACTTCCAATTCTAGGAAATTCCAGCAAAGATAAAATAATTAAGACTGAAAAAAAATAAAAGCAAATCAGTGTTTCCTGGGGACTGGGCTGGGGGAAAGACTGTAAACAGGCATGAGGAATTTTTGGTGTGATAAAAATGGGTATGTTTTGATTTTGGTGATGGCTACAAGGTAGATACTTACATCAAAGTTGATTAAACCATGTGCTTTAAACGGCTCCATCTTATTGCATATAAATTAAATCAATAGAGCTGATTTTTCTTAAAGGAACCCAGGCACACTTTTGGGAAGAGACTGACATTTGCCCCTCGGGGGAGCTGGGCGCAGAGCAGGAAGGCAGGGGCGTTGGCCTCAGAGGGGAAACACACTCCCCTTTGTTTCCTGTGTGAACTTGGAAGAAAATCACGTGACTTCTCTTACCCTCACTTAATTGGTGTTTCAGAAGAGGAAAAAATGTGGGTTATTATACAAATACCGAACACAAATCTTGGTATTGATAAAAGTTTAATGCTTCTTATTAAATACTGTTGTCAACCCTACTTAACCAAACATTCTGTTCACGCCAACTCCTTGGGACTAGCACGCTGGACGCTGGAGTTCCAACACAGTAAGACACACCCCCTGCCACTACACCTCTCATCCCTCAGAAGGTAATCAGAATTCAAGTTGTAATGAGCACTCAGGGAGCTTTGGCTCCTGTCAGGTATTAAACACATTTCTTGTATTATTTTATTTAATCCTCATAGTAACTATATGAGATAATTTCCATTTTAATCCACAAAGAGGGAAAATAAACTGTCCTAATTCACCCAGCTGGTAGGTGGTAGAGACCAGATTTAAACCTGGGCAGCCTAAATAACGTCTACTTATCCTCCACCAGCACGCCCTGCTGGCTCCTTCACAGTCCCCCAAAATACCGCACTTAAACCAAGCCCAAAGTCAAGAGCAATTTCAAAGCTGTTATTTGCTGTTACAGGTGATGCCTAAGGAGGAGCAGGAACATACGCTCCAAACGGCTTCCTCTTTGTCTTCCCCTCTTTCTTTTATCATCGAAAGAGACCTTGGCAGTGGCACTGCCATTGGGTGACATCTGCAAGCATTAGTCAAAAATCTCTGTGACAGGTGATCACTAATGGACCATTTTTTTTGAATACCAGTATCTTTCTTCTCTCCCTCAAGAGAAGTATAATTGATTTCATTCTCAACTGAATCAAAAAAAAAAAAAAAGTGAGGGGGAGGGTACAGCTCAAGTGGTAGAGCCCATGCTTAGCATGCATGAGGTCCTGGGTTCAATCCCCAGTACCTCCAGTAAAAGAAAGTTAAATAAACCTAACTACCTCCCCCCAAGAAAAACCTAAAAGAAAAAATAAAACAAATTAAAAAAAAGAATAAATTTTAAAAAATGTGAACGTTTTTTCAACACCCAATGTGCTAATCTCTTTACACACATTCTCATTTAATATGCACTCCCCAAACACACACACACACACACACACAGTGGAGCATAGTGTTACTCCATGTAACAGAGGAGGAAACTGAGGCACAGGAAGGCCAGGTTCCTTGTTGAAAGTCATGAATTTGAGATAAAGTGGGATTCACACTTCCTGACTCCAAGACCCTCCGGCTTCACAACCCTGCCTTCCGAGTTAAACAGCTTCTCCAAGGCCTTTTATGAAGATGGGCTAAGGAGTCACTAAGACACAGGACGAACCCAGCTCTGCAACTGATTATCTGTGTGACTGGGCAAGTTTCTAGAATTTTCCAAGCCTGAAGTCCTTGTCTGTAAATAGGGTCATAAAAGGACTTCTCAGGGGTCGTGATGAAGATTACATGCAAACTGTCTACAAAAGCATTTAACACAGCATCTGGCACACAGCGAGTTCCCAAGAACTGGGCGCCATGCTCCTACTGTGGACCTGCCCCATCTGTAAGAGTGAGCTGGAACTGAACACAGGTTGCTTTTTATTCTTTTTAAGAGTGATTCTGCCTTACCTCTTCTATATACTTACTTTTTCTTTGTGCTCTGCAATGCTTTGCTCAGCTTGGTTGCCAGTTTCTGAAGTCCTTTGGCATAGTTAATCTCCAAGTTTGCCCTGTTGGCAATGGGATAGTTGTTAGCTAGGATATCCTGGCCAGAAATCAAGCAAAACCCCACAGACACACACACACACACACACACACACAAGACTCAGGCTGACAATGCAATCAGTGCCTGTGGGAAGAAGAGACGATCTGTTTACTGTAAAGATCCTCTTGCAATCCTTAAGGATAACTAAGAGGATCCCACTAAGGAGAGGGGTTTTACTGTAACCTTCTCATACACTAGTGTATGGGGTGAATGGTGTTCCCCTACAAAAGATGGTTACGTCCTAACCCCTACTGCCTGTGAGTGTGGCCACATTTGGAAATACAGTCTTTGCAAACGATCAAGTTAAGATGAGGCCACCAGCGGGCTAGAACCCGATATGGATGTGTCCTTATACAAGGAGGAAATCTGGGCACGAGGACACACACAGGGAAAACACCATGTGAAGACAAAGGCGCACAGATTGAATGATGTATCTACGAGCTGAGGAATGCCAAAGGTTAACTGCCAGCAGATCCCCAGAAGCCAGGGGAGAGGCAAGGAAGATTCTCCCTCACGGCACTGGGAAGGAGCCAGCCTGGCTGACATACTGATCTCAGACTTCCAGCCCCCAGGACTGCGAGACAACAGATTTATGTAGTTTAAGCTATGCTAGGACTGTAAGCTACAAAGTTCCCAGTCTGTGGTACCCTGTGATGGCAGTCCTAGCAAATGAATCCTATCACCTCCCTGCTTATCCTGGGCCATCAGCACTGTCAGATTAGCTCTGGATTACAGTATCTGGCAATACAATACAGTAACAAATTATGATGGAATTGACCAAACAGTAACTTTCTTGGGCCAACACCAGATTTAGAGACTGCCTTTTCAATTACTTTCTATGCAGGACAAGACCCAGTAGGGAATCTGGGCATGTCCTCGAGAAGAAAACTTCGTTCTCTGGGATAGACTGAACCACTCTTATCTTAAACTGGTATTTCCATGTGCCAGTTATAGGCACATACATAGCTAAAAGGAAGATTTATTCTTATTGATCTCATATTTCAATGAAAATAATTAAAATGTAGAAAATTAAGTGCAATTTATGTTTTCCATCTTAAGATGAACCAAAGGGTCTTTGTTGCATATTTTTCAGTCTTTTAATTCTACTTTTATTATAAAGCAACTTTAGAATTATGACTTCATTTCACTTGGGGAATGATCCCAGAACTCTCCAGTAATTAACTTAATTCTTGCATATTTTCATACAAATTAGACTCAGTTTTGTAGAAACTGAAAAGACAAACAGGAAAACACAGTTCTCTCTCATAAAATGGAGCCCAGACACCAGGGGCTGTTGACCTATTGCTAAATTTCTGTTCATTTTCCCTTGTTAGGACAGCTGTGCTCCAAGTTATTTTTACCACTTTTTAAAAGAATGAAGACCACTGTAGGATCTATGTTAAGGCTTTGGTACAGAAAAGACCCATTTGGTATCAGATCTTGTTCAAGCATAAGAAAACGTTAAGGCAAAACTTATGGTTCCCAAAGGAAAAAGGGCAAGGAGGGATAAATTGGGAGTTTGGAATTAGCAGATACAAACTACTATATACAGAATAGATAAACAAGGTCCCACTGTATAGCACAGGAACAAAATGCAATAGCTTATAATAGCCTATAATGAAGGAGAATGTGAAAAAGAATACATGTATAACTGAATCACTATGCTGTACACCAGAAACTAACAATATTATTAATCAACTATACTTCAATTAAAAAAAGGTTAAGGCAAGTAGTTTTAAAATATGAAGCTGGTAAATAAATATCTCATTGCACTTAGAAATAGATTTCTCTGCTCCAGGAATATGTTCTGACTGATGGAGGGAGAGTGTTGGGCAGCAGCAGCAGCAGCAGCAGCAGGGAGAGACACCACCCTTAATGAACCTGGATGCTCTAGAATTCTAGGAGGCCACCACCGCTCAGTGGGATGGGTTTAGGAGGCAACTTCAAAGGAAGTAGTCAGACCCACCTCAAGGGGTTTTAATGATTATTAAAATGAGGTACTCACCTAAGCCTAGCAGGGCCTTAGAGACTGGGACAATTTTTTTCTTCAAAATAATAAACTTTATTGGAAAGGAAAACTCAAGAAGTATTCATACAGTATAATAACATTCATATAAACTATAAAGAGATATAAAATTGCTGCTTTTGTTTATGAGTGTGTAACAAACATAAGATGTATGAATAGGCATAACATTTACTAAATTCAGGATAGTGATTAGTGCTGGGAAATGTGGAAAGAAATAGGATTAGGAAGAGATACAGTTATTATGTTTGATTTCTTTAAATAATATGAGACTGGGACAATTTTTATTGACCTGCAGGATCTGACCCCTGGCTCCCTCTCTGATTTCCCCTCCTACCAGCCATCCCTTTGCTCACTGTACTACTGCTTAGTGGCCAAATGTCATCCTGCCTCAGGGCCTTTGCACTTGCAGTGGCCGCTGCCAGGTATTCCTTCTGCTATATAACCCCATGGCATTATCCCTCATGTCAATCCCAACAAGTCTTGTTCAAACATCACCACTTCAGAAGCTACCCTACTGAAAAAAGCATCCTTGTCACCATCCTCTTACAGCTTTCTGTCCCAACATTTATCACTTTCTTCATGTAATTTTTTAGTGTTCTTCTATGAACACCCCTACAATGCAGGCTCCATGAGGATCAAGATCTTGTGTTGTTTACCGCTGTATCCCTAGGCCTAGACCAGTGCTTGGCAGGGAATAGGTGCTCAGTATGTATTTCATGAATGGATAAATGAAAGAAGGAATGAATGGACTCCCCATCAGGTCTTAGCTAGAATTTTTAATCAGTTTCTGCTATAAGTCTGTTTTCATCTCACCACTTTTGAAAACCTTAAACTGCTTAACTATTTAAATTTGGTCCCACAAGTTTGAGCTGTGCTTAGCTCTGATGTCAGAGTACGTGGCTTTCTAGCACTCGGCAGAGCTGGACACAGAAACTCTCTCCTAGTCCATGGTTAATCAGAGGGCTCTTCAGGTCTCTCCTTTCCAGTGTGAATGAAAATACTGCAAACCATACCAGTAAACAAAGAATGCTGAAGCCATCAAGTCATCAGCCGCTGCCACCACCCCCCAGTGCAGACAAGCCTGCAGCCCAGCCTCTGCAGCCACTCACAATGGTGCCCTCTGAGGGGACTCACAATAAGAAAGGACAGGATCCTGGCCCTAGAGAGCTAGGTGCTTGTCAAAGGAATGAATTCAATGAGCCCAAAGGTTTGCTGTCTCCCATACATAGAAAAGCACTAAATTCTTTAACTTGAGATGCCTGGTTTTCTTTAGATAACAAGTAATCTTTTATTGTTCCAACTACCTGGTCTTTGTTGTAAAGCTTCTATGTATCCTCCACCCTCCCCTACCTCTTTAGAGCAGTCCCTCAGAGCGATCTGAGAGGCTGTCATTCCGGGCTGAGTCCTCAGAAATGTCCACTGAATAGAACATAACTCTTAACTTTTAGGTTGTGCATTTATTTCAGTCGACAGTTTTGGCGACCACTATGAAAGGACCCACAGCAGACTTCTCTCCTCCACCTGAACTCTACAAGGATCCGGAGCCCGGGTACTAGCAGAGGCCCCTCGGGCCCATCAGCTTCCTCCGGGAGTCCAGATGAATTTGGGTGAGTCTCTCCTGGTTCTCAGATCTCCCGTTATTGGTTGATGATCCTGAGTTTTATTCAGTGGTGTTACACTCCTCTCTGGAGGAATAAAAGACAGGCCCCTCCTCCTGGCCAGCAGTGGCTTTCTCAGGTGACCGAGAAACCTGCAGGAGTGGTGGGAGCGAGACCTCATGCCGTGCAGCTGCCCCTGCAGGGAATCCACTAGCAATTTGATCCTGACAAACTGACCTTAAATGGGGAACATAACTCTCAGAACAAAAGAAAAAGGAACGACAGACTGCCAGCCTCCAACTGATACCCCAGCCAGGTTTATGGACATACAAAACTTACAGCTTCAATTGAGAATTAAAGAAAATCTCACCCTAAAAATAACTAAGCCAGGACTCTTTTATTGCGTAGGCAGTTATATTAAGAAAAAAAAATGCCAGCTTGATAAAAACTTTTTTTTCCAGAATTCTGACCTAACAAAAACAAAAGCCCTTTTAGGGGGAACTTGCATTTCTCTTCCTGTGTCCTTGAAATGTAAATGTTTTGTCCTTCTCTGGGCGTTTTATGTGTATGTGTTTATGTATGTGTTTAAAAAAAAAAATACTTGGTCTCTGCCATCCAAAAGGTACAAGTATGATGTACATATGTTGGCCAAGCAAACAGACTGGGATTCTAAACAATCCTTTGATTGTACCAATTCTCAGGCATTTTGCCATCTCAACTTTTGCTGCATTAGCCTGGACCACAAAGGCCTATACTTTTTGGGGAGTGAATTTTTGAGTTTTATTTTAGGCAGCACCCTCCACTCTTGTGGGGAAGTCTCTGTCTTACTGGTTTAAAATCATTACCAATATATTTCACTGATGGCCAGATGGTGGATCCTTTAAATTGGAGAAACTTCTAAATTGGTAAAACTTGAGAGCTCTCATTATTAACAGCAGTTTTATCGGTATCTGTAAGAACCAATCAAATTTCAAGGTGGAAAAATATACATCTAATGGTTAACCTAAGAACTCCCTTAGTTTAAAACAACAAAAAACTGGTTTGAAAAGTTGTGTTTGTGTTTTCCCCTTCCCCTCGATGGGTTTTAGAGATGCTATTAAAAACATTAGACTAATTAATGTTAATTAGGTTGAGTAACTGGAAAAAGGAAAGGAAAATGTTTAAAAGATTTTTTTCTTAACAAGAAAAAAAAGTGAAAAAAAATGCGACAACGAATATATGTATGTTCGCGTATAACTGAAAAATTGTGCTCTACACTGAATTGACACATTGTAAAATGACTGTAACTCAATAAAAAAAAAAGTTTAATAAAAACAAGGAAAAAAGATAAGGGGCTTATCCCAAATGGATGAATACTTTTCAGATGGTTTTTAAAAATAGGATAAATAAAATGGACACTTATGGATTAAGATACAAGGTTTTGATACCACATTATGTAAGATTAAAAAGGCCAAAGGGACCACCTACTGGTGGACCACCAACATTAAAGTTCAAACAAGTCCACTCTACCCCAGTTTAAAATACATATATTTATAGGGCTGGAAAAGTTACACAGAGATGCTTGATCAAAAACTGGGTCAAGAGACCAATTAATCAAATTTAAAGATTAACAAGGGCCTAAGGCCTTTGGCTCAAACTCCTCTGGGGATCCCAGAGACTTACACAAAATTAGATAAAATGGACAAGAGATAAATAAAAGAAAAAGGCTTCTAGGACTCCTTCTAAAAACAAGACCTTGATTAAACCTAATAAAAACTAATGTTAAAGGTGTAAGAGCTGAAAAAAATTGAAATAAAAGTTTATAAAATTGGTATATTTAAGAGGACTTTACATAAACCTCTTTTGCTTAATTGTGTTGTGGGATAGATATGTTTCAATGGGGACTGCTTCCCCTGCTTGGTGTTATAAGACTGGGCACGTAAATCTGTCCCTCAGGAAATATTACTTAAACATACTAAAGGAAACCAACAGAGTTACCCGAGCCATACAGTATGAAGTAAAACTAAAAACTAACATTCAGGAGCTGATAAAAATAAGAGAGATTCACCCTGGGTTTAACTTGTAGCTCAAGGAAGAGACCTTACTAAATGCCTTATGCAAGCCTTTGAAGACTTGATAAAGTAAATCTTAAAGTTATAAAACATGGAACTCTTTGGAGTTCTCACTGATGCAGAGAAACAAATTGGAGGGGAAACTGCCATTGCCATTGGACCTGGGTGACAGACCATTTCACTGGGGAACTGGAAGCAACTGTCTTTGTCTTGCAGATCTGAAATATAAATACAACAAACACTGACCTGAGACTGAGCCTGATTAGCTCAATGAGGTGAAACTTAAGGCCAAGGAAACTTCTGACATTTCAGAGCTGAGGACTCTGACAGGTCCTTCAGACTTCGTCGAGGATAAATACAAATCTTGAAAGTCTTTCCCATAAATAGTAAGCCTAGTGATTTGAACAAGCAGATTCCAACTGTCATTTATAAGCAGTAAATTTACATTGTAATACCTAATTCACAACTAGGTTTTAAAGTGAAGCTACGAGATCTCTAGTTTTGTCTGTTTATATGTTCTATAATGTGTACACAGACTTACAAAGTTTAGTTTGTTCTAATTAATATAGACGTCTTTAGAGTCATCAATATTAAGTGTAATAACTTTACTGTACCTAGGTTTACTGAAAGTGAAATAAGATTTTGTTCTGTCTGTTGCAGATTTATCAAAAGAATAGTAATAGTAATTTGTTGATAAAATTCTTAAAAGTAAATTAAACACAAATGAGATAAGGGCTTTTGGGTAAATGCTTTAAAAATATATTTTAGGAAGGTATACTTAAAATAATCTCTGCAAATATTTGGTATCTTAAAATTCTTGAGTTGTGCTAAATTAAGTTAAATGATGGGAGTTTATTAAATAACTAGGTCATTCCCAAATAAAGTAAGATATTAAAACATTACTTACTAAATGTCGGCTTGCTCTTACAGAGAAACTAAAGGTGTTTAGAAATATTAATAAATGGTTGGTGCCACCCTGAAATATTCTCTACTATTAAGGGAAACATCTCAGTATCCTAAGAAAGTAAGATGAATGTGTAAAAGGTGTGAGGGATGGAATTGTATTTTGTTAATGGAAAATAGTGACTTTGTCCTGAAGCTGGTTACTTCTGAATGCAAGAGAAAACGAGGGGAAAAAATAATATGGGTATAGAAAGTTGTGGAAGGCTTGTGGAAGAGGAACCCTGAGGAAAGAGTTTTGTACATGGTTGGGACTGGCTAAGTTTAGAATAAATTTAGTCAAAGTAAATAAATCTTAGAAGTAAGCCGGTACAAGTCTAGATTTGATTTTCTCTCTGTTAAGAGGACAAAGTTTTCTTAAAATGTTAATCTGCCTTTAGTAACAGATTGTAAAGTTTCTTTTACCCCTTAAGTGATCTGTTCTGCATTAACCTTTGAAATATTTTCTTGTTAATGAATAAATACTGTTTCACAGTGACCTATGCTTTTATCTGACCAAGTATTTTGAAACTATTTAACAAGCTTCCCCAATATCAAATTTTAATCAGAATTCTTTTGACCTCCAGTTAAATCTGGGATGCTTCACAGGGCCCCTGAAACATCCCATAGAGAGATTTTAAACTAGTAAGTTTCATTTGGTATGTTAAATTAGATGGGAAGTATTGTCAAGTGAATAATAAATCTTCCTAGGTTATATTGTATGAGAAAATATTAATATAGATATTCTAGACATTATATAAAATCCCTAAAAATCTGGTATGTCTGAAATGTTACCAGTCATAATTCTTATTATAACCAGGTTTCTTTATCGATTACGGTGTAACTAGGTGTTTAACCATGCTTTAAGCCTTTTGTCATTTATAGACAGTTTTTGTTTTATTCTGATGCCTTTGCAAAATGCTTTCTCTTCAAGGAGATTTACTGGTTTCTGATAAGTTTCAGTATAGCACTGAACTGAACTGGGTAAGAAATTTTAAAAGTCTGATGGAGACTGATTTCATAAAACTGTTAACAACAACAAAAGGATTAGTTACATGGGACTGAGTAAACTGATGAATACGGTTATAACATTTTGTTTTGTCTGAAATATTACTGGCTTTTAATCTTTGTTTCCCAGATATAAAGAAACCCTTCTTGAGCTAATTATGACACAACAATTTGATAAATTATACCTAAGAAAGCAGATTTGGAACAGTTATCTTTTCTCTCTGTCTGATCCCTCCAGAGACTGGAAACTCTTAGGTCCCCAGTGGCTCTATAAATTAGGAAGATCACCTCGTAACAGGTATAGGAATCGCAATATATTTTAAGGAACTTGAAAAGAATTCACCTAAATCTGTAAGGCAAAATCTGTGACAAGCCCTTCACGTGGCTTTCCTGGCCTTAGAAGACTTTATTAAAATTTCAGCCTGAGACTCCTTATAAAAAGCTCCGGCACAGCCAAATTTAAAAAGCCTACATTATCAAATCATCAGACTTAACTTGTAAACAGATTAATCTTGATTTGGCTGTATTTGATAAAAATGAGGGTAACCTTAGAAAAAGATTATATTTCAGTGGGTATTAAATTCTTATTTTGTTAATTGAGGTCTTTATTTACTAAGACTCACCAGATCATTCCTTGCTGTGATGTTACATTGCTGCAGAGTTTAATTGAATTATTAAAAGGACACTCTAGGTTTATTTCTGAAGCTCTGTAATCTATCCTTGGATGAAGATTCGATGCCCCATGACCTGCTACCAGGGGATTATACATACTGGAACAGGCATGACTTAAAGAACTATCTCCAACCTGAATGGAAGAACCCTTTACCAGGTACTCTTAACTAGACCATGCACAGCAAAAGCTGAAGGAAACTGACTTTTAGATTAATTTCCAGTCAAAAAGAGCCCCTGTGCTGGACTGGCCTATAGAATACTGCTCTCCTTAAAACAATGCTCAAATGAAGAAGCTACCAGACCAGGATGAGAAGAAGACATCTGAGGCAGACAGCTGACCCAAGACACCGGACCAGGCCTGTATACCAATTACTTTGATAATTGCTCATACCTTTGCTTATGAACTAATCCAGTTGTTAGGTTTATGGTAAATTACATCTATCTAGCACTTCTGTGTTACCTTGGTGGGTTTCCCTACTCCAAGGCTCTAACCAGATAGCCCTCAGAAAATACTGTAAAAAAGAAATTATAGTTCTATTTAGGCCACTATTGACACTTCAAGGTGGGAGCCCTCACCTGGCCAATTACTAATACCTGCTCTAAGCCTGGCCATAAATATGAATTTTCTTGTAAGATCACTCAAGCTCAATCAAGGCAACAAGTTAAGATTTCAGCCAAACAATATAACCTCCCTCAATTATGGGAAGGACTTACATGGTTAACACCAGGGTATGGACATTTAAGTTTAAAGGCTCTCTTACGTTGGAAAAAAATTAAACTAGACTAAAGAGAACCAATTTAATAACACAATGAATTTTGGCTGGGTGTCTTATAAACAATGCCTGTATAATGTCTTCCTTAATGGTAAGGATTGGTACAAAACAGACTAAGTCAGATGACCTGGGGATACACTGAGCTGCACCTAATGGAAGTTTTTGGCTTAAATTCTTACTTCTGACCTTACTAATACTGCTAATACTATTTGCACTTTGCCTGTTTTACAAAATTGTTTCTTGCATTACCAAATGTGTGACTGAGCCGCTGATAAAATAATGACTAGGCAACTTGAAACATTAGACCAGATATATACTTCTGTATGAGCCCAGTAATTGTACTAGTGCAACTCTAGATATGGAAAGAAGCAAGAAGAGGGAATATTTTCCGGGATCATAACAGACTAGTAAGACAGGTGATTCAGAGAATTTTGACTATAAACAGGGCCTGATCCCTGTTAACACTTCTGAGGGGCACGTCAACAGAATCCTCGCCTGATCTAGGAATGAGCCTTCCTAGCACCGCGGGACAAAATTGGTCATGAAGTGTCTCCCAAGATATTGTCTAATTTAGGACCAAGGGTGGGCACTGTGAACAAAAAGTACTGCAAACCATATCAGTAAACAAGGAATGCTGAAGCCACCAAGTCATCAGCCACTGCTGCCACCCCCTAGTGAAGACAAGCCTGCAGCCTGGCCTCTGTAGCCACTCACAATGGTGCCCTCTGTGGGGACCCACAGTAAGAAAGGACGGGATACTGGCCCCAGAAACCTAGGTGCTTGTCAAAGGAATGAATTCAATGAGCCCAAAGGTTTGCTTCCTCCCATACACAGAAAAGCACTAAATTCTTTAACTTGAGATGCCTGGTTTTCTTTAGATAACAAGTATCTTTTATTGTTCCAACTACCTGGTCTTTGTTGTAAACCTCCTATATATCCTAGCCCCTCCCCTACCTCTTTAGAGCAGTCCCTCAGAGCGATCTGAGAGGCTGTCATTCCGGCTTGAGTCCTCCCACCAAATAAATCATAACTCTCAACTTTCAGGTTGTGCATTTATTTCAGACGACACCAGCATTCCACTCTTTCTTGGAAGCAGCACATAGAATATTAAACACGGTGATGCATTTCTGGCACTCAGCTAGTGCTGGGCACCAATCAGGTTCTTAATATTGATTTGTGATTATGATTATGTAACCAAAAGGATCTCTCAACATCCAGAACACCCCAAATACACTGAGGTGGGGAGGGGGAACGTGTTTTCTCGTCCCTTAGCTCCACAACAATCCTGAATGGCTGCCAACAGGGAAGGTAATGTTGTTAGGCACTGCCTCTCCCTCAGAATTCAGCTTCACTTTACAGTATTCTTGCAGGTCATCCACAATGTTTCAGAGGCTAAACAGAGAAGGAGAGTGACCAGAGGGAAGTGTGGCTTCCCTTACAGTGTTCACTTAATCTGAGTCACCTGAGGAAAAAGCTGGGCTTTGGTGACCAAGGAATGAAAGGGTCCCACTCGCTTTGAACTGATTGGCTCTTCTCTTTTGAGCTTGGCCATCTTTACTCCTGAGCCCCCGCGCTTCTGCTGGCTTTCTCTTAAGCACAGTAGGAAACCAGCCTAAAGAGATCCAATTACCACACAGCACTTCTTGCTTCAGAAGCCTTCTCTTCACATACAAGTATCTCAGAAATCTGCAGTCAGGAGATTTGTACTTTATAGGTTGACATATAGCTTCGAAATTCTTGTAATCCTCCCCATAAAGTTTGGGTCCAAACAGTGCTCTCCCGACACGTTTGTCATCACCTTGTGACATGTTGACCTGTGTCCTACCTACACACAAAACAGTAACATCCAACATTCATTGCACAACACGCCAGGCACCATTCTAAGAGTTTTAGGTGGATTTTTACATTTAACCTGTAATAACTCCCATTAGGAAGGTACACTTAGTCTACCCATTTCGTGGAGGGGAACACCAAGGCACAGAGTTTAGTTGGTAACATGCCCTAGGTCACACATGAATAAGTGACAGCTGAGATTCAACCCCAGGTAGTCTGGCTCAAGAACCTGCCTGCCTAGCACTCACTCCCCTGCCTCTGACGCTGTGGGCAAGTGGCTGGAAATGGAGAATCACAGGGGAGTCAAAGGCAACTGCTTTTTAAAACTGACACCACTTCCCTCTGCCTTCAATCACAGCGCTCTGAATCACAACTCCTGGCAGCTTAGCAGCTGGAAATGGGATCCACAGCAGCCTCCCAGCCTCTGTGCAGACAGAATGAGCTTCCTGGGGCCTCTTCCAAGAGCCTCTATGCAGTTCCTTGTAAAATGGCTTCCTGGATGAGGAGGGAGAGGTGTTGAGAGTCTAGAAAAGTGGGGAAGCAGGGAGCCCTGATATCAAATGTCACCAAGGTAGCCCTCTAAGACCAGACGGGGTTGGACACAGCCTCTCTGAATAGCACTAGTGTGCCCTTCATCTCTCTGCCTTCAATACTACTTTGCTGACCCTAACATATGTATTATTACCTATTACTGTGTTTTATCTCTAGAACCAGCACTCACGTTGTTACTGAATGCAAGTTCATGTGCCTGACACACCAAAAATACTGGAAGGTCAGAGTTCAGAGCAGAGAAAGGTTTATTGCAGGGCTGAGCAAGGAGAATGGCTGGCTTATGCCCCACCCCAACCACAACTCTGCAGAGTCTCAGCAGAGCCTTTTCAAAGGCCAGATGAGGGAGGGGCGTCCCAGGGTATGTGATCAGCTTGTGCACAATTCTGATTGGTTGATGATGATCAATGGTTGATGGTGATCAATCTTTAGGTTACAGAAGGTCTGGGGCTATGTGCTCATGATCATCAAGTAATTAGTATCTTACATTTGGTGGTGGTTTTTAGGATCTGAAAAACTCAGGAAATACGCACAAGCTACTATTACCTGGGTACTTCAGAGAGGAGCTACAACAGGATGTGGGGGAGGGGTCATAAAAGAACCCACAGGGTCCTGCTTGGTTACAATTTCCCCCTTTTCTTTGATAGTCCTCAATCTTGAGGAGAACAAGGGATGGACAATAAGTTAATCATAAACTCAGCAGAGGAACTCGATTCTATCTCCAATCCTGCTTTGTCCCTCCCTGCATCTTTCAGGGAACAGGGCAATGACTGCTCTGGCTACTTCCTGCTGATATGGGGTGTAATTCTACCCTGATTTGGGGAATGGACACTGACTTGGAAATATTCCCGAGTTCCAAGTCCTAGATCTGAGTCTTGTATGATTAAGATCTCATTCCCTGAGAAATTCAGGAGAATAATCCTAAAAACCAGTCTGGACTTGAAGACACTTTAGAGAATTTGTAGCCAATTGTATATTTTTATCTGATTAAGTTTTTACTTTTGATGTGGTATTAACACATATATGACAAGAGCTATTGGCCACTACACATTTCCTTTTTTCTGCTAACATCTGATCAAAAGCATTTTTATTGTCTAAAAATTTAATAGTTACAAGAGGAGACCTTGAGGTCATAAAGCTGCAGCTGTCATCTGCCTGCAGACACTGCTTTGAGAATGGCTGGTGGTGTCCTGAGTATGACATGGACCAGAAAATTAGTTCTCAACATACAGGAATGTGTCTGAAATCACGTCCACAATGGCCACCTAGTTTTACCCTGGATGTCTCAACCACAGCTACTCCATTTTGACTTTCAAGTGCATATCCCTCTTCAAGACCAAAGATGATGTACAGCATGTGTCCAAAAAGCCATAAAACAGGTTACTTTGGGCAGTAAAGTTTAAATCAAACCATGCATAAGCCAGAATGACTTCTTCCCCATCCCTCAGTATGTGCAGATTTTCCCATCATTTTCCCTTTTGATTACAAATCTTTCAATAGAAATACTGATATTCAAAATATCTGTCCATTGATGCTGGGGTGGTAGCTCTCACCCCAGGTTCAAATCATGACCCTCACTGCTAGGCCCCCTTTGTATCTGCCTAGTTATCCACATTGGGGGAAACTAATCAGATATCCTAAACAGGCTCAGAGGTATGCTAATGGGGCAACACTTTTTAGGCCATACATTTTATCACTGAAATCCTAATTGTTACACAAGCATCATACATGTGCTTTTAGCAAGACTTAAAGCAAGCATTGTTATACCTCAGGAGTATTTATACTCTGCGACAAGTCCATTAGAGAATTCTCTATCTTTCCTAAACATTGGGGCAATATTGATAGGGAGACAAATATTTGGTAAACAGTTCAATTAGAAAACATAGATCAAAAGCCAGTAATACTTCAGACAACCAAAAAACTATAACCACATTCATCAGTTCACTCAATCCTACGCCATCAATCCCCTTTAACAACAGCTTTATGAAATCAGAGTTTTCACTAGGCTTTTTAAATATGTTGCCCAGTTCAGCAGCATGGTCCACAAGAAGCCTGCACTTGTCACAAAGTTCCCCCTTTGAATCCTCCTGAAGACGAAGCAGCCCTGCAAAGCATCACCCCAACTGTCCACGAATGACAGAAAACCCAAAAAGACAAGACAAAAGATCCCATCACATACCCTTGACAGAGAAGCTCAATCAACCTGCTGTGATGCACAGCGTTCCAGGACAACCACCAGCAGCATGACTGACAGCATGATAGCAGGACACGTCCAAACCCCAGAAACTCTACACGGCTTCTAGAAGATTATCCACATTAACGGCATGTATCCATATACCATATCATCTGAGGAGGCTTATCACTCATTGACAGTGCTTCCCATGTAATTTACATATACCAACAATCCTAGTTAATTTACTGTTTTTCTCGGGGATGTCTCAGGGGCCCTCTGAAGCATCCCAAAGTTAGCTGAAGTCAAAAGAACTTTAACCAGAATTTCACAGGAAGTTTGCCAAAAATATCAAACAGTTTCATACAATCTGTTATCAGAAGCATTCTAAGTAAACTTGTTCTCTTAACGGAGAAGAACCAAATCTAGTCCTACACCAGCCTACTTTTAATAACAAAATCCATTCACTGAGTTACATGTAATCTAACCTCAGCCCGAACATGCACAAAACTTCTTTTTAGGGCTCCCTTTTCACAAACCCTCCACAACCTTCTTGTATCCACCCCTAGTCTGTTTCCCATCCAGAAACAATCAGCTCCGGCACCAAATCACCAAATCTTTCTTCTCCCTTAACAAAATGCAACTCCATTCCTCATGCCTTTCTTCACTCAAAACATATATCCTGCTTTCATACTGTATACTGCGATGTTTCCCTTCTTATTCTTAGCAGCTTTAATGTTTAAATTAGAATCCTCAACTCTTAAAAACCTTAATTTCTAGTGAAAACCAAGAAGCAAGCAACTATGAACTGTCCCTATACTAGCATTCTGCAGATTGGCAAACAAATACCAGTAAGAACTTTCTAAAAACATGTCTATTTATAGAAAATATCTCAGGGTGACACCAAACACTTCCATCAATAGTCCTAAATACTATAGCTTCTCTGCAAAGGGAAGCCAATGCTCAGCAATGAATGCCTCAGTATCTTATTCCATTTGGGAAAGACCCAAGCATTCAACAAACCACCATCATTCAACCCAATCCAGCACAACGCCAACATTTCAAGCTACCGAGTATCTGGAGAGATCATTTCCCAGTAGACATTCCTAAAACACAATCATTCCCAAGGAGTTCACCCAAAAGCTCCCATCTCACTTGAATTTAATTCACTTTACAAGAATTTCATCACACCAAGATAATTTTTTCTTTCTGCTGACAAATTCTGCAACAGAAACATGAACTTATTGACCTTCAGTAAACTTAGGTCCAATAAAATGACATGTCTGTATTGATTATACCAACAAGCTTAAGCTAGCTTTAATATCAAATATTAACTCAATATTGAATACTTCTCAGATCACGTGTACCCCAAATCCATTCTGTTCAGCTTCTTTCATACTTAGAAGTATTTAAGTGCTTACTTTCAAGTCAATTAAAGTTAACTTTTTTACACAAAGAACCAGATTTCAGTTTTTTCACTTGAATTTTTTTTTAAATCTTTTTTTCTTGAGAGCCCAGGTAGATCATTTATCTCTCAAAAGCACAAGAAGAGAAATGCAAATTCCTCCTCTAACTACTTTTTACAAAACCTAATTATCTTGGCTATTTTCAGGGTTTTTTTTTTTTTTCAGTTCACAAATATCTGCTAGACTATACACCCACACCCACAAAATTCACTCACATTCACATGCCTCACTTTCAGTGAAACTAGGAAGAGAGAACAGGATTTGTACTCAGGTACGAGAGATGCTTTCTTTCTCTCTCACACACATCGCCTACTCCTCCGCCCCAGGTAAAAGCCAAATTGCAAAAGGCCCACTTTGATATAGTAGCAGAGCCGGTAGGGGCCATTGTACTCCAGCTCTCAGGGAGTACTGAGCCCACACAATGTTACAATAAAAAAAAATATATCATTTTCTTTCATTTACGGGAGCACAACTGACAATCTCCCAGTTTTGCAAAATATGCCCTAGGGGGACTGTAGGATGGGACAGAGCCCTGATCATCCATACTTAATTATTCACAGCCAGTGTTACAAGGATCAAGCAAACAATTCAAAACAGTCTCTCAGGGTCACAGTTCCCTAGCTCTAAAAAAGAGAACCCCAACCAATGCCCCATCAGAGATGAAGCTGAGTGAATGACCAAGGCTAGTCCTAAAAGGGAAAATCCCAACCAAAGGCAAAGTCAACACAAAAGGGAAGGAGATTCTGGTGTCTTCACACGTGAGCCCCATTACTCACCAAAGGCCTCTCAAATGCAACTATTGATACACACACGCACACAGACCTACAAACAAAAGATCAGATGAGGCGTAGCCCCCAAATTCCACTTCTACTCCCAAACGGAGGCTTCCAACCTGGCTCCTGAAGGAGAGCTGACCCAGAGTTGCTCTCAGTGAGCCCAGAACAGCTCACTTACCAGAAGGGAGCAAGCCCAGGTGGAGTGCGTAGAACCTTTCCATCCTGTGCAAGCCACAGCGGTTCACCTCAAAATACGCACAAACACACAAATAACAAGAAACCAACAGTTGCACAGGCCATCAGAGGAGATGAAGTCTAAAATTTTACTTCCACTGTCAGACAAGAGGCCTCCAAACAGATCAGCCCAGCTCTTGAAAAAGAGTAGACCCCGAGTGGCTCCCAATGAGCCCAGAACAGCTCACTTCCCATAAGCCAAGATGAAGTGGAGAGAATTCCCAGTCTGCATGAGCTGGAGTGACTCACCCCCAGGCGACATCGAATGTAGACAGCCTGTAGACCACAGCACCTGAGCCCGAAGTTTCCAAACAGCCTCAAGCGGGTCCGCCAGAAGTTTCTGGACTCCAAACAGCCTCAAGCCGGGGCGGCTGGCGCCAGCCAGGGAGAGTTCCTCCCAGTTCCCGGGAGCGAAGAGAGCTGGGGTGGCCGCTGGGGCCCGGGGAAGGGGAGGCGCCCAGCTGGGGTGGACCTGCCATAAGCACAGATCTTTGGGCTGGCTTGGCTAAAATTGTTACCAAATGCAATTTCTTGCACTCAACCCACAGTGAGGCCAAAAAAATACCGAAACATCGGAGTTCGGAGCAGAGAAAGGTTTACTGCAGGAGAACTGCGACTGAGGCCTAAAAAACTCCAAACTACCCTGAAGGGTTTCAGCCAAGCCTTTTTAAAGACCAGCTGAGGGCGGGGTGTCCCAGGATATGTGATCAGCTGTGCACAATTCTGTGATTGGTTGATGGTGATCAATCCTTAGGTGCCAGAAGGTCTGGGGCCCACGTGCTCATGTTCATCAAGTAGTTAATTTCTTCCACTTGGTGGTGGTTTTGAGCATCTGAAAAACTCAAGTAGTATGTGTGAGATACTAGTATCTGGGTACTTGAGAGAGGAGCTACAGCAGAGGATATGGGGGAGGGTCTGCCTCAGGAAGGCAGCGTAGGGTCCTGCTCACTCGGTTACAAAATTAGCCAAACAAAACAAGCTGCAATTATTTTCCCTAATGACCATTTCAGAATCCCCAGCAGATTACCCCACATGTCAGAAGAAAATGAGATAAAGTCAGGAGGATGAATGTGGGTACGTGGGGAGTGGAACACATCCAGAGGCTCCCGTTCTGGCAAGTCTGCTACAACTGAAAAGCTCCCTGGCCTTTGGCACTGAATGGCCTTTATGTTAGCAGAGGTTAACGGGTAAACTCATTCCCAGAGAAAGCTGCTCCAAGAAGCCACACTCCAACTGGCAAGCGTGAAGACAGCTGTCAGTTTTATAAGTTGGGATGTCTGTAAATTGGAACACGCACTGCCATGTGGCTCATCCGTGCTTGTGGTCTAATGAAGCAGAACATCTATCCTTTCAGAATTCCTGCTAAACAGACGTGAACAGGGTGTAGCTCAATGGTACAGTGTGTGCTTTGCATGCACAAGGTCCTGGGTTCAATCCCCAGGACTTCCAGTAAGGACAACAACAAAAAAGAAGTGGGCCTCAGTGTTTTCCAAGGCAGAGGTGGCAGGGCGTGACCCCATGCACGCTGGTTCCTCCTAAAAGACACCAATCAAGAGAGGCAGAGCTCAACTTAGACTGAGACATGGAATTTTCTTCCCCTCATTAAAATAATCAGAAACAAGCGTGTAATAACGTTGTGCTTTCAACGTGGTGCCCCACAGCCACCGTATCTAGTAGGAGCTGCTGTTCCTTCTCCAAGCAGTTGTCTCTGGCACATGTGAAATTGATGCTGTATATCTCTTTTGATGGGTAACTCAATCTCAGAATATTCCAGTGAGTTTAAAGACCCCTGGCTAGGGAAATAGCATGCACTAATTTGTAATCCATTTATATTCGAATTTCCTC
The DNA here is from genome assembly GCF_048564905.1 of Vicugna pacos. Taxonomy (NCBI): domain Eukaryota; kingdom Metazoa; phylum Chordata; class Mammalia; order Artiodactyla; family Camelidae; genus Vicugna; species Vicugna pacos. The sequence goes on along the minus strand of NC_132991.1, from coordinate 42,327,836 downwards.
TCAGTGTGCAGAAGGAGGTCAATAAATTTTCATTAGTAATAAAGAAGACCAACCAATAAGTTAAAGACCAACATTTGCCTGAGATTTAAAAATTAATTATATTTTTGAAAGAAAGGAGAGATGGAAAATATGTAGTATCAGATGCCATGTTTTAGAGCACAAATTATACTGTAAGTGATCAGGTAATCAATTTTAGAGTGCCCTGTGCTAATAAAAGTAAGATGATCAACAGTGATAAAAAATGAAAACTGTAGCTGGACCCTGTGTCTAGGAGGAATTAATTAAAATTGAACTAAAGTTCCCTGAAGCTTGAAAACAGCAGGTGACAGAGCCCTCCCTTCATTATAAATTAAGAAGTTACTTTAGTGATCTGACAGTCTGTGACCTCACACCCCCATCTCTGGCCTCCTACTTTATATCAGAAACAGCTTCTTGGGACCTGCTATGTCAGCATTTTCCACCCAAACTTTATCAATTTGACTTTTGAAAGATGGTCCCAAGCTCATCTGACAAGCTGGATTTAAAAGCGACTTATTCACAATTTGAAGACATTTGTTACACGGTAGCTCTGGTTTTTGAGTGGTTGGGCTCTCTGGCAACATCCGTCATTCCCCATGTCCTAAATTCTGGCTCCTGTAACGCAGTAAGGACAGGCGCCGAGGGTGGAGGAGAGCCGGGGACGCCCTGCCTGGGTGTCCAGGCCGCGGTCCGCGAGCCGCCGCTCACCTCCCGCCCAGCGACGCCGGCCCGGGTAGCACTTCAGAGCCTCTGTGTCCTGAACTGAGGGAGTTTCTGTGCGTGGGGATGTGTAGTGGAGAAGTCGAGTAAAATGGATGAGGCCAGGTTTTTAAACTTTTCAGCTCGGAAACAAGATTTTATACAGAATCCCCCCATATCGTATAGATACCGTGTTCTGAATAAGCGAGAACGGGCGTGACGGGGGAGCTGAGCCCCGCCCACTCCACCGCCTCCCAGCCCCCAGCGTGGCCCCGAGGGCTCCCCGCAGAGCCCTGTGCCGCCAGGTTTGAAAGCCACTGAACCCGAAGGCCACTGGTGTCCCTCCCCATAGAAAACCCAAAGACTGACGGGAGCCGGACCAGGACCCCCGAGCGTGTTGGGACTCCCACAGCAGTGCTCCCAACTGCCGGCCCACTCCGAAGACACCCTACACCCAGCCTGGGTAAAGCTGAGTAGAAATCAAAATGTATCATTTTTCCCATGGCCCTGTCTGTAAATTAGAGGTGGATGAGGGTACTTTCACACTGCATCAGGTTGTGAGAATTTAAGTAAAGGAGACCAAGTATAAGACATATCAAATGCAGTGCCTGATCTACAGACAGTGCCAGACAAATGGTCTCTTCTGTGATTTTATTATTCTTTTCTAGCTTTTGTTCAAAATAATGTTCTATACACTATGTAGGTAAGTTTCTTTGACACACCCATTTATTCCTCCTCCTAAATAGCCTAACTTAAACTTCTTAAAAGTTGTGAGTGCCTGAAGGCCCAGAGTCACTCGTACATGAATACATTCATTCACTCGGTGAACATCTGCTGAATGCCTGCTCTGTACCAGGCTCTGTGCTAGTCACGTGGGACACCAAGCTCCTCAAGAATTTCAGCCTCCAGTGGGGATAGACAAGTGAACAGAAAGTAACAGCGAAGGAGAGTAGAGCCATACATAGCAAAGGTAAGCACTAGACCTGCACATCTCTGAGGAGCCTTCTTCTGAGACTGGGGACTGGAGTCAAGGAAGGGCCACCAGAGTTGGGTGACTGAGTCTTGAGGAATGCACTGAGTGGAGGCTGGCGATGACAGTGAAGAAGTCCACAAGACAGAGGAGACAGCAGGTACAAATGCTGGGATCCATGATGACAGTTCGGAGGGGAGGCAAGGACTCATGGAGGTGACTGCAGGTGGCTCTTTAAGCAGTGACTATGAGTGAGATGGAGAGATGTGGGGGTCAAGGGGAGGTGAAGAGCGACAAGCCGGGGAGGAAGGCAGGGCCCACATCTTAAAGTTCCTTTTAAGAGATACTACGAGCGCTGAATTTTATATTAAAGGTCATGGGAGTCTTTGAAGGGTCTTAAACAGGGTCCTGGCCACAAAGTGGAAGATGCATTAGATGCTCCCTAGTTGAGGCAACTTGCCTGGATTAGAAAAAGGAGATCCTCTGAAGGGACATAGCTCTGAGCCTGGATACCAGACTTGATGGATGAAGAGTGGATTCGATTTCCGCCTTCACTCAGCCCGTCAGCCAGGTGCCTTGTGCAGTACACAGACTGCACAGCTACAAGGCAGTATCCCAGACAGAAGGACAGGTTAGGAGATTCTTGTCAGAGCAACGGCACAGGCCATGAAATGAAAAGAAAGCTGAAGGTGTAAGAGGTGTTTGGAAGAGAGAAATATGCAGTCCTGGTCATGAGCTGAGACAGAAGAAGGGGTCATGGGTGGTTACTAAGTACTGGGCTTCGTTGGGTGGACAAAGGTCCCAGCCATCACAATAAAAATCTAGAAGGGTACCAGCTTTGGGGAAAAGCTGATCAGCTCTGTTTTGTGGTTTCATGGGACATTTCTAGCTGGAAATGTCCAACAGACTGCTGGATATATGGTTTGAAGTACAGGTAAGACATATCGTCTAGTAATATACACATGGGAGTCATCAACATGCAAAAAAGAGCTGAAATTATGGGAAGTAAGATCACCAGGCTATTGGTAGAGCAGAGAAGGTGAGGGTTTATTAAAGATTTCCTTTCAAACATCTATTCTTTTGTTGACAGCATATGCAATGAATTATAGATGGAACAATGACCAACTACGCTTCCTTCTTTGTTTTTTTCTTTTCTTTTCTTTTTTAATTAAAAAAGTTATGTCTGCAGTGGTGGTACTTGCCATTTGAAAATCTGGTCTGAAGTTTCCTTAGAGAGGAAAAATTGATTTTTCCTATCAAAGCCTGTTTAAACACTAGCTGTGAGGGTGCGGGTACCCAAACACTCAGAGATAGTTTCTGAAAATGTGCCTTTGTCTTTTTGAATCTGATCTGTGATTATGATGAAGTGAACCGGATGACTTTGGCATTAGGCATCTTAGGAGCTGCTGTGTGTTTCTGGCTAAATCTGAATTGTTACTACAAAAAAGGAAACTGAAGCAACTAATTGGATAAAAGAAGCTAAGCACAACCCTGAATTGAAGAATTTCCAGGCAAACTGGTGTTTCAATAGCAACACTTTTCGATCACCCAATTAGAACAAATGCAAGAAGGCAGCTGAGCTTGGAAATAAAACATGATTTGGCCTCAAAGCTTGACTGGGATGCAGTCTCTTGGAGCCACGAGCTAATACAGAAGTGTTGAGCGGAACCACATTCCAATGGATTCAAGATGTCTGGAATTGTAAATATCCCAGGACAGTAAGACTTTGTTCTAATAATGTAGGTGTAATAATAAGAAAATAAACACTTAACTAGCTTTCATTTACTTATTCATTCAATCTACAGGTATTTACTGAATGTATTTTATGTGGCAGGTACCCTTAATTCAAAGAAGCCCCATATGCCCCTCACTAAATCTCTCATTATGCTGGCTACTGGATTTGCCTTTATGATTTTCTATGCATTAACCTCAGTGGAAATGCCTGCTCTTAGAGAGTACCCTTTTACTTGTCCAACGGAGTTTCCCATTACCTGTTTATACTCTAAATAATATGATAGCTTCTTTCAAAGAGTACTGACTTTCCAGGTATTTTTCTAATACAAGGGAACAGTATCATTGATTCATATGCAATAAGCCTACCCATTTAAGAGGAAAATATACCCAGGGTTCCTGTCTGCATAACTAGTAGGAAACAGTTCTTTATTACTTGTATATCTAGGGAAATAATTACTGATTTCACAGAAGGGGAAGACGGAGGCGAGTGTAATGCCAGCTCAGTTGTGACCATTCATCCTTTGATATGGTAACTATGTTCTCAAAGCTCAAACACCTTGTAGGAAGAGGGAGTGACTTCAGAATCACTCCCCAAGGGGAAAAAATGACCCAATCTTGGCAAGGGAGGTGGCCTCAGTCTTTGCCAGCTGACATGTGGGGAAACAGCTGGTGAAAAAAAAGCACATAATGTGCCACATAGATTAGTGGAGAGTTCATGTCCATTAGAAAACAGTTCTCGCCAGACATGTGCTCTTTTAGTGTGGCTGAACATCCTTCAGGTTAACTACATGATCAAACAGCTGAGCAAGAGGAAGAAAGCCTCAAGCTCAAGTGTGAGGAGACACTGCCAAGTGCACATGTCTCGGGAATGAACATAAAGCGACTCACACAAGGCATCTTGGTTAAGGGGAAATGATTTAACTGTAAGAGGGTAGCTTTACAAGTTGTTCAGGAAACCATCAATTGCATAAACGACCTAATATCTGGCATAATTTTTTTGACCTGGGTAAACCTTTAGCCCCCCCTTTCTGTATTCATGCTATGCAGTTTTTATCCCAGAGACGTGCACGTGGTTTTGCTAGCCAGCTGTATTCTTTAGATTTTCAAATTCTGAATTCTGCTCCATGAGGAGGGAAAACCACGAGGGGAGGTTATCTTTAGCTACCCAAGTGTTTCTCCTTCCTTGGAGCTCATTTGACATTCTAGAACATGTCGGTGGACAGTTTTGCACATTAATAGGTCTGGGACAGAAGGAAACAATGTCAAGAGAAACACAGGTAAGAAATGAAGGTTCTGACTTGTACATAAAGTAGGTACGTCTGTGGCAGGGCGGAGATGTGGAGTGACTTGGACAAGGGAGAAACAATAAGGCTAGTTTGGAGAAGTAATTCCCCCAAATACGTTCAGTTCTTCATTGAGTCTGTTTACCCGGCATTATTTATCACCTCCTTTCCATCTTCACAGCTCTCTACCCAGCTAGCTTTGAACCTGGAGACACCAAATAATCAAGGCCCCGCTGACTGCAACCCAGCTCACTTGTATGGCTACTCTGTATATAGATTCTTCCTGATCTGCAGGAAGGAGATGCTTTCTAACCTAGGTAATGGGTTGAATTTGTATAATAGTTACTTGGTCTTATTTTAAATCACTTCCTTTGAGATGGATAGAAATATTTTCTCATAGAAAAAATTCCCTCCTAGATGGGTCCTCCCTCTTCTTTTCATAGAATCAAAGCAATTTGGCTCTTAAGATAAAAGTCACTTCTGATTTAAATCTTTTTTCTTTTTGACTATAAAAACGAATATATATATGTATATGCATGACTGGGACATTGTGCTGTACACCAGAAATTGACACGTTGTAACTGACGGTACTTCAATAAAAAAAAATTTTTTTTTTGACTTCACTTGACAAACCTGGTTATTTTCTTTAGAAAAATATGCTTGAATAGATAAACAACAGGGTCCTACTGTACAGCACAGGGAACTATATTCAATAGCTTGTAATAACCTATCATGAAAGAGAATACATATATATGTATGACTGAATCACTATGCTGTACAGCAGAAGCTAACACAGCACTGTAAATCAACTATACTTCAATTTTAAAAAAAGAAAGAAAAAAAAAGTCTGTTTGAGCTCTCTATCTTTCCTTGGCCTCATTCACTGGTCCTGACAGAGCTAAGGTTTTCCTTTGCTTCTGACCTACTAACACAACATGCAATAGACTCCGGCATCTTTGTTCTTACAGCACACATTCCATATTTTACATCTGAAATGGGGTCTTTTAAAAGAAAGAACAATCTCTTCTGAAGGTCTCTTTAGAGTCTCTCACAGAGCTGCCTAGACATAGGGAAACAGCCAAGAAACCCTTTATGGCCCAATTCAGTCCTCAGGTTCTCTAGTTTTAAGCAGGAATTTTTGTAACTTTCTTGACTGGATTGAGTGTGCTCATCTCAGCACAGCTTTACACATGATCACACCTAGTATTAAGAGAAGATGATACTGAAAATCGTGACTTCTCATTCATCCATGCATTTGGTCAACAGACATTTCCTGAAGAGGTCAAAAAGCCAGGCTCCAAGAGCTCGGCACACAGAGCACTGCCCTCGCAGGGGGGACTGCCATCAGCGTGAGGAGTGGGATGACAGGCTTATGTGTCAGGTACACTGGGGGGGCCAGGAGGGGGTGATAAACTCGGTCCCAGGAATCCGAAGGAACTGGACCAAGCCTTCCCAAGCAGAATCACTCCCAGTTGTTTCCTGATTTTTATAGCACCCAAGTGTTAAATGTGCAATCTCAGAGAATCACTCTTCAAACCAATTTCTCAACTGCCAAAATATAGCACTGTGCTCTAGAAAGTAGGATAGCTCTAACCACTCCTCCAGTCACGTCACTCCCAGCAGCTCAGGAGGAGGCACAGCTGAGTGCAAACATGCGTTTTGTACCTTTGCTGAAGAATGGATGTGACCTGCTTGCAGAAATCTTCTCCATTTTGGGAAAACTCCTTTAGGTTCTTGTAAACCTTATTATACTGAAAAAGAAAAGATGCATCAAAGGATTAGCACTTCCAAAGACTGGACTCCTGTGAACACCGAACGCTGCTGTACTGACGACTGTCAACGCCAGTGATCGCTCCATCAGTTCTTAAAGATGAAGTCTCTTCTGCCTGGATGTGAAAGATCCTGGGGAACCCTTCTCAAAAATAAAGCTGGTCTGTCTGTCTCTTCCTAGGCCAAACGCAAACAATTCAGCAGTGGGGTGCATTTGGAATCTGACTTCCTGTCACCCCTATTAGTCTCAGGAAGGCTAAAAGTACATTCTGAAATACACTGCATATTCATTTTGTGTCTCCCCCACAAATTCCAAAATAATATTCCTGGACCTCATGACAAACCCTGAATCATTCAAGTATTTCTTGGCTGAGATGGGAAAATGTAAGCGGATAATGTGTTAATAAAACTTCTCCTAGCCCCCTCTAGATCTCATTTAACTCTAGTAAAAGAAATGTTATAATAATGAGTTGAACATTCTGGATGAACCAAACATTTATAAATTTATAAATCATTTTTATACATTTATTTTTCTATGAATTTAGCCTGCAGACACAAAAATTTCAATCGAAAGATTCTGTCATGTGCTTTAGAACTCCACAATGTTATTCTGAAAATTGTATCGGTAAAGGTAGACATTGATGACGATTGATTTTAAATGCCTGGATGGAGAGGGTATATGTCACTTGATTCTGCTGCTTTCCTGACACAGAGCAGGTGAGTGAGGCGATGGGGTCTCAAACACACACTGTCTCTGTGTTTCCAATCTGGGAGATGCGATAGCCAATTGCATTTTTTCAAAATGAGATTTTATATAAGAGGATGCAAATTCTGTGTAGACTGAGTGCCATGCTGTAGCCCTTTGCTCATAAAATGACCCAGCCCCTTCCAGCCCTCAAATGTCTCTGGCATTCGGCTGGTCACCGTGTTGAGAAAGGGAAGGGACGGGAACTCACACTTCCTGAGCACCTGCTATGTGGCAGGCATGTTGCCATACGTGGACCCTCGGGGCCCAGGCAACCTTTCAGTTGTCACAGCAGCACGTGGTGTACAGGGCTAGCAGAGCCACAGAGGACATAGGGCACAGAGGAAGAAAGACCTAAAGAAATGACCTAATCCAGGCCCCTACCTTCAGGGGTGGAACCAACCCAGACCTAGGATGTAAAGACAATCCTATAGACACCAAATCCTTTTATTTTTATGCAGTAGTTTAACTTTCCCCTGAGTTGAACACAGAAAGCCAGGGAGGATTTGGTGACACACGGTAGTCGCAAACAACTTCACTGAAACGATGACAAGAGCTCAAGCACAAAGGTCTTTAGAAGGACACTGTTAATCCTAAAGCGAGGCTGGCAAAGTCACGTGTCTGCAGGCACCCTCCAGGCGCCCAGAAGAGGGAGGAGCAGGGTGGGGACAGGGAGCTGGAGGGACAGCTACCACAAGAGCTTGGAACTACCGACCAGCTTTTTTGTCCAAAAAAGCTGAAATGAGGATTGGTATCTAACATACAACTGCAGCCAACAATTCACAAAATTTTAAGCCAAGCGAGCAAAATGCACCTGTAAGTACAGTCCAGGTGTAACCTCTGTCAGGAAGGACCAATTCTCCTCTGAGTTGTGAGAGTAAAATCAGTATCTGGCAACCAAGCTTTCTCATTTTTATTGCTATGAGCATAACCTGCCATCGATGAATGACATAATACTTTAAGTCTCCTTCCTCCCCTTACAAGTGCAATGGGAGAGTTTGGTCAGCATTTTTTAATTGTTTAGCTTTTTTGTGTACTCCTGTTACCCAAACATTTTCACTAAATTCTCCCTTAAGCCTTTTATTTTCTTCCCATGACACTGAATAGCATCCATTAAAACACACCTAGGTATCATGGGAAGAAAATAGAGAATGATTAGCAGGAATGAAGTCATCTCCCAGCCTCTCTCACCCTTGAGTGTAGCCATGTGACTAAATGCTTCCCAAATTGGTATGGGTGGAAAGTTTTGTGTTGGGTTTCAGTGAAAGTTCCTTCCTCCTCTTTCCTGAAACCAGGACTTAGAAATGACAGCTGATGCTGTCAGGTGGTTGTGAGGATGGACACCATGTGCTAAGATCTTAGAGCAGAAGGAGAGAAAGAGCTGGGTCCCTGATGCCCTGGGGGCCACCACACAAGCCCCCAACTCTCTACGTGTAGACTTATTTTATGTAAAAGAGAATAGGTTTTTTTTAAAAGCCACTCATTTTGGATTTTTAAAACATGCAGCTAACATAATTCTAACTCATATAGAGTCTTTTAACTTTTTATTTTAAATTATGAGACATTTTTATGTTTCATAAAGTAATAATGAAATACTACCTAAGTGAGTTACAGAGATACTGACACTTTTCTTCCACTCTCTTTTTAAACAACAATTTTTTCTTTTTCAAAATTTCTTTGACTATTTTGGGGCATTTTTTCTTCTATATGAACATTTATCTAATTACCATCTAAAAAAAATCCCTGTTGAGATCCTAATTGGAATTGCATTACATTTATATATCTCAATTTGAGGAAATTAACTTTTTTATGGTATTTAGACTTCCCATCCAAGGACATAGAAAGTCTTTTCATTTCGTTCAAATCTTATTTTATGTTCAATAAAATTTTATGATTTTCTTTATAGGTCCTTTTGCATTCTTATTTGATTTATTTAGAAATATCTCACAGAATTACACAGTATTAAGCTGTGTATTTTTAAATAGTGTCCTATCTGTTTCTCTCTCCAGCTCACACCAAAGCAGAAACAAAGACCCACCAAAAACATTAGGGGCCATGTGCAGGAAAGAAAGATTTGAATGCACGCCTGAAAAGTGAATTTTTCTGCTCTCAAACACTATAAGGCTGGGGCGGGGAGAAGACAAAGCAGAGAGATGGCTGGAGGGATTGAGTCTTTGGAGCATAAGGGAGGAGAAGAAACTCCCATCAGGACAAGCAGGAGTGGAGGGAGGGGACTCTGAGGTGAGCTGTCTTAAGGCATAGATCCCCCGCTGCCCATCATTACCAGAGGTGGTGATCTGTGTCCAACAGTCCCAGGGAAAGAACAGGGGAGCTCAGACTCCATGTGTGAGGATGGGGACAGGCAGGGGAAACCTTGCCTCTAACCAAAGCGGAAGTAAGCAGAATCAGCTGAAAAATTTTTCCCTGTCCCGAGGCTGCAGATGCCAACGCATTTCCCAAACTTATCTAGCCATCAGAACTCTCCAAGACCCATTTAAAAAATATTATCTCTAGAGGACTAGTTCCCGGGAAGCCAGACAGCTCCGAAAGTTCATAAACCAATGTTCAAAACTCAGTTGTCTTAAGAGGAGAGGAGGGTGAGCTGTGGCAATGTGGAGACCGCCTGTCTTTTCCCAAGGCATTCAGATGCAACTTTCTAAAGCAAGAGTCTACTCCAACCAAGCACATCTTACGGCTTCAACTGCCCCTGGGGCTGCAGTTTTAGATTTTGGAAGTTTTCTGGTCATTGAATAGGCTAGTACTTCCTAACTTTTTCTCACATCGTGGTACATGTAGATGATGATATTGGTACTTGAACAAGGTGGGAAATGGACACATTTTTTCAAGGCAGAGGCAACTTGCCCATGACCTCTGCCTCCCAGGCACACCTTGCTGTGATCCATTCCCCAAACCCCAGTGTGCCCAGGTACAACAAGTCAGCAAGTTCTTCAAAACATTACATTGTTGTTAACTTAGGGATCAGATAAGAGCGGGATGTTCTGCTTATTATAGCACTGGGGAGAATCTTTATCTTTGACTTTATGTACAATACCAGACACTCCCCAACAAACTCTGATCCAGACTGAGATAAGGGTGACATCAATAAATAAGAGAGTGGCTAAGAATACTTCCATTATTTCAGTGTATCCCCTTTTTTAGATACAATGATTCTGTATCTTTCATCTTATACCATCTACTCAGACTTGAAGACAAAAGCTGTGAAAAACAGACCTGCAGAAACATCAAAGCAGACCCCAGAGACCACTTCATCCAGCGTGTGTGTGTGTGTGTGTGTGTGTGTGTGTAATCAGAAAATCTTGGAACTTACCTGCTTTGACAGGATGAAATCCCTTGACCTCGGCTTAGGCTATCCCTTCCTTTCCCTCCTCTACTCCCCACCCCTCTCTCACCCACCAGAGGGGTCTCTGAAGGGATTCCATGGAGCACAATTGGGAAACCACTAAAGCCAATCCTCCTATTTTATAGTTAGGGCCCAAACAGCGAAAGATAAACCTCATTAGTTAGGGACAGAACTGTGATTAGAAATGTTAGGCGAGCAAATCAGTTAGAGACTCCATCAGAAATAAATATACTTGCACACAGCTAATCAGTATAATCACACTAAATGAACTCAGAGTGGTAGTTGCCTCTCAGTATCATGAGCAGTGCAGCTAGCTTCCTAATGTCATCAACCAGCACAGAAGGGGTTGCTTTACTCAAAGTAACGTGGAAGCTGAATTTTTGGTGTTTTCCCGTTGTTGAGCTTTGGTAGCCCTACCCTCTACCAAATATTCATTCCAGAAAAGAACCCATTATTGATCTTACATCTCCATATAAATTTATATTAACATGCTGCTCTTCCCTAGGGTCGTTAATTACTAGGAAAAAAGTTATAGATTTTCTTTTCCCTGATAAAAGGATTGCAGGCTGGTGGAGAAATAAATATGTCAGATCTTTCTGAGACTCTAAAAATTCCTTCATATAGACAACTGCTGTATACAGACATTTCCCATTCACATTAGGAAAATGTGCTTCTAAGCAAATTCTCTTGGATAAATATCATTACCGAAGAACTTAGTAACCTAGGCAATTACCACATGAAATGATTAGACAAATGTCTTGTAACAATAAAAAAAGCACTATATCAACATTGACTTGAATGATGAAGAAGGTTAAATTCAGTTATTCTAGAAAAATTCATTTTTATTCAAGGTGCAAGTCTGAAAAGGTTTTTTTCCTTCAATGATAGTCCTCATAGTGTTAAATAAACCATGATATTCCACTTAAATTTAATTACATAAGCTTTTGTTAGTTGCCTTTCACATGCCAGGAACTGTGCTACTGATTTCATGTGATGTGGTATTTCTAAGTACTGCTCTTCTAGACTAATGGATTACTGTATTTATTGTCATAGATTATGAGACACAGAACATTAAAGGTCAGTCTACTTCATCCTCTTCCTCCCCTTACTTTACAGATGAGGAAACAGAGGCCCATGAAATGTGGACCAGTCCATCACATAGCTCACTGATGCACACTGGGTGTGCTACGGGCCAAGGACATTCAAACCAGACCCAGCCTGCCTTCTTATCTCTGCAGCATCCCACAATCCCCCAGTAGCCAAAGACCACTACCCTAGCATCTTTTCTATTAGTAACAGTTAACATCCTATGACCCAGGCTGAGCCAACTGAGATGCTCAGCTTGGCATGTGAACCAGGCTGAAGGGGCAGCTCTACAATACTGTTTCAACAGCTGATGAAGTTAAGAGAAGAGGCTGACTGTGTGGACCCAGGAAAGCCTGCTTTGACAAGTCCCTACCTGGACCCATAGGAGTGAGCAAAAGCAAAACCTTGGTTATAGCTTATTATTTGCTTTTGATTTCTATGGTGGTGTTTCTTAGGAAGGTGCTACTTTTTTTTTTAATGATTAGATTATTTCATTTGGAGATAATTCCATCCTGTCTGTTTCCTTACACATGGATTTAGAAGCTAAGCTCACAGGCATTAAGGCATCAAGGCCCAGAGCCAATTCTTTTCTTTTTCAAAAACAGAACTTTAAAAAATCTTCTTCAGATAACTTCTGACGCTTCTAAGATTAGTTAAAAGCCCTGCACAGCATTTAAGCAATCTGTGCCACCCTGGTGACTGACAATTTGAGCATGGACACTAAACAGGCTCTTTGAAGTTGAATAGCCCCACTATCAGCCCATCTTGCCCACTGGAGCATGACCTAAAAGGTGTTTAAATTTTCTGCAGTCTGGTGAAATCTATTTTACTCAGAATAGTATTTTTCAAATGCATAAAACAAAATAGGATCATAAGGGAAACTAATTATATTGATATATATATTTTAAAAACATAATTTAAAATCACAATATTTTACGTGCTCTTTAATTAACATACTAAATAACAAGTCTCAAGAATTACCCAAATTTCTAAGTCCCAATGAGTGTGAGTAAACAGTATTTCTAGGTATCTGTAAACAACTGTAACGTTATATAAAAATATATGTGATTTTTATTGGTTACAAGGTCACAGACACTGCAGTAGTATTAGAGTTGGCTGCTTATATTCAAAATTGAAGGAAATTCTAAACTTCAGTTAGGAACTAACACAAATAAAGAGATCACGTTTTCCCCATCGAAGGTCACGCAGCCCATTGGTTTCTATATGTGGATCTACTGGAGTTGACCATGTTAAGAACTGGAGCTGAGCTAAGGCTTTGTGAATTAATTGTGTTTCTAGGGACTCATGAAATGGAATATTTTGCAAATGGTTAAAGCTTTGGCTTCTTTTTGGTTTCCCCGTGAAACTATCTCAGCGTTTCCCAAAGCATCTTTGCAGTCCATTCCCTTGTTTCTATTCTGTTCCCAAACTGCAGCCTCATCTTCCCACAGCATTGTTTCCCAAGCACAAACTGGGACGGCACCAGGAAATCAACTTGAACTCTTGATGAAGATGAAACAATTGCAAGCGAGCAAGGATTCCGTGACTTTAAAGGATTCCGAAACCCTGGCTGAAGGGATATCGGCCCTCTCTGGTCTCCCAGATGACCTTGGGTGGCACTGGGCCCATAGAAATGACCTTCAAGTTCGTGGACAAGGGCAGGAGTCCTCGGGGCAATGGTTCAGCATAGGCAACAGGACTCGTCAGCCTGTCAGGGAGGGAGCATTAAGCTGACAGAGATGGGGCGGTGGATTGCCTCGGGGGCTGCTCAAAAGGAAACTTTTCTCCTCATTCTGGGTCTGAAGGCAGCTTTGGGAAAGGATACTAGGCTTCCAGTTTTTTTTTTTTTTCTTTTTGAACTTAATCTGGCTTCAATTTACTATCTCATTCTTCCCTTGGTGTTGACTTTTTTCTTTGGTGACTGTGGGTGCCAAGTTTTTGCCTCCACTTCTCCCATCCTTAGGCCAAAACGTCACCCAAGTATCAATGGGGAGAAAGGAGAAGAGTTAACACATCGGTAAGAGATCAAATACAAGGAGCCAAACAAGCGAACAAAAAACAAACAAACAAAAAAAACAAACCACCACCACCACCAACAACAAATACATTGATGATGAAAGACTTTTTGAAAAGTTATCTGTGCCTACCAATGGGGAGAAATGGGGGCGGAGGAAAGCAAAGAGGGAGGTTTCACTCCTAAAATCTGGATGCAATTGTATTGTTAGTGTTTGTCTTTACATTAGACACATATTAGCTTTGTGTTTAAAAAAGTAAAAGTAAGCAGAGCTTGTCACTGCCTTGTCTTTATTTATTTATTTTTTAAAAATGTTTTGTTGTTGTTGTTTTGGGGGGGAGTAATTAGGTTTATTTATTTATTTTGATGGAGATACTGGGGATTGAACCCAGGACCCTGTGCATGCTAGGTGAATACTCTACCTCTCAGCTATACCCTCCCCCTCCTTGTCTTTGTTAATATTACCGGTCACTATGACTACATCTCATTTAGCTGGTCTGATTGCCAAACTCATTTTGTGGGACAACAGTCATAGTTTTTGTTTGTTTTTTTAAAAGGGGGCTCCTTTATTGTCATTGTTCCAAATGTACAAAAAAAAAGTAGAAAATAACCCCCAACCCAGTTCCCCCCAACCTGCACAACAATCTGCCCGACACAAATAATTTTTCCCAAAACAGCAAACAAACTCTTGGCCAGTGTCATCTTCGCTAAGCCTGCACTTTCCACAGCCCTTGAATAAACACAGATGAAACAAATGATTCTCTGTTGATCTTTTTCTTTATGGCTTCACGACAGCCCCTGCTTATCTGCTTCTCCACAATTTGTTTCGCTTTGTTTTTAATAAAATACTTGAAGGATGAATGCAACCCCTTGCCTCTGATGTAACTGGTTTTAGCTTTTGGCACGATTAATTGGGATAACACATTGACTATCCTTGACTACTTTATTTCCCCCCCCACTTCTTTATTTTAATTGCTCCTCATTTCCTAAATTACATCTCTGTTGTTGCAGCTAATGACCTCTTAATGTCTTTGGACTTTTGATCAACCTTCTATTTTTGGTACTGCTCCCAGGGCTTAAACAAACATGCTGGTAAATGTGTCCGAGAACTACAGCAGGTCGGACAGAGTGGGGAGTCTGTCCTTCCTCCCTCGGACTCGCAGTTCTTGACTCTAAATGATACAGAAAATACGAGAAAACTTTCCACCCTGACTTCATTCTTCCCATTTTGCCTGCAGATATTCTGCACGTTTGTGTGTCCACTCTATGCACAAGGTTGGCACCACTGTTATACGTTCTAAGAATATTTCCCAAACAGCTACCATCTGCATGCAAATATAATGCTACATCCACTCAAAGTTTTTCCAAGAATATGAGAATAAAAGACGACAATGACCTGCCCTGTCATTTGCTAGATAAAGAGTTCTGTTTTAAATTGAACCAAAGAAAAACCAGACTCTTGTTATCAGTGCTAATATCTAAACATGTTTGGCTTCTGAGCATTTCAAATTTCTTAAGTTAAAATCCATTAACACAAAAATCTACAACTCAGCTGCCCTCACACACAGGCACACAAAACACACCGAGCTACTCACCGAGCAGTCTGTCAGCGGGTCCCTCATGTTGAAATGTTGTTTGCTTCCGTCCTTTCACCTACGCTCCGGCACTCAGGATGCTGCACCCAAGGCTGGGTGTGTCCTGGACTTCCGGGATTCAAAGACCTAGAGTACGTCAGTCCTTGTCAAACACCCAGAGAAGGAAGTCCCAGCCCTGGACTTTAATCCTGTGTGTTTCCTGAAAAAGCAAAGAATGACTCTGGGTCAGGAGAACTACAGCGAGATGGCAAGAAGGACTTTTGTAAATATTTAGGGGTCAGAATACTGAGTCCTCACGTGCGTGGCCTTGAAAGAGGTTGTAAAGTGTTCCTGGCAATTCAGTCTGTCAGGGCTGACGGCAGAGGGATGCATGTCCTCTTGGCTTGCTGTATTAATCATGCTTTTTATTTTCTGTGTTTTATGATGCTTTAATACACTGGGGTCTTTGGGATTGGGGAGGAGGGATTACCTTTTCCAGGCTAGCTAACTCCTAGAGATAGCAAACAACTAGCTTGTAAGCATGATGTTGATATGCAATCCAACCAATCCTAAGCCCAGATCCCCAACCACCTCCTTTATACCAAGTCAGCATTCCCCCTGTCCCAAATCACCCCAGTCCAATGTGCCAAACAATTAGGCCCACCCCTCTATAACCGTGACTGTAGCGGAAAATGTCCAGAAAAGGCCACCAGGAAGCAGGCATACATTAACCACCTCCAGGAACTCAGCCCATTAACTACCCCAACTGGACCAAGAGGCTAAGCTATCAGGTTAAGAAGGACTTTTCTACATTCAGCCTCATTTTTTAAAATCACTCAAAAGGCTAAACAGAACTAGAGATCAGCCATCAACAGCTTATTTTTTTTATTGCTTTTTCTGCACCTGTGGCCTGACTGTCCTTCCAGCTAGTGGCCTGTTGCTTTGTGACAGCCATTTGCTGGGCTATGGGCAGCTTTGCTCGACTGGCAGACAGTTAAGTGCAGGCCCCCCGCCCGGAAGGAGGTCCATCCACAGCCCAGTGGAACACTACAGAAGTCTGACCCGGGCTGTTCTAGGACATGCTGAGGAGCCAAGAGAGTGGCTGGAAGTGCTCAAGGAAGTGCTCTCGAGGTGCCGGCTTGGAACCAACACACCATCCCTTCAGCCCCATTCAGCTGACCAAAGCCAGTCCCAGATCAGCCCCAGTGCAAGGGAGTGGGAGAGATTCCACTCCTGAACTGGAGGAGCTGAATGTCTTACTGCAAAGGGAACAGACACAGAAAAGGGCAATGAACTGGGATGAATTTTACATTCAATCCACTACAACGGACAGTCAGTGTTTGTTCATGAGTGACTAAAGAGATAAAGCAGATAGCACATTGGAAGGGGCGGCTGAAACATGTCAACCTTTCCCTTTCCTCAGTTCAGCCTCAGGGGACATGTTTGGAACTTCAGCAGAGACTGGGGTTAGGGAGAGACATAACTGGAGTTAAATTCACGACAGACTCTAGACATAGATTTGGAGATAGGGTCATTCCCCTCTCTGACCCCACAACCCATCCTACACATATTCTGCCAAAGAACACAGCCAAGCACACCTCCCCCAGGTGGAGGGTGGGGGTGAGGAGGAAGTGGCCCAGCAGGCTCTCCGCGGTGGCTGCAGCACCTGAGGTTGTGGCTGGGGAGGCACCTTGGCGAACAGACCAGAGCAGGCCAACTGGAGTAAGTTGGTCCTTGAGCGTATGAGAATCCCAACCCTTGACTCCCAGAGATGGTTCCAGGAGACTGGGAGGAGAAAGCTGAGTTCCTGGGTGAGCAAGAGGGGGAAGGGTCTTGTAGTTTGGGAACTGATATCAACATCACTTCGTTTGTATCTGCGGATTGATGAGAACGACATGTAGAGAAGCATCTCTAGGGAAGGTCTACTATACTTATTTGCTAAAAGAGTTGGTGTCCAAGGCATCCTTTGGAACTCTCTGTCTTCAGGGTTGTCTCTGGCCATATGTTTCTGGCCTGCACTCTTTCTCTGGCTTCTTTCCAGTTCAAGCCTCCAGCTTGACCTACTCTTCCACCACTTGGATCCCTGTCTTGCTGCTTCCTTTCCCAGTCTCTGCTCAGCATGGCCTCTCTGCAGAAGGAAAACCTGCCGTGGAGTCTCTTGGATCTGACCTGGAAGCCGCTCTGCTGCACCCCAACCACCCTGTTCTGGGCTGCCCCTGGGGTGGGGGAGTCAACAACAGGAGGACACGTTTGCTAAGTGCTTATAAGTAAGTGCTGGGTGTCCGCGAGCTGGTAAGGAGGAGCCCAAATGTAACAGATATGAAGGGAAATTCAAAACTTGCCTTGGAAGTTTCTTTCTTTTTTCCTTTTTTTAAATTGAAGTCTAGCGGACGTACTATGTTGTGTTAGTTTCTGGTGTACAGCAAAGTGAGTCAGTCATACACGTGTACATACTTTTTTTCATTACAGGTTATTACAAGCTATTAAATATAGTTCCGTGCTATACAGTAGAAACTTGTTTATCTATTACGTATATAGTAGTTTGTATCTGCTAATCCCAAACTCCCAATTTATCCCTCCCCACCTTGAGAGTTTCTTTAGTAGCCAAAGCATGCAAAGAATTGGAAATGGCATGGACGTCCATCAATAGGGAGCTGGTTAAACAAACACCTTGTGGTAGTATGGGCTCACACTTAGAGGACTTACCACGTGTCAGGGGCTATTCTAAGTGCTTTACTACTATTCACTTTTTAAATCATCATAGCAATCTTCTGAGATGCAACTGTTTTGATCCTCATAATACACATAGGGAAACTGAGGCCCAGGATGGTTAAGTGACTTACCTAAGGTCATGCAGTCAAGGGTGGTGGAGATGGGATTCATCTGACTCCAGTGCTTCCATGTTTCATTACTACACTGCACTGCCACTCCACCTGGACAATGGGATACAAAACCTCCAAACAATGAGAATAGAGTATAACATATTTAGTTATATGTACTCAGAAACAGGTTGTAAAAGAATGAGTATGACTCTAATTTGGCACATACATAAGAAAAACAGATCCAGACCCATATACCCAGGCGGACAATAACGTATCTCTGAAGGTTGGGGCTATGGAGGACCCTTCCTTTCTAAGGTCGCATATTTCTGTATTTCAATATTTGAAACAAACATATATTGCTTTAGGAACAAAACAGGACAAGTAATACTTTTTTCAAAGGATAACAACTATGCTAACTTTAATTTTTTAAAAAGGAAGTGCTGATCAGTGCAATGGTGACAGCAGACGTTGTTAGTCCGCGTCTTCAGGACTTGGCATAATGCTGGCTCCTTCCACCTAGAACTCCTTCTACCTTTATGTCGACCTAGCGGTTGACCTAGCTCACAGAGTCCAGCCTGTGTCATTTTCCTTAGACACAGTACACTCTCGTCTGTTACTACTGCTATCCATTGCATGACCTTCGTTTGATTCATTTATCCCATTGTGTTGTGTTGAGATTATTAGTTGAATGGTCTGCCTCCCACACTACCCAGTGAGCTCTTTATACAAAGTATGTGGAGCAAAGTAAATATCCAATAAATAATTGTTTTCATTTAACTGAATTCAGTTCTGAGAAAGTGGCCCCATTAGCTAGTTCCTCTCCATCCGCAAGACTGAGAATATTGCTTATGGGTTGGCCTATATCCTCAGCTCTCAGGAAGCGGAGTTCAAAACACTGAGAGCGAAGATAAGTATGACCTCTGGGCAGGAACTCTAAAATGGGAAATAGCCCAAATGCCCTTGGGAGTCTCCGACACTCTGATTAAACATGGCCTTGACAAGCAGGAAATTGAGACAGAATCAGAAGAATCCCAAAGGGCCACTTAGAGAACTTTCTTGGTTAAAAATACATAAACATATGAGATAGGAGGAGTCTTGGGACCAGGGATAAAATCAAAGGGTGGCCTAATGCTAAGAATAAATTTGAGAAAGCTAGAGTCTAAAATGAGCCAAGTTCTGCAAAGTTTGCCCAGAACATCTGAGACAATTTTGGCCATACCCACAGCAAGAAGAATGTAAAGGGATGGCATCTGGGCTTGGGGCAGCTGGTGCCTGTTCCTGATGACAGAGTGAGCAGGAGCGCTTGGCCAGGTTGCTGGGTTCCAGGGGTTAGAGGGTCAGGCAGAGGCTGGCCACCGGCTTACCATATCTTCACCATGTCTTCACTTATCTCCTTGAGGCCATCCGGCTTCTGAGTCCTGAACGAAGCCTGCTCATTGGCCTGTATGAGCTGATGGAGAACCAGGACCACCTCCACCATTCCAAGCACGTGAGAACCACGGAGTGTTTACAAGACATAGCATCACTTCCACCAATCACCCTCAGAGGAAAGTACAGAAGCGATCTCATTCTGACTAAACTACTTTTTATTTTTAGTCTCTGGTTGCTACAGTGATTAGTTTCCTTAACTTCCATATCTCACCAAAGCTAGAAGAAACATTTCTAAAGCCTTGCCTTAATGCATACATTTCAAAAAAATGTACCTATGTCCAACACCTTAGGATGGGGGAAAAAATCTATCTAACTCAGAAACACCAATGAGTGTTCTAAACTGGCAGGTGTGGAGGACAGGGGGAGGTGGGTGGGTGGTGGGGAACACACAGATATTGTTATGGTGAACAGTCAGCCTAATTTGTAGAATCTAAGGTAACTTTTATGCTCAGTTTGTACTAATTCCCTTGTGGTTTTTAAAACTGCACAAAATAAGCTTTTCACCACTTTCCACTTCATAAAAATCACCTAATTTTAAAATCAAAGTCCAAATGGTCACAATTAACTTACTTTAAAAATACAAACCAGCCCTGTATTCAGTGTGCCAGGGCTGAATTTTCATTGTGTGTGTCCAAGTTTCATATACATTAATTTAAAATTTCCAGGTGTTAATGGGGAATAAAGAAGAAATCAAACAGATTAATTTGCATAAAACAAATCAGTGTAAATTTACTTTTCCCCAATAAGCCCTAGGAAATGAAAACTAATGGACAAATAATTAACTGAGTCATCTGACAACCGTGATCTATGGCTCAACTTCCCCACAAAAAAGCATGGGAAGGGTATTTTACAAATGCAGATTTAGTCCAAATTACATTACATCGTCATTTAATCACCTAGGTTAATATTCATGTGCTATTACTTACAGTTTCCTAAGGTCACCTAGGACCAGTCTGAGGGATTTCAATTAAAATACACTCTGCAATGTCTAGCAGAGGGTTGTGTTTGTCTCCAGGGCAGAATATGAGGTTGGCATTTTTGCTTATGTAAATAAAGTGCCACCCAGGATTTATGTGTCCTTTCCACCTTGGTCACATGCCTATGTTATAAATCATCAGTCTATAGTTATTTCCTGTAAACCTTTGCCAGGTTATGGAGGTAGAATCTTAGAAAACAGAAGCACTCCAAATGGTTATTTATCTTGGTTCCTTCGGCAGCAGGAACTGAGGTGCTGGGGGATGGGCGTGGAGAGGAGAAGGAGCTTTACACTATTCCCTTCTCCCCATTTAGAATTTTATATGCTGTGCTTGTAGTACCTATTCAAACACAAAAACTATTTTTTTTTTTTAAAGCCATTGCACATCCCCGGGACTGAGTACACCCAGCACAGAAAGCTGTCTACTCAGAACTTGGGTTTCGTCAACCCGCCCTCTGCATACTTGTTAAAAATCTTCCCCTGTTGTCTTCTTAACTCATATTATTTAACCCCCTATTTAGCTTCTCTCATAACCCGATTGGAAAGGTTCTGGAAATCACTGTTTCCTTCATTTTGCCTCCCGGTAGCGTCTTACACAATTGACAGTCCACTGATGCCTTGGTTCTTTCACATGTTCATTCAGGGAGGTCTCATGCAGCAGCCTCTTTGATCTAGGCATTGTGAGGGACACCAAGATGAATAAGCTCCAATCCCTTCTTTCAGGGAGCTCAGTGTGATGAAGAGAGGTTATAACACATTCCGACAGACTATATGAAAGAGGTCTTTATACAAAGTGAGGGGAATTCCAAGAGGTACCCTGCTCAGCTTGGTTGAGGAAGTGGACAATACCAGAAAATGCTGGAAAGAGATGGTCACCCTGGCTGATGCGTGGAGGGCACATACTAATTCTCTGGGCATAAGAGAGTGTGTGTGGGTGTATTCAGAAATGTACCTTGAGCACACAGTTTGCTTGGGACCTTGACCAGTTGATCTTGATGAGGCTGAAGAGATATTTAGAGATGAGATGTGGGAAGCCTTGGGTGCCATATTGTAACTTTAACTCAGAGGTAACTGGAGCCACACAGGGGTCTTTTTCCATGTAGGATTTTAAGCACATTCGTGATATTCAAATGTGCATTTTAGACTGATCACTTCGACAGAGGTATGGAGACTCTGAAGACAGAAGACATAAAAATCTGGAAGAGTGGGAGCTTGCTGTCAGGACCCAGGAGAAAAACAGTGAGTCCTTAGCTAACATGGAGTGGAAGGGGTAGAGTTTTAAAATGGAACCAGGAAGACTTAGTGATGAATTGGAGTGGGAGTAAATAATGAAGTACGAGTAGGCAGATCTAAAACGAAGCCTAGGCTCCTGATATCCTCCCTAAGAGTCCCTTCTCTATGACCTTCACAGGAGGCACTATAGGGCAGGAAGTAACAGGAGTCTGAAAAACGTGGATTCAAAAGTTGGCTATACTAATTTGGGGGGACATTTCTTAACTCCTTTAAGCTTCAGGTTCCTGATATGTAAAATGGAAGTAATAATACCACATTCCTCATAGCAGAGTGTGCATAATAAATGTTCAATAAACATTAGCTGTTTATTATTAGTTGCCATTATCATTTTAATTTACTTTTGCATAATAAAGTAAGGCATTATTAAAGATGATTGTGTATTACATACAACATATTGAAAAATGTAACTACAGTAATTCAAAAACTTGCAGAAACAAACCTGACTCTTCTATTCAACAATCAACTTAGAATTCTCAGGAAGCTTTTGCTAATGCTTTTTCTTATTTTACTAAATCTCCCTTTAATGGGCTGAGAAAGTTTGCATTATTTTATTGCTCTTGGAACTCAAAGATGGCACTCTCATTTTTAAAAAGAGACCTTCTTGTTGCGTCTAAACAGAAAATTTCACTTGAGACATTACCAGGATTTTGAAAACAAACATATTGGTTTAAAAAATTATCTCAAAGTTAAGGCAAATTGCAAGTTCAGTACACAGAACACTTTCTTTTTCATACTTAATATTTTAGTGCGTATTTCCTACAAGGAAAACAAGTACATTCTTCAACCAAACAACCACACAACTATCAAAAGCAGGAAATTAACATTGATTCATTGTTACCTTATCATCTGCTCCTCGGTTCCACCAATTGTTCTCATTACAGTCTCCGTAGCAACAGGATCCAGTTCAGATTCATGCATTGCATCCAGTTGTCACTTCTCTTTCGTTTCCTTCATTCTGGAACAGTTCTTCAGTCTTTGCTTGACTGTCATGCTACTGACACACCTGAAGATCATCAGTTAATTAGTCTGTAGAATGCCCCTCAATGTTCTCTTACCTAATATTTGCTCGTGATTAGATTCAGGTTCTGCATCTTTGGCAGGAATATCACAAAAGTGATGCTGCTTTCTTACTGCATCCAAACAAGTGCCTCACGATTCCATTTGTACCATTATTGATGGTGTTTACTTAATTAAGACAGTGTCTGCCAGGCTTCTTTGCTGTAAAATTACTACATTCGCCTTTGAGGTTAATAAATATGTTGCCAGTGTACCTTTAGTCTATGCAAACATCTCATTTCTCAGCAAACTTTCAGTTTATTCATTTACCAGTTTATATGAACTCAGTTTCCCATTTTACTCAATGCCTGAAAGTCAGTTGCTATTATTAATTTTGATGCACAAGATGTCTTAAATTTGGCCAGTGAGACCCTGTTCACCTTGGCTGTGGTTTGTACATTTTCCCATCATTCTTTGATCACGTCCCTGCTTTCCAGCTCTACACGATGTTCCACTCCAGCCTGTGCTTTCCAGCCTCAGCCCTGGGTTCAGCCACTTCTTCAGGGAGTTCTGGTTCCTATTAGAGAAGAATGGATTTGGGTTGGATTTAGAAACCAAGACCTGGGGTACGAGTTGTGCCCACTGAGGAGTCTCTGAGTCCAGGCCCTGTGGTGGACACCTATGGAATGTAGAATATAAGTACACTCACATACACACAGTTATACACTTACTCTTCTAGTTATATATTTGTATTTGTTTTGATATCCATCTATATATTGAAACCCATGAGTTTACATGGGTACTTACAATTTTAATCCAATACTACTAAGTTCATTCAGTTTTCTCCCTCTCTGTATTTGTAATTCCCTTTTCTAACAATGAGAAACTGATTCCTATCATCCTTAATATAGTATATATTTGCTCAATCCCCCTGCATGTAACCAACCTCCGACTTCCCATGACAGGATGCTCTCTGCAAGGATGCCCTCAGCCCCCACCCCCTCAGATTCAGTGCCTCCTGCTGGGCCCTACCTCGTAGGACACCCTCTTCACTCTTCCCTGATTCTCCATGCGGTGGTACTCTCCCACTGCAGACACCTCCATAAGCCCACCTGGCCTCCAGCACCTCACTTTGGGCCATCACAACTCCCCCACCTGGTATAGATATCACGCTGCTCTGTCCCATCCTAGGCTTTAGGACTGAGCAGGCCTGGAAGAGAAAAGAAGGAAAGGAAGAGAAAAAGGCAGAAGGGAAGGCTATCACGATCATTAACATCATTGTATTTGTTTCTATCTTTGTCATCAGTCCCCTGCTGGCTTATCTTCTCCCTTAGATTCCTCTAATGTGGGCATTTCCCAAGGTTCAGCTTCAGTAGGCAACAGAGGAAACGCCTCATAGCTCAGACTAAGTTACCTGCATTGCTGCTTTCGGGCTCTGAGACCTTGGCAAGGTTCTTATCCTCTTTGTGCATCTGTCCCTTTATCTGGAAAAATGGAAATAATAATGGTACCTAGTTATAGTCCCCTCTTTCCAATTCTGGGCAAGCATTTCCAGATTAATGGGATCTCACCAGCTCAAATTCACATAGGAAAAATCAGCTCATCTTTCCATTACAAAACATACTTATCTTCCTAAAGCTCTTATTTCTGTAAATACACACATTCCTTCTACCAGCATCTACTGAGTACTTATTATGTAGCAAGCGTGATGGCTAAGGATCCAGATGTGAAAAGCAAGGTGTTTGCCCCCAAGATGAGCACAATGGGGGAAGGCAGTATCAGCCCTCTGATGGAGTTAAATGGTTGTGCCTTTTCCTCTCCAGGAGAAATACCACATTCCAAGAGACTAAAGCTTTCTTAGGAGGTCCATACAAGAGCTCACTAGATGGAGGAGAGGAGAAAGGCCTTCCAGGCAGAGTGAGCAGCATGGCTCTAACCCAGCATAGCACATTCTGAGAACAGGGACTCGAGGATCAGGCTGAAAGAGGCCACAGGGAGGGATGAGGATGGAGTGAGAGATGACAGGGTTCAGGACACGAACAGCCAGGGGGCAAAGCGAAAGGTCTTACTTACTGGTTCTCAGATGCCCTTCTTCTTCCCACTTGATCCATCCAAATCTTCTCTGTTCTTGTTGGCTTTCTCCTTGAAAACTTTCCTCATATGACCTTGAAGCAACTTCTCTCTCCTCTGAACTTTTTTGGCAATCACTATCCTACAGTATATTTTATATGATGACAATAATAATGTCTTATGTATCTAAGGTAGTTACAGTTTTCAGAAACATTTTACCTTTATCATAAAGTTTGATCTGCATGATAGAACAGGTATCACTTCTTGTATAGCTACCTTGACTCATTAAAATAACCACTGCTTATGCCCTACCTCTGGAGGCAGATTGAAAACCCCTTCAATTCAGCAGTTTTGTCTTCTAACTCTCACAATGCCTAAGAGAATTTCTCAGAGAGAATTGGTGGGCAATACTTGTGCTGACTTACTATTGATGGGCATTTTATTGCATTCATTAGCACTGCAGTTCTCTGTGTTTCTAGGTAGCATGGCACAAACTGTCTCCTATGTCCTCAGACATGATTTGTAAGTGGTGTAACCGAGAAACGGCAGCACTGGAGGGACAGCATGTCAGGGCTCTGTTCTCGGAACCACCTAGTGTCCTCAACTGAGAGAGAGAGAAAAAAAAAACACCACTAATTACTTTGGAAAATTTTAGTAACCCTTTTGAACTCATCTTTGGTGAAATGGCTCCAAATGGCCTGGCATCCTACACTTTGCTTGTTTGCTGGATTACTGGGTAGTACTAGCAGCCTGGGTCAACAGAACTAATAGGAACCAAGAGTTCAATCCTGATTAATCTAGTAACTGCTATGACTCCAAAAGAGGAGGGATGGTCACTGATCTTTTACTTCCTACAACTTCCTCTCTCTGTAGCACTCCATCCCTTTTGTCCCTTAGGGGTAACTTCCCCGTGAGATTTTCAGCTCATTCTTAAAAACCAGGAGTCTAAAGAACTAAATAGTTCCACTACCAAGCTCCTGGCTGTCCTAATCTGCAATGTATTAAGTTACTGACCTGCTTGAATTGGTTCCTTTTAAACCAGTGTTCTGGGTGACAGCTGCCCTTGCAAGCTCCCAGGGTTAGGCTGGGGAAAGAGGTGTGCGCTTTGTTGGCTGGAACAATGCTGTGAACTTGTAAAACTGAGTTCAATCATTGGTGTAGTAGATTTGTTGAGAATCTTTCCTAAGAAGGGCCGCTGACACAGCTGAGAGCACTGAACAGTACAATGTTGAGAAGGAGGAAAATGGGAATGAAAACTATAGGGGTAAAAATTTGAGATATATCAGAAAAATTAAAGGAGGTTAAAAAAAAAAAGGGCTTAATGGACAATTCAAGTACATTGGAAATCTGAGCATTCCAAGTCTTCAGAAACAAACTGGAAGAACCACAGTGTACCAGGATGATACATGTCTAAGTTTTGAAATCACTCAGGTCTAGGGTCAAATCTCACTTCTACTGCTGGAGAGCTGAGTGGCAGAGATAAGTTACTTAACTTCTTTGAGCCATAATAGGTTATGGGTGATAGTGGTGTGCTGGTATATATTTAAGAACTGGCTCATCCAAATCAATCAAACAACTGACTGATAAACAAACAAATAAATAAAACCCTCCTAGTACTTCAGGAGGTGGCTGTATTCAGAGATGGGGCCTTTAAAGGGGATAATGAAGGTACCTTTCCCACTTATGCCTTCTATGTACATATCCCTAAAAGCCCCAGAAACAGGCTGCATGTATGAATCAGTGTTTATTGCAGAAGATGTAGGATGTTAAATTTTTGCCAAATTAGGATATCTTTGAAACTTTGTTTTGTCCCTTTTGTTGGAAAAGGGAGATTAATATAATAAAAATTTCATCCATGGTTAAAGAAAAGAGGTGATGAAGGTAAAATGAGGCCCTTCGTGTGGGCCCTAATTCAACAGGACTGCTGTCCTTAAGAGATTAGGACACAGACAGATAGACAGAGAAACAACCATGTGAAGACACAGAGTGGGTGCAGCCATTATGGAACAGTATGGAAATTCCTCAAAAAATTAAAAATAAACTTACCATATGATCCAGCAATCCCACTTCTGGGCATATATCCAGAGGGAACTCTAATTCAAAAAGATACATGCACTCTAATGTTCATAGCAGCACTATATACAATAGCCAAGACATGGAAACAACCATAAATGTCCATTGATGGATGACTGGATAAAGAAGTTGTGGTGGTATATTTATACAATGGAATACTACTCAGCCATAAAAAAGAATAAAATAATGCCATTTGCAGCAACATGGATAGACCTAGACATTGTCATTCTAAGTGAAGTAAGCCAGAAAGAGAAAGAAAAATACCACATGATTTCATTCATATGTGGAATCTAAAAAAAAAAGAAGAAGAAGACACTAATAAACTCATCTACAAAACAGAAACAGACTTGCAGACATAGTAAACCATCTATGGTTACCAAAGGGATGAATTTGGAGTTTGAGATTTCAAGAGTAAGCCAGTATACATAAAAATAGGTTTAAAAAACAAATTTCTTCTGTATAGCACAGGGAACCATATTCAATATCTTGCAATAACCTTTAACGAAAAAGAACATGAAAACAAATATATGTATGTATATGCACGACTGAGACATTGTACAGCAGGAAAAAAAAACTACACAGTGGAAAGGCAAGACAAGGAAAAAGTCAACCCCACAGACCCCTTGGGCTCAGACTTCTAGCCCCTAGAATGGGGTTGGGGGCAGGCAAATTTCTAAGTCACCTAGTCTGTGGTATTTTGTTAAGGCAGCGCAGCCCTTGTAAACTAATACTCCTCATTTCTTTGTCTTCTTTTTCCCTTCTCTTACTAGACTGTAAGTCCCATGAAAGCAGGAATTATATCTATCTTATTCATCCTTCTTTTCTTAGTGCTTACAACAATTCTTGGCACCTAATGGGCTTTCTATAAATATTTTTAAATGATGGAATGATGCAGCCAGGAACCTGAGTCTCTGTTGTTCAGATGTGGATGTGGTCCAGCAATAAGAAGGGGGCTGAAGAGAAGCTGAGTTGCACGGCAGCTATTTCAGAGAGATGCTTGTAGAGTTAGACTCTGTCATGTTAACAGAGCCAGAAGAGCTCCTGGCTTCCCCAAATGGTGCATTTGCTTATAACCTATCCTTTTGTGCCTCAGAGAAATTTTGGTAGTTTATTATCACAACTCATGCTCGGAATCAGAATGTTGCTGGGGCTGGTTATAATATTTGTAAGATTTTTAATAGGGTGTCTGCTTTATATTTTATAATACTGGTGGGGGGGTGTGGTTGAATGTCAGCGCTATCTTTATGGCTCTTGAGATATTAGATGACATAAGCTTAGAGCAGAAGAAGACCAGATGGGAAAGACAGAGTTATACAGGAAAGACAAAGAGAGAGAGAAGGTCTAACAAAGTGGGGCACAGACCCCGAGAAGCTGTGTCAGTCAAGCTCCTATGAGCGCACACACTGAGGCACAGTTTGCGCGTGTTGTGCTTTGTGCTGTTTATCCTAAGTGCCTTTTTCATAGTTTGGAAAAATCACTACAGCCTGATATATTTGAATGGATATCTTTATAAATTCTACTTTTCCAGAATGAAGTAGTACATAAAATTTAACCTGAAGTTTTTATATCTTAATATTCAAAGAAATACCATAACATATCTATGTTATATATGTAACATGAATATGCTATGACTTCACTAAGTTAACCTTTGTGAAGTGGAGCACAGGGTTAGGATGGTGAACCAACAACAGAGCTCAACAACAGACCACAAGAGAACTTGAAATAGAGAGGTTTATTATTCACAGGTCCTGGGGGAAGTACATGGCGAACCTGGAGGGGCCATACAGGGAGGTCAAGGCAGGGTGCAGACAGAGAGAGACAGGACCTGGGGCACATGCTTTTATTAGGGTTCATGGGTGGAGTGCTTTGGGGTTCCTGGGCTATGGCCAGATTGGTCAATTCATGCCAAAAGAGCAACGTTTGGCTAAGCCCCCCGGAGGTCTTATCTAAGGCATGCATAAGGCATACAGGCAGTGGGAGGCAGGGGAGACAGCTGATCACAAGGGCTCACTGGGGAGATCACAGCAGGGACATACATTTGCTTAAGACCCTGGGCTGCGATGCAGGACATGCACCTGTTTGAGGGGCTAGTGTCAATTTCTGGTCCCCGCAGGCTGCCTGGCAAACAAAATGGAGGCTGAGACGGCAACGGCATCGAGCAGCTTAGCTAAATTCTCGACAAAACAACATAAATCTGACATTATAGTTAGCATAGAAATATTACATTCCTTTCTCGTAATCATAGTGACTACTGGGACTTGAAGAGGTTTGCAAGAAACTCACAGGATGATGCGAGCCCGGAAATAAATCTTGTCTAGGAAGATGTAGTGTATTGCCAACACAAGCTAGGTAGTGCTTACAGAAAAGGGCATTTACACTGTACTCTTAATACTTATCTTTATTATGAAAGTGTTTCCAAAGTAAAATGATCCTCATAATAATGATTGCTTCCATAGATCAAGAATGAATAATTATCTTCTCATATAAAAATCAGCAAAACACAGTAACAATACATAAAATAATTCTAACTGCCTAACAGTACACCATTCCATTTATGACAGAGATGCTCAAGCACTGAATTGTCTTAAGAAAACAAGTAAGGTTTTGTCACCTATCCTATTTCTCACTGCAAGTTGAAAAGAAATCAAATCCCTAAACTAACCACCTCCCCCTTGCATGATACCAAATGGCTACAGAGGTAACTGATCATGTGGGTAAAGAGCTGAGGAAAATCATGAGCTTAGAGGTTTTATGAAACTTTAGGAAATCAAACTTGGAGGGTGTTTTCCATCTTTAAATGAATGAAGCTCTAAGTTAAAGCTACAGAATCACCACATCATTGCTCCTATTACAGAGCTAATTTCACTTTGGCAACTCATCTTGAAAAAATCCGTCATTTTTTAAGGGTAGTTTTACAATGACAGTTTAAAAAAATTACTGTAGATCTAAGAGGAAAAAGAAGTCTCTATAAAATCTAATTTTTCACTTAACATAGAAATCATTCCAACAGCTGTCATTCCCTGGTTTCCAGGCCACACAACAAATACCAAAATAGGAAGCCAAGCTTTCACGGTCTTGTGTTAAGGAAAACAGGCTCACATGGGCACCATAGTTTTTAAGAAAAATGGAATCAGGCGGAGAAGGAAGTACGGCACACAACTGATCCAAAGGCTATCGGGAAATCAACAGCAGACAAGTGACAATATTCTGGCTTCCTTTTACTTAAAGTTCCAGGAGCCTTAAAGGAATGTGGGTGAAAGACAAACAAGACAGATCTTAGGCTAACAGTCCCTCCCATTCTTTCCTGGGCAATCCTGAGAATGTCTAGCCCTGTGGAGATACTGTGTGATGTGCCATCTGGCTGCAGAAACTTTCATCTCTATGATCTGACAGAGTATTAGCTTGTGTCTATTTGAAAATGTATTCCTTTCCAAGGCTTCAGGCTGAACTCACGTTAGAAAGGCTAAGGTTCTCCTTTGGGTGTCTGCAGATCTCATTAAAAGTTACTTACGATGTTTTATGTTCTCTAATACAGTTTCCTCCATAAAAACCAGCACCAGGTATGCTTCCTCTGAGCGTATGTTAGAGGAGTTCCAACCGCATAAAATGGACCCATGTCCAGGCCTCCTCAGCATCTACTGAGCGCCCCCTAGGGGAGGAGAGGGAACCATGCACACACATGCAAACCACAGGGCCTTTTTGTAGCCCATCACTAATGAAGAACTGAAGTGTGGCCACAGTGAACCAGTGCTAACTACTATCTGCTAATTTGAGAATGACACAATTTCATTTTACCAAGAGAAACTTATAATGACTCTGGGGACAATACCTTCATTAAAAAGAAAGTCTTGCTGCATTTTGCATGAACAGTTTGTGATTATCAAGAGTATTCCTTCCATGGACAGACAGCACGCTGGTCAGCAAGTGCAGAATCAAGAACTAACTGCATTTTCTCTTTCTATACAAGTTACTGAGAAACTGAAAGTGCCTTGTTATCACTTTCTCATCAGGCTGACTTTGATCTGATTTGATTTTTTCTTACTCGAACGCTAGAAACATTTCAGGGCTACTAACACTTATCTACAAAGCAGGCATCAGCCAAAGACAAAGAAAAAAAAAAAGTAAGCTATTTAGAATCTTAAGACCTCAAACAGCACATGAAATGTAAACATGGAACCTGTTATTTCCAAAGGATATCTTGAAGCCTCTTTGGACATAACCATCACAGATACTGATGACAAGAATTTTTTTAAACACCTTTGGAATTATTCTATATACTTTTTCTACTTCAAATGAAGAAAAAATACTCAAATATTCAGGCAACTTTGGCATTAACATTTCCAAGAAGCAGACAAAAGTAACTACCAATGCAAAATCATGACCAGATTGGGAACAATCATGGGTGTCCATAAAGTTCTCTCTGAAGAGCTCTTTTGCAAAGACTCAAGTAAGCTGGAACGAAATCTCATTTTTAACTTCAGCCCAAATAACAATGAGGTTGAAATATACAGAGTGGAAGATTCAGACCCTTTCTACCTAAGGTGCAAGCATTCAGTTTGCTCAAATTCAAACTCTATCAAATACTCAGAAGGGGAAGTTTGGCAAGAGAACTGGACATTTTGAGGTTCACCCACCATTCTGGCTACAGGTGACCTGATTCTATGTCATTAAAGCGTTATTTCTCCCACGCAACTGCTTGCTTTCTTGGGGAAGGCTGCTACCTTTCTTCCTAGTTCATCTTTGTCAGGTGCTTGTTGCATGATCTGATGGTACCTCAGGATACCATCTGTCTAGCAGCCTAGCAGTAGCTGGATGTTAATCAAACCCTGGGCTGAAGCTGCAATCATATGCATTGTTTTCAACATTTAGTTTAATAACCCCAAATCCTGATGGTTGCTCCCCTAATCTCAACATTCATATTGCTAAATTTGGAAGTGTGAACTAGCTGCTGGCCTTAGGCTCTTTATGGTCTTAGCTCTAAGGCGAAGAGGCAGAAAGGAGTCCCCCACTCTCCGCCATATGGTAGCACGAACAGGAAGTGGAGAGGAAGGTGGGAAGTTTCTACTGCACGTGGCGGATGGTTTTTATGAAAAGGATATGGATAAGGATGAGTCAGCAAGATTTTGGTTTCATCATGTTTTTTGAGAAACATACATGTACATACATAGACCACACATTTTATATCACTTAATGACCCAAGGCCAAATTCTACTCGATTTTCTACCTTTTCCCCCCTAAGCCATCTAGAAGAGCTATAGCACTGGAGAATAAAATATTACTTTTTCTAGACTCCTTTCTATATACCCCTTTGTACCTTGGGAAGGTTTGAATGTGACTGGGAGGAAGGAGGTATCAACACAGACTAAGTTCATTAAAGAGAAACAACACTCTCACTAACCTACAATTGAATTTACAAAATTAGCTTCCAAAGCTTTGGCCTGGCACAGGTAGAAGATAGGGTATCTCACATGTTTTCTCTCTCAGCCTTATCAGACCACCATGGGAGAGTAGCAGACAGAGATATATTATTCTTCATCTTAAAGGACCTACAAATACCATTACTGATTAGTCAAAAAGAACCCTTTGCCCTAAAATGTCGAATGAAATCAAAATCTATAGATACATAGATTAGGTTACTGCCATTGGTCAGAGAGGTTCTGAGAATTCTCAGTCCTCCTAAGTGACTTTTGGGAAAAACAAAAGATTGTTCAGATGCCTTTGCTAAGTATAGACTTAATTTTCTTCATTTCATGCAACTCTTCTAAACCTTTCATTTACAAGCACGTCTTCTGAAATTATTCTTGTATGCTAAAGAATGTGAGCTGATCTGCATCTGAACACCTTGTGATCCTCGGGTTTATTTCACCCATCAGAGGTCGTGCTCTAGACACTAGAGCAAGGCACGAGTCATCTTCTGTTCCATATTTTAGTTGATTAAGAAAGGAAACTTTCACCTCCTCAAAAATTTTCAGCTATAACGTGCTTGCTGTTCCTTTTTATATGCATCTGCATTTTAGCAGATGTTCAGATGACTAACAAGGACTTCTGATGTTTAATGACTGGTCCCACAAACTCAGCCATCCACAATTACACTCCTAGATACAGCCCTATTCTGTGAAGTAAAATGACAAGGCTTTACAAGAAGAATTAGTTGCACTGTTTTCTTAACGAGCAAGCAGACATATTTTCAAGTCTCTGTAGTTACTACGATGGACCACACCAGAAACATACTATTTTGTAAATAGGTGGGGAGAGATTTAATATTACAGGATGAGGATTCTGTTTGGGAGTATTCTTCAAACGATTAACACTCACATTGCGGATTGTGGGCACAAAGCTTTACTTCAACTTTTTTAAAGAGTCGAATTGAATATGAATGGCTTTGAGCAGGACGTGCCCTCCCCAGTACTTTGCTTCACTAGTCCTGACTCGTACATTTCTATCACTGCATTGTGGTTTTGGACTCGTGGTTTAGATGATGGGCTTTCTGATTTATGAAATAAGTACTTAGAATACCTTTTACTCCCTCTTACTGAAAGTTGGAAGAAAAGAGATAAAATCTTCGGCTTATGCGTATGGTCTTCTTATCTACATGTAAGTAATTCTGCCCTGTAGGAGACCATGGAAACTTATTTTCCCAGTAATCTTTCTCAATTCTCAATCACTGCTGAGTAGAATGTTTATTGTTTTTCTGGAAATAGCTCCATTTTAATAAAAGCTCCTGGAAACTGAGCAAGTCTTCAAAGAAGCAAACAAAAGGACTTAGAGTGTAACACTGCTCAGTTTCTAGCAACGAAATTCTCTTATGTTATGGGTTATGTTTAAGGAGATAAGACAAAGGGTGAAATAGTCTTTCTCCCATTGGCTTTATTTTGCTCAGAAAAATAAAAACATCAAGGTCAAATACCAGATAGGGCATTTTCTTGGAAGCTGGTTGCAATAAAGTGCTTTGCCCTAGAGGTGCCTCTGGCCAACTCTTGGAAGTCTCCTTTTTCTGTCCCCAAATATACTTAGTTTCTTTTTTTATGACAAGACAAAAGATGGCACTAATTACAGAGTCAGTGGTAAAACCTGGTTGAAATCAGCTGCTCTTTTTGTTATTCTCAGATCATGGGACGCATTCTCAGTTGTAAGAGTGATTTTGTTGTTTGTAACCATGACCCTAGGCAAAAGTCTTCCTTCAGAGCTAGAGCACTGACTCCATAATAGAGAATTAAAAAAAAAAAATCTCTGTAACCTACAAAGTTAATCTCCAACTAACTACCATTCTCAATGAAGAAATCCTAGCTGTGTGCACAGGAAATGAAGTCTATTCCAAAGCAATTAAATACAAAAAAAAAAATTAAGTCCTCCAATAACCATACTCTAATTTGAACAGCTAATTGACCAGAAGAGTGACAATTAAGACACCTCACTTATCCTGTTGAAACTTTATACTGGGAGGAAGGTCACTGAGACTATACAGGAAATTCAAAATGGGAATTGTAACACAAAGAAAGCAAGCCTATCTGGAGCTGTACCAGAATCTTGCACTGGGTTTTGCTTGCTCTAAGTGACAAGTTAAGCTGATGCTCCTAGCCGACTGGGTTACAGCAACAGAAAGGGGTAGAAGCAAGTGTTGCGTCTCCCTCACTGTCATGAACCCAGAGAGTAAAAGAAGTGAGGAAATTCTCTTTTGTCCACAAATTTACAAACAAATACAAAAAATAAATAATATTCTAAGACAGTACAAACGCAAATACTGTTCCCTTGTGTCAATTACATACAGCATGCCTACGTATAGAGAATGGTAATTCTTCTTCATTCACAGACAGGACATATGGCAATGCGCTATTCAAATGCTTTGATAATCC
Source organism: Vicugna pacos (assembly GCF_048564905.1). Taxonomy (NCBI): domain Eukaryota; kingdom Metazoa; phylum Chordata; class Mammalia; order Artiodactyla; family Camelidae; genus Vicugna; species Vicugna pacos. The sequence goes on along the minus strand of NC_132991.1, from coordinate 42,293,068 downwards.
TAATTTTTGTTTCTGGGGCTGAGCTATTATGAAAGGAACTGCATTTGCAACTTATTAAATACTTCCAGGAACAAACAGTTCACTTTGTTTGGGATGTGGAGTTTTGAGTAATTAATCATCCATGGAGCAAGGGCCACTGAGGAGATACCCGTTGGTACCACTGGTCCCATTGGTGGTGGTCGCAGTGTGGGGGCTCTTCCCTGGAGGTTCCGAGTCCTCCTCATCTGAGCTAGACTCAATATCACTGCGATCGTCCTTGGACACCTGTAGAATACAAGAAGATGAGTGCAGCCAGCTCTGAAGGAATCCTTAAGGTATAGTATGCTCAGAAGTACAAGCACAAAGGAAAAAAGATCCAAATATTTAAAAAAATCAAAGAGGATAAGGACATTGCCGTGGTAATAAGTTCCTCTTCACTGGAGACACACATTTGGGTGACAAAGTCAGTTATCAAGGGATGGAGGTGAATTTAGGCATCCCAAGGGACCAGACTTGTTGACCTCCTTAGGGTACCTTTGGCTATTGGTAACGTACTAGACCATGACTCCCCCTCTTACTGGCAAAGTGCAGACTGTGCTACTGGAATGGCACTATAGGAATTTGGTACAAATGGGTCATTTATTCTCTGATGATCACATTCCCTTTGAGAATCACTTAAAGTCAGCTCTCAATTAACTACACTAATGGAGCTATCCACTAGCTCTGATCATTGAAACATCATTCTTACCTGGCTTTGTAATGCATCATTTTATGATTTAATCTGTTTTCCTTTTCCATCTGCTAGAATCAAGTAGAAATTTTGTTTTTCATACTACATAACAACTAATGGCAGCAGGAGGCATTTGGGGCACTTGCTGGGTGAAGTCTAGTTTAAAACATTTCCCAAGGAAAATCTACTGACTAGATCAGCATGAATGGGCTCCCATTGTTTCTGGGCTCTTCAGTCCTCCCTTCAGTATGACTAAGTCATGAGGATGGCAAGCAAAAGCACCAGGATATAAGTCTACATATTACCATCAAGGATGAAAACAAAATTATACGGTCCAGCAAAGAAGTAATTTAGGAAGAATTAATGAAATTCTCTACTGCTTTAAAAATTAAAATAGTTTGAACCTCCTGCTCCGTGTCTAAATCGTGGTTAAGTATTTTCACCCAACAGGCCTTAAGACCTTCCAGTAACTGAACACCAGACTTATCTTCTACGTGGGGTGGCAATAGGGAACTGGTGGTTTGCTTGGCTTTGTAGACAGTTTCCCAAGCTAATCACCTGTGTTCTCTAAGAGGTGGGTTGGGAAGTTGGCTGAGTCTCCTGGGAGGTTTATCAGGATGAATTGGGGCTTTTCCATATCTCATCCTCTGTGTCATCACTACTCCCCAACTGGAGAACCCTGGAATCCACTGCGCCCTGCAACTTGAGAGACTGCAGGAAAGCATCACCTCTGTCAGGTGGGGTGGGGTGGGGACAGCAGAAAGGAAGAGCTGAGAACAGCTACTCCATTCTAAGCAGAGGTGACTGAGGAAATATGTAAAAACGGTCCTCACTCCAAGGCCCCTGGAAACAAGGCTCAATTCACAAGGACCATCTCCAAGAAGACTTAGGCACCAAAACAACTAGATTATAAAGATACTTTCGATTAAAAACAAAACATGGGTCACAAAGACAGCATGAGAATAAAAGCTCCACTACATTTAGAAATCCATTAGTCATAAATTAAGCTGCTAATAGGAAAGAAAACTCCAGTTTCAGGGAGTGATTAATTTACATTTGCATGCATAGATTACTTTTAATTGCATTTGGAAAAAAAATCTATAGTTAATCTTACCATCAAAGAAACCACTTAGAATATCTGAAAATAACCCCAGGAAAACAGAGTCCATAACCCACAGCCAAGATCAATATTACTGTCCTAAGTGAGCAGCAGTGGCAGTTAAGATATTTTGAAGCCTGAGATCAGATTAAAATTAATGATCGTCTCTTCCTAAAGTTGAAGGAGTAAGTTGGAGAGAAGAGAATACATCTGGTGGAAATAGCAATGCAGTATCGACATAATCTAATCCACGGTGCCCTTGAACCTTCAGTTATCGTTATCATATTGATAGTATTGTGCATGTTAATTTGTATGCAAATGAGGACAGTACCGGTTTTTCATAGAAATACCTGCACATTTTAAAGAGTACAAGGTCACAGAGAAAAAAAGAACTTTCACTTCTAAACAATTCATGGCTCAAAATACTTTGTATTTACTTAAGAGCTGATGCTGAGAACTGGCTTCATAGTCTGTGACTAGCTGTCCCGAGCCCCCGGGAAGGGGCTCACTGCGGACAAAGTGGTCACGGTGGCAAAGAACTGATGCTCCGAGCTCCCTTCTGGATGTGCTGATCCTCTCCCCAACTTAGCTCTGTTTCTCCTACTTCACGTTGGTCTATTCCCGTTTTTTAGCTGACATTACATGACAAACACCAATGCAAGAAATTCCTCTCCTTCGCTATTGGATGAGGCAAAATTGAGCAGAATGCAAGCTTACACAAAAGGGCACTGACTGGGAATTGTTCCTAGCATTCCTCACAGCTGGTGGGAGCCACATCCGGTTAGAGCCTCCAGTCAATGGCAGCAGATTAGACAGAACAACACGCACGGAAACAAAAGCAGCAGAACGCCCTTCTGACAGGTTCAAGTGGGACCCAGGACAGGGAGAGAGAGAGATGAGAGAAACTTACATGTAAAGGATTCCACTTCCCAGACTTCCGGGTTGGCAGAAGGAAGAGAATAAACAACGAAAGTAAGAAAATGTCACAGAAAACATTCTGGAAAAGTCACTGCTCTACAGAGAGAGGTTGAGGCTTGGGAAGCTTTATTCAAATCAGCTTCATGAGCCCATTTTTAACAAAGAGATTTAACTGAATTTTTTATTGGAAAAGTCATAAATGAGTATACTGCATCAGGCAACCCTTCTCATTAAAAAGAAAAAAAAAAGAATTATTAAATTTCTGTTTAGTGTAAGTATAATCAGAGAAGAACCAGGGGAGACAGAGAAAGGGAGAGCAGGAACACAACAAATAATTTATCTCCATTAACGCTAAAATTATAAATGCAGATCATTCAGCAAAGCAATGCTACAACTTATAAAAAGCCAACTAAAGAGAAGAAAGTGAAAATTTGTATTGTTTCCAAGAGGTTAAGCTAAATTTTGAAGACAAAAAACAGTTCTGATGAAATTTTAAATAATAAATAATGTCTTTGTTGATTCAGAAGAATCCAAGCCATAATTTCCTGCGACATACTGGAAAGGGCGAGTTTTATCTTACCTTGCCTTTTGAAATAGCTTTGCAAGCTATTTTTACGATCAAGTAAGACCAGAAGCAGTTCAAGCCTTGTATTAGCAACAGCAGTAGGTTAAAAACCCACCAGGAAGGGTAGGGTCCAACAATCTCCCAACTCTCAAATAATGTGGTATTTAACACCCTATGGAAAAGGAGAAAGCAATCATTGAACACAACTTTTCACTTTGCCTTCAAAGGAATTCTAGTTACCGCACAGAAGCACCAAGTCAGCAATATCCACCAACTACTTCCTGCAAGGATGGTCTGAAGGCTGATTAGGTACCTGGAAGAGTCATCACCTGAACTACTGAACCGGTGGCATAGCATTCCTTTGGATTCCACCTGGAATAGTATACTTATCTTCCCCCCTCACTTTTGCTGTCATTTTGCTGTCAACTTTTAACACGCTTTTGACTGTGACTCTATTTCCTACTATTTGTTAGAAGGCCTGTATTGTCTTTGAAGTTGCTTTTGGTCTTTAAATAAGTGTGAGGAATACTACTTAATAACATGACATTGCAAGAAAAAAAGAGTAATTCCAGAAACACTAGTTAAGTTTAAACTATACGCCTAGCACATTGGGAGTTTGAATATACTTGAGATCTAATCCCTGTCCTCAATTGGTTTAGTCTAGTTAGGGAGGCTTGAGAGGGTCCTTAATTTTGTAAGCCTTCCCCTGGGAAAGAACTGGCAATTGAAAGATAGCACATTGAAGTGATGCCTTGAGATGAGTGTTGGAAGGATCTTTTAAAAAAATTTCTAGATATACTTAGTTTTTAGAATGCATATTTGAGGTAGGCAAAAGCCGTTTCGGTAATCGGCTCTCGCTGGACCATCAGGACCAGGATGGAGCAGACGTCAGGGGCAGACCCAGCAGGGCTGGTGTCAGTGTTTCATGCTTGTCCCTGCTGTGTCTGCTCCCAAGCCTTTGGAAGTTGATGCATGCCTTCTGGACTCAGACTGCTGCCACAGAGAAGCACGGCACCCACAGAACTTGGGAATCACTCTTACTTCCTTGTTTTCCTCCTTAGCTTACTGCAGGGCTGGTTTGGAGGTCTAAGTGTGTTGACAAAACTCATCCAAGTGTATTTCCACCAACTGCCACTGCAGCACTTTGCCAGGACCCCACAGGAGAGGTTATGCGGGCAACACTCAGTGGCTAACAGGGAGGGATGGAAAACTCCTGAATTTAAGACACAGACCACTCATACAAGAACAGAAGGCAAATATACAGAAAATTTTAATGTAAGAGGGTGATGAGTTGCTTTGAGAGAGGTTAAGAAAAGTACTTCGTGAATTCACAAAAGGAAAAAAGACACATTTATTTGCAGTGGGGATAAGGGGTAAAGAAAAAAGGAGGATGAATTATAGACACAAACAGGTTCCCCATCCCGTTTCAGCAACTCACATTCACACACCAGAATCTGACAGAGTGCATCTCTAACCCTGTCACACTAGCTGTCTTTCAAGAACCATGCTCAATAAACATGGATATTAAAATCCTAAAATCAATAGTATGGAGTTGAATTTGATTAATTTATTAAAAGCATATTACTCCATGATACAGTAGCATGCATTCTGGTGAAGGGGGACCAATATGAGGAAATCTGTTAATATAATTATCACAAATCCATAGGCCAAACTGGTGTAAACCTTATTTCAACAGCACTGAATGACATTTGGCAATGTTCGATTCCTCACTGCTGATGTTTAAAAATTAGAACTCAAAGGACTTAGTATGATTTTTATCCAATTCAACTCAGCAGTCTCCATACTATTTAACAAACGTCAGAATTACTGCCTTTATATAGGAACAGATCATGGACAACCAGTATCACCATAATTATTTAACCCGATTCTAGAAGTCCTAGCTATTAAGTATGGTAGAAAGTCAAAGACCTCAAGTATTAGGCATTAAATCCCTACAACTATATAAAAACAGCAAACAATCAAAATTTCCAGTAACAGGGATTGGTTAAAAAATTAGTTTTCATTCTTATCCCAGAAATTATGAAGTTTCTCAAAGTATTACACATTTCAAGACTTTCTTATGATAGAGAAAAATCATAAATCAACTCAATTTCATAAAATAAATATATATTTGCACAAACACACAGAAAAAAAGAGAATTATAGTTTCTTGGAAGGAATTAAAACTATTATAGACTTTCCTTGGTGGATTAGGGAATTTTGTATCTTCTTCTTTATGTTCTTCTCTTTTCCAAATCCCTGACAAATAATTAGGAAAAAAATACAAGTTATTTGTAAAAAGGAATAAATTGGGATAATGCCTATACTCCTGCCTTGTTTATTATCCCAAGAGGCAGTCATCTCTTTAGATACCAGTTTGCAGGCCAAGGGACAACAGGTCTAAACAAAGCTCAGCTCCAAGAGCAAAGGAGGACCCAGACACCTTATGCTTTTCTGTCTCCAGCACCTTGCAAAACATCGGGAAGTAATGTGCTCCATGGCCATGATGGTTGACTATTTGTTCAGTAATCAAATAAATAGGTATGCACAAGACAGCTCCGGAATAATCACAATAATTTTACTTCAGAACCAGCTCTCCTTCTTGACACATTAAACATGCTGACCTTTGGAGGGAATTCAGTTTCATCTGAACAGAAAGAGGTCTTATAGAAATGGCAACAATGACCATGCATGATGTGATGCATTATCAATGAGCTTTTGCTGAAGTTTAAGTCTGAGAGTACTTCCAACCAGTACAATTTGCTTGGCTTATTATGAGCCACTATCATGCAGCCACTGGTGCCACAATATTCACATTAATTTCTGAAACGCCACATCAGAATTCATAGGCTTTGCTGTGACAATCAGTGGCACCTCGGAGATGCCGCTCAAAAGCAATGGGGTTTCTTTGAAAATTGACTTGGCTGCCTGCAGAGACACTTGGGGAAATATAATCAGTGCACCAAATGGATATCTAGCTCTTACTGAGAAGCCTGGTAAGAAAAACAATATATGAGGAATTTAGCCTGAAAGAGAGAGATCATTATGCCACATGGACTCTGACAAACAGTAAACCCGGGAAATGGAGCCTTGGTTCAGCCACAGAAGGTTTCTGATGAGAAAAGTGCCTCTTTTGGGGCAAACTATTAAAATGGTAACTACAGGATTTTATTCTTTCTCAGAGGTCAGGGTTAGGAGTATGCACTTTAATGACGCCATTACAAATCTGTGGTGACAGGGTTCCAAAGAGTGGTTATCTCTGAGAGGACTGATGGAGGGGCACAAGGGAGGCTGCTGGGGTGCTGGAAACATTCTATTCCTTGATTCAGGTTGTAATGACATGGATAACACATATGCAAAATTTTACAAATGTAAAAATGTATCAAGCTGAAGATTTATGTACTACATCATTTGCATTATAACCTCAATAAACTAAAATGGAAAAAAAATCCTCTGTCAGCCAAACACTGCCGATTTGCAACCTCTGGCTTGCACAGTTACTATATTATCAGTGTTCCTCCCCTCCCCAACAATAATTTGGGGTCAACTGTGGCTTGTAACAAGATAGATTTGTTTTTTCCCCCAAATAACAGCCTACGGAGTTAAACCTCCTACTGCTGCTCAAATCAAGTGGTGGAGAGTTTAGAGACAAGTGACCAGAAAAAACACATTTTCCTTTTCATTAATGTTAGGTACACTTAACCACCAGATGGCGCATCACGCATGTACAAAGCACGCTTTGAACCTTCCGCAAAATTCTGGGTCCCAGCACAGAAATCACTCAACCTTCAGGTTACACCTTCCTATCTAAGAATCCGGCCAAACAATGGAATAAAGAGGCTCCCGTCAGTGCTTCTTTCTTCCAGTGTGGTTCTCAATAGAAACGATGTCTGCGGGGCAAGGCTCCAAGCAATTCACTGGTGATATGCAGACGCACCAGTTACGCCCCACAGCTTAGCCCTGATGGGTTATTTTAATGGCTGTTTAATGAACTGTAAGAATTTAGTTTGACTGTGCCCTATAGTTACTTTCAATATGCCTATCCTTTATGGATTCTTCATCTTAAATTCGATTATCAGAGAAATACGGGCATACAGACCATGCGAGCATGGGGGGGAGTGTATACATTCGTGCAGAGAAGTTTACTACCTTTTTTTTAAGCAAAGGAAACTCTGAGTAGTCTCATTTTAATACTTTATTTCAGGTCTTACTCATTCATATTCCAAGCATCCATATGACTTCTGCTTTGCCCTTGAACCTCAGAATTCCAGAAGTCTTCTCATGTCATACAGCACAGTGTAAAAAGTTCTCCACTGGTGTCTCATTCAGAAAAGCTATAACCAATGCTTATTTTTAAAATTTTTATGACTACCGACTCAAAGTTTAAGTTTGTTATCTTTAACATGCAAGTTTAGATAAATATCCTTACTTTCAGCTCCATGTATCTTTGAAAATATTCCAGTGATTCAGAGGCAGGACCACATAATGGCGGTTGAGATAAGCTGACAGTGCTCTCACTGAGTGAATGAAGTCACAGGTGGAGGTTTATGATGCGGTGGCGGCAAGTAACCATGAATTTTGCCTGTGCCCCTTCCTCCTCATCCCCCAACAAAGAGCTCCATCTGAACCTTGGGTTGTGTTTCTGAAATGATCTATATAAATTCCCTAATCCATATAACTAGACCCATGTCAAATATCCCAAAAGAGCCAAGACAGCTTTGTGAGGGGACTCAGGTTCAGGGCCTTACGCGGAGGACTGTGCTTAGCACGCAAGAGGTCCTGAGTACGATCCCCAGTACTTGCAGTTAATAAATAAACAAACTTAATTACCTACACCCCCCAAGTAAATAAGGTAAAATAATTTTTCAAAAAGGCCAACTTGTTTCCCAGTCAGAATCAAGGTGTTCTTTACATCAGAGCTTTTGAAGGGTTTTGATTGCTTTCCCAGACAGATCAGTGTATTTCAGGGTGTGTGTTTCTCTGGCATTTGTTTTCATTTGATCTGCACAAAACATACATGAAAAGCAAATCCTCTCTAAAGCTTATCAATAATCTCCTGGCACGTTTTGCTCATTTTAAAGTCGATGCTAATAGAAAAGCACTTAAAATGTACTCTCAACAGAAACCCTATGTACTTAACACTTGAAAAAGAAGAGTCAGGTAATTAATTCACTGTTAGAAGCAACCCTCTTTGTCCTGGTTTTTGTAAGGTAATAAAAGCTCCAAGCCTAAAGAACACTGTGGTCGAACGCTGTGTAGTCAAGGTGGCCACAAGGCTGAAAATCTCGCTTATAATTTTGTTTTAACAACACAGCCCCCCTCCTCCCCCACCACAGCCTGGATTTCTCCACAACACGGGTGTTTGTCAGCAAGTTCTCTCTTAGGAGGACGGTTTCTGGATAGCTGGCAGCTTTGGTGCCTAGTGACAGATTCACAAGTAACAGATTCACAAAGTCTGTAGCAGACACAGAAGTAATTTCTCCATCCCTGATAGGAAGCTGAACGTGAACATGGATGAACCATCTACCTTTCCTTTAGCAGTGGGCATGTCAGTTCCGTCATCTTCCTATCAGAGTAAGATGTGGAATCAATTTGTTTATTTTTTACTTGTAGGTCACAGGCTGGCCAGATTCAGATATTGATCCCTTATATCCCAGGAAGTCTGCAACCAGTGACTTTCTGGCTGGGGTGTGTGTTTTCCTCAAAAGTAGAAAAATGATCCGTCTTCACTAGTGTATGGCTGTCCTCTGGCCCTTTAAGAAAAGTGAACCTACTTTTATCTCCTGTGCACCAACTAGCTGATGGATCCTAAAGATAAGCTGAAGGGTCTCTTTTTGTTCCTAGTGCACAGTCTCCTTCCACCCATTCCTTACTCATTTCCTTATTCTCCTGTCTCATGTCTTCTTAGTTCTGAGACTGAGCCATTGTTATTCCCAGTTCTTATGGTCTCCCCCGAGCTTGATGCCAGCATCCCACCCCTCTGTAAAACTGCTTTGCCTCACGCCCCTGCTCTTGGTGTTCCTGTCCGGACACTGCCCCCTACTCCTCCCCACCCCAAGCCATGCCAGCTCCATCCTCTTGCATGTAAATGGAAAAGGAGGATGGGAGAAGAGGGGATGGAAGAGAGGAAGGAAAGGGAAAGCCTTTTACTCCTACCTGGCTGTATTAAATCTCTGCTCTCATTAGCTCTGTGTGAGGGGATAGGATCTGATGTGCAGCATTTCTAAACATGCCATCATGAGCCATAATGTACTGGAGTCCAGAGATCTTAACTCTGGGAGGTGTTACCAGTACTCTTCATCTCTTTGTCTTTTTATTTAAGTATTTCCAGGATTCAATCTTCAGTTTTACTCTAGAGAAATGTCCTTGAAATTTTTGGAAGTGTTGCCCCTAAAGGAAAATATATCATAGGCCTGCAGTCTTGAGGGACAATGCACCCTGTGTTATCTTTATTAGCTTCTGGTTGGCAAGAGAGATACAGTAAATGTGTCTTTAACAAAGAATTGTCTCCCTAGAGTAAGTCAGAGTTGATAAAACTGAGTTGTAAGATGCTGAAGGTCAAGGGAAACGAATAAATGAATGAATAATTTTTCAAAAAAGAAATAAAACCTTAGGAGAGTGAATGTAGAGATTTAGACAGGAAAAAATTTGCTTTTGCAGGTTTTAAAAGTTTGAAAGAAAAATAAATATAAAACTCTATGCATCAAACAGTAAGGCAACGGATCAACAAAAAACATTTAAATCACAGCATTCTGGTTAAAAAAGAACTGAAATAATGTTGACTTTTGGAATAATGTCTGGATAATGGACATGTTTGGGAGTGTGGGTGGGAAGTGAGCTTATTCAGAAAAGCACTGACAGTACTGACGATTTGTTTGGACGAAAAGTCAAAACACCTGGATTCTAGGCTCAGTTTTTGCACTCACTGGGCCTATGATGCTGTGGGACTATTTTTTTTCCCACGCCAAAGGTTCCTCATCTACAAAATAAAGGCCTAAGATCAAGATGATTAATAAAGGTTCTTCAAACTATAACCTAAACAGCTTCATGAACTCTTGTTTTCAGGTTTACCTAGAATTTTATTTGTTCTGATTATCTTCTCCACGTATCAGAGACTTCCTATGCACAGACGCACTCTTCTCCAGTGAGGCAGATTCGTTTCTCTGAATTCAGTAACTGGACAATTAAGGCCAAGAATATGAGAGGAAGGGCTTTGCTTGGTTTTACTTCTAGAAATGTAGGGGGAAGTAAAAAGGGAGAAAACAAAGCAAAAAAAGTATAAAGTCCCATCTTTAGGAAGGAACCAATGAAGGCTATGAGGCCCCGAGAAGAAGCTGGATTTACGAGAGCCGACCTCTGTGTAACCGTGTTCAGACAGCAGCGGCGACGGGGCTTGAATTGCTGCAGCAGCCAGCTACGCGCCCAGTTCCTCCTTGCACCCCGTTCCTCCTTGCACCCCGCGAGCAGCTTCCCCGTGGGACCAGGCGCCAGGAGCACACATGGCTGGGCGCCGCCCGTCAGTGGCAGGGAGCGCCCACAGCCCTGGGCGCACATTCCTGTTGAAGCCAGCGAAGCGGGACGCTACCAGCCACCCGTTTTACGATGTTGCTGTCTTTACTTTTCAATCTGTGTGCAGGGCTGGAGGCATGACCTCTATAATTTGATGCCACTGGCCAAATACCAGGGTCAAAAACAATATTCTTAAGATTTTTTCCCCCTGTGACTAGTACACGCCTCCACTTTGGGTAGAATACGCAAAATGATATCCCCTAAAGCTAACAAGACATCCCGGGTCCCCCTTCACCAGCCAATGCTACTGTGTCCCTGAGAGGGATTTTAAGATGAGTAAGACTAAGTATCCACACCCAGAGTTTACAAATAAGTGGAGGAGAAGGGACAAATACATTGATTGTTAAGGTATCTTAAATCTAATAGGCGTTCCAGGCGAAGGGAGCATTTTGAGCAAAGATTTGTGGAGGCTGAAAAAGGAAAACAGTATATACAAGGAATCATGAATAGTTAAACTGGGCACCTGTAAGGCAGTAGTGAGAGAAGGAATGCTAGTTGGCACCATTTTGTGGAAGATCTTTCTTGATGGGAAGAGGAGTTTGAACTGACAGTGGAAAAGAAGGGAAAATCCTAGATGATTTGCAGGGGGATTGGATTAAGGCCTCGATTTAGAACGAATCTTATGGAAAGTGAGTTTGGGACGGTTTCCATCAGGAGAGAAAGAGGATGTGGGGACACTGGGTAGGAGGCTACTGCAGAGATTTTGGCTAGAGGACACATAAGTTTAGAAACAAGAGCAGAGGAAAGAAGAGCATCTTTGAGGAACATAGCTGCTCTTCAAAACGAGTGTCCAGTGATTCCAGTTCATGGAAACAAGTGCTCCAGGATGGCGTGGGGCAGTGGGAAAGAAGAATGAAGCAAAGAGTGAGATTCCTCCTGTGGAAATGAAGCTCTGATTTATTTACAGAAATGGCACTGGCTCATATGGGAGCGTTCACCCCCCTCATCATCTAGCAGTGCTCTGTATCCTAGTACAGCACCTGGGTGGTGGCAGCCCACATCCTAAAACACATCTTCAACCCTTTCCTTTTTAGGAAAGATGGTCAACTCATTTGTAGCAATGGGTTGTTAGGACTGTAGTAAATAAGAAGTTCCCAGTCCACATTTTAGCCCCCAGATTCTTTTAACCTGACACTTATTGCTAAACCTCACCCTTGTGTTGGCCACTAGAATCAGTTTTGAAGTAACAAGGCTTTTCATCAGAATCACTGCCATCATCAACATTTAACCTGGTGACACACACCTGTCTTTTGCATATAACATGGAAATAAGCAAAAGTAGTAGGTGGGCTTGGTTAATTATTTGGTAACCAAAGAAGTTAAGTAGAATTAACTCTATTTTTATTAAGTTTGTACTGTGTGCCCAAAACTGCCCCAAAATAGACTTTGAAACAAAGACTGCAATCAAATAAAGAAGATCATTACACAATGATAAGAGGGTCAATTCAGCAAGAAGACATAACATTTATGTATGTACACACACCCCCAATATAAGAGCACCAAGATATATAAGCAAATATTAATGAACTTAAAGGAAGAAATTGAAAGTAATAAAATAGGAGACTTTAACACTCCACTTACATCAATGGATAGATCATCCAGACAGAAACCATTAAAGAAACATCAGCCTTAAATTATATATCATAGTAGATGAATTTAATAGATATGAAGAAAATAATCTACTCAAAAGCAACAAAATACACACTTTACTCAAGTGCACAGGAAACATTCTCCAGTATGTTAGGTCACAAAAACAAGTCTCAGTGAATTCAAGAAAACTGAAATTGTATCAGGCATCTTCTTCAACCACAATGCTATGAAACTAGACATTAATCACAAGGAAAAACTACAAGAATGCAGAAATTAAACAACATGCTACCGAATAACCAATGAGTCACTGAAGAAATTAAAGGAAAAATTAAAAAATACCTACAGACAAATGAGAAATACAACATAGCCAAATTTATGGGATGCAGCAAAAGTGGTTCTGGGCAAGTTTATAGAAATACAGACCTACTTCAAGAGACAAAACAAATCCCAAATAAGCAATATAACCTTATATTTAAAAGAACTAAAAAAAAAAAAAAAAAGAAGAACAAAGCCCCATATTAGTAGAGGGAAGGAAATAATAAAGATCAGAGCAGAAATAAATGAAATAGATACTAAAAAAAAGACAAAAAGGTCAATGAAACTGGGAGCCCACTTTTATTTAACATAGTATTGGAAGCCCTAACCATAGCAATCAGGCAAGAAAAAGAAATAAAAGGCATATAATATATAAAAAAAAAAGTATATGGCCCATTTTGCTTGAGTCCCAAGCACACACTTAATTGACCTGTTACCCAGCATGGAGTGTCCTTGGGGAGTGTTTGTGATTCATCACCCAGTTACGATGACTTGGATCACTTAACATCCATGTTGCTCAAGAGAGAGCAGTGTTCATGATAGACATCTACTTAATAAAAACATTCCCCTTTAGATTCAGTCAGTATCATCAAGTTTCCTGAGATATACCACTGGGCCTGTTATGTTTAAAACAGCAGAAGAGACTATATAAAAGGAGATTTTCATGTTGATTTGAAAAGCAACCCTTACAAGGCTCCAGGCAGTAATACGTGTCTCTTTGACCTTAGCTTGGGCTGCCTCTTCCATCAGGATGGCAAATACAAACAAGGACACAGAACTGCCATCTTCCTTACCCTACCTCTCTAACTGGGAGGGTTAGGAACAGCCCCAAGGAGTGTGAGGCCCTGGGGCAAACTATCCCTTCCTCACCTAAGATACTGAGCCGAGGAAAAATCAGTCCACCTGAGGCAACCAAACCCCAAGTAAGCACCCATCCCACGGAGCCAGGTGCCGAGGGGCAGTAGGGAGCCCTCCTACTGCTCTCTAGCAGTGATGCCAAAAGGTCTCAGGGATAATTGTTACCATTTGAATCACTCTCCTGCTTTAAGCCTTCTAATCACTGCCCATTGCAATTAGAATAAAATCCCAAACACCTCCAAAGGCCCACAAAGGGGCCTAGTCCAGACCTCTCCTACTTATCCAACCTCAGCTCCCAACTTCTCCCTCTTGTTCATCTAGCTTTTTATCTGTTCCCAGATTAGACCAACACTGTTCCCACGCCAGGGTGGTGGCACTCACAGTTTCTTGTGCCTGGCCTCTTCCTATGACTTGTCCATTAATGTGTGTCTATTTCACTTTAGATATCTTCCCATGATTTCACTGGCTCCCACTTTCAAGCATAAGCTCTAAGAGTGCAATGACTGTGTGCATTTGGCCTGCTTTGGATCTGCCACGGCACTTTATAGAACACTAGGTGCTGACAGCGGGAGATGCTTGATCAATTCCCTCTCCAGGGAAACTGACAGCAGGTGGGGCCCTCACTTCAGCAGCCCCTAGAGTATCCCTGCTGGATACACTGATTTACAAGTACAGATAGAGCAGGGCTGCTTTTCACACTTGCCTTGTGACATTTATACCCACAGGCAAAATTCTGCAGTGCATCGTGCCATGATAATTGTTTTTGGCCTGTTTACTGCCAAGACTTTAGTTTTTGCAGAAGCATTAGACACGCAACGGAAAAAAAGAGAACGTCAGGCCCCTGACAATAAAATTATTAGGATGTTAGGCAAGAAAGGAGATGATACCTCACATTGAGGCGAATACAAAGTGGCTCTGGAAGCCGTTTGAAGTGAATACCATCACATCGAGAACTGAAGCAAACTGCAATACCAACAAAACGCTAACGCTGTGCATTTTTATCATTAGCCACTGTGATCTGTTTCCTCCCCTGCAGAGTAAGACAAATGACAGTGAGGCCAAAGCTCAGTTTTTTTCCCTTAAAGCTCTGACTGTTTTCCTTAAAGCTTGAGCCCTCGCCAACTGTGGAGCTGCCAAGAATGTGTTCATCTCTGAAATAAACACCCTGCTGAAACCGATGTTTTCAGATACCAACTGTACAATCCAGGGACTTCTATGTTATTTACACACCCCTCGTACCAAGGAACCAATGCTTCAAATACTACCACTGCTGCTTTTGAAAGCAATAGTCCCGGACATTTATGGTCTCTGGATAGCAATTTTTGTTTGTTTGTTTCCACTGTGGCGTATACTTTATTATTCTCTAATTGTTGTACATGTATACTGTTCCTAGTTTTTCACACTATAAACATTAATGCTGAGAGATAAATCCGAACATAATTTTATTTGTTTTAAAAGTGGCTTTTTACTCAACAAAGGTTCCTTACTCACCCTATAGGGGATGGTATGTAATGCAGCCAAATGCTTACACATTTGCGTAGCATAGGCTTTGATTCACATGCAGTGACACACCTTTAAAGTGTGCCTGCCAGAGCTGGAAGCTATGGTCCTGAAATAACAATCTTCCTTACTTCTCTGTGAACTGTGATCTCATTACCAGCTTGCTCCAATGAAACAAATGAGCAGACAGTCAACATCAAGCATCATGCTTGTGAGTCTTCATTTTGGTTTTACAGCCAAGTCTGTCCTTTTTTTTTTTTTTTTTTTTGCTGTTTTGAAATGCTCGTAACACACACACACACACACACACACACACACGCTTGTGCTTGGCACCTCCTCTTGGATATTTATGAGGCACCTCCAAAACCAAAATTACCTTTCCCCCAAAACTATTCCCATTACATGCAACACGTCCGCCACAACTATTGCCAACCCTGTCATCAGCCATCACAACTCCAGAGATACACCATAGTTTTCAGCCCCACATTTTGCAGAAGAGTTTAGAGTGAGTAGGTAGTTCACCCAGAGTCACAGAGTCAGAGTAACAGACCCAGGATGTGGACATACACCGGGTTTACCCAAAGCTCATTCTGTGAACCACCATCTCCTTACTTCAGTACACGGCTTTAGCCCTCATTGAGTTACTTAAGTCAAAATTGTGGTGTCCCCCTTTACACCTCCATCTCCTTTACCCAAACTCTCTACCCTCTGCGGCTACATACCCTGCCAACCTCTGAAATCCCTGTGGAATCCATTTACCTCTCTCTGCCAATGCTACTATTGCCCTCAGCCACCACCAGCTCCTACCTAGGCTGTCACTGTCACAGGCTTCAAACTAGACTAGTTCACCCAGGTAGACTTTGTTGCAAGGTGATTATAAACACAAAGACAATATGATTAATGAAGTCAGGGGGCAGGATTTAGTCGGGAGGTGGTCATCCAGATAATCCAGAATATGTATAGGAACGATAGTTAACATTAAGCTAGAGTTAAAAACTTTTTGAAATTCAGTATAATCTATAAAAATATTGAATCACTATGCTGTACACCTGAAACTAATTTAATAGTGTAAATCATCTATACTTTAATTAAAAAAAAGGACCATTAGGCAGAAGCAGGAAGTTGGAAAAAATACTTTCGGAAGTTCTACAATTCCATTTTCTTAGCAGAGCACACCTATCGTGATGTTAAAATACCAATTACATAACAAAGGACAATTTAGATGCATTACCAGAAACAAAAAGGAGCTATTTTCTGTTTGGTTCCTGATAAACCGAGATTGTTTATTGTTTAATAATCACCACCATCTGTCATTAAAAATTTTCACACCATCTGTCAACAACTGGCAGAGCAAAGCTGATTCACACCCCTTCTTGTTGGTCAGATGTAAGCTCTGTCCAAATAACTGTTAGCAAAAAGCAATGCTTTTATCTCTACCCAACTTTATTTGTCACAGAGAGAATCTAACCTTAAGTCAATCAATTCATAAAATGAGTCTCTCATCCTGTATATGAAAAAGAACTAAGTTTCATATTGTGGTTTTTAACTTCCGTTGTTGAAAATTTCAGATATATACATGAAGAGAATTAGAATAATACAGAGTCCCCACCACCTCAATACACACATCAGCGGCTTCAACAATGATCAATTCATGTTTTGATCCTTAGCTCCCTCTCCCTGCCCACCTTTGATTACTTGCAAACTAATCCTCTACACCATTCTTATTTAATCTATAAATATTTCAACCTCTTTTTAAAAAAACTAACCACGGTGCTATTGTCACACCTAAAGACATGAACAGTAATTTACATTCACCCATTGAGCCCATTTTGATCCTGCTTCAGAAATGCATCTCATTAAATATGTCCCTGTAAACAGCTCCAAAGCTCTTCATACACTGTACCCATGGTGATTGACTATTACAAGGCTACTTGCAGGGCAAAGGAAAACAGCTCTTTCCCTGAATGCTGCTTAATACTGAAGTCAGTTTTGGGGAAAGGGTTGCATATTTTATTCCCTATTATCATAAGGTAAAGAAAACCATCACTGGCACCCACGCTACCACAACAATCTGGACAGCCACTCTTTCAGCCTTGCCTGTGGTTGCAAACAGATAATTTCATGCTGGATTTCAACTGTACATCTGAACAATTGGTTGGAGACACTGCAACCATTCATTTTATAACCTCATATCTCCTCTAATGAATTTCCTATGAATATGGGTATTGAAGAATATGAAAGAGGTAGATCTTTTCTAAAAACCAAATGTCATATTTTTCAAAAGGTTGCTGCAGAGTTTTTTTCCCTTATGCATTAGAGAAAAAGGACACTTATGCCATGAAGTGTCTTTCTGTGAGCCCAATATTGAATTTTCCATTGTTGGTGCTCAGTCTCTCCTGGGAGGCTCTTAATTGAATCAGTCTTGAAAGGTTTTCATTGTGTTTTTCCTTAGCTCCTCTTATGGATTACCGGCACATTCATGGTGAGTATGGCCCTAATGGAAGATGCTGTCATCCCATTACTCAGTCTGGGCTCTGTCACAATTGCTCATACCTCTTAAGTGGCTGGCATGCTATCAGGTCAAAAAGAGGTCAAGGTAGGCAGACACGGGAAGCAACAGCTCTTCACAGAGAACAGAAAAAATCGTGGTGGAGAGAAAGAGATAGTACAGCCACCATCTAATCTCCTTAGCACGTATTCTAGATGAATTCGTCCAAGCGTGGAATCAGATCCACACATTTACCCAATAAGGACCACAGGCAAGGCAGCAGAACAGAATTCTGTAACGGTTTCTGAGGGCAAAGCACAGTGAGAGTGAAGGAGCTTATGGGCAGTTCAGGTACCACTGGCACGGCCTTCGTGTTGCTTCCTGCCAAGCCAGGGTTGTTTTTATACATGCATCATCTCAGTCTGAAAACTTGGAAGGAAAAGGCTGGCTATCAGGATAGATTCTTGTCTCTGTCTAAAGGCTGCTGCTGAATTACTTGCAATTTTCCCTGGGCTACATTGAATAGTCCGGACTTTTTATTGACTTGAGCCTTATTTCCTTAAAGAATCCTCTTCTGCCTCAGTATCCACCAAAAGCCCGCCTGTGTCTGATAACATCCTCATCTACAGACATGAACCATCATTTTCAACTGAGCTACAAACAGTGCTATCTAGTGCTTTAAACCTCTCAAGGCACTTTAATGTGCACTGTCATCTGACGCGCACAAAATCTCTCTGCTGAGGAATGTTTTCCTACACCAGCTGACAGAGGAGGTAACAAAAGAAGGGAGAAGACAGCAAAACAAGGCCGATTTGATCAAGTTCCCTTAGAGTAAATTAGTATCAAAATGAAAACGTGAACAGGATTCTCAATTCCTACTCCAATATTGCTTCCACATTATCTCAAAATAGCTTAAGAGGCTATTTTGAAAAACAATCAGCGCCTCCAGCCTATTGGGAAATAGCTTTCCAATATCCTTGGCTGACTTAAGTGCAATGACATGATGGTACAATGTCTACCTTCAGTTTATAGGTCTGTTCAAATTATCAGCTACCGTCCAAATGCCTTCTGCTTTCCATGGCAAATAACCTCCAGGTTTACGGGGAAAATCTTCTCATTTCTAATTGTGTTGGCATCCACATGGGTTTGCATGGGGACATGTCTGCAACCCTAGTCCGTATTCTCCACCATCACCTGGCACAATGTTGAGCATACTGTAGGGGGCCAACAAATTCTTACCGTGTCCTCTGATACACCATGTGATGGTAAGCTATCAGTGGGAAATCAATTTATTTAGCCTTCCTACACTTCCTTTCTTCTCTCTCTGTGCTCTGTTAGCCTAGAAAAAATATTCTTTAAGTGCTATGGGTGA
This sequence comes from Vicugna pacos, assembly GCF_048564905.1. Lineage (NCBI taxonomy): Eukaryota > Metazoa > Chordata > Mammalia > Artiodactyla > Camelidae > Vicugna > Vicugna pacos. Next base: position 42,274,087 of record NC_132991.1, on the reverse strand, counting down.
CAGGGTCTCACAGCATTTCATATTCTGCACCCAGAAACCAGTTCAGTACCAGGATCATGCTTAGAGGTGAAAGCAATCTGATAATGAATGTTTTCGCATTGAATCTAATAGAAGAAACAGATTAGGGTGTCACCCTCCACCCCGACACACCTCAGGAGCAAACTGTTCTTGCATAAATTTTTAGGAAGCAGAAATGACTAAGAAAATAATAATTTGTAGCCCTAAATCTACTATAACTCAACTGAATTAGTTCTTGATTATATACGCATTTTGGGGGGGTTGGAGGACAGGGAAAAGAAGCGAAATTTGTTAAAAAGCATCAGGTGACATTAAGTCGCATTAACACTGATAGCTTGAAATGAGCCAGGCACAGAGCTAGCTGGTCCCACATGGACCGAATAACCTAGGTGCTGCGCTGTTCAGCTGAGGAAGGAGACACATCGAGATCAGTCTCGTCCACCCAAAGGACACACACTCAGCAGAGAACTGCTCCTAGTGGAAGTGGCTCAACGCTCTGATCTATGGCTGATTGATTTTTAATTTTTAACTCACAGGCCTCATTTTGATTTTTTAAAGACTGTTCTGCTTTATGCTTAAAGAGCTGAAATTCTACAGTGTCATCTGCTAGGATTCCTGATTATGTGTAAGTGGGAGAATTTTTTTTTTATCATCAATAAATGTCTTGCACTGTGAAAATAGCAGCTTGACTCCCACATTCATTTAGCAGCAGGAGGCCTGAAATGGATTGGCCCTTTTGAATTATTCTAGAAATGTGCTCCAGATGCATATAGATAGATCACTAAATATAGATCTAATTGCATCTTCCTTTTGTTTTTGCCCCACTGCTAAGCAGCTTTTTAAACTAAACTGTTGGGTATAGAACGAGTTATCATCACTGTTCTTCAGAACGAAATTAAACTTATAAGAAAGCAAAGCAATGTATGTTCCCCAAACACAACCCTGGTGACTACTGAAATTTGTAACTGATTGACAGCCAAATGCTGCCATTTTGATGTGTGTGTAAGTCTTTTGCTCCTGAGGGATTTGTTCATGGGAATGGTTCAGTATTAGTTTCCTATTTATAGCAGCATTAAGTTATACCAAGGAGGTGTGCTGCTTACAACTCCTTTCTTCTTGAAGAACTTACCATTCAGCTGTGAGAAGTGGGCAGTTAGCTGTATACAAAATAGGTAAGCAACAAGGACCTACTGTATAGCACAGGGAACTGTATCCAATTTCTTATAATAACATATAATAACATATAATGGAAAAGAAAACATATAATGGAAAAGTGTATATATATGTACACATACAACTGCATCACCTTGCTGTACACCTGAAACTGATGTTGTAAATCAAATACACTTCAATAAAAAATTTACAAAAAAAAAGTGCAGTTAGCAGGCAGGCTCCAGTGGCAGTGCCTTCAGAATCTGCCAGTGTTATAAGAGGCTTGGGCAGCGCTTAGCCCTTGACTGAACGTGCAGCAGTGATGTGGGCTGCCCATTCCTGCTCCACAGTGGACTCCTCCAACGGGCAGTCATTGCTCTGCAGTTCTCCGTTACGGTGGCCAAGACGGTCAGATCTACAGCACTGTCTGAAGCACTGCCTACCCTATTCATGATTCCTCACTTTATCTTTGGCAGGCAGACCTACCTAATAAACCCCTGGCTCGCCTAACTCCAGCTTGGTGTCTGCTTCTCAAGGGACCCAACTGATGCACAATGTGTCGGTGTTGCTGCCAGAATAGGAAGAGTGAAAAACCTAAGCTGCATTTTAAGCCAATGGCTAGTGAGCTGCAAAGCCTTCCTGGGGACTGTGAGACTAACACTAACAACTCAGTTCATCTGCTGTGCTGTGATTGATTGACAAACTGGTGTATCTGCTCTGACCCGGGCAGGAGCAAAATCTCTCTGATGTCCCTGGGGCCCCAAGCCAGTAACCATGACCATTTCTTGGGACCCTGAGGGTTAGTAAACTACACAGCTAGTGAGAATCCCCAAAGAGGATTAGCTTTTTTCTCTTTCAAGCGATGGAGAAATTGGTTAGGAAAAGACTCCTCTGAATAGCAGGATGGGCTGCCTTGAAAGATATTAACTGCTGTTTCCCCAGGAGATTTGGGGGATTAAGCTGATTAAAGGAAAAGCACTAATGTGAAAGTGAATCAATGTAAACTCACTAATTTAAACCAATTGGCTATTTTCAACATTATGTTTTTCAGTTGTTCTGCATCCATAGACAGGCAAAGCACCCTACTTCAAAGTATTTACTCACTCCAAGCACTTCACTGCCTGCTGAGGGAAGAACAGAATCTATTACACCCTTCCCAATAGGAGGAGGATGGAAGGACTGTGTTCCCCTCTATGATAAAGAATGTGAAAACACCAGGGAAACTCAGAAAGGAAAACAGAAAATAAAACCACGAAGAAAATATAAAACCTGGATCCCTTCCTTTTACCTGGTCCATCCTGGGAATCTCAGCTTCTACAGGTTGACTCCCATGGCCAGTCATATCAATAGGGCCTCTAATAACCCCCTTGGCTGGAGGCTGACCGTTAGCAATGTTAGAAATCCCTTCCTCATTTGCTCAGCCCTTACTCATTTGCTTTCCTTTCTTGGTTCTATTCCCAGGTTATACAGACTGGATCTAGAAAGCCAGAGAAACACTATATCCCCTTTACATCCTGAGCACAGGAGGTCATCCTATTCAAAGGAACACTGCCACCAAGAAAAAGCCATTTAAAGTTTGACCACTTAAAAAGGAGTGTAAATTTCATAGAAAAGAGTGAATAAAAGGGTTAATCAAGACTTTATTTAGAGAAATGAAATAAAATTCATGACAATGAATTTACTTTATCTTCCAGTTAATCAAATTTAGGTTAGAATTGCAATTATGTTCTCATTCTTAGAGCAAACTAAAAAATAAATGAAGCCGTGTTTGGGAGGGTTACATAATTTTCCTCAAAACTGAATGATAGTAGTAGGTGACAGTTTTCAAGAAGACATAAGAACACTTGAGGGCTTTAACATTTTGCCAAGGGTCTCTCAATCATTTGCAGTTTATACCGTTCCTGTTTGAACTACCTATCCTGTCACCATCCTTGTTGATTTCCCTTTTTTCAAGTGTTAAATAAGGTTTGCCAACTCCTTTGGCCATGGCTGAGGTGTGTTCTGAGCAGAGCTCCAACATCACTTTCATCGACTTCATGAAATCTTGCATATTGTGCATCATATACAATTTCTCACCTGGCAAGTAACGTGCATTGCTTTGACGCTCCTCTTTCTTCTCACTGGACTGTTGAGGGAGGCACTAGTGGCCCGAGAGAGGAATATTTGAGAGGGCACTGATCTTTTCAGTGGTTAATTCATTACTAAATACTTTCTTGTAATGATGAACTTTTCTTCCTTCTATATAACCCCTTAACTGTTGGAAACCAGTTAACAAAATCCCAGGTAGCTGGGACCTTTGGTACTTAACTTCAATTAGTCCTTAACAATGACATTCTTTCAGATCTATGATATGAAACTGGAAAAATTTTACCAATAAGGAATATGAGGCCTAGAGATACTGAGTCATCCCAAGGTCAGTGGCAGAGCCAAGGATAAGGCCAAAGTTAGCCTAGTCCATGGCTTTATTCCTTAGACCACACTGCCTTATTGATTCCCTGTGCAGAATGAATTACAGGAGAGAACACTAGGAAAGAAAACAAGAGAGATTTCTATTTTTGACCATGATAAAAACTAACTGGGGCCCTGAGCAAAGTCACAACTTTTCCAGGTTCCAATTTTCTCTTAGATCTTGTACAACAGGATGTAGTTCTGGTGACTGGTTTGGGGCCCCAAGGACACAAGGAGGGTTTTGCTCCTACCCATTCAGTGAGCAGAGACACCAGTTTGGGCAGTCACCACACAGTACATGAACTGAATCTTTGGTATTAAGTGGTCAAGGTCCCTACGAAGTGACTGCAGTTCCCTGACCACTGGCTCAAAGGGCAAGGAGTTCGTGTTATTGTTCTGTTACCGTTCCCTGGGACCTCTCACCCCAATCCCAATGCAATTCCCACATCTCGTCAGGTATAACCATGGTTTTGTGAAGAAGAAACAACAGACCATCAGACAGAAACCTTTCTATCATGTGTACAACCCCCTCCAGTCCAGTCTCTCATTCTTTCCTTTTCCCTTGCCTCATGCTTCACAAGGACAAGTCTCCTACTTTTAGAAGGCTGCCTTTCCACCTAGCTGTTAACCCTCTGGGACCCTGCTTGCTCAGTTTTCTCTTGTTCTTCCATCATCAGTATCATCCTTCTCTTCCTTTACACTGACTTGAGGAATCATGGGGGCCTGAGACATCATCTAACTGGAACCAACACTGGATGACTGCCTCCCTTCCCTCACTTCTCTGGAAAGCCAGAGTCTCTGCTTTAATTCACCAGTACCTCACTGACACCTCCAAGCACTCTTTCTCTTTTCTCTTTAAAAGGAAGCACAGAGGTCCAGCATTCTATGACAATTCTTATTTGATACTGAATTCAATCTAATGGTCATCTTATTGCTTCCCTTCTCCATGCTGCAAACTGTTACAACACATCATCTACGCCCATTATTTCTTCTCGCCCACCACCCCCTTATCCTCTGTGCAGAATCCCTTGCAGGGATCACTCTATAAAAATTTCTCACTGGAAGGTCACCAAACCACTTGTAACTGTGAAGTCATAGAATCTAGACATTTTAGAGCTGGAAGACATCTTTGATATTTACTCTAATTCTCCCATTTTACAGACGAAGAAGAGCACATGCACAATTTCACATGATCAGTGGTCTCATCTGTCTTGGTTTCCCTCGCAGTATTTGATACTGTACACTCTTTCCTTTTTCCGAGCAATGTAGGTTGAAATATATAAAATCTTGGCAACCTGACTTTTTTTTTCCTGATCAGTTCAAACAGAAGGCCTGAAACTTTCCTGAGGAAAGACTACATTAGACACAAAGACAAGATGACTATGCGCGTGTGTTTGCTTCAAGTCCAGATTCTTGGGTGCGATCCCGTCACCCCTTACCTACCCCTCTACTAATCACCATGTTTCAATTTACTTTCAAGCTGTTTTCATAATCATCAGAGGCTTCTGTTTTTGCTAGAAGAGCTCAATATAAATGTACTCAGTCTCCCTCCTGTGGAGTTGAGCTGCTTTATACCTAGGAAAATATAACTACATATTGCTCTTCTACTATAAATGAAGATATTCATTAGGTTAAAGGATGACTCTAGTAAGTAACATACTTTATTATCAAACATTTTTCTCCCTTCTCTGAAAGGAAAGTGCATCATTCTTCACTGCCAAGAGCACCTCAGATGTAGAAATAGTAAGCAGAAGCAGGTCATCCCTACCCACAAGAACAGGGACAGAGTGTTAATTTGGAGAAGAAAAACTAACTTATCTTCACTGTTTGCTTGGGTACAAACAGTCTGGATCTGTTCTCCAGTGGTATGGAAATCTACTGGGTATCATTCAATGTTCTCAAGATAATGGTCCAGGGAAATACATCCTGAGGATGGTTAGAAAGGATGCTGTGCATGTTTTAGACATGTTTGTAGCATCAAGACTCTGCAGGCATAAAAGGTGCCAGCAAAATACTGTTTTAATGGAACTGTTAGGTTTTCATGTAAATGCAATGGAATTGCCTTATCTGTAATCTCTAGGCCATTAAGCCCAATTTATGTGGAAAATACATCATTCAATTTTATTCCTTTTATTCCCTTTGCAGCAGGCAGCAATCGATAGTCTTGCTGCTTTTTAACTACAAAAAAGAAAAGCCCCATGAACTCACAGAAGCGGCTGGTGTGATTATTTATTTGATGTCGATAAGAGCAAGGCAAAGTTTCACTATACAATACATATATATAAATATCTATACAATATCTCACATAAAGATGTTTATATATGATAAATAATATATATTTATATATAGTTTTAAAATATATAAATAAGACATACATGATAAATATAAAGTATACATATATCTATCAAATATCTGTATATTTTTATCTGTATCTACCTCACATATACACAACGGAGCATCACTTTATTTCACCTTTTTCTGAGAAAAAGCAGGCCAGAAGATAAAAATAAGCAATGATTTTAGCTGTGCATGCAGTTATTTTCAGAATAAGGTAATCTTTCATCATCATCCCCAAACCTTTGAAGGATGAGTAGAAATCAAGTTAAAGAGAGAACAGTCATAAGTCAGTGTGTCTGGGGTGGGCCACCCAAAGTCCAGTCCCTGACACTCTATGTATGAAAGAGGGCTTGTCGCAAACACTAGCTGCCAGGGTAGCACGTTGGGTGGGCAAATTATGAAGGGAATTAGGGTGTGTGAGCTCAAGAGGGAATTTAAGTAAGCATGACTCTGGCATCCAGAATAGTTCTCCCGATTTTGGGAGAAAGAAAATAAAAAGAATGATACTCTGTTATGCTGAAATAAGTAAACAAACTACCCGCCTGGGGAGAAAACCTTTAAGAAAGTGAATTCTGAGTTAAGACCTAGAGTACATCACAGAGATCTATTATGCAACCAATCTGCACACTTACAGCGTATTGAGTATTGCGAACCATACTGGGCGTACAAGGAGGAGGGTGACACATGGTACCAGCCCTGTTGGAACTCACTCCCGAGTGGACAAGGGTGACAAGGAAGTGAATGATTAGCAGACAACAGCACCAGAACAGCACTTCAGGGAAACAACAGGCGACCGCTACTGACAGCAGGGGGACTCAAACATCTAACTACATTTTTGAGGCGGGTGACGGGACACACTCTGAAATACATGCAAGCCGATGGCTAGGAAGAGGAAAGGGGCAGGGTCAAGCTCCACGAACAACTCACTACTGCTCTGTTTCTTCTGTACTTCATCACGACAACCTATTTTGTGAAGCCCCTGACTTATTTCTGGTAGATACTGTAGACTTAATATACATATAGGAAAGGGTTTTGACCCTCTGTAATAAAATGCCGACTTTGCAAATTGTGCTCCTAACATACTGTAATGCTCTGGAAAGAGAAGTAATTTAAGAGACTTGTACACAAAGAAAAATTCCTTCAGGGCTCCAAGCTAGCCCCTGACTTGACTGAATGGGATGTGTTCACATGGTGCTTTAATAACAACTTGAAGGAGTCACTGCTGCATCAAGGTGTTTGCACTCCAGTAGCAAACGAGAGAACACCCTTATACGTCCATGGGATAAGATCAAGGAAAATGTGGTGGGCTAAAATCTTGACCAATGGAAATACTCTAGTTAACTAATGATAACCTGAAATTTTTCCTTATTTGAACACATTTATTATTAGTCAGAAGGCATAATAAAAAGCCACTGAACATATTTTTCCTATGATTTGATGTTGTATAATCATATACTGCTTCAGGTTAACACCCGTACGGCTAACTATGACTACCGAGCACAGGTGAGAAGACAGGAGACTAGGCTGGAACACAGGTGGCCCGGGGCACTGCCTGGAGGCTAGTTTGGGAAATCATCCCAAATATTTCCGTATTTGATTACCATACATTACTGGGCAGTAAGATTACAGTTAATAGACTATTCTATTTCAGTAGATACATTTTATTATACTTACATTCCAATTCAAAAGACAACCTAAAAGTGTTAAGTAATTAAAACAGTACTCCTTTATCTCTCAGCATTTAAAAAAATTTGGCATTGTTTCAGTCTGGCTATTTTTATACACCATGAAGTAGAATGTCTTCAGAATCACTTCTTCAAACATGTCTTAATAAATATTTCAATGAATGCTTCATACTACATTTCTTCAAACTACTGAATCCATAACTCAAAGATCACAATGCAATGAATTAGCAACTGACAAATCAAATTAAATATGTATATCCTGATAACTCTATTTAAAGGCATTGGCTGGGACTGTGTGGGATGCCAAGTAGTCTAAGACACTCATGTCTGGGAAAATTAGGTATGTGTTTCTATGCTATCCGTTCAAAAAAAGGAATTAAGGCAGTTAAATTGGGTTAGTGCAAGCTGCTCTGAGAGATGACGAGTTTGCTATGAATTTGAGGTTGGGTACCTGATGTAAGTCCCCGTGGTGCCAGGAAGAGTTGTCCAGGGTGCTAGGGCAAAATGAATGACAATGTTAGGATGGTGTCCTGTGTGTTCTTGCTCACTTTCTTTGGCGGTCCCATGGATAGAGGAAAGATGCTCTATTTTCTTCTGTCTGTCCCCTTGGACAGTTGCTCCCTTCCTCTGCTGCTCTCGAACCTCTGGACAACTTCCTCTCTTCGCGCTTCACTAATCAGGAGCCACGACACCACAAGTACTCCCCACGCCCCCGACCAGGCTCCTGGCCAGTATATCTATATCTACATGTGCATCTGCATGTTTTATGGTTTTCCTTATATATCTTTAACGCTTGTATTTCCAGCTCTTTGACATTCAGCATTCTAAACTAAACTTTTTTATTATCTGCTGTGGACAAAGGCAGTAGTTATTAAACAACTGCAAATTCTGTATCTATAAATTCTGTCTGAGCAAAATGATTCTGGGACTGGAATGCCCCTTGCTTTTAAAAGCTACTGAGTCACTGCTATCTTTGTCTTATTTGATTGGCTTATTTTGTGTCAGAAGGGAAGATGCACTGTGGGCTGCTAAGCTGCAGTCATGATCGCGACAAACTAGACAGGAAATTCTAAAAATTCATTTACTCATTTAACAAACATTTATTGATAGTTCTGCAGTGTTGGATGCTCCTGGGCTCATGACCTAATCAATATTTATGTCCCCAATACCCACTCTCTGCCTGACACATAGGAGGCTCAGAGTGAAGTGCACTGACTAGATCTGTAAAAAATAAATGGCCCCAGGGAGGTGGGAGAGCACGTGCTTAGCATGCAGGAGGACCTGGGTTCACTCCCCAGTGCCTCCATTTAAAAACAAGAAAGAAAGAAATGCCTCCTTGTCTATGAAGAACTTTAAAAGGTTTTGCTCCCTGCCCTAAAGACATAAAAGTTAAATAATAATACACGATAAGATACAGCCCCACAAGGAACAGGATGACTCCAGAGATGCTGGTGACAGTGTGGTTCTGTCCTTGGCTACACAGCCATCCCAGAGGGGACAATCAGAGACATGGATGAAGTTCTGAAAATGAAAGGACACAGCTGGGGTGGCCTCCACTGACAGTGCCACAGAGCCCTGCACGCTGGGATTGTGCAGGGAGGGTTTCCGGGATGGCTCAGGTACTGGTCCAGGGCTGTGAAGTAGGCAATGGGCAGTCACAAGCCGTGCCAAGGCTGAGCTCAGGACTGTTGACAAGGGGCTAAGCATGTACAGAGTGGCGAGTTGGCAGAGGCGGCCCAGGGACCAGTGAGGAAGGCAGGGCACCACAGTGAAGGTAGCTGGAGGAGAGGACCAGCCTAGTACACAACTGCACTTTATGGTAACATAAGCAGACGGTAATGATGTAGGTTCTTCATCTACTATAGAATTTTCCATAAAGCATCACTCTCAAATAAGTGAGACCCATGACCAAATATACAACTTTCAAATCTTTGGGCCTGGCAATAGACTTTATTATGATACACAGATATTTTTAAAACAGATGAAATGGCCATACTGAATTTTTTCCCTAGATGGTAATGTAAACACATTTTATAATACTTTGAGTAAACAATCTTTCTGTTTTTGTTTTTTAATCCTTCCCTGGCAAAGGAATCACTGCAGTGACTGGGAGGAAGGAAGGGAGGGAACGCTTAAGACATTAATTCTGTGTAGATAGTGTTACTAGGTTACCACATTTTTTTGTTGCCTTCAGTCACAAAAGGAAAAAGCTTATTTAATTGACAGCATAGTCTGCCTCCCCTACACCCACATACAATATTAAGAATACCTGCATGTTTTTTGCCTAAGGTAGACAATACTTATAGAAAACTCAAAGGCTGAACACATTTAATACATCACTCCCCACACTGCCTTATTTTCACTCACCAGACTAATACTTAATGGCCTAGCCCAAGAGTTGGCAAACTTGTTCTGTAAAGAACCAGCTGGTAAATATTTTAGGATTAGTGGGCCATATACTCTGCTCCACATGCTCAAGCCACTGTAGCAGAAAGCAGCCAAGGACAGTGTGTAACAGATGCGCATGGCTGTGTTCCAGTAAAGCTTTATTTATAAAAATAGTCAATGGGTTGATTTGTCTTAAAGACCAGAGCTTGTTGATTCCCAGTCTAGTCCTTCAATCTTGAAATTATATTAAAATTGTTATGTTTACATGAAAAGAAACAAAACATCTCAACACATTCTTTCTATCCAACTCAAGCCCTCTTAGGAAGGTATTAACAGATATTAGTACACGTAAATATTATTAAAAACATGCAAAAAATGCCTAACAGCCAAAGGACTTTAGGCTTCATCCTGTATCTTTCAAATATATTTAACACAGACCAGCACCAAGGAAAATTGCAGAGAAACTCTGTCAGGAGATTCTAGGAAAAAACCAAAAAAACAAAAAAACCAGCTTGTCCAAATTTGTGAACTCCAAGACTAGTCTTACCAGATATTCAGAAAAGCACGTAAGTCATAATACTTTGGTAAAATACGTTTTGAAAAATAAACCAGAGAAGACGATATGCTCATATATGTAGATGAATTTCAAATCTTATTATGGAAAATGGTGAAAAAAATGATCAAGGCTCATCTATAACATTTTTTTTAATTGCAGAGATTTTCAGAGAGTACAAACCAGTAAATGATTCCCCTACTTCACAGGACAGAGATCCACAGAAGCCATATGCCTCTGTCTGAACAGCAGTAGACCACTGAAGGTACGCATTTGACTCTAACGTTCCTGTAGCCAGGGGGCTGGCATTTGGTAGGACATGAATGGGGATGTGGAAAGGCATTGTTAGGCCATAAGAAGAGGTCCTGGCAATTGTGATATGTCCATTCTTGGCTGGACAATGACTTGTGACTCTGTAACTTGCGGAAAAGAAGTAGCCTAACGTACACTTGCATTTTATGAAATTCTGTTGAGATTCATCTAATAGTAATGCTTACTTCTCCTGGCTCAGGATAGGTATGGCCACTTAGGATATGAGGAAACAAGGCAACCCAGTGTATGTCCAATATTACACACTCACTGAGTACTGAGAACAGAAGTGACGAAAACAAGGTATTTTAGGTCTCATAATTGGAGAGAGCATTTAAGAATTTTATTTCAAAATATCTATGGCTATGGTTCCTTAATCTAGACTAGTTGGAGGTTGTAAAATGTAATAAACACTTCTGACCATTTGGCCATCGGGGAATTTCCATTTCTGTCAGTAATGTAGCATCCTTTTTTAATGCTTAAGAGTTATAAATTTCTTTATAGTTATTGAACACTGCTATAAACAATATTTCATTTGATCCTTAACATTTCCTGTCAAGGCAGGTGAAACGATTACTACTCGTGATTCTGAGAAGCTATTCACCTGGTCTTCCAGCACACAGTGAGGAGAACCATGACTCAAAGCAAGCAGTCTTTGTACTGCCTGCACCTTTCCTTTCAGGACCCTTGTGGATTTGCCTTTTCTGGTACCAGATTCTAACGGATGGCCGAACGATGGTGATGCTTACAATGTAGTGTCTTGGCTGGGGCAGAATAATAGGGATCATCATTCTAACGATTCTTTTTTAATGTAACAACTACCAAAAATGGATCTCATCAAATGTTTTATGGCCTAATCCTTAAATAATATAGTACTATGTGGTAGGAAGAACAAGTGGAACCTGGTAAGTACTTGCTGAATTGAACTGATGTCAGGAGACCAGAGTCCACAGAGCCTGGGTGAATCATTGACTAAATGAATCTGTCTTCCTTGTATAGCACAGGCGAAACTGCCCCTATCTGCTTCACAGTGAGTTAAGGAGCTCAACTAAGAAAACATAACATGAGACTATTTAGAATGGAAAGGTAGCTAATCTACTCCACAAATATTTACTGAGCAGCCACTGTGAGCAAGGGATTGTGATGGATGCTATAATGAGACTGAGCACAATCTATTCTATGCCAACTGAAACAGAAGCTTCATAAAATATGGCAAATTGTTAGGAGCTTCAGGGATGACACCCGAATGCAGCTGAGGAAAGACAGATGCAGATCAATGAACACGCTAACGGCTTACAATGATGAATAGGCTTACTCTCAAAAAGGAGCAAATCACTGACTATCCAACTACAACGTAAAGGCTAAAATAATACAACGCTGAGTAGATGCAGTAACATGAGACACATACCCAATTTCAATGATTTACTATGCAATAAGAGAATGCAAATATCTCAGTAATTTTTGATATTCACTGCATGTTAAAAGCATAGTATTTTGGATGATACTGAGTTAAAATAAAACATGTTATTTAAATGGATGTTGCTGTTTTTCTTTTTCCTTTTCTAATATGGCTACTAGGAAATTTTAAATTATTGTGCAGCATGAATTATATTTCTATTGGACAGTGCTGTTCTAGAAGAATGTATTGTGGCCAAAAGAGAAGCCTGTGCAGAGCATGGTTCCGAAAAAGCTAATCGTGACATGTGCCACCTGGACCAAAGACACAATTGAAAAGGAGCCAAGTGTTATCAAACCCACAAGTTACACAAATTCTGATCACTCACGTGGGAACACAACACAACATAGTCAGGAGGAACCTGGAAGGTATTGCTGGTGGTTTCGAAGTAAATGGACTGAAAACTAACAGAAGTAGAGGGCACAGGAATCATTTTGTTTCTTCTTCCAGCTGAAGCATGAATAGTTAAAGGAGGAACAAGTCTACGAAACGCTTGTTAGAACTGAGGTCCGACTACCTCCAGCACCTCCCCTCCAGGTGCCAGTGACCATCTCCCACACACATCCTCACTCTACAGGGAACAGGGCTTTTGTCAGCTGGCGGAGCTCCGCAGCACATGCAACCACACTAGTTAATACTGACAATCCATTTATAATATTTATCTCCAGTAAATGTTCAAAAAACTTATTCTAGGCACACACAATTATCAACCAGAATACTGAAGGGACCTGCAGAGATCCAGCTGCAAGTACCTCAAGGGAGGCCTGTGTCCATGGGAAAATCTCAGCACCCAGCCCAGTAGGGGTTGGAAACAGCAAGTGTACGATAAATATTCATTAAATGCATCAAAAGTGGTGGTTATGTTGGAAGGTAGAAGTTCACACTTAGATAATATAGTGCAGACAGAGGCGAGCTGCATCAGAAGAAATGCAGCTCTAAGTCAAAGCTTTTCGTTAGTGCTCTTGTATTTTATGTCAGCCAGTCTACATGTGGAACATCACGACAAGAGGAGGTCGCAGGGACAAACAAAGGAGAACAACAAGCAGGAATCATGGAAGGGATTAGAGATGCTTTCTGAAGAGGAAGCCGACAGAGGATATATGAGAAATCTTCACGTTCCTAAGAGTTTCCAGCTAGAAGGGGCAGGGTACACCTGGTTTTCCGGAAGCATTTTTCTGAGGCGGGGAGGAATTCATGGATCTTTCTGAGACCCTGACAGAACCACAGGCCCTCAGCTCAGGGAAAGAATTTATACACGTACGTTTTACAGTTTCAGGGGATTCTAAACCAGATTAAGGACCCTTAGCTTAGAATTTATAAGGATCCAGGTTTCTGTTTCATATAAACAAAATTATCTCTCCCTAGACCTCTAAAGGAATACCCCAGGAAATTGAGGGAAGAATTCCTAAGCTGGGCAGAGGGGGTGGGAGCGCAGTCCAGAGCCAGTTCTGTGGGTCCCTCCCACTTCTAGGGTTCCCTAATCTAAAAGGAATTTTGGAATAATTTCACAGTATTAAGGCAAATACTTAAAACACTATTTGTTACTGTCATTCACCTTACTATTTTAAATACTAGCAATGCCCACCGCACTCTAGTCATTGAAACAGGATCAAAACAAAGATCATCCCAGCACAAACATAATGTATGAGACACATCTGATGAGGATTTCATTCACTCAACGCACAACTACAACGGCAGCATGTATGTATAAATTACTTCTTGTCTTAGAAACAATAAAATATTTCTCTCCACAAGTTGCTTTTTGAAAAATCTGGCTGCACTAAGGGACATAGGAGCAGAAGCCCTCAGCATCTGCAACAGCAGCTCTTGTTTTATTATTTGGTTCAAGGATTCCTCTAAGCAGCTCACTCATGTCATCATCACAGGGCATACCTAGGAGTTATCTCATTAGTAGTACTGCGTGATTTCTCTGTTGATTTATGTTCTAGGTAACTCATTGCTGTCTAAACCTGAAGAGCTTTTATACACTCACTAGAGGGGAGGAGGAGGAGTGCATCTCAATTTCAATTCTGCCCTTAAAGGGAAGTAAGCAAATCAAAATCCTGGATAGATTTGCTTACTTCTTCAAAACTTGGGTTCTCAGAAACCCTAGTCAGGAAAAGCTTTCTATTATTCTTCTGAGGAAAGTTTCCTGGATTTTGCTTGGCTTTCTTCGATTTAAATTCCTACCATCAGTTCTACAAATAACCTTGAAAGAGCCCCAGTTCTGAAGTAATTATAGACGCATTATATTCAAAATGACTGCAATGTTTCCTACCTACAATCACATAAAACTCTAATGAGGTTTTATAAATGCCTGTTGCCAACACACAGTGCTGCTTTTGGGAAATGTTTTTTCATAATAAATAAATGTCCAAAAGGGCTGCAAGCCTCAAGGCTGTGTGTGTGTGTGTGTGCGCGCGATTAATTTGTTTATAGCGCCCCAACTTTTATTTTTGTTATTTTCTATTGGACTGAAAAAGTACTATTGCAGCCCTTCATTTCCCCCACTTTCTCCAATTTCCATTGCTGTAATTTCCTATTCAAATCAATTGCTCAAAATAGAAAAAAAAATCTGCCATCAGTGATGGACCTTAAGTGATACGGAGGGATCATTTTTTTTCCTGGAAGTAATAGCCTTTCATAAAAAAGAATGGCAGTGGACCTATTTTCTATAGACAGGATTATCAAATTCCATCAAAACCTGTCAGACCTTTTCCTTAGCTCTCAACCAAAGAAAAGACATCCAGACATGAAAGGGCCATAGAGAATTTCAAGGATTACTTTTGAGTTATACCTTCCATTTGCTCTAGCTATAAATGCACCTGATGAGGGGAATTACATAGGACGGTGGCTCTCAAAGTTTAGCGCGTCTTAGAATCATCGGGAAGGCATATCAAAGCCCAGACTACCAGACCCCACCTCCAGAGTGTGTGATTCAACGGTCCGGGATGGCGGGGGGCCCAACAAGTTGTATTTCTATCAAGTTCAGAGGTGATGCTGCTGCTTCTGGTCCAGGGACAATCCTTGGTGGGCCCTGGTACTGGAAGATGTCTGATATCTAACTGGTCATGACACTGTATTTGCTTTCTTAATTAAAACTTTCATGGCTAATGTTTCCAGGTCATACTCTAGATCGGAGCCTAAAATGGCAGACAGCTTCCTGAGGCTTAAGACCCTTCGGAAGCCCCCTCTTTCTCTAACGATCCTGTGGGAAATATTAGTAAAGAGCGCAACCCTCTTCAGGAAGAAGAAATCAATCTATTTCTTGAGTACATCCCTTGTTTTTTTTAAAACTTCTAAGTGCTCTGGAGTGAAATTCAACTGGAAAATGGTTCATAAAGCCTATCTGGACGGGGTGGCTCTATCAAAAAGATTGGTTTACTCACCAGAGAGGAAATATGCCCAGTCGTGTGGTGATAAAAACCATGGCAAACATAACAAACAGGAGATCACAAAGTTTCTGAAACTTGGCGTAATTTGCCATTTTGGCAGCCTATGAAAGGAAAAGGACTGTGTCATATTAGTTTAGTTAAACAAAAAGCTTCTTTCAATATGCATGAGTCTCCTTTAAGATATAACTTACCAGATACACAGAACTGCCTGCTACTTTGAAATGTCATGCATCAGGCATCTTATTTATAAATTACACTTAGGTCGAGTGAAATGTGGTATGAGCCATAAGTCAAACTACTGACTGTCACAGATTTAATATAATAGTCAGCAACTTGAAACATTCAATTATATGGTTGATTTCAGGAAAACAGAAAAATAAGAAATCCTTGCATTAAGGAGGATATTAGCTAGCCAAAGACACCGAAACAGGAATTTGGCCTAACAGGTCAAAATAGAAAGTGCTAGATAATCCTGTAAACCTTTATGAGTCCTAAACACTAAGGCCACAGACATTATACAGAATATAGAGAGAGCTTTTTTCCTCCTTTCTACTTAGAATTATAGATCTTCCTTAAACAGGCTTAAGGACAGTTTCTTGGCTGATTCTCACAAACTTAGAAATGAAGAATGTGTCAAGATCATGTCCTCTCAACGAATCTACTTAGGTATAATTTTCAAAGTTACATTAATGGGTCATTTTCTAGATGAAAGTCACTAATGTGCAGAATGGCTGTGAGAAGTACACTGATAATTTATGATCGTGATTTCAGTGACCAGTTTTTACCTTCTAAATTAGTCTAGGGGAGAAATCATATCCCTTTCCCTACCATCTACTTTTTAGAGATGGTTCTAAGAACAGGTGATGCTGAAAACAAAATTGGGCTTGGTCACCTCCTTCTACGTTTTCACAGGTAATTCACAGTACCCACACACAGGGTTATAAATTGAAGACGACTTTTAAGTTCAATACATTGTTTTCTACTTCTTGTAAAGTTAAATTGGCTGAGTCAGACTTGAAAGGACTGTTGACAGTATCCACAGAAGCTATAATTTAACAGCTTTAAGTAAAATATACAGCTACAAGAGAAATATATTCCTAAGGGGAAGTATCTGTCAACCGAGTGAAAGTCAGGATTACCAACTTTTGATTTCACAAATACTTTGGATGTGACACCACAAATTATACTAAAAAAGAAAAAAAGCACCTTCTGCCTCCTTCTGGCTAGGTAAACCATGTGGTTTTGCTTTTACGTTCACTCACCAGTATTCAGAAAAAAGCATTAAACACCAACTTTTCTCAAGTGCCTAGGCAATAGGTCCCGCTTGCAAGAGTCAACATATCTCACTATTTGGATGTTCTCAAGCGTTATTTTATAATATCAAAGAGAATCCAAGTGATGAAGAACATCTGCTTTTGAGCCACACGACTGGGATCTTTGGATTATTTTTCTTTTCTAGATAAAAGTAGTGGATGGCGATTTAGCACACATTTTCTGAATTACGTCTCTGCCAAGCATTATGCCATCCATTTCCACAGACATTAAAGTTGGCAGATTATAGAGGACTGATTTCAAAACTGTAGACTGCTGTGTAAATTTCTACTTTCAAGCATACTTAGGATTTAACTACGTGGTAATTCATTTTCAGGGAATTGCCTTTATACTAATTGTATTTCTCCTTTAAAAAAAATGTGCTGAATAGAATCTAGCTCTAATCACTTAAAAATCATAGCACCAAACTGTTATCTGACATATCCAGCTCATTAGGACTATTTCCTGTTTCATAACCTTATAGGGACAAGAGTCTTTAATAAACTGCTGTATATACTTCAAACCTTCACCAATTGCCTTTATGTAGATTCAGCTTTATGGCATGGAATTTCTGCTTATATTGCAATAGCAAATCATTATTTGAGGGCACTGGTATTCTATATTCACAGTGACAGCAAATGTTTCAAAGGGGCAGAACTGTGGGCCAACAGGAATAAAAAATCAGAATACAGATTCCAAGACCCATTTCTACATGGAATTTGTAACTGAGTAAGTTTATTTTTGACCAGTTCTATAAATGTCGTAGGATAAAGTGAAAAAAACTTTTAATTATATATTCTTATTGAGTACATCTCTTCACAGGGGCCATAATTAAAAGTAGATACCACATCAAAATTTTACTTGGGAGTTCTCTCTTTTGAAATATGCTAGAAACACTGCTCTTTTTCTTTTTTTGCTACTTTAATAGTTCTAAGTGATAATGGTTTAGAAAGTTAATCAAGTGCAACCAATATTTCCTCAGATATTCTTTATACTTACATGCATAGAAAACATAGTTTTCATGTATAATTTGCAATTCATACATACTTTCACTGTAAAAATACTAGGATAGTATGTATATTGGCAATAAAAAATATGACTACTAATTCATTTCATCAGGATGTATAACTATTACTAAACTGAGTTGTATACACTTTCCAGATAAATCAGTGTGAAACACTAGAAACAAAACCTATTCAAATAATAATTTTCCTATTGTAAAATGTTCACTTGAGTGTGGAGGAATAAAGGTTTTCATTCCTCTACTAGTAAAGATTGCTAATATGGTGAATGTCTTTCATACACAAATTTATAGACTATAAAGTCTCACTGTCACCAATTTAATGTACAAAGAAACACTCTACAGTTCCAAAGTGGTCATACACGACCTTCCTCCAGCACCATCCAGCACACCATGGAGGACCTGATGACCTGGGAGATTTCAAAAATCCCGGATTTTGTACTCTTATAGATGAGAGAAGAACTTTTACCTCCAGAAGAGCATCGGCTGAATCATGGAGACAGAGGACCAGGGTCCCCACTCGGGCCATATTGTTGACGTATGAAAAGGTAATCAATAAAATAGATACAACGTGATGCAGGAACATAACACCAAAGTCCTGGGAAGGAGAAAACACAGACATGTTAGGGTTTAGCAGCATTGCAACTTTTCCACTGATCTATTCAACCATTCATCCGATACTAACCAGGCTTTCTATGTCCCTAGCACTGGGGGCACTAAAATGAGTAACAGAGTTGTACCTACCTTCTGGGAGTTCTGCATGTCCTGGGAGAGACACACAGGAGACCAGTGACTATGGAAAATGTGATCAACACCAGGACTAAGGCCAGTTCACAAAGGCGTTTCGTACTAAGCTAAAGAATTTGAAGCGACAGAAGAAATTGCCGTATGATTTCAAGCAAAGAAAGGTATTACTTTGATGGTACTTTAGGAAAATCTTTTGGGCAGCAGTGTTGGTCCAACTCAACCACTTCTCTCACTACTGGCGGCTGGGGATTCAACATCCTTTTCCTGGAATATGCCCAATGGGATGTTAAAATAAGAATAACACTATGTTGGTATTTCTGATGGTTCCTACACAAACTCTGAAATTCAACCATTATCTGTCTATAGTCATTATAAAAAATAACTGGCAAAAATAATAGTAAGCTGGCCATCCTTATTATGGTCAACGTCAAGGGAGCTGCTTCCTGGCCCATGTGAAAAGATCATCTTTCTCTGATACTGACTTATCTCTGGGCCACCTGAACAAGGTTTGTTGTTGACATGGAATTTCTGTTGCTTAGAAATATAGTCTCTGTTTTACTGATATTTTCACTCTTATTTAATCTGTATTTCTCCCAGAGTAAGCTTGTACTTCTCTGGGATTTTAATGCCAGGACTAGTCCTAACCGTGATCAACTTGAAGCCATGGAGAAAGTGGACTACTCTCCCACACACCATTCATAGAGAAACAAATAAATAAGCCAAAATGAAAAGCATATTGTGAACCTGAGAGAGAGAAAAGAGAGTAAATGTGTGAACACATACACACTCTTTATTCAGCTGCTGATGTCACACAGTTTGGGGTCTGAAAGGTCAACGTCGGCAACTTTTAAATGGTTTTAAAACATTTAAACAATGCTCTTTGTCTAGATCCTGAAAGTAACTAATGATAATCCATAAGTAGTGAAGTCTTGCCCTTATTAAGTCCTTTTGCCATTTATTTCACTGTATAGTTCCCATACTGAAAAATTTTCCAATTATTTTATTTCAATTTATGTAACAAACCTACAAAGCTATGGGTATTTCTGTTTAAATTCTTGTGATCCAGAACGCTTAGGAATGCCTTTTTTTATAACTGTTATTTTATTTTTTTATAAGTTTTTTTTTGAAGTATTGTCAGTTTACAAGGTTGCATCAGTTTCTAGTGTACAGCATAATGTTTCAGTCATACACATAGTCCTTTTCATATTCTTTTTCATTATAGGTTACTATAAGATATTGAATATAGTTCCCTATGTTATACAGTAGGACCTTGTTGTTTACCCATTTTATGTATAGCAGTTAGCATCTGCAAATCTCGAACTCCCATTTATCCCTTCCCACCCCTTTTACCCCCAGTAACCATAGGTTTGTTTTTTATGTCTGTGAATCTGTCACTGTTTTGTAAGTTCGTGTCACTTTTTTAGAATGTCTTATGTTTCATAAAATCGTTTTAAATGACAATGATGAAATAAAGTTAAATGGGTATGTTAAAAAAAAAAACCCACACAATGTTTAAATGGTTCTGTATACACTTTGGCGAACACGGTCAGGTTACTTTTCTGCCTTAGAAAATGCCAAATGTACAATAATCACACTATTGATTTATTACTAGGATAAATAACGTGCTAGTTTCCAAAATAAGGTTGGGTAATTTTTAAAATGAAGTGCAATTATTTCTCTTATTTTCAATTTAACCTAGTCTCCAAATGAGCCATGTTGCCATGATGGTGGAAACCACTGTTGGCAGAATCATCTGTCTTGCCCACAGCAGAAGTGCAGAACCAAGTCGTGCAAACTCCTGCCAACTGCTGACCTACCACTGTGATCCTTTCTCCAGACCCACATTCATATATAGTTCTCAGCTCACTAGCAAAGAGAAACGAAGACCATGAGCTGAATTTAAGGAATGATTATGTACAGACTCAACTTATCAGCTTTACCTACTTCTCTTGATTTTTTAAAGTTGGACAATACCCCGATTCCTCAGACACACAATAACAATTGTTCTGAGCATGTTTCCCATGGAAGATGAACTCTCTTCTCTCCAGGCTGTTACCAGAAATGTTTTAGGTTCCATAACCTGGAGTACAGCAATCTACCTACCAGACAATAGCCCCTTCAAAACAATGGATCAATTAAAGTGGGGCAAACCCATCAGCTGATCTTTTATACTGTTTCCTAAACATAATTAAATAAAAACCTAGAGGGCTAATTCAACAGTTCAGTGAGTTTACACTCGCCTGTGCTGAACACAGATTTTAAAGTCTAACGAGCTGAGTATCTAACCAGAACAATAGTCCCCACATTTCCCATTGTTTAGCCCTGAGTCCTTGCTCTTATTCCCTGAAAAAGAACAAGAGTTTTTCTCGATTTAATTTTAAAATGGATAAATATAAGTTGATTAAAACACTTACAGAGGATTAGGGCCATTTTATAATTAAGCTTCCTAACCTGTATCTGATATAAATGTCAATAAATAAAACAACACCCTTGGCAATATAGCAAGGCTGCCCTAAAAACAAGAGCCTTGCTTTTCCGACAAAGTTCGCTTTGCGAAGATGATTTTTGCATATAAATCCCCTGGTCCTAGAAAAGATTTATTATGGAGGGGCTCAGAGCTATGCCCATGGCAGAAGCCCAATTTTCATTATCCTGTCACATCTGTATGAATATGAAAAGCATGAATAATGGATTTTGTCTTCTACATTGCTGCTTCAGAAAGCATTATACACAATGAAATACCTTTAATAAAAGCCATGCAATCATTATTTTTTTGTCTTACTCTCATCTCCTCACTCTGACACATTCTTTTGAATAAGCAATGAATCTGGTCCAAATAACAGTTTTTCAACAAACTGTCAATTTAGACTTTATCAGTGCAGGGTGGGAACCTTCCATCCTCATGGTTGTTACTTCTGAAAGTGACTGGTGTGTATCTAGACACAGGCAAGCTGCACGAAACTTAGCATTTGGGGTTGAGAATGTTTTCTTCCATTTTTGGTGATTCTTGTTGGCCCTCATGTTGGAGATGGATCCCAAAGCCCTTATTCAAGACAGACCGGCCTGGCTACCTGCGTCAGCCGTCCCCAACCTCCTGTCGGTCTGCCATATTTTTTCTGGACATATTCACAGCCATCAAGGGCTCCTTCTACTGTTTCCTGCCTAATATTTACTTCCACTTCAGCCCTCATTCCAGTGGCTTCTCCTATGTTAATAATCAGAGGTAGAAAAAAAATTAGATATAATTTTGACTCAAGTGTAATTAGAATAAGTCTGAAACGAAAAAAAAAAATTCAAGGAAAAACCATCCATTTTAATACCAGAAGCTGGTAAGAAAACACTTGTTTTTTTTTTCCTTATTACGTTTCCGAATGGCATCTAGAGAGCCTAGAACAGAGTCTTGGTCTGTTCTGTGTAGCTTTCACATCAGAAACTCCTAGATGAAGGTAAATTTCTAGCCACTTGGGCTCCATCCCCAGCTGTTAAAATGAGAATCGGCATCCTTAATTCAGTTCTCCAGGGGACTTTTCTGCACAACAGAACATTAGCACCAAAGGGCCAGAAGGATCACCTCTCATTAAGACACCAGAGTGATGTTCTATATGATGAAATTCCATTTGCAATGGTCAGGCTGAAAGAGGCTTTGAAATAATACCCTGTTTTTAGAAAGCACTGGAATTCACCTGGATGTAAGTGTTTTTACGAAAGCAAAATTAACTCATTTCTCATTAAAAACAACAACCCACCACAAACAAAAAGAAACTTGTTCTCAAAACTCCCATTTGCTAGATAGAGTATTAACAATATTATGCAGTTTCTTTTGGGAATAATCTTTGCCACAAATAAAGAAAAGCACTGGTAAACCTTCTCGAAAAGGATTAAGAAGACCAAGATTTTAAGTAATGGCTGATTTAAGGTGTGCATGATGGTGAAAAATATGAAATACCACTAAAGAGCAAGACAAAGAAAAACCTCTTCTCTCTTGGATGTAAATGACATATGCCAGCTTTCCAAAATTTAGTAAGTATCATTAATATACATATATAAAATCAATAAACATACCCTTACTCATGAATAGAAATCAGGTTATGCCAGGTTACCCATTTAACAGATTTTCAAACTCTCTAAGAAACAGAAGGACAGAAACATAATTAAAAACTGATTTCATATTATGGCAACTATAGCAATAATAAGAATCTCTCATTTCTTTGTTTTTTTCCCAATAGTTTCCTTATTTCAATCTTCAAGGTACAAAGAAATCAGTATGACTTATAATAGAGTTAAGATGCTCTTTTTTTTCTTGAGATCAGTAACAGTCTTCCTATCTCTTCACTGGAGGTTGTGTGGGGTAAAACTCAGACTGCTGGGGATCAACATGGCCAGGCAGGAAGTGGACTTCAGGTGTGGAACTCGGCAATGTACAGGGGAGAGGCGCCACTCAGGCTCCACCTCAACTCCAGAACGAACACACAGATGGAGAGGGAGAGAACTTCAGACAAAATCTACATATGCCAAGAATAATCAGGGCTAAATATTCTTCCTATTGAGGGAATATGAAAAGATAACAGATTCTCAGCCTTTGGCTATGGATAGCAAAAGTTCTGGTTAACAGCATGAATATATATACATATACACAAATTCATATAAATATACATACATAAAATACATATAACCTCTTAACAAGCAAAAACCAAGAGACTAAAAACTGTCTAGGTTGTAAGACAACCTAGACAGTTTGACTGAACGTATGTTCAGAGCGATTCATAGAAATCAGCTGATTTTGATTTGCCGCACATTAGGCAACCTGAGGAAGAAAAGACCTGTCTCTTACCAGTGTGTGCCATAGGAAGTTCACATCCCATATGTAAATGTAAATGTCAACCTTTGGGTATCTGCAATCTCCCACAATTTATTTGGTTATTATATTTTTTAACTGGCCTTAAATTTTGGCTCATTCTAGAGAGAACTGGTTAAATGTGCCTTTTAGAGAAAGGTATTTCTAGTAATAAGGGCCTCTGAAAGCTGTAACTGGAATTCACTTTCATCCTCATATATAGCCTATGCTCTCTAGGGCAAATATTTAAGGGAAAATTTGAAAAGGGATGAGGAACTGATTTATTTGGGAAACGTTTGTTTAATTATAAAATGGAGGAGTCCTGGCAGGAATGACTTAATCATCCCGTCTCTAAAGTCAGTGCATGACTGACTCACACTAAAACTAGAGTCAAATGTATGTCCACACTCTTTTTCAACAGACTAGATTTTTCCCATTTGGGACTAAATATAAACAGGCTTTGGTCCTTGAAGGAGATAACTGTCTCATACAAATATCATTCTAAAAATAGTAAGTGACAAGAAGTTTATTGGTTAAAGACTTTAAAATTACTATTGTTACTACCAAAATGTTTTAAAAATACATACTGATGTGATTTAAATATCTCTACTAGCCATTCGAAAAGCTGACGTCCTCACTCTTCACCAAATATGGGTCCAGGTGACTCAACTCTAGAGCAGAGAAAGGCACACTATGGCCACCAGGCCCACTCTGGCCCTCCATTTGTTTTTGTAAATAAAGTTTTACTAGAACACGGCCACCTCCATTTGTTTAATTATTGTTTATAGTAGTGTTTGTGTATTGTGGTAGAGTTAAGGAGTCACAACAGAGACAATACAGACACCTCTCAGTTTAAAATATTTACTAGGGAGCCCTTTATAGAGAAGTGTGATGACCGTGCCTTAGAGCCACATCAAAGGGCATAATATGGGACAGTCAGGCACATAATTCAAGATGGGGCAATTGCAGTCTCACAGCCGGCTTCATCACATTTTCTTCACATAAAGAATATGGAAGAGATTCCATTTTCAGTTCGGATTTGCAGATACTAACTACTATGTATAAAATAAACAACAAGCTCATACTGTATAGCACAGGGAAGTATATTCAATATCTTGTAGTAGCTTACAGTGAAAAAGAATATGAAAATGAATATATGTATATCCATGTATGACTGAAGAATTGTGCTGCACACCAGAAACTGACACAACGTTGTAAACTGATTATACTTCAATTATAAAAAAAAAGAGAGATATTCCATTTTCACAGCTATTCTGAAGTAAGCCATTAAGTTTCACTCTCAAAATTCAGAACAATTACTTTAAAAACAGTTTTAGCAGGTATCGCCATCAAAATTCTCATGATAAACCGTAATGACAACTTTAAGATAATCTGAAAGTTGAGGAGTTTCTCCACAAAAAGACTGAGCTTTTGTAAAACAAGAGCTGTCATCTGGATGCAATATTACTCTCTCAACTGCTACGTGTGCCATTCCTGTCAGAGCTGCTGGGAACATATAAATGAAATAAAGAATGGCTGTACAAGCAGTGTTTACCCAGTCTTTGTCTCGTGTAACATTTACGGCATCATTTTAAGATCAAGAACTCATAATCTCATCTATTATGAATGATTTAGTTAATATTTAATCTTTAATTGATTTTTATCACCTAGAAAAAATGCAGTAAAATTTTATTTGTACAATAGAAAACACTAAGATGGTGCCACCAGTTCCCTTCCACTGTGCCTGGCCAGAGCACGAAACTTAATTTGCAACTCCGTGGAGTCCTCCTCCATGCTTTCCTTTCCTCTTCCTATCGATGTGCACTCTCCAAATGCACTCTGCTTTCAAATGACATACATATTTTCCTTAATTATACACACATGTCTTTTTTCTCACTGACCTCTGGGTATTCAGAAGTTCTCCATTACTCCAAGTCTTGCCAAATTACAAGCATTGGGAGTTGAAGGCTTTAATGCACATCTTCTGGGCTCTGTTAAATTACTCTTGGCCCAGCCACATTAATTTGTACAGCTTTTAGTGCTAGAATGGTCACTTCTGAGACATTTAAAATATACTGAACATAATAGTCTTAAGTGATGTACAAGTTAACAGACTTTGTTCTCCATTTCTTTTTGCGGGGAATAGGGGTGGTGGTGGTGGCGGGCAGAGGGCACAATATCCCTAAGGACAAAGGCAAAGACAACAAACACTTGGTATCAAGTAAACTCATTCAGGTTGGAAACATCCCAAATGATCAGTAGGGGGCAGACTGTGCTCAACTAAAATCAGAAACATCCCAGGACTCAAAAGCCATCATCCTCAAATTTACTGTCAAGTCCTCGATTGCCCCAAATGACAATGGGCAATCAGGAACTCAATTTTGTGCTCTAGATGGAAGACAGGAGGAGTCTCTTTCAGGTCAGCCAGGTTAGGATGACGCTGTAAGCTGTCAGGAGCGGTGTAGGGAAACTCTTATCATCGACAGCCTTATCTTCTCTCTTTCCTCTTCCTTCAGCTGTCTGAGCTCCCCGCCTCCGTTCACAGACAGAACTCTACTGCAGCATTCACTCGTCAGCTTTCTTGTCCCCATGCAGGCCTCTGGCCCTTCAGTAATCCCCACCTTTCCCTGCTGAAATGTTTGTGTTGTCTCTTCTTTTCTCTAAGCCCCACACCAATCTGACTAACTGGTGAACTTCTATCCACCCTGAGATTTGCCTACTAATTCTTAGGCTCCAAAGGTTCCATTGGACACTGTGATTTATTCTCAATAATGACTCCATAAGGCAAGTACTAGTTGAACACCATTTTATACAGAAACGACGTACACAGAAGCTACATAATTTTTCCAGAGTTACACAGTAAGGACAGGCTAGCGGCAGATCTGAATCCAGTTGTGTGCGACTCCAGAGCTCAGACTCCTATCACAGCCAGCTGCTTCCCAGAAACCAATGTCTGAGGAAAGACTACTATGAGGGGGCAGCAGAAAGAAAATACATATAAATGAGTGACTAACAAATAGAACAAGGTCCCTTCTAGAAGATCTGAAGAGAAGAGGAATCAAGAGAAAAAGTGAGGACTGGGGGAGGGTATAGCTCAGTGGTAGAGTGTGTGCCTAGCATGCACAAGGTCCTGGGTTCAATCCCCAGAACCTCCACTAAAAATAAAATAAGTAAAAACCTAATTACCTCCCTCCCCCGAAAAAACAAATAATAAAATCAAAAGGTGAGGACCATCCATGTTGCAAATGGCATTATTTTATTATTTTTATGGCTGAGTAGTATTCCATTATATAAATACACTACAACTTCTTTATCCAGTCATCTGCTGATAGACATTTAGGTTGTTTCCATGTCTTGGCTATTGTAAGTAGTGCTGCTGTGAACATGGGTGAGTGTATCTTTTCAAATCAGAGTTCCCTCCAGATAAATGCCCAGGAGTGGGATTGCTGGATTATATGGTTAAGCCTATTTTCAGTTTTTTAAGGAATCGCCATGTTGTTTTCCATTACGGCTGCACCAAACTACATTCCTACCAGCAGTATAGGAGGGTTCCCTTTTCTTCACACCCTCTCCAGCATTTATTGCTTGTGGACTTTTCATGGATGGACCTGGAGATTGTCATACTAAGTGAAGTAAGCCAGAAAGAGAAAGAAAAATACCATATGGTATCATTTATATGTGGGATCTAAAAAAAGTGACACAAATGAACTTATTTACAAAATGAAAACAGACTCACAGACATAGAAAACAAACTTAGGGTTCCCGGGGGGAAGAGGGGTCAGTGGGGTGATAAACTGGGAGTTCAGGATTTGCAGATACTAACTACTATATATAAAATAGATAAACAACAAGGTCCTACTGTATAGCACAGGGAACTATATTTAATACCTTTTAATAGCCTATAATGAGAAAGAATATGAAAAGGAATATATATATATATATGTGTATGTATGTGTGTGTGGGTATAACTGAATCAATGTGCTGTACACCAGAAATTAATGCAACATTGTAAACCAACTATACTTCAATTAAAAAAAGAGCAAAAGTGAGGACTGGCCATGAGTGGAAGAGATTCCTCTTCTTAGGAGGCTAAAGGGAGGATATGAGATGGGTCTGTTTACATTTGTGGGGAGAAAAATGGAGGAAATTCACTGACTCAGGGAGACAGAGCTTTCAATAAGCCTTTGTGGCTGCTTTCCCAAGAAGCTCAGGATGACTTGTGGGAAATTCCTCAGAGGAAGCAGAGTGACTGAATTGCCCAAATGCAAGTGAAACCTTCCAAGTGTCAGTGGCACCTCCTGAAAGGGTGGAATTCCTGAGGCCCTAGACTTCAGGACCCAGAGCCCTAGACCAGCAATTCTGTGTTGGGTCCTGAGCACAGGTCTCTCTGTAATGCAGTGATGCTGCAGCTCTTTGCACCACGATGGAAGAAGAGGTTCCTATGGTTATCCTCTGGTACCCTGGACAGCAGTATGTGCGACTGCACTGCCCAGGGCTGCCCAGTGACTGGTCATCCAGCTGTGAGATCTAAAGATACCCATGAGCCTCTCCCCAGCAAGGGGAGTTTGATTACTGGAATAAGCTACTAGCTTAGGCAGCTTTTGAGTAAGATCCCATAAAATTGCCCCATAAAATGTTTCTTTTCTTTTCCAGACAACACTGTTCTACTGTTCTCCCACCAGCCTGCACAAAGCACTAGGCTGAACTGCTTTGTGCACAGGTGGCAGCTTACTCAAATGAGCTGCCTCTTTTTCCCTTCTTAAATTCCCAAGACACTGTAGTGAGAAAGGAACAGGACAGAGGTCTCAGAGTCAGGAATAGCTACCTGGGAAGAAACCTGAGCTTAGGGGGCAGGATACTGCTACTCCAATCACAAAGTGGACACACAAAAGAACAACTTGGCACCTCTGTGAAAGAGAGGTAAGTGCCCTGCCTGCCTGTGTCTACGATTACACAGGTTACACAGAGAGAATTCCACATACTCCTCCATCCCTCTCAGGGTGACCCGGTATAATCTGCTGTGATTTCAGCTTTTCAAGCAAAGAAAGGAGATGCTGATACAATCTGAGGCACTCCTTAAGAAAGGCTTAAAAATAATCTAGGCAAGCAGTTTTCATATGTTCTGGTCTCAGGACCCTTTTAAATTCTTAAAAATTATTGAGGACACCAAAGTGTTTGCTTATATGGGTTACATCTATCAGTCCTTACCACATTGTACATTAAAACTGAGAAATTTGAAAAACATGTAAAACATTTAACTTATTTGAAATAAATTCATTCTGTGTTAAGTAACACAAGTACATTTACCAAAAATAACATTTTTCAAAATTTTTTAAAAATTGGTGAGAAGAGCGGCATTGTTTTACGTGGTTGCAAATCTCTTTTGACGTCTGGCTCAAGACGTGAGAGTTGGATTCTCATTGTTGCATCTATATTTAATCTGCTGCCCTGCTATTTTGGTTAAAATATGTATAGAAAGCCTACTGTCACACAGTTGGAAAAGGAAGAAGCATCTTAATAGCCTTTTCAGATAGTTATGGAACCTTTGATACTGTACCAAAACTTGGCAAGTGAGATATTTTCAAAAGTTAGTTGCAAGGTGGACTTTAAAATTATATCAATAAACTTCCCATATTCTGTTACACAAAATCCTTTGGTCTCTCTTGACCTCTGAAAGGATCATTCATTCAGGCACAGTTTTGGAGTATCATGCATCAGTCACTTGGAAAATACTGGCTCAGTGAATTAATGATATCTAACGTTTAAAAATTTACCTTTATTACCATCACTACCAATCTCATGAGAAAAGTCTAAGTACTGAGCTGCTATCAAGCTCTCACTGGTGGACTTGTGTTCTAAAAATCTATTTTTTTCTTGAAAGCTTAGTTTTATTATTATTACTGATAACACATAATGTCAATGGTTTTACTTGAAACACCTTGACAAGCTCACTCTGTACATTTTCAAGAATCTGTCTACACAATACCCAAGCTGGAATAACCATAGTTTGTCTGTCATTCTTTCAACTAAAAAGGGAGATTCTTTGAGGGGGAAAGCTAGTTCAGCTCCCAATGCAAAGCATGACCTGCACGCGATTTTCCTTGAGACACAGTGTATAGGTTATGCGGCAGAAGCTCTTCATGCCTCCTTCCCATTTCATCACAAAAAAGTTTTTAAAATGTACACTCAAGAAAAGCAATTTAATAAAATTAACATTTTTTACTGCTTCATCAGGAGCATTCTCAAGTAAAACTGACATTTTTTCCTTCCTGCAAACACATGCCAGTGACGAATACGAAGATTACTCAGACAGTCTGGTGCCACTGCTGGCGATTTTGCACACCGTAACTTTTGCACAATCAGCACACATTTCAATGCAGTGCAAAAGGCAAATGACTCCTCAGTATCATTATGGAGACAGTTTTGATGTTGCAGATCTCCTGCAAGGGTCTCAGGGATCTCCAGGTGTCTGCAGACCACACTTTGGAAACTGTTATCTAGACCAATTATTTCCAAACATGATTCTAGGAAATGATTATTAGCCAGATGATTAATAACAGTTGCACCAGTCAGGATAAGCTAGATGATGTGGCAATGAGAAATCCTGTGAAATCTCAGTGGTTTACAACAAAGGCCTACTTCTTACTCACAGCATGGTTCCAACTGGCTGGGCGGGGGCACTGTGTTCATCACCATCACTAGGGACTCAGACTGAAGGAGCAGCCTCCATCTGTAGAGGGGAAAAGAGACCCAGGAGGGTCTTAACCAGCCATTAGATACTCTGGTCCAAAAGTGACTCAAGTCAGTCCTGCTCACAGCTCACCAGTCACATGGCCCCATCCAACCACAAGGGAGGCATGGCTGTGAGGTACAGTCCTCAGGTGCCTGAGGGTAGAGAGCTGGCAAAGTCTGGGGAATCACACGAAGGATAAGAGTAACAGCTAACATATATGGAGCCTCTCTGTGTGCCAAGCACCATTCCAACAACCTGCATCACCTATTTGCACAACACTCCCATGAGGTCAGTTATATGAACTCTATTCTTTGGACCAGGAAACTTAGGCACAGAGCAGTAAAGTAACTTGCTCAAGGTCCTGCCAAATTAGGGGTGGTGCTGGCTGGGTAGATGGACTCCAGAGCCCATGCCTTTAACCTCTGAGCCACGTTATTCATAATTTTCTCCAGTCTGGAACAAAATGAGAAAAATAAAAACATTTTCAAAATGATAAATTTAAAAGATTGTCCTTAAATACCAGGTGTCCTTTCTCCAGTCTAGAACAAAATGAGAAAGAGAAAAATTTTTTCATAAAGATAAACTTTGGTGTTCATAGAAGGTGTCCTTTCTCCTTTAAAATGTCCTTTCTTTTATGAATTGATGGTAATAGATGGTAGGTGCTCTGAAAACTTCCTCACCAGGAAAAGTAAAATGTTGGCAATCTTAAGTTAGTTTCTTTTCCTAATTTTTTTTGATCATTTCAATCGACCCAGAATACAAAAATGTGTGACCACAAGTTTTGGAGGTTTTATTTGGTTTTGGTCTTAGTACTATGTTTTGAGCCAACCAAATTTTGGTCATTATGTGCTAGATACTATACTAACTTCTGTCAAGCACTGTACTAGATGGTTTCATGGACATTGTTTTATTTAATTCTATGCCATACTGCTTCCTTATTAAAAGATTAATGCATGCATTTTTTTTTACCCCAAATCTAACTGAAGCAGGAAATATCTGGAGCGTGGCAGGCCCTGAAAGGCAGCTAAAAAGCACTCACAGCCATGAACTCTGGTTATTTTCCACAGAAGTTACCAGAGAGCAAACACAAGCCTACCTGCCAATAAGTTTCTTGCTAATCTTGATCATCACCTCTCTCTCTCTGTTAGGGACCTTTTTACAAGGTGTATTTTTCTCTCAGGTTAAAGACCAAAAAGAGTAACAAGCTGATTTCACCAACTGGGCCCTGGAACTCGGCCATGGGTGAGTCCCTGCAAAGGTCTCGGGACACAAGCAGGGTTCATTGGCCAATAACCCCGGCTGTCAAGCCAAACAGCAGCTTAGCTAAACGGGACACAGGGCTTAGACACAAGCAAGCTGTCCTGAGTTCCAGCACCATCATATTTATTAGCTTCCCATATAAAATTTAGATGCGCAAGAGAAATACAATTGTGAACAGGTGCTGAAATACAGAATCTCAACAAAAATTAAGCCTTGGGAAACAAAAGGTGTTTCAAACAATACTGAACACCAGGAATTTACCTGTTGTCTTTTTAAAAAGATACCTTAACAATTTCTTTTTATAAAGGAAGGAAGGAAGAAAGGAAGAGAGGAAGGGAGAAAAAGAGAGGAGTGGAGGGAAGAAAGAAGAAAAAAGGAAGGAAGGAATAATCCTCAAAAAGACACAGAAGTTGGTAGCATATAACAGAACACTTGAACTACAAATCCATTACATCCAGTGACTACATCTTGGCTAGTCCCTCTCGTCTGGGAGGATTAACAGTACGTACCTCATCACTGCCCAAATAAGTACCAACCCTGGGAATGATCAAGAGAGACTATGTGTTCTGTCACCACAGGGATGAAAGTTCTCCAGTCATCTTTAAACTCCAGATTCTATTTGGAAACTGAACAATTTGAAAAAAAAAAAAAAGGCACATTTCCAGAGGGAAAGAGTTTGTGAATATAAAAGCCATTTTTAGAAAGTCTTGTGAGTGAACCAGTTAAGTCACAAAAAAATGATTCCGAAACCTCATATTTTAAGGTATTCATTCTAACAGTTTGAGGCATGCATTTGGATCAAATGTTTTCCAATTCTGTTCACTCTTTGAAAATGGTTGTTCAAGCTCATTGTCATTTAATAGAGCAACTAAAGAAAACTCCTGATGACCTTTCTACTTAACAACCCTACGGGCGGCCAGGCTCCAGAAGTCGATTTCCATGCTATGTTGTCAGTGGGTGTCTTCAAACACCTCTATTCTGTAATTAGGAGGCAGGCTGTTTTTAGAGGGTGAGAGTTTAGTTAATAGTTGCAGTATAGAAGACAGGGATGTATTTAGCAGTAGAATATACCATAAACCCCCGCCGATGGCAGGAAGGGCAGGTCCTCTGCATGGGGGAGTAGTGAGGAGGGAACCACCAGGGACCCGCAATGACAGCAAAATGCAAAGGAGAAAAGCAAAGGTGACAACTCACTAATGAGAGGTGGCACCAGAGGATAAGGCCTTTCTTATTAAATCCTGTGCAGAGCAACAAGCATGTATGGTAGTAGCCAAATTCCCATTTTGTGCGAGAAATAAGAATAAGCCAGCCATGCCCGGAACGTGCAAAGTTAATTCTAACCAAGGGATGAAGGGAGAGGTGCCTGATGTCTAAAACAAGCTATTGGTGTTGACAAGTAAAAAATATGGATAATTATAAACACTGACAACATGTATAGGCCTGAGGTCAAGCCCATGAACCCCACTGTAAAATTACCCTTTCTGTAAGCTTTTTTTCCACACTGATGCAAGATATGTTAAAACCATACAAAATGGTATACTTCGACCCTTGAAAATAATCCACTCATGGTAACTATTAAGAAAATGGTCATTTGGCTTAAAACAATAAAGGAAGATGCTCTGAGTCCTCCTGGCTCAGTGAAAAGACACAGTAAATGCACGCAGAGGAAGCTCAGGCAAAGGGAGGGGCTTGGTAACTTTCGGTGCAGCGACGTCTCCCAAGGACTAGGCTCCTGGGGACCAAGTACAGTCAGTTTTGCATTTATAAATCTCTTTGACTCTAGATGGCATCCCTAATTCTTCCTAAGCAAAAGAGCAACCAATAAAATGGTAAAAAGCTGCGGAAAGCTTACTACCACTAACGTCAGAAGCGTGGTCAGGCAAGACAATGTCACGTCTAATGTCTCATCTACAAGGGAATCACGGGACTTTGCTTTGGTAAACTTGGGCTCTATTTCATCCCCATGCTGCACAACCTTGAAAATTTTACACAAATTCACTGTACACCAATTCTCCCAATGACAGAATTGGAAGAATAGTCAAAGCTCCCTCTGTCTTATGTAAGTGTTTTCTGTGACTACCTGGAAAAAACACTCCTCAAAAGAAAATAAAATGCACATTATTCAGCTTTAAAAAGGGAGGAAATTCTGACACACACTGCAATATGGATGAGCCTGAGGACATTATGCTAAGTGAAATATGCCAGTCACAAAAGGACAAATACAGTGTGATTCCACTTACATGAGGTACGCAGACTCCTCAAATGCCTACAGACAAAAAAGCGGAATGGTGGTTGCCCGGGGTGGGGGCTGGGGGAGAAGGGAATGGAGAGCTGTTGATTAATGGGTGCAGAGTTTCAGTTTTGCAAGACAAAAGGAGTTCTAGAAACTGGTTACACAACAGGGTAAACGTGACTAAACTGTACACTTAAAATTGGTTAAGATGGTAAAGTTTATGTTTTGTGTATTTTTACCACAATGAAAGATCTAAAAAAATAAATAAATAAAATGCACAATGAGCCTTGCACAGTGCCTGACACATAGGAGATAATCCGTGTGCAAGTCCTGACTACAGAAGTGAAGAAGGCTCTTCACATATAGACAGAGATTTAACCGGTATAGTGTCACTGAAGGGTCTTTCAACGTTTCCAGAAACTGACCCAGACTGTTTGGTGCAATGAGTAAGGGAACTACAAGTTACAGGTGTCAACGAGTTATCTGCCATTCCTAAGCCTAGCCCATAAAGGGACCATCCACTTCTTCTGAGAATCAGATGACATATACCAATTAAGGTCTTGCAGCCACACGGGCCAGAGAAGACAGCCTTCTGCCAGCCAAGTAAGCCACTGCCGCAGGAGAGTGGCAGGAGCATACCAGGGGGAGGCGAGGCGGTTGCTAGGACCATAGACTCTTCAATACTTTTCAGCTGCCA
This sequence comes from Vicugna pacos, assembly GCF_048564905.1. Lineage (NCBI taxonomy): Eukaryota > Metazoa > Chordata > Mammalia > Artiodactyla > Camelidae > Vicugna > Vicugna pacos. The sequence continues at coordinate 42,239,510 of NC_132991.1, read as the reverse complement.
CTAGGATATTTTACAATTTAGCACATTACTGATCTAACCAAGAAATACTATATTATAGTAAAGGCTCCATCATAATGCACAGCGTTATTTGGAAGACACCCATTAGTGAGTCAGAAGACATTCTGATGAGTCCATCTATTCATTCACCCTAAACTGACCGATCCCCACCATGAGCCCATGCACTGACAGTCACGAGAGGTATCAAGATGAACATATCTTGCTCTCTGCCCTCCAGGTCTGGCGAAGGGAGAGAGGCAGGTCGCCACCGTTAAAATATGGTAAGTACTGGGCACTTGTGAACTAAACACAGAGGAAGAAGTGGTCAAAATTCACAGGGAAATTAAATAAGGCTTCAAAGAAGAGATGACTTTGGCCTTGGTCTGGTCTAGGAGGAGGGGGGAATAGGGTACATTCTAGCCACAGGCAACGTCTTAAAAAAAAACAAAACAAAGAGGCATGAGGAAAAATGTGTTTGAGCAATGGTGAGAAGATATGTGTAACTATGACATACGGGTGTGTCAGAAGGGGGAGAGAAAGGTGGGGAGTAAGACTGCAGAGGTGGGTTTGAATCATGTTGACAACCCTGATTATCACTCCAAGTAGTTTGGCTTTGTCTTGAAAGTTTGAAAAACATAACTCTTAGATGGCAGGTAGACAAGAATGACTACTTAGGTAGGAGGGCCTTGTAAGAGCCACTGTAATAGATTAAGCGAAAGTAGAGAGGACTTAAACGAAATGTGTCTGCGATGTTAAGGGAGTAGGTACAAGGGGTAGCAAAGAGGAGCAGAAAGGAAACTTCTAGCTTATGGGACTGCCGGTTACAAAGATTGTTGGAGGAAGAACTAGACCAGGAGGAGGTGATGTCTTTGGCTGGGAACACTCTGAATGTAAGGTTCAGTCTCCTTGTTCACAAAAGAAGGATAAGTAATAAATGACCAGACTGGACCTTGGAGTTGTTGTGAGGATTAAATGTTAAAATAACAAAAAAGAACATAATACTATTATTTATGACTAGACGTGTGGAGGTGAGGACCCAGAGAGGATTTGGGGCAGGAGAGAAACAGGAGTTATTGATATACAAATTATGGTTAACAGTGCCAGAGGGTATAAACTTAATCATCCAGGGAGATGACGTCCTGGAATCCAGGACCAGACCCCGGAGCACACAGACATGCCGGGCGTGGGGCACTGGGATGGAGGCCTGGGAAGGTGACTTTGAAGGCATAACCCAAATATGGGAATGTGGAGAAAACAGCTTCACGGGAAACAAAATACACAGCGAAGAGCCCAAAGTGCCAATCCTGCCCAGAAGCTGGTAGGATGAGAACTGGAATGAGTGGGTTTAACACTTAAGAGGTCAAGAGCGCCCTCAGCAAAAGCTCTTCCAGTGGAGGGGAGAGATGAAAACCAGGTCACAGTTCATTTAGGAATGTTGTATTTTCCTGACATATTCTGACATTAGGCAACTCTTTAATTGGGGAAACTTTCACTCTGTAGGACTGGAACACTGAGATTTTACTCTCTCCCAGGAGCTGCTACAGACACAATTTTTCTTCTTTATTGAATCGGGAGAACAGAGGGAACTGTGAATCAGACTGAGAGGGAATTAATGCTGTTAAGATTCACTGCTGTACTTTTTTATGGAGGAAAGAACACTAGGTTTGGAGGGAAGAGTGAAGAGACAATGGGAATCAAATATAAAACAGCACAAACCAAAGCAGAGACCCTTCAGTAAATAATACAGAAAGTAGTACCAATGTAGTACTGATGGCAGAACAGAAGTGAGCACCCCGGAGACCACACCCACCCGCCAAGGGCCACTAAAGACGTGCGCCTGCAAGCACTTTAAAACACACCCGCTCTTACCTTTCTTTTGATATCAGTGAACTGGGAAAACATTAAAGACCAATAAAATGACAGCTCCAGGATATAATAGTAGTGAAGGTCAGGTGTGAGTGGCTGAGGATCAAAGAGAAAAAAAGGAAAGATTAAATCATTAATAGGAAACCAAATCTGTGTGCCAAACATCTTAAGCGCAGTACTGAAAACTGACATGGTCTTACGCCTCCAGATTCCGGCCCCAGTCTCTCTGTGGATAAAGGAGCTTTGAAGGATGCCTCTAATCCACAGCTTGGTGGCATTAGTTTTGTTTCGTCTCCAATCAAAAAAGTGTCAATCAGTATGAACATGTGATAGTGGTACCCAATTCACTATTCGTTTTAGCAACAGCATTTATGGTTCTTTGGCATGAGTACCTACAAGATTCCTTCAGGTAACCTGAAACAAAATTCTAACACATACACACAAAGAATCACTCTGGACAATTCCTGTGAGATTGCACAGAACAGGGACAAGGGAGGTAGGTAACAGAAACTGGAGACCTACATGGGTCCCTGAGGCATAGTTTCAAGTTCTGCATTAATCAGAGCTTCCTTCTTATTAAGAAACATTCAGTATATTAGAAATATCAAAAAATAAAAATTAAAATTAATTAAAACAGCAGAGGAACAAGGAAGCTGCCAAGAGACACCAGGCTAGGCACTTCGCCAGGAAATCTGAGATCATGTCCCAGGCTCCACAGCTTAGTGGGGATAAAACTTGGGCCTTAGTTTACTTCTTGTAAAATGGAGGTAACACCTGGTCTACCTGCCTCAGAGGTCCAGGAGTGGGGAGAAGCTCAGAGAGGCAACTAAAGTCAGAAATATTTATTTTGCACATAAATCCATAAGAACGAAACAGAGCTTTAAAAAATAATTTTTGATGAGTTGTTTTTCAAGCTGTAACGAAATAACTTGTTTCACCAGAATGAATGAAAGACCTTTGAAACTCGTGACACAAACACTCCCACACCACCACACACAAGGCGATAGAATATAAGGCAACTGCAGTTCAAACTGAAATGCTCTGTAAACCAACAGCAGCACAACAAATGACTCACAAGAAACTGGCACTCGCTTAACTACCAACTCTAAGCATGGACATCAAGGTAAACAGTTGTCCCCCTCGTTAATCTTTGTCAATAAAATACACAAGGACAGGACCCTCTTCTAGCAGCAAACAAAAGCTCTGAGTGACAATGAGCATCAATGTATTTATTAAGTTTAGCATCACCCTGAAGAGAATATACTTTCCTCTGATTCATCCTTTTAAAATTTGAAGGCATTAGCAATGAGGGATGGATGTTCAGGTCAGACGTGTCCAGAAAATAGGACACTGGCTTCAGGACCCTTGGAGCCAAAGTTAAATTTCGATTTTAATGTGTTCACTTCCTACCGGCATCACCACCTGGGAAAATCCTACAGTGGGTGATGGCGACAAGTGAGAGCACATCTAGAAACCACAGGAATCGTAAGATTGTCGTATTGTAACAACTACTATAATCGTGGAGTGCTCTGTAGTTGACAAAACTCACCCACATGTGAACCTCATTGACTCTCATAAAATCCTGTAAAATTAGTACTATCATTTTCTAGATTGTGTAAGTGACAGGAAACTGCTGTCAATTAATTCAGGCTGGGATTGCCACACAAGGCTTCTTATTCCCAACTTGTGCTCCTGACGACAAGCCAAAGTCCAACAGAAGGCACCTTTACATTATTTCTAACTTAAAATAAACACGTGTATAAAAATCATGATACATGTAATAAATAATACATTCCTACACAAGGAGCAATGTGCCTTTACTAAAATTGAAGTAGACCGCTACCCTTTCATCTAAAAAATCCGTTCATTTAAGATGTATGCTAAAGACATACTAAACGTGTAATAAATATGCCCATCTTTAAACATGCTCTTGAAGGCTTGAGACTGACTCTGAACAGCAACCTGTATATTTATGTAGACGCAGTTACCCACAGGCTGCTATAATTACCTGCATAATAATTATATGCTGTTTAGTTTCCTTCTCCCCATCCCCCACCCCCACACAAATAAAGCAGTTAATTTTTAAAAATTAGAATATGGAGTTTACCAAAGATGATCACTGTTCCCACAGAGATCATGAATTGGTCCTAGATTTTGGGAGCGATATGCTGAATTATTCACTGATAAGTGAGGCTACCTTATTAGAAGACAACCTTGATCTGAATCCCAACATAGGGAATCTTTCCTTCTTTACTAGTGATGGTCCCTGTTTTTAACTATAACTGTATCTACAAGACCCTCCAACTTTCATGTTGAATCTGTAGTTCTATCTGTGAAACAGTCTACAGGCACATTTGGGGCCCCCGCCCTAGTTCTCAGAAATAAGCCATTTCTCTGCTCCAGCCATAAAGGCAAACATTATTTCAGATCACATTACAATTATGAAGAAGAGAGGGGATTACGTTTCATGTGGCATTTGTCTCTATATTGTTCATGTAACAGAATTCACCTTGTAAATGTAGTGCATTAGAGCAGCTGCCACACTGACAAGTTAAAGGTTTCTAGAAGCCTTTGATGAACTTTTACAAATAGAATTCCAGATATAGATGGATTTTTTCCCAACTGTATACCATTACATGATACAAAGCAAGCTGTAAATGACAATATTCCAAGTACTGCAGATAGTAAAACAGCAGTTGGGCCTGAGAATTACAATTGTGCACAGTAAGTGACTGGCTTCAAAGTGGCCTTAGTCTATCAGATAGCCCTGGAATGTTCAGCTCTCTCTCACCCTCTCATATTGCTGATTTACATTCTTTTCTAATTGGGATTACATTCTTTTCTACATGAAAGAGATGAAAATGCAAATTGGAATCCCATTTCAACATGTCCCTAGCCTTAAACTTGCTGGAGGAGTATCCAACGCAGGTCCCCATCCACTGTTACAACATTGTGTGCAACAGACAAGTTACAGAGCACGTCTGCTCCCCGTTAACTGTGTGCCTCTAAAAAGACAACCCAAAGAATCCCGAAGTCAAAATCCAAGCTGCTTATCATGTCTGTCTCTTTATCAACAAGACATCAGGTTGCATTTATTTCTCTTAAATAATGTATCCCAATTGAACTAGAAATTCTAGAAATTTTTCAGCAAGAAATTTCTAGAGAATTCCCCACTTTGGTATTGAAACAGTAACTGAACTAGGGTCCACACCCGGGCTCATATTACTGACTTCACGGACAGAGGCGAAGGTATGTCAGTGGGCAAGGATCTGAAAAATGCTCTCTTTCTGGGATATGATTTTAATCTCATTTTCAGCAATGCTATTTTTGTCTATGTGTAATAGTATAAGCCCATTTTTCTGTGCTCAGGGAAATTGTGCTTGATTTACATACTGAGAGGCTGTTCCAAAGCCACAAAGCGAACCAAATTCAGCATGCCTGCTCCAGCACCTCTCTCACGCTTTGCCCACTAGCTGTCCAGACAGGCAGGAGCTATCATCAGGGCTTCAGGCTTCCCTCAGTAATTAGAAGCAGGTCGGCTGTTAGAAACCAGAATTATCCACCTGTTGAAATGACTGTAACTGACTCTCCAGCAAATGAATCTTCTACACTGACTCCATCTATCTGCTTAAGTGAGTGAGCTTTGATTCTGAACTTCACTAATACAAGCCACTCCCCTCACTAGGCTCTGTCCACCATCCAACAGCGGGGCGGGGGCCAAAACGCAAGATGACTGCCCAACCTGCTGAGACCTGCCTGAAACCATGAAACTGACTTAAGAAAGATACTTGACCTGGTAAAACCCAGGCAGTAACGTATCCTTACCTGATAAGGGTAGTTGTACCAGCAGTGCCTCGTATTCCACAGCCAGGGGGTCTGAAAAATATGACAAAGAAACACATTTTACATGTTTTGGAAAAGAAGGAGGATAAGAGACATTTAGGATGGGTTCTTGCCCCCCAGTATTGGCAATTTCAAGAATCTACCTGTGTGAGAACTGAAGGACTTAATATAATTAGGAATTGGGTAGCAAAGCAATTAGGATTCCATCATCCATTCTCTCTGCGTAATCTTCTCAACTCAGCCAGCAGTATTTCAGGCTGCTTCTGGGATGGAGTCCTGGCTGGTGTTGTGTATTTTGCTTCTCATGTAGACATATCCCTGCTATGTAGCCAACCTCAACAGCAGAGCCTTGCAGGTGTCTCACCAAGACCAGATGCAACTTATCAATCTCACTATTATCAATAAACAATGCTGGCAGTTGGTACAAATTAACCTGGAACTCCTCCAATGCAATGTTCACAACATTATTAATCAATTGCTTCACGCCTTGACCAGGGGTCAGTAGCAGGCAGATATATCTCAGTAGGACAGCTCTGACTAATTCCAGGCCTGAGGGAATTAACCCTCACAGTACACTCCACCCCTTGACTCATGATCAAGATCTTTGGAAGACAAAACAATCATTCTTCTTTTAACAGCATCACTTGCCTTTCCACATTGTAAAATCAGAGAGAACATCTAAGTATATACGCAGATTCCAAACATTTGTAATAAGCAGAAAAGGGCTGGTATGGATTTGAACAGACAGCTGAACTATCCCATAATATCAGCACAAACGTTCTCATATTTCTGTATTAACTTTATAATTCTTTTGCATCCCTGATCTACTTGGTGGTGTACATCTGTATACATTTGATAGACATCTGTATGCATCTTACTGTTAGGAAACATAATCTATCCTTAATCCAAGCCGTGTGTATATATCTCAAAGTGATAATACTGTCATTGAAAGATTAATGTCAGATATATTTGTACCAACCCAACCTCCTTATCTTGTACCAGGCCCTATAAGACCAAACGCTGCTGCCATGTGCAGTAGGACAATGTAGTTGTCTCTCTGAAAGCCACACAGATAACCTTCCACTCCTCCATCATCCTCATCAGCCCTGTGCCAATGAGCATGAGGTTGAGGAGGATATTCACTAATACTTGTTGAGTCCTCCCTATGTCCATACACTTTTTTTCGAGGGTTTTTCTCCCTGATCTGTTACTTATTTAACCAATTAAAAAGCTGTTTCTCATTAGACTGTCCCATGTACTTTTAAAGGATCTTAGAATGTGTGAACTTATTTAGTCCTTACAGTAACTAGTATTTGCCTCATTTCACAGATAGGTAAATTGAGACCCTGGGTCTGTTATTAAGTCAGAGCTCAACACTGCCAGAGGTGGAATCCAGACTCAGACTGTCTAGTCTCAAACCCAGCATAGCCACTGTGCCCCATGCCTTTGAGTCTGATAAGAACTGAACCAGGCCTCAGGATAGGGAGCAGGACAGAAGTAAAAAGCCATGCTGTGCCCAACATCTCATGATGTTCAGGGATCTTTACTGCCCCTGTCATTCAAGCACTGCTGATTCTCCTTCCTTTTCCCCCGGCGTGGCTGTCTGCTACCCGTGCATGGTGCTAAGTATCATGGCATCTTCATGCACTTCACCTCCTGGGTGCCTGAGTTGCACGTCTGTCTTTCTCCTCCGCTTCTTTCATCCACTATATCGATGTTCAGGACTGACCCACCCCACAGGGTGACTGTGAGGATCTAATGATCAAGCACGTATAAAAATTCTGCAGAGGCTTCGAAAGTTTAATGGGTTACAGTCTAATGGTTATATACACAACACATGCCCCCCTGAGGAAGATGTAGAAAATATTGAAAATAATAAAAATAAAAATAAGTGAAATTCTCATCACTTTCAACCTTTTAATGTACAGCCCATTTGGGGTCTTTTTTCTATAATAAAGATACAAATACCCATATAGATAAATTTATTTTTAAACACACACATATATGCATTATTTGTCAATGTGGGCACAACACACCAAAATCTGTTTTAAAATAGAGTACAAATGTTAGTTATTACCTTTCTCTCTGATAAAGTTTTTTTACTATCTCCACAATTAGCTGAAGGTCAGGGAGAGAGAGGTGTGTCATATTCAAATATTTATTCCCCATCCCCGAACCCGCCCATCCACACTCAAGCTGACAGTTCACCATTCTCTTGTGGAATGCAAATGAGAAGGAATACATTAAGGATTGCCTCCTAATGGCCCTATCTCTCAGTACAGTCACACTGAGGGTTCAGGGCTTAAACCTGTGAATGGGGAGGGGGGAACAACTCAGTCTATAGCAGAGGCTAAAACAAAAAAAATGATATAATTTCTGTTGACCAAGGGAAAAAGTAGGAAGTAAGTCTAAGGGATCTTGTTAGTGACCTATAACCATTGATCTCTTTGATGGTGAGAGGCATGGTTCCCCATTCGGGACATGTGGGTCCTTTTGTAGATTAAATAGGATTTGGAGATCCTTTTTAACCCTAAAATTCAATATTCTTAGGTAATAATTCAATAGTTTGTTTAAGTAGAGAAGACTTTTTTTAAGTGTCAGTAAATGTGCTCTTTTATCAGGTTTCTTCTTTCATCTGTTGTTCTGTATAGATTTCCTAGTGAAAAGAACTAACAAAAATAGACCAGGTCTGATCATTTCACTTTACTATCCATAATAAGATAGGTTTGGTCTTACTTTATTTTTTTTTACAGTTCCACGTGATATATTTCTTAAAAACAATCATTTAAAAAAACAAAAGTACCTTTCAGTTTCCATGCCACCTATCATGATGATGGGTCAACGATCACACATCAAGAGGCTTTGTCCAAGCCCACAGAAAGTACAACACTAAGAGTGAACCCTAGTATAGACTATGGTTTGGGAGATGATGATGTGTCAATGCAGTTTCATCGACTGTAACAAACGTGCCACTCTGGTGGGGGATCTGATGATGGGAGAGAATTTGCATGTGTGGGATCAGGGGTACAAGGGCAATCTCTGTACCTTCCCCTCAATTTTGCTATGAACATAAAATTGCTAAAAAAAAAATGAAGTCTTAAAAAAAAAATCAAAGTTAACTCAGATCACGGACTCCTATCATGTCACTAAACTAAAGGAATAACTGAGTTGGAAGCAAAAGACCAGAAAAAAGGATGCTCAGTTAATCAGGCAAGTATTAAATGATTAAATAGAAAGATAAACATACATACACACATATATACATTTTGTTTTCAAGAATCAGTAGGTACCTACAGCTGAATGAATAGTAGTTTCTTTTAATTAATAAATATTTTAACAAAAGAATGTGAATCATATAAAGTATTAAAAACATCTTGTTGCCTTGTGAAAGGTAAGTGGCTCTTTACCTGAAGCCAGTATCTTAGAGGCAAAATTTCACCTTTTTCTATTTCTATCCAAACACCTACATGGCTTTCATAAAGCCCAGAAGAGACAACTAATAGTCAAGAAATACATATTGGCCTCTGAATAGTTTATGAAAAATAGGTAGAGCCTTGGATTATGTTTTAAAATGCCAGAAAGCTAGACCGCTGAACTACTCTGAAGCATCTTTCACTGAGTTATACTTAAATCTTATATATACACCTTTGGCTTATACTGAAGATTTATTGTGAGAAAGAATCATGAGAAAAACGCTTCCCTGTCTGTGATGAGATTATATTGGAAAGGTTACCACTACGTAACCACGTAAGTCCAAAGTATAGGTTCCAATTATATTTTTCCTTTCAAATTTAGTCCAAGGGGGGAAAATACTTCCCTTCTGTGAATGCTTAGCATGTTTCCTCTTACAAAGTGAGAATTATGTTACTCCATTATCTTTTTACCTTAATTTTGGGGGAAGAAGCTGAGATCTAATTTTAAAGCTCAGTCACAGTGATTGTGATGGTCCCTTAACATTTTTGCTTATTTTTCCTTTCATGTGTACTTTTTTGATGGCAATGTCTGTATTAATAATGTTATTACATAAACATTGCAAATTCTTTTTAGAAACATTGAACTGTATGATTTCAATGAATTAATATAAATCAAATCCATTCAAAATGAAAATCTACAGTTTTTGTTTAATACATATTGCCAAGTAACTCAGAATGCAAAAAAATACTTCATGCTTTGTGAGTTTAAAAATTGATAAATAAATTATCTTTGGGATGAAAAGAATGAAGCCAGAAGTCTCCCAGCCTGAAGATGCAGCTGATCAGTGATGAGTAGTCTAGAATGCTCCCCAGAATACAAGAGGTACGTACCCTTTCCTCCTTCCCTGGGTCAGTAGATATAGGACTATAAATCTACAAAGCAGAGTGGTGACCCCTCCCTCGAGGCCCCTGCATTAGCTTTGAAAGCTCTCGTGCAAATGTAATTTAGACTTGACCCCATGGCATTATATAAAGATAGCAGCTTTTTATATTGATCAGACTCTTAAAAAGATGCCGGTCCTCTTGACCTAGTCAAGTATGTGCCTTCAGCACATTCAACAATCAATTTAGAAAGTAATTTGCAGATATGCCAAGCACACAAAAATAGAAGGAGTTCCTTGGAGATGGGCTCTGAGGTCGCAGGGTCTCTATGAGGGCTTCATCATAGAGCCAAAAAGAAACCTCAGTGGCATTTCCATGCCTTTTAAAACCTTCCAGCCAGTGGTTCTCAACTTTTTCTGCCTTTGCTCAGCTGAGGGACTCCACACACACCCTCACAGTAACTGTGGCTGTGATTCTCGAGTCTGAAGAACCAGAAGCTTAAAGAGGCACCTCTCCCATTGACTGAGATGTGGACTCTCCTCCAGGCCAGTGAGAATCACTGCAAAGCAGAATGGACTAATTCCACGTTTAGAACAGAAATTAGGAATAAAGGAATCAGATGAAGGAAAGAGAAGATAAAAGAAAATGAAGAGAAAAGATCCATAGGAAGGGAAAGTGGTGACAATGTCCATACGGGGGAGAAAGACGTGTAGAGAGAGGGAGGCCAGCGCACAATTTGGCAATGAAGCCAATGGGAGTGGCTACTGTGAACAAAGAAGAACAAAAGAGTGGAGCTCACCACCCAGTTTCATGAGGGTTAAGTTGCAACCCACTGCAGCCACCCACCGAAAGCTCAATCCTGAGAGGAATTCAGGGTGAAAAGCAGAATGAGGCCCTCTGTGCTTTGGATAAACAGGTCCCTAGACAGTTAGATGCATATCTCAAGAAGAATGTCAATGACCCCAGATTTGTGCATCTTCCCAAACAGAAAAACACTAAAATCATTAACTTAATACATCTGTTCTTTGGTATCAGCAATAATCTTTCACCAAGATGTATGCTTGACTGCATGTATGTCCTAGATAAAAAACAAAATCATATATAAACTGGCTCTTCCCCCATCTCTTCAGAGCAGTTCCTCAGAGCTGTCTCCCAGACTATACAGTTCTCAATAAGACCCTGAAAAAAACAACCTCACAAATCCTATGTTATGTGTTTTTCTTTAAGTGGACACTATTAAGAAACACAAAATTAGTCAAAAGATCATTTAAGGAAGTAATTTATAACTTACGACAAAGGATTAAGACTTTTAATTTGTACAGCACCCACAAAAATTGATTAAAATATTTAAATACCTAATCAGAAAAATGGGGAAAAGAAACAAACAGGAAATGCATTGAACAAAAGAATATGTGACCGAAGATAGGTAAAAATTATAGGTTAAAAGTAGACAAAAATTTTTACCTGAGTCTGGCAAATATTTAAAGAGGTTCATACCCAGGGGTTAGCTGTGTAAGGAAACCAACACTGCAAACTGGAATAAACTTTCTAAAAAGGAATTTGGTCTTCAAAATCTGCAAATCCTTTAATGCACCACTTACTGTAAAGACTCACAGTAAAGGCATTTGTACATGGATTTCCATTACAATTCCTTTCCTAGTAATGGAAAACTGAAATAAATCTAATTGTTTAATAATCTGAGGTTGGCATGTTCCTAGTTGAGATTCTGTGGGAGCAGACTCTGAGATGAGGACACGGCTGTTTATTTGACAGGTGATTCCAAGAAACAGAACTGGAAAAATGGAGGAAGTGAGATTGATGAAGGAGAAAATTCAATACGGTTTTCAGGAATGAGCTGGCTACTGCTGCAGGGAACTGCACCTCAAGTCCACTGAGGACCTCTGCAGAATTATGTAGCACATATCTCATGACTGTCCCAACACAGTACAGGGCAGCTGGGGCATTTATCCACCAACTCCCATACCCCATGTGTCTAGGGAACCTTTGCAGCTTCAGAGAAAGCAGAGCAGAGATATGGCACAGCTTGTATCTGACGTGGGCTACTGTCAAAAGTGCACAGAACTGTCCACCACAGCTGTGCTAGTATCAGATGGGCTAAGGGGATGTAACCGGCATATTCATATTTTAAGTTAAAATCAAATTACAGGTAGATATACAGGATACCTCATGTTTAAAGTAGATATATATTTAGATACACACACACACACACAAAATATGCCTGGCAGGATATTTACAAAAAGTTAGTGTTTATCTCTGAGTAATGGTTATCTCAGGTAATTTCTACTTTAAAAATGAAAGTTTGTATCTCAATATTAAATTACACAAAGTAATTGTAGCTATAGTTTTCTACAATTAACAGGTCTTATTGAAGAATAAAAAGAAGCCAAGTCCATGTACTTTTAACAGGTACCATTAAAAAAAAAACACAAGTTGTTCTATACTTACAAATAACATTAATAGTATTAATAATACATTACAATCTTCAAATTATTCAATCATTCTAATTAATTTTATACTAAAAGCTACTATATGAGATAGCTGCTTTCAGAGTATTTACATTTTGACAGTGATATTTGAAGTATAAACAAATTGTCAGTAACATAATTCTAAATCCTCCATTAAGAGAAAGTAGAAAGGGGAAAATGATAAGATGAGCAAATAATACAGAATAAAGTTTGCATTCATTATAGTGATGATGATCAATCACTTTGCCACCCATCCCATCTACTCTCATTTTGAAGATACATATCATCAACCTCTTTCTTACCACTTCTAAACCAATTTGCTTACATCCTAGTATCTTTGTGCTAATATTACTGCACCTTCCTGATTCACTAACTCTTTCAAGTATTTACTGAGTGGCTACCACAAATCAGATACTCTGCTAGGCATGAAGATATAGTGGACAAGTCCTCCACTCTCTGGGAACTTACCATCTCCTGGGTAACCAAAACAATTACATGATAAACTGCAGCAGAGATAAACACAGGATGCAGAGGAGTAGTATATAAAAAGACACCCACTCCACTTTGAAAAGACACATGCACCCCAATGTTCACAGCAACACCAATTACAATAGCCAAGACATGGAAGCCACCTAAATGCCCATCATCAGATGACTGGATAAAGAAGATGTGGTGTATAGATACACAATGGAATACTACTCAGCCATAAAAAATGAAATAATGCCATTTGCAGCAATATGGATGGACCTGGAGATTACCATACTAAATGAAGGAAGTCAGACAGATAAAAACAAATATTGTATGATATCACTTACATGTGGAATCTAAAAAAAAAAAAGATATAAATGAACTTACTTAACAAAACAGAAAGAGACTCACAGATACAGAAAACAAACTTATGGCTACCAAAGGGGAAAGGGGTGGGGGGAGGGATAAACTGGGAGTTTGGGATTGGCAGATACACACTACTACATACAGAAGAGATAAACAACAAGGTTGTATGGTATAACACAGGAAACTATATTCAATAACTTGTAATAACCTATAATGAAAAAGAATATGGAAAAGAACATGTATATGTATAACTGAATCACTATGCTGCACACCAGAAACTAACACATTATAAATTAACTACACTTCGATGAAAAAAGAGTATCATATATTATTCCCCTCTACCCCCAAAAAGACACCAGCACAGTCTTGAAGGGCAATGTGGGGGAGTGGGGTGGCTCCACTAGGTGGTGCCACAGTAGTTGAGGCCAGAAGGACGAGCAGAAGACAGTCAGGAGATAGAGGAGAGGACCTACCAGATAGAAGAAGAACATAGACTTCCTTATCCTTTAGGAACCATGTCATATTTCTAACATCATTCTCCCCCAATCACTCCTTTCCTTGCATTATTTGCCAGAGGATTAAAAAAAAAAACCCTTAAATGCCTTCTCCTCCTTTCCAACTCAGAAGGTGAAATGTCCATGTTCCTGCTAGGTTGGCTGTCCACTGTGACCACAGAGGACTAAGTCCAAACTTCCCAATAAGCTGCCCTGCTCTCTTCAGGCCAAGCACCTTGCTGTGTGTGTTCCACTGATTCCCATTTCCATGCCATAACAACTCAGGTGTGTGGCATGTCATCTCCACCCCACTGCCTCCTGATCAGTCTTCCAGGTGCTATTTTGTTGGCCTCCTGGAGCCACACAACCTATTCTAGAGGCTGCCAGAATCACTGGGAATGAAGGGCTGGTAACACACGTGTCACTGCCATGTATAGACAGGCCTTCTCATTCCTACCTTTAACATTTACACAGGACAGGAAGAAACAAGAACGTGAAGGTGGAGAAAACATGAAAAAACGAAACAAGGGACTTAAAAGAATGAAATGTGAGTGAAAACTTGGCAGTTTATTTTTCTTCACAATGGTTTTTTACTCTGAATTGAGTATGTGTAGACATTTTCTTAAAAATGAACTAAGTAAGCCTGTCACTTCTGGAACAGCAAATGATAGTATTTGTTGCCAACAATAAAATTCAAGCTTTCAAGCAAATATTAGTATTTTGGAATAAATATATATATATATATATTCCTAACAGCTTCCCATTTGTTAAAAACTCTTCTGAGAAGATCAGTGAAAACAATGACAAATATGCTTTTGATATTTTTTTGCTCTTGATATTTATAATAACATGTGTCAATACTTTAAAGATATACTTAACTCAGTGAACCAGTAATTTCTAAATGAACAACACACGATGTTAAATAATCATGCATGGATGAAAGGGAAAGAGATCAATGGACATTAATGTAACCAGGTACAAAAAGTTCAGTGATGTTAAAGAAATGATTTCTTGAGTTTTGGCATCATATCAAGGAAGAATATCTACAGTTTTCTGGAAAATTCTATTCAGATATTTCTACCTTTTCCAATTACAAATCTTTATGAGGCCAGATTTTCTTCATGTAAATCAACCAAACACCGCCCTCCCCCAACTCCATACACATCCTCTACAAGACAGACTGAATGCAGAAGCAGGAATGAGAACCCAGGTCTCCTCCACTAAACCATAGATCTGAGGTGATTGCAAAAATCTCTAATTTTTGTTTTAGAAAACATAGTTATTTTTCTTAAAATGTTATTTATGTTACCATATAGTGATTTCTTGTTATTTTAATTAAATTAATAAATGCTTTTAAATTTACCAGTTTTAATTTTTTTAAACTTTTAAGATGACTAATTTTATTTATTTATTTATTTTTAACAATTAAAAGTATTTCACTTCTTTTTTTTTTTTTTGCAGCAGGGGAGGTAATTAAGTCTTTATTTATTTACTTACTTTTAATGGAGGTGCTAGGGATTGAATGCAGGACCTGCTAGGCACACACTAGCACTGAGCTACACCTCCCCTAGCCAGTTTTAATTTCTAATAAAATAAATATCAATAGATAGGAATAATACTAAGAAAGGCTTTTTAAAATCCTGTATAATTGTTACAAGCGTAAAGGGACCCAGAAACCAAAGAGTCTGAAAACCACTGTGCTAAGGATAGCAGCGCAATGAAATGGAAGAGAACCAAGCCTCGAAAGATGGTGAGGAGCAGAACCGCCCTGCTGGCCCGGGCCTCCTACAAGAGGCAGAAACACACCTTGTTCTTTAAGCCACTGTGCCGCTGGGTCTCTCTCCTACATTACTGTTGCAGCTGAGTCTTCATCCTGACCAATTCAAGGCAACAGATATACACACTGGGAAGAGCCCTGGCTCCCAGTAAATGAGTTCCTTCAAATCTTTTCCCGCTGACTAGGCAACCCTCAGCAGCTGCAATGTCACCTCACCTGTATCTGACACTCAATTTGGTGCATTCCCTCTTCCACCTGTCCCAGCCCTTAACACGCCAAAATTCGTCCCAAAAATCCAAAGTCAGAGTCAAATCAGGTGAGTGTGCTCATGGCAGCAGTATGCAATATTTAGTGAGATAATGCACAGTGGTGGGAAGAGAGTAAGGGAGAGACAATACAGCTGAAGAGACCATCAGGATTTTCACAAGTCATCAAGTTTTTAAAATGAATTTATGTTGAGCTAAGGTCTAGCTACTTAAAAATCATCTTCCGGAGAACACTTTAAAGGAATTATGTAAGAGTGAAAAGCCATTGCTCACTCTCTTTTAAAAATATTGGGCACTTCCAACTTGATTTTTTTCTTGTATATGAAATTTGACTTGCTTTTTAATATGTTATCTTGTCACTGTGCCTGTGTATTATACTGGAAAATCTGTAATAGGCTATATTATATAAATCATGAATCCAAACACATTAATTAGAAACAGTCCTAGGTTTCCTGAATTCCTAAATTGCCAGTAATCCTCTGTCTAGATATGACCATAAATGGCTACAGAAGACACATATTTTTCACGAGGAACACGTTAGAAGAAAAAACTGTACCATGCTATCATTATTTGAGAAAGCTACAAGAAAACACAAAATTCAGACACTTGCAAAGTAGCCAAATACCTGTAACATTCAATTACATTCACTGAGAACACCACTTTTGTTTTGAAAGGCAGGGGAATCTAGAAATAGAGAAAAGTTCCTTAGTTCCCCATTCCTACAATTGTTAAAAGAACACATGTCGGGACAGAGAAAATCAGAAAGGACAGACACAGGAGCCCCACTGTCTGGCCTCAGTCTGCCATTAACAGCTGAGTGACAGTGGTAAGTCAATTCACATGTCTGGCTGCTCATGTGTGAAATTAGGAGGTGGAATGCATAATTTCTATGATCCGTCAAGCCCTAAATCTCCCCATCTTCTCTGCCACCTTCCCCCCCACCACAGACAATCCTGGTTTGCCATGCTCTGATCACGGTGCAGATTCTGCCACCCCACAAATGGAAATTCAGTATCAGAGGGAGACCCCACTTTTCCTTCTTTTTGAAAGGACTCCAGTTATCCACTGCAATTTAGATTTTTTGAATCACTAACAAAAATTAAGTCACTCTTATTAAACACAATTGGAGCATTATTAGTAATCAGTATAATAAAAAGTTCACTTTGCCCAATTTGATGCTGTGTGAATAAAAGTCATAAAGTGAGTAATCACTTTTCTGAGTGTCCTCTATCTGTGAGGCTCAAGTTTTATATTATGTTTGCTATTGAAGATTAAAATTTTCTAAATTAAACACGGATGAAAATTTGATGATGGTATTTTAATTTAGAAAAATAATTGCCCCCTTTCCTTATAGCCACTTTCATATATTAAAATTCAGAAGGGAATTCACAATTCAGTTTACCATTACTCATTACTAATAGGACAAATGCTCAAACTATATCCTTTAAATGAGTGGTACATCCTTATATATTATTTATCTTCTAATTACGATAAAGAAATTATCCTTTGAGTTGCTGAGTTAATTACAAAGAAGGAATTGATCTTTATGCAGTTAAGTTTCTGATTTTAATCAAGCCTGTCTTCCTGTCTTCCCAGCTTCTGATCTTCCAAAAGTATGTAATTATTTTTGTGGGGAGGGGAAGCTGAAAGATATATCAGATAGATTAATGCAACTGAATTATACCAGGGGGCTGAACCAGCAATACAGATGTGGTTTGCTGAATATAAGATAAAGCTTTTCTCTAGATGAAGAGAGAGAGCTTTTAAAACTCAATGAGATGGAAAGCCTGGGTGATTAATGAAATTGGCAAGATACTGAAAATGTCATCTTATATGATCTATTTATCTGGCAAAAACAAAGATGGCCAAGTAGCCACAGTGTATCACTGACCAATCTTTCTATGCAAATAGAACCAGGTTCCTTCTATCTTCTGTTGCACAGGCACACCTTGGTGCTGTTGCTGGTTCAGCTCCAGACCACAGGAATAAAGCAATTTTGCAGGAATTTTTTGGTTTCCCAGGGCATATAAAACTTCACACTATACTGTAGTCTATTAATATGCAATATCACTATGTCTAAAAAAAAAGTATATACCTTAATTAAAAACACTTCATTGCTAAAAAAAAAAATGCTAACCATCATCTGAGCCTTCAGTGAGTTATAATCCTTTTCCTGTGGGAGGGTCTTGCCTCAGTGTTGATGCCTGTTGAACTGATCAGGTTGGTGGTTGCTGAAGGCTGGCGTGGCTGTGGTAATTTCTTAAAATAAGACAACAATGAAATTTGCCATACTGATTGACTCTTCCTTTCACAAACAATTTCTATGTAGGATGCAGTACTGTTGTGATAACATTTTACCCACAGTAGAACTTCTTTTAAAATTGGCATCAATCCTCTCAAATTCTGCCACTGCTTTATCAACTAAGTTTATGTAATATTCTAAATCATTTGTTGTCATTTCAACAATCTTCACAGCATCTTCACCGGGAGAAGATTCTGTCTCAAGAAACCATTTTCTTTGATCATCCATTAGAAGCAACTCCTCATCAGTTAAAGTTTTATCACAAGATTGCAATAATTCAGATGTATCTTCAGGCTCCACTGCTAATTCTAGTTCTCTTGCTGTTTCCACCATATCTGCAGTGACTTCCTCCCTGGAAGTCTTTATCCCCTCAAAGTCACACATGAGGGATGGAATCAGCTTCTTCTGAACTCCAGTGAAGGTTTATATTTTGACCTTCTGTCATGAACCATGAATGTTCTTGATGGCATGTAGAATGGTGAATCCTCTCTAGAAGGTTTTCAATGGACTTTGCCCATGTCCATCAGAGGGATCACCATCTGTGGCAGCTATAGCCTTATGAAATGTATTTCTTAAATAGTAAGACTTGAAAGTCAAAATTACTCCTGGATCCAGGGGCTCTAGAATGGATGTTGTATTAGCTGGCATGAAAACCACATGAATTCCATTGTACATCTCCATTAGAGCTCTTGGGTGACTGGGTACATTGTCAATGAACAGTAACACTTTGAAATGATTTTTTCCTGAGCAGTAGGTCTCAACAATGGGCTTAAAATATTCAGTAAACCATGTTGTAAACTGATGTGCTACCATCCAGATTTTGTTGTTCCATTTATAGAACACAGTCAGAGAAGATTTAACATAACTTCTTAAGGGCTCTAGGATTTGCAGATTGGTAAATGAGCACTGGCTTCAACTCACAATCACTAGCTGCATTAGCCCTTAACAAGAGAGTCCACCTGTCCTTTGAAGGTTTGAAGGTTTGAAGCCATTGACTTCTCCTCTCCAGCCATGAAAGTCCTACACGGCATCTTCTACCTGTAGAAGGCTGCTTCATCAACACTGAAAATCTGTTGTTTAGCGTAGCCACCTTCATTATCTTCACTAGATCTTTGAGATAACCGACTGTAGCTTCTACATCAGCACTAGCTGACTCTCCTTGCACTTTAATGGTATGGAGACGGCTTCTTTTTTAAAACCTCGTGAACCAATGTGTTAGCGTCACACTTTTCTTCTGCAGTTTCCTCACCTCTCTCAGCCATCATAGAACTGAAGAGAGTTTGGTCTTTGCTTTGAATTAGCCTTTGGTTTAAGAGGATGTTCTGGATGGTTTGATCTTCTGTTCAGACCAGTAAACTTTTTCTGAATCGGCAGTAAGGCAGTTTCGCTTGTCATATGTGTGTTCACTGGAGAAACACTTACATTTTCCTTCAAAAACTTTTTCTTTGCATTCACAACCTGGGTAACTGGCAATAGAGGCCTAGCTTCCTGCTTGTCTCGACTTTTGATGTGTCTTCCTCACTAAGCTTAATCATTTCTAGCTTCTAATTTAAAGTGAAAGACGTGCAACTCTTCCTTTCACTTGAACATTTAGAGGCCGTAGTAAGGTTATTAATTGGACTAATTTCAATATTGTTGTGTCTCAGGGAACAGGGAGGCCCCAGGAGAGGGAGAGAGACAAAAGAATGGCCAGTCACTAAGCAGCCAGAACACACACAACACTTACCAGTTAAGTCTACTGTCTTATGTGGGTGCAGTTTGTGAATCCCCAAAACAATTACAACAGTAACATCAAAGATCACTGATCACAGATCACAATAACAAACAGAATAATAATGAAAAGGTTGAAATATCGTGAGAATTGCCAAGTTGTGACACAAAAGTACTGAATTTGTAACACGCAGGCACAAGTGAGCAAACTATTGGAAAAAAGGCGCTGATAGATTTGTCCAATGTCAAATTGCCACATAAATATTCATTGGAAAAAAATGGAGTATCTGCAAAATTCAACAAAACAAGGTATGCTTGTACTTCTGAAGTGCTTCTTCGGTTGTTAACCTCAACTCCTAATGAATTTCTGAGTTCACTGACATCTACATTATTGACCCACCAATGTTTACTTTCTTGTAGTTTGGTTTATGCTCTCATGGGGTTATACTTAGTAGTTGCCAAATACCTGATTCTTCAGGCATATACACTATCAATTACAGAACTTGCCTGTGTAAACAAGTGAAAAACCATGCTATCTATTTTACTAGAAATTGGCAATGCAAAAAAAAAAAAAAAGGGGGGGGAAGGAAGTTGAAGCAAGCAAGAACCATCTGTCTCCAGACTAAGGTATACAGGTGACTTCATGACTTTGGTCTATGATCCTAGGGACTACAACACAGAAAGCATGCACAAGGTAATCTTTAAATGGGAAACAGCCATAGACAATGACATTTTACTTGCTCAATACAAAAAAACCTTAGTAACTGAGCTGAGAAGACACACTATGTTATCACTGGAAAGTAATATCTAGAAGACTCATATCAAGCTGAAGTGTAATTATTCTTTAATAAATGCATCACTGAGTTAAATGACAATGGTATTTTAACTCTTCAATTAGAGTTTATAAGATACTCTAATTGGAGAGCTTTTGCCACCATAAATATATCTTCTACTCTATAGGGTATCTCATTTTGGAGTGCTTAAATATTACCAGAGACCAGTTGGATAAATACATGTTTTATAATATAAACTAAGTGAGAATCCATCAACTTACCTTCTGATCCAAGAACATATATCAAAAAAAAAAAAAACCACCCTGTTTTTATATGCTGTTGGTTACAAACAGAAATAACATACATCTTTTACCTAACGGTATTATAACACGATCGTGTTATATGTAGCTACTATTCCAGTGAACAAACTTTAATCCAAGATAAAAACTGTAACATCAAATTGTTTTCTAATGGGACTGACTGTA
Source organism: Vicugna pacos (assembly GCF_048564905.1). Taxonomy (NCBI): domain Eukaryota; kingdom Metazoa; phylum Chordata; class Mammalia; order Artiodactyla; family Camelidae; genus Vicugna; species Vicugna pacos. The sequence continues at coordinate 42,218,382 of NC_132991.1, read as the reverse complement.
ATTCTATTCCTGGAAAAACTAAGAGGACACCCAAGGAGAGGAAAATTACGGTTAGTTCAAACAGGAAGTACTCAAAAACTACACACAGAGAAAACTGGCATCTGTAACAAGCTCCAGCAGTAACAAGAGGGAACTCAAAGGGAAGGTCAGCTGTAGCATGCATTTCCTTAGTTTAGGATTATATTTATCTACATGACATCACTTCAATAAGTGGTCTAAAAATACACTGAACGCCAAGGCAATTAAATGCCTAATATATTCTTATCATTTATCATGCAATAACGTTTACTCATCCAGCCCCTGCTCTGTGCCACGTCCTATTCTAGGTATTAGGGATTTAGGAGTGCACCAAACAAACAGAAAATCACTGCTCTGGAAGAATTTATTTTCTGGTGGAAGAGACTGACAATAAACAAGATAGATAAGCAAAAATGCACAGTGTGATGTGATGTGATGAAGTGTAAGGAGACAAAATTTGGCAAGAAAAGGGATTATGAAATGTCAGAGGGTGGGGACAGGACATTGGTAGCCAGGGAAGGCTTCACTCAGGTGGGGAATTTTGAGTAACAATTTGAAGGAGTCATTCTGTCATTGTAACTTTCACTTTTCTGTCTTGACTCCACTACCTTCTGGTTCCTACCTTTAGTTAAATGGAAATAAAGTAAGCCAGTTACACAAAGGTAGAGAAGGCATGAATAAGGGGAGAAGGGAGCGATATTTTAGCTTTTCACTGGCAATACCTTCACCTCTGCTTTCTAAATCTATCAGTCTGTGTCATTTTTGTATTAAGTTGCATCCTTAGGTGTGGTCCTGGCTGATTTCATTTATGACTTTCCTTAAAAAAAGCACTAAAGAGGGGTGGTAATGTGATAGGAAGAATCACTGAGACCCCGATCTTTAGCAAGGCTGGCATTCTCTGGCAAGTTAGAGAATGAAAAGGAAAAAAAAAATACTGCAGATAAATTCACTGTTTTACTGTATGGACCTGCTTCTTAATTTAAATTGACATGCTGTCAACTGTAAAAACGGTGCAATTTTCTGTTTCAATTCTCTGCTCTAAAAAATGGCCATGATGATCACCATACCCGGTTTTATGAAACTGAAGATATAGAGAGGCAAGTATTTTAAGCAAAAAACAGCTTAGGAAGAGGAGTCATTGATTTTATTCCTTAGATTACCCACAACACAACATACTGGGATAACAGAAGACAACAACACAGTGAGTAATACAGAAGTGAATTCACTGGAGACATTATACTGGTAGTATAATCAGAACTCTGAGGCTATGTTTTTAGACTGAAGATACTACATGATGAAACTCCAGACATATTAAGACAGAACCTTTAGGGGGTTAGTGCCCAGTTAGGTGTACTGTTAACCATCTCCCTGAGTGATTCAGATCAGGAGCAGGGTTAGAACTACTGCACCAACGTAAGCTGCTGAAAGCTACGAAACCTACAATACATTATGCACCAAGTGAGGAATTTTACGGAAAAGCAGTTTGTCACCACCTAATTTAGCTGTTCTGCGTGTTCCCACCTTTCTGCGAAGAATGGAGCTTAAGTTCTCAGTACTTCACATGACTTGACAAGTAGGGGAGTAGAAAGTGAACCTTCGAAGGTGACTTTCCTGTTTATTTTAATAAAGATGCTTTCTAGAATGGCAGCCACGTAGTCTAAGTTTCTAAGACTTGAAAGAGACACGGAGAGTACCAGGGATAAGAGGTTTATTCCGCCCATTACAAAGACAGTTTTATCTGTCCTGAGCAGAGGTGCTTGCCCTCCTCCACCAGCTACCTATATCAACGTTATTCTCCCCTTTCTTTCTTAGTAGTAGAACCCCAGTTTTAGGTTGAGCACATTGTCTCCTGGAAAAACAAAGAGACATTTCTCAGTCTTCTTGCAGTGAAGTATCTAGTTCTGTGTCTGAGTTCTGGCCTATGAAGTGGAAATGGTGTGTGGGATGTCCATAAAGGCTACATGAGAGATGACACAGCTGACATCTTTTCACCTGTTACCTTTCCTTCTTTGGGGGGACTGTATCATTGAAGTGATGGCTGGAGTCACAGCAGCCATTCTGTACCAGGAAGTAACCTTGAAAATGGAAGCTGTACACTAGTACACTGGAGCAGAAAGACACAATGGAGCCTTAATGACATGTTGGAGCCATCATATCAGACTTCAACTGACTCCTTCCAGACTTATTTTAAGTGAGAAATAAACTTTTTTCTCATGTAAGCCATAATCATCATTATCATTATTTACTATATGCTCCAAAGCTAATGTTAACTAATATAATAGAGAGCAACACTAAGGGACACATAAAGTCAGGAAGAGATTTCAATGGTGTATAGTACTCATCCTGTGAATTCTTAATACACTGATATTGTTTCCAAAATCCTTAAAAATCAAGTGGCATATATATCACTCTAAGCTTATAAAAAGATTTCATAGCATGTCAGCCTCATGCTGAAGCAATAAAGTAAAATAACTTACCTAATCTCTGTACACTAAAGAATAATCAGGGTAATGTAATGGTGCTAAACCGGATACAAGATTAGAGTTGAAAGTGGAGAGGAGAAGATGAACCAGAGCACAGTGTCACAGAAAGGGTCATTGGCATTTGCTGTCTTGTTGACCATGGGGCAGGGTAGGGGACAAAGAGGAAGTGGAGACAACCCCAAGATGTCTGGTGGGTTGGCTGCTGCAGACTGTGATGCCCACAAATAAGTTGGGGAACACTAGTGGAGCAATAAAAGGGAAGGGAAAAGAAGTTTGATTTTGAAGAGCTGTTGTGATGCTTGTGGGATACCAATGCAAAGTCCAGAAGAAGGTTCCAAAACAGTCTGGGACTCCAGGTTCACTTGTCATTCTGCTTTTGAAAAATATTTAATGATTCCGCACCAATTATTCAACGAGTCCAAGCTCCCGACCATGATTTCAAGGCAATTTATAACCTGGTTTCAACCTACCTTTTCAGATTTGTCTTTTCAAATCTGTGTCTCTTTGCCTACAAGGCCCCACCAAACACAATGTAGACCTTATGCCCAAGTTACATAAAACTGTTCATGGCTTTGCCCAAACAAGCCTCCTTGAAGTTCATTCATATTTCTTTAATAACACATATCCACTTTGCTGCAAATATCTATTCACCTTTCTGCCTCCCACATGGGCCAGAACTACGTGAGGATCTAGCCTATTATCTTGGATTTAGCACTTGTAACAGATAAGCACTCCAATACTTGCTTAATCAACAGAGGCTCACCCGCCAAGCTTCCGTGTCTTTGCTTACTCTGTTTCCCCGATCTGGAACATGGAAAAGAATCAATCATGACCCTGAGTGGTCAGGGCTGGGAGAGAAATACAGTGGTGCCAGATCAGAAAACGACAGGAGAAACAAACAAACAAACAAACAAACACACACAGCTCACAGGGGTAAAGGAGTTTTATATAAAGGAAAGAGGAAACAAAGACACAAGTCTTTGAGTGTATTTCATGCAGCAAAATACACCAAGAGCACGGAATCGGTAGCTGATGATTGGTAAAGGAAGGCAGGAGTGGGACAAGGAAGAAAGCAGCGGGGTGCTCGAGAGGCAGGGATGGGCTGGATCAAGAAAAGTGTGGCAGGAAACCTCACGCATCAGCCCACTTCGCGTATAAGCCAGCCGGGTCAGTAGATTCGGGATGCGTCACCATCCTCCTCCGCCCTCAGCCGTGCTCCAGAACTGGACAAAGTGCACTGTTAGAGAAGGTCTGTGGCTTTCCTGCCTGAAGGTTTTCTACCTACCACTCGGACAGCATGGGCAACATCATTTGTTAGATACAGCCAGTCCCCATCCGCATATACATTGCTTAGCTTCTCCATTTGCAATAAAAGAAAAAATAAAAGAATGGTGTGCCATAGTGTAGAAAACAGAGGAGCTTTACCATGTCACATGTGAAAGTTTTTGCCAGCTCTTTGTGACCCATATGCTTATTTTTGCTGAGAATTTACACAGATTATCGTATGTGTGTAAGTGCCCTTTAATGAGTGTGATATGGTACAATATAAACCAAGATTATGTCTGACTAGTACTATGAAGTACTGACAACATGAAAGCTGATTGAGCCCTTTCGAAAAAGTGTATTTATATTTTTTACATACGCCTTTCACATCTTTTATACATGGCACTGGAATCTAGTTTTAGGAGAATCTTAGGAGATGAGAGTCTGGAAAAGGAAACACAGCATCACTCATTCCTCACTCAGATTTAAACTGCTTCTCAGTGTTGGATCTCAATGAAGTTTCATTATTAAGACACAAAATGAATATTATTTGATCCAGCAAACACCTTCCTTGGTATTTTCTCAAATGAATTGAAAACTTAAATGTTTATGCAAAAATCTGTACATGCAAGTTTATAGCAGCTTTATTCATAATTACTAAAGTGTGAAAGCAACCAAGATACCAATGGTGAATGGATAAACTGTGGTACATCCATACTTTGAAATATTATTCAGTGATAAAGAAGAAATGAGTTATCAAGCCATGAAGAGATATAGGAGAAACCTTCAGTGCATATTGGTAAGTGGAAGAAGCCAGTCTGAGAATGCTACACACTGTAGTTTCCAACTATATGACTTTCTGGAAAATAGAAAACTATGGAGACAGTAAAAAACATCAGTGATTGCCAGGAGTTGGAGGATGGGGGTTAATAGAGCACAGAGGACTTTTAGGCCAGTGAAACTGTTTGGTATAATACTGTAATGGTGAATACATGCCATTACACATCTGTCAAAACCCACAGAACACACAGCACAAAGAGTGAACCCTGGACTAAACTATGGCTCACTGATACAACAAAAGTATCACACTACCAGCAAAAGACAAATATCATATGATGTCACTTATATGTGGAATCTTAAAAAGTGATACAAATGAACTTATTTACAAAACAGAAATAGATTCAGACATAGAAAACAAACTATAGTTACCAAAGGGGAAAGGGCAGGGGAGGGATAAATTTGGGGGATTAACAGATACACACTACTATATATAAAATGGATAAACAACAAGGACCTACTGTAGAGCACAGGGAACTTATAATAACCTATAATGGAAAAGAATCTAAAAAAAAATATATATATATATATAATGTATAACTGAATCACTTTGCCATACACCTGAAACACAATACTGTAAATCAAAAAAAGTACCACACTAATGCAAAACGTTAATACCACGGGAATTGGAGGGAGGAAGAGGGAGGGATAGAGGGGGGCTCTGTACTTTCTGCTCCATTTTTCACTAAACCTAAAATTGTACAAAAAATACAATCTATTAAAATTTTTTTAAAAAGAGAACATTACCTTAAAAACGTCAAGCAATTCAATAACCAGTTCAGAAGAGCACTTTGTCAACAGTTGAGAAAGCAAGCAGCTTGAAAGATAATATAGCATAACAATTCAGAGTCTTCCTGAGCAAAGTAATACACGCTATTTCCTTTCAGTGAGAATTTGTTGTGTGACTACTGTATGTTGGTCACCGTCACTGGTGTGAGGCATACAGCAGTGAGCCCACAAAGACACCTGGCCTCAAAGATCTTCTGTTCTACTGTGCACGTGATAAACAATAAACCAACAGAGACAGTGAATTATACAGCAAGTGAGAAAGTGATGAGGGCAAGAGGAAAAAGAAAAAGGAGATGGGATAAGGGGGATGAGGATTACCAGGGCGGGGCTGGGGAGTAATTTCCTCATCTGCTAAAGGGATATAATAGTTCCTGCCACCTGTGGGTGCTGTGGGTTCCAAGAGATCTCCCATGTAACATGCTTCCACAGTGGTGGACACATAGAAAGTGCTCAGTCAGTAAAGGTGACTGTTTAATACTATGATTATTGCTAGTAAATGGCAGCAAATTTTTGAATAATTTTTTTTATATCCACCATCTTCCATTCTTAATTTTTTTCGCTAGAGTAGAAGCAATTATTATGGGAAGTCCAAACTGTGAGATTCATACACTTCGGGAGAAATATGCACTTGTAGAATGTGTGGTTGTTTACTAGTAAAAACCATCTTTTCGTGAACCTTTCTACTCACCTCTGCCATGAAATCTCACATAGTCACATGGACAGATCCTAGAAAAGATATTGGTTAGGTTGGCATCATAGAACAGAACACCTCAAAGCAGTGAAGACTTAAGAAAAGGCAGGCACTCGTGCGTTTCCTAAAATGTCTGGAGCTCGGCCAGCCAGGACTGTGATGCCATGGTGCCACAAAGTCATCAGGGACCTGGGTTCCTTCTAACTCATGGTTCTGCCACGCCTAGGGTGTGGGCCTAGTTCCTATGGTTCAAGAAATCTCCCAGGGCCCTCACATCCAAGTGGGAGGAAGCAGAAAGAAATAAGGAAGGTCCTCGCATTCTCCTTTGAAGAGGCTTCCCAGTAGACACTTCCCACCGCTCTTCTCATGCATGTTATGAACCCACACATGGTTGTGGCTCCTGGCTGCAAGGCAGGCAGGGGCTGTTGAGCTGGCAGCACTGTGTCCAGCTTGGGAGCAGGGGGAACGGGTTCTGAGAGGTAACAGCCGCTTTTCACAGGGGTGAAGCAAAAAGGCCACCCCACTTCTTTGAATGGCTGGATGGAGTTCCTACAACTCCCAGACAGAGGGAGAAGCATCCTTTCTCTCTGCCAACTGTGCCCAGTTGCAGGGAGAGGGGAAAGAGGCAATGTGGTGGCGATTCCTTGTTACTGAAAAGCAGCATTCTTTGGGTGTGTGTGTGTGTGTGTGTGGGTGTGTGTGTTTGCTTGTTTTCAACCAACTCCAAATCTATCAAAGACAAAAAGATCCCAATAAATTTTTAGACTGGAGAAAGATTTAGAGATTTTTTTAAAGTTGGCATTATACATGACACTACAAGAATACTCAAGTAAATTATGGTGAATCCGTGCACACAATGGTTTATTACGTAACTGTTAAAATAACATTGTCAAATATTACTCAGACACGGGGAAACACCACAGAATAAGTGAAAATGTAAGGAATAATATAAAGTAAACCAGGACACACATATGAATGACAGTAAAGAAATCGACATACATTCATTTTATAGAGTTTCCAAAATCTCTACTGAGAAAATATGTAGAATTTTAGATCAGAATTTATTTCAAAAGTCTACATTCCAGTAGCATTTCTGAACTACTAGACTGCCCTCGCATTTTCCTATGATCTTTTGCATGACTTTAAAACTATAACCCTTAACAGTATAGGATTTCAGAAGTCCAAAAGCCCTGAGTCACCAACCTAACTAAAAATGGATTTTAATAAGTACTATCACTTTTAACTTTGGGAGCATTACTACAAATCAGTACCTCAAAAGCATCAGGTTCCCCCCCTCAATCAACACAGCTTTTATTGTATCCTTAAGGTATCACAAACGAATCTGAAGAGTCATCTGGCATCTTGCTCTTTCTGTACCTGGACAACTTAGGTATTATTCATCAGCCTGCTGAACTGTTCCTTTTCAGAAACATAGATACCATCCAAAAATTTTCTGATATCCTTGTTTTTAACTGTCGTTGCTTGCTGAATCAAAGCAGCTGAATTTGACACCAGTTCAATGTTGTTTCCCTCAAGAACTAACTCATCTTTCTGAGCCTGAGATACTGAACAAGCAACACCTGGCCTCATCCAAACCCTGTGAATGTATTTTTCACACAAGAAATTTCGGATTTCGACAAGCGAACCATTCTCCTGAATAACGACGTTGATGGGGAAGTGAGCATACACAGACCTCATCTTGTAACGGAAGCCCAGTGTAACACCCTTGATCATGTTCTGTACATGACTACAGATAGAAAAGAACTGGCTACTGTTTGCATTTCCCCACCACTTGTCAACCCGGAGCCTCTTCTTTTTCTTTCCAAGGAGAATGAGTTCTACATTGATGTGATTGAAGTCCCTCCGCAGGGTGCCTCTGGGGCCCTTCACAATTACTGTGCGTCCCTTCAAAGTGATGTCGACATTTTCTGGAATGTCGACAGTCTGATTGCTGAGAATAGTCTTCATTCTCGCAGTAGATGCAGCAAAGAGAGAGCGTCTTTTCAGCATCAGGTTTTTGAAGAAGAAAGCCACACAGTGCTAAATAAATGTGCAACAGCATCAACTGCCTACAGCTCTGAGCTGAAGGAGGTCCTAGCTTTACCAAGAAACTATAGTCCTAACAATACGCTCCCTCTCATGTACCACTGGGATAATGTATAAATATTCCCCAGCCTTATTTTGAGACCTTTGGCTAAGTCTGACCACTCCACATGGCATATTTGCATCTTCCTTTCTATAGTTATTAAGCTTCTAATATGTGTCAGCCACATGTTTGGCAGGATGCTACAGAGACTGGACAACAGGTTCCCTGCCCTGTGGGAGCCTGGGCTGGTGGAGCCCGGCTCACAGTCTAGTTTTCTTTCCAGGGTTTTTGTGTATAGCTGCTCCCTTCAGACACTGCCTCAGAGCCAGGCTTTCACAAGCTGGACTCCTTTCACACTTCCCCCCTGGCTTTTCATTTACTATTTAACTGTACAACTGTACTAGCCAAAAGAAACCACTGTGGGGAATGCAGAAATCAATAAGAGCTAAATACATTATTGAGGACGTTTATGGAGTATCCATATATTTTATGTTAACTCTAGAGTTAATATGGAAAGCAAATTCCTGCTAAAATGCAATACAACTCTAATAAAGCTCCTATTTCTAATCGTAGCTAAAACAGCACTTTACATTGCAATAAAAAAATCATACATGTTAAATGTTTAATGACTGGTAAAATGTCTTCATTTCTCAAATGCAAACATGCACACATTAAAAAAAATGAAAAAAAATCAACAGAAAACACAATAAAGTATGTGAAATGTACTGGCTCCAAAATAACTGTATTTTGCTAAGAAAAAAGTGTATTCTAACTAGCAAAAATAAAACAGAAAAGCCAGGTTTGTAGGAGTATGAGAAACTGTATATAAATTTCAAAAATAGAGATAGCTTTGAACATACACCATGGCTCAAGGATCTCAACCGAAAACAATTATTACTGAGATTCCAGTGATTTTAATAAGTCTGTCCTAATGCATTGCCAACTGTTTTATTAAAGAACAGAATATTCTTACTTAAAAGAAAGAGCAGTATAACTGTAAGCCCATCAATTTGCATAAATCTTTTGGTAAAAACAATCTAAAAACTATATCCATGGATCCTTAGCAATATAATAAAAAAAGAGAAAAAAGCAGCCCCAAAGCACCGCCAATGTAACATTTTCCATCAAGCACAGCTGCACGCAGCATCCTATGCAGACATTTGTGCTGCATCCCAGTGGGAAGCCTGCAGTATTAGTGCTTCTGTATCTCATTACTTCGTGTAGCTGGCTCTCTGCAGGGATTCTTGTTTTCAAAGGTGCTGGTGATTCTTAGCTAAATATCCCTGATAATTTTACATTGCCTGCCTTGGATGCATGCAAGAAAGACAAAATCTAATTCTAAATCTGAGGAGTGAAAATGTCAGGATTAAATTTGCTGTAGAGAAACAATAACGCTCTGAACTACTAATGAATAACTGGAAATACAAGCAGAAGATAAGGACTGTCGAGTGCCTTCCTGAAACCTTAAATGTGGCGAAAGGTCTTGTCAGAGGTGAAAAATGGGGACCACTGTGCTCCTTTCCACTCGTTGCCCATAACTTGTAAATTACAGCCTGTCTACAAATGATGCGTTTGGTACTTGGGAAATATTTATAATTAATAGACATCACAGTTCTCCAGCTGACAGTCTAGCAGGTGATCGTACATGGTTAATTGAAATGATTTCTTAATCTTCATTTCATTTAGGAACCACAATTAAAGGCATCAATGATAGCAAATTTAAATAAGCATTTTTCTAGCGTGTTCATTGTTGTGATACAATAATACTTGAATTTAATTTAGTTTCTCCTTTTCCCTTCTTGAGTCACACCTGCATCCTTTCGAGACACAGATACCCCAGACCTGCTAATGTTCAGAAGTGATCCAAACTGTCCTGACCACAGGGGATCCTTGACCCCCACCTGCATTCCAGATAGGAACCCCTACAGATTAGATTTACTTTAACATACCATTCTTGGTTTTGTCACATTAAAATCAGAAGACATTTCTAATTATTATGCCTTTATGATTAAACATCAAATTTCAAGAGATCATAGCATATACTCTAGGAGAAAGGTGGTCAACTTTGAAATTGCTTCCAGGTCAACTTTCCCCCCATACAGTGCAACAAACTCACCTAGATAAATTTTTCTTTCAAAGGGCTTCAGAACCAAAGTGAAGCAAAAAGGAAATAATGAAAAAGATTCTATAACAGGGACAGACTGTGTGAAATCTTTACAGAAAATGGACACCCAAAGAGAACGACGGCATTGCTACTGTTTTTCTCACAAAGAAGACACACTATTCAAAGACTTCCTTTGAACATATTTAAAAAGTCACCAGGAGTGGTCAGAATATATTATAAACACATTTTTTCTTACTATATGTTTGTTTCATACATCTTACAGAGGCTGGAATACAGTCTAAAGACATTTAATTAATAATAGTTGTTCCAATCATACTCTTCAGAAGAAAAAAAGAAAAGCTTTACTATGATAAGGCATTACTAGTTATAGGTAAAAACATTACCAGCGACCTTATAAAAAGGAAAGACTGACAGACGTAGAGGAGGGGAAAGCTCAATAGATGGTAACTGGCCAGGCATGTGGTAACATAAAGGGGAAGTTCTCTCACATCTCTGTTATTTGGGGACAGGGACAGGGACAGGGAAGGGAATAAAGTTAGGTTCTAGATTCCCTTGTCTGTAGAAGTTTTAAGGGCAGGAACCACAATTTGATCGCAGTGTCCTCAGAACGTAACCCAGGGTCCCACACATAAAGGCTGCTCAATAGATGTGCTGAATGTTTTGCTGAGTGCATTCCCCAGCCAGCCATGTACACATGTACAGAATTTTCATTTCTATTCCACACACTTCCCAAGTGCCTGTATAAGGACTGGGGTGCCCCTGCTGCTGTATTTGCAACAGGAAGCACACACTCATTCCAACTAGAGCACTTTCGCATTCTCATGCCATCTGAGTGTTCTCCTCCACTAAGTAGAAAATAATTTGTTTTTTTGCTTTGTGTCACAATGCAATACTCAGGTTCCATTTTGGTTCTTTTCTGGAATATTCTAGACAAAGAAAATGGCATTCATTTCTTCATATATATGTTCTTTCAAGTGGGGGATTGTGTTAACTGTACATTGAATGCTCACTCTGTGCTAATCATTGCGCCAGACACCAGGGACAGTATAATGAACAAGCCACAATCCAGGTTTGCAAAGAGTTCAGAGCTCAGGTGATTAAAAAAAAGAAGAAAAAAAGCCAGACAGTATAGAAAGATAGTACTAGAATAACATTAGGTACCATGAGGAGCGCTAACGTTGCATACATACATTGGAGAGATGGGGATTGGTGGTGGGGGTTAGCATTAACTTTTCTTTTATTTACACATCTTATAATTTCTCTAGTTAAAATAGAAATTTTAAAATAATGTGATTGACAATGTATATTAGCTTGATTCTGTTATTCAAAATAATGCACATATATAGTATTAATGCATATCTTCCACATACACAAGAAGTACTTAAAAAACTAAGGGTAGGAATTGGTGGGGGCAAGAGGGAAGGAGATTTTTCATTTTTATACTCTTCTACACCACTTGGACATTTTCCGTGTGCATGTATAATCTGAATTTAAAAATGACTTTCAAATGTGAAATGAAATAAAAAGAAAAGATAGTGACAAACTGAAGGCAAGGTTGACAAAACTATAACGAGAAATCGAGGATGGGCTACAAGTGTTATTAGCTTTCTAGTAATTAACTCAAAAGAGTGCAGTTTACAATGTTCAGGGGAAAAAGGCAGAGTAATCTGTAATCTGCTCAGGGAGTTTACCTATTTTCATTATTAAGAATGGAGAGAAATCTGTTGGAAGAGTCCCACAAGGAAGATACTGTGTGACACAGAATATCCTGTTCCTATGCTCGTAACATCCAGACAGACAGATTTCATAAAACTTCTGCTTATAGTGACCCCCAGCAGAAGCTGATAGCAACATACCAAATGTAATTCACAAAAGCATTTGGGAAGGGGGCCAGTTCAATCTAAAGGCTTGGGAACCAGTCAGCATGAGGTCAAAGGATGGTCCCACCAAGTCATTTACTGTAAGAACTTGGGCGAAGTGCTTGACTTTCTTGTGCCCCAGTTTCATTAGTTTTGTGCCTCACTTTCATAACCCCAAAGGGTTTTGTGAAGAATGAATGAATGGATACATACATGAAATAGCAAACACTCAATCCACACTATTTACACACACGTCCTTGAATTTTCTCTCACCTAAACCTTTAACAGGGCATTGTGCATACCCAGTCCTGGGGACTGTGGTCCTTGCCAGCCACATACAGGCTCCTTTGTCCCAGTAAAGTGTTCCCTCTTCTGCGGAGGATCAGGAGCCTAACTGGCACAGAAGCCAGAGATGACTGCCTACAACCTGATGTGAGTAAGGGAGCAATCGGGAACAAGGTCAGCTTATTTCTTAGAAAATATGATGAGCATGTTTCATCATACTGAGATGAAGGCAGTGGAGCCTCCAGGTTCTACTACATGGGACAGCTCAAATCTACTTCCCTGGGATCTTTAGGCCCCTAAAAGAGAGAAGCTGGTGCACAGAGTTGTTGGTCTTCTGTTTATATTATTATTTATATTGAGCATAAACTACAGACCAGGCATTGCTCAATCCATTCTTATAATAAGGCTCTTAGGCGGGTCCAGTTATCATCTGATTTTGTAGGTAAGGAAACTGAGGCACAGGGAAGGTAACTTGCAACACGTCTAGGAAATGGCAAAACCAAGACTCCAGTCCAGCAGCCTGGCTCAGCCTACTCACGTAACTGTGGCCGTGCAGCATACCCATTACACAGATCAGAGTTACAAAAGGTCCACCACAAAATCAGAAAGGCTTACTATGGAACAGCTCTGCTTTCTGGCAAGGTTTAGGCCCCTTCTAGATAATAAAGACATTAATATCATGTAAAGGAATGCTTGTTTCTTATTTACAGGTTGCAGGACTGATGGTGATGCAGGGATTGTAGGGACGGTGGTGGAGGGGGAGGGCTTACATTCAGCTATTAATTTCATCATGTCAGAATGAAGAGGCATCAGAAAATGGCCTACAGAAATGTCTAATTTCTCCAAAAGGAGACCGTTTTTTAATTGACTCTGCCTCTTATGACATGCTATGGCGGCAGGTCCATACAAGAGCAAGCAACATGGCATGTTCTATTCATGTAGCTCGGTCCACAGCAGAGCCCTGTGCTCAGCCTCCCACACTGCTTCTGCTGGCTTCTTCAAGAGGGGTTTAAAAATCCAGCAAGGGTCTGGGGAGTATGGGGTCAAAGTCCAGCGGCACTTTGTGTAGCTTGGTCCAGTAATCCACATTTGTAATGTGTCAGGCAAGCAGATGGTGTAACATTTGGATGTAATGTAGAATATAGTAAAAGGAGAAAAGTCTACAATTTAAAGGGAATAGAAATGAATTAAAATATTCATAAATATATACCAAGCCAGATGTGCTGATCTACCCAATCGGACTTTCTTATAAAGTAAATTCCTTGGGAACAGAGATGGGTTTCTTTTTATCTCTGTAGACCTAGTATCAGCACAGCAAGTTTTCAATAGCTGTTTATTAAACTGAATGGACTGGAGCCATCCTGATGTTTCTCTAGATTGGGGAGTTGAGTGGAGATGGGAAAATCATATCTTCACCCCCATACTCCCTATGTTCTAATGCAAAAAAGAATGTCTCTGCTTCTTAAGTAAATATAAACAGGACTACAAAAGTATTTTTAAAGACTAAAAAGGCATTGCTATTTTAAAACATAATCTACACCAACCACAATGAGATGCCACCTCAAACATATCCAAATGGCTCTCATCAAAAAGACAGAAAATGATGAACGTTGGCGAAGATGTCTCCACATCCCTGTGTACTGTTGGTGGGATTGTAAATTGGTGCAACCACTGTGGAAAATAGTATGGAGGTTCCTCAAAAGATTAAAAATAGAACTTCCATATGATTCAGCAATTTCACCTATGGGTGTTTACCTGAAGAAAACAAAAATATTAACTGGAAAAGATATATGTGACCCAATGTTCACTGCAGTATTATTTACAATTGCCAAGATATGGAAGCAACCTCAGTGTCCATCAATAGATAAATGGATAAAGAAGATGTGTACACACACACACACACACACACGAATATTACTCAGCCATCAAAAAAGAAATGCTGCCATTTTGGACAACACAGATAGATCTATAGGGTATTATGCTAAGTGAAATAAGCCAGAGAGAGAAAGACAAATACCATATGACCTCACTTACATGCGGAGTCTAAAAAACAAACCAAACCAAACAAAATGAAAACAGACTCATAGATACAGAGAACAAATGGGGGGGTGGGAGGGTAGGAAAATAGGTGAAGGGGATTAAGAGATACAAATCTCCAATTCTAAAATAAATAAGCCATGGGGATATAACATACAGCACAAGGAATGTGGTCAATAGTATCGTTATAACTTTGTATGGGGACAGAGGGTTACTACACTTATCATGGTGATCATTTCATAATGTACGTAAATGTCCAATCACTATGTAGTCTGCCTGAAACTGACATAATATTGTATGTCAACTATATTTCAATTTAGAAAACCCATAATCTACACCAAAGGCAAGTCCCACACACATTCTTTAGTTAGTTCTTCAGCCTAACAACCAATTGTTTTAAAATTCTTCCTGAGTTTAAAAAAAGACAGGACAAAAACCAGTGCAGTGGGGGTGGGGATATAGCTCAGTGGCAGAATATATGCTTAGCATGCACAAGGTCCTGGGTTCAATTCCCAGTATCTCCATTAAAAAAAATAAATAAAGCATAAGTAAAAACCAATGAAGACTGCTTTCAATTGTGGTAATTTACATCACAAGCTTTTTGCAGCATATGAGGAACTCCTAGTAGAGGAAATACCTATGATAACACCGATTTTTTTTTCTGTTGTTTTTTGGTTTTCACCAAACCTTGAACACCTCATCTGACACATGGTTCTCCCAAAGATATTAGCCATCTGATGAGTCACTGCCTGAGAAATACCCCATTCAGCTTACTTCTGAAAGAATGGTACCAGCAATCTGCACAATACCTCCTATATGCTCATTGACCAAGCTGGAAAACCCCACCATTGAGGATCCATTTCTTAAGAACAATACCATCTATCTGGTTTTCTAGAAAAATGCCAATTGTTCTAGGAAGAGTAATACAAACTACTGTCAGCCACTGACACAGTTGTGTCAGAGCCTTCCTTAATGACAGCTGAAAGCAAGGCCTTTCAGGAATTTTTTTTAAGTTTTAATAGAAGATTTAGGTAAGAAATAGGTGTCTAGATGCAGAGATCATACACCTTGGGTTTTCTTAATATATTTTCAGTCGTCAAAAATTCTGCACTAATATTTTATATACTATCAAAATGTCTTCAAAATTCCTACACATTAATATATAAACTGTATCTCACAGAATGCCTATTGCTCTTAGAAAAAGCATTAATTTTTTGTTGTTGTTGATTCATGTGTTCTATTTTTGGTTGGAAAACATGTTCAGTGTCTTTAGGAAGCTAGGTATGGAGCCAATGTCTAGGAAAAGAAAGAAATAGGGTGCAGAAAAGAGAGGTAAGATGACTCTAAAAGTGAACTGTTGATTTCATTATTTTTCTCCAGTTAGCCCTGTTAACCATTCATGAAAGCATTCATAAGGCAATCCTCTTCTCCTCCAATTGTTTTCCCCCTTTGTTCTCTATTTCGTATGTAGCAATTTTCTTTTTTTGAACATATCAGACAAACCATACCCTTTTGGGACTTTCACATGGGTTACTGAAGTGATCAAATGAGAAAGTATTTATTTAACAAAAATTCTTTCTCTAAGCATAAACACTACGGTACAGCTTGCCCACCATGGTGAAGTTCAGAATAGCTCTCTAGGGAAATTAGCAACCTGCCCACGTCTCTCCCAATGCCCTGACGTTTCCATTTGGAAAGAACATTCAATTGCCACAAGTATCAAGCCTAAACTGGGACGGAGTTAAAGTGGTCCAATGAGAATCATACTAAATTCTCCATGATCTTAACCTATGAAACATAAATAGTACACAGATTTTTCTAAAAGTTCACAATACCATGACACACCAAACAAGCATGTACAAATAAGTATTGTCACCTGTCCAGATGCAAGTAAAATAGGTGACAGGTGAAACAGTTGGCACCCCGTGGCTAGAAGGAACTCTGGGAATTCTAGAAGTTTCTCTTGGAACTTTGCTTCTTCAGCCCTATTTTCTGAACTTTGACTCTGTGTACTTTTGATTTTTCATTTGATTCTACATTTTATTAATTCTGAAAACTTAATCTCTGTCCAGGTTGACACAAGTTCTTTTTTTAAAAATGTATATATAATCATAGGTCCAGGTCTTTCACTTGCTTCAGAAGAAGAAAAGCTCCAAAGCCAGAGGAGTTAAGGATCTATCATGGAAACCTATCCTACGTAAGTAGCACAGACTGTCCAGAACCCCAGACTCCATTCAAAACCCAGACAGTTGAGAATATTTTTTGTCAGAAACTCCTGAATGTGCATTTATCACTTTAAAACTAACACACATTTCTCTTTTTGCTCACAAGTCAATTCAGGATGAGTGCTCTCATCACCTGCGATTCAATGACTGCTCTGGAATAAGAGGCTGCCGCCATCAAGGCTCTCTTTCTAATCCTCTGGAATCAATTATGAGGAAAAGGTCTATCAACCCTGAGAAGACAAAAACTTAACAAGAAGACACAAGCAAGGATGGTGCTTTCCTCTTGGAGACCAAAATGCACACTGTCCTTATGATTAAGGATTACATATATGGCTGTGGTCTAGCAGTGTGTAACACTCAACTTCAGACAGGCGGGCTTTGGTTAAAATCCTGGTCGTGCCTCAGATGTTTCAAGAAGGGACCTTGGTCACATTAATCTCTCTGTTCTTCAGATTCTTCATGAACCACAGAGTTCTTCAGATTATCAATGAGAGTAATAGTCCGTGCTTTATAAAAGTAAATGCCCTCTATAAAAGCATGAGCTCAGCCCTGGGATCATTACTCATCTTCAAGTGACAGGACTTGAAATGTCGTGACATAAACATAATTTCACACGAAATTCCACCACTTACTGATGGCCAGGGCATACTGAGAGCTGGTGTTGCCCTGGTGTGGCCACCATGATTCATCCACATGTTTCTATACATCTTGCTTGTAAGTTACAGCATACATTTAAAAAAATGTATAACCAAGTCACAGACCTTCAAGGCAAACAGCACCTATAACCTTGATTTTGGCAACACCTTATTCCAATGACTAAAACCAAAATCCAATTAAATCATTTTATATAACATTTTCTGTGATATTACTCTGTCAACTTGTAATTTCTTTCTCTAGGCTATTTTTTTTTTGATTCCTATGTTTTTCTGATTCCTGAGATGCATGAAGAAACCAAATTTATGAGTTTAAGCGCTTTGTAATTTAAAGCCAAAGGTTTTCAGCTTTAAAATTCATTAGGAAGATATACTGAGAGAGACATAGGACAGAATGGCTAATAATGAGAATCATCTCATCCTAGTATCTTTCCTTTCCAATGTCAACCTGGTGCCAAAAGGGGCCATCTGACAACCAATTCCAAGCAGATGATTTTCTAACTATTTATTAAAAAGGAATATTTTCCAGGTCTCATGGCCTATTGCTAAGACGGGGATTTGTAAGTTCCAATTCGTTTATTGGTTTTGGCAGAATTTTACTGTCACAGTCGTCAGCTCTGCTGGCAGGAGACAGCATTTCTCTGCTGCAGCAGTCCACAGAAGAGATGTCCTAGATTAGTAGCAGAAACTAGGGGAACCAAGTAACAGTGATGAAGGTTTAAAAACGTAACAGATAATTGAAAACAATAACTCACAAATATTTGAGATAATTAAACCAGTGGAGCACACCACAGGTCCTCAGGACATGTAATTCTAGGACAAGGTTCTTAAATCTTCTCTTTGGAAGGAGAACTGCAATCCTTCTGTGTATTGCAGAGGGAAAATTCTACCTGCAGATGAACGTCTTTGTTTTATGAAGGGTCCCCGATGTAATCTAGATGGCCGTTATCTGTATCAGACCCTTCTAGCTGAAAAAGGTCCCCTTAGCAATACAAGTGGAGCAGCCATTGGAAACTGAAGCTGTGGTGAGCCCACTGGAGTGCAGCCTGGGGTTTAAGTCTCTCCTCTTCATACTTTCATTAGAAAAACAGTCATTTACAAACAGAATATTTAGTACATTCCATTGTTCTTCTAAGGGATTTGCAAACCTTTTAACGATTTTCTTCAAAAATGTTTCTTCATTTGTTTTATTTTAGATTCCACATATAAGTGAAATCATACGGTGTTTGTCTCTGTCTGACTCGTTTCACTTAGCATAATACCCTCTAGGGCCATACATGTTGTTGAAAACGGCAAGATTTCATTCTTTTTCACAGTTGAGTAAAATTTCTCCCGCCCTCTCCCTCTCTCTCTCTTTCCTCTCTCTCCCCTCCCCTCTCCCTCTCGGTCTCCCCCCTCCCTCTCTCTCTCCCCTCTCCCTGTCTCCCCACCTCTGTCTCCTCTCCCCTCCTCTCTCTCCTTCTCTCCCTCCCCCCTCCTCTCGTTCTCCCTCTTTCCCTCTCCCTTTCTCTCTGCATCCCTCTCTCCCCAGCTCCTCCTTCCTGTGTGTGCATGTGTGTATACACCACATCTTCTTGACCCGTTCATCTATCAGTGGGCATTTGGCTTGCTTCCCTATCTTGACATTGGACAGAAAAGGAGAACACAGTCAACTGGTCCCAGAATTAAAACAGGTATCCTAGTTGTTTTTCTGACATGATTTTCATCTACTCGTACAAGGAACGAAACTGAATGAATGTGAAAGAGTGTGCATCTGCATGTCTGAGAGAGAGCAAGAGGGACAGTGTGATTCCCTAAGACTGTCACAATAGGCTCCCTGTGTGCTCAGCGGGAGAGGATGAGGGGAGAGCCAGATTTCCCAGGATATTTTTGTCATTGCTTGAGTAACAACAAATTGGTTTTAAGTTATTTTGTCCATTTATTCATTTATTGGTAGCCTCATTTATCACTTTACCTGTTCAGGTCTGATTAAAGTTGAATTACAACTAATACAGGAATGTTTAAAAAACAAGTATCGATTCATTATTTTCCCCCTTTTTGAATACCCCTAAGTCCTTACCTTACTTAGCAGGACTTAGTGGACTTACAGACCATTAATGTATTATGCGGTTTACTGAATACACTTGAGTCTCCTTTAAAAACAAAGGACCAGAGTTCAGATAACAGCCACATGACCCAATCCCTATGATCAAGCAATACATTGTAACTAAATGAATATTTATCTCTTGAAATTAGTCATTCATAAATTTGTTCCTATCATTAGCTGATATTCCATTTTTAGAGGCAATGTTTTGATCATCATTGTGAACAGAGGCAAAAATCCAGAGGTCAACTGGCCTCAGAGAGTGAAAATTTTCAAATTAATGAAGCTCCTGGCCACAGACCCACTGGTGACCCTAATGACTAGTTTCTAGGAAGTGAGTTCTCGTCTTAATTAGCATCATCACTGCCTGTCAGCAAATGCAATCGCAGTTTACAGTCACTTACAACCATTTTTTAACGGGTCTCACACAAGGTCTAACAATATTAGGATTATCATGAAGCTGCAGAAAAACAAAGTGAGATCCTGTATGAAAAGGAGACTTGTACACAATATACCACATGAACCTGCTTTACCAGCTGATAAATGACCAATCACTATAGTAGTAGTGCCTTGTCCTATGAACTGCCTGATAACTGGGCCATCAGCCATTCTTTCAAAAGACCCGTAAATGGAAACAGGACCAGGGTTAAGATGTGTTAGCCCTGTCTCAGACTGAAGTCACTTAGAAAACCCTAAGTGAATTATTTGCTTCCTCACTCTCTTTAATTCACAGAACTAACTTCTTATTGTTTCAAAGACTATGGAAGCAACATGAGCATAAAGGATTGCTTTGGAAAAGAAACATACTATTTGGGCCTAACAAATTATCCTTAGGAAGAGGAAGAGAAAAGTGCCACCTTCATAAAACATGAAAACCCAGGTAAAAATAGAACTGGGTCTGCTATACAAAACTGCATCACTGTAATGTGCATCACTGTAAAACAGCACAAGTCAGCTTCTTCTCTTTAGTCATCTCAGTACTGCTATATAAGTTAGTTCGCAAGTCTAATTACTAACATTTAAGAAAAATTACAGCACAGGGTAAGCATTTGCTTCCCAAGAAGATCTCTTCATTCCTTTACAAATAGAAACTTTCTCTCCCCAGTATTCCCGCTTCCCTTTCTCTTACAAACTGTTGACTGAAAAAAACAATGTGCAACCTAAAAGTTGAGAGTTATTCGGCAGACTTATTGAGGACTTCAAGCACAGGATGCGGTCTCTCAGATCTTTCTAAGAGGCTGCTGCAAAGAGGCAAGGGAGGAGCCAGGATATGTGAGTTTTTGCAACAAAGACCAGGTAGTCAAAACATCAAAAGATTACTGTTAATTAAAAGAAAACCAGTTATCTCCAGTTAAGGAATCTTATGCTTTTCTATGTATGGGAAGATGCAAAAGTCTGGGCTCTCTGAAATCCTTGCTTTGATATGCACCTTAGCTCTCCAGGGCCAGTATCCTGGGCTTCCCACTCTGAGTCTCCTCAGGGGGCACTGCTGAGGGTGGCTGCAGAGGCTGGGGAGCCCACTTATTTCCATTCTGAGTTCCCTCCAGCTTACTGTCAGGGGCACTGTAACGGCTGATGACTTGAGGGCTGCAGCATCCTTTGTTTATTGATATGTCAGGCAACATTTTTCATTCACACACCCAATCTCCTCAAGCTATTCCTCACTCCTGCCCACCCTCTACCCTGCCCAATCCACGGGATTGCCACAATCCTAAAAGCAAAAGTTTACCTCTGTATTGTTGAAGAAGAGGATGCTGATAAAAAAGAGATGTGGGAAATGAGTAACGGTTGATGCTTTTATGAAGATGTCTTTATTTAGTAGCAGGAGAAACAAAAATGCATATTCACAATTGTACAGAAATCCCGTGAAGGAGATTGGTGTAATAACTGAAGGGACACACTAATGCACATGTAGACCTAGTAAGTAGAATCCAAAAAGCCCTGGAAGTCAGATGAAGTAGAGAAAAGCTAGCAGATACTGCCTCTGGAAGGTCATAAATAGATAAAGGGAAGAAAAGTACTTTAAATTGCCCCAGCATCTCCCTATGAATTAATTTGCTGGTGATTTAAATGCTTCAGGAGCTGTGCTATTTCATTTAAAGATGGTATAGATATTTATTGGTAGGGCTAAAGAAATGCAAAGGAATGAACAATTTATGAGCCATTCTCAGTGCTCAGAGCAGGAGGGAAAGCTGTTTAGGAATCGAATAATAAACGCGGTCAATGATTGGGTGGTGGACAGACAGGACTACAGAGTGGCAGGCACCTTCCCCCCTGGCTAGTTACTGGGAAAGACCAGACACTCTTGGCATTTGTAACTCCTGTCCCTCCCCGACTCTAATGAGACATCAACTTCAGTGCCTACAGGAAGGAAAATGGAAAATTGGGGTATGTTGTATCCTACCCAAATGGACAGACATTTCTTTGGCTTTTACTATCTACTCCCCTAATGTCAAAATTAAACCTGGAGCAAGTAAGCAACCACCAAGAAAACATACGTATGCAGAAAGCAGCTCCTTTTTTTAAAAGCTAACCAATGTTCAAGTTCCTATTTCTTTTTTCCCTTCTCTGTTTTGAAATCTGTCTCATTTCTCAATACACCTTACTTAACATGGCGGAGTCACCAGATGAATCTCATCGACCTTACAGACAAATAGCAGATCTGGTTCAACAACTATTTACTGAGAATGTACTCCAAGGAATTGACCTTGAGGTGCTTACAATGAGGCTGGGAAAGCACACTGGTAAACACGTGACAAGCTCAGCCATCAAGCTCTTCCGCGTCTACTGTGGTGGCACAGGGTGTTAAGGGGCAGGGGAGGCAGGGGCTTAAATAGACAGCCCAGAGGAGGAGAGGAAGGTGGGTGATGCTTGAGCAAAGATTTACGTAACCAGTAGGAGTCAGCCAGGTCAGGAAGGGATGACACCATTTATGTCAACCCTTGGCAAACAAACAGAGTTGTCAGCAGGGGGCAAAAGCAGAGCTTTCCTGTTACAAAATGAAATGTTCTATTTTCTAGCACAGTATGTTAAAAGCTTTTTCTGTTGAAAAATAGAAAAATAGGATTTCTGGAAACTTTATGCTTATATCAATTTTAGTAGAACTTAAAACACTTATAAAACTAAAAATATCCCTGCATTTCATCATGTCTCTCCCATCTTTCCTGCCATGAAATATCCACATTAAGACATAATGTAGTATGGCTCAACAGGGTTGCTTTTAAGGATTTGACTGAATATTGCAATGGAGTATTTTTACTAAGAGAGGCGATTTAACAGTGATGAATGTGGGCAAAAAAAATCACAGGACCTAGGGCTCAACGCCAACTTTGGCACTACTTAACATCTTCAAGACTGTTTCTTTTATCTTTTATTTTTTAGTTTAATTTAATTCAATGGAGGTACTGGGGATTGAACCCAGGACCTCGGGCTTGCTAACTAAGCATGTGCCCTAGCACTGAGCTACACCCAACCACCCGTCTTTCCTCTTTTAAATGAGGGTCATAACACAAACATCAGAGGGTCCAGGAAGAGATCAATTAAATACCACAATACAGGATTAGCACAGACAGCACACGGCCGCCGGCCGGAGGCTGGGGAAGCACGTGGCTGCCATGGCTGAATACACTTCTTTCTCATTCCCTCAAAGTCAGCTGCCTTCTCTCCCCTAAGTATCAGAGAACCGAAAGTATGTATTTTACTTATCTGTATTATGTACTAAGTATAACTTAAAAAAAAAGCAGTTTTTGTCTTTCCAAAAAGCAAAGTATTCATGATCTTCATTAAAATGTGGATATCCCTTGGTTTTTTTCCCCTCCTGCTAAGTTAGAGACTCTAAATGGGGGGGGGGGAGTGCTTCCTGCCCCTGTGAAAACAGATCACAACACAAATAGCTACATTTGGGGGGAGGGGCAGGCAATAAGCAGGCATTCTTCTGGAAAAGAAATAGGAGAAATCTTTTTTAAACTTTCAGCTTTTCTCTCCCATCACCCCTCTCTTAGAAGTAACTTTTAAATACAACTGAGAACATTCTATCTCCTTTTTTCTCCTTTCAAAAAATTCACAGATGACTGGATAAAGATGCGGTCTGTCTGTCTGTCTGTCTACATACATATACAATGGAATACTACTCAGCCATTAAAAGAATAAAACAATGCCATTTGCAGCAACATGGATGGACCTGGAGATCATCATTCTAAATGAAGTAAGCCAGAAAGAGAAAGAAAAACACCAGATGACATCACTCACATGTGGAATCTAAGGGGAAAAAAAAGACACAAATGAACCTATTTACAAAACAAACAAACTCAGAGACATAGAGAAAAACCTTGTGGTTACTACAGAGGAAAAGAGGTGGGAAGGGCTGAACTGGGAGTTCGACATTTGCAGATACTAACTACTATATATAAAATAGACAAACAACGAGTTTCTTCTGTATGCACAGGGAACTACATTCAAAATCTTATAGTAAGCTATCATGAAAAAGAATATGAAAACAAATGTAAGTATGGTATGTATGGCTGAATCATGCTGTACACCAGAAATTGACACAACACTGTAAACTGACTATACTTCAATTAAAAAAAAAAACCTCAACACTACCTCTTTAGTACTGGGTAAGCCTCTGTAACACACAGGAAATGCTTGATCTGTCTGAAATGGACAACTTTTGGGGGCATACCTGACACATAAATCTACACCGGATACACACGAGCCCATTTTCTTCAGCCCAGAGGCCAAAGCTGGGGACAACGGCTCTCGTGACCATTGCCATGGCCAACACATGTCCCCTGGCCTCCAGTCTTTGCTACTTCTAATTCACTCCTCACACTGCAACCGAGTGGCCTTTCTCCAGCACTAGTTCAACTGTCTGTCACTCTTCATTCTTTTTTCCCTGGACAGACAGAAGCTAAATTCTCAAGCTGGCAGTCACCGCTTGCCGGTCAGCCCCACCTGTCTCTCAGCATCAGCATCATCATGCTTGCTGTGCCCCCTCCTCTGTCATCCCAAACACACGCCCCACTGCCCAAGTTACAGCCTTACCACTTTCTGTTCTTTCCCAACACCGTTCCTCCCTTCACCTCCTTCGTTCTTCATCATCAGCGAAGCCTTCATCTTTCAGCCTCAACACCGCGTCCTAGTGCAGTCTTCTCTGAGCACCCTGTCACCAACTCTCATGTGCTACCTGATGTCCAACGTACCTGTGAGCAAGTCATATCATCTCTGAGCCTGTACACTCTTTAAGGACAAGGAATATGTGACCCTCCCACAGAGAAACTTCAGATTTTGTGCTGTATCAGTTCTTAATAAAAATCACAGTTGTGTTACAAAATTTAATTAAATTCTCTCTCCGTGACTTTGTGCGATAACAGAATCACATGAACATTTATTGCAGAGGCAGATGTGTTATCACCTGCAAATCATCTCCACCGTCACAGAAGAAGCAATGCAAAATGACTCCAACTTTAAATGTCCTAAATGGCATTTCTCTCTGAATAGACTAGTGACCGCCTTCTGAGAGGTCAGGAGAGGTGAGTCAAAGATTGTCACAGTGTGCTAGGCTGAATAATGGCCCCTAAAGATATCCAACTCCTAATCCCTGAAATTTGTGAATGCTATCTTATCTGGCAAAACTAACTTGCAGATGTGATTAAGATAAGGATCTTGAGATGGGAAATTATCCTGGTTTATCTGGATGGGTCCTAACTATAATCACAGATATCCTTATAAGAGGGAGCTACAGGGAGATCTGACCACAGAAAAGGAGAAGGCAATTGAGGACAGAAGCAGAGATTGGCGTGATGAGCTTTGAAGAATACGAGCCCACTAGCCAAGGAAAACAGGCAGCCACTGGGAGATGAAAAAGGCAAGGAACCCAAAGGAACCAGCTCTATCAGCACCTTGACTTTTGCCCAGTGAAACTGATTTTGAAGATTTACAGACCACCAGGACTGTAAGAGAGTAAAGGTGAGTTGTTTTAAGCCACCGCTGAGTTTGTGGTAATTTGTTACAGCAGGCAGAGAAAACTAATACATATGGTGAGTGTTTGGCTTTTGCTGGGTACTACACCATAACATGGCAGTTCTCAAAGTGAGGTCCCTGGATCAGCACTGCCATTATCGCCATTTGTTGGGTACTTGTTGGAAATGCAAATCCCCAGGCCTCATTTCAGAACCACTGAATCAGAAGCTTTGAGTTAAGCCTCGCTGGCTGTGGTTACACAAACCCTCCTGGTGATTCTGAGACATGTTCAAGTTTGAGAATCACTCCTGGAACATTTGTCCTTTGAACTGGGTAATTAATAGGGTGTGTACCTTTTAACAGGATGAACTAATCTAACAGGATATCATTTTTTGGAAATAAATGCTATGAGAACACAATGTGAAAAACAGCAAGGACATCCTAAATACACTGCGGCACGAATAACAAAAAAGTCTTCAAATAACATGAGAAGCTATTACCAATCTAAAGTCTATTTAACTGTGCTTAAAGGTTTGAACCAGCAGCAGTCAGGTATGAACGCAATCACTGGAGTTAGCTACTAAATAAAATGCTTTTTCTTAGCAGGCAAAATAGATTTTAAAATTGATGGATCACAAATTAGTACCTTTTCTCACAATTTCTCTATTATTCAAAGGGAGTCTATTCTGTACTTCTATCAGTTTCCTGGCCTACAACTGCCACATTGAGCACATGAGGATAAAACCTCCAATGCTATTTTTGTGTGATTTTTTTAAAAATTCAAATGTCAGGAGGAAATTATAAAAGGAAAAGAGCATTTGCGATATGATACCTAAAAAGAGCCATTAGGGACAACTTTTGCATAGTATTACCACACAACACCTAGTTTTTAGGAAGCCAGTCTTCATACTACAAGCATCTATTTATTGAATGACTGATTGAATGAGCGTCACATCTTGATAAGAGATGATCATAATAATCAACCAGAATCAAAATCCAAACTCGAGTTTTAATCTCTACACTCTTATTTACAGGGCTACAAAAGTCACACCTGTCAAGTGTAGGACTATGTTTTTCTTTGTGGTACTATTTGGCAATCAGAATTTTGCCAGTTTCTGTGGACAAGCCTCCATGCTTATCAATACTTCTTGCACTACACAGAATCAACTAGAGGAGTCCACTGTCTGAGGTTAAGGGGCTAGCGAATAAGGCAAGTGGGAAATCACTTCCTGGCCCAAGACCTTGTGAATTAGGGCAACAGGCCCCAAATCAAACTGTATCCATGGCATTTAGTAATTTTGTTTTCACGTGGCCCTTTTTTCACATGAAATCAAGATAATTAGCAAAACACCACATTCTCAATTTCTTTACAGCTTCAATCATTAGTTGAAGAAAAAAAAATGAGGTGAGGGTGATAGGAGCCCTGATTATGGACAAAGTGAGAAGAGCTATTTCTTGATTCATATTTCATATACCAATGATGCACTCACATGCACACACATACAAAGCACTGCAGTCTAGTTACTACCACCATTTGTACTGGAATAGCTGGTGCCAAATATGTTTCTGCTTATGCTGAACACCATGCACCCTATTAAGAATCTCTGTGTTATGATATTTTATCATTTATTTTTAACTCCCTAATCAAGGACCTGCTATGGAGAGGAACACACGTACAAGAACAAGATGCTGACAACGCGTAACAGCACTGCTGCCTGGGAAAGCAGACTACGTCTACTTATGCTGTGGTTACTAAATGCCCCCCTCACATACAAGTCACTGTAGGAACAATAGTTAGAACTAATGACCTTGAGCAAGATGGGCCTGACTCTATTCTGGACAGGAAATGAAATGCAGATGGTTATGCCCCACTCTGCAATTTTCATCTTATCATGAGGACACTTTGTACCATAAAGGAGAGTGGAGAATACCTGATCCTCCAGTTTGGGGACCCGAGAATCAGTATGATGCTTCCTGAACAAACTGTTCACACTGTAGTAACGGAATCCCTTAGACGTCCTGAAGCATCTTCAGTCATCTGTAGCAGTGAGAGCCTGGGTATCAGTCATCACAGCTTCACTAACTGGATTGTACACACACACACAAGCGTTCCTTTAGACATGAGACAAAAATACTGGAAATCCTAAACCACTACTCATAACTAACATTCTAAAGGTAGATCTGGTTGGATGTACTAATCACATTAAGAGGGTGAGTGTGGCCAGAATTCAAACCATCTACCATTTCAGGGAAATAAAATGTTTTATGTAATTTTACTGCCAACCCTATGTACGGTATTAATGGGAAACAGAATAACCACAAATAATGAGAATGCTCAGCTAATCTCCGTACTTGATTTCAGTCATTAATTTTTAAGTCCTCCCCCTCCCCGAACTTTTAAGTAAAATTGTTACAAAATATTTTTCATTTCATGACGCAAGTTTTTGTGAACTATTTACTGTCTTCTTAGTAGGATATCGAGCAGCACGGGGCAATATACCTGAGGCATGAGGCCCTGTCTTGAGCGGCTTAGATACGGAAAAAAACCTGAGGTGAAAGTACACAGATAAGACATCCCCTACTTAAGAACTGAATGATATCATATGATAATAATAACAACTCCTATTTGCTGCACGCCTTCCATGATTCAGGGACCAAGCTGGGTACTTTACATACATGCAGTACAACCTTGCGATATGTACGTTAAAAAAGAGATTTAAAAGGTTTCAGTTACAGGTTTTCCATAGTGGGGGGGGGGGGATCTGTGAAGAATCAGGGCTAGTAGGCTTTGAATTAAGGTGAGAAAGGTCATTCTAAGTGATGTCACGTGAGTAAACCCAGTGGCAGCAATGTACCTGGCCAGCCTAGGACAAAAGTGGCTGGAGCAGTGGAAAAACATAGAGACTAGGGGACAGGTTTCTGTCCTATGTTTGCCTTTATCTGAGGTGTTGACGATCAGAGGAAAAGCTGGGAGTTGTTCAGTGTGGTTTCTATGGGAGGCTAGAACAGAAACCTCAAAAATAAATCAAGGGAGGCAAGAATACGCAATGAGGAAAGGACAGTTTCTTCAATAAATTGTGCTGGAAAAACTGAATATCCACGTGCAAAAGAATGAAGTTGGATTCTTATCCAACACCATTCCCAAAATCAAAATGGGTTAAAGCTTTAAACATAAGACCTGAAACTGTAAAACTCCTAGAAGAAAATCTAGAGGAAAAGCTTCTTGATATTAGCCTTGGTAATGACGTCTTGGTTATGGCATCAAATGCACAAGCAACATAAGCAAAAGCAGACAAATGGGACTACATGAAACTAAACAAGCTTCTGCACAACAAAGGAAGCAATCAGCAGAGTGAAAAAGGCAATCTACAGAAAGGGAGAAAATGTCCACAAATCATACATCTAAAAAACGGTTAATGTCCAAAATATATAAGGAACTCTCCTACAATTTAACAGCAAAAATTCTATTTGAAAATGGGCAAAAAACCTAAACAGACATTTCTCCTAAGAAGACACACAAGTAGCCAGCACAATATAAAAAGGTGCTTAACATCATTAATCATCAGGAAAACGCAATTCAAAACCACAGTGAGATAACACTTCACACCTATTATGATGGTTATAATAAAAAAAAAAAAACCTAAAGTAAGTGTTGGCAAGGATGTGGGGGAAAAAATAACCTGTGTGCATTGTTAGTGGAAATGTAAGTTGGTACAGCCACTATGGACAAAAGTATGGAGGTTCCTCAAAAAATTATATGATCCAGCAATCCCACTTCTGGGTATATACCCAAAAAAATTGAAATCAGGATGTCAAAGAGATATCTGCACATCCATGCTTACTGCAGTGCTATTCACAATAGGAAAAAAAAAAAAGAAGCAGATAGGAAACAACTTAAATACCTACTGACAAATACACAGATAAAGAAAATGAGGTATATAGATACCATGGAATATGATTCAGCCTTAAAAAAAAAAAAAAGGAAATCCTACATTTTTTGACAATACAGATGAACTAGAAGACATCAGAGCTAAGGGAAATAAGCCAGACACAGAAGAACAAATACTACATGATCCCACTTATACCAGGAATCTGCAATAGTCAACACTCACTGAAGCAGAGTAAATGGTGGTTACCAAGAACTTGGGGAAGGAGGAATTAGAGAGGTGTACATAGTTTTATTTATGCAAGATGAGTAAGTTTTAGAGATCTACTGCAGAGTATAGGACACATGGTTAACAATACTGTATTTTATACTTAAAAATTTAAGAGAGCAGATCTTATATTAAATGTTCGTATTAAAAAAAGAGGGAGGGAGGAAACTTCTAGAGGTGGTGGATAAGTTTAGGACATTGTATACAGTGAAGTTTCAGGGGTACGTACTTATCTTCAAACTTATAAGATGTATAAATTAAATATGTGCAGTTTTTTTGTATGTCAATCATACTTCAATAAAAAATAAATATGAAAGCAAAATAATAAATAAGAATAAATCAGTTGAACTGATTTGTCAAAATGACAAATGTCATTTAGAAATGTCTAAAAGAAGATTACACTCTGAAAGGTATGACACCTACCTGGAATTTTAAAGTGAGCTAGTTGGGGCAGAGAAGGGTGAAGTGGGACTACTGGGGAAGGACTAGTGGTTTGAGCAGTCATGCTGCTTATAAAGGGCTACAATAGTATTGGAGGAACAGAAATGTCAAAGTAATGTCAATGGTAATGGAGGAATAGTAATGTCAATGTCTGGTGGTTAGGCTCTGCCAGTGAGGATTAAGGATATAATTTCATAGCAATTCATTGACGGATGAGGCTGGGAGGGTGGAGGTAACTGAAATGACTTTCCCCCATTATCCTTAGAGTTCCCAACTCCATTCATTCGCCACTTTGGGTATGTGGAAGAAGGAGGGGGATGGATACACAGAAGACGCGGGAAACAGGCAGAGCCGTGTGTTAGTAAGATGCGACTGTAGATTGGGGTCACGAAGGAGGAAGGATACGCCCTCCACGCAAATACCAGATCTCTTTACAATGAGGACCTGGAGAAGAACTGGGCTCTCTTTGGCTGTAAAGTCCAATCTTTTTACTGCAAGTCCTTTCCAAACACATTTCCAGTTTTATTTCTCATTTCGCCATCATGTAATCTCAAGTAGACCCTGTATCCTTCCAGTTTTCCCACTCTGTTCTCTACACCTAAGGATGCTTTCACTAACCCATCAATGTCAACCCATGCATTACAGCTTATTTGAAATACTACTCCTCGGTAGATTTCTTCAGTTTCCTCAACGGATTCCTTTCCCATGCTCAGACAGAACCTTGTATTTCTATTATTTATGACAAAGTCTCATATCATAACTTAACTTATAGAGAAATCTTAATTCCACTGCCATATTATAAGATCCCTAAAGATAGGAATTATTCCTTCCCTCTCCACCTTCGTCTGCCTATATGTCTTGGCAAAGTAGATATTTGATAAATGTTAGCTAAACTGAACTAAATTCCTATGCTACTGATGATCCCAGGGAAGGGAAGAGTAGTAACAATATTGGCTCAGGGACTCGGACTGTCTTGCTAGCTGTTTTATTTACAGTGCCTAGAATAATCCTGATCATAGGGAGGTATTCAACAGATACTGAATGAAAGAATGAACAAATGAACAGAGATCAGTATCTCCCATCAGTAATAGACAGAAGCTCTTGGAAGAGCCCTTTCAATAACAGCTTCTGATCCTCAAATGCCTTGTGCCCACATTTGCACTCAGTATCATGCAGTGGCTGCTCTATTTGGCAGCTTCAAGTTGATCAGAAACCATTACTAAGGTTCTTTTTATTGAACTATAACTTATATACAGTAAAGTGTACAAATCTAAGTATACAGAGATTCAGTGTATGTCTACATACATATAAACCTCCATCATGACACATACACCTATGTCACCACCACCCAGATCAAGATTTTGAGCCCTCCAGCAGGGTCTCTCCTGCCCACTCCCATAAAACCACCTCTATCACTACAGATTAATTCTGCCTGAAAAAAATTATTTTATTCTTTCTATTGTTCACTGTCTTATAGAAACCTAAATTCCTGGAGGACAAAATGGCCATCCTCTTTGCACTTTGGAATAGTCATTCCAAGGTGACTGGTCTCACCAGACTGTTGCTCAAAAAAATCTTAAAACAAAGACAGCAAGGGCCTTTTGAAGGAAAGCTATTCTCGTGTGCATTAACAAAGGAGAAGGGGGCAAAAACAGATTCTAGGCCATTTGTCCCATGTTACAGCAAACTGTAGCTGACCCAGTATCCAGATGCTCCTTGAACCAGTTTCTCGGAGCCACACATGGAGCTATAATTGGAGCATGAGCTGGTCAGACTGGGATGCTAGCGGCTCTGCTCCACATCACTTGTCCCAACTACCCCCACCGTCACCACTCAGAAACAAGGCTGGGTCTTCCCCAAAGAGACAAAGCACCAATTGCAAAGTAGAACATATTATTTCTCCCAGAAAGCTGTTGTTTTTAAGAAAAGAACACCTGGTTTGTTTCATTATTGCTGATGAGGAAAATGTTTTATTATGCCGACCACTGTATGCGAAGCCTTTAGCTCTCAGATTTTACTCAAACAAACCTTAGTAAGAAGAATGCTTTCCTTTTTGAATTCAGTAAAGAATTTTTCTTTAAGTGTCAGATGAGGATTCAGCTAATACAGAATGAACATGCAGGTACAGATTTTGATACACAGATCAATATTTCATATCAAGTTACCTGAACTCTTCTGAGAGTGTCTAGTTTTCTATTCCCCGTGAAACAGAAGAATACTGATGCAATCCAACTCCCAGGCATTGCCCTGACCAAAGGAAGCCTGTGGTGTTAGCTTTGTTACAACATATGAATGGGCACCAGTGCTCTTCACAGACTAGTTCAGCTTTAAATTTTTAAGAAGTTTAAGTCTGTGCCTTTAGGGAACTGTCTAATAACGAACATCATATTTAAATCAGGGTTATTTTAGTAGCCTCTGAGCTATAAATTAGTTTTTTCTTTCTCTCCAGAGCTACAGAGTTGATATTTTATTAAGGGAGCTGAAAAGGTAAGATTCATGGTTTGATCACTTACCAACTCCACAAACCCTTATGTAAATAATGACCTAAACTCACTTATCACTTAGTAAGGCAGCAATCACCGCTTGCACTTGGGAATCCGCCCAAGCACCTCCTCTTCCTCCCACAGAAATCCATTCCAGCTTCACAAGCTCTTCCAAGTCCCGAAATCTTTCTACCTCACCACCTGGAGAATGTTGTTGGTATGAAATGTCATTATCTCAAGACAAAGCCTGAACACAAAGCAAAAACCTGGGGAAAAAGCTTCTCGATGCTCTTTAGGGAAGTTTACACAACCAAAATCAAACCACTGTAGCTCATTAAACTAAAAGCTATAAGCTATAGCCTCAGTGCTGATGAAATGGTTTTATTATCTGAACAAGTTTTAATTTGTTCTAGGCAATGAACAATTTCACATTTCCCAAGGTACAGAAAATACTGAGTTGTCCCAGCCAGCTTCTTCTTATGAATGGTGCATTAATGGTCTGCTAGTCAAAGGGTAGCAAGTATGTATCATAGGAGGAGGGAAGAAATTGTGTTGCATAATTACACTGGTTTGGGTAAAAATGGACATCTATACCCAGTGTGAAAATTAGCAGACAATTTCTGATGAGACCCAAAAATACTAAGAATGCAGCAAACCACCAAATCCTCAGCTTTGCCAATGTGATTTCATTTGGAAGCAGAAAAATAAATCAAGTGTGATGCATAATTTGGACGCGCTGATTATAATCACTGTTTAACTTTGCAATCTTAATTTGAATACAGTTATAAGCTGGAGTCCTTCCTTTTCCTTGTTAACTAGCCAATCCTTCTCAGCACAGTAGATCCACTCAGTCAGTAATTAAACCTGGATAAACGCAGGTTATAATGCCAAACGTATCTGGATTTAAACCTCAGTCCTCCCACTGACTAGCTATGTGACCTTGGACAAATTACTGACCCTCTGTTAGCCTTGGTTTCTTCATGTATAAAGATGAGGGGTTACACCGTACAGCACATGAGCAATGAATGCCAAGCGATCAACATATGCCTGGCCTGTAAGGGAGCGCTCAACACAGTACAACTATCACTATTATGATGACTATTATTACCAGTGATTCAGAATTTCATTCTGGCTCTGCACTAAGCCAACAGTGTTTCCAAAGTATTTTCCCACTCCCAAAGAGGTGGGACTTTCATTGTGAGAGAAGTTTTTAAAAGTACTACATGGAGTGAAGAATTCCAAGTTATTATCTAATACAGGCCATGCAAATCTGTAAGAGCTTAACTCTTACCAGAATCCCACTGGAGACTAAAAAAAGCCCATTAGAAGTGCTATGTGAGGGCCATTCTGGGACATTCTGGGCAATGAGATCTTGGGGGAAACTCTGACAGAAAATTCAGGGGTTAAGGCAGCAAAGACTAAGCAAACATGCACAGACAGTTTTTTAATGAAACTTTGTCATTTAAAGGGAATTCAACTTTTTAAAAATGTTCTCCTTTTTAAAAGTTCCAAATGAGAACTATTTTATAACCCATTTCAAAAATTATGCAGTCATTTCCATTCTACTTCCTACATCTTAGGGTTAATTTTTTAAAAAAAGGAAGTAGTAAAGATACTGTGGAAAAATTAACTAGCCACAGTTCCTCTCTAAAAGGAATTTTAACATTTTCACCTTAGTACATCCCAGCACTCTACAGATACGATTACCAGAGCAAAATGTACAAGTGAGTTTGTTACTGATTTTCAGGTAAAGTTCTACTAAATGTCTTACTAGGACTAAAAATAATATACTTTCTTAATAGTTATTATTTTTAAATGGTTGCAGGCTATGTTGCCATTTTGATAACAAGTTAAACAATTCCAATATCAGACATTAAGATTGTTTTATGTTCTGTTCTGGATTTGCTATAATTTGCATGCAAGTGTATGTGTATATGTATGCATATATATTTTAAGTCGTAATGAATAACTTTATATATTATATTTTTGCTTCCATATAATTCGTTCATCAAGGTAAACTGAGTCACAGAATATGAACATATTTACAGCTATTATTCTATATCACCATTTTGCTTTTTAAACAGGCTATACCAGCTTGCCATAATCATCAGCTATTAAAAGTCTTCACTGAATTGTGGAGTAAGAACTTAAAAAAAATATTCTGTTGGTCTACATTACTGATTGTAGAGATGGAGCAATTCAAACCCAGAGAGATTAAGTAGCTAATTTAAGGTTGTAAAACTGTTTTTAACAGCCAGGTCTTCTGACTCCTCCAGTGTCCTCACTGAATCACATTATCCTCAGTTTCTCCCTGGCCCCAGAACGTTCTCCTCAGATAGGATCCTAGCCACAAGTCAACACAGAAGGGCAAATTAAAGGTATGAGGGCATCAGAAAATATGCAAGAGGAGAGATGTGGGTAGGGTATAAGGAAGATACAAAAAGGAGAAGGCTTGAAGGACAACTTCCTCGGGTCATACCAGATAATTTCCGTTCAGTAAGTGCATTTACGTATTTGCAAGCATCAAAGCATGGTCAGGACAAGGGATCCCCCTGGACTAGGAGACAGCAGCAGCAGCACAATACTGAAAAGCTGCATGTCAACGGATTACCGGGGGCGCAGGCATTCACACTTCCCAGCAGAGCCCTCTTATTACTCAGCCAGTAATAATGAGTGCTATGCCTTACATTTTCAAAGTACTGTAGAGCTTCCACACAAGCTTAGGAAGCATCATCTTCCCATTTCACAGATGAGAAAAATGAGGTTCCAGAGAGCAGAGGTCCCATTAAGCAGAACTGGCAGAGCAGAGACTGAAACTTCAATCTCGATTGCTATCTTAATGTTCTCCCACAGTGATGTGATTTTATTTTTTAATAAGTTATGTGAATTTACTAATAAAAATATATATCTCTTGAACTGCTAGATTTTTGACTTGTTTTCTATGTCTCTTTTTTTAACTGACCTATAAATTTTAAAGGCCACAAGACTGGTTGCTATTTTTGCCTCAGGCAAGTAAATTCATCCTTCTGAAATTGTTTCTTTTTTTCTGAAGCGAGTAATTTGAGATAGTTGATCTTTGGGGTCCCTTCCCAATGTCCATACTCTATGCCAAGAGCACTTTTTTTTCTTCTTTTTACAAAACTATTTCATGGGGCCATTTTCTTAGGTCAGATTCTCAATGTCAAGCCTCCTTAAACAAGTAGCATACTCCAAGCAATTTCAAAGTCTGTAAATAATAGAACAAAATTTTAAATGGGCACATATCCTAATGACTGGACAATTTTTATTTTCACTATTAAAACAAGGATGACAACGCTTTTCCATTTCAGAAAAGATTCCAAGCAAACCAACAAGCTAAAGAGAACACCTTGAAGCATGATGCCAGGGGGACACTCTGTGGCTTTCTTTGCTGAACTTTAAAAAGCACACCCAATGAATAATGAAAAGCTATGCCTTGATTCAGGTGAGATTCAGAAAGTTTATGGGAATAGGTGAAATGCTCAGGTGGCCAGTGTATTTTTCAACCGTGGGTTTTCACCCCTAGTTAGTCATGATATCAACGTAATCGGCGGCAATTTGCATAGTTTTAAATGTAGTAAGATGAACTACAGGAAGTTTTCAGAGGGTATCAGAGAATGCAGCACAATGGGAAGTTTGGGTTGGTTATTAAGATATAGCAGACACAGGAGCTGGCTCTGAGGAGCTGGTGCCTTGCTGAGTTCTGACTCTAGGCAGGCATGAGAGGGAGGCGGGAAGACTGCAAGAGGAAGCAGGTGAGCTCCTTTCTCGGTTCCACTTTCTGTTCCTGCCATCACCCACTAGCCTCGACCCACCCAACCCTCCGGCCATGCATCTTCAATCCGGCAGCAGAGGTCCAGCCCAGCGGCAGCAGTGGGTTGCACTTTTTCCTCATTTCCAGCACCAGCTTCACTGTGGTTTCTGAGACATACCAGGTGGTCAGCGCTTTCTCTGCAGAGGTCTCGTCCAGCTCCATGGGCCCTTTGAGTGTCAAGGTTCTGATAACACCAGCCTCTTCCATAAGCCCTCATCCTCAGAGCCACGGCTTCCTCCTGCCACAATGACCTCCACGATACTTGGGTGCAGCACTAATCAAAGTGTCATGGACAGATGAGCGCCAGTCCTTGCAATGTTGGTGGTGACTGTTTCCTCAGAACGTCAGTTAACCACATCACTAAGCACAGTTTCAGTTGGGCTGACTTTTCTTCAGAAAAGCAGCAGTGAGTTGATTTACATTCAAGTCAAGCCCCTTATCTCATCACAGACCGGTAGCAAACAGCAGATTGATTACGTGGAATAATGTAGTCTTAGTGGTTCTTTATATCCTAGTCACCCAAGAATAGCTCTTGTGGTTTCTGCCTCCTAACGGGATCCTGACTGATATAGAGGTTAGGTATAGATATATTTTGAGTAATCTTTATTTTAATTAAATATATGCACATGTACAAAATGGATTATAATATAAAATGCACCATATGGTCTAACAGTTGAAAATATACCAACCTAACATGTAGATTATAAGAAAAAAAAACATTTACCTAAATACCAGTTGTACACATATCTAATGGTCTTCCTGTGATACTAATTTTATTTAAAAAAAAAGTAAGTTAAATAAGAAAGAAAAATATCCAAAGAACTCCACTCAATATAAACTTCCACCTACAAATTAGAAATAAAAGGTAACAGTAAATGAGAGATAACTTACTCGATTGTTTAAGGTGATATATGGTTCCTTTCAAGACCTAGAAAAATGTGTTAACTTACATGAGTGCACTGTGTGCTGGGACTTAAGAGCACCTGAACTAATTCTGAGTCTTCTTTTAAAAAATGTCTCTGCCAATCATATTTATGGAGCAAAGAGTCACTTGTGTCTAGCAATTATAGGAAAAGACTATTGAGACAGGCTTATCTTTCAATGATTTAAATATTTCCTACTAAACCTACAATAACTTTACTTAGTAGTTCACTAACATGTTCATAAGGTCAAGGCCTTACGGGATCTACTTCCAT
This sequence comes from Vicugna pacos, assembly GCF_048564905.1. Classification (NCBI taxonomy): domain Eukaryota; kingdom Metazoa; phylum Chordata; class Mammalia; order Artiodactyla; family Camelidae; genus Vicugna; species Vicugna pacos. The sequence continues at coordinate 42,180,881 of NC_132991.1, read as the reverse complement.
CATCAGAATCAGTGCTACCTGTAAAGGGGGCTCTGAGCTAAGAAAGCAAAGAGGACACACCACATCTGTACACCTGAGCATTTTCCCAGCACCATAAATGAGGCTCATTCTTTTATCTGTCATCATGAAACTACTGAAACTATAGAAAACATTTTGTTGATTTCATATAAATTAACACACTCATACTTTCTTTACTGGGTGTTTAAAAATATGTGGCCAATTATTTCAGCCTTTACTATAGAACTATTCATAGGGCAGCTGCATAATTTATCACCCAAACTGGGTCAGTACAAAAGGGAGGTAAGCACCCAGGACCTTAGGACAACTCATGCAGGAAGTCAGCCTGTGTTTTACTCCAAAGATACATTCACACGTCAACTACAGGAACTAAGATCTAATGGAGATGAAACCAACCACAGTAAAAAAAAAAAAAAAAAAAAGTACAGTAAATATTTCTCTACACTTCTAGATATCTTGCATATGAAAACAATTTCTATGTGACTTTGGGTCTTATGCCATACTGTATCCTTTCTTCAGAAAAGCTGGAATATTTGAAAAATGAAGCACACATGGAAACCATGAGAATGGTCTTAGCCTGGGACTGCTGGGAGTATGACTGGCTCAGGGCCCAGCTGCTGCGCTTTAAAATCCACAGCTGTATTTGCACAAAGGCCCCGCTGCCCACAGGCTGCTCGAAGCCACTGATTGAGCACAAAAGAAATACTAAAGCAAGCCCGTTTCTAGGAGATATAGGTCTCCTCTGATGATCAGCTGTGGCTCCAGGACTCCCCAGTGGCCTTACAAATCTTCCTTAGAAAGGTACAGCAAGCAGTCTTGGAGCTTCACCGGAACTTCCCCTCCTTTCCTCCCTCCTGCATTCATGGTCACACTTACATCATGGTCTGAAGCTCTTCCAGCCTCCCCCTCAACTCCCTCCTCATTTCCTCTCATAGACATTGCCCCTAGTCAATTTTGTGCACATTTAATCTCTTCTTGGTGTCTGCTTCTCAGAGGACCCAGACTAAGTGAAAATGTGTGCTGACAGAAATCTAGCTTGTATGTCTTTAAAAACTCTAAATTGCCTTCTTCCTTTTTTCTTTTGGGGAGGGGATTAGGCTTATTTATTTATTTATTTTTAAGGGAGGTACTGAGGATCGAACCCAGGACCTCATGCTGCTCACACTCTACCACTTGAGCTATGCCCTCCCCCACAAACTGCCTTATTTCTCAATACAAAGAATATTTTAAAACTGAGGGCACTTAAATCAACCATATATACACAATGAAAATCTACAATGACTTGGTAAACCTAGGGAAGTTAAGTATATTCTCCCTATAGGATTAAGCCAATTCAAATCGGAAAAGTTAACAGTATTTAACAAAACTTCGGTATTCAGCCTTAACGTAGCCTCATAGCCTCACCTATAAAATGAGTTATTTAGATAACTTTACCTGATTCATTGATGAGCTCTAGTAGTTTTCTGGTAGCCTCTTTAGGATTTTCTGCATATGATATCACAAGATCTGCAAACACTGACAGTTTTACTTCTTTTCCAGTTTGGATTCCCTTTATTTCTTTTTCTTCTCTGACTGCTGTGGCTAGGACTTCCAAAACTATGCTGAATAAAAGTGGCAAGAGTGGGCATCCTTGTCTTGTTCTTGACCTTAGAGGGAATGCTTTCAGCTTTTACCCATTAAGTATGATGTTGCTGTGGGTTTGTCATATATGGCCTTTATTACGTTGGGGTATGTTCCCTCTGTGCCCAGTTTCTGGAGAGTTTTTATCATAAGTGGATGTTGAATTTTATCAAAAGCTTTTTCTGCTTCTATTGAGATGATCATATGGTTTTTATTCTTCAATTTGTTAATATGGGATATCATGTTGATTGATTTGCAGATACTGAAAAATCCTTGCATCCCTGGGATAACTCCCACTTGGTCAGGGTGTATGATCCTTTCGATGCACTGTTGGAGTTGATTTGCTAGTATTTTGTTGAGGATTTTTGCATCTGTGTTCATAAGTGATAGTGGCCTGTAATTTTCATTTTTGTGTGATAATCTTTGTCTGGTTTTGGTATCAGGGTGATAGTGGCCTCACAAAATGAGTTCAGAAGTGTTCCTTCCTGTACAACTTTTTGGAATGGTTTCAGAAGGACAGGCATCAACTCTTCTCTAAATGTTTGGTATAATTCTTCTGCGAAGCCACCTGGACTTTTGTTTGTTAGAGGTTTTTAATTCCTGATTCATTTTCAGTGCTGGTAATTGGTCTGTTCATATTTTCTATTTCTTCCTGATTCAGTCTTGGGAGATTGTATCTTTCTAAGAAGTTGTCCATTTCTTCTAGGTTGTCCTTTTTATTGGCATATAGTTGCTCATAGTAGCCTCTTATGATCTCTTGAATTTCTGTGGTGTTGGTTATGACTTCTTTCTCATTTATGATTTTATTAATTTGGGCTCTCTTTTTTTCTTGATTAGTCTGGATTATCAATTTTGTTTATCTTTTCAAAGAACAAGCTTTTAGTTTTACTGATCTTTTCTACTGATTTTTTACTCTATTTTGTTTATTTCTGCTCTAATCTTTATGATTTCTTTCCTTCTACTAACTTTGGGTTTTGTTTGTTCTTTCTCTAGTTGCTTTAGGTGTAAGGTTAAGTTGTTTATTTGAGATTTTTCCTGTTTCCTGAGGTAAGCCTGTATTGCTATAAACTTCCATCTGAGAACTGCTTTTGCTGCGTCCCACAGGTGATAATCATGTAACTTTTACACCTAAAATTCTATAGTTTTCAAAAATTATTTATTAATTGATTTGTTTGCTTTTAATTTTTTAAGATTCTCTATTACTGTGGGTATATGGTACTTTGCATTTGGTAAATAAAGATCTCTTTAATAGAATCATAGAATTTCAAGGTAGAAAGGGTACTTCAAGTTATTTAATATACACCCTAGAAGACAAGACGTATCAGGTTCATTTGACCTAAAGGCAGAAGAAAATTGGACAGTGCAAGCTGCCCAGACATTTTTCTAACAGCCCATGTAATAATCCATATTTTAGATGCCATGAGTAAGAAGCAGCTGTGGACTCTCACCTTTTGAAGTTGGGCCACTACGCTGGTATCTTATTTTTAAACATTTAGGGTACTGTGAAAATTTGAATTACCTTGTTCTGATTATTTCTGATGCTGCCTCCATAATAATTTTTTTTCCTCTTGGTTACATGGGCATATATATTGTCCATTTCAACAAAGTAATAGAAATATGTCAAATAACCATTAAAGTAAGTATTTAAAGTTCTGTAAGCAGAAACAATGACTACATTAGGTCAAGGCTGCTAACCTCACCAAAGAAGGAAGTCATCCGGAAATCAGGCTGAGGCTATGGCGGGCTGGTACAGGGGAGAAAGTACTAGAATAAGAGACGGCAACATGTGTCTCATTTAAGACTCATCTTTTCCTAAGCTAACCGTGTGACCTCTGGAACGCCACCCGCCCTCTCTGGATTTCTGCTTCCTCAGCTATGAAATGAAAAAGTTGGACAAGAAAGCTCGTGAAGTCCTTCACAGCTAGCCCGGTCACTTGGATTCTATCCGTACTTTTCTGCCTCGCATTGTGACTGACTCATCCAAAACTGAGTGCTTCCTAGATAATCCCAAAGGAAGAAACCCCAAATACAAATGAATCCGACCAGAAGAACAACGGCCAGTTCTTTTCATTTTTAAGCAACTGTTATATCTAGAGGCAACTGAAAGGAAACTGTCTAACAGTTAAGGAAAAACAATTGCCAAGCAAACATCCTATCAACGGGCTCTCTAACCACCTCGGACAGAACCACTGAGGACTGGGGGATGAAAACCACTCTCGGTCCATTCAGTCTGTGTAGTGACAGAGGGAAGCAGAGCTAAGTGTCAACGTGTTTCCTGTTCTGAGGATGGATGGCCAGCCTTGCTGAATGAGAGCTTTTCAAAGAGACCACATCCTGCAGATCAAGGGAAAAGGGCACACAGTGCTCCTGGCTCTCACCATCTTTCATTGCTCACCATCAAAGCCTTCCGCCAACAGAACCAGAGTGAATTCCAAACCTTGACCTCAGTTAGCATCTCGACATTCCCATGAAGCCCGACTCTCCCGTGTCAGCTGAAATTCCACCCAAAGCTATTTCCTCTTCCAAGGTAGTAAAGTTGGAAGCATAAAAGCTCTACAGCCATTCTTTCCATTTCTCCCTAGATAAGTACATTTGAGAACCAGAACAGTAGGCTTCCCAAATAAGCACTTTCCACCACACTTATTTACCCCTGGTTGAGAATGTCTTCATACTTAGAAAGCTTACAGAATGAAGTTCATCCTTTTAAATCTATTCAAATGGCCTCTGGGCTATGTAGTCTTATTTAGTGAAAAATAAGTGCAGCTACTAAAGGAAAAGACAACTAGTAAAAGGAATATTTCCTCTAAAAAAATGTTTTTTGAGAAACAACCACTATTTATAATAGAATCCGCCACAGGCAGACAATATCTTACAACTCAGACTTTAAAAATAAAAACGTATTTGCAATTTTCACATCAATATTTACATGAGAACTTACTAGTAAGGCATGCCACTTGGCACGATGCCCCAGTTTGGAATTTTTTTTTTTTTTTTACTAAAGAAAGATAACACTGATATCATTTTAAAGGATCATACTGTGAAATATTTTTTAAAAAGAACTTCCCATTTTCTGCCAACTCACTACTGTTAGTATGTGCATGACTGTAAGAAGGTAAGTCTTCATGAGACTTGAATTTAAGCCGCCTAACTTGTTAGGAGTGCCATTAAGCACTGAAATAATGAAGAAGAAGACTAGGTCAGGCTCCAAGAATTGCTTTCATAGGTAAAGGTGTCTTGGTTCATGTGGAAACAGCAAAGCAGCAGCAGGGGAACACAATCTACATAAGGAACTAGATTTTCCACTGGTGGTTGGTGTGACCCTGTTGGTAACTATACAAACACGAAACTCTAACGTCCACTGGTGACTACTACAGTGATGACACACACCACAACTGATTTCTTCAAGTTGTGTGATGTATGCTGTGAAACTCTAACTTCTTTCCAAGCCTTTGGTGAATCTTATAAGGCCCTTAATGACCATAGGTAGCAAACCACCAAGTAGAGTGGTCAGAGGTTTTAGCAACATTTCTCACTGGAAAATAAATTACTTTCAAAAGTATTCTCAGTATATGCCTGAAAACTATTTCCTACAAAGAATAAACTGCAAATATTTTTACAGATCAAAGAAAAATGTACAAATAATTCTTAGCATGCCTGTTATGATTGCTTAAAATATTACTACTGTTACAAAATTAAAAAATGAGATATAGGCTTACAGTTACCTGAGAATTATATAAAGTAACTTGACAGAGCTTACCTTTTTCAGGAACCGGACTCCATAGGTAAATACATAAAGGTAAAATGAAAATCTCCACCTGTAGAAAGTGAAAAAAAATTCTATGATATTCAGTTTCTATCAGTACATTCTGAAGTATGTGAATGAAAAAAGTCTATTAAATGTGCCCCCTCCCCACCTACCCCTGCCCCAACCAGGGCTTAAACTTAATGAGTGATTTTAGTGTTAAACACATATACTCATGTGCATGCATACTGCAAACATTTGAAATATTAATAAAATTCATGACAAATTTTCTTTCACTCAGTTACTATATTTGCCCATTTGCTCAACTTCTCTTTCTCTAGCAGGTGAATTTCCTCTTGTTCATCGCCCATGAAGGGATATATTTTAACAACATGAAGGTATGTAAAACAGTTGTGAATTCTTTGTCTGATTCAGATAGTAAATAAACGACTTAACTGAAGATCATATTTGTTTTAAAGATAAAATCCTTAATACTTTTAAATCAGGCAAGACTTTTTTATTTCTATTGTAACAAATATTTACCGGCATCTTTCTGAGGTCACTAAAGGAACCCACTTGGAATTCAAATCATCCATCTGATGTGCAACTGCCATCAACAACCTTATACCATCCCAAGCTAGGTCTAGCTGTTAGATGCTCACTTTTTTTAATGAGGAAAAAATTTTAAGTTCTCATTCAATTTTAAATGATTGAATGTTCAAGTTTTTTAAAATATAAGACTTTATATAAATATTAAAACCTTGTATAACATATACATAGTGTGTATATACATCTCTAAATATACATATATCTATATATATGGTTATTACAAAAAACTCTTACCCTACTACCCAATTCTCAATTTTATTTCTGTATTTTCTGACTGTGAATGGCTGTGACTTTAAAAACCGTTTGATTTCATCCCACTTATTTTTGCTTTTATTTCCTTTACTTTAGGAGACAGATCCAAAAAAATATTTGTTGTGATTCATGTTAAAGAGTGATCTGCCTATGTTTTCCTCTAGGAGTTTTATAGTATTTGGTCTTACATTTAGGTCTTAAATCCATTTTACATTTATTTTTGTATATGATGTTAGAGAATGTTCTGATTTCATTCTTTTACATGGAACTGCCCCGTTTTCCTAGCACCACTTATTGAAAAGACTGTCTCTTCAACTTACAATCTTTTGCACAGCAAAAGAAATCACTGACAAAATGAAAAGACAACCTACTGAATGGGAGAAGATATTTGCAAATGATCTGACCAATAAGGGATTAATAGCCAACATATATATACAACTCCACATCAAGAAAACAAAACAACCCAACTGAAAAATGGGCAGAAGAAGTGAATAGACATTTATCCAAAGAAGAAATGCAGATGGCAAACAGGCACATGAAAAGATGCTCAACATCACCAATAATCAGGGAAATGCAAATCAAAATCACAATGAGATATCACTTCGTAACTGTCAAAATGGCTATCGTCAAAAAGAACACAAATGACAAATGTTGGAGAGGGTGTGGAGAAAAGGGAACCCTCCTACACTATTGTTGGGAATATAAATTGGTGCAGCCATTGTGGAAAACAGTATGGAGGTTTCTCAAAAAACTAAAACTATAAATTAAAAATAGAACTACCACATGACCCAGCAATTCCATTCCTGGGTATCTATCAGAAAAAACAAAAACACTACATCGAAAAGATACATGTACCCCAATATTCACTGCAGCATTACTTACAACTGCCAAGACACAGAAGCAACCTAAGTGTCCAACAGATGAATGGATAAAGAAGATGTGCTGTATATATCACACACACAATTGAATACAACTTAGCCATAAAAAAAGATGAAATTTTGTCATCTGAAACAACATAGATGGACTTGACGGGCATTATGCTAAGTGAAATAAGTCAGACAGAAAAACAAATACTCTATGATATCATTTATATGTGGTATCTAAAAACACAGCAAACTAGTGTATGTAACAAAAAAGAAGTAGATTCACAGATACAGAGAACAAACTAGTAGTTACCAGTTGGGGGGAGGGACAGTCTGGGGTGGGGAACGGGAGGTACAAACTACCGGGAGTAAGACAGGTTTAAGGACATATTGTACAACATGGGGAATACAGCCAATATTTTGTAATAATTGTAAATGGAAAGGAATCTTTAAAAATTGTATAAAAATTTTAAAAAACTTTAAACTGGTTGATTTCACTAAAGAGCATTCCTGAGGTCACACTGTTCACAGTATCTTGGGTTACAAGTTGTAAACGAACACAAAGGAGAAAGTCACCAGTCAGCTTCCATCTGTCAGGCTTACTGCTTTTTGAGTTTGCAAGCCATGTAAAAATTTCAAATAAGATTTTGTTAAAAGGGTACTTTTAGGAGGTGAATCAGGTTATTGACAAAATGTTCTGGAAGAAATGCCAGCTGTCTTGAGGGAAGCGGAAAAGAACAGTGGTAGGGGCCTCGGAGAGCTGAGTAAGACCCAATGGTGGACACGAGTGTCCCTCAGAGGTTCACGACTGGGCTGACTCTTCAAACATCCCGAAATTCAAGTCAGAACTAACACAGAGAAGAGCTTTGAACTTCAGTGTTGAAAATCTTCAACTAATAATCCATAAAACCTGAATTCAGGAAGGAATTGAATGATCTAAAAAAGTGATGATTCTGAAATTTCTCATGAAAGCCCTTTTGTAAGTAAAAGCAGTTCATTTACTGCAGGATCAAGATCAGAGATTTAATTTAACTCCATCTCCATCATCAATTTCTTGGTAGTTGTGGGTCAGAGTGTCTGTGTGTTTCTTTCTGTTTGTGTGGATAAATTCCAGATTAGAACTTAAGACCAGGGATGGCTTCAAGGGTGTGGAACCTGTGTAGTTACATAGGGTCCCAGGCTTGGTTTAATGTTTTGCTGTCATTATCTTGAAATTCTTAATAACTGTTGAGCAAGGGCCATACTTTATTTGGCACTGGACCTTGCAAATTATGTAGCTGGTTCTGGTCAAGACACATGGATTCTCCTAACTGTGAACAAATCTATTAATATCCCTTGACCTCAGTTCCATTTCTATAATGGGACAGTGGGTGTCACTGATACTGGTTTTGAGATTTACAGTTTGGACATATTGATGGCCTACGGATTTGGTGGCACAAGTAATCTCCACTTCTCTCTAGTCCCTCCCACTCCCAGCTATATTAAACCAACCTACTTCAGATATTTGCAAGTCACTTTTCTGTCCCTTGAAGACAACCAAATTTGCGACTCTTAGATTAAGTGATTTGTAACAGCTGTTTCGGCTCTAAGACACTCCTGTTAGTAGGCGATGACCAGGCAGTTTTTATGTATTAACGAAAACTTTATGGAAGTCATTGGAATCCCTACAATCACTCATGTAACTACATTTTCTTTCATCACTAAAATGACCCAGCTTTTATAAGACACAGGTTCTATTACAGGAACGCAGATGCCTCCATCATCTGAATAACAACTTGTGATGAATATCTACCAGGGAGAGTTTATGTCTACAAAATATCTACAGGAAGCAAAATTTTCCAGCATTTCGCCACATGCAAAAAGTCCTTTTCTAAAATCTGTGTTGTTTCATAGAAGTTACAGTTTTAAATGGTGTCTAGCTACCAGCCCCTGATACAGCCTCTCCCAACTTCTCACTAAAATATCTATAAAAAGAAAAGGTAAAGAAAAGGTAAGTAAAGGTGCATGCAACCACAAAAAAGGAAAAAAAAGACCTTTAACCTACTGCAAGAACTGGAGAATTTTACAGCAGAAAAAAAAAAGAATAAAATTAGATTTTAAAAATGTAACTGGAGGTGATAAGAAACAAGCTATGTGTCTTAAAGGAAAGTAGGGAAATCTCAGTGTGGCTCCCTTTCTCCACTTTCTGCCATGTTGTACAGAAATGTAAAAATCTGTGTTAGTCAGAAACCTAGACAGCTCTCAGTCATGAATGACACTTTTGGGGACACCAGGAGAATCCCCCCACCCTGTCGATTAGTGACTGATACTTTCAAAAGATGAGTGGGAAGAAAAGGAAGTACTCAGCACTCCAGGAGTTTCAGTTAAGAAAAGACGATTTGAGGGCAAGACAATCTATGATGGTGTTGCATTCTGGAAGCTGAAGTTCTTACAATCCAGAAGAGTGACAGAGAACAAGGCATCAGAGATAGCTCCTCCAAATGAAACCCTTCTGGTCCACTGAAAAGGGCCAGTGGTCTTAAATTTCTCCTCTGTATCACTAAATTACAGAAGACAGAGAGGAGTCAAAAAGAAAGCTCCTACCAGCCAAACTGCCTTTCACTTGTAAAGGAATATAAAAAATATTCTCACATATCCAAAATAAATTACTCCTTAACTGTTTGTAAAAAAAAAAAATTACTTTGGTTAATTCCAACCTACCAAGCAGGATACAAATGAAAATTAAGAATTCAAAAGGTATAATTTTAGAATAAAAGGACTATTGTTAGCAACATAAATAACTGCCCTAAATTTCATTGTCAAATTAAATGATATTGTTCTTCAGGACCAACTTAATACAAAATATTTAGCAATAATCAAGGGATGACTTCTCAGATTATATTAATGAAAGCAGGGAGTGGAGAAGGGAAACATTAAACTTATTCTTACAGAGAAGTTTCAAAAGACACTGTTGTTATGATAAGAGCAGTACCGTTAAAGAATGTTTCTTTAAAAACTTGATGCCTGGTTAAAGATGGAAAAGTGAATGCATGAATTTACCTGTGCCTTTAAGAATGTAGCACTGAACAGGAAGAAGAAGAATCTTGGTAAGAAAAACATAAACTTATAAGGACACAGAAAACAGGAGTGAGGACCACCACTCCATTTTGGAGCCTGGTTAGCGGAACCAGGACCTGCGTCCTAAGCTTTGGTTGGAGGATGCATGCCAGAATCCCAGAAAGACCCCATATGAGGAAGCAGTTCTGCAAGGCAGGAACCTCTATTGGAAAGAGAGGCCTTCAGGATGAGCTTGCTCAAGTCCACAATGTTGCTCAGTGGCAAAACCAAGACACAAAACTAGTGCAGCACTGACTCTAAAGCCCTCTCTCAGATTCCACAGAATTAGCATGCACGTCTCTGCTTAGAGAAGTCAATGTGTTCCACTACATTTGTTTAGAAACTTTTTATATCCATCGAGCTTGAAAATTAGAATGGAAAGCTAGTAAAAACTACCTGGTTTATTGGTTTATTGGATCTGGTTTATTGTCCTTACACAACAAGGCTGATAGGGCTCTTTGTTAAAATCAAGACTAATAAAAGGTTCCCTAAAAGCAGGGAAACAGAGCGTTGAGGTCTTGTGTCTTGCTGCCAGGTATCACCCACATGGCACAGGGGTCCTAATCTACAGAGGAGGCAGAAGCAGGGAAGAACATCCAGAGCAGCTCCCTGAGCTCAACTCTGTACACCATTCTAGGGAGAAGAGGGCAGCCCATGGGGGTGTTTTCTGTACATTTCTGGAGCTCTTCCTCTGTGCCAGAGCTGCTCTAAGGACTTTACAAGTAGAACCTCATTTAGTGAAACTATTCTATACAACAAGGGAGGTCCTATGAACAGCATTCCTAATTTTTTTTTTTTTCAGATGATGAAACGAGCACAGAGAGGTTTAAGGACTTGCTGAAGGTCATACAGCTCGTGAGGGAGACAGCCAGGACAGGAAACCAGGCAGCATGGCTTCAATAGGCCAGCTATGAACCATCAGGCTCTGCTACTGCTTTCTGATTTTATACACCTGAAAACCAAAGCCAATGTACTGAGCTGAAATGGTGTTCCTAACCAGGGGGCCATTAATGGACACCACATGATGAGAACAGTCTTGGTCCTGATGAATAGAAACTGGCTTCCTGCAAACAGGAAACTGGGAAGGTTTGCAGTGGTGATTCTTTTCAATATCCGAGCAGCTAAAACAACATTGAGCTTGTCCAGTGAAGTCACCAGTAGTTACCCAGTGGTCCCTTCTCTGTCTTATCCCCTCAGCCTGTCTACGTACAGCAACGCTATCCCTCCTTCGGGATTTATGTCTAATGCCAGTTCCTCCACAAAGCCACCTTTTCTGAACACTGCAACACTGAAAGCATTGTAATTCTCTGACGATGTGTTTCTTACCTCCTCACCTCATCTTTGATTACAGCCACACACCTCTGACTTGCTTGTGAGTTCCAATCTTCTCTTTGTCTTCCTGACAGCAAACATGGGTATTTTGTGAGAAACAGCTCCTACACTGACATCTGAATTTTTATTAAAGGTCTGAGTATTCTTGACTTTTTTTTTTTTTACTTTTAAGTTTATTTTAACCCAAATCATCCTTAATCAAATAATCTTATCAACTATTTCCAGGAACTGTGCAAAATATGAATAAGAAAGGGGAAGGACAGGCCAAAACTGCTAATGCAATTTTTTACATGACCAATATAAGAGGAATTTGGATTCAAAGAGTCAACTCTGGAATGGTCTAAACAATAAGAAAAAAATACTGTTATTGAGTGCAAAACTAGGATACCTTGTTAGAATACAAAAAACTAGCACATAATTCCTTTGATTCTGGCTGAATTTACTAATTTTGAGATATTCACATTTTAGCTGTTCCATCATCTAAAATACAAAAAAAAATCATTGTTTATCAAATACATGAAGAAGAATAAAGTAGGGCTTATATTCTCCCTTTCATAAGTTTAACATTTAATATAAATATGCCACTATACCCTGCAAATTATTACAAATGAAGTGAAACTATGGAGTTCAATAAATAAGAATATATTTTGAAATAATTTAGTACAAACTTTATTATATTGATACAGTTGTCCCCCATGGGGGATTGGTTCCAGGAACCCCCATTCCCTGCAAATATCAAAATCCAAGGATGCTAAAGCTCCTTATATAAAATGGTGTCGTATTTGTGGGTAACCTACACACATTCTCCTGTATACTTTAAATTGTCTCTAGAATACCTCATATAGCGTACATTGTACATAAATAGTTGTATATAATGTAAATGCTATGTACATAGTTGCTAGAGTGTGGCAAATTCAGGTTTTGCTTTTTGAAACTTTCTGGAATTTTTTTTCCTAAATATTTTCCATCCTTGGTTGGTTGAATCTGTGAAGGGGGAACCCATGGATACAGAAGGTGACCGTACATTAAAATACATAAATCTATTCTTTTACCTCTAAGTACAAAGAAGATTAAATTCCTCTTCTTCCACTAAAAAATCAAAACTGATGACTTTCATAAGACCTGAACAAAGTTACAGTACAAACATATTACACTCATATTTTATCACTTCTCCAATCAAGTACAACAGGACTTATGAAAACCCTTTAAAGGGGTTTCCATAATATTCCACATATTCACTCCACGAAGTCTTGCGGTGAAGTAATTGTGGCTTCAAACTTCATAGCAACGGTCATCTTTATGAAGTGAACAGTACTTCCACTCACTAGGCTTTCTTTGAGGATAACCTATGTATCTTTATAAAACAATAGTAGCTGGCATTTCTTGAGTACCTACTTTATGCCTGGCACCATAAGAGCTCTGTCTTAATGCGTTTATCTTTTCCAAGAACCCCATGCAGTGGGTGCTGCCATCATTCCCTTCTTACAGGGAAGGAGAAACAATTTAGGTCACCTGCCTAAAAGCACCGTGAGCAAGTAGGGAATCTGGGGGTTCAAATCTAGGCAGTCTGATCCCAGAGACTGTACTCCTCTCTACTAAATACTGCCTCTTTGTTTCAACACAAAAATGAAAATAAAAGTTACTTCTGTGTTGGGAAGACCATTACTCCCAGCTCTTTCTCCTATCACATTAAGGAATTCAGTGGAATTACTCTGATGGCCGCAGTCTCCACTTTCAAGCTCCTTTTCTATGATGAGGCAGGAGGGTAAAGAAGACGACATTCTCTGTTGTCTTCCTTTCTCCACATAACAAAAAGCACGTACTCAAAGTGACATCACTTAGCTAGGGTCCCAGTCAGAGCTGGTGTCATGACTGGATGCTGCCTACCCTAGCAGGACAACAGCTCACTGATTTGGTCTTACGGGTCTTGTATTACAACATCAGTATACTTCCGTATGCGTATATCAGAGCTGGCTATCTCACATTTTTTATTTCTTCAAACACGAGGCTGTTCTTAAGAGCTAGGGAGTGATCCCTGGGAGTCCATCCACACCCTTACTCTACAGATGATTACAGAGAAATGCGTAAGTCTCCTATATTCGCAATTAACTGGGTGAAAGAAAACCGGTCTCCCCATTTTGCACACCAGGTCTTCTTTGTCCACATCTTGTGGCCCCACAGCCTTAAAGTCAAGACTGGAAACAGGTAACAACACCCTAAGATACAGAAAACACTTGGTAGACACCTGACATACTTCCTATTCTCTGAGGAGACGGTATAACGTCCACTGAGGTGTAGACATTGAATTCTACATATTAAGCCAATACCTAAATTTTTTTACAAAGCTACAGGCTTCAGACTTCGATTTATTTGGGTGGTTGATGGGATGAATGGATTTTTGGTATGCAGAATAAAATAAGGCCCTTCAATTGCATTTTGCATTGAATAAGTCTAACAAAGCCATTGGGCGTCACAGAAGCAAGTTAATGATGCAGACAAATATTTTCTCATTTCACAGGCTTTTAGCCAAAATACCTCCCCCCAAAGATTAGTTTTCTTTATATTTAGAATGCAGTATTCCAAAGTCTTAGTTAACTGAGGTTTCATCTGAGGACATTTCTTGAAAGTGGTAATATGATTTTTAGGGCAGTATTCTTTTCAAGCTGTTACTGGGACACTGATTTTATTACTTGAGTACCATAGAGATGTTCATCAACTAGAGAGAAAGTAAATTGACTTTAGTTTGAAAAACATCCCACGTATCATAAAAAGGAAACAAAGGTGAGATTAAAGATTCCGTTTTTGGAAACTCATATACAATCTAAATTCCCAAGACAGTGTTCAAACTTTCATTAGTTTAGGAATCCAAAGAAATAGTCTAGCTAGGGGGAAAGATGGGACATCCTACGGGCTGATTATGCAGACCTGAGTTTTAGCCTCAATATCAACATTATTTCTACCTCCACCAATAATTAAAACTCTGTGACTCCACATGGTTGTCCTCATTTGCTGAAGGCTCAGCTGTTTCTTTGTTCAAGAAGCAACAGACTTCTCAGTGCAGTCACTGAAGCTGGAGGTAAGTCAAATCTATGAATTTCATTCTCAGGGCAAATGTGAACTTGATTTGAGCAGAGCTGTCTTCATGAAATCACTGATTCAAAATACAGGTTAAGCACTTATGTAAAGTTTGGTAATATGCAAAACAATGCTACCTCTTTCATGAATATATATAGTCATATACATATACACAGATATATGCAGCATGAAAAGAAACAAGGAAACACAAACACCATGTTCAGGACAGAGACTGCCTCTGGAAGGTGGGGCAGAACAGAGAGGGGTGTACAGAGAGCTTCAGCGGCTGCTGTCATATTTTAATCCTTTAAAACAGGATCAGATAGAGCTCAGTGGGTCACTTTTGTATTAGTCTCTGTATTTTAAAATATTTCTTCATAAAAAAGATAACATGAATAAAAATAATGCTCAGGAAAAACATATTAAATGACTGTGTCTGTTCCTTTTCTCACACCTAGAAACTATGAATGGCTTGTTCTTTATAGACCATCAGATCAAGCATCCTTTTCAAAGCAGCATAATTAATTTTACTCTTTTCCTGTCATGACAGCCATGCCCTTGGGGCTAAAATTGCTGTTGGAAGTGTTTCAGGTATTGTCTGCACTTTATACTTACTTCTAAACCTACTGTGCTCCATCTCTTAAACTCAATTATGTTGATTTGGATTTTTTTTATGCTTTGTTTGTAAGTTCTATCAGTAGTCAAATTTTACTGGTTCTCTCTTTAATTCTTTATTGGGCTCTATTCTTTTCTCTCCAGGCTGACTTCCCTCGTCAAGCACTCACCAAGGTAGAACTCAGCATCACTGACATTTGTCCCTTCCCGTAAGTCTTTCCAACATGCATCCCAGGCCCCTATAGTTTACTCAAAGTACATCTGCCAAAAATCAGTATCCACAAATTATACTTCTGTTAGGTTATTCTAACTACAAAATATCTCTCCTTACTCCTAGAATTCTGCTCATAAACTGTGAGCTCTATTTATTCTCAAGTTTGAAAGACCATGATTTGCAGAAATTCGGAAAAGATAAATGAGCATTTTCCAACCATCACTTGTCTAGGATAAGGATAAAAGAAGGAAGAAAACCAAGACTGTGCTCCCGTTGAAAAAATAAAATTAGTCAACAAGACTTTGGAACATGCACTTGCAAATGTCACCATTTTTAAGTGTGTGCTTGCGGCCAAAGCAGCCAAATATTTTATCTATTATCATCTAGCGTCACACTAATGATATGTGTCCCTCGAACATCAAGTGCTTTCACAGTCTATGTAATTTTTTTTTCTCATCTGAAAGCAGACTGAAGACAAAGAGTCACTTGTCCAGCACTGATACTGTGATTGCACAGGAAAGAGGCAAATGAGAACTAATGGGACTTCAGTTTTCAAAATGTACACACTTTTGAATTTAAGGGAGAAATTAATTTGTCCCTCTCTACTGCCCTGTTTGGTGTCAGTTTTCTGCCACGGGCTCTACTGCACATCTCATAACTGGATGGGAGACTGACCGGCAGACTGTTCACAGGGATTAGGGTGGAGACCCTCACTTACCTTAAGTCCTGCCCACAATTATGGTATAAAATTTCCTTAGTTTCCTCATCTGAAAATGGGGATGAAGACACCCATTTTTCAGTGTTGTTGGAATTTAGGGAGAAGTGAGAAAAAAAAAAGATTAAAAAACAGAGAACAGAGAGAGAGATGCTCAGGAATGGAGCCCAGGATGCTAACGAGGCTCATTCTTCATTTCCTGACATATACCAGTCTCACCATGCAAACACTTAATATCATAAGCCCTGTCTCACCCCCTTTTTAAAAATCTTTTTTCTGCCCACATCCACACCATCTCTCATCCTACAGCTCCTTCAGCCCATCCACCACCATACTCTCCTCCTGGACCCTTAAGTTATCTGTGAAGAATATATATTTGTACATGTGGATGTTTATGTATGTGTATGTATATGTATGTATACACGTTATATGAATACAGGTATATATGTGTATACACACACATATCCATGTATGTGTATTATGTATGTGTATGTATATATAAAAGTTCAACCCAAGAATGTCAAGGATCTTCCAACTGGAAACAAATACAGGTGTGCAGGCTTCTGACCTAATATCTTCTATTTAGGAGGATGATGTTTTAGAGAGACAAACATAATCATAAAATTTGTAATCACTGAGGTTTTTTTTCCAAAAAAAAATCAGTCAACCTCTACTGCTATAGAAGAAAATAAGCCGTTTCACAAAATTGAGCTTTCTTACAACACACACAATGAAATTGCTGGCTAACTAGTTGATGTCACATAAGTTGTATGCTGATTGAAAGGGTGATGAGTTGCCCACACACCAGCTATATTCACACTGTAGCACCTCATGTTTTAAATAACCAGAAACCTCTTTTCACTGAGCATTGGAAGACAGTGACCCTGAGCTGCCCACTTTAAAGTAGCATCATGCTACCAAAAATCTGTTAAAACTAATAAATGAATTCAGTAAAGTCACAGGATACAAAATCAGTGTGAGAAATTTGTGACATTTCTATACACTAACAAACTATCAGCAAGAGAAATTAATAATCCCATTTACAGTTACATCAAATAGAACACAATACCTAGGAATAAATTTAACCAAGGAGGTGAGAGTCTGTATACTGAAAACTAAGAAATTGATGACAGTTAAGAAAACATACCAAAAAAAAAAAGGGGGGGAATATTCCATGCTCATAGATTGAAAGAATTAATATTACTAAAATGTCCATACTACCCAAAGCAATTGACAGATTCAATACAATCCCTATCAAAATGCCACTGACATATTTCACAAAACTAGAACAAATAATTCTAAAATTTGTATAGAACCACCAAAGATCCTGAATGGCCAAAACAATCTTGAGGAAGGAGAACAAAGCTGGAGGTATCATGCTCCTTGATTTCAAACTATACTACAGAGCTACAGTAATCAAAACAGTATGGTATTGGCACAAATATGTCCATACATATATGGACAATTAATCTGTAACAAAGGAGCAAAGAACATAAAATGGAGAAAGCTCAGTCTCCTCAGTAAGTGGTGCTGGGACAGCAGGACAGCCACATTCAAAAGAATGAAACTAGACCATCGTCTTACACCACAAACAAAATTAACTCAAAATGTGTTAAAGAATTGAATGCAAGACCTGAAACCGTAAAATTCCTAGAAGAAAACACAGGTGGTAACCTCACTGACTTAGTCTTGGTGATGTATTTGTGGATCTGACTCCAAAGGCAAGAGAAACAAAAGCAAAAATAATCAAATAGGACTATCAACTAAACTATCATCAAACTGAAAAGCTTCTGCACAGCAAAGGAAACCATCATCAAAACAAAAAGACAAAGTACTAAATGGGAGAAAATATTTGAAAATCAATATCCAATAAGGGGTTAATTTCCAAAGTATATTAAGAACTCATATAACTCAACAACAACAAAAAAGCAAACAAACTGATTTAAAAATGGGCAGAGGATCTAACAGACATTTTCCCAAAGATATACAGGTGGCTAACATGTACATGAAAAGATGCTCAACATCACTAACAATCAGGGAAATGCAAATCAAAACCACAATGAGATATCACCTTCAACCTACTAGAATGAGTATTGCCTAAAAGATGGGGGTAAGAAATGCTGAAGAGGATGTGGAGAAAAGGGCATCCTCATACACTGTCAGTGGAAACATAAATTGATGCAGTCACTATGGAAAACAGTATGGAGATTCCTCAAAAAACTTAAGAATACAACCACCATATTGAGCCAGCTGTTCCACTTCTGGCTGTTTATCCAAAGAACATGAAAATATTTAATTCAAAAAGATATCTGCACCCTCATGTTCACCGCAGCATTACTGACAGTAGCCATGACATGGAAACAATCTAAGTGTCTATCAGTGAATGAATGGATAAAGAAAATGTGTGGGGTTTGTGTGTATAAAATACACACACATTGGAATATCAGCCATTAAAAAGAATGAAATCTTGCTGTTTTTGACAACATGGATGGATCATGAGGGCATTATGCCAAGTGAAATAGACAGAGATAAGACAACTACCACATGATCTCACGTACGTGTGGAATCCAGACATCAAACAAACTAAACTAAGCTCATAGATCCAGAGAACAGGTCAGTGTTGCCAGACACAGGGGCAGAAATGGGTGAAGGGAGGAAAATGGGTAAAGGGAATCAAAAGGTACAAACCTCCAGTGATAAAATAAGTAAGTCATGAGGATGTAATGTACAGCATAGCGACTATAGTTAACAACATGTGTTCCATATGTGAAAGTTGCTAAGAGAGTAAATTTTAACAGTTCTCATCACAGGAAAAAAAATTCTGTTAACTATGTATGTTGACGGATGTTAACTAGACTTACTGTGGTGACTGTTTCACAATACGTATGTACCAATACATATCATTACATTTGTACACCTGAAACTAATACAGTGTTGTATGTCAATTATATTTCAATAAAAAATAACTACTAAAATAAATAAAGTAGCATCAGGATCTCTCATACAAGCTACCTTTACGTGGTGTGACATACTGATTGAAAAGCTATACTCAGAAAACAATAAACAGCATGAAACAAAGGGATAAGCATGAGACTGCCAATGAGGAAACACTGTAATCCTCTGATGTTCTCAAAAGGATCCTGGACAAGTTCAAGTCTCTTTTCTGGGGAAGCAATCAGACCATTAAGGTCTTCCTGAATATTTGACAAAAATTGGCCATCGTCCTTTGCTTGAATAACTGCTGCTTTGCCCTTTCCCCTCTTTTGCCCCAACTCTACCTCTCCTGCCTCTGGCACAGATGGCCTTTGCTTCTCTCTGAGGTCAGTGACACCCTGGATTCCATCCTCAGCCTCCTTTTTACTGCATACACTCCTGCTAAGTGAAATCTCCGACTCCCTGGATGCTGTGCAGTCACTGCTTCGTAACCATGGATACCCAAGCACCAGACTCAAGCCTCGGACTCAAAATTAAACATTTGTTATCTTTCTCCCAGAAATCCACTCTGTTTCTGCCTTATATCTTTGTCAAAGACATTACTATCCACTAAGTGTCCTCTCCTCCTCCTTCAACCCCTATCTCCCATCAGTCATCAAATCTCAAAGTTCTACCTTGAAAATATTCTTTTCATTTATCCTCTTTACTCTCTCCCCTCAGTCTCTGCCCTCGTCCAGCACATCTGGTTTTCATCTGTTTTGAAGAGGCGGGCTAGGCTTCGCTGACCTCCACAGACAGCCAGTGAAGCCAGGATGTCAACCTATTTATTTAATCATGAGGATGAGAACTGTCACACAGTCCAGAATATTTGCTTTGGTATGAATGAGACTTTCCCTACAGGCAAACCTACATACAAATCCAGAGTGTAATCAGAAGATCGATTGCAAAACAGAAGAAGAGGTGGTGATCTTAAGACAAGGCATATTTCACCAAAGAGCAAGGCTTACTGTATCAGAAGCCAACACTCCTCCTCCCTTGTGCTTGGATATACCTGGCCAACCTGTATCCCAGAATGTCCTCCCCAATGGGGACATTATAATGTCCCTGTGCCCCTGTCCTTTCCTCAGCTAGGTGAAGCTAATCAAATGTTGCCCTGGCCAGGCCTTGAACCACCTATTTAAGGGGACTTGACAAATCTCATTCCTGATCTATCATATGTTGATTCCTTCCTTTTTTTTTTTTAACTTTAAGCCTAAGTTTGGAAACGGTGAATACATACTTGTCTCCATGTACCACGTACACATATTATCTCCCAGGTACCAGGGTTACCTCCCATCTTCTGAACAGCCCATTCATGTTTATGCCTCAGGACCTTTGCACACACCTTTCTCTTCTGGGACTCCTTTCCCTCTTTATCCAACTTACGATCTTCTGAAATTTTCCCTGGTCTCCACCCCTCAAGGCAGAAGTGTTTGTCCCCATAATATACTGTTCTCATCTTAATATAGGTTATAGTTTTCCTTTAAGAAACCAACAACCAGCTGGATTTTTCAGTTCTGAGTGAAGATCTGTGCCTTTAATCTACCCAGGACTAACATTCAGATGGCTGGTGTTCATGCCATCCGGGCTGGAATACTGTATTCATCGTTTTTAGACAGTCTTTGGGAGTTTGGGCACTCCCTGCGAACTCTCTCACCTTGTCTATAAAATGAAGATTTAATAACATCTACTTTAAAGAGTTCAAGTGACGATTAAATGAGACGATACTTATGAAGGACACAGAATAGTATTTCAACGCATGGCAAGTGTTCAGTAACTCTTAACTATCTTTACTATTTTTATACAGCACGCATATAACAGGTACCCCATAAATGATTTCTGCATTAGGCTTTATGATTAACTGTATGGGCCAGTGCCAAGGGCCGGACACACCACTAAAACTACAAAACGACTTTAGGAAAGATGTTCCATATGAGATTTGGAGAAGACACAAGTGCAGAGGAGGCCTTCATTCTACTGAAGTGGTTAAGCAATAGGTCATGTACATGAGAGACTCTGCTGCTTCTTTATTAAATTCATGTGTCAGAATTCGGCTGACTTCTTATTTTCCCCTTGTTTGCAGTTTTAAAGTTATTTAATATTTAATGTTACAAAACCACTTGAGATTGCTGCTACGCTAAATCTGCACACTGTACAAGCAGCTCTGAAAATGTTAAAAGTAAAATTTAGGAGAGCTGGGGAGTGGAAAGTGCAGCAGTGAATTTCCATGACAAAGTGGCATCATAAGCAAGATATGATACGTGGAGAAATCGATCACTGAAGACATACAGATGAAGAAAATGAGTTTATGTTTATTCATGGGTTTTTTAAACTCCTTTGCACTGAGGTCTTTTACTGCCACAAAATTAAATATCTAAACGTCAAGGTCACTATCTAAAACCTGTAAACCCACCCAAAGCCTCTAAACGAGGAACTGCAAACTTCAATCCTGCAGGGACCAGGCGGATCAAACAAAAATGGAGATAATTAGGCTTGGCTCTCAGTACTGGGTGAATGGCTACTGGCACTCAGTTTCCATGTTGGCAATGTGACAACATGGTGGTGCCCGGGACAGTGGCAATTCCAATACCTCATTGAAATAAGGGTCAGTCAAATGTCAAGAAAAATCCAAACTCAACTGAGTGTGGCCAGATTTTCCCCCATTTTTGAGAGAAAGCTGGCAACCTGATATTTTACATACTTTGTACGAAATTTGATTTTTAATAAATGCTGGCAATTAATATGATTGAAAAGTAAAACATCAAACAGGCCAAACAAAATACTTCTTGAAGGCTGGATTTAACTTGGGGTCACCAAGTTAAATGTGACCCCAAAAGTTTGTAAACTTTGCTCTAAGTTTTTTCCTTCTCATAGGGCAGAAATGGGTGGGCTGTTTTATTTCTAACTCTTACTTCTCTCTGAACCCTATGAATAAGGCAGAATGGAACACTCGCTTTCCTGAAGCATGGAATTTTTGTGCGTAAAATTCACCCTCACTTTCTTTTTTTGCCAGAATTTACTACTTATTCATTTTTGAATTGAAGCATAGTCAGTTTACAATGCTGTGTCAATTTCCGGTGTACAACATAATGTTTCAGTCATATGTATATACACATATATTCTTTTTCATATTCTTTTTCATTATAGGTTACTACAAGATACTGAATATAGTTCCCTGTGCTATACAGTAGAAACTTGTTGTTTATCTATTTTATATATAGTAGTTAGTATCTGCAAATCTCAAACTCCTAATTTTTCCCTTCCCGCCCCCTTTTTCCCCTGGTAACCATAAGTTTGTTTTCTAATGACCTAATGAACTCTTACTTGGTTCTCAGAAAATATCCACCAAACAAAAATAAAGAGAGATTAAATCAAAGAAATTCTATTTGTAATTATGCTAACAGATAGCCATTCATTAAGGAGGACATACTAAGGAATTACTAAGTGCCTAGACATTTGGGAGTCTAAATATGAATAGGTCATAGTCCCTCTCTCAAGGAGCTGACAGTTGACTAGACTGCTTCTCGATGGATGACAGCTGCACATCTAAGGAAGACTTATCTATTCAAAGTCACTATTCACATCCTCTGCCTACACTCCCAGCTTCTGACAATACCCAGACAGTAGCCTTTATTTCAAGGTCATCCTGACCTAGTGTCACTAGGGGAAAATGCCTGGACAACTCAGTCTTTCCACATCAGATCTGGAAATCTTGTTAAAATGGAGATGGTATCACACCCTGTCCCTTCGATCCATGAGCTGAGGTGACAGAGTGGTGGGGTCAAGATGCAGTAGAGGACCAGACAGAAAATCTAAGAAAAAGTTCCACTAGGCCCCATGTCCAAATTTCCTGAAGACTTTTGTAGTAACACAGAGCAGGGAGAAATGGTCAGGAGATAAGAGGCTCCAACACAAGGGAAGAGGGGGCTTTCATTAAGTCTGGAGGTCTCTGCTCCACGATAGTGGAACAGTAGAGGAAGAGCTCATTGGGGATGGGGGCTATGGCTGACAGGTTCTGTTCTGGTCCCTTTCTGAACCTAAAAAGAGTCAGGGCTAAAATTCTTGACATAATTAAGCAGTTAACAGAATGAATGATGTATTCTTTTTTTCCTCCAAGTTTCACAGATTTATTAATCAGTGTAAACCCCAACACAATACACCAACATGATTTCGTGCATTTAGAGAGGAACTATCTCCTAGTTAAGGGGAAAACTGTGCAGATGGCTTCTTCTGGAAGACTTTTATTCTGAGCAGCTTTATCGTGAAACATTTCATTTAGTAGTCTGGAACGTCTTCAGTTTGCTGTAATCTATAGTCACTGAGTAGAACTTGTATTGATCACTGGGACCCAGTTTGTCCCAGGGTTCTGGGTTATTCTTTCTGTCCCAACTGACATCTGGACTGAACAATGCCAGACGCAAGACATACAGCATTGCTCCAGGGCTGCCCACTCCAATACATATAAAGAGGAGGGTCAAGCTAGGATGCTTCTTGGCCTAACCGATGATCTGGCGGAGTATGGTTGCAACAGAGGCCTCGAGTCCAGAAAGAGAGAAGAACAAACCTGCAAGGCCTGGGACTACACAGTTTCCTGAACTACGTACTCCTACATTTCCTTTCCTTTTCAGATAAAAAGGTTAGTAAAGGTATATTTATGTTCATCCTTTGAGAAACAATGGTAAAACATAATTACTGCAAAAATATTTATCATGCTGTCCAGGTTTTGATCATGAACTTTTTTAAGTTAGAAAAAGTCTAACCAAAGGAGGAAGGACAGGGGTCGGGGGAGGCCATCGGGAAGACATTTACAACCAGAGTTACGATAGCAAATCAGTCACTCATAAATGGGGGCAAATGTTACCGGGAAAAGAACTCAAATTACAAAATAAAATGTATTCACAGTTTTCCTGGAACATCTCTACTAAGTAATTCAAGACGAAGATACACAGTCACATAGCAAATCGATTCTCAAGTGGTTCCGTGTAATCACTTGCACATATTTGGGATTTAACGGCTAATGGAATAAATACACATTCTTTCTCTGCTCCACCGCATGCTTTAGAGTAACGTTATTTCCTGGAGCTGTAAAAGCTCTTTCACGTAGAACCTCAGGTGAACTGGAGTAGCACTGCCAAGAAAGGAGCCGGCTGCGAAGCAAGCAGGTCCTTAGGGAACAAACGGCACGCAGATCTTCTCAGCTCCAAGGACTTCTCTCCAAAGGGTATTAATAATTCAAGCCACTAGGGCTCCTGAAAGCTGCCTCCAATCTGCCTGTGTTTAGCCAGACGAGATTCCTGAAGAACAACTCAAAGAAACGTTCACGAGTTGTCTGGTCTTCACGGCTTTCAGTAACCAAATCCCACCTTCAGATGCCTACCTCGGTCCCCACTAGCCTGATGTGTGTGTTTCCTGAAGTATCAGGTCTGGGCCTGCTGCTCCCTGGGCCACCCTTCATCCTCTGTCCAAAACCAATCTCTTCCATGAGCCCCCCTTATCACTTCTCTGCCAAGGCTTTCATTCTTTTTCCAGCTCTCTGACTCCACAGAAGATCACAGGATCCTTTTGCTCGGTTAATCACTCCCTTCTCAACATCAAAGACAAGCAAACAAAACAAAACAGAAAATATCCTATTGACCACCTACTATTTTCCAGCCGCTGTTAAGTATATTTGCACATGTCATTCCATTTTATCTATCACAGCAATTCTTCCAGGAAGCTGCTATCTTCCTCCTAAACAAGTGAGATCCTTGCACAGAGAACAAACATGGCTTGTTTGAGGTCACACAGTAAATACAGAAGTGGGGAATTAAACTCAAGATATCACTTAGGATGTCTGATACTAAAGCCTCTGAATTTTGTACAACAGTACTCTGCTTATCATTTAACAATAACAACAACAAAAATCAAAATAGCTAACACTTACTAATTACCAACAGATACCCTTCTAGGCACTTGACTTTTTTTTTTTTTGCTTGTTTGTTTTTGTAGGGGGGGTGTAACTAGGTTTATTTATTTATTATTGTTATTTTTTACTTAACTGACATACTGGGGATCGAACCCATGACCCATGCACTCTACCACTGAGCTCTACCCTCCCCCTACATGTTTTTTTTTAATTGAAGTAGAGCTGGTTTACAATATTATGTTAATTTCTGGTGTACAGCATAGTGATCCAGTTATACATATATACATATTCCTTTTCATATTCTTTTTCATTATAGTTACAAGTTAGTGAATATAGTTCCCTATGCTACACAGTAGAACCTTGCTGTTTACCTATTTGATACATAGCAGTCAGTATCTGCAAATCCTGAATGCCCAATTTATCCCTTAACCCTCCTTTCCTTTTATAACCACAAATTTGTTTTCTGTGTCTGTGAGTCTGTTTCTGTTTTGTAAATAAGCCAATGACAAGTGATGCCATATGATATTTGTCTTTCTCTGTCTGATTTACTTAGCTTAGTAGGACAATCTCCAGGTCTATCCATGTTGCTTCAAATGGCATTATTTTATTCTTTTTTATGGCCAAGTAGTATTCCATTGTATAAATATACCACAACTTCTTTATCCAATCATCTGTCTATGGACATTTGGGTTGTTTCCATGTATTGGCTATTGTAAATAGTGCTACTATGAATATTGGGGTGCCTGTGTCTTTTTGAATTAGAGTTTCCTCAGGATATATGCCCAGGAATGGGACTGTCAGAGCCACATGTCCTAATTCATTAATCCTCACAACAAGTAGATACCATGATGACTCTCATTTTAGAGATGTGGAAGGAGACATGGAAAGATCAAGCACCTGGCCTGAGCTCACATGTCTTGTAAGTGGCAGTGTCCATGCTCTTAGCCCACATGCCATCCTGGCCCACCTACCACCTAACAGCCACCTAACTGCTTCCTGAGCCTTTCACAGCTAGTTCTTGTGTTCAATTTTTCTAACTATACTCCCTATCATTCTTTTTACATCATAAAGGGAAGTCTCAAGAGGAAAACAAAATGTTAAAAGGCAGGAGGGCTGGAGGAAGTAGAGAGAGGAAAGGAAAGAAATGGAAAAGGAGCAGTCTCACTTCTCAGTCTCAAAGGGTGAAGCTCTTAGGCTTCAAGATGAAACTAACCATCTAAGGTAGCTTTCTCTTTTTTACTGATGTCCTTGAAGCCACTCTGGACAGCCACACCCTAAATGGGAAGGATGAAGTAAACAGATACAGGTACCAGGTAAGCCTGGAGCTGCCTGGAGCCCCGGCCCGGTGTGGGTATCCAAAACCCACTGTCACCAACCCAAACCCTCACTGATTCATTGCAGGAATTCTATGAGCTCCTATTAACCTCAGTTTTGGAATAAAATAATCAGAATGAGGAAAATTATTGGAAACTACTTCTATGTCTTAAATTCACACTTCACGTTTCAAGGTGCATTGCCCTTCAAAAGACACCATTAAGAAAATAAAAGGCACAAGTCACAGACTGGGTGAGAATGTTTGCAAGTCATCTACTTGATAAAGGATTTATATCCAGAACAGATAAAGAACTCTTAAAGCTCAGTACTAAGAAGACAAACCCAATTTACAAGGAGGCAAAAGATCTGAACACACATTTTACTAAAAAAAATATGAATGGCCAATAATCATATGAAAAGACACTCAACTTCATTATTCATGAGAGGGATAAAAATCAAAACCACAATGAGATACCACTTTACACCCACTAGGAAAACTATAATCAAAAAGACAATACCAAGCATTTTCCAGAATGTAGAGAAACTGGAACCCTCACACTTTCTTTGAAAGTTAAACCTAAATTTATCATATGGCCCAGCAATTTCTCTTCTAGGTATCTACCCAAGAGGCGTGAAAACTGATGTCCACACAGACTTGTACGTGAATGTTCAATGCAGTATTATTCCTAATAGCTAAAAAAAAAAAAACACCAAATAATTCAAAAGTCCACCAACTGGTGAATGGATAAACAAAATAAGATATATCCATTCAAACAAAGTACAAATACATGCCATAAGATATACTAAACTCAAAAACATTATGCCAGTTGAAAGAAGTCAGCTCTGAATGAACACATAATGGATGACTCCATTTATATGAAACAGCAGGCGCGGCAGGTTGGGGGCTGGAGATGACAGCGAATGGGCACAAGTGTCCCTTCTGGAGTGATGGAATTGTTCTAAAACTGGGTAGTGATGCTTGTACAACTCTGTAAATTTACTGGAAAAAAATTGAGTGGTATTCTTAAAAACGGATGAATTTTAGAGTAAGCAAATTCTACTTCAATCAAGCTGTTAAAGTAAACAAACAACAATGCCTCCGCTCCTTGGCTCTGTTCCAGCAGCTCTCACCGAACGCAGGTCGGACTACCCTGGCTGCCTGTCATTGTTTCATCTCTTCCACAGGACAACCAGCTTAGACTGAAGTTCTCTCTCTGATGAACTCAAAAGTATAGTACACTGAAGGACAGGGAACTGGTCCCCACAGAGTTCATGATGGAAGCAAACATTTAGGGACTGTTCCATTCAGTGTGAGCCCTGGAGCCAGCTTCTTCACTCAGGAATTCTACTCTTGTACTTTTCCAAAGTATACTGTGAGGACCACTGGTTGATTTTTTTCAACATGTTGCATCAAACGTTTAGTGCCTCCCTCAATGACCCCTCAAAGACTGCAAAAGTATGCTATTAGAAGATGCTAGTTTTGGTAACTTGGAAGAGGAATTTAAAAGAATGGAACAAAGGGGTCTGAATATCTCTTATCATCCAAATTAGGAGCGATGCCTGTGACATCATTCCTTAGATGAAGGGCTGGCAGATGTTTTCTGAAGGGTCCAGATAGTAAATATTTTAGGATCTGTGGGCCAAGAGGCAAAATCAAAGTTATTATGTAAGTGCTTATATAACCATTTAAAACGTAACCACTTAAAAATGGAAAAACCACTGTTATCTCACAGGGCACACAAAACCCGACAGCAAGCTGGACGTGTCTGATCACAGCTTGCCAACCCCTGCCTGGACACACATGTGTATCACACCACACCCGTTTTCACAGACACCCTGGCAATGTGAAGTCAGACTTTGTGAAGTTGGGTATGTGAAAGCCATAACTTTTTAAGAAGCCCAAAACCTAATATAAGCGTAAGTTGCTGATTATTTTCACGTTGGAGGAGAAATCGGGTTAAGGGAAAGGACTAAAACCAAAGGCAAATCTTGGTTAAGATTAAGAAGAGCTCCAAGGAATGTAAAAATATTTAAATCTTTGTTCAGTCTTCTCTAAGAGCCTAAGAATGACTCCCTTAAACATATATGACTTCTAACAAGTCTTTTTCATTTTCATTTTCAAACCATACCTAACAACAGTTCTCGTAATTCCACTGCACCAATACACCAAACAAGTTAACTGTTTCACTACTTATCTCAGGCTCGAGGTCAATAAAATGCTGAGATTAAGACCTAGAGACAGACCTGAATCTAGACTATGGACAAGAGAGAACATAACCAACCCACAGAGGAAGCTCACCTGCGTCAACTCCGTTTCTCAGACTGACCTGGCCCTAGGATTTAAGGATCTCTGAGGCAGCACCTCATTCTTGGCCTCTGCTGCCTGTCTCCTAATGACCATGGTTCTTTGGGAATTAGGCCAGTCACTGTAGCCTAGCTTTGCTTCTGAAGACATCACATCATAGAAGCTATAAATACAACCAGGTCTCTCACTGGCATCTGTGAGAAAACAGGACCTGAAGAAGAGAAGGTACACCCGTGGCCCAGGTCACAGGTGAAAGATGTTAAAAGGATGCTGAGTGGCTGCTGGGAGGGTGCTGCCTGTGCATGGAGAAGTGGGCTTCAGTCTGGCACATCCACAAACAGTACAAACAGTAAAATCAAGGCACTCTTTAGCTAACTCATTCTTTGAGTTAACTGTTCAAAATTAGTGGCCAGATGCTAATTTACCCACGTGCCTACTGATAATCACTCCTCGTGCTTCTTTTCCACGAGTGTTACAAATATATTCATTGGGGTACCCAGTGCTTCTTTCCAATCCCTCACTTACCCAGATAACACCATCTAAATCAGGGTGACTCAGTGGGGCTGATGGAAAGGGAAAAATTTCAAATATGGAGGGAGGGCCTGTACTGTCCCCATTTATAATACACCTTCAAGCACATTTTGCTTCTCTTTCCCCAGAGTGAAAACATACTCAGCAAACATCATGGTATTATACCTGGACATCACCTGGACATTCAAATGCACAACCCAGTGAGCAGCAGCTAACAAATCAGGAACACTGCGCTTCTGTTTGCTCCTTCAGTAGGATGGAAGACCACTGTTAGCAGCTCACTACATGGGAATGTTGGAGTGGAAGGATGGGGGGCACTTTTACAGTCCCTTTGAACTACACAGAAGTAGATAATCTATTCATGATGATGTGTTCAGTGCCCTAAAGAGTTTCCCTGAAAGTACAGCATTATGGGAAGCTTTTTTTTTTCAATGCTGACCTATTCAGATTTGAGGCTGAGGGTCAAATAGTGTCGAAGTCCCAGGGAGTGACTACCAAGGTGAAACCCCAAACTACATTCCTTGATGCATACACAAAGAGCCACAACCCTGAAGTTTACTAGGTCAGATTTTCCCCGTCCTTGATGTTACCTCATCCAGTTGATGAATGCCAGTTACTTTCTATCTACTGACTACACTGCATGTGTAGATATTTATTACTTATTCTTCTCTGCTCCCTGAGAGCAAACAACATATCTGAATTCTTCATTTAAACTCTCTGAATACCAGCAATGCATAATTCTGGGTACTCAAAAATGTTATTTGACTACACAGTCCTCTGTAAAAAATAAGTCCATACACGTAGGTAAGTTGATCTGGGTGATCTTTTATTTATTAAAGCTACAAAAACCTGGATTAAACTAAAGCTATTGCTTCTAGCAATGGGCCAGACATTTAGCAAGGATGCTGAAATTATAGGGAGTGAAGTACTGCAGCAGGCAGGTAATTCATCTATCTTTTCTCTAGTTGCACTCAGAGACATACTTCTATAATATTTCCATAGAAATATTGAGTACATAGAGTAAATGTATATTTCTATAAATATTTCTATGTTCTTTAATTTTTGCTAAACTGATTCTTAACATACCACTTGATCTGAAAACGGCTGTGAAAAATCAATCTTATACTTACATGAAAGGGGAAAAAAAGAATCAACCAATGCTTCCATTATGTAATATTCTTGGTATTTGTGACCACCACCTTCTTTAATTTCACTATTACCATCAAAATACGTGCATAGCATACTGCTTGCCTCCCAGACCCCTGTCTAAATCAACTTCATTGGCTTGGCATTTCACTTAAAATACGTAGGACTTTGTGGTTTAGAAGGGCAGTAAATCTTACTTCATCTGTGCTTCCTTTTCTGGAAGTCATTCTGTTTCTATATTTTCCAGCTCAAACTTGCAGGCAAATGTAAGGCCTGTGAATTAAATGTTTTAAAAGGTACCAAGATAAGGCCAATAGATTGGTGTATACCTGAGAAGTTTCCATTCCCTCCCCTATGGGTGGTTGGACTATGTGAACACTAGTGCCAGGAAACTGTTTAATCAGAATTCACCATGGTCTTTGTCTTCAGAAAGGAGAGGTCAAAGCAGAGGTCAACAAGCGACCAACAAGTGAGCATGTACTACTGCCAATAAATACAAATTAACTTCAATTTAAATCACAAGTTAACATCAAGAAAAGAAATGGACTGGATATATTAAAAGCCACGTCTGTGCTGGGGACTCGTTGAAAATTGTTTCCCAGATTAGGCCATGGCCTTATGTGGGAGACAGTGCCAGTACCTTTTACGGAATTCTAGACGGTAAGAGAAAGCCACCTGTTATGTCAAGCTGACAATGGATATTTTTATCCACCTTTGTGAAGCAGAGGAGATCTAGCCAATCTGCCTGGTTGAATCCTAGAATATAGGCTGAAGTGTCATAAGTACTGGATGATGAGTATGAAGAAACCGGCAGAGAAGGCTTGAATTCCATGATAATAATTCCACATTTGTTCTGGAGAGTAGAAGAAAAATCAGTCTATGAGGTCTGTTGGGGTGTGATGTTTCTAGAAACACTGGAAGAGTTTGTAGTATACTGGTAAATAGACAAGGGGGTGGTTAACTTGCTCACTGCCACAGAGAAATAGAAACTGGACTTGGGTACCATTTATACGTGAGCATCGTGGAGGCATCAGATCAACTTACTTCAATCCCCAAATCTAACGAGCGCAGGGCACTGCATTAGATGCCACAGGAAGCAGAGAGATGCCTGTAAGGAGTGTGCAGTCTAGAACCTCCTGACAAGAAGTGGGGCGGAATAAATACACAAATAACCACAGCTTAGGGAGACACACGAGAAGTGCTATGAAGTTGCCTTCAGGTTTCAGAAGCCCAGTGGCTGAGCAGCAGAAACACTGCAAGGCAGAGGAGACATGTGAAGAGGATCTGGAGCAGCAACACAGAGTTTGAGGCTCTTCTGCTTGAAGAAAACGGTCGCTTCCTAATCACAGGGTGAGAAGTTGGGTAAGCGTGCCCATGACTAAGCAGACCCCACTGTCATTGATATTTACAGTGAGAAGGGGAAGGAGGAGAGGGAAGCCTTCCACGTGCAAGTTGCAAACACTATAACCCCCCAATGAGGAAAGCAGCACTGCGTCACCAGTCAAGGGGGTCTCAGAAAGGCTTATATGAAGGGAACTCAGACTTCAAGCTCTAGGGATCTGACTCCAAAGCCCACTACAGTCCCAAATCCCCCAGTATGTGGCCACCAGCAAATGAATATTCTAATACCAGAGACAAAAAACTTTTGTGAAGGAATGACTGGCTATAAAAATGACAATATCCCTGGGTCAAACCACACATTAATGCATTATCAAGTATTAAAACTCTTGCTAAATTAATTTGTAAGGAAGCTGGAAGTATTATCTTGAAAGATAATAGAGGATTGGCTGGAGGGAAACAGGGCAAGAGTCAGACAGAAGAGATTTCTGTGCCCCTCCTGCATGCTGAGTTCTTGGTAGCAGGAAGGTTCTGGATAAGAGGAGAGAGGTCAAGATACAAGACTCATCTCTTTGTCAAGTTTGATGTAGAAGCAATGTACCAGGAGCCGACACAGGTACTAAGTATTTTGTTCACATAGCTAAAATATCTCTAAGTTTGAAATACAGCTAGCTTTCTTCCTTTCCTAACTTCCTTCAAAAATCCTTTAAGGAATTTTCTCCCTAATCCACAAGAAAATCAAAATTCACCCAATGATCACAAACACATTCATTACACTCTCTGGAAAGTGCCAAGTCCACAACCACCTACTGTGTTTTCTTCCTGACATTCTGAACTCAGTCCTAGTTTCCCCAATATACCCTATGCTTTCCCGCACACATGCCTTTGCTCATGCTGTTTCGTCCAATGGAAACCACTTACCACCCTCATACTAACCAGGTTTCCTGAAGAGCCCATCCCGAACTGTGGAGCTCACCCCAATGATCTCAACTTGATGTGCACACGCCCTCTGAGCCCTCAAAAGGCTTCTTTTGCCCTTTGTCCATTTATTCACTCTCCTCTGCCCTGGAGTCATTTTTCTTCTTGGCTTATGCCTACTACCAGTGTGTTAACCCCCTTTAAGGGAAAGAGCTTATCTCTGTGTCATCAGCTCCACTCTGTGCTATATTCAGAATTCAATAAATATTTGTGACATTTAATTAAATTTATCCAAGACTGTGAACCAGGTTGCACATGTAAAGTTTGAGACAAGGTTCTCAATAAAGTGGGACTTGATGGTCTAAAAGTGTGCATATATATGGTCCTCAAATTATATCTTAAAACCTCCAACATATATAAAACCACATGTAAAAGTCTCAAACAGATGTCACACAGATCTCAAATGGCTATCTGCAAATGATCTCATTCTTGAAATTACTTCTACAGAACAATGTTTTTTAATCTAAAAGATTGGTGGGGGAGGGGTTTAGTTATTACTGAACTCCTTAAATTCAGAAGTCTTTCAGAACGAGATAATAAACCCTGGCAGTTCAAAGTTGGATTTACTCTGACAATATTCAGTTAAAAATATACTAATGTCTCTTTTGTTCTTAAGCGTACCTGCATTCTCATTACTGGCAGAAGTAAAGATGCAGAGAGAAAAACAGAGAAAAGATAAGAATTTACTGCCTTTCTTTGAAAAGTAATGACTCATAGGAAACATTTCTAGGATAATCACCTCTAAAACACATCATAACTATATTTCACGTGTCCCTAGAAGGAATGGGAGTGAGAAACAGGATTTGAGGGGCTAGAGAAACACACACACACTCACACACACACACACACAATATGCAACTGTACCAGTATTTTTTCTCTACCCAGAGGAGCAGCCTTGCTCCTGTTTTCCCATTTTCTACAAGGTGACCTGGGTCAATTTACTTCACTTCTCAGAGCCTCAGTTTGCTTAAATGTTAAAAAGAAATAAACAGAGTAGGAAGCAAAAGAGAAGGGGGAGGTAGCAGAGGATATCCTTCTGTTTCCTTAGTCTACATCTGAGGGTTGTTGTGAAGACGGAATTAAATAACGCTCATAAAAGGTCCTTGAAAAATACAGAACTGTACAAATGTCAAGTGGCTGTTATCGTAACTTGCCCAATTACTCTCCTCAGCCTCTTCCGACACGTCTTTTCTCTTGCGGGAGAGCCAGAAAAATGTCTCAAGAGGGGAGAATTCGTTGTGATCATTTCCAGTAAAATTCTTCTATATAAACCTCCTCTTCCCAGACTTATCAGATTATCCCAAGAAGATGCTCAGATTTTTGTATTAATTTTCCTATGTTATCTCCCTATAATACTTGATATCATTTTTATTTTTACTTATTTATTTTTGCATTTGCTCACAAGGAAACATTTATTTTGAAAATGATGTGAAATTTTCCAAAATATACAGGGATTCCTAGCCAATTACCTTAATAAACTCCAATGCTATAATGTCTCAAACTTCTATTTTACACTCTTATCTTTTACATTTTCCTTGTTTTGGCACCATTTTAAAATGAAAATTAAGATACCAAAGATAGATCTGTATCAGTGAAGTGAAAATGAATAAAAATCTTTAAGCAAAGTCATTAGTTTTTCTTTCTGTAACTGACTGGGGAATTGATACCTATTTTCCCTCTAATTCTGTAGTTTTATTTTCTATGATGGCTTGTATTCTTGGATTGCCACACATTAAGGTTATACAAGCACCATATGATAATCATTAGTCTATTTAAATTCCCTATTCTAGCAAATCACATCCTTCCAACTTTTTTTTTCACCTTTAAAAAATATATGTGAATAAATAATAAGAAAACCATCAGATGTCCAAAAAAAGAAAAAAGAAAACCCTTTGGTTAATCACTATGCCACATACACTGAGGATTTCTTTCCTTTCGTCTACAAAGAGAAGGCTGTTTTATATTCAAGTCCTTACAGTCTCTTATTTACAGAATACACTTTATTTTGAACAAAGAAGTACTCTTTGAGTGAAGACAGTCAAGTGTGTAACAGTCTCATTCAATGAGTTTGAGATGCTTAAAAAGGTCAGCTGATGGAATCGGCTATTTTAAGGAAGCAAAGAAATTTAATAAAAACTTAGTCATGATCCACACGGTTGTGATCTTGTAATTGTTCGTATCAGATGTCACCGTAAACAAGCCTTTTAAAGATCTCTTTTAAAAACAGTACAGAAAATGGCTACAGTTTAGAGATCTCAACACACACCTACAGATAGCAAAAAAGAACGTCTGAAATGTGTGCTAGGGACTGGGATAAAATTTAGAAATAACTTCATATATGGACACCAAAAACATTAAAGTCTTCGCAATTTCTACGGGCATGAAGATACCGTACTCAAGCACACTGTACTAGGTGACTTCAAAGTAGCTTAGTTACATCAAAGACAAGATGTCAAACATGCAAATGTAGGCTCTGAATAAATTAGTTCATAAAAGTGAACAGAAAAAAAACATTTCTAAATAAACATATTACACATATGTTACTAATATAGGTCTAATATTATTCCACCTCCTTAAGTTGATATGCTCAAGCTGGCCCCGAAATATTTTTTATCTTATTATTGGGGACTGGAGGACCTGCCTTATATGTCAGGGTACCCTTCCTTAGCCCATCTATGGAATCTGGCAATCGGGAAAAACAGAAGCTAAGTTCCAGTAGTTGTAAAAGTTGTAAAAGTGAATTAGTGATTAGTTAGAATACTGGATTCAATGCTCAGCTACCAGAGTTCAAGAGACAGCAAAGATGCAGGGAACAGAGCATCATATTTTAAAGAGAACAGGGGATACTATTTATTACTTTTGCTGTGATGAAAGAATTCTCCCAAACTTTCTATTTGAGCAAAAACCAAATAAACAAAAAGCTGCACCAACACCAAAGCATTTGCTGTTAACTACAAACTTTGCATACTAACAGGGACAGGACCCTGAAACAACAGCTCAGTGGATCAAGGCAACAAAACAAAAGGCATGTACTGAATGGGGTGTCTTTCCTTTGACCTGACGTTCACACCCATTGCCCGCTGCCGAGGAGGTTCTTCTACATCTCCCCGAACAAAAGCATTCTAGAGGGAAGACGGGAAGTCAGGTAAAAACTGGCCAAAAGCCAAACTCCCCTCACAGGATCTATTAAGGTCTCATTTCGCATGACCCTGTAATGAACAGTAAACAAAATGCCCTCGATGAGATCAACACACCAAAGTCACTAATTTTACATCAAACTGAGTTTCTTCCTTTTGCAACTGACGAATAGAATCCGAGTCTATTACCCAGATGTGTGAAAACCTATCAACAAATATTGAGTTTTGGTAGCCATCATAATAATAATTTTAAAACCCTTGCTATTTTGGGCACCTTTCCCTTCCATCTGGAAGAAAATACCCATATAAGTCTACTTACATTGAACAATAAACGCTGCCAAGAATAAAAAAACTTAAAATTCTCTTTAATCTCCAGGAATCTTAAATAACTATGTACCAGCAACGTAACTGTTTTGCCAACTGTAAGGCAACATTCATACGAGTCAAAGAGTAGGAAATATTATTTAACATTTGTATGAAGAAAAGGTGAAGGTGACATCAATTCAAACCATCAAAATTCATTTGCTGCACTATATCTGAACATATAATAATAATGTTAAATGAGAGATGTTTTTCATAAGTACCATCAGCCTTATATTAAACTTAACATTTAGTTCTGTGTCACTCAAATCAGTCAAAGTTGGTATTATAAATAGTCCAATGTAATGAGATACAGGATTTAAAAAGAAAAATAAAAAGAGTGAAGGGGGAAATGAATGAATGCAATTATACCTTGGTCTTTCATTTATTGATTTTTACAGTCT
Source organism: Vicugna pacos (assembly GCF_048564905.1). Taxonomy (NCBI): domain Eukaryota; kingdom Metazoa; phylum Chordata; class Mammalia; order Artiodactyla; family Camelidae; genus Vicugna; species Vicugna pacos. The sequence continues at coordinate 42,144,339 of NC_132991.1, read as the reverse complement.
TCAAAGCTTATCAACCTTTAATTTAACCTTGGTCTAAATCTAAGAACTTTCAAGCAGAAACCACATGAAAGGAAAGGGCAGGCTAAAATCTCAGACTAAACAATAATTCTCCTCTTCAGACTGAGTGTTTTCCCAAACATCTCACCACCTGCCAGTCAGGAGTTGGGAGGGCAATTACTCTTAAGGGCTGCGTGTGCATACATCTGCTCCCTGTCTTCTGTTGCAATGCCTCCCCTGGTGACAGCCCTAGAAACTGGACCTGGCAAGCCTTCCTAAGAGCAACCAAGAAATGACCTGAAAGTCCAGGTGCTCACACCCCGGCTGCCTGCCCTCTCCTCAGCATCTTGATTCCTGGTGTCCACCAGTCCTCACAAACATCCCTTGGAGGGCAGGAGCACCAGTGCTCGTTTTGGGTACCAGGCACCTCCGTTGAGACATTTACTTAGCACGATACTCCTTAGAAAGGCAGGGACTCCCTCTGCAACCAGAAAGTGTCAACCAGACAGACCAAGGGGGCCAGATCACAGGGTGGTGGTGGAGGTGGGGGGTGCTCTTGTCTTTGTAATACTGGTGACTAAACTTACATAGACAGCAACGGTCACTTCATTAGCAATGCCTCTCTGAACTTGAGAGTCATCTGCAAACTGTTAGCCCCACATTCTTTTTTTTTTTTTAACTTTTTTTATTGATTTATAATCATTTTACAATGTTGTGTCAAATTCCAGTGTTCAGCACAATTTTTCAGTCATTCATGGACATATACACACTCATTGTCACATTTTTTTCTCTATGATTTATCATAACATTTTGTGTATATTTCCCTGTGCTATATAGTGTAATTTTGTTTATCTATTCTACAATTTTGAAATCCCAGTCTATCCCTTCCCACCCTCTACCCCCCTGGTAACCACAAGTCTGTATTCTCTGTCCATGAGTCTATTTCTGTCCTGTATTTATGCTTTGTTTTTCTTTATTTGTTTGTTTTTGTTTTTGTTTTTTAGATTCCACATATGAGCGATCTCATATGGTATTTTTCTTTCTCTTTCTGGCTTACTTCACTTAGAATGACATTCTCTAGGAGCATCCATGTTGCTGCAAATGGCATTATATTGTCGGTTTTTATGGCTGAGTAGTATTCCATTGTATAAATATACCACCTCTTCTTTATCCAGTCACCTGTTGATGGACATTTAGGCTGTTTCCATGTCTTGGCTATTGTAAATAGTGCTGCTATGAACATTGGGGTGCAGGTGTCATCCTGAAGTAGGGTTCCTTCTGGATACAAGCCCAGGAGTGGGATTCCTGGGTCATATGGTAAGTTCTATCCCTAGTCTTTTGAGGAATCTCCACAATGTTTTCCACAGTGGCTGCACCAAACTGCATTCCCACCAGCAGTGTAGGAGGGTTCCCCTTTCTCCACAGCCTCTCCAGCATTTGTCATTTGTGGATTTTTGAATGACGGCCATTCTGACTGGTGTGAGGTGATACCTCATTGTAGTTTTGATTTGCATTTCTCTGATAATTAGTGATATTGAGCATTTTCTCATGTGCTTTTTGATCCTTTGTATGTCTTCCTTGGAGAATTGCTTGTTTAGGTCTTCTGCCCATTTTTGGATTGGGTTGTTTATTTTTTTCTTATTGAGTCGTATGAGCTGCTTATATATTCTGGAGATCAAGCCTTTGTCGGTTTCACTTGCAAAAATTTTCTCCCATTCCGTAGGTTTTCTTCTTGTTTTACTTCTGGTTTCCTTTGCTGTGCAGAAGCTTGTAAGTTTCATTAGGTCCCATTTGTTTATTCTTGCTTTTATTTCTTCTAGGAGAAAATTTTTGAAATGTATGTCAGATAATGTTTTGCCTATGTTTTCCTCTAGGAGGTTTATTGTATCTTGTCTTATGTTTAAGTCTTTAATCCATTTTGAGTTGATTTTTGTATATGGTGTAAGGGAGTGTTCTAGCTTCATTGTTTTACATGCTGCTGTCCAGTTTTCCCAACACCATTTGCTGAAGAGACTGTCTTTATTCCATTGTATATTCTTGCCTCCTTTGTCGAAGATGAGTTGACCAAAAGTTTGTGGGTTCATTTCTGGGCTCTCTGTTCTGTTCCATTGGTCTATATGTCTGTTTTGGTACCAATACCATGCTGTCTTGATGACTGTAGCTCTATAGTATTGTCTGAAGTCTGGGAGAGTTATTCCTCCAGCCTCTTTTTCTCTTCAGTAATGCTTTAGCAATTCTAGGTCTTTGATGGTTCCATATAAATTTTATTATGATTTGTTCTAGTTCTGTGAAATATGTCCTGGGTAATTGGATAGGGATTGCATTAAATCTGTAGGTTGCCTTGGGCAGTGTGACCATTTTAACAATATTGATTCTTCCAATCCAAGAGCATGGAATATCTTTCCATTTTTTAAAGTCTTCTTTAATTTCCTTCATCAATGGTTTATAGTTTTCTGTGTATAATTCTTTCACCTCCTTGGTTAGATTTATTCCCAGATATTTTATTACTTTGGGTGCTATTTTAAAGGGGATTGTTTCTTTACTTTCTTTTTCTGTTGATTTATCGTTAGTGTAAAGAAAGGCAACTGATTTTTGAACGTTAATTTTGTAACCTGCTACCTTGCTGAATTCTTCAATCAGCTCTGGTAGCTTTTGTGTGGACCTTTTAGGGTTTTCTATATATAGTAACATGTCATCAGCATATAATGACACTTTTACCTCTTCTTTTCCAATTTGGATCCCTTTTACTTCTTTCTCTTGCCTAACTGCTGTGGCTAGGACTTCCAGGACTATGTTGAATAGGAGGGGTGATAGTGGGCATCCTTGTCTTGTCCCAGATTTTAGTGGGAAGCTTTTAAGTTTTTCACTGTTGAGTACTATGCTGGCTGTAGGTTTGTCATATATAGCTTTTATTATGTTGAGATATGTTCCCTCTATACCCACTTTGGCGAGAGTTTTTATCATAAATGGATGTTGAATTTTATCAAATGCTTTTTCTGCATCGATTGAGATGATCATGTGGTTTTTGTCCTTTCTCTTGTTGATGTGATGTATTACATTGATTGATTTGCGTATGTTGAACCAGCCTTGTGTCCCTGGGATGAACCCCACTTGGTCATGATGTATAATCTTTTTTATGTGTTGTTGGATTCTATTTGCTAAAATTTTGGTGAGGATTTTGGCGTCTATGTTCATCAGTGATATTGGCCTATAATTCTCTTTTTTTGTAGTGTCTTTGACTGGTTTTGGTATCAGGGTGATGGTGGCTTCATAGAATGAGTTTGGGAGTATTCCCTCCTTTTCAATCGTCTGGAAGAGTTTGAGGACTGGTATGAGTTCTCCTTTGTATGTTTGGTAGAATTCCCCGGTGAAGCCATCCGGTCCTGGACTTTTATTTGTAGGGAGGTTTTTAATTGCTATTTCTATTTCCTTTCTAGTGATCGGATTGTTCAAGTGTTCAGTTTCTTCTTGATTCAGTTTTGGTGGACAGTATGTTTCCAGAAACTTGTCCATCTCCTCTAGGTTATCCAGTTTGGTTCCATATAGTTTTTCATAATATTCTCGTATGATATTCTGTATTTCTATTTTGTTTGTTGTAATTTCTCCATTTTCCTTTCTTATTTTGCTAATTTGTGCTCTCTCTTTTTTCTTCTTTGTGAGTTTGGCCAGAGGTTTGTCGATTTTATATACTTTTTCAAAAAACCAGCTTTTGGTTTGGTTGATTTTTTCTATGGTCTTGTTAATCTCTATTGTATTTAATTCCTCTCTGATCTTTATTATTTCCTTCCTTCTGCTGCTTTTTGGGGCTTTTTGTTCTTCTTTTTCTAATTCATTCAGGTGGTGGGTTAACTTGTTTATTTGAGATTGTTCTTCTTTTTTGAGGAAGGCCTGTATCGCTATAAACTTCCCTCTTAGCACTGCCTTTGCTGTGTCCCATAGGTTTTGAGTGGTTGTGCTTTCATTATCATTTGTCTCAAGGTATTTTTTAATTTCAGCTTTGATTTCCTCATTGATCCATTGTTTTTTCAATAACATATTGTTTAATCTCCATGCTTTTCTTTTTTTCTCCTTTGTTTCTCTGTTGTTGATTTCCAGTTTCATGGCATGTAGTCAGTAAAGATGCTTGAGATAATTTCTATCTTCTTAAAATTGTTGAGGTTTCTTTTGTGTCCAAGTACATGATCGATCCTGGAAAATGTTCCATGTGCACTTGAAAAGAATGTATATCCTATTTTTGGCGGTGTAATGCTCTGAAAATATCCACCAAATCTAGTTTTTCTATTGTAGTATTTAATTTCTCTGTTGCCTTGTTTATATTCTGTCTGGAAGATCTGTCTAGTGATGTTAATGCAGTGTTAAAATCTCCAACTATGATTGTATTCCCATCAATATCCCCCTTTATCTCTGTTAGTAATTCTTGTATGTACTTAGGTGCTCCTATATTGGGTGCATATATATTAACGAGTGTAATATCTTCATCTTGTATCACTCCTTTAATCATTATAAAATGTCCTTCTTTATCTTTCTTTATGGTCTTTGTTTTAAAGTCTATTTTGTCTGAAATCAGTACTGCAACACCTGCTTTTTTGGCTTTTCCATTTGCATGGAATATCCTTTTCCATCCTTTCACTCTCAATCTATATGTGTCCTTCTCCCTAATGTGGGTCTCTTGTATGCAGCATATTGAAGGTTCTTGCTTTATTATCCAGTCTGCCACTCTATGTCTTTTGACTGGAGCATTTAGTCCATTAACATTTATAGTAATTAATGATAGATGTGTGTTTATTGCCATTTTGAACTTATCTTTGCAGTTGAATTGGTATATCCTCTTTGTTCCTTTCTTCTTCCTTTTGTGGTTTGGTAATTTTCCTGTGTATTATCATGGATTTTATTTAATTTTTGTGACTCCCTTGTAAATTTTTGACTTGTGGTTACCCTTTTTTGTAAATCTATTAACCCATTACTATAACTGTTTTTATTAAACTGATAGTAACATGATCTCAAACCCATCCTACTGTTAAAAAAAATTTAAAAAAGAAAGAAAAAAATATTCTGTATTTCCCTGCCTCCCTCTCCCACTCTCAGCGATTCGTATGTTTTCTTTATTTGTAATTCATGAGTTATCACCTTTCCAGCTGTACGTTTCTCATTTCTGTAGCATCCTGCTACTTTTTTATTTAGAATAGCCCTTTCAATATTTCTTTTAGCGTGGGTTTAGTGTTGCTAAACTCCTGCAGCTTTTTTTTGTCTGTGAAACTCTTTATTTCTCCTTCTATCCTAAAGGATAGCCTTGCTGGATAAAGTATCCTAGGCTGCATCTTTTTTTCATTCAGGGTTTTGAATATACCTTGCCACTCCCTTCTGGCCTGTAGTGTTTGTGTAGAGAAATCAGCTGAGAGCCTTATGTGGGTTCCCTTGTAATTCACTCTTTGCTTTTCTCTTGCTGCCTCTAGAATCATTTCTTTATCCTTGACTCTGGCCATCTTGATTATGATATGTCTTGGTGTGGGTCTATTTGGATTCTTCCTGTTTGGGACCCTCTGAGCTTCCTGCACTTGGATATCTGATTCCTTCTTTAAGTTTGGGAAGTTTTCAGTCATGATTTCTTCAAAAACCTTTTCAATCCCCTTTGATCCTTCTTCCCCTTCTGGGACCCCTATTATGCGAAAATTGGGACACTTTATATTATCCCATAGATCCCTTATGCTATTTTCATTATTTTTTATTTGCTTAACTTGTAGTTCTTCTGAATGGGTGCTTTCTATTGCCCTGTCTTCTAGATCACTAATTCGTTCCTCTGCGTTATCTAGTCGGCTTTGCACAGCTATTAGATCATTCCTCATTTCTTTCAATGAGTTTACCCATTCTACTTGGCTCTTCTTTATAGCTTCAATTTCATTTTTGACATATTTTATATCTCTAAACACTATCTCTTTTAATTCCTTCAGCAATTTGATCACTCCTTTTTTGAAATCTTGATCTAGTAGGCTATCTATGTCTATTTCATTGATCTTCCTTTCAGGGGATTCCTCTTGTTCTTTTAATTGGGAAAGGTTTCTCTGCTTCTTCATCTTGCTCATACCTCTCTGGCACTGTGGTTTATGGAGTATCAGTTGTCTATTTTGGATCTTAAGGATTTTATCTATCTAATGCCTATTTAGGAATAGAACTTACGAAAAAAAGAAAAAAGAGAGCGAGAGAAAGATTTTTAAAAGAAGGGAGAAAGAGAGTTTGAAAACAGTGTATAATGAATAATAGAAGAGCGAGTTGAAGCAGAGTATTAATCGGGTTGAGACGTCCTTTTAAAACCTTTAAAAAAAAGGGGGTGGAGAGATGAATAGATGTATTTGAAACCTGTGTCTAATCAATAACAGGACATCAAAACCCAAGAGAAATAGAAATGAATTAAGAAGTAAAAATTAAGAGAGTAATAGAAAATAGAACAGGTAAAAACAGATTTAAAAAAACAGATTTAAAAAAAATTTAAAAAATTAAAAAAAATAAAAATTAAAAAAAAAAGGGGGGTTGTCGGTGTTCTCCTGGAGTCTGTGTGCTTTTAATGTGAAGTCCTTCTGTCTTCGTCCTGTTTTGGAAGCACAGCTTGTTTTCAGAGGCCCTCCGTTGGCACCCTCTTCTGTGCTGCTCCCAGCACCTGTCCGCAAGCAGATCGCGCCTCCTCCTAACACGGGGTCAGGTGCAGCTCTCCTCTGCTGTGGGCGGGAGGGTCACTGCCCCTCCGGATGCCGCAGTCAGATGTTGCAGACTGGCCAGGCAGGAGGGCGGGTCGTGCCCCCTCCCAGCACCTTGGTCAGGGGCTGTGTTCCTGCCCGACCGGCGGGGGGCCGCTCTTCCTCTACCTCCGCCGCCGGTGGCTCTGCTGCTCTGTGCGGCTGTGCGCTCCGCGCGGTCGGCACTCCGCGGGTGTGCTGGGGGAAGACCGAGGGACAGTCTCGTCACTGCTCCAAGCCAAGACCCAGCTCCTTGTTTGTCTTTGTGGAGCAAGTTCTCTGAGGGACCAGGATGGAAGGATCCTATCTGCCCTGGGCTGTAGGCCTGTCTCAGTCTGGCCTTTGAGGCTGCTAAGCCCTTCGGTGGGAATGCAGGTTTCACCCCCGCCCCCACCTGGGTGCTCAGCACCTGCGTGCCTGAGCCCCGCCTCTTCTCCCAAAAAGTTTCTGCGGGTTTTCAGAGATGGGGGTATGCACCCTTCCCCCGAGAGCACATCAACCTTGCTGTTTTATGCAGGGCCCAGGTTGTTCTGCCCTGTACACCCACAGCCACGGCGCCCAGCCCCTTGCAGTCCCCCGGGGCTGCCTCCGTGCAGCCGCCCCCGTCCTCCGCCCAGCTTGTGCAGCCTGGCCCTGCCTGCCGCTGTCGGCCCGCATCTCAGGCTGGGTGTCGGGGGGACGCTCTGTGCCCGTTTAAGTTAGTTCTGTCAGACAAGGGCTGCTCTGTACAGATCCGAGCCTCGGAGGCTCCCCCTCTGTCCCGCTGGCCTCTCAGTTGGAGACGGGAGACCCAGTGAGCGAGCGCCAGTCCTCCTTTGCCGCTCCCTCCCCACGGGACCCATCCCGCGCTGCTTTGTCTTTTGTTCTTTCTTTTTTCCTTTTCTCCTACCAGATTTTTGGCGTCTTTATCTTTTGAAGAGGGTGATGTTCTGTCGGAGTTCCACAGGTGCTCTGGTTGGCTGAGTGGGTCTGTAGATGTGGGTCTTGGTGTATTTGTGGGAGAGGGTGACTTACGAGCGTCCTTCTACTCCGCCATCTTCCGGAAGTCTCTCAGCCCCACATTCTTATAACCTCGAAATAGCACTAGGCAACTCTCTTCATCTCCAAGGAAGAAAGTGTATTCCTTAGACCCACCCTAAGTCAATCAACAAACCATCATATATTCATTCAGCATACCAGTCTGGCTGGGGAGGAAACATACAACTAAGATAGAAGAAACAAATAGGGAATAGTTCTACAGAGCCGCTAATGGCTAAAATATGTACTTATTAATATCACAAGGGTTCAAAGAAGAATGTATTCTTGGAGAGACTGATGTGAGACTGAACAGTAGAGAGGGCTCAGGTACTGAGAGGACCTGGGCTGGGCCTGGGAGGACAGGGGGGACTTACATGGGGGGAGGAAGGGAGAATAGCAGAGCCAAGAAGGGGAAACAAAAACAAGTAGGGATGTGCAGCAAGGGAGAGGGGCCTGATTATCTATAAGATGAGACGGTAGAGCCAGGCAAGAGGAGAGAGGACATGGACCTGGAGTCTACATGGTGCTAAGGAGCCTAGAAATGGACAGACAGGAGGGATGGAGAAGAGGTGGGAGGGGGGAGGGTTAAACAGAAAATAGTAAACAGACTGTAACGAAAATAGATACACACCATTATACTATCTCAGCCTCCTCCGTTAGCATGTGAGCTCTACTAATTCATCATATTCCCAGGATACAGCATAGGGCGTGTCAGAAAATGATGGAAATAACCAAAGACTACTCGAAGGTTACTCTGAGCCATATTCTGTAGTGCTTGACAACATATCTGAGCTATTTAATTATGAGTTTATACTGTTTTCTTCATTTGATGAATAAGGAGACAAAGGATCAGTGATGTGCTATGTCTTGCCGGAGGTCACATAGGAACTGAGTATCGGTGCCTAGATTCACATCCTTGTCCCTTTCACTCCAGGGTGCATCATCTGAGACCAGAGGATCTGCCAGGGCAGGACATGCACTCTGTCCACCACTGCATCCCCCACGGCTAGAACAATGCCTGGTGCAGAGCAGGCATGTGGCGAGCATTTCTGAATGAAGGAATCTTAACCAGCATTCATACTGTCTTGCTACATAGTAAGTATTCCTATTATGAGTGAGTCACTAAATGAAGCAAGCAAACATTGAGTGATTTACAAAAGATACTAACAATAAGGGATTCAGGAAATTTTAAAACGCTGCCTTATGCCTTAGAAATAATGCTTGTAAGTATAACAATATTTTCACAAAGCATACTTGTTTCTTTATTAAAGGGGAAATATTCAGGAAGTTATCTGTATATAAAATGAAATAATGGTGAACATTAACATAAGCCCAAAGGTACAGGATCTCAAATGGTTTTGAGAGTTTTCAAGTAAGACAAAAACATCAGATCGTTGGTAAATTTGAAAATACAACTGAAAGCAACCTGGGAATACTATTCTCGGAGCTTACTGACACACAAAGCGAGGAACGAGGCGTTTATGATAACACTTAGGACTGGTTCAAGTTTTCAGGGCAACAGGCATTTCTGTGCTACAACAATGCAGCCTGTCTTAGTGTAGGGCACCATGAACCACTAAAAAGTTTATGCAAAATTAGGAGATGTGGATAAATATAAATTTTTTTTATCAGATTCTGAATGAGAATTGGGATCTTTCAAAAGTTAAGAGGTACTACAAAGTTTTATAACACAAAAAATGGGGGGAAATTTTTCCTAATTGTAACAAATGTATTATGGCCAAAGGCTTATTACAAGTGACAGAGAATGTGAAAAGAAAAACACTACTATTCCAATAAAAAAGCAAACAAAGGAAGGGCATAAACAATACAGGGAAGAAATTCACTTCATTTACTAATAATTAAGTAAATGAAAATTAAAGTACTTTATTTTACAATATTGGGGAAATACTTTTTTTAACTTTTAAAATACATCATACTGACAAAGGGACAGAAAAGAAGTAGTACTTTCATGTACCACTTATTGGTATAAATACGTAGAAGAGAGGAATTTATATCACTTCTTTGCTCCTTTGTTTTGCTTCTCATAGCTCTTTTTTCTTATAGTACATTTAAGTTTCAAATCTTTATATTTTGGCCAATAGAAAGAAAAAGCTTAAACTCAAAAGATCTGTGTTCAAATCCAGACTGTGTTATTGTAGACAATTTTTTTAACCACTCATTTCCTCAGCTTCACTTGTTCAATGGAAATACTTGTACGTATTTCAATGGGTTTCTGTGACAATTCAATTAGATAATATTAAGCAAAGAACCCAGCACAGCTCCTGGCAATTTCAGCCTAAGCAAAATTGCCGAAAGACATACAGCCATGCACTTACACGTGCACAAAGCCCACAAGGACGCACGGATACCTACAAACCATCACTTAAATTCTACCAGCAGGCATCATCACCCTAGTAAGAAAATTTAAAGTTGGAAAGAGAGAAACAGTTCTCATGAGAACAGAAGCACGATATCTCCCTTATCCTCATACTTGGTAACTCTGCCACTTACAAGGCTAATGCGAGAAGTTGGGAGTTCCAAACGAGAGGACTTAGAGACCAGGCATTTTAACTTCCTGAAAGGACTTATGACAAGGCCACAGTCTAGTTATGTGGTAAGCAGAATAAACAAGGGTCCAAAGATGTCCACATTCTAATTCCCAGAACTGCGAATATATTACCTTACATCACGGCAACAAAGGCTTTGCCAAAGTGATTAAGGACTTTGAGACAGAGAGATTATCTTGGATGATCGAGGTGAATCCGTGTAATCATAAGACTCTTTATAAGGGAGGTACCAGAGTCAGAGGGGATGTAAAGATGGAAGCAGGGGGTTCAGCATTAGAGGGAGGTTTGCAGGTGCTGTGCTCCTGGCTTTAACGCTGGAGAAAGTGTCCACGAGCCAAGGAATGCAGGCAGCCTCCAGAAGGAACAAGATCAATGCCTCAGCTTCATCTGAGTGAAACCATTTGGGACCTCTGAACTCCAGAACTGTAAGATGGTAAATCTGTGTTGTTTTAAGCCACTAAATTCTTGGTAAATTGTTACAGCTGCAGTGGGAAGCAATATAAGGAATAATATGGGCCACTTTAGTGAGGTTGTTATTACAGGAATAGGTTTTTTGTCATAACACTGATGGGCCCCTGGGCCCTTCCTGCAGGACACAGTAGCATAAATGACAAGGAAAATCTGCTCCTGCACCTCGCTGAGAAGGGGTAAAAGCTGGGCTCTGCATCCAAGTGGTTACTGGTCATGGACATTAAGCTTCCACCATCCCTGAAACCCCTCTTCCCACTGCCCCAGCCTTCCATTCCCTCAGTAATTCTCCAGGGGCCACAACTGCACGCTGCTGTCAGTTTCACCTTCATTTTCACATACATCAAACGTCCTCCCTGCTCAGAACTTTGAGCCACTGCCACTGCCACTGCCACTGCCCCCTAGCTAGACTCCGCTGCTGGCCTTAAGGACCTGCCCATGAGGCCCCACGGCCTCCCCAGCCTGAGCTGCAGCCAGCGGGCAGATTCGGGCTCTCCAGAGCTTCCCTGGGCTGCGCCTCGGCTCATGCTCTTTCCTTGGCTAGAGCACTCTTTCTGCCCCTTCTGTATTTTGTGCCTCTCGAAGTTTAATCCGTTTTTACTGGCCTGTCTGAACCACTTCCTTCATCAAACCCCTGTAGCTTTACAAACATTGCTCTCTTACTCCATTTGAGGCCCAACGGCCTTTTGTAAATGAAGTGCCTAGCACAATGCCGGGTATTATGGAATTCCTCTCACTTGGGGCATTTATTTTCTTTTCATCACATCCCCACTCATAAATCCAAAGTTTCATCAGAATTGTCTCACTTATATTTGATGTGATACCCAGTTGACAGGTGCCAACACAACCAGGTGAAGAGCTGGGTGGTCATCCTCTTAAAAGAATGCCATTCTGTGTCCCAGATGCCCCTGTGTATCCAGCTTTGCCTCACCCGTGGGGAGGACTACTCAATTCCTGTAGAAAATGTGTGTACTTCTCCTTTCACAGCCCCCTCACCTAAAATCTAAGGAGGTTTAGGAAAGCTTAGGTTACTATTTCTTTTGAATTACACTTCTCAGAATTCAAGTGTTTCATACTTTTAAAACTTTTTCTGGAATCTGCTTTTAGGCATCTTTAAAAACAATAAAATTAAATCAACAAACACTCTTAAAGAGGAAATAAAACTAGGGGCACTGCAATAGCTAATAGTGAAAACAGCACAATTTTAGTGACTGAAAAAGTAAAGTCCACTATGAAAAATAACAAATTTTCCTCAATGAAGGTTTTAGTAAATAAATAACGCTCATTTTAGGATGCTGTTGAGACAGTGGTTGCATAAGCATTAGTCACAGAGTATTTCAAGGATAAGCCACCCATATACTAGGTCACACTGCTAACCCAAGTTATTTAGAAATGAGATATCATTTAAATGCCATTAATCTCAACTTGGGCTTCAAACTCTCATGCTCTCAGCCGTTTTTCACGTCTACTGGTGACGAAATTATTTTTCCTCTAGGGACAATGTGAAACTTCATGCCACTGATAGTGAAGTCAAGTGGGTTCTGCTGTCTTCTAGAGGCAATGGGAGATAGCACCAACAGTATTTTATAATGACTTATGAATAATTTAAAAATCATCTTTATCTTTTTAGAAGTGTAGTTATTTTGATTAAACAATGAAATTCCTTGGATTCTATTCCAAAGATACTCTAAAATATGGGGGCGGGGTGAAGAAAATACAAGAGATGTCTATCATTCACAGAGATAAAGCTGACACCTGAGCCATTAGAAATGGCTCTAAGACATTTAGAACAACAAAAATACATAATGTTCCTAGATAACAGGGGCAAAATAAAATAAATCTTGGGACATCCACCAGATGCAATATGATGTAGCTGTATGAGCAAGCATTTAGAAAGAAAGGGCACTGACATGGATGCCATGGGAGGCAGCATCATGCAGAGCCCCCTGGCCCTCTACAGGTAGAGAACATCAGCAAGTGATTTCGATGCATTCTTTGTAACAGACCTTCTCAGTTATGGACTTTGGGCAAGTTATTCAGATTCTCTAAGTCTCAATTTCTTTGACTCTAAAATGAGAACAAAAAGAGAGCCTACCAAAGATGAGCACTGTGAAGATTTAATATGTTAATAAGCAGGGGATGCTTGGCCCAAAGTTGGCCATTAAATAATACCATACATTCGGGTCTAGTACTCTGCAACAGTGGAGGATAAAATGGTATATGCAATATGATCCCACAACTATATAAAAAAAGCATAAAAATATACCTTGAACAATGCTTCAACTAAATATACTAAAATATTCCTCCTTTTTACTTTTTTGATTTTCCAAAATTGTATCATTGTTACATATAGTGGGAACAAAAAAGCGATCAATTTTACTTTAACACTTCACCACCAAGAGGCTTGCACTAAAATATGTATATGCATACACACATACACATACATATGTATATACATGTTGGACAGTTTAATTCAAATATTTTTATTTAGTAATTTTTCTCTGATAACATCATTATCTATATGACAGCCTATTCAAAGTAGCTACTCAACTTTAGACATGGCTAAAAGACCAAATTAAGCCATACCCTTTCAACAAAAGGATAGATTTTACTATTGTATTTCTTTTAACTGTGACCATGACCTCTTCCAGTTGCCCAGGTAAAAGAAATTTCACAGCAAGAGAGCTCTTGGTAATTTGGAGAAACACACCAGGTCAAATATTTAGCGGATTTGTTAGATTTCCTGAAGCTGGCCCTGCCCAGCTGAAACCTCTGCCAGGCTGGGCACCAGCCATTTGCTCAGTTTTGGAGTCTTCTCTCAGAGACTGCACTTGTTTCACAAATTTGAGGCAGCCAAGGTCTTTCATCCGGCAAGGTGTTCTTTCAACTCATGGTCTGTGTGAGTCAGCTTTCAATTCTAAAACCAAATGTAAAACATATACACCCTTCAACCCAGAAATTTCATTTTTATGAACTTATTTGGCAAAAAAAAAAAACTACTACGAAATATGCACTGAATAATGTTCCTTGAAACACACTTTTTAATGGTAATAAAGAACTGACCAACAAATTAAGTTTCTGCCAAGTGTGGTCATTAGTCAGAATGAGGTCCATCTGTATACACTGACCTAGAAAGATGTCTTAACTAAGTAAGTGGGGTGGAAGGAGTATGAGAACAAAGTGCAAAGCACGAACTCTTATAAAAATGATATTCAGAGACATAAAAACATGGAAGTATACCCATGTTCGTAAGGAAGAATACAAACTTATCAGAGGTTAATTCTAAGGCGTGCATAGTATTAGAGCTAGGGGAAGGCTCAGCTGTTATCACAGACACTTCTCCATTGTTTTGATTTGCTGTGATGACTGTATGATGACAGAGGCTGTGATGGGGCCTGTAAAAGCTCAGGCCCCAGAACCACAATGCCTGGGCTCAAAGACCAGCCCCACTTCTTACCAGCCAACACTTCTATTCCTCTGCTTCCTCTTCTTTTAAATCGGCATAATGATATGACCTCCCTCTAGGATGTTAACAGATTAAATAAATTAATACATTTAAAATAAAGCCCTCAACCGCATGTGTATTATGACGTCTACTATCCAGAAAGAAAAACAGAGGGGGAGAGAGAGAGAGAGAGAGAGAGAGAAAGAGAAAGACAAAGAGATGGAGGGAGAAAAAATAACAACTGCTATGAGGATGCAGAGAAATGAGAAATCTGCTCACTGTTGGTGGAGATGCAAAACAGTGCACCTCTATGGAAAACAGTGTGGAGGTTCCTCAAAAACTTAAAAACAGAACTACCACGTGATCCAGTAATTCCACTTCTGGGTATATACCCAAAATAACTGAAAGCAGGGTCTTGCTAACTAAAAATTGGCACTGGCTATCAGCCTCCACAAGGATTGGATCACACTGGCACCTGCCATCTACCTCTGCTTGGATTAAATCAGGAGCCGCTGCAGCCGCTGACCTCCAACACTGCCTGAAAGGAGTGCAGGGTGGAGATCAGGAGTGAGGCCCTCTGTGCTCTGGGGAAACTGGCTGAACAGGCCTTCAGATAGTTAGATATTTTCAGGAGAAGATTTTATGAGCCCAATTCTTGTGTCTCTTCATATCTAGAAAAGCACTAAAATCGTTAATGGTGACATCTGCTCCTTGTGACCAGCAGCAGCCTCTGCCTAAAGGTGTGCTTGACTACACGTCCCCCACCTCACTGAAATCATATATAATACTGAGTTCCCCCTGCCTCTTTGGAGCAATTCCTCAGAGCTATCTGAGATGCTGTCTCCCGGGCTACAGTCCTCATTTTGCCCCAAATAAAACTTAACCCACAACTGTCATGTTGTCACTTTACTTCAGTCGACAGTCTCAAACAGATATCTGTACCCTATGCAGACAGCAGCATTAGTCACAACAGCCAAGAAGTAGAAGCACCGAAGTGTCCATCAAAGAATGAACAGGTAAACAAAATGTGGTCTATTCATAAAATGGAATATTACTCAGCCTTAAAAAGGATGGGAATTCTGACACTGGCTACAACATGGATGAACCTTGAGGCCATTATGCTAAGTGAATACGCCAGTCACAAAAGGACAAATACTGTATGATCCTACTTGTATGAGGTACCTAAAATAGTGAAATTCATACAGACAGAAAGTAAAGTGGTGATTTCCAGAGGGAGGAGAAGGGAATGGGAAGTCAGTGTTTAAAGGGTATAGAGGCTCATTTTTGAAGATAAAAAGAAGTCTGGGAATGGATGGTAGTGATGGTTGTACAACATGTATGTGCCTAATTCCACCGACCTGTACACTTTAAAATGGTTAAGTGGGTACATTATATTTTATGTGTATTTTACCACAATTTCAAAAATTAATAAGATAAAAAATAAAGCCCTTAGAGCAGTACCCTGCCCAAAATATGGGCTCAATAAATTTTAGCAGGAGATCAGCAGTGAGGCTAGAATAACAATGTGATACTATTATTATATTCTACTTTTGCATTCTAAAAGTGAGATTTTGGTTTTTTTTTTTTTTTTTGGCTTAAAGACTTAAACATAAGACAAGACACTATAAACCTCCTAGAAGGAAACACAGGCAAAATATTTTCTGATATAAATCTCAGCAATGTTCTCCTAGGGCAATGTACCCAGGCAATAGAAATAAAAGCAAAAATAAACAAATGGGACCTAATTAAAGTTATAAGCTTTTGCATAGCAAAGGACACAATAAGCAAAACAAAAAGACAACCTACAAAATGGGAGAAAATATTTGCAAATGATGAGACTGACAAGGGCTTAAATTCCAGGATATACAAACAGCTCATACAACTTAACAGAAAACAAACAACCTAATCCAACAACGGGCAGAAGACCTAATACAAGCAATTCTCCAAGGAAGAAATACAAATGATCAATAGGCACATGAAAAGATGCTCGATATTGCTAATTATCAGAGAAATGCAAATCAAAACTACAATGAGGTATCACCTCATACCACTCAGAATGGCCATCATTCAAAAGTCCACAAACAGTCAATACTGGAGAGGCTGTGAAAAAGAGAAACCTCCTACACTGCTGGTGGGAATGTCATTTAGTGCAGCCATTATGGAAAACAGTATGAAGATTCCTCAAAAAATCAAAATAGACTTACCATATGATCTAGCAATCCTATTCTTGAGCATATATCTGGAGGGAACTCTAATTCAGAAAGATACATGCACCCCAATGTTCATAGCAGCATTATTTACAGTAGCCAAAACATGGAAACAACCTAAATGTCCAGACAGACAACAAACTAGATAAAGAAGTTGTGGTATATTTATACAATGGAATACTACTCAGCCATAAAAAGGAATAAAACAATGTCATTCACAGCAACATGGATGGGCCTAGAGATTGTCATTCTAAGTGAAGTAAGCCAGAAAGAGAAAGAAAAATACCATATGGTATCACTCATATGTGGAATCAAAAAAAGAGATACAAATAAATTTATTTACAAAACAGAAACAGATTCATAGACATAAAAAACAAACTTAAGATTACCAGAGGGGAAATTCGATGGGAAGGGATCAACTGGGAGTTTGAGATTAGCAGATACTAACTACTATATGTAAAATAGATAAACAAGTTTCTGCTGTATAACACAGGGAACTATCTTCAATATCTTGTAATAGCATATAATGAAAAAGATGTGAAAAGGAGTATATGTGTGTATATGTATGACTGAACTATTATGCTGTACACCAGAAATTGATACAACATTGTAAACTGACTACACTTCAATAAAAAAAAATTTTAATGAGATTTTTTTAAAAAACAGGCTAAGATGAAAACCCTCACCTACCCACAACTCAAGTTCTTTCAACAATTTTACATTAATCACACTAACTTGGCATGAATATCAAATGCCTTCACTTAATCTTTTTCCAAACTGTACCGTCTCCAGCAAGGCAAAGAAGGTATTTCACAGCCAGGAGCTGTCACTTAGCTTCTACCTCTGGCCAAAAGGAAAACAGAGGAGAAAAAGCATTTGACATCATTTGGCACTAAGGCAGAGGCCAAGAAACCCTCATTATGCAGGCACAAGCCTCTGGCAAGGAGAAGCACTGTTCTGCTCTTGTTTTCATCTCCATCTCTGTCTCCTAAATTGGTGTATCTCAGCCACCACCAAAATAACAGTGTCATGCTACACAGTATGCTACCATACTCAGTAGCTATTGTAGGGGAACAAAATTTGCCACAACAAAATACCACTTTGGCTTGTGAATCACTTCAAGCTAAAAACAATCAAGGCCCAAAAGACTCAGGAAGAAACTTTGACCTTTCCCCTAACTGCCTAAAAGAATTTAGACAGAGGGCCTGTTCACAGAATAGAGCTATCACCAGACATAACTGTAAAGCATATGGGCCAGGGGTGGTGGGGAAACTCTAGGCAGGGCCCCACTGTCTCTAGTGGCCCAGCAACATTTGTTTACCAAACATCTGCTCTTCCATCTCCATGTCAATTGTCTTCCTCCCCCTGTGAAGTCCCAAACCACTACCCCCAACATTTTCTTTTGCCTTTAGTTGAAAGATGCTGTTTAAGATGAGGGCTTCTGCCATTTTGGTGAGTTATTCAGTTTTCCTGGGTGTCTCTCATGAACACATGCTATTAAACTTTGGTTTTATTTCCTCCTGTTAATGTGTCTCTTGTCAATTTAATTCTTAGAGCACCCAGAGGAACATAGGAGGAGAGAGGAAAATTTCTTCCTCCTCAGCACTACCACAGAGTATGAACTCCCTGGTCATTTTTAACACCATATCATGAGATCCACAGAGAGAAGTCTCTTGAAATGTAACATGCAGCCCAGTATGGAGAAAATAGAATGGAAAGATATGTTGATTCAGATTCAACTAAATTTTATTAAGCACCCCTAGCATACAAGAATGAACCAAGAAAGCTGACACACCGTATTATTAAAGCTCACAACTGATGAGGGTATAGCTCAAGCGGTAGAGTGTATGCTCAGCATGCACGAGGTTCCGGGTTCAATTCCCAGTACCCCCTCCAAATATAAATAAATAAACCCAATTACCTCCCCTTCCTTAAAGCGCACAACTGCCCTCTGAAATATGGAACATTACTCTCACTTTTAAAGTCAGGAAATGTCTTTTGAATTCATAATATTATTCTTTACTTCTTGGAAAGCTGAATTAGCTGAGTCAAACTTGAAAGGAATGTTGAGCCACTTCTGATTCTTCCCTCTTGGGTTCCCTGGCCCTGGCCCAGCTGTGCTTACTACCCTGGAAAGAGGCAGGTAAAAGTAGCTTGGCCAAGGTCATGCATCTAGTAAGTAGTCCTTGAAGCCTGTCTGACTTCATAGCCTGGGCACTCAACTGTTAGGCCACGCTTTTCAGGGGAGAGACAGCAAGAGGCAAAGGGCACAGAACACAAGCTCCTTGGGGGCTGACGCTGTGTCTTGTCCACCCCTGTCTCTCTTGCACCTCCTGTCAGCACACACTAGGTGCTTGATGAGTATTTATTAAATGAATGAAACAACACTGTACTGTGGAGAACACCCAAGCATCTGGTCTCAACCTCACCATCCTCTGAGCAAGCACCTCCAATGTTATTAATGGCTGGGCCCCAGAGAAGCAATGAGTCGTGCATTTCCTGAAACGGGTCAAAGAACAGAGATCCCTCCCATGCTCACTACCATTTCAGCTAGAACAATCAACCACCCCCTGCAGCATGACAAAGATGGATTTGACCTTTGCTTTTGTTAAGTTCTTAAGATAGGAGTTAAAATCCTGGTAACTCTTCCGTTCAGAGCACACCAAAGACGGACAATGAAAGCAGCCACTAATCTAGAGATATTTACTTACTGTCTCTGTCCTCCAACCATTTCAAAGGAAAGTAACGTAAGCCCTGCTCTTAACCACTTTATTTTATGCTAAAAAACAAAAGACAGAAGAAACATGATTTCTTCCAGCTGTTTTTGTTTGGGAACATCTAGGGTAGGAAAAAGTAAAGACCCAGCCCCCAGTTCCCCATAGCAAATTGCCATTTAGCACTTCCCAACTTCAATGAAATGATGCCTTGTAGTACGTGAACAGATTCTAATTCAAGCAGTATTATCTAACTCCAAGTGACTGGTATCACACCGTTGTCTGTTTTGACAGAGTCACTGGGATAAATGGAAGAGTTCTTAGGACCCTACACTGGGGAGATGTCCCCAATGAAATGCGAAAATTGTCTAAAAGGAAATAAGAAAATGTGGCCAAATTTAGTCTCAGTGAGACCCGCAGAAATTGTACCCATGTGCTCCTACAATTTGGCCATAGATATATCACTATGACACCTCCGCATCTGCCTGTCTCACCCACACACGCCACATACATGCAGACACCACGGTGAACTTTATCTGCGTACATATTACTGAAAAACCAAGTGCAAAGGGTTCAGTATTTTCTATAGATAGTATTACACAAATACCAAAAACACAGGGGTTGAGAGACCTAAAAACCATTTTTCTTTTAAAGCCACCATCTCACAGCAGCTCCCAAGGAGTATCCATTACAGCTGTGATTCTGCAATAAAAGAAAAATGACCAATACCCACATCTTTAGAGAAGTCCACCGTCAAGGCAGCTTTGATAAAAATTATTCAGGAATTCAATCCATAAAATGGACTGACAATTAGTTACGGTCTTGGTGGTTGTGTGGGGGAAAGCATGGCTGTTTTAGGATCTGTCACACACAGATTCTGACTTTCATTTTGTATTTCATTTTACACACACACACACACACACGCAGAGAGAGAGAGAGAGAGGGAGGCAAGTTTAACTTTTCTGAATTGAGGTAAAATCATCTACCTAGTGGGAGTGCTGTGAGGATGAAATAAGATGACATAGGTGGAGAACCTGGCACATAATAGATATTCAATAAATGTCATATGCTATCATGGTGACAGAGACCAAATCATGATGGCAAAAGGCTGTTAGAGTAATTACCAAAGAGGGAATATTCACAGTACCTAGCCAGGACAGACCCAGGACAGTCATCATTCATTTTGCTGAATGAGAGAATGCATTCCACATCCATGGACGGCAAACAATGCTACATCTGAGTGGGAGAGCAAATAAACTTACGTGAATAAATTCATCGTGTAGCCTTTCAACTAACCCACATTCTAGGCAATCCAGTCCTCGGAAGGTCCGGCTTCATGCTCATTAGCCTTCTCCCAAAGTTCCAACAACCCTGGCAACATTCAGGGCTGGTATTTCTGAACTATTCTCTGAAGACCTAATGACTGGCTGGGTCTGAGGCCCAAGGAGGCCACCAAAGAGATCACCTCACTGTATCTGGTTAAACTGCAGCCCTTCCCTCAAAGTCAAAAGAGAGAGCCAACAGGAAAGAGCAAAGGAGCTAAGCAGATGCTGTGATTGGCTGAAAAGTGCAGTTGGCTTTGCCTCTATCTACACAGGATTGGGGCTGTTTCTTGAATGTAAGTAGAGCAATTTTTTTTCTCACACTTTTCTTAGGTGATTCACTTCCCAATCACTCTCCTGGTGGCGTCTCTATCTTTGTCAAAAGGACATGCTAATCAGTCCTCATATATTACATGTTCGTACCTGTCTCTGCTTTCCTCCCGTCTCTACCAATTCATGTCACATCATCACTAATGTGTATTTCCTAAGGTTCAAAACTTTACTCAAGATTCCCAACCACTAGGGATACACTGGGAATTCAAAAATTGCACCTCTTGGGGAGTGATGGAAACGTTAGCTATCTTGACTGTGGTAGTGGTTTCATCAGTATATATACATCTATCAAAATTCAACAAATTGTATATGTGAAATATTTGTAGTTTACTGTGCAGGAACCATACCACAATAAAAGTTTAAAAAAAAAAAAGGATTCCCATCCACTAAGAGAGATTTTTGCTTAGCAATACTAACTTGAGCACTCTGTGCTGAACAGAAGCAACATGCCCCACACCAGCTCAATTTGATTACATCCACATCTGTCTGTGTATCACTTTGTAAGGGAAAGTCTTCCTCTCATATTGTTTTCTGGCACATATTAGGCAAAAGTTTCTTTGCCAGGAACTGCCTAATACACACCAGGGAACAATGTGGGCTAATCTGTATCTTCCATGTCTTTGAAAGGCCACATCCCTCATGACTTCTCTAAAACTATAATTGTACACTGTGGGCGCTTAGTAAAGATGGTTATTTCACTGGCTCATTAGGAAAGTTGCTGTACGCAGTTTTAGGAAATTGCTGCAGTGAAAACTGGGAGTCATACTGGATATAAGGCCAAGCTGACCTTGTTTAACTTCACATCAACATTAAAATGATGTATCACATAAAACAAAAGTGTCTCAAAATTCTGCTTTTCAAAATCCTTTATCTACCACATGCAATACCTTTGTATGCATAGCACACATAAGTTTTGTTTTCAGGAGATGATTCTTACTAGATTTAAGATCTTATTAAAACTTCCTTTTCCAGATACAGCAAGCTCGGCTATTCAGACCAAACCCTTGCCACCCTGACCTATTAAAAATAACTACATGCTTCAATTTAAAACATTCTAAAAGCAGCAGAGGTGGCAAGACAGTAAGGAGCTATCAGACTAAAAATCTAAGGAAAACTGGGAACTCAAGGGACCTAGGGAGAGCACCAAGTTTCTTCCCCATCGAGGCATCTGCCATAGTCAGTAAATCAGTGTTTGTTTTTATAGCCTCCTGAAGGGGAAAGAAGCAAGGCCCAAAATAGGAGATTTCATAGGAAACATCATCCATGTTAAGATGGTACCCCCCATCCCCACCAAAGAATGACATCCACAGAGTGAGTGTGAAGCAATTTCAACACATTTCTAGAGAGAAAAATCATACAGAGGACTTTTTTTTTTACCACGAGCTGGAAATCATTCAAAAAAAAACTCAAAAATTGCCACATATTTGAAATAAAAAACACATTTCAAGGGGGGAGGGTATAGCTCAGTGGTAGAGCACATGCGTAGCATGCACAAGGTTCTGGGTTCGATCCCCAGTACTGCCACTAAACAAACAAACAAATTACTCCCTCAAAGTTTTTTTTAAAAAAGCATTTCAAAATAATTACTGAGTCAAAGAACAAGATATATTAGGAAATAGAAAAATGTATATAAAATAGTAATAAAATATAAATATTAAAAATTGTGGGATGTAGCTGAAGTCAAGCTGAAAAATAAGTTTATATCTTTAAATATATTTCTTGGAAAAGAATATTTAAACAGATACCTCATAACGCAGTCTCACTGTGAAGAAAAGGAGTGGAAATGAAAATCATAACAAGATTGGTAAATAATATGAACTCTGAAAATACTAAGCATTGGCGAGAATGTAGAGTATAAGAAACTCTTGTAAAGGGGTGTAAAATTGTACAATCTCTTTAGAAAATAGATGGACGTTATCTATAAGTTTGAAGATATGCATACACTTTTAATACAGGACATACATCTCTGTTTGCCTGGAATAATCCCAGTTTACACCCATTTCCCTGGTGCCCTGTCAAGCTTAGCTTTTATCCCATACAAAAATGTCTTAGTTGGAACATTAAGTTATTGTTACCTTTCCTGTGTCCAAATTTTCCACCTAGCTATAAGTAAAGAAACTCATGACAGTGTGCCCAGCTGTGCATAAAAGAATATTCATAGCATTATTTTGTTTGCAAAAGCTCCAAGCTGGAAACAACCCAAATATCCAACAGTAATAGAAGAGATCAATATACTGTCATGTGTTTATACAATGAAATCATCCAGCAGTGACAATGAATGTACTAGTGCCGATTACACACACAGTCTGTATGGATATACCTTAGAAGCACACTGCTGAGTAGAAGAGGCAACAAACAAAAGAAAACGAACATACAGTATGATTCTACTCATATTAAGTTTAAAAACAGGGTGAAGCCATTATGGAGATTCCTCAAAATACTAACAAAAGACTTACCATATGATCCAGCAATCCCACTCCTGGGTGTATATCCAGAGGGAACTCTAATTCGAAAAGATATGTGCACCCTAATGTTCACAGCAGCACTGTTTACAATAGCCGAGACATGGAAACAACTTAAATGTTCATCAACAGATGACTGGATAAAGAAATTGTGGTATATTTATATAATGGAATACTACTCGGTCATAAAAAAGAATAAAATGATGCCATTTGCAGCAACATAGATGGACCTGGAGATCGTCATTTTAAGTGAATAAGCCAGAAAGAGACAGAAAAATACCATATGAAATTACTCATATGTGGAATCTAAAAAAAGGAAAAGAAAGAAGAGGACATAATGAGCTCATCTACAAAACAGAAACAGACTTGCAGACATAGTAAACAATCTTATGGTTACCAGGGGAAAGGGAGTAGAAAGGGATAAACTTGGGAGTTTGAGATTTACAAATGTTAATCACTAAATATAAAAATAGATAAAAACCAGATTTCTTCTGTATAGCACAGAGAACTATATTCAATATCTTATAATAATCTGTAATGAAAAAGAATATGAAAATGAATATGTGTATATATATGTATGACTGAGACGTTATGCTATACACCAGAAATTGACACATAACTGACTATACTTCAATTAAAAAAAAATAGGCAAAACTAAGCTATGTTGTTTTGGAATACATGTATAAATGGTAAGCCTGAAAGTAAAGTATGAAAATGATTCCCAAAAAGTGATACAGTTATTTATTTCTGGGGAGAAAGGCAGTGTTGTGATGGGAAAGGGGTTCTTGAGGGGGCCCTGGGGAGCAGCCTCCAGACAATTAAGGCTGTGGGGCAGAACATTCCAGGAAGCGGGAACAGCTAGTGCCAAGGCCTGTAGGCAGGACTGCGCTGGCAAACTGGGGGCATAACGATGTCCCTGGAGCCTAATGGGAGGGGATAAAGCCAGAGAGGCAGACGGTCAAGGTCTAGACGATGCAGGGCCCTGCAGGCCAGGATGACTGGTTTAGATTTTACTCCAGGGCAGAGACAGGGAGAGAGGCAGGTCTCTTATGGGAGCTCCAGGTGGGTACACCTCTGCCAGGCAAGGGGCAGGGTGACGAGAGAAAACCTGAGGATAGGGCACCTGAGCTGGACTCTGAAAAAAATAAAAAAGAGTCAAAAGCAGAGAAAAAGGGGTGGGGGTGGGGCCTGAGTCAGAACATGCACAACTCTGAACAGTGACTTATGACTGAAGTGTAACATGCAAGGAAGAGAATAAGCAAGTAGAGCTGAGCCTGTCAACTTGAGGCCACACGGAACCAAGGTTCAGGCCATTTCCAAACTTCCGCAGGCCCTGGGTCTCTAATTTGGAGGCTCTACCCTAAAGCACATTAAACATATTATCTTGTACCCATGCCCTATATTCATGTTTGCCTGTTTAAAAAGTTTTACATAATTTTTTATAACTTTCAGTTTATAAACAAAGAGATAGCAGAATACGTAACACAGCTGAAGCTGTGTGATAGATACAGAGAAATTCATTACCCCAGTCTCTCTTCTTTCACGCATATAGTAAAATCCTTATAATAAAACGTTAGTTAATTGAAAGAATGATTGTTTTTGCTATTGAGATTAAAATTTTATTATATTTATATATAAATTTTTGACTGGAGTTGAGCCATTAAATCCTATCTTGCAGACGTTTAATTAAACATTTAATGGAAAAAGGATTTTATTGGAGATAATTATCAGAGGCAGAGGATTACATTTTAAGTACCAAAAAAGTTACACTCATAGGATTTTATAACAATGCACCCCTTAGACTTTCAGATTTTTTTGACTGTCTTCCTAATGAATTCCTAATTTTTTAAGGGAGAAATCTGGATGTAAATCACTTAATGAGGAGACAATGCACAAGGTATAAAGACAAAAAATCTAGGGAAAAAAATGCTGCTTGCCTTTTTTTTCCCCTTTTTTCTTTTCTCTCTCTTTTATTTATATGCAGATTTAGAAAACTGACTGGCTGGCTACAGGCATGTCTGGATGTATTTCTTAAAATTAAAAGCATAAATTAAATTAAAAGAGCTAATGCATCAAATCATCCAAAGCGCAAGAGAAATCCACGTGGCACCTTAAGAATCTTCAGCATGTGGTACAGAATTTCTTAGGACAGAAGGGAGTTGGAAATGAAACATTCTCCAATTTAACAAGAATTTACTACCTCAGCAGCTCACAGGATGGTGAACTAAAAGATGTAACAGTGCTTCATGAAGATGGAACCTTTTTCCTTAAAGGTAACTGTATACAAAATAGGCTCTATGGGTCAGTTTCATCCCCTCAGTATCTTCAAATGTACAGACTGATAAAGGGACATAAGTGACTTGCTCTCCCTCCCCTAGGAAGTATCTTCTGTAAAAAATGAACGTGGAAATGAGAGAGCGTAAGTGCTTCTTGTGTTCCTAGCCCTGCTGCTGTAAAACCACAGGCTGTGCAGCTCACACAACACACCTGTGTTTCCTGCGGTCCCGGAGACTGGGAGTCCAAGACCCAAGTGCCAGCAGACTCAGTTTTTGTTCAGGGCTCTCCCCCGGCTTGCAGATGGCTACGTCTAGCAGTGTGCTCACATTACCTCTTCGTGTTCACACACACACACACACACACACACACAGTGCTCTGGTGTTTCTTCTCTTCTTATAAGGGCACTGAGCCCATCATGCAGGAACCACCCTGAATGAATGACTAAATCTAAACCTAATTATCTCTCAAAGGCCCCCACCTCCAGATACCATCACATTGGGGTTAGGGCTTCAACCTACAGATTTTGGAGGGACACACAAATTCAGTCCTTAACGTTGGATAATATCAGTTCCACAGTCTGGTCTGATAAATGCCTGCACTAAAGCCACACCAAATACCTAAGCCAGGGCTCTAAACCTCTGCTTTCAACCTAGTTGCCCATTTAAGTAACCATTCACTGCTCTGGGAAGGCTTGCACCAACCCAGCAGCTTTTGGGACTGAAGAGTGACCAGACTCTACTAACAATTCTTTCCCAGAAAGGACAATCTACAATGCCCCCACACAGATTAACACACTCCATCCAGAGAAATTAATAAACAATTACTTCACACTTTCTCCTCTCTCTTCTCAATATTCCAATACCTCCTGCTCCCTTCTTACTCTTTGCTGATTACCCTGTTTCCTATTTCACTAAGATGGGAGAAGCAATCTCTCGAATCGCCAGGATGGCGCAACATGACTCAACCTGCCCGCATCCCGGCTGGGGCACCCTGGCTTCCTTCCTGCACACGCTCCTGTCTAAGGCACCACGGTCCTGCTCCTCCTGACCCAGCAACCACACAGCCTGTCATCTCCTCCTTTTCTCACATCGTCAACTTTCCAACCTCATTCCCACCAGCATACAAACACACTGTAATTTTTCCCTTCCTAAAAAAAAACCAACCATACTTCAGTTTAAAAATAAATAAATAATTTAAAATAAAACCATTAACTCCACATTCCTCCACCACTTACCACCCTCTTTCCGAGAACCACCCTTTTACAACAAACTTCTTGAAAGTTCCCCATTTTCCAGTGTCTCTCCTTCCATTTTCTCTCGAGCCTTCTTAGATTTAGCTTTCACCCCTGCCACTCCATCCAAGTTCCTCTTGTCACCAATGACTTTCCTGACACCAATGACCAAATTCAATGGTCTCTCCTCCGTCCTCAACTTAGATGACCCATCAGCGGTGTCAGACACAGCTGATCACTGGCACCATCTTCTCCTACTCCCCTGTCCCCCCTCACAGTCTCCTTTATTAGTTCTCTATTAACTCCACCATCTCTAATATGAACACACCTCCAACATTCAGCATTCAGACATTTTCTCCTCTTATCCTCATTCTCTTCCTCAACTCACAGTCTTAGGGCTTTAAATACCATCTACTCACTGACAATTGCCACATTTTTATCTACAGCCTTTCCCTGAACTCCATATTCATATATCCCACTGCCTACGACACCCCTCCAACATGCACAAACTTGACATGACCAAAACTGAGACCCCAAGCTTGTTCCCAGACCTGCTCCCCCCTCAACTTTCCTCAACTCAGCAAATGGTAAAACTCTGCCTTCTAACTGCTCAGGACTAACCCTGTGGGTCATCCCTGAATGTTCACTTTCTCTCATAGAACACAACGAATCTCTCAGCAAATTCTGTTTCCTTTATCCTCAAAATAAATCCTGACCTGAAACTTACAAAGAAAGAACAGTAAAGCAAGTAAGGCATAATGTTAACCATTGGTGAATCTGGATGAAGTTTACACAGAATTTCTTATACTAGTCTTGAAAGTTTTCTGTAAACTTAAAATTATTTCAAAATAAAAAAGGTTAAAATAAAAGAGAAAGATTTAAGAGACATAACCACCAAATACAATGAATGAATACTGATTAGATTCTAACTAGAAATACAGATATAAAAGTCATGTCTGGGAAGACAGTTGGGGAAATGTGAATATGAACCATGCATTAGTTTGGTATGGTACTGGCATTCTGCTTATGTGAGAGAACATCCTTGTTTCCTGGATATTCATGCTGAAGCACAGTCTTGTGACGTCTGTAATTTACTTTGAAATGGTTCAGCAAAAAAAGACAAAGGCATCAGCAGAGCAAATATGTCAGAATGTTAAAGAATACATGGTTATTCACTAAATTTTCCTTTTTTATGTTTGAAATTCTTCAAAATTAAAAGTTCTTTTTTTTTTTTTTTTAAATCTAGAACTCTTCTTACTACTTCCACTACTACTACGCTGGTTCAAAGACATCAAGAACTTGTCCTGGAGGACTGCAGTAGCTCCTTCTCCATGCTCTCCCATGCCTGCTCCTAGCTCCCCACAATCCATTCTGAACACATCAGCCAGTGTGAACATGTCAGAATGTAAACCAGACCACATCGCTCCTGAATCAAAATCCTCCAATGGATTCCTTCTCAGAGTAAAACACCACAGTCTTTCCAAGGGTCTACAGGCCTCTTTCAATCTGGCCACCCCGTTACTTCACCTCCTCCCCCTCAACCCCAGACACCCCTCTCCTCACATCCGCCAGGAACATTCCTCCTCAGGATATTTGCAACTGCTGCTCCTCTGATCAAGAAGTTTCCTCCCCTCCTTCAGGTCTTGGATCAAATGCCATCTTCTCAGAAATGACTTCCTGACAACCGCTAAATATATCCACATACACTCCTGATATTTCAG
Organism: Vicugna pacos; assembly: GCF_048564905.1. NCBI lineage: Eukaryota > Metazoa > Chordata > Mammalia > Artiodactyla > Camelidae > Vicugna > Vicugna pacos. The sequence continues at coordinate 42,115,850 of NC_132991.1, read as the reverse complement.
CCTAGATTTCCTCCACATTACTTCAAGCCAACTGATACCGTATATATTTTACTTATTTGTCCATTGTCTCCTCCTTCAGTGAAATGACAACTATGTCCCAAGGACTGCTGGCATACAGTAGGCACTCAGAATATGTCTGGGAGATGCAAAAAATTTGGCAAGCAATCTCTACAAGATTGTTAGCCCTAAAATATATATTCACTCACTCTAAAAACATTTATTTGGCACCTTCTATTTGCAGGCACAGTCCCAGGTGGTGGGTATTCAAATAGGGGTAAGATGGCCCTTTGCCCTGAAGGAGTTTATAGGGTATCTGATCAAACAGAAGTAAGAGCAATGAATTCTTATTATTAATGCGGTACACAAGAGGGAACTGTGAGTTCTACTAAGAGAAAAAGAGAATGGCAGCATGATGCCTCCTTCATGGCGTAGGTGAGGCCACCCAGGTTATAATGACTTGCTTCCAGGTCAGCTCGTACTAGACACTAAGCACAGTGCCTGCCAAAACTAACTTCATCACTCAATAAATGCCCAGAGTTTGCTCACTGAAGGTGAAGAGACTCTTGATGGATGAGCAGATATTTGTCAAGTGGATAAGGCAGGGGAAAGAGGATCCTGTAGGAGTTGGGGTGACAGCATGTGCAAAGGCCAGGGGGCAGAAACAGGCATGGCTTCTCCACCTAGCAATACAAACCCAAGAGGAATGGATTTTTATAATCCTCATTAAACTCTTAAGAAAAGCTAAAATTTGTTCAAGAAATGAGTCCACAGAGAGGAGAGCCTTCTTTGCTTCAGAGGTAATTATAGTTCTGCTACCAATCATCATTAGTATGGTAACGGCTAACATTTATCAAAGTGCTTGCAAATTGTGAGTGTCTCATAAGTCCAAAATAACTCTCCAGGGCCTCACTTTAAATCTGAATGTTAAGTTTCAAGAAACCAAGGCAGTGTGAGTTGGTAAGTGATAAGATGCAGGCAGGCAGAACGGGCAACCTCGTCCCTGATGCCCACTGGGCCCTGTGTCCCCTGACTTCTTCGCCAAAATATAAGCCTCCTAGTTCCATCACAAGGCCCTTATCCTGCTGTTCCAGAAAAGTAAAGGACTGTGGTTTCAAATTACATGCCACTTTAAAAGTCAGAGAGCCAGAAAACCATGTTCTTACTCCAATTTCCAAGAAGTTTTTAAAGAAAGAGAAGAAAATGAAATTAAAATTATTATTATATATTATTATAAATAATTAAAGTATAATATATAAATAAGGCCTAGATAAAGTGCATGGTGGTACCCGGTAGCATGATGCACACTGGAATAAGTAGTATTTAACTAGGCAGGGGAATTCAATTCATTCTTGACAGCCTTTAACACAGAGAAGTTCTAACTAGAAGATCAAAAGTAATTACTTTTCTTGAGCTCGTACTATGTGTTATGTGCATATCCTAGGTGCTTCATAGAAATTATCTTATTTAACTGTTAAAACAACCCTGTCAGGTTTCTGAGTTTATTAGCCTTTTTATAGATCAGGAAACTGAGGGTTAGTGGGTGAAGTAAAGAGACACTGTCACTTATTCATCAAGGAAAGAGGTCCCAATTTTCCAACTAACATCTGATACAGAACCCAGGATGTAGTTAATTTTCAAAAATGGTTATTGAACCAAAAGTATTGAGAAGAGACAGAAACAAGAGCATTTAAATTCAAGAAGCAAGAGAAGCTTTCAGATTTCAGTTACACCACAGGTTTGGCCAGGATTCATTTAAATGAAGGGCTTAAACTCGTCAAAATTCAAGATAAAACAATATTTTATTTTGAATCGATCAAGTGTAAATGACACACAGGTTCATCTCCTATTTCAGAATCAGAATCAGTGTGAACTGAAATCAGTTCAAGTTGAACATGTTGCCACAAGTAAAATTAATTATGGGAGAGAAAAATCATAGATCAGAACTAACATCTGAATGAATAACGGAAGAAAAGATGAGTGTCCTTTGAAAAGAACAACTTCGTGGGAAATTCTAAATCTGGCAACTTCTTGAGGTCTGTGGGGTCTATCAACCTGTGTGCTACAGGTGCAGATTTAAGCCTCCCATACCTTATTTCACAACACAGGGCATGTAGCAAGATTCCCATTCGCTGAGAATTTCTTACTTGGTTTCTACTGTTCTGAAACAGTATCCCAATCTTTCGATCATTGGGTTGGACCTGATATAAGCCGGAATGCACTTCCACAATGCCTACCCCCTCCAGCCCCTCACCTGTTCCGGTCCCCACTCTGCCACTCACAGAGAAGAAATGGGGACCTAAAAATAAGATCACTGATGGCTGTTGCTGAAAGCTGGTTCCCACTAACAAGGAGCACCAAATAAGGTCCAGAATAAGTAAGGAATCTGCACACTGAGTGATTCTCCCAGCACCCAGAACAATAATAACCGCAGTGAGGCTTAGCAGTACATGCTCCGCTGTACAAAGGTCTGGCAGGATCCCATCACAAGGCGGTCACGTGTTATTCCACAGATATCACCAAACATTGTGCCTCTCTATCCAAAGATAAAAATTCCATAAGTAAAACTCAACATTTTAAGTATTTTAATATTAATTCTGGCACTCAAGTCCATCATAAAGTACATTCACAAGAAGCTCTCTATATTGACCAATTTTTAGATTTGTTTATCTCAAATCTAGTTTGCTATCTCACAAATATTCACATTATGATATGAAGACTCAGCCCCGTGTTCAGGGAGAGCTCCACACACCTGTAGCCCTTTTCTAAATGGTGCCTGGTTCCCCTCCTAAACTCCGAGTATCAGAGAACAGCAATTTTGTCTTTTTTACTCTTAAATCCCTCACCACCTAGCCTCTGCCACAGAAAGCCTTTGTAACCATTTGGGAAACGGAAGTGAATTAAGTCCTGTGGGTGCATGATTTTTTCTGGATTTTCTGGAACATCTTGATTTCAAATATTCACTTGTCCCCAGAAGCATACAAGCAGGCTCATGCATTCCTGACTGCATGCTCTAGTTTGTTTTCTGTTTTTAATGTTGGACCTTGACTGCAGAGTGCTGAGTTAATGACACACTACCAGCTATCACGGGGCCCCTGCCCTGATTTTTTTCCTGTACAACATGACACAGTTGGTATAGCCAATAGTGAGGTGATCATTTAGCTTGGTTTCCTTTTCTTTTCCCTTGAATGTTTAATTTTTGCATGCTTGTGGTGGCAAAAAGGAGAAAGAAAGAAAAAAAAAAGAGGTCACTATACCAATTCTATGCACTATATTATCCTCTTCAGAGGACAAAGTAAAGGCCAGAAGGCAGACCCCACAGGGAACACAGGAAGACCTGCTCAAAATCATCTTTATTACATATCTACCAATAAGACATTAGTGTTCAACAAGCAAGTTCATTTTTCCAACAAAAATAAATAAATAAAAGGGTTCAAATTCAGTCATACATTGGTGGAAGGTGCTGATAATAAAAACCAGTTCTATTCTTAAATGAGCCAAGCACTTAGCAAACATAGGATTTTTGTGACAGGCAAAGTGAGGATGTTTTAGAGAAAGGCCAGGAGGACCTGCACCCCAATGTTCATAGCATCACTACTGGCAACTGCTCTGAGACGATATAAATACTTTCGTTTATTCAAGTCATGACAGCCCCACAGACACAGCCAGCAGCTCAACTTGCATTTAAAATGAAAATAATGGGCTTTAATTGCTTTTAGCTAAGTACCTAATCTCATAGACAGCTCATTATGAGTTTATATTCGGGGAGGCCTACAAATAAATCTCAAAGACCTGCTTCCCCATGAGTCCCTTGGAATTGACTCACATTTTCCCAAAAGGGACATGGCTGGACCTCCTGCTGCTCCGTTCCAAGTGCTGACCCTCCCCATCACCACCATCTCACACACAGACACATTCACCCCTTACGATACCAGGTGCTATATGCAAACATCAGGAGTCGCGTGCCATGTCCCAACTTTTAAGACAAATATCTCCAAATTAGTAATGACTAAGGATTATTTTAAACCTCCTGTCTGCCCCTTGCCAAGGAATGTGGACACCATGAGCGAATCACAGAAGGGCGAAGAGCCAAGAAGAAGGCATGTGTCCCTGTAACAGGGGGAGGTGGGAGGTGAATGCAAAGAGGAAGGGAGGCAGGGAGGACAAAAGAGAAGGAGAAAAAGAGAGGACAAACCAGACTGGATTCCCAATAGAAAGCAACTAAGACCTTCCTTCTCAACAACTAAAATATAGCTCTTTTTTAAATTGTCTGTTTTTTAGTTGAAGTATAGTTGATTTACAATGTTTCAGGTGTACAGTAGAGTGATTCAGTTCTACATATGTGTGTGTGTGTGTGTGTATCTATATATAATCTTTTTTCAGATTCTTTTCCATTGTAAGTTATTACAAGATACTGAATATAGTCCCCTGTGCTATACAGTAGGTCATAGTTGTTTATCTATTTCATATATAGTAGTGTGTATCTGCTAATCCCAAATTCCTAATTTGTCCCTCCCCTCCCCATTCCCCTTTGCTAACCACAGTTTGTTTTCTATGTCTGTGAGTCTGTTTCTGTTCTGTAAATAAGTTCATTTATATCATTTTTTTAGATACCACATGTAAGTGATATCGTATGTTATTTGTCTTTGACTGACATACTTAGTATGGTAATCTCTAGGTCCATCTATGTTGCTGCAAATAGCATTATTTCATTATTTTTTATGGCTGAGTAGTAGTCTATTATAAAATATATCACAGCTTCTTTATCCAGTCATCTGTCGATGGACATTTAGCTTCCATGTCTTGGCTATTGTAAATAGTGCTGCTATGAACACTGGAATGCATGTATCTTTTTGAATTGGAGTTTTCGTCTTTTCTGGTAAAATACAGTTCTCTTGAAGGCAAATTAAGATACAAGACCCAGAAAACCCCATGACTTGGGCAATAAGGAAAGGTCCTAGAAAGGAGTCACATTACTTAAGTATTACAACTCACAGCTCCTAACCTAAGGTATTGAACGACTTTACTAATAACAGAATCAGCTGCCCCGGTGAGTCCCACAAAATTAGAAACTATTGCTCACTCAACTCTGCAACCCCCTTGAAAGGGAACCAGACACTGAGAGATACACGTCGTACATATACCCTGTCATCTAATCCCCAGAATGATCCCATAAATAGGAGCTATTTCCCCTCTACAGAAGAAGTTTCTGGGAAAGTTAAATTACTAAGAGTAACAGAGCTTGAGCCAGGTACATCTGATTTCCATCCTCAAGTGTGTTCAAGATCCATTGCACCCTTAACCCTCTCACCTGCAGTTAGGAGGAAAACAACAAATATTATTTAACATTTAACAGCAAACTCCTGTCCCCAGAAGCCATGCTGTCCTCCTAAGGCTGCTTGGACTGTCCTGGCCCAGCAAAGGGGGCTGTCAGCACCGCGGGGTTCCAGCTTTGTTCCTCCCTCCCTCCTGGAGCAGACAAGCTGTGTCCTCCTCAGAATCTCCTGGGCAGATTTTAAATCTCTGTGGTTCAAAGACATTCACTGCGTGTTCTGACATTTCTCATGTGGTGCTTCAAAAGCAGTGCCTCTAGAGGCACAGCGGGCGCGGCTCCCTGCTGAAGTAGGACACCTCTTCTAACCCACTTCTGTCACACCACGACTCGGCAGCCAGCGAGGGCTCTGACGCTCTCGACTCAGATGGGTTTTGGATCCTTTTTGTGCATGTCAGTAAACCCCAGGTTGATAGCCCTGTGAACCCACATGGATTCTGTCTCCTCAGGGCACCACAGGATGAAAGAGTTTTGATTTAAATTGAGAAACTGCTCCCCTTGCATCTCCTTGGATTTTTCCTCCCCAGATGACAAACACCAGAGCCACCTTTGCGAGGTAATGTGCCCACGGCCAGGGCATGAATGTGACAGTCATCTCTCAGTAACTGTGGAGGACTGGTTACAGGAGCCCCATGGATACCAACATCCTTGGATGCTCAAGTCCCTTTTACAAAATGGCATAGCCAGTCTGTCCTCCATATCTGCAGGTTCCATATTTGCAGGTTCCATATCTGCGGATACAGAAGGCTGACTGTACTAGCTATTTGTTGCTGCTCTTGTTTCACCAATTTGACTAACAATTTGATGATGCTGAAGGAGGCTAACGTTCACCAGCCTCTTACTATGTGCAAGACACCTCTCTAAACACTTGTATATGTTCATTCATTTAGTCCTCACAACGGCCCAATGAGGCAGGCACTATTGTTATGCCCATTTTACAAACAAACTGAAGCTAAGGGTGGCCAAACAACTCTCCCAAACATCCCACATACTTCTTTTTATTAGAGAGAAGACTCACTCAGGCTACCTGGCTCCAGAGCTCACTACCCTACATCACAGTCCTCTTGTAAGGCTTACTGTGAAACCATGAATGTATTCCAGTGTTATGTGAGCAAAACAAGGATTTCGTATTTGCTTACACGAGATTTCATCCACCAGAAACACCAGGTGAATGCAGATGACTGCAATAGGGTTGACCTGAGCAGTGCAGGAATACACAAAACACACACATAGCACACACACCCCTGAAACATCTCCAAGCTGCCTCGTTTCACATGTGTTATGAAATAACCCCACCTACGTTACAACTTTCCCTCCTCCAGTTTCATATTGTCCTCCTTCCACCAGCTCAGGGCAGCCTGAGCTGTAACCCTTCCAATATTGTTACATGCACTGACTTGTGTTCCCCCCAAATTTATATACTGAAGCCCTCACCCTCAACGTGACTGTGTTTGGAAATAGGGCCTAATTTAAAGAAGCAATTAAGGTTAAATGAGGCTGTAAGAGTGGGGTCTTATTCCAGTATGACTGGTGTCCTTCTCAGAAGAGGAAGGGACACCAGGGATGAACGCACACAGAGGAAAGACCCTGTGAGGACAGCAGGGGGGAAGGCAGCCGTAAGCAAGCCAAGGGAGGGAGGCCCCCGGGGAAGCCAATCTGTAACATCCTGACCTGGGACTCTAGCCTCCACAACGGGAAGAAGTGACATCACTGTCGTGCATGCCACCCAGTCTGTGGTATTCTGCCGTGGCAGCCCTAGCAGACTGATAGACCGACATCCACTTCCAAGCAAACTGCAGGTCTTTTTCAAGGTAAAGTGTTATTTATTTTAGACTTTATGTATTTCTTAACCATTTAACATGGGTAAAACTGTGCTACTATTTATTTTTATTAGATTTCTATCTTTTAATGTGTCACTGATGATGTTTTGTTGTGCCCCTGACTCATTTTTCTCATACATCTTGTACTGTGTTGTTATGTTTTGTGGTGCGATTTTGCATAGCGTGGCAATTTTTTAGGAATGCATATATCATGTTATAGCACAAGTGACTGGACTGCCACGCAGGGGTCAATGACTGATAGATCCTGAAGCTAAAGCATCAAACATAATGTCTCTGCAGCCTCCTTCAGGCACTCTAAGGAGGCAGGTTCTATTAAAAAAATCTCAAGATGTGCAGGAACCAAGCTCAAATACATAGCATGTGTGTGTATTTGTGTGGTGGGCACATCTATGGAATACTATACCATATAAAGAGTAACATATTTATTCTGGCTGTTAGGTATTAAAGTGTTTTTTCACCAATTTTTAAATAAATGTTATGCATACACTTATATGTCCTCTATAGTCAAAGTTGGTTGCAACGATTTTCATGATTCTGCTCTAAATTAAAAGTAAATAAGTTTTCAAATAGACTAAACAAGAAGAAATAGCATACAGATTCAAAAATGGCAGTCAAGAATTAAATGAGAACTTTAGGCCTTAATAAATCAGTCACTCCATATACATCTGTCCTTTTCATCACTATCCAACTCTATGTTGAATAAAATTACTGGAAAAGTTACAGAGCCTGGAGAAATTTAGGATTTAAAGAAAACTGACCCACAGTACCAAAGATGCAGCCAACTCAGCCCAAGTATGACCTCTCTGATATTTTTAGTAAAGATCTGTTTTCCTTAATTAGCTAGTACACATGAATTAGAGGCCTAGCCAGATGCCATCAAGGAATGTGAGAGGCTTGATCTAAATGGAAAACCTGAGTTCACTTTCCACAGATGGTAGGTGTGGAATAGAAAGAAGTAGAAAGGTTTCAAAAGCTTACTCATGGCAAAGGAGTAGACTGTGCACAGTTCAGCTCATCAATTTTCAGAATTTCTGTAGTGAAAGTGATACTGTCTTGAGAATACTAACAACTTCAAAGAGGGTCTGCTTGAGCTAAAGAAACTGCACAGCATATACTAGAGACGGGCATAATAATTATAGAACCATTTTCATGCTTCTATTATATGACGACACTGAGCAATGGGTGATTGTGCTTGGTGCTGTAAGATCATGTTCTTTTTCAGACAGAACTGCTCCTAGTATTATAGTCTTCAAGCAGGATTTAGCAAACTATGGCTGGCTAGCCATACCCAGCCTGCCATCTGTTTCTGTATAGCCTATGAGTTAAGAATAGTTTTTTACCATTCTCTGACATAAATCTTAGCAATGTTCTCCTAGGGCAGCGTACCCAGGCAATAGAAATGAAAGCAAAAATAAACAAATGGGACCTAATTAAACTTACAAGGTTTTGCACAGCAAAGGAAACTATAAAAACAAAAAGACATCCTACAGAGTGGGAAAAAATATTTGCAAATGATGCAACTGACAATGGCTTAATCTCCTGGATATACAAACAGCTCATACAACTTAGTAACAACAACAAAAAAAATCAAACAACCCAATCCAAAAATGGGCAGAAGACCTAAACTAGTAATTCTCCAATGAAGACATACAAATGGTCAATATGCAGCACATGAAAAAAATGCTCTATATCACTTATTATCAGAGAAATGCAAATCAAAACTACAATGAGGTATCACCTCACACCACTCAGAATGGCCATCATTCAAAAGTCCACAAACAATAAATACTGGAGAGGGTTTAGAGAAAAAGGAACCCTCCTACACTGTTGGTGGGAATGTAGTTTGTTGCAGCCATTATGGAAAATAGTATGGAAATTCCTCAAAAAACTAAAAATAGACTTCCCATATGATCCAGTAATCCCACTCCTGGGCATATACCTGGAGGGAACTCTGATTCAAAAAGATACATGCACCTCATGTTCACAGCAGCATTATTTACAATAGCCAGGACATGGAAACAACCTAAATGTCCACCAACAGATGACTGGATAAAGAAGCTGTGGTATATTTATATAATGAAATACTACTCGGCCATAAAAAAAGAATGAAATAATGCCATTTGCTACAACATGGATGGACCTGGAGAATGTCATTCTAAGTGAAGTAAGCCAGAAAGAGAAAGAAAAATATCATATGATATCACTTACATGTGGAATCTTAAAAAAAAAAAACTTATTTACAAGACAGAAACAGACTCACAGACATAAAAAAAAACTTATGGTTACCAGCGGGGAATGGTAGTGGGAAGGGATAAATTGAGAGCTCAAGATTTGCAGATACTAACTATTATATATATAAAATAGATAAACAAGTTTCTACTGTACAGCCCAGGGAATTATATTCAATATCTTTCAATAACCCATAATGAAAAAGAATATGAAAACAAATATATGTATATACATGTATGACTGAAACATTATGCTGTACACCAGAAATTGACGTACTGTAAACTGACTATAATTCAATAAAAATAAATACTTTTAAAAAGAAAAAAATTTTAAAGAACAGTTTTTATAGTTTTAAATGACTGAAAAAAATTCTTTAAGAATAATGCCTCATGACACATGAAAATGATAAATTCAAATTTCAGTACCCATAAATAAGGTTTTATTGGAACCCAACCATGCATATTTGCTTTGTCTCTGGCTGTTTTTGTGAGACAATAGCTGAGTTGTAAAACTGTGACAAGATTCACATGATTGAAAATATTTACTTTCTAGTCATTTATAGGAAAAGTTTGGCTGCCCCCTGCTCCAAAATTAAAGCTGACAAGCCATGGATTTAAAACCATTTAAAATAGTCAAGAATAGTCTTGAACACCAAGGCATTCACGTCTCAACTAAATTTGAATAACTAGACGTATTTAAGTATGCACTTTAAAAGTTGTTCATCAGTCCAAGGACTGTCGTGTACTAAAGGGAAATAACCACCATCACAACAGTAACAAAACGACTCAGCCCTGTACCTTTCAAGCTCTAAGTGGTTGTCCTTCAATTTTATGATTAACTTTTTTCCAGACTCATGATCAGCATCAACACATTGTCAATCAAGTATCACAGTACTAAAAAAAATGAAGACGCCATTTCTCTAGAAGATAATACTTTCTTATTCTCTTTCTTATTCCCTTCAAACACTACATTGATCTTCAGAGAAACTTTGGTAGTATGAAATCTATAAATGATGCTCATGTCATGATCTATTGGAAAAAATAATCAAAGCTGAATTTTCTCTTTGGGAAAATTTTGTCCATCAGCAGAATAGAATACACGGACGATTCTAACAATTCACAATAATTCAGTTGGCTTTTTTGCAAACAGATGGCGGGGGTATGAAAACTTGTTGACTATATTCACCACACAGTTTCCTCCGATCAAAGAGTGATCTGAAATAAAGGGATTTAAGACTCAAATTGTTGTTTCCTGTACAGAAAGTTTCCTGTTCCCTCCACCTCCCATCAATTATTAGGCTCCACTTTCTTACTGAGGTCACAAGACAGTATTGCTGACTTGTCCAAGTAAAACAGCTACCAAATAAAAACAGTGACCAAGTGATGGCAGTCAGGCAGCTGGTTAAGCCTCTCATTCTTCATTGCTGAGTTATCATTACTTCAGTGGAATCACAAATTAAGAAGATCACGGCAGGACTACTTTGCAGAAATAAAGTCACAGTTTCAAAAGATTCGCAGAGTGGGTCAATCTGCTGCCTCTGAACAGAAGCATCCAAATATGGCAGCATTTGGGGGTAGTTTTAATCAGCATCAACTCTAAAATGGAATTCCTAAAGAAAAACAATCTTGGGCCCTCATCTTACAAGACTCCATATAGAGCAAACTGCAATCCAAGCAAATTACAGTTGACCCATAAACAACACAGATTTGAACTGCGTGGGTCCACTTATACGCAGAGTTTTTCAACAGCAAATACTAAATACCACACAATCCGAGGTTGGTTGAATCTGCAAATTCAGAACCATGGATGCAGAAGAACCAGACACAAAGGGCCAAGTGGAAAATTACATGAGGATTTCCGACTGCTCGGAGGGTCAGCGACCCTCACCCCTGCCCTGTGCAAGGGTCAGCTGTAAGACCAATCTGTGAAGTATAAACATTCCTTGCATATATTTTCAGGTTGTCATTCGGGAGATTTATGTGCCCAGTCATCTGGAAACCAATTAAACTAAAGTCATATATAATAGGTACTCCCAGGTGTGTGCTATTAAACATACTGCACAGTATTCAAAAGTGAGGAGCACAGGTCCTCACAATGAGAGAGAAGCCATTTATTCTGAAAACTTATCTCTGCCCCTTCCTATTTCATTCTACAGATATTATTAAAAATATTATTTATTTTTATATTATCTTAATACAGCTGTCAGAGGAGGAAGGCAAAACTTCAGTAACCTCAAACCATGATCCCCCAGCTGAATGGCTCCCACTTAGAACCAGTTTCTCCTTAAATGTCTCACATGATAATCTCATTTTTCTAAATCCTCCACTCCCTCTTGAAAACCTCTATTTCAGTTGCCAATAAGGATTTAAGTGCTTCTGGAAGAAATATTTGTTAAAACTGACACAGCTGTTGATGACTGACATCAAGCATGAAGAAAAAAAGTCACATCAATGTTTCAACACATCACTTGCTGAACAACTTCCACTCGGTCCATCTGTATCAAATGGGTGTGCCAAAAATTGGACATGCCCGCAGATGGTTAACTGCACTGTTTGGCATGCACATTGGTGCTGTTCCACATTGCTGAAAGACAAAATACAACTTCCCTGAAGGGATTCTATATCTTCTAAAATAATAACTTATATAACAGGAAAACCACAGAGCCTTTACATTTGGGCCCTAGATCTATAAGCCCCAAATTATGCTGTCTTGCTTTTTAATTTGATTTTTAGTATTTTTTAAACAGCTGTCATCTCTTTTCAGAGATTAATGCTTCTTAACCAGGGATGTATGTCATAAGTACTCAGGTATTTCTTCCAAGACATACAAGTCCAGAACCCACTTGGGTCACCACACTGAATGACACATCCTGGGGGCAGGGCCTAAGCAGGTACAATAATGAAATAATGCCATCTGCAGCAACATGGATGGACCTAGAGATCATCATGCTACGTGAAGTCAGTCAGACAAAGACAAATATCATATAATATCACTTATATGTGGAATCTAAAAAAGGGACACAAATGAACTTACTTACAAAATAGAAACAGACTCACAGACACAGAAAACAAACTTATGGTTACCAAACGGGAAAGGGGTGGGGTGGCTAAATTAGGTGTTTGGTATTAGCAGATACAAATACTATATACAAAGTAGATCAACAACAAGGTCCTATATATAGCACAGGGAACTATATTCAATATCTTGTAACAACTTATAATGAAAAAGAATGTATATATGTATAGCTGAATCACTATGCTGTACACCAGAAACTAATACAACATTGTAAGTCAACCACAACGCAATTTTCTAAAAAAGCACACCAGGTGATTGTGACGTGCATCCCTAGTTAAGAACAACTTTTCCAGATCACTTTTTATATTGACCAGCAAATAACCAAGACATACACATGTGCACACATAGATCAATATAATTCTGCTTTACTCCTCCTGGTGTTATCTAAATGTTCTCCTTTGCCATCCCGTTCTTTCCTCTGAATTCCAAATCTTTGAAATTGTCCCATAGTTCGGTAATTTTCTCAGACAGATTTTAGGCCAAACAGTGTATCTATTAGGCACTCTTCATTTGAGGGGGGCAGGATGCCAACCTAGAGCAGCAGATCCTTCCAAAACAATGCCATCTTAACACACAGTCATTTAACAAATACTTACTCGGCAGAGTCTCTGTGCTATGATAAAGGCTGAGAAGACTGTAAGAAAAACAAGATGGATTCTTGTGCCCTCAAGGAGCACGTGTGATACAATTAGGGCGAAAATACTTAGACAAGCTAAGAAAAGTTAAATAACCACATAAGAAATCATGTCGATTCTGTATTAAATGAACAATACTTACAATAAAAACAGAATTCAGAAGCAAGCTCACTCCAGACCCAACCATCATGACACATTTCTGAGGGGCTGTGGTTTGAAAAATGGGTAGGAGATAAAACAGAGAGGGCAGAGGAATATAGGTGTTCCACACCAGGAACACAGCACCAACCAAGGCAGAAGTGAACACGGTAAAGACAGTGAAAAGACAGCCCTCTGGGAGGAAGGGGGTCATTTGGGTAACTGACACCAACAGATGAAAGCCAGACTCCAGCTTTCAGGCTAAGGAGTCTAATATTTATCCTACGGTTGTAGAAAAATCATTCAGTTTTAAGCAACAGATTAGGGAGACAGTAGTATTTCAGGAAAACGTATTCTTTTGTAGCAAACAAAAAAAATCTATGAGAATGAGATAAACGAAGACCTACGACAGCAATTAGGACTAGGGCCGTAGCAGTTGGCTTTACAAAGAACTAATGGAAGTCAGTGGCTGATTGGGATGAGTTTCCAGACTTAACAGAAGAAGACAAACAGTAGGAGAAAAGAGGGAGTCCAGAGTGGAAGCAAATCAGAGTTGCCAGTTGGAGACAAGAGAACAACGCCTCAGAAGAAACCTCTGCACTGGACACATGGCTTTGGAAGGAGTTGGTGAGAGGACAGAACTTCTACACAGAGGGTGGAAGGCAGACTGAGGAAAATAAAGGTTGAAGACTGAAGCTGGAGAAGTAGCCCACTTAACAACCCAGGGAAAATGCAGAGTAAATGATGCAAACACAGCTCTCAGAAAGGCATGAGTAAAAGCTGGTGGCAACTCAGAAGCCAAGGAAAAAGAAGAGTTTCAAAACAAAGTGCATCAACACAGTCTTCTGACTCAGAGAGGTCAAGGCCACCGGTATGGCCTCAGTTCTAGTCCCAGCAACGCCTTGTGTGCTACATGCACTAACCCACATAACCTGATCCTTCTCTGTTAATCTTTATTGACTGTCCATACCAATCATGTAGCACCCATATATGTTTTATTTTTTAGTATCTATCACTGACCCACACATATTCAGATATTATGTGCAATCCCCTTGATGCTATCCTACTGAACTTCCTGCGGGAAGAGACCACAATGGATACTCGAGGCACTCCCCACCCCACACTGTCCTTCACATCACCATGCCTCTAACGATCATTTAGAAACAGTTTTAACGGATTGTAACTATGACCATCCTGGTGATTGTGGTATGCAGAGAAAGACCAGTTGAGTTCAGGGAAAAGACACAAACACTGGTAGAGTGTTGAGCCTTACTGTTCAAAGTGTGGTCAATGGACCAGTGGCATCACCTGCGAACTTGTTAAAAATGAATTTCGGCTGCTATCCAGACTGACTGCACCAGAATCTGCATTTTAACAAAGTCCAGGTAACTGATTTCTATGCATTCCAGTAAAGAAACTGGTGTGGACTCGGTATAGTATAGAAAGGAATAGCACTGAGTTACGAAAGAAATTAACTGGAGGAGGGGAAGACAGCCATGTGAGTTTCAGCACGTGGGCACGTGCCTAGACCCAACGTCAGCCCTGCTCAGACCTGCGTGCAGCCCAGCGGTGGAGCTCCAGGCATTTTGCATACGTGGCATGGCCAGGCCAGAAAGCAATTCTGGCTTTTGATCAGGAGCCCAGATGCATAAATTCTTCCATAAACTGCCACTAAGTTCAATTATAGGAAGGGCTTTGCAGATTCTATCTGCTAGGATGTTTTTCCAGGTTTTATAAATATTCTGACCTCCTGAAGACTCTGTGTATGCTCCCCATATTTATCCAGCCCTAGAATTTATGATAGTATTCCACCTCACATTCATTTCTCCTATAAAATGAGGTTTCCCTCTAAGCTTTAGATTGGAATGGCTAAAATACTTTTCCAGCAGAACTGAAAGTTAAACCTGAAAATGCAACTTTAACCCCAAGTGGAAAGAGCTACACTGACAGCATTATTATTTAAGTGACCAGTGTCAGAGAAAAGATCCCAAAGGAAAGAACTGTTAGACAAAGGCACAGTCATATCTCAAAGGATGAAGACGAGGGAGAGCAACCAGTCTCGAGGTAGAATCTTCCCTTTGCTGGGGATGTGCTCAATGCTTCAATATTTCTTTCTTTAACCTTCCCACAGATAAGTGTATTGAGTATCACTACTCCAAAATATCACTGTGCTAAGGAGTTCTCTGGGGGTCTTTTATTATTTTTAACAGCTTTATTGACATATAATTTACACACCATAAAATTTGCACTTCAAAAATGGAAGAGACTTTCATTCCATCCTCTACTTTAAGCAATGCTTCATTAAACTCACCTAGGAATATATTATAGCCATTTCTTAAAACTCCAGGAAGACAGGACATCTTCATGACCCTCTGATAATACATCCTAGTATCTCAGGTTTTATCAGTGGAAAGAACATCTTGACAAAGTCACTTCTATTAAAACACAAACTATAAAAGTAATGGCTTCTCATGCCGTATTTCAAAGCTGGCTGACTGAAAATACCACTGTAGGCCTTTGTAATCTGCCTGCTGTGTTGGATGTCCATTAGGAAGCAAACGTCATTACTGCACCCAAAGCGGCAATCACAAACTCTGACAAACTACTATTCCCTCAATTTTTCATGGCTACTTTTTCCCACTAGACAGCATGCTTTTGGCGGGTTGCTGGAGCCTGCCCAGAGCAGTTACTACTCACCTCCAGGATGGTATGAGTGCTTGGGCAGGTTTTTCTTTCAAAATGAGAAATAGCAACTTACATGCTCTCGCAGAACCTCTTCAGCGTGCTTGGCTTCTCCTGGTTGCGTCTCTGTCGAAACCAGCGTTGAATGCTGCGAACATCCCAGTCCAGCTGCTTGGAGAGGCCCTCCAATCTCTTTTCATCAGGATGCTACGAAACAAGTTACCAGGAAAATCAGTTTCATCTTCACCGTAAACAGATCTGCCCTTTGCTACATTTGAGATATTTGTTTTTTCTGTATTTTCTATCTGCTACTGAGATGTCTGTATTCACCACTGAGGACCGAGGCCTTTCAATAGCAGCATGGACAAAGATAACCACCAGAACAAGAAAAGTTATTCATTATGAAACAACATTGAAAAATAGGAATCTCAATCTAATGCTTGTGCTTCTTACCAGCACAAAGATTCAATGGAGCGGCCGACCGACTGAATTAGCTCCAGCAGCATTCGAGGAGAGGAGATGGTGAAGGTGAATTTGCAAAGAGACATATCGTTCAGATATTTCACTTTCTCAGGAAAAAAGGCTATACACAATTATCACATTATCAGGATAATGTAGGACAGAATAATCCCAAAAGACTTCACTTTAGCCTAAGGTACCAATTCTACTTACAAAACACATTTTCTCTTTCTTCCTCTTCAACCTACCCCCTCCTCTGTTCTTCACACATTCCTCTTCCATATCTTCCTTGGTCGTCCTTTTGACCAGATCCCCATCAAACCGTTAACAATGACTATGCATTACTTGAAGATGCAAACTCAGTGAGGTGGATGGAGACCCTATTTACGCTTGCCATATGAAGATGTGACTCTGTCTCTCATTTCTCTAACGTTAGGAGATGACAGATACAGGTTCAATTCCTTGTTCCTGTGAATTCTAGGCCTCAGTTTCCTTACCTCTTCAAAAGAAGGTTATTTACACACCTAAGTGGGATTATGGTGAGGACCAATTAAAAAAAAAAGTACGCAGAACTCAGTAAACGTTAGTTCTCCCCTTTCCTGCCCCTCCCCTCTCCTCAGTGTCTTAGAGAGCATCCTGCCAACAATTACATGAGGGTGATCTGCCATGACAAAACTAAACTGAGTTAGTTCTATTACTTTATTTACTCTACCTTTGCTTTAAGATTAAGGAGATGTTAATCATCAGAGGACATAACCAAAAATGGGGAAGAAGGGAAGGCAGGCTGGCCAGCTTTCAAGTTATAGGAGTAGAATGTACATATGACACCTTTTTAAAGCTTCTCAAGGAATTCAAGGTGTCAGACACACAAGAAACACAGCAAA
This sequence comes from Vicugna pacos, assembly GCF_048564905.1. Classification (NCBI taxonomy): domain Eukaryota; kingdom Metazoa; phylum Chordata; class Mammalia; order Artiodactyla; family Camelidae; genus Vicugna; species Vicugna pacos. Next base: position 42,098,578 of record NC_132991.1, on the reverse strand, counting down.
TGGCCTTCGTGTTATGACTAAGGTTATAAAGTCTGCTGAGCTTGCGTCTGTAAAAGTTATTTGCTAACTTTCAGCAAGGCGTGTACTTTGAGGTGTTTTTCTTAGTAGTCAGGACGCCATCTACACTCTCCTTCCCTGTCTCTCAAATAAAAATATGGGGGAGAGAAAATGCACTGCATACACCTTGGCTATCCCATTTTCTTAGAGGAATTCATTTTTAATTTTCATTTCTTTTCTAAGTCTACTGAATAGGTAAGACATTCACATGGTTCACAAAATAAAAATTATCCAAAATCTCACCTTCCCATTTTGTTCCTCCTCTCTCAGTTCCTACTCTCCCCTCCCTATAAGGTAATGGGTTACTCAATCAGTTTCCTTCCAGAGTTATTTTATGAAAATATAAGCAAATTTGAGTATGCATCCATATAAACCCCCTCACCCCTGTCATAAAAATGGCTGTATTATTCTGGACTTTCGGTTTTTCACTTTACAATGTATCTTGGAATATTTCTATATCAAAGTATAGGCAACGCCCCTCTCTTTTGTAGAACTATAAGGACATGCCGTAATTTATTTATTCACTCCACTATTAATGGGCACTTCGACAGCTTCTGAACTTCCACTACTATAAACAATGGTGCAATAAATAATATTGTCATGGGTCATTTTACACACACATATATAAATTCCTGTAAGTGAATACTGAAGACAAAAGAGTCCATACATTTCCACATTTTTAGATACTAAAAAATTGCTGTCACTAATGACTTTATCAATTTATACTTTCACAAGCAAGAGAGTCCCTCTCTCAAAGCCTCAGCAGCAGAGTATGTTAAGGACTTTTTGATCCTTTTTCCAGTTTGATATATAAAAAAAGTAGTATATCTCAGTATATTTTTTATTTGATTTCTCTTTTTAATGAGAGAAGGATATTTTCATGTGTTTTAAAAACCATCTATTTCCTTCTTAGAATAGTCTTCTCAAATCTACTGTGCATGTTTTCACGGATTTGCAGGTATTTTCTTTATTGATCTGTAAAATTTCTTCATTTGTTAGGATGATTTAACCTGTGTCTGTACCATAGGTTGCACGGTATGTACTCATGTGTCATTGGTGTTTTAGAATTAGCTTATGGTGGTTTTTACTTGTGTTTTTTACTTGCAGAAAAATTTTAAATCATGCTTGAATTTATCAGTCTTTCCTGCTATAGCTTCTGAATTTCAGGTCATAATTAGAAAAGGCCTCCCTACTCCAAATGTTCAAAAAATTCTCCTCCATTTACGTTTTGATTCTAATACATTTATAGTTTTAATTTTTATATTCACTCTTTCGTGCAGTTGGAATACATCCTGACATATAGTGGGAGGTATCTAACTTTAATTCCTTCCACATGGCTGCCCAAACAGCCCAATACCATCATCCATGTTTTCTCCAGGAGAAATCAAGTCTGTTCTTCCATTACTCTATCACTCATGTGCCGGTACGTACGGTTAGATTACTCAGAAATCTCTATTTTTCTATATGAACTTAAGAATTAGCTTGTCTAGTTTCAAAATAAATGGTAAGGCAAAAAAATTTGTTGGTATTTAATAACGAGATTACACTAAGTTCTTATATTAGCATAGGGTGAATTGACATCTTTTAATGCAATTTGTCTTTTGTGTCTTCATAATGTTTGAAATACCTCACACATCCTTGTCACTTTTATTCCAAGGGATATCATCTCTTACGGTTTCCATTATAAGAAACTTTCTTATATCTTCTAACTGCTCATTGTGCATGTGTGCTAAGTTTGTGCTAACATCTCACACTGCCTGTGGCAGCCTTTCACTTGATTCCCTTAATTTTCCAGGTATACAGTCATATAATGGCACATTACTGGAATGTAAGCTCTATATAGAAACAAAGGATTTTTACTATCGTTTTTTCACCAGTACCTAGAATATAGTCAGAACTTAATAAATATCTCTTGAATACACGAATAAAAGTGTCACATAGCAATAGCTTTTCCTCCTCCTTTCTAATTTTTATTTTCTTTCTTTTATCTATTTGCTAATTCAGTGTAAAACCTGGCACAATGTATCAGTGTTTATAAGCATCCCTATGTGTTCCAGGCTTTAGTGGAAATATCCTTATGTTTCTCATTAAGAGGCCAGATTTGGGGCTGACAGACAAGTATATTTATCACGTAAAGGAAACCATCTATCCCTAGTTAGATTATCAAAATGATGTTAGATTTCAGCAGCCATGGAGATGATCATCTGCTTTTTCTCCTTATATCAATTAATGTGATGAATTACATAAATAGATTTTTAAATACTGAATACAAGGGAGGCCTTGCATCCCTAGAATAAACCCTATTTGATGATGGTGATGATGAATAATTCTTTTAAAGTGCTGGTAGGTTTGGTTTGCAAAATTTTTACTGGCGATTTTCATCAACATTAGTAAGTATAACTGGTCTCTAGTCTTATTTTTTAGTGAGATATTTATCAGATTTTGATACTGTTTTATTGCCACATAAAAAGACAATCTGTATGGTTTTCTTAATCTTATTACAGATAGGTACTTTTGGATTAATTTTCAATACTATAGTTTTGTTAATTCAATTTCTATGTTTATCTTTATTAATTTCTTCCTTCTGTCTGCCTTCATTTATTTTGTTGTTCTTTATCTACCGTTTAAGTGTTAAATATGTGCGAGTTTTCCGGTGAGTACTGCTTCGGCATAGTACATAAGGAGTGCGTTCAGCACTGTTTTCCAAATGGTCTGAAATTCTACTTTTACACAAAAGTTGACTAAGAAAGCAAGAGTCTATTTTCTGATTTCTCTTATTATTAAATTATGCCTATTTAAATTTTCTACAGTTTTGTTCATAATAAAAGGTCAACTTAAAAAAATATTTAACAGGCACTTGAAAAGAAAGTACACTCTATATTCAGAATATAGGGTTCTAAATGCACTCCTTAGGACTTCCTCATTATGCTTCTTAGAATTGCTATATTTTGTTTTGTATTTTGTTCACTTGATCTGTCCTGACCCAGAGGTAAATTAAAATTTCTTACATTAAGGTTACTTCTTCTTTCACTCTTTTTTATAAGTATATGGATATGCTGATATTCAATGCATGTGTATTCACAAATATTTTATCTTTATTGTGAATTGTAGACTGGCAATAAAAAGCCAATTCTTCATTTCATTTAATCTTTTTGGGTCTGAATTCCATTTTTACATAAAAATAGAAACCTTACTTTCTTTACATTTGCATTTGCATCTGCCCAAATACCTTTACTCATAGTCTCGCTTTCAATATTTGTTAACTACTTTATCTGAAGGTATCTCATAAGCTATGTGACCCAAATCTGAATGATTTTTTATTAGACGAGTTAAACACATTTACATATGTTGATAAAATTTATACTTTTTTTTAGTTACCTCACATTGTTTTCTGCTTTGATAACTTAAAAATTTTTAATTTTAACAAACCAAATATAGTTTTCCTTTCTTTTTGTGGGTAATTTTTAATCTAGTGGTTCTCCATAATCATAATACTCTCCTTCTATTTGTTTTCAGTCAATAAAAATTCCAAAAAAGCAGTATTTAAAACTAGCATATTTCCTCGTCCTTCCCCACCTAATGCTAGTCAATAATTTTATCTTTCTTAGAGTTTGCTCTTATACTATTAAATATGCTTATACCTGTTACTCAATTTTGCTGCTTAAACTGATAAGCTTTGACTCTGCACTACTAAAGCTTATGCAATTAGTAAATTTATTCTACCTCCCACCTTCTTTCTCGCTTCCCTCTCAGTTAGTTAGCTGTATCTTTTCTATATTCAGGAAGTATATAATGTTTACATTCTGTTCTGTCATTCTTATCCTCACATTTCTTTCTGTCTCAGCTCTACAGTTTACATGTATTGAAAACTCACCAACATTCCCAATAATCTCTTGGTCAGCTGAAATTAATGATTGTAATAGCTTCTTCAAAATGGACTCATGGGAACAATTTCTCCAAATTTTTTAAATTCAAATCTGTTTGTCTTTAGCCTTTACCCTATAAAAACAATTTGCCTAAAATGAAATTCTTAGTTCACATTTTCCTTGAAAATACTGGAAATGCTGTCCTGTTGAATATTGCTATAGAGAAGACTAAAGTCATGTTCATATTTTTCCCTAAATAAGTGATTTATTTTTTGCTTGGCTGCTCAAAGAATTATTTCTTCTGTATTTCAAGTCTAATAATTTTAATTATATAAGTCTTGGTATAAACCTTCTTGGGTCAAATTTTTAATACATTTTCATTAACATATTAAAATAAACCTCCATTTATTTCAGGAAAATCTTCTTGATCTATATCTCTCAATATTTATCCTACTTTGCTTTTCCTTAAGGGATTCCAATTACATAGCTGCTAGATGTATCTACCAGGAGGGCATCTGCCAGCCTCGCTCACCAGTTCCTATACCAAGTGTTGCAAATAGTGGAGAGAGCTTTTATCTCACCTTTAGGAGCTGCCATTTTTGCTGGCTTTCCTGAAATCTACCCTCACTGGGTCCTCCAGCCACACTTCATGCTTTTCACTTCCTCCCACTTGGCTTCTGCCCAATCCCAACTGTTTTCAGTTATGCTTTATGTATATGTTGAAGTCTAGAGATACATATCTCTCATTTTGCCAAAAATAAAGTTTGTGAGAATTTCCTTCTTTTGTATGTGTGTGTGTGGGGGGGGGTATTTTTATTATTGTGTTTTTAAATTGTTCTGTATAGTTTTTCCTTTTTTAAGATTTCCAAGGAAAGAAATTAATAATTCTGACTTACACAGACAATTTTATACTACAAATACTTAGGTTAATTTTAATAAACATAACCCATATGAAGATAGAAAAGAAAAATTAAAGGAAAGAAACAGACATAAGAGGAAAATAGGAAGAACAAATTACAGGAAATCAGACTGTAATTTTTTAAATATAGTGTAATATACCAAAAGCAGATTATGACATGATTTCTCTGGATCATAAAACCTGGTTTCCTAGCTGACATATAACCTTCCCTCAATGGCTCAAGAATGGATTTGATTAGAAAATGAGACCATGGGAACTATACATATGTGCCAGTTATATGGCAAGAAAATCCCCCAAAGATACATACAGATACATAAATAGATAAACTGATTGACTGACTGATTTATTTGTATCTATCTCATTCAGATAAATCTAGATACAGCCAGTTAAAAAACATGAACTCAAAAATATTCTCTGAAGAAAAATAAGAATTCCGTTCATTTGAAAGAGTCTGACAACTCATAATCACTGGTTCTTGGGCCCGATCACAAGTCTACTGAATCAGAATCTCTAGAAACAGGATGCAGCAATCTACAACGAACTCCCAGGCGTTCTTAACAGTTCTTAAACTGAACAGTGGGAGCCCCTGGCCCAAATAAATGCTCTCTCATTTACTAACTGACTTACAGCCCAAGGCCACAATGCTAGGAAGCAGCAGAGACAATGTTCCAATTCACAGACTCAAAACCAATGCTTCTGAATATTTTGCAAGAGGCCCGTTCTCTGAAAGGTTTATAAAACTTTAGATTTACAGAGGAAACAAAAAGAGTGAGAGAGACAAACAGATGTTACCTCAAAGGGAAACACTGCTGAAGAATACAAAGGAGTTCAAATTTATCAGCTAATTTCAGATGAGAACTGCTGTCAGGGCATGTGACCAATGTACTCACACAGGGATTGAGACTGAGAAGGGCTCAGACTTGGGGTTTGAAGTTCTATGGTTGCCATCTTGGAATTCTTAAGAATTTTGTTATGGGAATGGTGTTTTGTACATGAAGTTCACTGGGACAGAGCAGCATGTGTCAGGGGTCTGGAGTCCCGGCTCACACACAGTCTTGGCACTTCCCCCAGAGGAGTCTGGGTAACTTACTTCCCCATCCCCTGGCTCCCTAGGCCTCCCAGCCTTCCCCTTCCCACTCCTGCCCAGTGACTACTGCAGCCTTGGTGCAAACGTGAAAGAGGGTGGGACTGGGTATGCACATCCCGTGGCATCTCAGGGTCAGGGGTATGTGGATGGCCATCTGCACCCTGGACTGGCAGCATCCCATTGCATTTGGTGGGTGACTCAGTGGGGACTAGCCTCTTGCTAACCCCAATCTAGGTACCTAATATGTCCTGGAGAAGAGATTGCAATGCACTAGGAGGTCACCTGTCCACCATGGGTTGGGGCAGTGGGTCCATGGGGAGAAGGGGGAGGCCTGTCTCAACTTCTCCCCCAGCCAGAGAAGGGCAGGCACATTAGCCCTGTAATTGGCAAGAAACAGAACCCAGCAGCTAGTGGGCTGTGTGTGCACTAAACCACAGCGTAGGATCCCCAGGTACCTGTGAGGGTGTGTGCTTGCCTCATGTGTGCCCTCATGCCTGAGGGAACATGACTTTAAATAGCAAATAAAAAACATTTTGACAGGTAAAGAGAGAAAGACTATGCAAGAAAGGTAAAAGCTTTATACTTTTATGCCTTTAACGGGACTTTTTTTGTGCTTTTTGATCAAGGGACCCCGAATTTTAATTCTGCATTGTCCTCCACAAAGTATGTAGCCCATCCTGCATGTAGTAGATTCGAAGGGTTTTGAGGGTATATCCCTTCACACTTGAAAGATGATAACATGCCCTTCTCCAAGGGCCTGGAGACACGGTCAAGGCCAGGATGCTGGGCAATCACTGTTCAAACTCTCCAAGTCCTGCTACTTCTACTCTGGTCAACTATTATCTGTTACTTTTTCATATCACAGATCACACTGGAGAACTACAAAGAATTTAAGGAAAAACAGTTCCCACTTTTGCTGCATTTATATTCAAAACATGAGGCTTCTGCTTTAATAATGTAGAAACCTCCAAAAGAATCACCTTGGAAACCAAGAGAATACAATCATTAAAAATTAGCTAGAAGCAACTATCCTTCAGAGCCGTCAACCTGGCTGCAAAATCCTTTCATTACCTTCATAAGAGAAAATTTCTCCAGTAACCATAATAAACATAAGGCAAGGGAAATAAAATGTCCACTGTAGGATTCCTAAAGGGAGGCATAACATTTGGGTAGAAAATTCATTTTTTTAATGCATTTAGAGTTGTACACAAGGTAAATACAAATATGTTGTAATCACATTTTAAAAAATGAACATCACAACTCCCTACATAGCTGCTTTTTCAGAGGGGAAAAAGGTGTTTGCTGCAATAAGGTGATATGTTAAATAAAAATGCAAGTTTCTTCTTAATATTTTCTTCCTTCAAACACAGTAGGACGTGAGCCCCTTTGGGTTAGAAACTGGAAACCAAAAATCATCCACAAAACTACCAGAGGAGCTTTTCCTAAAATTCCATTTATTCTACTCTTCCTCCCAGCAAAGATGTAAAAAATATCTGGTGCTTTCTTCCACTTTTCCAGGAAAAAAAATACCACTTTCAAAAAACGAGAGGGAAAACCCCTAGAGAAACTTGGCAGAAATGAAGCCCAGGAAATAAACAAGCCTGTTTGAATATTTGAACTAATAGTTTTAAGACCACAGACGAGCAGTACAAATGGTTAGCAACACAAATACCCACAAAAGGAAATAACACTTGCTAAATATGGTCAGATCGCATCTTAGAAGTCCAAGTACTTCTCCCAGAAAAATGACAGAGGAAAAATGAACCATCTGATATACAGACACACAAGACTTCTCATAGAATGTTACACTTATTTTCTTCCTTCTTGTCCACACCAGAGTAAGATAAGAGAGATATGAGTAAGAATAAGATATCGGAACACTGTGATTTGTTTTATCTTTTCCTGAGCTTTGATTGAGGGTTTCTGACTTCTGTCTTCCTCCCACCCTTTCTGTTCTCATGGAGACACTAGCTGGCGAGGACAGCGATTTTTCCCTCTATCTTCTTCCCCTTCTCATGCTCGCTTCTCCCCACTTCTGGTTTGGACTTTAACTCTCACCAGAGCAACAATCTCCTCTTCTCTCTTCCTTACAGTGACTCTGTAATTTACAATTCTCTTGACCCCTGCTCTTCAGACCTGCCGCCTGCATTTCCTCCTTCAGTTACGCCCTACTCCGCTCACATCCACTGTGTGTTACAGCTGCTAGAACACAGGGACTATCCAGAAGCAAACGGGCACTGTTTCTCACACACCCGTGAATGACATTCCTCAGTTCCATCCAGTTGCCTCCACAAGGCCCCCGCGCACCATTACACATGCTGCTTCCCATCACGTGAGATGTAACAAGGGACAGAATTAGACAGATCACTATCTAATCTAGACTCTTCTTCACAGTGGCTTCTAACACCCACTTGGGGGGAAATAAACAGGTTGCAAACATGTCCACATGTATTCATTCAGCTTCTATCCTTTCGGGTCTAGTCACAACGCTGGTGTGCTTCCTGAGAGGATGTCTCCAAGCAGGCGGCCAGTCAAACATTAGTTCTCCAGCCCAAGAGAGAAGGGACTGAATGATTTCAGACCGAGAATACTGGTCATGACAAGACAAAGCCCAGAAGAGAACAACCATACCTTTGTAATTGCAGTGAAGACCTTCTCCAGAATAGCATTTGGCTGGGCAATCTGTGGTCCATTGGCCTGAATGTTGAGGGCTATGGCACACGGTTTGGCTACGAATCTTTAAAAAAAAAAAAAAAAAAACAGTCAGACGTTATTGTTTCTATAGCTGTTCTTAATGTCATCAGTTAAACATACCCAACCGTCCCAATAAAGTGCGGACAGAATTTTATGGGTAGACATTGTCGACTTTCATACATTGGTATCTATAAAGCAGATTTAACTTTTTTTCTCTCCTTTAATCCCCTGGCAGTAACAATAAAGAAAAATTTTTTTAAAAAAACATTAAAATCTTATCCTCAAGTTCTAATGGGACTGAACAGACAGAAAGACTATCAAATGACACATATAACTGCCTAGAGTATATAAATAAACCAAACAAACCAGATTTGAAAAAGACTTAATTTATATTCTTCTTACTGACAAGTCACATAATACTTTTACCATGATAAAGTGTTCACTCACCATCTGATCACACAATACAGAGAGTATGCTTTTGATCAACCCTAGTCAAAAAACTGGCCATTTCTGTCTCTATAATCAAAGTGTGCTATGTTCAGCCCCAACTCCCTCTGACTTCTTAAAATTCTCTGCTTTGTGGTTATTTGCTTCTTTCTCATAAGGAATAAAAAGGGGTGTCAAACAGCGTGATGTCCCAGCCAAGCTGAAAAGTCTGAAATGATTATAAGCATCGGCTGCACTGTTTTCATCCAAAGCAAATGACTCTGTCAAGAAGAATGGGAAGACTCAGCTGCATTTCTGGCCCTGTTTGATGTGTGAATGAGGCACTGAAGGAATGCAGGAAGACTGCATGGGGCCCCAAAGGTTTGATGATGTCTTTAGAACATTTTTTAGAAAGAAAAGCATTAGAGTTGTTTTAGACTAAATGGTCAAGAAATAAGATGTGACAGGTTCCTCTTCAGTAGTGACATTTAACATTTTCTACAAATACAAAAAATACCAAGTCATATGAAAGTATGACCCAAATTAATTTACCGTTGGCCAAAGACAACTGATGAATATACTCATACCATAAGTAAATCTTAGATAAAGCTTCTTTAATAATGGTGGATGAGATTAAAGAACAATAGACAAAGAAGGAATTTTTTTGTAAGTGGGACTAATGAAGTTTACAGACACAGTACCATGTAACACCCTACCGGGTCCTGTTTCACGTAAAAGAGAAAAAATGTACTTAGGTAGGAAAATGGAGTACTGCCTTCCACTCTGCCCTGTTGGGTTCCCCTAGCCCTCCCTTGTCTTCTCAATTCCCACAACTTCTGAAAAATCGTTCAAATCCCCTTTTGGAATTTGTCATCGCCATTCTTATAACATCCTCCTGGTCTAGCACATGGTCTTCCTGCTTCTAAAGAGTAAAGAGTCTAACTGCAAAAGCTAATCATTTCATCTCTGAAAGTGCCATAACAGTGCCAGGCAGACAGATGCAGGAGGTGGGTCAAGAAATTTGATCAACTGGTTATCCTCTGTAAATACGTTTTCCCTGTTGCTACCGTGATTGGGAGTGCTATTAACAGGTCTTCTCTGTGTGCCCCACAACATCGCATGGGCAGGCAGAGGGAGTCAAAAACTCACTTAGCAGAATCCCTTCAAAAGCGACTTCCTCATCTTTGCTATCATCTTCCAGTAACATACAAAAACATTCAAAAAAAATTTTAGCATGTTATACAACATACAATACACACATTACATATATGTCTGCATGTGTTATATATATACATGTACATATGTTATCACATAGATGTTATGCAATATACATTATATATGTATGTACATATTATAAATATACAAAAATGTTTTATACCTCTCTCCCCCTCTTTCTAAACTTCAAACCACCTTTTAGAAACTCCTTTCTAAATTTCAAGAACACAATAGCATGTTGAAGAAGGCCAATCCTGTGATCATCGAACTTACCAACTTTTGATAATCAAAATTATCAAATAAATATGAAGCTCTGTAAACATATTTTTTAAAGCCATGTCAATGGATAGGGTAGGAATTACCTCTGCTACTATCTAGCTAGGGAGGCCTAGCTTCAGAAATTAATCTCTTTGTGCCTCAGTGTCCTCATATGTAAAAAATTAGAATACTAATTACAGAAGTATATACATTGTGTATGTATACAAACACATGCATATGTTAAAACACAATGTCACATGGTCTCTGTGTCTAAAATCTTTAACATGAGCCATGTGTATGGTTTCGCACCACAGCACTGACACAGCGTGACTTCTCTGGGCCCAGCAACCCACTCAGCTTCAGCTATGCTGTGCCAAGCCCGCTGCCTCCAACAGGTTCTGAAAGTACCAAGCAAAAAAGAAGAGACCAGAAACCAAGACAGGAAACTGATAAAGACAAGAGGTCATCAGGTAGAGTAACCCCTTGCCTCAGTTTACCCCCACAATCTGGTTATCACAGCATCATTATTAATGGTACCACCTTCACTGACAAAAGCATCTCTCTCTGATATCCTGCCACAATAATTTTTGTAAAGTATTCCCCATTTGGGCCATAAACTGTAGTGGCCCTTTTCATCAAGCCTCAGGCCTGGAGTGGGTCCAAATGGAGTCCCCATCAGTAATGCTTTCAGGTTCCGAGCCCACCCACACCTGGCCTTTCCTCAGCTCCCTTATCAATCACTCTAGACAGATTACACAGGAGAGTTGGTATGAATAGGTGTGTCCCTCCTCCCTGGGTGTGTGGTCTCGTTCATGGAGGTGGAAATGGCCTTACTGAAAGTCTGCATCTCCAGACCCTAGCCCACAAACCTACTGATTCCCCCTCAACCACATGAGACGGTATTACTACCATCCCCACTTTGCAGAGGGGGTCAGAGGGGCCAGCAGTCTGTGCCTCCAGGGGAAGGGAAGCAGAGGACAGTGTACTTCTTCCCCAGGAAGGTCAATGTTATCAACAGCTCCTCCCCATCTTAATTTATTGGCCAGGCTAAGTCCCAAATGCTGAGAATTTGAGGGGAGGGTTCGGGTGTGAGGAGTGGCAGACAAATATAGTAGAATTTAACTCAGTTTCAAAGTTGAAGATCTTTAAAGTTTAAATGGCCCATGATGGATATGCACAATAAAATCAAACCACCTGAACACTTTGAAAGAAGTTACTAGGTCATAGAATATTTTTATAATGTGCCTCGCACATTGAGGGCATTCAATGAATATGTGAAGGGTGAATGAATGAATGAATGAATGAACAAATCTGTGAAAATACAATAGCAGGTACCCTTCCTATCTTTTTTATAGAGGCTGTGCATTTTAATTCCCTTAAATACCCACATCTATTCAGGGTCTTCATTTGGACTCAGGGGGCAGGAGACTGACCACTCAAATATGAAAAGCTGTTTCTTTGATTTCCACTGTCCCTGTAAAGTCAAAGCTGCTCCATAGAGCTCTTGTGGAGGCTCCACCAACCCCTCACTAGGCATTCTCTTTTCAGCTTACCTAGTTCAGAGAGCCAAACATTTAATTTCCAAGATTTAGAAAACTCCACAAGACAAGCAGAAAACATTCACTTCAAATCCCAAATGAGAGAAGAAAGAAAAGAAGGTATCATTTTTATCTTCCTAAAAGCATTATATGATATATAATATGTGACACATATATAAGATTACATAAAAATATAGAAATTTTATTTGTGTTCATTCTCCAAAGAATTTGTGAATCACTACTGGTGGTTTTTTGTTTTGTTTTGTTTTGTTTGAGAGCATATTAGACACCAAATAAAGCCCATGACAAAACTACTATCATTTTATCATCTACTATCATGGTCCATTAGAGAAATGCTGGATTTTTTTTTCTCCAACGGTGGCTCTAACAGAAGTAAAAGCTGTCTTCCACAAGGGTTGTCTTAGGAGAGAGAGAAACAGAATGAGAGCTAGACAGAGGGTGCAGTAGAAAACCTACAGAGTAGTTGAAAGAGAATATGCACTTTCTTTGTACGGCTTTGATGACTGCCTCTACCAGGAAATGCTCATCTAATTACATTTTTATCAAAGGTAGCAACATCACCTTCAAAAGATCAAACATCTATGAAGTACTTTCATGTAGTATAACATATTCAAAAGTAAATATAATAAGGATGTAAGCTTTGAAAAATACTAGCCTCAGTTTAAAAGCAGAGAGAACACCTAAGACAGTCCTACATTTTAGTTCTATTTAACAACATGCATTTGTATTTTAAACATGAATTGAACGTCTCTGCACAGAGCACCAAGGTAAGCTCTGGGCTGTGGTGTGCCTCAAGGTGTATACAAAACGTGAAGTGATTATTACACTGAAACAAGTTTACAATATAGAAAAAGACACTGATTTTTAAAAAATGTTCACAGGGTACACGTCAGTTCTAATCACTTGATAGTATGTAATCATATTCAGTGGGGGGGCGTGGTCAGAGACTTTCAGTCCTTTCTAAATTCTAGCATTTCCTCCACTTTTCAAAGTAGCTGGATGGTTGTGATGGAGGACACACAAACCTACACGTGATAAAATTGTAGAGAATTAAATCTCTCACACACACAAGTGTACAAATGAGGAAATATGTATCAGTCTATTGAGACTGAATCAATGTCAGTATCTTAGTAGTGGTGTCATACTGTTCTTTTACAAAATATTACCGTGGAGGGAAAATTGGGAAGGGCACATGAGCGCTCAGTGTATTCCTTCTTACAACTAATAGCATGTGAATTTACAACTATCTCAGTCAAGATTTAAATTTAAAAATTAATTAGAAGAAGCATTCTGTTTTTGATGTAGAGAAATGAGCTCCTAGTAAACTGGCTTTTCATCTTTAAGAAATCTGCCCAAAATGCCAACCCTCCCCCACCAAAAATAAATAAATAAATAAAACAAAGGCTCAAGAGGGCTCTAGAGATGGAATAAAAGCAAGCGGACTTTGGAGAGGTCAAAAGCTGGAGCAGGAAGCCAGCAGAGAGTGAGCTCTCGTTTATGTACTTCTATATTTACTGTGCAGTCTACTCTGAGATGAGACAATCATAGCAGCAGATAAAGCTCTGACAGGAAAGCGTACTTTCTTTCTAGCTGTAGGGACCAGGGAAGAAGACTGGGGAAATCAGAGGGACTAGAGAACTACAAAAGGGAAAAAGCCCGAGAGGTCAACTCTTAATTCTGTGCATAAACGAAGCATGATTCTGGCTGGCTCCTGAACCACAGATGTGCAAGGTAAACTGAAAGCGGGTAGGAGCTAAGGTTTAAAGAACTGAATAGAGACTGAAGCCACTGTCCACTGCAGGTATGACAGGCTACAATTTGAATTTAACTGAGTAAATTGCTGGTTAACACAAAATATTTCAAGACTTTTTAGAGCACTGTAAAAAAAAAAAATCCAGAATCTCTACAACATAACTCTTACAGTGTCCAGGGTGCAATCTAATACGTCAATAGAGAGCAAGGAAAATATGGCCCAATTTTAGGGGAAAAGACATGCAAACACATTCAGTGAACTTGAAGATAGATCAACAGAAACTATGTACTCTGATAATAATAAAGAAAAATATGAAAAAATAAACCAATATTGAGGAGTTGTGGGACAATTTCAAAAATATACGGGTAATGGAGTTCCAGGAGACAGACGGGGGGAGAAAATATTAGAAGAAATAATAGCCAATAACTTTCAAAATCTGATAAAAGCCATAATCACACAGATTAAAGAAGCTCAAGAATTTCAAAAATATGTACGTTCAAAAAAAAAAAGGAAAATCTAGACAAAATCACAGTCCAACTGATGAAAACCAAAGATAAAGAGAAAACACTGAAAGTCACTAGACAAAATGGCACATTACACACAGGGAATGATATTCTGGGAAACAAAGGACTTCTCATTAGGCATTACGGAGGTTCAGTGATGGTGAAACATCTCTAAAGTGCTGGAATCAAAAACAAAACCAAAATAAAAGTCACTCCAAAACTCTACACCCAGCAAAATTACCCTTCAAAGAATGAAATGAAAGCAAAACAAAGGGAATTTGTCTGCCACGAGGCTCCCACTTCAGGAATACTAGAGGGAGTTCTTTAGGCTAAAAGGAAGCAAAATTAGAGGGAAACAGATCTCGAGAAAAAATGGAGAACTTCAGAAATCGCAAATATATTGGTAAATACGAAAGTACTTGGAAGGTCTTTGAAATTAATCACAATTGATTCATAACAGTTTAAATACTGAAACCAATTATGAGAAATAACCTATGTCCCACCCCATACTGTGCTGGAAAAAAACCTAAGTATGAACAAGCGCACATTCAAGAAAGAAGGGATGAGGAGAGGTGACTGATTCAATTCATCCCTTGACCCCCCACCCAGCACGTCCACAGACTCCAACATTCACCACTTACGGGTGTGCTGCAGCTAGGGTCACAGAAAGTATTAAAAATTTAAAAGTTATGAGAACAAAATAGATTGGATATTGAAAGCTATGTGGGTGCATGTTTATACACGTGTGCATGTGCCCGAGTGAGGAGGAGCATGTGAAGGACTGTCTATTCTACAATTCTAAGATAAAACTGCTTCAAGAAAACACTGAGTGGAAAGAAGGCTATTATGGAGATAGAAGACTGATATTTATTGACAGTTTCCATGTGTCAAGTGCTTTGCAATTTTTTTCTAGCCCAACAGCAACTCTTCAAAGCAAATTTTAGTCCCATTTTACAGAAATGCAAACTAAATCTTTAAGAAATTAAACAATCTGCTCAAGGTCTTAAAGCTTACATAGGTTAGACAAGATTTAGACCCAGTCGATCCTAACATAATCTATTAATAAAAACAAAATTTTCTCCTTTCTGTAAAAAAAAAAAAAAGTTGAATAAAAAGGCACCGTTAAAATATTGTGAGATAGTCAGATACCTTCACTCAAAAATCTCACTTTTAGGTATTTACCTAGGGAAATCAAACAAAGAAAAAAAACCATAAATGTAAAGATTTTCATGCACTATCATTTATAATAGGGAAAAATGATAAACAGCTTAATGATTCACTAACAAATGACTCATTGAGCACCTATGATGCATCAGCCCTGCTTTAAGTGTCAGGATCCATCAGTGAGCAAAATCCCTTTTATGGAGTTTACATTCTAGCAGGGAAAGAGGAAGATGAAAAAATAAAGAAAGTGGTGCATTCGATGAAAGACTGTGAAAAGTACTACAGAGGAAAACAAAGCCTGCCAAGAAGGATGGGGTGGGGTTGCAATTCTCTGTAGACTAGTCACAGAAGACCCCTGAGAAAGTGAGCAGATTCTGAAGAAGGTAATGAAATCAACTAGGAGTAAGTGGAGGAAGAACATTCTGGAAGGAAGAGCAGCTAAGGGCAAAGTCCCAGAGGAAGGAGTATGCCTGAGTTGTTGAAGGCACCTCCAGGGGGCCAATGAGGCTAGAGCAGAGTCAGTAAGACCAAGAGGAGAAAGGTGGGGTTGGAGTAGCAGGCAGCCACATCACTGCACCTTGTAGGGTATCTGAAGGACTCTGGTTTTTACCGTGAGCAAGGCAGGAAGCCACTGCAGGACTCTGAGAGGAAAACCTAAATGACTGATTTATATTTTAACAGAATCATTGGCTCCTCTGTTAAGAAGAGACTGAAGAGGAACAAAGATGGGAGCAGCTGGGCCAACTGGCAGGCAGCTCCAATTCTCCTGGCAAGAGATGACAGTGGCCCAGAGGGACTGGTGGCAGAGAGGTGGTAAGATACGATAAGGTCCTCAAATGATCTTGAAAAGTGGGCCCACAGCATTCACTGGACTGAACATGGGATGAGAAGATGAGAGAGGAGGAGAGCAACAAAGGAGGTCAACAGGTCTTTGGCCTGAGGACTTGGAAGGAGAGAGTTATTTTGGGGGTGGTAAGTGGGAGGAAAGGCTAATTATTGGGCTATTAGGCTTCTAAGTGGAGATGTCAAGTAGACAGTTGGATGGAGTAGCCTGGGGTTCAGGAGCGCTTTGGGCTAGAGGTACAAATGTGGTGTCAGAAAGATATACATGGCTTATAAAGCCATAAGACTAATGAAATCATCTGGGCAGTAAGTACAAATAAATAAGAGAAGAGACTCAAGAAATAAACCCTAGGGTGACTCCAACATTTCATATTTAAGTAAATCAGAGTATAAACACCCCATGAAGTATTAAATAGCTATTAAAAAGAATACGTATGTAAACTATGTGGACCATGATAATTTAATAATACAATGGTAATTTTAAAAAGCAGGCAATACATACTAAAATGATAACATTAAATAAAGCCTGTGATAAGGTAAAATCAAAAAAATAACAGTTGATATGTTTCATCAGAGGGATTTTAGCATGGTAACTCTTCTGTGTTTCCCATGCTTCTGGGCAACAATAAAACCCAGCTTGGGGGGTGGGCATAGCTCAGTGGTAGAGTATATGCTTAGCATACTTGAGGTCCTCAGTTCAATCCCCAGTACCTCCATTTAAAAAAATAGAAAAAATAAATAAATCTCATATAATGACAAACCCAGGTGGAAAAAGGTGGTATAGTTCATAAAAATATAATGAAGTTAACAGTAAGAGAGAATTACAGACAGGGTCAAGACAACTACAAACTGTACAACAGCCCATGCTCTCAAGAGCTCAAGAAATGTTTATTTACCATCAAAATTTTACTGAGTCATCATTTTTTTAACTTTTGCAGATTTTAGAGGTGGTATACCATATAGAAAGCATAAAAGTAACAAAAAGCACTTTTTAAAACTCTTATTTTTTAATTGCGGTGCAGTCAATTTCCAATGTTAGTTTCAGGTGTACAGCAAAGTGATTCAGTTATAATATACATACATTTTTTTTCAGATTCTTTTCCATTACAGCTCATTATAATAAACTGAATATAGTCCCTTATGCTATTCAGTAGGTCCTTGTTGTTTATTTATTTTATATATAGAAATGTGTATCTATTAATCCAAAATTCCTAATCTATCCCAACTTGACCCCTCTCCCCCTTGGTAACAGTAGTTCGTTTTCTACGTCCATAAGTCTATTTCTGGTTTGTAAATAAAGTTTGTATTTCTTTTTTAGATTCCACATATAAGCAACATATGATATTTGTCTTTGACTTACTTCACTTAATATGATAATCTCTAGATCCATCCATGTTGCTGCAAATGGCATCATTTCTTTTTTTTATAGCTGAGTAATAGTCAGCTATAAATTTATAATACTGTATAATATATATATATACCACAACTTCTTGATCCAGTCATCTGTCAGCGCACATTTAGGTTGTTTCTATGTCTTGGCTATTGCAAATAGTGCTGCTGTGAACACTGGGGTGCATGTACCTTTTCGAATTAAGAGTTCTCTCTGGATATATGCCCAGGATTGGGATTGCTGGATCATATGGTAAGTTTATTTTTAGCTTTTGAGGACTCTCCATACTGTTTTCCATAATGGCTGCATCAAACTACATTTCCACCAACAGTATAGGAGGGTTCCCTTTTCTCCACACCCTCTCCAGCATTTATCATTTGTGAACTTTTCAATCATGGCTATTCTGAGTGGTGTGAGGCGATACCTCATGGTAGTTTTGATTTGTATTTATCTAATAATTAGCAATATTGAGCATTTTCTCATGTGACTATTGGCCATCTGGATGTCTTCTTTGGAGAAATGTTTATTTAGGTCTTCTGACGATTTTTTGATTGGGTTGTTTGTATTTTTTATATCAAGCTGTATGAGCTGTTTGTCTATTTTGCAAATTAGTACCTTGTCGGTCACATCATTTGCAAGTATTTTTTCCCATTCTGTAGGCTGTCTTTTCATTTTGTTTAAGTTTAATTAGGTTCCATTTGTTTATTTTTGCTTTTATTTCCATTATTCTAGGAGATGGCTCAAAAAATATTGCTGCAATTTATGTCAAAGAGTGTTTTGAGTTTATTTTTATGTATGGGTGAGTGTGAGGGAGTGTTCTAACTTCATTGATTTACATGCAATTGTCCAGCTTTCCCAACACCACTCACCAAAGAGACTATCTTTTCTTCATTGTATATTCTTGCCTCCTTTGTCAAGGATTAACTGACAGTAGTTGTGTGGGTTTATTTCTGGGCTCTATATTCTGATCCATTGATCCATATGTCTGTTTTTGTGCCAATACCACATTGTTTTGCTTACTGCAACTTTGGAGTATTGTCTGAAGTCTGGGAGGATTATTCCTCCAGCTTCATCATTTTTCTTCAGTATTGCTTTGGCAATGCTGGGTCTTTTGTAATTCCATATAAATTTTAGCATTATTTGTTCTATTTCTGTGAAAAATGTCCTGGGTAATTTGATAGGGATCACAAGAAATCTGTAGATGGGTTTGGGTAGTATGGCCACTTTAACAATATTAATTCTTCCAATCGAAGAGCATGGGATGTCTTTCCATTTCTTTAAATCATCTTTAATTTCCTTAATCAATGTTTTATAGTTCTCAGTATATAGGTCTTTCACGTCCTTGGTCAGGTTTATTTATAAGTATTTTATTTTTTCTGATGCAGTTTTAGAGAGCGCAAACTTTTAATACCAAAAATAAAAAATAAGTATCTTTAAAAATAAAGATGAACAGAATGGTGTCTATACCAGGTAAGGCTCAAAACCTCAACCACACCAAAATCAAACATGAAAAGCCCTAAGACAGCTGCAATTCAGCTAATTCCATGGAAATCTTCAAGCAAAGGACCACTGTGACTGAGACAAGGGAGAGAACAGTAGGTGGAATAAAAATAAACTGCCATTTAAAGTACCTTGTCAAATAGAGAAAAGGACGCAATTCAAGCCAATGGGCACCCCAGAAGGTATGAAACAGCATGAAATCACTTCAAGAAAAATGTTACCAACATTATCTAAATATTCTGAGAGAATTTCAAGATGCCTCCAGAAAATAATTGCTTCTGCCTATGCCCAGAGATGCCAAAGAACTTCTCTATTTCTTTACCTATATAATGAAAGTTGTAATTACACTCTGTTCATGTTGGGAAATATTTCTAAATCACTGGCATCTTGAGACCAATGGGAAAGGGGCAGCTGGCCCATAGAGTCAGACACAGCGGAAGACAATTTTCTCCTTAGGAAAAAATATGATTTCTTTTCTACATAGCATCATCAAGTAGAAAGGGAAATTCCTTTAGAGCAAACTCATATCCCAAGTGAATCTGTTCTGAGCTTGGAATGCTGGAAAGCTCTTTAATATTTCTGAACTCTAGTTACCACATTTATAAAATGGAGACGATAAAACCTACTCTGCAGAATGTGTGTGAGGACTGACAGAATGAATATCTGCCTTACCCGACAGCGTTCAACATTTGGAAAAGATTCAGTAAGTGCTGGCTAGTCTTAAACTTTCATTACAAGGAGCATACATCTCACATGTTAGAAGGACCCCTAGTCTGTGCTGGTCAGTAAGCTATAGCGGGAAACTTCTTATGGGAAGAAACCCAAGGGTGGCAAAAATTTATGAAAGAGCCAGAAAGTTTGAGAGCTTATGATGTCTCTTGGCCTAGCCTCCTCCCAAGCCAGACTTTTTCTTTTGAGAGGTCATTCAGAAATTTCCTTCAAGCATGCAATCTCCCTGTATATTTCTTTGCAATTTCCTGTTAATCTATAATTATTTCAAAATAAAAAGTTTTTTTAATTAAAAAAACCTTCCCTTGGTATCCGATTTTAGTTTTTCAGCCCACTTGACTCAAAATGTTCTTCCTGCATCATTCTTTCAAGCTTAAATATAAACCCGTTTACTCTTTTCTCAGCCCTCTGGAGAGATGATACAGTCAAGAAACCCCTCAAATATTTGAAAACACTGATTAAGTCATCATTCATTCTTCTCTCTTCAAGAATAAACAGCCTGAATCCTAAAAACCTTTCCTCGTCCACTTTTTTCTAACTTTAAGCTTTTATTTATTTATTTGTTTGTTTGTTTATTTATTTATTTATTTAGTATTTTAAGGACTCTTTTCTGAATTTAACTTTATTCCATTGTTTAAGGGAGTAGAAGGGACCCTTAGACAACAGTAGCTTTTATTAATAAATAATATAGGCAGAGACTTTGTTGTTGTTGCTCTTGTTAAAAAACAAAAATTCACAAGAGGCTTTCCAAAAGTTACAGCTAAATCAGAAACAGTTGTAGTGAAGTTACTTGTCAGTCTAGGCTACTTCAGCCTCATGGGAGGTACAGATTAGAGACTGGAAGGTCACCCAGTGTCATCAGCTGAGAGCTGAGATCCTTGGAAAGCCCAAGTTGTCTTGAGAAATACTAAAATTGCTTCTGTTTGCTATGCATTTCCAGGATTCTAGAAAAAAGTAAACAAAGGCTCTAGACTCCAGATATTTAACCATGAGTTCAACTGTTCAAGAAACATACAATCTGGCTGTTAAAAATGAAGTTCAGAAAATTCAAAGAAATTGTTTTTTTATCTTAAACAATAAAAAATGTGCCCCTGCATTTCCCATAAAATAGTGTAAAAGACATTAAAGCCACTTACAAGAAAAAACACTGTCTAGTGTATATTTATATACGATGATATTTTGTGGTCAGGGAGGCCTTTAAGACGTTGCCCCCAGGAACAAACTGATACTTTCACAGCATTCTGATGGTTAGACACAATTATCACACTGGTCAGTAGTGAGTCATTAAGGAACAGCATGTGTGTGTGTGCAGGGCTTTCTCTCTAACTGCTCTTCTCTGCACACTAAGAATCTGTCACTCTGTCAGCTATGCCTCTTTAACTTACTGACTGCAATTTTGGCAGCTCATCTCTAACTGATGCTCCCAGCACATTCTGTCAACTTTGGATACCCAGCACAAATCAAGAGCTCTGCCGGAGTGCTTCAGAATTCCCCTTAACAGCACCCCTCGGCATTCTTACAGACACCTTCTTTGTCACAGTCCTCATCCTCGCTCTGTGATGGGGTCTCGGCAGCCCTCATCACTCACCTTCCTCAGGGGACCAGCCAAGGGAAGCAGAGGTGCAAGAAGCAGGCCTTCAAGGTCTGCTGACTATGTCTTACAAGACCTCATTACTGGCAGATCTGTCTCAAAATTGGCCCCACAGCTAACCATGAGGTCTGGGAGAGTTCCAAGCCTTCCTACAACGCATTAATCCTTTAATTCTTTACATTTGCGAGATGCCTTACAATTTGCCAAGCACTTTCACACTTTATCTCACTCAGTCTTCAAAATATGTCCAAAGGATAAGCAAACAGATTTTATCACTGTTCTACAAAGAGGAAATGATTTCAATGTTTCAGTGACGAACTAAAAATTAAGCAGAAGAGGTGCATGCAATACAGACCCCTCTTACTCCACTCCTAGAACTGCATTCTCCAATATTTCTGTTTTCAGTTCATTACACATGTTCATGGGTCTGTGAACAGTTCTTTTGGCCCAGGTATCAGAACCACAAGGGTTGTCCACTGATGCCTCAAAACCACAAGTTTTGGTCATCAATGAACAATGCCTGGTTTTACTCCTGGTCTACCACTGAAGATTTCCAGGTGTGTGTAGTGGTACATGAGGACAGTGTCCTTTAGCTTAATGGTGAATTACCAGTGACATGATGACTATATGGAATTTCAAAACAGAGTGAGCAGTTCAGGAAGGAAAGCTTCACAAAGGTTTTCACTTAAGCGCATGACCTACCAATACGCTAAAACTACCCCCAGAGGAATTTGACAGCCTCACACCAGTTAACACCAACCACCTATCCTGTGCCTGTTTCACCAGCAAAGATGACTATGAAAAAACAGAGAGAGTGGACAGCACCCTTCACACACAGAGAAGAACAGAGAATAATTAAGAAACCTGACTCTGGACATCAGCAAAATCAGTTTTGTCTGTAAAATGGTGGAAGCTGAATGATCAACTATGCAGTGCACTGATCACAGGGCCAGGACACAGTGAGTCCTCAGTGACTGGTCTCCTCACAGCCCTCACCCCATTGTCACACAAGGATTCCTATGGCCTCAGCAAACTCCTTCCCACAGACTGAGATCAAGTCTAAAACAGCATAACAGTTATTTACTGGATCATTATAACAATTTACTTTAATCTAAGCCTTACACTTTTTGCAAGTATTCTGATTCTAACTTCACTTGACTTCCTAATTAGTACAACCAAAGATTTGTGGGTGAGAAAACAGACCAAGAGAGTGCCATTCCCAAACCTAGGGGCAAATTGGATCCTAGGACACACAGCTTCTCTGAGTCGACTGCCTCTTCCCAGTCCTTTCTCACATTTAACATGCTGTCCCAGGATGGAACTGTGTGCTGAAAAATGTGCCCCTAACAAATCTGTCTGCAAATCCCTCAAGTTCTATGATGACTTCTGCCCGACTCCCTCCCATCAGCAATGGGCAGTGTGTTCACATCACTCTTCAGCACAGCCTAGGAGCCCTCTCCAAGAGAGTGTGCACCCATGAGGGTCTTGTCAGGAAAATGGAAACCACCAGTTACATAACAGAGGGAATTTAATGTAAGTAACGAGTTAAACTGGTAAAGGAGAACTAAGAGACCCAAAGGCGTTCCTGAGATGTCACAGAGGAAGCAAAAGCAACCAACAGTCCTCGGGAGGAGCAGAGAGTAGAGGCTGGGGAGGGACCACAAGGAGCTGGACCCAGATCCCTAAGAAGGGGGCAGCCCCCAACCAGAGATGATGCCTCCAAGGGGGATGGAACACAGCTGATTCCAGGAATGTGAGGTGGCGGGGTGGGGGTTGTTACAGGCAAGGGAGTAAGAAACCAGAATTAATTGCTGAAAACAAACCACCTCTCCTGGGTGATGGTCCCCTGCTGAGGTGACACTTTCAGGAGAGGAAGTAAACAGGATAAGCTGGTCTGGTCTCCCTCCTCTAGCCACACAGGCCACCTCTAGCACCCTACGTTGGCAGATACTACAGGGAAAGAGCTGACAAAGGAGAAATGTGGGTTTTAGAGCCTCAGTCCCAAGGCCACCAACAAAATGAGAAGTGTGGATTCACAGCTCAGAGATGATGGCTCTGTAGTCAGCACGGTGTTCTTATGTGCTCAGCATCTTCAGTCTGAGGATGCTCTGAGCAACTGGCAGCTACCTTCATTCCATTTTGGTAGCACAGCTGATACCGACTTTGTTGGTGGCTGCTGGATAAGAAACTAAAGAGATACTAATTAGCCAGGGCACTTATTTTCTCCCTCTCTCATTCAAAGCCCTCGACCCACTGATCCACGATGTGGAAACATCTGCATTCCAAAGAATCTGCTGTTTATATTAGGAAGCCTCATCACATAAAAAGGAGTGAATAAGCTGCTTTGGAGAGATACCATCCTGGGTTCAAATCCTGATCTGACCTCTTACTAGCTGTGAGATATTAGCTTCATCATCCCATCACCCTGAGCCAGTTTCCCTGTACATGAGTGTATCACCGGAGCCATAAGAATTAAGTGAAATACTGACGTAATGTGCCTAGCACATAAGGCAGGCAAATGCTGGTTTCCTTCCCTTCGTAGGCAAAAAAAAACATACAAAAAGGTTAAAGAGCTATTAATAATCAGCTTTTCTTTTTTGAGCTTTTCATCTTGTGCTTCCAGTTGGTCTAAGAACCACTTGTGATTCTATGAGATTATCCCCTTAACGCCAGAAAACCTAACCCTAAGAAGTGATGTACGCTCTTAAGATGAGAATCAAAGGCAGCTCAAATAAGAGGTAGAGGGATGACTTTGAAGGCAGCAAAGGCAAAACACAGCTTACTCATACAGAATGAGTAGGAGAAAACAGAGTAAAATATGCACTTGGCTCTTGGTTGGGAAACATGCATTTCTCCACGAGAGACATTTCATTTTCTTAACGCAAGCTTGCTTATCCATGTTATTTTTTTTAAGATTAGTAATCTCTTGATTTACTGTAATTCTTCCATGGCTACAACCCCAGTGGTCTCATTAGAAAGCACAGTGAGTGGACATAATGGTATTAAACCCTCAAAATTCTTCAATGGGACCATTTATGAGAAACAACCAAATCTGCAAGTAAACATCAGAGCTCAATTAAATAAAAGAACATGAAGGTCATTTCCATTTAAAGCTCGGTCATGGATTCAATCAATGAGGCATTTTGCTGAGGGGCAAAAGCTTACAGAATGAGTTAAATGAGTTCTTATTTAAAGACCTGCTGAGAAGGGTCAAAAAATGTTCGTAATTATGGTGTGGTAATTGTAAGAAAAGGGTATTTTATGATGAAAAAAGACATTTTTAAGCGAAAGTCAACTTCTTCTATGGGATCCCCTTTGGAGATTTACAAAATAAAATTATTTTGCAGAAGCTCAGAGTTGTACCTTTTGATTGGATCTTCCCATTGGGTGTTTACACCTCCTCAGGCCTCACCATCCCTGATGGGTTCTTTAGCCCGGCAACTCATGCACCAAAGACCAGGAGCACTGGCATCATCCGGGAAATTAAAAACGCAGACTGTATCCAAACAATGCAGAACCTCAGGCCCAGTCTCAAACCAACCGAATCAGATTCTGTTTTTTAACAAAAATTGACAAATGATTCTGTTTGACAAGCATGTTTTAGCCCAATGCTTCTCAAATTGTGGTCCCCAAACCTGCAGTATCAGCATCACGGGAGAAGTTGTTAGAAATGCAAATTCTACCCACCACCCCTCCCCTAGTCAAACTCAGTAACTCTGGAGGTGGGGTCTAGCAATCTGGGTTTTAACAAGCCCTCCAGGTATTCTGATGCACCCTGAAACTTGAGAACCACTGCATCAGCCTAGATTTGAACAGACAGATCTTAAGGAATGAAGGAACTTTCTTGCATCTAAAGCAGCCCATTTCACCTATACCCAGCGCACTCAGAAAATTCTTCCGGAGAAATGAGCCCAAATGTCTCCCCATAACTCTACCAACTGGATCTTTCCTACTAAGAGGAATAAAGACAACCAATTTCAAACTTTCTTCCACACATCAGTCATAGAAAATTCAAAAACAGCTATGAAGTTCTGAATCTTCTTTTCTACAGGTAAAATGTCTACATAGAGAGAGACATGAACACAGATACACACATAGAATTTGGTTGTATACTATACGAATAAATGTAGTAAAATATGTTACTATTGTATAAAAACATATTACAGTTCATTTTTTGCATGTGCTAAGGGCACTGTAACTATATTAAAATAAGTCCTTTATACAGAGAAAATTCACAAATATATATATTACACCATACATAAAATTTCATAGTAACTCAGAGAGGAGTAAAATTATCATCTTTCTCATTCTAGAATCAAATGTCAACAATCAGGAGTTCGGTAACACTAAGTTAGGGCAGCCCCCTTATTCACCAGACTTATGGTCAATCCAATCCCCTGAGTGCTGTATTAATAATATTTTTTAGTCTTTTTATTGCATGTTTTTTTTCCTTCTGCAAATACCGTTCTTTGAAAGGTCACTTGGGTCTCTCAGTTCTCTCCTACTG
The DNA here is from genome assembly GCF_048564905.1 of Vicugna pacos. Taxonomy (NCBI): domain Eukaryota; kingdom Metazoa; phylum Chordata; class Mammalia; order Artiodactyla; family Camelidae; genus Vicugna; species Vicugna pacos. Next base: position 42,072,517 of record NC_132991.1, on the reverse strand, counting down.
AGTCTCCCGTCTTGCATCGGTTTGACCACTGTATGGAACAGTACTGGGCAATCTGGATGGAGACTCTTTTTTTAATTGAAGTACAGTTCATTTACAATGTGTTAGTTTCTGGGATACAGCATAGTGATTCAGTTACACATATATATACTTTCACATATTCTTTTTCAGTATAGGTTATTATAAGATATTGAATATAGTTCCCTGTGCTCTACAGGAGACCTGGTTGTTTATCTATGTTATATATAGTAGTTTGTGTCTGCTAATCCCAAACTCCTAATTTATCCCTCTCTCACCTTTCCCTTTTGGTACCATAAATTTGTTTTCTATGTCTGTGAGTCTGTCTCTGTTTTGTAAATAAGTTCATTTGTACCATTTTTTAGATTCCACATATAAGTGGCATCATATGATATTTATCTTTCTCTGTCTGACTTATCCCACTTAGCGTGATAATCTCTAGGTCCATCCATGTTGCTGCAAATGACGTTATTTCATTCTTTTTTATGGCTGCGTACTATTACATACACACACACACACACACACACACACACACACACACACACACGCCCCCCACATCTTCTTTACCCAGTCATCTGTCAACGGACATTTGTTTCCATGTCTTTGACTGTTGTAAATAGTGCTGCTATGAACACTGGGGTGCATGTTGGATGGAGACTTTTAAGAAAACTAAACCTCAGCTCCATTTCTTTGACTATCACCATTTCTTTTTGCTAATTTTTTTACATACAGAAAAATTAGCTCAATGACTGCACTAACTGTACCAAAAATAACTATATGGTTTATTAAATATCATTGAAAATGAAATTAATGTAAATCACAAGCATTATAAGTCCACCACAGTTCATTAAACTGCATGATATTATCACATCACATTAAGAAAGTTGGACCTGTGACTTGAGGTCCTTTGGACTTCTGTGAAAAATACTACCTGCATCCACAGATTACAAACAACTGATCTCAGGAACACACCTGAGTTCAAAGTTCAATTTTAAATGCAATCTGGGGTGGCCCTTGAATGAGTGGAGCACAGAGGAGAAAAACATGAGCACATCTGCTGAGAAAGGTAATCCATTTGGAAAAAACATCCAACACTGTACCTGGCACACAAGAGGCTGCTGTTCAGGACACAGTAAATTACACTTTCCTTCATCTGCTGCTGTCTAATGTCATAATGCAGCAACCACCATGATATGGTGGGCTTCGAAGGCTCTCCTGATTACCAGTGATTCCTCTTCTGTGATATCTGCTATGTAACCCAAGGCTTTCGACTGTGTAGGTATCTAAAGATCATTTGGCTGCCCGTCTACACCTATCGAAAACCTCAGTGCCCACCTCAATTCTTCCCCAATATTTTCTTGAACCTCTCTACCTCTCTCCAAATCTTCCTATAATGGTATTTTTTTTTGCACCTCGTTGAAACTGTTCCTATTCCAAGTTCACTATGGTCAATTGGTCACTTGTCTTCTCCCTGTCAGGCAGTGACCCTCGACGACAAGGGCTTCTCACTCTCTTCTCTGACAGTCTGGCCCAGGCTGCCATGGGGCACAGCAGTGGTCTCCCACCCAACAACTACCCCTCCTTCCTTGCAAACCAAATCTTTTATTTGGAAAGGCCATTTATGAATTACAATTGATTTCAGACAATCATGAAAATCAGATTCTTATTCTCCAAATATCTGCTTTCTCTGTTTCCCAAGCAGCTACTGGACATGTGGAAAAGGCTGAGAAAAAATTTTTCCCACATTAAACAGAACTATTTGTTTTTCCACTCATCCTCTTTCTTCCTCTTCCTTTCTTACCGCACTGATTCAATTAATTAGTTAATTAATAGAGGTACTGAGGATTGAACCCAGGACCTCATGCATGCTAAGCATGCTCTCTAACACTGTCCTTCCTATAATAAAAGGTAGTGTTTGGAGCAGTGGCAGCCATAATGGGATCAAGACGGAACAAGCTTAAAGACAAAATCCAAACACTGAGAATGGCAGAGCAGTGAGGCAGAAGGAAACAGCCTAGGTCTCTACTGGCTTTGTAAAGCTGCTGCATCCAAACAAGAACCACCAGGCTACGTTATGAAAGATAAATGGCTTTTTCCTGTAGCCAGTGTCAATTAGGTATTGTTACTTAGCCGAAAGCATTACTAACACAACCACTATTATTCCTGGCATATAATAAACACTTGACTATTTATTAAGATGTATTTTAATTTTGAGTTTAATTAATTCATTCAAGTAGTTAGAAAACACACAAAAGCTCTTGGCATCTCACTGGTACAATTTTCTCCCACTTTATTCAAAATTTCATCTCCATTACAGGGGAAAACCACTTCCTAACTGTCACTGAACATTAACACTTTCGGCATACCAATAAAATTATTTTTAAAAAATAACATGGAAATGTTTGCCACAAAGAGATTAGGTTCATAGTAACAAAGAGGAAAAAAATTAACATGTAATTCTAAATGATACCTGCTTTAAAAGATACTCTATAAATTTCAAGATAGCCAACAGTTCGCCCTAAAGGAAGTGGCTGAACTACACCAGAAACCCACAAAAAGATGCTCAGGCACCCAGCTCTCAGCTACTTGTGCCCATTACACAGATCTCAAAATCTGGGATTGTAATTGCCATAGGTTTATGGCTTCTATTCAGGACTCAAGGCCAATGAATGCTATGCAACAGTGTAAGAACATACAGTCGCATAACTTTGAATTTGGTGACAAGAATCCAAATAAAGGAGAGTCATCAAAAAAAAAAAAACAAAAAAAACATTTCCATGGTAAACTCTCTGTGTTCTCAAATCAATCCTTTCCCAGCTCAGGAACCTCAAGAGACAACACACTTTGCAAAATTGGCTTTTGTTAAAGGAGCTGGAAGGCTGGAATGACTTCCACATGCCTCATTTTTTAACTTTTGAAAAATCACTTCAAAGGTATTATAAACTTCTATTTCCATTCAAAGAAAATTATGCTCAGTGAAGCCCCTGAGGGCCTGAAGGTTTCTGAAGGCTATTCCATTTTTAATTTAGATCTTCCCATTGTTCCTGTCAGAGATGAGTGATCTCTTGGCTTCCAGACCTTGGAAACCTTCAGCGGGGAGCTCCCAAGCTGCAGGCAGAACTCCTTTCAACTTCTGGCCTTACTAATGTCATTTATTAGCTGAACATGACAGCATCTCATCTTTCACCTCTGACTCAGTGCGGAGAACCCAAGACATGTTGTCTGGAAGTGCCTCATTTCCCATGCACCCGAGAAGTCCCATTAGTAATTTGCTGGAACTGTCCCTGAAGCTCTGTTACTATCATCACCTCCTTCCCCTTTTCCTCCTCCCCCTCTCCCTCCCCCACCTAGTGCTTGCCAGTTCTCCAAAGTCACTACTACATTCATCTCGAAGGATGCTTGTGACACATCTGTCAGGCTTAGGGGTAGGCATTATCTCTCTCTGTTAGAGAAGAGAAAAATATGGCCCAATTTTGAACCAAATCAATGGGGAAAAAATAACAGCTTCAGTTTCCCCACTGCCCCTCGATGACTGTGAGTGCTGATAAATGACCACTCTACCAGGCTGGATGGGCAGCTAGGCTGACCCCTGATCCCAGCTTTGGAAACGATCTGGATCTCCTCTGCTGCTTTCCAATGTTAGATCGTTCAACCTTGCCATTCTTAAATTCTGTCCACCGGGTTACATTTATTTCCTTGAAGAGTTAAGCTTGAACCAATTGTCAAATTTGACTTAGTAATCAATAGAAAACAGAAATCTATCTGTCCATAGGGAATAGAAAATAGTATTTTAATGCTTTCATAAACATGGTGAAACAAATTTTATTCATGGAGCAGGGAGAAAAAGATTTTGGAAGTCATTCCAAAATGTATCTATAACATGTAATTGAAAGTGTATCATAAATGTCTGTTTCTTATTTTTAAAAGTTTAAGACAATATCCCTTTGGAAAGAAATCTTCCCCTCACCTCCCAGTATTATTTTTCTCTATATGATAGAATCTTGCCAAGACCCTGGTTTATGATGTATGGTCACTACGACTATTTGAAAAATGCTACCGAGGCCAGCATTCTAGTGAATGTCAACTAGCACCAAAACACTATGATTTATGATGTACATAAAATTACTATTTAATCCATTAACAAATATTTATTGAACCTCTACTGCAGTGGTCCCAGCACCGCTTCACACATCACAATTTCCCGGCACATTTTAAAACATGACTCAGCTGGTGTGGGACTAGGGCATCAGCTTTGTTAGATGCCCCCCAGGGGATTCTCATGTGCAGCCAGAGTGAGGAATGGACTGTGCACCCTAAGGATGAGGGTGGCAGAAGGGGTATGGGGAACAGCAGCATCTGGGAGAGGAGGCTGTCTCAGAAGAAAATACCAAGGGTGCATCTCAGAATATGTTCCCTTTTGCTGACAGAAAAAGAAACTCAGAAAGACATCAGATATGCAGGGAGAGAAACTGATCCCTTTTCAACATGTCAGTGCACAGTGACAGCTGGCATTGTGGGGCTGCTAAGAAACTACTGATCAAAGGCCCTAGCGATGTGGCTGCAGGGACAATTAAGCATAGGGGGTTGGCTGACACCTAGGGAGCACAGCACACAGTTTGGAGAGCTCTGGTATGGGTCCCCAGACATGAGCCCTGGAAGATGATGATTATAGAATGGCAGGAGAGCACAGGGAACGGGAAGAAGGGGAGGCGAGAGGCAGGAAGGAAAAGAGACAATCCACACATAGAGATTTCTAACAAAGTATGTACTAAGTCATTCAAGCATTCTCTATAAAATGTTCAGAAATCCAACAGTTTCTCAAAAATGGGCAGAGTCGTTTTTATATTCTTGGAGGAAGTGCTTTACTGATGATCTTATGATATAATTCATTCAACCACAACTACAGAAGACACTGGGCCAGCCCTCTGCTATTGTTAAAAAGGGGAACCAAAGAAGTATTTCCTACCCTCCAGGAATTTATTATATTGCAGGCCCAGACAACCAAAGATGACACATTTAGATTACGTGGTAGAGACGGCAGCTCTGCTTTGTAACACACAGAAGGAAAAATAAAGCTGAATTTTCAGATTTGAGCTTTCAACTAGGTTCCCAATGGGGACTAAGTGAAAGATGACAATATGAACAACCATGACTAAATTATGATATGACACATTCTTTATGTCCTTTAAAGTGGATGTGTGTTTAAAGTACAAAAAGTCATTCATTTCAGAATTATTCATAAGAATCATCTCTCTGCTGTATTACTGTCTTACGCTAATGTACTCCTTCAACGCAATAAGGACGAGAATCTTAATTTTTTCTTTAGTTGGAAAAAAAATATAAGGCTACATTAACTATTTCATATGACCCCGCCAAATAAAACGTGGAAAGAACAGTTTCTCCCCCAAACTCTAGAGGCTTTCTTTCACCAGATAATCAAGACAGGAGTAGTCTCCTACACTCCCAGGATCTCTGTGGTTTATTAGTATCGGGTTTTGAAATCAATCCCAGTTCCAAGGAGAATTTTCATGTAGTCTTCAATGGAAAAAAAAAAAAAGGCACTTATGTTTCTTCCTTTCCATGGAAGCTGAGGCTATTTTTGCCCCAATAAAAAAGACAAGAGGTATCAAAGGCCCTGACATCCTCCTTAAAATCATAGCTAGAGCTTTACCTCCACAACCTCCACTTCCATTCACTGTATCTATCAGTACGCACCTAACTGCAGCCAGCAGCCTCCTGAGTTTGACGTTTACCAAGAGAAGAAAGTGATTAAATAAGAGACCCACTTCTGGTTCATGTGGGCTAATACGAGAAACTTCCAAACTAGTTATTCCTTCCTTTTCTCCAAATAATAAGATTTCCAGAGTCTGAATAACAGCCACCAAACATTAAGTTTCATTAGATAACAGTAATGAGGGGCAAAAAAAAAAGCCCAAGTTTGCGCTTTTTTCTTTTCCTCATCTTTCAGGACAAAGTATTATATCTTAATAGACCTGAGACCAAGAGCACAAAGCTAAAAGCAGCCAGAATTCATCTGAATATAAAACGGGAATTCCACAAGAATTGCTCAGAAACGTAATGGGCTGCCACAATGGAAAAGCAGGATGTTTAAGAACAAGTATGAGCTTCATACGTCAGCAGACTTGTCTCTCAGTTTTAAGATCCTTCCAGTCTAAGGTCACATAACAAGTAACAACTTAAATCTCACTTTCTCTGGGCCAGCATTCTTCTAAGCTTCTTACATGTGTAATCCTCATGTAATCCTCAAAACAACTCTAAAAGATAAGTACTGCTACATTCCTTTCACCGAAGAGGAAATTGAGGTACAGAGCAATTAAACAACTCGCCCAAGGTCAAATGGCAAACAAATATGGACCTGAGATTTATTCAGATGATCCTGCTCCAGAATCTGCACCTTAATTGCTACACTACTGCTATATCATAAGGCTACTAAAAGATTAAAGAAAATGATGTACACAGTGCATGAACTGACACATCATCATTCCAAAAAAAAAATGGCAGCTGTTATTGCAGCTAATTATTGCTGACATAAAAATAATACTGTTTATTATATATGCTATTATATAGTATATATAATTATAGTATTTTTCTCAAGCTGCCTGATGTTGGACACATTCAAGCAGAAGCTGGATGCCTGTACTGAGTGATCTTGAGGATTCTTTTCCATTCTATGGCTTCATTCCATGGTGAGTCAGTCTAGTTCTTTGAACTGTATGGTATCTTAGATCTTTATTCTTCCCCTGGGCCAGGTCCCACAATCTCATTACCACCTGGCAAAACTCTAGCCAAAAGCAAATGTAGGATGGTTTTGAGTATTCTGGAAACCACATCTGCAAGGAGACTAAACTACTGAAAATGGAAGACTTGGGCCACTGTTTAAATTTTCAAGACACAGCTTAAATATAATACAAACATTTGCTGTATTCTGAAATTCCAGCTCCATTTGGAGACTTCTCAACAAAAAGGGTTTGAGTTCCTTATTTCTTTTCTGTTATTTTATAACACAAGAGATGGACATCTCTATGAGCTTGTGTTTCTCCAAAAAATTACCAGGGATAGGATCTCTGAAAGCTAGAGAGTAATGTCAGCCACAGTGCAATTTCTCCAACAAAACTGCCTCATTACAGATTCTCTTCTTGGCACAACTTGTACTTTTAAAAATAGTAGCCCAATTTCACAAGCAAGTTGGAATCTACTGATCCTGACTTCTAAAATACTGCATTCCTTCTGCTGTTAGTAATGCTCAAAGCATGTCTCTTAAAATTAGTCGTCAAACTGTCCTTTAAACAGGGCCAATTACTTTCCTCCTGAGACAAAATCATGAGAATCTGAAACCCTGGAGAACAAGAGAATCATTATTTTACTGACATGTTTAACAATGAACTCAGAGTGGTCTCCACTTTCCTCATCATTGCCCCTTCCCTTGGTGATTAGAATTCTCATGCTTTCAAAGATGTTGGAACAGGACCATATCTAAATTTAAAACAACTTTTTTATATTATACAGTTTTTCCCCACCGTGACCAACCACATGATTCACTTATCAGAAATTACATTTAAGGAGAAAATTAAAAGTTACTTTATTAATTTATATCCTAGGTGTGGACAGACATTATTAACTTAACCAATACAATTATTTTTTGTGTGTTAAAAATATAAATGTTCAAAATATGTAATTGTCATTTCTCAATTACTAAATTGTGAAATTATGCTCTCCTGCAATGCTTAGATATAGACAACTGAATTATTCAGTAAAATAATTAAATGAATTCATGTTCAAGGCAATAATCATTTTAAAGGTTATTCAAGAAAAAAATCTAAAATACTTAATTTTCATTCTATTCTTATTGTCCAGCTTCCAGTGTCAGGAATCAATTATAAATAAGTTTAAATTATTTTTCCATCACACACACACCTGTGGGCAGACATGCATATATTACTGGAGTCCACTTATGGCTGGGGAGGGAGTTGGAACTAGAATTCTGTTGCTGACGGTGCTGCAAAGTCAGTCTTGATATTTTGGCCAATCCATCTGCCTCACTGTGACTCAACTTCTTCAACTATGCAACTAAGGGACTAATGCTCCCCCAGGTCCCTTCTAGTTTGATAACCATTCTAGAAGAGTCTCATTCTTCCCTTCTCCATTCTTCTCATTATTTAAGAAGCAAATCTCTACTAGAAAAGTACTCATTTTCACTTTCCACTAGCTATTATTTCTCTTTCACTGAAGAGTTATTTCCTAAACCAAGTATGACTAACCCAAAAGCCAGATTCTTCTATTCTATAACACACCTGTTTTAGTGGCTTTGAAGAGCTCATTCGGCAAGCAATTGACTCTTACCCAATAAATAAAGAGAAAAAGGTAACCAGAGGCAGGGAATAGGAAACAAAGGAAGATAAGAGACAGAAGGAAGGAGGAGTAATGGGGAAAGTATGTTGCTAAGAAAGATGACTTGTGAGTAAGTTACCATCGTTACGAGGCTCGGTCAGCCTCACTCATCTCACACAAGCCCACAACATCATTAAAAGGTATGTATAACTATCTCCATTTTATAGACTGGAAAACCACAGCTCCAGGAGCTTAAAAACCTTGGAGATGGTCACACAGCATGTAGCTAGCGCAGGGTGCCTAAGTCAGAGCGTATCCTGTCCAAGGTCAGGGGAGAAAGTAATATCTACGGAGTGGAATTACATACTGTACTTATAGCAAGTCATTCATGACATTAGACTCCTCACATCCATCATTTTTACAACAGTCATGTGGTAAGAAATGAAGTACTATTAACCTCATTTTCCAAATTAGAAAAGGTGGGCCCAGAGAGGTTCATTTGTTCAAGGTGATGACAACCGTTAGGTGACAGAGCCAAGATTTAAACTCAAAGCATCCAAACTCCAAAGCCAGTTTTTCATATTGTATCTCCTACAGAAAAGATCACAAAATTACAGCGTAGAAAGCTTCTGCCTACACAGGATGGGCATGAAAGTGTTGCCTTTGAGCCCAGACTGTAATTGTTTCTTCCTTCTGTTCCTCTGGAGAGGGCTGGGGGCAGCAGCTACATATCTATAGGGCAAAAACCATACAGAGTGATGTCCGCACAGAACACTATCAGGATTCTGCTTTTATCAAAGTCTTTTAGGGCAACAGACCCTTGAAGGAAGAATGATCTGACCAGCTCCTGAAGGAACCCACATTCCAAGAAAATGCTTCAGCCTGACACCTTTCCAAGTAACAGACATTCTTAATTACTGAGCCAGGAAAAAGTAACTACAGAAAAGTGGGGAAAATACACTGTCTCACTAGGAAGGCTAGAAACAAAATCCTACCTGTTCTAATGTAGGAAGTTTCAGGAGGAATGGCTAAATTATGGTTTAGTAACAATACTCCAAGGGATGAGACTATGAAGCCCTGAGAGCTTTTTGTCAATGCAGCAGTAGGAAGCAGGCTGTCCAGAGGGCTATAAAACTTTGCATGCTCCACAATGAATATTTCCCCCCTTAGAAACACAGTTTTCACCTTTTGCAAAGAATTTTTTTTTCTTCTTTCTATCAATGTAAAAGCATGCTCTGAAGTCCCTGGTCTTTTAATTATGAAAATAGAAAAGCATATTAATTTTAAGTGACTCTGAAACCCCAAAATAGTAGTAACCTATAATGGAAAAGAATATGAAAATAAATAAATAAATAAATAAATAAATATATATATATACACACACACACACATATATATATATACATAAAAACACCAAAATGTTATATATTATTATATAATAATATATTATATATATTATATTATAACCAGAAATTAACATGACATTGTAAACCAAATACATCTCAATAAAAAAAGAAAAGAAAAAAATTAATAAAAAATTTTTTGCCAGACACCAGTAAAGGAAGCAACAATACAAAATAAGAGATGCTGTTCTACGGAAGCAAAATCTACAAACTGAAAACCTATACTCAGAAATTATAGAAAGAAAATAGATGGATGTATTCAAGTTTTTACTCAACATTTCAGAAATCATCAGTTTAAGAGTTTATAACTGGGGGGAAACAACTCCAGGAATGCGTAGATACAGTGAGGTTCCACTATCTCCCAGTGGTATCCTACAGTCATTTCTTTCCAAAAGAAAGAAGACAATTGGTAAGCCACCGTCTACAGAAGGAAATAGCAACAAATGTTGCAGACACTGAAAATACCATGTACTCAGCCACCTAAGAAAGGGAGGAGGTGATCTCAAACTGGTTAAGTGCAAAGAGCAGCTATGCAACTATCTCCAGTGATACACTCCACTCAGCAGCAGCAGTATCACACACAACCATGGAGACAAACATCACAGGACCATGGAGATTGGTCCAGAGTTAGCAAGCCAAGAGAGGCGGGCACCTCACCAGGAACTGGCTCTTGCTGACCTAGTTCCAGTGCCTCGGGTTCCTGCAGCCACTTTCTGCTGGCCCTTTGCCTTTCCGGGAATCCCCCCAGTGACAGAATTTACTTTCTCTAAAAATAACCAGATCTGGGAGTTCAAACAGAAAGACCACAGCAACTGGCTCTAGCAGCCTTCTGGTCCAGTTTTGGTCCCACACAGCATGACTCACCACAGACCTTTATCGCAACCTCTTCCCAATGCCGTCCCAGTTGGATAAACAAGCTGCTTGCCATTCGTCCCTGGGATGGCCCAGCTATGGGATGCCCTCAGGTCCAGCCTTGAGCATGGTGGTCTGGCCAACACATTGGAGCCCTCCCACAAAAGGCATCTCAGAATTTCAGAATCCATAGGTGGGGCTGACTCACCAGACTTCAGTGATTGGGGTATCTGCAATCATAGAATGCACTATTAAAGCACTGTATGTGGGAACTTCCTGATTCTTAGAGGCACCATGAGAAAACTTATGAAAACTAAATATTTTTGTGATATGTATTCATACAGTGTGTGCTAAATTCATTTTCACTGATGTATAGTATTCTGTTGTATAAATAACCCTCAAAATACAAAGCATTCTATTAATGGTTGAAAAAAATTTAAAGGCACTAATGAGCACAAATGATGGTGTGCGTGCAAGTGTCCGGCTGTGGTCAGCACATGCACAAATGCAAATGTGTGTCTACCACTGATAAAATACAAGTGGATTTCAAATGCTCCAGTGTAATCAAGATCATAAATTTCTGGATCATGAACCTTCCCAGCTCATGATGCCCTTTCATACTAATACTCTCAGATCACTGCAATGTTTCCTTCTTTTGTATAATGACAGGATGGTCTAGTGTGTTTTCTGCTCTTCCTCATATTCAGAGTGCCAAGAGCAGTCACATGGTAGGCACATAGTAATGATGTGTTTAATGGAAGAAATGGAGGGGAGAGGGAGGAAAAAAGACTGATCAATATAAGCTCGAGTCTTCAGAAATAGCTCATAAAAAAAGAAAGGCCTTAAATAGGACCTTAAAAAAGCAGTATAGGAGGGAAGTGTATAGCTCAGTGGTAGAGTGCCTGCTTACCATGCATGAGTTCCTGGGTTCAATCCCCAGTACCTCTTCCATTAAAAATAAATAAATACATCTAATTACCTCCCCCCCGACCAAAAAATATTTTTTTAATATTAAAAAAAGCAGTATAAAAAGCATGAAAGAAAGGTGAAAAGACAGTAGTTAAGGCAGCATTTTCAAAGGCATGAAAGCTGCCTTAAGAATACTCAGAAGGGAAAGGACTTGATTAGGAAGGAAGGGGGAAAACCTGGCAGGGAAAAGCAGTGTCTGGAGTCCTCACTGCAGCCCAGCTGTTTGGATGCCAACCTATTCCCGAGAGCCTGCCCTCCCTGCCTGCTCCTTCCTTGGGTCAAGAATGCCTGGGATTGAATGCCTGCCACTTCCCAGCTGTGTGAGCTTAGGGCAAGGACACCCTCTTCCCTTCTCGGTTTCCTCTACTGTAAAGTGAAGACAACATAACGCTCACCTCATAGAGCCATGGTCAGCATTCAATATGTTAACAGACATAAAATTCTCAGAATGCTCTTGGCACATAATGCTCTAGTGTGGTGTCCTGTTAATGCTTTTTATTATTATTGTCATTATCTGTTACAACTGGTTGAAAGCTGCACTTTTCTCTGAAATTTTCCTAATCCCTTCTGCCTTGCAACACTGCCCCAGCCTATGAACCCTGCATTACTGATCACAGCACTTAGATTCCACTTTAAGGCACTTCATTCTATATTTGACTTTCATTGTTCAAGGGCAAGGGCTACACTTTACTTATATTTTGAATCCCCAGTGCTATAATTTAAGGAATCAACTGTATCACCAAGGCCGCTAATTTGCAGTTTGGGTGTCATTCAGGGAAGAGGGGGATGGTAGAATTTGGGGAAGAGGAAGTTTCTAGAGAAAAGTACGCATATTTGGTCCCTTTGGGCCTAGACCCAGCGAGGGGTGTGGGTGTGTGTGTGGGTGTGTGTGTGTGTCTGTTAAGAAGTGGGCTTCTAAGAAAAAGTAGTAAGTAATTTAACAGTAAACACTTCTGCAGCACAAGAGGCTTAATTTACCTTATAACCTCCATGAGATGCTCACATGAGAAGCAGATGTCATCTCACCTAAACACCTTGAGCTTTCCATAAATGCAATACGCTCCACAGGAGGTAGTGAATTTCCCATTTAGGTGGATGGATTAAAGAGGCCATAATTCTCTGATTCTCCTCCCTTCAAGAGATGGGGGTCTGTGTTCTCTCCGCTTAGATCTGGAAGACTTCGAGATTGCTTTTGTCAATGAGATACATCAGAAGTGAGGCTGTGCCAGTTTCTGGGCCCAAGACTTAACAGACTTGTAATATACTCGTCTATGAAGTACCCTGGGAGAAGCCAACTACCAGGTGAGAAACCTATGTATCATGGGACTCCCACTCTGTGAGAATGCCACAGCTAGCCATTTGGAGGCCCCATGGAGAGTTGCCCCAGCTGCCAGCGGCTGCCCCAGCTTTCCTAGCCCAGGGATCAGACGCGTAGCATGAGGAAGCCTTCTGGTATATCCAGTCTTGGTCTCCTAGTGACTCTCACTGCATGAAGGCCCCCAAAACTCTGAACTACCCAGCTAAGCCCATGAAGCACGGGACCGAGAGAAAAAACGGTAAACTGTTGTTTGAAACCACTAAGTTTTTAAGTGGTTCATTACACAGTAATAGATAACTAGAACACTCACCGCTGGAAGTGTCCCGCCAAAATGTATCTAGTCACAGGCATTATGGTGAGATTTAACCACAAGATTAAGGCGTGGACTGTACCACCTGTGAGTTCCAGTAGAGAGTTGTCTTACACAACTCCTGACATTCCTCGATTTTACATATTACTGCCTAAAAATAAGTGGCAGATCCAGGACTAGAAATCAGATTCGCTGACTCCCATGGAGGCTTTAAATAGGGTGTTCCACCTCTAGCTAAATCTAACTACTGAGCCCTACCTTTCCCAAATGAGAACACCCTGAAGCATTATACACACTGATAGAGTACCATTATATACGTGTCCTTATATGCCCCTCACACCGTAAATAAAACGTATTCTTTTAAAAGTTAAAATTAAATTTTTAATTGGAGTTTTTAAGTTTCCCCTCCCATGTTACAAAACTCATTTTGAGAATGCCCACCCAAAGCTTATGTTCAGAATCTGACTTATAAACCCAGAGCAATCATTATTTATTCACCTAAAAGTACAGTTGAAAGGGAGAATATTCAGGAATATAAACACATGTATGCTGTATATTGCTGAATGACAGGCATGTGGCACAAATAAATTTTTTTCTGACCTAAAAATAAATTAATCATGAGATGTGGTATCCTAGATTGGATCCTGGATTAGATAAAAGAACACTGGTAGACGCAATGGTGAATTCCAAACACACTCTGTAATTTAGTTTATAATATTGTAGCAACGTTAATTTATTAGTTTTGACAAATGCACAATGAATATGTAAAACATTAACACTGGAGAAGGTCCATAAAGGGCACACTATTATTGAAATTTTTTAGTATATCTAAAGTTATCTGAAATAAATAGTTTTAAAAACTATAGTTTAAATAGTAAATTTAATATGAATGAACCTGACATACACCAACATAACCAGGTGGTCAAGGTTAGCAATGGGGCAGCATCTTGTGACTCCAATGTGGTACCCTGGGACGAACGCAGCATCATTTTTGTGGCATTCCCCCCAGAATGTATTAACTTAACCTAGTCAGGGGGAATATCAGAAAGATACTACATCCTACATTATTAAAGGCATGTACCCTTACTGTATTGTTATTTAAAACTGTAAAGACTACAAAAGACAGGGAAAGACTAAGAAAATTTTCCAGACTAAAGAAATCTAATGAGAGATGAGAATTAAATGCAATGCATATTCCTGGACAAGATCTTGGACCAGGCAGGAGAAGAAGCCATTGCTGAGTTTATACCATTGATGCTGTGAGCTGAATGGCATGTTGTATACTGATTATATATAGAACATCCTTATTTGGAGGAAATACACTTGAAGGGCTTTGAGGGAATGGGACATCATGTCAGGAGCTTGCTCCCATAAGATTAAGAAAAAGACAAATGATCACACACACACTCAAGAGTACACACACAGTGGAGGAAATACAGTAAAACATTAACAGTTGATAAATCTGGTTCTTTGCTCCATTTGGCAACTTTTCTGTAAGTATGAAATCTTTTCAAAATTAATTATTTAAAAATTAATCCACTGGATAAAGAAGTCTGGTATATGTATAACGGAATATTACTCAGCCAGGAAAAAGAATAAAATAAAGCCATTTGCAGCAACATGGATGGACCTGGAGATCATAATATGAACTGAAGTAAGCCAGAAAGAGAAACAGAAACACCATATGATATCCTTATATGTGGAATCTAAAAAAAATATATATATATATACAAATAAACTTATTTACTAAACAGAGACAGACTCACAGATATAGAAAACAAACTTATAGTTACCAGGGGGGAAAGGGTAAGGAGGGATGAATTTGGGAGTTCAGGATTTGTAGATACTAACTACTATATACAAAAATAGATAAACAACATGGTCCCACTGTATAGCACAGGGAACTATATTCAGTATCTTGTAATTGTATATAATGAAAAAAAATATGAAAAGGTGTGTGTGTGTGTGTGTAAATCACCAGAAATTAACACAACATTGTAAATCAACTATACCTCAATAAAAAAATGTATCCACTGGGGAACTATGCATTATTATAACCTAGGCCATACATTTAATTGAAGAGAAGGATGTCAATAATGAAAATGTGCCTAATTTTTCAGCCACTAAATAACAGCTAATTGCCAAAGGGAGCTACTCTTTACAGAGAGGCCTCACTACGTGTTCAAAGACATGTAAAAAATATTCATCCATCAACAAATAAATGGATAAAATACTATATTCAGAGAATAGAACCATTATATAGCACTTGAATAACTTAGACCCATATAGAAGGATGCCTCAGAAAAGCAGGTTATAAAATGATAACTGTATCACTTATGTAAATTTTCTGCCTGTCTTCGAGCTGGGACATGGGTCTTCTCCAATCTTTGAACTGAAACTCATAGTGGCTGTACCAAATTATATTCCCACCAAGAGTTAGGAGGGTTCCTTTTTCTCCACATCCTCTCCAGCATTTAAAAACTCATAAAGTAATACTGTATTTAGTTCATGAATAAAGACCTAAATATGCAAAACAATAAGAAACAGACTAGAAGGAGAGGAACTAAATTCATGATGGTGACTGATGTGAGGGTGGGAGAGGGAGTGAGACTGGAGATAAAGGACCAAGTGAATTGATGTTCTGTTTCCTAGATGAAAAAAGATCACTAACCTAAAGTGGCAAAATGTTAATTTTTTACTCTTGGTGGTGGCTTCAAGATGCTTCTTATGTAATTATGCTGCTACAGAGGGTCTGCTCATCATGAAAACCCACTGAATCATTTCCAGGCTGTATAATGTAACACAAGGTAATGGCATATGCCAAGGCCTGTAGTTAGTCCTGACTGTATGGTTAGGAAGCTAACAGAAAACTCACACTGAGTAGAATTCAGTTCCTGCAGTGTTTTGAAGTGAGACTTTTAGATGAATGTACTTGTCTTAAATGCTCTAAAACTTTGCAAATTGTCGTTAATTTTTTTAAGTAACTCATAAAATTAAAATGAAGAATTCTTAATCCACCACTTTCCTCTGAAGCTCTAATAATTGCATAAGTGCTTAATTGGCATGCTTCAGTTTCCACGATAGTGAGCTAATTAAAAAAATAAAAGCTACAGCAAATACAAAGACAGCCGTTTAGATTTCAGCTGTAAAATGCTAATTTAGACACTCTAATTAAACAAGCATATTGGCACCTACTTAATTTTATAACCTATATAAACTACCATAATAAACTCACCAAAAAGTATAGAATCAACCTACCAACATGCATTTATTGTGCAAGTGCTCCGTGGCCATCCTGCTTATCCTTTTTTGGAGGGAGGAGGGTTTATATATATAAATAATAATTGCCCACTACTATCCTATTACTACAGGAGATCTAGAGCGCTATAATAAATGACCCATGACTTAGTCTCTTATTACCTAACTGGAGAGATGAAAACATAAAACAAAAATAATTTTGTGCTAAATGACAACAGTGACTATAAGGGCCACCAGTGAGTGAGGAAAAGCTCACAGCGGAGACCTGGATGAACTGGTATAGAAGAGAGTGAGGGATTTCCACACAGAAAGAAGCACGTGAGATAGCAGTTAAGTCCAAGTGCACACATGCACAAGTCTATGGGATGCTATGAGATGTATAGTTGGCCAGGTGGAATTATAGCAATTCGGACTGAATGCTAAGCATCTTGGAAGCCTTACTGATTTTTAAGATGGGTTTTGACCTGATGATAGTACGATTTAAGAAACAGGGATATGACACAGTCTTCCAAGGGCTTTTCCTATCACTAAGGGTAAAGTAAAAGTCCTTACAGGGGCCTCCAAGGCCCTATATGATTTGGACACCTGTTCCCTCTCTGAGCTCGTTTTCTACTTCTTTCACCTTCCTGCACTTTCAGTTTCAAAGGCCTCCTTACCAATCCTAACACGGGGCCATCGCACTCCCTCTTTGGGGCACTCGCATGTGGAGCTGTGTCGACCCAAGACGTTTTCCCTTAGATGTCCTCCTGGCTCTCTCCCTTACCTCCTTGGTCTTCACTCAAAAGTTACCTTCTTGAGAATGTAAAATGGTACAGCCACTTGTGGAAGATAACATGGCAGTTTCTCAAAACACTAAATATAAAATTATCATATGATCCCACTCGCAGGAATATACCCAAGAGAACTCAAAGCAACGTCTGGGACAGATATCTATACACACACATTCATAGCTGCATTATTCACAAGAGTCAAAAGGTAGAAACAAGACAAGTGTCCATCAACAGATGAATAGATAAACAAAATGTGTTATACACATACACTGCACTATTATTTAGCCTTAAAAAATAATGAAATTCTGACCCATGCTGTATCACAAATGAACTGTAAAGGCATTATGCTAAGTGAAATAAGCCAGATGCAAAAAGACAAATACTGTATGATTCCACTCCTATGAGGTTCCTAAAATCATCAAGTTTATACAGAAGAAAGCAGAATGGTGGTTATGAGGGGCTGGGGGGAAGGTGAGAATGGAGAGTTATCATTTAATGGGAATTTTAGTTTGAAATGGCAGAGAAGTACTGGAGATGGATTGTGGTGATAGCCGCACAACAGACTACAGGTAACGCTGCTGAACTGTACACTCAAAAATGGTTTAAAAATGACAAAAATGTTATGTTAAACATTATAAAAGAAAAAAATTTAAGTCACCTTATCTATAAGCCCTTTCCAACCACCTCATTTTAAACTGCAAACTTCTTCCCAGAGTGGCACCCTCACCCCTACCCCTCTCCCCTGCCTTTTTCCCTTTCCTCTTAGCGCCAACACCACCCAATATACATCTTCTCTACTTATCTGGTCTACAGTCTGCTCCTCACTCCAGATTGTAAGCTCCTGAGGGTAGGACTACTGCCTGTTTTCTATCCCCCAAGCCTACAACAGTGCCTAGCATACAATACGCAGTTAGTAATCACCTGTTGAGTGAATTATCCCTGTTCTGCCAAAAGGAGAGGTGCTGACGGAGGCTGGAAGCAAAACTAGCCAGGCAGACACTGTGGTTGGACTCCAAGAAGAAGACCGTAAGGCTGGGACTGTGGAGTGTCTATTTTGAGACAAGAAAGTATAAACCTGAAAGACACTCCAAAAAAAGGATGTACAAGATTGGAAAACAGATTGGAAAAGAAAAGGAGCAGGAAAAACGTGTCCAGATGGCTCTATTTTGAGACGAGAAGAATGGAAGCACCAATAAGAGAACTGGGACAGGGAGCTGGTTTTAATAAAGCAAAGAGCAACACAGAGCTGACACATCCAAGCTGCAGGTGAGGATCTGGGACTCCTGCCCAAGGATGGTTTAAACCAAAGAAGTAATGAATTCACTAAGAGAGACTTACAAAAAAGCAGACAAAAGGGTACAGGACATGGCTTGGTTGGACACACACAGGAAAAAAAGAATGAAGACAGCATCTGAATGACACAAAAAGCTACAGAATCATGGAAACCCAAAGGGGGGTTTTGAGGAGCAGAGGTAGAAGGGGACTAGAAAGGGGGAAAGGCCACTTAATTCAACACTAAGGTTACTGATAACCTTAGAAAAGGGTTTCAAATGCTGGCAAATCTTTTAGCAATATGACTGTTTTTGGAATTGTGATGTTTATAAAACTGAAACCTGTAAATAAAATTTGGATTTTGAGGTTTCCTCCACCAGGGAAGGAATGGGGACAGGTAGACATCGCTAGAAGAGCAGCCCACTGGGAAGTGCCCAGGTGCAGGCCCGGGACTGGAAGTGTGCAGGTGGCAAAGCCAGACACCAGAAGCCTTCCATTTAAGACCAGATGCAGTTTTCTATCATTATTCCTTTTTATTTGGGGGGGTGGAATTTATTTATTTTTGGAGGAAGTACTGGGGATTGAACCCAGGACCTCATGCATGCTAAGCATGTGCTCTACCACTTGAACTATACCCTCCCCTCCATCATTAGTCTTAAGGGTCTCCCTAACTAATCTTCCCCACATACCCAAGCATCCTTAGATTCTGATGTTTCGAAGCCACCATCACTTCTCTGGATTTCACATCATCTCCAAACTGCTTTCCCCGCATCTCAGCTCCATTAGGACAGCCAGTCCCTGGAGCTCGATACTCCGCTGCTCCACACCTACTAACGACTTCCCATGTCACTCAGAGCAAAAGCCAATGGCCTCACAGGGATCCCTAGGGCCCTACACAGTCAGTCCCATCACCACACACACCTCCTGCCTTCCAGGTGGCTCACCCACTGCAGCCACACTGACTGCCCCAACCTGTTCAGGGATCAGGTCATGCAGGTACTGCCCCGGGGCCATTGTACTTGATTTGCCTCCACCCTCCACTTCAGGTCTCTGCTCAAAGGTCACCTTATTAGAGTTGTTCCCTGATCACCTACATAAAAACTCACCTGCAGTACCCCTCATTCCTCTCTATGGATATATTTATATATCTATCTTCTTTTAACTTATTTCTTTACTTCCTTCCTTATTTATATATATTTTATGGTATTTATCAGCATCTGACATATTTTATTGGTTCATGGTTTACTGCCTTAGGGCACATAAAATGTCAATATTTGTTGGATTTTCAATCCAAGTTAATGATTTCTATGACTAAGCAAAACTGTTTCTAACATACAACTCAGTCATCACCTTCGTACTTAGAATTTCTGTCTATCTATCAGACTTTTCTCTAAAAAAGTATTCTAACTGCCTCTCTTCAGAGTAAGCCTTCTTAGGCTACCCCTGAACCCTGCAGACTGGGATTCATAGTGGTTTATTTATACATTAGACACAATTATGAAGTATCTAGGTCTGGTTCCTCTAACTATACTTAGATTAGAAATGGCAGAGTGGATAGAAGACCTTTAGAAGCAGGTGTATTGATGGCATGAATTAACAAGTCTCAGCCTGACAGGCAGTGACGAAACTACAAATAGCAATAATAAAGTCATCACACACACATACACACACACTCTCTTTAAGTTTGAAGATTCTTAATACAGGAAAAGCGTAATAGTTTAAAAATCTCACTCTTGAATGCATATTAATCAATGTTGGCAATGATGGTTGCAGATGGTCAGAAAAAGGTTAGGTTGGGTCCAAACTCCATTCAACAGCCAGTTAGTGGAAAACAAAGTTTTCCTTTAAGAATTTAAATGGAAACCCCAAGCTAATCTAGGAAATTCCTACCTGTAAACATCTGTTTTCTGATCATGCTGGATACCTCTAAAATCTAGGGCTGCTACTAGAAACAAATAAGGTAAGAAATATGCTATTACTAAGTGCTATACAGGTGACAATAGCTTATATGCAGCACTTCCATGTATACAAAGAAAAAAATTTTTTAATTTCATAGGACTCCCCCAGAAGCCCTATGAGTAGGCAGGCAGGACACAGTGAAATAAAGTCATGTGGCCACTATCAACTCAACACACACTGTGTAGTGATGTGCTAGGCGCTGGGACAGTGTGGGGACCCAAAAGACAAGGACCTGCTCTCACGGAGTCAAGTGACTGTCTTATCATTTTTATCTTAAACGTGGAGCACAAGCTCCCTGAAAGCTACCCTTTCACTCTACTGGTCTAGGATAAGACAGTCTCTACTCTAACACAAATCTTTAGTGAATTTTAAACAACAGTTTATTATTTCATGGTGCTATTCTCCAAAGAACATTACGACTTCCAAGTTCTCTGTCCACCAAGTAATTTTGAAAGTTCTACAAATAGCAGTACACACATGTCAAATAACGTATATACAAGATTATCCATGGCACAGTCTTCGTACAGCAAGAGAATGGAAATAATCTACGTGTCCTTCAGTGGGGGATTTATTACAGAAGTGGAATACTAAGAACTGGTATAAAGAATGTGACAGGTCTGCATGTGCAGACATGGGACAAACTCTACAACACACGGTAAGTGAAATTCAGAGCATGGCTCCAAAGGGCGAAAATGGTGTTAGCTTTCGTGGATGGCAACGGGGCAGAGAGGAAAAATGTGTGTGTATGTTTGTAAACGCTAAGGATACCAATGGAAGGATACACTTAAAAATGATGGCCTCAAAGAGACAAACTGGACAGGGCAGCATGGACACTGATATATAAAATGCCCTTTTATATCTATCGAATTTTTGCAGTGGGTGAATGTAAATAAATTACATAAATAACCATTGTAAAGTCAAAATGGAAACCATACAGCTTCCCCTTGGAGGACTGTGAAACAGATTAAGATACTATCTGTAAAGACACACTGGAAGTGACAAAGCAAAAGGCCAGTATTAGTCATAATCTCTTTGGGAACAGAATTGCTCTTCAATTTTCTCAATGTCAAACTTCAGGGCTCTTGACATCACGCTCAAAAGACAAAAACATCTTTAGACACTGCAGCCAGAATCAAGACCTAGCGAGACAGTGGCCCTTTGGCCCTTCTGGGAGGTTTAATTTGGTTTCATCTTGTTTATTTCATTTTGCTTTGTTGTCTCTGTTGTTTATTTTAACGGATATGCTTTTGCTTCCACACAGAGACCCAGAGGCAAAGGCTGAATCCCGTGGACCTACGGGACAGGTTCAGTCTGAAAATGGAAAAGCAGACAGCATTTTTGCAACTCTGACTAGCCTCTCTGACCCCTACTGAGTTAAGCACTTGAACATTCAAACCCCAGGTGACTTGTTATTGTTTTGTCTTGAAATTAAGTACTTTAACTTTATCTGAACTTTGCAGAGCTTCAGGAGAGAAGGGAAAAGTAAAAGGAGTTAATTTTTGCTCTTTGATCAATAAAATACTACAATTGGCTTTGATGAAATATAATTCAGAAATCTGAGAGTCAGGCTATAACAAGTATAAGGCTATATTTCTTGGTTAATTTGTTCCAAATGAAGACATTTTATTCCTGAGTATTCGGTCATCCCCTGTGCCACCATGTGTACTACAGCAGTGACTGAGTCCAAGCCAAGGATGACGATATTGCAGGGGAACGTGGTATCTGATATTGAGCAACTGTTATTATATGTTGTGTTGTATTGTGTATGTATATGTATATGCATTTATGACACGTCAGACACATGTTCTAATTTAAGTATTAACTTATTTGATCCTCATAATAACCTGAAGAGAAAAACACCATTTTTGTCCTCATTTCACACATGAGAAAACTGAGACACAGGTTAAGAAACTAGCCCAGGGTTAAGGCTAATAGATGTGGGAGCTAAGGGAGTCTCAGTCCAGAGTCAGGCCCTTAACCACCAAGTTCAATAAAAGGCACAAAGCTAAGCAATGAGGATCCACTGGGGAACAAGACGGAAGGTGTCTGCCCTCCTGGGAACTTATCTCCCAGTCGGGAGGGATTGGTAAAGAGCAAACAATATACAGCAATTTAATTACAATGACTAGGATGCCACAAGGGAGAAGTGACAGCAAAGGATGATGGAAAACGGCCACAGAGCTCTCATTAGTTCCTCATGACACCCTGAAAATAAGCAGTAATATTCTCATTGCTAAGACAAGGCAGTTTCGGCTGACAGAGGAGAGGTGAAGGCCAGAGAGAGGATTCACCCCTAGTTTGAGCAGTCCTAACACTAGTTTGGTTGTGAGTAACAAACTACACACTTGATTTTCTTCTAGATCCTTTCCATGTACTGTGTTCTTTTTGCATTAGAGTCATCCCTCCGTATCCGTGGGGACTGGTTCCTGGACCCCCGCAGATACCAAAATTTGGAGATGCTCAAGTCCTTTATATAAAATGGCATGTTTGTATATAACCTGTGCACAGCCTCCCGTAAACTTTAAATGATCTCTAGATTGCTTATCATACCTAATAAAATGTTAACCCTACATAAATCATTATAAATACAATGTAAAATGCATGCAAATAGTTGTTGGGCACACAGCAAATTAGTCTGCTTTTTGGAACTTTCTGGGATTTTTTTCCCCCAGATAGTCTCAGTCCAGTTTTCTGAATCCACGGTTACAGAACTCATGGATATAGAGGGCCAACGGTGTAATAATGTAATCTCTTCTGCATATGACACAGGAGAGGTTTAAGTATTTCTTATGGTGTCTTGTCAAATCCAAGAGCCTTATCTTATCACTCTGACAATAGTCATTTAATAGGGAGCACTCTGCTCACAATAATACTGTAATGCATGTGGGTTAAAGGCATTCAGCTAAAATTAATTCCTATCATTGTTGATTTGACGCTGCACTATCCTGGCAGCTGAGGAGTCAGAGAGCTAAAAGGATAGAAGGCAGAAAAATAAACACATACTTATTGACTTCTTTCCAAGGGCCACATTGGGTGTTTTCACAAGTTATCTTCTTTAAATAGCTAGAAGAGTTCAGATGTTTCAGAGAAAATGAACCTGAGAGGAGGCTGGGGCTGACTTCAAAACAAGCTATTCTGTCACTTTAAAAGGACCATAAGAAAATTAAATGCAATCAAACCCCTCAATTTCAAAGGGAAGAAGGATTGCAAAAATAATAAATGTTCACTACAGTTTGAAAAAAAAAAACTAATTTCGGACCCTTAATTGTTTTCTACTTTCTTCAGTTTGTGGAGATTTTTTTTTTTCTGTTTTTTTTTCAGTTTGTGGAGAATTTGAGGATTCTTCATTCTAGGTTTTGCGTGCTGAGAAATATTTTTTGGGTGACAAGTCCCAAGACACTCATATTAAAATACTTGCCTCATTGTATTGTAATTTTTCATGCTTACTTTTCAAGTCAGGAAGAGTGTCTTCTCAATTTCTGAACCCTGAGCACTGCTGAGCATAATAGGAATCCAGTAAATATTTACTGAAGAAAAAAAAAACCCAATTTCAACAGAATAGAAATTAAGCAGTTATTAAAAATTATGTTTGCAAAGAGTTTTTAACAAATGAAGAAACAGTCATGTTCTAGGAATATTTACATATTCAGAAAAAGAGCAAAAATGGATAAAGTATATGCCCCTTTATAGACTGATACATATATTTTTATACATAAAACATTTCTGGAAATATGCAAAATGGAATTATATTACACCAATGGCTTGCAGAGGGAGTGAAACTGAGAAGACAGGTAAGAGGAAATTTTAACATGTACTTTATACCCTTCAATAGTTTCCCATAAATAATTTTTAAAAATTAAAATAAAATCAGATTTAGAAAGAATTTTTAAACAATGTGTAAAAACAGTGCAAATGCTTAGGCTATAAATTTACCTTAAGTGTGAGGACAAAAGTTTTTAAAGAGAATGATTTCAACTATGTCTCCCTCCCAATAAAGGAAACTAGAAAATTCCTAAAACTGAAACCCTAAGTTTTCACTTTTTTACTTTGTAAATTTAATTATTGTTCAAAATATTAAATAAGAAATAGTGTATTAATATAAGTGACAGAATTGTAAGAGTTGTTTTTGCCATATCCTAAAGTCAAAGATTAAGAGGACAAGATTGTCAGTATAAAATGAATAATTCAAATTAAACACTAGACCATACAGCCAAATGTGGGCTCAAAGTCCTATTACAAGGAAGATGGGATCACACCCTAATTTTAAATACTTTTGACCTAGTCATCTTTCCTCCTAATCTTCTTCACTATGGTGTTAACCCCACTTTCTTTCTAACAGCCACCTGAGAAGAGAAGGCGATAGTGCCAATTAGCTGGAGTCAGGTCAGGACTCTAACCTCAGGGTGACTGGCAACTACCTTGGACTGGAAGCCTCTTCCCTTGCCTCTTAGGCACTGTTGGCTTCAATAACTCTCCCAATTCCTTTTGGACGTTAGTTTTCTCTAAAATGTCACCTGCCTCCACAAAGTATGAATACAACCTGCATCTCACAAAACAGTGAAAGGAAGGAAATTAGTGCTTTAAAGGCTACTCTGGTGCCAAAGTGTCATTTGTTAGCAAAATACGGATCTGCTTTGCAAGCTCTTTTGAAAAATAAACAGGCACCATGTATCATCATGCATTCTCCCCTTTGAGGTGCAAGATCCTTTGTGAAAAAAAGAGAAGCAGGAAGCTCCAGGTCCTCGGCTAGGGTAAGCATACTACAGCCTCTCTTTCTTACTTTTCACAACTGAAAGGTCTGAGCACAACACAAAAAGCAGCTACCTGAGGACTCCACAACATGAACAAAAAGGGTGAATTGTGGAGGGGAGTCAAAACTTAGAGAAGTGAACTAAAAGGGGTAAACTTCCAGTTTTATGTTTATTTTACTCTGAAGCTCTTTATCCTGGAGTAGGACCCCATCAGAGTTCTACAAAGAGCAACATAGCAGTCAGCGCAGCAGCTTGAGCCGCTAAACCATCACTGCAACTCTGCCTTTGGGGCCAGAAGAACATGAAAAAAGGGCCCTTGCAGGCCAAATTACAGGGGGAATCATAGGGAGAAAGAAGATGGAAAAGGGAATGCCCCCGGTTCTGTCATAAACCGGCACAGATCCCAGCCTCTGAGCCGTGCCTTCATGGGACAGACCCAAAGCAGTATAAAAGACTTGGAGAACTGAACTAAGACTGAAACTAGCCCCTAAGTCTCAGACTAACCCTGGAGAGGCATACGCATGGGACAGACCCCAAGGAACACAGGAAAGGCTTTGAAAACTAAACAGAAATTAGAACTACCACCCACAGAAGGTGGTATGGAAATTCAATATGAATCTAGCCCGTTTCACTGCCTGCAAAAAAAAAACAAACTTAAAAAGAGAGATTGTTCAGAGGAATACAACAGGACCCATAATCTACATAGCATTATATACACAATGTATACACATTATATACACAATCCAACAGCACTTCATACACAAAGAACTAGCAAGACATGACTAGTGCTCAAGAGAAATTACAATCAGACTCCAACCCTAAAATGACCCAGAGGATAGACATTATAATATCCTCCATGAGGATATGGAATGAATAGAAAGATAGGAGTTCTCAGAGAGAAATAGAAACTAGAAGAATAACCAAGTGAAAATTGTAGAAATAAATGTATCTGAAATTTAAAATTCCTTGGATGGCTCAACAGAACAGAGACCACAGAGTAAGTGAGCTTGAAGAGTGAGTGGAATTATCTAATCTGACAAAGAGACAAAATTCAGAAAAATAAGCAGAGCCTCAGGGACCTATAGGAGCACATTAAAATTTGTAGTATTCCTGTCTCTAGAATTCTAGAAAAAGAGGAGAAAAAGATTGGTGGAGAAACTATTTGCAGAAATAGTGGCCAAAAAACTTCTGAATTATCAAAATGCATAAATTTATAAATGCAAAAAGTCATAAACTCTAAATAGAGTAAGCTCAGAGACAACCACTCTTAGACACATCAAAATCAACTGCTTAAAAGCAAAGATAAAGGAAAAAAATCTTCATAGCAGTTAGAGAGCAATTACACATTATACACAGGGAAACAATAATTTGAATGACTGAAGATTTTTCATCAGAAACAGGAAAAGACCAGAAGACAGTGGAACAACATCTTTAAAGCGCTGAAGGAAAAAAACAGCCACCCTAGAATTCCATATCCCTTGGTAATAGCCCACAGGAAAAAAAGCTACTTGACATTTTTAGACAAAGGAAAACGAAGAGAATTCATTCTTGGCAGATTTGCTCTAAAAGAAATGCTAAAGGAAGTGGTTCAGACTGAAGAACACCAGACTGAAACCTGGATCTTCACCAAGAACAGCAACAGAAATGGTAAATATTAAAGGCTACTTTCCTCAGTTCTTTAAAATGTGTATGATTGTTGAAAGCAAAAATTACACCATTATTCAGTAGAATTTTCAATAAATATAGATATAACTTATGTCATGACTGTAATATAAAGGTAAGTGGAGGAGGATAAAGGAACCCACGTGACCAGATGGTTTCTACATTTTACTTGAAGTAGTATAATATTAACTGTAATCAGACTGTGAAAGTTTAGGTATGTATACTGGAACTCTCAAGCATGCACTGAAAAAAAAATTATTTTTTCAAAGAAATAGAGCCAAAACTCAAAGCAATAAATGAAAATGGAATACTAAAAAGATAAATTCAAATCTTCCAAGAGAAGACAGGAAAGGAGGGAAAGAGGAACAAATAGCAGAGAGACATACAAAAAACAAATCACAAAATGGTGAATCCAATTAACCAATACTTATATTAAATGTAAATGATCTAAAATATCCATGAAATATAGAGATTGTCAGAATTTTTCAAAATAACAAGGACCAATGCTTCCTACTACATGAAACCCATTTAAAATATAAAGACCTAGATAGATCAAAAGTAAAAAACTTAAAAAGCGTATCATGTATACAATAATCAAAAGAAAGCCAAAATGGCTATATTAATTTTAACCAATCTCCTAGTTGTGCTTATCCTAATCTTTAATCCATCTATATTAATATATTTACTTACAGAGGCTATTCTCTCATTATTCATAAAAATCATTCCCAGAGTTTTAAGCTCTTTTTGGCAATGATTTACAAAATTTATCAGCATACCCCTCCCTTTATGAAATTACCTTGTAGGGAGACAGCATTAATGCAACAATTTGTTAATATACATTATGTGTGTGCATACACACATACACACGCACACACATATTTCAAATAGATCTAAAGTATATGATTGGAAAAGGTGTTAAGTTCCCTACGTACACAGAAAATTTCATAGGCTTTAAGATTGGCATGGCATTCTCACTGAAGTTGCAGTTTAGGTGGTTTAGAAAATAATGCTGGGAAAGACAGAATTCACACAAGCTTAAGAAATATATACATTTTCAGAAGCAACTGAATGTAGATTTTGATTAAGCATGCCTAAAGCAAACATAGGCTACATCACAAGAAATGCTTTGAGGAGTGAAATACTAACTACACAAACAAGCAGGGACCATCAGCAGTCATGGGTGTAAATCTTGACCTGTACTCTAAGGAAGATAAACAGGAGGAGGAAGCCAAAGCAACTGCTACAAATTTGCAGTTAGAAAACAAGGCAGTGGAGAGCCCAGAAATATACCTACACAATCAACCGATCTTTGACAAAAGAGCAAAGGCAATACACCGGAGAAAAGAGAGCCTTTTCAACAAATGATTCTGGACCAATAACAAATTCTGTACATACCCATGCAAGGGAAGAAAATGAATCTAGACACAGACCTTATACCTTTAAGGAACATTAACTCAAAACAGACCATAAACGTAAACATAAAATGCAAAAACTATAAAACTTCTAGAAGATAGCATAGGGGAAAATCTAGGTGACTTTTAGTTCAGTGGTGACTTTTAGGTACAAGATCAAAAGCACAATCCATGAAGGAAAAAAATTATAAGATAGACTTCATTAAAATTAAAAACCTCAACTCTGCAGAAGACATTGTTCAGAGAATGAAATGAAAAGCCACAGACAGAAAAATACCTGCAAAACATACATCCAAACAAGGACTGGTATCCAGAATATACAGAAGATTCTCAAAACTCAACAATAACAACCTAGTTACAGAATGGGCAAAAGATCTGAACAGATATCTCACCAAAAAGATACACAGATGGCAAATAAACATACGCAAATATGTTCATCTATTGTCATTAAGGAAATGAAAATTAAAACAATGAGGTAACATTGCACACCTATTAGAAAGGCTAAAATCCAAAACGCTGACACTGGTGCTGCTGGTGCTGGTGAGGATGTAGACCAGAAACTCCCGATGCCCGATGGTGGGAGTACAGAATGGTACAGCCACCTGGAAGACAGTGTGACAGTCTCTTATAAAACCAAACAATGACCTCATCATATAATCCCCACCATCGTGCTCCTTGGTACTTACCCAATGGAGGTGAAAACTTACATCTACACAAGTGCCTACACACAGAAGTTTACAGCAGCTGTATTCATGTATTCATAATGGCCAAAACTTGGAAGTAACCAAGATGCCCTTCAGTTGGTGAAGGAATAAACAAACTGTGGTACATCCAGACAATGGAACATTATTCAAAGATAAAAAACGAACTATCAAGTCACAAAAAGCATGGAGATGGATGTGTCAACTAGTCTTATGGTAGTGATCATTTCACATACTGTGAAATGTTGTATGTCAATGATATCTCAAAAAAGCTGGAAAAAATGAATTAAATAAGTAAAATCAGTACATCATCTGAGACCACACACTCTACTAGAGGAAAAAAATATGTTCTGGACATTAAGGACAGTGTAGGGTCAATTCATAAGACTGGAATCCAGACAGCTGACTGGATAGAGATGAGGATGTGGGGTTTGTTTGTTTAATAATGACAGTCTGATTGTGTAAGAGAATCTCCTTATCCTTAGGAAGTGTCATGGTTAGAAAAAATATGAATAAAATGGATGCATGTGAAGAAAGAGCAAGAGATCAAGCAAAAGGGACAAAATACAGGTGCACCTGGGTGGGGAGCATACAGGTGTTCACTGAGCTGTTCTCACAACTTTTCTTGAAGTGATTTCCAAATAAAAAGTTTAAGCATATCAAAAAAAAAAAAGGTATGGAGGAAACTTAAATGCATACTGCTAAGTGAAAGAAGACTCCATACTGTATGATTCTAACTATGTGATATTCTGAATACACTAAGACTATGAAAACAGGAAAAACATCAGCGATTTCAGAGTTTGGGGGAGGGGGTGACTAGGTGGAGCACAGAGGATTTTTAGGGCAGTGACACAATTCTGTATGACACTGTAATGATGGATACATGTCATTATATGTTAATCAAAATGCACAGGATGTGCAAAACAAAGAGTGAACCGTAATGGAGATTATGGACTTCGGTTAATAATAGAGTATCAATATTGGCTCACTGACTGTAACAAAAGGTAACCCACTACTATAAAATGTTAATAATAGGGGAAACTGCAGTGGAGGGACTAGGAGATGGGACAGAGAGATGAGCGAATATATGGGAACTGTGTACTTTGCATTCATTTTTCTGTAAAATGTAGAACTGCTCAAAAAAATAAAATCATTAATTTTTTTTAAAGCAAGGCAGTGTGTCACTTCTTGTGTCTTTGTTTTGATGCTTATGGGTCAAGATTTTTAGATGGCACCAAAAGGTATTTTAATTTCCTCCAATTTCATACACCAGAATTCTATAATGAGGCAAACAGCTGAAACAGAAAACCACCCAATAAGAGCCTGCCTAGCATTTTCTCCATCTTCTTTTTTCATTAACTTCCAAAATGCCAAGTTGTTCATCTGTTTACCTTCATAAAGAAAACGCATTCTACTCCACTGTGAGGGATCATGAAGCATTATTTCAGTTCCCCAGGACCCATCTCTGGAAAACAGCCCTCTCTTCACATTCCCTTAAAACCAGAGCCAGAACAGCTTCCAATGACTCTCCATGTGGCTAGAGATCCCAAAATACGAAGCCTTAAATGTAACATACCTCAAAAGAAAGAGTTTGGCGGTAAAAAGACACTAAAGATCCTGTTCTTATCTGAAAAAAAGAAACACACACACATACACACAGCGGGGAGGGTACAGTTCAGCGGTAGAGTGTGTGCTTAGCATGCACGAGGTCCTGGGTTCAATCCCCAGTTCTTCCAGTAAATAAATAAACCTAATTACCTCCTCCAAAACAAAAACAAACAACAACCAAAAAAGTTCAGCTCACAAAAATAAATAAATAAGAAAAAATTTTAAAAACCACACACACACACACTTACCCTCAAAAATAGCTGAGTATAAACACTACCTGCCAAACATCATCAGCAAGCAGTTACACATTTTGGCTGTTACCGGGGAATGCTCAGTTCAGGAAGACTCACGACTACGTGTCTGCAAAGGAACCTATCACCTTACCCGTGTGGTTAAAATGGAGAGATGTTTTTTTCTCTGCTTCTTCAGATGTGTAACAAGCCTAGTACTCAAAACAACAGTACATTTGTTGTGTTAAACGACATGCAGAGTTTCCTCCTAGTTGTGCTTTTAATAAGCAGGGCCTGACTTTTAGCTTTGAACATAGTACTGCAATGTTTTGAATGCACAGAACTATTCTAGACCTGTGGTTCTCAAAGTGTGGTCCCAGCATTACCAGGGAACTTGTTAGAAATGCAATTCTAATCCAGATCCACTGAAGCAGAAATTCTGGGGGTGGGACCCTGCCATCTGTTCTCATAAGCCCTCCAGGTGGCTATGATGCCCAGAAAAGTTGGAAAGCCATGGTTCTAGAAGTCCTAAACATGGAAACATATCCTACCTTCCTTCTCTACGTTGATTGGAACCAATTAATTAAGCCTGGCTCAGAGAGCTCCTCGTGTTCATAACACTAGCACAGCTGGTTAAGAATTTCATCTTTTGGTCCCTGAGTCTCTACCATGCAAGAATAGAACCTTCACATGCTCCCCTAAGACAGGAGGAAGATTCACACCCAGTGCCAACTCTGAACCAACACATGAAGGTGTCTGTCTTCTCAGTGGGGTAAAAAAAAAATCTCCAAAGGGCTTGACCTTTCTTGTTAATCTCAATACATTCATCTTATACTACACAAAAATTTCAGTTTATAAAGCACGTCCAGATACACTGCGCAATTCAGCTGCCACAATAAGCCTGTGACGTAGGTTCTCCACTCCCGCTAACATTTCATAGAGAAGGAAGCTGAAGCTCAGAGAATTCTGAGAAACCAGCCACCAGTCCAAGACCAGCCAACCGGTAAGTGTACAGAGCCTCCTCTGCTCATGCCAAGCATGATGCTCTACACAGTCTTCATCAAAGAAACGTTAGCTAGGTGATCTTGGATGAATTATTGAAGCTCCCTAAGCTGCATTTCCACATCCATAAAATAGAAGTAAAAGTAGTACCTACTTTACAGCGTTTATGTGAGGATTAAAGGAGATAATCTATGTAAGGCTCTAAGGACAGTGCCTGGCAAGGAGCATGTGGGCAATAAATGTCAGCCGTAGTTACCGATCCTGACCACATCGTCACTCTGGCCAGCACAGCACTGCACTCACTACTGCTCCAGAAACTGGGCATTTTTTAACCTATTCCTGTTCTCCTTCACTCCTGCCTTCAGACTTCTTATATTGTCCAGACCATCACATGTTGAGTGTTTATGCAGTGGACGCGATGGTGGGTTATGGTGGAATTTACAATAGCTTAAACCATCAAAAACCTTCATAATGGATGGATATCTTGTTGGCAGCTGTTCCAACCATCAGACACTTTTATTTTTATTTCAATTTAAAGATTAGCTCTTACAACGATAAACCAGATGCTTATGTCAGATGGACACAGCCTTCATCCCAGAGAGCTTCTGGAGATTCAAGGAAAACAAAAGGCTTAAATAAGGTTGGCAAATTGAAAAGCTGGCTCCGGCTCCTTGCCACTAAATTGATCAAAGATAGTCTGAGTCTCCAGTGGCAGAAATAAAACACAGAAACTCTTCTCTGAGCAAATCCTTCCAGGCATATGCCTGATTGCAACCCTTTGAAGCTGACACAGCCGAAATCAGATTTTTTGCATGAATTATGCACTAGAGCAGAAGGAAGACCACTCAAAATATGACTCATCGTACAAGAAAAAGCTGAAGGCACAACTTGTACCGTGCATCTGAGAAGCCAACTTTCCTGAACCAGGTGAGAGGCTCACAGTGGAGGATAATTTCAGCTATGGAGGTGCAACAGCAAAACCCAAGGAGCTCATGACTTCAACAACAGCACAGACTCACTCATTTGTCTTTTTGTGCCTTTTGTCCCACTGACTTCCAAGTCCATTGATCTAATCCACCATAACTAATTCTTTAAATCCTCTGAGCAAATAAGAAATTAACATTCATTTAAATTCACTTCAATTAAGTCAACATAAACCCAACAAAAGGTTCTCTAAGTCTAAATGTAAAACTTGACTTAATTTTTTACCTAAAACATGACGATTCAATTTGAATGCCATAATTTATTTCAGCATTTACGTGCTCTAAGAATTCTACAAAGATTGTTTGCTTATTGGATTTCTATAGCCTCCATGACAGAATTTGAGTGCCTCTGAAAAATGTTTTTACTGATTCTTCTATTCAAAAATTCAACCAAAGGCTTCAATTGTTGTTTTCTAAAAGGAAATAACATCTGAACTGAAACTACTTCTAAATTAAATGTATTCATGCTGGTACTATTTCAAATTCATCAGGAGCCAATATAATAGATGTTCATAGTTACATATGAATTGAATGGCTTACTGGCTCAATAAGTAAATCCATATTTGGGGAAAACAACTGGTCTGTCAGCTGGGCCATGATTCCAATATTACTCCTACTTATGTAACAGACTAAGCATTGATTTCTCAACCCTAAAGTCAAAAGCAAAATCAGTTTGTAGGATTATTAAGCAAAGCTATTGGAGTTGGAGAGTTGTGTATGTTTTAAAGGCTAGCTTTGGACCTAGAGCTAATGATGGGTTAGGAATTACTTTATTCACTCCATTCAATATCTATCCCTAGAAACTCCAACCACTTACAGTTGGTCCCACTTGATAGGAAATCAAAACACTTCTGAGCGAAGACAAATAGTTGGTCAGTTGCAAAGTTGCCTCACTGCTGATGGCTTGTAACTGCCCAATCTTTCAAACCATAAATTCTCCAGGACAGGATGCCCATTGCAGGCACCTCTGGGAATGGGGTTCGGATTGGTGCTCAGCTTTTGTTGAAGTGATCTTTCATTCCTACATGCTTTTTGGTAACTTATCACTGAACCTGGCCTTCTAACCACTTGCTTTTGCCCTTGAGATGTGTGTGGTCCTTATTCTTGCCTGTCTTTTTGATGTAGAATCCACATCCTACACAGACTTCTATACAGGTACTAATAGTTCCCAGTCATCTATGGCTTTCCCTTTTATTCTAACTTAAGATGTCTATCTACTCTGTTAAGAATGACTCTTCCTAGTGCTAGCTTCTCACCCTAAATTTACTGGCCCACACCCGAATATCCCACAGGTGAGTCTGTGATTATGAGTCAGAGGAGAGTGAAACAACTCAGAGAGAGAGAGAGAGAGCAAAACCTCAAAAAGGTCTCTGCTCCTCCAAGTTCACATGTCCTTCATCTTACACTTAGCTGAGATCCCAGACATCAATTCTCAGGAACATGGGTGGCTTTGGATATGTACCTGAGCAAATATAATCTTAAAGGATAAATTAAAAACATGGAGCTGGGAGTTAACATACTTGACTTCTGATCTTAACTCTGCCCCTAAATCACACCACTGTGTGATCTTGGGTGAGTCATTATCCCTCAAGGTCTATTTTCTCATTTGTAAAATGAAAGGTCTATAATCTCAAAGTTCTCTTTTAGCTTTGAAATTCTGTTCTTATATTCTGCAAAAATAACTGTCAAATAAATTCCCAGCCATGTTGAAAGGTTTAAGACACTATCCACCGTTATTTATTCATGTCATTTCACCCCTCTGTTAGTATGGACAATGGAACTTGATTATGTACTCTAAGGCAAAGACATTAGACAGTCATCTATTTAAACTTCTATTCTACTAGGACATGCGAGGGAGCAAGTTAATGCCCCGTTGATTAAAGCACTCTGAAAGACTCATCCATATCAACTTCTCTCACAAACTTAGTGAAGCAGAACCCATGAGCTGAATACCCACTATGACACAGGGATTTACTTAAACATGTTCCTGCAATTAGTTCCAATTCTCACTATCTGAAAAGTTAATATGATCTCCATCTCACACGATCAGAGAGATTCTTTAACTTCCCCAAAGTCACAGCTCCAATAAATGGTGGTGGTAGAATTCAAATGCAAGAGCTGTGGTTTGGGCTGGCCCACCAGTGAGGAGTTGAGCCTTTTAAGATCTCTGTCTTGGATGGAGGTAATCACAACACACTAGCTGTCTGTCACTCCATATTCATGCAGTAAAACTTTCTACTGCATTTAACAGTGTTCACATTGCACCCTTCTCAAAAGATGGGAAGAAATAGATTTTCCTAGGAATGCTGTCAAATTTGTCATATGGGAAGAAAGAAAATAAAGTCTGTAAGAAAAAGATCATATATATGTATATATGAAAAAGTGTTATCTACTTCATATATCTTGAAAACCTAAAAACCTAGTTAGAAATAAAATGATGACCCTATTGTTCTGAGTAAGCAAACATAAAAATCAAATGAATAAAAATGAACATTAAGGGAGGGAGGGTATAGCTCGGTGGTGGAGTGCTAGCTTATTAGCATGCATGAGGTCCTGGGTTCAATCCCAGGACCGCTGTTAAAAAAAAAAAGATTTAAAAATGAAGATTAAAATAAATGGGAACTATATAAACCCAGTTTTAAAACTTTGTCTTCTAAAAATGGAGAGGAATTAGTACTACCAGATAATAGGAATTATTTCATAAAATTACAATAATTAAAGTAACCAAAATGCAATGAGATTTAGTATATGATAGAGGCAGCATTTCAAGTCAGAGAGGAAAACAGAGATTATTTAATAAATCATGTTAGGACAACTGGCTAGCCAATAGCAGAGGGGGGACTAAATCTGTAATCCCCTTTCTGACACCAATTCATTCAAGATGAATAAAAGA
The DNA here is from genome assembly GCF_048564905.1 of Vicugna pacos. NCBI lineage: Eukaryota > Metazoa > Chordata > Mammalia > Artiodactyla > Camelidae > Vicugna > Vicugna pacos. Next base: position 42,036,800 of record NC_132991.1, on the reverse strand, counting down.
TTCAAACATTAAAAAAAAAACCATAAAATACTAGAAGAGAGAATTTTCATTCAACATAGTAAATGAAGTAAATGTTTTTATCTCTAAGCCTTCTTGAAATCCCCCCAAAATTACTATAAACAAGGTAATCATCCAAAAGGACAAAAGACCATAATAACAGATAAGAGACAGTACCAAAAATTCTGGAAAATGGAAAACAAAAGACTGAGTGGTGGCTGATCCAGCCAAGTGGAGACAGCTGCAGCCTACATGCCTGCCAACAGTGGAAGTCAAAGAAAGACAGCCCACTCTTATGTGCACAAGAACCACATGTGATACTGAGCCCAAGCAGATTCTGATTCAGTAAGCCTGGCATGAGGCCTGCAGTGCTGCACTGCCAACAAAGCTCTGTGGTAATGTGGATGGAGGCAGCTGGTCTAGGGTCCACACCTTTTGAATAGCGAGGTTTTAGAGCAGAGAATGCCAGAAATATTTAAGACCCACAGGCATCAAACGGGAAGTCGAGGGAGCAGAAGAACCGGTCCTAAGTCTGTATACGAACAGGCAGACCTTCAGACTTGGTCCTCGAGGCCCAGTGACTGCTCTCTCTAGCCCCAGCAGAGGAGGGATGGTTTACTCCTGGAGAGACTGAGTTACAGAGGATCAGATCACTGGGACACTGAGCACAGTGACCAAAACAGAGGACTAAGTGAAAATCTGGAAACCATGCAGGACTTGCAGCTCCATTTCAGTGCTTAACTCTTGGACTGCAGGCAGCAGGCTCATAAGCCCTCAGGCAGGCAAGAGGAAGGTTGTTCTCTAGGAAAACATACTAGTTCAAGAGAAAGAACGGTGGACCCTTGAACAACACAACTTTGAACTGCAGGGGTCCACCTCCAGGCAGATATTTTTCAATAGTAAATACAGAAGTATTACACAATCCACCATTGGTTGAATCTGCAACACAGAGGTACCATGTAAGTTACCTGCGGCTGACTAGAAGTTGTATGTGGATTTTCAACTACACAGAGGGCTGGCGCCCCTACCCTGCATTGTTTAAGGGGTCAACTGTACTCTAAAGGGAAAACAATCATTACTCAAACCACATAAAAATCAAAATCTTCACCCCAGGAGAAAAATCATACTTAGAGTCAAAGACAAAAAATATTTATAATATACATGAAAAATGGCTAATTTATTTTTGCATAGAGAACTTTTATAAATCAACAAACACTCTCAGAATGACAAAAGTATCAAGGAATTCACAGAAATTTTTAAATGGCTTTAAGACATATGAAAATGTGAATTTCACTTAAAAATAAAGTAAAATGATACCATTTTTCACACAGTCAATTGGCAAATATTTCAAAGTTCTGTTACATGTCACAATACTTTCCTTAGAATATAGACAGGTTTGCCAATACATTATCAAAATTCAAAATGATCCAGCCACTTCACACTAACAGGAGTTTATCCTAAACATTCTTAAGTAAGTAAAGATATATGTACGAAAAAAGCCATTGTGGCATTGCTTTTAATAGCATTTGACTGAAAATGAACTAAAGATACACTGGGAATTGATTAAAAAATTATGATAAATATATTGTTATGTAATATATATATAATACACATGTATTAAAATTCTACACAACCATTTAAGTGAAAAATACAAAAGAGCATATATAATTTGTATTAAATAACATTTATAGACAGATGTATGTGTTTGGATAAGCACAGAAAATGTTCCAGAAAACAACTGCAAATGGTCGTCCCTGAAAACAGTTTTTTGGGTTTTGTTTTTCTTTTTTTTTGTGGTAGATGGCTTACACTGTCTATTTCTATAATATTCATGAAGTTTAGTTGATTTACAGCATTGTGTTAGTTTCTCTTGTACAGTACAGTGATTCAGTTTTATACACATATATACAAAACTCTTACTACACATTATTTCAAGGTACTGAATGTAGTTCCCTGTGCTACACATTAGGAACTTACTGTTTCATCTATCTTATATACAGTAGTTTGTATCTGCTAATCCACAACTCCTAGTTTATCCCTCTCCTGCTTTTCCCCTTTGGTAACCATAAGTTTGTTTTCTATGTCCGTGAGTCTGTTTCTGTTTCATAAATAAGTTCATTTGTATCATTTTTTTAGATTCCACATATAAGTGATATCACATGATATTTGTCTTTGTCTGACTTACTTTACTTAGAAGGAAAATCTCTAGGTCCAACCATGTTGCTGCAAATGGCATTATTTCATTCATTTTTGTGGCTGAGTAGTATTCCACTGTATATATACACCACATCTTCTTTATCCAATCACCAGTCAACACACATTTAGGTTGCTTCCATGTCTTGGCTATTGTAAATAGTACTGCTACGAACATTGGGGTGCATGTATCTTTTCAAATAGAGCTCCCTCTAGATGTATGCCCAGAAGCAGGATTGCTGGATCATACAGTAACTCTATTTGTAGTTGTTTAAGGAACCTCCAAACTGTATTCCATATGGCTGCACCAATTACTTTTCCACCAACAGCGCAGGAGGGTTCCCTTTTCTCCACACCCTCTGTAGCATTTATCATTTATGGACTTTTGAATGATGGCCAGTCTCACCAGTGTGAGGTGATACCTCACAGAAGTTTTGATTTGCATTTCTCTGATAGTCAGCAATACTGAGCATCTTTTCATATGCATTTTGGCCATTTGTATGTGAGAACAGTTTTAATTTTCACTGAATACCATATTTTACTGTTTTGACAGTTTTCCACAATAAACATGTATTGGTTTTTTTTAATCAGTTTCCTTCCCAAGAAGTATCCTAAGTTGATGATGAAAGGATGATAAAATAAAGAGGATTCTAAAGAGGAGCACAGTTAATGCGGTGCCTGGAAGCCGAGATTCCTTTTTCTGTCCAAGAATTGGTTTGGAAGAGATGTTAATTTCATTTGCTACTCTTTCTTTCTGTACCTGAGGAATGAGAATAATAATAATAAAATACAAGTTTTTTTTTTATTTTTAGCCCTGCAATAGCAACAGCAACCATTTAACAAACTTATATCTCATTTATTTCCAACTTATATCTCACTTATTTCTAATGTATTGCCTTAGGCTTACTTAGCCAACAGGAATGGTGAGTCTGGACGTGGATTCTGGGAAGGTACTTGTACTGCAAATTTGCTTTGGAGGCTTGAAGTCAGCATGCTATGAGATCAAACATGACCGAAAAGAGTGTAAACACTACCACATCAGAGGCAGGAGTCAGCAATCTTAAGTAATGTTTGCCTGATGGAAATGAATCTAACCTGATTTATAAACCAATGTACTTCACATTGATTTTCTAATGCCATGAAATATTATTAATGAATAACTTCTTAGCTACTTCTTGTGAACTTAACGGTTTTCAGCTGAAAACCTTGGACACAACTTCCATGAAATACTAAGCAAGATATTACATATAATCACCCATGCATTTCTCATTAAAGTATCACTTCAAGACTTATTTTTACATATCCAATAAATTTAGTCATTGAATCTAAATTTATGGTTTTTTACCAAATCCATGACTTTACCAACTCCATAATCAATATAGCTTTAAAGCTATACATTTCAAAAAAAAAAATTCCACAAGGTAAAATTCATTTTCAAAGCGCTACTTTTAAAAAGCCACCCTAGAATGCCTTTATTCTTAGACAACAGATGCATGTTCATGTACTTAAGAGTGATGTGTCATAATATCTGCAACTTACTTTGCATGGTACGGAAGAAAAAATACATATGTTAGACAATAAAATGTTATTCATTGAATTCCAGTGATGAGAATGCAAGTGTTCATGGCATTACTTTTTTTAGCTTTTCTGTACATCTGAACATTTTCATAAAAGTCAGCAAATTTTAATATGGGCTATTCTGCAGGTATAAGAACAAGACTTTTCCCTAAACAGAAAGGCACGATGAGATAATATGATGACTGGGCGGTAGGATGGGGTGGGCAGACAGCTGTACTGAAGAAAAATATAGTTCTAGATCTTAAAATTTCTCTAGAGTTCTAGATTCTCAGTTACTTTTTGAATCTTGGTTACTTGCTACTTGGTGACTAGTTGAGGAGAAATTTTTCTACTCTCAGAATTGCTTAATCATAAGGTGACTAGTCAAATAATAAATTTTTAGAAAGCCACGTGCAAGAAGAGATTTCCCTCATTTATGATTTCTTACACAAGGTAGTAACATTTAATGTATCTATAAATGACTTTCATTTGTTATAAAAGAATATAACAAAACACTCACTATTCATGTTAAGTAAGCCTAAGGCAATGAGTTGAAAAGGGTATAAATACATGAGATATATGTTTGTTAAATAAAGGTTGCAGTAGATGTCAAAAGTTCAACATTCTAAACTTGAACAAATTTCTTACTGCATTTTATGGATTATTATTCCTACTTCCCAGGCAAAGAACGAGTAACATGATGTCTTTCCATGGCAGATATTATTAAATTTCCTTTCGACCCAAAGCCCAAATCTATTCTTTGTTAAACAGCATGTTAAAACAGCTGTTTTCTTTACAGATTAGGACAATTTGTCAAAATTACATCCAGTTTCTATCAGGTTAAGTCAAGGTGGGACTGGTTTCTCTTACAGTGATGGAGATGGGGGGTAAATTGGTATGATTTTTCTTGAAAGACTTCAGCAGCATGTATTAAAATTTTAACTTTGTACATCCTCTGACCCAGCAATTCTACTTCTATATGTTAGGTTAGAGTAATACACCTGAGTACAAAGAAGTCTGTGTAAAAATGTTATAGGGAGGGAGGGTACAGCTCAGTGGTAGAGTGTTGTGCCTAGCATGCACAAGGTCCTGGGTTCAATCCCCAGAACCTCCATTAAAAATAAATAAATACTTGATTAGCCCACCCCCCAAAAAAACAAAAAATACAAATAAATCTTAAAATGTTAAAAAAAAGAATGATGTTACAGTATTGTTTCTAATAACATTCATAAACAGTTAAATAATCCCAAACAATGGAGTAACAGAATATAGTGGCTCTACATTCACCAACACTGGAAAATCTTCAAGACATAATGTTAAGTAAAAAAAATAAGTTTCAGAACAGCACTGAGTATATCATTCATGTTTTAAACAAAATTTATATTCCCGTGTGTATGTGTGTATGTGTAGGTAAATGCATTGAAATAGCTCTGGAGGAACAACTGTTCCTTCTGGTTACATCTAGGGAAGAAAGCTGGATGGAGGAAACAGAAAATCGAGAATTGCTGCTTTATTTCTGCACTGGGAGTTTCCTACTAAGATTATAGACATATAACACCAGGTAATTTTTTCTAATGACTTTAAGAATGGAAGAGGTTTTATAATTTTAAATGCTCAATATGTTTCAAATACTGGTTATTTCATGGCATTATTATTCATTTCAGACACCAAAACATTTAAAAATCCATAAATTAGAATTAATACATTAGAAAATAACACTTGATTACTGCTGAGATAATACTACACTCAAGAGTTCACTGTATATTGTGTTAACTGCATTTCCAAGAATAAGGGAAATTTTTCAAAAATTCCATTTAGAACTAGTGTGAAAACCCCATTATCTCTAGCATGCATAATTTGGAAGAACATTGTTACACACAGCCCCTACAGCTATCAGAAAAGCTCTGAAAAATTTGTCCCTCAACTGTAGTGTCATAGCCATTTGAACACTTAAGGTTATGAAATGGTAGCCATAGAACACTGAAGATCTGATCAACAAAACACATTACTTTTAAAGAAAACCATTTTATTACCCTGAGAGTCCAAAAACAGTAGGAGATTTTAACCAAACTGATTTTAAGACATCCTCTTTACAGAAGTAAGCAGAAAGTGATTCAGTATTTTCTCTGTTTTTGGACTCTAAGACATGGGTAGAAACCAGTAAAATCCATGAACAAAAATTGCCAAATAATAAGAACCAGAAAGCAAATTAAAAAGAATTATCCACAGGAGCATAGGAAGCCTTCAAGAAATGTTTTAAAGGAATTGCAGGCTACAGGACTGCTTTTCAAAAAAAAAAAAAAATCAAAGAAGAGAAATAAGGATTCAGAAAGTGATTATAAAACTGAAAAAAAAAACCTACAGAGATAGCAGTAGAACAGAAGGAAAAAAATTTTTTAAAAAGATTAAAGCAACGTTAAAAGCAAGAGAATAAATGGAATAAACATGAGTGAAAGAGATACCTGGTTGGTAAGCTTGAGGAAAATTAATAAAACCACATGGAATGAAATATATTAAAATATGGTAGAGAAGATGATGGATATGAAAAGCAGGACAAAGAAATCTGACGTATGTGTAACTGGTATTCCTGAAGACGAGAGGAGAATAAATGGAATAGAAGATAAACACAAAGATGGAATAGAAAAAAGCTTTCATTAAATAAGAAATATTTAGATTAATATATACATGTTTTTAAGGTGAGTATAACTTTATAAACACAAAGCACAGCAAGTCTTAAAGACATTATTTTCAAAATAAATACAGTATTTCTATATCGCAAACAAACGAGCACAGTTCACAACACATGGGTTTTTCAAATCCGAAGTATATGACAGCTCTGATTCCCTGTCTCAAACTACAAATCTTTCAGACTGTCTTTGTTCAAAGAAAAGGACACAGAAGCATTCCAGCAAATATACACACATCTGCTTGACATCATTAATTTGTTTTCATTTTAAACCAAACACATTGTGTTTTGTCCCTTTATTAGTACCTATCCTTATAAAACATTCTCACCAAGTGAATAAGGTGGGAAAGAAAATGAATGCTTTGACTATGTTTTTTCACTGCTCTTCCCATTCCTTCCTAAACTATTTATTAAATTTTATAGCCAAATCCTAATCAGATTTTGTATATAAATACATATACACACACATATACACACCCCTTTATTCAAGCATGTAAACAGACAACACAAAGAGAAGAAAGATGGTTCCCTGCATAATGACAAGTACCATAGCTTGTGTTTTCCTCCACGAGGAACCAATGACCTTAAATGGAATAATGGGTTTTGCTGCACAGACAAGGAGTTAAAGCTGTCTTTCATCCTCACAGTGCAAGTAACTTTTCCTCAATGTACAAAATGGGTAAATACTAACAAGGAGGAAATGTCTGTAGTGCTAGTAATGTCTTGTTTCTAGATGGGGATTCTGATTAGTGAACACATGGGTGTGCTCACTAGTTTGGGATAATTCAATGAGTACATTTAAGTGTACTTTCTTGGACACACAAAATTTAAAAGTTTACATTTGAAAAATAAAGCACTTTTCTAACCATGCCACAAAAGTGTTTCTTAAGCAAGTAATGATTGCACATTTGAGTGTAGGGTTTATAGCAAATACTCATTAGAGTATTAGCTGAACTAGGGTTCCACCAAGACAGAATTTTAAGCCAAAGTCAGGGTTCTACGCTTCCCTTCATTATACACACTTGGCAGTCTTCCCCTCCTTCCTCCCTCCCTTTTCCCCTCTCTCCAGTTCTATCTGTCTCTAGCTCTCACTCTCTCTCATTCTTAGTCTCTCCACAAATCTAAACACTCCTCAGAACCAAAAAGACTGTGTTTAGTTTCACCTGCAAAGATAAATATAATCTGTGTCTACTTCCAAAATGTATCATCACACATTATTTACCTTAGCAGTTCCCACTCAAAGCAACTTCCTGATTCTTTCAGGTTGGCTTTTAAAATAGGGCAGTAAGAAGTTTCTAACAGCTAAGTGTATCCAATTCAAAAAAGCTTTAAACAATTTGAAAGGACTGAAATTCCTCAGCTCTGACCCCTGAGTAAAGAATTAGACATTGGGTGGGAAAAAGGAATCTGGACGGATGAAGAGAAAGGATAACCAGGTTTGGTTCTGCTTTTGGTGCAAACTTTTTATCTCCTCTGCAATTCTGAAAAAGAGGGAAACTGCTTGCCAAACAATAAACCGTTGTCTTACAACTGTAGAACTTAATAACTAATTCTATTTCTTTTTTAAATCAGAAAAAAAAGTCTAAAACCATGAAGTTATTTTTGAAAACAAAGAACATTTATTTCATATTATTGACTACTTATTTTGGAAACACACCAAAAAATTGAAGTTAGCACAATGTGAGGTGACAGCTCTAATTAACAATCCTTCTAAGTGGTGTGGCTCAAACTCACTATTACCCTGGGAAAGGTGAGTAATAACAGAACAGCTGATAACCAGGACTCAGGACTAAAAAAATAAGGCAGTCACCAATCAGGAGATTCAGTTTATCCAAGATACCTTTGATTTGAAGCAGAGCAGGGGCCGAGCAGGAAGGAGAGGTAAACAGAACATGTGGAATCACTAAGTGAAAAAACCAGCACTTAAAAGGGGGGATAAGCCATCAAATTGGTGACTAGCTGTCCTCTACCCAATCTCCTATGGCTGGACTCTATGCCAAGGTGTGGGCAGGCTGGAGGCAAGGGGCGCAGGTACTGACAGTGGCCAGTATTCTCCCTGCTTAGAAACCCATTGCAAGAGCCCGCCTCTAAGGTAGGCAAGGTCAGAGCACTGGAATTTCATAACACTTGCGGCTTTCAACCTCAAGATCTAGTTTACTGCCGTGTTTATTTCAGGAGCCCAGCTCTTTCAAATAAACCACAGGTACCTGACACTAGCAAAAGTAAGCTTTACACACTGTAAAACTCAACAAAGCCAGGAACAAAAAATACATACACAGAAAACCACTTGACTGCCTGAAAACGCCTTAGAAATAACTGCTGGTTAACAAGCGCCACCTGTACATCTATTTTTGTTCTCCTCCCCAGTCCCTTTGCTATTCCGCAAGCAGCCATCTAAGTGCGGGTGCTTAACACGTGCTGGGGTGAGAGCGGGAGGAAAATAAGACCGTGTGCATGGTATCGGTAACATAGGGCAAACCTGCTCGGGAGGAATTACCACAACAAGAACAGGTCCTGGGTATCCTCAGCTCCCAGGAGCTCCAACCCACACTTAATGCAAAGCCCTTCAATCACTTTTATTTTAAAGCCATGAACATCAACAGTGGGGCAGGCAACACATCTCAACCACACAGGATGCCTCTCCCCACAGTACCCTCATTCACCTGAGGGGAGAAGCAGAGTAGCCAGTTTTACTGTGGAAACGGCCCTGGCTGGTGACCAGACCAACTTTGGGTTCAACAGAGCAAACAATCAGGTGGGGTGACCAACTATTCCAGTTTTTCTGAGCTGAGGGGTTTCCTGGGACTGTTTCCCCATCCAGATAAATGGGGACCTGGTGGTCACTTGACACCCAGCACTGGGGGTCACATAGTAGACAGGCTCTCCCCCAAGAGCCAGACTGCGACCCGAGTGGGTGGCACAAAGAAAGTTGCTTCATTTATCTCTATAGACTTTGATGTCCTGATACGGAAAATGGGAGGTGGAGAGTTTTAGCTCGGCCAATATTTCTCCAAGTGTGGTTTTCAGAACATCTGTGCCCTAAAACAGCATCTGGCAGTGGCGTTCCAAGAGGTGGGGGGGGGGGTAGTGTGCCCTGGTGAGGCGAGTATTTTTCACTCTGTAAATTCTGTTTAGAATTGACTACTTCACACGATGCTAATAAAAAGCAGACCAACTTTTGGTCAATTTTATTGTTTTCTTTTAAATCTATAGGTGATGCAGCCCCTTACTGCAATGCACCCGGGGCAGACCTCCCCCATCACCACCCCCTACTTTGATACAACAGTGGTGTCTGACACATGATAGACTTAAATTTTTTTTAACTTGTCTGCTGGGGTGGTAATTATTTTTTTAATGGAGATACTGGGGATTGAACCCAGGATCTCATGCATGTTAAGCATGCACTCTACCATCGAGATATACCGATCCCTCTAAATATTTTTTGAATGAGTAAGTTTTTAATTTGCTTTCAAAGTAGAAAGTCTATGACTCTGCTAAACTATTACAGAATTAAAATACAGGCAATTCTACAGCATTGTGGCTTCATCTTTGTTTTACTTCCTCATTTAAGGGACAACACATCACAAATGTCATTCTTGATTATCCTAAGATGCCCTCTATCAATGCCGTGTAAACAGTTTTAACAGGCCTGTTAAAACTATTTACACGGCAAACTGCATACTTAAGAATTCTATGTTTAAGCTGTATAGAGCTGGAAAAGGGCCTCTAACAGAAAGCAGGTAAAAATCCCTTCTGAACTAATTCAGTCGGGCTAGGTTAGCCATATTCACACCAAGGAAATTCAAATTTGGGGGCACAGATTTGTTTCTCTTAAGGAAGAAAATACCTATATTCTTTGCAGTTCATTTTGAACATCTGCATCTTCACAAGTATGATCCCATGGATGCTAGACTGAATTTCTTTCTCCTTAAGGATAAAATTAAGACAATCCAGAAGGGTTAAAATTCTAAAAGAAATCAATAAATGTCCATCCCAAGGCTTTCCTTTTTCTGGGAGGCTCTTACCAAAAAAAAAAAAAAAAAAAATTGCTGAGCTCTCCAAACAGTAACATACAATCTCAGCAAAGTACATTACATGAGTATGAGGTGCAGAAGGCCCAGCTCTTCTCTAAACTGCTAGGATTGTTTTCCGCTGACCACAACTGGAAGAATTAGACTGTTCCTTGGAGATAAAAAAGAGAAAGAGACAGAAGATGAAAAAAGATAATGGGGAAAGTAAAAGTCAAATGACTACGCTAGCAACTCCAGCCAGTGAAAGCAGGAATGGTGTCTCATTCACATTCATGACATAAAGAAAATGCCAGTAAAGGGTTTCAGAAATCTCATGGTAAATTCTCATTTCTGGAAATCAGGGTTCCAAACAACATTTAAAAAGCAAATGGGTTTGTATGTGTGTACCTTCAATAAACCTGAAGAGCAACTAATCACCACTTCCATGAACTAGGCATTGCCCTAAACACAGCATAGGAGTTATCTCAATCTTTGCAACAACCCTATGAGTTTCCAGTGGAAACTGAGCATGAAGAGATTAATTTGCTCCTAGATCTTGGCTAGCAGATGGCATGGCCAGAATGGAATCTAGGTCTTAAATCAAAATAAATGGCAGATTTGATGTTTACCATTACCAGGGGTTGACTACCCAATCAATTTTCCTGTGAGACCACGTGCAATAAAAAAGGACCATGAGGGCCAGATGGAGCAGTGGGAGACAGGCTGGGATATCAGCATAAAGCATCCCTCCACCGAAGGCACTTTCCAGAGAAAACGCCATCCAGCAGAAGGCCATCTGCCTGGGCTCTCTCTAAGGGCACAGCCTCCTGAGAAAGCTTCAGGCTGTAAGTGGTATGCAGCTGCTCACCACTCATCTAACACCCCACTATTAGAAATAGTCTCCTGCCACCAAATACAAGCAAGTCTCTGACCTACAATCCACTATCAACAGTCGAGAAGAAAAGGCTAAGAAGCATTCTCCTCCCTGGACAGGCACAGCACTGAGAAGACTGGGCCTTCAGTGCCTGTCTAAAGCTCTAAATATTTACTCTCCAGCAGAACAAGCAAACCCTCCAGCTCCAAGATCAAATACATAAACAGGTCCGACTGCCTCTATAAGCCGCACCCTCTCCCGCCCTACTCCCCTCCCCACCATACACACAACACAGGAAATCACATCACAGAACACTACTCCTCAAGTAATACTAAATACCGTACTGTGCTGTGTTATCAATTATTTTTTACTCAGTGTATAGTTTTAAGAACGAGTTTTTATTGAGTTTCATTTAACTACATTTTCGCAGTCTTCCAATATCACAAAGTAGGCACGGTCCCCATTTTACAAGTCAGGAGACCAAATTTCAGAGAGTATTGTGTCCACTGCTGAATAACTGAGACAGGGTAGTGTTGAGATTTAAACTCCAGTTCCACAGTCTTTCTGATATCTCATTTTCCTTTTTAATTCTAGTTAGGAATATACATTTCTAATTAATTCCTAGAAATGTACATGACAGTGACATAATTTAGACGCACTGTTCCCCTCGAGTGTATCCACACACTCAGATACACACGTTCTCACTGACTCACATGCCCTTAAATTCTCTTAATTCATCATGCCAAAGCGACTGATTGCTTGGTTCTCAATTTTCTTTCACTCAAACTATTGTGTCCAAACTGCTTCTCTGCTTAAACCACCAAGTCACTTCATTCTGCTTTGAAATGGTGATCTATTAAGACAAGATCTACAGAGTCACTTAGACTAGCTGGCAGCTTTTACTCTGATACTTACCAAATTGTGTCCCCAACAAGATTTTCATTGGCTTTCTCTATCCCCTCCCCCACTCTTATCTCTGTGCTGCTCCTCTGTTCTGTGTTATCGAAAAGCAGAAGGAAGTAGGGGTGGGGGCAGAAAGAGAGAGAAAAGGAGAAAGAGTGAAAGAAAGAGAAAGAAGGATAGAAGGAAGGGAGGGAGGAAAGAAGAACCACAGTCACAGCTTCAGGACTGAAACAATAGTTTGTAACCTAAAACGCCCAAAGATAAGATGTGACGTTTATTTAGACGTTGGCAAATCACAAACAAATGTTATTCCTAGGTCACTGTGAGAAAAAGGCTACTTAGTAAAGGAATGCATCCTTTCATCCTGCAATGAAAAACCACTTGCATATCTCCAACCCCACCGCTGCCAAAAACAATCCCCACAATCCGATTCTGAGGTAATAAAAGCAAAAGGAGGAACAGGAAGCAGGAGTGGTCCAAGAGAGGTTCATTTTGAAGGCTAGCACTGAGGAAAGGAACGTCTCCCTTAGAAAAAAAGAAAAAATCTGCACCCCATAAATGAATGGTGGAAAGCAGTGTTTTGTACAGCGACTCAACATTAGTATAAACTTTGAAAACTACTTTTCAATAATATGTCCCTGCCATTGCATGCAATCGACTGCCTTGTAGTATGCAGCATTTAAGTAAAACCATGTGCAATTTTTCAAGTGTTTAAATCATTTGCTTACAAAAACAGGTGTAAAATTAAACTGAAAAGTAGGGAGGAAGGTCAGATCTGATCTTCCACAGCAAAAGTTTCCATATGAAATATCTCTGGCCAAGGTCACTTGCCTTACTAGAATTTTATCCTATCATCCTGATTTGCTTTAAGTGGATTGTGAACTCACTAGGATGCTTTTACTTGAGTCCTAGGGTTTCTCTGAAACTACACAGAGCGCTTTTCCAAAGACACTTAGCTCTCCATTTCTATACATGCCAAGTCACTATTATTAAATTGCCATATTCACAAATGGACTAAAGGATGTTGTTTGGTTGAAGTGCCTTCCAAAAAGGTCCAGGGTACGTGAGTGCTCTCTGGCCTTCAATTTTCCTTCCATCAACCCTCACCTCCCACCCACCCATGCTAGATGGTCCTGGAGAGAAGAGGAGCTCTCCTAGATCCCAAGGGGATTATTCATTTCAAAACAAACAAACAGAAAATGATGCTTGATGGAACTGAGATCAAGAGGACTGGGATGTTTATTCCTAACTAGAAAACTATCATGCCTAGAAAAATGAAACCAGGTATTTCTAGTAAGTAACTTTTCCTTTTAGTCAGTGAATTTTCTTGAATTTCTTTATCATTATTATTATTATTAGTTGTGGTAAAATACACATAAAACTTACCATCTCAAACATTTTAGGTATACAGTTTAGTGGCATTAAGTACATCCATTCACTTTGTGCAATTACGTGACTATCTCTTTGAGGCCCTGCATTTAATTCTTTTGGGCATGTACCAGAAGTAGAATTGTTGGATCATATAGTAATTCCATTTTTAAGTTTTTGAGGAACCTCTATAGTGTTTTCCACAGTGGCTGTACCATTTTACATTCCCACCAACAAGGCACAGGGTTCCAGTGTCTCCACATCATGACCAATACTTGTTATCTTCCTTCTTGCTTGCTTGCTTTCTCTCTTTTTTTTTTTTTTTTGATAGCAGCCATCCTAATCGGTGGGAGGTGGTATCTCACTGTGGTTTTGATTTGCATTTCCTTAATGATAAGTCTAATAAATCACTTTTACCCACGTGTTCAGAGACACAATATAAAGATGTTTAGGATCTATCTCTCGAGTTTCCTTTCATAAAAATCTATGCATTCCTAATCCCTCAAAATTTTCTGCCTCATTATCCAAAATGAAGTCAGGATTATTATCTGCTTCAGCCTCTTGAACGCATCCCTTCCAATATGTAGACTCTGAGACGCTTCCTTAGGTTGGGAGGAGAGGCAGGAGGCAGAAAGAAATAAAGAGTATAAACACATGACCACAGAAACAGACCAACACAAGACCATTCTGCATTAAAAAAAAAAAAATTCAAAAGCCACCACTTCCTACCTAAAAACTTGGGATGCTCATCCCAATAGGAAAATATATATGAATTCATAGAAAGTGAAACACAAATGATGAATCAGTATTTGAAATAAGTTCATCATAAATAATATAAAACATTCACATTGTAACAGTAACATTTCTTTCAACTTTCAAAGCAAAAATTTCCTCAAATAATAATCTGCATAATGATAAGGAAGCTCAAATGCATGTAATCTTTCTGGACACCAATGTGACCATCTGTATCTATCAAGAACACTAAAATATTTATCTTTAGGCTTAAAAACGCCACTTCTAGGAAACACTCCTTAGGAAATCATCAGGAATTGAAAGATGTATGCACACAAACTGGAAACAGCCTAAATGTCCAACAATAATTTGGGGACAGTTAAATGAATTACGGTATATCCATAGTGCAGAATAATGTACCATCAATGAAAGTACTTTTGAATGAGTTTTAATTACATAGGAAATGTTCAGATTATATCATTAAAGAGCAAAAGGCTGCATATACAATTATAGATAAACACACACGCAGAGTATGAGCTCATGGTTTTTGCTTTAAAATCACCATATTTACTAGGAGATCACCAAAATGATTAGAAGATCAAGAAACCTGGTTCCAAATACCTACCTTGCTTTTTTAAGCTGTGTTGTAAAGTTAGGTGTATTTCCTAAATTTTCAATCCTTAATGTCATCTGTAAAGTATTCAGAAAGTTAGTATCTACCTGATAAGGTTTGGGAGAGGATTAAGTAAAGTAAATCATGCAAACTAATAAACTCTTATTAGGAAATAAATATTAGTTATTATTTTCAAAATTAAAATTGAAAAGTTATCCAGTAAAAACCACAGTCATCTGCAACAGTCAAACATAAAACAAAACACATAGTGAGCTCTGAGCCACAACTTCAGAGCAAGCGCCCTGGGCACTCAGTCCTCCATAGTACTACTAATAAGCCACCCCAAAACTGACGTTGTGAGAGTCACCATTTTGTGCTCCCTCAAGCCACAGCACAGGCATGTGGGAAAATCAATAAAAAGTATGGTGACAGGAAAAAGTGACAACAAAAGAGCTTATGAAATCTTTTTTTTAAAGGGGGATGTTAAGGGTAAGGGATCAGAAAAATAAAACTTTAGGCATAAAGAACATAAAGATTCTCAGAGCATCACTAATATCAGAGGATCCTTGTAATATCAGTGGCAATCTTGCTAACCTCTTACTTTTACAAAGAAAGAAAAATGGCTCCCTAAGAACATCATGTCACACACTAGTTACTAGCAAACAAATCTGGAAACTTTGGTATCCTGACTCAAAAGTGCTTAAGAAATGAACTGATCAAATGAAGATGGGAGAGGGGTAAAAACAATGTAATTTTGAGGACCATGGCTTTGTAAGGAACAGATGACCAATGACTTTAGAAAATCTGCTTTGCCTAATGATGGAAGACGGAATGTAAGTGCATGTAATAAATACTTAAAATCTTCCACGTATAGCACAGACATAGAGTCTGGTGCTCACCAACAAAGTGTTATCAGGTGAGTAAAACAGGTGACGACAGCCTGAGGCAGCTTCAGTGATCTACTATAAAGCCATGGGGCTGGTCTGTGATGGAAGACATTCAACTGAAATTCCATTTTCCTTCCACTGCCACCTGCCTTCCCCATCAGAGAAGAGAAACCACTTCTGAAATACCTTACCGACTGGAATTCAGGAGGAAAAAAAAAATCTAACTCTGTCTACAGAGAATTCAGATACTTTGAACAGAAAAGTCTTAAGTGAATTCAGGGTGTTAATTTCATCAATCCAATGACATTAAATCATCTGTGATCATTTAAACTTCCCACCTGCCTTCCCCACCATTCTAAGGTGTTGACCTTTAAAAGTAATGTTATGCCTATCAACCTAGGACAAATAGCTACCGTACTGCACCCTATAAATGCAAGCCTTTTGTTTTGCAAGATGAGAAAGCTGTATTACAGTTCTGCAAAGAATACCATCCCTTTGATTTAAGGTTGTTTTCCAACAAAACATCCATTGTAACCCAACTTTTTCTATCCTAGTCAGAAATTGTAGGAGTCAACCTATTTATGTCTGACCCAAACTCTTGCCTCTTACACTAGTCTGGCAAAGCAGGTATCCATAGTTCGAATCTGAATCACAGCATCACTTAACAAATGAAATAGGTACATTTATAGAGGTAAATATCCAGGATGGATTGCACCAGAAAAACCATGTTTGTATGCAAGTTGTTCTCAAGTACTTTGTCTTGGGCCATTCCAGCTGCTAAAACAAAATACCAGAGGCCGGGTGGCTTATATATAACAGAAATTTCTCTCTCATAGTTCGGGAGACTGGGAAGTCCAAGATCAGGGCACCAGCAGATCTGGGGTCTGGTGAAGCCCATCTTCCTGCTTCAGGGACAGCCATCTTTTTCCTGTGTCCTCCCTCACATGATGGAAGGGGTGAGGGGGATCTCTAAACCAATATACAAGGTCTCCACACTCATGACCTAGTCACCTCCCAAAGTCTCCACCACCTCCTATGACCATCACCTTGGTGGTCAGGACTGCAACTTACAAATTTTAAGGGGACATAAACATCCAGTCTAGTGCACTCTCCACTCAGCTAAAACATCCGATGACATCAGTCTCTTCATTACAAAGTACAGCACAGGAGCATCCTTCAGTTATGAAACTCACCTGACATCCCACTTCATCCTGGCAGTCCCCTTTCCCCTCTAACCATCAGGAATACATTCTCACTCATTTTCTTTCTCCTTCCTCTTCTCTCCCCAATGGCCTCCCCCTAGACTGCTGACAAGGCAAAGCTATTAAATAACCCTTAAGAAAAACTGACCCACTGGCCAGACATTCCCTCTGACACTGTGTGACACTGTTGTTCCTTGAGGATTTGGGGGCAGTAGGTCATTATTTGGCTGAATGAGCCAGGTAAGACTGGTGTCAGCCTTCTGAAGAATGACAGGTTTCACACAGCTCGGCACCTGGAAAGGCAACCTGACAGGAATGAGCTTCTTGTTTCTTACCTAGTCCTCACAAGAGAGGCCAGGTCTCCTCTGGGATCCATCTGAAAAAAAGGTCTGCAGAAAGAGAGCAACTGCTTTCTCTGTAGAATCTCCTTTGTTGGTTATTCTGAAACACTGTAGCTTTTTGGAGTACAAATGGTAATAGCCCCAAAGATTCTTTTAACTTAAATCGTAATTGGAAAAATACAAGAAACAAAACCACTGGCTAGAATATTTGTATGAGAAAAATCTCTTTATTCCTAGATAACTGATTTCTACCTGCAAAAAAATAACGTTCAGCCTGCTTCTAAGTCTCATGAGATGATAGTTACTAAACTTCACTATAGGAATCAGATAATTGGAAAGGTGTAAGCAACCTTAGATTACAAAGGCCATCTGCTTCACTGCATAGGTGAGAAAATCAGGCAGAGAGAAATTAGGTGGCTGCCCCAGTGGGAGGTAAGTTTGACAAGAACTTAAATATTCTGAGTCTAAATCAGCAGTTCCTGCATCTCTCTCCTAAACCCATCATAAAAAAAGCATCAACGTCACCTTTTATAACAATAACTCAAAAATACTGTATTCTCAAACAGAAATTCAGCAGAACTTTAATCCCACATTTATGAATACTATAGCAACACACATTTTTTTAAAGTGAATTTAGAAGAGGCATTTATTATCATTCCAGAGAATGGCTTCCTGAGCCTAAACAAGCATTTAAACAAGACAATTCCTCAAATAGATGATAATGCTACATTATTAAATAATATTTTGTTCCTTGTCATCAAGCCAACAACATAATATAATGGCATACACCACAATTTCATTCTAGGAGAAATTATCCAGGGTTGCTTTTGCTTTTTTTTTTTTTTTTAAAAACAACAGATACTTTACTCAAACAGGTAATGTATCTATGGTGGCACTTCTGGTCCCCACCCAGAGCTAAGTGTAGTATAAAGGCTATGCTAAAAATGACCAAGCTTTGGGCTATTTACAGACTCAGCCAAAAGTCATTGAAATTAGGCTGCCCCAATTTTAACCAGCCATGCTGGGCATTCATACTGTTGTCCATATGGTACCAAAAAATGGCACTGTTCTGGCCACCAGTATCTTCAATGCCAACATCCCAACAGTGGTGGTGAAAACTGAAAGAAGACTGCTCAGTTGGGCAAAGCCAGATTCAGTCAATTTTTAGTGTTTCTCTTCATAGAGAGAAATACATAAGACTGAGGAAAAGAAATACAAATTCACAATTTTTGCCTCAAAAAGAGTATTAAAGACCCCCATTTAATAGAAAGGAAGGCCTTGGATAATCAGGTATTCATAGATATGCTCTCAGCTTGGAAATAAGTGACAACAGAAGCATAAAAGGAATAGACTCCTGAGGGAATTATTCATCACAGAAGCATTTCATTTTACAAAAGGATTCACAGCCAGTTTCTTTAAATCCCGTTACCTACTACAGAATACTGCAAAAAAAGGAGACTTAATGTACAGCATATTAGAAGGGTACTGAAAGTGAGCTGTCTCAATGCCAACAACATCGGCTGGTTCAGTTACACTGATTCAGGTCCTAGATGGATGCTGAGATGAGGCCACAGGTTGGATGCCTGAATGTGTCACTGAGGTCTGAGAAGAGGGAAAATATGTAGAACTTGTAATTCTGGAGACAACCATACCCTTGGATTTTCAGAGAATCAAGAGAGTTTGAATGGTTAAAGACAAAGCTATCGCTAGGAAGAAACAAAGTAGAAACCCGTCCGAAAGTCAGAAGCAGCCTGTGGAATATGGGCCATATTGGATTATTATGCTGAACATTAATCATAAACTTTCACTTTCCAAACAGGCCATTCAATCACTTCTACTTGGCTCAATGGCCTGAAAGAAACTGACCAACTCTCAACACATCAATACAAGGACATTTGCTATGACTGATAGTTGAAGTCAGCTGACCCCTTCCTATAAATCCTAAGTCAAGTCCTGGGAGAATACAAAGGAAAAAAAGATGTTCAGAAAGAGGGAAAATGAACTTCCAGTTTTCAACTATTACACCAGTTTTTAGTTAAAAAAAAAAAGCTTAAGTACAAAGCTATCTCCATTCTCTAATAAACTTATTTTTTTCCAACCTCATGAACAGCCTGGAATCAGCTTTCTGTATACAGGTCAACAGCTGACATGCTTTTGTTTTCCAAAACATAAGACTATGCATTTCTTTCAAATGCACTAGGTAGCTTAAAAACGCACTAGGTGGCTCATAAAAGTGAGCCCATGCAGAATTTAGCAGCCAGAATTGATCTGATGTCATCTGGCAACTGTGTGTGCAGCCCCTACTATGTGTCACCCCCTGTTCCTGAGAGGCTCTTTTTGAAGAGATGGTAAAGTTAGATACGAGTTCCTATTTTCTGTAAGTAAACATATGCTCTACAAGCAACTCTAACCCTTTAAACGCACCCACTTTTTCACAGGGAGTCTCAGGGCTGGACAGGATCAATGACGTATCCCTGCTAGATTCCAATCATTTAAAAATAGGTCTTTAAATATGTTCCTTTATGCACGGCAATCTCTGCATGTCAACAGCTGACTTAGTTCTCAAGCAACAATATTGCCCATTGAAAAATACACCTTCCTTAAACAAAAGATACTTTTTGTTCCCATGAAGCATTGTCTGTTGCCATTTCCAGCAACAAATAACACAAAAGACAAATTCTGCCATCCTCAATAGTGGTTTTGGACAAACAGAAACAGCAAAATAAACAGAACAAAAGCATAAGAAACAAAACCAAGGTGAGCCGGGGGCAGGGGAGGAGGGGAGGAGTGTAAGTGAGAAGTGGAGTCTATACCCTGTGATCTGAGAAATTCAGCCTTTCCTGATGAATGGGGGACAGGGAGGGGAGAGGAAGGGAAGCTGAGGTTTTCAGTGGAGAAAAAGAAGTGTGTGCTGCTGTCCCGGTTTTGTTTCAACAGCACCCGGAGAGTGCGTGGCAGGCAAAATCTAGTTTGGTGACTAAGAGTGATTCAATTAGAGTAACACAAGTTTGTTTATGACACAATGGAGCTACCCAACCAAATCCGGGAATTACACAAACAATAATGTGGCAATTCTTTAAAACTGTTTAAGTGCGTTCTGGTACCAAATTAAAGTTTATGGTTATTCATAGGACACATCGAATCAATTTAATATCGCCATTCTGCAGGCTGTGCACCGTCCTGTCATATCCTCTTTTAAAGAAATCGCTCATGGCCCGGAATGCTGGAAACCTAAGAACTATTGTTACCTATTTCTCAGCACTCTGCTCCTGATACTCAGTGTCACTGATGGAAACCAAATAGCGGCCAAAAGCCCTGGTGAATTCTTCTGAAACGCAGTCCGGGCAATCTGTGTGCGGGGGGAGGGGGGAAGGATTTGGAAGTGTGCGCGGCTCCTCCGCCCTCCGGGCCGCGCGTCCGGAACGTTCCTGGCTGTCAGGTGGGTGACGACCAGGCTCGGCGGGGAAGCCCTGCCTGGCAGCGCCGCGTGCCCGCGGGCTGAAGAGGGACAAGCCCCGCGGAGTGCGGCGAGTCCGGCGGCAGGCCGTCGCTCACCTTTGTTCGCCTACCCTCGCCGCGAGAAGGAGAGCGCGGGCCGAGGAGCAGTCGGCGGGGCGACCCCAAAGCTCCGCGGGCCTTCCCCAGCGCCCCGGAGGAAATCCGGAGGCAAGCCAGACCCTCTCCGGCTCACGGAACCGCAGCCAGGCTGAGGGGTCAGCAACCCCTTCCCGAACACAAAGCTTGGGAGGCGTGAGCGGCAGCGCTGGGGGCGCGGGTGCGTGCGCCACGGAGCACGCGAGTGTGCGTGTGCGCGCCAAGGGTGTGCACGCGAGGGTGTGCGGGTGTGTGTGTCTGTGTGTAGGGGGAGGGGAGGAGCGCTCGAGCCCTTCTTACCTCTCGAAGATGAGCCGTACCATGAAGATGCAGAAGGCCAAGGGGAAGGCGAGGTAGAGGTCCTCAGCCTGCGGGAAGGTGGCTTCCTCCGTGTTCTTCAGGTCCGCCCAGGTGACATTGTGCGGGAGCCAAAACCGCTCGTTCCAGAACCAGGCTAAGATCCCTGCCATCTTGCTTTGTCCACTCCGGTCCTGGGCTCCCGCGGCCCGCCGAGCTCTCCGCCGCGCAGGGCGCCCGGGGATGTGCGCGCGGCTGGCCCAAGCCTGTGCCGCCGCCGACGCCTCCTACTCCGCGGCCGCTGCTCTCGAAGGCTCGCGGCGAGCCCCGGTTCTCTCCTCCCTCTGGCCGCGTTGGGGAAAGGAGCCGCCTCGCCCGTCACATGGCAGCCCGGGCCTCTGGCCCTGATTGGCTCGTCCTCGCGTCAAGCAGCGAGGCACACGCGGCCCGCTTGCCCACGCCCGGAGGGCAGGGCGCAGCGGCTGCGCCCTGGGCGCAGGGGCACGGATCGCGGGAGTGCTGCCCGGCCCTGCGCTCACAGTGCCGTCGCGCAGAGCTTAGGACAGCAACCCGAGGCCGGCCACTCGAATCCCCTCCAGCCCCCGGCTGGCTCACACATGCTCAAAACGGCGGCTCCTGCCCCCCTGGAGTTTCAGGAGTCTCAGCTTCTCCTGCGCCTGCAGGCGCCTGGGAGGCAGGTAGGGGTTGGGGCAGGTCTTCAGAACCACCCTTGCGCTGAGAGAGAACAGCAAAAAGAGGAGTAGGGGCGCACAGAGCAAAGGAGGAAGAAGTAGCAGGGAAAAAGTCATCCACTCCAGCACTTGGAGAAGGACGATGAAAATCAGGAACTGGGGCAGGATGGTTTGGCAAGAGCCATATGCCTCCACCCTACCCTCTTCTTTCCGCCATCTCTGACCTTCCAGCCTGGTTTTGCTGCTGCTCCTTACCACAACCGCTCCCCCAGGGAACAAGGCCTGATATTTTAATTTATGAGGTGGTGGGAAAAATTAGGCGCTTAATTGCTATTTGATAATGATGAGATGATGTTGATGATGGTAACAACCGCAGCATTCTGTGAAACCGCTCCACTAAAAGAACCTCCCGGACAACGGGGCCAGACCACATTTTGGCTTGGCAGGTCGGTGGAGAACCTCCACTCCGCTACTTACAGCCTCATTATTTCCCCCTTCTGAATCTGAAACCTTTAAGACCTTAGGCCTGGGAGGCCTTCCCTAGGCACCTTCACTCACAAACTATGTATGGCTCAGCTGAGTGGTCCACGCAGACTTGGTTCCAGGGAATATTTCGTTCATATTTCTCACATTCATTTCCTGCCTGATTCTGCCAATAAATTCTACTGGACCTTTCCAGGAGGCATATAAGCAATCTCCTAATACACATTTCTTTACTTTCCTTCCCTCTCCAGCTACCACCCTCTTTTCACTCCTTCCGTTTAATGCGTAACTCTGAAGAACTGCCCAATTTCTCTTCCCTCCATTCTCTTTGGAACTTCCATTTCGGCATTTGCCCCTCTCTGCTGCACTGAACTGCTCAAGGTCTTCCATGATCTCCATGCTCCTAAACCCAAAGGTCAGGTCTCAACACCTTCTATCAGTAGCATTTTGCCAAGTTGTTCACTCTACCTTTTGAAACACTTTCTTGTGTTGACTTCCAGAAACCACATTCTTGCTTTTCTTCCTACCCCATGGCCACTTTTGCTGAATCTCCTCTCTGGCTACCCCTTACCTACTCAGCTCTTTAAAGTCAGTCTTTTTCCTCTCCACTTTTCTATCTACATTCATTCACTTGTCCTGTACCTCATTCATCCAGTCCAGTGGCTTTCAATGTCATCTGTATGGTTTTCGGTATCGTACTGATGGCTCCCAAATTTGTATCTCTAGCCATGAGCTATTCCTTGAACTTCAGACTCCTAAATCCACTGTCGAGTCAACAACTCCACTTGGATGCCTAACAGCCATTTCCTGTCCAAAATACTAATCTTCCCCCTAATTCTCTTCCCTCCTGTGTTCTTGGTTCAGGTCAAAAACGTAGAGTCATCTTTTTTTCCTTTTCTCTTCTGTAAGTCTCTCCTTTATAATTCATCACATATCCTGTCGGCTCCATCTTTAAACCAGAATCACACCACCTCTCACCACCTCTTCTGCTACCATCTTGGTCCAAACAACCAATGTTTTTCTCTTGAGCTACCCCATTAAGGATACCCCATTAGGGACTCTTGTCCCTCTGCAATCTATTCTCAGCATGTGTGATCCTGTTGAAATGTAGTAAGATCACTTCTGTGCTTAAAGCCATACTGCTTAGCCATCTCTCCCCAAGTGGAAGCCAAAATCATTTCTTTTTCTTTTTTTTAATTGAAAGTATGGTCAGTTTACAATGTTGTGTCAACTTCTGGTATAACAGCATAATGTTTCAGTCTATATATATATATTATATATATATATATACACACACACACACATATTCCTTTTCATATTCTTTTTCATTCTAGATTACTACAAGATACTAAATATAGTTCCCTGTGGTATACAGTAGAAATTTGTTGTTTATCTATTTTATATATAGTAGTTAGTATCTGCAATTTATCCCTTCCCATTCCCTTTTCCCCCTGGTAACCGTAAGTTCATTTTCTTTATCTATGAGTCTGTTTCTGTTTTATAAATAAGTTCATTTGTGTCTTTTTGTTTACATTCCACATATAAGTGATATCATATGACATTTTTCTTCCTCTGTCTGGCTTACTTCACTTAGAATGATGATCTCCAAGTTCATCCATGTTACTGCAAATAGCATTCTTTTATTCTTGTTTATAGCTGAGTAGTATTCCATTGTGTAAATATACCCCAACTTCTTTATCCAGTTATCTGTTGATGGACATTTAGATTGTTTCCATGTCTTGGATATTGTAAATAATGCTGCTGTGAACAATGGGGTGTATGTATCTTTTTTAATTTTCTCTGGATTTATGCTCAAAAGTGAGATTGCTGGATCATATGGTTAAGTCTATTTTTAGTTTTTTGAAGACTCTCCATACTGTTTTCCATAATGGCTGCACCAAATGACATTCACACCAACAGTATAGGAGGATTCCCTTTTCTCCACACCCTCTCCAGCATTTATTGCTTGTGGACTTTTTAAATGATGGCCATTCTGACTGGTGTGAGGTGATACTCATTTTAGTCAAAGTCATTGCAATGTCCAAAGATGTATACTCCCTGTTAACTCTCTGACCTCACCTACTCTCCTCTCTCATCGCCCTCTTCCTTACTCTGTTTTGGTCACACTGGCCTCTCTGCCCTTCCAAAACACCCTACATGCTTTTCTCTATCTCTGGAACTTTCACCCCCAAATATCCATGTCTGCTCTTTCTATAATGTCACTCACTTGGTAAAGCCTTCCCTGGCCACCCTAGTTAATCTATAACCCTCACTCCCCATTCCGGCTCTTCCTAGTCAACTTTCTTGCTTTGTTTTCCTCCAAAGCATTTATCACCACCTAACACAATATGTTTTTCATTTTTTTCTTTATTGGTCTCCCCGCAGACACACTAAAATGTAAGCTTTCAAAAGTTAAAGATTTGTGTCAATTGCAGTTTTATCCCAAGCACTTAAAATAGTGCCCAGCACATAGTAGGTACTCAATAAACTACTGAATTAATGATTCAGCACTACTCCAACCTCACAAAAGTCTTCTCTAGGAGAGGAAGAAAATCTGAATAAATTATTGTGTTAAATGTTTATATTCTCAGGTGAAGAACAGTGTGGACATAAAGAGGGGATTGATCAATTCTAGGCTAGGGTATGGGAGGTGTCCTGGAGGTGAGTCTTCAGCAGGGAGTAGCTGTCACCATCCCCACTTAAGGCCATGTGGTCATCTGCTCATTGTTACTGGTGACCTTCCAGGAAGATGGCCCCAACTGCATTCTTGTAAGCCACAGAGAGGAGGTCTATTAAGTTCTCTTGCCACCTTTGTGGGAAAAGGTCATGTCATGATGGATCCTGGCCTCCTGGGCCAGGCAGACCCCTTTCACGGCTGCCCCGGTCCCTTGTGTCACTCTTACGTATGACCTGATAATACATTGCCTTTCCTGCTATCCCAAAAGTCCTGCTGTGTCCCCACACATACATAAGAGGAAGTGTTGGTGACTTAATACCCCAGGGCCTGAACTTTGACCCTGGGCATTGGAAGCCAGTGGATCAACTTTCATTATTTTCCCTCCCCTGCCTCTGGGACATACACAGTAGCTTCAAACAGCCTCTCTGAAAATGTCCTGTGATACAAAGCATTCCGCTTATTTCAGAACGACAGCCAGATCAATAATTCCCTTGGTCTTTCTCTCTCTCTCTTTCTCAGTCTCCCTCTCCTTTCCTTTCATTCCTGCCTCCCTGAAATTACACCTCCCTGGAAATGCTCTTTTTTTTCTAAAGAAGCCAAACTAAGATAGTGTCGCTCTCTTATTCAGCAACTTTGAGAAAGTGTTGTGATTTCAGGAAAACTTTGAAAGATAGCTTTTGTTGGGACAGTAGAAAGAGAATTTACTTCTTCTATGGGACTCTTACACTAGTCATTTAGTTTCTAAGAGCACGTTAACGCCCTCCCACATAAGTCGTATACCTATAGTATCCATCTCGCCTTGCCACCCGGCTGTCATGAGGCTCGCATGAGATAATGTGGGAAAGGGCTTGTAAACTCTTCACCTCCATACACAGGCCCCATGTTACAAACCCCTACTCCTTTATCTGTCCGGCCAATCTCCTACAGGCAACACTCCTTCCTACCATAGTCCATCCAAATGACTACCCCAGAAATACAATAGAGTAAAATCACTTTCCACATCTGACCACATTGCATTGGTGTAGAAATGGACCCCTGGCCCACGATAGGAGTGAAAGTCCTTCTTCAGGTATTGGGGCATGGGTCAAGGCTTTCTTTCTCTGTACACTTGGACTCTAGGGTTTCAACTCAGAAGCTGCTGGCCCCCTTGCTTTATCACATGGATAGATAAAAGAGACGCTCAGTTCAGGCCCTGGGGAAGGTTGGTCACAGGAAAGACAAAGCATAGCACACCTCCCAAGGAGGCCACTTTATACCTGTACAGAAAAGACTTCTAACTGTTGCCCCAGGAAGCCAAAATACAATTTATTCCTCAGGCATATTTGTAGCTCAGTAAGAAAACCAACAGTTGGCTTGTAAATATACGAGATACAAGAGAGCAAAGTTTCTATTGGGAGTAGGGGGGAGGTGATACTGCCTACACTGCATGTGAGGAAAGCATGTTTTGGGTCCTGAGCATTAAATGAATACAAGAATACAACTTCTGTTTTCCAGGCAACTGAGGAATATCAACAAAGTTTAGCATTATTTCTCATTCTTAGGCATACACCCAGATCTTAATCCTTCTACATACATTTGTCTCCTTAGATACACGAGAACAGCCAGACGTTTAGGTGAATTTCCACTCTGAGTTGCATAACACAAAATTATAGTATTTGTCCTACAAGAAAGAAAACAAAATCTACTTGTGCTTAAATAAAAAGCCAGATAGCAATACACACCAGGACCACTCAAGATGACACCGGACAACAGGTGAAAAGTGCCCAAATATTGCAGATAACAAGGGTTTCCAGCTCAAAGGAGGAAGGAGACATTCTGTGTTGAAGAGGTCAAGGAAAGCTTTGAGGAAGAGGCAGAAGTGGAATCAGACTTTAAAGAATGAGTGGGTTTCAAAAAGGCATGAGCAAAGGAAAAAGTGAGGAAGATTTGCTGAGGGCCAATTAACAGTGTAGTTGAGAAGCCAGATTACAAATGGACTTTAATATGAGCCAAAGGATCACTCCTACTTATTTCAGTGAAAAGAATATTTTATCTATGAAAATAGTGTATAAGTAATTGTATCATGTGATGTCTGGTACACAATACACGCTCATTTATTGTAGGTTTTAAGAAATATACAAATAAAATTATTTATGGCTTAAAACACAGCACAATGTTAGAAGGAAGCATTCAGTTCAAACACTTAATTTGTTGATTTTAAAGGAAGCTGGTTCCCACTGGGAATAATACAGAAATATTGCCAACTTTTATTTCTGCAGTAATTTCGCATGAATATATAACTTTCTTGCTGTCGTTGGCAAAACTATGTTAAACCTACACTCTATTTTCTCTGTCCAGGTAGCAATCTCCTGGGTTTTCATTTATACAGTATTTAGGGAGGACGCTGAGCAAGAATTAGGCAGAATTCATCCCCACAGAATGCAAATCATAATGGCAATGCAGAAAACCCAGTATCTGCCATCTTAAGGAAAGAACATGAGTGTTTAACTCACAGCATTGAAGACAGACTAAGCTCTGGTGTTGAACCTGGACAGGAATTGAATAGACACGATTTGCTGCAAATTCTCCAGCAGGACGGCTCCCTTCCAGGCTCAAAGTCTTTCTTAAAACCACGTCGAAGTGTTGGAGGTCTGAAGATCTTTCTCTTCCCTCCTCTACCTTGACAGTTTCTATCTCTGGAAAACCTTTTCTGATACTGACAACCATCAATTACCCTTGTTTTCCTAGCTAAGCCAAATCACTGGCTAGATTTTCCATCTTCTCTCTAATAATCAAAATCTATTTAAATGTTAATTTTCCCCCTTGCAATTTTCATTAACCTACTAATGTTTGGTCAGCATCCCACTAAAGTTTTAAGCAGGCCATTTATGTGTTGTAGCAAAACTAATGAAGAAACATGAGAAATAACTGAGTTATCTGATTGTGGGCTGTCTAGCTAGGGATTACATTCACCTTAGTTACATATCTCTAACTTTATAGTGTTGACTGAAATAAAATCACACAATGTGAGAGTTGTGGGTCGAGTTTTATTGGGGGCAAAATGAGGACTATAGCCTGAGAGAAAGCATCTCAGGTAGATAGCTCTGAGGAACTGCTCCAAAGAGGCAGGGGGAACTCAGTATTATATATGATTTCAGTGAGGGGGGGACGTGCAGTCAAGCACATGTTTAGGCATAGGCTTGCTGCTGGTCACGAGGAGCAGATGTCACCTTTACAGATTTTAGTGATTTTCTAGATATGAGAAGATGCAAGAATTTGGGCTCATAAAATCTTCTCCTGAAAATATCAATCTGAAGGCCTGTTCTGCCAGTTTTCCCAGAGCACAGAGGGCCTCATGGCTGATCTCCACCCTGCACTCTTTTCAGGGAGTGTTGGAGGTCAGTAGCGGCAGCAGCTCGTGATTTAATCCAAGCAAAGGTAGATGGCAAGTGCCAACATGATCCAGTCCTTGTAAAGGCAGGTGGCAAGTGCCAATTTTTAGTTGGCAGTAGATATGGTCACCTAGGTGTAGTCAGCCACGATGGTGTTTTCCATGTGTACAGACAGATGAATAGCATGTAGGGGGAAGGGCATCTGATATATCAGCCGTAAAGCTTAAGGTCCACTTTCCACTATGCAAAGGTTTGTATAACCAACAGAAACAGAGAACTCAACCAATCATCTGGTTAATTTATGGGAGGAATAAGTAACCTAAAACAGTGCTTGAAATCATTGACTTTTTATAGAAACAGAATTTCAGGGCTGGAAGTGCCCTTATATGTTAATGAGTACAGTTCACTCTCTGTGCCCATCCAAACTGTGATTAAACATCTCAGGTGACAGGGAGCTCACTACTTAACAAACAGACCTATTTCCTTCAGCACCCCTAGGACTATCAGAAAATGCTTTAATGAAAACATTAGCTTGAGGATTCCCGCAGAATCTCTTCGGTTTCATATTTGTAAAATTGGGATAGCATTTTAATGTTGGCTAGATGGACCTAGGACTCAGGGACAAGATTCATGTCCAGTCACATTATCATGAACAAAACACAGCACTGTGTATTTGACTAGTCACTTCCTCAGAAAGGCATAAGGAGTACGTTGGACTGAAAGTCCGTGTCACTCAGGCATTCTTTGCCTCTGTGAACAACAGCAATAAAAAAATTTAACTTGCCCACAGAATGATCAACTACTTGCTTTGTGATTGATGGACAATTCAGTGCTTCTTTCAATTTAGATGTTAAAAAAGAGTGACCAGATATCCCTGAAAAAACTGTTTAACAGGTAGGCATCATGGGAATCATTTGTCAGCTGTGCAGATACAGGAAAAAAAAAAAAAAAGAAATACTTGAAGTTTAAACGCTACGATCTTCATGAATTCCACAGAATGTGAATGACCTTACAGCATATGGCTTCCTGAATAAAATTTAAAATGTGAAGACAAGAAGAGAACAGAAAGGCCATGTTAGATGTAGAAGCTGGGTGGTACACTGATGAGCTAAGCTGCTTGGTAAAAGAGTAGTTTTAGAGGGCAGGCAGTTCATACTCATCCCATAGCAGGGTTAGGAGTTCCCATGAACCTGCTCCTGTAGGAACAGGCCTATTGAGTTGCTCTGAGAAGAAGCACACCTGTAACTATCAAGTCCAAGATGGAAGGAAAGAATATGCATCTTATAAAAAGTAGGGACTGCAAACTCAGATTAGGAGGCCAGGCAGGTAACAAAACAAATGGAACAGACCAGGTGAAAGGGAAAAGGAATGGCCTGGAAATGACACAGCCCTGCAAATTCTCCTTTTCCTTCTCCTCTCCTTTTTTTGTTTTGCTTTGCTTGTTTATTAGAAATAATGAATGAGCAAGTCAAACACACCTGTTGGCCAGATTTACAATCTTTGATCACTCCCTTGTTTCACACCTAAAGGACTGCATTTATTTAGAAGGCTATATTTTTAAAGGAATACTTTTTTTGTAAAAAAAAAAATGGAATTTCTGCAGAGTGTAACACTCAAGATAGTGAGGGGTATGGAAATCTTGAGGAGACATTTCATATACATGTTAAGGGCACTAACTTTGGAGTATTAAAAAATGTAGATTTAAGTGCTAGCTTTGCCAATAATAGCCTATTTTGTTTTAGAAAAATTATTTAATTACTTAATGTCTTGAAAGCTCAGTTTCTTCACACATACAAAGGGAATAATACTATTCACCACATGGAGTTCAAGTAAGATTTACATGCGATAATGTAAACTGTTTAACAGTTAAGCGGAGGTTCTTACTGTTAGTATCATGTGTAGTGAAAAGTTCATTGTTTCAGGGAAGAAAGACAGAATCTGCTGAGATAATCTACCTTCAAGGCAGGCTGAGCCTTGCACATCTGCGAACGGTAGGCCTTCACTTTTGAGATGAGTAGAATTAGCTTTTACTCAGCAGAGAGAGTGAGGATGG
Source organism: Vicugna pacos (assembly GCF_048564905.1). Lineage (NCBI taxonomy): Eukaryota > Metazoa > Chordata > Mammalia > Artiodactyla > Camelidae > Vicugna > Vicugna pacos. Next base: position 42,006,270 of record NC_132991.1, on the reverse strand, counting down.
GGTAACAAGAGAGGGGAGTGGATGGGGGCCTCCGAAGCCCCTGCCCGCTGCTGTGTGATTCCCCATGCTGTTCTTGCTGCTAAGCTGCAGACATGTTAGACACAAACCAAACTTAAAACCAGTGACATTCTGAAGAAACTCATAAAGAGACGAAGTTTTGATACAAGCAGCTTTTAAAAACAAAGCTGGAGGCTAGAAGCTGAAAAGAATTTGAGAAATTGTGGAGATGGATTTTGAATCTCAGGAGGTCAAGAAACTGGAATTTGAGTCAAGTGTTAGGAGCAAGTGTAGTCTATGAGGATACCTCTAGTCCAGTCACCCTGGGAACCATGGCAGAAACCAGAGGGAAAAAGATTATTGGAAGCCCTGATATGTGTGTTCCAATACTGGAAGGGCTGTCAAGTGGGGGCGATTTGACTTGATTTGTGTGGATCTAGAGAGCAGAACTTGGGACCATTGGCTTAAATATCTGTAAGGTTAATTTTATCTCTAGAAGAAATGTGCAAAGCTGGCCAAAAATAAATCAGCAGCCTCATCAAGCAGTGAACTTCCTATCATGGGAAGTGTTCAGGCAGAGGGTCTACCTGTTAGAAATGCTGGACAAGGTGTTCCTGTCTGAAACTGCCTTAGAAATTGATGTCCACTAAGTTCCCTTTAAGATTTCAAAGCTAACATAACACACTAAGGAGACAAGGGCAGGGACAAAGGCAGAATCTGCCTTTCTGCCTTGCCCTCAGAAGCTTCTGCAGTTGGAGGAAGACATTCAGCAATACACTGATATTTTAGGACCTCTTCCGTCCTAAACTTCTGCTCTTACAGGGGAGAAGGAAGGAGAGAAGAAAAAAATGGAAAAGTAAAGGAAAAAGCAGGAGGTAATTACTGAAGCACATGCAAAAGTTAGAAAGAAATCTGCAAGTCCAAAGAAATAAATCACTTCTTGCCTCACCCTATCCCAAATCCTAATGTATTCAAAGGGCTTTGTCAGAATATGTTGCTAGCTGCCTGCAGGACCCCAACAGAAAACAAAATCAAAGGACTTAGGCCACATGGTTATAAGGGCAGTGTCTGTTAGTTACCAGCTTCCCTCCCCAGCATTTTGAACATTTTTCTGTGCTGTTTTTAACAGTGGGAAATTAGACAGCAGAAGTCACTCTGTTATATACTATTTGAGAACCGATACTACCACAACTGACTGTGTTCTTCCTTTCCCTCATTAGTTGTTAGAGTTTAAGTTCATTCTCATGTGAGGATCCAAGAAGGACGGTAGAATTTTAAAGGTAACCTTCCCTGAGATAATTGTTCATCATTTAGTTTTCCTTTCAGAAGTGCATCTAAGGCAAATGTTTGTGTCCAAGTCTAAAACAATCTTTACCTGGCAATCATTAACATATATTAAATTAAATTCGACATGCTCATGATAGGAAAATACACATAATTTTTAAAAGTCTTTCCCCTGAAATTAAAAAATATGTAAATCTACATAATAACCAAACAGGCCAGCCCTCTTTTGTTGTTAAATTAAAATCAGTGCAGCATAAATACCTAGATAGGAGAACATGTCATAAATATTCCAAGGAATCAATTGATCTCATTTAATTGAATTTGAGAGCAATAAACTGTAATACCTTCTGCTGTTTTAACTGCATGTGATTCTGTCAGCAATCAACTCCATGTGATGGATGTGTCTAGGCTGAGATGTTTCTATTTGTCTCGCATTTTTATGATCACTAAATTCACTTAAACTTTAAAATACAATTAAAATGCAGCATAATCAGGATTTAGGGGGAAAAAAACAAGCTTTCAAAAATCTGCCCAGGTCTGGGTTATCAGAAGATTTAGGTACTCTGAATTCACCAGCTATATATTTTTTAGAAGGCCTCCCCAGTGATTGCCTTAGAATTATTAACAAAATCCAGAAGCCCTGGAGCTTCCTAAATGCTTATGAATGATTCGGCTTAAAGGTTTTTGCAGCCCTCATTTGCATTGTAAAACGGACTTCAGCTCTAAGTTCAAGGAGAAATTTTAGAAGCTCTGACATGGCAAAGTGCCATGAGAATATTTTCCCTGTGGGGAAATGAAACTCAAATGAAACGCTAATTAAGGGTGCTTAATATCCCTCAAAATTAATTCTTTGTTACCTGCAGTGGTTTAATTATTCCCTTATGGAAAGCTCAGAAATGCCCTCTATCTTTAAATAGCAGTGGGCTGCTCAGTTCTGAGTAAACACCCACTTTGAAGGTATTCCTTCTACTCCTTGGTGACAGCAATGGCCAAAGAGCGGAAGATTTTTGGATGACACAATAAAACAATAGGACAAATTTTCATTGGTTTGCAAAATCAGCTTCAGTGATGTCATCACCCCTCACATAAAACACCACAGATTGACACAACATTGTGAACTGACTGTACTTCAATTAAAAAAAAAAATTCTTCTAGGAAAAAAACTCCAAAACTTTATAGAAATAAAAATGAAAGGCAGGAAAGGGCTTAATTAACACCAGGTAATTCTAAGCTCTGACCACCAAAAACAGTCAGCCAAGCCCTAACCCTTTACCCCCTAGCTGCCTGCCCTTTCCAGAAAAGGAAAAATCAGATGTCTTCAGAAGATATTGGTTGCAGCTGAGAGAAAACTAACCAAATGCAAGGCTATTTATCTTAAGAAATAAACTTGAGTGTTATCCAGGTAACTGTTGTTTCTCCTGGAATTAATTCTTGAATCAGGTAACTCCATATAGTGAAGGGAAACAATAAAAAGCTATAAATTCAGGTGCCTATCTTGAGGTCAGATATCACTTCCTCTGGTAACCAGTTCTGTCCACACAACCTAAAGTTGATGCCTGGTCACTGTATCACATCCCCCCATTTGTGGTCTTCCCATCATTCATGGCCATCTGAAATCTTGTGGGTTTACTTATCTACCAGTTTGTCACTGTCTTTCTACCTCGACTAAACCCAGGACCTCGTGCATGCTAAGCATGCACTCTACCACTGAGCTCTACCCTCCCTGCCATAGACCAGTTGTAAATTGTAATCAGTTTGAAAAAAGAAATTTTGAGGGGAGGGTGTAGCTCAGCGGTAGAGTGCGTGCTTAGCATGCACAGAGTCCTGTGTTCAATACCCGATACCTCCATTGAAAATAAATAAGTAAATAAACCTAATTACCTCCCCTCTGAAAAAAGAAATTTTCAATGAGTCAAAAAAGCTGCTCTATCTCCTTGCAAGATTTGATTTCATCTGTTCCAATCTAGTAAGAAGCATAGTCATTTCCTCAGGCCTTCCAAGGTTAGCCAAGGTAAAGAGACAATACAGTCAGGGCAGGCATCAATTTTCAGGACTGGACTGCAGACCATCCTTAGAAATACTAATTAACTCAACTCTTTGCGGATCTCAGTGAAGAAGACCTCTTTTCAGTATCAAAAAGGAATACCAAATCATTTAGGAAAACTTTATGTCTCAAGCTTCAGATAAGAGGAATTTGTTTCAGTTATTTCAGGCTAAAAATAAAAATATGAACACACGCTATAAAAAACATGAAAAGGGAAAGGGCCCTAAATGGTGAATACCACCCTTCCCATCCTGCCGTCTTTCGCCAGGTCACCTTCAGGCAAGGGGTGGATTTGCTCTCCTCTCACACACATTCTTCCCCCTTGCAAAACTCTGCCCTCTCTGGGAATGACTGCCAATGGTCAACATTTGGCCTCTGGTTGAGAATTTAAGCACAAACCTCAGCCTTTCTTTTCCTGCACCGTTAGAAAATCTCTAAGTGACACGAGGCCCAAGTGAAAGACAAAGCCATAAAAACCCAACTCAAGGAAGCAAAATAAAACCTGGAGATGAAATGCAAGGTGTCCACAGACTTCTGTCCAACGCATCTGACCTTCCCTTTGGGCTGCCACAACCAGCTGGATCCAGAAGACTCATCCGTCAGAGGAGCGTAGGGGAAAACGGAGTCAGTCAGGCTCCCTCGCCAGACATCCAGCGCCCAGCGACGCAGCTATATTATCCCGCATGCGCAGCACCCCTGTGTTGTTATGTAACGACGACTTGCGCTACGCAGGCGCACTGGGCAGCCCGCAGGTCATAGTTGGCCATATTCCGGAATTGCTTGCTTTGGTGTATAAGACGGGCGGGAGTTTCCGCCGCCGCCATTGAAGGCTGTGTACTCCTCGCCGCAATAAAGGCAACGATACCTGTGGCTCTGCGAGTGTTCTTCAGTCTGCCCAAATCCGTGAACCTGCCACGCCCGGAGCACCTGCAATAACGCAAGGAGTCACAGGAGCTGCCTGGTATCTGAAAAACCCACACAACCTGCCACCGCTCTGTGCAAGAGCCTCCGCGTGGCTCTCCTCGTCCAGAGGACAAAGCCGGACTCCTCTATGGGTAAGCAGGGCCCATCACAGTTGGCCACCCACCTCTCTTTCCCACTCCTTCTTTCGAGGCTCTCGCCCAAACCATTTTAACTTTGCACTCATCCCCTGCCAACCCAACCTTCTTCCCTCACACATGTATTTTAGCAGACTTTTCCCCCCTTCTTTATATTGTTTCCTTGTAAAGAATGCCTTCCCCTTTCTAATCTACCCATCAAAATTGTATTTCTAAACTCATTTCCCCTCTCAAAACTGTCTGTAGTTTTCCCCATCTATCAGAATTAGAGTAAATCCTTCCTACTTGGGCTTAACGTTTAACCTGAGAGCCCTCCCGCTGAGTCTTCTCTCTTAAACCACAGGCTCCCTCAGGGCAGAACCGGTTCTTACTTTATCTCTATCGCCCAAGGGCCTAGTGGGTTTGGTTTGGTTTGGTTTTGCACATAGCAGATATTTAATAAAGTTTGGTCTAATTGGATTTCTTAGGCAAACAACAGCTAACAGCTAATTTAGGATGGGAAACAGTTTATAAGAATTAAGAGTTCAGGAGTCAGAACACTTGGGTATAAATCCCAGCTTCATCTCTTACAAGCTCTATGAAGTTGGACAATTCCCTACATCTTTAAACCTAAGTTTCCTCATCTGAAAAAAATGGGCTATTTCTACATTCATAATACATAATAGTATTTATCTCTTAGAGCTATTGGAAGAACCAGATGAACACATTTAGCACAGTGCCCAGCCAGCACTTCGTAAGAATTCAGTGCTGGTTACTTGTCCCCTCCTGTCTCTCCTCCTCCCCATTCTCTTCTTTTTCTTCATTGCTACTACCACTACTGCTGCTTCTGTGACTCCTGCTGCCTTAGTACCTTACAGGGAAGGCCAGCTGGGGACCGTAAACCTCCTGCTCCCTCTAGGGCTCCTGTCTTTTAGACTATGTCTTAGAAAGAATTATTCCTTCTTGCAAAGCATACTGTAACTGTGACCAAAATGTGACCTTGATACCCTGTTGGAGTGGAAAGAAGCCTGGGAAAATGTTTTTTCACAACTTTGAGCAGAGAATTTGTTTCGGAGTTAACCCCTCTTTTGTTTTGGGAAAACTACTTCACCAACTCTTTGAGACATACAAATGCAAAGTAAAAATCTACCCATTTCTGCCAGAAACCAGGAGGTCACCAAGAATTAGAAGACCCCTGTTTAGCCCACAAAGTCAGCGTTTGTGTTTGGGGTGTATTACTGAGTTGAGCTTCTGCCTGTAGACTTTGTTGCAGTGTTTTCATGGAAAGGAAAAAATAAATATTTCTAATCCTTGTAGGAGTGAGTTTGGAGATCCAGCCTGAATTACTGCTGGTCCTGGATAGCACTGGGGTTGGGAGCCATATGATGTGAGCTGTTTGGCTTTGTTTTATTAGCCTCGATGGCAGAAAAATGAGAATGATGTAGTGGTGAAGTTGAAGGAATAGCTTTTGTGGGACCCTGTCACTCTCTGGGAAGGACAGTGCTGCTCCCCTGCCCAGTGACAAGAAAAGAGTGTGACCCAGAGTGGGGACAGAGTTATTGTTCCCACTTCTTTGCAAGACCGCCTCCCCTCGGGCTTCCCCAGCAGTTACTGGAGCAAGAAGACCTAGCCCTGTTGTCACTGATGTTCTCAAGAAGTCCAACCATTGGCAGAAGAAACACAGAACGTGATAACTGTTGTGTAGTGGCCTGGAGGACAGCTGGGTTGGTGAGCATCTTTAGGACCTATAGAAATAGTGGGGAAGAAATGGAAACATTTCTTGGAAGACTGAGGTCAAGAATTGCTGAGCTCTTGTAACTTGGATGTTAAAAGTTTTGTCACCTCATCTTACCATCCTTGACTCCAGTTTTATGAAATCTCTGGCACGCTATTTGAATAAATAAATACTTATTTTTTAATAGATTATTTTTAATGCATTAGTATTTTTTAAATTTAAAGCCAGAAAGAATTTGGGGTGAGAGATAGCATAGCATAGTGATTTTTTAAAAGAATGGATTCTGGAAATCAGCAGATTTCTATCTTGACTTCTCTTTTTACTAGTTGTGTAATCATAAGCAATGTAACCACCCTCTTTAAGCCTCTGGTTTTTATCTGTGAATTATAGATGTGTGGCAGATTGTGTTTTCCAGATATGGCTGCACCAATGTATATTTCAAGCCACATGCTGTTCTCTTGAAGTGACATTGACATTCTTTCATCAAAAGATGAACCTTCAAATCTTATACTATGTGAAAGAAGTCAGTCACAAATGACCACACATTCTAGGGTTCTATTTGCATGAAATGATGTCCGGGATAGGCAAATGCACAAAAACGGAAAGTAGATAGTGGTTGCCTGGGGCTGGGAGCCAGTGGGAAGGGATGTGGGGAGTGACTGCTGATGCATTCGGCATTTCTTTTTAGATGAAGAAAATGTTCTAAACTGAGATTTTGGTGATGGTTGCACAGTGCTTTGAGTATAATAAAAACCGCTGGATGGTACAACTTTAAAAAAAAATGGAATCTATGTTTTCTTCCCTTGAATCTGGGCTGAACTGAACTGCCTCAACCAAAAGAATGTGGCAGAAGTGACAGGACTTCCAGCTAAGTTATAACAGGCAATAGGCTTTCGCGCCTGGCGCTCTCTTTCTCTGCCTTTGGAACCCAGTCACCATGATGTGAGGGAGCCCAGGCCACATGGAGAGGTCACATGTGGGTGTCCCAATCGACATCCCCACCTAGACACCCCCCCAGCTGACAGCCAGCATTAACTGCTCGACATGGGAATGAACGACCCTTCAGATGATTCTAGGGCTCGGTGTTTAAGTCCTCCAGCTGAAACTCCAGACCTCTTGGTGCAGAGATAAGTCAGACTCATCATGTTCTGTCTGAATCCTTGACCCACAGAAATCATAAGAGATGATAAATGATTATCGTTTTCATAAGCCCTTAAATTTTGTGGTGATTTGTTGTGCAACAATAGATACCTAACTAAACTAAGAGGTAATGGTATGTAATCCCTGGTGGTGTTATAAGGACTAAAAGAAATAGTACAGTGCTTAGCACAGCAGCAAATGCTCGATAATGTTAGACACTGTTATTATAACAAAAAAGCAATTACTAAGGAAAAATTTGAGGTGAATGAGGGCTCTCAGTATCCTCTTCTGAATGTCTTAACACATAACCAGGGGAAAGAGAAGTTGAAATTGATGAGTAAACCACATTAGAAGCAGAAGTCTGTGGGGTTGCACTTGAATAAAGGCATGTGAAGATTTGGTTTTACCCGTCTAAGAGGTAAGAGGTCCTCTTAAAATTCCTGGAGCCAGAATCTCAGAATGGGAGAGAGAATAGATGTGTCAGGGTCACTGTCCTATCTGAGCCCTCAGCACACACAGTGGTTGGCACACCATCCTGTAGACAGCCCCAATCTTTAAGAGAAGCTAGCTTCTGTGTGTAATTACAGTGACGTCTCTGGTCAGTAACTCGCCAAGTAATCTGTCATGTGCAGGTCTAATATCAGGTTCTTGGAATATTTCAGAGAGGTATCAGACTGTCTACAGCCTTTTTGTAAGGACTGCTTTAATGGGAACTTGGAGATATGCCAAGCTTGTTCTGCTTCACTAAGGTAATTACAACTCCATCATCCTCAGAATTTGCTCTAGTTTTAAGAGCCATCCATAATTTTGATGAAAATAGATGTGAATCATTGCACATTCTCCTTGAGTTTCCAATGACTGAAAAAATCAACAGGAAAAGGAAAGACAATGGCCACTTTATAGCTCTAATCTTTTTACCCCCACACACAGAAAAAGGTTATAAAGTATTATAAAGTCGATAACGGTGTAAGGACAGTGAAAATTAACTGGAAAATGTATCGTTGTTTTTCCTCTCTGCTCCTGAAGATATGTTGCGTAAAATTTGCAGTTCTTTCAGATTACAAACAATTGTTTTACAAGCAATGATTTGAACAGAGAAGCAAGACTTTACTGGTATTGTCTCTGGCATGGTAGCTGAGGACATGGTTTTTGGGTTAAATGTCATTTTAAGGACCTTTAATCCTTTAATCTTACTGCTGTTCTACATACTAGTAAATGTAGATACCATCTAGTGAGTGCTTTTTTGTTGTTGTTCTAAGCACTATACTCATTATTCCTTTGTACACATTACCTCATTAGAATCCTCATCACAGTCAATCTTTGAGATAGGCATCACAAGCCCCAAGTTTTTCTTATGGAAACTGAGTTATAGAGTCAAACAACTTCTAAGAAGAGTAGCTGAGATGAGACCCAAAGGCCATGCCCATTAGTGCTGCTGACTGAGGTTACTTTCCCATCAGCCAAGTGCAGAGGCTACTTCGAGACCCAGCTCCAGTGTCACCTCCTCTTGCATGGTTTTCTGCTCACCATCTGCCCCTCCATCTGTCCCCCACCCACCCCTGACACACACACGCACACACAGGATGTATTCTCCACTCCTCTCTAAACTTCTATAGTATGGCTGGCCGAAAGAAATACAGTGAGCCACGTATGTAACTTTACATTTTATAGTAGCCATGTTAAAAAAGTAAGCAGAAACAGGAAATTCATTATATACTTTATTTAATCCAGGATATCCAAAATACTGTCATATCACATGTAATCAATAGAAATATCATTAATGAGATGCTTTGCATTTTTTTTTTGCATTGAATCTTCAAAATCCAGTGTGCTGGTTGCTAGTTCAGCTAGTTCTCAATTTGAACTAGCCAAATGCCCAGTCATCAGTAAGTAGTGGCTAGTCTATTGGACTATGCAGTCCCCATGTCATTTCCTTCGTATTTAGTGTAAAGTAAGTTTCTGGAGGTCAGGAAATGAGATGAACTCTCCTTTGTCTTTGCCAACATCCCCAAATATCATGCATAATAAATGTTTGTGTCAAAGTGTGAGTCAAGAGAACAAGTTATGGCACCTTACTGAATTCCTGGAAGGGAGGAATCTGCACCACATCAAGGCGTGGGTAGTTCTCACCAAGCGAAAGTCATCTTCCCACAGTATAGTCTTGGGTGCTGCATGTTGCTCAGAGAGCTGAAAAACAGCCCTGAGGACAAAGTTATGAAACTGACAAGAAAAAGAGATTGCTCTGGGAGCTAGGAAAACAAAAGACAGGCGGAGCCCCACATCACTTTCTGGTAAGCATTTCAAAAACAGAAAACGAGATAAACAGACAATGATGAGAGGTTGCCCAGTGACTCAACCATCTGAAAATAATAGAGCAATCATTGACATGGTGTAAAAGGATTCTTTAAAGCTCTCTGGTATGGCTTACACACTTGAAACACATCTTGAGCAAACATTCTAGCATATAACAGTGGCATATTTGCAAAAAAAAAAAATTACCTGTATTGGCCACACAGGTTATGTCTGACTGACTCAAAAAATCAAGCAGGTAACATCCATTAAAAAATCAGTTGTCAATTAATGTCTTAAGAAAATGCCTAGTTTGTTTTCTTTTTTTCAGTGAGTAGTTGTTACAATGTGGGAATATAGCTTCACAGTACATTGATTGCACTGTTTGTGATTTTGTATGAAATTATTTCCTAGGTGGCTGTGACACATCCTGAAATACTTCTTTTTCTAGTTGTGTCGGACTTCACAGTTCACTTTTGTATATATTGTCACCTCCAGGTTAAACAATCTGGAACACTTTGGGTCACTCCCCGGGACCTTCTGTTGAGGATTTCTTGAATCATACAAAGTCTCACGCTGTTGATTTTGGAAATCATACATACATACAGTTCAGAAGTTCATACACTTTCCAAGTGATTAAAACGCCGTCTTCTTTAAAATCAGAGCTCGCCTTTTAAGTACACATAGGTCTCGCAGGACATACAGGTGGATTCAATGCAGAGAACCCTCAGATGCTGCCTCTGTCTCTGAGACAGTAAGCTTTTGAAAAGCCATGTCACTGATGCCCCTTGGTTTCCAGCAAAAACATGTAGGACCAAAAGCATCACAGCTGAGAGGCTACTGGTAGAATATGATGAGGACCAGAAATTCGGGTTTTGGTTTTTTTTTTTAATGTCAAGAAACATTCTCTCTGGAATATCAGCCTCACAGTTATTACCGTTCAAGAGAAGACCTGAAGCAGGTAAGGAAGCTTCTGGGCACTGTTGGCCGGAAGAGGGCTTTATCTGAAATCTGCACTCAGCCCTGACTGAAGCCACCCTGTCCGGAGGTGTCTCTGTGTGGTCCCACCGCAAGGTGACTGCCAGGTAGCTCCCTCTGCTCAAATGTTCACCAATGGAATTTAATGGTTGGTAACAGAAAAGTAAGATATAACTCAACTTCTTTTTTTCTTTTCAAATCTCATGCTAATGTATATTCAAGTTCTTTCAAAGACCCAGTGTTAAAGGGAAAGTTGACTCCCCCATGGGGTGGTTAAGAGTAGGGCATGTATTAGGTTTCCATATGCCCTTTACATCCCATTAAGTGTCTACAGAATCGAGCTCCCAGGAGCCTGCTAGTTTTAAAGCTTCTCCCACCGCCCTTTTATCAGCATTTGAAATGGGTCATTAGACCTTCAACCAGTATCAACCCGAGATGTTATGGTTGTAGTTTAGCAAGAATGGAGCCATTTTCTAAAGGTGTTTGTGTATATACCAAGAAGAAGAGTATGTCATCTAAAAAAACTGAACAGCATTCTAAATTCTACACCAGTAGATCTTTTGTAACAAACGGGTGGTGGGGGTGGGGGAACTAGGCTAGAAGATTGTGGGAAAATAAGACAGGGCTTTAGGGCCATGGTTTGCCACTCTTTTTGATCAAATACCTCATTTTTATAATAAGTATTGACTGCCACCTTAACTATCCTGAAATGAAATTCAAATAATCTCTTATAAAAATCCAATATACATCCCTAACTATAGTATAAAGGAGGAATAAAAAGGAAATTTATGAAATATGTAAAAATATGTATTCAGTATGCAAATGCTTGGCCAAGAGGGCACTAGAAAATCCACAGTGGAGTCAGATGCCTGCACTAATCAAGGAATCCAGCAAACGCAGTGAGGACGATTGCACTGTGAACTTTTCTGTGTTGCATTGAGCAACCTCGCCATCCTGATCCGATGTCCCGAAATAGTGAACAAGTCTTGGCAAAGTTCCAAGCCAAATGCAAGCATCCCTCCCTGAAAAAGTCTCAAATATGTTGTTTTTATATATAAATCAGAGTCAGATTCTAGATTCAGATAACAGGGTGTATTTTTACCTACATGCATGTCCAGGGGACATCTGAAAGAGATGCCAGACAATTCTTCATGGTGTGAGACTATCTTAGAATCTCTGTCCCCATCCCAAATGTCAGCGTTAGCCCCTACGCATTGCAATGTCCAGAAGTGTCGCTACCAATTCCTCTGTGGGCAGAGACCTAAGGAGAAAGTCTATGAATGTGCCTGGAAGCAAGAGTCTAAGGAGAAAGACAAGCAGTGAGCAATTCCCAGAGAGGCCTTGTATTCCATTTAAAGCCGTTTCCTGTTTTATACTATGCTGAAGTCTCCTATTCTTAGGCCCAAACCTCTAGCAAAGCTGGAGAATAAGGCTTGGAGATGATCAACTGTGAACCATGCCCCCCGTCTTACCATGGAGCTAGTTTGGTGAAGACCCTGCCACTGCCACCACAGACAGGTCAGTGTGTGCAGCCACCACCTCTGCTGGCACTGCTGCCACCACTGACTGGGGAAACAGAACGCAGCTGTCTCCCCAGCATCACCCGGCTCTGCTTGAGTACGTCACAATAACGGCTTCTTCACCCCACTGCCTTCCCCTTTGAAGTGTGGTGAGTGCATCTGATTGGCTCAGACTCTGTCTCGTGGCCTTGTCTTAACTGAAAGGGAGGCTGGGAAAGTGTCCAGCCATCTTCAGCTTCCACAGCAGGAGGCAGGCACTGTGTCCTCCAAAGCAGGAAAAGGGTTCAGAGGCTGGGCAGCCTACAAGGATGCCCAATGCCCACTCTAGCTGGCCAGATTAGCTCTGCAGAAGAAAAGTCCCCATGGGGTTTTGCAGCAGAGAATGGTCGCTCTGAGGCATTATGGACAAGGAAGGCTTTACGCAGGAGGTGAGATTTGATCAAGACTTGAAGGACGAGGAAACCGGTAGGGCTGTGTCTAGAGACAGGATAAGGAATGCTAGAGAGATGGCATGACACCAGCAAGAATGCAGAACTGGGGAGACAGGCTGATGAGTCAAGTTCACTGGAGCTGAGTTTCGCAGGGAGTCATTAGTGAAAGGAGAGCAGAACGGGTGGGAATGGAATGTGGAGTTTGGAAGGTTTGTGAACAGTGGTTTTGATGCAGTCAAAGTGGTGTTTGATGGGGCTGTTTGCATTTTTTTTTTGTATTTACTTTCATTGCTTTATCAAAAAATAATGTCATTGTCAACTTGAAACTCATTCTTAGTCGAACAGACCTGTTTTTATGAATTGCTAAATGCTTGCAGATTTTTTGTTTGTTTATTATTTGTTATTTTTGTTGGTGGTGGTGCTGATTTTTCCTGATAAAGAGGCTAACTGCTTTATACTTTGAATTTGTATTGCATCGTATCCACAGAGGAATTTCATAGGTATCTTTTAGATGATTCTAAGAGTGACCCCACCTGGAACTTTTCATCGAACTAGGTATCATAATCCATTTTTTCCAACACTTGCTGTGCACCTAACATGGGCCAGGATCACTAGGGAATGGCTTCTATCTACATGTTTAATGTAATACTTTTTTATTTATGAAGAAATAGCATCTGAGAGAGTAAGTAATTTGCTCAATGGCACACAGTTCGGAAGTGGTAGGATAGGAGTTGACTCACACCTGCCTAATCTCACTCCTACGTCATATAGTGGCTTCTATTTCAGAGCAGTCTGAAATTATGCTTTACCTTTGATGTTTTGGTTCTAGCCATTCTGAAGCCAAGAGTCTCTGAGAGGAGACTCAGTTACACACACACACACACACACACACACACACACACACACACACGTATATACCACATCTTCTTTACCCAGTCATCTGTCAATGGACATTTAGGTTACTTCCATGTCCTGGCTATTGTAAATAGTGCTGCTGTGAACATTAGGGTGCATGTATCTTTTCGAATTAGAGTTTTTGTCTTTTCTGGATATATGCCCAGGAGTGGGATTGCTGGATCATATGGTAACTCTATTTTTAGTTTTTTAAGGAAGCACCATATCATTCTCCATAGTGGCTGCACCAGTTGACATTCTCAAAGGAAGCAAATCTTGTTTGACATCTCACTCAGGCTCACCTGGCTGAAATCAACAGATCTTTTGTCTTGTCAAGGATGCCCTTTGCAGTAGTAGAAGTTAGCTATGGACTTTATGCCATTTTCGTTTGGCTGTTGGACAACTCTGCCCTGAAGTGATATAAACTGCCTTCCTGCCTCGGCAGTACCAAGTACTTAAATTACTGCCAATGTAGTGCATCCTTGTGTGATAAAGTTACCTCCAAGAGGACATGCCATACTCTTCTCTTGTCTCATCCTTTGAACCAGAGGCTCCAAGTCCTAGAGAGTGGTAATACAAACCAACACCCATGGTCTAAGGATCATGATGGAGAAGAACGGATGACATAGTCCGATGGTAATCTAACAACCCATTTTGGTCCCCAACCCTATTCTCTATTCCCACTAAAGCTTGAGCAGAAATTTTAAGGTGTGGCCATCCAACGTGACCTGTGACATTTGGTTTCCAGTTTCCACTTTCCTCCTTTGTTCACCCTTTGGAAGAGAGAACAACAAGCATTAACATGTCAAAAAGGCAGGCAAAAGGAAGAAAATGGAAAAATAGGAAAAATAAGCAATCTGTGGTTTCAAGCTTAGCTGGATCTCTCCCCTGCTCTGCTGTCCTTAGTGAACTGGACACAGGCATTCACCATCCACCTCAAGTCCTCTGTAGAGCCTCAAGCTGAAGGTCATTTTGTCTCATATTTCACCAAGAAAGAGAGGCCGTTGGTTTGAAAATCTCTCCTTTCCCCTTACCCTGCAAACCTCCCTCTATTTAGAAAAGTGTGCCTCCTACTTTTCAAAGTTAAACTCTCCTCCTGTGCTCCCTCCCAGTGGTAGCCTCTGCTACCTTCTTCAGTAACTTGCTCCATCCATTACTTTTATTTTTGTCTCCCACGTCTCTCAGCCTACAAGTATGTTCAAGGGCACCATATCTTAAAGACAAACCAACACATGAAAAACCTTTTCTACCCCTACCCCACACATTGCCAGTTCACTTCTTGTTGCCTTTGCACAGCCTTGTTATAAAGGGTAAGGCTTCGTGTACTGTCTGTATGTTCTCACCTCCCATTCACTCCCTGACGCAGTGGCATCTTTGCTGAAACTGCTTCCCCCAGACCACTCATCGTCTGGACACCTGGGTTTTTGTTGTCGTCGTTTGCTTGTTTGTTTGTTCTGAGTGGCATTCCTGACCAGAGTCCCCCTGGTGGTCAGAGTCAGAGGGGATACACACCAAAGTCAGTCTAGACCCTTTTGAATTTCCTTCTCTGGAATTTGACACCTGAGCAGAGACATACAGGGAAGAGGTGAGTGCTGAGCATCAACTGACCTTCACTTTTTCTGTGAAGAAAAAGACCATCTGTTTCTTCTGCTCAGAATCCCAGGGCTCCTGTATTTCCTGTCCCTCCTGAGCCTGGTGGTTCAGCTCTTCATGAGACTCTGTGAGCTATACTGTATCCTGGTAGCTCCCCTTCTCTCTTTTAAGTTAGAGGAGGAGAAATGAGGAGTAAAGGCTAATAGGCATAGGATTTCTTTCTGTCATGAGGTGTCCTTCTCACCCATATCCTATGATTATGGGAATACAGGGGATAAATCCTTGACATCAAAACTGCCCCAGAGCCCGGCATTATAGAGCAGGTCATTACTACAAGTCCATCAGACCCCACATCCCCTGAGTTGTCTTGCACAGATTTTCTCCGCTAAAAGGAGCATTCACAGGTAGAGTGGTGATGATTGAGAATTCAAAAGGAGAGCAATAGGGATGTTTATCAATTAGCTAGAAGAATAAAGAATCAGGTTGGCTTATCCTCAAGCCAAGGAGACCTGAAGATGAGCACATGTAAAATCAGGTGGACCTAGATCTGTGTTCTGGCAGAGCCAGCTTTAAATCCCAGCTCCACTGCTTACTCTAGTCTTAGTCCTTAACTTCTCTAAGCCTCAGTTTCTCTACCTGGAAAATGCAGATGATAAAGGCATCCACTGTGTAGAGTTCTTGTGAAGATGAAATGAGCTGTAAGAAATGTTAAATGGTCGGCAGAGCGTGTATTAACCAGTGAGTGCTCAATAAGTGTGAATTGCTGTGACTAAGATTTCATTTTTTTCCCTAAGTTCAGGTATAATCTCATTGGTTTGCCATGAGTTAATCCATGAGTGGGTGGTCATAAAGAAATATGTTTTAACTGCTTTGTAAAATTATTTTAAAATCATCTGTAAGTTTCCCATAAGGAAAAAAATTGGTTTGGATCCTTTAAAAAGAAAAGATAGGTTTGAGCATTTGGTGAGAATAGCTGAGCTTCCTAAGAAACGTAGCAACTTGGTTACTAGGGAATTAATAGGGATTTTTTTTTTCTTTACTGAGGAAGAGACCATCGTGTGTTAACATATTTTAGATGTGTGTCATGTTTAGGGATCCTCACTGTTCAAGGAAATAAAGTAAGTGGGGGCAGTCTCTCATTGTACAAAATAAGCCAAAAAAGGAAGTACAGTTTACCTTTGAACAACGAAAGGGTTGGGGAGCCAACTCTCCCTCTGCTGGAAAATCCCTGGATAATTTATAGGCAGCCCTCCTTATACGGAGTTCCTCTGTATCTGCGATTCCATATCCACATATTCAGCTGACCGTGGGGAGCGTAGTACTACAGACTTTACTGTTGGAAAAAACCTGAGTATAAGTGGCCCCGAGCAATTCAAATCCATGTTGTTCAAGGGTCGGTTGTATTGAGCTGAGAGAGAAACTGAAGGTTACAATGGCCATTGACACTTCATCTAAATCTGCAAAACAGGCAGGTGAATACTACCTGGTTCAGTGCTAAACCCAGAACATAAATTCAACAGTTTCATAAAAGCAGTAAAGAATGTGATAATTGAGTGGAGGTTTATAATCCTGGGACTTTAGTTCAGTGTTTTAGAGGACCTGTGCATACGTAGTATTTCTTCTCTGTTCACGTCCTTACAGCACCGCGTTAAACAGGTTGCTTGGAGATTTAAGTCAGAGGACCAGGTCTTACGTCCCTATTCTACTGCTTAGTACCTGTGTAACCTATAAATTGTGGCCATCTGTAAAGTGTGGCAAATAAAAACACCCACCAAACTGACTTCAAAAAACTATTGGAAACATCAGAATAAAAAATTAACATGAAGACACTTTGCAAATTATACTGCAGGATACAAATGTTTGCTGTGATTATGTAAAATCTAGTGATTAGTGAATGGTTAAACACTTTACATTTTATTTTAAAAGTACTTTTTTATAGTAAAGGCAAAATTGATTTCACCATAAATTCTTTTTTTTTAAATAAGTAAAATGTATAAACTATGGCTCCAGCATCAGACACCACCTGGTGGCAGTTAAGAGAAATGCAAGTACATTGCTGAGCTACAGAACAAATGTCGCAGTAAAGTAAGCTAGGTAGAATGGATACTGAGAATCTCGAAAGAAGGGCTTAGACTAAAATGAGCTGAAACGAGACTCTGCATACCTAAGACTGAAGCTAGGAAACGGCCCTGGGTTTTCGTATGCTCTAAGCTGCAGCAGTCAAGCCGCCGCTTGCTTCAGCTGGAGCTAAATTCGGGGCAGAAAGTTGTGTCTTCTTTACCCTTGATGTCCTACTGACCAGCACAATAGCGCCCAACAAGTTTATTAGGTGAGAAAAGAAAAAGGTAAAAAAGTAAGGGAAGGGAAGGGAAGGAGAAAGGGAGATAGAGAGGGAAAGCAAATCTTAAGAGAAACTCTGTAATCCAGCGCATTCTGTGCTTTCAGTTTGTGAGGCTTTTGGGGTTTTCTTCTTCTACTTGCCAAGTGGTTTCTTTTGAAAAATTCCAACTCTGTGTCAACTGAACTAAGTTAAAAGCTGCTGACTTGGAATGGATGAACAGGAACGGTGTGTCTTTCTAGGCCTTTTGTGTTGGGACACATCTGCCCTGACCTGGAATGCCAGGAAGCGTCCATGACATAGGGAAGAGAATGCCTAAAAACTGAGATGGTTTGTGGAGGACAGCTAAGTCCCCAGCTCAGCAGTTCTGTCTTCCCTGGATAGTCTTCACCACATCAGCCCCAACACGAGGGTAATTCCTCCAATCTGTTGGTTGCTCCCTGCTCTTTGGTGCTGGCATCCTCTCGCAGAAACAGAGCAATGTCTCCCTTTAGAGTCGTAGCCCTTGTGCCTTGTGCCTTGGCCTTCCTCCATTTTCTCTTCTCTGGAAGGTCTCTGTCATGCTCCCAGCAGCAGAGCATGCTCAGAACGTGACTTGTCCTTGATTATTTCACTCTAATGTGAGAACATTTGCAAATAGAGTACTTGCTACATCATGCCAGCCTCGTAGACAATCAGCAACTTGGGCTCCAGTTACAGAATGAGCTGAGAGAACTCTTACAACTAGCTAGGTAACCCCAGTCTTACACATAAAAATTCATTTAATTTACATAATACTGTGAAGTAGGTACTATTATTATTGCATGTTACAATATTACACATATTAGTATTGTGACCCTCACTTTGTAGCCTATGAAAATAGGAACTCTAATTTGATGAAGACTTGGAAGATATGCAGTACTCCCAAAGGTGATGTAATATATAGAAAAAAGTCATAAAACAATTATTAAATTCCTAATAGATTGTCCAAAGTCATGGCTGTGGTGACAAAGGAGCAGAGAATCATAAAGGAAGGAGAGAGAGACAGATTGAGATGGCTTTTTTTTTTTTTGTAATGAATGCTAGGTTTTAAAAATGAATGTACTTAAACCTTCTGATGTATATTGTCAAATTTTATCTCAAACGTGGTAATAATCTATAGTCCTACACAAAAGTCCTGAGAATGCCTATTTTATCTGATTAGGCATTACACATTTAAGAGTCTTTGCTACTTTCATACACAAGAAAATAATATTAAGTAATTTTATATGTCTTTAAACATTTTCTTATGTATGACTTCTGTGTATTATCTGTTGTGTCTTTTTATAGTCATTAAGTTTTAATATTTTAATTATCTTACAATAAACATCAACCTCTAAAAAGAAAACAAATATAATAAAACAAATGCAGATGGTTATTAATTACATTGTGCATTAGAAGCAATATTTGAATATTATTTGAAGTATAGTCAGTTACAATGTGTCAGTTTCTGGTGTACAGCATAATATCCCAGTTGTACATATACATGTATATGTTCGTTTTCATACTCTTTTTCATTAAAGGTTATTATAAGATATTGAGTATAGTTCCCTGTGCTATTCAGAAATTTGTTTTTTATCTATTTTTATATATAGTAGTTAATGTTAGAAGCAGTAAGTATTGCAGTATTTGAATCCATGAAGTAGAAGAGAGTTAAAAGCTTTGCAGGAGTTCATATGAGAAGATAAAGAGATGAAAGATGTTGATCCCAAACTATATGATAGAGAATGAAAATCAACTCTAAGAGGTATAGGTATTCCCATGGCTGAATTTGGCAGTGCTGGTAGGATGGGAGTGGGGTAGATGAGAAGATTTGATATAGAAGAAATAACCGAAGATGCATTTTAAGAAAGCTGAGTTGAAATAAAAGGCTGGAGTAATATTAAATAGGTGATTCTACTGTGCAACCAGAATTGAAAACCACTGATCTAATTGATATGTGCAGTTTCTTCCAACTGGAACCCTCTTTGAATTTAAAGTCCAGCAATGTATTTATATTTTATCACATCTACTTCCTTTCTGCCCTTTGGAGGGAGGGTGGAGGAGAAGAGTTCCCACAGAATTTTTGGAATTAGTGATTTCAAAATAGCACATGATCTCAATGGCTTCATAAAAACAAATGTGTGACTCAGTAAAAGATCAGGAGACCTTATGACTTTTTTTTAAACAAAGCTTTTTGAGGAATTTTTCCTATTAAAAGAAATGATAATCTTAGAGAAAAATGTTACTTAATTTTTTACTGTCACTGGACTTTATCTGATTTAATTTTTTGTACATGAGGTTTTTTAAAATTTAGAAATGAGTAAGTTAGTAGACAGAATTATCCCCAAATCCTCTCAATGCTGATTAGTCTGAATGGGTTTGGCGGCAGATAAAAGCAACTCAAGCAACACAGAGTGAGAAACTTCAGACTTTCAGGGGATTTTTTTTGTTAAACCCTGACTAGCAACTAACTCTGGGGACTATACAGCAACTTTCCCTGCAAAAACAACCTTCCTTTGTGGGTTGCCTGGTTTTTTAAAGGACTTTTTAGCCAAAGATCAAGGGACAACTTCTTCCAAATTAATTAAAAGAGTTTGCTTTTATGTTTTGTTTTGTTTTATTTTGATCAAAGTTGCTTATTCTCTTTTAAAAGTTATATTAAATTGTAATCAGATATAATTTACCTTGGTTTCCCGTTTTGCAGGTGACCTTCCTCTCTCCTTGTGCCTAGAGACTCTTTCTCCTAATCTGTCTTTCCCACTTTTACTCCTCTGTCCTCCCTAACCCAAGTCAAAAGGGGCTGACGAAAAAGGTTCACCAAATTGAAATGTTGGCGACATAACTTGGGCTCTCTTCTCCTCCTTGATGTTGCAGACCTCCCAACAGACTGGTGGCATCCAGTTGCAACTTCCCTTTCTCTTTTGGAGGCATTGGAGGGAGAGTGTCCTCTACTTTCCGATAACAAAGTAGCAAGCATGCAACAATTCTCTTGACCTTGCAAAAGACCAAGACTGAAGCACATATTATCCTTTCATCCTTTTTCTCTTTGTTTTAACTTGTATAAATTATCTCTTGGTAATGGAATGCCTGGGCCTTGCCTTTCCATTCCTCTCAGTAACAGTGTACCATTCTGGGTTTCTGGACGAAGGAAATATTATCAAATGACAAATGGCCATGAAGGCCCTTTGGACAGATTGTCTAACAGTCCCTGTAAGCTCTGACATTTTAGATTTTCCATTTACTTTTAATAACACTTAAGAAAAATTTTTTTTTTTAATTTTACTGGAGCACCTTTGATAGGCCTGGTGACGTGGTTCCTCTTTGGATGAGTCATAAGAGTTGTGGACACTTGTGGGAGCTGTGGGAATTTCACTCTTCCTCCACCTGTACATGAGGCCCATCACATTCAGGACCAGCTCTGCCTTGAACTGAAGGGATACAGGGAAACCTTGCTGAGTGTCATACCCTAGCCTCCCCTGCTAGTGCCCTCTGCCTAGATCCTCATTGCATAGTTCCCAGACGGGCTTGAGATTTTGTCTCTGTTTGTCCTGAATTTCCAATTCCTTCCCTCTTCCCAGGCCCTCTTCTGTTAGCCTAAGTACCTGATCCCTGCTGCTGCCTTCCCCAGACTTTGAATCAAAAGTTTAGTTTGATAACAGTGTGTGTTTTCAGAGGCAGAAGGGTCACAGGGGAAGCCACCACGGTATTTGAGCACGTTCCCCCAGTGGCACATTTTCAGCAGTTTCTTAACATAACTGTAAACGTGACTGGTGTTAAGACTTAGAAATAAAGCCTCTAGAGAAATGAATGTGAGAGTAAAACATGGCAATCAGACCATGAGTTGTGTGGAGAAGGTGGTTTCAGCCCACCCATCCATTTTTCACTCACCATTGTTCCATGAGCCACTAGGCTCTATGCAGAGCAGTCAGTCTGGGCACAAGTCTCTGCTCTAAGCAGCTTCCCTGTCTAGACTTTTGGCATCTCCCTGCCTCTCCTTGATTTATGTTACCCTTTCTGAACTCAGCTTTTCCATCCAGTTGACTTATGGTGCATGCCTTTCCTCCACTGTTATCACCAAAGTCCTGCTGGTGTTGCCCTCATCCTCTTGACTTATAAGACATGGTCATTCCTCTCAAGTGATCCTCTGTGAGTAGAACTTAAACAAGGAGAGAGGGGAAGGATGCCAAAGGAAGGCCATTTGGGCCTGGTCCCTTGTTCACAAAGGGACTCAGTTGTAGGTTTTTAGCCTTCTATTGAGGTATTACATATAGAGATATTAACAGGATTAAGAGACAAAAATACTCATTATAGAACTGTACATTTTTGTCCCCTCATTGGAACAGACTTCCATAGTGCAGTGTGAATTGATATTTTTCATGATTTGTAGTCGTGATGAATAGCATACTTGCATTTATTATAATTTGTGTTTAAAAATTATCATTAATTATAAACACTTAACATATACGAAAAGTATTGTAAGTTTATCTCCTATTTCATCATTTAAAAATTTATTTATTTTTTGGCAGGGGTTAATTAGGTTTCTTTATGTATTTATTTTAATGGAGGTCCTGGGGGTTGAACTCAGGACCTCATGCCTATGCACTCTACCACTGAGCTATACCCTCCCCATCATTTCATCATTTTTTAATATTCTGGAGCCTCCCTTGGCCTCTGAGAGGCTCTACAATCCTATCAAGACAGACGATGGATGCTAGGCTGAGTAGTCTCCTACTGTTGCTCAGAGCTTGAAGTTACTGTGAACTGCTGTAGTTCAAGAGACTTTCTGGAGGGATGGACTCCATTCTTTCCTTCTTCCATCATCACACCTTACCTTTTTAGCATCTTACCCAGAATGCATGTAATATTCCTTATCAATGGTGTCTTGCCCAGCCGTCAAGGGACTTGCATGTCCTGTTTCATCTGTTGTGTGTTATGTCTGTGCTCTGCCAGATGGAGGAGTCAGCAGGGGTGTAGGGAGAAATCTCTGGGGATAACCTTTCTCACACCTCTTTTTTTCCCTCCTTCCTACCGACCCCTCCAACCCCCCACCATGGGAATCAGATCCTTCTAAAAGAACTTGGGGAATTCCCACAATGAATTTGGTTTTTGGACTTTCTCTTCTATTTTACTTTCCGTACCTAACCAGAAAGATGACCCCATTTGTTTCATCAGAGACCTTTAGCAAATTCCCAAAGACACTTTGGGCATTTGATCTGCATGCCTGCATTGTGTGAGAAGAAATTTATAATTACATTTTGAAAATTGTGCTTAATTTTGAGAACTCAAAGAAGAAACAGTTATGAAGAGTAACATAACAAATGTCTTATTCAGTCATTCTGAATTAAGCATCATCAGTATTTTGTCTCACTGACTCTCAGTCTTTTGTTTCTTTGTTAGTTAGGAAATAATCCACTACAGGCAGAGGTCAACCTCCCTTAAACCCTCTCCCTGGAGTTAACCCCCTCCCCCCATTCCCCACACCCTTCTCCTCTGGTGCGTTTGAAGTGCTGTCTATTGTCTTCCAGTCTGTTCTCAAATAGATTTACATACAGTTTTACTTATCTCTACATGTATAAATATATATACATAATATTTGTGTATGCATATAATATGGCTGTGCTTTTCAGTGCTATGTGTATGTAAAAGATAAGCATAAAATACATGTAAGATTGTTATCTTTTGTATATGTGTATGGTTAATATGCACAAACAGCATCATCCTATATGTGTCAATCTCTGTCTTATCTTCTTCAGCATTGTCTCTGATGTCTATATCTGTATTTAGATACTTAAAGGTCTTTTTCACTGTCACAGAGGATTAGATTGCATGGATGTAATCCATTTCATTCATCCATTCCCTTATTGATGGGCATTACATTTTTTTCCACTTATTTACTAATGTTAACAGTGCTTCCATGAACATCCTTGGTGTTACTCCTTTTTTGCACATGCATGTGTATTTCTACAGTGTATACTGATACTTAAAATTAGAGGATTATAGATTATATGTATGTTCAATTTGACTAGATGCTACCATACAATACCAGTTTATATTTCCAAACAGCAGAATATGTATTTTTCCAAATCCTGACCAATAATGATGTTTTTCGACTGTGAAATTTTGCTACTGTGATGAGTTAAAGTGGTATCTCAGTGTTGTTTTAATTTGTTTTCTCAATATTAATGAGGTTGAGCGTCATTTCATCAATGTACTAGACATGTAGATTGCCTCTTGTGAATTGCCTGTTGTAGCCTGTCTTTTTTCTATTAACTTTTGAGTTCTGTATATAATATAAATATGAATCCTTTTCTAATTATTATTATTACTGAAAAGACTTTTCCCAATCAGCTGCTGCTTCTTGAATTTCAATCAGTTTTTTAAAACTATATAGACATTTTAATTTTAATATAGTCAGATATACCACATTTTTTTCCTTTTTGATTGCTGCTTTTCCTTTTTTAAGAAATGTGTAACTGCTGTATTCCCTATTCAAGAATTGCCTTAGCTATTCATGTACTTTAACTTACATGAATTTTTGAATTGGGTTGTCATATTTGCTAGAAAAAAATTATTTTGTGATTTTTATTGGAACTTATTAAATATATAACTTAACTTGAGGAAATATTTTTATAAAAGTTTGTCCTATCATCTTTGAAAATAATCTTCATTTATTCAAATTTTCTTATTATGCCTTTCAGAAAAGTTTTAGAATTTCCCTATAAAGATCTAGCATTTGAAAAATCAATTTCTTGCTGTTTTATAATCTTGTTGCTCTTGAGAATGACTTGGTATAAAAAAAATTGGTAAAAGAAATACTACCAAGTTCTTTTATGTTGACATTTTATCTTACTGAAAAAATTCTACTGGATTATCTTATTCATTTGAATAATTTTTTTCCATTCCTTGCCTTGGATTTTGATAAGATTATCTTATCATTTGCAAATAATGACAAATTTGTCTCTTCCTTTCAGAAGTAGACAACATGGTTAAATTTTAAATTTACAAACCACAACAGATTGAGTGATATGTAGCCTGACCGACATTCTGTGATTCTTATGCTGCTTATTTCTTACTGCGCTGACTAGGGCATATAAAGCAGTGTCAAATAGTTGTGGGCTCCAGACTTAACAGAAATATTGTTGAGTATTTTTGCTGAAAGTTTTTTTTAAATATCCTTCTCTCATTAGGTTAAGGAATTTCCTTTTTTCCCCTACTTTACTAAGCATTTTTTATTTTCATAGAATGCTTTTTCTATAGCCAGTGAAACGATCATGTAAAAGATCTGATGAACCTGACAGGACATAGATTTCTGCTACTGATCATGACTGTATTTCTGGAATAAGTACTACTTTATTACTATTAACAAATTTTGCATTCAATTGGCTTGTACTTTATTTAGAAAGTTGGCTATTTTATGGGTGTGTGTGTATGTAGGTATATATGTAGTTAAAAGTAGTGCCTAACTTTCATTTAAGTATTTCCATTTAATGTTGCCACTTTGGTTTATTAAGTCTCTGAGAAGTGAATAAACTATCGTTTCTTCAAGGAGAACTTCTCTGAACTGCAGCCTAGATTAGAACCCTTTGTGAGCCCTCTCACTGTACGTCGTATTATAATTATATAGTTATCAATGAAACTGTTTGCTGACTGAGTCACTCACCAGGCTTTAAGTTCCATAAGGCAGGGGATTTTATGTTTAACTTACTGCTGTAGTTCTAGGCCTAACCTGCCCTTGAGCATAGTAGACACATTAAAAACATTTTTTGGAATGATTAAATAAATAGCAGTTTGGAAGCTGATGATGTTCCAGGGTCTTTCTCTGTTTAAAACTTGCCTAATGCTGATGTAACAACTCGATGTTCATTATTAGGTTGCTTTTCCCAAAGTATCTTTCCCTGCCTGAATGGACATATGAAGTATTTCTTTGAAGTGCTGAAGACTGGATAAATCCCAGCCTTCCTCCTCACTGGCACATTATTGAAAATTAGGGAAGTTTTCTAAACTTAGAAACTAAATGTTGCTGAAACAAACACACCGCTTAGTAGGTATTTTCAGATAACCTCCATGGGAAATTGCACACTCACAGGCTTCAACATGCCCTACAAACCAAAGCACAATTAAGCAATGATTGTTACCCAAGAGCTGATAAACATTGACTTCTCAAGGCCAAAGATAAGTGTGCCGAAAGCCAGCTCTGGTGGGGACTTCCAGATCCTTGGAGATTTTGATAGTCAGATAGAGAGAGGCAATCTGCCTTCCACACCCCAGCTCCTTGGAAGGTCCCAGGAATTCTGTGACTAGTAGACACTCTGTTTCTCTGATCCTCTTTCTCACCAGAGGTTCCTAATTTTCAACACGATTGTTGACATTTAGGCTAGTTCCAACAGGGTGTTTAAACAGTTGACTAAAGATAATCTCATTCTTTGCATTCAGTTACATCTTTGAGGATGTTCTAGGGAATTGTCATTTCTGATTTCTTGGAAGTAAACATGTCATGCCAGAAGGAGAAAGAAAAATACCACATGAGATCGCTCATATGTGGAATCTAAAAAAAATAAATAAATAAATACAAAACAGAAACAGACTCATAGACATAGAATACAAACTGTGGTTGCCGGGGTTGTGGGGAGGGACAGACTCAGAGTTTCAAATTTGTAAATACTGACAGGCATATGTAGAACAGATAAACAAGATTATACTGTATAGCACAGGGAAATATATACAAGATCTTGTGGTAGCTCACAGCGGAAAAAAAAATGTGACAATAAATATATTTATGTTCATGTATAACTGAAAAATTATGCTCTACACTGGAAATTGACACAGCATTGTAAACTGACTATAACTCAATAAAAAATTAATTAATTAATTAAAATTTAAATTTAAAAAAAGTAAACGTCATAATTAAGAAAAGGAATAGCCACCTCTTGCCAGTAGTGACACTTTAAAATTAATCAATTTTACTTTCCTATATTTATATCCAAAAATAACTTAAGGTAGTTTCAAATTTGTTTACATCAATTATTAGGCTACCAATGTTGGCTAAAATTATTAAATGCACTGCTAAAATCACATCATATTCAAAGTTTGTCAATTTTACAATTATAGTTTACAATTCAATTCTGAAGTTGAAATTCAAAGGATGCTTTTTTTAAATGAGCATATTCACTTTGTTCATTGACAAAAGTAGAATTTGTTCATTTTAAAAAATGCAGCCTTTAAATTATAATTCATTCAGGACTTACTGTGTGTTTAAACTATACTAGGTGCTGGACACAAAGTGAATCTGTCCCCTGCCACTATGGGACGTATAGGCTAGTAACAGAATGGGTGGTTTTGTACTGTGTCAGCTTAGCTAAGCTGGAACCATGTTTCTCAGAATCCCCTTTTGTGTATAGTTCCAGTTTAGTGTTGGCCACAAGAAACATCGTAGTGAAAGGTGGGGGGGGGTGGAAGTTAGCATAAGGCACGCGGCACTGATGTCCTCATGCCCACTGTCACCCATCTGCTGGCTCACCTGTAGGCATCGGGCAGCAGCCAGCCTGCAACTCCGGCTCCATCTACTCCTTCAGCTTTTTTTTTGAGTCTCCGGCCAGATACATGTGTAGTTCCATAGTGAAGGGCACCAACTTCTTCCGCATGTTTTGCATGTCATCAAGGTTGGAGGTCACCATAGACAGAATGACTGTGTCCCTTCCAGGTTCATACATTGAAATCTAATCCCCAACTTGATGGTTTCTGGCGTTGAAGCCTTTGAGAGATGATGCGTATAAAAGAGACCCCAGAGAGTGTCCCTAGCCTTCCACCAGGTGAGGTCACAGGGAGAAGGTGGCATTTATGACCAGGAAGTGGGCTCTCACCAGTCAGTCTGCTGGCTCCTTGACCTTGGATTTCCCAAAGTCCACAACTGTGAGAAATAAACTGTATTGTTTATAAGCCACTCAGCCTGTGGTATTTTGCTATAGCAGCATGAACAGACTCGGACTGAGGTAGCATGAGACGAACATGGGTTCTGGTTGTCCTCGGGGGTTATTGTTCGTCCTCTGTCTTCCCATTTCATGCCTGGAATTTCTTCCTGCTGCTAATCCTGCTGACATGTGGAGACTTCAGACCCATCACCAGAGGCCAGGCAACAGACTTCACGAGCAATCACAATTGCATTAAGGGCTAATCCCTATAATGCATCTTGCTTTTGGTATTACTCAGGGTGCTTCTGTTTCTCTGATCAACTCTGACTGATGCAGGGAGACAGATGTTGCTCTAGGACTCATACTGTAGACTCTACAGTTACCATTTGTGTGAAGGAATTTGAAGGAAGAGTACAAGCCACAATGAGACCATACAAGTACAGTGCCTTAGTTCAGATCAGGGAAGGAGGGGTCAGAGAAAGCCCCTTTGAAAAAGTAATATTTTAGCTGAGACCCGGAGTATGAGTAGATGCTGGCCAGGTCAAGAGTTAGACATGAGAGATGTGGTATATTTATACAATCAAATACTGCTCGGCCATAAAAAAGAATTTTTAAAACTGCATTTGCAGCTACATGGATGGACTTGGAGATTGTCATTCTAGGGGAAGTAAGCCAGAAGGAGGAAGAAAAATATCATATGGTATCACTTGTAAGTGGAATCTAAAAAAAAAAAAAGACAAATAAACTTATTTACAAGATAGAATCAAACTCACAGACATAGAAAACAAATTTATAGTTACCAGAGGAGGAAGCGGGTGGGAAGGGATAAATTGGGAGTTTGGGATTTGCAGATACTAACTACTATATATAAAATAGACAAACAACAGGTCTCTACTGTATAGCACAGGGAACTCTATTCAATATCTTGTAGTAACCTATAATGAAAAAGAATATTGAAAATGAATATATGTATATATGAACTATTATACTGTACACCAGAAATTGACACAACATTGTTAACTGACTATACTTCAATTAAAAAAAGGAAAAAAAGAGTTAGACAAGAAGAGTAGCCGTGTGCAAGAGCACTGAGGTCTGCCCTGTTGGAGGAACGGAAAAAACCAGGGGGGCTGAGTGGAGGGAAGGAGACAATGAATGTAGAGAGGGTCAGGCCATCAGGGCCCTGTATCTAGTTCAAGATCTTGAGGCTTTACTCGAAGGGGATATGGCAGGAGCAGCTTTCTGTTTTTAAGCAAAGTGATTATCTATGTATTTGAAAATGATGCTCTGATTGTTAAGAGAGAAGCATGGTCTAGAATGGAATTCAACATTTAGTACTTGGCTGCCTCCTGAAATAAAAATTATCTGCCAAAAACTCACAGCATGTAGGAAAATAAAGACCTGGCCCCAGAGCACTGAAAGCCTGACCGTCACATACGTGGACGGTGGCTTCATTGTTCTTGCTGCATCACGTTGTAGTGTCATGGATGCCTTGTGCCGTCACACTGTTGTCAGTAGTAGGAAGGACCGCTCCACAATGTCAAGGTTGTGACTGCAAAAATGAATTAGAAAGATTAGATCATTTGAACCCAAATTTAAAAACATGCTGACCTTATTCTGACACAGAGATCTTCTTAAATATCACTAAATCTGTCTCTTTCCATTAGATCTTAAGTTAGCTAAGTGGTGATAATTTTGCCTGCAAAAAACATCCTATTCTAGCGATGTAGATGCCTTCCAGCACCTCTGTTGCTCTCCAGATTTTTGTTGTCCACTTTTACTCCTTCTCAGAAAGGGGCTTGGGTCCATAGTTCTTCAAATTTAAAAAGTGTATTTCCAAATGGATTCTGGCAGCCTAAGTGGCCACAATCTGAGTCATGTAAAGAAGAAAGCATGTTAGGTAATAATAGAAAACATGAAAGGTGATAATAATGATGATGATGATAATGATGGAAGATGAGGAGGTAAGAGAAGACGCTTAAGAACAAGTTCTTTCCATGGAAAGACCTAAAGAAAATATAATTATGGGTTTGGGTTGGCTATTTTTCCCAAAGAAAGAAAACTCTAATAATGGAGACTGATAAATCCTGAAAAATAAAGAGATAAGAAACAGGAAGTTATTATAATGGGTCTGATGAATGAAAGGGTTATTGGCCGTAGGAACAAACAGGAGCACAGACGCAAGAATCTTTTAAGAAGCAGAGGCAGTGGGACTTGTCGTTTGCTGGAACATTAGCAGTACAGGAGAAAAGGTGACTCGGTAATGGTAGTAAGGTTGACACTGAGGGTTCTGGAGAATGGTAGAGAGAATTTTTTATTTCCAAAAAAATATTTTGAGATTTAACAGTACTAATGAAGAAGGTGGTAACTCTAGGCCTTTTCTTCAGGTAAACAGAAGAATTGAAAGTCCTTTTAAAATATAACAGAATTTCTATTTTCTCCAGGCATTCAAATGCAGTCAAATTACTTCAGTCTAGAGACTGTTGAGACCCTGGGTATCTGAGAAGAGAAAGCTTTGTTTCTCAGAATAGCATGACTGATGGACACAGTATCTCAAGCCAGAATGGGTGTGTCCTTGAATGGCCTTAGGCCTTCCACTTTTTAAGTTTGTAGTCCCTTTTTTTTCCCCCAATCTAGAATAAAAACAATTTAAAAAAGGCTTACATAGCAAAATGTAAAATTTTAATATATACACATATTTGTGACAGAATTAAGATGAGTGTTTAGTAAAGAGCTTTAAGCATAAAATGATATTGCATGCAATTTAGTGATGGAGTAAAATAGAAACATGAGTTCAAGGTGAAAAAAGAAAAAAGATTTCTGAATATTATAGAAGAAATTATTCATGTATATTTTAAATGGTTGACAAGGATTTCAAATTATTATGCTCTGGAAGAAAAAAAAAATAGGGATGAGATGTCTCTCCTGCAAGGATTTATCCTGAGCTTTCTTACGGAGTGCTGAGGGTCTGGTAAAGTATATCCATTTACTGCATTCCTTTTTTGTCGTTTGTGATCAGCTATGCCTAGGAGAGATGAAGTTTATAGCCTTGGTTTAATTAATGCAGAGGGAAAGTGTTTCACAATGGAGTTGTCATGTTAATGACATGATTGGTATTTTGATTCTTTGTATTCATCGGAACTACCTGTAGTTACGTCTAAGACAAACAGTATTATAAGAATATGACTGTGCACTTGTATATTCTCATCTTCAGGTTACAGGCTGCCCTTGGTATTCACTAACTAGATTTTCCCCAAAAGCACATGTTCTGGGGGAAAAAAGTGTGAGAGGAGGAGAGGGTATTTGCTGCCAGTCTCCACCTGCCTCCACCCACTCCCTCTTCTACCTGTATTGCCAGTTCCCAATTGAGTGATCTTTTCTCTTGCACATCCTGGAATTCTCACTAACCTCTTTCCTGTCTGGGCCTTTCTCTGGTCCTAGATTCTGTAAGTAGGAGAAAATTTTTCATTATTTATGTGCTTGGCAAGAGAAAAATAGCCACTATTATCTGTGATGAAAAGCTGCTACGATGGGGGAGTTGTGAACACTCCGTTGCTTCACTCAGAGTGATAAAAGTTGAGACTCTGGGGCTAACAGTTCTGCTTTTAAATTGTAGAGCATATTCTGCTGTAGCTTGTCTGGAGTCAGTTACTAAAGGATTGTGGCTCCAACACTGGGCCCACAGAGAAAGCTGGTAGAGGGTTAATTAACTGTGCAGTATATGTTCTGATTCTAGAGAGTTCCTGGAAAGGGACTTTATTGGCACTTCCCAGTGCTAGGCATTCAGATTCTGTTACTTTTTTTTTTACCCCCAACATAGAAACGGTATCAATTTCAGCCTCAGGTCTCTATCAAGGCTATAATTGATATTCAAAATCCTTTAACTATTAAAACAGCCTCGGGGAGAGTATAGCTCAGTGGTAGAGTGCATGCTTAGCATTCATGAGGTCCTGGGTTCAATCCCCAGTACCTCCATTATAAATAAATAAAAACCTAATTACCCCCCCCAAAAATAAAATAAAATTAAAGTAAATAAAGCAGCCTCAGGTAACTTTAAATTTTATACTCCCACCTTTCTCCCTTCAACTGATATGTGTACATCACTATGTTACTTTAAAAAACTTTTTTATCTTTGAAAAACTGGAGCCTCAGAAAGTCTGGGAAATTCTTTTTTTTTTTAATTGAACTGTAGTTGATTTACAGTGTTGTGTTAGTTTCTGGTGTACAGCACGGAGATTCAGTCATATGTGTGTGTGTGTATATATATACACACACACACTTGTCATTCTAGACTCTTACAAGATGTTGAATATAGTTCCTTGTGCTATACTGTAGGACCTTATTATTCACCTATTTTATATATAATAGTTTGAAATATATGCTTCAATAATTTGTGTGCCATCCTTGCGTGGGGCCATGCTAATCTTCTCTGTATTGTTCCTATTTTAGTATATGCATTGCCAAAGTGAGCACTGGGAAATTCTCAATCAAGACTGTCTCAAGAGCTATTGTTTAATGGGTACAAAATTTCAGTTTGGGGTGATGAGAAAGCTCTGGAAATGGATAGTGGTGATGATTGTACAACAATGTAAATATACTTAATGACACCGAATTGAATGCTTAAAAATGATAAAAATTGTTAATTTTATGTTATGTATATTTTACCTCAATTAAAAAAAAAAGTCAGACTGGTAGTTACCTCAAAAAAGCTGTCGATGGGAGTGTATTTTGGAAAGACCTGGCATTTTCTATTTTTCCTCTAGTGATTATGTATCTGTTCAATGATTATTATACTTACCTTTTAGTTATATTTCAGCATACAATTATATTTCTCAGTAAAAAAAAAAATTTTTAAAGTTAAAAAAAAAAACCTATCCCAAGTGGTTAGAATTATGAGGCCTTGGAAAGTCCCTTCCCCTAATTTGGGCCTCATTTTTTATTTTTAATGTAAAGTGAATGAGTTAAACTAAATGATCATGGAAGCCTTTCTAGTGCTAACATCCTGTAATTGTGTAAAATAACTGCTTAGGAAAGAAATAACAACAAAAAGCAAAAATCCTTGGAGTGCTATTTATTTTGTCTGTGTCTTCCTTCAGAGAAATTGAAAATTCAAGGGGGGAAGAAACCGTATGGCAACAAAATCCACTAACGTGAAGGAGTAGGTGTATATAGATTGTCTAAAGCAGAGCATAGGTTAAGCTGGTTGTTCTCTAAGATGCAGACATGAAGAGAAAGGAATGTTCGTCACTTAGTCTAAGGCAGCAAGGAAAAGAAAGCTCCATGAATGGTCAGGTGGGTGGAGAAAAGCCTGAGGTGGAGCGATAGGAAGCCCTTCTACAGCCCAGAGGAGGAAGGGGCTGGCACCCACATTTCCTCACATTACTCCCTAATGCAGGCTCTCCAATGACAGCTTTGTTTCCACATAAAACTATGATCCTCTCCATGAATCTTTACCTTCCAGATCCACTCAGAAAGGCTCAGTGGGCAACTGAACCTAACAGATGGGTTCCTCATGATGCTCCATTTTCCAAAACTCCTACTCATCCTTTGAGGCCCACTTGCAGTCTTCACATTCCTCGAGACCTTAGTGAATCCCACCGTCCCTGTCCTTGGGTTTCCGTGACACTGCAGTCTCCTGATTGTCCTTCTCTGTCTCCTCCTGTTGCCGAGTCCAGACTTGTTCTGCTCGCGGCACGACAGGCCAATAAATAGGGAGATGAGGCACTGGGGCAAGGAATAGCAACTTTATTCGGAAAGCCGGCAGACCTAGAGGATGGCAGACTAATGTCCTGGAGAACCATCCTGCTCTAGTCAGAATACAGGCTCCTTTTATACAAAAAATAAGGGAAGGGGAGTGAAAATAAGGGAGGGGGTGTGGTTGATTGTTGTAATCTTCCTGCTGCAGGCGTGCTTTGTTCTTGCAGCCATCCCCGTGGGCAGGTCATGGTGTCCCTGTAAACCTCCAACAAAACAAAGGTTATTCTTTATTACACTCCTCTTTACTTCTTCCCTGACTCCAGTTCTCCCCCCTCAGAACTTCCTGGAGCACCTAGTCTCTCAGAAGCTTGTTCAGAAATGTACCGTGTATTGTCTCAGGATTTTCACTTAGGGGAGGGTTGACAAATCATGTTCTGCAGCCCAACCATTTTTATAAGTAAAGTTTTGTGGGAACACAGCTGTACTCATTTGATTAGGCATTGTCTCGGGCTGCTTTTGTACTCCCGTGGCAGAGCTGAGTAGCTGCCACACGGACCACCTGACCCACAAAGCCTAAAACATTAGGAGTTCACCAATCCTTGATCTAATGAAGTAAGCTGTTAACATTTCTTTTGCATCATTGCCTTTATTAAGTCTTTTATTTCTCCAACTTGAGGACAGGGACCACGTCTAATATGTTTTTGTGCCTGTTCAAATCCCATCTCTGTGCCTTGTACTTTGAGTCTCAGTGAATAATAATAATGAATGGATCAATTCATGAAAGAATGAATTATTGAGAATGCAAAACTACCAACATTTTTGTTATTGTTAAAATTGTCACTGGTGAGGCAGTACCTTCCCTTAGCTCTCTACTGAGGTGCGTCTGAGTCTCCTTTTTGCCCTCTGTAGACATCAGGATAGCACAGTACTTGGGCACAGATTCATTGGTCAGAGAGCTTGGGGTGTGCATCCTGGCCCTGGTTCTTGCTGGCGTGTGACCTTACAGGGGTGCTTGTAGTTCTCTAGGATTCACCTCCTCATCTGTAAAATCGTGATACCAATGGTTCCTTCCTCGTAAGTCTGTCGTGAGAATTTTGAAATGAAATAATATATTTTAAGTGTTAGCTGTAGTTTCTGGGACACAGTAAACCATCTAAAAATGGCTGGCAATTGTTACTGCCGCACCGTAATTGTGTTTTATCTCCTTCTATCCCCCTTTCTCTACCTAATCCAAATTCCTTAAAAACGGATGTGTTTTCTCTATATTTTTTGTGGTTTGGATTCTAGGGTTAGAAAGTTGAGGTTCTCTTGGCAGTGGAAGAGGGTGGCAATGGGCAGATATGTTCCTATCAACTTACCTTGTCTTAATTCTCTTGCCAGAGAAAAGCAACAACCATTTTTGCTTGATAATCAATTCAGAAGCTCATTAAATGCAGTGAATGGTTTTTGTAAAATGGTAGCCAACCAGAGGAGTGAATGAGGCATGGTTGTTTAGAGGATGAATAGTGCATTGCTCAATTCCTGATGGAAAAAAAATATCAAGGGCAAACTTGAAAGAAAATTAAGTCCCAGAAGGCCAATAGACTAGGAAAGGAGAGTGGAGTAGTGTTTTACTTTGATGATAACATTATTTGAAACAGTTGGGCACTCCCTCTCTTAATAGCGCCTTCTGTGTTTCAGGCTTTCTTTTGGATACAAAGCATACATCAATAAAAATAATCAGATAAAAATCTTGCCTTGTGGACTTACATTCTGGTGAGGAAAAAATAAACATATAGGTAGATAGATTAGGTAGATGGGTCATAGATAGAGAGATAGATAGACTTTACAGCATTAGAAGGTGATAACTGCTGTGGAGAAATATAGCATAGGATAAAAAAGGATTAGAATGAGAAAAGAGAGTGGAATGTTGTTTGCATTTTTAAATAGGACAGTCAGAAGACATTTGAACAAAACTGTGAAGGATCTGAGAGAGTGGACAGGAACGTCTGAAGGAAAAAAATTACAAACAGAGGGAACATACTGTACAAACGCCCCAAAGCAGAAGTATGTCTGGCTTGGGCAGGGAACAAGAAAGAAGTCAGTGCAGAGGCCAGAAATCATAATAATAGGAATAAAGTAGCTAATTTCTGCTGAGCCCTTAACTCTGAGCAGTCTTCTGAGCATTATTATATATAGTCTTCAAAACCTTCACACACTGTAGGCAAAATTATTCTTTCTATTTTACAGATAAATAAACTGAGATTATTAAAAGGTTGAATAACTTGCACAAGATTATCCAACTAGCAACCAACGGAGCTGGTTGTCTCTGATTCCAAACCTCATGCTCTCTGTCAGGACATTTTTTGCACTACATCTTTGTCTGTTTTGGAGGTCAAGATTGGATTAACACTGTTCTGCTCCCCACCTAGAGAACTGCATAATTCTTTAGTTTGACCTTTTTTACACCTATTTGTCCTTTAGACATATTTTAACTCAAATACAGAGTTTAAAATATTAGCAGGGGTTTTCCATGGCCCCTTTACCACTTTGTGACATTTCCAAATTCTTTCCTCTTCTTTCCCATTCTGAGCTTCCATAATTTTTACCAGCTCTGCCTTTTCGTACAAACCAGTTCAGCCTCAAGGAGAAATCTACCCACCAGAGGGTAACCAGATCCTCCCTGTCCTTCCTCCAGAAATCAACTGATGTATGCTGGCGCCTCCTGGAATTTTGACTTTGGCAGTACAGGATTGTGGGCACTCATACTTGGGGACGTTACTTTTGCAAGTTATTTTGATAATTCCTTTTCCTGCCTCCTTTATTTATTTGTTAACTTTTGTATACAGTTTTAAAGATTTATCCTAGTCTTTGACAGTATTACTTTAAACATTCCCAAATTCTCAACCCTGTCTACCACCTTCTTAATCAAATGCAAAGTATATTCATAATAAAGCCAGGGAATGATACTGAAATTTTTAAAGTCTGTTCACTTCTCTGTCCATTGATGAGTGTTTCTCATCAGAATTCCTATGAGCATTATCCTCTGTCCAAATTAAATCATTTCCTTCTCTCTTCAAAGAAAACGCAAGAGGATTCAACTACTTGTTTTCCTTCTCTAATACGTATGAAATATTTTCTCCCGATAAAAATGTACGTCAGATTTCAAGCCAGAATCAGAAGGACAGAATGTTCATTTCCTGTTTAGATCATAAAATCTTTGAGCTAGAAAGACAATGACCGTGACAAGGAAGAAATTGATCTTTTTGCATTAGTATCTGAACTGAAAGAGAAAAAAACTTGGATATTTTTCACATAAAGCATGAAATTACAATTGCTTAGGTATTGATATTCTTGGAATGGGTATTGAAATAGATATGGATGAAGGAAACCATGAGTTTTGTGAATAATGTTTTTTAAAGGAAGTTCTAGTTTTTTGTTTTTTTTTTTAATGGAAAAACTTCAGTATGTTGACCAAATTTTTGAGATTGGTGGTATGAATTTGAATGGCAGAAAGCCAATCTGTGGTAATTGCTTTCTTCAGAAGCTAAAGATACACTTGTTTTTTAAATCATATGAAAAAATCAGACATGGGGTCACCCAGCCCATCTTATCATATTCCAAGTGGAAGGCAAGTGGTTCTTAGATCATGACATATACGATGGTACCTATGAATATGGTCTGACTGAACTCTTCAGTGGAAAACCACTCAAGGTTTCTTTGCCTTCCTAGAATGATTGAAATTAATATATCTTTAAATAAGTATGACTTTACACAATTTCTTCTTTATTCTTTCATGGAAATTTTCAAATAGATACAAACTTAGAACAGTTTAATGATTTCTTAGCTCCCATCACATAGCTTCAACCACTTTCAACACGTGGTCAATGTTGTTTCATCTCTACTTCATCCTCCTAATACCCTTACAAACAGTTTTGAAGCATATCTAAGAAAGTATATCATTTCATCTGTAAATAAGCAGTTTCTTCTTAAGTTTTAGAGAGTCACACTATGAAACATGCAATAAATCAATGTTAAAAAAAAAAAGTGCTGAAAGTCTCCCCCATCTTAAATGTGCTTCTTGATTCCCTTGGCTCACCATAGCTTCTCATTTTGGCCCGAGAAAGATGAGAGCACAGTTTCACCAAGACTCACGGGCAGTCTATTGGAAAAAAAAAGTCAAGAAGCTGAAGGTCCCCTGTCGTGCATAGTAGAGATACATAATTATTTTTGCCTGCCTGGCATCGGAATACCCTTTTCTGTCTTCAGAGACTTCTGCACCTTGAAGCTTAATAGAATAAAAGTCTATTTCCTACTGTAGGAGTTGGAAAGGCAGAAGGCTCGCTTTCCCAGTTCCCTTGTACCTAAGGTCATGGCCATAATAGCCTTCACCATGAGATACGCCTGATCCAGATTTTAAAAGGAGTGGGTGACTCAGAGAAGCAGTGACACGGAGGGCCTGCTGTAGAGGCAGTGGCTCTGGCAGCCATGTGTGTTTTGTGGTGGGGAGGGGAGAGGAGGGATGTTGGGGGGAGACGATGGCAGTTGGGCCAGTATCCTTGTTCAGTGTCAGTGTGTAGTGTGTGTTGATGAGTGCTCAGCAATGAAGTCAGTGCAGGGCCAGTTTGTTAACATGATTATGGCTGGGGTGCCGGTTGAATAGTTTCCAAGCTGGTTTTTCAGCTCTACTGGCCTTTCTTTGAGCTACCGATATTCTTAGACTAAATTATTTTCTGTATAATAAATGTTTCTGTTTTTACTATTGAGAAACCTGACTGGTACACCTAGAGTTTCTGCAAAATTTTATAAACAAACATCTCACAGGGACCCTAAAACATAAAACAGATTAAAGAAGAAATAAAGAGGAGGCCAATAATTACTCAAAGATCACCAACAAAAAGCTGGTAGAAATATATCACTGTAGCAGCTTGGATAATTGTTGAGCAATTCTATTGGTGTGGTAGTTGAAGTTTTTCACTGCATTCCATTTGGACTTCTTGGCTCAAGGCATTGTTGATATGTAATGACATTCATCAAATATTGCCTATTGTACTGAAAAATGTTGGGGGAAAGTCACCTTAAATATCCACCAGTTGAATTGGCCACAATAAGACAAACTCTTTTATAGTACTTGTCTCTCCCACTGCCCACCCACCCCACTCTTCTGCCAAAAGTTAATGGTGAAAATTCATCTGCAAGCTTTAGAAAAATGTCAGTGACACAATTTTGAGTTTTTTTAAAAACATGAAAAATCCAACCTCAAGCTAGATGAAGAGCAGTCACAAGTGTAGTCCCATTTCTGAAAGGTGCAAGTTTGTGAATGTATATTGTAGTAAAAACAAACACAGCAGACCTTCATGATGACCCTCAGTGGGAGACCAGAATAAAGAGATAATTTTTATTTGTTTTTTTCTTAAGCTTTATGTATTAGTTTCCTATTGCTGCTGTAACAAATTACTACAAATTTATTGGCTTAAATCAACACAAATATATCATCTTGTAATTCTGGAGCCCAGAAGTCTGAAATGAGTCTTACAGGGCTGAAGTTAAGATGTCAGCAGGGCTGTTTTCCTTCCAGAGGCTGCAGGGGGGGATCTGTTTTCCTTGCGTTTTCCATTGTCTCTATGCCACCTGCAACCCTTGGATCGAGACCCTTTCCTCCATCTTCAGAGTTCATCACTCCAGCTTCTGGTCCCGTCCTCAGTTCTCTCCTGGCTTCTATCCTCTTGCCTCCCTCTTTCACAGGCCCTCGTGATCACATCAAGCTCACCTGGATAATCCAAGAAATTCCCCATTTCATGACCCTCAACTTAATCATATTTGCAAAGTCCCTTTGCATTGATAGGCAACATATTCGTTGGTTCCAGAGATTAGGATATGAACATCTTTGGGAGACCATTATTCTATCACAGTTTTTAAAAGCAATCTAATATTATTAAAAATTTATTTTTTTCATAGAAGCCTTTGTTCTCAATAGTTTAATAGTTTAGAGTGTAATTGTAAAATTCCTATAAAGCGTCAGTTAGAGTGCAATATTCAAGCTACACAGATTACACGATTAGTTTTTGTTTTTGTTGCTTTTCTTTTTTACAAAAATAATATTTCAAGATAATGCTAGAGATTTGTCAATTTATAGTTCCCAAAATTTCCTTTCTTTTCACTCTCCATGGCTTTTTTATGCCATAGTTACATTTTTTATTTGACAAAATGTCTTGAAATTATTGTTCAATATAGTTATGTTTGACGTTGAATCCATTTTCTCACTTTTTGAAGATATTGTGCTAAATGTCAATGAATATATGCCAACAAATGCCATTAACAATAAAACAAATAACAAAGATATTAACTTTTAAATAATTCATCAAGTATTAATACTTACATTAAAGATATATGGCTTTTGATGCCTTTAAATCTCAGCCTAAATGGTAAATAATAATAAAATAATTTCTAGGTCAAGTCTGCCCTCTGCTTGAAAACAAATTGATGATTAAATGTATTTTTGTTTAACTACCTATAAATGTTAATGGTCAGGAAAGAAATATTTCTTACAAGGCGAAGGAATTCTCAGTTTTGGTTGTTGTTCTATCAAATAATATCAAATCTACATCTCCTGATTTCTAGAATACCTGATGGAAAAATACTCAGTTATAACAACCTTACAATTAGGGATGCTCTCTCCAAGGATAAATGTGATTAACAGGCCTGGGAAGTAACCCAGCCAGGGAAAAAAAAAGTCAACATAGCTTTCATTTGTCAACAGGCCTTAGGAGCAAATGACAGGAGCAGTTTCTCTTATACTAGCCCAGCGTGAATTCATGATCATTAGAGGGTTGAGTGTGCAATGCCTTGCAGGTGTTCTTTTGTAACATAGGAATATTCATTAAGTCTTTGTACAATATGCAGGCACTAATTATTATTTAGCTCCACCAGCTCATGCCTCAGCGTCTTTGTGTGTTGTTGGTTTTTCCTGCTCAGCCAGCCCCCTCTGCTTGGCCGTGCGTTGCATTTGGCTTCGCCTTGTGTGTTTGTAACTATTTCTCTGGGGTAGGTCATCCTCCAGCCTTCACAGAACCTCAGCAGCTTGGTGGGTATTATTTTGACTCCACTGAATTTGTTACAAAATTCTCTCTCCACCTCCTCCCACCACCCACCATTTTCATATTGTTCCCAGTGATATCTTGCCAACATTCTGCTGTTCTGGGAAACTTCATGAAGACATTCTTTTCTGAACTATATAATCTTGGCAGGAATGATCATAATGTTAATAGTGACTCTGTTATCACAGGAAGAATGTAAGGAGTGGTTTAATTCATAGGAAAGAATGTAATTGTGCAAAAGTTTTCTAATTAGAACATTTTCTCCCAATGGTAGAGTGGTTAGAGGTCGGGGATATAGAGAGGTGTAAATCCATCAAGACCGCTGCTTCACACTTAAGGCTGTCCCTGCACACTCTGGGCAACCGACCACCGCAAATGACCTCAGGGCTCTGAAAAGCTACTTGGCCCCACATATTTCTCTGACCAAGGTTCAGAAGAACCACTCCTTAAGGGCTTTCTGGTAAAGATGTTTTAGGATTAGTAGCTCATCTTTTGAGGCTAGTTAACCTATCATTCACATTACCTAACAGCAGACACGAGGTGTGGGAGCTCATGACACGTAATGTTCCGATGGAAAGGACAAATTAAGAGAAATGGTAGAGGAAAGTCCAGAAAATGCCTGGAAGGCAGCACAGCGTAAGCAGATAGTGGGTAGTTGGAAGCTTATCAAAGACAAGAAGCAGTAGGAAGGTTTTAGGGAGTGTTGCATAGCTTTCTGTATAGATATATTTATTCATCATTATTTTATAAGGTTCTTCTTAAGTGTCTATTTGCTATGGTCCAGTTAGTCATTTGGTGTCAGCTATGCAAAGGAATAGATTTTTTCACGTTTTTATTTTAGTGGCCCAAATCTTTTCAAATAAAAAATTCACATATTCCCAGTGTGCAAACCAAATGAAAGGAAAACTCTTCTGACTGAAGAGAGTTGAAGTATTTGAGGATTGCTTTTCCCCACAGCACCTGGCCTCTCCTTTCTCTCTCGCCTCCGACAGTCCCTGAGGCAGCTCTCTGGCTGAAGTCTGTCTGAGTAATCAGCATCCTTTGAAATGAAGGGCATTTATTCAATAGATTCCTGATTGAAACCACCACTTTGGGAAGAAAAATCACTCTTCATTAAAGTTGGCAAACTTAGAAACCGCTGATACCCCCACTTCATTAATTAATTCATTTCTTTTTTTCCAAAGACTATTATTGGTAACCTACTATGTGCCCGACACTGACACACTCTGGAGATAAAAGAGTGACCAATGTAGACGTGGTCTGCGCCCTGCGGAACTTAGTTCTAATTAAGAGTCAGCTATTTGCTGCAGCACAGGTGGACCTAGAGATTATCATAATAAGTGAAGTAAGTCAGAGAAAGACTGTATTATATGATATCACTTATATGTTGAATCTAAAAAATAGTACAAATGAACTTGTTTACAAAACAGAAACAGACTCACAGACATAGAAAACAAACCTATGGTTACCAAAGAGAAAGGGGAAGCATATAAATTAGGAGTTTGGAATTAACATACATGCATTACTATATATAAAATAGATAAACAACAGGGATTTACTGTAGAGCACAGGGAACTATATTCAGTATGTTGTAATAACCTATAATGGAAAATAATTTTTAAAAAGAGTCTAGATATATACATATAGATGTATAACCAAATCACTTTGCTGTACACCTGAAACTCACATAATGTTGTAAATCAACTTTACTTCAGTTAAAGAAAAAGTCAGCCATGTGTTGTCACATGCACTCTTTGAACAAATTATTTGCCCAAGATGTTTGCCCTTGTCCAACTATACTTTGCTCAAAGCCTATTTTTCCATAGATACTGTTCTTCTGTGTGTCTTATGAAAACCTGCTCATGCTCTATAAAGTTCAAAAGCTTATCCAGGTGATGCTAATACAGCAATTGGGAACACAGTTTGCAATATGCTGAAAGATTGGCAAAGCATTACCCAACCCCAAAGACATTACTATTCTGTAGTCAAAATATTCAGAATTAAAAGGAGTTTTTTCTGTTCATGCATCCTGATGTTCCTCAATTCCTTCCATCTAGGAAGTTCTTTGGAACATTGAAAAATTCATCCTCTGAACAAACCCAAGAAATCTCGGCAGCTCATTTCTTTTAAGCCTTTCTCTTTTCTTTCACCAGCAAATCATAGAAAAATGGAGAAGTTTCACACTGTGTGATCCCAGGAAGCTGTGACACAAGAGGGAGGCCGACAGGCTTCATAGAAGCCATGGTGTGTGGTCTCAGGGTCTGCCCTTCCAGATGCCCACCCCTTCTAGAGTCAGTGTTTTATATCATGCCATCCCTCCTCTTTGTATACCCTTCAAATGGCTGCCTGTCACATCTTTTCTTTTAAAAGTGTTCTTTAGTTTTATTCTGAAAACCCTAGAAATAGCTAGAACCACTCTAAAGTAAAGTAAGACAAGACAGGAAAATCAGTAGCATAGTAATAACTGACGTATAACTAGCATTCGTTTACTACTAGTTATTCATAATTAATTTGATCTTCACAATAACCCTGCAAGGAAAGTATTATAAAGTAGTATAACACTCTCTGACAGGTGGAGAAACTGAGCTTCAGAAATGCAAAGCTAAAGGTCACACAGTTAGAAGCATCTGAGCTTGGACTCAGAGCTGGTCTGCTGATACTCAAAACTGAGTCCCACTGGAACCCACAGCCTGCCCGCATTTCTGGACATTTGGGATCGTCCCAGGCCTCAGGCCTTTACTTTTTCTCACTTTTTTACAGTCTTGGGAAAACTCATCAGAAAGACATTTTAATCTTGATTTCTTGGAAGAAGAGAGTGGGTCATAAGGAATCCAAAGCCGGCTATGAGAGACAGCAGGGACGGGTTGGGGAGGTAATGCCCCCCCCTCACTGCCCCTTCTTGCCCTGGCCCAGGCCCGCCCTGCCTCTCTCTGCCTTCCTGCCACCCCTCAAGCCCTCAAGGCTCTTCCCCGCCCCGGAGGGCTTCGCACTGCTGCCCTCTCTGTCTGACACGCTGCCCCAGACCTTCCGCGGGCTGCTCTGTTTCCATTACCCCATCGTGTTCTGATGCCCTCTCTGCTGGAGCGTCCTCTGACTCCTCTGTGTGACCCACCCCATCCTCTGCCCTGTCACCTTACTTTGTTTTCCTCGCCCTTCTTCCACTCTCTGAACTTAGCTTATTGTTTTTTTTTTTTAAATAACGGCAAAATACAGATCAGATGAAATGTACCGTCCTAAACATTTCTAAGTGCACAGTTGGGTGGTGTGAGATACAGTCACATAGCTGCGCCCCCATCACGACCTGCAGAACTCTTTATCTTGCAAAACTGAAACTCTATACCCATAATGTGATAACTCCCCAGTTCCCCTTCTCCCCAGCCCCTGCCAAGCGTCGTTCTGTTTTCTGTCTCTAGAGATTGGACTATTCTAGGTACCTCAGGTAAGTGGAATCAGACAGTGTTTGTCTCTTTGTATTGGATTATTGCACTTAGCATAATGTCTTCCAGTTTCATCCATGTCATAGCACATGCCAGAATTTACTTCCTGGTGGTTTTGTTTTTTTATGGAGGTACTGGGGCTTGAACCCAGGACCTCGTGCATGCTAATCATGCAGTCTACCACTGAGCCATATCTGCTCCTGCGCCACGCCCTAGAATTATTTCCTTTTTAAGGCTGAATAATATTCTACTATATGTATAGACCACTTTTTTTTTACCCATTCATCCATGGATTGACACTTGAGTTTCTTCTACCTTTTGGCTGTTGTGAATAATGCTAGGAACATAGGTGTATAAATATGTCCCCAAGTCCCTTCTTTCAATTCTCTTGGGTAGATACCCAAAAGGAGAATTGCTGAATCATATGATAATTATTTCTTTACTTATTCAACAGTCTGGCGTTCAGTAGGCACTAGATTATTTTTTAATTGAACAAATGATAGCCATTTGACCAGAGGGCACATGCTTTTTCATTTAATTTTTAAAGTACATAATACATATAAATAGTAAAAACAAACAAACAAAAAATGCTCTATCTAATAGGGTTTAATTGACAAGCAAGTCTCTCTCTTCTTGCCCCAACTACCTAAGTTCTCTCAGTATAGGCAACAGTTTTTACTAATTTCCTATATGTCCATCTAGAAATATTCTGTTAATATACAAATAAGTATAATATATACGCTTCCCTTATTTAATGGTACAGTACAGACTTATAAGCAAAGTGAAGAATTACCAGGCAGGGTCAGACTAATGGCCTGATTCTAGGGAAAGTTAAGACCTTAGAGTGAAAAGTCAACCCATCAGGTCAGAATGAGGAGGGAAGAATGGCACAAGGCTCAGGACAAGAGACCAGAAAAGGCAATCTTCAAGCTGCATGGAACATACTTCCATCAGTCAATTAAGTCCTTGCCTGCACTTGGCAACATCTTCTATCTGCTCCTTGTCTACTAATTAACCTCTGGGTGTCCTCCCTACCTGCCAAGGAGAAAGCCCTTGTGGCAGGGTGGAAAGAGGCCAGTTTGATTGAGGAGTCTGAGGTCACAACACGACATGGAAGTAAGAAACACCCAATAACCATCACAGTCACGGGGACGAAAGTGGTGGGTGTGAGTCTGGCCTAGAGATAAAGTCTTGGGTGCCACCTGTAGAGAAAGGGGTGCTAAATTTTGTGAGCAACAGTGAGACTTCAAA
Source organism: Vicugna pacos (assembly GCF_048564905.1). Classification (NCBI taxonomy): domain Eukaryota; kingdom Metazoa; phylum Chordata; class Mammalia; order Artiodactyla; family Camelidae; genus Vicugna; species Vicugna pacos. Next base: position 41,961,621 of record NC_132991.1, on the reverse strand, counting down.
GAAAGTACATCAAGAGGGCAGAGCAGTAAGCCAAGGATTAGGCTCTGCCAAGACCCCTGGACATCAGGCAGGGAGAGGGAAATTGTTGAAGACAAGTGTAATCAGACAGCATCCTCAGTAACAGGGAAAGTTTAGGCATGGGCACCACGGTGATGTTTCTTCATTTAAGAACGTGGAAGTTCACTCTGAATCTCGTGAGATTTCCTTTTCAGTATTTTCTGTAATTTGCTCTGAGACCAAATGTTTTCCTGGAACATGGTCTGTAAAAATATGTAATTCTAAAAGATACTGTTTGCCAATGAAGAACTAGAAAGAAACAAAGCGTTCCGGCCACTAACAGTATTGTTAACATGTTCCTCTGACTTAACACTTGCCATATTTCCACTATTCCTTTCTGTCCTTTCCTTCTTTAACCTATTTTAAAATACCATGTTTCCTTTCTGACTTATCTCCTCATTTCTAAACCTAAAGTGATCATTGTCCTACCCTCTGCATTGCAATGTCATTTTTCTCTTTGTAGGTGGGAATAATTAGCTCTTTCTGAATCTTCAATCAGGTTCTCGATGATTAAGTTATTTGTAGCTTTCTCTTAGGAACACTGTTAACAGTGACTTGTTTAGATCTTAGTATAAAACCTCTGAATCTTCAAACTTCTTGTTTCCCTCCTCCCATCTGTTTCTTTCAGGCCCAGATATGCAAGATAGCCTTCTGAAAAGGAAGCAAAACTCTCATATGTCAGCTTCAAATAATGTAGAAAAATAAAAATTAAAGTCTTTTTGCTCTAAAGGAATAAGGGGAATCTTGTTTCTTTGGTACTTTATGATGAAATTTCACCATTGGCTTTCTCTTTAGGGCTGAGTCTCAGTGCTCTCTTGTGCTTTGAGGGAGGGCAAGAAGGGAATTGTGAGTCCTCGGAAGCCCCCAGTCTGCAAACACAAGTTCTAGAATCTGTAAGCTCATAACTGTAAGTCCACGACATGTGGAGAAAAGGAAAATAGCCAAGAAGGAGCACAGTTATTTTCAAGAAAATACATCTGGGGGAGGAGTCTTAAAAATTATTGAAGGCTTCATACTTATTTATTTCTATTCATCTCACATTAAGTGACTCTTTGTCATGTGTCAGGCACTTGTTAATGCTGGTAATGGAAAGATAAGTAAGTTTCACAGAGCATAGGTAAGAGATAAAACGAATATGACCTTTTCACTAAGAAAAGTAATTATGACACCATTGCTGTTACAAAATCCCAGAGGAATACACACTGTCAACTGGAATAGGGCTTTGGAAGGGAAAAGTAGTTCAAGAAAGCATCTGATGGAAGAGATCTGTCTAGAAGGTATAAAACCCTGTATGAAATTCAGAAGGACACATCGGCAAAGCTGTATTTAGTAATAGAGGGTTAGAAAGCATCATAATTTTTCTACACACGTCATCCTACCCAAAGAGGAACATTTAGTAATTCCTTGGAGTAGGGTGTTGACAGTTTCTCCTCTGAGAGGTGAGGGAAAACAGTGAAGATACACTGGCTGTACTTCTAGCCACCCTGGAGAGTAGTCAGGGGTATGGAAGTGACAGGAGTCAGGAGGGAAAGTGGCCCCATTGCAGAATGGTAACAAAGTGGGAGATGTGCGTGACTAAACATTTCCCTGGACTTTAAGAAAGCAGCTTGTAGAATGTTCAGAGGAAATGTACACATTTATCCATCATCTGAGACCAAGAAGGAATATGACTAAAAGAGAGAGGTTCTAACAAGCAAAATGCTGAGAAGGCAATTACAAATGATCTTCAGTAGGAGGAGAATGGGGAGGTGGCCATGGAGACCGATGCAGGTACACAGGCGCTTTGAGGGCTTCTGGTTTTGAAAGGCTATGTGGGAAAGATGCAAACTGGGATACAGAGTGAAGGGCACCTAAAAAAAGTGATAAGATCTTGAAAGACCAGCAAGAATCAGCAGATATATCCTGATGGAGCAAAATACTGTTTTGACCACTCCCCGCCCACCCCCAGTGATGATCCTTACCAGGCACAAACACACAAGAACTCCATGGGCATAGTCAAGTGACTGCCACAAGGAAAGGAGGTGTCTGACCCCTTTTATTAAGGGCCCCAGGGCAGAACTTATGAGCTGTAGAGTCATCTCCATCCATTGTTAACTCACCTTAGGCAGTTTCAATGGGTGGGTGCCTCATTGTGTTTTATCAAACTCAATTCAGGTCAATCTCTAGACAAAGGAATTACTCAAAGAAATTTGGCAATTGTTATATGGGCTCTTCCATTTTTGCAACAGATTTTTATCTTCTAAAAAAGGGCCTAACAGATCTTACTGTGACCTACATAGTCAACATCATAAACTGCTAATCCTGTTTGTTTCTCACAAGAAACAAAATCCTAATCATATTAATTGCATATCTTTCTTCTAGACTATTTTTCAAAGAAGTAAATATAATTGGCTTATGACATTGGTCCCTCCGGTTATCTTTATGCGCAAGACAGAGCTTATGCACAGTCATGGTACCTGGATTGGATTTGTAATGGTTTCAATTTTTTTTCCTACCAATGTTGTGTCAGTTTCTGGTGTACAGCATAATGTTTCAGTCATACATACATATGCATATATTCCTTTTCATATTCTTTTTCATTGTAGGTTACTACAAGATATTGAATATAGTTCCCTGTGCTATGCAGTATAAACTTGTTTATCTATTTTATATATAGTAGTTAGTATCTGCAATTTTTCCCTTTCCATCCCCTTCCTGCCCTGATAACCACAAGTTTGTTTTCTGTGTCTGTAAGTCTGTTTCTGTTTTGTAAATAAGTTTATTTGTACCTTTTTTTTAGATTCCACATATAAGTGATATTATATGGTATTTTTCTTTTTCTTCCTGACTTACTTCACTTAGAATGACAACCTCCAGATCCATCCACATTGCTGCAAATGGCATTATTATTTTTTCTTTTTTATGGCTGAGTAGTTGAATAGTTATTTAAAAGAAAATGACTTAACAGATAGATGGCAATATGAAAAGAAACTTCTAGGAGTATCTGAAAGGAATCTGTTCTATTAAAAATTGTTTAATGGTGACTAGGATGAGACATGAGAAGCCTAAAGAATTACAATTATATACGCAAAATAAAGCTGGTGGGAATATTATACCAGATAGCAGAATCAAGCGATTAAAATGTCACAGTGGATAAAGTGGGGTGAAATAAATAACAACCGAGAAAGGAAATACAAATTCCCACATTGGAGCTGAAAAAAGTCATTTTTTATTTTTCAAATCCAGATCATGGAGAAAACACCTTAGGAGCAGGTGTCATAAAAAATGTCATTGAAAAGAATGTCAAATAGACCAGATTAAAAGAGTCAATACATTTTACTGAGGACTGTGGATGTTCAGCGCATTTTAAGTCTGCATGAATAAAATAACAGTGGCCACATCTAGGGCAGTGATTGTTTCAGCTGTGCTTTGTCCTCAACATGACTCATCCAGATGTTACATTTAATTCTTCATACTTCATTTCAACTTGAAAGCATTTGGGAATAAGGTAAATAGAACTACAAGGAAGTCACTTCTTCCATTTTTGTATACCCAGAGCCACCTTTTACAAGAAAGAAACAGTCCCTCTCTAATTCCATGTGGTCCTGGTGAGATTATCCATCATTGTACCCCCTCTAGTCCCTCCCAGAATGACTGGTCCAGGGACCCATGTGATTTATGCATTTGAGGTTTAAGAGTTTTTCATCTTTGTTATGAGAGGATGTAAGATGTAGGCGTGTACAGCCAGGTACCAACTTTCTAGTCATAAGGAGCCTGTTGCCTGCAGAAGAGAGTAAGATTAGCATGTGGAACAGAGAGAGTAATGTACTGGAGCCAGCTCAGACTGACTTATGGGAGCCAGCTCTGAAATTTGCATAAAATTTTGAGAGCCAGTAGTTAAAGCCATTATTCTTAAGTGAATTATATAAACAGAATTAAGTAAATTACGATTAAACAAGGGTGATACCTATTCAAAACTTAACCATTTCCTAATTATTTGACTACATATTATTATTATCTATTCTCCTGGGGTTATTTATGGCTGTTGTTCTCTGAACGGTGGAAGTACTACTAGATAATGGTGCATCATTGCACATCTCTTCCCAGTTCTGTATACAGTGAGATTTACACTGATCGGTTGAAATTAGCCAGGCTGGGAGTATTTACACTATAGAAATTGCTAAACACTACAAATCAAGGCTGGATTTTTGTTTGTTTTATTGACTTTCTAGACCAGAGATCAGCCAACTTTTTCTGCAAAGGACCAAATAGTAAACATTTCAGGCTTTGCAGGCCATACTGTCTGTCAGAATGACTCACCCAGGCCACTGCAGTGCGGAAGCACGTATAGGCAGTACATAAACAAATGAACATGGCTGTGTTCCAATGAAACTTTATTTACAAAAACAAGCTACACACCTGACTGGGGTCTCAGGGAGAGTTTGCTAATCCTGTTTCTAGAGTTGTAGAGAAAATGTTAAATTATACAGATTAAACATAGAAGTGTGTCATGTCTAAAGATGTTGTGTTACACATCGCACAACGAAATGAGGAAATACTATTCTAGTATTCAAAAATTACAATGATTCAGCAAAATCAGTCTCTGTAAAAAGAGTGAAGTTCCCGCATACATGTTTATTGTTTCACTTTCATCTCTCTTATCTGTGTCAGCTTGGGCTACCTTAACAAGATACGATAGACTGGGTGGCTTCAACAACAGAAATGCATTTCTCACAGCTCTGGAGGCTGGGAGGTCCAAGGTCAACGTGCCAGCAAGGTAAACTTCATCTGAGGGTCTCTTTGCTAGGTTTGTAGGCAGCCTCCAGCTCACGATGGGCTCACATGACCTCTTTGTGCGCATGCAGAAAGAGAGAGAGAGAGATTCTTCTTTTAAGGCATCAATCCTATCAGATTAGGATCGATTGTGACCTCATTTTACTTTCATTACCTCCACATAGGCCCTATCTCCAAGTGCAGTCACACTGGGAGTTAGGGCTTTGTCTTAGTCTGCTCAGGCTGCTTGCAAGGAAGTAACAAAGCCTGGTAGCTTAACCACCCTTTATTGTCTCATGGTGCTGGAGGCTGGACGTCTGAGATCAGAATGCCAGCATGATCAGGCTCTGACGAGAGCCTGCCTGGCAGAGGCCACCTTTTCATTGTGTCCTCATGTTTGGCGGAGGAGTTTGGTGGGGGACTCTAGTCTCTTTCTTTTCTTATAAGAACACTGATCCCATCATGGGGACCCTACCTTTCTGACCTCATCTAAGTTTAGTTATCTCTCAAAGGCCTCACCTCCTAATACCATATTGGAGGTTCACACTTCAACATATGCTTTTTAGAGAGATTCATTCAGTGCATAACAGACTTCAAACATACGAGTTTAGGATGGAGAGTGGGAGACACAATTCAGTCTATAATGTCTTTCTTGTAAATGAAAAAGCAACTAACAGTCAATCCAGAACTGCACTCATTCTTCAGTAACCCCGTATTTGGCTCTAGGTATAAGAGCTTGGCAAAAATCAACAAAAGCATTGTAGGAGAATAAATTTGCAATACGGAATTTCTATAAAGAGGGTTATATATTTTGTTATTAGTAGTAAATTGTGCTGTACATCCTTTATAGTGGTGAAATTTACAATAAGCTTCTGTGTGTCTATACATGCGTGCATTACTTTTCTTCAAACCCTAGTTGTTAAACACCTTCCAGCCCACCACCAGGCAGAAAGTAGAAGTGAGTGCTGGAGAAGAGCCCGAGGGACAGTGACTGAGGCCTCAGATCCAGCCATGTTTATAACTGCCCGATCCACCCTTGTGCACCCCTGTCTTCAGTTTCATGAACCAGTAAATTCCTTTCATTATAATTGCCTAGAGCTAATTTTAATTGAATTTCTATCACTTTCCTTCAAGAATCCTGACTAATACTGTGTGTCATAGGCAAGTTCAGGGAGCCAAGTTTCTTTTTTTTTTTTTTTTCAGCCCTGAGAAAGTGGTTTCTGCAGGTCTGAAGACACAGCCTTTACTTTCAGGATCAAATCAGACTTCAAGCAGAAAGGATTAATGAGCTCTATTCTGAAACTGGATTTCACCTTGCCAGCTTTACTGCTTCTCTGACTCTGTGCTCATGTCCCACTTTATTTGTTAATTTTTTTTACGGAGGTGTAGTCAATGTACAATGTTGTGTTAATTTCTAGTGTACAGCATAGTGATTGATTTATGCATACATGTATTCCTTTTCATATTCCTTTTTCTTATAGGCCATTACAAAGTATTGAATATAGGTCCCTTGTGCTAAACATAGTAGGACCTTGTTGTTTATCTACTTTATATATAGGAATACCTACAAATCCCACACTCCCAGTTTATCCCTCCCCACCCCCTTCCCCCCTGGTAACCATAAGTAACCATGAGTTTGCTTTCTGTGTCTGAGTCTGTCTCTGTTTTGTAAATAAGTTCGTGTGTGTGTGTGTCTTGTTTCTTTTTTAGATTCCACATATGAGTGGTATCATATGGTATTTTTCTTTCTCTTCCTGGCTCGCTTCACTTAGTATGTGATTTGCCAGTTAATAACAGGATCCATAGCTGAGCCCCAATTCCCAGTTTTCACCCAGTTCTGAAAATAGGTCTCTCTCTGGTTCTATCACCTGATCCACTTGCCTGGTGCCAGTACCTTTAGGCCTGGCTCTGTCTTTTCCCCAGATGCTCTAGGGCCTAATTTTGTAGAACTGCTGAAGACAGTACCCCTTGTGCTGCCGGCCTGCTTCATAGCTTTGCTAAACCTGTCCCTTCCGTGATTTCCCATCCTAGTGCTCTTGTGGGGACACGCTCTCCTCGCCCTCTCCGATGCGATTTGCTGTTCTCAACCACAACTCCAACCTGTAATGTGACCCACGGGACATGGTGTCCTGCCTGCCACACTAGACCCTTCCCTGAGTCTGCTGCTCACTGGGACCCGCTGGCTGGCCCTTCTCTGGCGGAGCCTCCGTTGCCCAACGGGCTCTGCCCAGGCCCCCAGGGCAGCCAGCCAGGCCAGGCCCTGACACATCCCTTGTCAGAACTGCAGTGCCTGATGTCATCTGCGGGGGGAGGGGACAAACCACACCCACGGCTTACAAACCACGTGCACGACTGCTTTTCAGCACGGGCTTGGTGTTTCCCCTGGAGTACTGAGGAGAACAGCTCTGTCTGTGAAAATGAAGCACTAAGTATTGTTAAAATTTATCATTAAAAAACAAATTAATTCTAGGTTGTAGATTGACATGTACTTAGGTGTTTGCACAAAATGAGGCTAAAGACCAGTTCTATTGGCCTACTTGTAACTTCTCTTTTCCTTCACCCAGCTCCTCACCTCCACCTGTTCTTTTGTGAGTCAAAGCCGTTTAAGTTAAGGGTGGAGAGAGAAGCGTTCATCAAAAAGCTCCAGCAACAACAGCAAGCCCAGCTCCCCAGTCTGCAAGGCAGGAGCCACATGGCTCTCTTATCTCAGCTTTTTCCATTGCACAGTGGGTGCAGACACAGCCCAGCATCTTAATAATGGGGCCCATTACATTACATTTTCCTCTTTGCTTGAAAAAAATGAATGTCAACGTACACATTATGTTCAAGCAATTGTAATGTGTCAACATCATAAAGTCTAGACGGGTAAGTTCAAAAGATTGAAAGTAGGGTAATTTACTTTGTTCCACTTGAGGGAAAGTAAAAGATGAAGCAAAATGGGACTAATTAACAACCTTAGCCTGTGTGGAATGCTTTTTCAGATGCTACAAGAAAAAAAAATGGCTTTAAAAACAAAGGCTGAAGAGGGAAATGATCTTCAACAGATGAGACAGGACCCAAGATCCATGTATATAGTAATGGAATTAGAACAATGGAGTGTTTCTCTCAAATCATATCAAGGCTTCCACCAGGGACTTCCCGCAGTAATGGGATTTGTCTCGCTTGTTCCTGGAGCAGCTGTGCTCAACCTTTTTTGTACTACAACTCGCTTGATAGATGACGTTTAAATATTTGACACTCCCACAGGCATGCCCAGACTTTAATGAATCAAAACCAACTTTTGTGTGTGCAGAAGTAAAGCACCACAAGTTTGTAATGGCCAGGGCTATTAAATGTAGATCAGTAATAAACAGGCAAGGCTGCCCGTGACGCTTAATTCCTGATACATTGGTGGTAATTCCACGTCTTTTTCTCCCACTCAGAACAGCATGATGGATTCTAGATGATCGAGAGCTGTGTTGTTTGGGGGAGTCTTCTTGAATCCACTCAGATGAATTTTTTTTAAAGTGGAAAGTTTGCAAACTTGAGAACTTTAGTTCCCATCAGTTATACATGACTGTGTCACACCTTACATGGAATTACAGCCTTGGAATTTAGACCATCAAATAATAAGAGGGAAGGGGAAAGCGAAAAGGAAGAAAAGCCATTTTTATAGGAAATGGAAAGGGGCGGGAAAGAGAATAGAGATGAAATGGAAAAGAGGAATTTGGCAGGCAGCGTGGAGTGTCAGAATACCAGCTCCTTTGACTTCCCCAGTTGAGCAGATGTGTTTGGAAATAAAGGAAGCAAATGGATGTGGTCCTTTATCCAGAGGAGTCTTAAGCCTGGATAGGTGGGGAGAAGATGGCCTGATTTGGGGCCAGCCTGTCCCAGAACTTTTCATGAGTATACTTTGAAAAATTAGGAGACAAGATACTCTTTTGACAGCCAATCTAAGGAGTTGAAATACTTTCCCAAAACCCACAGAGAAAAAAAGTAAGGATTCATCATTTTAGTATCAAATACCTTCAGTCATATTAAACTTCTGCATTTAAAAAAAAATTTCCCTTTCAAAACAGGACACCTAATTTGAAAGACTTCTGTGTCTCATTTTAACTGTAGCATGATGTTGAGAAATACGGTAGGCATTTTGACATCAGAACAGAAGTATGTGTCAGAATACCAGCAGGAAGCAGCTGGCACACTCAGAGAAGGTGGGAGTTTAGTAAGGGGGCTAATGACAGAGGTGAGATCAGGGTCAAAGGAAAAGATAAGGGATGGTGAACCGACCAGGACTAGCAGCACTGGAAAGCCAGTACCATCCCTGCGCCTGAAGGGAACTGGGGAGGTGAACTGAACCAGACCCTGAGCCGAGCTGTAGAGCTGAGGGAGGGTAACTGCCTGACTGGAGCGTGGCCGCGGGGAGAGGAAGGCCACCCCAGCCGAAGCACAGCCAGGCAAGGAGGGTGCACGGGGGGCAGCAAAAGGGGCCCAGGATGTAATATCCTGTTGACATTTCCTATTGGCTAATCCCAATCAGAAGCCAGAGGGAGAACAGGAATGGTGAAGTCCGTGGAGGTCAGCCTCCTTGGGCACAGAGCAGGAAGGAGAAGGAGAGGTGGATCTGAAAGCTGCAAATGGAGAGTAAGTGCTCGGAGAGTTTCTTTCTACACAGCCTTCTCCCATCCTTATGCCCGAGGCTTCATTACTCTGGAAAGTCATTGACAGTGTGAGTGGACAGGAAGAATTGATAAGCTAATTCTTCCTGGATTTTGCAATGCTCTCCATTTTGATTTGGGGCAAACTCCTTTATTGAGGGAGAAACCACAATCAGAACATGGACAGTAGCAGGTTAAAGAGGCAGCCTGGGCAGTCTGAATCAACATGTAGTGCCTTGTTTCTAAAACAGAAGAACAACCTGAAATACAGTGTTTAATAGAATTTGATCCTGCAGACAAAGGCCATTGAGGTCAACAAATTATTCTTAATGCTTTCTCCTTCACTTAATTGCGTCGAAGCCCCATAATCTACAGGAACCCAGGAGAAGACATGTCCTTACAACTTGACAATGTGTTCATCAACTCTGAACTGGCTTAAAGATTTTCTTTCCTCCAGTGAAGTTCAAAACGCCAGAGTAACTCAGCTTGAAATTAATAAGCCCCCAAAGGTCTTGATTCAGTATAAGTATAAAATTATCTTTTCTGATATCTAGGCAGCAGAAACCTCACTTTGATGCCTGGGTGCAAGAGTTTTACTTCTTTAAGACTTGGGGCTCTGCTTGTTTCTTTCAAGATGGCCGAGGGGCCACATAAAAGGAGATTGTATTTTTATCCTGGCTAGCAAGAACTAACTCAAATTTTGTCAAAGTTAATTACATCTCTAATACATGTTCATTGTTGTAAAGTTTATAACATTCTGTTAACATTTAATAGTTGTGGTGGTTAAAAGTTGTGGATAAGAAAAAAAAGTTCTGTGTTCAAATATATTTAGGAAGTACTTGATTAAATAAATATAAATGGGTTTTGTTACCAAATAATTTCCTATATCCTTTATATTTTAATGGAATGTTGTATTTACACGAGAGGAGGCTAATGGGTTCAGCCTTCCTGAACTTCCTTGGCCATGGAACCATGTGTCACACATCATCTTGTAGACTGAAGTTTCATGGGATGAATTTTGAAACTCTGTCCTAACAGCAGGTCTCCAAGCCCCTAATTCTCTAGTAACAATCTATCAATTCTGTCAAGAAAAGTGATGAGACTTCAGGCTTTCAGGAATGTCAATGGGCTGATGGAAGCTTCTTTAAGTGTAGGGTTGGGAGAAGTAAGTTTTTTTGGTTTGTTTGTTTTACCATGTACTGGCAGAATGATACCGTGCAAATCAGCACCACATTTCTAAGTCTGAATTTCCTCATCTCTAAGAGTAGAATAATTTTTCCAACCTCACCAGGTCATTGAGAAGTTTTCAAAAGTAGCATGATAGTTTCATAAAATGTTAAATACACAGCTGCCATTCCACTCATAGGTGCTTATTCAAAAGAAAGGAAGGCATATGTCACTAGAGAAGTGTTCATAGCAGCTTTATTTGTAATAGCTCAAACTGGAAACAATTCAAAGTGTCCATCAACAGGCAAATAGAAAAATTGTGATGTATACATACATTCATACAATGGAATACTACTCAGCAATGAAAAGAAATGAAATATTCATACATGCAACATGGTTAAATCTCAAAAGATAACGTCTAGTGAAAGAAGACAAAAAGCATACATACTATATAATTCCTTTTATATGAAATCCTAGAGAATGTAAACTGATCAGTAGTGACAGAGGAAGGATCAGTGATTGCCTGGGGACTGAGGGGAGGGATTGCCAAGGGTTGGCAGGAGGGAGGATTTACAAAGGGGCGTGAGTAAAGTTTTGAGAATGACAGCTGTATTTACTATATTTTTGCTGCATATAGAATCCTAGTTTGACAGGGTTTTTTTGTTTGTTTGTTTGTTTGTTTTTTGTTTTTGACTGTAAAGATGTTACTCCACCACCTCCTTGTTTACCTTGTTTCCAGTAAGAAAACTGCCGTCACCCTTACCTTTTTCCTCAGTAGGTAACATACCTTTTTCCCTCCCCTCTGGCTGCTCTAAAATTTCCCCCTTTGTTGCTGATTTCCAGCAACTTGACAATAATGTGCTTTGATGTAGTTTTTTTCTTGTGCTTATGGATACATTGAGTTTTTTGGAACCAGAGTTTATAGTCTTCATCAAGCTTAGGAAATTTTTGGCCGTGATTTCTTCAAACATTTCTTCTTTCCCACCCCTCTCTTCTCTCCTTCAAGGGCTCCAGTTACACCTGAATTAGTTAGACATTTGGAATTGTCCCACAGCTTACTAAGGATTCCCCCCCCTTTTTAATACTTTTTTTAAACACCTTTATTGTGGTATGGTTCCTGTACATTAAACAACACATACTTCAGATGTACACTTTGATGAATTTTGATAGATGTATATACCAATGAAACCACTATCACAATCAAGGTAGCCAACCTTTCCATCACTCCCCAAGAGGTACAATTTTTGAACACCTGATTTATCCCTTCCCGCCCCCTTGATGGTTACCAGGGGTTAAGGACCATTTTTTAAGTTCCCTTTTCTCTTTGTGTTTTGTTTTAGATAGTTTTTGGCGCTCTCCAAGTTCGGTAAACGTTTCTTCTGCAGCGTCTCCTCTACATTTGATCTCATCCCGTGCTTTTTGTTTGTTTGTTTTTACCTCAGACGTTGTAGTTCTCATGTGCAGAAGTCTGATTTGGGTCTTTAAAAAAATTACCTTTTATGTCTCTATGTAACTTTTGAACACAGGGAGTACAGTTACAAAAACTGCTTTTATGTGCGTGTCTGCTAATTGTAGCTTCTGTGTCATTTCTGAGTCTGCTTTGATTGATTTTTCTCCTCGTTATGGGTCAGATTTTCCTGCTTCTTTGCACGCCTGCTTGGTTGGATGCCAGACGTTGTGAATTTTGCCGTGCCGGATGCTGGATATTTTAAAATTCGCATAAATATGCTTGGGCTTTGTTCTGAGACACAGTTAAATTATTTGGAAACAGTTTGATCTTTTCAGGTCTCGCTTTTTATGATTTGTAGGCAGGACAAGAGCTGTGCTTAGTCTGGGGCTAATTATTTTCTACTACTGAGATAATACCAAGAACTTTTACTCCTTAACTCAGGGAATCTACCAAGATGCGCTTGGCTTCACGCTCCCTGAACTGTGGCCTGGAAACTCTCTCAAGGTCATGTCAAAGCTGTGGCAGTTGTAGGGCTCAGCTCGTTAGTTTGCCGTCTCTGAGGACACACTGTCCTTTGTTGTCTGATGGACAGTGTCTTCATCTATCAGCCTTTCACTTAATTGTTTCAGCATCCACTGATGCTCAAGTCCTAGAGCCTTTGTCTTATTAGGGGTTATAAACTGATGATATTTACTTCTCTCATTCTGTGTTTGTTAGATGAAATTATTTTAAAAGATTCTTTCCACATCATGTAGTTTGTTACCTAATAGTATGTATGGTTCATAAAGAAAGGGAAGAATAAATGCTCTCTTCCAATGTTTTCCAGTGTTCAGCATAACTTACTGTTTCACTAGCATTCCCTAAAGGTGATCAGGAGTTTCTTCTAAAAATCGTGTTTAAGAGCTTCCAGCTTGGTGAATACACGGGGACTTGGGCAGAGTAGCAGACTTAGAGAAGGCGTGCACGCTCCGCCCCGTATCCTCTTACCTTGCCCCATGCCTGTTCTTGCATCATATCCTTTCATAACAAGTGGTAATCTAATTGGAGAGATTCTAGTCATGGAGGAAAGACACGCAGATGCAGCGGCAAAAGGCTAAACAGAGTAGAGTGGTGCCGGTCCACCTGCCTTCACGCCCCAGCCCACAAAGAACAGGGCTACTCGGGGTGGAGGTTGGAGGAGGCCCTTAGCGTCCTCACCAACTAACCTCCTGTCTGCCCCGTTAGTGATTTTCCTCCCTGTCTTATTAAATCTCATTTTCACTGTTGAAAAAATGTATTTAAGTTATTAAGAGCTCATGGAATTTAATATATTTGATGAGTTTTGATATATTTAATTTTTTTAATGTTCAAACTGTTTTATCTGTGTCCAAGAAGTCAATTCAAGTTGGTTTTTAAGTCTTTTTGACATTACTTCAGTAGTCTTTGATAGCTTCCTTGCTTTCTGACAAAACACAATATCCCAGGTTTATCTTGCATATTTCCTGGCCCAAACATGGAATGAACTATTTGTGTAGATAGTACTCAGTCTTTTTTGGTAGGAAATGATGTTTAGAGACCATAATCTGGGTGCTAAAGCTACTTGTTTCTCTTGGGTTGTCATTGCTTCTAAGCCTTTCCATAGAGAGCTCGGAAATAACTATTTATAGAAAAAGAAAAACACATCATTAATTCATAATGATACATACAATTTAGATTTCAGATCATAGAGTTTTACTTAACTTTTTTGATTTTATATTTGTATGTCTTTTATTCTAAAAAAAGTTTGGTTTCTAAACAGTAAGTTATCTGTTTTATGATATATATACATATACACACATAACTATATACACATGTATTTAAGTAGTCTTATTCCTAGTAGTGATAATTATATTGTTACTTTGAAACTATCACACATATATAATAGTTTCAAAGTAACAACATAATTATTACTTTTAGCAGTAAGAGTATTTAATGCAGATTAAGAATTCGTTGCATTTTTTTCCCATTTAGGATATATTCCAGTAGGAATTTACAGTCAAAACACTATATTTTAAAGTTACTTGAAATAATTTTTCTTTCTATTGTTATGACAGCTAAATTATATGCCTTTGATAAATTTGTTTATTATAGTTTATTTTTACTTTAATGGTTACTCTTTTTAAAGTTTACTTTTACTTTTAAATTATGCAAAATATTAACATGATTCCAAAGTAACAATGTGCTGGTAAAAATTTAACAACTGGCTCTCTGGGATAAAAGCCCTGATTTTGCTCGTTTCTGTGGTGTAAATATCACCAGGACCAATTTCAAGCTAACAAAGTTACATCACTGGGTGCAGAGTTCAGGAGATGCACAGTACCATACCATTATGTAATATTTCTACTGCAGATATATAATAATCTCTGTAGTGTAGATAATAGTAAAATAATTACAAATTGATGAGTTTAGAGTATTTATTATCTTTATTTTTACACTAATTATCTAACATTATATAATCTAATTTTTAATAATGGTTATTGACTAATTGGCTCACAGATTTCTTGAAAATTTAGCAATTGATTCTTGCTCGCTGGTGTGACCTGGCTCCAGCACATCTCTGTTCCAAAGTCAAAACCACAAAACATAGCACATTCAGAAGGGATTGCTTTCTACCTTCTACCTATCCTTTCCATCCAGTTCCCTTTCTTGTCATATGTGTAACCATTTTTATTAGATTTTTGTCTCATCTTTTCATTGCTTATTTTTGCAAATACAAGCAGATACAATTATGTATTTCCTTTCATAAAAGATATCACACAAATAACAATGTTATGTGCTGTGTTTAGCTTAGAATTGTGATTCCTATTTAATTGCAACTCCCCAGGAGAGATAAAGAGGTGACATTTAAACTATTATCAACATCACACTCTAGTAGAAATTAGTTTTCTTGAGAGCTGAGAAGGGTCTGAGTGGGACCAGAAGGTTCCATTGAGAATATGGGTGAAACCAGCAATCCGAGGGCTTCATAGACAAACTTCCCAATTTTACTCGGGATCAGAGAAGTGAGACGCTAGGCTTTGGCAAGCTGCTGAGGAGGCGAGGTTGCATGGATGACTGCTCAAGTGCTGGCTGAGCTCCCAGCATATAAACCCAGCTACTTTCACTGACGTCGTCTTTCCTCTCTGTTATAAAACTTCTGGCCATCAGAGGGGTAATTGGTGTTTTGAGGTTTTAGTTGGAATTTTCAACTGAGTTAAATTTAATAGGACTATGTTTATCATCCTTCTGAAAGTCATTTCTACAATATTTATACATTTATACTCTATGGGACTGGAATCTTTGATTGATATTGTTTGTTTCTTATAACTTTGCCCTGAAAAGAAATGACTGAGATCTTGGAATTCACGTCATTATCACACGACTGCTTTGAAAGTCTTGAGACTTTAAACAAACCTCTTTATTTCCTACCATGAGTATATCCCATCCTGCATTTGCTTAATAGATAGTATCAGTACAGTGATTAGTCACACTTTATAACACCATCATATTTGCATGACGAAGGCCAGAGAGATGACAGGCCTCTTGATGTGACTTGGTGGTGGTGGTTGTTAACCAGAATGGGCTCTCTTATTCTGTGCAGCCTCTAATTATTTCTGGATTTTATTATATTTTTCTGTGAATTCTAGGGGAAAATATGTCACAATGTTTATGACAAGAACACATGGGATAGTTGGTAAAGACAGACTGACGTGGTTTGTTTTTTTTTTTTTTTTTGCAGGGCAAATTATATTTTTATTCTGTTCATCTTTTTGTTTTGTTTTGCAAATAGCAGTAAGAAGCAAAGGCGGCAGGATGATCAAAATCTTAGGATTGCAATTAATGAAAATAAAGAGAGAAAAAATGGCCAGATGATGAACCATTTTTGTCTTTAGATTTTTACTCCAAGCGCTGCTTTGGTCGATGTAGTTTAGGCAACAGGTAATTCTTAGAGATTTTTTTTTTAATCGACTTTATTCTTTTAGAGCAGTTTCAGGTTCACAACAGAATTAAGCATAAAATATAGAGTTCACACATAGCCCTCCCCATCTGCACATATATACTCCCCTACCCTCAACATCCCTCATCAGTGTGGCATATTTGGTACAATCATTGAACGAATGGCACATGATTATCAACCAAACTCCATAGTTTACGTTAGGGTTCACTCTTGATGTTGTACATTCTGTGGGTTTTGACAAATGCATAATGACATGTAACCACCACTATAGTATCATACAGAATAATTTCATTGCCCTAAAAATCCCTTGTGCTCCATTTATTCATTACTCCCTCCCTCCCTACCCCCCACCCCCTGGAAACCACTTTCTTTTTATTGTTTCTGTAGCTGTGCCTTTTCCAGAACATTATTTGGTTGGAATTGTACAGTTTGTAGCCTTTTCAGACTGGCTTCTTTCATTTAGTAATATGTCTTTTAAGTTTCTTCTGTGTCTTTCATGACTTGATAGATTTTTTTTTAAATTGCACATATATTTTTTAATTTACAGATATGTACTGTTCATTGCTTCTAAGAATGTTTGGAGCTTTAGCTTTTTAAACTTACATAGTTACCAAAGGAATAAAGCCAACCACAAAATAAGAATAAACTCAAAAAGATACATACACCCTGCTATTAACAGCAACATTATTTATAATTGCAAAGATATGGAAGCATCCTAAGTGCACACCAATAGTTGAATAGATAATGGAGATGCAGCATATATATATGTAATGGAATACAACTCACCCATGAAAAAGAAGGATATTTTGCCATTTGCAGCCCTTCATTCACTTTTTTTTTCTTTACTTCAAAAACCAGAGTTTTATAACTGGCAGATACATTTCAGTTACATCAAAAACAACAAAATACCTAGAAATAAACTTAACCAAGGAGGTTACCTACACTCTGTAAACTGAAATGACACAAAGAAATGGAAATATTTATTGCGCTCTTGGACTGGAAGAATCAACACCATCAGAGTGGCCACACCACCCAAAGCAATCCACAGATCCAGTGCAGCCCCCATCAAAACACTTGCAACGTTCCTCACAAAACTAGAACAAACAATTCCAAAATTTATAAGGAACCACAAAAGACCCCGAACAGCCAAAGCAATCTTTTGTAGGTCTTTTTTTTTTCTGTCCTCTTTCTTCTTTTTGTTCTCTTTTCTTGTGGTTTGATGACTAGTGAAGGTCCTTTAACATTTGTTGTAATTATGGTTTGTGGTACTGAAATCTTTTAGCTTTTGTTTATCTGTGAAGCTTTTGATTTCTCCATCAAGTCTGAACTAGAGCCTTGATGGATAGAGTATTCTTGGTTGTAAGTTTCCCCCTTGCATCACTTTAAATATATCGTGCCACTCCCTTTGGCCTGTAGAGTTTCTGCTGAAAAATGAGCTGATAACCTTATGGGAGTTCCCTTGTGTGTTATTCATTGCTTTTCTCTTGCTAATTTTAATGTTTTCTCCTTATTCTAAATTGTTGTCAATTTGATGACTACGTGCCTTGGTGTGTTCCTCTTTGGGTTGATCCTGTGTGGTACTCTGCGCTTCCAGGACTTGGGTGACTGTTTTCTTTCCCAAGTTGGGGAAGTTTTTGGTTATTATCTCTCCAAAAATTTTCTCAGGTCCTTTCTCTCTTCTCTTTCTGGGACCCCTATAATGCGAATATTAGGGCACTTCATGTTGTCCCAGAGTTCTCTTAAACTATCCTCATTTCTTTTTATTCTTTATTCTTTTTCCTGTTCTGAAGTAATAATTTCCACTGATCTGTCTTCTAGCTCACTGATCTGTTCTGCCTCATTTAGTGTATTCTTGGTTCCTTCTAGTGTATTGTTCATTTCAGTGATTTTATTCTTCAACTCTGTTTGGGTATTCTTTATATTTTCCAACTCTTTGCTAAAAACTTCACTCTGTGCATCTATACTCCTCTTGAGTTCTCCGAACATCTTGGCCATCATTACTTTAAACTCTTTCTCAGATAAATTTCCTATCTCCTCATCACTTATTTCTTCTTCTGGGATTTTATCTTGTGCCTTGGCCTGGGAGATATTCCTTTGCCACCTTATATCGTCTGACTTTCTATGTGTTTGTGGACTCCTTCCACAGGCTTTGGGATTATTGTTTTCTTATTTCTGGTGTCTGCCTCTGGTGGATGAGGCTGGACTAGAGGCCTATGCAGGTTTCCTGGCAGGAAAAGCCAGTGCCTGCCCACTGCTGGGTGAAGCGTGGTCCTCGCCGTCTGGTGGGTAGGGCTGTGTCTAGAGGCCTTTGTGGCTTAGGAAGTCTGATGATGGGTGGGGCTGTGTTCCCACCCTGTATGTTGTTTGGCCTGAGGCTTCCCTGCAGGCTGTTGGGTGGGGTAGGTCTTGGTGTTAGTGATCCAATCAAGATGTCAGCCTCCAGGAAAGCTCATGTAGATTAACACTCCTGGAATGTCCGCCACCAGCTTTTATGTCACTGAGTGAGCCACAGCCATCACCCACATCCGCAGGAGACCCTTCAAATCCAGCTGGCAGGTCTGGCCCAGGTTCCTATGAAATTACTGCCTCTGCCCTTGGACCTGGTGCATGTGAATTTCTGTGTATGCTTCTCAAGTGAATGGAGTCTCTATTTCCCCCAGTCCCATGAGACTCCCAGAGCCAAGCCCCTTGGCCTTCAAAACCAGATGTCCTGGGGTCTCCTCTTCCCAATTCCAGGACCTGGGCTGGGGAGCCTGACGTGGGGCTTAGAGCTCTCACTCCTGTGGGAGGGCCTCTGCAACTTAACAAATCTTCAGCTTGTGGGTCACCCACCCGGGGGGTATGGGGCCCAAATATATCATAAGCACACCCCTCTTACCATCCATCTGTGGTTCCCTCTTTATGTTTCCAGTTGCAGAAGATCTTTTTTGCTAGGTTCCAGTCTGTTTTCAATGGTTGTTTAGCATTCAGTTGTGGTTTCATTGCAGTCGCAAGCAGAGGCAAGCTCTTGGTCCTACCACTTTGCCATCTTGACCAGAATTCCTAGACTGATGTGTTTTTAATGAACATTTCCCAGCTGGAGATTAGTGATCCCATGGCACCCAGTACCTTTATGTGAAATTAACGTGGAGGAAATGAATCCAAGGGATTGTATTGCAGTGCTGGGCCAGCACTTTCTATCCCATTCAGAGAAGTAGCCTCAGAAAAAGAGATGGCAGATAACTAGGGCAGTCTTTTATGTCCTTACACAGCGCTCTGACCTTTATAACGGGGGTGCAGAGTTACCTGAGATTGGCACGTAGAAAATAGGGTGGAAGGGGATTTACACGCTCACTGAAAGCTGCTGTGCAAACCTGAATTTAAAGGACCTCAAGACGTTTGACCTGCCGTGACAATGGCTGCTCTCATCTAATTGGTTGGCTACTAAAATTTGCTTCCTACTCTACTTACCTTGATTAGAAGATTTAAAAGAATGAGCCCAAGCTCCAATTTGTCTCTCTGGTACCTTCCACAGTATTCTTGTTCTGGGTTAGTCCAGTGATTCAGATAGAACTGACTGTGGCTGTAATCTAGCACCAGAGTACCAAAGGCAGACTCTTCGAGCCACGGGCTACAGTGAAGGTCACCCAACTCCTTTCCCTAGTCGTCTTTGCTAAGGTATATTTAAATCAGACACACCAAGTAAGAGCAGAGCCTTCATATTATAGAGACCGAGAGCTGCTGAAAGGGACAACCAGGGATGCTGGTTTACCGTTAGTTTATTGAAAGGGGTGTGTCAGGGGCTTGAGAGAGTGTAATTCACACAAGAGAACTGGCATCACATGATCTGGCCTAAGACCTTAATTCAGGTGCTGCCTTGCCTACTTGTGTGTACTTAGATAAATTACTAAGAGGACAGTAATCTCTATTTCACAAGGTTCTTGTGATAACCAGAGAAAATATTTGTGGAAGAGAAACTCTTTAAATGTTATAGAGCTGGAAAGACTATCATAAGCATCATGTCTAGAGTTTGAAGAAAGGACTGTGCTCACAGGAAAGAGTGAATTGGGAAAAATACACCCAGTGCTGCAGGGAACTGATAAGGATGCTTTTCGGTCTTCGCCTGGGCTCTGGGGAAAAAAAGTTTTCCTGGAGAATTTCCAACCATGGGTCTGTCATTACATCAATTCCAGGAACACCCAAGCTGAGAAACAAACCCAGACCAAGGTGGGGGCGGTAATTCCCCTCGGGCAGCTCACAGAAACAAATGCAAAACCCACTTGTTCTGGAAGAGGAGGCTCTTGTCCAGATCTCTCAGGATTTCTTCCAGCCGTTCGTGTTATTTGAAGATGCTTCTTATGTTCCCCATAAGTCTTATGCTGTCCAGTTTAAATAGTCCCTACTGTGTCAGCTACTTTTTGTATAATTTCCAGAATAATCTCCATCCATTTTCTTCTGTGTTCTCTCTAATATATGTTCTATTTAAAACGTGCCCCCTCCTTCCTGTTTAGACATAAAGACAACACTCTAGAAATTGTCTAGCCATGTGTGGGATAGTACAGGACCATTATAAAAATATAATAATAAAGTAACATAATATATCACCATAGTCATTCATTAATGTAGTATCACCGTGATAAAACTTCTAGTATGATGGCAAATACTATTGAACGTGTTTTGTATGCCAAGCACTATATACTTTACATGCATTATCCTTTTTAATCTTCATGAAACTCTAAGACAGGTTTTATTATTATCCCCATTTGGCAGATAAGGAGAAGGCCTAGTAACTAGCCCACGGTTACAGAGCCAGTGCTTGGAGATAGTCATGTGTGTATATGACCGAAGCCAGGATTTAAACCCAGACCTATCTGCCTTCAGTGCCGGTGCTTTAAACCACTAATATGCCAGTAGGGCATCTGAAAATCCAAATGCCAATTTTGGTAACTGTCGAAGTCTTTTTTTTTTTTGAGAATTACGTTTTATTTGGCAGACATTGCTGAGGACTCGAACCCCTTGGAGCCTGGAATGACAGCCTCTCAGATTGCTTTGAGGGACTGCTCCGAAGAGGTAGGGGAGGAGCTAGGATATATAGGAGTTTTATAACAAAGACCAGGTAGTTGGAACATTCAAAGATTACTTGTTAACTAAAGAAAACCAGGCATCTCAAGTTAAAGAATTTAGTGCTTTTCTATTTATGGGAGGAAGCAAACCTTTGGGCTCATTGAATTCATTCCTTTGACAAGCACCTAGCTCTCTAGGGCCAGGATCCTGTCCTTTCTTATTCTAAGTGCGCTCAGAGTGCACCATTGTGAGTGGCTGCAGAGGCCGGACTGCAGGCTTGTCTTCACTGGGGGGTGGCGGCAGTGGCTGATGACTTGATGGCTTCAGCATTCCTTGTTTACTGATATGGTTTGCAGTATTTTTTGTTCACAGTGCCCCCCCCCCACCTTGGTCTTAAATTAGACCATTATCTTGGGAGACATTTCATGACCAGTTTTGTCCCGCGGTGGTAGGAAGGCTCATTCCTAGATCAGGCAAAGAATCTGTTGACGTGCCCCTCAGAAGTGTTAACAGGGATCAGGCCCTGTTGATAGTCAAAAATTCTCCGGATCACCTGTCTTACTAGTCTATTATGATCCAGGAAATATTTTTCCCTTGTTGCTCATTCCCATACCTAGAATCACACTATTAAAATTATTCTATGCAATTACTCTATGTGGTCTATTTCCTTAAGATGTTTAGCCATCATCAATCTTGTTGGAGGCCTGGTTACACATTGGGAAATGTGAGAACAATAATGTTATAAAATAGTGTAAGTAGTAACACAGTTAGTAACATTAATAAAGGTATACAAAGCATGACAATTTAGAAACAAAGTTCAAGTTAAAACAATGATTTCTGTCACTGTCTTGATTGTGTGGGCAGTGTCCTCAACTTCCTAGGATTTTTTTTTAACATTTTTTATTGATTTATAATCATTTTACAATGTTGTGTCAAATTCCAGTGTTCAGCACAATGTTTCAGTCATTCATGGACATATACACACTCATTGTCACATTTTTTTCTCTGTGAGTTATCATAACATTTTGTGTATATTTCCCTGTGCTATACAGTATAATCTTGTTTATCTGTTTTACAATTTTGAAATCCCAGTCTATCCCTTCCCACCCTCTACCTCCTGGCAACCACAAGTCTGTATTCTCTGTCTATGGGTCTATTTCTGTCCTGTATTTATGCTTTGTTTTTGTTTGTTTGTTTGTTTGTTTTTGTTTTTGTTTTTTAGATTCCACATATGAGCAATCTCATATGGTATTTTTCTTTCTCCTTCTGGCTTACTTCACTTAGAATGACATTCTCCAGGAGCATCCATGTTGCTGCAAATGGTATTATGTTGTCATTTTTATAGCTGAGTAGTATTCCATTGTATAAATATACCACCTCTTCTTTATCCAGTCACCTGTTGATGGACATTTAGGCTGTTTCCATGTTTTGGCTATTGTAAATAGTGCTGCTATAAACATTGGGGTGCAGGTGTCATCCTAAAGTAGGGTTCCTTCTGGATACAAGCCCAGGAGTGGGATTCCTGGGTCATATGGTAAGTCTATTCCTAGTCTTTTGAGGAATCTCCACACTGTTTTCCATAGTGGCTGCACCAAACTGCATTCCCACCAGCAGTGTAGGAGGGTTCCCCTTTCTCCACAGCCTCTCCAGCATTTGTCATTTGTGGATTTTTGAATGACGGCCATTCTGACTGGTGTGAGGTGATACCTCATTGTAGTTTTGATTTGCATTTCTCTGATAATTAGTGATATTGAGCATTTTTTCATGTGCCTTTTGATCATTTGTATGTCTTCCTTGAAGAATTGCTTGTTTAGGTCTTCTGCGCATTTTTGGATTGGGTTGTTTATTTTTTTCTTATTGAGTCATATGAGCTGCTTATATATTCTGGAGATCAAGCCTTTGTCGGTTTCATTTGCAAAAATTTTCTCCCATTCTGTAGATTGTCTTCTTGTTTTGCTTCTGGTTTCCTTTGCTGTGTAGAAGCTTGTACGTTTCATTAGGTCCCATTTGTTTATTCTTGCTTTTATTTCTTCTAGGAGAAAATTTTTGAAATGTATGTCAGATAATGTTTTGCCTATGTTTTCCTCTAGGAGGTTTACTGTATCTTGTCTTATGTTTAAGTCTTTGATCCATTTTGAGTTGATTTTTGTATATGGTGTAAGGGAGTGTTCTAGCTTCATTGTTTTACATGCTGCTGTCAGTTTTCCCAACACCATTTGCTGAAGAGACTGTCTTTATTCCATTGTATATTCTTGCCTCCTTTGTCGAAGATGAGTTGACCAAAAGTTTGTGGGTTCATTTCTGGGCTCTCTGTTCTGTTCCATTGGTCTATATGTCTGTTTTGGTACCAATACCATGCTGTCTTGATGACTGTAGCTCTATAGTATTGTCTGAAGTCTGGGAGAGTTATTCCTCCAGCCTCTGTCTTTCTCTTCAGTAATGCTTTAGCAATTCTAGGTCTTTTGTGGTTCCATATAAATTTTATTATGATTTGTTCTAGTTCTGTGAAATATGTCCTGAGTAATTGGATAGGGATTGCATTAAATCTGTAGATTGCCTTGGGCAGTGTGACCATTTTAACAATATTGATTCTTCCAATCCAAGAGCATGGAATATCTTTCCATTTTTTAAAGTCTTCTTTAATTTCCTTCATCAATAGTTTATAGTTTTCTGTGTATAATCCTAGGATTTTTATTTCTTTAAAATTTAAAATTTAAACCACTTTTTTTTCCTGAAGATATGTTTTCATAGGATAGGGGGACAAAGAAGTAAGAAGACACAGGGAGAAAGGGGACAGAGGACCAGAGGGCACAGATAAGTTTGGTCGGGGGCACTAGTAATGTCTTTTGCTTATTTCGCAAGCTTTTAGTCAACCAGACCTGGCAGGTGACAGATAGCTACTTTTGTCACGCAGTCAGGAACTCTTCTGCTCTTAAAAATGTTTTGGTACTTTTTATTTCTTACCTTTCTTGAAGTTAATAGTATTACTGCATTTCTGAAAGCTAATGGGTGCTATATTAAAGTTACTTCATTAGAATCACCTTTGCTTTTCACGGAGCAGTATCTGCAGCAGAGAGCATTTATGTTTGCAAAGCCTGCCCCCTGCTGGATTAGTGAAATATTACATGCCACGTTTTCAAAGCTTTCGAAAAATGGATCTAATTTGTAAAGATACCTAAACCGCTGTTCAGAGTTTTAAGGATTGTGGGGGAATAAATACAGCTTTTTTAGATGATTTCTTTCTGTTTCCCAAATTATTTTTGGGTGCATTTTATGGATTTTCAAGTCATATCTTCCTCCAAACCTCAAAATAAATGGTTTAAGGGGCCAAAGAGATCATAACAGCAGTAACAGTGAACATTGTACTCAGTGTTTTCTGTGTGCCAGGAACGTGCAGAGTAGGCTGTGAGCACTGCCTCTCACAATGCTTACTGACCCCGCAAGAAACAGGTTCTACACATTATCACCCCACGCCCCCAAATTACAGAAAGGCTTAGAGAAGTTGAGGGCTCCTCCACGCTCACCCGCTGAGCCCCAGGTTGGGAGCCCCTGAGGCTGTTCTTGAGAGCTACGTCACCCCATTAATTGGCCACAGTTGGTTGGACCAGAACTAGTTAAAAAGGCTGGGTCAGCCAGATTCTTTCTCCTGATGATGTGGAAGTGGAGCCTGCAGTCTGGGCCAGTCGCTTAAATAAAATAAACCCAAGGAATAGCATCTTCTGCCATGTACATGGAGAAGCAGAAAAAGATGATCAAGAGAGAGAAAGGGAAAGAATAAGGCAAAGCACAGAGAAGAGCAAAGAGGACAGCTTTCCTGTTCTTGGTCCCAATTCCTCGTGAGGTTCCTCTGCGGTTTCATCAACTTGGCTTGTTGAAATGTCTTTTTCTCTATTTAAAAAATATGTATATAACCAAGTCATGTGAGCAATACTATATAACAGTGAACCAAATCTAGTGTTATAATGAGATAAAATCTGAAGTTAATATGGCACATTGAATGATGTGCATAATTTTTATTGTACTCCATGGTAATTAGGCTCAAATAGGGAGCAATTAATGAAAATGACTGTAATTACTGTCATGTCAACAAAGCCAAACCAGGCGATTCCAGAGTCAGCTGTAGGGAAGACAGTTTAGAAACAGCAGGCAGTTGTTTGGCAGTTGCTCTGAAAGACCCTGGGTGGAAAAACCAGGAGGTCAGGCCCTTCCTTCCCTTGCCCGCAGTTTGCTAGCAACGATAGCTCAGGTGGTTCCCGAGGTCCCGGCACACAGATGTGTGAGCCCCACTGTGCGTCACTCCTCTCCCTGCCCTGTGCCTCTCCTCCCTGCGTCTCCAAGGAGGAGAACACAGAGACTGGTGGGCTGCGTGCCGAGGGCTGCATCTGCTTGCGAGGCTCTCCGCTCCTCAGTGTTGGATTGGTGAGGTGCAGAGCATGGAGAGTCTGAAGCTGCTCCTAGGACGAAGCTGCCTGCCTGCTTCCCATGGTGTGCTGTCCTTAAGTCTAATTCTAGGTTGATGATCAGTGCGGTCTAGTCTAGCTCACTTGGGGTCTGTATTGAAGATGGGGGTGAAATCCTCATGGCAATAAAAAGTGTGACATTGTCTGACTTTGCTCTCCGTATGGATAGCTATCTTCCTTGGGGGGCTGGGCATGACACATGATTGACATGTGTTGAAATTGCTGGGTCCCAACCAAATGCCATTCTTTTTATTTTATTTTATTTTATTTTATTTTATTTTATTTTATTTTATTTTGGGGGCAGGGAGGTAATGAGGTTTATTTACTTGTTCTTGGAGGAGGTCCTGGGGATTGAACCCAAGACCTCTTGCATGGTAACCACGCACTCTACCACTTGAACTGTACCCTCCCCACAAACGCCATCCTTTCAATCCTTTTTCCGCTGAGATAAGACAGACAAGGAACACTCAGAATAGTTACCATAATCCAGAATCTTAGAGTCCTGGGACTAATTTGGCTTAAAATAGCCATTCTTTACAGGGATAAAAATTCAGTGACACAGAAATTTTCCACTTTCCTTCTTTGGCACATGGCTAAACCAACACCCCAGTCTGGACTTTCACCAATTTGAGGTGCATTTGTGCTAATAAACAAATACATCTTGGGCATTTTAGATGTATTAATTCTTTGAAAATGTTTTTGTCATATCATTAGCTATGATCCTGGCATGGGAACAATGGGAGTATTATGGAAAGGACCAAGAAAGGTTTTCCTGGGAGTCATTCAATCTACATTATTGAGTAAATGCCATGTGACAGGCATGATGTTAAGCACTAGACAAAAAATTACAAAATAATATCTCTACCCCTGTTCAGGAGCCTAATGGGCCAGGCATTCACCATGAACTGGTGTGATGACTTGGGGGAGCATTAAAAAGAGGCTATTCCTGTCTTGGAACATTTTGATAACTTCAGGACATTTTATACAGATAACGTCGGGTTAAAACAAATATTAAGAGGCATCTAGGAGGGAAAGGATGGGGGTGGGAGTGGGAAGAAAATTATAGGAAAGGGGAGGGTTGTGATCTCAGAGCTGGAGATGGCTGTGTACACATGCGTCTGAGTGCTGTTTTTAAACATTGTCTGTCTGAAACTTTCCTCCGCCCTCCACTTCCCCTGCTCCAACTCACCCCTCTTCCTGAGTCATCCAGATTGCCATTTCTTACTAGGTAAAGAGACAAAGGAAAAGATGCAATTTGTGTAAAATCCTCACAAGCTGTTAGGATACATTTGTGCACTTCATCTGTACACACCACCCTGCAGTGGGTGGGGGTTGTATGTCAAGATGGGGAGACCGAGGTGCAGAGAGGTTGCGTGACTTCACATCACAGTTTGTAGAAGGCAGTGCCAAAACACAAACTTAAATTTTGAAGATTAGAACTAAGGGGGAGAGTATAGCTCAGTGATAGAGCACATGCTTAGCATGCATGAGGTCCTGGGTTCAATCCTGAGTATCTCCATCAAAAACAAAAAAAGAATTTAAAGATTATAATAACTAAAATGTGTGTGTGCTTTTTAAAAAAGTAAAAAAAAAAAAAAAAAAGGAGAGAAATGTGAAATAGAAAAAATAAATGTCTTCCCTTTTTTACCTTCCAAACAGTTTAGGAGTTTTATAATATAGATTTTTTTCCTTATGCATGAACATGTGTATTTACATACATGATATATGACTGTATATGTGAATGCAGAAATTTTTTACATAAATGGGCATTCTAACTATACTGTTCTGTAATTCACTTTTGTCACCTGACATCACTTCATAGCTATCCTTCCTTGTCAGAATCTATACATTTGCTTCATTTTTACTTGAAGATGTGTATTCAGTTTAATAAATTTATTATATCTTTTTTGTTGTTGTTGTTGGAGTACCCATTTTTAATTCTTTTTTTATTGAAGTATAGTTGATTTACAATGTTGTCTTAGTTTCTGGAGTACAGCACAGTGATTCAGATATATATATTCTTCTTCAGACTCTTCTCCATTATAGGTTATTACAAGATATATGCTATACAGTAGGACCTTGTTTCTCTATGTTATCTATGTTATATATAGTAGTGTGTATCTGTTAGTCTTAAACTGCTAATTTATCCTTCCCCCATCCCTTTCCCTTTGGTAACCATAAGTTTGTTTCCTATGCATCTGTTTCTGTTTTGTATGTAAGTTCATTTGTTTCATTTTTTTTTAGCTTCCACATATAAGTGATATCACACAATACTTGTCTTTCTCTGTCTGACTTATTTCACTTAGTATGATAATCTCTAGGTCCATCTATGTTGCTGCAAATGGCATTATTTCATTCTTTTTTATGGCTGAGTAGTAGTCCACATGTACCACATCTTCTTTATCCATTTATCTATTGACGAATGTTTAAGTCACTTCCATGTCTTGGCTATTGTAAATTGTGCTACTATGAACATTGGGGTGCATGTGTCTTTTTGAATTAGAGTTTTCTCTGGATGTATGCCCAGGAGTGGGATTGCTATGTCATAAAAACTAAATTTTTAGTTTTTTAAGGAACCTCCATACTGTTTTCCATAATGGCTGCACCAATTTACATTCCCATGAAGAATGTAGGAGGGTTCCTTTTTCTCCACACTCTGGATTTATTACATCTTATTTAAACATTTCCTTATTGATGAGATTGCCCCGGTTTTGTTTCATTCTGAAATTCAATATTAGTGTTTTCTAATTAAAGTATTTTCTGCTTGTGAGTTTTCAGATTTAAACCAGGTAGAATTCTAAGATAGAAACTGAAGGCTCTTTTCTCCCCCTCTCCATTCCAGTTCCCACTCCCTGGAGTTGTTCTTGTCACTTTTGTTACTTTTGTTTTTGTTCTTCTGGTGCATCATGTTACAACTGAATACTTAAGAGTTCTCAATTTCTCTGTTTTAGAACATCCTGTTGTCTTGCCTCAGTGATAGCTGGGAAGTTTAACATGCTTTTGGTATCTCTGCCTCCCTCTTTTAACTGTTAGCTGTATTACACTTATTGCAATTTTTAAGTTATTCAGGTTAATTGCATTTATACTTTTCTCTAAATACATCTTCTGTGTTAGAGGTTTCAAAAAATTTAAAGCAATAAAAATACATTCTGCTGATGTAAATACTATACACTGAAGTGCCAAGTCGTCTGCTAGCATCCACAGAGAAGGAGGTCTTGTCCTCTGTGACTTAACCAAGCTAGCAGCCCAAAGGAGAAGCATTGAGGTCCCATGGAGTCTGTTTCTATTTCTTTTCAGTTTCCTTCTAGCTCATCCTGGGCTGCCACTTTTCTTTGTAGATCATGTCCAAGCTAGCAGACCCAAGCCAAAGGGCTCCATATTCTCCAAGGCCTTGTAAGAAGCATGAAGAGCTGGGGGCTGGGGGAAGCAGAAGTTCATTGGGTCCCCACTGAGGAGATATGGAAGTCCTAAGAAGGCCACTGAACTGCCAGTGACCACGGGTTTTATCCTAGAGGCTTTGGTTCTATCCAGAGGCAGAGATGGGCTAAACCATCAACTTCAGCTCTGAAGTCGAAAGCATGACAACCATCAATGCCAAAGAGGACCAGACTGTATGCCAGGGATCTGGTTCTAGATGTAAAACAGGAATTCTCACTAGAAGCTGCATGTGCTGATCTGTGGCCTCCTTATTCCCAAGCCACAGGGTTACCCATTCCCCAGCCCCAAACACCCAGATACCGCTTTGGTGAGGAGCAGCAGAAGGGACTAGGAACATAATATAAAAGAACTGTTTCAACTAGAAGGGACCAATTCACTGAGATTTGTCTAGTTTACTTATTTCTTCCCCCATCATACCCAATGGGAAAGAGACCCAGGAGAATATTATTTCATGAGACAGAGACTGACCAGCTGTTCACTAAACTCGTCTCCCTTCCTCCTGGACTGTTTCCCGGCCTTCCATGCAGTGAGGTGTAACCACGTGCATGAGCTCTGACCCCAGAGATGTGGGTGGAAGTGATACACCCCACTTCCAGGCCTGGTCTGTGAAGCTCTCCCTTGCGTTTTTCTTGAGGCTCTGTTCCTTTTCACAGCGATCTTGGCCACCAAGTACTGAAAATCGTGGAGCTGCATATGGATGCCCTCTGGGTCCTTGGAGTGTTAAGACAACTGCCTGACAACCAGAAATAACTCTCTTGGGGCCTTGAGGTTGTGTTTCATTTACTATCGCTGCATAACGAACCACTCTGACACTTGAAGGATTAAAACGACACTTTATTATAACCTCTGTCAGCTTTGTGGGTTGACTTGGCTCAGTTGGATGGTTCTCACTTGGGGGTCTCGTATGGTTGAAGTCAGATGGAGACATCTTTCTTTTCATTCTTAACTCATTCACTGCCTAGATCCGCAACTGGCTCCTGGGAAATACGTTAAGCGTTCAGTTTCCCAGGCCCAGTGTGTGGGGACTCGGCTGGAAGAGTGTGGAGATTTGCATTTTAACCAGCTCGTTTCAGGTGCTTTATTCCTCTTATTAGTTCTTTCCAGCTCCGAAGTCCTACAGAATGGAGGTCAGTCTCTCGGCAGACCTAATAGGTTTTGCTTTCCCCAGCTCCGTATTTCATAACACACTTAGAAAAACCTTCCATTTTATGAATCACCAGGAATTCGAGAAGTCATGGAGTCCTTTCAGTCCTACCTCCAGAGTGGATAAAAGCGAAACTGCTTTATTCCAAGGAACATTGATCCTGTTTCAAAAGACCATGAGGGAGGAAGAGTGTCTCAGAGGAGACAGCTCAAACACCAGAAGTAGCTTCTGCGATGATGAGATTAATCGACTGATTGACCTACCATAACTTCAAACCCAGAATCCTAACCACAGAACAAGCCCCCCACACTCTTTGTCTTTTTCATTTTTATTTTATTTTATTTTTGACTGCTTTGATCTTGGTCATTCCTTCTCCAGGCTCTCAGCTCCCTGACTTAAAACCCTCAGCTCACGCTTTCTGCAACTCCTCCAGGCTCTCGTTAACAGCCATGCTACTTGCCTGGGATGTGGGTTTCCCACCCTGGCCATGCTACATTTTTACCCTCCTTGAAAACACCCCTAAAATCGCCCTTGCTCAAACAGCAGGCCGAAGGGGGAGGAACAGAAACTGAGGAGTGAGAACTCTGCTCAAGGTTCGGCTTTCCCACTTCCTGGCCGTATGACCAAATAAAGTCTAGTAACTGGTCTTCATTTTCCTTATCTGTAAAATGGGATTAGCATTCATCCGACTCTAGAGGGCTTGTGCTCCAGGAACACTGGCTTTCTTTCAGTTCTTGGGAGGAACAATGCCCCCTCCTACCACAGGACTTTTGCAAAATCTGTTCCCTCCCCTGACACATGGTGTGCCTCTCACCCCTCGCCCTGGTAAATGCCAGCCCTTTCTTCACATATCACTTCAGTGGTCATGTCCTCAGGTCAGACCTCCCTCTCCCACCACCATTACCTCACCTTTGGGGCACTGGTCACAGTTCTAAGTTCATATTGATTTGTGAGACTCTTTAATTAACATCAATCTCATGTAATAGATTGTACACTCCCTGAGAACAGACACATTTGTTTCCTCTCGCCATTTTATCTCCAACACCCAAAACTCAGTAAAGATTTCTGGAATAAATGAATGAATGAATATGAGTGAATGAATCATAGTTGTGAAAATGAAGGAGACCATGCACATCAATCATTTACTCTTTTGTTATTATTAATAATATTATCTTGTCCAAAGCGGGTTTTATAATAATAACACCAGTGATCAGGAGCAGAAGGACTGCGTGAGGTAAGGGCTATGCAAGTTGTTTGTAAATTAATTATAGAGCAGCAGACAAATACTAGGTTTTTATAAGCATTGGTATCCCTTGGTGCCCTCTCTTGGGAACACCTCAGCAGTCCCCGGCACAGCTGTCTAATGCATGTGTACGCAGACACAGCTGTGCTTCTGCAAACTGATACAGACCTGGTTTGCCTAGTAGGTAATTGTCCCCATAAACAAACCACAAGAGAAACAGCAATGGCACCATTAGGGGAAGGAGTGATGCGTCTTAAGGAAATAGCTCTCTTGAAGCTCATGATCACAGAGCAAGCTTTGTCACAGGGAGGTGAGCAAGGGTAGAGGGGGTGGAGGCTGTGCGGGACTGGGGAACTGAGCTGTCTACTGTCCTGCTGGCAGCAGGGGCATTTGGGAGCCCAAGTACTGTGCCCAACAGGGCGCAGCAAGCTCATGAGAAAGGCTTAGGTGATCATCATGCTGGTGTGTGATCTGTCGGCTGCAGCGTGGACAGAGTGAAGCATGGCCCCATCACCCAGCTCCCAGTGTTCCCATCAGCCAGAGCAGGACTCTCACCAGTGGTTGAAGCCACAGGAACTTCAAGGGGAGGGGGCACAGCA
This sequence comes from Vicugna pacos, assembly GCF_048564905.1. Classification (NCBI taxonomy): domain Eukaryota; kingdom Metazoa; phylum Chordata; class Mammalia; order Artiodactyla; family Camelidae; genus Vicugna; species Vicugna pacos. Next base: position 41,929,676 of record NC_132991.1, on the reverse strand, counting down.
GATTGGAGATGGCCTCAAGCTCTTTGACAGTCCTGCCACTGAGAGGTGGAGTGTACATCCCCTCCCCTGAGCCTGGGCAGACTCTGTGACTGCTTTGGCTGATGGAATTTGCCAGAAGTGACGCCGTGCCAGCTTCTGAGCCCAGGCCTTGTGAGACTAGCAGCTTGTAAATCCTGTCTCTTGGAACACTCTCCCTGAGGAAGCCAGATGCCATGTGGGAGATCCACCTACTCTGAAAGCTTTGTGCATGCGAAGCCCCAGCTACCCGGCTCTCGCTAGGCCCTCAACGGGGGTTGGTGGGGAGGGAAAGAGAGAGAAAGGCCAAGGAGCACTGAGGCACCACACCATGAAGAAACTCTGGCTGTTTGAAACCACTGCATTTTGAGGAAGTTGATCACACAGCAGTAGATGGTTGAAAAGGAACCTACTGGCAAGAGACAGACAGGGACTCCAAGCCCCATCAGGGCAGGCGAGGTTCAGGGAAGAGCTGTAGTCCTAGAGGGAGACTGGGCTACTGGGGAACTCATCGGGCTGAGTCCTAAGGAGGAGGAGGTTAGGGAGTTACTCAAGGCTACCTGGCACTCAGCATGTCCCAAGACATCGGGCACAACTCACACCAGCCCACAGGTGGTGGGCTGAAGCCAGTTGCCTCATATCCTGGCCATGGGGGTGACTAGGTGAGAAACTATCAGAGGCTGCGCTGAAGGAGGACCAGTCAGGATGCAAGGAGGAGAGAGAGACAGAGAGTGACAGACAGAAAAAGCAGAGGGACTGTATAAAAATAAGATGAAAACAATGCAACAGTTGTGAATTCCAGTAAGTTTGTGAGTTATAGTAAGTTTATTAAAACGAAGCTTCATCTTTATACGTCTTGAGATCTTCGGAAGACTTGGAGCGCCTGTATCTAACTGCTGCCGCTGCTTCTCTGGCTTTTCCTTTCAATTACAGGTTTATTGAAGGCAACAACTGTTTCTCCTATCATTTTTTTCCCCCTCAAAATGTAGAGTACATATGTTACAGGGGTTAATGTGATTTTTGTTACCAAAACCCAACTTTCTTGCAGCTTCTTTGAGTAGCCCCCTGCTTCTGGAAACCATAGGCGAGAGACATAAAACAGAGAATTGCAGACTACTGAGCTCCCAAGGGAGGCGGAATTCCCGGGACAGAGTTGTTTATATGAAGAGTAGGCAGGAAGAAAGGCTAGTTTAGTTCACAGTATTAAACAGAATTAAGACAAAAACAAAAGAAGTTTTGTATAGCCTGGATTCTTTTTGCTTACTAACCTACTGCAGCCATTTTCATTAATTTTTTTAATTACAGCAAGAGACAAGTTCAATGACATTTTCAGATAATGCAAAATTATCTAATCCAAGAGTCCAGCTCCAGTATATGCCAGTTCTGAGGGGAGTTTTTTTTTTTTTTTTTTTTATTGCTTTTGTGACCAACCCAGCTGAATGTACTGAAAGGACCTTGCCAAATTTAAACTACTAGAATGCCTTAGAAAAAGAGATGAAAGCATGCATTTCCCATCAAGTAGGGACTTGCCCCTTCTGTCTGACATAAAGGCTCTGCAGAGGCAGAGGTGATTCTCCTGCATTCTCATATGAATGTGCCTTTTCCAGCAAGCACTATTGCCTGGTGGTTTCCAGTGATCAAATCTTACTGTGTTCACGGGGCTAGAAAATTCCCAAGGTCAGGTTCTATACATTGACTCTTAAAATGTTCATCACATCATCCAGGAGAATAATAGACACTATGAAAACTTTATGAATATGGTTGAATTCACTTAATTTCAAGGAACTCTTATAAATTATGAGTAATTATTATGTAACTATACTTTTAAGATTATAGAATATTTACCTTATCATAGTAGTTATGTGCTTTTAAAGAGTAATTGTTCTCTCAGTTATTTTGAGCCCTAAATTTGCATGTTACAGGGATTAATACTTCTTGTCTTGAACAACGTTAATAATCTGTCTTGCTGGCTGAAAGTACTGAGATCATTGGGGTTTATAAAACCGCAGTAAAAATCTGTGTTTACCTCCTCCACCCAAACAGATAAACAGGCAACAAGAAGGTACATTTAAATGTAAGTAAGGGTCACACCAGATCAGCTAGCTCTCCTTGGTAGCAACTGCATGAATTCTTAAAATTCCATGTTCTATAAATACAGTAAAAAGGAGGGCTAAAAGAATCCCAGAAAATAGTCTTTGGAATTAACTTTCTAGCTCGCTAACAACAAACATACTCATATTAGAAATTAAGTTTCTCTCCTTATCTGCCAACATTATATCCTTAAAGTAAAAAATGTCACTGAAAAGAATTTAAGAAAGAAATAGACTAGGGACCAAGGTTAGGGGTGCATCTGGAAAGTCTTCAAAACCTTTAATTTTCACTCAACTAAAGCAGTAGATCCTGCAGCTCAGTAAAGGAGAGGTCACTGACATTTCTGCATCTTAAATAGTAGTGTCATTGCTCCTGTGATCTCTTGCTATACAGAAAGCCACCCCAAAACTTAGTGGTATAAGCCACTTTATTGAGTCCCTGGATTCTGCAGACCAAGAACTCACAGAGGGCCCAGCAGGGATGACCTGTCTCTCATCACAGTGTCTGGGGCCTCAGCTGGGACGATTTCAATAAGCAGGAGCTCGAATCACCTGCAGGCTTCTTCAGGCTCATGTCTGGAATGTGGCCCATGATGAACTGAAGGCTGGGCTCAGTTGAGGCTGTCACACAGAGCTCTACCCAGGGCTCTTGTCATGGCTTGGGCTTCCTCCTAGCATGGCAGCCTCAGGATGAACAGAATTCTTACATGGCCCCTCAGGGCTCAAAGAACATGTGACCAGAGAACAGGAGAAGCTGCATGGCTTTTATGATCTAGCCTCAGATGTCACATAGTGAAATTCTGCTGTACACTTGGTCTGAGCAATCTCAAGCCCACCTAAGACTCAAGGAGTGGGAACATACACCTCATCTCTTCTTTTTTTGTTTTGGTTTGTTTTGTTTTCTGCCTTTCTGGTTTCATCAGACCCCAGAGTCATTCTCCCTACATCATTATTTGGAGTGACTGGAGAGTCACATATATTTGATCCTCTAATTCTCAGTTCCTCAAGATACTCAAAGAAATAAATCTGCATTGTACTTGACTTATGTGATGTACAGGTTCAGGCTGGGGAGGAATAACCTCTATGGTCTCCAGGTTTAAATCATCAGAGAGCAGCTGAGCTGGTATCTCCATTCTGGTCCTAATGCAGATCGTAGTTCACATTTGTTACCTTGCTTCTGTGTCTCCAACCCCCATCATCCTCATCTATATTCTGTTCTGTTTCCTGCTGGACTGTTTCCTGCCTCACATTAATTAATACTCATTGGAGAGAGCTTTCAGGCAGTCAATAACTGTACAAAGTTCAAGTCGTAAAATTCAGGCATTCTGCTGCAGCTACGAAAAGTGCATCGTTTGTGTTCACGTCACTCTGTTTCTGCTTCGTGTAGTTATTACAGAGAACGTGCAATGCAAGATTTGCAGGCGGGGCTGACTCGCCCACGTGGCTGCCTTCAAACGGGGAGCAGAGCCCTGGATGAAGGCTTCTACTCAGATTTCTTATAGTCAGAGACGTTGGGGACTTCTGGGCCATAGGCAGAAAAAAGAAGCTTCTGGTCTAAGTGGTACCTGGAAACTCTCATTAAGCAAACCCCTCACTCATGTAAAACTTTACTGCAAAGGAGCTATTTTTCCTAGAGCTGAGATGGAGATGGGGTTCTTCCAAGGCCTCTTTTGGAATTCCCTGCGCTGGATGTTTAGGTGCAGATTCCTGAGTCCCACCCAGACCATTTGAGTTTTGTTTGTGTGTGTGTGTGCATGTGCGTGAAGTACATGTGTGTATATGTACACACACATATAGACACGTACACACATATATAACATAGAATTTGCCATTTAAAAAATATCAGGTGTACAGTTCAGTGGCATTAAATGTATTCATACTGATGTGCAACCAACACCACAACTCATCTTCAGAAATTTTTCATCATCTCAAACTAAAATTCATGCCCATTAAAAAATAACTCCCCTTCTCTTCATTCCTCAGCCCTTTGTAACCACTATTCTACTTTCTGTCTCCATGGGTTTGACTATTCTGGGCACCTCACATAAGTGAAATCGTACAATACTTGTTCTTTTGTGTCCGGCTTATTTCACTTAGCATAAAGTTTTCAAGTTTCACCCATGTTGCAGCACGTGTCCAAATGTCCTTCCTTTTTAAGGCTGAATAACGTTCCACTACACACACGCGCGTGCACGCACACACGTACTACATTTTGATTATCCGTTCATCCATCAATAGACATTTGGATTATTTCTGTCTTTTAGCTATTGTGGATAAGCTGCTGTGAACATTGGTGTACAAATATCGTTACAGTCCTCTTCAGTTGTTTAAAGGATACATAAGAATGCATTTGCATTTTTAATGGACTTCTCTAGTGAGCCTCTTGCCCTAAATTTTGATAGCCACTAGCTTAGAGGCTTTCCTCGTGAATTGTTTTGTCAAATCTTGTGCAAATGTATCTTGAAATTTAGTTTAAAGGAGGATCAGTGGGTGAGTTTTTGCACCGTCTCTTTTCTTTTGCTATTCCCTCTTCCTCATCCATGTTAAGGTCCTAAAACCTTGGGTCTCGCCTACTGTGAGAATCTCCTGTAATAAGTCTGTTCCTTTTCCAAGTTATTCTCAGCACAGTGGTCGGAGTACCCTTCCTAAAACACCTCCCTCGTTTTTCAAATCCATCTTCACTTCTTCCAAAACCTTACAGCCATTCATCATGGTCTCCATCCATCTTTTCAGCCTTATCTTCACCTAGAAATACTACCTTCTTGCTTAGGGGTTTTCTGAGTGTGCTCTCTGGACCACCAGCCTCAGTATCACCGGGAAACTTGTCGAGACGGAAATTCTCAGCTGGCCTCAGAGCTCTTCAGTGAGGAACAGGGTAGGGTGTGGAGCCGAGCACTCTGTGGTCTGACAAGCTCTCCAAGGTGTTTCCGAGTACGAGACCCACTGCTGTCACCAAGCAACTTGTGATGGTCTTCCCAAAACACATCTCCTCTGCCAGCTGTGAACCTGCCTTCCCTCTCTCCCACCTGGCAGAGATTTCCCTCTCTTTCTGCCCGTTCAAACCCTGTGTGGCCTCCCAGCGCCAGCCGTCTTCACAGAGCCTCCACTGAATGCCCTGTGGGAAATCCCTCTCCCAGCCCTGCACTGGGATGGGCCCTTTCCTGCAAGCCATTTGCCAGTTCATCCTATAGTGGCTTGTATCATCTGTGTCTTGCACAAGGCAGGTAACGACTGCATTTTTATTGATTGCAGTATATCTGCTTTACTTCTCCTCGATTTAAAAGGAAGCTGAGGAATTTCTCAGACTATAGCCCCCATCTCTTCAGAACAGTTAGAGCGCCATTGGGTTGGCCCTGAATCATTGATGAGGAGAGCCAGACACTTGAGACTGAAATCCAACCATGACTTGCCGGCCCTGAACCAAAGGTGGGTAGTGTGCACTGGTGTGAATGTCGGTCACGTGACACCCTGAGGAACATTTCTTTCTGGAAGTGAGGGCGTCTCAGCTGTAGCAACAGATGGGGAGTGGGGGTGGGGAAGCAGAGCCGCCTGCAGCCACTAGATGGAAAGGGCTGCAGCGAAGCACAGGTGCAAGGCTTTTGTTCGTCAGCCCAGCTCCCTGCGGGTTTATGGAGATGTCTGAGAGCATTTCCCCTTTTTTTCAAGCTTTATGGCCCCCATAATCTAAAGGGTGCATTAGCCTCCCTGCAATTACTCAAAAAGGAATTAATAGTGAATTTTGTGTAGAAAATCTAAGAGAGTGTGCCAGGTTCAATTAAATCTTCTACAAAGACTGTGAGAGGCAACGGTGGGAAGGCGAGATTTAATTTTCCCCCAGATGCTGGAGAGTCTGTGTTGTCCATGGGGAATGCTGTAATGTGTTCATAATGGGAGTGTCTCTCTTTTTGTTCAAGCGCTGCCTAATTCACTAGAAAATGTAGAGGGAAATGCTTTTCTACACACAACTTGATAAGAGGATTCATTAGAAATACTGCGGTAGAATTAATAAAATGCTGAATGATTTTTCCATCATTTTTCTTCCTAATACTTGGTTAATGAGGATGAAAAGCAATTATTTTTATAATACATTTTCATGTAATTGGCAGCTAAGTGTACTCAATAGAGAATAATGAATGTACTAGTTTGCAATGAATTCTTTAAAAGGAAAGAATAGAATTGGGAAGATTCTGAAAAATGTTACCCTTTGGGCTACAGACACAGATTCCCCATCATCAATCATTACCTATAATTTACAATATTTCAGATACGGAAGGTGATGTTATTATTTCTGTAAAATGGCATAATTCTTTGAGAGTTCTACATTTGGAGCGAGCTCATAGCATTGCCTCAAATTTGCAAGCTGCATACAAGTGACAGGAAAAACATGTTTGTTTTTTGAAGTTGGCTGTTTTTAGCTATAAAGGCTAAATGGAAAAAGCAATCTCATTTAAAATGATGCTGCAATTTCTTGATATATGAAAGGAAGCTGTTTCCATTGAATGAAATTCAAAAACTACTCACTGCCTGTGGTGGGGCGGGGAGCTGCTCAGTCTAAGAATGGTTTTGAAAGCGTCTGCCCAAGAAGCTCACGAGAGGAATGATTTCCCGATGTTTACAGATTGTAGTCACAACAGCCAATAACCATTTAGAGCCTAGATTGTAGCAAACTATTCCGGTGTATGTCTCTAAAGATTCAGTAATTTCTGGGTCCTAGGAAAAGATCTCAAATACACACGAGAATCTTTGGAGCACCCGCTAGTTTCTATTTATCTTTTTAATGTAACCATTTTCACTATCACATGTCACTACTGCACAGGTAGCTCTAGGGCTCTCCTTCACCCCGCCCCTTCCCTTGAAGTTCTTTCTGCTGCTGCTGGAAAGCGGTCTCCTTGGGGAGCTGTCGGAGTCAAGGCCCTGTTGCGGGTTCCACAAAGGCATGTGCATAGGCTTTCTTTGTAAGTGATGGCAGAACAGAGCTGGCATGTAGCTTCTATTCCTCCTAAAGGGGGAAACATTTTGCTGTTGGTGAGAAAGGCTGGGATTGCTAGGTTGTCCAGACTTGGGGGTGGGGTGGCAGGTCTCTTTTTATTCATTTTTTCCACGCAGTTTTCCTAAGAGAATTTAAGTTTGGTAGGTTAGTAAATTAATTCCAATCTTGTTTCTTCAGTTGCTTCCTTCTTCATATTGAAGAAATGCATTTGGATTTCTTTTTCTCCCCCAGGCTTGTTTTCATACATGTCTCTTGTCTTCTCTTCTCCTGAGGCATGGCCATTTCCAATGACAAATAGTCTTTAATAACTCCTCAGTCCACCATCAGATAGGAGATCCCTGAAAGAATGTCACCAGGCCAGGTGTCAACTTGAGGGGAAATTACTTGGCTGCAATCAGCAGCTTGAGAATCAAAATTTCAATTGGCAAAGCGAAACTTGACAGTGACATTGTGAAGTTGTGTTTTCCTAATGACTGTATTCATGATTTATTTGGTTCTGCCAAGCTTGCATTCATAATGCCGTGCTGTATTTACGCAGATGGGCTTTTCATAGCAATGTGCTAATTTCTTTCCTTCATAAAAAAAAGCACCTGGTCCCTCCTGTCTGTCTCCACCTCTCCAAAACAGTCACTATCATCTGATGCAGACCTGGTTTGTTTTGCATTATGTGTGGCCCCCATCTCCACACTCTATTCCATCCCACATACGCTCATCAAATTAAGCTTCCAAAACTGAAGCCCTGTCATATCACTTTCCTTGCTTGGAAACCTTCCGCTTTTCTCTCTTGCCTGTTGAATTTTATTGGTATCCAAGGTTCTGCATACCAGAGCTTTAGCCAACATTTCAGATCCTATTTCCCACTCTCTTCCCTGCAAGCTTCCATGACCTTCAGCCAAAGGGAAACACACCGCAGCTTCCCATGTCCACATCTTGGTTTATGCTGCCTACACCAGGGATCGGCACACTGTGCCCTGGGGGGTTGGGCCTGCAGCCTGTTTTCGTACAGCCCATAAGCTAAGAATGGCTTTTACATGTTTCAAAGGTAGAGGAGGAGGAGGGTAGGAGTATACAACAGAGACAGGATTTGACCTGCAAACCTTAACTTATTTATTATCTGGCCTTTACTGAGCAAGTGAGCCAACCCCTGGCCAGAGATCACCCTTCCCTCTCCTACTGCTGCCATTAAGATCACAGTGATCACTGTAGATCTGTGCTGAATACAGCCTCACACACCCCTTCCTGCCCAACCGCCCAAATGTCTCCTTTCTTCAAACCAGCGTAGGGCCTTTTGGGGCTTTCAGAGCTCTTACTTCTCTCTCTTATACGGTAATTATACGTGTAAGTTTTTATTAAGCTGAAAGCAACTTGAGGATAGGAATGATTTCTTAATTTTTTTTTTCCAAAAAAATTCCTTCCAGTATTCCAGCATCTGGTAAAATGAGCTATAGGTCAAACAGGCTTAGTAAATATTTGTAATTGAATTCAATTAGGGTCAAGTAAATACGAGCCATTTCCTGGGTTCTTAAAAATGAAGAAGTTTCCTCTTTACCTGGGCCTCAGGTTATGCTGCTCCATTGAACAGTATTCAGTGGAGCAGGGGCCCCAGGACACCATGTAAGGGTGAGCCTGGAACTGAGTGAATCCACGGGAGCTGCATGGAAGTCTCCCTGGCCAGGGGGAGAACACATGTGAGTTTACTCCTAAAGATGTCACTTCCCAGTGCTGTCATGTTTATGGTGTTTACCTATTTAACAGTGAGGTCAGTAGTTGATTTCAGCCATTCTTTATATGAATTTTTCTGTTGGAATCTGAGAGTTTACACTCTGGGTCTGTGAGGATCAAAGGTTTCCCCAGCCAGGTGCTCTCTCAGGCCCTCTCTCTAAAACTACCGCAAACATTTGGGAGAAGTTCAGCCATAATTCAATGATATGCAAAGGCAAAATATGGAAGTGGGCATGTGGGATAACATGACCGATAAGTTGTTGAAGAGGCATGAGTGAGGTTGATCTTCCAAGCCAGGATAAATCTCGTCCTTCATTGGGTTTTGTGCAGGTCAGTCATTTTTGCTTGACCATGAGTTAAGCATAGGAAGCATCCTTTAGACAGAAAGCAAAACTAGTGGGTGATCCAAGGAGGGACATGGACTTTGGAATAGGAAAAAAAGAGCTGGTGTGTTTCACACGGGTTTCAATTAAGGCAACAGGTCATCAAGGTGAAGATCTCATTTGTGACAAATCCAGCAAGGATCGACAAACACTCCCGCACACTCTGAACTAAGAGGTGAAGTCCAGAGATGTATATTAGGATAACTCATGTCATATACCCAGAAGGAGAGTATGTATCATAGTTGAGGAAGTTGAGGAAGGAAATAAAGTGAAGCCAGACATGGAGTGCTTAACTTCAGGTCTAAGGAGTGAGGCAAGGCCATCATTAGCTAATAAGTCACCACTCAGAAGTCAGAAGACTGGACACGGCTCCAGAGTCAGACGGAGAGGCAGGGCACGGGTTGTGGATGGGGATGGGGATGGGGGCTATGCCTGGTGTGAGGGTTTCAAACACGTGGTAGTGGCAACATGGGAAAGAATTTTCAGATCAAGAACATTAGATGATCACTCTTCTAGTGAGATTGCATCCAAATACCAATGACATTTACACAATACCACTGTCACACCTAAAAGAAAAAAGAAGAAAGTATTACCTGGTACCCAGTCCATTCTCTAGTTTTCTCCATTGCTTTCAAAATAATAAAATGAACATTCTTTACACATTTCTGATGGTGACATGTTTTCAAAGATGGTGCTGGAGCCTAATGTGTATTGATTTTATGTTCCATCTGTGAGGGTTGTAAATAAATATTTCCCGAATCCCATGGTGACAGAAGCAATAGCAGGGTGTCATATTGGAGCCTCCAGCAGGGTCAGGAGCTGGCCTGAGGGGGTGTTAAGGGAAACACAAGAGAGAAGCAGGGCCCGAACTACATACACCAGGGTGAGCAGGTGCCTACTGAGGGACACTTTCAGAGAGAAAACTCCTCTTCTAAACTTCCTCCAAAAACTCCTTCTCCACCTCCCTGTAGTTAACCCCTCCATATGGCCTGGGGGAGCCGCCGAGGGCCAGAAGTAGGATGCTCTTGCGGGCGCTTCCCTGCCTGGTTCTTTTCTCACCAGGTGATCTGCCATCCTGCCCTCCCTGTTCCAAGTCGCACACTATCGCTTTGGCTCCTTGGCTCACTCTTCACTCCTCTTCATTTTGCTTTGACATTCTGACTCCTCCCGGTGCTGCGTTATATAGTTCCATTTCCTCGGACCAAATTTCAGGTACCCCTGCATTTGGGATCTCCACCCCTGGCTTCACTGTGTTTGTCCTCTATCTCCCAAACCTGATAGGAAAGAGGCTGCACTCCCTGCTTCCTCCTTCCACAGCCCAGCCAACATCTTGACTGCAGCTCATGAGAAACCTTGAGCTAGAACCACCACACTGAGCCATTCCTGAATCCTGTTCCCCACAAACTGTGAGATAATATGTGTCTGTGTTCTAAGCTGCTAACTACAAGGTACTGTTGCTACAGAGTGATAACTAAGTTCCTCATTTCTTCCTACATTTATGCATTTGATTCAACAAATACTTACTGCGCTCTGTTGGCTCAGTTGCAAGGCAAGTCTGTGAGAGGATACACAGCACATCCCTCACGGACAGAAGGAAGTAGCCGCATTCTACACTTACAGCCGCACGCGGGCAGCTCCCAGCCTTAGGTGCAGAAGAGCCCCATTTCCACAGAAGATGCCTTTAAGGTGCCCCTATCAGACAAAGGGGGAGGACCCCATTTTTTGAAATATTTTAGGGACGGAGATTCTGTTAATTCTGCAGAGCTGTTTTTGTGTCTCACTGCTTCATTTCGGAAGCTCATTTCCTCCCTCCAGCACAGTTCTTGCTATGCTTTGAGTCCCTTTACTGCTATCACTTCTTCGGTGAACACAGGGAACACACTCAGGATAACAAGCCCCCCACTGGCTCCCAATTACCTGTGTCAGCATCCACGTCGTTAATATTTAAAGGGCACAGATCCCACAGTGCTAAGTACAACAGAAATAAATAATGTATATCTGTGTGTTTTTCGCGAGCTTGTCCCTGGCCATATTGTGTGGATGAGAGATTTAATAAATCCCTATTTGAGCTCAGAGACCAACCCAGTGCTGCAGTGTTATTACCTTTTGGTACAAGTCTACTTCTTTCAGCATGTAATTCTTTTTAATGCTCAGACCCACGGGAGGAAACTTCTAAGGCCTCAGCCTGAATTTCCTGGCATTTGATTACTACACACCCCCGCTGGTTCAGTGCAGATGCACCCTCTGATGTATGACTTTCTTCTTCAATCCCAGACATTTTAAATTAAGTATGATTTTCCATGATACTTCTGTAGACTATACAGCAGCTTTGAACTCTTGAATAAATTATTATTATAGTCACAGCACATCTCCCAGGCCACTAAATTAGATAGCGGGAAAAATATATTCTTTAAATCAACTGTAATTTTTCACTCCTGTAAAAAATAATTTGTTGGTCAAATGAGTAAAGAAATTTGAATTGTAATTCTATTCAAACAGGCTCCTCCAGAGCCAGCTTTTACACCATGTTTACTTAAGACTCAGGTAGGCCAATTGTTTATTAAAAGATCTACTGACTACAGGTTGCGTAAATTAGACTCCTTAAATATAGATCTCTTTTCCGAGTAAAATTTCTTAGCCTTTTTGTCACAGAAGCAAAAGTGAGTCATTTTTCTTTGTAGATTCACTTTTCAGCTACCCCCTAAATGTATGATGTTTGAACATTGGAATGATTCCTGAGTGGTCAGACGTTTTTTAAAAAATAATTTTAGAGACTGGGGGCCCAGTGAATGAGAGAGAAGATAAATGGGTCTTTGGCAACTAACTTTAGCCCTTGGAGCAGAGGGTACAATTGTCCAATATGAACACGCTTCTAAAAATAACCATGGGCAAACCGTGGCCTTGTGGTTAATTAAAATACCTCCTCCTGAAGACAATCGAGCTTCATATATATTTCACTTTCTGGGTGGGGCAGAAACCCGAGTCTGTTAGATGAGACTATTAACCAAACTCAGTCCTGTTTTAGTTGAAGGCAAGTTGTCAAAGAGATAGTAAGCCCAAAGAAATGACATAAGTTCACATTTATTTTTAATTTTCAATTTCTGTACACAGTGGAGTCTTATTCTTAAGAGGCAAAAAAGCACATTTCATAAATGAATCAATTCATAGAACAGCTTTGTGAGACAGGTTATGTTGACAGAGAGATGAGTTGTGGGGGTGAAGAATGTCTCTCTGCACTTGAAATGCAGTGTGTGTTAATTTTGGAGAGAAATTATTTATGTTACCACTGCAAATGTTTAACTTATAAAAGCCATGCTGTGGAAGAGGGAAAGGCTGATGGGTAAGGCTTATCCAGCAAAAATACCTGGTTCTAACATTTATAATAATCTCTTGTTTTGATAAAAGAACAAATATGTATTTTCAGCATGTGTGTGTATGTGTTTAAATACCAGATGAATTATTTGGCTTTGTTTGAAGAGGAGTTTAAACTCAGAGTGAAGAAAAAAATTCTCTCTGGAAATGAATTTTGATTAAGTTCTTTCGTAAAGAGTGATTAAGGCAAATACTCTGTCCAGTGTATTAGCTGTTAGCCATGCGTGCTATTTGAATTTATTTAAAATTAAATAAAATTAAAATTGCAGTTTCTCAGTTGCATGTACCACATGTCAGGAGCTCAATGGACACACGTGCTTACGGGCTGCCATATGAAACAGCCCAGATATAGAACATTTGCATCATCACAGAAAGTCCTATAACAGCAATGCTCTATATCCTACCTGGAGAATAGACAAAAATAGGTCCCATCTCAAACTGTTACCTAAATTCAGTACCTAAGAGAAGCTGTAGATAGTTCACTGGAAACAATAGACATTTTAACCCACTGAAAATTTACCTTCTGTTTCAAATTGTGTTGTTGGTAGTAGTGGTGGTTATTTATTTGTTGTCTTAGCAAGATAGCTGCTGGAGATTCCCCTGGATTATCTTGGGCAGGATGACTGATCAGGGAAGCAGAGAAAGTATTTCCCATTAAAAATAACTTGGGCCCAGGGGAGGGTATAGCTCAAGTGGTAGAGTGTGGACTTAGCAAGCACCAGGTCCTGGGTTCAATCCCCAGAACCTCCACTAAAGAAGTAATTAAATAAACTTAATTACCTCCCCCCCAATGAAATAAAATAAAAATACATGACAATAGTGCCTTTTAAAAAAGATGCTCTTTTTAAAAATAAATAAATAACTTAGGCCCAACTCAGAGGCAATCGAACTCTGTTTTCTGATGAATGGTGTGGCATGAACACTGTGTCTCGAGAGTTGGGCGGGAAAGGAGGCTGACTAGTCCCTCCCTCCACCTCCCTGAATGTCTGAGACTGGAGAGAGGGACACTAGCTGCATGTCCTCTGATGGGCTGACCCTCTAATCAGCTCAAGCACAGCACCTCTGGGCAGAAGCACTTAGCTGTAAGGGCCCTTAGGTGGTCTCCTGAGCCCAGCGAAGGAACCCTGGATCAAGCAGAGCTGCCCACAGAGGGGGCCTCCTTGGAAGCTTAGGATGACCTGGGGAGAAGTTGGTTGAGGGTGACTTCCCTGCAGCTCTTGAACGTATGCAGCAGCAAGGAGCAATGACCACAAGGCAACAGCAGATCTTAAGACACAAAGTTCATCCCCAGATAGAAGTGAAAGTAGATGCACCTCTTTGTTAGTCAAAAAGCCACCACCATTTTTGGATGAGCAAAGGGACTGAGGAAATCCCAAGGGTGTATTGTAGGCTTTCCTTCCCACCTGGCGTGGAGGGGTTTAAGCAATTTTAATTGAACTTGGGAAAATGAAAATAGACTTGATATAACTTGCACCTCGTGTGGTAGAGTAGTTGATACTTATCTCGTGAAGACATTGGCAACTGTAGGCTAACAGCTCACCCCTGAGCAGTTGTATAAATATCCCACATTTAGAAATAATTCAATTGGCAAGGGATCCAAATAACTGGTAAATTAGCAGATGGGACATGCCCACCTGCTGAGAAGACTTAATTGAGGGATTGAAACAGTAAAGTTAATTTTAAAACACTTTTTGAGTAAATAATAAAAATAAAGATAGACAAATTCTGGTAAGTTATAATTTTTATTAACAATTTTAAACCCATAATATCTCAATGAATAGCATATTTACAAATATTAATTTGTTGTTTTTTAAGTTCTAAATGAAGTTGTTCATTTGTTAGTTCATTAGACAAGTTTGATCTGCGTTGCAAATAATTGGTTTCTGTACATGATTCTGTACATAACAGATTTGCATATTTGTTAAAATTCATGGCAAAAATTGTCCTGTTTTCAGATAAATCAAACCAACTTCAAAATTGCAATGTGGATTTTTTATTGACTTAGATTTTGGAAAATACTTCTGCTAATTTAAAATATTCCCATAATTTTCATAAGATGACTTTTTAAATGATAGTGATCTGAAATATTTGACTCACTTTAATTCACATGCTTTTCTTAGAAATTTAGCTCCTTTATTTTATAACTATAAAATGTTCATTTTTGTACATAGATTATTAATGTCAAATTTGCAAATGCATCAGATTGGTATGAATATGCATAACAGCTCAGTGCTTTCTCACTCTTCCACTGCGTGCTCCAGTTCTCTGAAACCAGTTTATTAGCTGGAGCTATTAGATATTTCCCTGCCCAGGACCATATGAAAGTTTTTAATCCTTCAGTTCCCTTGTTTCCCAGAAGAAATGTTTATCAAAATATGTTTTCAGATAGGGTATCCTGAGCCTCACTCAGCCCCCCCCATCTCCAAATCAACTGCTCTCACTTTAAATCCTGGTTTCAGTTACAGGATATTTATGATAATAAAAGACAAAAAAGCTACAGTAATTCTCTGTGAACTTTCTTCTAAAAGTTTACAAAAGTAAGCATTATTGTCTTAGCCATAGCTACATACTCATATAACAATTTAATTTGTGTGCTGGTGAAAATGACTGGCAAGTAAGTTCAAGACTAAAACAAATATGGGGTGTGAAAAAAAACTTTCACATTTGAGCTGGCTAGTGGCCTGTACTGAATTACTAAGTGGGCAGACTAAGCAGGCTTGTGCATCAAAAAAATGAGTAAGAAATAGAAAAAAATATTTAAGTTCACCTTCAGTGAATTTATCCAGAATATTATAATCTGAAAATCCAAGAAAAAAACTATTTTAATTTCTCTTTGGTGTAAATTGTGCAAATTCCGGCTTAATATTGTTTTTCTTTTTAGCCATATGTGTTGGAAAAGGGGGAACATTTTTTTTTCAACGGTAGAAGCCCTAAAAGGTAGAGTTTTAATAGGTGCCATAGTATCCAGAGGAGATGTGTTTGTACCATCAAGTCATGCCATGTGGGTCAGGTAATGGTGCATTTCAGTTCAGGTATAATCAGTGTATGTCCTTAGCCATGCCAGCCAAGGACTCAGATGGGAGGAAATCCCCAAGGAAGTAGTCCTAACCACCCTACACATACCCCAGGGTTTCAGGCCCCTGTAGAGATGCTTATGTATTCCTGACAAATCCAGGTCTGTGTGTCTCCACTGTCACTAAAAGAATCCATAGATTTTTCCAACCTATCATAACTTGGCTCTTAGAAGATTTCACCCACCAAAGTGGCACTTCTTTCTGGTTGGTTGTGAACAAAACCCAGCGTGCACTAGGTGAGCCAGGGCCCCAGGAAATAGTCCTTCTTTTCTAAATAAGGTGTGAATATCACAAGATCACCCCTTTCACAACTGGAACCCCTACCTTCGCCAGGACCACCTTCTTTTCCCCTTCTCTTAGCCACTACTTTCTGTTTCAATCAGTAGACTCTCTACCAAATAAGATAAGCAATTCTCTTCTGGGGGCTTTTAACACACACAAAATTCAATCACTAAGATTTTATGTGCTGAAAGAAAGATCTGTCTCCTGCCAAGAGTTCAAAAAGCACAGCTACTTTCCAAGTCTCTCAACCTCTAACCCTGTAAGAAAAGATAAAATTTCTTTCAGTCAACCAACCCTGAATTTTGTTTTCATTTAAATACACACAAACAATATCTTTAATAAAACTATTGTGATGCTAACAAAAAACAAATAAACAAAAAAACAAAACAGCCTTTTCAATCCAAATAACATTGCTGATGTGAATGACTACTTCTGCCCAAAATCCTGGCCTCCGTTACAGGATATTTATGATGATACGAGTCTTATACGATGAACACAGGCAGCACTCCAGTTGACTTAATCTGGCAAGATCTTCTTTAGGTATGAGTATGAGTTTGGGCCTGAGCCAGCAATCAAAAGGGATTGCAAATTTAAATGATTACCTCATTTAGTGAAGTCTGCTTTTTGGCTAGGTCAGAGGCACCTTCTCCAAAATTTATCCAGAATACGTTTGAATCATTCTAGCTGTGTGACCTTGGAAAAATTATTTCGTCTCTCTGTAGCTCTGTTTCTTCATCTGTAGAGTGAATAAATTATAATATTTACCTCATAGGCTTATCAAGCAAGTTAACATCCATAAAGCACTTGGATTACCTGGCAGGTAATAAAATTTTTAGAAGTATATATTATTATTACTATTCCTATTAGATTGACAGAGAGAAGCTGGACAGACTTTACATTTACTCTGAACCCATGTAATTAGCTAATACAATTTCCCTTAGAGAATATTTTCAGATGTATTTTTCATACTTGTATATTCTCCAAATGACTGTCTCAAATCAAATATAAGCCCCTTCTGGAAACAGTTCTTTTAAGAAGGAAAATATTTTGCAAATGAATGACTTATCTTTCGAGGATATAAGTGGAGATAAAAATGGGAGGGACATACACTGAAAACTATTAACGTAAACTCCTAATTACTACGTGGATTGTAAAGTTTTGTTTTTCATTGACCTGCATAAAGGTAGCCACAGCTAAATACCTTGGTCATCTCTTACATTTATTTTTAAGGTTACTTTAATATCCCTTTGGTAATTTAGAAAATTATTTTAAATACTTTTTTAAGTGATAAGATACCTCTTGGAAAAAATATTTCTGATTTAAAAATTTACAGTCTTGAAACATAAGGCTTTTGCCATGACGGTGTAGTGGTACTGGACTAACTCTCCTATAGTAACATACTAGGTAACTGGGTGAAATATTTGAAACAACTATCTTTGGATATTGGACGATAGGCAGTACAAGACTATTATCCCTGAGAGAAGGAAAATGAGCAAAGTAAACCTACAATTACCCAGCTTGACTGCGTGAAAACACCTTTCAGGCCATGGGGCAGGAGGGAGAACTCAAGCACAGCACTATAGTCTCACTGAGCTAAGAAGACAGAGGGCTGAGGCAGCTAGAATTTGTGTTACAGAAAGCAAGAGAATGGGAGGTGCACAGAATAAGAGCTCCAGAAATCTTCATAGGGATCCCTTTGAGTCTTCGGCTAAATATTTATCTGCACATGGATAGGATGACACCCTGTGAGACCAGGCAAAAACAACTCCCGGAGAACTATAAATTGAAAACCCACTAGAGCATCCACAGAACGAGAAGGCATTCAAGTTCTGTGCTTGAGACAGAGTGGAGACACATCCTTGAACAACTGGGCATTTAGTAGAGGTTCCAGAAAGCCTCTGCTGAGACTAGAACTAATTTACCACCACAGTAGAACTTCTGCTGCACATGCCCACCAAAGCTTTACAATAGCTTCAAAAAGACTAAGGGAAGCTGCAGTAGATTAACTGCTCACAGGAACAAAACCCAACCTTCTTCCAAGAAAGATAACAAAATTCAGACACTTAGTAAGATGACATTGACAACAGAAGGCATACAAAAAAATTTACTAGAAGTGCAGGGCTCAGGAAAATATGACCTATACCCAGGAGGAAATCAGTCAATAGAAGCAGATCCGGAATTGACAGAAACAATAAAATTAACAGATAAGAACTGTAAATCAGCTTTAATGAATGTAATTAAAGATTAAGGGAAAATACGTATGTAATGAAGAAAGAAATGGACACTATAACAAAGAGCCAAGTCAGACTCCTAGAGCTGAAAATTGAAATTAAAAAATGCATTGGACTTAATATATCAGACACTGCCAAAAAAAGAATAAAAAGTATAAGAGAACTTGAAGAAAGTACAATGGAAACTATCAAAACTGAAGTAGAGATAGGAAAAGAGATTAAAAAATAAGCAAACAAATCTCAAATACTAATGTATTTTCTCAGTGAAAGAATCCAGACACAAAAGAAAAAAAGTTGTGTAATCCTATATACATGAAATGTCAAGATAAGGCAAATCATAGAGATGGAAGTAGATTAGTGATCGCTTAGGGCTAGGGGTGGAAATGGGAGCCACTATAAACAGGCACAAGATTCCTTTTGGGGGTTGGTTCTAAAATTAAATCGTGACAATTTTACACATCTCTGCAAATCTAAAAAATTGTATGATTAAATTATATAGGTAAAATGAGTGAATTTTATGGTATGTATATTTTAACTCAAGTTATTTTTAAAAAATCAATAACAAAGCATACATTGCCTAAGGAGCACCATCAAGTGGCCCAACATGTTTGATAAGAGTATCAAAAGGGAGAAATCAGAAAAAAATTTTAAATAAGTTACTGAAGTCTGATTGGCTTACATAAAAACATACATATTTAATATATACAACTTATTAAGTTTGGAGATAATTTACAGTCATAAAACCATCACCATAATCTAGGCCATAAACATATCCATCACATTTTACTGGATGAAATTTTCTAGGTTTAATTAAAAATATTAATCTAGAGAGCTAAACAGCTCAATATACTTCAAACAAGAAAACCAAGACAAAGGCACATCATAATCAGTTTTTTTTAAAAACTCAATTATTATAAAGAAAAAATTATAATTAGCTCAAGAAAAAAAGACATTACATACAGGGTTATTAAGTTAAGAATAAACTGACTTTTCATAAGAAACAATGCAAGCCAGAAAGCCATTTATAAAATGCCGAAAGGAGTTTTAATCGTCAAACTAGAAATCTATATCCAGCAAAAATATCATTCAAATGAAAACAAATATATATGTATATGCATGACTAGGACATTGTGCTATGCACCAGAAATTGACACATTGTAACTGACTGTACTTCAATTAAAAAAAAAAGAAAAAAAATTCAAAATGAAAGTAAAAAAAAATATATCTTCAGACAAACAAACCTAAAAGAATTTCTTATCAAGTTTGTACTACAAAAAGAAATGTTTAAAGAAGTTCTTCAGGCTAAAGAAAAAGAATACTAAATAAAAATTCAAATATGTAGAACATAATAAGAATGCCATAAATGGCTAATATGTGTGGCAACATAAAATACATTTTACCACTTTAAATTGTGTAAAAGATTATTGATTTTCTAAACCAAAAAGTGATAATTTCTGTAAGATTAATCACATTTTTAGGAATAAAATTTACAAGAAATCAATTAAGAAGAGAGTAAGACAGAGGAGGGGAAATGGTAAGTATGCTGTTATAAGTTGGGTTCTTATATTATGAGTGAAATGATATATTATGTGAAGACAGGCTGTGATAAGTTAAATATGTCTATGGTAAACCTTAGAGCAATCACTGAAAAAAAATAGAACATGGTGGTATAGGTGATTCAATAGAGAAGACTAAATTAAATTCTAAGACAATTCAACCTACAAAAGGCATAGAATGAAGAGGAAAAACAAGAAAATGAGAGACATGAAACAAACAGCAAGATGGTCATATTAAACCATCTTTAGTGTGTGCTGGAGTCGACTGATGCCACTTCATGAAAGTGAATGATGGATACCTTTCCCAACTCTCCGTCTAGTGATAGCATGTTGGTAATTTGAAACCAGCATTGATGGGAATATTTACACAATGGAAATCAAGAGATGTTGAAAGTTAGGGCATTTATTTAGGAAAGCCTATTTACCATCATACCACTGACCTCAATCATATAAAAAAAGTGCATGAAATGTAAAATAAACACATTAAAGGGTAGAGAATGGCATATTCATATAATATACTACACAACTATGATGCTATTTTAAAAAACACACTTAAAATGTAACAGAGATAGATTATAAGTATATTAAAAGTAAGATACTGTCCAACATTTCTCTGGAGATTCTAGCCAGGACAATTAGAAAAAGAAATAAAAGACATCCAGACTGAAAAAGGAGAAGTAAAGCTATCTCCACTCACAGAAGACATGATCTTGTATATAGAAAACCTAAGAAAGCCATGAAACACAATTAGAACTAATAAGTTTAGCGAGGTTGGAGGATACAAAATCAGTACACAAAATTTATTTCTATTGTTTATTTCTACACACTTGCAGTGAACAATCTAAAAACCATATTAAGAAAGCAATTCTGTTTATAATAGCATTAAATAGAATAAGAATACTTAGGAATATTTTAACAAAGGAAGCTAACATTTGCACATTGGAAACTACAAAATATTGTTAAAAGAAATTTAAAAAGACCTAAATAAGTGGAAAGGTAGCTCATGTTCATAGATCAGAAGACTTAATATTGTTAAGATTACAATACTTCACAACTTGATCTATAGAGTCAGTGCAATTCTTATCAAAATCCCAGTTGTCTTTTTTTTGCAGAAATTGACAAACATCCTGAAATTCATGCAGAAATGGAAGGATTTGGATTAGACAAAACTGTCTTTAAAAAGAACAAAGCTGGAGGACTCACATTTCTTGATATCAAAATTTATGACACAGTTAACAGTAATCAAGACAGTATGGTACTGGCATAAACATCGACAGATCAATGGACTAGAACTGGGAGTCCAGAAATGAAATTACATTTATAGTCAATTGATTTTGACAAGGATACCAAGATGACTTACTGGGGAAAAATAGTCTTTTCAACAAGATATGCTGGGTTAAATGGATATTCAGCTGTAAAACAATGAAGCTGGACTCCTAATTTATACTATACAAAAAAAAATTTAAAATGAATTATAAACTGATATTTTTCAGCCATAAAAAGGAATGAAGTGCTGATACATGTTACAAAATGAATGAACCTTGAAAACATGTGAAGTGATAAAACCAGTCACACTAGGCTGCATATTGTATGATACCATTCATATGAAATGTCTAGAATAGACAAATGTATAATGACAGAAAGTGAATTAGTGGTTGCCAAGGGCAAGTGGAAGGGGTGATTGCTGATGGATACAGGGTTTCTTTCGGGGAGGCAAAAATGTTCTGGTATTAAATAGTGGTACTAGTTGTATGACTCTGAATATATTAAAAACCACCTGTACACATTAACAGAGTTAATTTTACAGTATGTGAATTATAGCTCAATAAAGCTGTTCTTCAAAAAGAATGGAAAATATATTATGAAAACTTTAATCATAAGAAAGCCAAAGTAGCTATCCTAACATCAAAGTAAACTTCAGTATAAGAAATACTGCTAAAAATGTAGAATTATTATAAAGATTAAAGATCAAGTTTTCTAAAAGACATAACAACCCTAAATATGTATGTATTTCATAATTAAGTTAAATGACAGACCTGAAATGAGAAATAGACAAATTTAAATTATAATAGGTGATTTCAACTTTCCTCTCTCAGTAGCTGATAAACAAGGAGACAGAAAATCATTAAGAATAGAAATGACTTTACCACACCATCATGTTTACCCGATTGCTAATTATAGAACATACCACCTAACAAAACAAATACACATTATTTTGAAATGCATGTGGAACATTTATCAAGATAAGTCATATGCTGGAATATAGGACACATTCAATACATTTAAATGGATCAAAGTCACACAGAGTGTTTTTCGGTAACAATGGAATTAGAAATTAATTACTAATTAAAATATTAAAAATTTTCCAAATAGTTGGAAATGAAAAAAAATTCTAAATAATCATCAAAAAAAGTCATAAGGAAAATTAGAAAATATTTGAACCAAATGATAATGAAAACACAACATATCAAAATTTGTGGGATTAGCAGTAACTAGAGGGAAAGTTATAGCTTTAAATGCTTTTACAGAAAAAAAATTAAAAAGCTTTCTTTCAAACCCAAGATTCTACCTCAACAAGATACAAAATAATAGTAAATGAAGCCACTGTATAGCACAGGGAACTTCATTCAACATCTTGTAATAACCTTCAATGAAATAGAATATGAAAATGAACATATGTATGTATATGCATGACTGGGACATTGTGCTGTACACCAGAAATTGACACATTGTAACTGACTGTACTTCAATTAAAAAAAATTTTTTTAAGAAAAAAGAAAATGAAGGCAAAAATAGAGGGAGTAAGTAATAAAGAGGAAATCTGTGAAATATAAACAGGGCAAGCAGTAGAGAAAGTCAGTAAAATTAAAGGAGAGTTCTTTGAAAAGGAAGAGAGGATCACTGTATGCAGTTTATTAATAGTTATATAAGCAATAGATATGAGTTAAATTATACCATTAAAACTGACAAGAATAAAAGATTAAACAAGAGAAAAAGAAGATTAAAGATATATGCAGATAAATAGAGGTGGGTTTGTATTTTTGTTCTAATACATAGTGTGTGTGTGTGTGTATGAGAGGATGGAGATATATATATATATATATATATATATATATATATATATATATATATATATATAAAGTGTAGCCAGGCTTATTATTAATATATAATTATTGCCAACTTTCTCATTGTTGGAAGACTCCTTAAAAAAATGACTGATTCCAGAGCTTGGGCAGAGAAAGGACAAGGGGAGCCTAGAACTTGTATTAGTCTGCTATTGCTGCATAAGAAATCACCACAAACTTAGCAGAAAAAATAACACCCATTTATTATCTCACCATTTCTGTAAGTCAGAAGTCCAGGTATAGCTTAAATGGATCTCTGCTTAGCTTCTCACCAGGCTGAAATCAAGGGGCCAGCCAGCCTACATTCTCATCTGGAGCTCAGAGTCCTCTTCCAAGCTTATGTAGATTGTTGACAGAATTCAGTTCCTTGTGATGGAGGACTGAAACCCCCATTTTCTTTCTGGCTGTCAGTGGTGGTTTCTCTCAGATCCCAAAAGACTCTCAAAGGCCCTTTATGACCCTCTTACTTCATGGTAGCTTTCTTCTTCAAAGCCAGCAGGACAATCCCTGTAGAGAGTTTTACATAATGTTGTGGGGAATTTTTTGTGTATATATATATATATATACACACACATTTTTAACTTTTATTAAAGTATAGTTTACAATGTTGTGTCAATTTCTGGTGTACAGCATAATGCTTCAGTCATACATGAACATACATATATTCACTTTCATATTCTTTTTCACCATAAGTTACTACAAGATATTGAATATAGTTCCATGTGCTATACAGTATAAACTTGTTGTTTATCTATTTTATATGTATTAGTTAGCATCTGCAAATGTCGAACTCCCAATTTATCCCTTCCCTCTTCCCCTCTTCCTCTCTGGTAACTGGAGAATGTCATTCTAAGTGAAGTAAGCCAGAAAGAGAAAGAAAAATACCATATGATATCACTTATATGTGGAATCTAAAAAAGAAAGAAGAGAGAGAGAGAAATGAACTTATTTACAAGACAGGAACAGACTCACAGACATGGAAAACAAACTTACATTTTTTTTTTTTTAACGGAACAGAGTTTTATATAACATAACACAATCATGGGAATGACTATGCTGCTCCTTTCCAAGGGGAAAGGATTATACCATGTTTGTACACCAGGGGGCAGAAATCCCAGGGACCATCTTAGAATTCTGCCTTGCCCAAACATCTTGTGCCAAAAAGTAAGGAAGTTCTCAAAAATGATGTCAGAAGGATAGAACAGCCATCTTAAAGAGGCTTCTACTCCTCTTGTCTTGGTCAATTTGAGCAAAATAAATAAATAATGAGAGTAATGGGCTAAAATCCATAAAATAAAATACAATATCTGCTTTCACCATTTATATTCAACATTGTACTGCAGGCAAGAAAAAAAATAAAGGACATTCAGATTAAAAGAAAGAAATAAGACTGTCTTTACCACAGATGACATGATCATGTATATAGAAAATCCTAAATAATCTGCCAATAATCTACTAGAGCTAATAAATGAATTTAGCATTGTTGTAGAACAAAGATAAATATATTAAAAAATCAACTATATTTCTATACACTAGTACAAACAATTTAAAGTTGAAATTTTAAAAATGCCATTTATAATAGGATCAAAAACCTGAAATACTTGGGATATTCTTAGTAGAAATATGTATGGTACCTGTGTAATAAAACTATAAAAATCAACAGGAAAAATTAAAACTAAATAACTGAAGAAATACAATGTGTTTGTGGATTGGAAGACCCAATGTTGTTAAGATGTCAATTCTTTCCAAATTAACAAGCTGATTCTAAAATGTATATGAAAATTCAAAGTACCTATAACAGCCAACATAATTTTAAAGAAGAACAGACAGAGTACTCAGAGTATCTGGTTTCAAGACTAATTATAAAGCCACAGTAATCGAGACAGTATGGAATCGGTGTAAGAATAGACATATAGATTGTCTGGACAGAATAGGGAGCCCAGAATTAGAGGCACACATATACGGTCAACTGGTTTTTGATGGGATTGCATTGTTCACCTTCCCTGTCAGTGACTTCACACCATTCCTGGCACCCAGTGATCTGTTTCCTATCACTCCAAGTGAGAGTTGCCTGTGTAAGGACTACTTATAAATGGAACCAAAGCCTATAGATTTCATAAGTGAAAAGTCAATGGAGTAGTTATGAATTCAGGCAGTGTTCAAATTTTAAAATTAAAAAATTTTTAAATTTAGTCAGGAATTGATCTTTTTCTTGACTCTACTTTCTTCAAATTGACTTTATTCACAGGACATTTTTCTTAAATGGTAGCAAATATGGCCACCAGAAGCTCAAGTACTATGTTCTGGGTAACAGCCTCAGTGTAAAGAGAATACTTGATTCTTTCTGTGTAATTGCTATGTAGTTGTAGCAAAAGTGCTAAGTCTAATACCCTGAACTGTGGCCAGAGACATGAGACATGTCACTTAGCCAAGCCAGGCCAGGTGCCTCCCTCTGGATCTAGGAGATGACTCCAGCATCATGTAACCCACAAAGGAATTGAGGGTAAGGAGTAATGGCATCCCCAAGTGCTTTCTCAGGATAAAGATGTCCACAACAGTGTGATAAGCTAAGCATCCTGGATTCTAGCCCAGCATTCCTCATACTGCAATACTATAATCCAGCACTTGGGACAGTGCATAGTATCCCATCTGGTCGTCTGTTACCAGAATGTGAGGAGCATGTTGTATGGCCCTTCTCTGGGATGGAGGGACTCCAGCCCTGTGGAGTAGGGTTACGTGTGGCAGAGCCAATTGGATGAGACAGTATCATTGTCATGAAGATTAGCAAGCAGACTAGTAGAATCTTTTACATCAGTTTCTAAAAGCTGAGTTTACAAAACTAAATAAAGCATCAGTGAACTTGATAGAGGGAAGACAGACAATTCCTAGTCATTTTTAATTGTTTCATGTAAGAACAATGACTATGAAGAGAAAAAGAAAAGAAAAAGTAGGGAAGATGCGAGATTGGAAAACTGTGTAGAAGAACAGTTTCTTATTCAATATATCACTGACTATGTTGACAAGCAGTCATTTCCAAATGTCAAAAATGTAAGTAGAACAGCTCACTTAGGAAAGGGGAAGGCAGTATTAGTAAGTCTAATCTGTCAATCAGTGCTCACCTGATTTGTAGAGAAATGCTAGAGGAAAGGTTTTCAAGTAAAAAAGTATATACTCGTATTTGCAATAAAATTAAAAAAACCAGGACTTTGAGAATATTCTACTTCTGTATTTCTATGGAAATACAAAATACAGTCTATTTAACAAGTTGAAATTACATTTTTGGCTTTAAAAATATCTGTATTTTATCATGGAAGTATAAAGCCTATCACTGATTAAGTTACTTCCCACCAAAGATAGCTCTCAGTATTACCAGCATTTCAGATAATAAACACAAATACCAGCACCCTTATTTCAGGCAAGAAACGCTAGAGAAAAATTACAGATCATGAAATTGTAAACTCTACCATCAATGAACTTAAAGCCAAATGATTTCATAGAACTACACCATTTCTAAGATAAGGAAAGAGTAAAAATATTTTAGATGTTAGAAGAATGGATGTGGAAAAGCCTCCTAAAGTAAGGTTTGGTGGTTTCAAAACCTAACTGCAAATTCTTGAAAATTTCACCGATGGAGTGATGTG
This sequence comes from Vicugna pacos, assembly GCF_048564905.1. Taxonomy (NCBI): domain Eukaryota; kingdom Metazoa; phylum Chordata; class Mammalia; order Artiodactyla; family Camelidae; genus Vicugna; species Vicugna pacos. The sequence goes on along the minus strand of NC_132991.1, from coordinate 41,903,195 downwards.
AGTAATAGGGGTCTATGTTCTCTCTACGTAAATCTCAGTGAGCTAGTGACTGCTTCAACCAATAAGAGATGGGAGTTGTGAGGCCATGTGACTTCCAAGACCAGGTCGTAAGAGCCCTGGGGCTTCTGCCTTGATCACTGGAACTCTGGCTCTCAGAGTAGCTATGAAAGAAGACCAACTCTGCTGAACCCCCCATGCTGGCAAGGTCAATGTAGATACTCCAAACAGTCCCAGCTGAGCCCAGCCATCTGGCTGTCCCCACCAAGGCCCTACTTGCAGAATTGAAGCTGTCTTGGGCCCTCCAGACTACTGAGTGGTCTGCATTCATACCGTGTGGAACTGAAGAACCACCCAGTCAAACGTTTTTTGTTTTAAGGCATGAAATTTGGGGGTTGTTTGTTATGCATACAAAAGAACAAAGGGGAAGCCATTTTAGAATAAATGATGCAATTACTTTTCTTATAAAACAACTTGTTCTTAAAAACAAGAACATAACTGATACATCTTAATAATAATTAAGGACAAATGACACGGCAAAATATTACAGCAATAAACTGATATTGAGTGTTTTTTCTTGCTTCCAGGATGTTTGTGGGCTTATCTAAGGGACACCTTTAACCTATAAGAAGAGTCATTTGAAAGGAAATAGGAAAAGAAATACAGTAGAATTTCTTAATATAACACATGATTAAATGAAACTTCTGTACCTCTAAAATTCAAGCAATCAAAAAGGGTCAAGCAATAGATGGTGAGTTGTCTGTATCTCTGTCTCTTGTTTCTTCTCCTTTTTATGAGAAAGAGACAAGGGATAAGTAAACAGCTGATATTATCATTTTATTGGAAAAAACTCAAGCAACATCAGGGCTTATCACTATGACAGTTTTTAGAATCCTCGTATTAGGTAAAAGATACCAGAAACTTACTAATGAATAACTAGAGAAACAACAAAAACCTAAAAATGTGGCTACACCTTTCACCTCCATAGTTCTGCAAGTTGGCAAGAAATGTTTATTTCCCTGAAGATCTGTAGAATTCCAGAGCTCCAAGGGAACTGGTAAAGATAATTAGAATAATCTCCAGAACTATCTTAACATAGAACATATTTGTTCTAATCTTTTGAACTTTAGTTACTTATTTCTCAAAGACTAACCATTTGTTTAGTTTTTGATTCAAATATTACACTGAATCCACTGAAACATAATTTTTATTTTTTGAACTTGGCTTCTTAATGTGAAATGCAGTACTTTCACAAAGGCACATGTGAAACTTTCTAATATCCTGCAAATGAAAGCATAACAAGTTAAACTAAACACGAATGCGTAGAAGAAAAAGCCAAAAAGTATCACTTGTATTTTTTGGTTAAACAGAAAATTTAAAACTACAGAGAACACAGAATTCATTATGTTTTGGTTAAGTATAACACTGTAGATCAAAACAATCCCATTGTAAAACAAACTGCCTTCCGTGTAGAAGGGCTTCTGTACATCATGGTAGCAACTATTTTTTTTAATCAACTCAGTTGATTAAAAATAATAGTTGCAAGCGCCAGAATCCTCTATATTTCCTAATTGGCTCAAAATAGTGTAAGAACTGCAAGAGAAGAGTTGTCAAAGCTAAGAGCACTAGGTATTGGTAAATGTGTTCCACATAAATGTTCCAGAGGTCGTACACCTTCCACGATGGAAAAGGAAGCCCTTGAAGATGTATCAGTGTCCTCACTGTCCATGGTGTTTTTAATTCTCAGGAGAACTATTGATCCCATTCTTAGGAAATAGTAACATGTTTATCCCAATCAAGGATATTAATCTGATCTTACTAGCTATTGTAATACATTAACCACAGCCAATTAGTTGTGTCACTAGAAGATAGTTCTCCTTTCCTCCGATGCTTGCCTGAAGGCTCTGCTATAAGCGAAAGAGATGGAAATTGGGTCTGTAACCCAGCACAGTCACAGTTTCTTGGGAAAGACTGTCCCATTCAAAGTTAAACCTCCAGTTACTGGCTTTTGAGCTGTCAGCACTTAAGCAACTTTCAGACTGTACCTGAGGACCCAGTTGAGATTTCCAAGACTTTTTAGTCCCAAGCAGATGACTTCCTGAAAGCAGACTGGCAATTCAAATGCCAGTGGTACAAGAATTAGTTACACTGAAGTGAATGGACTAATGGGAGGCATTTAACTGTCCTGTGTGTCTTCGTTTTTTTTTTTTTAATATTATTGGTATATTGGTCTTATTTTTTCTACTTATGTATGTGTATGTATATATATATCCTTTCTTTTTTGTCTTATTTTATCTTTAATTCTTAGTTTAGCTGAGTCAGAAGGCATATTCAAAAGACTCAAATTTTTTATTGAATATTCTTATTTTTCATAGTAATATAGTTGAAGTTTAGTAAGACTCTCTTCCTTATACCAGATAAAACTGGACAAATCATTTGTGCAGTGGAGGCTGTATATAGGTTGTCATACTTGACATAGTTCTTGGGGCACCAGTTGGAACTAGTCCCCATGATGGAACATGGGTTGTACTTTGTAGGTGGAATCAATATTCACAAAGCTGGTCCAGACAAACTGGCTTGGCCTTATTCTCTAACTGTCAGGGTCCCAGCCTCACAGATAATAAGCAGGGCAAGCATCTTGGCAGATGTGGGGGGCCTTGAACAAAGATGAAGTCACCCAACCAGGAGGTAGTTTCATGGGCTTGGAATAGAAAAGCAAGTAACAGAGGCCTTTACAAATCTCCGGTTCCTTTTTTAACAGTTTTGGCAGAAATCCTCTGGTTTCAGTAGTTGCTTCCTGCCATTTGGCTGGAGATTTGCTGAGCAAAGTCAGGGGAGGAGGCCTTCTTGGTCCATTAACACCTTTGCTGCCCCTAGGTAAATAATAAGGTCAAACAATGAGACAGAACTTAAAAAAAAAAAAAAGAATTATCTTTGGAGATAATTTGTGATAAAAGGGGGGAATGTTAAGTAAAGTTCTCCCAAACAGTCACATTCATTTTAAAATATCACTGCTGTTGAACTTTTTGTTGAAAAATAAAAAGGACTATGAAACAATAAAACAAAATTAGTCACAGATTTAAACAAGAAAGACTTCTCAGATTACCAGCTACATTCAATAGTAAAATGAATGCTCAGGTATCAATTTCCGACATATATTGCACATACACCTAAACGATAATTTCCCACATTTCCTCCTGTTCCCACCAGCTGTCTCCTCGTGGCTTGAAGCATCAAGCATCTGCCAGGCTGCAGACACAGCAGGAGCGGCTGGAGCCCCAGGTGATGGCCTTGCAATAGCTGCGTCTTGGGCTAGTCCTCCCCTCTCCACCAGAGACAAGATGCAGTCAGCGTGTTCTAGCCACCCCGGTCAGGCTGAGCCTCGGGGTATCAGCAAGCCCCCAGCGTGCTGTTTAAAGGCGATTGTTGCTGCATTGTCTCAGGAAAGGGTCTAGAAGGATATCACTGGTCATCTTTCAGACTTAACCACATGGTGAAGTAAGAACTCTGCATACTGTAACGTGTCTCTGACGTAGAAGCAAGAGGTGCATGGTGGGGGCGTCTGCCAAACCTGTCCTGGCTGATTGTCGTGCAACTTTAATAAGAATGCTTCATCGAAAATGAAGAATCAAGAGATAAACATGGGACTGGTCAGAATGGCTCTTCAGGGCAAAGGAGGACAGGGGATCTCCCTCCTCTTCTGCCTTTATGACAGCATTCCGATGTTATTTTCAAAATTTCAGCCCACATCTGGGATGTGTAAAGGCTGGCCTGGAGCTCAGCTGGGAGGAGAGATTGAAGAGACCACACACACACACACACACACACACCCCACAGGTGAGAACTAGGGGAGGCAGACTGGTGGATTTTTATTTTATTTCTTGACCCTGTGAGGAATGGGGCACCGTGAAGATGAACCGAAAGAGAACAGATAGCTGAAAGTTGAATGGATGACCGGAGCAATGAGCCCAGTCTGCAGAAATGACAGTGAGACTTTCTTAAAACACAAGATGTTCTAATACTCACTTTAAAATTATACGACTCTAAGGGAAATCTCTTTGTTCCTGTAAATCTTCATAGAATCAGATACATTCCCAAATGCCTTAGGGGTAGGTTTTCTTTTTCATTTTGTCTTGTTTAATGAAAAGTAAGGAAAGTTTTTATCTGGGTCAGTAAAAATGGCACATTTAGGGTGCTGAGACGACACCTCAACCTAACAAAGTCAGCAGGAGGGGAGTACGGCACCAAGCCAGTCTCCTGGGAATCCATGGGAGCACATGGGATGGGAGAAGGAACCTGCCTGGCTGGGCTGCAGCCACATTTCTTCCCTTACCTCCCCTGCTCTGTGTGCAGGGGGAGGTTGGCTGTCAACTCAATTTCCCAGGCTCCTTGTGACTGCTGGTGGTGGCTGGGGTCACTGAGAGCTAGAGCTGGAGATGTTTAGAGACTGAAGGAAGGAGAAACCAGGCTCTTTCTCTCCTCCACCCACTGCTCTGGGACTCTTCTTTCTAGCAGCTGCCTTGAGGGGGCTGAAGGAGAAGAGGGATTTCATGCAGTCAGACCAGCATGATTCCACTCTTCCTCAGATGACCTTGCACCCTCCCGATACAACCTTTTCCCTCCATCCCTCCAGACACGGCAGAGGTAGAGGCTTCCTGTCGCTCATCTCGAATTGCTCTGATGTCCCCATTGTGGCTTCTCAGCTTATTTCTGTGGATAACCCATTCTCTGCATTACTCGCTCCTCTAAGTATCCAGGTGGTTTCTGTTTCCTGATTAGACCTTGGCTGAAACACCAGTTACCATGTGGATAATATACCAAAACAAAAACTGCGATCAGTTTTACAGACTCGGAGGAATTTCCCCACAGTGAACTGCAGGTGCTGCAGGGCTGTGGGGTGGCAGCTCCACTGGGAAATACAGTGAGCACGGGGAGGGTGATGATTTTACAGCGAAGCTTCCTCCAGTTAGGGCTCGAACAGAAGATATGGGAGCCCGTGCTGTTCTGAAATGTTTTGCCCTATCAAACTGAATTTCTATTGTTCAGCACCTACTTACAGGTGGGACTGAACATCCCATGAACAGAAGACAGAGAACGGTAGGTAGCAGTACTGTCTCCTCTCTCACCTGAAACATCTGGCTCTGGTCCAGACTCACATATCCCACTCTGAAAAACAAAATAGCTGTAGTTAGCTTGACATCCCGCCTTGGAAAGTAGTTTAGTAATCGGCTTGTTTAAAGCATACAAGTCCTTTGGGGTTTTCACCTCAAGTCTTAAGTTCTGAAGGATAATAGAATATGTTACTCCAAAGTATGCCACTTTGATGTAATATTTTTTAGTTGACGGCAACTGAGAGGAAGCAGATAGAAGGAAAACTCTGTCCTCCATGTCCTAAAATCAGGACATAAATTTGAAAAAATGTTACCTCTTCCCTCTGTACCATGAAGGACAGAAGTTAATCACTAGAAATAATTCTATATCCCTATCAGCCCAGAGATGACGACACCAGAGGAATCAACATAGCAGATCACCAAAGGGAGGGGGAAAAAGCAAAGATACTAATCCAACAAAGTACACTTTTTAATATAGCAAGGAAGCATAAAATAAATAAAAAGTTAAGGAAAACCAAATCTATTCATTTTTATGATAAATGCATATAGTTTGAATTCTGCTGTGAAATGGAAAGGGTCCTCTGATCGGACTGGAAAACCACCTCCAAGAATGAGCTATTAAGGAAAGGCCCTATTCAAGTAAAATAATAAAAAGGTGTTAAAAATGAAAGTTACAGGCAAAAGATAAAGAACGAAAAAGTGGCATTATTCATGTAGAACTCAAAACAAAAATCATTCAGTGGAGCAAAGAATCATTTTGTATTGATTAAAAGTAAAATCCACACAAATATATTTAATAACATCTATATACCAAATGATGTACATTTAAAATATATCAACAATTGTCAGCTACAAAGTGGAAGCACTAGTGAGAGTATTTACAATGCCTCTGTCTGTTTTTAAAGATGAATTAGACAAAAGTCAGCCAAGGAAATGGAGAAACTGAGAAAGCCAGTAGAATTACAAAGATGCTGAGAAATATTTTTCAATCAGATCTGTCAGCGGTCACTTCAGTTTTTCTACATGTATAAGAGAGAACAACTCAAAATGTTCAATGTCTAGTAAGAAAATAGCAGCTAGGATTAATTAACACAAATCTGATGAGTTCATTTATAGCTTAAGTGAGCAAGTTCAGTTTCTTACAAATTCAAGTTCAATACCTTCAGTGGTGTGCTGGTAAATGTTTTACAAACAGCAGTCCAGGGGAAACAAAGGACTGATTTGTACCCTGCGCATTTCTGTGGTGTAAACACTGCCACCGTGGCTGATTGCACGCTAACACTGGGAAGTCACTGAGGGCCGACTTGGAAAGACATACACCCATTTGGCTCTCCCAGGCCTTATGATTGGTTCCAGCCCGTGACTGATGCATTTAATGACAGATAACAAGCACATTTTCTTTTTTTTTAATGAGCAAGTTTAACAAGCTTCCTGGTCTTTCACATCTCATGGATAAATGATGTGTTCTTAGGAGACATAACTAAAACTTTATAGGTAAATAGTTAAGTATCACAGAAATTCACATGCCCTTCCTTATCATCAAACATAAAATCAGGAACTGAGAATAATGCTGACAAGAAACAGAGCATATATAAATACAAACTTATGGCTCCCCCTAGCTAGTCTCCAGTGCTGCTTGATATTTACTGTGTCTGTGGCCACCAAAATATAAAGGAATGTGAAAAGAATAATTTCAACCTAGCATTTGATTACTTACATCTACTGATTATTCTCTTTTAATAGCTTCTTGTCAGATAAGATTGTAACCTACAGTCTGTCATTTTTTATTTACACACTCACATACACACATAAAGATTTATATCCTACTATGTATATATTTCCCATGAGTATTAATTGTTGGTCCATATGCAATTTAAAAAATGGTGAAAAAAGTGAAAAAGTTTAGAGATGACATGATGAGATTGAACTTAAAATATATAGAGATATATCTATAAATGTATAAACTATTGCTTATCAGTTTTGTGGTAGGCTAATTATTGATCTGGGGGAGAAGAGAGAGAGACAGACTACTTTTATGGGAAAGGAAGAAATTTAGACTCCTGTCACAGATGGGAAAATGGTGGGTAATACAAATCAGAAGAAAAATGTTTTTGGTTAGTGGTAAGTACATAAATGTATTTGTTTTTAGAGCATTTATAAGCATATAATTATGCAATTATGTATGCTTGGGCATATTATGTATTCTGTGGCAATAGAAACAATGTACTACGTTAGTGGATTTATGAGAACATGTCTTGGTCAATTAGATGGATGAAGACATTGGCAGGGTAAGAAGGAAACAACTGCTTGTTCATAATCTTGCAACCACAAAAGTGAGACATAGTTGTAGCTCATCAAATCGAAATAAAGGGTTCGGCTAAGACAACTATTTAGACACCATTTCTAGTTGCCCAAATAATTTAGTTAGGATTAGGTTCAACTGAAAACCCAAACCAATCTTCACTTAAACTAGATAGAAATGTGTAAGTACTTTGTTCTTGTAGATCCCTGGACAGGTGGTCCAGGGCAAGACGTTTCATTGTGACAGGGACCTGGGCTCCTTCTACTCACGCATCTGTGTGGGGCCTTCACTTTATGGTCCCAGATGCTGGTAACTCATTCCAAGCCCACCAAATGGATCAAGAGGTGAAAGGGAGACAAAGGATGAGCTGTCACTGAAGGAAGTTTCCTGGAAGGCGCTGTACTATCGTTTCTTTTCACATGACTACATTTAGCAGAAAGAGACACTCAGAAATGGACTCAGCCAAATATTTTATTGTTGTAAAAGGAGAGAAGGCATACTGAGAGATGCCTAGGGTGCTGATAAATATTACCTTTGAAAATATCAGGAAGAGTCTACTACAGCTGATTAAGGGACTTTCCCCCACGTTACATATTAACAACTAAAAAAAGGCATGTGTGAACCATATGTATTAGTTATTGGCAGAACAATGTATAATGTTTCAATATCCACAGGGGCAGAGGATTTGGTGAAATGTGGGAGCAGGTGAGATGAGATGTGAAAGGCGAGATGTCAAGTAATAGAGACATTGTGGGTCAGCTGGCTCAAGAGCATCCTGGGCAAATTACCTGACTTTAGTGCAGTGCTGTTTGAAGTACAGTCTGTAGACTCATGGTAGCCGCATCAACTCAAAGTTTGTCAGAAATGCAAATCTTGGGCTCCACCCCAGACCTAATGAATCAGAATTTCTGGAGGGGGTGGGAGTAAGGGGCACAGGCATCTGGGTTTTAGTAAGCGCTCCAGGTGAATCTAAGTGCTAGAAGAAGCATTGTATTAGTAGATGGATTTGAACAATGTAACTCAGCCAAGTGCTTTTTTTTAAAATTGAAGTATAGTCAGTTTACAATGTTGTGTCAATTTCTGGTGTATAGCATAATGTTTCAGTCATACATACACATACATATATTCCTTTTCATATTCTTTTTCATTATAGGTTATTACAAGATATTGAATACAGTTCCCTGTGCTATACAGTAGAAACTTGTTGTTTATCTATTTTATATATAGTAGTATCTGCAAATCTCGAATTTTATCCCGGTTTATCCCTTCCCACCCCTCTTCCCTCTGGTAACCATAAGTTTGTTTTCTGTGTCTCTGAGTCTGTTTCTGTTTTGTAAATAAGTTCATTTGTGTCTTTTTTTTATATTCCACATGTAAGTGATATCATATGGTATTTTTCTTTCTCTTTCTGTCTTACTTCACTTAGAATGACTATCTCCAAGACCATCCATGTTGCTGCAAATGGCATTATTTTATTCTTTTTTATGGCTGAGTAGTATTCGACTATATATATATACACTACAACTTCTTTATCCAGTCATCTGTTGATGGACATTTAGGTTGCTTCCATGTCTTGGCTATTGTAAATAGTGCTTCTATGAACATTGGGGTGCATGTATCTTTTCGAATTAGAGTTCCCTCCAGCTATATGCCCAAGAGTGGGATTGCTGGATCATATGGTAAGACTATCTTTAGTTTTGTGAGAAATCTCTATACTGTTTTCCATAATGGCTGCACCAAACTACATTCCTACCAACAGTGTAGGAGGGTTCCCTTTTCTCTGCACCTTCTCCAGCATTTATCATTTTTGGACTTTCGAATGATGACCATTCTGACTGGTGTGAGGTGATACCTCATTGTAGTTTTAATTTACGTTTCTCTGATAATTATTGATATTGAACATTTTTTCATGTACCTATTGGCCATTTGTACAACCAAGTGCTTTTTAATCCAACTTGCTTCCCTAATCCTGTCACTGTTCTTGCATAAAAGAAAACATTAGATGAAGCTGGATGTGGATGTCAGCACTGGTAAAATTAAAATGGCATATTTATATATTTGTGGAAATAAAAATGGATCTTCCCCACACTTCCATAAGTAGTAGTATATCTGCATTTATAAATATGAATATATGTACATATGAGTACTTTATATAACTGTTAACTGGTATTATGCTTGATGTGGAAACATTTAGACACATTCAATGCAATCTGTTGTTACTGTTATTTAAAATTAATCCCCAAATCAAAATAAGTATGATAAATATGGGAAAGGATGGTACAAATTTACCATTATATAAAGATACGTTTGTCTTTATAGAGAAATAAACTTGCTTGGAAGAATCATGTGAAAAGCCTAGCACAATAAACATGCCAGTTTTCCACAGCCTAATCTAGTTAATTAATATTAAACTAAAATCTCAAAATAATTTTTAGAAAAAAAATAAAACTATCCTAATGTTCAATTATGAGCAAAAGTAGCTAGGAAAATTCTGGAAAAAATTGGAATCTTGGTTTATAATATATTGTATGACTACAGAAGAGAAATAAGTGGAAACATTGTAGTAGTGACACCAGAATAGGAGGGGAAACAACAGAACAAAATATAAAATATGGAATCAGAGAAATAGATGTTAAATAGTTTATTATAAGATACAAGGGGCATTTAAAACTAGTGGAGACTATAACTCAATAAAAAAAATGTTTAAAAAAAAACTAGTGGAGAATGAAGAGCTTAGTCAATAAATGAGGTTCATACCCTTGAAAATATTCATGTGCTTTGACCAGAGATATGTATGAATGGGTACCCCAGATATTTATGTATACATTTTTAGGACATGACACGAGTGGCAGTTTATAGTGTGAAAAGTTTTAGTTTACTGAATTCATAGCACTTGGAATTTATTATCCAGGAAAAATAAAATTGTATTCCTATTTCTTCTCAAACAAAATTGTATTTTCTAGAAAGATTAACACATTAAAATATTTAATGGATGAAAATGCAAAATAAAATTAAAATGAGTTACTTTCTTAAACTCATGAGATAAAATTTGAAATCACATTATGTTGGTGAAGGTATATGGAAAACAGGCACTCTTAAATATTGCTTGTGGGTATATAATTTAGAATAAGCCTGTTAGAGGATTATTTAGCAATATCCATGGAAATTAAAAGTACTCATCCTCTTCAACTCACTATATCAATCAGGACTCTCCAAAGAAACAGAACCAATAGGATGTGTGTATAAAGATATGTATTTTAAGGATTTGATGCATATGATTGTGGCTGGCAAGTCCAAAATATGCAGGCCTTACATTTAAGTCTTTAATCCTTTTTTAGTTTATTTTTATTTATGGCATGAGAAAATTTTAATTTCATTCTTTTACATGTAGCTGTCCCGTTTTCCATGCACCATGTATTGAAGAGAGTGTCTTTTCTCCATTGTGTATTCCTGCCTCATTTGTCACAGATTAATTGACTGTAAGTTATGGGTTTGTTTCTGAGCTCTCTATTCTGTACCGCTGATCTATGTATCTATTTTTGTGTCAATACCATACTGTTTTACTGTAGTTTTGTAGTATAGTCTGAAGCAAGGGCATGTGATTTCCCAGCTCCATTTTTTTTTTTCAAGATTATTTTGGCTATTCAGAGTCCTGTGTGTCCATACAAAAATTTTTTTTTTTTATACAAGCTTTAAAAAACTTTTGTTCTAGTTTTAGAAGCACAGGTGTTAACTCTTCTCTAAATGTTTGGTAGAATTCACCTGGAATGAAGCCATTTGGTCCTGGGCTTTTGTTTGTTGAGAGGTTTTTTTGTTTGTTTTTGTTTTATTTATTTTTTGTTACTAATTCAGATTCATTACTGGTATTTGGTCTGTTCATATTTTCTATTTCTTCCTGGCTCAGTCTTGGGAGATTGTGCATTTCTAGAAATTCGTCCTTTTCTTCTGGCTTATCTATTTTATTGACATATAGTTGTTTGTAGTAATCTTTTTATACTCCTTTATATTTCTGTGGTCTTAGTTGTAACTTTTCCTTTTTCATTTCTGATTTTATTGATTTGGGCCATGTCTTTTTTTCCTTGATGAGTCTGGCTAAAGGTGTATCAATTTTATCTTTTCAAAGAACCAGCTCTTAGTTTCATTGGTCTTTTTTATTTTTTATTTTTTTAGTCTCTTTCATTTATATATACTCTGATCTTTATGGTTTCTCTTCTACTAACCTTGGGTTTTGTTTGTTCTTCTTTTTCTAGTTCCTTTACATGTAAGATTAGGTTTCTTATTTCCTGAGGTAATCTCGTATCACTATAAAATTCCCTCTTAGAACTGCTTTTGATGCATCCCACAGATTTTGGATAATTGTGTTTTCATTTTCCTTTGTCTCCAGTTATTTTTGATTTCTTGATTTCTTCAGTGCTTCACTAGTTGTTCAGTAAAATGTTGTTCAGCCTCCACGTGTTTGTGTTTTTTTGCAGCTGGCGGGGGCATCATCTAACTTGATCCTACCCGGCCCCTGCGTTCTGCCCGCGTTGGGCCTCCACTGAGCGCTCCGCTGCCCTTGCTCCTCCCTTGGGTCTCGGGCACGCTGGGCGCGGGCAGGGGCACGGCCGCGGGATCCTGGGGCTCACTTGCCAGCCTCTGCGCGGCGCACATGGACTTGAGCATCTGGAAGATGGCGAGGGGCGCCACTTTCGGCTTGAGCAGGTCCACCAGGATCTTGAACAAGTCGGGGTCCATGGCACCGCCCGCCGCCTGCGCCAGCTCGAACAGCTCCATCTCCTCGGCGCTCAGCACCTTCTTCCACCGCAGCGCCAGCTTCCGCAGAACCACCTCTGGCCCCAGGGGCGCACCCGGCGCGGCCATCTGCACGGCTGCGGAGGGTGCGTGCCCTCAATGTCCATTTTTAATTGCTATTTCTGGGTCTATCGATAAAGTCCTAATCAGCTACAGATGTAGGGAAGAGAACCAGGACTTTTTGAGAGACTATTATATGCCAGAGACTTACGTTAACTAGGCACTACAATTTGTTATCTGAGTTAACATGAAAGAAAACTGAGGCCCAGAGAAGAGAAATAACTTTAACAATACTTGGCAGCTAATAAGTGGGAGGCTAATAAATTAAGCAGTGATGTTTTTTTCTGTATTCTTTCGTGAAGTACTTTATTGGAGGAAAAGGATTGTTAGAGGATTTTAAGTATCCCTGATTGATAGATTAGCACGGCATACATAATATAATTATCCAGCAATGGACCAACTTAAAACAAGAACTTCTAAATCTAAAGGAGTATTGTTCCTCTAGATAAGTCACAGTGGGAGCTATGTAGTGATTTCAAGTATTGCCCCAAGTATTTTGAACCTTCTCTGTTAGAATTGCCCTTAGAACTGAAGACACTCTCTTTTGAGTATCCCCAGTGGTGAGTTTTCTTTTCTTTTTGGGTTGCCTTTTTTTCCTTTTAGAGTGGCTATGATTTTAAAGATTAGCCAAAAGTTGTTTAGAGCAAAGTGTAGTAAATAAAACGGATGATCAAGCAATGATTTGTGCAGTACACAACCCCACAGATGCTTTAGAATTTCTGGTAATAAGCTTGCCTGACTGTTTGACCTTGGGGATTAATTCAGCATGGACAATACCATTTATGTTGAAGAAACAATTAACATCGTCTTCATTTGTGACTTGGGGAGGCATATTTTCTTAGATCTTTGGTTGCTTGAAGTTCTCCATTCAAGACTCTGGCATCTTCTTTTCAGGTCATACAGGAAATATCAAGTTTCCTCAAGGTTCTATTGTCCTCAAAAACACATTACTTTGTCCAGCTTCTCTTGAAAGGTCAGAATAAATGTCAGGTCTTATATGTTTCTGTTCATCACTCCAAATGTGTGGCATGGTCTTCACTGCACCTTTGCTTTGGCTCAAATTTCTTTTTGGAATGAAACTGTTTCATGGTTCTTCAACACAGGAAAAGATGCTCAGCATCCTCTGAATGCGAGAAAATAAAATTAAAGTGACAACCACAGTTTCTTCACCTAGTATATGGGCAAAGATCAAGAAGTTTAATAACCACAGTATACCGCAAAAGAAACCTTCATAAATTGTTAACTGGAGTGTAAATTAGTACAACTCCCGTGAGAAGTAATTTGTCACTGTCCTTCCAAATTAAAAATACCATACCCTTTGATCCAGCAGTCCTACTTCTAGGGATTTTCCCAGGCATACTTGGACACATGCAATGTCATACATACACATACTCACTGCAAGCTTATTTATAAGAGCAAAAAAGTACATCAATAGAGGTCTGGTTAAATCAGTCATGGCACATCTATGCAATGAATATTAAGTAGCTCTTAAGAAGAATAATTATGAAATGTTCTATATCTTGCTTGCATTTAGTTCTCAAAATGTATCACATTGAATCTCTGCATTTTAGTGCATGCAAATTATACTTCAGTAAAATAAGGAAAAATGGACAGCATAGAGTTAGGTTAAAAAAATAATAATTAGGACTCTATGACACCTTTTCCAAGATAATTTGTTAAAGGAAAAAAAAAGGGACCATGGATCAGTATGCATATTACCATTAGTGTAGAAGACAATATACAAACATAGTTCATGTGCATAGCGCATCTCTTGAAGGATGCAAGAATAGCATGATGGTAGTTGCTTCTAGGAAAGAGAACCACATGGGTGGAAGACAGGGCAGGAGGAAGATACAGTTTTCACTCTATACCCTTCTTTCTTTTAATTTTTATAACTTGTACATATATTTATGTATTCAAAAGGAAAAAAATTTTAAATGAAGCTCTTTCATAATTTGTCATCACCACTGTTCCCATGATTAATTGCTTATTCAAAAGAACAAACCTGTCAATAAATACGTGAACACTCTGAGTTTCTCCTGTGCTACTGCTTTCTACCTCACAATGAACATTCCTGCTATCTTTTAAAAAATGTTTGTGCCAATAAAAGAGTATTTTATCTACCTGATATTACCTCTATAAGCTCATTCTTTTAATACAGTGAGTATCTCACTTGCTGAATTAAATCCATACACTATCTATGGGACATACAAAATGGACCATGCATTTTCATGAGAGAGGAAAAAATAATGCCCTTTCTTTATGCACACAGCAGGGTTAAGGCAACGACCCGCTTGCTTTGACAGCCCAGCCACAGGAACACAAAATGGTAAGCCTGCTACAATTCTCAGTATTCAAATAATGTATGCATTAAGTGACTGGAAAATAAAACCAAGACATTGTGTTTTTTTTTTTTCTTCTTTCAATTTTTTTTTTTTAGTGTTTTAGTGGAATTTTAAAAGACTTAACCCAATAATTGTTTCATTGTTATTTGTTTATCTACTGAAATATGTGTTAAAGTTCTATAATAATTGTGGCCTTTTCTAATCTATTGAATTGCTAATATATACTACTATTCTTTGTATTTGAGAAACAATTGTTTTGAAAATTATTCACTAATTGCCTGAATTAACTGCTTCATTTAACCATGAAATACTGTCATGTAGCTTTTACTTGATTTGGAGACAAAACTAATAAATTATTTATATTGATTATTGAAATTAACAGTTACTTTAGCATTTTAGAAACACAGATTAACAATGGCCATTGTTCATAGAGTATTGTTGAGGGTGCAAAAAAGTAGTTTTGGAGCTAATACTTATAACATTTGAATAGAAGAATAAAGGTACATATGGAACATTTGTCTCCAAACTCAAAATTGCCAAAAATTTTTGCTCAGAGAAGGAATGCTCCACACTTGGTGATTGTCTCCTGGCTATCTACAGCCTTACCTTTTGGTTTGAAATATCCTTAAACTGCATAGTACATCAGTAGGTAGTTTTAATTAAAATTAAATTAAAATTTAATTTAATTAATAAATTTTCTTTAAAGGTTTCAATGTAATAATAGCAAATATGCCGCTCAAGAGATAGAGGAATATAATGCAGAATTTCAGCTTCAGCTTTTGGAGTTACAGCATGTTTGAATCCTGGCTCTGCTGCAGATAAACCGAGATTAAGGTTCAGTTTGTTATTTAACCATTGTGACCTTCAATTTCTCCTTCTAAATTTTTCTCCATCTCTAAAATGCATGTAATGTGATCTGCATCAGCAGCTCGTAGATGAAGATCAATCAATACAATGTATCTAAAATGCTTAGTACAATGTGTCTGTAAACTATAGCTATTGTTATTATGGTAAAAGGAAATGCTTTGAATTATAGTCGTTTGTGAAAATTATCCTAAAGCAATATATTACAATCCAGTGTTATATTTGTGATGAGGGTGAAAATGTCATTCATTCACTCTGATTCATTCACATCTGGGATTCTGAATGTCTCCTTTCTATCAAAGGGAAAAATTTTCTTTATATTAAGGAAAAAGCTTTTGTGGATAAACGGGACTAATTTACGGTAAGAACAATCTTTCAAGACATCATTTTTGAACCCTTCATATATTAACAGCGTCTGGTGTCTAAATTGTTTTAAATGGCTCTTCCTCTCCATTCTGCTCTTCCCTCCCACCTTCCAGGGTCTCTCCACCTAATCCAGGCCATCAGAGAATGGAGAAAATAGAACCCAATAACTTGAATGCTCTAGTTGGGAGTCTTTGAGACAAAACTGGCATCATATTCACATGATCAGTCTCCTGACCCCAAGGGACAAATTATTTGTTGACATGTCTGTCTGTCCCCTTAGACGTTAGATTCCTTTGAAAGTAGGAATGGATCTCATCCATCTTTCCATCATTCCACAGCCCCATGCAGAAAGCTTGCACACAGTAGCTACACAGTTTTTGGTTTTTTTTTTTAATAAGGCACTGCGTATTGTTGTCTTCCAACCATTTCAATGAAGTATTTTTAAAAATGGTTACTATTTCTTTGGTTATTTCAATTTTCTTATTACAAAAAGACTTAGTCCTTTTTAATTGGTATTTTATTTTCGTTATCATTTGCTGTGTCTAGTTCAAGAAAGCCACCAGTGACCACTGAGCCTTTTAAAACTGTGACCTCTCTGGGAGCCCCCTGACTCGGGTGCTTGTCTAGTTGTTGTGGCTTTCCTGTGTCACAGTGATGTTCTCAGGACGATCACAGTTATTTTCAACTCTGGCTGCACATCAAAATCCTCTAGCTGCCCAGTTTCTAGATACAGGTTATGGTTTAGTAGATCGTAGGTGACACCCAGCTGAACAGGTGACTCTGATGCCCAACCAGGTTGAAAACCCCCTGGATCGCCTGTGCTTTTACTCTGGAGGAACCCCACAGTGTTGTTCTCCTTGGTCTAACCTGGGTGCAGGCTCTATGCCTTTTGACTCACGCTATGCAGAGGCCACAAAATTCTGCTGCACTGGTCTGATGTGGACTAAAAATGTTTGTCCTGTGCAGTATTATGTTTTATAATTGTGAAATATTTCAAACATACAGAACTGTAGGATCAATAATGTAATAAATCTCATGGTCCTACCATCTAGTCTAACAAATCTTACCATTTTGCTATATTTATTACAGATTTTTATTAAAGTAATAAAACATTACAGATGCCCTAGGAGCCCTTTGTGTGCCTTTCCCCTGCCTATCCTCTGCAGGGATAATGACTACTCTGAATTTGAAGTTTATCATTCGGACCCATGCTTCACTAACTATGCATTTATTCAAAGGCTGTGTTTAGCGTTTTCTTGTTTTAAACATTATGTGGATGGCACTAGATTGTGTACAATAGTTTATAAAGTCAGGCCCATATTTACAAATGGCAAAATTTCACATAAAATCGGATTTGTTGGCTTCTCTTAAAACAACCGGAAGATCTGGCAGTCCTGGGCGAGCTTTTTGGCATGAGGACGTGCCGTGCTGGGCCAGCGCCGGCCAGTGTGACACCATCCCCCTGCTCACACTGTGTAGACATATGTGCTTGCACCTGGACTACGTCTCCTTTGATGCAGGTCTGGCCCCTGATACTGAACTTTCTTCCACTATAATTCTCTTCTTTCTTCAAGGCCATTTCTGTTGTCCTCTGCTAACTGTTTTATGTCTCTCTTTCTGCTCTCTCTTCTCTTTTGTCTGGTTTTCATTTTAATTTTCTTGCTATTTCCTGCCATTTCTTTTAGAATTCTTGATTTTAGTGCCTGGGGTTTTCGTTTGTTTGTTTTTTAATGAAGGGCTTATTTTTTAGACTTTGCCAATCAACAGTAAAAGATGTGATTTATTTTGATCAGCAAATTGACCTATCATAGTACATCTCTGGGATCTCTGGTTTTGGCTCTTCTCCTTATTTTACGTAGTATTTGCTTGTTTCTCTAACTATGGGGCAGCTGGGGCGCTGGAAGATCGGACACGGGATAAAGTGGGATTGTATGGGTTATACGATTCTTAAGGACTGAGATAGTTTTGTCTTTTATTTTTCTTCAGTATTTGGCAAAGTGTCATGCAAATTGTAGTCCTTAAAGTGTATTTACTGGATGAAAGAATATTAGTAAGTTAAACTATTGTTTTATTACTTACCCCTTACAAATGAGGGCAGCCCCTGACCCTCCTTTTTCAGAATCTGCATTCTGCAACCCAAGATGCCTCTCCTGATAAAGATCTAAGCCTGGCAGGGAGGCTGGAGAGGCAGAGATGGAAATGTTCAAGGTTTGTGGATAGTTTTGGTGGGAGGATTTTTTTGTTTGTTTTTTGACTTGGTTTTATTTATTTGGATTGTGTGTTAGTTTCCTAGAGATAACAAATCACCACTAACTTGGTGGCTTAAAACAACAAAAATTTATTCTATTACAGCTCTGAAGGCCAGAAGTCCAAAATCAACGTGTTGGCAAGCTGTGCTCCTTCCAAAGGCTCTAGTGGAGGATCCATCCTTGCCTCTTCCGTCTTCCGGTGGCTCCAGGCGTCCCTTGGCATGTGGCTGCCTCCCTCCAATCTCTGCCTCTGTCAGCACATGGCCGTCTCTTCTCCCTGTGTCTTCTGGGAAGTTTTTTTTTTGTTTGTTTTGTTTTTTTTAAATAGAAAGGAAGAGAGAGACTTTGAAACATCCTTGGTGTTTGGAAAAATCTGAAGGTGAGTAGGGATGAACAAAATCTTTTCAGAAAGTGCAGTTTTGTGTAATGAATGGGATTCCTCTTTGTGATTCTCCAACAGAGACAGCAATAAAGAATCAAATTGACTTTAATTACATTTTTATGTTGGTCTGCCTGGGACAAGACTATCAGGTTTTAGGCAGATTGTGTCGTAGAAGAAATACGTATGCCACACAGATTTACTATAACGCCTTTCGATGTTTTAGCAAAGGGCAAGCCTTGCTAAATATAGAGGTCTTCCTTTGTGGATACAGAGAGGACGGCTTCTGGTGAGACCTCTCTCTCTCAGGACTGAAATCATGGTCAGAAACCCCTGAGATAAATGAAGAGGCGTTAACTGTCACCAGAGCAATTTTGTCTGTAACATAGAATGCAACAGAAAGTCAATTTCAACAGTGGGCTAGGAAATAAATGAAAACACATGTCTGGAAGTTAAAATTCATTTAAGTTTAATTCCCTAAATCACGTGAATTTAAAAAGCAGTGTCCTTGCAATAATTCAGCTTAAAACAGATTTTAGCCTCTCTTTCCATTTATGGTTGGGAAATAGGCACCAGGGACACCTTCACACTGAATAGTGTTAACCTAATACATTGAGCCACACCAGCTCTGGACTTCGGGTAATAGATAGCATCAGCTGTGTGGGTGAGAGCACGTGCCACCTCTGTCAGTACACTAGGTGTGAGGTGGCTTGGTCCTCAAAGTTGGAAAGATTCATATATTCTCAAATGCATTTTTCAGACGGATGTTTGACATTTCTGAGAATTCATTCAGGTATTTACTCTGCAGTTTTTTTATTTCCTTTCAGAATAGCACTAAAAACAAGTTGTAGTGTGAAGTCCACGGCTTTCGTAAGTGGCAGCTCCACAGCAGTGGCTGTCTCCGTCGGTGCTTGTCGTCAACAATGGTCCTAATGAAGTGCAGTTGTTAAAGAACAAATCCCATAATCCTGCTGTATTAGTTCCCTAGGGCTGCTGTAACAAAGACCACAGGCTGAATGCATAAGCCAATGGAGACGTATTCTCTCACAGTCTAGAGGCTAGAAGTCCAAGATCAAGGAGTTAGCAGGGTTGGTTCCTACTGGAGACTGGGAAAATCTGTTTTATGCCTCTCTCTGGTTGTCGGGGGGCAATTGTTCGCATTTCTTAACTTGCAGATACATCACTCCAATTTCTGCCTCCTTTGTCACATGGAATTCTCTGTGTGGATGTTTGTGTCCCTGGGTCCAAATTTCCTCTTCTTATAGGGATACCAGTCACTGGCATAGGCGCAGCCTAAACCATTTTGACCTAATCGTAACTTGATTACATTTACCAAGACCCTATTTGCAAAGATCACATTTACAAGTATTGGAGTTCGGGCCTTTGACATATCTTTTGGTGGGACACAATTTAAACTCTAATACCCACATTCCCCTGAGTCCAACCCCACGTCCCTCCCAGCAGGAAATTCTGGAGCCACTCCTGTACCACTGCAGTGTGTGCTGTGGCTCAGATGTGCTGCATATAGCAGCTTGATGCATCCCTACAGCAACCCAATCGTCCTGGGATGATTGTTGCTATTGTAAGAAAACAGAAGCTCAGAGAGTTTAAGTTGTCAACTAGTAAGTGTGGAGCAAGTGTTTAAATCCAGCTATTACGGACATAAACCCATACCTTTTCCACTAGACCCTGCCATCCCGACTCAAAAAACTGTTGGATCTATGTCCTTGGAAGCAATTGTTGAAATAAATATTCAGCTCTTTCACAACTCTCCCCTCGGACATAGTTAATAAAACAGGAAATCTGAGAGAGTTGGAGTTGGAAAATACGGTGATAGATACTCTTCACAACCAAGAACATCTGGCCTTTTCCCACTGTGCAAAGGCAGTGACTTTGCAATAGATTATAGGTTAGCCATGGGAGAAAGACCATCTGGTCACCCAGAGAGTCCCTCCTTCTTTCAATAGATGCATTTCTAAAACATTTTATAAATTGCACTTGTGTTTATCTACTTTTTTAATGCATTCGGGCCATTTAACTTTTAAAGGAATCTCATCTGTCGTGAAGTTCTGTTTCTCTGCTCCTTAAATAATTTTTAAATCTACCCCCTCATCATTAACCTCAATATCATGGCTTTATTCACATACACATTTCTCTAACTTGACTACTGCAGTGGTTTCCAAATAGGTCTCTCCGCCTCCAGGTTCCTCCCATCTAATCCACTCTTGAAATGGCTGACTCATTCTGATGCTTAAGAGCATGTTTTTATCCATTCGAAAAGTGTTATATTCACTCAACAAGTATTTACTAAGTATATTCTATGCCAGATGTTATTCTAGGCACTGGGATATAGCAATGAGCCAAAGGAACAAAAATGCCTGCCCTCAGGGAGCTTACATTCTCTACAGTTCACGATTGTCATTATTATAGATCTTTCTCCTGTGTGTTTCTCTTACAAATCTTGGCAGATAAGAAGAATGATGATGATGATGTTGATGAGGGTTTTCATTTTTTTGAACATTAACTATGTGTCAGCCATTATGTTAAGCTGTTTACATACAAATTATGTTGTAACAACTCATGTCAAAGTTATTATGATGCTGATTTTGTGAATGAGGACATCGAGACTCAGAAAGTTTAAATAAGGCAGAGATTTACAAAAAAAAACAAAACAACAACAACAAAAACACCAACAAAAGCCTAAAAAAAACAATCCAAACCAAAACAAAAATGATGGTGGCAAGATTTGAATCTGGCACTTTGTTCCTTCAAGGTCTACTACACATCTTCTTACAGATGTTCAAGTGGTTGTAAAGGAGGAAAAGACTTTCTCTAACTTCTCAAATTTAGTACCTGGGGACCTGTGCTGTGAATTAAACTGACAAAGGATGATTAGCAAGAGGCAAAAACAGTTTATTTGTGTGTGAAATGCACCTATGTGTGGGAGTACTCAGTAATGAATAACTCAAAGCAGTGGGTAGGGGGTCTTATATACCATTTTAACAAAGAGTGATAAATTGTGGAGAAGTGGCTAGATGAGGAAAAGGATGTTTGGGCTTCTAGTGGGGTAAATTGTGAAGGTAAGTAGAAAATGTACGGGGGGAAACTAATGGCGGATAAGAGCTATTTATGCAAACTCATCTCAATGTCATCCCCAGGATAAGAGTCATTCTCTTCCTGGTATGGGGGGGGCATCTTTGCAAATGGAAATTTCCTTTATAAATGGAAATTCCATTTACAAAAGGGAAATTGATGGCCTGCTTTTAGGCAGATTCAGGGAGGGAAGGGAACTCTTCCTGTGTCTATTGTTTCTTAATTGCCTTTAGCTCAAAATAATTCTTATGCCAAAGTGGCATATTTTGGGGTAGCAAATTCTGATCCTCTTCAGGATTTATGAATAACTAAACCCTAGTAAAACACTTTGTAAAGCAAATAACCACTGCAATGATCTGCTTATAAAATGACACTTTTGTATAAAGTTTACCTAAAGCAGTGATGTGCTCTGTAGAGGACATGTGGCAATGTCTGCAGACTTAAATTTGATAGTCATGACTGAGAGCAGAGGTGCTGCTGGCAACTAGTGTTTTGAAGCCAGGGGAACAGACCTCACCAACACAGAGAATAATCTGGCACAAAATATCAAACGAGCTGAAGTTGAGAAACCTTGACACATAATGAGGTAGTTGTAAACACTTAACAAAATTTAGCCTCTCATTTTTTCCTTCTAATGTTTTAAAGTCTCTGACTGAATGTGCTCTTTATGTATTGAAATAGACCTTGTTTGTATTTTAAAGGTTTCCTCCTGTGCAACCTTTCAGTTTAAATTTAGTCATGAGTTTTCAGGGAAAACTGCGTATCAGTTGAATACTTTCAAAAATACATGTATTTCCAAGTTTTAAGTACCATTTTATTCTATTGTTTATGGAAACATTAACTTAAAATTCTAATCCAATTCTTTTATGTAATTTAAAGATACAGTTCATGTGCTGTTCTTCATATATAAAAATGATACCAAAGGCCACTGACACTAGACATTCTTCTTTAAACTGATTTACTGGTAGTAGGGATGGGTTTGCACTGAGTCATCAGTTCTTACAAGTCATCATCCTGGGAGCCATTTGGAACGTAGTCGGCTTGGTACAGATATCTGTTACATGACTACAGAGCTCTTGCTCTTTGTGGGAAAGTAAGTGATCTGTGTTTGATTCAGGTCTGTGCTACTGGTTCTTGACAGCATCATGTTTTCCGATTAAGTTCCAAGAACTTTCCTGGCCTTCAGTTTCCTGGCCTTCATGGTTTGAAAGTCAAAATATAAATTCATATGACATAATGGAAGTCATATTCATTTAATCATTTTTCTTTTGCTTTGAAAATAGTCCTCAAAAATTCTTTAGGCTGGGGAGCAACCCTTGAAGAGGTGAGCAGGTAGAGAGTACATCCCTGTTCCTTATTTTTAACCCTTTAAAACTCAGAGGTCTCCAATTTATTTGTTTATGAAGTTGTCTGTTTCTTGACAGACATTACAATCAATACACGGTTTTTGAACACCCATACATAAAAGAATGTATGACTTCTTAGTTCAGCATAAATTTCTGCTCATAGACCAGAGCACTGGAACATATTTACTCCGTATGTTCCACTCTGCTGTAAGAGATTAAGCACACTCATGTTCAGTTTACATCAGTGTTTCAATCAGGCATATGTTTCTCCTAATGAATTTCTGGGTTTCCTCTGAATTATCTTTTAAAAAAATGTAAGGAGATTTTTAATATATAAATGCAGGATACAAATACCAATCTCCCTGAGTTTTTTTTTTTTTTTAACATGTTCACAATTCTTATTCAGTAATCCTCATCATGGAAACTACACAGGATAATTTTGGCCAAATGACGACCGGGTCACTGCATCGTTTCAGCTTAAGACAAGAATGGTGCAATCTTGGTCATCTGTACCAGGGAACAGAGAACATTCAGTATTAAATATGACACCTATAATTAGGAAGACCTATGGTTATACCATGGCAATTTAAAAGATGAGGTAATTTGGGGAGTGCTGAAAAGCAGCAATTAATTAAGTTTCCAACGCAGTTTATTTCTGCTGCGGTACATTCTTTGACACCCAGGATACTCAGTAAGGGAAACGCCTGCAATGTGTTGTCCTAACGGGTTAATCTGGCTTGTTTTAAGGGTTTAGAATTTAAAATAAATTGTCCAAATCTCTCTTACATTTCTTATTCTAACTTCACATGCCCTTACATCACCTCTCTGGGATCCAAGCGGCTTGGAACAAATGAAAAGTCTGTGTACAGCCAGGGACCTAAGGAATCAGGTTTCACCAAGAAAAAATTAGCAGGGCTGCGATTAGATTAGGCCAGGTGGGGAAAAGGATATTGGCAGGTAGGGCGCCGGAAAGTTACAACTTGGGTTATTTTTTAACTGGCGTCCTACAAACGGCCGGCGTGTAGGTGTTTCCATCGCTGACTTGTAAATGAACTTCAGGTTCTCTTTAGTTGGGGAGACTTCTGAATCTGAGAACCTGGCGGCGGTTCAACGACCCCGCCCTCGGGGTCCCCAGGGGACACCTTCCGGAGAGCCTGATCGAGGCGAAAGCGCAGGGAAAGCGGGGCGTGAGGGGGCGAGGGACGCGGGCCCCGAGAACCAACCCAGTCCAGCCTCGCTCCCCTTGGGTGGAAACTTCCCCACCGGCGAGCTGGGCGGGAGGGGGCGGCGGTTCCCCTCGCGGAGGCATAAAACTGCGCGCGCGAGGCTCGGGGCGCGCGGCGAGCGCGGCCGCCGCCGCCTCCTCCCCTCCCCGCCTCCGCCGGCACTGCCTCCTCCCTCCGCCCGGCTCGGCCTCCTTCGCTCCCTCCCCTCGTGGCTGGCGGCGGCGGCGGCGGGCGAGGAGGGCGTGCGCCGGCCGAGAGGTGTCGGCGGCGAGGGAAGGCAAGTTTCAAGTGGAAGGTCGTCCGCCGGCCGGCGCGTCCTCCCGCTCTCCGGCAGCATCATGGCGGAGCCGAGCGGCTCGCCTGTGCACGTCCAGCAGCCTCAGCAGGCGGCCCCGGTGACAGCGGCGGCGGCGGCCCCGGCGGCCGCGACAGCAGCGCCGGCCCCGGCGGCGCCCGTGGCCCCGGCCCCGGCAGCGCAGGCCGTCGGCTGGCCCATCTGCAGGGACGCGTACGAGCTGCAGGAGGTTATCGGTCAGTGCGGGGGGCGCGGCGGGGCGGCCCAGGCCCGGTGCCGAGGCCGGGCGGGAGGTGCGGCCGGGCGCGGGAGGGGGCGCGGGAGGGGACGCGTGATGCTGGGCTCGTCTGCATGCACGCCCGGGAGGCAGAGCGGCTGGCTTCGGGGCCTACCGGCTTCAGTAGTTTTTTTTTTTTTTTTTTTTAATTTATTTGTTCGTTCAGTGAGCGCTGGTGCGGCAGGAGGCGGCGCGGCGGATGTGACTCGCACTGCAGACTAGCCGCATGCTGCAAACTTTTATCTCCCGGATCTCCGGGGCGGCGGAGCAGGGGACCCGGCAACGCCGCCGCATCTCCCTCAACCCGCGCGCCAGGGCCGCAGCCCGTGGTCGGTGGCCACGCGGGCAGGCAGCCGCGGCCGGGGTGGGGTTGCGGGGGCGCCGCCCTGGGCTTCCAGCGCCCCCGCGCCGCGCCCTGGGGGCCGCGTCCTGGGGGACCTGGCGGGCGCAGCCGCGCCTCTGCCCCCGGTCAGCAGCCTCTCGCCGTGGGTAATCGGGCTACGTAGGAGTTGCGGAGGCCCAGGTTCTTTCCCGAAGCTGGGGAGGATGCTGGCCTCCCTTCCTGACAGCCGCTGCTCCACGCCCGCCTTGCAGCTGGGCTCTCCGCGCCGCCCGGCGCGCCCGGGTACCCGCCTCGGTGCCGGGGCGCGCTGCCTGCCGCCCAGCACGGTCGCCCGTGAAAGCAGGAGCCCTGGCCTTCGGCCCTGCGTCGGGCCGATGCTTCCCTCCGGTCCAGGGCCGAGCTGCAAGAGTGAAACCCGAGGCTGTCGGTGATCTGCTCCCTGCCTTTCGGTGCCTTCTAGTCGGCTCACAAATAACACCTTATCTTACATTTTTAAAAACCTGGCAAAGTCTAATGGTAAGAAACCGGCATTACTTTTCCCTGGACCTAGCACGTGAAGGGCCGGGAGATTTGTGTTGACCCTTCACTTAGAATCTTCCTTATTGGATTATCCTGTTTGAGAGTCTTGTTAAACCCAGTTAGGGAACCCTCTCGGTGGAGTGGGCCCTCAGCTTCTAACCTTACTGGCGCTGGGATGGGATGCTGCCTTCTCATAACTTGAGATTTAAGTACGGTGATGAAAAAGGAATTCAGGATACTTATCTTAAACACTTTTTTTTGCTTTATATTAAAAATAATTCTCTAACCACCTCCCCCTTAAAAAATTAAAACAGTAAGAATTTCATTAGGTATTTAAATGAGCCTTTACATCACCTGATACTGAGTGAATGAAACAGCAGAGACCGAAATAAATAGATAAGAAAATGATGGGCAGAACTGTAACCTGGGATAGAAAAGCTCCAAAGAACCTAAAATAGGCATCTCTACATAAAATTCTTTGAGACCTAGACCTTTCATAACTTTAGGCCTAATGACTCTCAAGAGATAAGTCTTCATGTCACTGCCTGGATTAAGTATCTTTAAGGGCTTCTCAAAGCCTAGAGTATTCAGTGAAAACTCCTTTAACCTGGTGTCTGAACCCCTTCATCTTTCCAGTTTGCTACCTGCCCTCAACTGCTTGCCCCCTCCCATATTCTGCTGGCATTGATTATGCCCTGAATCCTCAGCTGTAAGTGCCCATCTTTACAGTGACTCTCACTCAGCTTCCAAGGCCAGAATGAATGTTCTTGGAAACCTTCTACTTCTCCCGAGGCAAAGTGTGGTAGGTTCTTCTGCCTCTCTTAACATACTACTTGGCATGTAACTCCATAAGTTTTATTTGCTCCACAAAATCTGAAGGCCCCCATGTCCCAAGCGTTGAGCTGGGTGCTAGCAGTATAGAAATTAATAAAAATGGTCCTCACCGGCAAGGATTTATTGAGTTGAAATAAATGATTCCATAGGATGTGATGAGTGAGCACAAAGGGGGGACTGACTGCTAGGAGAAATAGGAAGCAGGGTATTCCTCAGGAGACATTGAGCTGAATTTTGGAGTCTTGGTATGCTTGTAAAGTGCTTATTTCCATTGCTGCCTTTGCTGGCCAGCTGTGAACCCTTCCAGGGTCTTATTTATCCCTCTTGGCTCCAGCATGCAGAGATGGTCCGTAAAAGTTGAATGATGTTATCTGCCACATAGTTTTCATAGGGTTAGGACCACAGCCCACTTATAATCAATTCATATGCCTATGTTAATTATTAGGGTTAATATGCAAGCTTTGCCTTTTAAAAACAATGTATAGAGTTGACCAGTTTTGTGAACTGAAGTGAATAAAATCTTAGTTTAATTAAAGTGATGGGATTGATTACAGGGCTTCTTTCTGCTTGCAGTAACAGCATTGCTAATTATGGTTGGTCAATTTAATTAAAAAAAATTCACCTGAGGAACTTGCTAACAGAAACACCTGTTTATTACAGCTTCACTGATTTTTGTACATTCAGACTGCAGGAAAGGCTCTTCTACTTTTTAAACGTATCTCATATTTTTCCAACTAAAAGAGATGGCCTGTGTGGGGGCCATGTTATTGAAAAGTCAAATTGCTGGAATAGGGTTTTGTAAGGGCTTAATGTTTATAGGAAATTACAAACCCGTTTCCATTTAGTGTTTAATGCTAGTTTGGTAATTAAGACGGAACTTTCAGTTAAGCACTTTTGCTCAAATGTTACACGCAGAAGTTAGTAGTTCAAACACTGAACCGGTTTTGACCTGTGGACACCCTTCGCCTCTTCTGCCACAAGGCAGGTGTCATGATAGGGCTCTGGCAGTGTGAACTGTGACCAGCAGGAGGCTCGGATGTGCATGAGCAGAAGGCCGAGGGAGGCAAGGTGTTTTAACTTTCCAGCGTGGCATGGAGCACTTTTTCTTTATTTCCTTCTGGCGGAGGTTGGGGCCTCAAGATTAGGAGAGAAGAGGTTTACTGAAGCCCAAACAAAGCAGGTTTAGTAGTTTGACTTTTGTTTTAGAAAAATAAACACAGGATTTTGCAAGTCTTAAAATAAAACTTTCTCTTTGTTACGTTGTTCTTATGTGGTAAAAGATCAGTGGAGAGTTTGTAATGCTCTTAGGGGTAATCTGGTTCAGAAGTTTATGCGAGACCTGGAAACGATGTAAAATCTGTTGGAGTGAGCTTTATACTTAGGGGTTATTTAACAACGTTGTGAAATGATTAAATTCCTTCTTTTAGCCGTTAATATTAGTTGATTTCAAATATTTGTTTCCTATAGAAGTAACTGCTCCTCAGAAGTATTCTAGCCTGTTTATACCCTTCAGCCTCCTTAATTTTTGTTCCTCATCCCTTCCCCATCTCACTCTTAGATTCCTTCTTTAGAAGTATATGGGGGCACCCAAAAGATATGCCAGTTGAAAAATTAGTTTATTTATTTGTGGTATTAATATTATCACCTTGATTTGCTAACCAGAGGACAGACGGTGAGTCATGTAAGTGTTGACTTGGGTGTCCTTAATAGATTGAACAACCTCAAGGAACTTTTCTGTCAAAGAGTTGTAGTTATTGCTGTATCAGTTTCTGTGTTTGAATCAGGTAATTCCAGTTGGGGCTGATGTCTTTGTTGATTTTCCTCTGAGAAACACTAAATAGACTTGTGCCTCACAGTAGTTTTATTTAAATTTTTTTTTTTTGCAGGATGAGCCTTTCTGTAGTTTTGCACCTGACTTCTTAGTGTTGCTTCACTTTTGTCCTGGGCAGTCCTTTAGAATGATCCAGAAGTACCATCTACTAAATTTTCGGCCCAAGTCACCAAAAAGATTTCGGTTCCTAGACTCCTAACCATAGTTTGGCAGAGGCGTTCTCAAGTACTCTGTTTATTTCTCTCCTGTGAGCTTTGTTTAACCATTCAGGTGTGTTTTTCCCAGGCCCAGGTAATAGGCATATGGTCAGGTCCTCAAGGAGCAGCAGCCCACATCGCACCTGCTCTGTTCTCAGAGATTCTGCAGAACTCCTGGTTTAGGGATTAGAACCGGTTTTACAGATGTACTGGAGGGATCTTGAGGACACTGAGTCACACTCATTTGCATGGGACCTCAGAGGGCTGGAGCACCGCGTGTGTATTGTGGTCTCCTGGACCTTTAAATTGGGCTGCTTTGCTGCTGCTGTCAGTTTGTTAAAATTTTTTTTTCTTTTTTAAACTAAAAGAGGCCTGAGAGGCTTGGCTTAAGGCAGGGGTGTTGATTTTCATACCATTTAAAGAGAAAAATGCATATAGAACTGTTCTTTTTGTGGGTTTTTCCACTATTGTGGTAAAATATATAAATATAACATAAGATTCGTCACCTTAACCATTTTCTGAGTATACGATTGAATGGTGTTAATTATATTCACAAGGAGTGCTCTTTTAAATGTGCTGTTCAAACTAGCATGTGGGAAAAATCTCTAGATTAAGAGAAACTTAGGGTAGAATTACTGCAGCACTTACTGTATTTGTGCATTTGATTTGTGACTGATAACATTTAAGTTTGTTGTATCGCACATTTTTGATGGTGTTGAAGAGTAGAACGTGGAGGGTTCTGGTCAGTTTCATATCTCAGGCATGGCAGTTGCTGGCCTTGTGGCCTTGAGCCAGTTACTTAGAGGTGTCTGCACTCAGTTTCCTCATTTATAACCTGGAGATGGTTAACAGTTGGTTTGCCAGGAGAGAGAGCCTGTGAAACACTCAGAACAGGGCCTGGCCCTGGGTGAGCTCTCTGGGAGCCTGAGCCATCACTACTGTTGACTGTGCCAGCTAATCAGATCCGAGTTACCAGGAGAGAACACAGCCCTGTCTCTAGCAAGACTTAGGAGCTGCCTGAAGAGTTTCTCTGCTGGGTTGGTACCAGGAAGGATGCAGGAGGGAGACCTGGCCCCTTAGTCCCCGCCCTCCAGGTGGGCAGCTGGATAGGGAGCCCAAGGGCCCTTCGGGAAGGAAGCTGCAGAGACCTGTGGAGCCCTGGCGGTGAATTGGACAGCTCAGGACAGCTCAGGGCTTCGGGTGCCAGATGGCCCTCTGACAAGTGGTGAGAGCACCCTGTGAGAAAACTGTTGGAGGAACAGCCCATCGCAAAAGGGCTCTGCGAACAACCTGCTTGGACTGCACTTTTCTTCCACCTCTCGTTGGCCCCATGGAGGCTGCCGCGCTGGCAGGAAATGCTGCTGACTCAGAGAAATGGTCAGTGTGTGCCCCAGTGAGGGAGAGGACAGGGGCATTTGTCTGCAGGCGAGGTCATCACTATTGCTCCCTGTCTCCTTCCTTCCCTTGCTGCTCTTCCTCTGCTTACATGTATTCTCAAGTCTCTGTTATCTTTCACAGCAGAAGAGAACAAAACAAGACCTCTCACTACTCCTTCTCTCTCTAGTACCACCTTCTCTCTCCTTTTACAGTTGAGCTGAAAGAACCTCCCATCCAGCTCAGCTCACTGCAATCTGGCCTCTGGCCTCTTGCTAAGAAACCAAAGTTGGAATCTCCACAGTCTTGGTGACCTTGTATGGCCAGAGCCAGTGGACACTGCAGGCCTTCCCTTGCTCTCTCTCTGCAGCAGTTGGCACCAGCTGCCATTTCTCTCCTTCCCTCCTGCGCCTGTACCAGGATCCACTTCTCCATGGGTCTGAGGCTTCAACCACCACCTAAAATGCAAAGGGTCTCCCTGGTCTTGGGCTGGTGTGAGGGCCACCGTTTATACATCCTTCTGTAGATACTCACAGTGAAAATCACCATCTCCTCCTAATTTTACTCCTTCAACATTCTCCATCTTCCTTAAGACCCTTGAGTGTGAAGCAGAAACATGCTGGTCATCCCACACTTGACTGTCTTCATCCATCTCCCACATCTGACTGGTGCTCAGTCCTGTCTGTTCTGCGTGCTTGATCCCTTCTTTGATCTGTCTCTTAGTCTACCTCTCCACCATCTCTGGCTTAGTTGAGGCCCTTCTCAGTTCTTATTTGGATGATTGTAATAACTTCCTAGCCAGCTTCCTTGTCTGCAGCCTTGCTTCCAGCTCTGGTATGCATTGCTACTAAAGCAATACCACTGTACTAAAGTTTTTATCTGTCTCCCCCAGGCTTGAACACCTTTAGTGGCTCTTCCATCATCCTTAAGATTAACTCTGAGCAGGTGTTTAGGGCCTTTGGGAATTGTCTCTTGCCTTTGACAGACTCCCAGCCAGTAGGAACCTTTTGCAGTTGCTGAAATGCAACTTCAAGCTTTCCCAGCCCCTGCTAGGCAGGTTTTCCTTCTGCTTGAAACACCATTCCACCCTCATTTTCGTTTTCATCTATTTAACAGTGTGCCCTGTCTCTCCTTTTAAGTATTACCTTCATTGAAGTATAATATGCATGTGGGAAAGTGTACATATCATAATTGTGCATAGCCTGATGCATGTTCATAAAGAGAACACGCCCTGTCTCTATCCCTGAGCCTCCTCCCCTCTGCCTCCTCTGTTGGCTCCATCACCCCAGTGGTCCTCACAGCCTTTGTGGATTGTCTGCCTCCTTGCTCATCTTGGCCCTAGATGTGAACTCCTTGAAGACAGGTCTTTGGCCTCCATACCCCATACCTCTTAATAAGTATTTGATAAATATTTTCTGGATGGAAGCCTGAATTTTAGGGATAAATACTCCTTCCCTCCTTGTGGGAGAGAAACATTGCCTCACGTTAAATATTTGTCTCCCTGGATCCTGAAGATTTAATCTTGCCTATGGTTAATGATGATGCTTACTTAGTTGTGTTTGGGCCAGTCAGCTTAAAGGGCTCTGTAGAAATTAGCTCATTAATCCTTCCAGATCAAGAGTAAGCACTTTGAGTACTTCCACCTGCCTGTGCTGTGCAGGTAGCCAGGCAGGCAGAGGCCTGGCTTTCCTGAGGTCATCAGTCTGCGAGGAGGTGGCCTCTCCAGATTAAAGGGGCCGGGGCTCCCCGCCACAGTCGCTGTGTCCTGTTACTTAGGCGTTGCAGGTCAGGGTTGTGAAGTCCTGGCACGCCTCCCCTCTTCTCTGGAGCTTTCCTTTCTTGAGTGTACCCATGACCTCTCTCTTGCTGTTTGTGTAGTTATATATAACCCAACCTTGAAGCTCTGTGGGGCCTCTTGCTGTGTAGAAATCAGGACTGTTGGCGAGGATCAGGAACACAGGTGAAACACAGGAGCAGAATACCAAGGCGGGTAGTTTCAGAGATTGTTACGATGGCAGGGATTGCAGTTTTATAAATGACTAGGGACTGAGGGTCATAGATTGGTGTGGTACAAGCTAAGACCACAGAACTGGGTCTTTTAAAGTCAAAACCAATCTAATATGTGTTATAGTTCCTCTATGGTGTGTTTTTTGGAAGTTTTTCTTTTTTCCTATTAAAAAAAAATTCTCCGTGCAATCATGTGAGGTTTTACATTTTCCTCCAGGATAATTTTGTTTAAATTATCCCCAAACAACTCCAAGATGGCTGAAGTGATTCAAGTGTATCAAGTGTTTCTGTTTCCAAACCTGCTATTCATCAGTCAAGTTTTTGCTACTAAAGAAGAATTCAGTATATTAATTAAAAAGGCATTTTAGATTTAACTTAACTGGGAAGCAGAGGAGAAATAGCAACCCTTAGAGAATGGGTAAGGAAGTGCTTCAGTTCAAAACTGATTGAGATAAACACTTTGAGAATCTTATGTAAGTAAATGCTGATGTATTTCAAGGTTCTTCTCATTTGCCAAAGAATTATTTGGAAATAAACTCTGGCTTAGCTTTAAAAAACTTCTTGGACATTGAGGAATTAGATGAATCCCCTTTTTGACTGATTGTATATTTTGATAATTGGGGAAGCATCATCTTAAGATAGACCTTCAAACATCGTTTTATGATAGTTTTATTTTCAAACTTCTTCCCAGTAAGTGGCATTCAGTGTAACTCAAAGGCCTAGTACTGGGGGCATTCATTCAATTTTTCCCTTAGATGAAAATACACATTTAGATGACATTAATGGGGTTTAGGTTTCCAACCTATAGTCCCTGATTTTCCAGAAGAACTAGCATGGTAAGTAGAGATTGATGGCTTTCTATCATGTGAATGATAGCCCTTCACTGGGGGAGCATTTTAGAAGCCAGTGACCTGTGACAATTCTGAGACTTCTCACAATCACTCTTCTGATGGTTGAGGTCTAAGAAGAATCTGTGATCTTATTTTAAACTGATAGCATCAGTTTGTGCTGGGGTTTGTAATAAGGGGCATCCCAATTGTGTTCTTTCCTGCTCTGTTCAGTTTGGGGACTGAAAAGGATTATATTCTGTGGATTGGTGCCTATTGGCCTATTTTGTGTTGCTTACATTTTGATTTGAATTATCTGGTGTGTCCTCCCTTCCTCCCTCCCTCCTTCACTTCCCCTCTCTGACTCTCACTTCCTCCCTCCCACCCTCACTAACTCCCTCCCTTCCTTTCCTTTTTCCCTTCCTTTGCAGTTGACTGTGTCACTGCCCCCTTACTTAATTATGAGGTGGCTCAAGAAAGGAGGGGAAGAGAGTGCCTAGGCAAGGAATGGTAGGTCGGTGCTGGCTTTTATAAGTTAGTTCCTAAGTGAGGAATAGCATAAGAATATAGGGGGTAATGAAATGTAATTTGAGGGGAGACTGAAGGGAAAGTCCATACCTGCTCCTTTGTTTTACATCTGAAGACTCTACTAGCTTGACTTAGAGTAATTTGCCTGTGGTCCAGAAGTCCTTAGAATCTCAGGCCAGTGCTTCCTACCCAGTTCAGTATTTTCTTCCGCTTAGATAATGTTGATTCCTTGTTGGTGGGAAGGAGGAAGTTAGAAATACTATTAACTCAGTGAATTTTATAACTACCATTTTAATAAAGATGTATCTGGGAACATATTTACCTTGTAGATACTATAGCAAAAATCTTATGTATTTCTTTAGCAGTGTTAAAATGATCTTTACATTTCTTCACAGGCCATGTTTAGCATGTAAATCGGGTGATATATAAACATAAAATAGTCTCATTTCAACCATCATCTTTTGTCTGGTCTGTTGCAATAGATATATATGTACATTCTTTTAATAAAAATTTTTTTACAATATATTATATTTCTAATCCTTGGTTGGGACCTGTCAGTGAGGTAGAGGGTGTGCGCGTGCATGTGCGCGTGTGTGTGCATGCTGAAAAATGAAAGATTGAGGAGCAGCAAGTAGATACATCTCAGGGCTGGTTATTAGCTGGAGCAAAGCTGTGCTTGAGCCAGGTCCAGGCTGATAACTTCACAACAGTCAGAGCAGCAGCAGTGTTCCTAGCAGCGTCTAGTTCTAAGCTGTCTAGTATGGTAGCCACTAGCCACGTGTGGCTGTTTCACTTTAAATTAATGTGAAATTCTTGGGGTGTTGAGGGATGAATAGACGGTGCACAGAGGATGGTTAGGATAGTGCAAGTGCTCTGTGTGGGACCATAGTGATGGGTACATGTCAGTATACGTTTGTCCAAACCCATAGAGTATGCAACACCAGGAGTGAGCCCTAAGGTGACCTGTGGACAGTGGGTGGTAAGGATGTGCCCAAGTAGATTCATCACTTGTGGTCAGTGTGCCTCTCTGGGGGATGGTGACAGCGGGGGAGGCTGTGCATGGGCGGCAGCAGGGGGCATGTGGGAAGACTCTGCCTTCCTCTCAGTTGTGCTGTGAACCTAAGACAGCTTTAAAAAGAATAAAGTCTTTAAAAAGTTAAATAAAATACAGTTCCTCACTAGCCACATTTTAGATGTTCAATAGCCAACGGTGCTAGTGCAGCTGAGGAGCTGTTGTTTTATGTACTTTATTTTAGGTCTGTAATCTGCGCTGTCCTGTGAAGTACCTTGCTGGGTGGTGCAGATGCAGACTTTTCACCACCACAAAAGTTTTGACGGGCAGTGCTGAGTGGTAGTTCCTAAGAAATATTCAAAACCTGATGAAATATTATAATGATGGCTGTAGATAACCCGAGGCCACCTCCTGGTAACACACTAAGGGCATTGCCACTGACTTGAGAAGTACCAGAGGGGACAGGCAGTGCTAACTTGATTAAAAACAGTTTTAGTTTAGTTTTGCTTTGTTTTTTGCCTTGTTTTTGCACTGTGCTCTGTTAGAAAGCTAACTGATTCATATTTTCAGAAGCACAGTTACTCTCTTTGGTGGTGGTGAAACGGATACCCCTTTGACGTAGGGAGACTGTTCTGAAGTATGAGTTTTTATCTTACCCACTTAACTCATTCTGGAATGTTCTTGTGATCACTGTAAACACAGAGAATCCTTCCCAGTGAAATCTAGTATTTTCAGAAGTATCAAAATGTTACATTTCCTCAAGAAATCACTTCAGAGTCTTGGGGTTGGATGTGGTAGACAGAATCACTTCAACTTCTCTTATGAGTTAGGAACTGACTTTTTTTTTTTTGATGAAATTACAAAGACGTTGTGAAATTAACTCTACTTAGAAAAAACAATCCTGATATCAGTTCTGGTCACTTAAATGGTAAATTTGAATCATGGTCCCTTCCCTTCACTTGATTTTAAAACATTTTGGTATTTGATTCTCATTAAAGTACTTAGTGTTTATATACCACAAAAGAAATAAAACATCTAGCATTGAAGTCAGTACCTTAATAGAAATTCAAAGTTAGTTATCACTGTTTGGTAGGACACCTGCTTTGTTAAGAGAGGGAATTAATGACTGAGGGGTGGAAAAAAAAATCTGTCAGGAGATTAACTGGGTTTAATTTTGGGCAATTCAGGAACAGTCTGTACTTTCTCACATTTCATGTCTCTAGGGTGACCGGGGCCTTCATAGAGAATGTTTTACTATGTAATCCTTTTTTATTTTTCCTTGTAGGTGCTCTTTCAAGTTTCTGGAGTCCTAAATCCAGTGCTTGACCTTCGACAAGGGTTGTTGTGGAAACATTTTTAACATGGCACCTCTCCTGGGCAGCTGGGCGGCTGAAATAGGGCTACAGAACTGTCTCTGTGTGTTTTCAACTTATGATCATTAGGACAAATTTAAGAATAGTAATATTTTTGCCATCAGTTAAGATCAGGGCTACATTGTTTATCTTCATTAAGATAAATACTTATTATTCAAAAAGCAACAGTTTCTAGGGTGAAGAGATAACAAGCCTCTTAGTTCATCTATAGCCATCTTCCTGAGTGTTTCCATAGAAGCAGC
This sequence comes from Vicugna pacos, assembly GCF_048564905.1. Lineage (NCBI taxonomy): Eukaryota > Metazoa > Chordata > Mammalia > Artiodactyla > Camelidae > Vicugna > Vicugna pacos. Next base: position 41,867,407 of record NC_132991.1, on the reverse strand, counting down.
AAGACTTTCTAAAGCCCGTAATTTCGTGTCGTACTCTTTAGAGCCCATTAGAAATAGACAACATAGGCAACTTGTGGTTTATATATTTGCTTAAATAGTCTTAAAGGCGGAGAGGGTAACGGACGTGCCATCGCTGGGGTAGGTAAGGGTTGCAGTCAGGCACTTGTTTGCCTCTGGCATGTAGGCTGCGGTCCACTTACTCTGCATGTGAAGAGTGACATGATTTTCATCTGTATGCAGTTGTTTACAGATGAAATATTCTCTTGGAGCTACTTGGAAGAAAGGGAGTGACAAAAGTATGAAAGGTGATATTTATGAGGTCTGACTGACTTTAAAATTGATCATATTCGAATTGATGTGCACAAGAAGTATCCTTCAAGGGGACATAGTGGGAGGGTGTGCACCTAACACTTTATAGCTATATTTTATTTTAAATTAAAAAATTCGCCCATTTCCCTCAGCCCTCTTATGAAGAAATGAGACTGATTTTCTAGTATGACATTAATTTGCTCTTAAGATATTTTCTAAAATGTTTTAAGCGGTGGTAGGTAGCTTTATCAGAATAATTAATCTAGCCTGAACAGTGCTGTTAGTTGTTCAAAGGCACTTCTGTTTACTGTTATTTTCTTTAAGAGATTCTGTGTCACTGCTTTATGGAAGTAATGAAAGTATCCAGGACTATGGCTTGTGATAACAGTGAGCTCTGTTTGTCTAGAGGTAAGAATAGCAATAGCAAAAGCTGATGGGCTGAGAGGATGCATGATGGAGTGAGGGGGTGAAATTCCAAAACCAGGTCTCTAAAGCCAGAGGTGGGATGGGATCATTGGAAGGCAAAGACTAGCCTGGGGCAGTGAAAGCTCTCAGACCTCAGCAGGAGTGAGTAAGATGGAGAGGAAGAACTCAGGGCCGTAGCCAGGTTTAACATTTGCAGGTGTTCAGCAGGGGTCTGAGGTGAGTAGGGACTGTATAACTTTTCCCAGAAAGCTTCAGTGGCATAATCTGGCTGAGGTGGGGGCCTCATTTGAAGCTTTGCTTTCAAGGAAGGATGTCTCTAACAAATTGAAAGGCTCAGATCTCTGAGTGTGGATCCATGGTCTCTGTATCAGTATGTACAGCTGTGTAACAAACTGCCACAAAACTTAATGGCTTAAAATAATGACCATTTTATTTGCTTACAGTTCTGTGGATTGGCTATTTGGGCTGGGCTGGGAAGGGCAGTTCCGCCAGTTTGGCCAGCTGGGCTGGGGCTACCTATTTTAAGATGGTCTCATTGTGTGTGCGGTGGTTGCTGCTGGCTGTTCGCTGGCCCTCTCCACTGATCCCTCCTTCGCGAGGAGGCACGTCTGTACTTCGTCCCTGGGCTGCAGCAGCATTCCAAAGTAGCTGGAGTGGAGCTGCAGGGACTCTTGAGGCTGAGGCTTGGTGCGCAAAGCGTCACCGTGCCTCTTTCAGTTGGTCGGAGCACATCACAAGTCTCCCACAGACTCGCGGGCAGGGAGATCAGTTTTCCTCCTTGCTAGAGGGAATGGTAAAATGACATGGCAAAGGGACGTGTGTACAAAGGTGGGAGGAATTCTTACTGCCGTCTTTGTGAACGCTCTACCACAGCAGCTTTATTTAGCTCGAGGGTGATGAATACACAATGTTTGTCATTCATTTAACATTTGTTTTTAACTCGTGGTGGGTTTGCTAATTACCTGACTACCTTTACCCTGGTTGTTACACTGCGGCTGATTACAGGTTTCATAAACTAATGTGTTGTGTGAACTATCCATCAGAGTGATTTTTGCTAGAAAAGTGGCTTTATAAATGTATGACTTGCTAAGAAGTCTAAACATGTCTATTCTAATGTAACATTTGAAGGGCAGAGGGGTGTGTGCGTGTGTGTATATAAAATGCTGATCCTTTTTTAGACTTGAGGTGTTTTACTTCAGACTGACCTTAAAACTCAACAACACCGCATTTAAAAATATAGATTGTTTGCATGCATATGTAATTATTTCTCCTGCCACGTAGAAGTCAGTGAACTAGATCTGTCACAGCTCTAAAAATAACATGTTTCCTATGCATCACTCAGTTTAAAGGTAGATTGTTGCTTAGACAATGAGGAAAGTTTCTTTACTTTGAAGTCAGTACAGTGATACTGTACCGCCAGTTTTATAATCAGTTTTCAAAAAAGAATTCCCACCCTGTTCGGATAATCAGGTAAAAATACTAGAATCCCAGTAACAGTTATTGACAGAATTTGCCCATTGCCTTTAGTTTATCATATTGTAATGGCAGAAATGATAGTAAGATGGGAGGGGTGCAAGTATACCATTTATTAAATTGTGGAATCTTTCTGGTCAAAGCCCTTATTATGAAATGTTGTATGCTTTCAGATGTGGGAAGAGAGCTGGGTGTTATCGCTATCCATCTGCAGATTTAAATGCTGAGTGGCTTGCTGTTTATTCCAAAGGGGAGACAGACCTGTGCCTGGGTTAGACCCGTGGAGCCCAGGCCCCTTTCTCACATAAAGAGGAACGGCTGAGAAGAGGGTGTTGCCTAGACCTCTGAGTTACAGGAACTCCAATCGTATTTATTTTCAAGTTCCCAACAATTATACAAGTAATAATGGAAGGTTCTTATAGAAAGTTTGGATAATACAGGTGGGTGAAAAGGGGGAAAAAAACCACTGTTTACCACAGGGCCCAGGGCTAGATGCAGTTTGAATTTTGCTGTAGGCATGTAAGTTTTAATGGGTTGGACTGTAGAAAAAAGTATAAATTACTATTTTTGGAAATTGATACTTTTTAGTATTCCCAGTACTGTCATATTTAATTTGTTTGGAGCAAGAAAAATAAACCACTCTTAGGTTAACACTTACTTGGCAAAAGTGATTTGTTTCTTGAGAATTTGGTACATCCTGAGAGTCAAACATACTGTGTGATTACTGGACAGAGAATATATGTATATTTTTCTCACACCTAAGTGTTCTCAGAGTACATTTACAATCTGATCTTACCGTCTGTGTTACAGTTTATTTCTTAGGAGTAGCATGCTTTTTCATCCTTTTGTAGTAGCCTCTTGTCCTCTGGGTGTTGTGAATCTCCTTATTCTGATATTTGGTACTTGCCTGATTCAGAGTTGAAAATATTTTAGAGAAAGTTCTGGGAGAGAGGGAAGTTATGAGTAAGTAACTGTCTCATTGTTTGTGGGTGTGTTTGAACACAGAAATGATTTTTAGATTTCCCATTGACCTTTCATATCAGACCTCGAGGTGGCAGTGAGAACTTTCTGGATTGGTTAAATATTTTTCTGTAGAAGTAGCCATTGGATTTCCTGGGCGTGTGGGAGAAATCAATCTCTGGGAATTTAATTTGATCTGAATGTTGAATTTTTTTTGTCTTTTAAGGATGGATTTCATAGAACTTTGAGCAAAAGAGATGAAATACCTGTTGGCATGACTAGTCTTCATTTCATTAAAGATTTAAAATGACAAGGATATAGTAAATACTTCGTGTCAAGTAGGTGAAAATAACAGCCCTCACATTTTCATTCCCCCGGAGATGTTCCCTGTATGGTCAGTTTGCTGTGTACCCTTCCAGATGTTTTTCTACGTTGAATATACACATAGATTTTTTTCCAAATGTAATTATTGCACGGGGTATGTGGTACCTATGCATTGAATTTTATAACTTATAGATTTAATTTTACAAGTAACGTTACATGTACATATTACTTCTGTGTGTCTTTATACATACTTGTAATAAAACATTATAGTTACTCACAGCTTTCATTCTGGGTCATTTCTTACAGATCCACCTCATTTAAAAATATGCCAGTTTATTTCTGTTCTGGGTCCACTTCTGTACTGTGGATGTACTTTATTTAACCAGCCCTTTGGCGATTAACTTGTGGGTTATCTCCAGGACTCCGTATTCCTGTGGGATGGATATCCAGAAGTTGGATTTCAGGGACAAGTGGTATTGCATCCGTACCTCTGATAGACACTGTGAGAATTTCCTCTAGTTGTTTTGTTAAATAACTACTCTCTTAGTTGCTCCTGTTTCCCTTCTTAAAAATAGAAGGGAGTTGGGTTGAGAAGGCATCTTGCCTTATTCCCTACTTGACCCAGACCTAAAATATCTAAGACCAGGAGGAGAAAATGGTGGATGGGGTGGGGTCAGGTGATGGTGGGTTGGAAAGAGAGAAATTATCATCCAAGTTTAGGGAATGAAAGCTGCATGATTTTATGAACTAAAAAAAGTGAAATGTTGTGACGTTTTTTACTTTGCACAAATTTACAGAAAGATTTTCTGAATTGGTGAAAAGTTTGACTTAGAAAACTAAGTTGATTAATATACCCTTTTGTTACAAGGACCAGGGACTCACTAAAATTACCCACAAGTGATAGGGCATTTTTTGTTTGTTTTGCTTTTTATTTTAATTGAAGTATAGTCAGTTACAATATGTCAGTTTCTGGTATACAGCACAATGTCCCAGTCATGTGTGTATGTATTTATACACACACACATATTTGTTTTAATATTCTTTTTCATTAAATGTTATTATAAGATATATTGAATACAGTTCCCTGTGCTATACAGAGGTAATTTGTTTTTTATGTGTTTTTATATAGAGAGGTTAACATTTGCAAATCTCAAACTCCCAAATTTATCCCTTTCCCCTGGTTAAGATTGTTTAGTGTCAAGTCTGTTTCTGTTTTGTAGATAAGTTCATTAGTGTTTTCTTTTTTCTTTAGAAATTTTTTTTAGATTCCACATGTGAGTGATATCATGGTATTTTTCTTTCTCTTTCTGGCTTCCTTTACTTAGAATGATGATCTCCAGGTCCATCCCTGTTGCTGCAAATGGCATTATTTTGTTTTGTTTTTTTAATCACTGAGTAGTATTCTGTTGTGTAAATATTCCACAGCTTGGGCATTCTTTATAAAGGTAGATGTGGGAATAGGGACACAGGAATCTGATCCATCATCCTGGGTTTTGCAGCAACCAGGAAAACTGAGCGTCTAGGTCTTCGGGAACTGCAGTCAGATGTGTCCTCATGACCTGGGAGTGGGCGAGCCCTCAGCAGCAGCAGGAGTTTTTGGGTCCCCTAACCTTGGTGTGACTGCAGTAGTCAGTGTGCGCCTGCTTTGGCTCTTGTCTACCTGCTGCTCTCTTCTCTTCCTCTGGTTTCTGCTGAGTCAGGATTTTGGCTCATCCGTAACTCTTATGATTCTTCTATCTTCTCTCTTCCTCTTTCCCTTTGAGCCATAACTTTGGCTGCTAATGGCTGGATTCTCTCGTTATTTCTCAATTTTAATCCCAAAGATTGAGAGTCCAGTTTGTACAGAGTCCCTGCACAGGGCCCCTGGCAGCCTATGCATGAATTGCTGCCTTAAGTTCAGGTGCCCTCCTGGGATGACAGCGTGACAGCAGAAGCCCCTGCCCGGGAAGGGAGCTTGGGCGTGGTGGGCACTGCCAGTTAGTGTTTATGTAACATTATGCTTAGGTAAGCAACCTGTCCAAAATGTAATCCTGACGAATGTGCTTTTTTGTTAAAAGATACCTACTTATGATGGGCTTAAGAAGCAGTTTATTCGTTTAAGTCGGTAAATACTTCCCTGGGAAGCAGCCTCCCTTTTTCCACATGGAGTGTACATTAGGAAAGCGTAGGCCCTGTCTCACTTATTAGTCATCTTCGGTTCTGGAATAGCGATGCCTGGGTCATGAGATGCAGTCTTGCCTTTTCTGCTGGACTTGGAAGTGTTTCTGTAGTAATGGTGAAGTTCTGAAAAGTAGGCCTGGAACCCAAAACTCCTGGAACAACTCGTTATCCTGTGTGAAGGATTTTATCTTATCAGTATCTTTTCCTTGCACATTGGGAAGAGGATCTGTCCTCCCTAATTTTATTAGGTGTTTGGTACTCCAAAGTTTAAGGGATGAAGAGTTCGCAGTAGGTTTCTGGAAGGTTTCTAAGTTCTGTTTTCTTCCTGAGGGTCACTATCAATTTTCCGCCACCGCCCCTCCCTTTTTCCTTGTTTTCTTCCCTCCTCAACCCGAGTCTTCTCTTTCAATTAAGGGCATAGCGGGCTGAATATTTCAGTGACTCTTGAGTTCCTGAGTCCTCAACTTTGGTGCCAGTGTCTCAGCATCTCAACAGGCAGATTCCTTGTGATTTAAAAATGAGAACCATGCTCATAAAATGCTGCCTTAGTTTGGTCTCAGATCACTTGAAATGTAATCTGATTTGTGAGGCAGCATTTAAATTCCTGTTTATCGAAAGGTTTTGATTATCGAATTTTTGTTGGGTAAAAGAAAGATGAACAACATATTTATCTGCCCCTGAAAAAGATAACCAAATGCTTATTTCATTTGGGAAAGATTTCTTCTCATGGTCTTGAATTCTGCATTTTAATCTGCTTAGGAATGCCTTTTAGCACATAAGTAAAATTAAACGTTATTAAAATCTGTGCAGTGCCTTTTGTTATTTAGGAGAAAAATCTTTAAATACTTTTTTGGTAAGGACATGTGTAATTTAAAGCTTTCATATTGACAACCTGGTCTGAGCTGATAGGCATGTCAATCTCTATTTGATTGCTTTGGTGGAGAGTTGGGAATCACCTAGTGCCTGACGTAGAGTGCATTTGTAAGTGTGCTTTCTTTGGTTTTCATTTTGTGGAGTAATAAGGTGAATTTTCCTACATGTTATTTTATTATATTTGACTGTTCATATGATTACTGGATTTAAATTAAAAGTTTAACCACTTTCCCTTTTGGCTACATGTCCCTTTGTTTATCCCTTTTTTTTTTTAATGATAGTATACATGTTTATGTTGTGGCCCTTTCAAGAGTTACTTTGTAGTATGATGGTGCTCTAGGAAAATAGATTTTTTGTTTTTTTTGGTAAGAATTCCCCATTCTTTTCTATTTTAGTTTAATTTTCATTGCATCCTCTTATTTCTCCTTTCGGAAGTGCCAAAGTGTGGCACAAATATGATTATATATGGAATATATGACTAGATATGATTACATATCACTTTTTTTCTTTATATGTATAGAGGCAAAAGATAATGTGTGTGGAAAACTATCTATGACCAAAGAAAAATTATGGGTAGTAAAATTTGTTTGACTTTTGGAGGAGAATGTTATTATACCCCTGGAGATACAGTGTCTGAAAAATAAAGTTGAGGATTAAAATTCTTGGAAGATTTTTCCTCTGTACCATGAAGAGTTGAGGACTTGTAAGGATGATTGAAGCCGACAGGATGATTCTGATACAAATGTCAGGCTCACTCCCATGTGCCAGGGACTAGACCAGGAACTTTGCATACTTTAGGTCTCATCCTTACCTCTCGGGGTTGGTGTGACTGCCCCAGTTTACAGATTAGGAAGCAGAGATGTGGGCGATCACATCATCTTTTGAAGGTCACACAGCTGGATCTGAACCCAGTGACGTCTGGTTGCAAAGCCCTGGCCCTTTCCAGGGTTCACTTTGCCTCTTCTGCTTCTGCTATCCCATCTGCCTTTATGGCCCTCAAGCTGTCAGGACGAGGAGTTAACTTCCAGAAGAAAGGTCCCTATTTTAAAAGCAGGGTCACCTGGCAGTTAGAGCTGGAACTTGTACATTAGGCCGATGCCGGCTCGGATCCCATTGACGCCGTGCGCCAGCTTTGGGACTGTGAGCCAGTTCCTTGGCTCATTGAGCTTCACGGTGTTTCATCATCAAATCGGGCCATCATATCAGTTGGGCAGGATAATAGTATGCACAATAAATAATATATACTGTATAATACCTAATAAATAAAAAAAGATGATGATGATTATAGTAGTAGTAGCTAGCACCAAGGAGCCCTTAACGTGTCAACCCCTGAGTGAACACTTTTCACAGTTAGTTCATTTAATCCTGACGACAGCCCAGTGAGGCAAGTTCAGTTACCCTTGTTTGACATAGAAAGTCTTGAGTAGGCGAAGGCTGTTTTTATTCTTTGCATTTTCAACACCTCCCCATTGGTATGAATAGTTAGTATTCACTGACGGAGAATCCACAGTCATTCAATAAACTTTAATTAACACCCCACTCTGTGGTCATTAAAATAAAGTGATTCTATCTCCAAGCCTTTTGTTTGTGATAACTCTTTCATAGATAACTCTTATTTTGACAAGTTTCCGTTGTGTTGTTAAAAAGGATTAATCTCATGATAGCTCAAGTACTTACTTAGACATTTTACAAATAGGAATGTCATGGACAGAAGTGCCTATATTCCAAACCAATTTTTATGTGGCCTCAAAATCAAGTAATCCTGCTACGTTGGTAGAAAGGGCTCTGGGGAGTCTATGAGAGGATGAGGAATCTTGAAAAAATGTCCTCTGTGACCTGTCCTCTCATTCTTCTTTGTCATAAGAGTACCCCAAAATTCAGCCAATTAACTGCATAAAGCAGCAGTTCTCATGGCCTGTCGTCTACCTAAATCAATAATGGGGGTTTAAAAAAAGTTACTAACTTTAATGTTGAAGTGCTGACAGGTGTAAAGAACACAGAATCCTGGCAGTGGACTCATACTTTCATCATAGAAGAGAGGGAATTGTTGAGCTTTGCCCATTGCTTCCCAGTATTGAAAACAGACCAGAAAACTGAGCTGAAAAAGCAGACTGTTAAACATTTAAAAGAAAAAATAAAAAACCCATGCAAACACGCCAGTCTCTTAAACACTTCTGTAATGTCTGGGAATCTCCTAGCTAGTAGTCAGAGGCCTTGTGTGGGTTAAGAAAGGTGTTCCTCACACGTTGGAGAAAGTGGAACCGTGGTTCTCAGAACCCAAAGAAGAGGGTGGGGAGAGAGATGAGTCTGTTCTTTAGAAAGAGCTGAGCCACTGTGAGCCGGCCGAAGGTCAGAATTTATATACCCCCTGCTTTTGCTTGCTTAGAGGGTGGTTAATTATCCTCCATCTATTTATTTGGTGTTTACTGAGCTCGGGTGTGTGCCAGGCATTGCACCGTCTTGGTGATATAAAGAGGAGCTCCCTTTGGTGTCTGACCTTGAGGAACTGGGAAGGTCTGCAGGTGAAAGTAAACAGGGAACCCACTACACCCCAGGGAGGTGTGTCACCAGAATTCGGAGCCAGTCGCCTCTTCTCCAAAGTCTTTCTGTCTCTCACCCCCAGCATGTTATATCGTCATTGTTAGATTTTTAACAGAAGGGATTTCAAATCCAGTTTGTGAAATTCACACTGTGTTGAAAAGTTTGCTCCAAGGCAGAATTGTGGTGAGAGGTAGACAGGACTACTGTTTTGAAACTTGGTAATTCTCTTCGTAAAAACAATTTCTGAAGTTTAGTACTGTCTGTACAAACACAGGTTAAATGCTAACGTTAGTTGAATATATATGTAAGTATGTGCATATACGTCTATGGCTTTATGATGTGCATGTATTAACATCATGCTTTTTTATCTTGTATGTAAGCTTTGGTCTCTGACACGATCAGTGTTTAAACTTCCAACAAGGAAGAGAACTAATGAAAAGGAACAATGTTTTTTTTTGTTTTCCCAGTAACTACATTTACCATTGTCTGAGAACTCAACCAAGGACCACAGGATGTGAATTTAATCAAGTTGAGCCTTTGAACAAAGCTATTCTGGTTGTGGTGGAATTTTTTACTTCCCATCATCCTGTTCACATGTTCCCTTGACTCCAGAATTAGCAGTTCACTGTGATTTAACCAGTTTAACAAATAACAATGTCAATACAAAAGAAATGGATTTGGGAAGCAAAAGGAACTATTATTTCTGACTCTGTCTTCTACATCAGCAGTCAAAGTCAAAGATTTTAACCTTTTACGGGAAAATATTTTCTATGTAAGTAGTCCTCTTTAAACTATAACCCCTTCTGTGCAGCCTAGGTTTAATTGGAGGTGCTGTTTGATTGGCAGTGAGGCAGGGTGCATAATCTCAATCTCCTCAGTTGCCCACACGTACAATTATGTTATCTTTGACAATTTAAATAAAGTTATTTTTCTAACCAGAAGAAACTAAAGCATTTACTGGAGAAGTGTTTAGAACTAGAATCTACCCTAGAAATTCTGGCTTTCGTTTATTTGATGGACTGTTTTTCTTGATCCAGTTGAAATATCTTGCCTTTGATCTCGATGTCTCTTTTGGCATTGCTTGTACGTTTCATCTCTTTGAGAGAAAAACCTCTGTGTGCCTGTTGTTGGTCATCTCTTATACTTCATTAGGGATGTATTAATAGCTACTCTGCCAAGTACTTTACATGCATATTTTACTTAATACTCATTTCAAGACAATAGGGAAACTGAAGCCTTAAGAGTAAAAAAAAAAATTGTCAGGGACAGATTTAGTTTCTCTTTCTTCAAAGTCCACACTCTTAGAGTAGCTTTCTCTTTGTCCCAGAATTCTCACCAGGTAAGCCAACAGCCTACTCACTGTATCACTGTCACTCTGCAAGGATGCATTTATTGATGTTGCTAATTGAGCCATTCAGTTTCATTCCATTACTTTTTCTCACATAGAAATCTGTTAACAAAGACAAACGTTGATTATCACGATTATTCAAGTATACAAGGAAACGAACTCTTCATCTCTTTTCTGTGTGAATACTCCAGAGCACACCATTAGGTTTTGAGGCACGTTCCCCATTAAGATAAGCAAATAATGCTTACATGATGAAGTTTAAAGCAAATAAGTCAATCAAAATTAGCTATATATATATATATTAAAACTATATGAAAGAAAGAGAAGTAGGTTAAGGAAACTTGACTTGTTCTCCATCAGAACGTCAATAAGTGAGGGCCTGGAATGCTGCCTGTGAAGTTGTGAACAGTCTCATCATTTTAAAAGTTGACCCTAAGAAATGGGTTCTTTGGTTCCTAAGTCTGCTTCGTTAGACAGCTCCGAAATTGCTAGGAAAGTAATTGAGAGACCAGAATGTTTTTGCATTGAGAGGTGTGCTAGCTTGGCAGCAGACCACTTGGAGAAAAGATCAAGGATGGGTCAGATAGATTTTCTTCTTCAGCTGAGGGCATCTGTCCGACTGACATCGGCTTTGGACAGTGGAAGGGCAGAGACCTACAAACAGCTCTGTCTGATCCAATAGGAGGGAAGTAAAGGAAGCCACAGGAAAAGCTTTCCCCTCCTGGGGACGCGGGTGGGGCTACGGGATCTCCTCAGTGTGGGCTGGGAGAATCCCCCTAGTCATGACTTATCTGCTCTCTGCAAGGCAGCTGACCAACAAATTGAGAGTTAAGTGTACGTGGAAAGTGTCTGAACACACCTGAAATAACAGAAATTTTTCTTTTTTTACCCCCCAATTACTGAACGTAGAGACATGTTTGGTTCACCAAGGTTCATCAGGTATCACAAAGAGCTGGTAAGGGAATTGAGGTTTTGCCTGGCCAAGGTAATAGTGCCCCCGCCCAGGACTAGTGTTACCTTCCTGGGTACCTGGGATCCTTGCTCATCTCTTAGACTAGCTGGATACCTCTTCTCTCCTAAACAAATAGTACTTGGAAAAGGAACAGAGAAAAGCAGTCATCATCCCACATTTTGTATGGCTCTGATTTATTTCACCTTGAAGCTGGGGCAGTGGGTGACTGTAGCCGGTGGTACCAGTGGCCTGGATAGATATCTCTGTTCTTCTTACTTCCAGCTCTGCTATTCTGCTGTTCTAGAATTTCATCTTTTTCCCTCGCATGTTATTTAATGTGAGCTGGTCCTGGTCTGCTTTTTTCAAGTAACCTTTCATTACTCCTCATCTGTTCTATCTGTTGCTTCCTGAAAATAAATGGTCAGTTCCACCTTTCTGCTGTTGTTGCTCCTTTGGCCACTTTCTAGAGTGCTAGCATCTCTCTTTTTTTTCCCTCCTGGTATATAAGTTTTATGAGTCTTTCAAGATACAACCCAAGTGCCTATCTCAAACTCTTGATTTATATAGTTCTTAGGGAAAATCACCTATAACTGGATAATGCAGCTATGTGAGCATAAAAGCTTGTTTGCTCTGGTAGCTTTTAAGTCCTTGAGAATAGGAAACATGTCGCAGGTTTTGGATCCTGAGTAATGTTAAACGTAGCTCTTGCCCCTGGCAGGAAATGGTGGTCATCTGCTGAGTGGCTGCTTGGACATCAGTCTTTTGACTGTTCTGTTAGTGTCCAATCTAGGCTTCACCTCTCTTTTAGACTTTCTGGAATCTGCTTTTATTTATTGTATTTTTTTTTTTTTGAGAAGTCTCTGGTCTTGCCTTTTCTCTCTATGCCTGGAACTACCTTTGGAGAAACGTGACACTTTTTGAGTTTGTCTCAAGCTTTCTACCCGACCGTTCAGGCATTTTTCCCAGGACGGTCACGTTCTTTAGGTGAGCTGGTCCTTACTCTCTTCAGTTGAGCGTTGACGCGGGCACCTCTGCCCTTACCCTGGTAACTGTGGTGCTTCTCTATCCCACGGTCACTAATTTAATAGTAGGACTTTGACCTGACTGGTCATCTTCCCAGGAAAGATGATACATGTAGATACTGTGAAAATGAACTTTCCCAAGACATTCTTTTGGGAATTTTCTCTGCTTTTGTGGTTCTGTCCACGTCACTTGCCTGTTTTGAACATCCAGCCCAGGCTGCAGGACCCCCAGTGCAAATGAAGCAAAATCCTCTGCTGTCCTGTGGGACTTCAGTGAGTGACAGCAGCAGTGCCGATGATTCCAGAGAAGGGCTTTGTTGGGCAGAGCACAGGACTCAAGTGGCACCCTCTTCCTATTTAATTTAAATCCTTTCTCCATCAGGATTCCCATCAGCAAGACTAACTTCCATTTATTTCCTCCTTAATGAGGAGATGGTATTATGTTTATATTATCCCTGTACATGATAGTATTTTCAAAGTGGAGAGAATTTAAGTGATTCGCTGCTAGTGAGCTTTTCCTAAGTTGTGATGCTAACATGGACTTGACCTTAAAACCAGTAGTTATGCTTTTTTTTTAAGAACACATTTGTTTCCAAGGCTATGTCTGTATCTATGTATTATTTATTAACCGTGTTCATGAATATATATATTTACTCATTCTACGTATAAATCTCTGACAAGGAAGGTCGGTAAGAAATTGAACAGGGTAGATATCTGATGGAACACATTCCCTGTGTGACTTAAGGGAGTCCAACATATTACTTTTCAGGTTTCTTTTGTGGAATGTTCTTCTTAGATAACTTGGGAGAATGGGATGCTTTTGAAGATATTGGTAGAGTTGCAGTGAAACACATCACCTACTTGGGTCTTGGGAGCTGGTTCAGATTCATAAGGAAATGCTCTGCAGCAGTTCAGCCCTAGCAGGCCTGAGAACCTCCTTTACCTGGTGCAGTGCATCTGCCCCTGGGAGAACCCAGGGCTGGAGCTGACCTCCTCCCAGCCAGCTCTCGCACAGCCCCCAGCTCCCCAGCACCTGGGCTGGGTTTTTTTTGTTTGTTTTTTGTTTTTCTAAAACACAGTGCTGGGGAAAGCTTCCTGGTACCCAGGAAGAGCGAGCTGTGCGGGTAGCCTCCAAGCCAGGAGCTGCTGATGCAGACCTGACTGAGGCCTTCTTGAGAGATTAAAGTCCTCGCCTGTTCATGAGCTCATCTGTGGATGAGAGGTGCTGTGGTGGAATGGGCTTTGCCTTTACAAGGTCGAAAGCACACGAATAATGTCTTCTTTTGAAGGCAGCTTGTAACAACGTTTCTCAGCCTAAAGGCTTGTATTTCTCTAAGGTTTGCTCAAGCTAAGAATGGCGATTTGCCACTTTGTTAGATGACTCACCTCCCTGAAAAAAGACATTTAGCCCCTTCTCTCAGACCGTCCTGACCCAGGGAATTTCTTGCAGGAATTCCAAGGAGACCTTTAAACAGCCAAACACAACTTTTGCCTCGATACGCAGGCACACTTCTTCTGCTCCTGTCAAAATAAATTAGGTTGGTAAGTCATAAATTAGGACAATATTTTGCGACTTGTGTTTATTATTTAACAAGTAGAATAAATAGCTGGCCTCAAAAAAAACCCCAAACAAAACAAAAACAAAAATTTAAACCAATCCCAGGTCAGTTGACAGAAGATCATTTTACTGTTTGCTTGCAGTGCAGATGTACCTTCTCAGGGAGATGGGAAGCCTTTCCTCTGTCGCCTTCTGATGTTATTCACCCTTCCCTTTCCATCGTCCTTGGGTCTCCTTGCTCTCGTTGCCTCTGCCCTGTGTATTGGGTGGGGAGATGAAAGTCCAGGAGAGGAGCGCTGGGAGCCCTTTCCTATCTCAACTGCTTGCTTCCCGTCTTTTGTCCCTGTTACAGTTTCCCCTTGCTTTGCTTTTATCAAGTCTATGAATGACTCCCTTTGTCAGGCTTGTTGGAATGCCCTGTGGGAGGGATGCTATGCAAAAAAAAAAAATAATTGTATTGCATAACTGCCCAGCCCTTACGGATGCCAGATAGCCCTTGTCCCCAGAATAGACCCTCCTCTCTGGCAGGTCCTGTAAGTGCAGGATGCAGGGGGCATAGGGGATGGCCTTTCCCTCACCTCTGATGAAGGGCTTATTTTAGATTTCAAAAATGCCTCTTTCCTTAGCCCAGAAGGGGACTTTTCCCTGAGTGTGTGTGTGTTTTCCCTGTGTGATTGTTTCCAGCTGCTGTTTCTTCACAAATGTCAAATTTGTCCCTCCCGTGTCACCTCCAGGCAACTGATGTTTGTGACTAATTATGAAAAAGGGAAGCCTTTTAGTTTATTTTGATGAAAACAAAATCCCAGAGAACTCTGTTTGGTGCACTATCATCGAGCAGGTGGCACGCTGGTGTTTGGGATTTGGAAAATAAATCCAGAAGAAGTAACGCTTTTGGCATGTTCTTGGAGGAGCCAGAAGCTCCAAGGTGAAGTTCATGGATTTGTTGCTGATGGCTGTGTGTATCCGCTGAACGAATTCCAGGCCTTTAAACTTAATACCAAGCTGCTGGGCCAGGTGGTCACTGGGCTTAGGGAAGGGCCATCTGGGGGCAAAGAATCATACAATGACCTCCTATCCAGCTAACGTTTTTTTCCCCACTGTGAAATCAAATTAAATCAACTTCAGTTTGGAGGGTGTGGAAGCGGAGGGGTGTCTTTGTGCTCTTGGCTGTTTGGAGGTAGCAGTAGTGGCTAGTGGGAGGGGCATGGCTGTGAAGGATACATACAAGGTAGCTCTGCACACTAGCCTTATTTCTGAATAGGGGTTTAATTTGGTATAGGCAGTTGTGTACCATGTTTAATCTGTCTTTATGGGATGTCCATTAATTGGCACATTGTGTGCAATCAAGGGCAAAATATTATGTACGGTCAAGTAAAGCAAGTTAAAAAATGTTTGGATCAGGGTACATCCTTCAGCTTCAAAACAGTGACGGAGGATGATATGTACTAACGTGAGGATAGCCCAAAGTGGAGGATAGAGGTGGATTCCATTTCTTTAAAAAAGAAAAATGGCAGCCGACCGAGGCAGTGTTTTTGCCGCAGGTGAGGAAGGTTTAACCACTCCTAGATCTGTTGAGGGCACCCGGTCAGCAGGACTCTTTTCAGAATTGTGTTGTGTCACGTTGTTTTTTGGCTTTCATTTATTATGCCCTTAGTCATTCCTTCCCCCCATTTGAACCTTTTTGAACATTTATGTTCATCCTTTAATTTGTATATATTATTGGAAAACGTGTTGTTTTGCATTCATGTTTTTTTCCCCCTGAGGTGAAATTCACATAAACAGAATTACATAAACATAAAATTAACCCTTTAAAAATGACCCATCTAGTTGCGTTTAGTACCTTCACAGCGTTTGTAACCATCACCTCTACCTAGTTAACAAACTTCCATCACTTCGTCATAAAACTTCGGCCCTAGTCAGCAGTTAACTCTCCATTCCCCCTCATCCCAGCCCCTGGAACCACCAGTCTGCTTTCTGTTTTTACAGGTTTACCTCTTCTGGGTATTTCATATGAATGGAGTTATACGGTGTGCGACCTTTTGTGTGTGCGTGTGTTTTAAAATCAACTTTATTGAGGTTAAATCTACATAAATAAAAGGTACATGTTTTCTAGTGGACCTTATACATAGTTTTTGGTTTGCTCATTTTGCATCTTTTGCATTTATTTACAGCAGCCCCATGTGAGTCTGTCATCACCCCCATTTTGCAGATGAATACTGAGGCTCAGGGAGGCTGAGTGATTTGCCCGAGGTTGCACAGCTCCTGAGTGGCAAGCAGGATGTGACCGTGAGTGGGCTGGCCCCAGAGTTTGTGCCGCTGACTGCTGTTGTCCACAGCTGCTCCGGTCACTTACAGGTGCAGCTCCAGACCTGCTCTCCCCCACACAGCGGTATGCTGTTTTCCCACATTGACAAAAAGTGGCTATAGACTATTCTGCTGCTGTTTGCACCATAATAGAACTATTTCCCTATTGATGGATTTTTGGAATGTTTCAGTTTTTTTTTTTGTCATGAATTGTATTGAAAGGAACATTAAGGACCAAAGAAAATTCTGAACTAATAGGTTTTCATGTAGAAATACGGCCAAGCAAGGAGAATAAGCTAGAACATGCCTATGATCCCCCTCAGAGGTAACCACTAAACGTTTTTTAACATAGCTTTCCAGGTCTTTAGGAGAAAGGATGATACAGTAAATGAAGGTTTGCAGTAGAAGGTTTACAATATGTTGTGAACATTTTTTTTTATCTAATTAACAGTAGTGAATATTTTCCAAGTGCTTAGAATGTGACAGAGACTACGTTAAATGTTTTATACCAGTTTCACAGGAATCTTGTAAACGGTGTGTGGTTCTTAGAACACGTGAGGAAATTTATGTGTGTTTTAAATTCATATAAGAGGTTTCGTGCTGTGGCTTTTACTGTTATTGATTGATTTTGGCTCAGCACTGTGTTTTTATGATTCATCTATTTACCTTGCTGTGTTTACCTAGACGTTGTTCCCACCTTATCTTTTCCTCCAACTCCATGCACAGGACAGTAGGGAGCACCCTGGACATGCCATCCTGGATGTGTGGAGGAGTCGCTGGGAAGTACGTCCAGGAACAGGATAAATGGACCAGGGGAATGTATGTGTACTTAGACTAAGTACTGACCAAGGCAGATCCTTCTCCAGGATGGCTGTGCAGGAGCCTGCACTTCTCTGCTGTGTGTTTTCTGTGATTTCAGAGTTCTGTGTATAAATGCTTAGAGAAAGGACCAAAACAATATATACCCAACTGGCAACACTGAGAGCATGTACACAGGGACCAGGAGGGAGATGATGGTCAGAGGGTCCTTGAGCCTTATTGCTTATGACTCGATAGAGGGAGAATGTCTTTGTGTGTAACTTGTCATGCTAAGTTACTGTTTACAAAAAGTTCTGGAAACATGACTTTACCTAAAGTTTGCTGTTTTCTTTTATGAATAGATTTGGAATTGTGACTGTGGATGAAGATGTACGTGGCACATGGGATGAGGTCTTTTGTAGTTCGGTGCTTTTTGAGACCTGCCCTAAACAGTTATCCTGGTACCACCTGTGAGCCCTCTTTAGATATTTAATCCAGGTCTCTCACGTGTCGGTGGCTCAGAGGATGAAGTGATTTTCCCGAGGGCACAGGGGCAGGAGACTCAGGAGTGGTGGAGGAGTGGTGTTGGAGAGGTGGGCCAGGGTAGAAGACTTCTCTCTGGAGATGAATTTTCTGGAAATCAAGGTTGGGGAGGAAGTGACTGCTGTCTTCCTGCAGGTGAGGTAGGGAGGGAACATTCTCAAGAAAGTCAGTTTCAGCAACTCCCCTGGGCAAACACCTAACTGAATGAATGTATTAGTTTGGCTTCCTTCTTTTCTTCTGAAGTGGCAGAAACAAGGGTTCTGGATGACTGAAGGGACACTTTTTAAAGGGACCCATTCAGGGTCCTCTTGGATATTAGTTTCAACTGAGATGCGCCATTCTTTCTATGGAGCCCAAATGAATAGCGAGCAATTAATCACCTTGTAAGTCAGTGTGCTCGAGTGGGGCAGGTATGTGCTCTTCTCCAGTCACCGGTCCCATCACCTTCACCCTGCACCATGATAATGGATCATGACTTGGTTTATAACAGAACCAGTCAGTGAGTGTTTGTGTCTGCATTTTGCTTTCAGCGCCTGGAATAGGGATACTTATATGAGCTCACTGGGCAGAAAGAGGAGGTGTTTGTACACAGCTGCAATGATAGGTTCTTTTCCACTCCGGCCCACTGATAATGCAGGTTTCCTCCGACGAGCTACCTGGAGACAGAAGTTGGGATGTTGTTGATGGTGCTTTATGAGGTAGACATATGTTTACTACTTAGAACTGAGTAAAGTTAAAGAATAAGAATATATGGGAAGGCAGATGCAAAGTCACATCTTTAGGACAGGAGTGTGTCCTACCACCACATACCACCTGGAACTCACTGGTTTAGAGGTTACAGGCACAGAAGCATGGCTGAGAAGGCAGAACCATGGGCTGGCCTGTTCTTCCCAGGGTTGCTGAACCCTGTCAACTCTGGAACAGAAGTGACCCTTACGAACAGGTGCCTATGTGTGGTAAGCACCTGATGGATGTGTGCTGACCAATAAATAATACTCTTTCCGCCTGACTCATGGAGCTGACAAGAAAGACTGTCACTCTAATTACAGCATATCCTTGTGTTGAGCAGGGAGGCTGAGTGACCCTGCCAAGTTAAGTAAAAGGCTTGAGCTGGAGTAGTGGACTGGGAGAGATGCCAGTCATGCTTTGCCTTTTGGGTGAATCTAAGTTAAAATCTTACCGTCTAGATTTACAGGTACTTGATGATCTTTTGCCCAGAATATTGAAGGTGCAAGATTATTAAGTTGGGTTAAGAGGAACAGAACAGTTTGTTCTTTGGGATTAGATGACTATAGAGAGAATGGGCTGTTTAATTACCTTTTTTCTTTTAAAACTATACACTCCCCACTCATGATTCACATTTTGATGAGCACATTTTTGCCTTATTTCAGAGAAATACCAGTGGAATAATAATTAAATTGTTTATCATCTTAGGTAGATTGCCTCTCAGATGAAAAGAAAACCTTCCCTGCTGTTTCCACAGAAAATAAGGAGATTAAAGAGTTTTCCGAGTGCGGATTTTAGATCCATTATTCAAAGTGTGACGGTTTGCTTACTTTGGGAGTGTGTGTCTTGATGTTTCTGTACAGCTTATATGACTTGGGAACTGGTAACGAATTTGCAGCACCTCGAAGCTAGAAACTTCTGTAAAACCACAGTATATATTTTCTTTCATATTCTCTGAGCCAGCGTGTGTGGGCCCCTTTCAAGAAGGGGAGGGAAAATGGTGATAAATGACCTTTGAAGTGAACTTTTGATATTTGCATTACAATTCTGTGGGCTTAAGCTTTTAATTTTTACAGTTGTGGGCGATATCTGTGAAGAGTTTCCAGTATGTTCTGAGCAGTGGCATTATGACCGTTACAAAAATGTAAAGCGCATTGATCTGCCCATTTTATCTGCCGTAATGAGTTCAGAGCTAGTATCCCATGCAGCATGGGGGGCAGGGCGGGGGGCTGGGAGTTGTTTCAGTTACATTGCTTTCTGGAGAGAAGTGATAGGTCCATGGAGCCACTTAGCTTCAGGAGTGAGCCTTGTTCTTTTTTTCAAAATGTTTTCCTGGTGGTCTCTTGATAATTTCTGTCATTCTTTTTCAAGTCTAACTTATTAAAATCCATTTGATTTTTGCTTAAGTCTTTGATCACCATCAGTAAAAATTTATCTGACTGCTTCTGTGCAATATCTCATCCAGGCCTGGGGATGCAAAGGAAAGGGGCAGAACCTAAGATTTGGAGGTTTAACCAAAACAGAAGGTAGGCTGGCTTCTCTGGAGTTAGTGGAAGCCAGTGGGGCATTTGATTTTGGGTGATTTTTGGTGCCCTGGGGATGTCCACTCAGCTCTTTCTCCCAGGTGATCTGGGCGCTGGTGCGGTCACAAACAATGCCCAAATCACAGGAGCTGAAAGCAAAGAAGTGAATTTCTTTTTCTCAGAGTCTGCTGTGTGTCTGGGAGATACTCCAGGCCAGCTGTCCTTCCTGCAGCAACTCAGTGATCCAGGCCACTTCAATCTTGTGGCTCTGTCACCTGATGGCCGCAGGAGAGGCAGAGCTGCGGGAGCGTCCCTCTGCCTCAGCCCCGGAGGGTGACTCGTCACTGCCCACTGATCATTCCCAGGGCCCCGGCTGTTGCAGGGTAATGCAGGGGGTATCTGACATCTGTCTCTTGTGTCTCCTTGAGGACAGGTGTCTCAGAAAAGAGCCTGAAACTAGAGATGATGATTTGAGGGAAGCCATGTACAGAAAAGGAAATGGTGGAGTGAGTTTCTAAGGGGAAGTGTTCACTGAAAGAGGGTGGAGCTTTCCATGTTGGTTTCTCTGCACAAGGCTTTCTTCACAGCCCAGGCGATACCATGCTGCCCTGGAAATGTATAAGGGGTAGCGGTTGCCACTCTCAGGGAAGTCAGAAAGGTTCCGTCGGTCCTGTCGCTGATTTTTGTGTTATGTTGACATTATCTGTGTCGGAAAGTGTACCTGAACCCGGTCGGGCTGGTTGGTCGTTGGGTGGTATGATCTTGTAGGTTAACAGATCCTCACAGCTTGATGACAACAGTTTGTCCTGGCCAGAGCTTTGGTGGTGAGCTGGTAAAAATGCTTCTTGTTTGTCCTCCTTTTTATCTCACTGGGATTAGGAGAGGGTTTGTATGCACTCTTAGAGATAGTAAAAATTATGAGGACATTGGCTTTCTATTATCCCTTTTCCAAGAACGTTCATCACCTGCCCTTACATTGGAGCATGTGACCATACTTATGTCACTATACCCAGAACATCCACAAAGAAGGGAGTGCTGGGTCAGACGATGATGCAGTCTTTGTGGTTGTTTACTGCCCCGGTTCTTCATCTCTGACCTTGCCTTTCCTTCTCAGCAAGTCTTCCTATTGACTCTTTCCTCCATGGCCTTTGGGAGCAGGCAGAACTGCATTTGGAGCTTATTCCAGTGACCAGCTGTTTGACGTTGGTCAAAATTGACTCACTCTTCAAGCCTCAGTGTCCTTGTCTGTAACGTGGGGCTGAATGGCTGCCTCATGGGATTCTTAGTATTCAGAAATGTATGCAAAATACCACGGTACCTGGTGCCTTTTTATTGCTCAGTAAATGTTAGCTATTTTGTATTTTGTTAGTATTATTGCCATGTCCCATATTTTATGGTTCATCTTGAATAATTCCTGCATGAGAACTTGCTTTGTTGTTTCACCAGGCAGTGGAGATGGTTTACTTCACTGAGCTGCCAAAGCACTTGAAATCTCTGTTGACACTTGTCTTTTCCTATTGTGTGGTACACTTGCGTGCTGAGACTTAACATCCCATGGGGCACTGAGTATCCTTCACTCATTGTGGAGTCTGCTGCATTGCCTTCATTGTGGGGTGCAAAACAGTGTGTGCTCAATTAAAGGTTAAGTTAAGCCAAAATGATATAAAAGGGGAGAATTATTTCCCTAGTTAGCACATGTGTTATGATTCTTACTGTTTTATGTAATTGAAACTTTTGTGTAACAAAGGGGGAAAAATTAAAGAAATAATGAAAACAATGCAGATGGCATAAGAGATAATCACTGTCATGAAGTAGCAGGTCACGGGTGCTCAGAAGAGAACTTAATACGACCCTGGTCGTTTATATTGCTGAGAAGGTGGCCTTCATTTATGTGTGGTCAGCTTCTTAAAAGGTTCACAGCTTTCTGGCTGCCTCTGCCTATGGGGAGTTGTGCCTCTTATGGGTGGGGTGTTAAATGAATCTCTCCTGAAGTTGGAGTCTCGTTAAGTGAGTGGATTTACCTGGAATTTTGCTCATGCTGTGGACCCAACCTGCATCCATGGAGTTGGTTTCCTTTCCTCTAGAAGTGCCTCATTTGCTTTCCTTCCTCTGCCCCCACGGCATCAGAAGAAGCTTGAAGTGGGTGAGTTCTTTCTCTCCCCCTTCTATTTCTCAGATTGATCACCATCTTTGAGTGCTGGATCCTCAGAGAGATCCTTGAGAAACTTGTCTTTTCATTCCTTTATTCTCTTCTAGAAGTGAGCGGAATGTTGGGGGTCTGCCTCACAGTCTGTAACACCATAAAATGCTGAAGGATGTCTGAAGAGCTTAGTTTGCTGAGGCAGGTACTCTTATTTTGTGGTTAGGGGTCATGTGATTTGCTCAGTCACCCAGGGAGCCAGGCGTCTTGATCTCCCGACTTCTGCTACAGCACTTGACTCATCACGGGTGTCTTTGTGCTTGTGCCAGGAAGTAGGTGTTGTGCTGTAAGCACTGGATGGAGAAGCCTGGGTAAACGTGCCGGCTGTGGGCATTCCTGCAGACCAAAGAAGGCCCCTGTGAGGACGTCACTACCCTGTGTGTTGCGATTGGGTTGTGCCCTACGTTGGTGGCAAACCAGATGGATGTGATTGGGCTGGTAGAATTATATAAATTTGAAAATCTACTTAAAAGGAACTGATAGCTAAAACACACTTCCTCCTTTTCTTGGCCTTAATTGTCAAGAGTATGGCTTATAGGATTGTCTTCTACTTAGTTGCTTGTTTGAAGATCTCCTACTAAGGGAGTTGAATGTGTGTGTGTGTGTATATAAACCCACTGCAGTAAAACTTATTATAGTCCATATAATTATCTCTTGTAAGCAGTTTATTTTTTAATTGAAGTATAGTCGATTTGCATTGTTCTGTTAGTTTCTGTTGTACAGCACAGTGATTTAGTTATACATATATATTCCTTTTCAATGTAGGTTATTATAAAATACTAAATATAGTTTCCTGTGCTATACAGTATGTATGTCTTTGTTTATCATTTTATATATAGTAGTATCTGCAAATAATAGGAAGTAATTTAGATTTGGCTTTAGAGATTTTGTTTTTTTTAAGCTTTACTATGAAGTAAATTTTTATTGTAAAACAAGACATGCTTATTGAAGAAAAATTGGAAAATAGAAAAACACAAAGAAAATAGAAGTACCCCCATAATCTCATCCCCAAAAGAGAGAAAAAGTGTTTTGGTGTTTAGTGTATATTCACAAAATTGGGGTGACATTGTTGTACATGATGATTTGTAACTTGTTACTTATTTCCCCTTGTCAGTACATATTATTCTATGATAAATGCAGAGTTATTTAAGGATTGCTTTCAACATTTTCTTAGGAAAAATTTTCAAACATGCAGCAAAGTTGGAAGAAATTTACAGTGAATACCCATATGTTCATCACCCATATTTTACCGTTAATATTTTAGCGTACTTACCTCACCACTTATCCATCTATCCACCCCCTCAGTCCATCCATCGATCCATCTTACTGCTTTTTCCCTGAGTTTCAGAGTAAGTTTCAGTGCAGTGTATTGCTTTTAATCAAGCTAGTCAACCTTCATACCGTCATAATTGTTTTTGCTTATACCAATATTCAAAAGAATTTGTGTTCTCTCAGCACACACGAAGGAAAGCCCAGAAAACTTGCCAAGAGAATTTTGTTGTATGTAGTGAGAAAGGACATCCAGGTTTTTAAAATTTGCCTTGGAACAGAATGTGCGTCGTTCGTGTCTAAGGTGGCAAAAAAAGAACCAAGAAGAGTGATCTCACCCATCTGCTCTTACGCCTAAATCAGACTTCAGCACAGGGCCAGGAAGAGCTTTAGGAGGGCTGATGCTTCTCTCCCTTGTCGTCCTCAGCACTGTGAAGACCCCCCGGACTTGGGAAATAGTGCACGTGGGTGGACTTGGTGGGTAAAAGCACCTCAGCATCTAACTGCCAGCCTCCCAGTGGCCCCCGGAGCAGGTGTTCCAGCTTTCTTCTGCCTCGGGGCTCCCTGGCCAGGAGATGGGGGCGCCGTTGCTCTGCCCTGTAACTTCACTCTTGCTTCTGCTGGGACAGGTTTCCTGCCCGTCTACCTGGCCTTCCTGTTGGAGTGACAGTTTCCTTCTTTGGTTTTGGCACCGGTGGGGAGGTTGGGGACAGGCACGGGACAGGCTAGGTGGGCACAGAGAACACTTCCTGCTTGTGTCTCTCCGATGCCCGCCTTTAAAGCTGTGTGTCCCAAGGGACAGGGCCAGGTGCACAGTTCCCAGCAGAGCACCTTGTGGACTGAGGCCCTGATAAATGCCAATGGACAGAGTAGCCCCGTCCCTGTTAAGCCCTCCGGAATCCCTGTAGTTGGCTGTTCTACTCTGCAAATGCGTGGTAGCTTTCACAGGCGTTTTAAGAATGCACGTCGGTTGTGTTTGTCGGTGGCTGCAGCCTCTTTTTTCCCCCTTCTTCCTCGCCACATTTTCACACCCCAGGGTGTGCAGTCTCAGTGTCACATCAGCGCCATTTAAAACGATAAGAAGCTTGGTCCTGACGTTGGTGACCGCCCTCACGTGTTCCTTCTCATAAACTCAACCCCGGCTAAAACGGGGCTGCGGAGCCCTGACTTTATGTAACCGGGCCCCACAAGGCAAAGCGCTCCTCTTCCTTTCTTTTGTCCTCCTCGCTTCCTTTTTCTTGTTTTCCCGAGGGTGTTCAATTCTCAGCTGTCTCAGACACATAATCTAGTTCCTGAATTATCCAGGTTCCTCGATTTTTCTACCCACCTCAGGGAATTTCAGTCTCGGTGAAATTGGCTGGGACCTTGATACTTGGAAAGGACACCTGGTTTCCCCGCAGCCCGCCTCTTTCTGCTCAAACTTCGGGAGGTTTTGACCTCTTCTCCCCTACTCTCTGGGATGTTTGTCACTGCCTTGAGACATCTTTGGTTGTTACACCTGGGGAGGGGCTGAGGGAATGTTTACTGGCCTCTGATGGGTGGAGGCCAGGGTTGCTGATAAACATCCTGCACTATGTAGGGTAAGGCCTCCGCAACAAAGAATTATCTGTCCCAAATGCCAATAAGTGCCAAGGTTGAGAAGCCCTGCCCTGATTTAAAGGTACTTTTTTGGGAAATCTTCCCATCAGTGGCATTAAATGATCTCCATGCCAGCGTTACACTGGTGCCTGCCAGAAAGTTCATCTGTACATCTAACCTAAGTCTCTTATGCTGCAGTTAGTTGCTCTGAAGTGGAGATGAAACCATGTGCTCACCCTCTTCTGAGGACGATCATGCTCTCCGAAGCAGATCCCAGTTCACTTTTAAAATGTATTGTTTTACAGTCACTCTCTCTTTTTAATCTCTCAAGATGTTTTCCAAATTTTTCATGTATTATGTCTTTTAAATTGTAGTGACCCAGTTGAGAGGCAGCATTCTAGCAGTTTGGCTAGTGCTACATGTGATAAAAGTGGTTATCTTTGGGGTGGGACTGGTTGGGGGCGGGCATCATGACCAACCATGTAAATGACCAGTAGGAGAGCAGGAAGACAGTTACTTAAGGAAGTCCGTTTCCACATTGGAGAGATTCCAGTAAAATCTTTACTCTGCCACCTACAAAAAGTGGACTCTGGGCTTCAGTTTTTCAGGCATAAAATGGGGATAAAATACTTCATAGGGTTGTTGGGAGTCTGAAGTGAATGGGACCAGGGCTGTGGTAATTAATGGTCATTAGCATTTTGAGTAAGTAGAGACTTGGTGTTTTAATTATTGTGTCCATGATTTTCTTTGGAGAAGAGACTCAAACCCTGGAGAAATCCTCAGAGGTAGTTTGAGTTTGATGGTGGTTTTCAAACTTTATTGTGCAGAAGAGTTCCCAGGGAGCTTGTTCAAGAGTGCAAGTCCTCAGACTCCACCCCTAGAGAGTCTATTTGGGATGTTCGACCAAGTCCGGGCATTTGTCTGTTTCACACTAACCCAGGGGGTTCTGATGCAGGTGGTGCACGGGGAACACTTGGAGAAATCCTGGCTCATGGCCACCAGGTGAGCGCAAAGGAGAAGCCTCTGCCTTCCCGGGCAGCCTGGCTCCGGCTAGTTGTTATCTGTTTCTCTGGGGCCACTGACAGAGAATAATCTTTTAGACCTGTTCCCAGCAGGACAAAACTGTTCTTTATTCTTGCTTTTGATGACAACTAGAGGTATCTTTTTACTGGACGGTCTCCTTGAACATTATTTTGACTCAGAGGCCTCAGTCTTTGGGGAAGCAGCTCAGGAAACCAGGCTGGGAAAATCTCCTTGGTCCTTGGCAGATGGAGTTGTGATTTGGAATGGGGCGAAGGGGCAGGTTGGAGGGAGGTGGTGTTTATTCTCAGTGGGGGTTTTGGAAGGCTTTGGAGAAGTGAGACTGAACAGGATTCCTCCCAGATCCAAATTGCATTCCTTTAGGAGTGAGGTGACAGTGACCATGTCCTATCCCCTTGCAAGTTATTTGTGTGTCATTTGTCTCTTCTTTCACTGACTTGTGCCTGGTGATCTGGACTATTGACCGCATCAGTGTTTTAAAGAGTTTATTTTTACAGCCAAGGTTGGAAAGGTGGGAGGCTGGCTCATGGAGTGGACCCCTGATGACCAGAGCTTGTGAACTCCTGAAGTGAATGTTTGTGGTTTCCTGACATAAGGACAAAATAAACATCCAAGGCTTGCCCAGAAATGTATCTTAATGCTGCTGCTGTACTGCAGCAATGGGCCTGCGTGTGTTCTCAGATCTCTTTCTGTGGGGTATGTTTTACCCACGCTTTCTGTCAGGCACAGCTTCTGGCTGCCAGCTAAAATTTGGCCTCTGCAGTGTGGGCTGCGAACCCAAAATATTTAAAAAGGAAACCTTGGAAAGAACTTTCATCATTTATTTAATAAATGAAAGTGTGAGGTGGAACTCAAAAGTCAACTGGGGAGTGTAGGTGGAAAATGTAAACCATGTGAGTTTTAAACCATGTGTGCCTTTAAAGTTTTACATCCTCATTGGTAACTCCCTCTTCTCCCCCCCCCCCCAGGAACTCCCTTTAAAGCTCTGTCTGTTGAATTTGATGAGTTTGGAGCTCTGAATATGAATCTTACATGAAAAGCATATAAACAAAGAAGTTAGGTTGCTCTGGGTTGGTATTTTCCAGTCCTGCATATGAGATGTTGGTTCAGTAAGTCTTAGTTTCTCTGCGTTAATAGGAGATTGTTCTGTTTGATAATGTTGGGTCCCTGGGCCCATGGCCGGTAGACGTTTCTGTGGATTTCATCATCATAAGACAAAATAGAGGACACATAATTATTTATAAACTGGTACAAAGATAAAAGGTGAATGTTGAGTGATTAAATGTTAGTGAAAAATGAGAAAGAAGGTTTGCCTGACTGAATGGTTTTTTTCCCTTTCAGGTTTAACTCTGTTTATTTAGAGTCAGGAGTGAGCTAAGATGGTAGTTGGGTGTGCATGTTTCCTGTTGACTGAAAGTGTGCTGATGTTCAGGACTAATAGCATGGTGTTTTAATATTTCCGTGGATTTTTTTGTCTTATCAGTCATAGCCTTTTCCCATTTTTTTAAATATTTTGATAGTTTTTGATATATAGATGAATAAAAGCATGGAAATGTTAGTTTAAAGTTCAAGAGAGAAACGAAGGTGAATGGAAAATAAACATCATTTTGTTGACCCTATTTGGTCATTTTGGTTCTGGCTGGAGAATGTGAGGAATTGCAATACAGGTCAGATACTATCATGAAACATAATATGATATCCAGATTCTCTTAAAGCCCAAACATTTCCAAGACCCTGCTGACAGCTTAATTATTCCAAGCAATATTTGATACGGCTGAATACCAGTTGTCCAAAGCATTTGGGTATCCTTTTGGAGTCTTTGTCCAGTGTAAGGCCTGGCAGAAGATGTGAAAGTCTGCATGGACATAATGTTGAAATGCAGGGCTCCCATTTCCCTTTACAAAGAGAATCAGCATGGGATTCCTTAAAATGGCACTTCACCAGTGACTTTGAAAAATGATACAATTCGCAGAACAGCTTCCTCTGTTTTCTGGGAATGGAGTTCAGATTCTCCCACGATGAGATCTGGTATGTAGATAGCCATCTGATTTTCTCCTCCAGACGTTTTTCTGAAATGGGTGGCCTCAAGAGTTAAGGGGAGCGCATAATACCATGGAAGAGGTGACCGTTCTGGTCTCCATGGCTGGTGAGAGTCTTCACAGAGAAGCTGCTGCTGGCTCCCATTTGAAGCTGAGAGCCTTGGGTCTGCTGAAGGGTGTAACCCCTTGAGGGATCAGGGTATCAAAGGATATGGGATTTTTCTTTTAAGCATTGGCTGAATCTAAAGCCCCTGAAAGCGCCCCCTGCCCTCACCCCTCTGCTACTTTTAGAGCTGCCTAAAATGCCGATGCCGTAGTGGGGGATCTGGAAGACAGCTGGGGGCTGGCATTTGCATGAGCCTGTACCACTTTTTTAGACCTGCATCTAGGAGCTAGGAAGCCTTAGAGGAAAGACACCTTTATAACACAGTACAGTATTCTCTCTCCATGTAATATTTGTCTCTATGTATATAGTGCTCAATTAC
This sequence comes from Vicugna pacos, assembly GCF_048564905.1. Lineage (NCBI taxonomy): Eukaryota > Metazoa > Chordata > Mammalia > Artiodactyla > Camelidae > Vicugna > Vicugna pacos. The sequence continues at coordinate 41,838,955 of NC_132991.1, read as the reverse complement.
GCCCTCCTGTTTAAATGTGGTAAACTATTTTAACATAGTACTATTCTTAAACATTCAGAGAGTTGTCTCCTGCAGCATTTCATCTGTGGACTCTGACCTGCAACTTTGGCGTAGTGACAGTGCCAAATGTGATGTCTCCTAAGTCTGTATTCTATTCACTTCTTAAACACACACACGCACACACACACACACACACTTTATGGTGCAGGTTCAGCTAATTTCCTGTTGGGTTTGTGAGTTATTCTTGTATCCTAGGTAAATAATCCCTGAATGAAATTGATATATTTCTTTTTGCTCACTTGGGTTGGCAAATCATTGACAAATGATTTTGTAAGCAATTTACTGGGTTACCAAATACAGCACCTTTGTAAGAGCCTTGAAGCTTATGCATTTGGCATTGTTTTAGCTTTTATTTGCACCAAAGGTGGATTTTCCCTTTGAAATTGTTAAATAAAACTGAGAGAAAGGAGAATTCAAGTGCCCAGTTTTAGGGTTAAAGGCAGTAGTTTATGGTTCAGTAATATGCTGGGATATTGTTTTGCAACTAGTATAATTATAAACATATTTTAGAAACATGAAAAGTATTTATGATCTAATTCACAATGCAAATAACAGAATACAGAGCTGTAACTATTGTGACTGTATATGTGAGTGTATGTAAGTTTGTGTGAGTGTGTGGATGGGTAAGGATTAGAATGTAATATGCCGCTCTGATGATAGTTGTGCTTGGGTAGGGGCTGGAAAAAATTATTTGAAACACTCTTTGTCGTTGTTTAGTGTGGTTTAATTTTAAGGAAGGGAGGAAAAAAAAAGCTTTCATTTGGCTGGTTAATTATTTCTTTTAAGCTTCCAAAAGTAAAAGAGTGGGATGGAAAAAAATACCTCCAAATACCAAATATTTGTATTTCTTATTTTGGTTTTATAAAATGTTTATTCATAGGAGGCAGCACCCACAAATATCCATTTGTAAGAGATGACTGAACAACTACTTTTCCCCAGAAATATCTCTTAAATATGTGAAAGCACATCCCCCTCCCCTGCGGGCCTCTTCTCCCGTAGTAAATGGCAGACGGCAGCAACTTGGTTTTGACATTTCTTTCCCCTACACCCTCACCCTTCCTTGTTTCTCGTGTTGGAGGTTGATGGAACAGTGCATGGTAGCTCAAGCCGTTTAAATTGTCATCTGGAGCAAGTAGAATTTATGCTGGTGGAAGGACCCGTGCTGGTGGACAAGGTTTGGGAAGGGTGAAGAGAGAATCAAGGCTATTCATTATAAAATGCAGTGATGATTATAGGAGAGGTGATTCATATTTAGTTTTATTACCTCAGTGTTTTCCCCCCGAGATGATTTCCAGTCTGTCAGCTTTCATCCTGGCCCTGATCCTCATTAATTCGTGCCTGCACATTTATGGCAACTCCCTGACCAATCTTGCTGCGTCTACCCTTGCTCCACATGCAAGCTTACCTCCACAGAGCAGCCAGAGCGAGCCAGGTCATGTAATTCTTTTCAGAATTCTCCAAAGCACTTATTTTGGTCTATAAGTCTCTCTCCATGTGTTCAACCCTGCTGACCTATCTGACCATCTCTTTTTCCATCTGCCCTCTTTATCAACAAACCGTAGCCACACTGCCTATTTCTCTGTCTCTTGAGCTCTCCAAACCCACCCCTGCTTCAGGCCCTTTGCACATCTCTGTGCACAGATCTTTGTATGGTGGTCTCTTCCCCTCAGCCCAGAAGTCCACACTGTCATAGCTCAGGTACTCTCCCCATCAATTGATATATCTGTTTTATTATTTTTTTATAGCACTTATCACAAAATTATCTTATTCATAAGTTTAAAAATCCAGCCTCTACACCTCTACTAGGAGGGCAGGCACTTTTTACTCTCTGCCTCATTTTCAGCACCTTAAATAGTGCCTGGCGCATACAGGAAGCCCAAAGTCTGTTGAATGAATAAACAAGTACATATTCTGTCAGTATGTCATTATATGAGCTATAAGTTAAAGTTCTTTCCAGCCCCAAGATGCTGTTGTTCTTTGTGTGTTGAAGGCGCGATCACGATGATTGTACGTGGTTAGTAGATCAGGCTTTTGGTTGCTCCCCCCACCCCATCCCCGTTGGCGGAGGAGTTGTTACATGTATCTGTCCATTGTGTTCTCCTTACTGGGACTGGATGGGCTGGAGTGACACGTGAAGCTAAGTGACCCATGAGGAGACCGGATCTGAAACTTGGGCTTTTTCAGGATTTTGGTCCAGATACTGTAGCTAGTGGGCCACAGCCCAGAGCCTGGACCTGAAGGCCTGGCCACTGTCACCAACAGGTTTCTATTACATTATGCACAGGAGGGGTCATCTTGGCGGTGAACAGGGCGAATCAAGAGGGTAGGTACTGCCTTCTGAGAGCTAAGAGTTCAAGGTAGAAGAAGCACTAGTTAACCAAAAACTTGACAGCAACTACGTAAAACTAAATACTTCCTATCACGTGTCGAGTAAATGAAACAGAAAGGAAATAAACTTATTTGTTCAAAGATCGATTTAACAAGTGCTTTCTAATCCAGTTCAGCCCAGCTATTAAAAACAAAGGTAATAAATGAGTGACTACAAGTCATATGTAACTCATGCCACCTGGGGCAGCCCTCCACAGCATACAGGTCTGCTGCCAGTTAGGGACACGGTCATGGGTGTGACGATCTGGGCCTCGTGCCGTAAGGAAGTGTCGAACATTTGACATTTGTAATGACTTTTTGTTTTTTTTTTTTAACTATCACATGAGGTAATCTGTGTATGTTGAATTTAGCCATCATATTGCTGTTGTAAAGTTTAATTGCCCAATGTGTGACTAGGGGTCCAGTACATGTTGAAAAGCATTTACAGGAATCTAGCTGTTCACCTTTGTTTACTGCGTGTCCTTAGTTAACTATAATATTTGAGGAGTCGTGTACTCTGGATTAATAAATTTCCAGATAACTGAAGCCCAACTTAATTTCAGCTGTGGTTGCTGGAAATGATTCTGAGTTTCATTACACTTTGTTGACTGAGGCAGGGAAGCAGAATTGTCCTCATTTATTTGTGGTGAATTTCTGCAAATTTCCCTGAAAAATAATAACATGTTAAGGGCAGAAGTGGTGAATCTTCATTTCTGAAGAGCTAAATACACATAAAATTCCTGACTGTGGTTCCTTGGACAGGAATTTGCTCCTTCTGGTCTCTTGCAGGCCGGGAGCTCCTTCTGCAGGCTGGTCCCTCTTCTCCCCTTGTCCTCTGGCATCTGCTTTCCCATAGCTCACACTTCCCTGCCCAGACAGCCAGAGAGGCCTACGAGGTGGGGTCAGGCACTTTTTAAAACTTTCCACTCCCTTGTTAGGTGGGTACCTGGAACCTTTGGGGGTGATTCGGGGAACCTATGTCCGCTCTGCTTTAGCAACTCAGGGAGGGGTCCGTGGACCAGCCACGTCATGCGTCTCACCTGAGAGCCTGCAGAAGCACAGACTCTCAGACCCTGCCCCAGACGTACTAGTCAGCACCTACAGTTTCACAGGATGCCCAGCTGAATATGCTACCTGCACGTCTTCCAGTTCCCATACGGTACTGACACTCTGGTCCCCAGCCCCAAGACCACAGGGAGGTAGAGTTCTCTGACATCCTGCCAGGCCCCACCCATGGCAATGTGGGATGTTGGGGGAGGACCCAGAGGGCTGGGCTGGTGGAGGCAGGGGCTGACAGCATGCTGCTTCCGTCGGGGCCCTTCACAGGGTGCTTCTCTTCGTCTTCCTGTCTCACGCAGCCTTGCTCGCAGGCCCTGATGGCTCTTGGACACTGCTTTCGCCATACCTCTTTCTTGTCTGCCTGCTACTGGGTGAGAATGTGGCAAGAGAGAAGTAGGGGGAGCCCTCTCCCCTGTAGGGTTGCCTATACTTCCTCTTGGGTGGTGTAGCTTTGGGGGAGAACCTCAGGTTGCTGGGGAGACCAGATAAGCAGGAGTCGCATTATGAGTAAAGTTAAATCACCGTGGAGAGATGGGGAGGGGTGGGTGGCATTGGTGGATAGGACTTTTTCCTCTCTGTCCTTCAGCTGGGAGAAATTTTTTAGTTCCTTGCTGCTTCATGGAGGTGGTAGCCAAGGATATTTAATTATTGGAGAAGTGGATGTAGAACAGTGAATCCTTTCCCCGCATAATTTTCTGTCCACCCAGTCACTGTGGTGTGAAAGTTGGTTGTCGGCGCTGGCTGCCGGGAGTAGGCTTCCATGAGGTGGAGTGAAGGAGCCGGCAGGAACCGGGGTGCTGTGGGAGCAGAAGTGATCTCAGGGAAGAGGGGTTTTCAGAAGCTGGTAGTAGGTGTAGTTCTGGTTTCCATCTAGGTGTCTGGGATCATCATATTGTTGGTAACATTTATATTAACAATCAGAACATAATTAAATTCTGTGCTAGACATGTTCATTAGTATTACTGCATTTGTATGTTTTAGCTCATTGAATATTTACAGCTGTCCTCTGAGGTTGATACTACTGCTGTTCTCTTTTTTGTAATTTAGGAAACTGAGGCTCAAATGCATAAGCAACTTGCCCAAGTTGCTGGTAGGCCTGTCTGGCCCCAGAGTCCCACTCCTAATTACTCCATGACCAGGAGGGAGTAGGGTGGGGCAGGATGGTGCTTGGAAGTGCAGAGTGAACATTTCGGGAGTGTTGGATATTAAAAAGGGCCATGGTAGGAATTGTATTTGAAAACAGAGTGAAATGAGAATTAAAAAAAAAAAAAAGCCTGGCCTTTGTTAGGGGAGCTTGGAAGCTTGGAATAGGGCTGGCATCTGTGCATCATGCTCCCTTGGCTCCTTGTTAAGTGATTGTCTCTAAGTGTTACACAGACCTTGCTAAACCCAGCTTGTGCATTGGGCTGATGCCCGGCAAACCACGTTCCTCCTTTGCCTGCTGGTCCCTGTTGAGCTCTGCTAACTGGGGGTTCTAGGGGGACTCTGGGGGGGTGGGAGGGGGAAAAGGGAAAGGCTTCATCCTATTTGGTTATGGTTCTTGTCAGCTTCCTTCCAGAAAGGGTCTTCCTTCTCAAGGCCGATGGTTCCAGGCTCTGGCTTCTTCTTACATCCTGGAACCGGTCTCCTGGCACCCTTCAGAGATGCCGTCAGCAGCCAGTCCTCAGAAGCTGGCATCCCAGCCCCACATGGACCCTCCCTGAGAGTCCCTCCTCCCAGCTCCTGAAGTGTCAGCACTCGCTGCTCAGACATCTGGGTCCCAGCTCTGTGGGTCTCCTTCTCTAAATGCTCAGATTCTGATAACCCCATCCCTTCTTATTGATTCCCCGGCCGGAAGGCGGTAGCTGCTTCCTGCAGTCATTCTGTGTTACTCAGTCTTTTCAGTTTTCTGACACCTGTTGAACCATTTCTTAATATAAGTAATTAATATAAATATTACTTAATATAAGTAATTACTTAATATAAAGAAGTGTCTTAGTGGGTGCTTAGTGGACCTGGTCTTAACTGGCCTCTGGTTGATAAATTTTCCCAAGTCCTGGTGTCCTGCAGAGGAGGGAGCAGAGAAGCTGATACCCAAGATCCATGGTTCCTGAACTTAAAAGTATAGACCAGTCGCTGGAGAAGCTTATTAAAAATGCAGATTCCAGGCCTCCAGTTGCGATAATTCTGATTCAATAGGTTGGATATGGGCTTAAGAGTAGAGGGAGGAGGGATAAATTAGGAACTTGGAATTAACCAACACACAGTATATAAATAACAAGGACCTACTGTAGAGCACAGGCAACTGTATTCAATACATGTTATAATGGAAAATAATCTGAAAAAAAATATAAAAAGTGAATCACTTTGCTGTCTACCTGCAACTAACATGACATTAAAAAAAAAAGCTGCTTCTTAAACAGACATTTTAGGTGTTTCTGAGATGAGTTAAGGTGTTGCCTTGTCTCACAGGCTTTGAGAAAATCTGCCTAAACCCAGGGCCTTCTCATGGGGACTCTTTCTTGGGTCTGAGGTGGTTGTCCTGGGGTTTAGAAACAAACACACTTTATTTTTTAAAAAAACAGAATGGGGGCTATGGATGTGCTAAGCTTAAGACCAAGGGCCCCCAAGGGTCCCTGGAGGCTGAACAGCCAACCCTTGTTCAGCCCAGCAAGCTCTGATGCAATCAGCTGGGAGAAAGGCGCTTCCCCCCAAATGTGTGTTGTCCACGCATGCCCAGGTCTGGGTCCAGTGAGGAGGAGGCCTTTTTCTTATTCATACAAAGGCCGCATGCTTGTAGTTGAGATGAGTAAATGGGACTGACCTTGAAGTAGATACTGGCTCTTTTTTGCATTTAGAGCCCTTCCCAGTTGCAGGTGGCTTAATGTTGGAGCAAGAGACCACTACTGTACCATGTTAAGATAGCATATTAGAACCAGGCACTCAAGTCTTTTGACCTTTGCCAGTGGGTGTATCTGTTTATCTGTGTGAATAGCAATGGACATTCCTTTGTGGAATGTTGGCTTCTATTTGGTTGATTTAATCAGTAAATGAGTGGGTTTTGCCGGGAGGAGTTGCTACCCCCTCAGAGAGAACAGGAAGTTTTTCAGTCTTGCTAGATCATGGGGCTTTGAGTTTGCAGGGGCAAGGACTTCAAAGTGACCTTTACTGAGTGTAAAAATCCAGTTTGCTCCGTAGGAATGTGTCCCTCCTGCCGTCCAGAGCCTGGTGCACTGTTTCCCGAGATGGATTTGGGAGCTGTCTTTGGCTGTCTGTCACCTCTTCACTTTAATAGGCATTCCATATTACCTTTATCATCAGGTGGACTCGTGGAAGGCCCTGCGTTATTTTAGCCTGCCATACTTTGCATGATTCCTACATGCTAAGCAGTGGCCAAGGAGTTCAATTTTTAAAAATCAAAGGTCTCAACCCATTCTAGTGGAACCTTGCTCTTCAGTATGAGTTTTCCTGTGACACTTGACTCCAGAATTGAAAGAGATGGTTGGCAGATCAGAAATGCCTTCAGGCAGATGGCCTTGGTAGGCTTGTTACTTGAAACTAATTGCCACATCCACCAACCACTACTGACTTAGAAACATGCACAGTGAGCTTACTAAGGAGAAGTGCTCTTCTTTCCAGGCTGTGTAGCCTTCTCGGGCCCGCACTCTTTTGTACAGACCCAGCTCGGAGCGCAGCTGCACCTTCCTTGCCCTCCTTGTCAGCCCAGGGATAGGTTGACATGAGTTTCATCCACCTGGCAAATACTTCCTGAGGACCTCCAGTGTTCCAGGCGGGGGCCTTAGTGGAAGGGCTGATTCTAGGAGTCATCAGGCTACAGGGGCCACTTGATAACTGTAAGTCAGGATGAGGCAGTACTGAGTCCTTGGGAGTAGAGAGGAGTGACTGACTCTGCCTGGAGTTGTTAAAGAAGGCAGCATCTCAAGTAATTCACAGCCAATCCCTGGGGCTGGGTTGTCAATTATCCCTCCACCCACTCCATCAAAATAAGATGGTCTTTTTTTTTTATTATTAATGCACATTCATGGACAGAGAGATTGTTTTATTCCAAGTTTCATGTTGGTCATTGTCAACATTAGAACTTGAATCCTAGAATGCAGTTTCAGCTTTGAGAGATCCACCTTTGAAATAAGTGCTTTTCAGACTGCAGCAGCCCCCCCACCCACAGGGCATATGCTCCGAGACCCCCAGTGGACCCCTGGAACAGCAGTACTGAACCCTAGATGCATACTATGTTTTCTCCTGTACATACCTACATACCATGAAGTTTAAATTATGAATTAGGCACTATAAGAGATTAACAGCAGTAACTAATAAAATAGGACAATTATAGCAATATGCTATAGTAAAAGTAGCATGGTCTCATTTTCTCCCTCTCAGAACGTCTTACACATTTAATGCCTCTTCCATCTTAAGTAAGCACCTATCATGTATTGTGGCTTTTTTAACTTTCATAGTTTGAGGTAAGACAGCAAAACTAGCACAATTTTCTTTTTCCTTCTTCACGATTTCACCAATGGAAGATTTGTTCTTACTGTATATCTTAGCAATCTCTGCGAACAATTTTTTTTTCTTATTGAGAACTTTCACCTTTTCACTTAAAGGAATTACTTCATGGCTTCTCTTCGGCAGATCCGAATTGCAGCATCACTCGTTTTGCACTTTGGGGCCATCAGTAAGTAAAATAAGGCTTTACCTGAACACGAGCACTACTTTACCTGGACAGTCCATCTGATAACCTAGATGGCTACTAAGTAACTAGAGGGTGGACAGAGTGGACAGAGGGGTGATTCACATCCACAGTGGAATGGAACGAGATTTGATCACACTACCAAGAATGGCGCAAACTTTAAAACTTATTAATTGCTTATTTCTGGAACTTTCCATTTAATATTTTCTGACCACAGCTGACCTCTGGAAACTAAAACCACAGAAAGCGAAACCACAAATAAGAGAGGGACGACTGTGATTGTGAATTTTTTAAATTGGCAAGTAATCATATTTACAGAGCAGTTCTTTATCTACTGTGTACCATTAAGAAAACCCAGAATGTCTACGCGTAAATCCCAATATTAATCACACTGAATTAAATGAGAATTAGCGTCTGGTGTTACTATACAGTTTCTTATCTCAACATACCACTCTTTAGCCAGGTGCCTAGAATTTACCTGTACCCCTTAATAATAATTTTCTTAATGTTGGATAATTCCAGTCCACTTTCTGAGCTTAGTAAGTACAGTATAGAGTTTTTTTTTTTTAAATTAAAAAATTTTTTTTAAATTATTGCTTCAGATGTAGCTGGAGGTCCAAGGTGAGCTTATGACATTCATTCTAATTTGATTCTACGCATCAGTTTCCCTCTGTCTCCCTTACGATCAGAATCCCGGGCGACTTCCGTTTTCCTGTGGCATTATCAGACCGTTGTTGCTGAGTTACGCACAGGCCTTGCTTTTCTTTGACGAAGTCTGTGACCACTAAAGATTTTAGCAAGCCAGGCTTTTCCAGGTACGGAAGTTTATCCGGGTCAGAGGTGAAACGTAACTCGTTCACCGAGTGCCCATTTCTCCACCTCACCCTGCTCTTTGTTACTTAGTACAGTCAGCTCGAAGTCTGCTCTAGCCACCCCACAAGGAAGCTCTACTCACTAGCTCTTTTGACAGAGGCCGGAGGAAGCAGCTCAGCCAGCTTGGCTCTTGCACAAACCAGGTCACTTAGGAGGGTCCCCTGTTTGTAGCTGCCTGGAGCGATGTGGCCTTGCTGTGCCCGGCCAGCAGTAGCAAACCCGTACAGCAAATGGCGCTGAACGCCTGTCTCACTGTTTCTGCTCTTTGCGTTTGACCTGAGAGTTGACTCTGCCCATGTTCCTTTCACACAGAACTCCCCGAATGACCGAATACCCCCGCTAGCTTTCTCTTGGTGTGAAATAGAATGAGGTGGTTGATGACGTGGTGACAGGTAGTGAATCAGTTCGGCCGTGTCCTGAGTACATTCGCATGTTACGTTGAGCCATAGGAAGTGTGACCATTTCTGATCTAGAAGTACGACCGATTCATATGTGTAATTGAATAGATAATTTTAGATTTGTACCCCTCAGATAAGGAAGGGTACCCCTTCGAAGCTAACCAGCAGTAAAACCCAGGAAGGCAAATAGGACCTGTGGCAGGCTCTTACGTGGCTCACCGTGGTTTTACATTTTTAACCAGTAATTGCTAGCCTTTCCATCTTGGGAGATCTCACACAAAATTCTGCTTTTTCAGCTTTTCCGCAGGAATCAGGATCTTGCCCTGCTAGATCAGTGATCTCACACGGGACAGGGGCCCAGGGCAGAGTGGCAGCTGTCCCCTGTAGGCCTCACAGGTGTGTCCAGTCACACCCTGGCCTGCTTCTAGCCCTCATGTGACCTGGTTGGCCTCATGGGCAGTGTGGTTGGACACATAATATAAACAGAGCACCTCGAGTAAGTTGGGCAAAGAGAATTGGAAATCATCAGCTGGACCTAAGTCATTTGTTTTGTTTGCTGCACCCAAGCAGCCAGCACTGCTACAAAGAAAGCCTGAAACAGCTCTGGACTCTGTTCACTGAGAAAGGACAGCTAAGCCCAATTAAGGAGTGTTTTCATGTGCTAAGAGATGGGCAAACTCTTGGTAAAGTCTTGGCTTGGTGCTCTTCGTTTAAGTAGGATGTGATGACAGAACTTGCTTCCGCTGTCCACCGTTCATGTCCCGGGCTAATGTAATGCCTTTTGTGTTTATTCCTTTGCTTTAAAAAATCCTGATATTTATAGGAAGGGGTTACCGGACCACTGGCCATGTCCTCACTCTAATGTAAACGTTCTTATGTACAAATGTATTTTTTTGAAAGTACCAAATATTTGTTGCTACATTGTTCATAATGGGGGGGGGCTGGACATAAAGAAAATAATGCTTAGATAGAAGAAGGGCAGAATAAATTATGGTACATCAACGTCATGAAATACCATGTGGCATTAAAATGACAAATTGGCCGGATACCAGTTGACCTGGAGGGATTTCCACGGGGAGTAATACTAGCTAAGATTTAATTAGTGCTTCCTATGTGCTCGGCACAGATCCAAGGGCTTTCCAGGTATTAACCCATAGCTGCCCTGTGAACTCGGTGCTATCATGGACATCTTACAAAGGGAGAGACTGAGGCATGGGGAAGTTAAAATCATCCAAGGATAAGCACTTGGTATGTGGCAGGGCTGGGATATGAACTGATGCAACCTGGATAGACAAAGATTTTTAAAAAATCATTTTGTTAATAAGTTAAATATCACAGTACATTTTTAGTGAGGAATTTAGCTATAGGATGTTAATACATAGCTGTTCTGAATTCTCTGGCCTATTTTCTTATGCTTTAGACTCTTAGACTCACCCTGCTGTATAAGACCGTAGAAAGCACTTAATCTTCAGGTTTTCCAGTTTAGCCCTCTTCCTCCCCCCTGTTAAATCAACTGAATCTTCCTTGTAAGCAAAATGAAACTTGGTTCTGACCTGGAGCTACTTTGCCCTCTTTCTCCCCCTGTGTAAACTACAGATGTAGTCTGTCTCCATCACGTTACAGATGGAGAAATCCCAGAGAGAGCGCCTAGCATTTATTGAGTCGATGTTTTCCAGAGATGTGAAACACATTGTGTTATTAAGCCTTGCAGGTAGATTTTATTATGCCCATTAGGGAAACTGAGACTTAGGTAGAGATAGGCCTGGTGTCACAGAGGGAATTGGTACCAGGGTTGGATAGAATTACTGTCTAACCTTTTCAAGGGATTTACTAACCTAAGGCTTGAGAATTCCAGTGGCCTACCAGAGGCCCTTCAGTTGAATCTTGCCTCTTACTGCTATTGACTTAATGAGGGAGGTTTTGAGAACTTCTAACTTGTATGGCATAATTTAGCACCCGCGGTCGTGGGAGAGTGACTTTGGTATTAGCTTGGGCTGCCGTAACAAAACACTGTGGATTGGGGGCCTTACACAACAGAGACTGATTTCTCACTGCTTCTTAGGCTGGGAAGGCCAGACCAGGCCGCTGGCTGATCTGGTTTCTGCTGAGCGCCCTCTTCCCTTCCCTTCCTCTCCTCACCCATAAAGCGAGGGGTTGGACGCGATGGTCTTTAAGCCTCCCTGCACCTCTCACATTATTGTTGATCTCTCTTACCATTGAAGGCAGTCCTCAGATTCAGAGTGGGCTGTTCCGTGTTGTCCAGTGAGTGGTGAAGTCCACTTGTGCTGTGACAGTGAGCTCAGGTCATAAGGCTTCATCTTTATTCTTTCTAGAGAGGAGAAGCTACCACTTGTTCTTCATTCAGCTGTAGTAATAAAGCACTAACAATCCTCTGGTTGTGTAGCTCCAGTAAGAGCCTTTCCCCACCACTCCCTCCCCCTTTGTAGAGTTCTGATTTGTGTCCGTATTCTTGCACTTGTCTGTGGAGGCCAGGAGGCTCTTACAGTCAAGGACTTGACTGACTCTGAGTGGCGGCCCCATATCACATGCAATTGTTTTCGCCTTTCCTGGGATTTGTTTTCTTCTTCCTGTTTTTCTGTTCTCCTGATTTGAGAATGTTCTGGGATATGGATGAAAGATGGAGGGATGGGACTCGGGGAGATTTACAACAGGTAGGGCTGAGCGGCCTGGCAGCAGCTAGTGATGTCTGCTGATTTCTCTGCTGGGTACCAGGCCCAGCGCTAACCAGCTACTTACCACTTTCTCAGTGGCTCCCTTCAGCCAGGGTCTCTTGTTCTGGAGACCTTGACTGGAAAATACACTGCTATCAGCAGGGCTCTTTGTAGTGCTTGGCTCTGGTATGTGGAGCATTGGGGATTGAACCCAACATGCAGGATTGGTGAGGCTGATCCGGTGGCACTTGGAGTCACAGCTGATGGAGCAGCAGTGAGATCAGGGACTGGGAGGCCCCTTCAAGCAACAGCTGACAGCAGTGCTTGCTCCTCACCTGCACTCTAGTGAGAGTGAGGCTCACTGGACCTTCCCTCTAGGGTTTTTTTTTTTTTTTCCTTCAACCATATAGGACAGAGGAAGACATTTTCCTAGCAGGGACAGAACAAGGAGGGTGGGGAGGTATGTGCTCTGGCTGTGGGAAGTGGACAAGAGCCTGGACCATGGGGGCTGGCAGACCTGACTCGGATCCTGGCTCAGGTGCCTGTTAGCTGTGTGGGCAGGTTTCCCGAGTCCTGGGGTTCTCACGTATGAAAGGAGTCCAGTAAGGAAAGGTGCACAGCTTGTAACGAGAATATGTGAGGAAAGTGCCAGCTGTACGGTGGGCGGTCATATGTGTGGATTCTCTTCCTCAGTGATCACAGGTGGGACTTCCTGGAATGGAAGCCTAGAAGTTGAAGGCCTGTCTTTGGAGCATTAGGGTGACCAGCTTGGGTCACCAGATCAGGGGGGCCAGAGCTGATGGTGAGACCATGGGGCAGAATTTTAGACACCCATTCAGACGCTCCCTTGGGGTGGGAAAGCCTTGATTTGCACTTGATGTCACACCTTCCTATCACATGTATCAAAAAGTCTAATCCTGGTCTCTCTTCCTTATTGCCCAAAGATGCCCCCCTTACCCCTCATGGATCATATTGAGTGACTGATTTGGGAACTAGTACCCGAAGAAAAACTTCTAAGCAGAAAGGTCGACGGTTACATCTGGCCTTCTTTTGTACAGTCCTGAGCACAAGCTTTTTCTCTCATTGACAGTCTTGCAGCAGTAGCAGATTTATGTGAAGAGAATGAGATTTTTGGTATTCTTTGCAGAATTTAGATGCCTTAACCTAGAGGTCTTTTTTTGCCCCTATGGAATATAAATCCGATTAGGAGCTCTTTGTGCTCTGCCACAAATCATTACGTGTCTACATTTTGCTCTTATAAAATATGGATAATGACATGACGCTGTCTCCTAGGAGTTTGAGTGCATTAGCTAGTGATCATGAAACCTTAGAAATGGGAGATTCATATGAATGCCGAGAGCTTTTGTAATTACACATTTGCGTTGTTTTGCTTGGCATCCTTGAAAGTTGTGCTTTCAACATGAGAATACTCGGATTGATTCCTCTTCTGATTGATGAGCAAGCTCTGAAGAAATAAGCTCAAAGAGTGCTCAAAGTAGATAAGTTGTCACAGCATCTCGTGGAAGCCCTGAAGTAGCTCAGGCTGGAGTGGCTTGGTTTGGGCTGAAGTGGGAGAAGAGCTTGAGATATTTTAAAGGCACTGAAAATAGGTAATATCAGTACCTGAGCATAGTGATGGCTTCCACCAGGGTTGCACTTAGATGCTCACGTCACTTGTCCCTGTGACATCAGACCCGTCACTTTCTCAGCCTTTGTTCTGGGTGGCAGTGAATGCACAGTACTGCAATGGGCTCTTCTCATGTGGGGCACCTTCCTGGATTGTTAATCGTCTGGAATGTTGATACTGTCTTTGTATCCTCTAGAAAAATGCCAGCTTTTCTTTTTTCTCCACCAGACAATTATTTTCAGATTTAAACTCTTTAAAAAGATGTTAAATGATAAGGTTTTTGAATACCTTGAGTAGAAATTTTAAAAAAATAGATATTAATTTATGAAGGAAGTCATGAATAGTAACCAGACAGTGTGCTATTTAATAGCTGATGGTGTTTTGTTTTGTTTTCTTTTCTTTTCATTTCAGGCAGTGGTGCTACTGCTGTGGTTCAGGCTGCTCTATGCAAACCCAGGCAAGAACGCGTAGCAATAAAGCGGATCAACCTGGAAAAATGCCAGACCAGCATGGATGAACTATTAGTAAGTAAAAGTGAAGGGGACACTGCTCGTTTCTTTTCTTAACTTACAGGTATGTAGAGGTGGAGGGGAGAGGCAGGAGAGGAGAGAGCGGAAGCAGCTTGGTGCTTTCTCCTGTTTGAACACGTATGTCTTGGAAAGCAGCCCACCTGGCTCTTTCCTCCTTAGGACTGTGTTGTTTAAGATAAAGTTTACTTTACTTTGACAAAGAGAATTTTGCTTAGTCCTCTAATCCCCAGGTGGGGATGGTCTCGTGTTGACACTGTTTTATGAAATGGAGAATAGACTCAAACGACCCAAGGTCATGTGCTACCGAGTGCAGAGTTGAATGGTGAGCTTCTGGCCCTCATGACAAAAATAGGACTGACCCCCTCCCCCCCAAGCAGTTTGTTGGTCACTTTGGCTTTCATAAATTACACGGTCTCTTATAAATTTCAGTTATTCAAAAGACTGCAGGGTAGCTTGCATTCTCATTGGCTAGTAAGAGGAACCTGTTTTTTTTGCGCAGGGCCACTGGTACTTCTGCTACATGAAGCACATGACAGAAATAATCGGAGCTTGTCGGTGTGGCTGTGACTAGAGTAGCGTTGGTTGGTTGAAGGAACATTTGCTTTGGGCTTAGCTGACTCATTATTAAATGAACAGCTTGGCAAATGGTTATTAGTTGCCCGGCAAACTGTGAAGGGTTTGAGAGTTTAATCTCATAAATATAGTTGTCATTCCACCTGCCAATTTTCTCTTTTTTCCTTTTGGTCATTTGTTTGAGGATAACAGAAAACTGCAGTGGAGGAGTTAACTGATTGGTTATCCCAACACTAATCCCAGTACAAATATTAGTCCAATAGCTCCATACAAGCTACAAAGTATAATGACAGTTGGCTCCACATGAAGAAGCCTTTTGTTAGAGTCTACATTGGGAATGGAATGTCATTAACAAGAGCTTTTTGTCTTTACTCAGAATATAGCTTTTATTTCAGGCATAATTACAGTACACTATAGTATAAACTAAGTACAAGGATAAAGCTGTACTTTTCCAGATCTGTTTGGCCTTCCATTTTAAATTAGGCTCCACGAGGCATGGATTTAACTAGGGTCTAAGCAGCAGACTGTCAGCTAAAACTCAGATTAAAGGAAGGGTTTCCACAATGTGTGATGCTAATTAAAAAAAATTTTTTTTTGCATACATGTCAGGCTTTTACCCTCTTACAAAATTTCAGCTATGCTTTGCTCTTACTGAAATGGTTACCGTATACTTTTTGTTGCATACTGTCACGGTGACCAATAAAATTGTGCCTTTGTCATCTGACTAGTTTTCAAGGTCACTTGCTGCAGTGGAAAAAGTTTTAAACAAACTGTGGGGAGAGCTGTGTCCTGCTTTTGCCACTAACTTGTTTTTTTTAATTTTAGTCAAGTTACTTAACAGCTCCGTACTGTTTGAAGAGAGAGTTGAATTGAAAGATTTCTATGATCCCAACGGGAGTCCTCAAATTCTGTGGCTATACTAAGTACATATTAATTTTTGAAAAAAATTTGGAGTATACATTTATCCATATGCCCTGTTTGGAAATGTTACTCTTGAACTTGCCCGTGACACCTGAGATTGACTGTGGGGCTCTGTTGGAGGTCTCGCAGCACAGCCGTCTTTTTGCCACCAGCAGAATATTTATACAGAAGCTGTATAAGGCTTATCTGTATTTGTGTCCGACAGCTCTGGAACCAGCCTTCTGGCTGATGCTGTGGTCTCTGGAGTCTACCAAAGCCCCCACGATTTCCCTCTGCTGGCTTTTTATCAACAGTTGGCTGCCAGTGATGACAGCTATGGAAGGGGCCTTGTGGAGGCAGCAGGGGGAGCGTCACTCCGGACCCCTTCCTCTGCTGCTCGCAGTTTAGGGAGAGCCGTCAGCGTGAGGACTGGTGCTTTTATGGCTTTGTGCTTGGCTCCGTTAATCTGAGGTCTTAAGATTTATGAGTTTTCTTCTTAGCAGTTAATTTATTTTTCATTCTTCCCCCACCCCAGTGCCCACGTTGTATGCACAGAGTAGAGGATATGTGCATAATGATCTAGTTTTCGTTTTAAAAGCCATGTTGATGTGTGGCTTTGATCTTTCCTTAATCCTGGAACTTTGACCTTTTGATGTCTTCCTATTCTCGAGATGGGGAGAATGGCTGTGGTCCTTTAGGACACACAACTCCCAGGTCCCTTGCGAGCAAAGAGAAACGGCGTTTACAGCACAGCCTGCCTGATGTTGCCGGGCTTTTGTGGCCTAGCTCTTGGCACATGACTGTGTGGCGCGAAGTTGCTGTAATCCTTTCTGTTTCTAATAGTGCTGCTGCTCGTGCTTTTATTATCTCTGTGGGTTCACATTTTGGCAGTGTTTGGACATCCGGTATCACAATAATCCTTTAATTCCGTGAGTGTGTGTGTGTTTTAACTACAGGTCAGTGCTCCACATCATTGCACAAGCTGTGCCGTGTGTTAACTGGAGACCATTGTTCTTATAAGAAACAATGGCCACTGGAATCCTTATCTTGTGGGAGTGTTATGTCATGGAAGACACAACTATCAACTATTTGCTGGCCACTGGAACAGCTGTCTCCCCTGCTGAGTGTGTGTCACCTCCTGCCACCTCCTCTGTCCTGCCCCCCCCCCCCCCGATGATGACTCCCATAGTGTGGTGGATTTTACACATGGAGGTCAGATGTGATGGTACAGAACAGTTTTGGACAACTGGCCATAGACTCTGTTCCTTTCTGTGGTGGAGACTATGTAGATTTTCCTGTGTCGTGGAATTTGTTTGAGGTTTGGCTGAAGAAGAATTCAAATGATTTCTGAAGCAAAGTGATCATTAAAGTGTCACCTTCTCTGAGAATAAAGGGAGGAGAAGAAATGTTCAGTGAGATCACTGGTGCTAAATAATTGGTAATTTAAATAAAATTTCTACTGCTGAAATAAATGAGTACTGTAATATTCCTCAAAGATAACTTAGTTCTAGATCTAAGATACAGTTATTCATTTATTTGGTGAACACTTATGTTTCTACATTGTGCTTAGGCCCATAAAAAGGATGAAGTTTGGGTGTATACACGGGAGCCCAAAGGTATATGCTCATTAAAAATTTGTTTCATTTTTAACAGCAATTAGATTAGAACTCCCTAGAACTCCTTGGCTTCACATGAATAGCATTTACCTCTGTTCAGTCTCAGCTAATTATTTTTCTATGTGTTCTTTAAAATTCTTACATGTTTTAGACTTTGACCTTTAACTACATTCTAGTCTCTCTAGGTATGATGATCTTGGTGGTTAATTTTCCAGGAGCCAAGGGGTTACTGGTCTGTTCTATATTCTTAACCATCCCAACCAAGATAGTTTGATGATTTCTGAAATTTGTTAATCCCACATTTGTTGTTAACCCCACAGTGGTGTAAATGCCTAATTATAATTAAACATCCTCTGGGAGATGTTTATGGTTTTAGAGCAGAACATGTTAAATTCATAGTTATTAAGACCCTACTAGATGCTAGGCACTGAACTCGTGATGGGAAAACAGAGGGCTCCTGTTTCTTTTTTGTGGAGCGTCAGTAAGTTTCTTCATTTTGGGGGGGAGGTTGGTGAGATGTTTCTGAGCTCGGAATATCTTTATGCACTTCTTCTCCCCTTTATTTGTCTAGAAATGGCTTAGCAGATTGATGGTTACATTCTCTAATATGTGCTCCATTGAAGAAGTTCTTACTTACCAATAGGAATTAAGGCTTGCTAAGTGGGTCTGACCCACTGTCATGCAGCCTAGCACATTCTAGTTGAAGATGGCCTTGAGGTTTCTTGGAAGAGCTTGGTTCTCTGGTTTGTGGTCAACCTCAAAGGTTAGGGATGCTACTCGAGAGCACACTTGGCTTCTCTTAAAATTCATTACGAGTAGAGAATTAATCTATTAGCTTGTTCTGAAGTCATCTGTCTTTTTCAGTTTCTGTCACCAGGTGACAGTCAATTCCATAAATGTGACACAGTCCTTCCTTTCATTTATCCTAAATCCCACTTTTTTCAGCCTCCAGAGAATTCTCTTGGTTTTTACCCAGGGATTGATAAACGTGTCAGTTCATCACCTTACTAGATGTTATGATTTTTAGACTCTAATCATATCCTTCTTAATTTTTTTCTGTAGACTAGACTTCTCATATTTTTAGTCTGTCTTTGGTACTGACTCACAGAAAACTCAGTACCATTTTCTCATTCTTTCATATACATCAGTAACATCAAAACTTAACTCAATTCTTAGGGGCAGGAGTGCTCTAGGTGTAGGGAAAATCACGACTCTGAGCTGGGCAGTGTTTGTTTATTAAAAAGGGGGAAATACCTGCTAAAATTGCAGTAATAAATAATGATCATTAAAATATTTTAGCTTGTGATGGGTGACAAACATGAGCAAAATTGTTTCAAAAACAACTGTGTACCACTGAATGCTAAAACTTGTGGTAGAGGGGAGTCTGCCTCCGGGGCCAGAGGGCCTGCGTTCTCTGCTTGAATCCTTGACTTTGGATGAATCACTTTCAGCTCTGGTTCTTAGTCCCCTCACTTGTTCAATAAGGAATTATACACGAAGGCAAAAATGTTTTTTCATCACCAAAGTTTTATGATTATTTATATTTAAAAATTTAACTATTTTAATGAAATCCCCACTTAAAACCACTTGAACAACAACACTAATTACTAGTAAATTATGCCTTGTGATTCGGGGGAGTGTCAAGTCACTCCAGTATTGCAGTGTAACAATAAAAAAAACACTGTAAATTTGTAGATTTCAGTACACAGTGTGCCATGTGTTTCACCTATGTACAGAATGAAAAAGTTTCTCAGCCTTTAACTAGAAAATTCTGGCATTTGCCCTTCTCTTCCTGTGTCATCTTTATAGAGATATTTTGCTATGTCTCACTGACAGTATTCGCAAGGCAATCTAGCACTTGCTTTTCCTCAGAACACTGCCCTGCTCTCAGTTTGTTTTCTGCTATAGTGGTACTTCATTGATTATTCCTTATTTCTCTTAAAAATTTTTTTTTTAAAAAATTGTGTTTTTTTAGAAGGGAGGTAATTAGGTTCATTAATTTATTAATTTATTATTATTTTTAATGGAGGTGCTGGGGATGGAACCCAGGACCTCGTGCGTGGTAAGCACATGCTGTACCACTGAGCTGTCCCCTCCCGCCTTCCTCATTTCTCTTGATCTTGGGTTCCCTCCCTGCTCTCCCTTCTCTCCCCCTGCTCCTTCCCTGTTCTCCCCTCCCACCTTCCATACTTTCCTTCCATCTCTTTAGAGGAATGAATTAGCTACAATTTGTAGGTTATCTTGAGAATAAAACTCTAGATACTTAACTTTGTCTAATGGTCATTTGAGAGACTACTTATCTCCTGTTATCTGACACAGGCTTCTCTCATCCTTTTAAGTTAAATTACATTATTTGGGAGCCTCTGAGCAGTTCCTCTAGTTAGAAGGTCTTTTTCCTCCCCCTTTAATTGAGGTTTTTAAAAATTAAATGCAACTTTTTTTGTGTGCTTTTTAATCTAATCTCTGTAATTGTGTTAATACTTCTGCAAATCTTGTTTATTGTAGGAAAAAATTTTACCAGCTTGAGGATGTCAGCTTAAAAAGCTGGAAGCTCTAGTGTATGTATGGTTTCTCTGCTGTATCAATTAAAGTATTTTCCATTCTTTTTGAGCTAGAGGACTTTCTGATTAGTAACTCAATTATTCGTATCCCAGCTCATCCCTGATCATATGTGGTAACAAATTACATTTGGTTGTTTCTTGTAGATCTTTCATACCAAGGGCATAATATTAAAATGCAAGCCTGCTTTGCTGAGTGTAGTACTATTTTGGTCATTTCAGTCTCAAGAACTGAGTTTTATACTGTCATTTGTCCTTTGCCACTTGGCTTTGTAATTGTTTTCATATATTTGGTGTTTGTGTTTATCCAACTATAGTCCAATTGAGGACAAAATTAGACATGAGAAATTTTGGATAATTTGAAGAGATGACATTTTTAAGAAGTAAAAGAATATCATATATGCAAAATAATTCTTACAGCTCTAAAGTTATATTAGCTTAGGAATATGTATGATTTGGTTTGAGAAAACAACTTTATTTTTAGAACATTAAATTTAAAAGTTATGTCATAGTTGATTGAGATAATAATTAAATATATGAATTGCATATACTTTTAAATATTCTTACACATTTGTTAGAAATGGCTTGCTAAAATGTTCAGCATCTTTTTTTTTTCAAAATTAATCAGAAATCAACATTATAAGGACATGCAGGTTTCTGGACTTACGTGTGCTCGATGACAAAGAGACCCAGCACAAGCTCATTTTCAGAGTAGAAGAAAGTGGGGAAAACATTCCCAGAGTGAATGCAACTTCAGTTACATCTCCTTTTTTTTAATACTTCACTTTTGCACTTAATGGAAAATGTTGCTTGGTTGAGGCAAATGGCTTTCCTGTGTTACCATCTTTGTTAGCTTGGCTTGGATATTTCCACAAGTAATTAATCTGCTTCTGATAAAGGAGGACTTGGAAGCACTCAAGCGGAAGGCTGGAGAGTGCTTGGGGGGTAGGTTTCTCCCATTTTTGCAGGAGGGTGGTTCCCCAGCAGAACCCCAGGCTGCAGACGGTACCCACGTGTGGGGCAGGGGAGGCCGTAAAAAAGAAAGACACGTTTCGCCTCACATTCTCATCCTTTGGTGATGCAGCCAAATATAGCAGCAGTGCTGCAGGTTGGCCTGGAGGTTTCCAGCAGCATAAATTGGCTGGCAAGAAAGATTCTCTGCGTTTCTGTTTTAATGAAGTCTTCGACTTCACTTTCTCTAGCACTCCCAATCACAGACGATTAAATGACCATATAGCGGTTGTGGATAGCTGAGCCTGATTCAGATTCCTGATGCCCGTAGGCATCCTTGTCACTGTCTGCCGAAGAACTTTCTTAGCCAGCGCTGGAAGAAAATGACTCTTCCCCACTGAGTTTGCTTGTGGGATTTCAGCATCAGTCCTTTATCCCTTGCGTTCTCTCCTCTTTTTCTTTTGGTGAAAATACTATTCCATCAAACTATTCTAGCAACTTCTTCATTTCCAAGCAAAATTGTTTTTTGGTTATTTTTTGAGATCAGTTTTTGCAGAATGCCCCCATCTTTGTGACGTCATAACCAAGCAGATAGGCCCTGGGATGGACATTCTGTTCTGTCCAAAGTAGACATTTACCCATTGTGATTTCTCTGCTGACTTCCAGACCTCCAGCTCCCCTGATTCTTTACCTTGTAAACTGCTCTCTTGAGTTTTAAGTACTTCTCCACAAACACTAATTAAGCCTACTACAAAATTGATGCTTCCCTTTTCCTAATTTCTAACAAATATTTACCTGTCTTCAGAATATCTAGATTTTCCCTGCATCTAACCCTGCCTTCATTTGAGCTGTGCTTGGATAAACACGGATACCAAATTATATGAAAATAATTACAAAATATTGTAATTTTTTCATACAAGGGACATTGATTCTTTGTAAATAATACAGGTCAGAATATTTGACTTATCTCTATCTTGGGTAGGTTTTTTATTCTTACTGGTACTCATTCTAAAAGAGGCAGGAATGTGCTGCATATGTGGCATATGATTTTTTATAATTAAAAAAAAATCTCAGAATGACTTTTTTCCTGATTGAAAATGACAGTCCAAAAAAAAAAATTGCTCTTATAAAAGCTTTGCCAATCTTTTTCTTCCATTTTGTTGGCTGACATTTGAAATATTGACGTTTTTGGGGTAAAAAATTGGCTACCCCCAGTATTGGGTTACTTACGAATATTGATGAGGTTGCCCTTCATAATGATGCCGATGTTGTGGAAGTGCCAGCTGGAAAGGACTTTCTGGAAAGTGTCTTTAACTAACATGGTTACCCTCTTATCATTTAAGGAATTCTTCAGATGCTTGGAGGAGATGGCATACATTTAAAAGAAATACAGGGTTATGTCTTGCATTTGGAAATAAATGCTTCACTTGGTAGCATTTGTAGGTCATATATTTATTTTTTCTTTCCAGATTAAGCTGCCATGTGGAGATGTGCTTGGGAGGCCCATGTTTCTTTCTCTCGGGATTTCGCTGAAAGAATTTACCGTCTCAGTGCTTAGCTTGGAAGCAGTGCTTCTCAACCATGCTGCCCATCAGAATCACAGGGGAGCTTTTGAAAACTCTTATTCCCAGGCTGTACCCTAAACTGATTTCCATCAGCATCTCTGAGGCTGCGATCCAGGCATTGATATTTTTTAAAGCTCCCTTCGGCAGTTTGACTGTGCAGCCAAGGTTGAGAACCACTGCTTTAGAATAAAGTTAGAAATAGCATCTCCTCCCACTTGACTACATGTAACATTGGAGCCTAGGAGGGTTTGATTTCTTAACTATGGCTGAGTAGGATATTTTGCCACCAGTATTAGATAAAGAAGAAGTGACTTAGGGTTTAGCTAAGTTGTGAAAATACGCTAATTTGGGTAAGTACAGTTTACCATTTTGAATTCAGGATCCATCTAAACTGTTCTTCAGTGATGACATCTCGTTCCTTTCAGCGCTTTGTGAATCTCATGGTCTCAGGGACCAAAGAAACTAGGCTTTCACTTTTTCCTAGTTCTTTCATCTTTAGACTCTTCCTTGTTTCTCTTTGCTTGGAAAGCTTTGCATAAGTATGTCTTTAGACTTCTTACCCCAGAGCATTTGAGGCAGTACACCGGGATACATGAAATATGACAGGGTGGGCTGAATTAAACACAGGGTGAAATAATTAAGAAAAACATGGGAGGAGACAATGTAGAGTCAGGAATGAAGTGAAAAAGTCAGGGCCCAGTGACCTAGACATATGTCACAGGACACACCTTGAGCCAGCAGGGCATGGAGTGCATTCCTCACGTGACGTTTCTCTAGGCCAAGGTGAGTGCTGCCGCCAAGGTCTGTCTCCGTGCCTTTGAGGCTTGGTTTGGAACTTGGGACACTTGAGTTAGTGATCAGGGTGGGGGATACTCGCACGCACAGGAGGAACTGAGACATTAGGAGACTGACTTTCAACCTTCGTGTTATGTGCTCGGCCTCCTACAAGGAGTTACGTAGACATAATTTTGCTTATTCCACAACCTCTGTAGATGGCATTATCAAGCTCATTTTACAGGAAAGGACACTGAGGCTCAGAGATGCTGGATGGCCCGCCCAGGTAATCAAGCTGTGGTCAGTGGCAAAGTTCAGCTTCAAAACCAGCTGTGTCTTAGAGGACAGCCCTTCTTAAGTGGTTGCTTCTGGGTTACAGCCCTGTTCCTCATGGTTCCTGCTTATTCTCAGTAATATTAACAGAAAAAAAATTTGGGGGGTGGGTGGGACAAAGGCCATATAGCAATATTAGAAAATTGCCCATAATATTTAAACACAGGTTTTTTTTTTTAATTAAAAGTTTTCCAGTTTCTTGGGATTTTGGGGGGCAGTTTTTTCCTTCCCAGCCCATATTTCCAGGTTCCATGGGACCCTTCATGTTTTTTGTGTCCCCCACCAAACCTAGTTTGTCCCTATCAGAGGCCTGCGACATGCCCTGTTTCGGCGGATCCATCGGTCTGGCTCAGCAGCAGTGTGTGGGTGTCCCTCTTTGATTGGCCCGCCGCCCACATCTCTTCCGGCAGAGATGCTGCTGTGGCTGCCGCTTCAGTCATAGCAGATGGAAAGGCCTTTTAATTGCTACCCCATTTTAGGTTGGTTTTCCCACTCTTGGGAAATGTCACTTGTGCTGTGTTTCAGATGAAGCTGCAGGGGCAGACCCAGCTCTCCAAGCCACAGGGAGCGTCGAGCTCAGTGCCGTAGCTTGGTCTGGCATTTGACGCCGTGTCCAGGTCTCATTTCGCTAGACTTCCAAGGGAGCCCTCGTGTTAGATCCCTTGACTACAGTTTTGGCAAATGTGTTGCCTGGATTTCAGGGCCCTGTGAGTTCTTCCTACATTGACTTCATGGTTTTCTCTCCCTTTGATTTTATTACCCTTTCCTGTAGTTGTGAAATTCAAACTGCTTTAATCCCACAGTCCCCTGGATTTCCAGCTTTGCCTCCTGCCCCTCTCGCGAGGGCTCAGCGAGGCGGTGCTGCCGGGCCGGCTCTCCTACCCCTTCCAACCCTGGTACCTTCACTGCCGCCAGCCGCCCGTGCTCCTTCCTCTCACACCCCCTCCACCCACCCAGTGCCTCTGCCTGCCTTCTGCCACTCTGCCGCTCGGAGTCTGGTTTCTGGACCCAAAGCATCAGCATCAGCATCAGCGGGAAGCCCCTTAGAAATGCGGACTCTCAGGCCCCACTCCAGACCTACTGGATCAGAATCTGCATTTTCACAAGGTCCACGGGTGATCTGTGTGCGTATTCAAGTGTGAGACGCAGTGCTCTAAATCACACATCTTCTGTGGATTGTGTCCTAACTGAGGGAATAGAGTATTGGAACCCATTCATTCTGTAGGAAGAATTGGATAGAAAGATTTTTAAAAAAAATCCATTTACTCATCTTTGGGCGATACTTCTGTCACTTTCAGGGCTAGTATGTTTGGGTATAAATGGCTTTGCCTACCCATATGAGTGAAGTTGGGGCACTGGGAAAAGCTTAATTTAGTTGATGGATTGTGACCAAGGAAGGATTCCAATAGCAGCTGTCATCACTGTGTTAAAAGGAAGTGGGGGGAGTAGTTTTGTGGAAAGAATATTTGATTCAAGAGACAGTTATATTTTTCAAAGTATAAAAAATATATAAAATTGTCTTAATCTGTCCAGGTTGCTAGAACAGAAATACCACAGGTGGCGTGGCTTATAAACAATA
This sequence comes from Vicugna pacos, assembly GCF_048564905.1. Classification (NCBI taxonomy): domain Eukaryota; kingdom Metazoa; phylum Chordata; class Mammalia; order Artiodactyla; family Camelidae; genus Vicugna; species Vicugna pacos. Next base: position 41,813,833 of record NC_132991.1, on the reverse strand, counting down.
GAAACTTACTTCCCACAGTTCTGGAGCCTGGGAGTCTGAGGCCAGGGTGCCAGCATGGTCGGGGGGTGGGTGCTCTTCCAGGCTGCAGACTTCTCACTGCCTCCTCGTGTGGCAGAAGATGGAGCTGGCTCTCTGGGGTCTGTTCTATGAGGGCACTAATCTCATTCATGAAGGCTTCACCCTCGTGATGTGATGGCCTCCCAGAAGTCCTACCTCCTGATGCCATCAACTTAGGAATTTTGGGGGACACAAACATTCAGACCAAAGTAGAAGTAGAAATGCGGTTGACCCTTGAACAACATGGGTCTGAACTGTGGAGGTCCCCTTATATGTGGATTTTTTTCAGTAATAAATACTATAATACTGCAGGATTGTGGTTGGTTGAAACCAAGGGTGCAGAATTTTGCATACGGAGCAGCCAAAGCTTGGATACTGAGGGCAGATTTTCGACTACACGGAGGGTGGGCACCCCTACTACCGTGTTGTTCAGGGGTCAGCTGTGTATACATTTTGTACCTCAAAAAGGCAACTCAGCAACAGGTTTATATAGACTAAATTAAGGGTTGGGTAGGCCAGAACACCTCTTTCTTCCTTTTTAAAGGTGTATTTCTATCCCATTTATGGAAATATTACTCAGTATGAGGGGTTTAATGATAGTTAGCACAGGTCACATCACAAGACGGAGTGACCAGTGTTTATCCCCAAGGCAAGTTTCATCATGTCTTCACACATTGGAGGCGCTACCGCTTGAGAGGTTGTGTAATAAAATGGCTGGTGTGGGACAGGGTGGGCCCCTAGCCCAGCAGAAAGGAGTGCAGTGCCATCCTGAGGGGTCAGACTGATGCATGTCTGGTCTCAGGGCCACCTCTTCTTTGATCTGTGTTAGTAGGGGTGGTATCTGTGGCTCTTCTTCTTTTTTTTCTTTCTTTTAAGTGCTCAACATCTTTAAATACCCAGCTGGTACCTCTAAATCCCCAAATTTTGAAAGAATAGGATTTGATAAGTTGTATCCATAGGATCTCTAGAACAGTTTCTCCATGGGTTAGTTACAAGAGTTTATCCCCCTCCCCCCGCCGCACACACAGAGTTGCTCACTGTGATGTAAGAGAACCTGATCTTCTGGGTAGGAAGTGATACCAGCCATCTAAAAGCAAAGGGCTAAAAAAAAATAGTTTTTCCAGATCCTGACCCAACTCTGCCTCCATGCAAAAGAATTTCCTTTCATATGAGCACTGGTTAACTGTATGCTTTAACGATGGGAAAGTTGGGTATTAGAAAGCCAGAGAGGCGTTTGTGCACATTGACTAGAAAATGGTGAGAATGTGGCACACACACACTCTCAAACGTTATTCTTATTCCTGTGAGCAGCGGGGCCTCTGTGTCAACTGGACCCTACCAAAAGCTGCAGGCCTTCAAAGTGGGCCGTCCCCACAACGAGCAGATGCTGTGGCTTGAAATAGGAATGCCTGGGCAGTGTTCCATGTCCCCTTCAGAAGCATCTTACGGTATCAAAACCTAACACCAGAAACAGATGGAAACTGGACCTCAGGTTTCAGATCTTGTTCAAAGGATGGCAGTTGCTGAATTGAAAAGTGCTAGATTTAGAAAGCCTGTAACCAGTTAAATGGATGAGGAAAATGATGAAGGGCAAGTGTTGTTATATGACGAAAGGAAAATAGAAAATTAGTGATTTTTCTTAGGAATGTATCTGTGGTAAAAAGCACTTAAATAAACATGTATATTAAGGCACATGTATGTATGACGTGTCACCATATTTAGGCCAGGTTATCTGAAATGTAGTGTCTTCTTCATAATTTGAGAATTAAGTGGTACTGGATATGCAGATATAGCAGCCCAAATTGGAATATTCCAATTTGGTTGGCAACTTTAAGTTAGCTCTAAGTTAACTAGACACTCGTTCTTGCAAATATTTGTAGGATGCATAAATACCCTTTTATTTCATTGGAAACACATAGTAGTATTAATGAGGTTTCTGTGATGACTTAGGTTATTCTTGTGGCTTTTGGTCAGCACCTTGAAAGTGAGTTATACTGGTCTGGTGCCTTTGATTGAGGGTCAGCATTCGAGTGAAGTTTTATAGGAGTCATCTGGCAGTAACTTAAAACAGCAAACTAAAACCAACATGAACTTGAATATTGCAGAAAAAATGTGGCTTATTGAGGTTGCCCATTTGTTTGATTTCAGAGCTTTGTTGTTTTGTCTTCTGATAAAACTTCTTTTCTCTGCCAGTGATGTTTTCTAAACTGTGACAGACAAAGCATTATTTTCCTGCATTGTTGGTATGGGTTCAACTATGACAGTTTCTCTATTGCAGTACTTCTCAGAGCCTTTGACAGTACTAATGTTTCCCAAGACTCTTCTAAAGTGAGATGTAAGAGGGGAGGGTATAGCTCAAGTGGTAGAACACATATTTAGCGTGCACAGAGTCCTGGGTCCAGTCTCCAGTACCTCCTCTGAAAGTAAATAAATAAACCTAATTACCTCCCCACAAAGAAAAAAAGCCTTAAAAAAACAAAGTTAAAAAAAAAATAAAGTGAGATACGATATCTGATGTTTCTTTCCCCAGCTTATTTTGTTTTATCAGCCGCCGCTCCCACCCCTACCTTTCTTTTTCTTGGATGGAGTATCATTGGGGAAGATAGTTGGGGAAATGATACTCCAGCATTTTTATATGTATTTTTTCATTTGCCATCACAGAAGTTCTGAGACGCAGAAATAATTTTGTCCTTTTTTAGAAGAGAGGGGAGCTAAGAACCACTAAAGTTCAGGTTGGCACCAGGACCCAGATTTCCTAACAGCTCACCAACCTTTTTATCTCTCTGTTGAGGCCTTTGGTTCAGGTGGGACACATTCATCACATATTGTGGGGCTGGCAGAGTAGGATTGGGGGTTATCTGGGCCATGTGCTTATCTGAGTTCCTCTGTCCTGTGGCTGGTCTTCTATAGGGGCCTTCCTCATTCTGGCAAGTTGATAATGAGGGTGAGAAAGTTAGCTCTCATGTGGTTTCCTTGAAGTAGTGGTTTAGGCAGCCCCCCTTAGGTGTGCCTTTAAGTAGGAAAGTCATCCAGACACTCAACTGTGGTTCACTTGTGTTCTGCTTCCTGATTTCCAACCGATGGAACTGTGTCATGTTTTGCTTTTTTTTATAGAAAGAAATTCAAGCCATGAGTCAGTGCAGCCATCCCAACGTAGTGACCTATTACACCTCTTTTGTGGTAAAAGATGAACTTTGGCTGGTCATGAAATTACTAAGTGGAGGTAAGTGGATTTCATCATTGTTGTTTGTTTGCTTGGTTTTTTTATTTTTCCTTTTGTGCGAGGCAGCATATTGAACAAGACTTTCTATTTGATCCCCTTACTCCTGAACTTAAAAGTTTTGTGTGGTTTATTATTTGTCAAGAGAGTAAGTCCAGACTTCTTCACACTGCTATTCAAAGCCTTTCGTAACTCACCTTAACTCCTAGAGGATCTGTGTCCTCTTCTACCCCGGCCTTCTAGGTGTGGGTGAGACTCCCTGAAGGCCTTCTGCCCTCTAATGTCTCTGTGCCGTCACCGGTGCTGCTCTGGGTGTCTGTCTGTCCTTCTCCGTGTGCTCAAGTCCTGAAAGGCCCCATCCTGTCAGCAGCCAGCCCTAACCCTTCCAAAAACTTCCCCAGTCTTTCCTCTTCACAGCCTTCATTCTTAACATTATTTAAGTAGTTAGCATCTGGCAATACAATGAGTTGTTTCAGTGCTCTTTGTGAAAGGTCGGTGGTGATGGGAATGCTCTGTAGCTGTGCTGTCCAGTTTTTGCTAGTTACATGGGGATCTGGAGCACTTGACATGTAGCTTGTGTTGCCAAGGGACTGAATTTCTATTTAATTTTAATTAGCTTATATTTAAATAACCAAAGGTGGCTGGTGGCTATGGTACTGGACAGTGGGGTTTCAGGTTGTGGACCTCGTGGTGAAAGCACATGGCGAGGGGAAGTAACTACCTCTCTAGCCTCAAATCACTGACGTTATAGAAACCGTGGGCAATTTAACTTGTAAGGCCCTTTCCCATTCCTATATTTTATTTCCTTCAATCTTTTAATGTGACTGGTAGGGAAGAATCATGATAACTGTTAATTTTCTTGAACAGTTGCTCCTTAGCTGGATCTAGTACCCGGCGATTTAGTGACCTTATTTCAGGTAATCTGGACAGCACCGTTGAATGGCAGGTGTCCTCATCCTCGTTTTTCAGGAAGTACACCAGTGCTCGAGAGAGTTAAGCATCTTGCCCGAGGCCATGCACCAAGTTACTGTCGGTGCTCTGGTTTGTGGCTGTAGGACATGCTGAAAAGCTATGCTGTGCTCCCAATATCGTCGCTGCATCTTGCGGACCCGAGCACTGGAGCTGAGGCAGCCCAAGTGATTCCATCGCCGTGCCCGGCACCCCCACGTCTCCCGTGTGTTCTCTTCGCAGGGCGTCACCGCCTGGATATCAGCTTTCTGAGGCATGCAGTATGGTTTAGGAGTGGAGGAGAAAGTTTTGTGGTGCCTGGACGAAGCCAGAGCTGGCGGAGCAGAGTTTATATTGTAGAGCTCGTTTCTATCTGCAGACCCAGTTCAGCCAAGGCTGAGTCAGGGAGCCTTTTTTTTTTTTTTTTTTTAAAGAGAAACTGTCTTGGGCCCAGCAGAGGCCCAGCAAGGAGATGAGGAGGGCAGTGAGATTGCCGCGGGTCTGCTTGTGTAGGTCTCGGTGCTGAGCCTGGGAGGGCTTAGTTCGGTTCTGTTCCCCATCTTGTCCATCCTGTTAGGCATTCTTGAGTGCTGCATCTGGTTTTTAATTAGAGGAATGGGAGGAAAAAAGAAAAAGCAAGCTGATGGAGCCAATTGCAGTGTTGCGTATCAGGGCTGCTTCTTGGTTCTGCTGAGGACGGCGCTTTATTAAGAAGATGATTTTAACCTAGTCTCTCCTTGTGGGGGGGTCCACTCACTTCAAGGAAAAGAGATTCTGGGCACCTGGGACCCTGGCTAGTCCCCACTACTCTGCTCAAGCTGAGGATTTTACTTCCCGTCTTTATTTTTATCCTAATTAACCTTTTCTACGCTTGAAAACCTCCTCCATGCCCTTTCCTAAGGACTGGATAGAAAATTTCATTGTCTTTTTAAAAGAATCCAGTTTAGTCTCCCTGGGCTTTAGGTCAGAGAAACAGGTTTTAAACAGGTTTCCACAGGTGAGAGGAAATGTGGGCAGATGTGGCCTCCTCACTTTTCTTTCAGCAGAAATGCGTATGTGCCTGCTATGGTGCATCCTTCCTTATAAGGTCAAAATAAAATGTTTCTGAAAGTATCTTTTTCTAAATGATCCAAAAGTCCAAGAGTCAATGAATAGAGAGATGTTTTGTTTCTCTCTGAGGGGGTAAATATGCATTTGTTTCTTTCTATACCATTTTATCACATCAAATCTCTTAATGAGGAGTGAGCAGCTAGTCTGGTGTAATAATAATCTCTGATGGGGAAACACAATCCTCTTAGTTAGTAAGAGAGAGCCCGGAGCCAAATTCAGGTCCTGAAGTAAGCTATTTGTTAACTCTTCAGCAATGCTGACCACCCCCCCCCCCCCGCCACCTCCACCCCATAATTATGTCTCTTAAAATGACTGGGAGGCTTGGAATATTAATTAACATGTGTTGAAACATGAATTCGCAGTGCCAAGGATACTAATCTGTTTATGGTAACAAAGTCATGTGTATCTATTTCTTTACTATAAAAGTCAGTACATCACGTATCAAGTAAATGCAAGCGAAGATTGCCTGGAGTCACAGAAAGACATCCCTGGTGATGAGCGGGGGTCTAGAGACAACATGCTTTTTTTCCTCTCCCCACACCTGTGTCTTAGAGGTTAGGGAAGAGGTATGTTTCTTTTCTCTCAGCAGTTCCCTGCTGTCATTTCCCCTGACATCCTGAACCCCCTTTTAATCTGTAACCGATTTTATATCTAGGGAAAGGGGACTAACTGTGAAGTGGCTGTGCACAGTCTTCTGGTTCCTGACCCAGAATCCCTCTCATTAAGTTCAGCTGGAAGTGTGCTTGCAAACTTGGGTTTAGTGCTTCTGATCACAGGCTGCTGTGCAATTGTTGGTATACTTTGGGAAGATTTGTGTTAAATAAGTAAGAAACGTATTTTGATGTTCTCATTTGGTTTTCTAAATAGCGAGCCCTATTCTGGAAAGATCATGAAGGTGCTTATACAGTTGTTCAAGTCTTCTGTCTGTCCACTTAGGTTCGATGTTGGACATCATAAAATACATCGTCAATCGGGGAGAACATAAGAACGGCGTTCTGGAAGAGGCAATAATAGCGACGATCCTTAAAGAGGTTTTGGAAGGCTTAGATTATCTACACAGAAATGGTCAGATTCACAGGTATGAGCTCTACAGAGATACTGAAATTCAGCTGTTGGTAGCTTTAGCCCTAGTTAGTAAAGAATATTAAGGAAACACACATTGTAGGCAGGTATTGACATATTTCTAACTTAGATAAGGCTAAATAGATGCGAAAAAAGTGCTTGAGAAAGAAACAAAGAGAATAAGTTTTGGTAAATTATATTGGTATCCTCAGGATTGGTTAGTCTGCTTCACTGAAATAAGCGCAGAATATAAAAAGTACCGAGTGAACTCATTAAACAGATCAGTTAACATACCACCCTTGAAGTATATTCATTTGAACTGGATAGCATCTCTGACTTTCTGATACAGGCAGGAATGTTCCAGACATTTAGTATGTTAATTATGTTTGACATGATGGTGAAAGCAAGGAGAAGGCACTCATTTCGTCTCTCTTGTGACACGAGATGCTAATCCTTGAAGTAGCCAAACAGCACCGAGTGTGAGTGCCTCATGTTTCAAATGGGCTCGTGTTACTTGGGCTCTTAGGAGTGACTGCAAGGAAATAGCCGTTTACCAGTAATACTAATGCTGTAATTCCCCGAGCCTGAACTGCAAGTGAACTGTATATTCAATGGTGTCTACTGTATCTTTCAATAATTAGAAAGTATATTACTTTAGAAATCAAACTTATAAATTATAAGTTGTCATTTTTCTGAAGTGTTACGACTGCTCAGCACAGCTTCTATATTGTGAAGAGATACAGAATATTCTACTTAGTATCTATAATCAGTCTCTCCCCAAGAGGAGAGATTGATCGAACCCATGGTTTATGAAGCTGACTGGATTGATTTCGAATTGCGCCGCAGAAAAATTTAAGCGGAAATAGAACAGTTTTACGCAGACAGGGCTCTAACTCCTGATAAAATGGTAGTATTGTGAGTATGTGGACAATTTGTAACTCTAACATAAAGGATCTACTCACTATTGTTTTTATTGAATCTAGATAATGACATCACATAAAAATGACTAAAATCCTAACCATTTTCCAGGAGCAAGCTATAAAATCACAATGTGCCCTTATAGCTTTTTAAATCTATATGGTTTTAATATTTATAAAATAATAATTATGTCAAACAGCTACATTGCATGATATGATGTTTTAAAATCTCTGAGTGAATTATGCAATATAGTATTAGTACTCCACAACTCATTCTGCATTTTTTTTCTAATAGGGATTTGAAAGCTGGTAATATTCTTCTGGGTGAGGATGGCTCAGTACAAATAGCAGGTAAAGCTGACAAAGATAAAACATTATTTGTTTAGAGATGTGTTACAGTTTCAGAGAATGTAGAATCATTCTTCAGGAATGAATAAATGCATGTAATCTGTTTTGTTTTTGTATTGAACTATAGTTGGTGTACAGTATAGTGAGTCACAATTTTAAAAGGGTATATTTCATTTGCAGTTATCATAAAATATTGGTTATAGTCCCATATTGTACAGTGTATATCCTTGTAGCTTATTTTATGTGTAATAGTTTGTCCCTCCTAATCCCCTACCCCAATACTGTCCCTCTCCTCTGCCCTCTCCCCGCTGGTAACCACTAGTTTGTTTTCTATATCTGTGATGTTCACAAGTTTGTTTTATTTTTTAGATTCCACATATAATGATACCATGTAGTATTTGTCTTTCTCTGTCTGACTTATTTCACTAAGCATAATACCCTCCAAGTCTATCCATGTTGCTGCTAATGACAAAATTTCTCTTTGTTTATGAGTAGTATTCCATTGTGTGTGTGTGTGTGTGTGTGTGTGTGTGTGTGTGTGTGTGTGTGTGTGTGTGTTTATCCACAGACACCACTGTATCTGGGCCGCCCTGTTACAGAATGTTTGGGTCTGAGGTATAACATGTTTTCCCATTGTGTTGACAGATCTCTGTCAGATCATCCTATAATACTGCTATTTTAGAGCATGGCCTATTAATAAAGAACAATTTTTACTTTTAATTTAATTTAATTTTTTTTACCTTCCAGATTGAATAATGGTGATATTTATGTAACTGCAAGAAGCACTTTTGAGAGCTTTGGCATGAGTTTGAAAATTTAAAACCTTATACATATTAATTTTAAACCTTTTATTTCTCAAGAGGTGGTTGAAAGAATTGTAAACTCAAAATCTAAGGCTTATTTGCTCTTAAAAATCTGACTCTCCCTGGCGGATCTTGACAGCTGGTGGGCATGGAGCTGCAGTTAGGGTCAAACGAGTGAGCGCATCAGACTGAAGGCTTCTATGTTCCGAACCTCTCCTTTTGTTAATGTCCTAGAATAACCTGAAAGGTCTGGGATAAATGGAGCCACGTCCATATCAACTCTTGTTTTACCCCCTGTCCGTGAAGGTCTGTCTCAGCCATCCCTGCTTTGGGCTTTTTGGGCTGGACAGTCCTTTCCTGTCCTGAACTAACTTTGTCACCTCAGATGTTTAGCCTTCTGGCTTGCAGGCATTAAATATTAATAGTAGCCCATCCTAGCAACATCCTTGGTAAAAATCACCAATCTGGCTTGTGTTGAAAAAATGAAGTTTGCCCCAGATGTTTAACATCCCGATATTTGTATGGGGAAACATTTGAGTTGAAGTGGAAGAGTCCTGCCTTCCGGCACAGGTTTAGAGTCTTTGCAGATCTAGTTACTAGAACGAAGTTGATCACAGTCTTTTCCAGTCTTGTTTCTAGACAAATCTGAGGATCTGGGGTTATTGTTAGAAATGTGAGAGTTTAGCAGAAAACAGACACACCCCCAACACAAGGGATAAGCCTTGAGCCACCTCTCTGATTCACTGTTTGCGCCTCTGTAGGTGCCAGAGGACCTGTCAGGTGGTGCCCTGGCTGGTGTGCCGAGCACGGTGCTGTCCTTAGGCTCTGTGTTTAGTTAGGTTCACTTAAGAGCACCTTTATTTAGGGTTTGTTTTTTTTTTTTTGGCTTTGTTTTTAATAGGAGAGAAAGATGTTTTGAAAATAAGAAAGGAAAACTGAGAATTTGTTTCACATCAAATATTTCTTCCTTAGAGAACTAATAATGGCAATGGTTTTTCTTTTTTATTAGCCCTCCCCTTTGAAAAGATAAATTTAGTCAAGTTTAAGACTGGGGATGCACTCAGTGTGTCAGTTAAGCACAAAGGCTTTGGAATCAAGCGGACCTGATTCAATGCCCACTGTGCTACGTGGGGCGAATTATTGGATCTCTAAGCCTCAGTTTCCCCATCTGTGAGATGGTGATGATAAGGCCTGTCATTCAGGAAGACACTGATTTCCTGCACAGCTATTGAAACGTAGGATTCAGGCCCTTGTAAGTGCAGTGTGTTTTGGGGAGTTGCAGCGTTCTATGTGGAGCGGAGAAGCCAGTTTGCAATCAGGCAGTATTTCTATTTAGGCATTCTTGTTAAACTGTCTATAAAGATCCCCAAAGAAAGGACCTTAATCTTTAAGACTCCAGTGAATTGATATGGATTTTTAATTTTAAATACCTAATTCTGTATTCGTAATTCTGTCATCTCTGTTTTAAAGATGTCTTTCAGATTGTATAACCTTCATATATCATGAGACCTGCATCATCCCCTGTTTATAGGGTTGTTGCAATTAGAAAATCAATGTTAGAAATGCTTAGTGCAACACCTAACATGGGCAGTAGACCGAAACAGACATCATAAACTTATTTTTCGAAGCACTGTTTGCAAAAGATTGGAAACAATCTAGGTGTCCCAGTTAAGCATAGTGTATGGAACATCTGCATTATGCAAGACCCACCAGCTGTAATGGAGAATGGAAAGTTCTCTGTACACTGACATGAAAAAAAAAATCACCAGGCTGCATGGTTAAGGTGAAATACAATGTGTATAATTTGCCACTTTTTGTGAAAAATGGGAAGAGATAATCTATGTTTGTACAAAGAAACATTAGAAGGATTATGACGGTGAGGGTGGGGGTGGACTGGTTAGTATACACCTTTTATAACATTCTGAATTTTTTTTAAACATTTTTTATTGATTTATAATCATTTTACAACATTCTGAATTTTGAACCATGTTAAAGTCTAACCCACTAAAACAAATGAAAGGAAATGACTCAAACTAAATGAACTCTCGACAAGTCAAAGCCATTTTTAAGCCTTTTATTACAGAAGGTATCAAACACAGCCTAAAGCAGAGAAGAGTACGGAGTCCTCGCCTGGCTTCAGGACTCATCAGTCTTTGGCCAATTCTATCTCTCTCGTTTTTCTTACATCTTTTTATTGAAGTATAATTCATTTACAATGTTGTGTTAGTTTCTGGTGTACAGCCTAGTGATTCAGTTATATATATACATATTCTTTTTCATATTCTTTTTCATTACAGACTACTACAACATATTGAATAGAGTTCCCTGTGCTATACAGTAGGACCTTGTTGTGTATCTATGCCGTATATAGTAGTTTGTATCCGCTGATCCCAAACTTAGGCCAATTCTTGATCCATCTGTCTTCCCCCTCCCTGTTCTGCCGGCTCTCAGCAGTATTGATGCTGACTTTTGTCCTTGAGCCGTCTGAGTTAGTGCCTTATGTTGGTGTGTCTTGTTCTTCCTCCAGCGAGCGGCCCATATCCCTCAGGCTGGGGGCAGTATGAAGAAGAGGCTTCAGCTAAACAAATAACAACTGAAAAACTTTGTAGACAAAAGCTTCACATCACCCAGCACCAGAGAGTCTAGCTGCTAAGAAGACAATCTGTGGGATCAGCTGGCTTGGTTGAAATTCCCAGGTCACCGCTCAAGCTCTGGGACCTCGGTCAGGTTGCTCAACCTCAAGACTCAGTGTCCTTAAAGGGAGATAACCTCATCTTTTTTTTATGAAATCAAATGAGGTTCATCGTACCCAGGGATCTTATGATAGTGGCTGGTGCATAATAGGCACCCAGAAAATGTCAGCAGGCGCTGTACTGCGGCAGCTGTGGCTGGTGCCAAGGCTGCTCCTGTTACTGTTAGTACTGTTACTGCTGCTACTACTGCTCTGCCGTTACTCCGACTGACCTTGACTCTCCCTTGTGCTGCCTGGAGATCACATGTACCTCAAATTTGTCTTGCAAGAGGTTCAGCTCTGAGGGGCCTTAGGAGTTATAAAAAGGGAATACTTATTAATTATGCAACTTGGAAGCTAACTTGTCATTAATCTTGCTCTAAGCTGATAAAAAAAAAGTACAATGAATTTTCTCTGTTTTGTGATGGAATGATCATTTCTCACTCAGAGGATCAGGACAGCAGCAGACTGCCTTTGAAATGCGAAGGCAGGTCCGCCCCTGGCTTACTCTGCTACCTGGTCCTCTGCCAGTCACTCCATCCATCATGCTTGTCAGATTAATGACCCGAGCCCTTTCTCTGGGCCTTCGGGAGCATGTCTTCCTTTTCTTCTCAATTGGGATCCCCCAGAGGCAGGGTTTCCTGACTTTCTGTCTCCCTCTCAGGTCTGTGGGTTTTTCCTCACTGTGGGTAGTGGTGGGGACTGTCACCCAGCACGTGGGTGCACAGTGGGGGCTGCTGGGTTCAGGAGGGCACATGCGGAAAGCCGCCACGTGGGCTGTTGCGAAGATTAAATGAGTCAGTGTCTAAAGTGCTCAGAACAGTGCTTGGCGCATGGTTAGGGCTCTGTGTCCGGCCCCTCCGGGCTTTCCTTGGTGTCCTCTTTGTGTATGCGACTTGCTGCCTGTGGAATGACATGAGCTGGAATGATCGTTTCCCGGCGAATGATGATGGGTTATTAGGCATCTGACTGTGCATTTTCTACATCTTGGAGCGATAGCTTTCTAAAATTCACATTTAATTCTTTCTAGATCCTCTGACCTGAGCATAGCATTGAATTCACAGAGGCTTTAAAATTTAAGTGGTTTTGGTTTTAACTCTAGAATAAGATCATTGCTTTAAAAAACCTTTGTAGTGTTTCCTTGAAATACCTAGATGGTACTACTCTCTGTTTTCTAGGAGTTTGCTTTCTTGGTCAGGCAGTGGGCCACTGCCCAACTGAAGAGGACGAGGCGTCCTCAGGTGTTCTGGGGGCGTCTGTGGTATGTGAAATCGGGGAGGCAGGTGGGAGAGTTGAGAGTAGACTCACAGCAGCAGAGCTAGACTGTCTCGTTGTCACTGTTGTATTTGGACAAATAATACATTGCTTCTCCTCAGACTTTGTCCTCTCTTCCCTTGACATCTTTCTGCTCTTGGGGCTCCGTTTTTTGAAATAAAATGTAAGCAGGGGAGACGTTGCATTTATTTCTTTGAATGTAAAGTGTATTTGTTTACCTTGAGAGTATTATTATGAGGACTGGATTCAAAAAAGAGTATTTTTGCCGTCCTATTAAGAAACATACAGTTTTTATTTAGAAAATCACTCTGCCATAGATATTTATTCCCTTCCTCAGAACTTTTTTTTTATTAGAAAAGGGAAAATTTTGAGGCTATGTTCAGACCAGCAGAAACTCTTGCCTTATGATAATACATCCAACAAATGTGGTGAATAAGGTTGATACGCCCTATTTCCAATAGTACCCATTCTGTGGGAATTATATGCACTTTTATTGACCGTGGCTCTGAAACCAGGGCCTGTTGTGTATGGAGTGTTCCCTGTGCGCCAGGCCCGGTTCCGCGTGCTGAGTGCGCGGTGACTGGCTCCACCTCCCCGCGGCCGCACGGGAAGGTGCTACCATCACATCCATGCTACACGCTGGAAGCTGAGGGAGGGAGAGGAGTGAGCCGCCTGGCTCACCTGTAGAATAACAGGTGGGGTCAGGCTTCAGGTCTGGGCAGTCTGGCTCCAGAGCCTGTGACCCCACGTCTGTGGGATTTCCAGGAGGAGGGTCCTAAATCTGGATTTGGATGATCTCAGTTTCGGATGGAAGACCAAGAGTCATCACTGGTGCTTCTCCATTTCTGCGTAAATCGGTTCTTTTGGGGGCCGGGGAACATATTCAGCACCTTTCCCCTCTTAGTTCCTGCAGGTTGAGACACAGCATCACTGATAAGGTTTGGGGGGATAGGAGAAGCCATCAGTTTGGACGTCATTTGATGTAGAATTCAGCGCTGTGGTCACACCACACTCTTTTCAGACTAGAGAACTGCAGGTTTGATGTCGTGAATTCAAACCTGAGGACTGCCTACTCAGGGTTTAAAAGAAACACTACTTCTTACCATGTGTTCTGTGCTCAGAAAAGCCCGTATATGTGGCTTCCTGAGGATAGACTTGGAGAGGATGCCTTGGTGAGTGTAATGGTTTTTGCTGCAGTGTGTGAGAGAAGGCGTGGCTAATTGAATGTCATGCTCTTCCCACGGCCTGGCTTCTCATTTTCCAATGTGATGCTCTGTCATACATCGTCAGGAAGAGCTGAGTGCTTTGTCTGGCGAGCAGCTAAGCCTGTTTGTCTGGGAGGAGTGAGAGACGCTACTCTAAAATAGAAATGCATGTAAAACCGGTCCCTTTGGGGTGGTCGCTACTAATATATTTTTTCTTAGGATTCTTTTCAATAGTGACCATTCTTAATCTACTCTAAAAGTCTTGATTTTAAAACGTTTGATTTCTGAAGAACTTTCTGTAAACATACGATTGCATTATATAAGGTTAGAGTTCATGCTTCTTCTCACTTACTTTTAACTTTTTGGTATGTGTGTGTGTGTGTGAATGTGAATTTCCCATCCCGAGTCTTTCATAACAGAAATGAAATCTGGTACCTAGCTGACTAAGGCAGCCTGGAACTTGTGAAAGTGATCGTCACATCTGTCTCGGTGTACCTGAGCCCATTCAGGTCAAGCTCATGTCCCAGGTGTTCCACCGTCGGAGGCACCTTGGTGTGACTTTGTGTATCATCTCTCTTTTCAGGGAGAGGTGTTTTGTCCTGAGTCAGCCTTTGAATACATTTTCAGCTTCAGTCAGCTTCTTGAACACTGAAAACCCCTATGACTAAAACTTCTGCCAGGAAAACTTGCAACTAGATTTAACTTGCTTCCAGTACTCAGATATTCTTCTCAAGGAGCCAGAGGAAGGTTTTGCAGGGTGGTGGAGTTTTTATACCTGTAGCTGCTGGATTCTTTTGTGTTCCTTCTGCGTTCTTTGGCTCTGGTAACATGAACTTTAATGGCGGGGGTAGGGGGTGGGGAGTATTTCTCATGTCGTAGGGAAGAGAGGCTGCTGCTTCGAGCAGGGTAGTGTGGGCTCCCTGTGTGCACCTTCCCCTGTGGGCAGCCTCTAATTAGTGTCAGAAATCTCTGAAAGCCTCTGAGGCATCCAGATCAGGAAATGATAATGTCACCTTATTTTTGGGTGCTTCAGCCTAGAGCGTGGGCTCTGACCCTAGACTTCTGTGGGTCCAATCCTGGTGCTGCTCCTTCTAGCCCGTAACCGAGTTACTTAACCTCACTGTGCCTCAGTTTCCACATCTATGCAATGGGAAAATATTAGAGGGTTAAAGGGCTTAACACATTCCATTTTAGAATTAGTTAGCTTGTAATTGCTTTTGTATTGAAGTGGAGGTCGTGCCCTTTAATCATTTAGGGTGATCACAGGAGGTGGCTAAGGAGGCGGGGCTGTGGGCACGCCACCTGACCGCCTGCCATTTCATCTTGCTCTCCCTCTTTCTTTGCCCCATCAGTATCCCCAGCATCACCAGAGTGAAAAATCTACAATGCACGTCTGACCATCTGATGCCCTGGCATAATGTTTACAACAGTTGCTGATGGAATAAAGCCCCAGCTCCCTAATACAGCATATGAGGTTCCTGTCTGTTGTTCTAGTCTCCTCCACCCGTGCTTTCTGCTTCACTTCCTTGCCATCCCTCGTCTTTACTTGGCTCACTTCTTCTCTTTCCCGACTCAAATCAGGGCATTCTTTCCTTGAGAAACCCTTTCCCACTCTTTCCTCTACCAGCCCCACCCTCACGGTGTTAAGCACCTTACCCTGGTGGCTTGAAATTGCCCATTATAGAGTCCAACTAGACAGCCTATTACCCAGTGCTGAGATTGGGTCTCCATGTCCCCTTCTTCCCTCCAGACTGAATACTTATCAGCCGTAGAAACTCCACGGTGTTCATCTCAAACACCCTGCAGCAGTGCTGGCACGTGACAAGTTTTCACGAACTCTTGGCCAGTGTGATCCGAACTGTGTTGGCAGGTTCTGCACGCGTGTGTTTCCGTCAGCGATGGGGGTGTGTACGGACGTCAGAGCTGGACGTTCCAACACACAAGAGTGGATGAGCTTCACAGGGAGGAAGGGGAGAATAATGCAAATACTTAGGCATGCATACTCATGCATATTTTTAAGGCTAAAAATAGCTTTTCACAAACATTTTCCATCTCTGATTTTAGGCAAGCTCCACCTTAGCCAGCTAGCCATGACATGATTAAAAAAGTTAAGGAAGGGTAGAAGCAAAGAACCCAAATTAGGAGACAGTGGCACACTCAGAAAATAGAATACGATGTAAGTTAAAGTCCTTTGGGGTGGGTGGAGTATAAAGTGCTTTTTTGTGAACCAAAATATGTTTTGAGTTCCAGGAAGTTGATCATTATGTGAATTATGTTTTAACAAATTATGGCAAAATTCTCATTTATTCATTTCCCGGAGGGGTATTTATTAAGTAAGGACAACAAATTAATGTGGCCTCCTGAATTCGGCGATCTTGACAGATGGTAACATTGAGTGAACCCTCTAGCGTGAGCCATGGATACAGTCAGTTCTGGAAACTTAGGTTTCCATGCCATCTGCACACCATCGGGGAAAAATACTTAGGGAGAGTTTCAGCCCCTTTCCATACTTTAACAGCTGCTAGCAGTTGTTTGAGCAGCAGTCTAAGGAAATCTCCCTGGGTGAACCCCACTGGGGGGAAGCATTTGCTCTGTGCTCCTGCTGGAATTTTTCTTCAGCTGCAGTGGGACAGGGCTGAGCCTCAAGGAGAGGTGTAGGAGGACCTGAGGCAGACGAGCCTCAACCTTCCTCCTCTCTCCCTCCTTCCCTCTTCCTTCCTCCCTCCCTTCCTCCCTTCCTTCCTGCTTTCCTGCCTTTAAGGGCCTGCAACTGTCATTATGATTTTTTTTTTAATTGAATATGGTTGATTTACAGTGTTGTGTTAGTTCCTGGTATACAATATAGTGATTTAGTCATACATGTATATATTCTTTTTTATTATAGGTTATTACAAACTGTTGAATATCTTTCCCTATGCTAGACAGTAGGACCTTGCTGTTGCACTGTCATTATTAAATTTTATTCATTACCACAAGCTGGGTAAAACAAAGAGCTTCTTAGACCAAGAGCGGAGTAGTTCAGCTCATTTCTTCGCTGGATCACTTTTTTTTTTCATTGACTTTTTGTTTCCCAGAACCTCCAGTTCTTAAAACAAAAATGAACCTCCCCTGGTAAAAAGGTGATCATTAAGTGTTTGGGTTCAGTGCCTCTTTAAGCAGTGAGTCCATGGATGTTTATTGAGCATTTACTGTGGCACAGTCTCTGAGCTGATCTGTGGTCAGCAATGGAGACATCGTGTTTACTGTACTGAGGTTTACAGTTCAGGTGAAACAGACAGCTCTCAACAGTTGCTATAAAATTTGATTTAAAAAATCTGTAAGTGGAGAGGAGTGCATATTCCCAAGGCATCTAAGTTAGCCACGCAATGTCTAGATTAATAGGTTGTCCTGGGAAGAAATCTTAAATATGTATTGTAAATATGAATGATTTGGGACTAGATGTTTTGATTGATAACATCTTAGAAGTTACTGCATATATCATATGTAGAGTAGAGATTTTTAGGAAATCTAAATAGATTTAACATATATTTACACTCTGTGAAATGTAATTTGACACTTGATTTCAGAGTACACTTGAGAACACAGTAGCCAAGGATTATGCAGGCCCCTGGCTCACTAACGTACCCTGTACCCTCCACCAAGTTCTTTGCTGGCCGTGTGGCACCTATAAAATGAGATTCTTAGGCTCTCAGGTTTCCTTTCAACTCTAAAAATCATATAACTGCAACACAGAAGAGCTCCATAGCCCTCACGCTCCCCAACAAGCTGCCCTTCCACAGTTTTCCCTGCTGCTTTTAGTGGCAGCTCCATCCTTCTACTGAATAAGCTAGAAATCCATCCTTCGTGACCCTTCTCCTTCTCTTAAACTCTGTGTCCTGTCCAGTTTGTCAGCAAATCCCATAGTGAACCATGACTCACCATCTCCCCCGCGGTCATCCAAGCTACCAAATCCGTTAGCTCTTGCCTGAATAATTACTGTAGCCTCCTAAGAGGTCCTCTTCTTCTGCCCTGGCCCCTGTGTACTCAGTTCTCTGTATGGCATCTGGAGTGATGCTGTTAAAGAAAGTCAGCTTGTATCATGGCTCTACTGAAGACCCTCCAATGCCTTTACATCTCAGTCCAAATCCTAATGGTGGCCCACTGGGCCTTTCAAGATTTGGCTCCTCATTGTCTTGTTGACCTCATTTCCTACGCCTTCCTCTCCCTCACTCCCCTCCAGTCAAATTGGCTTCCTTGCCATTCATGCTCCTGCCTCAGGGCCTTTGCATAGTCTTCTCCCTCTCTCTTGGAATACTCTTCTCAGTACTCACATGTCTCTTCAGCAAGGCTTCTGTGGATGGCATCCTGCCGCACCCTGCCCCAGACTCCGCATCCCCTGATCTGTTTTCCATTATTGCACACATCAATGGGCTCTATAACAGTGGTTCTCAAGGTGGGATCCTAGATCAGCAGCCTCAACATCACCTAAGGAGCTTGAAAAAAATGCAAATTCTTGTGCCCTTCTGTCCCCAGTTTCTGCCGAATCAGAAACCCTGGAGGTAGGGCCTGGCAATCAGGATGTTAAGCAGCCCTCCAGGTGCTGATGCACCGTAAAGTGTGAGAACCACTGCTGTGGATTGTGCTTCCTCGTTTTATTATCTGCATTTACCTCTCCTCCCCACCCCCGCCCCAGCTTAAAGGTCAGCTCCGTGAAGGCAGTGGTTTCTATTCTGTGGTCCCAGAGTTTAGAATGGAAATGGCACTCAGTAGGAAGTTGGTAAATAGAGATTGAATGAACTAAGGGCTATATGACTGTGTAGTAAAACTTTGAAGACTACTGAGCAACAGAGTTAAACGTGTGTTCCTCATTTTTTAGAGACTTCTCAGTGTTAGGAGTTTTAAACGTGAGGTTTTCTTTATCGCAGACTTAAAAACCTGCGGATTCTTTGAAGACAGTGTTATCCCCGACTCATCCTTCTGGAAACTTCGTGGAAATGATGTAAATTGTTGCTTTAAATACTATGGCAACGGGAATTGTGCTATTTTAATCATCTCCCATTGGGACCATCTCTTGAAGACTGTGCAGATGGGTCATTCTGGTTTATTGGAAGCTTCTGGTAGTAGAGCTAGTTGAGTGGAGATTTGTATGAAGAAGACCACTGGGAGGTATATGAATATTGCATTGGAAATTTAGACTCGTTAATATTTGATCTAAGTTGCCTGCGCCTGTCTTTGCGGATCTGGCCGGCTGGGAGCCCTCAGTGCCGGCAGAGCCTGCCTTCAGCTTGGGAAGTGATAATGCTGGTGGAATAGGCCTGCCTGGTGTTTTGCATGCTCTGCTGTCAGTTCGGCACTGTCGGCCTTACAGATGAGGGGACTGAGGACTGCAGAGTGACTGTGGCCTTGTTTGAGGTTGTTCTAAAGGTTGTAAAGGCCAATCACTCTCAGGTCCCCTCCGACTTCACTTTTGGTCCCTAGCTCGCTTCCTTGACATCAGGCTCCCCACCTCTCCCCTATTTGCTTCTTCACGTTATGTCTTTTGACAGTTGGGCTGTTGGGGCTCCGTTTTCTCAGCTGTAAAATAAGGCAGGTTGACAAGATGTTCTCTGAGGACCTATCTTGCATGAGAATGTTCGAGTGTCCCTTCATTAGCTTCAGTCACCAGACATTCTCAGACTTGCTCAAAAGTATGCAAATCAGAGGGTGGTGTTGGGCCTGACGGGAGAGTAAGCCGAGTATCTGTCCTGTGGCTGCTTTCACCAGAGCATCTTTGAGATCATCCCTCCCTCCCTGAACTGGGGAGCCAGGAAACAATGGATTTAGGATTTGCAGATTTTCTGTGCTTTTCCTTTGTCCACTGTAATGATCATATTTGATGGAAAGCTGACCCCTGGTGGGCTCTTGGTCATGTCTATTGTTGGACTTGAGGAAGCCTGCTCTTGCCCGATACCTTTAGCACAGCTGGCCTGGGTCTACTGCTCTGGTCTTCCTGGCTCCCTTCCCTGCTGCTGCTGCCCCCACTGGGTGTGGCCTCTGGCTCCTCTTCTCACCAGAAGTTCACCTGCTTTGAGGATGCTTCTGTGGCTCTGGCCTAGATGGGCAGGTTTCCAGGGGTTTGCCACTGTCTTAAACTAGTGTTCTCCTTCACGCTGGGGCTGATTGACTGTGAGTCAACTGAACTGTGAGCCTGAGGTGAACTGGCATCAGCCACCACTTACCTTCCTGTCTTCTTGTCTCTCTAAAGCCTGTATTGTCTTGGTTGTGAAGATGGCTGAGGGGTTGGGGAGGGCTGGCAGCTTGTGTAGCCTTTGTGTTTTCACCAAGAAACCTTCTGTTGAATTTTTAAAATAATTTGTCTGTGTCATTGTGAATTGATGTTGATTCAATGTACAAAGTGCAACAAGTGCTCCCTTATAAGTAGAAACATAGACGTTTGAAGGAAACCTTTTGATGGCCATTTTGAGTCTACTGACATGAGACACCGATCATGGGAAGATTTGTTTCTTTGTGTGTGTGTGTGCTTTTTTTTTTGGTTTTGAAAGGTGAAAGTCTACCTTTAGGAAATTAAAAAAAATTTTTTTTTCTGTCAAAACAGGCTGTGAAATTGTCATTCTCTGGTGTTTCAAAGATGGTCAGGATGCTTCTTGCTCATTAATAGACGGAAAACATGGGTTTGTCCAGAGCAGCTGAGAAGCGCCCCCCTAGGGCCCAGTGTCTGGAAATATAACAGATTGTATTTTGTGATCGTGAATGCCCTAGACACTGCTGTGTGCGCGCGGGGAGCAGCCTGTAGGGCCAGGCGAGGCCCAGGAGCCCCATTTGCTTGTGGGAAAGGATAAATAGAATTGAAAACGAGAAGCCTGATTCAGGGAAAGGAGATTGAGTGGAAAACGAGAGTTTCAGAAAACTCTTCGGTTCTGTCTGGTCACTCTTGGGGTCCCTCCCTCTGGAGCAGTACAGGTGGTGTGTCCCACTCCGTAGTGAGGTGGTGTGTGAGTAACTGATTACTAATAGCAGATAAGGTGCTAGCACGTTTGTTACTGACTTGCTTAAAAGATGAGCGGATTAAATCAGTGTTATCACTTGAATGATGTAATGCCGTCACCCTCACATAATTACATCTCAGAGGTCTCGGGGTGGGGGGGAAGGGATCAGCGTTACAGGTATCTGTGCCGAGGCTGATGCTCACTGCAGCCCGTCTCCTCTGTGCCGGGGAACCTCCGTGAGCAGCTGTTACAGACTGACTGTTAATGAGTATTATGATTACAAATTATGTAAATGTATTTTCAAAGATTCTGTACAAATCTGAGTATTCCCACAGAGGTGTGCCGCGTGTGTGAATTCGTCCTGCTTGACGCCCTGGCATCACTGGGTCAGACAGTTCTGTGTGGGACGTGACTGTCATTTTTAGTGCTGCCCTTGTGCTTAACTTGTCATAAGACACGTGAACGTGCAACCAGCTGTTTTCATGCTGCTCTCTTTCCACTAATGTGGTTCTCTGCACCCAAGAGGTGAATGAGCCCGCTGTACTTTGAGGCCCTCCGCTCACACTGAACCGTGCTGGAGCACCTGGGAGGAAGGCGGTGCGCTCGCGCAGTGCTTCCCTGACTTGACTGGGCATCAGGTCAGCGGGGGCTCTTGCTACAGTGCAGGTTCTGACTCACTGGGGTCTGTGTTGGGACCCAAGGTTCTGCATGTCTCAGAAGCTCCCAGGTGATGCTAATGCATCTGATCTGTGATCTCACTTTGAGAAGCAAGGATCTAGACCAGAATGTTGAAGATACTTCTGTCTCCTATTTTCCTAGAAGTGCATTGTTCTGATCTGGAACATTTATGTAAGCGTAGCTCCAAACAGAAGCTATTGGCCAAAAAGTGAATTAGGCTCTTCTTGCAGTATGCTTTTTTTTTCCCCCTTGAGATGCCTGTGTATTTATTTGTTTTGATTTGTGCCCCTGGCATTAAAAGCCATGCTTAATACTGGCACTGTTTAAAACTCCAAAATGGCACTGTGTGCTAAATTGCTTTCTTGCTGATTTTTCCCAAGTCCATTTGGGGATTATAACGACTTTGGCCTCTGACGCAATGGTTAACCCTTAGCAGTCAGGAAGTATGAATGAACATGGCTGGACTGTGGGGAAGGACAGAGGATTGCAAGGATTAAGCCATTGGGTACAAATACCTGAGTGCGTGACTGGCAGGGGAGGAGGCAGTACGGAGAGTTAACGATCTCACACATTAGTCTGGGGCTTTTGGCTCCGGGCTTAGTGCAGAAGCCCAGGGGTATCAAGGGGTCATGGGCTCTTTCCTGCATTCTGCTGTGCACCCAGGGGCTGCTCTTGCTCCCAGCATCACGTCCTCCTGTGACGTGTCCCTGACAGTCAGGGGAGTAGGAGGAAAGGAACCTCGTAGGGAGGTTCTTGTATTCAGGCAGAAAATTTTCCCACAAGGGCCTGCACCATATTCCCCTTGAATCTCCTGGGCCAGGTCTAGGGCAGCCCCTCAGACCATTCACTCACACCATGATTGGCTGAGATCTGTATGATTGACCCCGCTGGGCCCCACACACCAAATCAGGATGCTGGTGGAGAGTGGGGTATGGATGTTGGGTAGGCAGCCAACAGTGTGTGCTGCTAAGGACTGCTGTTGAGAATCTGCTGCTACGTATTCTACGTGTTTTCTGTGCCTCCCATTTTATAGCTTGTGGAACTGTTGCTCAAAGAAGTAATGAGCAGGGAGTGCATTTGGAATCACATGCAGGCTTTCTCAAATCGAAGGGTGGAAATGTGGCTCCTTCCTACTCACCGTGTCCTCCCTCGATGCCTCTCCTCTTCCCTGTGGTTTCGGGGATCATCGATGGAGACTCAGTGGAAACGGTCAGGACCCCATGGGGAGCCTCTGAACGGGGGCCGCATAGCCCACACTGAGTGCGTCACTCTTTGCCTCTTGATAGTTACGTTCACGAAACACCACTGATAGGATAGTAAGAAGACATCTCCTCTGAACGAAGTGGCATTGTTTCAAGGCGGAAGCGAGCCCATTGAGTGTTGTCATCCACTGTTAGGTTGCCACGTCCTGCCTTGGCCCCCTGGGCTACGGGCTCTGCTTCTTGCTTTGGGTTCAGCCGAGCTCCGTGTAGGTCCCTGGAGGAGCTGCGTCCACCTGGAGGGCTTGAGGGTCCCCTCTGCCACCTCCCAGTCAGTGCTGCCCTGCACTCTCTCCTGCCAGGGTTCCAGGGCTTCCCAGCAGGCCCGAGGGGATATCCCCCCCATCTGCCCTCAATCTCGGCTCTTACTGCCTGGAGGTCTGATGACTCTCTGAAGACCGCAAGCCTCCAGCAGAGTGAAAAGTTGTTCCTATTGAATTTAAAAGCAAGCAAGAAACAAGCAGAGAAATTGGTAGAAAACGCTGGGTTTAATTATGCATTTAAAAAATCAAATTGAGAAACAGTGATTAGGTCAGTGAAAAAAGCTAAAAGCACTGTGCTCAAGGATATGATAATTGGATATATTGGACTGCATTGCGATCAGAAGGAAACTCCTGGAAGCCTTTGGCTTCCACATAATGGAGAATTATGGCCGGGTCTGGGCTGCCTTCTTATCCTTCAGATGCCTTGTGGGGAAAGAGAGTGTGCCCAGGCAGGGGCTGGCTGGGCACACTCTGTCTGTATGGCAGGTGGAGGAGGCAAGCCCCTGGTTCTGTAATTGCCTAAGCCTTCCCTTACCCTGGCCTGTGTTTTTCCTCTCTCGCCAAAAAAATCAGGGGGAGGAAAGGGCACCTTGGAATTCCCAGCAAACAGAAATTGGCACCTTTACATAATTCTTCGGTTCGTGTTGTTGAGGTCATGTAATAATCTCTTGATTTAAATTAATACCGTATTTTCCCATGTTGGCTCTCACTCAAAGGCCAGCCTTGTGTCTGGATTAAAGCTCTGTAAGCCCTGTGGAGGCTACACCCACGCTGGCTGGGGGCGGTTGTGCCTGCCCCATGCTTCCTGAGTGGATGCAGGGTGCTGCACCACTGACACATAGAAAAACAACATAAAAAGCACTGAATACGTCATTTAAAATGAAACAGCTATTTATACTGTACCTAACAATTAAGAAAATATTTGCTTCTGTTTTATACCCATTCTGATAGTTGGCATAATTGAACTCATAATGTGCTTCTTTGTCTGTCTCTTTATTCATCCAACATTGGCGGGAAACCTCTGGGACTCAAGAAAGCCGGATGCTGGCAGCCCCGAAAGTGTTCCTGGGTGTTTATCACCACACTTCAGTTTTGCCAGGAAAGCCTTGAGTCTCTCATGAGAAAAAAGACTGGGAATCAAACCAAATGGTGAAGGGATTGTTTTTAATGATACAAACATGACATTTAGGATTAACCAGAGAAACTCAAACGAGTTTTTCTGTGTTGGGTAATCATAGCTTGATCTTTACTCAGGGACGAGCTTAGGAGTTGTGCAGTGTTAACCCCATTATTCCTTTTTGTAGTTCTTTTTCTGTGTGGAAGAATCCACTGAATTTTCCCCCAAAAGAAGCCTGGGGCTGTGTGGCTAAAACTCCTCTGTGAAGGCCTGTGGATTTTAGTCTGACCTTCACAAACTTACCGTGTGGTCATTGGCAAGTCATTTAATAGTTTTCATTCCTTTCTCTTTTTCAATTCCAGGACCCACTGAGTTATCACATTTTCTTAAGAACTGGTCTAATCCTTTGCTTTTACAGAGTCTCTGCTCAAATGCAGGCCCTGTTGGCTTTACTCCTGGGCTGTGGCTGTGGTCTTCCCTCCTTCTAGTCTTTCTCCTTTTCTGAATATCCACTGCACGATTACTTTCCCCAAAATTTCTTCTTTGCTAGAGAGAAAGCGACGGCAGTCCAGGATGCTAACTGGGTCCAGTGCAGCTTCCCAGGCTCTGCGGTCCGGCTCCTCAGCGCTCTCTCTGCTGCTTTGCTTTTCTAGACCACGGCCTCTCGGGGAGGGGCTGCTTCTAGCCGGGAACTGGCCCGGACCCCTGCAGCCGTGCGACTCCCGCTGCCCCAGACCCTGCCCAGCCACATGGAGGTCTGGAGGGGTCAGTGTCTGCCGCAGCCCATTTTTGAATACATTTTAGGAAGCTCTGAACCATCAAATGTTGATTCCATTACTCTCTAGCCAAGTCTTGAATTGACCTAAGCTATTTTTTTTTTTTCAGCACAACTCAGGTTCCCTTTCATCGATATTAGTAGGTATTACGGATGCTTGAGGTAGCTTCGGGTTGGCTGCTCACCCACCACATCACTCCCAGGTTTTAAGTAAGTCGAGTCGCAGACCAGATTTTGCCATTTGTTAGCAAGCACATCCCTAAAGAGTTGTCACCATTTGTTCTATAAACTCAAGGAGATCCCTGCTCTCTGTCCTTTGAAGTGAATGAAAAATTCACTCGAAGCAGACATGCCAAAATTCCAGATATAGTGTTGTTGTGCACTTGTACTTGGCACCTGAAATCTAATTAGCCCTGAGTCTGGTCACGGATTTAGCTTACACTTGGGCCTGCTTGGATCCTTTCCTTTCTGTTCACGCCGGATGGGGAGTTTATCGAGTATTTTAGCCACTCTCTCATGTGCTCACTGCTTTTACTTCCACCAGTGAGAACCCATTTCTGACATACATCATGCCTCTCACCAGGTGACTGCTTCCCCCTTTTGGGCATTCACCTGGCTCTAACTTACCTATACTTGGATACGGATAACAGAAATACTTGTAGCAGCTGTCTCTGGCATCCTGAATGAAATGCTGCCCAGACCTCCTAGCACTGGGCTTCCTGGGTCAGAACGCCAGTTGACCATGCGGGTTGTAGTACCCACAAATACAGTACCACGTGGTGTATGTCGAAGTATTTAGGTAAACTTTGGACACGAGAACAACACAGTTGACAGACTAGTTTTGCAGGCTAAATCAGACAAGTGTAATTGCTTTATTTTACCACCGCCAAATGAATTTCTTGCCAACAACAGCAAAAATGAGAGGTTTTGTATCAAGATCTTGATGTTTGGTTTTCTCTGGGAAGATGGGGACATCTGCAGCACCGGGGGCATCTCTCTACAGCGACTCTCTTTTCCAGCTGGATGGCAAAAGCCTGCTTTAGACCTGGGGGTGGGAGGGCACTGAGAGTGGGCTCCTAGGAAGGGCCCAGCGCTTCCCAACGTCTCCCTACGCTGAGTCAAGCACCCTTCATCACTGAGATGGTGCTGTTGGTTTTCAGGACCCCCTCCCCTCCTTCTTCATATTTTCTGCCTTGAGCCTCTGTATGTATTTGAGTTTCTGAGCCTTGCAGCTATCAGGCAGTTTCTCTTCTTGTGCTTTGTTCATTCTGCTCCTTTGTCTGGAGGGTCATTTCCTTTTGGGTTTGTGTATCGAAACGTTAGCCCCATCTTCAAGGCCAGGTCCCAGGCTCACTTGGCAGTGGAGTGAGTCCTGGCCCTTACGGTCCTAGCTCCTCTGCTTCTGCACAGAGAGCAGAGCATAGCATTGGATTCTACATGTTGTTCTGTTGATGGTAATATTCTTAAAGTCAGGAAATGTATCCTTCCCATATTTTATTATGTACCTCTGTGTTTTTGTGTGCGTGTGTTTTAAATGGAAGTGCTGGGGATTGAACCCGGGACCTCGTGCGTGCTAAGCACGCTCTCTGCCACTGAGCTATACTCTCCTCCCAATTAGGTACCACTGTAAAAACATCAATGCTGTCCCCTCAGCCCAGTCAGAAGGCAGAGAACAGTAGCTTACTGATCTACCTGACAATTATTATAAAGCATATTTATACATGGTGAAAGAAGTAGGAGAGTGTTATAAATGTGAAAATAGTGTAAAAGTAGGCGTAACCAAGAAGCCTGCAAACAGCTCAGGAAAGTTAGTGCCTTGCTGTAGTCCCACAGCTGGGGAGAAGCTTAGTCTTCCTCCTCACCACGGAGATGTCCCACGCTGGCCAGCACAGCTGTGCTGTTTCCGGGAGGATCTGCCGCTCTCTAAATCAGGTAGCTACACTGGAGAACCCTGCACATCCTCCTCAGGGCTTAGCATTCACATTTCAGAATAAGATAATTCCCAAAGTTACTGAAGTCATCCACCACAAATTACACATAGGTGATGGATGCATATCAAACGAGCCACACCCTAACCAGAGGCAGCTGTGAAAATGCCCCAAGGCACCAAGAGGCAGGATGCAGAAGATGCTTCCATCATTACTAGGGACTAGCAGAGTCTCCTCTGCTGATGGTTCTACTCTTAGTGGAGGGAGTACTGGGATGATGACAAACCCTTGGGCAAGTGCAAAGGTAGCGCTTGCTGAGGGCAAGGATGGAGATGGGTTCAGGGGTAAAATAAAGTAGGTAGTTAAGGAGGGCGGGGGCTCCAGGTCTGAATTTGGGAGTGGTGATAGATGAGGCAGGAGAGGAAAGGGGAGTCAGATCTGCGTGCTGTGATGAGGGATTCTGACTTTATCTTGGGGGAGCAGGGAGCCATGAAAGACTTTGAAGGAGCGATCAGATCTGTAACACTGAAGGGCCGAGTGCTGAAGCCTGGATCTGGGGAAAGCAGGGCGCTTGTGGCTTAGGAGGCTGCCACAGGAATCTTGGCTTAAACCAGGGCGGTGGCAGTTGGGGAGGAGAGAAGTGGTTGGATTCAAAAGATGTGAGAGCCTTTTAGTTCCCAGGATGACAGCATTCTCTCTGGTTTGAGATGCAGTTATTCCCGGAGGCTGGCTAACTTTATGTGTAGTCTTGGGTTCCATGTTGCCAGAGAAATGTTCATTTGTGACCCAAGTGTATCTGGCTCCACTCCCTTTGGCTGGGTAGAGGCCCCCCTCAGCCATCAAGGGCGCTTTTCACCGCTGCTGCTCCGCCACCCCCTTCTCACTGTCACATGGACGCTGTCTCGACAGAATATACCCGTTTTCCTGTTTACACAAGCACACCCCATACTTCAGTCAAAATGTTCTCTTTCTCAGTACATATAAATCTTTCTGTATACACATTAGCCATACTTAGGAGCAAACTGTGTATTTATTCTGGAGTCACAGGCTGAGT
Organism: Vicugna pacos; assembly: GCF_048564905.1. Classification (NCBI taxonomy): domain Eukaryota; kingdom Metazoa; phylum Chordata; class Mammalia; order Artiodactyla; family Camelidae; genus Vicugna; species Vicugna pacos. Next base: position 41,786,118 of record NC_132991.1, on the reverse strand, counting down.
AGATGTGAGGATTGGTGTTTTCTGCTTCTGGAATTTTTGTTCTGAGCTTTAAAGGCGTTTAACCATCTGTTTATGCCTTTAAAGTGAGTGTTCTAAGTGGAGGCTTTGAGTACATATGTGAGTCATGAAAGATATATCGAAGAGGTATTGTCAATAATGAATTGCCGCTATACATCTTCCTCAGCTGTTTCTCTAGGTTTAAAAAGGTCTAATGTAATCGGATGATGTTGTTAAGGAATTGGAAAGTCTAATGTTAACTATGGATTTTTATCAAGATTGTATCTTAGGAAGATACACACACACACACACACACACACACACACACACACACACACACACACACACATATGGGGTATAGAGTTGCTTCAACTGCGTCTACAAGATCTTATTTTTCCTTAAAGCCACTTCTACCCGTATCCTAAGTTATTTACAGAGGATATGTATATATTTAATATTATCATGTTATACAATTATTTTAATAAAAATGGAATGTTGAAGTTAACTTACGTTTTTGAAAGCCTTATCATACTTTTTCCTCTAGCCAAATTGAGTAGAGGGTTACAAATGGTTCGGTACACCTAGCTCTTCTGTAAGAGAATGAATTTTCTCTCCTCCTACCTGCAGGAAACCAGTTCAGTGGTTTCAGAGATTCCTTTCCACAAAGCTTCATTTTTCTGACTGTTCTATAAGAGTTCAAATAGAGTTTGGCATATATGTGCAAATTAAATGACATGGCATTTTCAGAATATGTTTTCACTCACTATTAATGTGAGAGTAGCAGTTGGAACAAAGACTCTCTTTGTCAGTTTTTATTCCTTTTACTTGTAGTTGAAATCCTGTTGGGAGTTGAGTAAATTTAAAGGTAAATAAAATGAAACAGTCAACATATTTCAACTTAGGAAACTGGTAACACTGGTGTTACTGCATAACTTAATAATGTAGATCTAAAGCAAATGCTAATATTTGACCTTGGTTTGTACTTGACATTGTTCTTTGGTAATTACTGTCATCTCAGTCAGTCATGGAAGGGGGCCAGCAGAGGAGAATTACGTGAGAGCAGTTTGAAGGGGCTCCCACCTCTTAGACTGCTGCAGGGGTCTGAGGTGCTAACTCCCCCTTTTTATTACTGTTTACCAGCTTACTGTGAGCTGCCCTTGAGTTGGCTCTTACTGGTAGGTCTTTACTAGCCCTAAGTAGTTGGTATTCTATTAACTAATTTCAACCGTGAGTAAAAATCAAAGCACAAACGCATGCATAAATAATTTCTGGGTATTCCCTGTCTACTTTCACATATACAAACGTTTTTGCATAAATGCATGCACATGTACAGTATGCCCAATTAATTCATCTTCTCACAAAAAGAACTTCTAATATATAATGGACGTTGAGAGGAATATTATTTCATTCTCCAAACCATTCTGTCTATACCTGTGAAAATTTTCCAGAAAGCAAGCGGTGAAGAAAACCAATCTTTGCTGACTGGACTTTTCCTTTGTGTTGATTGACACACGTGGACAAACCCGGGCATGTTGGTTTTATATACCTGGGCTTGTGGATTTGCCGTTAGGATTCTGGCCAAGGTGTTAGAGAGCACTGTTTAAGCAAAGGCGTGGGAGTATAGATGGTGAATGTTATTCCTCCTTTATATGAAAAAGAAGTCCACTTCCCAAACATTGATGATATGGAATTAAAGAGGTTAGAAAACAATCATAATAAAAGGAAAACATTAAAAGAAACTACATCATGTTTCAAAAGAAACATGCTAGTTGCACTGCCTCCAGTACTATTCCTATAAATGGTTTTCTAAAATGAATCTTAGCTAACAGCTAAGATCCTTCATATTTAACGTAGGGTGTTGGGAAGGTGTTTATCTCTTTATTGTGACCCCTTATGAGTGGTTGTGACTTCTGAGACCTCTTTGGTGGAAAACAGAGTTTGCTGTGCTTAGCTTTCGGACAGGCAGGCTTGCTGAGCCCTCCCTTACCTGCGATGGCTTCTCCACAGTGTGGGGGCGGCAGATGGCAGGGCTGCCCCGTCCCTACCTGGGAGAGCTCTGTGGTGTTTGGAACAAGTCATCACCATTGATTGCTAGGCTCATTCCGAAAAGAGATGTTCATAAAGTCAGAACTTGTTAGCAATAACATGTTACATAAAATAAGGGTGTTTTTTTTTTTCCTTTCAGATTTTGGGGTAAGTGCTTTCTTAGCAACAGGGGGTGATGTCACCCGGAATAAAGTAAGAAAAACATTTGTTGGCACCCCGTGTTGGATGGCCCCTGAAGTCATGGAACAGGTACAAAAAAAAATGATGTTTTGATTGTCATAGCAGTACATACCATTAATACACTTAACATTTCATTCAGATCAGCCATTTTATTAGACTGCATTGTGTAGATAAGATTTAATTCCCAGTTGCTGGGCCTTAGCAAAGTAGTATTGAAGTTATGCAAACACAACTGTGGACTTCTGATGTCATGTGGACCACATGATATGTGACATGCCTGCTGTATAATTGTGTTTTTTCCTGGTTCCTTTCTTAGGTGAGAGGCTATGACTTCAAGGCTGACATGTGGAGTTTTGGAATAACTGCCATTGAATTAGCCACAGGAGCTGCGCCTTATCACAAATACCCTCCTATGAAAGTAATTATTATTGGAAATTATATGTCGGGTTTGAAATACGATTTAACAGAATCTGTTCTCTAATTCTCTTAAATATAGTCATTTTTCTCTTCGACCTGAGGAGAGTTAGTGGAGAAATGCAGCCAAGTTAAATGCTGTCTTCTCTTCTCAGTGGACAGAACGGGATAAGAGTAGTCCGATTCCCAGCTCGGAAGCTTGCTTTGCACGCTCAGCACAGGAGAGTATGACCAGGTTGGTCCCTGGAGGTTGATGGCTGTGACCAGCTCTGGTCATGACCCTCTGATAGCAGAAGACTCCCAGCTCCCCAAGAGCAATCTAAAAATGGATTTAGTGATACCATCTTTGCAGGTGGATTTCTCAAATTTTGTCCCTTTTTTTTTTTTTAATGATCTCTAGTATTTCACCCTTGTTCTCGAGTGTCATGTTGACATCTCATCTGAAATAAGGGAACCCAGTGTTTTTAGGAAATAACATAATTTGGATACTATTTTTAGATTTTTGTTTTTCTTCTAATTGGCCTATGTCATTATTTCTGTTAGTTTTAGATGGTGGTGTCAGGGCTCGTATACCCAACTGGATTTTGTCTTGACATGGAAATAGTTGAGTGTACAGAGAATATGATCCATGTTCATTTCAACTTTTTCCTAGGATTTTATTGGAAGAGTTTAGGAGGATTAAAAAAAAAAGAAACCTCAGGATAAAAAAGTTGAATAATTCTACTGACTAAAATGTTAATACATTCTTAATGTAGAAAATTTGAAAGTACAAATAAGAATAAAAAAGAAGACAGTCATCCATAATCTCATCAATCACAGACAAGCCCTATTCAACTTTTAGTGTAGTTTGTTATTTTCTGTCTTTATCATAGACATATTTTACCATAGTTAAGATTTGGGAGGGGTTGTGTGTACTTAACCTGATTTTGTCAGCAGAAAATGTAAAACTTGAAGTGACTTCTCAGAGGAAAAGCACTGAAACAACTCTGAGGACTTTTTTCCCATCTGGTTTTTCTCTGTTTTTTCTTCTTCTTCTTCTTCTTTTTTTTTTTTTTTTTCTTTCCCACTTCTTAGTGTTTTTCACTTGAATCCCAGCCCTAAGTCTTGCAGGACTTCAGATTTCACAGGTCTCCCACTTTCTTCTGTTTGCTATTATCCTCCACAGACAGTAAACGTTACTTGAATCCTTCAGCTACTCACGCGTCTGAAAGTGCTTCGAGAGTCTTGGCATGTATAGTATTTGCGTATATTAAGGCCTATTTATGCATTAGTGTGGTTTTTTCATTTTATAGGTCAATTGTTTGCTACAAATTCTACCCTTTTTTAATAGTTAATAATTTTGATGTTCATGTGAAAGAGTGGACGTTTTTACCTTTTCGATGTGAAAGCTGTATTTTGAGGTTGTTTTGTCCCTTTCCAAGAGCAGCGTGGCCTTTTGCTTTGCTTATGGTTTTTACTAACTTATAATTGCATCCTGGTTATCTTTCAGTGTCTTACTGTCTCAATTTTGCCAAGCTTAAAGCAATTTTCTGTATGTTTTCTCATTTAAAAAAAAAAGAAAAAAAAGGAAATTATGTGTTACCTCCTGGGATGCTGTGGATTTATTTTCAGGGCTGGTAATGTGTTACAGAAGCCTTGAGTACAGGAGCTTCCTTACTTAGGAGTGACCTGGACACATGAACGTTCACTCTTTCTCTGCCCTGCGCTGCCCCTTTCCCTGCCAGAGCCCCAGCCTTCACTGAGCTGCTGCTGGAGCTACGTGCTCCTCCAGGGTGTATGAGAGCCAGTTCCCAGGAAGTCTGTCCGGATCCCTTTGGGAGACCACTCTTGACACGTAGAGCAGATTTTTTAAGTTCTGGGGGGAATAACAAAAAGGTTAAAGGGCACGTGAACAGGTTTGGGAAGGAAAATGAATACTCTGCGTACACACTTTCTAGAAAATGAAAATCATAGGAAAGCATGTTTGTAACTAATCAAGGAGGATCTTTGAGGCTTTGGTGAAAAATGAAAAACTCAATTGTAGCAGTTGCTGTCCTGAGATTCTATCTTTCTGTTTATTTCTGCTGCAGGTGTTAATGCTGACTTTGCAAAACGATCCCCCCACTTTAGAAACAGGAGTAGAGGATAAGGAAATGATGAAAAAGTACGGCAAGTCCTTTCGAAAATTACTTTCACTGTGTCTTCAGAAAGATCCTTCCAAAAGGTATGTCAGACTGAGTGGATGAGCGAATGACCTGCTTGGAGTCATGACAAAGCTTTGTTTGTGGATGGGACACAAGGCTGTGTGAGGACACCTGAAGGGGAAACCCAGCTCTTGTCCCCAGATTTCCAGCCTGTTAGTGGAAGACCAGCTTGGGCCCAGGAGGGAGAGAAGTGAGTAGGGACGGGGGAGAGGCAGAGGAAAATTTTTAGTGTTAATAAGATTCGCTGTGCTTGTTAGGTGTGGGCGCTGTCATCAAAGGAAATGAAGTAAAACAGAAATCAGAAGAAATTGGCAGCGGCACACTCAGGAGCTGAGCTAATACTCTGCACTGTGTAGGTTGAGCTGACCTCTCAGGATTTGAATATCCTGCCGGCTCCGGTCTAAACCAGGCAGAGCTATTGAATTTTGCATGAACTTCCTTTTAGCTGCAGAACAAGTTGTTTGTGCTGTTTAAAAGATTATCGGTAAAGAAGATTAACATTTTTTACATTTGAAAGATTAATCATATAAACAGAAGCAAAGGGTTTTAAATTAACTTCAGTATTTCCTCTTTGTTCTTGGGTTGTTGCCCTGCACTGTGGTGTGTTTTCTGAGTTGGTTTCTTCCTTCTTCATTTCTGTGACTTTGAAGTATCCCGGGTAGTGAGAATTGAGCCCAGTGTCAGAGAGGATTCATGACGCGAACCGCACGCAGACCTTGGCTGGGTAGAGTCCCTCTGTGGTGCTCGGCCGTGTGCGGCATTGCCCTGACAGACGGTGAACAGGGACCATACACCTCACCTGGAGAGGCTGCTGAGGAGGTACTGGCCACCCCCATCCACCCAAGGCTCCGACTTGATACTTAGATGCCAAAACATCACAACTGGCTTCTCTTCTGCAACTTTCTTTTTCAGAGAAGGACCTGGCTTTTCGAAGAATTCCTTTATTCTGAAGTTCTATATGAAACTGAAGTCTCTTGCCTTTACACCGTGCTCTCCTATTTGAGGAGGCCACCCTTCTCTAGAATAAACACAGTTTCCATTATCTTACCTGTTCTTTGCAGCTACTCTCTTCATTCCTTTACATTTTACTCAATATGTCTGAAATCTTCCCTATATCAATCTCCTTTCCCATAGAGCCAGGTCTAAAGACTCTCGTCTTTTAAGCATCTTGAAACTCTTTATTGTGAGAGGGGTGCAACGCTTGCTTGCCTTCCCCTTGTATTTGGTGTCATCTCCAAACAGAAGTTTTTGGCATCACCACGGAAACTGAATCTGATGCTCTGCAGCTCAGAGAAGTACTTGTCTTCCCGGTTAGCACTGGGTTATGATTGATGGTCTTGGTGGTTCTCGAACTAGTGAGACCCCACCTAGTAGTAGTGATGTGTAACATCGCACAATTCCAGCTCTTAAAAATAATTCGGCAGGGTGGAGTTGTTAGTGTGCTTCATGATACAACAGTACATTTCTTTAGGAGATTTGTAATTTGGTCAGAATAAATTAAATTAGACCGCCATACATGGTATTTATTAAGCCATCCTTATTTCTTAGTAATCTTGAAAGTCTTTCCAGGTTTAATTAATTATATGATATATATACCTCAGATATCAGGTTCTCACCCTCCTACCAAACAACAATAACAACACTTTTAGAAAAGAGCCATGCACCGTATATTCGAATTCTTACAAACTCTTTCCCTCAGACTGCTCTCCTAGTGACATTATTGGTCTACAAAGTATTAATAGCTTAAGGACTTCAGTGTTTTTTCTGTAAATCATAATCTGTTCTCACTCTTGCTCAGTTGTCCTCTGTATCGGAGAGTGTTAGTCGGGAAGAAATTTCCCAGGTGACTCTTTTGCTGAAACGATGTGATGTGGGAAGTTTGGGAGGGGAAAAGATCCATGAAATGTAAGAATGGGAAAAAGTAATATTGTTGAGTTATTTATTAGATACGATGCAATTTAAAACTATGTATCTGTTACTGAGTTAATAAGTAAACATTTAATTGTTGCATAATTCTGAAGGAAATCGTGAATCTTGCCTGCCTTTGCTTCTGTTGTCCAAGGATTCTTCCTCTTCTTCTGTCTCCCGTCCACCTGTCTTTCAATACTTAGTTCAGAGACCCCATCTTCTTCGAGTTAGAGACATCTGGGTGAGATTCCTAGCTCTGTTTTATCATCATCTGCCTGACTTAGTTTCCTTGGCTGTTAAATGGGCCCAATAACACCATGTCACAGGGTTGCTGTGAGGATGGGTGAGGTAGTGCCCTGAAAGAAGCCGGTAACACAGGGCCTGAGCATCCCGGAGTGCCCAGGAAATCAGGATCTCCATTTTTCCTGACCAAGTGGAGTGATTGCAACTCCTGGTTTTCCTGCAGTTTGTTGAAGTTGTGTCTCTTGTAGCACTTAGCACACTGGGTACATTGACTTACACATTCAGTTTCCTCGTGAACATTCCTCATTTAGGAGAATCTGTGCTTCTCATCTTTCTATCTTCATATCCACAGCGACTGGTCTGTATTGCATTCTTAGTGATATTTCCTGAGCAATTGCAGACAGTGGGAACTTGCAATTTGGGGATGCTGTGGACTCACTGAAAACAGGTACAGAGCTGTACCAGATTTGAGTGGGTTGAGGAATGAAGGCAAGAGTTTTGCCCATTTATATTTATTTCTGTCGCTAGCAGTCAGATCGTCTACTTGTAATCTAAAAACAGTTGAGTGGTACCAAAACCCTGGTCTTGCCTTTTAGCAATGAATGAAAACGTATCACAGGGGAACGGTGACTGGGACAGAATCAGTCCTGTGCGGGAGCCCTCAGGCTAGCTGAGAAGGAGCTGTGCTTTCTGTCAGCCTTGAGAGCTCAGGGAACTTTCCTATTCCAGGAGAGCTGGGTATTGGAGCTTTTTGCCTCCTCCAAGTCTGTGCTCTCTGCATTTGCATAGACAAAGAGTTGCTTATATTTGCATAGCAGAACATTTTGCTATTCTTAAAAAGTAAGCCTTAATCTTATAGGTTATATACTTCATATGGATAGCTACTGTAAAAGGAGCTGGCTTTTTTTTTTTTTTTTGAGCAAGAAAGGGGTGGGTGTTGCATAAATAAATCCATTAGAAACAAAAAAACTTGAATATTTCTTCTGGGGGGAAGGGCAGGGTGAAAGATGCAGCTCTGCCAGAGGTCAGTGTATTGTTAGAATTAAAATGCAGATTTTAGAACTGTTTAAACTGTATCACATTCATCCTGAATCCTTTGAAAATTATTTTAAGTCTCAGTGGGACTTTGGTTCATCCATATGCATTTGAATCCTTTAAGAGATTCTCTTCTGAGACTGTTGGTACTTGTAGACTCCTACATTGTTTTTAAGAATTTAAAATTGAATCATTATTCAAAGCCTGGGCCATCATTTTGGTTGCTGGGATAGCATTTTGGCATTTCTCATCAGTGTTTGTATTTACATTATGTCGTATTGCTTGATAATTGTTAGTGGCCACAGAGACATAATGGTGCATGCAGAATTCTTTCTTCAGTAGTACTTAGCTGAGGGGCTGGCAGCATCGATGGGTCCACATTAACCCTATGCTGGTGACTGCTATAGCATAAGAATAAAACACACAGAACACACAGAAACCCTAAAGTCAGTTGGGCCGCACACACCTTGGCTTTTCCCACACCTTCTGTCACTTTCTTTCCTGCCTTGTTGTCCTCATTCTTTCTGGTTCCATTTTCCCATACTTTCTATGGAGATAGTTTGGCACATGTGGGATTCGACTCTACAGAGGACCTGCTGTTTAGTTCTTCTCTGTGTAGAATAGTGACCTATTTAACACAAATATTAAGCCTGTTAAGAAAGGAATGTGGTTTCTTATTTCTCATTTCTTTCCATTTCTCATTTCTCCTGTCCTTGTGTTTCTGTGTTGATTGATGAAGGCTAAGGGTGGAGTCTGGAGAGAAGAGTTTTCTCTGCAGCATGCTTTTCCCCTTTTAGAGTTTTGGTTACCATAGAAATGACCTTGCTGTGGAAGGGGAAGTATTTTCCCAGCCCTGTATCTCCAGGTATGCCTGGCATTTCCCAGCCTCCTCTCTACATGGGTCCTACCCTTGACCTTGGTGTGCAGCAGGAGGAGGTGGTGCAGAGGAGAGAGGGAGGCATGCTTGGCTGCCCTCCTCAGTGCCTCCGCTGTGCGCAGATGTACCTCTTTCCTTTTTTTTTTTTTTTTTCATTTGTAGCATGAGTCTGGTTTTCATTGCATCACTCTCCTGTTCCTGCAATATCGAGCAGATGCTTAGAATTTGGTGCTGACTAACTCTTGCTCCAGGAGTTGTGGTTCGGTGCCCAAATGTCTGAAGTAGCATCACGTTTACCCCATATTTGATTGTGGTATGAAATTGAGCTGTAGCAGTTTTGTGGTCTGTGGTAGGCATTGGGGATAGAAAAAATAAATACTGTGTGGTCCCTGTCTTGGAAAGGCTTATAACTCGTAGAGTGGAGGCAGGGAAGTACAGGGACAGATTATTACCGAAAGAAGTGTGAGTGGGTTGTGTGAGCACCAAGGTGGGAACAGTGAATTCTCCTTGTAGGAGCTGGGAGAAGCATCTCTGAAGATGAATGACATTTAAATTGGTTCTTGACTGCTGAGCAAGGATGTGCCAGTTGGATACAAAAGATACTCAAGTAAGGAAAGTGGTGTGTGCTCTGTGAGACCATCGCTGCAGTTGGAGGATGGAGTTTGCGTGGGGCATGGTGGGAAATGAGGCTGGAGGAACCAGGCTCTCAGGCCACTGAAATCCACAGGGAGGGATAAGAAATTGGTTTTGTGTAGCAGCCAACTGGGGAGCAGTGTGGGTGATGGGCTGGCAGGAGGAAGAGAAAGGTGGTAGAGAGACCAGCCAGGAGGCTGTGTTGTAACTGTACTGGCCGGAGAGGATGAGGGTTTCAACCACAGCAGTGGCCTTGAGTTCCTTAATCATCTTGGTTTTCTTAGATTTTTTTTTTCTTTTCACTTTTAGAAGTTAAATCTTAAGTTATTTTTTATGCTTCTTGGTTTTTAAAATTTTGTTTCACGTTGTGAGGTGCCAGACATGCTCAGTCCCCTGTCTAATGGCTCCCCTCTGTGTTCTCCCAGGAGCCCTGTCCGTCCCCCAGCACAGGCCACACGTTTGAGTGTCCTGACCTTCCTCCTGCAGGCGGACAGCGTGCTCTGACTCTCACCCGCCAGCTCGTAAGCTGCTCGGGGTAGTGTTTCTGTCTGTGTAGTCATTAGAGTGCGCCTGGCACCGGCCGAGCACGATGCCTGACAAATGGCAGATGCTCAGTACGTGTTTCCCGAGAGAATGAAAGGATGGATTTGGAGTCACTGGAGGCCAGAAATTTTGCTGACAGTCAGTAAGAATTGTCTGCATTAAAAAAACAAAAACAAAAAACCCCGAAGTTCAATCATGTAAATGAATAGTATCCCTTTGAGTTCTAGTGCTTGGTAAACAAGGTACAAGGTACAAAGTCGTGAATTTGAACTGGCTTACTATGGAACCCAAAATGTACAACGTGGCCCAGCTCTTGTTCAGACCTTTATTCAAGGCAGTAAGCAGTTAGGGGCTGTGATTGCAGTGAGTATGGTGATTTGGGGTCTTTGTTAGGTACTGTAACCAGTGTTATGCTTGAAATTGAGGAAAAGAGCAGTAACAATTTAAAGAGAAAATTGCTTTGCCTAGAAATACAGCTTCTGGCCTCTGTAGACGTACACGGTTCGTACACTGTCGCACTTAGTGATGTTTCCTATTTCTTCTATATGCTTGGGTCTGGTCCCTGGAAACATTTTAGTGGAAGTTCCTTGTCCAGAGCACTGGTGCCCACTCTCTTCAAGTATGAGGACTCCTTTTAAACTTGCACCCCCTTAACATGTTATTCTTTGTCCCACGGCCTGAGAGGAGACCTAATGGTACTCAGTAACCACCCTCCATCCTCCCAGTTTTTCTGTGAGAAATTTAAAACATACAGAAATGTTTTTGCTTCTACACCAACACCTAGATTCAACAATTATTAATCATTTTCCATATCTGCTATACCTATTTATCTACATTTTATTTGCTGAACAGTCTAAAAATAAGTAACAGACTTTAAACATCAGCTTACATTCCCTACAAATAAAGACAAGTTCCTACGGAACCACAGGACTTTTCCACACCTAAGTAAATGAGCAATGATTTCCTAAAACTGTCCCATACCCAGCACTTCCACATGCCTCTGCTTCTAAATGTCTCTCATAGCTTCTCCCCCTCCTCTTCAAACCCAGGATTCAGGAAGGGGTCACACGTTGCATTGGTTTTATGTTTCTTTAAGTCTGTTTTAATCTAGAACAGTCCCCTCACGTCTCCGCTTTTCTTCTACGACACCACCTTTTTAAAGAGATCAGGACAGTCGTCTTGCTGACTGTCCTGTGCTCTAGGTTCACGTGATACTTCCTGCATGGCCGCTCTGTTCAGAAGGAACTGTCGATGAAGGGAGCGAGTCTTTATGGAAGAGTGCCAGTTAATAAATGTAGGAGGAGTGATAGATGTAGAAAATCAGTGTCCTGCCACCTCCCATGAAAGATGCTAAAACCCATCAGGTGAAAGTTTCTCCGGAACAGGATATTCATACAATGCCAAAGTATTATCCAGCAGAATGCTAGCCAAGTGCAGTGGGGAAAACTTACCTTAACAGTGGAGAGACCTCAGGCCTGGGGACCACGTAGTTAAACTTAGCATGACTCCCCGTGAAATTACCTATCATCATGTGCCTCCCAGGTGCATCACCTAGGACGTACTCCTCCCCGAAATGCTTGAGTCAGCCCAGCCAAGCCTTCAGGCCCAGCTTTATGGGAAATACAGGTTAGAGAAACGAGTTAAATGGCATCATGAGGAAACAATCAGACCAGTCCTGTCCTGCTTTTATATGAATTTGCATTTTATTACCCACTGTCACATTTACCCTCCTCTGAAAAGCAGTAGTCTGTGTAACAGGGTTACTCGGCGGGGAGACGACTTATACGCATGATGTGTGGCCCCTTGCAGGAACTGCCACTCTCAAGGACTCACGGGACAAATCATAGAACACTGTGGACTGTAGTTTCTTTGATAGGCTCACACTGCAGCCTTTTCAGCTTCTTAATAAATATAGGACTTTAGCTCACAGATGTGTCAGTCTGCCACCTTTCAGAAACACTGAATTCACTGAGCAAAGTGTAAGGATGAAGGATGGAAAATTGATCGTGCCCCACATATTTAACTTCCAGGAGTTTATGTGGTTTGCAGCAGAGGTGTTTGGAAAGAACTGGAAAATTGGCACTGTTTTATTTGGTGCCACCTTCTGATTAATTTCGTTTCTGGTTTTGTTATTCCTGAAACTGGGGTCTTCCAGAAAGAGTCTAGAATTAAGTTGTTTCATCCAGGCAGTGTCTTTATTGAGTGGTCATTGTTTCAACTCTCATTTATTATTGATCTTTCAGGCCCACAGCAGCAGAACTTTTAAAATGCAAATTCTTCCAGAAAGCCAAGGTAACATGCTTAAAAACCCAAGTCAATCTGCTATTTTGAAATCACTATGAATTTCTGTGTATCATGTTTGATGTTAAACTGTTGGGAATATTTGTTTTGCAGAACAGAGAGTACCTGATTGAGAAGCTGCTTACAAGAACACCAGACATAGCCCAAAGAGCCAAAAAGGTAAGCGCCATGAGCCCTCCTGCCCCAGGAGGAGCTGCTCCCCGCCCAGGGAAGTGGAACCCACAGAAAAATAGAAAAATGATTTCAACTGCTCAGGATGTATTATTTAGAGGTTATCTGATTAGTGATTACTGAGATAACTGTGTTTTGCATTTGGGATATCTCAGCTTGCTGCTGTGTGTTTGGGTGTGGAAACAATGTGAAACTCAAGTAATCTCACTTTTCCGTTTTGTAGCTTCTCAGCTTTGCTTAAAGAAGGTCAGGGGGAGGGGATTGTGTTGAGGCTTAAACACTGGAGAGGTAAAATATCTTTAAATCTTTTTTTTTTTTTTTGGACTTTACCAAAGAGGAACAGTCATTTTTAATCAGTTTGAGAAAACAAAACAAAAAATAAAACTTTTGTATTTAATGGTTATTTTGAATATCTCTGTGATATAGGTTCTTCCCTTATAAAACACCCATGATTTTTTTGTAGTTTATGCTGTTAATTAAGTTATGTTAATAATTACTGGAAAAGCTTTCCATTCTAGATTTTAGATTTTTTTTTAATCTAGCAACAAAAGTAGACACCAGAGTGTCCAAGTCAGTGGCTTTCCAATAGCTTTCTTCAGCTTAGTAGGTGTGAGTAGGTATGTGTGAGTATATTTGTTTATGTGTTTTTCCAGAGATTTATTTACTTATAATTACAGATTTGATTATGGTATGAAACCTAACAAAATTTAACCTCTGGTTTGGTTTTGTTTAGTTTGGTTTTAAAGTTATATTATTTACAATTTTTAAATATTCATGTAGTCACAGATTTAGAAAGGGGAAGATCCTTTTTCCCCCCTTTTTTACAATTCATAGTTATGGGGAAAGCTGATATGAGTCTGAGTCATCTACTCTATAAATAAAATTGGCAAAGAAATACGCATTAGAGATTGTGTCTCATCATGACTAGGTGTAAGTAACTTCCACACATTGCCTTTTCTAAAACTTTGGGTGTGAAATGCGTTTAGCTGATGCTTTAGAATTGCTGGAAGCAGATTTGGAACAGGCTTTGGGAAATGACCTGCTCCGTGTGGGTGTCTGAGCATCTCTCCTGGACCTGCAGAGCCCTTTGGGGTGGGCTGGCTCTTGGGCTTTCGGCTTGGGTGAGGGTTGGGGGATTGCTGGGTTGACTCTGGAGACCGGACGCAGGGTTGGTCTCTGGGGCAGCTCTGAGGGAAGAGTGAATGTTTGGCGGTTGTCCATCAGGTGGACCATCAGATGTCCTAAGGAGCAGCACAGAGAAGCTTTACTTTGAGGCAACAGAAAGTCGGAGTGCCCAACACAGTGCAGGGCTCCATCCAGAAGGCTGAGGGAGGTGCCTGCGGAGCTTCCCTGGGGTGTCAGAGTCCATCATGGGGTCTTTGATCAGAGAACTTAAGTGTCAGCCCAAGATGAAGAAAGCTATTGGAAGGCCGTTGCCTTGGACTCTTTGGTGTCACTTTTGTTACTGGAAGTCCTGTCTGATCTCATCCTGTGGCTGTCCCCGAGATGGGCTCTTCCAGGCCTGCGTCCTTCCCAGAGCTGCAGCCTCACCCCGCCAGCGACTCGTGCAGTGCTTCCCGACGCTTGGTCTTCCCTCTCGCGCCCGATCTCCCTGTGCTCTGCGCTTCTTGCTGAGCCTCCCCAGTCTCAGAACTCTGCGGTTATTTTATATCTGAGGACTCCTCCTTTGTCTTCCCCACGTAAACCCGCTCCGGGTCCTCCCCACGTTTCCTCTGCAGCGTTTCTCAGAATGTTTTCCCCGTTTTCAGCTGAACAGTTGCAGAGGATTTCTAACTCCCCTCCTCCCCCATTCCTCCTTTCTGCCCCCTTTTAGACACTAGTCCAAGAGTAACTTTCTAATCATGTCACTGAATTGCTCAAAGGGAAAAAATGATCCCTCAAATTAAACAAAAGCAAAAGCAAATAAATGAGAGGAAAAAAATTCCTGTCAAATAAAGACCAAGCTCCTTAGCCTTGAATTCATGGCACCGTTTCAACTTCCTGCTGTATACGGTTCACCCTTGAACAGCACGCCAACCGTGTGCGCAGTAGAACATCCAAGTGTAGTTTATAGTTGGGCCTCCGTGTGTGCGATTCTTCGTATCCACAGATTCCACGAACTGTGGATTGTGTGGTATTATATTTACTATTGAAAAACATCTACGTGTAAACAGACTCTTGTGGCTCAAACCTGTATTGAAGGGTCAACTATCTTCTAAACTCCAGCCAAACTGAACCACGTATGATTTTCACTACATACCTCCTGCTTGCCTTTGAGATCCCATCAGTTTGAGAAGATGAAGAATCTGTTCAGATTCTCACCTTGTCTTCTTTTTTTAAAAAGATAATTAGATTATTTATTACATATTATTAATATCAGTGTGTTGTGCATCCCAGATTTCATCTTGCACGTATCTTCAACAATAAGCAGCCAACATTTGGGGGAATATTTTTCCAACCATGTCTTCGGCCCTTTAACTTGCTCCTTGATCTTAGATTGAAACCTCAGGGCTTGTTTCGTCATCCGTCCCTTCCAATGGAAGATGGCCACACATCTCAGTCACACAGAGGAGTAAAGAGAAAATATAAATTAGTTCTTTAAACGTCTTGTAGAAGAGAGTGGCCCCTAATAATGTTTTTCTGGCTCTCTGGCTGCATTAAATTGGTTATTTTCCTGTCGTAATTCTCATGTTAAACTGCAACTTGGTCATTGGCTACAGTCCACTCCTTGCCCGCAGCTTCCATGGCAGGTGCGCTGAGCAGAGCGACAGCAGTCACAGTGCATATCTGGTGCACAAGCAGTGCCCAGGGATGTGTGCTGACTCACTGAGCACTTGCCGCGGTGCTCTCAGAGCAGGCCATGTGAAACTCTTGTTTGCCGCTCACTCAAACCTCCAAATGCTCGGCATATACGTGTTCTTAGGATTCCTGGTAAGAGGCAAACCTCCCTCCCTCCCTGGGACCCATGATGTTGAAAAGGGGCTGTGCTGTTCCTTATGTGAAACTTCTCATTGCAAGCTTGGCCACTAGGAAGTAGGTGTTATTTTAATCTCCATGTGCATTGAAAACCTTTGTGGTAGGATGACTTTGCTTGTCTTACATTCTTGCAGTGTTTAAGTAAATTTAATTTAAAAGTTGATACAGGGGAGTCTTCAGTATTATTGCATCATTCTTTCTTGGACTTGTCTCGTTGGCGTCTGTGTGGCCCCTGCCTCCCTGTGTGCGGCGGCCCTCCTAGTACGTCGTCCTCTGGTTGCTTGGTGTGGCTTTGCTCCTCAGAGGCCACTCATTGATGTTGGTCCCTTGAGTCTTATCTCCTCAGTTTATTGTTTTTGAAACGGAAACAGGCAGTTGATTGATACACCAGTGCTGACTGTGACAACTGGGCCTGTTGACCGAGCTCTGGGCGCTAAGGCAACCATGTTGAGTTGAAATTTGTTGTCAGAAACATGGTCTCTGCTTCTCCTCCCTTGGGGTAATCAAAATTAAGGGATATTTTTCAATATGTATTTTTCTGTAACAAGAATAACTCACATTTAGGACAGAGGGACTGATATTGTAGCTGCTCTCGGGAGTCTGTGGAGCCATAATTCCAGGTGGGTAGGCGGTCTTGTCTGCATCCAAATCAGCTCCTCTAAATCAGGAAAAAAGTATAAAAAAAAGTAGAAACAGACCAGTGAGTATTACCTTCTCTGGTAATTCAGTGATATAAAATGATCTCCTTGGATGTGGTAATTGCAGAAGTTAGGGATGTTTGGTTTTTTTGTTTTCCTGGAGGCAGAGTATTTGGTCCCTTCTGGGTCCTGCTGAAAGATAGTGTCATTTAGGGATCTTCTTAATTCTCTTTTGCCCCGAGTTTTCTGTCTGTGAAGTGGAGATGTGATGAAGGGTGGTGAGAGGCTTCATGTTCCTGGACCACAGGACACGTTACAACTGGTACACAGAACCGTGCTGTGATGACCTATGAGAGCAGGGTTAGGTGCAGCCGTACAACTTCTTTCTCAACTTTTCACTTGTCCTCGTGCATGAGAAGAAAAGGCTTCCTAGCCGTTACTTCTTCCCATGTGTCTTTTTAGGGGCCTGTCTCTAGCCATCTTTTGGGGTTTGAAAGCTTGACTATGTGATGTTCCGTCGTTTACGCTACTGGATTCGCTGGGCAGAGAAGGGTGTCAGTCATTCTGATAGAGTCAAAGGCAGATGCTCCAGGCTGTGTGCCCTTTTCGTAGGAGCATCTCAGTGTCAGAGTTGGCTGATGCCTCTGCTTCATGTCAGTGACACAAACTTTGAGTCACCACATTCACACTCATATTTGCACACTTTCTGTGGCTTAAACCCACCAATAGCAGGACAGGGGCAAAGGGATGCCCCTGCTTAAATGCTGACTGCTTAGCCAAAATGAGTGTTGGCCAGGGAAGGGATCCGGTGGGGAAGTGTGACACACAGCTTGTCTTTTTATTATGGTGCCTGTGTTTTCATGGGAAGTAGAGTCCCTGGAGGATTTTTTTGTTTGAATTTTCTTAATTATGAAATTGAGAAGTTAGAAATGGTTAGTGATTATCAGAAGGAGGAATGGGGTATCCTACCACTGCTACGTTTGGGTGGAACCATTGTGTCTGTGGGTCGAAATTTCTTAGGCTGTAAGATTGGTTTCATATTCAAGACCCAAGGCTGCTGGCACCCTTTGGTCCTCATGTGTGCTTAGGAGCCCATAAGTAGGAGTATTACAATTCACATTTATTTAATACTTGATATATATTGATAACTTGTAGTGTTTTTACTTTTTATTTTGAAATAATTTCAGACTTATAAAAAAGTTACAAAAATAGTACAAAATTTCTGTGTATGTTTTCTCTTACTCTTTCTTTGGAAATATTTCAAAGATACAGACATGATGTCGTGTATCTTTAAATGTACTTCAGTGTATATTTTCTAAAAACGAGGCTGTTCTCTTCCATAAAAGTATAGTTATCTAAATCAGGAAATTAACAGTGACCAGTGCTATTGTTTAATTTTCAGATCTCATAAAACATTTTCCAATTTTGCCAGTTTTCTCATTAGTCGTTTGTCTGCTCGAGGCTCTAATCCAGAACCATGTAGGTGTGTTATCTGATTTTGTCTCCTTTAATCTGGGATAGTCTTTCTTTTTCTTTCACAACTGTGACACTTTTGAAGGGTACAGGAGAGTTATTTTCAAGAATGTCCCTCAGTTTGGGTTTCTCTCATATTTCACAATTAGGTTCAGTTTATGCATTTTGACAGGAATATCTCAGAAGCGATGCCGTGTTCCTCTTGGCATATCCTGCTAAGTGGCACATTGTGTTGATTTGTTCCTTCGCTGGTGACACTAACTTTGATCACATGCCTAAGGAGGTACCTGCCGGCTTCTTCACTGTAAACACAATTACCTCTCAATAGGAGGAATTCATTAATATTACCTTCCTTCTTTATATTAAACACTAAAAGGTCAAGTGAATGTACTTACTGTACTGGGTCATTAGTTCCTTTTTTGAGAAAACATCGATGCTTTGTGTCATTGTGTTTGTGCATTCATAGGATGTTAACGACAGGATTTCTC
Source organism: Vicugna pacos (assembly GCF_048564905.1). Classification (NCBI taxonomy): domain Eukaryota; kingdom Metazoa; phylum Chordata; class Mammalia; order Artiodactyla; family Camelidae; genus Vicugna; species Vicugna pacos. The sequence goes on along the minus strand of NC_132991.1, from coordinate 41,768,012 downwards.
TGTGATCTCTAAGCAGTCTTGCAGACCAGGAACGCTTTGCTAGCGTGTGACATTCAGATTTAGGGGGAGGTGGAAATGGTACTGCTCCAGCTCCCATACTGGGTGTGGAAGCAGCAGTAGCTGGGTCTGTGTCCTTCCTTGGGTGAGCTGCTGAACCTCTCTGAGCCTAGTCTGTCAGATGGAGCCAAGGACACTTACTTGATCTGCACAGGATGTCTGGTGCTGTTTGACTCATAGCCCATCCTCATCCAGCAATGGCTGTCGTGACTGTCACGTAAACAAGGAGAATGATCATTGCAGATGCAGGAGACCGGTATTTTAGAAGTATGTAGTGGGCCTTCACGTGCATGCAGAGCATTTAAGTTACATTTATCTCATTACGGCAGCCTTATAATAATCAATGAAGTCCTGAGTAAGAGGGCAGAGCATATGACATGTTAGATTATTAAGACTGGCTAAAAAAAAAAGCTCTAAGTATTTTGAGGTATGAGTGGAAAAGAGCGATCAGGGCCATAAATATCTCCCAGTTCATGCTCCTTCAATTTGCAGACCTGAGAATTGAGACCTAGGGAGCTTGGGCCCAGACCAAGGCCACGCAGCCGTATAGTGACCGAGTTTGAAGCCAGCCTCCCAGTTTACTACCAGTCTCTTCTTTTAGTTGGTAAAGAGGGAAAATGACTCTGAACTTCTGCAGAACTGCTTTTTTTCCTTCCTGGAACCTTGTAATTAATTTACAAGATATTGAAGGTTATACATTACCAAGAAATCAGAGAAAAAATGAGGCGATTTCAAATGCTTGGTGGGTGGACTTTAGTTCTGTTCCAAGTCTGCCCAGCAGAGGGCAGCGATGGGTTTTAATTCCGTATGGTGGTGGAATGCAGGGGAGCAGAAATTCTCAGCTCCGATTTGGTTGGAGTAGAAGGGTCTGAAGGATGTTAAGCCCCTGCTGAGCTCCTAGACACTGGTACTGAACACTGGGCACCTCAGTCAGTTGGGGCGTTTTTTCCCCGGGGCAGGGGGTTGAAGGGTGATGGTTTAGGTACTCCTCATTATTATCACTTTCATTTTGAATTCCATTTTCTCTTTAAACAAACCACAGTAATGTAACATTTTACATCATTCATGTCAAAAATACAAATCTTGAGTTTTGAAGATACGACTGGAGAGCTTCCAGTATTTGTAGTCAAACAGTTCTAGGTGGTGGTGGGCTGTTTCCAGAAGGTTCAGACTGGTTGCTGCAGTCCTCAGAGCCAGGCAGGTAGGAGGAAGGAGGGAGTCAAGGTGTTTGGTAACTGCGGAGGAGAAGTGAACAGAATTCCATGCCCGCCACCATGGATGTTAGAGGTTTAACATGAAACACTCCTGATGATCCAGGTAGGTCCCGGGTGCGGTGTGTCTTACTGCTTCGTGTTTCCTTTCCCCTTCCCCTTGTTCAACAACAGCCGTATGTGTTGGTAATGTATCTTACTGAGGGACTCACGTGCTCATAGGAGGAGGGCTGTGGTGTTGAGGATGTTACTTTTCTTATTTTAGAGCTGAGAGAAAAGTTGGCCAGAGGTAAAAATTATTGGCTTAACTGGACAGATGTTCCCAGAGTGTAAGCTCATTGATGTTTTCCTTATTTTTTTTTAAATGTTTAATGCGTTGCTTTCAGTCAGTTTAAAATGCAGTTCATTTGGTCAGAAAAGTGCTTTTGGTCACTAGGGGGTGCTATCAGAATTGTTCATTTTCTCTAAGTCTGTGGACAGGAATTGCTTCCTGGTCTATAAAAACCCTTGCAGTGGTAGATTTCTTCCTTTCGCTCCGAGCCTGCTGTGAGGAGCTTGGCTGGTGTTTGTGCCAGGGGTAAATTAGGCAGAGGTGAGGACAGAGGAAAGAACAAGAGGGAAACGCGTCATAAATCACTTTCAGTTCGGTTGGTGAATTGAGTTTAAAAATGCATATATTCTGCTTAAGTGTCCTCTTTCTGGTGGCATTTGACTTAGAGGAGAAAGGATTCACTCTGGAAATTGTGATTTGCTAATCCCAGTGGCCCCATTTAGGGGAAATGTCTGTATTTTCAGATTGAGGTCTCTTTTAAAGACACCAACTGCTTAAGAGAGCTTTTTAAACTTTTGCAGATCTTGGAGCTCCACTTTTGGAAATTTAAAAATAATGACATACATTCTGAAAACATTGTGAGAGGTACTGTTTGTGCAGCTTAATTTTGGAGAACTGATTCTTTTCTGTTACTGGAAATGAATAGGCAGAATCAGTGGCCTTATTTCATGTTCAGTTGAAATTTTGAGGCCTATGTGTTCAAATGCATTATGTGCTTCATTTTTGCCTCTGGGAAATTTGCTAACTTTTCACAAAGCTTGTGTGCATCAGCTAACTTTCTGTAACTTAACTGGCATGCATGTGCCAGGAGAGGGGTCCTGACTGCCTGCTCATCCAGTGTTCACTGAACATCACTGATGACATACAAGGTGCTGACTACTTAAAGCGATTTGCTTTTGTTCACTTTTATAGCTCACTCTAATACTAGTCTACCATTTTTTTTAAAAGTAGATAAACCATGAAGAATGGAAGGGAATTTGGCTATGGTTGCAGAAAAACTTTTTATACAAAAAGTGAGGTCTCTTTTTGATCTTTTCCAAAGTCTAATGTGATTGTTCCTTCTCCCTGGTTTAAAGCCATTCAGTGGATTTTTGTCAATTACAGGGTGAATTTCATATGTCTGACACTGATAGATTAAGGTCCACGTCACCTGTAGAGTAGGGACCAGGCAAGGCTTCCACGATCTGTTTGGACCACTTCTGCAGCCTTTCCTTCACCCACTCACTACCTCACCCTTGATACACAGTCTTGCAGAATTTAATGGGAAGCTTAGAAAATCCTATATCAAAGTGTAACCTTAACTGGGCCTCTTGAATTTAAATTTGATTTTAAACTACTGAATTTGAAAGTAAAAAGAAATTTTAAAAGAATCCTCTGGACTGTTTTCTAAACCATAGAGCCACACATCTCTAGTAAAGTCGATCAAGTTTGATTAAGACGAAATAAGCAGAGCCCTCCACCCCCTGGTTTAAAGCCATTCTCCTGATCCTACTTTCCCACCAGCACACTCCTGAAATCCCATGCGTATTTTCCATGAAGGTGCATGTACTGACCCTCTGTTTAGGCTTATCCCTGAATTTGTGTCTTTCCAAATCTAGCATCTCTTCTGTGGCGTTTCCTCATACCATCCCCCACCCCACTGCCCAACTGCCTGCACTTAGCATCATTTATAGTTTATTGCCTCACGCTCTCGCCTTCTATATCAGACTGTGAGTTCCAGATTATTCCCTGTGTCCCCGGTACCCAGCACAGTATCCTGGTCAATCAGTAAGTGTTTCTGGAATTGAAGTTGAGCAAGCAAGATTGCAAGGTTATGATGACAGCCTTTAAGGGAGCTGATGTGAGCGGAGGCAAAGCAAATCTGCTTTGGGTTTTAAAGGAGAATCATGAAGATGTTTTTCAGTTGGCTCTGAACTCTTTTATCTCAAGTCTGAGACTCAGATTTTCTGATTTGAAGTTTGAAATCCTTTGTTATCTCCGGCTTGCTGAGAGTCTTGGGCAAGCCAATTAATTTTAATTCACCTTTGCCAACTTATCATGAAATGGAATGGTTAGATTTTATTGTCGAACAGCTGTGCATTATCCACTCTGGATTATTTGACAGCAAACATTTAGCCCCTAGCACCCAGCATGTTCTATATTGTCATTTTCTTCTCGCAACCGATATGCTTATAAGTTTTCCTGTTACCTGAAGCCACATCTAGTTAGGAAGATATTTCAAAACTAGATTTAAATGGGTTTTTAGTACTCTCTAACGTCGGATTACCTGTAACCTATCCTTCATTTAGGGGAAATAATTTAAACTTAACCCTTATATCATGATCCTCTAAGTCTTTAAAATGAGTATGACATTTTGGAGAAGGGAAAGTGAAAGAGACAGAAAGTAATGGAACTTTTGCACATCATTCAGAAAGGAAGAACTCCATGCTAGTGGAAGGAGGGCGAACGTTTTGCCCTTTCCCCTGGAACCCCTTACTAGTTGTGGTCATGCAGTGGGGCCAGCAGAGGGCGTGGTGCACATGCTTAAAGAATCCTGAGTCGGGGTGGAGGGCTCTGCTTATTTCGACTTAATCAAATTTGATCGACTTTACTAGAGATGTGTGGCTCTACGGTTTAGAAAACAGTCCAGAAGATTTTTTAAAAATTTCTTTTTACTTTGAAATTCAGTAGTTTTAAAACAAATTTAAATTCAAGAGGCCCAGTTAAGGTTACACTTTGATATAGGATTTTCTAAACTTCCCATTAAATTATTCTCACAAACTCAAATACTGATTTAGAGGGGTGTATAGTAACTTCTTTTTTTCTCACATACAGACATAAAGGAAAGGAACCCTTATATAACTTACAAAGCAATAATAGAGCTTAAAGATTCAAACAGCCTTTGATTTAACCCAGATTTAAAAGGCCATTTGAAATTGTGGGTTGTTATACAACCAGCTTGTTGGCTGATTATAATTCAATTGGGGAGGAACTAGGAAGTTCCAGTTTTATCAAGACTGGAAGGACCCCTTAGGGGATAAGGACAACGTACTGATCGGTGGGCTTTCTCTGTGGTTTTATGGAAAGCAGAAGGAGGTAGAGGAAGGAGAGAAAGGAAGTGGAAAATAGAGAAACCAAGCCTAAAAAGAGACGGAACCGGCCTCGGCAGGATGCACTTGATCAGGAGGCTGGGATCCACCGAAGTCGGTGACTGACAAAGTTAAGACCAGGCTTGGGCTCTTCACACAGGCCCCAGCCAGACCCTGCTCTACCACTCGCTCACTGCGTGGCCTTGAGCATCAGTGGAACCCCTGTGCCTCATGTGTGACATACAGACTGTTCGGGGGCTTCTCATCGATCTCCGGTGAAAACCAGACTCCCTGACCGAGGCTCCAGTGCTCGGCATGGTCTATTCCCTTACCACCCTGAGGTGGCTTCTCTCGCTCTCTCCACCCCCGGTTCCCCGGGCGTCCACCGGCCCAAGGCTCTTTGCAGGTGCTGCTTCCCCTGTGTTGGAAAGGGTCAGCCGCCTCCATCCTCAGCAGACCTCAGTTTCAGCTCAATCATTTCTGCAGAAAACAAAATTGGAATCATACTGTATTTATTGCTCTATGATCTACCCATATTTTCATTTAAGATACCTGTGGATGTTTTTTGTGTCAACAGACATAGATTTACTGAATCATTTTTAATGGCTGCATAATAACTATGGCAAGGATGACCACTATTAATAATCAGTTTTTTCTTTGTGGACACTTAAGATTATTTCCAGTTTTTTTTGTTACCCATGCTGGAATGAATGTCACTGTGCATGCATTACTGCATGCAGTGTTGCCTGTTTTGTTAGGACACGTCCCTAGGAGTAGAATTGTTCGGTCTAGCTTGGTCAGAGAGCAGATGCCTTGTCATTACTGACATCCCCTGGCTTAACTGATGTCTAAAATGGGAGACATAATATTTCACATCTTACCCAGAGTCTCAGATCTCTCATCTGTAATGTATTACTTACATGCACACACACACACACACACACACACACACAGATGCACACCCACTTAGTCCAGTGCCTAACATGATATTTAATATTATTATTTATTTTTGATATTGAAATATTTTCCAAGTACATTTATTTTATTTCATTTTCTTGGGTCTGTAGTAAGCTATTTTATAGAGAGCATTAGAAGACTTCTGGCAGTTCTGCAACCTTGAGACTTTCAGTAACTTGAGGGGAGATTAGAATGCACCATGTACTAAAAGTGGGTCCACAGAGAGCCTATTATGGAGGTCGCAGCTTGGGGTCCTAACGTGTTAGGGCCACTAAGGGTAGTTCAGAGAGAGAGCTGTTGGTGGTGGAAGGTATGGTGAGCTCTTCTGCAGTCTGTTCTGAGATGAATTATTTTCACTGTGGGAATGAGACTGAGTGTACAGTGTTACGAGGTGTTTTTACCTATTATTCTGTCACTGAGATCTTTTCTGTCCAGAACAAACAAATGATAAAATAGCTGCCAGCCTGTGAGTAACAAACCATTTTCACCATCCTTTGATTGATGGTTTGAGAGGGCTCATTATGAGGAACTATACTCAATATCTTGTAGTAACCTATTATGAAAATGAATCTATGTACTATATGGATGACTGAAACATTATGCTGTACACCAGAAATTGACACAACATTGTAAACTGATTATACTTCAATTAAAAAAAAAGAGAGATCTGATGTCAGCCGTTTGTGCTGCACCAGGTGGTGGCCATACCCAGTATCTACAGGTAAAGGAAGGTACCGCCCGGTTGGAATACTGGGCTTTCCCTCTTGTTCCCCCTTTTGTTGTACACCAGTGTCCTGGTTCGGATCCCTTATAAGCTTAACCGGTGTTAGCTTTTAAAATTGTAAACCCCATTTCTCCCCCCGCCCCCCGGAATCATTGCATAACATATTGAAAAAAAATGTATAGCCTTGAGTTTACACCCTCACTGCCCCTTGGCTGGCTCTGAGACTTGGAGGAGTCACCCAGTGGCTCTGAGCCTCGATTCCTCACCTTCCCAACCTCCAAGAGTTTTTGCGAAGTTTAAACGTGACAGTTTATATTAACTGCTTATGCAGCGTCTGTAACATCACAGGGATTCATCAGTGCCTTTTCCTCGTCTCCCCAACCTCACTGTGCATCAGGGAACGCTGTGTAAGGAAGGAGGGTGTGTTATACAAGTGAGCAGGAGGAAGTATTTAAATGTCATGTGAGGACTGTCTTTTCTTTTTCTTAAGGAAATTAAAGCCTAAGGTTAGTGAACCTCATCCCTGCCTCTCCTCCTTTCTTCCTGTCTCCGTGGAGCCCCAGCTGCTCACCCTTCTGCAAATAAAACCGTTCGTCCTCCTTCTTCTGCCAACACACACAGTCCTATTAGTTTCCTCGAGAGCTTCAAATTACTGCCATTTGTTTAGAACTCTTATTCATTTCTGTTTTAATTAAAATTCCTGTTTCTTTACTTATTTATGCATACTTAAGTTATAATCGGAAAGTTTCCTTATTTAATGTATTTTTTTAACAGTGATAATGAATTTGTCCGCTAGGACAAAGTAAATGTTTTGTGGAACACATACCTCTAGCCCCTCCCCAACTGATGTTTTCTGTAATCTGATGTGATTTCTGTGGGATCCTCCTGCTTTTCTCTGATTTGCCACCTCAAGAGATGTTCTCCTGTCCTTTTTCCGTACAGAAGCTTCATTCCTAGTTGTTCTGCAACTTACTGTGCAAATACCCAGGCCCCCTAACCAAAGATTCACATTCAGTAGGTCTGAGGCCAGGACCCAGGACTCTGCATTTTTGATAAGCAGGTCAGTTGACAGTTATGCAAGTGATTTGAGACAGACCTTCTGGTCTGTCTCCAGGTTTGGAAGAAAATTATGCTGCTCAGCCCACTTTACAAAAAATTACTTATTAGCCCTGCTGAGTAATTAAATAGGCTTTACTGAAATGCCTGTTATTTCACCTCCTGCTTATCTGCCTTTGCCCACCAGCCTATGGGCAATGCCGGTCCCACCTCTCTGTCATTTACACTGTGAACCCCACTGAGCAGCCCCTCCTCGGTGTTGCATGTAGGATCCGTCTTATCTGTGTTCCATCACTTGCTGGCTAGGCTGTGCCATTTGAAGTAGAGCTGTAGTATCTTCTGAAATCATGGCTTTTTGTGGTGTTGCTCATCGATCTTATATTCACTATTAAAGTGGGCATATCTGTCTTCAGAGTGCTCTGATTTTACTAGCGTCACTAATATAGGCACTTGTTTCTACCATCCTCATAATGCTCATCTCTTTGGTGCACAGTATAGGAAGGAATGTGGCAGTCTAACACGCAGAGGTGGTGAGATGGATTATGAGCCTTTGGCATACACCCTCATGCAGACTGGGCGATAAAGTGTCGTGGAGAGTTTATATTTGGACAATGAAGAGAGAGTCAGGAAACGGCTTTGTGCTTATGTTATAGGAGAGTTTCTAATCATGGAAACTGTCTGAAGGTTAAATAGACTGGAATTAAAATCATGAAGGACCTTTAGGACTGGAAGAGACCCTGGCTGTAATTCAGCCAGAGCTTCCCCACCAGTGGCCAGAGCACACTGGTGGACTGCAAGTGGGTCACCGATGAGCCACGACAGTGATCCCGCCATCCCTTGGGGCCGTGGAGCAGGGCTGGGGTTGGCTGGCGTTCTGGGGCCCAGCTGCTGTAAATCAACTTAGCAGGTTATCCCATGTGCTGTATAAATATTACTGTTTTCTGTATGTGTCATTAGATGTACAAGTTTGTGAAATAATTATCCAAACCACTGGGTATTAAAATTCTGTGAACCACCAAAAAGAAAACAAACTCATCTGGAAGTTAACAGTTTTGAATATAGGAGATTTTGAGAAAGCTTAGGAGTTCGGAGTTCAGTTGGAAAACTGCTGGTCTGAACCTGTCCTCCTGGTGTGGAGACCAGATACTGAGCCTTATGGAGATAAGTGGATTTTCAGTGACCAAGACCTGGATCACTGCTTTTGGCTCCTGGTTCAGTGCTATTTATCAAGTTTTGGGTGCACTGAAGCCAGCTGACAAAAGTGAGAAGAATTAGTAGATTGTAACTGCCTTGAAGAGCAGAGACCATCTTATTTGACCGTCTTAAGTGCTTTCCATGTTCTCTGAAAATAGGTGCATAGTAGATGTTGGCCAAATGAATGAATGTGATGGAATTTATTTTTTTCTCTACTGGGAAGTTGGGCCAGATGTCTTTCAACTCTCCTGTAATAAAGATTCAACGAAGTTCTTACTTCTTTCGAGTGTCTGGTGGTGGATAGAGGGCAGGTTTTTTCCTCCCTCTGTTGTAACTGAGCTTAGCGAAAGCTCTTACAGTACATGTCACACTTAAACTTCCAGGAGCCTTGGGAAGTACAGAAGGATTTGAAAGTGGAATTCAGGTAGACATTGAAAACTGCTCCTTGAATTTATAAAGAGAAATTTGCTTATTTTTCAGAATGTATTTTTCTTGTTTTAGAGTATATTTTCCCCTCATAGTGTACATGTGAGAAATAAGGTAAGTTGAGTATCCCAGTAATGGGATCCTGCCTTAAACATAGATCATATTCCATTTCTGGGCTCATAGAAACTTGTATAAGGATCCAGGAAAGAAAAAAAAAAAGATAGAAACACTTGGAGGCTGAATGGTGAATGAGGTGTTTACCTGTAAGGGAACATGCTCACGTCCGCTCTGTAGCAACAAGGGACGAGAGCTGTGTGTGACCTGTTGTTTAGCTCAGACACTGATGTTTAATTATTTTTAAGTCTAGCAATTAAAGGTTGAGCCTGAGATTCCTGAATGTAGCATATCTTATCATCCTGAGGCTTGAAAAATGGCTAAGATGTGGATGGTGCCCCTTGGCTTCTGGCAGAAGCAAACACATATTCTTTGAAGGAACACTTTCCTCTAAATATAAATAAAACATTAAAAATAAACAACTAATTTAGGTACCATCCATGCCCCTCCCTAAGAAATTAGACATTGGAATTACCTGTATTATACATTCTATAAAAAAGTCACATATGAAATTGTTTAAAGAAACAAGACTCATAAAAAATGAATAATGAAATATAAAAAGTGACCAGCAGATCTGAAAAAGAAACAGCTTTTAATAATGAAACTGTTAAAATAAGAAAAATAACAAACAAACAAAACCCATCAATGGGAGGTCTTAGATGAAAAGATATTTGATGATTGGCAAATGGAAGAAACTACCAAGAAGGCAACAGAGACGGACAGGAAGATGAAGATGATCAGACAGAGAGAGAGAGTGAGAAACTGTGATATGAATCCAGTCATAGCCTTATAGGAACATGGTAGAGAAAAACAGAAGAGGTGATATTTTAATAATTTTCCTGGAGCTATGAAAGATAATAGTCCTCAGAAACAGATAGAAGTATTATGAACCATAAAGATAAATAAAAAGAAATCTGCACTTTTGTATTTTGAAGTAAAATTGCAGAGCATCAGAGAGAAAAAGGAAGATCTAAAAATGAGCTAGAGAGGTAGAACAGATCACAGGATGGGAATGATAGCCAGGCTGACAGCATGTGTCTCAGTAGCAACGGTCAAAGCCTGAAGACAGAAGCAGTTAATATTTTCAATGTTCTGAGAAAAAAATTAAAATTTCAAAGGCTGAGAATGAAATAAAGACATTTTAAAATTAACAAAAAATTGAGAAAATTTGTACTCAGTGAACCTATATTAAAGGAACCTGCAGGATTAAGAAAAGTGAAAATTAACAAGCTAAGCATTTAAATTGAATTTAAAAAGGAATGATGTGGATCTGAAAAAAATGGAAGGAAGATTTTATAAGAGCTGAGCAAAAATTAGTGAAATCTGAAACAATACAAAAGACATCACAAATAAAATACAGTTTCAGCAGAGATTAAATAATAATACTATGAATTACTATATGTCATATATTTAAAGGAAATGGGTAAATTCTAAGAAAAATGTAACATCAAAATTAAGGCAAGAAAAATAATATTGAGTAGTCCTATAGGTTAACAGACAGAACAGGATATTATTTATTATTGCTAGTATCTTATTAAATAAGTCTAACAAAAGGTCTATAAGAATTTTAGGTAGAAAAACTATAAAGCTTATTGGAAGGTTTTAAAGAAAACCTAACAAATGGACAAGAAAACCACATGTATCAATAAGAAAACTCAGTCTAATGAGAAAGTCAGTTATCCTCAGGTTGATTGATGGAGAGTCGTGCTGTTCCAAATCAGATTTTCTACAAAGATTTTTGAGAAGCTCAACTAGCTAATTACAAAATTTATTAGAAGAACAAAAGCTCAAGAATATACAGTGTAGCTCGATAAGACATTGTGATATTGGGGATAGACAAATGATCAATGGAATAAAATAAAGAACCCAGAAACAGACTCTATAAATGACAGAGACATACTGAAGATCTGAATGGAAAGAGGGAATAATTCAGCTAATAATTCTGAGATAAGTGTGCATCCCTGTGGGAAACAGTTCTTTTTCTATGCAAACATATAACTTCATTCCAGACTAACTAGACATTTAATGTAAAGGCAAAATAAAACTTTTAGGAAAAGAAAACATATTACTTTGGAGCAGGGAAGGTTTTCTTAAAATTCAAAAAGTCTATCCATAAGAGACTGTTAAAGTCACCTGCATTAAAATTGAGGACAACGCCATCAACACATGAATGTCTAGAGATGTGGTACACGCACACACACACACACACACACAGCCCAGAAACAAAACAAAAGATGCTCAACATCATTCGTATTCAACAGAATGTAAACTAGGAAAACAAGATACCACTATATCCCTATTAGATCAGCAACAGTTAAGAAGCCTGGTAATACCATAGTTGGTTGCACTTTATAAATAGCTGGTGGGAGGAAAAAGTAGTACCACCAATTTGGAAGAGAATGTGGCACCTTCTTACAAAAGAGGTTTCTGTGCCCTATAGCCAAGCAATTCTACATTTAGAAAAGTCTATATCCAGAAAATCTTTTGCACACCCTTGCCAGGAGACATTTGTGAGAATGCTCAGAACAGCTGCGCTCGTGACTGTAAACACAAGAAAGTGACGCAGATATCTTTACATAGGAGAATGAATAAATGTTGTCTATCAACACATCAGAATATAATATAGCAGAGAAAATGAACAGCTAAGTCTCAGAAATTTAATATCGTGTGACAGTAAGCAGACTGCAGAAGACTAGGCAGAATGATAACCATTTTTATAAAACTCAAAATAAGCAAAACTAAATGATACAATATTTAGAGATACGTATTTGAAATAATATTATTTTTTAAAAAGAGGTAAATGATGAGACATTTTGTGGTAGTGACCAGGACTGGAACAGGGGAGGAGCATGTGTGTTGTCAACGCAGCGGTATTTTGAGTTGGATATTGTTATTATTATGCTTTCTAACTTACATACATGGCACGTGTGTTCTTTCATATGTATCGAAGTTCTTATAACAACAGTATAAAGAGCCAGACTGCCTCGGTTCCAGTTATGGCCCCTATGTTCACTAAAGGTTCAACAATGGACCAGTTACCTAACCTCTTCAAAGCTCAGTTTCCTTATCTGAAAATTGGGGTGCTAGTACCTACATCATTCAATTGTTGTGGTTATTAAATGGGACCCCACAAGATTTAAGTTAGTGCCTAATCCAGGGTAAGCATGCAGTATATTTAGTGTATATTTCATTATCTTTTTCTTAAAACCTGATGTGTGATGCTAAGTAGTTCACCTAAAATTTAAGTGGATGGTTCTCCCACAGAGTGTGCATTTCTGTTCTGATCATATGTTAGAAATGAGATATTCACCCTATGCATTTAAATATGCAGAAATAATACATATTGGTTTATTCAGAAGGGTTAATGAGTTCAGTAGAGATTCTCTGCCTCTTGACAGACCAAAGAAGAGGTCTTCTGGAGGTAGGAGCAACTTTTATGCCCTTTAAGTCTTTTAAATTCTGGAATGCTAGTGAAATTGCTCCTTCATTTCTTGCATGCAGTTAGGGAACATTGGAGAAAGGCACTTTTCCCAAAGTGGGTCGCAGGTTGACACACCACAGGGTCAAGACATCCCCAAACAGACATCCCATTGTGCTCTTAACTCAGAAGTAATCACATTTAACTTCAGGGGTTGTGAATAGGGCCCAGTAACTGCAGAAGACATTTTAGAAAGTGCAATACCAAAGGATAATTTAAGGTGACATGTATATTCTTCAGTGAGCGAGGTTTTGCCAGGGTTGTTGAAACAGCTGTATTAGAATTAGAAAGAGAACATTTAAAATTTGGCTGGTCTGAAAATGTTTTGACTGCACACACTGGGAAACTGGGGAGCAGGGGAGCAAAACTGGATTCGATTAGAGTGGCATTATTAGTGTGAGGGTAGGAGCCACTATAAAGTGAGGGATTCTTAAGCCTGTTACTCAGAGCTTAGGAAAGTATAAAAAATGTTTATGGTGTGGTCACAGGACATACCACCATGAACAGTGTTACAGTAGCTGTGACCACTTGGTGGATGAATAAGGAATGTGAAAATGTGTCAAATTCCCAGTAATGTCTCAGAGTTTGGGTTATATCCACATATATTTTCGTTTTCCTATTCAGTGTAACCGTGAGGCAAAGAAAAGGCCAGATATTTCACAGGACAGTCTGTGCGTTACAAGGGTGAATGTACACAGATGTAAAGTGATTTTTTTTCTTTTAAAGGTGAAGTAGCGAGTCAGTGAGTCCAGATTTCCTTTATTTTATGGCAACTCCCTGACGAGAAATGTTTGAGCTAAGTCCGCACTTCAGTGCTTTACAGAGGCTGACAGGGATGGTGCGTGCAGTGCACACAGTGTCATTATCCTGATGTCTTTCAGGAGAGATGCTTTCTTCGTTCAAGCAGACAAGTAGGTGAGGTACTCATTATTCTGGAAAGCTCCAGATTCCTAAAACCTTTCTAAAGATTTTCCTGTAGCAGGTCAAGTCCAAGACGGATGGGTTTTTAAAAGATCGATTCATCATATTGTGTAGTTATTCACCTGGGAATTAGAATTAGAAAAAAAAAAAACAAAGTTTAACACAACATTGTAAATCAACTATACTTCAGTTAAAAAAAAAAGAAAAAAAAGGTAAGTTTATAATATTTGAGAATAAGACCTGAGGATAAAAACCACTGTCACTTCTGATTTTCAGTTTCATAGCCCTGAAGTTCGCTAGTGATTATTTGAAAGTATTTTATTGTTAATTTTACTGTTAATGCTAAATAGATGTTTATGGTGAAATAATCAACTGAGATCATTTTTTACATTTAAAGCCATGTCATAATAAACAGTGGTGTACTCCAGGTGACTCATCTATTGTAAAAATAGCAGATCATCAAAAGACAATCCTTTTAGTTTTTTTTTGAGTGAGTTTTAGATTATGTGTTCCAGGTAATTCTGGATTATAGTTTAAGCTTCAACCTAGGTGCAACTTAATCTGGGATACGGTCTGTTCTTTTCAATTTTGGCTCTAACATACATGTACATCAATAGGAGAGGAAGCGCTGGTAACAATAACGGCAACAAGGATAATGACAAAATTGCTGATCTTTGTTGGGCTTAAACTAGGCAAATAATGTGCTTGGTGCTTGTCTGCCGTTTTCTCATTTTCTCGTTGAATCGTTACGGAATCCTTGTAAGGCAGGTACTGTTCTAGCTCCATATTGCAGATGAGGACACTGAGGTGCCTAGGATGTAGGGAATTTAGCTGGAGTCTCACAGCTGGTAAGTGTTAGAGTGGAGGTTTGTACAGAGGCAGCCTGATGCTAAAGCTGATGTTTAAAAATAGTATGCAGTCCGGCCTCCACACTGAGTATCTTTACTTTAAAAATGTATTGGAGGCTTGATATCTTACTGTTTTCAACGTCTGTACAGTAGGACCGCAGGGCAGGAGGGCCTTAAATGAAACCGTTCTTTAAAGGAAGGCGAAATTCTTATCTTGAATTTCAGTGCTCAAGTGAGGTGCTAGAATAAACATAGCCCTTGCACAGGACACAGCCGATTTCATTTCTCCCAGAATTGGAGTCATTACTCATGCGAAGTCTTGCCCTACTGGTTATAAAGCCTGCAAACCCTGACTTTAAAAATCTCAATTAAATGTGTGCATCTCTACACAGTCGTTCTAAGACATGATTGGTATTTTCTGTAGATGTAATAGATGGTGTTTGCTTACTTAAAACTTTGTCTTTAATTTGCCAGATTTTACAGCTGCACCCTGTCAGCCAAGGGTTGCATTTGAAATCAATTTACAAGCCCAGATTCCCTTTCTCAAGACCTTTCATTTCTATGCCAATTAGCTAACATCGTACTGTGGGGATGTCCTGAGGTATACCCCCTGAAGCAAGGCAGCCGCCTGCCTTTCAGAGGTCTGATCTGCTGACTTCCCTTATTTTATAAAATGACTCCAAGGTACCTGCGTGGGCCAGGGCTGGTTTACAGTTGGTTGACCCGTTGATTTATGCTGTCCCTAATAGGTCACAGGTCGTATTTTGTTCCTGGTGAGTATCAGGTCAGAGGAGAGCACAGGAAGCTGTAAAGTTCATCAGGACGAGTAGGTTAGACTGAGTTCTCGTTCATTCTCATGTTAATGAGTTTTCTGGCAGTAACTAGAGGTTACAAAGAAGAAGCCACTGTGAAAATCCAGCCTGCCTACTGCTGCCAGAATCACCTTTTTGAAATTGTTTTTCCCGTGTTGTTTATCTGCCCAATATGAACATACAGTCTTAGTTTTCACTTGTTTTTCACTCAAAAAGGCAACGTAATACACAAAGTTCTTTGTCTTGGGATTTTTCATTGAATATGTTTCTATATCAGTACATAACTTCCCATTCTTTTGTATTGCTACCTAATATTCTATTGTAAGATATATTGTAATTTATATAAGTGGTTCTGTGTTGTTGGACATCTGGGTGTTTCCAGACTTTTGCAGTCATAAGCATTGCTTCATTAATTATTATTGTATGCATGTCATTTTGCGTGTATTTGAGTTTTTCTGTAGGATAAATGCTCACACTAGAAAGGCAGGGTCACAGGGTGTATGTGTATGTACTGTGGGTAGATATTGCCAAGTTATCTTCCAAAGTGTCATGGTTTTTAGAACCCTCCTCTCCCATCCTCTTCAGTCAGAATGTCAAGCTTCGGCTAAACTAATTAGGAGTCCTAGTTAGTGGCCCTGAAAAATATGATACAGCTTTTCACCTGCTTTCTGACTTTCTCAAAATACTATTCCCTTCTGTTCCTTCCACCCCACACCTTCACAGACGCCCTGGAACACACAGGGAACTCTTCTGTCTCAAGGGCTCACTGCTTCACAGTTCATGTCGCTTTTCTTCTCTGAATGTTCAGGGCATGTACACGCCGTACTCATTTTGAAACTCCGTCTCATACTACCGCAAATTAATTGTTCCTTTTGCAATGGCTGGCCTACCCAGCGGGCTTAGCAGCCAGATGGAGGGCGCTTAGCTTTCTTTTTCACATTTTGTATCTTCCTCGTGCCCAGGACAGTGCTTTGCATATTTTGGGATTCTTCCCTGATCTTCTGAGGAAAACAGATTTATTGTTTTGGTAAAAAAATAACACATAATGAGAAAAAAAAATGATACAGAAAAGTGCCAGGTGTAGAAAAACTCCCTGAACGGTCACCATGTGGAGATAACTGCTCCTGACCTCGTGCCCCACGTCCACCTCTCTCTTTGCGAATGAGTGTGCAGAGCTGCCGCTGGAGGAGCACAGGGCTGCACGTGGCCTCATGCTGCTCTGGTGGTTGAGGGCCTCGCTTTTGTTCAACAGAAGGCTGAGCTCCTTCCCCGCGTCACCGGTGTGGTTCTGCGTGGCTTTTAATGCCTGTGTAGTAGTAGTTTCTGTGTGCACTCCATAGCTCATTTACCCAGCGCTGAGCTGACTGACATTTGTGGTTTACAGTTTTCTCTCTGAGTCAGTGCATCTGTTGGTACTAGTGTGATGATCTCTTCAGGTAAGGAGAAGTCTTGGAAATAAAAGAACTGGGTATATCTCATGGGAGCTAAATAATTACTCACAAAAGAAAAAGTTTAAAGCAGTGTTGAGTACCTTTTCCCTAGGCAGCTGTCAAATGCTAATAGTTAGCTGTGGCCTTCAGTACAGCATCCAGTCATCAAAAAGTATCATGGCATATTATACATAAATGAAAGGAAACAAAATCTCAAAGAGGTACTCCAGGAGAAATGACCTTTGCATGTATTCATGAGTGTACAAATGCATCATTGCTTTCTGCCTTTTATCCTGCTGGGCAGTGACTACCTGTCTTTCTCCTTCCCTAAACTGTTTTGAAACACTTGTCTAATTTAGAATATTATAAAAGTATTTTCTCTCCTGCCAAGGTACAGAGGAGAGCAGTGTTTTCTGTTTCTTGGAGAATAGTTAGCTTAGGAAAGTACATAGTCTAACAAAAGAGGCTGCAGCTGTAGGCTATTTTGAAGCCTACTTGAAAACACTTCGGTGTGTTTATTTCTTTACTACTCTTTATTTCAGAAAAGATTTGAGATAGTTTACAAAGATGGCAAACAGTGGGCTGGATAAAATTTATTTGATAAATGGGAAAAAGGGAGGTAAAGGGAAAAGAAGGGAAAGAAAATACATAGAAAGCCCAGAGTGAGGTTAGTTCACAAAATAGACAAGAAAGATGAAACTACCATGTTGGGAGTTCTGAAAGAGTGGCACATGGGCAGTTTTGTCCGGTGCAGCCACAGTATAAGTTCTGTGTACTTGTTTGAGGCAGGCCTCAGATTTGGCCCTGAGCCAGTGTGTGGGGTTGTGGCCTCATCGTCCTCATGATTAGAACACACACCTGCTCAGAGGAAGTCCGAATATTCCTGACACTGATGCCAAAGGGAGAACACCTAGAGAGGAGATTTTTAAGCAGTGTAAATTCATGCTCCCAGGGCAGCACAACTGGAAAGGCCCCAAGGGGCTGTGCTGTTTGACCCCCTGAGGATCCTGCAAGGCCTGGTGGCTGTGCAGTGCTTTTGAGGGGGCTCTGGTGGGCGCAGAGTCTGCACAGGACTCTGAGCTTGAGTCAGTTCCTTCCCCTCTCCATCTGCTGTTTCCTTGTGTACCAACTAGGAATAAGGACTGGTTTCTGCCTCATGAGACTGTCGTGAGGCTTAAGTAAGACAATGCAAGGGAGGGAAATGCAAATCAAAACCGCGAGATCCCACGTGGTGCCCGCTAGGATGGCTGTAACCTAAAAGGCAGACAATGACAAAGTTAGTGAGGATGTGAAGAAGTTGGAACCCTCATACACTACCGGTGGGAACATGAAATGGGCAGCTCCTTTGGGAAAAACTGGCAGTTCCTTAGAAGGTTACCATATGATCCAGAAATCCACTCCTAGGTACATACCGAAAGCACCAAAACTCATACAGAGATGTTCACTGCAGCATTGTTCACAAGAACCCAACGTGGAAACAACCCAAATGTCACCGACTAGCGAATGGAAGAAAAGACAATATATTGCGTGATTCTGTTTATGTGAAACGTCCAGAAGAGGCAAACCATTAGCGACGATGTAGACTGGTGGTGGTCTAGAGCTGGCGGCTGTAGGGAAGTAGAGGATAACTGCTAATGGACATGGAGTTTCATTTTGGGGTGATGAGCTCTTTCTAAAGCTGGTAGTGATGATGGTTACTCTGTGGCATGTACACTTTAAGTAGGTGAATTGTGTGGTAGGTGAGTTATCTCTAAACAAAGCTGCCCCTGTATAAAGAGGTAACGCACAGCAGAGTTCTTCGTGGAGTGCAGTGAGCGGTGCATTAAGTAAACACCCAGTAAGTGTCGGCTGCTCTTTTGAAACTGCTGGCAGAAGTGAGGCCCAGAAAGGCGAAGTACCTCATCCAGATCACGTGGCTCCCTTGGCCCAAACCACAGCCGGGTTCTCCTGAAACTGAATCAGCGTGCTTCCTCCTGTGGGAGGGCGGCCGCGAGGGCCCGGGGCTCTCGCCGGCCCTTGTCCCGTGGTCTTGGATTGGCTTGACTTCAGTTCACCTTCTTTTGGTCCTGCACCTTCCCACCGTCAAAAGGTTTTCGAGTTTCCTGATTGTGGATACAGTATCAACCTTGAACAAGTCAGCAGAGTTTTCAGTTACCTGTGGTGAGCTG
This sequence comes from Vicugna pacos, assembly GCF_048564905.1. NCBI lineage: Eukaryota > Metazoa > Chordata > Mammalia > Artiodactyla > Camelidae > Vicugna > Vicugna pacos. The sequence continues at coordinate 41,749,217 of NC_132991.1, read as the reverse complement.
CTTGAAGAGCTGATGCGCGGCCCTGGCCGCCTGTGACGTCTGAGACTGATGAGCCCGTCTGAGGGTTGCCGGGCGCTTGGCTGCGTTTCTTTGTCTCCAGGCAGCCCGTCTTCAGCCGTTGTACTTTCCACACTTCTCCCTTGGAATAGGCTGGGCAGCCAGAAGTCATAGAGACCCCTAGCTCTTGAGTTTTCTCAGCAGCAAATCCGGCGTCACTTTTGAAGTTGTAGTGTTGGTGTGAAGTGAAATTTGGGTTTCCTACGACAATTTTTTTTTAATGTTTATGTTGTGGCGTTTTTTTAAAAAAATCTTCGTTTGACCCCTGCGTCTGGGCATTGCCAGATCATTGTGACGTGAAGAAATCCCGATGCTCAGGATCAGCCTGGTGTTTTCAGTCCAGTGCAGTTGCCCGGGTTTTAGATAATTTGAATCGCGTTGGTTTGCTGTCGATTAGTGTCAAGGAACCCATACATTAACAACAACCTGAACAGTGTGTGTGTTTCACTTTGTATAAAGCTTAGTGCCTTAAAGGGTATAGCTGAAGGTTTGACAAATATTACACTAAAATGACAGCTTTCTGAAAATTAAATTTCAGGAATAGCTGATTTCAGGAAAATCAGATTTCCAGAATATCTCTCTCTTTATAAATAGTTGGGGAATAAAGCAATAGGACCCTTCTTTGGAGCATAAGAGTAACCTCCAAGTAATAAACATTAATAAAAAGTTAACAAAGGGGTTAACTCTTCACAGTAACAGCCCCTCTCGTGTTTGGACTGGTAATTTCACTCTGTAAATAGGAAGGCACACTCTGGTATGTTGGGTCACCATTGATTATCTAGTATCTGTTGGTTAACTATTGCTGTGTAATGAATTACCCCCAAACTTAGTGGGGGTAACTTAACTCAGCAGCAGCCATCTTATTATTGTCTCTCATGGTTCTGGGGCGTGATGGGCCCAGTGAGGTGGCGCTTGCTTGGGCCATCTCATGTGGCTGCAGCCATGAGTGACTAATGGCTTCGTGAGGCTGGTCCACTCACACAGCTGGAGACCACTGAAGACGGCTGTCGTCCGGGACCTCAGCTGGGAAGGTCAGCTAGGCACCTCCACATGGCCTCTCCACGTGGTCTCTCCTCGTAATGCCTGGGTTCCAAGAGCTTCCAAGGCAGAAGCTCCATGGCAGCAGAGTGACAAAAGGTATGGTATCAAAATCACCTTGTGCTGGGTGGGGATTTCTGGTCTTCCTGTGAGGGGACAGGAAAGATGTTAGCACAAAGTGATGGTGCAGACCTCAAATGAGAAAATGGACAATTACAGTTGTCCTTTCTCATGCCCTCCCTCCCTTCCAACAAGTATTTAATTTGATTATTAGAATATGTACCCTTGATAAGAAAAGGGCAGATATTTATTGGGTGTTTACAGTATGCTAGCTCTGTTCTAGGTTGGGCTATTTGACTAAACATGAGGAAACCTAGTGATTACTTAGGTTTGTTCTTCACAGTTGTTTCATTTACCTTGTATGAATTCTGAGAAAGGGTTAGTGTTAGCTTACTCTGAGGTCTCCGGTATATCACTTAGCTTGGATGGGTCTCCATTTTCCAGACTCTTTGTAATACCCATTTGCACAGCTCTTGTGAGTTGGAGATGTGTTTGTAAAACGAAAAGCACACAGGAAGCACTTAATAAATGCTGGATTTCATCACCTTTACTGACTGTGATTCCATCAAAATGTTCCAAAGCAGAGTCATATGACCTTCTGGTATAAATGTAAGCATTTGATGAATGTATGCCTTCATTCCTTCCCCTTCGCTCAGTTGAAAACCTGGAACATGCCAATGAGAGAGCCAGGCTCTGGGATTCAGGGATGAGCAAGCCGGTCAGAGTCTCTGTTCTGTGGTTCCTGCATAGGGAAGATTCCTCTGTGAAAAAGATCTGGAGACACATATGACTTAGTGAAGAAGTGAAGTGGACACGTGGGCAAGTATAGCCAACTGTGTGCTTTTTGGACAGGGTACTTAGATTTCAGATAGATGTGGTCTGGAAGGGGTTTTGAGTGGCTAAAAAGCAGTCAGCAGGGATGTAATAGATCTCTGGCATTTTCCAAGACATCATCTCTGAGTGCACTGCATCGCCTGAATAGTTTCAGAGTGCTGGAGAAATGGGCCGCTTGGTGGTACTTGTCAGCGTTAATTAACCCAGGCTGCTATTAGGAAACCAGGTTTAGGAGGACAAGGACACAGAGTAGCATGTGTTCAGAAAGGGTCCTAGAATAATAAATTAACAGCTTATTCTTTCTCCCTTGTGGTATTTTGGGCACAGTTACATCCTTTGCAAGATTTTTTTCCATGCTCACTGATTCAACATAGATATAAATGAGTATAATTCAGAATATAAATATAGAAAAGGTCTCATCAGGGAGTTTATCTTTAACTCAGACATGGTATCATTAATACTTTAGATCTCATTATAACGTTATAACCTGAGTGCCACATCTTCCTTCCTGCATGGAGACCTTGGAGAAAAATTGTGGTCAGCTGCCTTCTTCATCCACTCATTTATTATCAGCATTCGTAATGATGATCCCAAATACCCAAAAATAGTCATATCAGGCTGAATATTTCAAAGAAAATAGACAAGTCTACAGGAGGTTCTAAAACTCCGCATATTTGGATGTAAGTTACAGTGATCCAGTCTCTGAAATTTCTGAGTCTGAGACCACCCAGTTTTGTTGTTTTTGTTTTTGTTTTTTGGAGTAGAATTCAATGCATACCAGCCTTTTTGGAACATGTACTAAATTGGGTGCACTGGACTAAAATGCTTTACTCACATTATCTCATTTGTCCTCATAATAACCCGATGAGGTAGGTGTTACACTCAGTTTTGCAGGTGAAGAGACGGACACTTAGGACACATGTTGACGTCCAGGGAGCGGTCAGCTTGGAACCTCCAAGCTGTCTGATGCAAAAAGCCCTTTTGTTGGCAACTGCTGTGTTGCACTGTCATCTAGTGGAAGAATTAATTAGAATTAATTTCTTTCTTGTTCTTTTCTTTGTTTCCAAAATTTTCTGTAATAAATATGAATCAATTTTATATTCCAAAAATCTCAACCAATATAATTCAAACACGTGTTATAATGCAGTTAGATTAAATATTTTTGTGTGATGTGAAAAATCTAAAACTACATGAATCTGAACACTATAACCTTATATTTAGCAATTAAATAGATATTACAATTAATGCTTAAAATGAAATGGAATAGTCATACCAGTATTAAGGTTTCTGCTTCAGTAATTTTTTCGAGAAAATAACACCTATTGATTTAAGATCTTCACTCCCAGATTCTAAATTGATTTTCTTATTTCATTGTCAGCGTGATTAGGGGATTGTCTTCTGACAAGGACAGGAAAGGTATACCCTTCCTCTTTGTAGAAATTTATGTACATGGGAAGGTTAGAGCTAAGTCTTGAGGGGGGTTGGTGATTAAAGGAAGAGAGTTACCTGAGTGGTTTGAAGACTCAGTAAAGGTTTCTGAGGACAGTGGGGATTTGAGCATTTTGCCCCCTCTTCTTCCTCTTCCTCCACCACATAATTTGATATCAGGGGCAGCTGTCAGTACTGGGGAGACAAATTAATTTAGATAATGACATCAGCTAATTGTAGTCTGCTGCTTTCTCCCCCACACCTACTCGCAAAAGATCCTTCCTTTTTGGGCATTGAGCTGGCTAGTCCCAGTGATGCCTTGGAGGTTTTGCCTCATTTGGTCTTGGGTAGGAGGACCTGGGAATCTGCATTTTAACACACGATCTGAGTAAGTTGTATGATCAGGTATATTTGAGAACTCCTGGGCCAGAGGAAAGCCCGCACGAAGAGCAGCGGTAGGAAAGGAGATTTTAAAGTAGGATTGGGTCCAGAATGTGAAGAGCCTTGAATCATAAGCCATGGGCTTGGGCTGTGGTGCCATAAGCTGTGGGGAGCCGGTGGGGGGCACCCTGTAAGCAGGGAAGCAACTGCAGAAGGCAGGTTGGAAAGGGGTGGAGAGTAGGCAGCCACCTGAAGGAGGAGCCGTGGGTGGGCAGAAGCTCTAACAGACCCTAGGCATGAGGGACTGAGGGTTTGAATCAGGACGGTGGCAGAAGGGACTTGAGGAAGCGCTGTGGGAGTGGCAGAAAGTCGCTGAAAGAGCCTGGCAGATGATGGGTTTGGAAGGCAAAAGCACAGAAGGGAGGGGAGAGAAAGAGGTTGAGGCTGCATGGATAACCGGATGGTCGTTTAATGGGGAAGAGATGCCCGGTTTGTCAGCATCTACTTGAGCTTGAAGTTCCACTGGGACTTCCACATGAAGGTGTGCTGTAGGGCAACAGAAATACGCAGCTCAGGAGAGACGGCGACTGAAGGAGCTGTGCTTAGCACTTCTCCCCGTGGAGATGATGGGGGAGCCATGTGATGAGGTGAGATTGCCAAGGAGGACATTACAGAGACGACGGAGAAGTCCCGGGGGAGCACTTATGGAACGGGCGAAGGATGCAAAGGGCTGTCGCAGGAACCGAGAAGGTCAAAGTGGTCAGCAGCTTTGCATTTGGCAGAGAGGGTTGGGAAGATGAGGTCTTACCGAAGGACACTGGATTGAGCTCAGAGTTAGTGGTAAGGGGGGAAGCTGGGCATTCAGATTTAATGAGTGAAGAGAAAGGTAAGGAAGTACAAGTGGGTCATTTTTCAAAGTTTGATTTTAAAGGGCAGGAAGAGGCCTTTGAGGCTTGGCATGTGAGAAGGGCTTTGAGGCCAGTGGAGACTCAGACATTCAGGAGATTCCTGTGGAGGAGGCTCGGGGTGCCTCACAGAGGGTTCTGGAGGGCGGTGTCTCAGAGACACTGAGCTTTCCTGTGGCAGCTGCAGGACTGTGCTCGGGCTGCGGAGGTGAGGCTCAGCCTTCGTCTCTAAGTGTCCTGAGAGAAGAGTGAAAGTTGACAGTACAGATCTGAGCCTGGGGGACTCAGAGTGGAGGCCCCCCAGACAAAGGGAGGACCTGGGCGGGAGCAGCGGTGGGACATTGGATCAGCACGTGATGAAATGCTCCATGGATGCTTGGCCGGGAGGGCAAGGGGCGAGGTGGCCGTGGACCTCATTGAGGACACAGTGTTTGAGTTGTCCCCTGCAAGATGTGTGGTCGTGTTCCTTCACCAGAAGATGAGGACGCTTATCTCAGGTCGGGAACCAGCCTGGGCAAAGACTTGGGAATGTACTGGAGGTGCAGTTGCTGATATGACGGGAGTTGAGGGAAGATACTCAGGCGGCTGGGGGGACGGGCAAGAGCCAGACCCCAAAATGCCTCATATGTCTTGATGAGGAGTTGGATTTTTAAGTTTTGTTTTGTTTGTGTTTTTCCTGACAGTCGTGGGGAACAGTGAGGAGAATTTAAGCAGAGATGTGCAATGATCTAGCCTCATCTTGGGAAGACCGCCCTAGCCTCAGTGTGGACAGTGGTTTAGGGGCAGGACTGGCAGCAGCAGCCTGGCTGGAAGGCTGGTGTTTGGTCCAGGTGAGGATCAGGGGGTGGGAGGCTTCAGGGATCAGGCATAAGAGAGACGTAGGAAGCAGAGGGGACAGGACTGAGACTTTGAAAGGTTTCACCGTGATGGGAGGTTGAGAGGAGAACGAGGAAGGGGCGGATTTCAGGAGGAGCTGAGGCTGAGCTCCTTTCTGACATGGAGACCTATTTAGAAGGTAGGAAGAAACATTTACTAGCAGAGATGCTGAGCGTTTAGAACATGTTGAGCCTCGTGGGATGCCTCCTCTCAAATGGAGAGTACAGAGCATGGTCGGCCAGCGTGCATACCTGCAGAGCACGGGAGGATGTGGCCTGGAGAGAGGGGTAACAGCTGAGACCAGCCTGTGCAGAAGGTTTCCTGGGAGTGTGGAGCCCACACACACACACACAGAGACACCTATACACACACAGATACATAGACATACACAAGAGACACACAGACATATACACAAGAGACATACACATATGCACATAGACATACATAGGTACACACACATATACACCCACACACAGAGCCTCTCGACTCTAGAACTAATGATCCCTTTTCTGAATGTTCTGGGTGTCTTCTACATATACTTCTACAGTCTTAGCTATCTGCAGGTGAGCACTGCACTCTTACTGGCATTAGGCAGAGAAGGAGATAAATTACGGCATCCAAATATACTTAGTTTTACTACCGATTAGCAAACGTGACGAGAGATTGAGATCCTTAGAAGAGCAGATCCCGCAGGAAGACTTGGATTATGTGTAAAACTCGTCTGTGTGTCCACACATGCTCTCTCCAGCCCTTACTGAGGACTCTGAAGCTCTGATTTTTTTTTTAAATTAACCCCAGGAGAATATACAACCATGTTATTTCTTGGTTTCTTTTCTTTCTTTTTTCTTAATCAGTGGTTGGACAGATGCTGTCTTTGGCAAATACATGGATTAGAATATGTAATTTTTCAGAATCTTTAACGGGAAAATCTCTGTCACTTGCTTTGCTGCTCAGCCCATGTCTTTTTAGTACTAAATGAACTAACAAAAATAGAATTTATGGCCCTTCCCAGCAGTGAATTGAAGCACAGTTGAGACATTGCCCCTGAAATAAAACTCCTGTCTGGAGCATTTTTACATTGGAGTCTTCATCATAGCTTCCATTTATTGCTGAGAATTAATTTTCCCAGTGATGTAAAGGTAGTGAGTGTTATCCCTGTGGAGGTGGCGCTTCTTTTTAGCAGCGGGGAACAGCGAGGCTCTTACGGTGTCCTTTTAGTTGAAAAGCGGCATCTCATTCAGAACCTGCTGATGTGGGTATGATGGGCAGCTTTTTAAGAGAGACCCTACCAAGAACTGTTCCAGATGCAAGAGTGTGGATCATGTGTGGGTCTTGTTTAGATCCCATTTTGAATAAATACACTGAACAAGACATTTTTGAGACAATGGGACAAGATTGAACATCGACTGATAGTAAATTCTACCGAGGAGTTATTGGTGATTTTGTTGTTTGTGAAAATGATACCGTGATCATGTTTTAAAACCTGCTTATCTGTTAGAGATGTGTGCTGAAGTATTCACAGGTAAAATGAGATGATGCCTCAGATTTCCTTTGAAAATACTGAATCGTGAAGAGTTGGAGTGTAAAGGTGAAATCTCAATGGCAGTACAGTTCCATTAAAAAAATCCTTAACAAAATGGAATATAGTAAAATATAGATGCCAAGAACAGGAGGGAGTTGAAAGTCTCCTTTTCACCTGGTTTTGACACTTCTGCAGACATACCGCTACTCTTCCTGCACGTAGGGTGATAATCTTTCTGACCCATGAATCAAGAAATACAGTGCCCCTATTGTGTTGTCATGGTAATAATAACTCATCACCCAGGACTTGGGCATTGGTCCAGGGAGTTCCTAAACTCATCCCCTTCAGAGGCTCAGCCTCCTGTGGAAATGACCAGGCAGAGGGTTCCTTGTCTCCTGTTACATTTTTGAGACTTCTGAATGAGTGAGACATGGGATGATAACTTGGGTGGGTGGTCTATAAAGAGATGGAATGGGAGAGAGTAGAGATTTACATATGAGGATTGATTTTGCATATAAACCTTAGGATGGAATCATTGGCTCTTCTTGCTTATCAGTTCACATTTGTGCTGAATCAAACACTTCACTCTTGCAAACCAAAGTGTAAGTCAGTGCTCTGTGTTTGTGTTTTTTTTTTCCCTAACTAAGCTCTCTTCTGAAGTCTCTGCCCTTTGCAGACAGCAGGATAGCGAACTGAGTCCGTTACAAAGGGAACATGATTTCTGCGAACCACCACGGACTTTTTTTTTGCTCCTTTGAATTATTCCCAGCACAGCTGGATGTTAATATGTCATCTCAGAGGCAGATGGGCCCATCCATTTTGATCATGAGCTTTGCTGTGACTTGACGTTTAGAACTATGCCTTTCCTCTCAGATCTTCAGAGTTTTCTTGACACCAGCTGCTGCTTTGCTTAAACAGGTAGAAGAAACGAAGCCCTTTGGCCTCCCTGTGCTCGTCTGTTAACCATGTCACTGCAGCGACAGGGTCCGTGAGGATAGTAGTAGGGTAGTAGCTTTCTGAGGACATGATAAAATGCCTTTGAGTTGCAGGTTGAGATATTTTGGCCCAGAACTTTACTGTGCAGTCTTTACATTTTAGCCTGGGATGACTTATTCATTCATTTGTCCAACTAACACATTTTAAGTATCTGTTATTCATTTATAGTTGTACTGGGCGCTGGTTTACAGAGCAGGGTTTTCTCTTCTGCAAATTTCAGGCGTGTTCTGAATCTGGAGATTATGAACATGAGCTAAAAGGGTTTCAGGAAAGAAGAGGTGATTTACATTTCCCCTCGTATCCCTTCAACAACCCTGCGTTGCTGTGTTTCCAGCACCTGACATCCCTCTCCAGGGGAAACGGTGGGAAAAGGATGGGGAGAAGTTCCCTCCTGGTACAAGGTTTGCTTTGGCAAAGCAAAGCAAAATGTTTTATTCATTTAACAAATACATATTTGGTACCTACTAAATACAAGATACTAAAAATAAGGACTCAGATTAGATTGAACTGTGTCCTACCACCGTGGCATGTGCTTTCCCAGGTCCAAATTTTCTTATGTGCTGAAACAATTTTTTAATATCTTTAGAATTTTATAGCAAAAACAACAAAATCTGCTATTCTGTAGGCATAATAGAGAAGAACACAAACTCATCTGGAGCTGGTCTTCTCCCAGAGAGAGGTGCTCTTGGTTGGTCACCGTGGCCTGCCTGTGTGCTGTCCGTCCTTGCTGGGGATGGGATAGGTAAATCTCGTCGAAATCCAGGGGTCAGTTCATCAAGGAAGGCTGCTGGCCCAGCATTTAAGCCACATTCTCAAGTATCACCTTTGTAAGGAATAAGGGTGATGTTTTGACACCCCCCCCCACTTAGTTTGGTCTTATTTCTAAATTAGTTCAGGACTTGGGAGGGGGAAAGGACTGACATTTATTGGGATTTCTTAAGGTGCACAGCACAGTGAAAAATAAGCTCCCCCCAACCCAGAAGCCATCACCAAGTCCTGTAAATCCTTCCAGAAATGCTCTGTGCATATACAGATGAATCTAGAAATGAGTCTGAACCTTCTCCTCTTTATGTTAAACAGTGACGAATGCTCCGATCTCTATTAGCTTCTTCCACTCCATGTGTTTTGATGATCTATTTGATACTTGCTGTTGGCTGCATAATATTCCACCATGTGGATGTTGTGTTGCTTTTCCAACCAGAAAGAATAGACAGGCCTCCTTTTGAGCTTCATGCCCTGAAAAACAGTGGGAAGCTGAAGTTCGGCTGGTGACCAGCAGGGATGGCACCTCCTCCCGTACCTTTTTTTTTTTTCTCTCATGTGGAAGAGGCATATCATGTATCTCAAGGTGATAAGACTTGGTCCTTGGTAGTGGAGAGCACGCTGGAAAACTGGAGGGACCTGCTTCTTCCGAGAACCTATAGCTGACATTTAAGTGGGAACTTGAAAGCTGAGTCACGGCTAAAGTGTATCTTTAGGACAGTTAGTCATAATTGCCGTGAAGGAACTGCTTGGTACCGACATCTGCAAGTTATTCTGAAATGTTTGTGTGAATGTGTATATTTTTAAAAGTAGATATCTTAGTGGAATTATAATTTACTGATATTTTCTGTATTGCGTTCCATGCAAGAGTTGCTGAGGCTGGAGGAGTTTCCATCCGACCAAGCTCAGTGTTTTGGGGCATCTGTCACAGGTAGTGATTCCCTGAGCAGATCTGGTTCTTGCCGGAGCGTTTTCCAAGGTGCTGGTATTGCTGTACGAGTCAGAGTTCACGTGAATGATGTTCAGCGGGCAACTCACCCCTAATCTTTATGGTGGGTGTCTTTAAAAGTTAAAAATCCAGGCTGAAGTCTGTGTTAAGTTACAGTAGTTCTTATCATCTTAGGTATTTTTTGTTTTACTGTCCTTACTGTTCACCTGTCTTCATGCTCCATTTGGAGACGGTAACATGGTCCGTTACCGAAGACCGGTGGCTGCTCCTGTTGGTGCTGCTCTCCTGCGAGCCAGCTGGCCTCTTGTTCTGCAGCACCAGTACTGAGGCTGCTGGATTCAGTGTATCAGTCAGGCTTCAGCCAGAGAAACAGAACCACTAGGGGTATAGAAAGAGATCTGTGTCTGAGAATTGGCTTTCAGAATGACGGGGGAGGGTAGGCCGTCAGGAAGGGCAGGCCCGAACTCTAGGGCACGGCCAACACTACTGTCCACAGGTGGAATTCCTTCTTCAGAGAAGCCTTATTAGCTCAGCTGTTAAGGCTTTTCAGCTGATTGAATGAGCCCCACCCCCTTCCCGATCACAAGGGTAATTTCCCTTATTCAAAGTCAGTTATGGACTCTTAACTGTATCTACTCTGCTTTCACAGTAATGGTAAGTAGTTAGTGTTTGACTGAATAACTGTGGACAGGAGCATCGCCAAGTGGACACCTCAGCCCGACCATCGCAGTGTATCTCTGTTGCTCGTCGGAACTCTCCTGATTCCAGTGGTCCTTCCTGCTGCCGGCCTGGAGCTGCGTGCCGTTGGCTCTGTGCTCTTCATTCTCCTTCCCACCCCTCCTTCCCCTGCAGTTATGTTAACCCGGTAACTTAGTGCTGTAGCCAGAGCATCTTCCACTCTGCTCCACTGCCGAACATTTATTTTCTCTCTTTTTTTCCCCCGTGGCTTTACATGACGTGTATTTTCTCATCTGTGTTATTTGTCTTACCAGGACAGAACGTTCCCATTGTTTTCTTTATTAGCTGAAGTCACAGATCAGCTTGGCACCCATTCCAGCAGGAGCTTTCGTGCTCAGAGACAATAGCTGCAAAATTGGATGGTGCTTTCTTGGCTTCTGGCTGCCGTCACTGTTCTTTGTCAGCTGAACTTGGGGAAATGCCATATTGGAGGTTTGATAGGACGAAAACAGAGAAAGAAATCTAATTACTTCTTGTTTTGTGCTGCTTCTTCAGAATACCTCCCTTCCAGCTTCCAGAATATTCTTTTTCAAGGCATTGCCCTTTCATGTTGGATTTCCAAAGTTACAAAATTCCATTATCACCATCTGAAGAGCAACATTTATCGAATTTGATTCTTTTCACGTTAGAAAATGTTAAAGCACTATAAGGAAGTTGCTACAAGTGTGTCCTTCACTGAACAAGCCCAGTGTTTTGAATTGTTATTATTGAATCATAAGAGTCTTTGTTTCTCTAGAATTTTTTCTAATTGCCTACAGGACATTTTAATAGTCTCATTCCTTTATTCTGTCCTTTTACATTTTAGAAAAGGGGAATGTCAGATTTTAGCAGAACTAGATAAGCACTGAATTCCAAGAGGTCAAAAAAAAAAGTTAATGCAAATCACTGGCAAAAAAGTCCCAGATTTAGCTGTAGCCACTTATCTATAATTGATAGGAATGGACTTTTTTCTTCTTGGTGTTTTAATGAATAATAACATGGTCAGACAGAAAAAAATTAAGTATAAATTAAAATCAGAGTGCTCAGATGCCCTGAAAGTCCCCAGTCAGAAAACACTGACCAAGAAGCAAAGCCTCTTATCTGTCATGAGAAGGGGTATCAAATATGACTTACTAATTTTTAAAGAATTACTAACTATACAAAAATGGGAATTAAATCCAGTAAATAACCTCATCATCATCCTTATGCTGATTATCTGTTCCTGTGCATCAGATCACTCTAAATTTAGCAGCTTCAGAAAATAACAGCCACTTTATTAAGCTTCTGTGGGTCAGGGATTCGGGAGAGCCTTGGCAGGCTGGCTTCTGGTCTCATGCAGCTGCAGTCAGATGGCCAGACCCCCTCTCCGTGAGGTCTAGTCTGCAGCACGGAGGCTTCAGGGCGGTGGGACTGCTGACATCATGGCCGGAGGCATCCACTGCTCATATTTCAGTGAGCAAGGTGGAAACTACATCACCTTTTCTGACCTGGCCCCGGAGCCACCCCGCTTGGTTCTGTTGGCTCCAGGCAAGACACAGACCCATCCAGATTTAAGGAGAGGACGCTGGACTCCATCTCTTGATAGTGGAGTGGCAAGATTCTGGAAGAACACGTGGGGCAGGAGGTATTGTTATGGGCATCTCTGGAAAAAACAGTCTGCTATGGTCTGCCCCCGGTCACAGTAATTCACATCTCTCCTACGTGCGAAATACACTCCTGTGCTTCCAAGACCCTCCAGAAGGCTCAGCCCATTAGGGCTTCAGGCTCAGACTTGAAGTCCAGGGTCTTGCCATCTCATTATCTGCCTGACACACACCCAAACACAGCAGGAGGACAGGCTTCTTAAAGGTCTGCCCCAAAGTGGGAAATCGAGGGGGCACCTGGGTCCACGGCAGCTGTGGCATTTGGCCAGGTTCCTGTTGCCCGTTCCTGTTCTGCTCTTCTCCGTGGCTCTCGGTTCCACTCTCTGGGCTGTTCTGCTTTTTAAGTGATCCTTCCTTTTCCATAAGAAAGAGCCAGTGTTTGCTGCTGGTTAGTCCTGCCTATAAGAGTTTGGGGATCTGAAAGCTCTTTTCATTTTGCGCTGTTTTGGTCGGCAGTAATTCCGTAGTACAAATATCTGCAAAAACTTTGTGGGTTTTCCTTGAATCTTGCTGGGTTCATGCCATTAAATAAGAGCTATGACCTCAAGGTGCTTTGTCTACCTTGGGCTCCCAGTGACACTGGTAAGAGACAGCACCCTTAAAATTCTCAGAAACCTTAATATTTAATGCAGAGTTTCTGCCAAATATGCTTTTAAGATCCTTAGAAGGCCTTAGATCTGTTTCAACACGTCTAGGAGGCAACACCTTAGATCTTTCTGAAGTCTTGAAGTGTCTCACAGCCACGCCCTGGTCTTGATCTTTGCTCTGAAGCCATGGCTAGGTTTGAGAATTGTTTGACATCTGGAGAGGCTGGACGTGAGGAACAGCTTTGTATTTAACACTGGGTTCTTCAGCTTCTCTCTCTCTCTCCTCACTTTTTACCACAGGCAGTGAGCAGAACGCAGGTGTCACTTTGAGTATTCTGCCTGGAAATCTCTTTAGCTAGATCACTGAGTCCATTAAGCACAACTCTAGTCCCACTTTACCATAGATACCAGCATGGCCAGACTCCGTCATTGCACAGCGGGTTCCTCTTGTACTCCAGCCTCCAGCAACATTCTCCTCACTTTCCTCTAGCCCTCACCGACAACCTTCTTTTTTTTTTTTAATTGAAGTATAATTGATTTACAATGTTGTGTCAGTTTCTGGTGTACAGCATAGTGATTCAGTCATACGTACATACATATTCTTTTTCATTATAGGTTATTGCAAGTTATTGAATATAGTTCCCTGTGTTAGGCCATAGGATCTTGTTTGTCTGTTATATATAGTAGTTTGTATCTGCCAATCCCAAACTCTGAATTTATCCCTCTTGTCACCCCGTTCCCCTTTGGTAACCTTAAGTTTGTTTTCTACGTCTATCTTGTTTCTGCTTTGTAAATAAGTTCATTTATGTGACTTCTTTAGATTCCACATAGAAATGATATCATATTTGTCTTTATCCATCTGGCTTTCTTCAGTTACCATGATCATCTCTGGGTCCATCCATATTGCTGCAAATGGCATTAGTCACTGACAGCCTTCTTAAAACAGCAGCCCTTTCCCGATCATCATTATCTTGCGTGTCAGGAATTCTGAAGGGCTTGTTCTGTTCTGACTCGGGGTCAGAGTGGAACTGAGGCACTTGTGCTTAGGGCCCCGAGCCACTAAGGAGGCCAGTCTGACTGCCTCGGGGCTCCTGTGGTTGTTGTTGCTGTAAGCCACACAGTTTGGGCCTGATGAGTGACCTGTCAGTAGTAACTGGAACAGTTAACCTTACTGTTTTCTTCTTGGCCTTAGTCATCTTCAAGTCCCAGTACGCCGCCTGCTTTGCTTTCAGGAGCCCACATGTGGTCATTCCCTTACCCCTGTGGCCATTGAAGCCTCTGTGCTTTTCCCCAATCCGGATTCTCAGCCCTCTGTGAGTTGGACTACAACAGAGGTGCAAACTCACAGGCCACGTTTGTCCCACAGACACATCCTTCTTTAGGCTGTGCAGAAGAATTTTATTTTAACTTGATATACACTTGTTAACATTTAGGAAAAGAATCAGGAGCATTCACAGAAAAATCCAAGCTATGCAGCTCCCTGGCAGAAGCAGAAGATCTGGCAGCCCTGGGCTGTGTTTCTGCTGTGGCTATCAGCTCACACTGGGTGCTCCCTCTAGGTGGGACAGGACCTGCTGTCCAGACCACCCATGTCCCCACTGGGTCTGCTTTCCATTTCCTGCCGGGCTCCTACAGGCCTTTGAATTGGCAATTCTTATTGTACAAGTTCTCCCCACAGCTTTTCTGGCCTTATGCTCGGCTACTTCCCTAAACCCAACCCCTAGACCAGCCCCAGTACCTTGTGACCCAGCCGTGTTACATGAGTCAGCAGAACGCGGTGAGTTCTTGCCTTCCCACTGGGTGGAGTAACTTCACTCCTTCTGCCTGGCGAGCTGGACAGCTGGTCGGTCCTCCTCTCTTCAGGGATCTCACGGCTTTCATATCTTTGTTACAGCATTCATAGTGTATTGAAATTATTCGCTTAACTGTCTGTCCATCTCTCTGGATTGTGAACTACCCCAAGGTGTAGCCTTTTGTTATATTCGTCATTTGTCAAGAACTTGTCACCAAGGTAGGTATTAAATAAGACTTTGTTGACAGAATGAATAAATGAGTGATTCTTTAAACAGACCAAGGCTAACTCTGCCCTGAAGGAGTGTTCAGTTCAGCGTGTCATCTGTTAAATGTAACACAGAGTAGAATGATATGAAGGAGCAGGTGAAATGCCAGGTGGTAGACTCGGCAGAAGCTTCTAGGACTAGAAGTAAAGAGATAAGTAGAGAATGTGAAAGGGCAGGTCTGGCCAAGATACAGGTGCAGTCCACATGTAAAAAGTTAGAGTTGTGAAAGCACGTAACTTGTACACAACTGGATGGTGTGTTTCTGATGGCATATGGCGGGACGTAAGTCTTGAAAAGGTAATTTGGAGTGAGGGAATGGAGAACCTGGAATATTAAGGAATCTGAGCTCGTTCTGTAGGCAGCAGTGAACTCTTGTCGGCTTTTTGGGGAAAGTGCTGACCTGTGACTAGCGGCAATATGAAAGATCAAATAGGCAAGAGTTTAGAGGCCAGAAGATTGATCAGCAGTTTGTTTTAATGGGAGAGACGAGATCAGCGTTGAAGGGGACCTGATCTAGCGCAATGCCAGCTGAGGAGGTAAAATTGGCAGAATATAGTGTTTGATAGATTTGGGTTGTGAGAAAGATGAAGTGTATTAATGATAATAGCACCTGTCACGTCTTGAGTGTTGATTTGTGTTCCAGGCATCATGTTAGGAGCTTTATATGACTGTGCCCTTTGTCCAAAATGACAAAAGTTGGGAGCTTTAGAGGTTTTTTTTTTAAAACCCAAAATGGAATTTTGCTTTAAATGTTTTGTAATTGAGATAATTTATAAGAAATATGCCTTGTTAAGCCAACGTCCAGTGAATGCTTCATGCAGAAAATATATGTATGAATATACATGCATGCACATACACACACATACATACACATGCATAGTAGAAATAATGCATTTATATATTTCTGTTGCTTTTGGGATTAGAAGGTACAAACAGAAATGTCAGCTACGCTAGTCATTCTCCGTCTTTAATATTTTTCATTTCCCAGATATTCTGTCAAATAATCAAAGTTCCTAATTGTTACAAACAAAATGAATAACTTTCAATGATGCTTACATTTACCATTGACGTACTGTTGTATTATTATTTACAGAAAGTTTGAGGACCTAATTTCGTGCTTTAACTGGAAGGATCTGTATTTCCATTTTGCAGAAAAATTATCTGGTGTAAAATTTTTGATGGTGTTTATATATAAAATTTATCATGCATTCCTAATTATGAAAGAAACTTGAAAATAATGTGATACTTTATTATTCCAAATCTAAAGGTTAGGAAAAAATGTTTTCTGGTCACTTTGAACACACAAACACTTAGGGACAGAGATGAAATAAAACATCTACTCATATTAATTTGTTAGTATAGTTACATATAACTAAGTTAAATGAGTTATTATATGAAACATTTTTATTTAGAAATACACCATTTGTCTTCCTTTCTTACTTTGTATCAAGCAATATTATTTAAGCTCTGACTTAACAGTATTGGCCACAACCGTCATAAAGCCAATTTTTACATCGTCTAATGGTTTTTCAGACGACCCTCTTCCCTCTTTCATCTACATTAAAAGATTATCTAGCCTTGTTCTCCTCATGATGCTTTCATAAAAAATGTTATCACAAGCCATATGTATTAGTTTGATTAATATTAAGATATTTTTCTCCCCACTCCCCTTGATTATATTGGTGTTTGGTAGATAAAAATCAATTTGTGTGTTGCTTTTAAAGGTAAAATTTGAGAGGCTTGTACAATAAAATTAAGATATTTGCCATTGTATTTACTCCCAGGGACAACTACTAAATTGATGTTAAATGTTGTCAAATTTTTTAATGTTTCTGTAAGCTGAGTTTATGATCAGTGATGTGCTTATAAACACTGAGAACTTCCACTTTGTCAGCAAGGGGGAGTACAAATGCCAATTTAATTTATGCTTTTTTTTTTCCAATTTCTGTTGTGTAAACACTCCTACTCTGGCCAATTTAAGTGACCAGTGTGACGGCAGCTGTCTTGTAAACTTTCTGCAATATTAACAGTGGGTTCTTCCGAGCCAGCATGAGTCAGTACCCCCCACCCCCCAGGGGTGTTAACTAAGACACAAGACACTGCAGAAGTGTCAGTGAGCATGGGTGGGGCATTAACAAACAGGCTGACGGCGAGCTGTAAATTGATCAGATGTTTATATTCCAACCTAGCATGTGGAAAACAAGACTAAGAGGTCCAGGGTCACTGGCTTCACTGAGAATGGGGGCCCTGGAGCTGTGTGTTCACACCAGAAGATGGTGTCGAGTGGGCTAAGAGCAGTTGGGTTTGTGCTGAAGATAGAGAACAGCAGGAGACGGAGAAGGACAGGTGAGAAGAAAGGTTACAAACACAGGTTTGGAGAGCATGAACTAGAAGAATGGCTTCAGCTGTGTCTGCAGGCTGGCGTTATGGCAACGGGGAGGAGCATTGGATTTTACGACTGTGACATCATTAAATCTTGGGGAGAGAGCACGTAGTTTTGGTGGCCAAATGCGGAGAGATAACATTTTGTGTGAGGCTGAAGTTTCAGGATGGGCTGAGGGAGTGAGGGCAGCGATTAGAGAGGAACTTCGGAAAAATGTTGACAGTGAGAGGGAACAGTGTTGGGGTGGCTGCTTCAACTGAGCCTCCCTCCACTCCTGCTCTTTTTTGGGAGAAGTGCACGAGAAACTTAAACATCTTTATGATGGATGTAGGGGGGCCAAGGCCTGGTTATTTGTGTCTTGAAGGAATGAGTGAGTGAATAAACAAATGAGCTCGGTAGGAGGCGTTGGTCTTGACAAGGAAAAGGAATCCATTTTCCTTACACATGGAGGGGAAAGGAGCTAAGGGCGGGGGAGGGTATGAAGATATTTATCAGGAATAGAAGGCTTGGGATATAAATTGGATGGACCTGGTGCTCTCAGGGTCACAGGGGAAGCTATTGGGGTGGTTGGGGCCGGGTGAGACGGGCCCTCCTGTGAGCAGCAGTAGCAGCGGGTAGCCCTGGAGGCGGGGGTCAGACTAAGCACTGTCACTCCCAGCTGCACGAGCTTGAGCCAGTTGTTTAAATTCCCTGTGCCTCAGTTTTCTCTGAAAAATCGGGGGATAAAATGATTCTCAGCTCACAGGGCTCCTGTGAAAGTTGCATTAGTTAATAGGTTTCTAGCTGTTCAAGTGTAGTAACACTATGGTTAGTAGGAACGGACTGAGGAGGGGACTAGACTCACAGGAGTGAACATTCTTATCCAGCCCAGTGCTTCATCTGAGTGAGGATGTGAATCACCTGGGGATCTTGCTAAAAGGAAGATTCTGATCCAGTGGGTCTAGGGTGGAACCCTAAATTCAGTATTTTTAGCAAGCTCTGAGTGGTCCTGTTGCTGCTCATTTGGGGACCACACTGAGCTGTTGCAGCACTGATGCCCCCACTGGGAGAGGCCATTGGCTCTGGAGTGGAGAATGGATGTTTGGGCCGAGCCCACAGCTTCCCTCCAGGTGTGGGTTGGACAGGAGCGGGCCCAGGGGCGTGGGGTGCTAATTAGTGCAGCTTCAAGCGCGTCAGCTGTGGGCTCCAGGCCTCGCATGATGCAGGTGAAGCCAGGAGGGGCTGATGGAAGAGGCAGGCGCAGACCGAGGGCCCGAGAGTACCGTGAGGCCAGGCAGTCGGTGTGGGACGGAGGTGCTGGAGAGCTGGGGGTGATGTCCAAGTATCAGCTATGGGGATGGTAACATACCGCTGAAAACTTCGTGAGTCTAATTTTATTTTTAGATTTTTGATGATTTAGAAGGCTTTTTGTTTGCTTGGCCGGGCCTCAAGGACGTTATAAGCAGCAATTGATTAGAAACATTCTTTACACTTCTGGCTGGTAGAATGCACGGTAAGGGAAAAGTTCCTGGGTGTTGCTCTCTGCTGTGTCCAGGATGTCCTTGGTGGGCAGACGTGAGAAGGGTGGGCTCCCCGGGTCACTAGGGTTCAGGCTGCAGTCAGGCACGCCATTCTTCCCACGAACAGAGGTGCAGGGGAGTACAAGTCTCCTGGGGACTGGAAAAGCATTCCGGGGAGATCCCCAAGTCCCACTCCAGGGAGAAGCTAACATGGCAGTGGAAGGAGCAGGTGGGCGCCTTGGAAGGAGGGGGCGTGCAGGCCCAAGACAGATTCTGCTCAGTTGTGGTCAGTATTTCTTTGAGTCACATTGATCTTTGTCCAGGAGTGTGGAGAGAAAGATGCTTCATTCCTAACTCACTTGACACCGACCGTGTGTGGAAGGATCTCTTGCTGGCTCTCTTGTTTTCTCTTGTGCATGTCCTTCCTGGTCTGGTGTCTGGGGCCAGGGGGCAGCCTGAGATACTGCATGGGGATCCTGGGCCCTGGTATCTGTAGAGAGTTCCTGTTGGGAGGGGCACCAGCGGGGGGGATGAGTCAGGCTGCTGCCAGGACCGGGTCCTCTGTTGCTGCCGTTCCCTGTCCCTGGCTGCTCTGCTGGCCTGGCCCTGCCTCTGACACCTGAGCCTGTGGCCCCAAGGACTGGCTGGTGAACCATGCCATTCCCTCTGTCTGCCTGGTGGAGCCTGGCTTCTTTTGGTGGGAATCAGAACTTCAGTTTATTTCTTGAGTAGATTCCCGTAAAAATGCCATTTTGAGAAAGAAAAAGATAATATTACTTTCCTTTTCAGAGACGTGGTATAAATAGAACTGCTCTGTTGACTCTTATTCCTAGTTTTGGGAATAATTGTTATCGCAGGTAAAACTGCCTAGCCTCCCTATGGCCAGCTCTGACCTGAGGAACTTCTGGGTTTATGAAAACCTCTAGTTATCACTTAAATTGAGCTTATTTCTCTGAGCATCATTGGGTTATTTTTTTAAACCCCCAACAGCAAACAAATTTCATCTTGCCACCTCTTGGCTTTACTGAGTGAACCATTTTTAATAGACTAAGAGCAAAGTAACGGAGGGTGAGGAAGCTCTGTTCTCCTGTGTAGGGGGCGGGGGAGGAGGGACGTTTTACACATCTCTTTTTTTGAAGTGTCCATTTTCTAGAGTATTTTTCAGTTCCTAAATAAGAACCCCATATGTTTATAAACTATGTGAAACTTAGTTGCCTTGGCACTAAGAGATGAAAATTTCCTGTCATCCCTACAAACTCCCTGCAAGGGTGTAACTTTGTACAATTGCTTCTTGGCCTCTTCCCCAGAGGTCAGCGTCACTAAATACACCGTGAGACCTGGGTTTCAAACTATGCTGCGAGCTTTTCCTTTCCAGTAAATGAAGAGAACATTCTTAAGGAATAAATTTGTATTCTTATTCTTGCTATGCTTATACCAACATTTTATGCTATGTAGATTTTTGAACATTCTTTGTCCTAATTTCTACATTTATTTGTTTAACCAGTGTTTATTACATAAAGGTCCATTTCACCATTCCCTTCAGTTGTCCAAGATTATATAATCCTAGACATTTTGCTTTATCTTCCAGCCAAGTAAAAGGAAGAGGAGGGAGACAATCCGGGTTTTAAAATAAAAAATAGAGAAGATGATGCCATTTTTATGGCCTGTAGTTGGGTCCTGCTTGTAGAAACAAAACTGACAAGACCTTGTAAACATAGAGCAAGAGGAAAAAGCATGTACTTTATTTTAGGGTGTGAAGATGTGCTGACTATTTTCAGAAAGAGAGATTTCCCTACTGTGATCTTTTGGACGACTACTTGAATACTAACTCATCAACCATGCTTGTTTTTTTACAGTTTGAATAAAGGTGGAATTTTGTTCTGTTTATGATAATGAAATTTTACTCGTCTTCTTATTCCTTTGTTAAGAGCATGCTTTGTAGACGTGGCTTTAAATGCTTTCTCTTAATGTCGTTAACAAATTGTCCTCTGTTCCTATCATCATGGTTACTGTCACTAAGAAAATAATTAATTTATTGTATATGTCAACAGAAAATTTTCTCGTCCTTTATCCATTTCTTTGTAGCTTTAGAATGAGCCATCTGTTCTAAAAATCCTGAAGTGCATTTCAGCGTTTTTTCCTACAGTACTTTGCTAGCATCTATAAGCATCATTAAAATCACTATCATTAAGCAGGTCTCTCCAGTGACTCAAAATGCAGGTGGAAAAAAAATGTCTTTTACACCAAGCACAGAAGCGGTTTTACATAGCGCTGAGTGTTTCGAAGGTGAATTTGTTAAAAAGTGTTTTTTGAGGTGGAGAAAAAGCTTTTTTAAAAAAACAAAAAGCACGACCGTTTACAGATACGAACAAAAACGCTCTGCTTGTTTAACTTTACACGTGGGAGCTCAGGACCAAGTGGCCAGCTTCCTTCCACCAGTTCCACGTGGTAACGCCTTCCCGTCCGGCCCAGCCCCGAGCCCGCTGCTGATGGCTTCACGTTGAGCCCACACGTGTGAATGCTGACTTTACATCTGAATTCTGTGCTGGTTTCCTTGGGACTAACGAACTTCCCACGGTGTAACTGAGTCTTTTCTACTATGGAAAGCAGTCTTTACATCATAGCCTTTCAAAGTCTTCCCAGGGCATTTTTAGCTGCTTTTTCACAGTTACCATCCGGTGGCACAGAAGACTCATATTTGAATGACGGTCTGAAGGCTGTTGTTCTGGCCTTGATTCTGTCATTATGCCTGTGTGCTCTTGGGCCACCTTCCGGGCCTTTGTTTCCCCGTCTGTTTGACTTGACTGCCTCCAAGGTCCCTTTCTACTTGTGGTTTTTCTGAAGCAGTGGATCGCTGGCTGTTAGATTCACATCATGTCGGCTTGCTATGTTGCTTTAATCCATCATGTCTCGGTCTGTTTTTTAAGACAGATTCCTTTGGTCAGGCTCATTATTCTCAGTCATCTTATCCTTTTAAAAGTTTTACCTTTTCCACACAGTGACACTTGGAAAGCACACCCCATGGATTACATCTCTACCCTAGTTCAAAAAGTGTTTGAAATAATTGCAGAAGATTGTTACCATCTGGTTCAGTGAGCTGGTGTGGCTGCTGATGGTCTTGTGTTCCTAGCAATCTTGCGAAGTCTCAGAAGTGCCGTCAGGTGTGTTAAGAACAGTCTGGGGCTATTTTGTTTTGCTCAAGTAGGTTGAGCAGAGTCCTGGGAAAACAGGATGATGTAACATTCTGAAAAAGAGCGAGGTGGCAGGAGAAGGGTATTTGCTTCTCTGATTTAGGTTCTAGGTCACTGACGCCCTAGGCTGGTAGGCCAGGTTGGGCTGCCTGAGTCCCCTGCCTTCCCTCAGTCAGCAGTCTGTCATTTACATGCATTTCCTTAAGCAGTTGTGAAACCTGCTATGTGGCCTTTTATGTGTAGGGATTAACAAAGGGTGCACTGAAGCCAAGGTGAGAAGCGGGCTTGATCCTTCATGGCTGATGTGTATGGGGATCTTCTAAAATATTTTGTTCTATGTGCACATAGTAATGCATTTCGGGAACACGGTGTCTTTGGGAAGAGGGCACACGTGGGGATCCGGAGGCTGTGTAGTTTAGGGTATTCGCTGCAGGTTCTCCCTGAATTCTTAGCCACTCAGGTTATTTTCACAATAGGTTTATGCTGTGAAACCCAAGTAGCAGCACCTGCGAACACTTCACGTTCGACCGGTGAAGAATTGGGTGGGTTTGTTTTGATTCAGGTAAGAAGAGTTCCGGGGTCAAGTGGTCACCTTCATAAAACCGAAGACGGTGACTGGGAGTGGAGTGACGACGAGATGGATGAAAAAAGTGAAGAAGGGAAGGCAGCTGTTTCTCAAGAAAAGGTAAATGACATTGATGATTTGCCAACCTGTGTACGTTTTGTTTTTGTGGTTTCCTGGGGGTGTATATTAATGGATATGTAATTGTTTTACAGTCACGAAGAGTGAAAGAAGAAAATCCAGAGGTGAGTGGTGGTCATTTATTTATTTGCTACCCTCTCCCATCTCCCCCCTGCCAGTATCAGAGTCTGATTCATTTGGTGGAGAACTTGTGAAATTTTGCTCTTCTCATTGTATAGGAAAAAGAGGCACTTAGATTTTGCAGGTCCTGATACTGTCTGTGTTACTTTGGGGCTGTGTAAATTGGGGCAAAGTACTTGACTCTCTGAGCCTCAGTTTCCTCCTCTGTCAAATGGGGATGGTCACAATAATTATAAAGTTGCTGTGAGGATTGGTGAAATCATACACATAAAACATTCAGTGGGGTTCTTAGCACAAACTAGTTATTCATTTAATCTTAACTTTCAGTATTAGTATCATTTAGAAAACATAGTAGGTGTATAAGAGAAATTCCTTCTGGATTTTTAGTGGACAATCAAGCAAGATATTCAAGTGGTTAGAAATTCTAGGTTGAATCTGTTGGTCCTGATTTTTAAATCTCCTGGGTAACTTGGTAGACAAGGGACCCTCTTTCATCAGCTTCCCTTTGAGAACTGGTCATCTTTTGATTAACTTTACTTCCTCCACTGGTTAATTATCCTAATGACTAATGATGACTGTAGTTCAAAGTACTTGCTAATTTTAGAGGAAATTTGAGCATATTTAAATAGCTCCAAATATTTTACAAACCTAGTAACTAATGTATACCTTGATGAGTTCTCATTAGGAAAACAGAAGGCTTTGGGCTGCAAATGATATCCATCCCAGTTTTTTTTTTTTTTTAATTAGCAGACATTTCCTTTTAATGAAATGGAGTAAGTCTTATCATTCTGCTTTCAGTGGCAGCAGCCAGCCGGGCCATCTATGAAGTGAGCATCAGAGCTAGAAGCCACTTCTCCCCTGTCATTTCTCCCCTCCCTCTGGTCCCTCTTCATCCTCATGCCTCACTGCCAGGCCTTGCCTAGGGGTTTTTCAGTCTGCCTGCCTCCATTGGTAACTCTGCTTCAGATCCTGTTTCCTCCTATATTTATCATATGAATTAATCTTTCCATTTTGTAAATAAAATATAAGCTTTGGTCAAGAAAGTTGCAAGGGTGGTGAGCTCCACAGTGGGGCACATTGGCGACACACACATCCTGCTGGGTTTTAAGAATGATCTTAGCCTGTTCATCATGAACTCTGCCCTCCTGCCCACTTTCCTGTTTTACCTGGAGTGAAGTGCAGCCAGGGTTTTTCATCCATCTCTGAGTGTCTCCAACTAAAAAAAGCATCAGTTCTTCTTAGAAATAGAACAAAATGACATGAGTCAGCATCATTGACTCAAAAACATTCATTGATTCACTGCAGGACATCTTCATTGGATATTTACTGGAATCCTGTCTTCCTAGTACAGACAGATGGGTATAGGTCATTCCTCGTGAGGATTTGTTAAGTTTATTTTGAGAATATCTTACAGTGTGTTCATCGAAATTGCTCTGATAACTGCTGTGATATCTGGATAACAGCAGTATCTTTCTGGCAAACCAATTTTCTTCAGAGACAGGGAAGAGAGTAGGGTGTAGCGTGCTGTCTGTGGGTCACATCACACATCCTTATTGACCTTTTGAGTGGGAGTTGAAAGTCTTAGGCACGTCACAGTATCTAGACTTACTTGATTTCTCAGTGGCGTATATCTGTTCCAATACTGGTTTATAATGAAGGAAGCACATAGGCTGGCTTCTTATTTCTTGAACAGAAACATGAGTCTGAATGCAAACACTCCTACCAAACTCTAGGAATCACTAGCCCCACCTACCATGACACAGCTTCCTAGGCCAGGGTTTTTTGTTGTTGTTGTGTGTTTTGTCTGTGTGTGTGTTGCACATCTGGCATTTCAGTGTCCTGAGCTGTGTCTGGAGTCCCTATAGTAATGGTTCCTGTGTCCTTTCAGCTTCTAATTAAAGTAGCCCCTTGATCTGCCAACAACACCGAATCACTTTTTGTAAGCAAAGCAAAAATTATTTTTATCTAGTTTAAAGGGAATTTAAATTGTTAAATGTGCAAATATGTATATACCTACTATGTACACTGCTTTAGTAGGTGTTGGGGATAGATCGGTGAGAAAAACTGAAATTCCTGTCTTTGTGGAGCTTCCATTCCAATGGGGGTAGATAAACAATATCCAGTAGCCTTCATAAGTGAGTTAAGTGGTTTGCTACAGTGGAATAGGAGTGATGGAAAATAACAGAGTAGGGTGGAGGGTGAGGTAGCATGGTCGGGTTTGTAATTTTGAATGGGTTGGTCTGGATAGACCTTATTGAGAGAGACATATAGTAAAGACTTGTAAAAGGCATAGGGGGATTAAACAGGAATAACTCTAAAGAACCACTTTTATCCTGCTACCCCCTTTACCCCTGTGACTGTCTCTTCTTTCCAGAGGTTATCAGTTTGCAGTGTTTTCTTTCAGACCTTTTCCTGCTCATAAACACAGAAATATGTACACAGGGAAACCTAGCCTGTCACTTTAAAAACATGAATGGGGTTATGAAGACAATAAAGATTATTTTGCATCTTGCCTTCTATCTTGGAAGTCTTTCCACATGAGTTGCTGTAGATCTCCCTCTTCGTTTTTAACTCCTGAGTAGTATATGTATCCAAATGGATTACCCTTTTCCTTCTTGGTGAGACTTTGGGTTGCTATTATAAGCTACTCCATTAGCGTTTTTGTGTATTCATGTTGAGGAGCACATATGCAAGCTAAGCAGAGGTGCGCAGAATCGTGATTGAATAGTTTGACAGAATCTGATGCTTTTGAATGTTTATAGCTGCTTTCAAGAGATCATTAAATATCTTAACCATGTTTTTGGTCAAGTACACCTCAGTAAAGCTGGGGAAAAAAAGCTGTACTAACGTATACAGCCTCAGACAGTGTACCTTATACCTTTAAGCATCTTTGAGAGAAATTGCTTATCTGTACCAAATGACACATTGAAATGCCAGAATGTTGACATGTTAATAAGCTTTTCAATAATACTTGTCATTTAAATTGCAGTTTAGTTATTCACTTGACTCTAAGCCACTGGGAGACTGGGACAGTACTTTCTTTATGTTTTTGTTCCCTTAGTATCTAGTAGACACTCTGTATGTGTTTGTTGGGGACATGGATACCCGTGCACTGAAAATCAGACTTTAAACAAATGCCTCAATAAGCATATCATATTTATGAGCAGCTGAGAAGTGGGGGGAAGTTAGAAGACATTATATGATTAAGCTGAAGTTCAGGAAGAGTAGCCTTAGTCGTCCCAGAGTGAGATGCTGCAACAAAGGAGGGGCGTTTTAAAAATGCTTAATTGTGAGGGGCTCTTTGGCTTCCTGGGAAGAGTAAGGCAGAACATCGTGTTACAGCGTGAGTCAGAGAAGATTGAGAAGGCTGGGGAGGGACAGCGTTCGCCAGAGGACATGAGGAAAGTGTGCCTAGTACCGGGCCGTATTTGGAGATGAGAGATTTGGTGTAAAAGGGCAGGTTCCAGATTTACACTGCTTATCTTGAGATCCATAGCGAAACTCATTGAGAAATTGGTCCTAGTGTGTCCCTAACCTGGGTTTTTAGAAATAGCCTTGCAAAGTATTAGTCACCTGCTAGTAATTATTAATTTGTAGTAAGTAAATAACTCAATTTAATTTCCTTTATTTATTATCCTACTCCACTTTGATGGTGGAAGCCAGTGGAGACTCAGGGTCATTAAACAGCAGTAATGTTAATAGTGACGTTAGTTGAAAGAACATTTAACCTGGGCCTGATTTCTGTGTGGAGCTGCAGTGGGTGCCGTGGCAGGGTGGGGGTTACACAGAAGAGCTCCAGAAGCTGCTCATCTCTTTGGGGCAGGGCTTGGGGGTGGTATTGGCAAAGACTGGTTTCCTTAGGCAGGGTTTCCTAGCTTATATAAATCTTCCCAGCTATTATCTCATTATTAATTTTTTTTTTTTTGCTGTTTTATTTTTATTGTTGCAGTTTGATCTTTTTGACCAGTGAGTTTTGGAATCTTTTTTGGTCAGACTGAAATAATCAGTACATATCTTCTAATTTTAATGAATTTTTATACCTGAATTTTCTATATAAAAGTAAAGTGGAGTTTATCTTTAAATCCAGATTTCCCCTTGATTGCATTTAGGTGAGGAGGACATTTTCCAAGACTTCTGTTATACAGAAGCATCCGTTTTACAGTAGCTCCTCCATTAGGTGGCATGAAAACATGATTCACAACCCTGGCTCCATATCAGAAAAACCGGAGGCTTTAAAAATGCGGATCCTTATAACCCAGCAAGTCAAATTATGCTTTGATGGTTTGGGGTGATGTCTAGGGCAACTCTGATTTTTTCTTTTTAAAAGCTGCTCACATGATTCTGACACATGGCTAGGATCGAGGACCACTGACAAGGAAAACTCGCTCCGAATCCAAAAGTCCAGACTGGAGTCTAGGAGAGTGTGTGCTCCAAATTCCTGAAAATTACCTTTAAATATCTGCCTATCAGAAGTCTCAAGAACCACCCCTCCAAAAAAACCAAAAACAAAACAAAGAAAAAAAACCCTAAGACATTTCAGAATCCCTTGGCAAATTTATCTTAATCAAGTTACTGATGCCAGGTGGGAAGGTTTGTTGACAGAAGCCCTGAAGCCCTACAGGGCCCATAACAGGTACGCTGAAGAATTTTGTTACGGAGCCTAGGCTGGTTTTTTTCCCCCAACTCTGATACTTTGTTCTAAGGAGAAGATAGATTTGGCATGGATTTAGGTTGAGTGAATTTTACCAGAGATGAGACACAATGTGAAAGCTAGAGTCATTGCTTATGTTACTCATTGCTTTTGCTTGATGATTGCTAAAACTGCCTTTAGCTTTTTAAAATGATTTCTGATGACATTGTGTTTTCCAAGCACCTGTCGGATCTCGTACGTGTTTGTCTTACATCCATTTGTAGTCGGAGGGGGAGATTTGGTTTCTTCCTCCAGATTGATTGTACTCGGCCTTGGTCACCACAGACGGCTTTAACCTGGTGCTTTTGTGATACCACTTTCTAAAAGGTGTTCTTACCGCAAGTGATTGTCTTTCTGACTGGTTGTGGCAAAAGTTAGAAATTATATTTCTGAAAATAAACTTTTGTGTTGGAATAACTTCAGGCATACAGAGAAGCTGCAGAGATAGTGCAGAGTTCCTGTACGCGCTTCACACATGTTCTTGTGCTGTTCATTGCTTTCATAACCCTGGCACGGCTGTCACAACCAAAAACCACCAGAGCTTTGTTACTATCAGCTAAACCTCAGATGGCTTTGGCATTTACCTAGTTTGTCCACTAATATCCTCCTTCTGTTCCAGGATCCAGCCCAGGATAACACATTGCATTTAGCCACAGTATTTTTAAAAATAGAAAATGAGAAGATGAGGCAGAGAGCTATGCAAAATTGGAAAGCAGGCGTTGTCCTTTTTTTCTCTCCATTCGAGGATCTTTTCTTCTTTCACCCAGTCCTAGAGGCCTCTCTCCAGGGCTGTGTCCAACATTAATCTATTTTTCTCTCTCTCTCCTATCAGATCACCCATTCTCTCAAGTTCCCTGCTTGTAGCAAACTGTTTAAAAACAAATCAAAGTTCCAATAGACAAATTTATATTATACTGTTAATGAATGACAGCTGCTTAATAGGTTAGCTTTCTTATAAGTTTTTACATCAAAAAATGTACGCCCAAAAGTCATGCCCTAAACTGATAGAATGGGGTGCATAATGGTGAAATTTGGCAGTCTGTGATTTGTTGTCAAGGAGGATGTTTTGTTCAGGGAACCTCCCTCTTCACCACTCCTTTGCATCTCTACATATTTTCTGCACCCGTGAGAGCCAGAGATTGGTTTCTTCATAATGTGCAGAGTGCACTTACACAGTGAGGTTTCCTGGTGGGTGTGGGGTTCCAGCCCCTAGTCCAGGTTTATATCTCTCCTTCCTACCAATTGTCCAGGAGTAAGGGAGCAGGGCAGGAGGCGGGGCCTGGTTGTCCCCTCCAGTAAATGCCAGGTTACAGATTACAGTCTTTCTTGGACTAACGGTAGGGTATTCTGTAAGCGCTGATGTGGCTTTAGGTTGTATCTCGAACCTTAGTTAAGATTGTGGAATCAGCCTGAAAAATATTTTACAAGAAATCATTTGGTGTAGGCCAGGGCGCTCTGGTTAAGGGACACAAGTTGTTTGGTCTTCTAACAGAGTCATTTCCTCCCAACATTTTACTATGAAAATTTCCCCAAATACAGCAGCATTAAAAGCATTTTATAGTGAATATCCACACAGCAATCACCTGGATCCTGCCATTACTAGACTTGCTTTATCTCGTGCACAGCCATCTATTCATCCATCAGCCCATCTTCATTTTTGGAGGCATTTCAAAGTAAATTGCAGACATCAGTACACTTCCCCCTATTTCTTCATCACCAACCCAGTTATTTTTGAGGAAGCACAGAAAGTTAAGATTGTTAGGCTCTTAAACTTTAGAAGACTCTTGGCACAAAGAGTTTCTGGTCCTCTGATAATTTTAGAATTGACAGTCAGCTTAGGAAATAATATATATTTTTTGGTCTTTGTCATTGCTGTTTCTCTTTTAGCTTTTTGTCTTTCAAATTTTGTTCCAGGGCAGAGTTTACAAAAGTAGGGCTGGAGGCAGAAATATTTGGGATATCACAGTACGATTAGGTTTCCAATTTTGAGAGAAAAATATAATCTGTCACTCTAGCTTTTCTTTTGGGGAAAAGCTGTTTTAAAAATCCAGCTGCCCTTCTATAGTTTTGAAATCCGGTGCTCTGAATAAATTGTTCAAACTTATGATTAGAGGGGTAGGTTTTACTAATCCTAACGTTCTTTCATTAGGGGGTCCTTAACTTTAGATGAAATTGTGCAACAAGGAAAAAAAAGTCCTGGGGCATCTTTCTTGTATCAAGTTTAAAATATCAAATAGTCCCTGCTTTTTCACTTCAGCTTGGTGGTTCTTCTAAAAGCCTAAGGCTCACCCAGGTCATTGTTTAAGATACAGATTCTCTCCTGTCTCCATGAAATCCTGAGTTACGGGCTGGGTGGAGCCCAGGAATCTTTAACCTGTGTCCTGGATAATTCCAATACAGGTAGTCAGGGGGCCACACTCCAGGAAATGGTGCTTTAAAATTGCTTAAATTATTTAAAATTTTTGTCTCTGGTAACTGAAACTTAGTATAACCACAGTGACCTTAATGTCTCATTTCGGTTTCCTTAAGTGCTGTTAACCGTGGCTCTCTTGACAGATGGCGGTGAACGCAGGCAGCATACCCGAGCAGATACAGTCCCTTTCTGTGCAGGACTCTCAGGTATGTTTCTCTGCCAGTCATTTATGTTCAAGATGCTTTGTAGAAAGGTTTTTTTTTTTTTTTTTAACAAAACCCAACATTTTAGAAAGATAGACGGTATCAGGGTACTGCTTCCAAGTCAGGGGCTTGTAAACTCTCTTTTTTAATAGATATGGAGAAAAGATGACTGTCACTTTTGACCGTGGTTTTCAGGACCTCCAGCCTTTAAATGACAGGTTCAGGAGCAGGAACTGATTACCAGCCTGCTTCTGAGATTGCCGGTGCTGTGTGAAACAGGAAAAGGAAAGAAAATAACTCTGTTCTGTTAGATTCCAGCCACAGAACATTATAGTTAATTGATACTTTTCTTTTGTGCTCTGGTTGGATTGCTATAACCTGTTTTTGTAATTCTTTCATCATGGAATTTCATGGGTCAGTTTATCCCTATGACTTGCCTTGTAGAAATAATAGTCCAGTGACTGTGAAACGAATTCATATCAGACGTTACATGACAGAAAACATGTGCTGCAACTTGTGTTGAGTGCTGATGAAGGCTGCTGCGCGGGCCGGGGCAGGACTGTGAGCAGAGAGCCAGAGGGCAGCCCCCATCCTGGTCTTGCTGTGTGATTAATAGGCAGGCCCTTTGGCTCTCAGCGTGGTTGTCCTTTCACGTATCACCAGCCTTGGGATCACATTTGCCCCTAAACCTGCATATTCCACTTAAATTTATTCCTGTTCTACCTGATCTGTATTTTATGAAACAGCTGTATGCTGAGCAGGTAGAGTGATGGGAGTTCGTGGTTGCAGGTCAGCTATCTAGTCCTTGACCCGTGTTTTATAGCTGAGGAAGCGAAGACTTGGTGGAGGTGAAGTGGCTCATCCAAGGTTGCACAGCTTCTCAGAGGCAGAGCCAGGATTCAGCTCAGGGCCTTACACTGTATCAGGCAACTCAGTAAAACACCCTGAGATCAACTGTGGGGATTGGTGGAATGAGAAGAAGCAAGTTGACAGTGACGACGGGTCAGAAGGCCTAGAGTAAAGGAAGCAGGAAAGGGGTCAGGACACCTAGTTCTGTGTAACATGGTATAGTTGAACTCATTTTCGTATGTATTAGTCTCCCAGGAAACTTTCAGGGCGGGTGTTATCCCCATTTTGTAAATGAGGAAATACATTCAGAGAATGACATACCCACGGTTGCATAGCTGGTCAGTGGCAGAGCCAAGACTTGACCTAACTCCCTTATTTTTCCACTCCAGGAGGAAGGTCTCGTGCCTAGGGATTTGTCGGAGTAGGGAGGGGCTGTGTCATAGCGGAGGCCTTCAGGATCGATGATCTGTGTTCAAGGAAATAGGCTGTAGGTGAGAAGGGCAACAGAGGGAAACAGTGGCCTGACCTACTAGGCCCCTCCCTCTGCATCCTGAAGTTTAAAGTACCCAAGCTTTGTGCATCACCAAGGTCTGGTAGCTACAGTCCATGGCTCGGGGTGCAGGGTGCCTCTTTGGATGGCCAGCCCTTCTTCTTTGGACTTAACTGCAGCTCATACCATTTGTTCAGAGGGCCCATCCTACAACCAAAGCTTTGTGTGCAACATTCAGATCCACAATTGTGGGGGAAAGTTGGCATCGTTCCAGCCTTGGCACAGAGGTGTTAAACCTGCATGTGTAAAGACCTCGTTTTGAAATTTCCAGGAAGAAAGGGCTCTCTGAATGAAGCGCTGTTATGGTTTTATGCATTTGTTTCCCAGGTTTGTAACGCTTTGCTGTTTTCCTTTTAAAGGGCCTACCCAACGCTAGTGAAGACTACAGAGAAGCTTCTTGTGCCGTGAACCTCGTTTTAAGATTAAGGTAAATAATATTGTTTATTTTGCATCGCTTTTCCGATAGTACAGTATTCTGATCTCCTTCCTTAGCTTTTCATAATATTAGCATAAAATCAAATTGCTAACTTATTTGATTTCCCCAAATGCCCAGTGTGAGCTGTGTTCCCAGGACTAGTTGCTCTCTTCTCACTGCTTTCTTGAGAAGAATAAGAAGGAAAAGCACCTTATGAGTGTATCTGCAGGCTCAGTGTACCCTTCATTAAGTTTTTTTTTCTTGCCTTTTCTTTCCTGGGTGTTTTTCTTTCTTTTTTTCTTTTCTTTTCTTTTCTTTTTTTTTACAATGTAAGATCACAGTAAGAGATTTTTAATGAGTTTCTTTCACACTTGAGCAGTCACTGTCTGACAGAAATAAACCATGCTTGTACTACAAGTTGCCTGTTCAGAACATTTTTCAGTGACAGGTTTGATCAGCCACTGGGGAGAAATGATAGATATATTTTGAAAGAACCCTCAGTCTTTGAGGAAATGGATACAAATATGGTTCCTGACAGTTTAGTCTTTGTATCTAGCGAATGAAATCTCTGTTTCAAGGATTTTTTAAAGAACGGTTAATTTAATGTATATTTTTGTTAAGAATTTGGTATCTCAAGACAAAGTAAATTTGCTGAAAACTGTAAAGAGCTTAGCTTAACCAGGTCAGTCAGAACACCGTCACCTTTTTGAATGCGTTTTGAAGTAAGTTACACATATGTTCTCCTTTGGCAATTAAATAAAACCCATGGCTAATGGACCATTTTCAGAGCTGTGGCTATAAAAGGTGGATTCACTTTCAAGGTTAGTTTCCAGCCCTCTGAATGATCATAATCTGTCAAGGTAGATTATCATCACCATCATCACCCCTTCCTTCTTGATGGTTGTTGAAGATCTGCATTGCTTTTTTACACACTTACCACAGGAACCCCACAGCGACCCTCGGTGTGATTTAGTTCAAAGTTGATTTCCAAGTCAGGGTGGGAAATTATTACAAGACTATTTTCCTTATATTCCAAAGTAGCCTTGATTGTGATTCACAATTAGTGTAGTTAGCACTCTCCAAAAGGAAATAGCCCGTTCCCCTTTTGCTTGATTTTGGAACCAGATGCTCCTTTTATTTATTTTTCATTTGTTCATTTATTCACTCATTCCACCAATATTTCTGAGAAACCCACTCTGTGCCATGCTCAGCGTTTATCTTTAAGACACAAGGGTGAGCGAGACTACAGAGGTTATAGTCAGGCCCTCTGAGCCTGCAGTGTTGGACTGACCCTCAGAGTCCAGCAGCCTGGTCTCCTATTTGACATAGGCAGGAGTCTTTCCTTTAGCATCCCTGCTGGATGTTTCCCCAGCCTCTGTGCAGGCATCAGCTCACTCTTTTTCCCTGATCACCCTGATGATACTGAGAAGTTACAGTCTGTCTTCCTCCTGAAGATTCAGCTGACCTTGCTGTTCTGGGCTCAAATTCTGGCCCTTGGAGCAAATATCAGTCTCTCTGGATAAAAGTCTCCTGAAGAGTGTGTTAAAATGCATATTTTTAATTGAAGTATAATTGATTTATAGTGTTTAAAATGCATGTTTTTGAGGCTTGCTTCCAAATAGAATTCTGGAACAAGACAGAACAACTACATTCCATCGTTTTTCTGAAAGCGGTTTATTTGCCAGGCTCGCTCTCCTCTCCTAGGCAAACCAGTGCGAGTAACTTCAGCCTTGTTTCTCACCATATAGTTCTGTATCTGCCTTCTGATCCTCACTGTTCACCTTTAGTGATATTTAGCCTATACCAACTTTTGTTACCCCTTTCTTCACTGGTCTAAATGGTGGTTTTCCTGAGTTTGTAGCTTGAACTAGTCAGTCCTGTAAGATTGTGAAGAAAGGGTTCCATGTTCAAATAAGCTAAATAATGTGTACTGTCCATCTGCTTACTGCGTGTGCATACACACACACACACACACACACACACACACACTTTTTGAAATCACAAGGAACATTAAAGGTTCTAAGGAGTTCTACTGGAAAGAAATTTGTTGAGAAAAATACCAAGTGAGCCACCTCATAATTTATATTTTGTCTTTAGGTATTAATACAATTTCTGGTTTTAGTTAAACATTGCACACATATTTTGTCATTAGTATGTTTTTCATGAAATAGAATACTCACATACTTGACATAAAACATATGTTTTTTAGAGTTAGGTTCAGTGATTTGGGAAAATGATAAACTTACCAGTTAAATTGTTAATTCCTTTGTGTTGAATGCTGTTTATGCTTGGACAGCTCAGCCCTGTGGATTGCAGCTAATTTTGCTGAAGGCAGCTGTGACAGTTGTTACACGTAGGTGCTTTGATCTAGCCTGTCAATTTGCTCGTAATGAATTTACCTGGTTTTTATGTAGCAGTATGACTAGATCTTGGTGGGCCAGTTAAAGACCCTAGACCAACAAAATAGCTTTCCTGTTTGGAAGGGAAAATGATCTCTAGAATGGGATATTTATTTTAACAAAAATCCTTTAGCACGATAATATGGCCTCATTTGACTTATTGTTTTAGTTTCTCTACTAAAAGTTGACCTCGAATATTGGTAAAGTTTAGACTTAGTAAGTTATAATTTCATAAAGAAAGCTGAAGCTGATAAAAACCAGGTTGCTCACTGTGTTAGCATCAGTGTGCTCGATTTCTAATTTCATGTCATCATTCAGGAGGGATTAGAATTCTTAAATGGTTCTCTAGCCTGTAAAATCGGGTTCATTGCATAATTCTTACTAGTCAAGTAGTTGGGAGACTTGATTAATATTTCCACCAAAGGTTAAATAGCGTAAGCTTAGTGTTCAGTCGTGGCAGTGCTCTTCCCCTGTGCCCCCCCACCCCACCCCACCCTGCTTATTTATGGCTTTCTTTGTGCAAGGCTTTGTTGAAAATCCAGAATATGACAGGGTTTCTGCACTCAAAGAGCTTACTATGTAGGTGGATAGATCAGACCCCACACAAATGACTCTAACACAAGGTAGAAAGCGATAAATGGCAGTAAGAAGACAGATGAAAAGAAGAGTGATGCGTAGTTAAAGGAAGGTGAGCACCCTTTTGTTTGAATGTTGTCTTTGGGTTACTTGTTCCCATAGTAACCAGCATTTATTTTTTTCAGCATCCATGTTTTGAGAAGAATAATGGTTAGGTTGAATTGTGGAGCAGTATAAGGCTGTGTGGTCTTTGGGAAAGGCCTTGACAGACTTATTTCTGACAAGATTATGTTTGTGTTTTGGTAGAGTGGTATGTATTATTGCATAGGCACCAAGTTATTAGAAACAATTCTTTAATATGAAAAATATTTAGCATTTTCACTTTTTATAATGTTCTCCTTTGGTGATCACCTTTCCTCTGAGAACTGGCATCACTGTTGCACATCTTGGCTAGATTGTAAGTGAGGTCCTTCAAAAAGATGAGGTTCCTACTGTGTACCAGGCACCATGATGAGCACTATGTGTGCTTTGTCTTGTTTCATCATCATAAAATCTCCATGACATGAATACTGTTGTGACTGACATTTCACAGGTGAGAGATTAAGGTGGAAAGTCATCGGGGTTATTTGTCCAATACCTTCCAGCTCTGGTGAAGCAGAAACAGGGCTTGAACCTGGGTCTGTTGATCACATTGGTCCTTGCTCTTCCACACTTGACCCCATGGCCATGCTCTACTCAGTTCCATGTTGAACGCAGGGAGAAACTCACGTACTTTCAGGATTGTTACATTTACCTGTCTCCTCGTTAACATTTTACCTAAGTATTCTTTTAACAGTGTTTCCTGATCAACTCATCATTAAATATTGTGACAGGAATACCTGAAAATATTTTGGAGGCGATATTAAAGATGATGATGAAAATAACAGTCAGCATTTGTAGTGTTGCAGCTTTAAAAGCACTGTCACATCACTTGCCTGATTTAATTTTTCCTTTCATCTTATGTTTGCTGCTCATCAGTGAAAAAGAAAGGTCAGGGGTGTTAAGTAACTTTCCTACAATCAGAGAGATAGTACACGTAGGCTGGAGACTGGGTCTTCTGATGTTAACCCAGTATAACTAACGGTATGGTTTAGGGAGGTGTTACTAGTATAGAAGATACAGGGTAGCGTAGGCTGTAGGTCTTTTGTGTATACAAAATCCTTCTTCTGGAAAACATGGTAAAGGAAGGAATATCTGTATTCAGAACAATGTGGTAATGTAAAGGAAGCAAAATAAAAGAATTAGAAGCCATTCATTATGAGATAATGCCATTTCCTTTCTGACAGTGGAGCAAGAAGAGGTTTGTGAGTGCAAATACTTTCAGCAATAGGGAATGTATAGATTTCTGTATTTTCAAGCGATAGATGGTCATCTTAGAAATTTAGAAAGTCAAATAAAAGAACAAGAAATAAAATCTTCCATAATCTTACTACCCAGAGAGAGAGCATTTATTAGCCTCTTGATATTCTTCTACTCTTTTCTACACCTGTTAATTTATAAAAATTTTTAATGTTTTTGTATAAATATTTTATATCACATAACACATAGTATTTTATGATCTTCTTTGTCTGGTAATGTCTTTGATCTCTTTTCATATCCATGAGTGTAAATCTACACAATCCTTTTAAATGGCTGCCTTATATTTTGACTGAATGTGCCAAAACGTATTACTTAAAGAATTATTTGATATTTACGGAGTTCTAGTGTTTCAGTGTGGCAGCATAGAAAAGCTTATATGTGCAGAAATGATGTATGGAAACTGCTCAGTAGAAAAATCCCCTTGAGCATTGGATTTTGATCTTGGTGACATGCTCTCAGACTTTGAGAAACCTGGAGATACGTAGCTGAGTAAGCCCAGTATCAAAGCTCATGGGGATTATAGGGGCTGGCTGTGGCTCTTGGGTCAGCAGACCTGTCACTATCCTGGTAGCAGCTGACACAGCTTCCTTATTCTTTGTTAGTGCTGAGTTCTTAAAGTAGTTTTTTTTTTTTTTAATTGAAGTACTGTCAGTTATAATGTGTCAATTTCTGGTGTATAGCATAATGTTTCAGTCATACATATGCATACATATATTCATTTTCATATTCTTTTTTATTATAGGTTACTATAAGATACTTAGTGAATATAGTTCCCTGTGCTTTACAGAAGAAATTTGCTTTTTTAAATCTATTTTATATATAGTAGTTAATATTTGCAAATCTCAAACTCCCAATTTATCCCTTCCCGCCCCTTTCCCCCTTGGTAACCATAAGTTTGTTTACTATGTAAGTCTGTTTCTGCTTTGTAGATAAGTTAATTAGTCTTCTTCTTTCTTTCTTTACTTTTTTTTTCTTTTTTTGTTTTTTACATTTTTTATTGATTCATAATCATTTTACAGTGTTGTGTCAAATTCCAGTGTTCAGCACAATTTTTCAGTCATTCATGGACATATACACACTCATTGTCACATTTTTTTCTCTGTGATTTATCATAACATTTTGTGTATATTTCCCTGTGCTATACAGTGTAATCTTGTTTATCTATTCTACAATTTTGAAATCCCAGTCTATCCCTTCCCACCCTCTACCACGCCCCACCCCGGTAACCACAAGTCTGTATTCTCTGTCCATGAGTCTATTTCTGTCCTGTATTTATGCTTTGTTTTTGTTTGTTTGTTTGTTTTTGTTTTTTAGATTCCACATATGAGCGATCTCATATGGTATTTTTCTTTCTCTTTCTGGCTTACTTCACTTAGAATGACATTCTCCAGGAGTATCCATGTTGCTGCAAATTGCATTATGTTGTCGGTTTTTATGGCTGAGTAGTATTCCATTGTATAAATATACCACCTCTTCTTTATCCAGTCACCTGTTGATGGACATTTAGGTTGTTTCCATGTTTTGGCTATTGTAAATAGTGCTGCTATGAACATTGGGGTGCAGGTGTCATCCTGAAGTAGATTTCCTTCTGGGTACAAGCCCAGGAGTGGGATTCCTGGGTCATATGGTAAGTCTATTCCTAGTCTTTTGAGGAATCTCCACACTGTTTTCCATAGTGGCTGCACCAAACTGCATTCCCACCAGCAGTGTAGGAGGGTTCCCCTTTCTCCACAGCCTCTCCAGCATTTGTCATTTTTGGATTTTTGAATGACGGCCATTCTGACTGGTGTGAGGTAATACCTCATTGTAGTTTTGATTTTCATTTCTCTGATAATTAGTGATATTGAACATTTTTTCATGTGCTTTTTGATCTTTTGTATGTCTTCCTTGGAGAGTTGCTTGTTTAGGTCTTCTGCCCATTTTTGGATTGGGTTGTTTATTTTTTTCTTTTTGAGTCGTATGAGCTGCTTATATATTTTGGAGATCAAGCCTTTGTCGGTTTCACTTGCAAAAATTTTCTCTCATTCTGTAGGTTTTCTTCTTGTTTTATTTCTGGTTTCCTTTGCTCTGCAGAAGCTTGTAAGTTTCATTAGGTCCCATTTGTTTATTCTTGCTTTTATTTCTTCTAGGAGAAAATTTTTGAAATGTATGTCAGATAATGTTTTGCCTATGTTTTCCTCTAGGAGGTTTATTGTATCTTGTCTTATGTTTAAGTCTTTGATCCATTTTGAGTTGATTTTTGTATATGGTGTAAGAGTGTGTTCTAGCTTCATTGTTTTACATGCTGCTGTCCAGTTTTCCCAACACCATTTACTGAAGAGATTGTCTTTATTCCATTGTATATTCTTGCCTCCTTTGTCGAAGATGAGTTGACCAAAAGTTTGTGGGTTCATTTCTGGGCTCTCTATTCTGTTCCATTGGTCTATACATATGTTTCTGCTTTGTAGATAAGTTAATTAGTCTTCTTCTTTCTTTCTTTACTTTTTTTTTTTTTTTAAGATTCCACGTATGAGTGATGTCATACTGTATTTTTCTTTCTCTTTCTGGCCTACTTCACTTAGAATGGCAGTCTCCAGGTCCATCCATGTTGCTGCAGATGGCATTATTTTATTCTTTTTATGACTGAGTAGTACTCCATTGTATAAATGTACCACAGCTTCTTTATCCAGTCATCTGTCAATGGATATTTAGGTTGTTTCTATGTTTTGGCTATTGTTTACAGTGTTAGAGCAGGGTTTTAACTAAGGCACTGCACTGAGAAGCCACAAAAGTGAATGATTCCCAAATGTAACATGCCCCACGACGGTAGAACACAAACACAAGTTTCCATTTTGTCGCCGTTCTTTTAAGTTCTTCCCTTTAGTGCACGTTCTTTAAGAAATCCTCTCTTGGCTACTTGCTGTGAGCAGCTTGGGAGTATAGGAAATTGACATGTGTGGGCCATAACTGTTGGAAGAGATGAGAGATTTACTCTCTTAGAGCCTTACACAATGCCTAGCATGTGATAGACCCTTAATATTTTTTTTTAATTGTAATAGAGTCAGTTTACAGTGTTGTGTCAATTTCTGGTGTAGAGCATAATGCTTCAGTCATATAGGAACATGCATATATTTGTTTTCATATTCTTTTTCACCATAAGTTACTACAAGATGTTGAATATAGTTCCCTGTGTTATACAGTATAAACTTGTTGTTTATCTGTTTTGAATGATTCTTAACTAAAGACATTTTCCACAAACTTTTAATATCAAAATGCCTCACGAGATTTTATTTCCTTTTTTTTTGTAGCTAAAGATGTTGTAGTGGAACAATAGTTTTTGATGTTATAGTGGCAATGTGTACAAAAACACTTCTTTACTGGACTTTCTCTATAAAAGTTCCCAAGCAAGGTAATACTTTGGGTATAATCTCTCTACCATATTTCAAAAAGTACATAAGGACTCCACACTCTAGGAATTGCAAGACAGTTTCTGTCGCAGAGATAGAGTCATGCAGGACCAGGATCCTTCCTGTATATCCAGCTCGGATTACTTCTCCTAGGGTTGTCATCAGCATCCACTGTTGGCTGTACCTGCCGCTGGGTATCAGGACCAGGGCTTAACGTGAGAATTTCGAAGTGTCAGTGTGATACACTGCTTCTTCCAACCCCCTCTCTGGTAGACGGTTCCCTCGTGAAAAGTCTTCCTGCCTCCCGCAGGCAGCTTAGAGGTGGCAGCTGGCGTGCCTCTGTGGAGCTTACCTCCTGCAGCTCTGATGCAGAAGGTTTTCAGAGAAGCTCTCAGCTGACCTTGGAAGGGCAGTGAATTGTACAGTGTCATCCGACCAGCTGCGGTCAGTGCCAGAAATAGGACCCCAAAAGCCTACCGAGGGTGTAGCCTCCTTGCTCATTGTTAAGTTCTGCTGTGCTCCGGCCAGCTCAGTCTAAGTTGCTGGACCAATTGTTTAGTTGCATTTCTGGGACTTTCTTGTCTTCCCATAACTCTTACTACTTTCTCATGAAAAATTTTTTTAATATCATTGCACAGATAGGCAGGAAGAAAATACGTCTTAAAAATAGTGGGTACCTTCAGTATGGAGATTCCTTAAAAAACTGAAAATATCCAGCAATTCCACTCCTGGACATACATCTGGAGGAAACTAATTTGAAAAGATACATACACCCCAATCAATGTTCATAGCAGCACAATTTACAATAGCCAAGACATGGAAGCAACCTAAATGTCCATCGACAGATGACTGGATAAAGATGTGGTATATATATATATATATATATATGCACATATATATATATGCAATGGAATACTGCTCGGCCATAAAAGGGATAAAGTAATGCCATTTGTAGCCACATGAATGGACCTGGAGATTGTCATACTAAGTGAAGTAAATAAGCGAGAAAGAGAAAGAAGAATACCATATGATAACACTTATTTGTGGAATCTTTAAAAAAGACAAATGAACTTATTTACAACACAGAGACAGAGTCACAAACATAGAAAAGAAATAAACTTCTTTCCCCCTTGTGGTTACCAAGGGGGAAAGAAGATGGGGAGGGATCAATCAAGAGTTTGTGATTTGCAGATACTAACTACTATATATAAAACAGATAAATAACAAGGTCCTGCTGTAGAGCACAGGGAACTATATTCAGTACCTTGTAATAATCTATAATGAAAAAGAATATGAAAAAGAACATATGTATAACTGAATCGCTATGCTGTACACCAGAAATTAACACAACATTGTAAATCGACTTTAGCTCAATAAAATAAAATATAAAAAAAAATAGTGGGTACCTTAAGAAGCTTTGGTAGCATTTAAGTCAATGTTAATTACCTGATACCTTGGCTGGTAACAGCCAGAAATTTTAGCAAACACCCGAGTATTTTAAGTTGTCCTTTGTGTCACTGTGCAGAGGCTCTCTCTCTTCCCCTTTTTTTATACTCCCACCTTTTCTAGCTGCTGATGAGGTAACCTGCTGCTCTTAGCATTCTAAAAATTCTCCTCTCCAGTTTTATCAGGGAAGGTTGTCTCTTAGGACTCGTCCTCTTGATCAGAGAGCCGAATAATTCTGAGGTCTGTTTGCAAAGTTATTTCGTTTCCCAGTTAACCATATCCCTGGAGGTAATGAGTGGTAAGATTTCTTCCTCGAAATGTGGAGTCTTGGAAAGGTAACAAGCATATTTCAGTCTGGGGGCTTTCTCTGCATTAACTTTTCTTTGCCCACTGAAACCAGAATCCCTGGAATATACTTTCAACTTTATTTTGCAATTCCCAGAGTGTGCTAGAAAACTTTATTCTCCTTGATAAGATTCAGACAGTTGTTAACTGGTAGCACAGCGAGACATCTCTGCTGCCCAGTGAATTTCATTTGTTGGTCTTTGTATTAGTTTTCTATCACTCCTGTAATAAATTACTACAAACCTAGTGGCTTAAAACAGCACAAATTTATTATCTTACAGTTCTTTAAGTCAGAAGTCTACATGGGTCTTGATGGGCTAAAATCAAGATGTCCACAGGGTTGTGTCCTTTCAGGAGCCTCTAGAGAAGAATCTGTTTCTTTGACTTTTTGTTTTTAAGGCTTTATTTTTTTAAAGCAATTTTAGATTCAGAGCAAAATTAAAAGGATGGTAAGATTTCCCATTTACCCCTGGATCCCCTACATACATAGCTGCCTTTGCTATCAATACCTCCAACAGAGTGGTGCCGTGGTTACAATCTGTGAATCTACACTGACATGTCCTTATCCAAGATCCATAGTTTATATTACATTGGTGGTGTACATTCTGTGAGTTTGGACAAATGTATAATGATATGTGTCCACCATAATAGCATCACATAGAGTGTTTTCACTGCCCTAAAAGGCCTCTGCCTGTTAACCCCCTCCCACATCCCTGGCAACCAGTGATCCCTTTACTGTTTGCATAGTTTTACTTTTCCTAGAATGTCATATGGTTGACATTGCACATAGGAATGTACACTTAAGTTTCCTCCATGTCTTCTCATAGCTTGGTAGCTCATTTCTTTTTAGCTATGAATAATATGCATTTTCTATGTGTTCCATAGTTTTTTGTTTTTTGTATTGATCTATTCACCTACTGAAGGACGTCTTGGTTGCTTCCAAATTTTGGCAATTAAGATAAAGCTATTATAAAATATCCGTCTACCTTTTTTTGCATAGACATACATTTCCAGTTCCTTTGGGTAAATACCAAGGAGCATGATTGCTGGGCTGTATGGTAAGAGCGTGTTTAGTTTTGTGAGAAGTTGCCAAACTGCCTTTGAAAGTGGCTGTACCATTTTGTGTTCCCACCAGCAACGAATGAGAGTACCTGCTGCTCCACATCCTCACCCGCATTTGGTGGTGTCATTGTCAGTGTTCCAGATTTTCACCATGCTGGTGGTGTGTGGTGGTGCCTCTTTGTTGTTTTAATTTACATTTCCCTGATGACTTACCATGTGGAGCATCTTTTCATATGCTTATTTGCCCTCTGTATATATTCTTTGGTGAAGCGTCAAAGTCTTTGGCCCATTTTTCTTTGTTTTCTTATTATTGAGCTTCAGCAGTTCTTTGTATATGTTGGACAGTAGTCCTTTACCAGATACGTCTTTTGAAAATATTTTCTCCTAATCTGTGGCTTATCTCCTCATTCTCTTGCTGTCTTTTGCACAGCAGAGGCTTTTAAATTGAATGAAGTCAGATTATCAGTTATTTCTTCCATGGATTATGCCTTTCATGCTCTATCTAAATAGGCATCCCCATACCCGGGGTCAGCTACAAGAGGCACAATAGTAAGACAGGCACCAGGACTCTCACTTACTCAGGAATTGGAGTTTGTTTTTCTTGCCACCTTCATTTATATCATTATCCAACATTACCTGTGTTTCCTAGGTGTTAGTCATGGCTGGGAGGCACTTGGTTAACTCAGGGAGTCTTTGCCTTCTCCAGCACTCTCTCATAGACCTGGAGTGTTTTCTTTCACACTGTTTCTCTATGTGCATCAACGGACAGTTCATGGAACATCTGGGCAGGGGCCTGGCTGTTTATAAGATACTCAGTCCCTACAGGTTATCAGGGCTATCACTAGTCATTGCTTTTGCAAATGGGGGTAAAAAGCATCTTCTCGGTGGCGTGATGCGTTGGGTTGTTAGCTAGATTGAGGACAGTTAGTCTGAGGGCTGCTGCTAAGGTGGGTGTCACGTGGTTAAAAGAAAGTGTGTGCCTGTGGGCTGACCGGAGGTGGCCTTTTACAAAGGGCTAAGCTTGGCCCAATGTTTATGAGAGAAGATGAAAAACATCAGCTTAACTGAACTTAAAGGAATAGTCTGAGAAAGAGGTAGAAAATTTCTGCTCGATTTTAGGGAACCACCGCAAAAAGAAAACCCATCGCTTGATAAGGATCTTAATTTCATCAGACTTTGGCTGCATAGAGTGACTAGAAATGGTCTTCTGAGTTTCCTAGACTCTGGGCCATGTGGAAATCAGACTGTTATACAAATTTGAGAGCTGCGCATTTAACATTTTTCCAGAAAATAAAACGCTTCCCTTCCCTCTGGCAGTCTGCTCATCTTTGTTCAGTTTCCCCAGTGAGGTGTATAGTTAAGGAACTTTAACCTCCAAAAGAAAATACGAGTTTTGGTAGAGTTTTTAATGAATTTGGATACTGGAGATGCTATAAAGCCAACCTTGCCACGAGATGTTTCTGTGTGTCTTCTTTAAAACCCTTGGCTCATTTTTATTTGCAGAAATATAACTCTTTTCAAGGAAGTGCTGGAGGGCTTCTGCTCTGGGTAAGAAAACAAACCACTTTCTGAGACACAGGGAGCCCCCAGGACCAGGGGTTGCTCCTCTCACACCTGTCGGTTTGGGACCCTGTGTCTACACTGTTCGTGTGAGGCAGAGCCCACTTCAGTGGGTACTTTGGGATAACTTGTCAGGTTACCTCCACGGAGAATTTGCTGCCTTGCTAGCTGCTTGCCTTTGTTGTCTTAATGGAGAAGCTCTGGGGGTTCAATAAAATCAAACTGCACATCTGCATGGAGTTGGTTCCAGATTTTCTCGCAGTGGAGTGGGAACGAGTTCAGCTCAGAGGGAAAGCTGCTGGGATTTTTGTGCTCTGATCTGTTCTCTTTTTCTGGCCTGAGTGAACCACTTTGCTTCCTCCCTCAAAGAAGAGAGTTTTTCCCGAGAATGTTCAGATCAAGTATTAGTCCTTTCAAAGGCTTAAAATGAATGTTTATTAATTACCACAGCAAGGGCTGTACCGTTTTAAACTCTTAGATTGTAAATCACACCAAGGATCCACATCAGGTCGGCCTTTTGACTGCATTAGGCTAACTGCTGTGTTGCAGGAAAGTATAGTGTTTGCTTAGAGTACTTTTGGCAATACCCAAGTAGCTCAGATGAATCTCTTCCCTTTCGTGAAGTATTCTGTCTCCCTCACCACCCCCTCTAAGAAAATCTAAAAATAGGGGACTGAAAAAATCAGGACTGGAAGATATTTGACAGTTCTTCATTCATTCTTTCATAATCATTTTATTGAATATACTATCTGGGGTTAAAAAGTTTTATTTCTCTTTTGTCACCATCCAAAGAGCTTTGTTGACTCTTCCTTTTCCATCTTTTAGTGGCATCTGGGGCATTAGGCCATAATTTTCCAGTCAGTTAGGATATTACAAAGTCAAGTCTAGTCTAAACTTCAATCTTCTACTCAATTTAGCCTTTGTATCTCCTCCCCTCCCCAGTCCGTCCCCTCTGGCTGAGGAGAGGCCACCCTCAGCTCTTTCAGCCT
Source organism: Vicugna pacos (assembly GCF_048564905.1). Classification (NCBI taxonomy): domain Eukaryota; kingdom Metazoa; phylum Chordata; class Mammalia; order Artiodactyla; family Camelidae; genus Vicugna; species Vicugna pacos. The sequence continues at coordinate 41,704,225 of NC_132991.1, read as the reverse complement.
CTCCCGCCCTCCCCCTTTCTGCACTGCTTCCTCTTCTTGGTTGTACCCGCTTCTCCAAGTGGTCCTGTGGCTGCCAGTGTCCTCTGAGGTAAGTGTGCAAAGGCTGGCTCTTGGGTGGGGACCCTCTGAAGAGTTCTGGGCCAGCGCCTTCTTCCCTTCACCTGGGCAGGTGGGCAGGGGGTGAGCACTCCCCTCTGCTCTGTCTTACCAGTTTTCTTTCCTCACTCAGGCAGTTAGGGGTAAGGCCACTTGATAAATTTGCCCCGTAAGCACATAAACGTAGGGAGTGAGATGCCAGCCTTCCCTCCTTGCTGGGGCCTCTGATGAGCTGAGCGCTTCTCTGGTAGGCTCCTGCCGTTGGCTTGGTAGTGGGGAGTCCCAGCACGCTCCCTGGACCAATAATTCATGACGGAAGATTCTTTGTTGTTCTACACCCCCACCCTCAGATTTTGTTTATATAGATAGGGTTTGAGGGAGTCAAAGATCATGATTGGTGCTAGCATTGTGATTTGGCCAGTTACTAATAAGCATTGAAATGGCTAACCTCTAACATTTGCAGCACCCGTGAGAATATAGGATTCTTTCTTGATGCCTGTGTGTCCTCAACTTAGCGTCCTGGGAACCAATTCTGGGGTAACAGGAAAAGATCCACTCAGTATCTGTTGATACAGCTATTCATCTCCATGTAGATTGAACTACTTCTGGGCAAGCTACCCAGGCAATATTATGAAACATAACCCTTGGCCTTACAAGTATTAAGTAGAGTTTGCAAGGAACTTGCTGATCACTAACTGCTCTTCTTTCTTGTCTCTGTTATCAGGTGTATTCCTATTCAGTGTTCCCATTCATTTTTCACTATATTTAGTTGAAAGGAGAATTTAGAATACCCACTCGCTTTGGCAAGGGTCCTGTTAGAATTGTTACTGTGCTTGAGGTTTTAGGTAGGTTGATGGGTTTGCCCCAGGCTTGTGGTATGCCCCCCTCAGCCTCCTTCCCCCATCTGGTCTGGCTTCTATGACCTGCGCCAGCATGCTTGTCACCTCTCCTTTCACATTGGACGGTCTGCACTCACCTTCCCTGAAGAGCCGTCATTGGCCTCACTGGGTCCACCCCAGCACAGCGCAGCGGAGAAGGCACGTGAGTTTGGGGGTAGATAGGTTTGGTAGCAGGTACATTTTCATCTGCTTTCTTTCCTTATAAACTCCTGGTCTTCCTGTACTCTCCTTTTTGTTTCTTAGAGAATTATTAGAGGCTACTCTTTTCCTTGTTTTCATCTTTTGTATAAACAGCCTTTGGGTCATATTCCAGTATTTTATCAAGATTACTTTAAAGACAAATCAGGCTGATGCTCCATAACCTCTCTAAGGCTAGAACTGAATTTATGACATTCATTAAATCACCACGTTTAAGGACTCCACAGATTTATCTTCGTGGCCTTGGACTTCACGTTGCCTATTGAATGATAAGGAAAAGACACCCCCCCCCATTTTATTCTCTCCTGTATAACTGCTGTTGAAACTGTAGGAAGGTCCATTAAGACTAAGGTTACCTTAAACGGAGGCTGTCTCTGCCACTAACCTGACTGTACCCTTGATGCTCTCCATGGTACTGCAGGGATCTTTTCTCTGTCCCTCAAAAGTTAGCTATTATTATTTACTTATGCTCCTGCCTAACTCAGAAAAAAGGAGCCATATAAAAATTACACATTTTAAATAGCCTACAGATACCTTTAGTGGCCCGGGGAGAGGCTCTCCGGGAACGTGGGCTGTGGACACCATCTTGGTGCTTTCCCACAGCCGTACTCCAGCTTGCCGGTAACACCCGGGGAGCAGGTTGGACACACCTCTGGAGCTCTGAGTTTTCTGACTGCCACCCAGGGGACACCTCTAGATCACCTGCTCAGCAGGGTTTGCCCTTGTAGCCCCTCGGGACTGGATGTATTTGCGTACTTTAAAAAGCTGCTGTCTGAGGGTCTGGCTTCCAGCCAGCCTGGATCTAGGTGCTGAGATCCTCCCCTTTGGGACACTGATAGGTCCTGGCACATCCTTAATTACAGGCAGCTGTTAGAGATACAGTAGGCTGCCTGGACAAGCACAGAGGTTGGAGAGACAATGAAGAGCCTGCAATATTTGTGCTGAAAAATCTCGTGACCGTCTTACGGGAGTTCCTTTGTATTTAAAAAGTTGTTTTTCTCTTATTGCTTTTAATATTTCAGCACAAATTTTGCAGGCCACAAGAGAGTGGCACGATATATTCAAAGTCCTGGGGGGCAAAAAGCTTCCAATCACAAATAGAAATAAGTTACCATTAAGAACTGAATGAGAGAGAAAAAGTCCACCAGACAAGCGAAAGCTAAAGGAGTTCATCACCACTCAACTGGCCATACAAGAAATGTTAAAGGGAACCTCGTGCACTGTTGGGGGGAATGTAAATTGGTGCAGCCACTGTGGAAAACAGTATGGAGGTTCTTCAGAAATAATAGAACTACCATATGATTTACCAATTCCATTTCTGGATGTATGCACCTCTGTATTCATTGCAGCGTTATTTACAATAGTCAAGTTATGGAAACTAAGTGTCCATGGATGAATGAATGGATAAATACACACACACACACACACACACGTATCTATACACACACACAATGGAACATTGTTCAGCCAAAAAAGAATGGAATCTTGCCATTTGTGACAGTGTGAATGGACCTCAAGGGCTTTACGTTAAATGAAAAAGTTAGACAGAAAAAGACAAAGAGCATGTGATCTCTCTTATGTGAAGTCTAAAGCAAACAAACAAAACAACCCAAAAGATACAGAGCACCGATTAATGGTTACAAAAGGTGGAGGAGGTGAGAAATGGGTGAACTATAGTTTGGTTTTGTTAGTTTAAATAAATTGAGCAGGAATTTTAAAAATCAAGAAAAATAAACATAATGTATTTTAACATGTTGCAGGTAGGAACAAAAGACTTTGGAAGGCTTTCTCTAAAGAGAAAGACATAATAAGAAGTTTTATAAAGTGCTATCCTTTTCCCGATTTGAGAGGTTGCTTTCCACTGGCTAAATCCTCAGTAATAATGCCCTGTCTATTATTGTTCTGATACAAAGTATTGTGAGGGTGGGGGATCATTTTATATAAAGAGATCCTCACTTTAGGGGATTTGTCTACTGGATAATCTGCACCCTCCTGAGCTCCCATATAAAGTGGAAATTAGAACCCTCTAGTTTTCAAGTGTATATAATCTGCCCAAAGTACAAGGTCAGAAATTGTGAGAAGGTAAAAATGTTCACAGAGTAGTACGTGCTTCTGACAAAGTTCAGGGAGAAACCAGGGAAAGGACTAAAAAAGGACTGTGATGGGGTTGGCAGTGGCCTGTTGAGAGTGGTCAGAGGTTGGGCCTGTTTCGGGCTTCTGACTTCACTGTCAGCTCAGGTACCCCTTCCTGCTGTGTGGCTCCTGCAGGGAGAATTTGCAGAGAAAGCCCACGTTTGCATTGCTGCATTGCTTCCCTGTTTTAAGGTTTAGCAACAGCTGCAACACGATTTAATCAAGCAGGAAAATATTGCTTTGCTACATCTGGGGCTTGTTTGCCTCTTTTCTGTACATACACACTTAATCGCTCCTGTTACTGTGGTGTATGTTTATCTTCAATTAAAAAATTAGGAATCATCGGACTCCAGATTAGACTTGTCTCTATTAGTTATTGGTGAGTGGTTTTTTGCTATCAATGAGTAATAAATAGCACTTCTCAGATTAATTAATTCTGTTTGCTCAACAATTTTTTTTTAAGTTTTCACCATATGTCAAGCACTGTGCTTGGAGTACAAATATGAATAAAACAAGTGAAAAGATAAAGAGAAATGTACTCTGGTCTCTGAGTAAAAGGTATCCTTTGAGCTGTGTTTTGTGTTTGTGGTCAAGATTCGGTAGTTGAAGATTAGGTGGAGTTGGGCAGTGGGGACAGATGGCTGGAAAGGGTAATAGTTCTTCACCATTGTGAGGGATGGTTATGGACTTTTAAAAATCAGATTAAAGCTATGAGCTTCCCGCCCCACCTCCCCCAAGTGCATCTTTAACATTTACCAGCATTTTGCATGTAGGTCAGTGGGTCTGCCAATCCTCAGAAGCCCATCCATAGACCCCACAGGTCTCCCAGATTAGAAGACAGGGAGCTAGAATTAGAACCCTTATAACGTTGATATAATACTGTTACTGATTTCCCACGTATGTCCAGACTCCGTCATAACCCCGATCTTTGAATTGTGCTAACCTGACTCCAAATGGGAATTATGTCATAGTATATTTGTTTGCTGTTTCTGCCGTAGAGCATAGGCTATGTGCACCAGCGATTTCTAAAGGGAGAATCGTTCCATGGATGGACAGATGGATGGATAGATAGATAGGGCGATACCAATTCAAGCTGGGTACATGGAGTGATACTAATCCAGTGGCAGAGCTGAAGAATGGAGACTGTCATAAAAGTTCAGAAAATAATTTCTGTGCCTTTGACTTCTTTGTGGTTTTAACCTCTGCTATGGCTCACTGAAATACTTAGGTATTTGTGAAAAATGGAGCAGTGTGGGAGGTAAGCATTAGTTCAGGCCAGGAGACATGAAGAGAGATTAAAAATCCCCCAGTAAAACCCATATGTTTAAACACTGAATCCAGGCACCCACTGAAGCCCAATAAGCTTCAGTCAGTGGTCTCCATTTGCCCAGGATCTATCCCCTTTGGGTTTGCGTCTCCTGCTTGCTTACCTGACCCCATTCCCAGAGTCCTAGGTCATCCTCTGGCTCCTCAACTTATTTTTGGCTGATATGATTTTGGTGACCGCCTTGAATTTCCTCCTTGAGTTTCTGTTGGTTCCTGTCTAATTCTCAGCTCTACTTTCCTCTCTGGATCTGTGTCTTCCTTTGTCAGAGAACAGAAACGTCCCACATGGGCCAGTCCCCATGTTCTCTATGGAAGGGGGGCTGGCGGACTTGGACATGTAATTCATGTAAAATTATATCTAGGCCTGTATGCTCCACATAATGTTTTGAGAGTGCGCCACCTGTTGGAAATGGGAGGGTAAACAATGTGAGAAAAAAATTTTTTTAATTGTGTCATTTTACACCAAACAAGGATTACTTAACTAGAGAAGCTTTGTGATGTCTATGGAAAATGGCATTTTGAATAACGACTTGGAAAAGGGGGTTGATGTGATGTGCCAGAGAGATGGAGGTACCAGAACTCAGGTGGGCGTGATTTAACCACATGAGGTACACGAATGACTTATTTCTACCTTGACTTTTTCTAGAGAAGACTTGAGGTAACTGGAAATATAAAAATATTAAGTAGGAGAAATAAAAAGAAGCTAAGATGAGATTTTAAAACTATTTTGAGAGTAGAAAGAGAATTGGACTAGGAACTCAAAGTGATATAATTACAATCATTGAGCAGTAAATTTAGCTCTCAGCTTCTTAGCAACCAGGAAATTATAGTTGTCTGTGTGGTTCTCCTTTCCTGATAAAAGTAAACGTGTCCCATTAAAAGGTTATACAGAAGGGCAAGCTCTTGTTTGAAACTAATTTCAGGAGAAATTTATCTCATGGTTCTTCCTGTAAAGAACCTTGTATAACAATAGCAGAAAACTTGACTCCCTATATCTTTAGAAAAAGTGCAGCAAAAGGTGTTCTTGTATTGTTTTTTCCCCCCTTAGATTGATCCTCCTTTAGAAGTCAAGGGCTTGTCCTCATCGAATTATGGTGTAAAGTTACATCTTCAGGTGCTAAACCAGTTTCAAGTCTATTTTCTTTCTGCTCATCAACTCAGAGAGGGCTTAGAGAAGTTAAGGAGATGCTTTTGGCAGGGAGAGGATAGCAGTTGGTCCAAGTTAAGAGTCTGACACCCAAAGTGCTCCTTTGTAGTGCATTGATTAAAGGGAATTCTTATGCGTAGATGAGCAGCAAGCACTGCTGGCATTCTCACGGGGACCTTCAAGAAGCTGATTTGTGCATCACTCGGATGGAGGAGCCCTCATTTGTAAACCTGCTTCAGAGAAGGACCTGTGGGGATAGATCACGCAATTACACACACATACACACAAAGCCTCTAATACTTTCCCTCAACTATTCAGTTTACACTCCATGATTCAGAACCACGTAATATAGGAAAAGGGTTTTTAGCTTGAGCAAAATCACTTTACAAGTAGATGTGATTAATGGCTTCCTCTTCCATAAGCCTAAGGTCCGTTCTTTAGAACTTTGATTATATTAAACACTGTGTTTGCAATACATCTCCGAGAGTTTTACTTTAGAGTTAGAAGGACTGCATGTTTTTCATTTTAGTATTACCAAATGTTCATCATAAACGTGAATGCTGGTTATAGCATGCTAATATTGAACTTATTAAAAACAAACTCAGAAGGGTCACCTGCTCTTGGAGACTCCTAGTGAGTTCAGTCCCGTGTTCTTCCCGAGCTCCAGGCAGGTGAGGACCAGGTCTGTTTGTTTTTGTTTTTAAATTAAATGCTTGACTGTTTTCTTTATTCAGCTGTGTGTGTGATCAGCATTCACTTACACTTCTTTTCTTACTGAGAAAAGTTGGCATTATAACATCAAATTAGTTAGAGGTGTACAGCATAATGATTCGATATTTGTATTGTGAAATGATCTCGGTAAGTCTAGTTAACATTCATCAACACACGTAATTATAATTTTTTTCTTGTGATGAGAACTTTCAAAATCTACTCTCTTACCAACTTTGAAATATACAATACGATATAATTAACTATAGTCACCACGACTATAGGTCTATTTTGTTCATCTCTGTGTGTTCTGTGCCTGACACATTTCTGCCACAGGAGAGCTTGTTAAACACTGGCTGAAAGAATAAATGAACCACATTCTTACCTTCCTATATGGTGTGTTAAATAGGCATAGCATCATGTAATTAAAGAACCAAGACCTTATTTAGATGTATTAATGAAAGAGAAATTGGAAAGAAGCCCTTCTGAGAGTGGAATCAGTGTTAGGGTATATTAGGAGACAGATCATGCGCTCCACACTGGTAACGCATAAAACTGAGGGGACTCATGCATGGGATCTGTGCACCTTCGTCAGGTAGCAGCTGTCAGGTACTAGAAGAAAGTTCTTGTCACTCAGCTTGATCACTCTGAGATGCATGTGTGCTGTTACACGCATGAACAGTCCACTCCCTCTTACTGCTGGGTGGTTCACCTTATGGATATACCTGTTCTCTCATCTCCTGATGGGCATTTGGGCATTTCCCCCCAATATTTTGCTACCATAAATAATGCTGCTGTGGATATTCACGTAGGAGTCATTATGTGGATTATATTTTGATTTCTCTTGGAAAAATATCTCGTTGTGGAACAGCTGGGTCAGGTGGAAAGTTTTTGTGTTTTAACTTTTTAAGAAGCTGCCAAAACAGTGTTCACAAATGGAGTTTCCATTTTACATTTGCATCAGCTGTATATGCAAGTTTTGGGTCTACCACATCCTTGCCACTACTTGGTATGGTCAGTCTTTTAGATTTTAGCCATTCTAATAGGTATGTAGTGGGTCTCACTATGATTTTAATTTTCATCTCTCTCATTAGAGATGAGCATTTTTACATGTGTTTAATAACCGTTTGTATATTTTCTGTTTAAATCTTGTGTCAACATTTTATGGAAGTGTCTTATTCCTGAGTTGTAGGAATTCTTTGTATATTCTGAGTATGTCCTTTGTCATATGTGTGTTGTGAATATATTCCCTCGTTCTTTGGCTTGCATTTCCGTTTCTTAATAGTATTCTTTAGGAAAAAGTTTCCAATCTTGATAACAAGTTTAATTTATTAAAGGTTTATACTTTTTGTATACTCTGTAAGAAATTCTTACCTACCTCAAGGCTGCAAAGATTTTTTTTTCTCTACCTTTTTTCCTAGAAGTTTTATCATTGTAGCTTTTACACTTAGATCTGCAGATATTTTAAGTTAATTCTTGTGTATGGTGTAAGATAAAGATCAATGTTCTTTTTTGTTTGCCCTACAGATACTCAGTTACAGCTTCATTTGTGCAGTGAGCTGAACATTTGTAAAATGTTTATTTATCATAATGAAAATAATGCAGCTTTTTTTTAGAGGGGGTCAAAAGAATTAACTCAAAGATTGTCTCCCACTTAAATAGTGCTCCTATTGGCATGTTGATGCTTTTCTTTCAAGCACTTTCTCTGTGCTTATGTAAGTGCTTGCGATTATACCATGCACATGGCTTTGTGACCTAGTCTGTCTAACTTCAGGTAATGTTTCTCCATTCGTTTTCAGTCTATCATCTAAACCTCACCCAAGGATCCATGTTTCACTGTCCACCCCCCGCCCCAACCTTGGTGACAAAAAACACGTATCTAGTTATTGCTTTTATTTTTTAAGTTTGAGCTCAATTCTCTGCCTTTTCTTTTTAAGTCTTTTTTACCCAAATGATGATGAGTCATTGTAATTGTAGCACAGTTTCTCTTTCAAATCTTAGTGGATCTTTTTAAAGAGTTTTTTCCCCCTGCATTATAAAAGTAATACATGTTCATTAGAAGACGTTTGAAAAATAAAGAAAGTTATAAAGAAGGAAATGATTACCCATCGAATCATCACTCAGGGATACGCACAGTTAGCATTCTGGTGTATTTTCTTCTATTTCTTTTACTCTGCACGTATTTTTTTATTGTTCCAATTATACCACATATGCAGTTTTGTACCTTGCTTTATATTTAGCATTACATTATAGCTATTTTCTCATGTCATTAAAAAATCCTTATAAACAGCATTTTAATAGCTACATAATATTGCATCCTGTGGTTATTCCACTGCAGCTTATTTAACTATCTCTCTGTCACTGGGGATTTAATTTGGTTCCAGATTTTTGTTACAAAATAAATGCCGTGAAGACTGGCCTTATACAGAAATCTGTCAGATTTCCGATTTTGTATATCACATTCATAGACATAGAATTGGTAGATCAATGGGTATGACTATTTTGAAGTTTTGGAAACATATTCTCTCAAAAGGGAGCGTCAGTCCATGTTCCCAGCGGCAGTGAAGGGAGGTCTAATGCACTGAATCCTTGACAGGGCTTCACGTTTCCTGTCATCACTGTGTAGTCTTTCCTAATTTAATTTGGTAGATTAAAAAGTAGTGATTGGATTTTTAGTTTGCATTTTTGCTGAGCCAAATCTCAAAATCCCCAGGTGGACAAAATTGGGGAGGGCGTGAAAAGACCCTTTAATTGTTACAGCCTAGTAAAACAACTTACCCCTATCTAAGAAGAAATTGAAATTTCTATCATTATGGGAAAAGAATTCATACCATGTCTTGAAATGTGCACTCGTCTTGCCAAAGCAAGCCTAAGGCTTTCTCTTGCAATTGGAAAGTTAGTTATAACAGCAAAGGAAGAAATTAGGTTATTCCCAGTGTATGTGTTCTTAGTGATTACCTGCTGAAGTCCAGTGATCATTATTTCCTCTTTTGGGTGCTCTCCAATTACCTTTTTAATAATGAGATGTGGAGGAGCAGCCTCTTCATAGCGACCTCTTTCCTCTCCTTTCCTAACTTTTCCCTAAAAAGACATTTTGCATGGCCTTGTCCTCGTCCTTCCTCTGTAGTGGGCAATGGGAATCCTGTCGCTAGGTTTCCCTACTGGGTTCTAGGAAGCAGCAGCAGGGCGTCTGAGGGAAGCCTTTGACTTACGAGTATCCAGAGGCTACCACTCTTCCACACGCTCAGCCAGCCAGAGGTGCCCAGATGCATCTGCAAATATGTGTCACTTTCTCCCCTTAAAATCTCTGCTCCTGAACCTGTTGTCTGTTGATATGAGCAAGCATTTTTGCTCCACTCAAGAATAGTAAGCCCAGTTTCAGACAGAGCTTAGCAGAACTCTCAACTGTAGGGCCAGAATCATTAGGCTTGCCTGATGCCAAGGAGAAATCAATAATGTGGCATCTGTCTTCCTGCAAAGGCACATGGTGACATGTTTCTGACCCTGATGGAGTCCTGGAGTATAACCTCCTGGTGACTAAGAGTTACCAGAATGGGTGAGCATGGGGAGCGCGCTCTGTGAGCCTCCTATCACCAGCTTTATGGCAGCAAGTCCTCTCCCTGCGCAACCTTCCCAGTCTTGCAGTTTTATTGGCACAGTAGCCACACAGACTTGGGCTAATCCCACAGAAAGATACTCTTGAGTTACGCGTTTATCTTTGGTAAACCCACCCTTTTCTGTTTTAATGTAAGGAACCCGCAAAGAGACGTTGAAATTCCTTGGCTATTTTTCCCCAGCTTGGTAGGTTTGAATTTTCCCTATGCTAAGCACTTATTTGCCAGTTTATTTTAGGAAACGTGAAGTCTGGGAATGACCTTGGCTCTGTAACTGCTTCCTTTACAATATAGGCTGTTCCCCTGCTCTGTAAGTATACGTGTTTAAGGAGAGGGGCAGGGTGGAGATGGGGAGTAGCAGGTGGGGGTAGACATTCTGCAGGCTAAGAAAGAGGCGTTCATGGTCCCAACATCTGAGATGAGTGTTCTCTTAAGGACAGCACATCAGCCACCTCTGATGCGCCTCAGCTCACTCACCTGTAGAGTTTCTCTCCAGCTCTGAATACTGTGATTGGCCGTAAGCCTGCTGGGCACCATCTCTACATCATTTCATCTCTGTGTGTTCTCTCCTCCCAAGACTCGCACTTTGCCTATGTGTGTTTTATATGTATCTCGGTAGAATGAGTGAGTGAGTTTCTCTACTTGCCTCATTTAAAACTCACTCAGATAGGTTTGATCACACCTTCTCAGTTAAATGGCCTGTTACATATTTATTGTATTTGAAGTTTAAAGAATTTTATTTGATGCATATTTTTACTTAGGTTATTTTTGTCAGAAGAAAGGGAAGGCAAGGTAAGAAAGGATTAAACTCTTCTCTCTGCTTTGCCTTCGAGAACCATCCATTAGGACATTTTAGAATTGCAAAGGTAGTAATAATACTTCAAATTATCATTCTAAAATTGAAAAAAGTTTGTAAGAAAGCATGTTGGAGGTGGAGAGTTTCGCTGAGTGGTAAAGCACGTGCTTAGCATGCCTGAGGGTTCAATCCTCAGTACCTGCATTTAAAAAATTAATTAAAAAACCTAGTTACCTCTCTCCCCACCAAAATTTTTTTAATTAAAAAAATAAAAAGGAAGTGATTAAAAAAAAGAAAGCATGTTGGCGATCCCATCTAAGACACTGCAATGAAATTAAGTCTTTATGTGTCCCAAGCGAAGCAAGACCATCATCACAGGGACCCTTATTTCCAGCTTTTAAAACTCAAGAGCAGGAATCTTTTTTTCATCTGTAACCAGTCAAAAGGGTGAACAACATTCTGGATACAGGAGGTTCCCAGAACAAGCTTGAATCATCAACGGGCAACTTTGATACCAACTCCAGTTCTTTCAAGTGCCCAGCTGTTTGGCAGCCTGATTCAGGCTCTAGCTCATAAAAAGCCTTTCAGGTCATTTTAAAAATGTTTTATTAATGGCCACATCAGCGGGGTGAAGGAGATGAGTTTGCTGAGGCACAGATAAAAATGAGTATTGTGTATTTTTTTTCCCTCCCAGTTGGCTCAGCAGGAGTTCCTATTAGTGTTCTAAAAAGTTGTATAATTATTGTGGCACCCGCTGCTCACTTGGTGAGCCAAACCGGTTTTTAATGTTCAGAATAGAAAACATGGAAATGTCATCTTCCCAATGCGCCGTGTTGTCACTGGTAGACGAAGGCATTTCTGATGACAGATCAGTGGTAACAGTGATGGTGAGAGTCACAAGTGAATAGCTCTCCGAGCTGGGAGCACTGTTCCTTGAGGCGCCGGATGGTGGCGTGTGTATAATATGAATGACATGTGGGTCCTGTCTAATGGAGCAAAGGGAAGGAAGTTGCCAGAAATGCTGGTCTAGCCACCAGCAAGATACGGGTGCTTTTCTTGTGTCTCCGTCCTCAGGAAATTGCCCTAATCTGGCAGACAGGATTACCTACCTCAGGCGTCGCTTCTGTCTTTTGCTGTACCTTTCTACAGTCACATAACCTGTGATCTTTGCTTTGACCGAACGAAAATTCTCCGAAGTGGAGAATTTAAATTCAGAAGGGAAAGAGGTGTGGGGTGTGTTACCAGGAGAATTCTCAGCTCCTTGTGGGTTGACTTCACTTTCTGAGGGTGATCAAGGATTCCAAAAGCTGCCCCAGGTACCAGTCTCTTTGTCTCCTTCAAACTCTTGGCTGGAGGATGCCATCCTCCACCTCCAAGTGGTCAAGCCCCATTTATTCAAGCATTATTGGGATTCTTAACAAGGTAGAAACCTTTACCCCCCAGAAATCTTACTATACACATTGGTTTGTATGGTTGGAATCTACTATAAGACTTGCTGTTGGATTGGATACTACAGTCCTGCTCAAGTTAGGTGAACAGACAAGAAAGATCAGATCTCAGGTTGGGGGCCCACGTCTGACATGATGAATTCAGCAGCTAAAGAGTGTGTTTATCATGGCTGTTGATATTTGACGAATGCTGACTGGATGCTTGCTGTGTGCAAGGCGCTCCCATGCCTTCTCTCACCTGACCCTCTTAGCTACCTATGAGGTACCTCCTGTTGTACCTTACTTTACAGATAACGATGCTGGGACTTGGAGAGTTAAGTGAATTGCCCGCAATCAGTGTTTCAAGTCAGTGTTACAGTTGCCACGTGAACTCTGGAATGTGGTCCTGAGAATCCAAGCTGTGGTAGACTGAGCAGACCAAGCAGAAAAAAGCACGTCTTGTCCCCTTTGACTCCCTGTAAAAATCAACTCGAAGATTTCAGTTTGAGGGTAGGAAAGGACATGAGGTGGAGGAGAAGCCAGTTAGAAGGAGATGTGCTCGCTTACCTTCCTTACTGAAATAAAAACAAGTGCCACATAGACGTGACGGCAGCCTGCAGCGCTGTGCCCAGGTGACTTCGCCACAGCGTCTCCTAGCTGGGTTTCAGCCCCCAGAGCCTTGGTGTCAGGCAGCCTAGCCCACGGCTTATACTTAATGGGAGTCTTGTCCGGGTTGATCTCACCACCCCAGGGTTGACTGCCGCCTTGCCGCCAATGAGGAGTAGCTTTTTGGCCAGAGATCTCTTTAGTATAACAGACCCCATTCCCCTTTCCCAGATTCATTCCTAGTGTGACATCTACTCTGTTGATCACAGCCCCATCCCTCAGAGCAACTTAAATACCCTCAGCTCAGAAACTCACTTTTGGGGTTACCTGGGTATTTATAGAAGGTTGGTTACCTCCATACGTGGGAGTTGTGTCAAGCATGCTTACATTTAATGCAGTGTCTTGCAGCTGGTAAGAAGGACTAGTGTACCATTGGACTCAGTTTGATCCCTTGAATATTTATTGAGAAGTTTTGTGGCAGACCCCGTGCCAGGAACCCTGGGGAAAGACAGGGCATAGCTTCACGGCCCCTCTCGTCCATCTTTTGATTTCGGCATTTTTGGTCAGAATGCTCATAATTGTTCACCTTTACCATCTCTTTATCTTTCTTATGTATATTTAGTGGCTTCCTTATTTTTTTTTATCAGCTAATTCCCTGAAATTTGGCACATAATCAATGATGATTTTATTTTGTCTCACACCAGTGGAAAGAGGTTCTACTGTTCCGTTCATCATTTTGGAAAGGGCCCCACGACTTCTCCCTCTGAACCCCTTCCCCCTCTCTAGTCTAGGGGCACTATTTTTTTGTTTTTGTTTTTGTTTTGGTGCTTCCTTTCTGAAAAGCACATCTGTCAGCTTTTAAAGTAAAGAAACAAACAGCACATAGTTTGCAGGATGTACCGCATAAATATTTCTGTAGAGTGAAAACTCTTTCTGCAGCCTGACCTCCTTTATTAAATTTTTATCAGAGTCAAGAGATCTAGAAAGTTAGTCTCAAAAACTCGTCAGAGATCAACAGACCAGGTTTAAAGGCCAGTCACTGAGGAACCCATCATGAAGGGAATTGTTGAGACTATTTTTTTTATTACTGATTCTTAGGTAAGAAAAATGCAGGAAACCTGCGGGCTCAGTAAGTGCCTCATCTTTGTGGTGCAGGTACACACACCGGGGTTGAAACATAAACGTTCTCAAGCATGTTTTTCAAAATCTCTGAACTTTGAGTTATGGCTCCAAAATAGGGATTCCATGACTCCCACATGAAAGTCAGTTCCATTACTTGACAAACTCAAACAGCATGTTTGAACATAGGCCAACGACTGCTTCGAGCATCTGGAATAAGATTATATGTCACGCTCGTCTGCTTTTGAGTGCTGTCCTCGGTTATGCCCTTCATGGGGTAGGTGGTGCTGCCCCATTGCAGAGTCAGCTTCATAGTTCAGCCCCGGGCTCTTCTCATTTTGGTGAACTGCATGCACAGACTTTGAATTTTCCAATTAGAATGGTTTGATTTCTAGGCCAAGTCATAAATATACCATTTTATTTACTTTATCTGGAACTATTGAATGGATAGTTTCTTCCCGAAACATGGTAATAACTAGTGCCCTAAATTAGTACTCCGGAAGCTGAGAACAAAATTTAGTATTTGCTAGAGTTTAGTGTAAGTGTTGACTTTTAAAAGCTTGCCAGGACCAGGTGAGAAGGAAGAAGGCATCGCACGGTGCCTGCGTCTTAAGGACGACTTTACAGTAAGAAGAAGAGCTGTGCATTCAGATCGTCAGGGGGTTTTTAAAGGGCGTTTGTGGGAAGCAGATAGGACCAAACTTCTGATTTCCATTCCCATGCTTGTGGCGATCTCCAGATTTAAGAAGAAAATCAGTTTTGTAAAAATACCTGTAAACGCTTCCAGGCATTTCCCCTTACTTTGAATCACATCATGCAGATAATGGCCTCCTTTTCGGTTCTTCGCCTTTCTGGAATATGTTAATCCGAAGGAAGCTTCTCACCCCCTGCCCTCCGTGCCTTTTCAGCTGTGTTGGTGCCAGGAATTAGAGAACCACATAATGCCAAGCCTCAAAAGCTAATGGATGCTTTTTTTTCCCCCTTGCCTTGAGAGAGGTTTTGGATTTTTTAATTTTGTTTTCACTTTATGCTGAATAAAGCTCCTGTCCAAATCCAGCCTCCTCACAAGTTTGGCCTCATGTGCTCTAGTATGCATTTATTTTCTTCAGATGCCCACCAATAACCTATCCAGGGCCTAGTAACAAGGCTATTTTCTGTGCAGCTGCTTATTTTATAAATAGTGATTTGCTGAAGTAATTTCAGAAATGTCCAACTTGAGGATTTATGCTGTCTTTGCCAAAGGGTCATCCACACTAGCCTGTAAATACACTTAATTATAGGCCATTTCTCTGAAATGGATCAAAGGGGAAAATACTTGCTCACTCTCATTTATCATTAAACTTAATTGTCTTCAAGCTATCACCTGTGGAAAAGCCAATGAGGGAAATGCTTCCGTTTCTAACCTGGAGGACGCTGGTATTAACACTTATTATTCACAAGGCCTTCATGGTTTTCTCCCTTGTGGGGTGGGCGCTTTATTTTTTTGAGGTATAACTGACATATTAGTTTTAGGTGAGCAACATAGAGATTGGACATTTCCACGTTTTGTGAAATGTTTACCACAGTAGCATCTGTCTCCCTACAGAGTTACCGTATTCTTTTTCTTGTGATGAGAACTTTTAAGATTTACTCTCTTAGCAGCGTTCACATATACAGCAGTGCGGTATTACTAACTGCAGTCACCTTGCTGTACAGCGCATCCCCATGGCTTACTGCGTAGTTGGACGTTTGCGCCTTTTGACTGCCTTCGCCCACTTTGCCTACCCCCACCTCTGGTCACCGCCAGTGTATTCTCTGTAGCCATAAGTTTGGGTTTTTGTTTTTGTAGTTTTTTTTGCTAATCTTTACTGTAGGTTTCCCTGGTTTGGGTTATACATATAAATCAGTAGGAAAATTATCAGAATGGGAAAGTTAAAGCATATTTCTTGCTACTTGTGTGATCACCTGACATTTAAAGACTTATGTTACTGTCCGCTCACTTTTTATTATTGCAGCTAAACTGACATTCTAATAAGGCTAACTCTCTTGATGAGTAACACAAATTCTCTAAAACTTTTAAGCAAAAAGTTTTCCTTCCTCAGTTCTTAAGCGGCGAAGTTTGGTGTTCAGCTGAGCCCGTGTCCGGGTTTTTGGCCAGACACGCAACTTCCTGTTGCAGCTCAGACACCCTGCTGCCCACCTCCCTTAGCAGCTAATTCACCAGTTCTCTTGGGGAAGACATGTCAGTCTCCTGAAGGTTCACAGCAGAAGGTTACCTCTGCTTCCCACGTACGTTTTAGCTAAACTGAAAGATATCGCACACAGACCATCAGGCTCCCCCCAATAGTTGTCAGAGCTCAGTCATGAAATAGCCCGTTGCAGCACTTGGCAGAGACACTGCTGGGGCCCTGGAAGCCATCTGTGTAGGCCATTCATTTCTCCAGGTTCTTTGGGCTCCCTCTCTTGAGGTAAATCACCGGGAAACAATGTACCTTGGCTATATTATTTCAGCTCCCAGCAGAAATGCCATCGTTCAGGTAAGATTTAATATTGTGCCTTCAGCACACAGGAGAAAAAAACAATCCCATCTTTTGCACCACATAGTTGAAGACATTTATATGAAAAAAACTTCGTCTTTTACAACATAGATTTGAAGACATTACTCAGTGTCCCTTATAAAGGAGCTTCCATAAAAAATTTCTCTGTGATATTAATGCCAAGGGGGAAAAATGTGCCTTGCATATTTCTTCTTTGATAAGTTAAGAATTGTATCATGCAATATTTCCCCCCCCCCTTTTTTTTTTGCCTTACCCACAAGCAAACAGCTAAATTTGGTGCTTACTTGGAATAATTGATATCTCAAGCACGTGTAATGTCTCTTTCTGTTTTCCCTTTAACTACTTTGTTATGTTTAATAAGCAAATGTTTGGTTATGTATTTGATTTAATTTTGAAAGTACTTCCCACCCGTTTTGCAACAATTAAACAATCCAAATAAACAGTTGGCAAGGAAGATGGCACTTGCCCATAATAGAGTTTGTAGCAGTTTGTGCCTTGAAGAAGTAACCTTCCATTATCTCGAAAATTTACCCCTGGAATCTTGCAAACACGTGCAGCCCTGCCTACCTCCCCATATAATGTATCAAACTGCATCGAGACACCCACCACCATGACATGATGTCTAGAACCCAGTTGGATGTTTATTGAATCATGTCTTGGGGGGGATCTTTATGTTGTCAGTATAATGGACTTTGCATATTGACTTGAAATCCTGACGCACTGAAGACAGGTTTCTATCACAGAAACATCTGTGAGTCTGGGTTTTCTGCAGTAAACCCTAACACACTGCAAACTTTCAGGGGCAAATGTTAACGAAGGCTGCCTCTATAATTATGTCAGTGGATTGTAATTAAGAGGCATATACCCTGAGTAATAAGTGTGCTTAATATTTTTTTCTGCTCCTAAAAAAATGTGAACTCTTGACTGGACTGTTTCTGCCCTCATCAGCCCTACACACGAGACTAGTTTTGTGTGGTCACTCCGTTTCCCTTTTGCCCTGTAGGTAAAAATCAGTTCAATAAATACCTTCCCTGGACATCCTGAATACTGAAAAGGACTGCCACCCGTGAGATATAGTTCCATAATCTTGACAGGAAGCAGAGCCCTTCCACAATAATCTGTTTGCTCCTGATTTATCACAGCTCAGATGTAACACAACTGATTTTGTACTGTGTAGATAGAACATTATTAAAATTTTATGTGTAAAACAGAATCAAAATGTTTAGGCTGGAGAGTGGATGGAGTGGGGGAGGGGAGACAGCTGTGGCCTCTACTTGGCAGGCATGGAGATTTTCAAGAGGTTTCTGTTGAAGAAAATAACCTTTAACTCAGGTTGGATTATTTCCAGATGAAAACTTTTTTTTTTTAAGATGGCAAAGGTGGTTATTTATGATAATTTTTGCATGTGACTTATTCATAGGTGTTGGCATGGTGGAGAGCATCAGAGATTGCTGTATGCAAGGCTCAGCGTATGCACCTCTAATTTAGGTGTCAGCTGTGTGAAGTCACATGCAGCCAGACTATCTGCTCCCTGCAGGCTGCACATCTGAAAGGGTCCTTCAGGCTGCTCGATAGCCAGTGGGATGCTCCAGAGTCCTTACTGGTTCTAGTTGCAGAAAGACCTGCAGGCCACCAGTGTGAAAGGTCAAATTTTTTTATTTGTCAAGATACCTTGTTAAAGAAATGGGGTGCGTGCATGTGCGCGCGTACCCTTACATGTGTGCATATACATGTGTACGCTAGTCACTGCTCGTGGTTTTGTTGTTGTTGTTAAAGGGAACCATGTGATATCCTGATCGGTTTGACGTTGGTCATGGGCTCTGTGATGCTGCATCACTTGATGTAGACTAGAATTCTGGATGCTGCCAACTTACATCTTCTAGGCTGTAGGCACATTTCTGGGTGTCTGGAGGTAGAATGCTGAAAGGAATTTTCACTTTGGCTTTTTAGGACCCTGATCCAAAAGGCTCTTTTGAGGCAAGTCACATGCAAGGCCAAGGGTTGGGAGGAGTGGGGAGGTATGGCTCTCACTCCTGGAGCACTGGCTTGTGGTATATGGAGGTATGTGCACATGGGAGAGCTTGCTCCAGGCAGGGCTCTGGGACACGGTGCTGATGGTGCAGCAGTAGCTCCCACCTCTCTCTGCCACCACGTGGACCGGACATGAAGCGCGTTCCCATCAGTGACGTCTGGTTGCGTGCGGGCCTCCTTAACTAGGGGCTGCGGTGCACTGGGAGAAGAACCTCTTCCTCTAGAGACTGTACCTCCGTCACCCTGCCTGCAGTTTGAGAACCACCAATGAGGGGTAAAGAGCCATCGTCTCGGAATCTGAGTCCCTGGTGAGGTGTTCTGCCTGCTGGTAATGGCCCCCAAGACTGGGCTGGCACCTAATAGGTGGTCAGCAAGGACTCAGGGAGTGTTGAGTGAATTAACCAGCTGTGTAGTCTTACCTGCACAAGCCACTCAGTCTCTTTGGCTTCTGTTTCCTCACATGAGGAATGAGGGAAATGGATTAGCTGACCTCGAGGGCCCCCTTCAGTTATAAAGTTACATGGTTCTGTGGTTGGGCCTTTACCTCAGAGGAGGATTAAGTTGACAGGAGTATGAAGGATGAGCAGAGTGAGAGCTGAGAGGGTCGGGGAGCACTCCTCTCTCTAAATGAGTCTAATAGTTCCTTCTCTGCTACTCTCTTTTTTTTTTTTTGGGTGGGGGTGGTGTGATTAGGTTTGTTTATTT
The DNA here is from genome assembly GCF_048564905.1 of Vicugna pacos. NCBI lineage: Eukaryota > Metazoa > Chordata > Mammalia > Artiodactyla > Camelidae > Vicugna > Vicugna pacos. Next base: position 41,684,883 of record NC_132991.1, on the reverse strand, counting down.
ACTCATTTGTTCAAGTGGAGGTACTGAGGAGTGAACCCAGGACCTCTTGCTGCTACGCATGCGCTGTACCACTGAGCCGCTCCCTCCCTGCTCTGCTGCTGAGTTAAAGCACACGTGTGCTCCGGGCTCTTCCCGGCGCTGTTACGTGGTGAGCCGCCACTCTCTCCGTTCTCTGGGAAGATGGTAAGCTCGCTCGGGGCGGGAGCCGGGCCTTTGCCCACTTGCGTGGGCCTCAGGGCATAGGGCGTCACCGCACCTGATGGTGTGAGGGAGTCAGTCCCACGCGGTGTTTCCACACAGCTCATAGAATCTGGGAGGGAAGCTGAAGAAACTGCAGGTGAGACAGGGAAGCTGTGGACTGGATGTGCTCGCTGGTGGGGGTGTGAGCTGCAGAGGGGGCTCCCAGAGCCGACTTCAGGGAGCCGCCAGTTCCTGAGCAGGAAAGCCTGCAGGTGGAGCCGGCGCCGCGGCAGCACACCCGTCGGCCTGGCCGGGGAGCTGCTGCTTACTCTTCCTGCGTCTTTGGTGTCTGGCCTTTTGTTGTCGGTGTCCTTCAGCTTCTTGTGACACTGGCATTTTTCACGTCTCACGGAGTACAGCAGTTTTCTTCCTGGGCTGCACGTTCATCTGCCAGGGGTTACACCCCAAGTAACGGCTCCCTCCCTTCTGGGCCCTCTCTCCTTTGGCTGTGCATCTTTAGTTTTAGCCACAGCTTTCTCTCGATATGTATGCATGGTGCACGTGAGTGTGGCTGAAATTTTCTTTGTTCACTAAAATCATTTATTGTCATACGTATCGCAGATATTGATGACCTGCCCTTGATCAGTATAGTGGACTTTGAGAGAACTGGATGATTTGAGAAATTTAAAGAAGATCATTAGCCCACAGGTCGTGGTAGGTGGCTGGCAGCACCATTTACTGTGACAGAGAGTGGAGAAAGAGTTGTGAATTGGAGAGGAAAAAGGATGCATTCCATTTTGAATGTGCTGAGTTTTCCAGTGTCTAGACGTTGCAGGGAGAGATGCTGTATTGGCACTCGGAGAATGGGCTTTATATTAAGCTCTGGGACGATACCTGGATTTGTGTTGTGGATTTGGAATTAATCATCCAGGGAGAGAAGGAGAGGAGAAGATGGCAGAGTATAGAACATGAGTATTGAAGGCATAGGTAGATGGAGAGAGAGGTGTGTTTGGAGCACACAGGGAAAGGGCAGCTAGGGAACCATGGAAGGCCAGAAGACAGGGTGTCACAGAAACCAAGGGAGAGGCACTTTACAGAAGCCAGACTTGTAGACTCTTCATACATTCCTGCCTCTATCCACTCAACAAACCCTGTCTGTGCTCCCAAGGACTGTGCTGGGTGCAGAGGGCCATGCTGGGTGTGAGGACCGTGCTGGGTGCAGAGGGCAAGAGCAGTGCCCAAGGCAAGATGGCAGGGGGTGGTCCTCGCTTTTTGGGAGCTCACTGTCTAGTGGATGAGACAGACATTAAAGCAACAACCAAATGATTACATTAGTGCAAAATAAGAAGTACCTTGCACAGAACTAGGGCCTAGGAGTGCAGTTCAGAGAGGGGCTTACTTAATCCTGTCTGGCTGCCCTTAACCCCCTTTCCTGTTCCCCCCAAACAGACATGACCAGGCCCCAGGGCATGGTTGGAGTCAGTCGGGCTGGGGAGAGTGAGAGCGGCAGGGGGGAGCTGGCTCCCCGCAAGGTGCTGCAGCCCCTGGAGCAGTTCCTTGTTCCCTTGCTCAGCGTTGGCTTCCCTCCTTTACTCACTCTATCCCACCAGCACACAAATTTTTTTTTCTCTCTCATCTTTAGGAAAAGCCTTCTCTTTATCCTACCTCCATCATAGCTATTTCTCTCCACCACTGCACGACTAAACTCTTTGAAAGAATTGTCCCCTGACTTCAGTTCCTTTCTTGCCACTGTCTCTTGAGCCCATTCCGGGCAGGCCTGGACCTCCCCCGTGTCCACTCGGGCTGTCCTTGGCGAAGCCCCATCTGGACTGGGGGCAGCGGTGGGGACGGCGACGGGGGAGCGAGTAAAGAGTGGAAGAGGGGATGGTGGGGAGACCGGCAGAGGCAGGTCTGGGAGGGTCACGCTAAGGACTTGGAATTTTACTTTAAGAATCAGGGGATGGAAATGGAGTCTTTCAGCAAAGGAGTGAGATGATTAGGTTTCCAGGGAACGAGCTGATCCAACTCCTGGAGATGGTGGACTTGAACCTAGAGAGAGCCGTTAGGAGCACCTGTAGACGCAGGGCAGGGCTCCTAGAGCGTCAGGTAAGGGTTGTACCCTGGCAGAGACAACGGGTAACAAAAGTAAGTTCTAGATTTGGTTCAGATCTGCTCTTCAGACACTTGCTGTGGGGTACAGCCTTTATGCTTTTCTGAGCCTCCATCTCCTCAGCTGTAAAATAATGGGGGATCATAGTCATCCCTACTTGAGGGGTTGTTTTGAGCCTCGAGTAAGGTAACATGTGAATCACCAAGCATGTACCAGCAGGTAGTAAATGCTGTTAACTATGATTTTCCCCATCGCACAGTGGAGGAAACAGAGTACAGAGGCTAGACAACTAGCGGGTGAAACTGAGCGCAGCCCTCTCTCCACAGTTCACAGTATCACCTCGTTAGTGCCGAGCTGCCTCCTGGTGTGGAGAGAAATGCCCGGCTCGCTCAGTCTCGTTTTCTTCCTGTACCTGTGGGAAAGGACTTCAGTTTGGTGCTAAGGGTAGGAAAGGAGCACACTGACCTATACTGGTGTCCTAACTGATTGCTGGCCCAACATGTTTGAAAGGTCCCCATCCGGCTCCCAGTGTGGAGGACATTCCAGGAGTCCAGGAGTGTGTGGAGGGCCCACTGGACTCCCTTGGACACCAGCAGCTCTACCCTGACCTGGAATGTCAGGTCAGAGTAAGGAAGAAGAGGGCTGTTGTTGGCTAGGAAAATCCCCTGCTACTTAGCGGGGAGGGTCCACCTGGATCCTGGGAAACTTTGTATCCACTGCCCTTACAGGGATCCTGTGTGGTGCTACGCCAGCTCCATCTTTCAACCTCAGGGCTCAGGAAGATGGTTGACTTTCAGCCTCGCTCCAGAGCACCCTGTGTGATGGAGGGGACACAGTTCCAGTGACACTGAGAGCTTATGAGACCCTTTGCCAACGAGTGGTCTTCAGTCTTCTGAGCCTTTGGATCACATCTGATTGTTAGAATGCATGTGCTCCCATGTATTTGTTGGCATGGGCTCGGAAACATTACTGTGTGGCTGAGAAGTGCAGGTAGTCCTGAGCTGGCATTTTACTTTGGGAGCCCTCCAGGAGCAATAGCTCTGTCAGACTGTCCTGACATGCTAAATTAAGAGGTGCAGAAACTGCTACATCCTGTAAAATACATACTTGAACTGCTAGGGCCTTGTGCACCTCTGCCCCCAGGAAGGGTACATGTTCACTCACTTGTCTGTCATCACCACCCTCGTAGGCAGCTGCCTCAGTTGACTGTTCACTGCCTCTGTGTCCCTTGCAGATGAATTGAAGGAGCAGAAAGAAAAACCCGACACATACCGATCTGTATCTTGGAACTTCTCACTTTGAACGGACATAGCAAAAAATAATAATATTTAACAAAATTAAGCCCCAGTTCTTGCCTGGCCATAACCGGCTGGTGCTGCGTAGTGGTTGCCCGCTTCAAATGAAGAATAAGTTTTCCAGTTGGCATAGTCGTCACATCTCTCGTTTTGTTTTTTTAGTACACTTCCTGCCTCACTCATTTGAAGTTCCTGCAGTGGTGCTTTCAAATTGCTTATGAGAGTGTAAATTGGTCCAACTTAAATGAAGGGGAATTTGATAGTATCTGTCAAATTGTAAATGGATATATCCTTTGACCAAGCAATTTGCTTCTAGAAAATTTATTTTTATTCTCATATATTTGCAAAATGACATGAGAACAAGGTTATTCATTGCAGCACTGTTTATAATAGTGAGAGTAGAAACAATCCGTTCATAGAATGGGAACTGGTTTTAAAAAACAGGATATCGCATACAACAGAATACTATGTAGCTATAGATGAACAAAAAAAGTATGCAAAAGCTCTCTGTGAAACAATATGGAGAGATTTCAAGTTGTATTATTAAGTTAAATAAAAGGCAAGGAGCAGAGTAGTGGATATAGTATGCTGCTGCCATCTCAACATTTGTATTAAATAGGCCAGAGGGAACTGTGTGTATTTGCTAGTATACACATAAAGCATGTCAGGAAGGATGCACAGAAAGCATATAGCACTGATTGTCTCCGTGAGGGGAACCAGGCAGATGAGTAATAGGGTTTGAGAGGACTGGATTTCACTGAATACCCTATTGTACCTTTTTATTTTTAAACCATGTGATAGTATCACCTATTTTAAAATGTAAATGTCCTTCCCGAGCCCTATAAGCTTTTGCATTTGTGATACAATATATACTGCAACGAGAAATAAGGGTTCTGCATTACCAAATTTAAGAGTTTGTTCTTGGTTTTTTCTTTTTAGGATTAAAAAGGTTTGCAGATGTTAACCACTATGTATAAAAACAGATAAAACAAATAGCACAGGAACTATATTCAGTATGTTGTAATAACCTTTAATGAAAAAGAATATGAAAACAAATATATGTGTATATATGTATGACTGGGACATTATGCTGTACACCAGAAACTGACACATTGTAACTGACTATACTTCAATTAAAAAAAAAGGTTTTTAGTAAGAGTTATCGAGGGGTTGGGTATAGCTCAGTGATAGAGCGCATTCATAGCATGCACAAGGTCCTGGATTCAGTCCCCAGTACCATCATTAAAAAAAAGTTATCAAAAGATTGCCTGGGTCTTGAAACCGTAGCTCTCGAGTCTGTAAAGTTGCACAGACTTAGTTTCTGGCCTTAAATCAGACCTATTTTCAGCTTCCCTGAAATCAAGAGTATCCTGTGCCACATCAATTAAAGTAAATGTACTTTCAATTAAAGGTGTTAAGTATGCGTATGAAAAGATTAATTCTTTATAAACGGATGACCTTCAGTAGTTCGATCCAATTAGGCATTTTTCCGACGGTATTTCATCCTGATGGGACAAGTCTACTACTCACAATCAATCACTGTGATCTTTACAAAGGCAGGTATTTTAGGTTCAGAGTCATAAAAGAATGACTTGACTAGGCAGCCACCATGACCTGAGCCACAATCGACGAAGACAGAGATTATGGACCTTGAATGTTACTTTCCTGGGATTAATATTTAAAGAATCAGGATGAGCATGGTGATATTCGGGTACAGTTCGTATATCTCTCTTCTCATGACCTTAGTAGAACAAACTAATTTCAACAAGACTGATCAAAAGAGAGAAAAGGAGCAACGACCTAAATTAGCGTGAAACCTAGTTCCCTTTCATTTTTTTCTCTTCCTGTCATTGCATGATTAAATACAGTAAAAAAAATACTGGCTTTCCTAGTGATGATTTTGTCTTACTGAATTGTTGTAGTTCAGATGCAACCTTTGCTGATACATGGCACACAAAACCAAGGCTGTTAAATAAATAAATGCCCACTGATCTTTTTATGGTAACATGCAGAGTGCTGCGGAATATTTATTTTCTCTCAAAGAAAATTGAAAATTTCTATTTGCACTAGGTATTTGCAGTACGGAATTGTTGGTCCTCACTATACCACTCATTAACTTAGTAAACTTGGAAAAGCCATTAAATGTACTGGTCAGAAAATGCGAAACAAGTAATACTTTGTATATATCTCAACGGTTGATTGTTGGAACCAAATGAAACTTGATACCAGTGTTTCTCAAAGTGTGGTCCTGTGACCCCTGGGAGTCCTTGAGACCCATTCAGGAAGCTAATGAGGTAGAAACTATTTTTTTTTATAATAATTTAAAGAGATTATTGGCCTTTTTCACGCTTATTCTTTCACATATGTACAGTTGAATCTTCCAGTGGCTGGCTACATATATGATGTTGCAGCGGATTGAATACAGAAGCAAATGTAAGAATCCAGCTGCCTTAAGCCAGAGGTTTACAAAAATAGAGAACAATGCGTTCTTTTCACTGATTTTTTTCTTTTGGAATGCAAAATAATTGTTCATAAAAAAATTCTTTTATGTTAACAGGTGACAGGGCTAATTATTGTCCTTTTCAAGCCAATTAATAAATATTTCAAGCAGTTTTAATTTCTAGTGCAGTAAATATCGAAAGATATAACTAATATAAACAAAAGCTCCTTAGGGGTCCTTTGTACTTTTTAAGATTGCAAAGAGGTCCTAAGACCAAAAAGTGTGAGAACTGATGATGAATGTGAAGCACTATGTAATGTGTGGTGACGTTGGTAAGCTATTAAGTTTATTATGAAAATGTAGGCAACATGGAAGCAGCCCTTCCAGTGCAGGCGCTGGTTGTTCACGGCCCCCTCCACCTCCAAGGCAGGCTTGCTTAGTCTGGTGTCCAAGATGGTCTCTGAACCATGTACAGCTGCCTGAAGTTCCATGCATCAGTCATGGGTCTGCTTTCTTAGTGTGAGTGTCTCTGATATTTAGTTTTCTGATTCTCAGAAGGTCCTAAAAGAAGCACAGCTGTAGGAATTGCTAATGTCCGCTAGTCCCACTCTTGTCTCCCAAGAGGAGTAGCAATGACATCATGGTGCAGGTACCTGGGAGGAGATGCAGAAGTTCAAGGCTCTCCTGTCAGTGGCCTGGGCGTGGCCATCTCTTGAGTTCTTGACCCTTTACCTCTCTGCTTGTGGAAGGCTGTGAGACTTGGGCCGGCTTCTCTAGGCACTGGGTAAAGGGCTTTCTCTCAGTCAGTACCATGCCTTTGTCAATTTCTGGGCCTCGTCACACTTGATGAAGTAGGTTATTGTAGGACATAAAGAACCATGAACAGGCTATGGACCAAAAAGGGCCCGAGACTGGCATCTGATTTGAGCACTGTGCCTAGACACCAGCAGGCAGTAGCCAGAGCTTTAGAGAACCAGACTGGGGTGCTGAACAGGATTTGACCAGACTCCTGGCACCAGAAGGAGGTTGTTCAGGGATGGGTGTTCAGTCCATCTCCGTCTCTGTCTTGCACATCCATGGGAGCTGAGCAAGTAACTGAGTGCTTACAGAAGTTACTACTTCCCGTGTCCTCCTGCAGTTTCTTAAGGTGTTTATTTACTTTAATTCCAGCATCTGTTGAGAGCTATATAGTTAAGTGTTCTTATGAGAATTTAAAACCACTCTGATTATAACTCAGTGCCCCTTATTATCATTTCTTGAAATTAGTGTGAATGGAAAACTCGTATCTTAGATATTTTCTTGTTCCGTATTTCCCCAGTGTCATTTAATTTTTTGATTGAATGCAGATATATGTATATATTATAGTTTTATGTAAGCATTTAAAATTTTTTTTTAAGTTTTATGTATCCGGTGGGTAATTTCACAACATACCTAGGTCCCTCTCTAGTTACGATAAAATTTTTAACTACAAAATACACACCTTATTCTGGGCATTTTGTTGCTCGATTTAATGTATAATGCTGTCGTGAAGTTTACTGTGAAGACTATCTTCCTTATTTCTTTCACTTTTAAAAATAATTTGATAAAATACTATTTTCCCAGGAAAAATATGACAAATGTATTGAATATTATTTAGACTAGACTAAAAGCTTCTAAAATTTTTAACTAGGGAATTAAATTTAAGGTTACTGATTTAGTGTAGATTTTATAAAAGGAGCATTTATTTATGGAATTTTGTGATATGAGCATGTTTGTGTAAGGTAAATTCAATCAATTAAATGACTGTCTCCCATAACTATCTCTTCCGGTTGAGGAGGTGTTTGGAGGTAACCCAAAACTGTTAAATGCTATCTACATGTTAGTAGCATCTTATAAAAACTGGGATATGTTTAGTTGGGTTAAACTCTGCTTCATTAGATTTTAACGTGCTATATGTTACGTCTTTCAGAAACTCCAGAAAGGAACTTAATGACATACGATTTGAATTTACTCCGGGAAGAGGTAAGTTTTAGTTGAAATTATTATTTTAATGCTGCAAAGAGCATTTCAGAAATTGATTACAGGCGTGTGGTTGTAATTTGCTATTCAAAAATGCATTCTCTAAAATCAAAGAGGGGAAGGAAGGAAGGAAGGATTTGCAATAATTGTGGGGAATCCAAACCGAACCCACTTACTGGCTGCATGAATTCCAGTGACGCATGCAGCACAGTATAGGCATACTTAGAAATCGACTATATTAGCTGGACCGTGAAAAGAAGTACTGGTGTGATGATGCAGGGCCTCAAGGACATTGCGATGAGTGTGATGACATGTGCACAGCAGTCCTAATTAGGATTGAGCAACAAACAGTGATAGCAGACAAAAAGGTAGCGCACTTTGTCTCTCTTGTTGTCAGTTCCGATTACACGAAGCCCACTCTGAGGGATACCTGGGCTTCTGCTTGCTGCGGGCACCACTAGAGAGCTTGGTACGAACGGTGCCAGTCTTGCAGCTGCATGTAATTTCAGTATTTTGAATTGTTATTAAAATAGTTTAGAGGCTAGACTGGTTGCTCTTTAAGCATCTGGATGCCTGGAAGTCAGAGCCTTGTCTTACTTCTTGGCATCGTGAGCACCTGCCAGGTGCCTGGTATTCAGGAGAATCTCAAGTCATTTTTGGTTAATTATTGGATACAGGCTTTGGAGATTTTGTTATTGAACAAAAACTGCTATTTTCATACTGTTTGGTTTATGACCCAAACAGTCTAGAGAAGTGAGAATCAGGTGCTAATGCTAAGACTGAATGTGTTCTCTTTGGCCTCTGGTTTCAGATTTTTATGTACATGAAGACAGCCTCAATGTCTATGTTGGATATCTTTCTAAAATATATTAGTCTCATACATTTGAAGTATTAACATATATATATAAGCTAATAACACTCTGTAATTATTAGAGCTCTAGGTGAATTTTGATTTGATTAAATAAATTATATTTGCTGAAGTTGTGAAAATCCGAAACTTTCTAGCTTGATATCTAGCCAGTCAGTTAACTGCTTTGACCTCCCTGCTGTTATCACCTGGAAGGAGACACAGACTCAGGTGCTTCCAGGAGTCAGAGTGAATGGTGGAGCCTTCAGGTAACCAGAGGGTTCTGTCTAAATATATTCAGGTTCAGTTTTGAAGAAAGTGCCCATCAAACAAAATACCTTCCTGGACCGTACATGGTCACAGACTTGCTGGCCCTGATGTCTAGGCTCCTGTAAGCACAGAGATTTAATGACTTCTAGGATCTTTGAATTAAACTAACATATGAAGTAACTTTTACAAAAGAAATGAAAGTAAGGCCCTTGTGAATTTGCTAACTGATCTTCCTTTCTGGGTACATCTGTCTTTGACAGTTTAGAGTCAGCCTGTGAAATTGAACAGTTGCCCATTCTATTATCAAAAAGCTGTCTATTTTGTCCTAATATAAAGATACTGACCAGACAATACTGTGATAAAATCTAGTCACTAGATAATAAATGTTCCAAGTACAGTAAATAAGAGAACGGATTCTTATTTTAAGGGTTTTTTTTTCTGATTATTTAAAATTGACAGTGGCGATAAAAGTCAATTTTAATTTTAAGAGGTAACAAAGAAATGAATTTCTGCATTGAAGATTTCTGGGGAGAAGACAGTCCTATCAGTGTTACCTGGCCCTTTGTGCTGGCTTTGGCAGCCTTGTTTGCCATGGTTAGATTCAGAGTCTCTGCATTTGTTACCCAGATGGAAACCGTAGTATTGGCTTCCTGTTGATAGCTGGCCTCCCCGGGCAGTGGGCACAGCTTGTTAATTTCAGAAACACCATGGCTATGTCACCGTACCTCTGTGATTACTGATGCTGCCTGCATTTCAGGTGTTGTCTGCACTCCATCTGTGCATGCACACCACGTGGTGCACTGTCTCTCTGCTGTGTACACACATAAATACATGTATATGGCATTGACTGTATAACATGAACATATCAAGTACTCTGTCCTCGTTTGAGGGTAAGTTTTTTTGGTTTATTACGTTGCTGTATGCTCTGGAAGGCAGAGCATATATGATTCTTTATGATTATCCTTTTTATGCATTAGGAATGTTAAGCAGCTTAAAGAAAAATAAATGACCAGTTAATTACCTTCAAGTTTTTGCTCTTAACTATTTCTGATAGATTACTTAACATGCAAGCAAAATAACTGCTTAGTGGCACACACACACAAAAATGGAATATTTCCATTTTGACCAACCAGCACAACCCATTTACCAAGAGTCCTGAAAACAGTCAGAGATACTGTGCGCTTTAGTCATTTGGGGATGTTACTTGCTTTGGTACTGTTTTAGTGCTAGCCCTCATTGTGGCTTTGTTTGATTATTCCATTTTCAACTACCTTCTTTTGATAATAGCTCCTTACTCTAGTGTAAGAACTTACTGGTACTTTAGAGATGGTGGTAACACATCCAGTTGCTTTAACAGATGATCAGTCAGCAGATGTGTAACCACTGCCTACCATGTGCCCAGTCTACTAGACAGGCACTTTAATTCAATAGGCTTCTTTTCTTGACGTTTCCAGTGGCATCCCGAAGAGATGGAGATTGTGCGATGAACATTCCAGCTGACTTCATGAAGCTAAATCACATTCAGAGTAGAGCCTTTCATTGTACGCCCCTAGGTTCCATGCTATGGGATCATTTTATCTCAGAGAATTTTATGCAGTGTTTCTTGTACCTCCAGCAGTAAGGACAAGGCCCAAGATAAACCCACCTTATATGGAATTCCATTGTTTAGTAAGATTCCTATGTTTTTCTTTTCTGTTTCGTTCATTTAGTCTATTCACTGAATGAGGAAAATGATAGAATACCACAATTTCTCTGCAAGGACAAAGAACAGATGTCAGCTGTCAAATTTTTATTGCAGATTTAGGAAATTGGGCCATATACGAAAGGGAGAGAGAGCACAAGAGTGTGAGGTGCATCTGAGATGATCTCCGGCCGCTGTCTCTCATCACAGCTACCATTTATTGAGTAATTACTGTGAGTCAGACACAGGGCCAGGCACATCAAAGCCCATGGATTGTGAAAGATAATTGTACCATCCGTCAGCCACATGTTCATGTGAGAGCATGTACATACATACATACACTCTCTCTCTCTCTCTCATATATGGCCTCTTACATAGTCACACATTTGAAACACAGATTAAGCAAGGAAACTGGTCTATGTTGAGGGCACTGTTGGAATAGCAAACTCAGTTCATTTTAGATGCTTGTTTGATTTGGGTGCTATACTTTTCCCAGATTCTTTTTCTCCAGCTATAACCCTGGAAATTTGTGGCAATATCAGATGGCCACAGAGACCACGTCATCTCCCTTGTGAATCATAGGGGTTCATAATGGTTCTTTGACCATGTGGCAATTTATCAGTTTCTCTTTACAGAGTCTTCAGACCGACTTCTCACTATTACCATGTTCATGTATAAGCTCTCAATTAAATAATTTCAGTTATATTCACTGGCTTCAGTCCCATCTTTATGTGATTTCTAACTCCTGTCGCTTATTGAGAAACGGCATTCTTTTATTCAACCACATTTTCTAAGAGGATGAATTGTTGCTATCAAACGATCAATGTCATGTTAAAGGAGTTTCTTAATAGCATAAATTTAAATAGCTCATCTCAGTAGTCCAACAAGCTCATAGGCTGTTTGTACCAAATATAAGGTTGTATCAAATGCTGCCTCTTCAACCTTTGCCATAAATTCTGACTCAGTAGCTACTAATGATAGGGCAGGATTGATGGAGACTGGAATTAACCTTGGCAAGAAGGAAAAGCAGTGTCATAGGGACCAGTTATGAGCTAACTTCAGTAGATCCATTTGAGGAGTAATTCAGATAGTAGACAAAGGGCAAAGGTTTCTTGGTTCACCAGAAATGAAAAAATGATTTTGTGCACCTTCTGTTGAATGAGTAGCAGGATGCAAATTGTACATGGCAAACGTCCTTCACAGTGCTTCTGATTTTTACTCCTGATGGAATCTGAGCTGTTGAGTTAAAACACATGTGGATGATTTTTCTATATGAAAAAAATACGTGTTTTACACTGTATTGTTGGGTTTTAAATATGGTTGCTAACACACCTTCACACCTGGGCAGATACGGCAGATGGCGTTTCTCAGGAGCTCTTCTCTGCGGGCTTGGTTGATGGTCATGATGTAGTTATAGGTAAGTGCTGTTTTGCTCATGTACAGTCATTTTGTTGATGTATCAAATGGAATTGTGCTCAGAAAAGTTTCATAAAGAAGTAATTATCTGTGTGGATTTCTGAAAATTTCTTCTTGAACTCTTACCTTTTATGTGAAACAATTATACTTAAGAGCCGTATTTAATTTCCTGTTTTAAAAGCTCTTAATGCAGTTCTGTCCCATTCATCTGGGCATGATTTATCCAATGCAGAACCTCACAGATTAGAGATAAAACAAAGAACCTGGAAGACCCAGAAGCCTATGCCATAGCAAACCCAAGAAACTATAAATTCTATGTAGCAAAGTTCAGGAGCCTCTGAGGTCCTCTCTCAGCAGCTCTCTGCTCTTTCTTTGGACACAGTTCTAATAATCTTAGATGGCAGTTTTGGCAAGATTCATTATGAAGTCTTAAGGTTGGATGGGACTTAATGATCATTCAGGTCAGTTCTTTGATTGCACAGACAGAGAAACAGGTTCCTAAAGTGAGTCACTGGTGTCCTGGGCCATGCAGCTGGGCTGTGGCAGAGACCAGGGCCCTTTCTATGACTAATAGAATCAAAAGAAAGCTGCATGAAAATAGGGGAGACTGCTAATTACACACGCTGATGGGAGTAAGAAATGACTCCTGACAAGATGAGGGAGACAGAGAAGCTATAAGAGGCAGACAGTGTCATCTAAGAAAGAGTGTAGCCTGGTTCTACCTGAGGTAAGGGTGAAGAGCTGCACACCCCTCAGCAAATTCTGTTTATGAAGACTTTATAATGTAGTCTGTTACTGCACATTCATAATGATGACCCTAAGTAATCAAGGTGAGTTAACACTAATATTAATTATGAACTGTATTAATTATGTTGTTAAGTATAGTAACATTATATTAGGAGATGGTGTATTATGATAAAACTTTCTTCACAAATATTCAAATCAAAACCAAATCCTGAAATGACTTGGGCCCCCTAAATGATGTTTTAACTTTAAAAAATCACTTACCTGAAATAAATTCCTCCCCAGTAATACTGAAAGGTGTCACTAAGAGGGAGCTTGAAGTAGGTGTATCTACCCATCTGAATAATTTATTCCTAGTATCTCTATAATATACATCATTAAAAAGTGAGTTATTTTATGTAAGTAAGAGTGCTGGGGTTTTAGGGAGAGATTAGAATTCTGACAGAAGAATCAGTATCTTGTTGTTGGTGTACAAAACAATATTCATAAACGTAAAGATATGTTTATAATTAGAAAAAATTAAGCTTTTTTTTTCCTATTTATCATACATGATGTGTACACCCTGGTTTCACAAGGAAGCTCTGATTCCTCTGCCAAGTGATACATATATAAAGAGAGATATTTTAAAGGAAAGCAACATATATATATGTGTGTGTGTATGTATATATATATATATACATACACACACACACACACACACACAGATGTGTGTATAAGTTTCCTGGTATATTCTGTCTTTCACACTTTGCTTTAAAGCTTGTGAGGTCTGACGGCTGGTTGAGTTCTTACCTAGGTTTTCTGGTCAAATGTGAGGGGGAGCTGAGTAATAAGGTCACTTCAGCTTTGGTATCTACTGTAAATTCCATCTCATAATTCTTTATGTGATGTTAATGGTTCTTTGATAAAGGTAGATTCTCTAATTCTCAGTAAAAAAAATGAGCAGACACCTTTGGGTCTTAGGTTACCTGAAGAAATTAGGAGAAAGGTTAATGGCTAGATCAAGATCCTTTGTAAGGTATGTGTTCCTTAAAGAGAGCTCTGGTCTGTTCACAAGGCAACCAAAAATAAAGATGATAATAATTAATTTAAAAAATAATCAAAAACACCTACTAATGTCTCATTTGGCAAAAAGTGGAGGAGGAGCACAGTCTTTTGATTCGAGGTGATCTTGGCAGGTGGTAGGGAGCGTGGAGAATAAAAGGGATTCATGGGAAGACGTTAGGTCACATCTCCATTTAAGCATGGTCTTGCTTCAGGCTTATAGTCAAATTTAGCACGCTTCTCTTTTTGCCCCAGGTTCAGCTGAGTCTAAACTAGAGGATTTGGGGTTGTCGAGTTTTTTAAAGTGCAAATTAAGGCATAATTCATGTCCAACTTATTGAGTGTGTTTTAAATACAGTGCATAACCAGAAAGCTTCTATTTTTCCATGCTTTTAGTTATTTTTTCTTCTCTAAATTTTTCATTTTGCCTCTTTTTACCCCTTCTTGGAGCTAAAATGTAGAGTATTGGAGTGAGACTGTGTGTGCAGTGGTTCCTTACCTAGAAGTACTCAAAATGCCTTAAGGGACAGCGCATCTAAGAGTTACAACGTTTTCGTGTTTCATTTGATCGTCACATTGGTCCTATAAGGTGGAGCGGGCAGGTGGTTTTTAGCCAGTGTTTTATGGACAAAAAAGGGAGGCCCAAAGAAGTTTCTGGGTTATTGTAACTTCTCATGGTCCTTGAACTTGGATCTTGTGACTCTAAGCCCAAAGCCTAATCCTGAACCTGTATACAATTAATCCAATATCTTTAGCCTTGAAGAATAGATCTGGATGATTTTAAATGGTTTTTGTGTCCCCTGGGAAAACAGCTATCCTTACTTGTTTTTCCTGCATCAGTAGGTGATTTATATTTTAATTGTTGACTATTTGACCACACATATAATGTGGTTAACTCGGTGCTCTCTAACCTGTCTCAGCAGTTCTCTGTTCTCTCCTGCATCATTTACTTCCCTCTTTACTAGATTTGTTCCACCAGTGCACAAGTGTGTCTCCCATCTTAAAAAAAAAAAAAAGAGCCCACTCTTTATTCCACCTCTCTTTAGAGACATTTATCTTCATCCCTGTACAAGTAAACTCAAAAGAATTGCCCTGGCTTCAATTCTTCTTCTACCACTGCCTCTTGAACCCACTCCAGTCAGACTTGGGACCTTCCTTACTCCACCCAAGGTATTCTTTTCAAAGCCATACCTGGGGAGGGCACACACCTGGCAGATGAAATGGGGAATGCAAAGGTGGATGTGGCTGGAGTGGAGTGGGCATGATGGGGCCGGGGGTTAGAAGGTGCAGGGTCTGTGAATGACTGCCTGCCACGTTCCTAAATCCAGTGGTTATTTCTCAGTGACCTGTCCACAGCCTCGGGCATAGTGGACCATCCCCTCCTCCATCGTAAGTATTTGCATTTGGTTTTTTAGACTCTGTTCTCTCTCGATTCTCCTGGCTTATTGGTGTTTCTTTCTCAGTCACTTTTGTCACTTGCGTCTCGTCACTCTGACCTGTGAATACTGACATGTCCAAGGACTCTTCCTAAATTTCTTTTTTTTCCTCATCATTCAGTTCCTTGCTGATATCATCTAGTTTCATGGTATTAATGGCTTCCACTCTCTAATTCTCAAATTTATGTCTCCAGCCCAGATCTCTCCTTTAAATTCCAGACTCATATCCAGCTCCCTTTTTGGTTTCTTCCCATGGAAGGCTAAAAGTCATCCCAGATTTAATTACCATCTCCAAAATCAAGTCCCTGGGGTTTTCTCCTAACCTGCCTCTCCGATAGCCTTGCATCCTAAGTTGTTGTCAGCTACATCTTTTCAGGTGCATAAGCCAAAAACCTAAGAGTTGTCCTTGATTTTCCTTTCTCTCATCCTCAATATCCAGGCTATCTAAATATTCCCAAGATCCGGCTGTTAGTCACCATCTCACTTGCCCTCCTATTTCAAACCCCTCTTGTCTCTCAGTTGAATTATTGCCTTCATCCCTTCACTGGTCTCCCTGCATCTGACTTTGCCTCCTTTCAGTCTGTTCTCATCATGGTAGCCAGAGATCCAAGTAAAAAGTAAGTCAGGTACAAAATGCCACATGTATTGTGATTCCATATATACAAAATGACCACAGTATGACAGTCCATAGAGTGAGGAAATAGATTGGTGGTTGCCAGAGCCTGAGAGGGATGGGGGAGACTGTTATAGGTCTGGGACTTATCTGCGATGAGGAAAATGTTCTGGAATTAGAAGTGGTAATGGTTGCACAACCTTGTGACTATACTAAAAAGCACTGAATTGTGCCCTTTAAAAGGGTGAATTTTATGATATGTGAATTACATCTCAATAAAAAAAATGGAAGCCAGGTCACATTAATGCTTTAAATAAAACTCTCTAATAGCTTTCCATCCCACATCTCAGTGGCTTACAATCCCCTCTGTGATCTATCCCCTGTCACTTCTCAGACCCCTTCCCTCTCATTGACTCTCTCTCATCCTCATCCCACTCCAGCCACACTGGCTTCTCTCCTGGCTGTCCCTTCTGCCAGGATGCTCCTTCCCCAGGTCCACCTGTGTCTCCTACTGCTTTAATTGTTGCCTCTCATCTACTGGTAATTGCAACCCACCCCCAACTCTGCCCCCATCCTCACTTCACCTAGTCTCTCTCCATCATGGGCTGTATGTTTCATGTATTTATTTATTTATTTTTAACTATATAGGATTTTCCCTTGAGGATAAGTTTCTCAAAGGCCAAAATTTCTATGTTTTGTAAACTACTATGTTCCCATTGCCCAAAACTGCACGTTTCACATAGTAGGCACTCAATAAACACTTGTTCAAGATAAACAAATACCACCTTGAAATGTACAGATAACTCATTATAACTTTCTCTTTAGAAAGCTATTTTGGGTATAGGATTCCAGTCTTTTAAAACTCTTACTTTTGAGAGTACAGAATTCCAAGTAGTATTTACAAATAAAAATAGATTCACTTGATAAAGGTTGTGCCAAAAAATATTCGAGTTCAGTTTAGAACATTGGTGTATTGAGGTTTAAATGATTTCTTATTTGTGTATTTTTTCTGCTTCCATAATATGAAACAGCTAACATTTCAATAGAAAAAAAAATCCTTCTTTCTCCATCAGGATTTCCTCTTGAATTGGACTAAATGCTTAGGGCCATATAAAAAATCTGAACAAAGCAATAGTATATGTTATGGAGCAGTGAATGTTATACCTTTTACTATAACACAGCTAACATACGTTACAAAAAACCTTCAGTACCCAGCTTCAGAGTAATCTGCCTTCAGTGGTGGACCTTTACAAAGCAGAGTTTAGACTGAAGAAGGATGGGCATAATGACACGGAGTGATTGCTTTTATGCAGAAGATGAGCAGTGCAGAAATTAAATGCAGTGTTTATAGACTGAAATCATAAACCCACTTCAGCTGTGCTTCAATGAAGCACTACCTTAGGTAAGAAACAGAAAAGATATTTAGGCCTTGTGTAAATCAGAACTAAGATCGGCAAGGCTTCCTGGGTGAGTGTGTGTTGGTTAAAAAAAAATAAGTTAACTTTGCAAGATGCAAAACTTGTGCATGTGTGAATTTCTTCTCTTGCCTGGCTGGGATGGCTGACAGATGGAAATACACCAGATCTGAGCCTCTCATCCAGCTGTTTGTTTCAAAGAGGGACCTTCAGTGAGGAAGCAGAGAAACTGGTCCCTTTGCCTCCTAGTTCAAAAACAGCCCATCAGAAGTTTTCTTGGCAATAGAAACAAAGGGGGGGGGGGAACCAAACTCATGTACAAAAGACAGCAAAAGTTCTGAATTCTGTTCAGGCCTTGTGATACATGGTATTTTTTATTCTTTCTCTCTTTTTTTAAACTGAAGTGTAGTCAGTTTACAATATTGTGTCAATTTCTGGTGTACAGCATAGTCAAAATGACTTAACTTAATTGTGAGGTAGGACACTATAAACCTCCCAGAAGGGAACATAGGCAAAGCAGTTTTGTACATAAATCTTAGCAATGTTCTCCTAGGGCAGTCTACCCAGGCAATAGATGTAAAAGCACAAATAAACAAATGAGCTCTAATTAAACATATAAGCCTTTGTACAGCAAAGGAAACCATAAGAAAAACAAAATGACAACCTATACGAATGGGAGAAAATATTTGCAAATGATGTGACTGACAAGGGCTTAAGTTCCAGAATATACAGACAGCTCATACGACTTAATAACAGAAAAACAAACAACCCAATCCAAAAATGAGCCAGAAGACCTAAATATGCAACTTTCTAATGAATACATGCAAATAGCCAATAGACACATGAAAAAATGCTCCCATTTCGCTGTTTGAGTCTCTTGAATGAGCGTTAGCCCCTCAGCAACAGAGGGAACACTGATGGGTGTGCTAAGCCAGCCAGTTCTCTCTCCTGCTCAGCCGCTCCTGCAAAGCTGCTGACCCTGATTGGCAAGGACCCTAGGGCCAGGATTCCACAGTGAGTGAATGTGGGAGAGGAATTTGCTTGGCAGCTGCCTTTTGGGGAAGTGCCTACTGACTGCACTTTGCTGGGTTTTTATCCCACCATTCCTGGCTTTGTAACAACATGTCTTTTTTTTTCCCCTTTAAGTGGAGTTTAGGACCAGATGTTGGAATTTGTTTCCCGAGAAGGGAACTGTGCTTCTCCGTTCATTTATACAATTTTGCTCTGATGGATTTTGAGCTTCACCGACAAGTTAGCACTGCCCTGGAAGCTGATATTATCTCTGTGTATTCTCATTAGTTCTCAGTGGGCTTTTGGACACAATGTTCACGTCCCTGGGATGCTCTTTTCCTGCACATGGAGAAGCCTGTTCCAAGCCTGTGTGCCCTTTGAGATTCACCATAAATGCCACTTCCATGAAGCCTCCTCTGTTGCTCGCCACTTTCCTAACAGAGTCTGGAGGACAGCCTTTCCTTGTCTTGAGTGCCAGAGAACTGTACTTTTACCTTTACTGACACATCTTTCGTCCAGCTCTGCTCACATCTTCTCTTTGTGTCTAGCTTGAGCACACCTTTAGAACAATGTCTGTTTTCTATTTTATGGAATCTAACATCCTTGCCGCATAGGTGCTTCATAAATATGCTGATGGATAAATGAATACATTTAATTCCGTTTGGCACATTGAACCCTGGAATAGTTCATGAATTGATCATCTGGACAGTACAAATATTGCCCTCTCTCAAAACCTAGGAGAATTCACCATCATTGATTCTCTCTCTCTGCTCCCTTTCCCCCCACCCCCACCCCTGGCTTCCTTCTCTCTTTCTTAAAAATTGACTTTTCGATCTTGCCTCTCGGGAAGAAGATGCAGTTGGTCTAGAAGGCCTTCTGTCATCCAGCACTTGCTGCGGTTCAGTGTTTGTCTCAAAGTGTAGACTGTGAGATGTCTGCATCAGTCTTACCTTGATGCTTATCAAAAATGCACATCTCTTGAGTCCAGCCTTGAGCTACAGAATCTGGTGTATTGGGCATAGAGTGTGAACATTTGCATTTTTAACAAGCATCCCAGGCGACTCTCAAACACCATAGAATGCTGTGGTCACTTCTTTAGTTCTGCTGGCAATAGCCCTCAGAGACAGTGTTAGCTTGCTTTCTCATCTGTATCTCCTTTCCAGTCTCCCTAATCTCTGCTTTTCTACCTTGATCCTCTTCTTGCTTTTGGAGTCTATTTTGAAACTGTGCCGGTTAACTTCTAAAACCTTGTGTATAAATGGTATAGAGGAGTGGAAGAGCCTCACTGGTATAAATTTCTACCGAAATGAGTCATTACCATTTTTATTAAAACGACTGCTGCTGCTCAGGGCGCAGTCGATCCTCCAGGTGGCCTTCAGCTTTTACGTTTCTGCACAGTGGCTGTGTATCTTGAGGCTCCAAGGTACGCAAGCTGCAGGATCTTTGCTCGTTCATGAGCATATGGTTGGATGTGTGAAGCGCTTTGTTCCCCTAGCTACAGCCAGGGATATTTAAGTCTGCTGTGAGTGATCCAGAATTTATTGAGCAGCCGTGCACTTTTATAATGCAAGTTTTGGAAAAGAGTGAACATATTCTCTCTTGTATTCAGTTCAGTGATTATGCTCGGATGTTTATTGATATTGAAATTCAATGAAGGAAAACACTCATTAAAAAATAGTGTCTCTTTTACACAACTGTACTGTGATTTTAAAATGGTGACAGATAATGGGAAAGGAAGACAATTCTGTCAGCCCTTCCTGGGTTGAGACAGGCTTGGTGTGAGTTAAATGATGTCAATAAATACAGTTGAGTGATTCCTGATTAAAAGTTGTCTGTATGTTAAATTTAATAGTCTAGGGAATTAGGGACTGTAAGTGGCTTGGGAGAACTATACTGATTACTTTCCTTGTATATTTTACTAGAGATGTTGAATAGTTTGATATGGCAAAGGGTTACAATTTTTAAAAATGCACCACCGCCAATTTGATTGTAGCTCATTGCTCCTGGTTTTCCAAATGTCACTTCAAAAAAGTCTTTACTGAGGTATTTATTCCCTAAATAGGACAATTTATTGTTAATTTTAATGTGAAAAGATGGTGTAAAGAAATTATTTAAAGATACTTACAAGTGATAGGCTGGACCATCTAATATAGAAAGTACCGTGCATTCGATGACTGGCCGTCATATTCGGCAATTGTACTCTTTGGAGAGGTGGTAGAATCCCAGTGTTGCTGTGTAAATATCCAAAGAGCAGTCTGCTCTGTGAAATGGTAGGAACTGGGCCTGAATAAATGTGCAGAGAGCGTGCAGGCACATGGGCACACACCTGCACACACAAACACAATACACACACATGCATAGTACATATACACACAGTATATACACAGTACACACACACACAGTACATATACACATAGTATACACATGCACAGTATGCAAACACACCTGTACGCATACAAAACACCTGCACACATACTCAGTATTGGTCACAGATCTAAAAGTTAATATTTTTTTAAGTTTATTTAATTGCAGCAGAAAGAGAAATAGACTGAAGTAAAATATAATTCTTGTATTCACAGAGTATCATTTTTTATAACCTTTTGACCATATTTCTCCCACCCTCCAAAATTCAAGGAAATTAAACAGAAGAAAAGTTTTCCTAGAAAACCAAATCAGAACCTAAAATAAGCTGCCCATTCCTATGACTGAATCCACTGCCAACCCTAGCCACCCCCTCTGCTGACTTATCTGCAGAGTCCAATGGAAAATGACTGACTATCCAGATAAGGGTTGGCAGACTTATTGTTTATAAAGACATCTGGTTTTGGAGGGGGAGGGCAATTCAAAATTAACTTTCAAAATGTAGGCAAAAGTTATTTCCAGGAAGTTCTCAGAAGCATAAAACCTGTGATTTCCCCAAAGGTGTTCTCAGTTTCTGTATCACATGATTATGAATCAGTATAGCAGTAAACCACAGGGTAAGCCCTGATTTTCTGATCAACTTTGTCACTTTTTATTTATTTAAGATTTTGGCTTCTCTTTAAATCCACTGATACAGATAGACTCCAGTTAAGATCTGTACTTAATTTCATTTAAGTGAAACAAGAGCTTGCTAGTGGATTAATTTTAGATACCGACTGTCGGTAGAGTCTTGCTTTTTTCAGTTGCTCTGAATTTTCCTGTTTTAATTTATGTTAATCTGTCTTGTTACTCTAGAATCAGATATGCTTAAGGATTCCAGTCAATCCAGCCAAACTTTCGGACCATAGAATTACAATAAATCCCCAGTACCAATCCCTGCCTATAATGAGAGTATCTTTCTGGTGGAAGTAAAGTAGGTTTACTGTGGTGCAGGAAACGTAGTTTTTCTGACATTATTTATTTTTCTCACAACTGCCAGGTGTATATAGCACTTAAATGGCTCTTTGCTGAACAGTCTGTTAGTAGATTGATCTGTTTGGGGCTGCAGTCATTGTGTACTTGTATGTGTGTGCGTGTGTGTTTACCCACTTCAGAACTCTCTCGTCTACATGCTTTTTAACTGTTTCATGCAGCACAATGTTGCAGATGTGAGGAGATGCTGAGTTCTGCTTGTTGATGGATTGGCAGGCAGATCTCTTAATCTCAAACCAAATCTCTCTGCTGCTCTTTTTACTCTATTAGTTGAGGTAAAATAGAAGTTGCTGCCTCCTAGCTTCTTACATAACAGAACGAGGAACTCCTAGTATGTCCAATCAAAAACATTTTAAAGCCAAGAAAGAAAATTAGGTCAATATTTTTAATGAAATGTGGGCTTAGTATCATTTTATTTTTGGCTTTGTGTCTAATTATAATTTTTTTTTGATGTTGCATATTTATTTTTTAATTTTTTTCCCTTTTTCATTTTTATTAGGTAGAATTATTACAGTTTGACTGCACATACACATTATATTGCATGTAAATACATATATACAATATGCTGCACATTTTTTTAGTTTACATATATGTACTGATCATTGTTTCTAAGAACAGATTAGAGCTTTAAGCTTTTAAACTTACAAGTTAACAAAGAAATAAAGCCAACCATAAAATAAGAATCAACAGAATGCATTAATCCAATCATAAAGTCAAATGTACTTACTCATATTCAAGAAATCAATCATCTACATTATCAATAATAAGTAGTTCATTTGTATCGCTTTTTTTCCCCCCTGAGATTCCACATACAAGTGATACCATATGACATTTTTCTTTCTCTTTCCGACCCACTTCACTTAGAATGACGATCTCCAGGTCCATGTCTAATTATAATCTTAACTTGATCCTATATCTTGTATTTGGTTACCATTTTTTAAAACAAAGAGGACTTTCTTGCTGACTCTGAGAATACCTACTTAATGTTGCATTACTTAAGTATAACATCCAAAAGGTGTGTAAGAATGCTAAACCCCAGATTCATCTTTAAGAGAAGGTGAGTTCTTGATTGGTCACATCCTAATTGTGAAACATGCCCTTGTCTGATGAGCCATAGAGCCATCCAGCAGGAATTTGTAGTCAGGATAGCATGAATAGCCTTGGGTGTAACTCGTGGACCTGGCGCTACGCTGCGTCTGGCTAGAGTACACGGAGGCAGAGAGTGAGGACAGAGCTGTCCATTAGACTTAGCAGGTTTGGGTTGTTTGTTTTTAAATTTTTGCCTCATTTTCTGATAGCAAAATGCCTTAACCTTCACTATTAGGGAACTTGGTCAGCCATGAGAAGTTTGTTACTTGAAATGAGAACATAAAATTCAAAATATCTTTTCAGTAATAGGCCCTCGCGAGGGCTAATTTGTAACGGATCTTGAGACTTCTTACCCGTCTGTGATTGTTAGCTGGGTCTTTAGAAACTGAATGTGCTCGTGATCCTTTTCTTCTTTGGGTGGTTGGATCTGGGGTCAGAACTCTGCTTCCAGGTCCCTACACTGTCTCGTCTGTCTGTGATGTGCAGGGTCAGAAGGACAGCAGAGAATGGCAAGTGGCCTGGGCAGTGCCCTGCTTTCCTTCCCTGTGAGTTGACTATTCATCCCTCACGTATCCTTCTTGCTGTTTTGCTTTCCAATGCTTGCACTTGTCAGTGAAACTGATTGATAAGGTGAGAATGGCGTGCACTGAAGAGCTGACATCTAATAGAAGGGCAGACGACAGGCTCGAGGACATGGTTTGGACAGCACAACTCTTGGGAAGCATAAAAATGCTATAGGTTATCTGACTCATGGGTTCTTAGCCCCTGGCACAGGGACTGGAGCACTGAGAATTTCTTTAAAAGTGAAAAGTTGACTTTTTTACTTAGTGCTCATGAAAATTGTTACAAGGAATGAGTATGAGAAATTAATTTTTGATTTTTTTTCAGGAAGGATTTTTTAAACATCAAAAATGTCTAGAATTCTGCGCTTAAAATAACTCTGAACACTGGCTCTGTAAGATTAATTAGCAATACTTAACTGTAACTGTTCAGGCTTGTTGACATAACCTAAAATATCCATGCAGTTCAAATGTCTGCGGACCAAATAGTTCCTCGCCAGTAATAACAGATATTCCCCTGGGACATCACTGGGCGTCCCCAAAGGAATGTGTCCTGGGGCCCTTAAATCATTTTCTTAGTGCTGGGGACCACGTGGTGGGCTCACTGACTCCCATTTGTTTCCTGCCCAAGAGATTCCTGGAGAAGCCTCATCAGTGTCATCAGTCAGCCTGGGGTCCTCAGTGCCCACAACAGAGGTGCTGCTTCCAGAAGGTCCCCGTGGGGTGGGCTGTGTCCTGTTATTCAGCCAGAGTGGTGCTTTCTTTCATGCAAAAGTGGGGAGAAGGGTCTTCTGCCACACTTTGTCATCCTGAAGTTGCCCTCCTTCATTTACTCAATGAATGAAACACCTAATCTACTCTGTGCTCGGTATACCGGGTGAACAACACACAGGTTTTTTGTCCCCACTGAAGCTTCCAGTCTCACAGGAGAGGCAGGTGTTAGGGAGGCAGTGCACTGGTGTGAGGGAAGCTACAAACTTTGAGAAGTGGTCTGAAGCAAAAACAATGCACTATAAACAGAGACAGTAATAAATAGGGGTGGGGTGCTGCTCCTCATTTAGATTCAAGAGTAGAGTGAGCCTCTCTGAAGGAGAGACGGGGTGAAGTCAGAGAGTCAGCCTGACCCTGCTGGGCAGACACAGCCTGTGCGGATTTAAGGAGCTCTGTGCAAGGTGCCCAGTGTGGCCAGGAGAGGTGAGTGAGCAGAGGGTGATGTGAAAAAAATGAATCCGGGCAGGAGCGGCAGCCAGATAGCGCAGGACCTTGTAAAATAGCCATTCGCCATAATGCTTTATGAAGACTAAGTTCTAATTGTTCAGCTTCGCTCAAGTCTCATGAAGTAGACATTCTTGCCTTTTTCCTATCTAAGAGGGCAAATAACTGCTTTTCTTTAGCCTCATTCATCCTGCCAGAGAGTCTAAGTATACAGTGTACACAGACTTAGGTCCCTTTGCTGCCCGGACTTGGGGCCCCTTTGACCAAGGTGAGTAGAAACCACGGAAGGACAAAACAGCGGCCCCCGGAAGACTTGGGAAGTAAAAGGTGAAGAGGTGTTTCAACATCCTAGGTTCGTTCACGTTGGACAGCATTGAAAAGTGCCTTGTGATTTATCATTTAGGGGCCAGGGGAGTTTCAGAGATACCTTCCAGTAATTCTGAATCCAATTATTCTATCAAATGGGAATTGGGATTCCTAGAAAAGGCAAAACCTGGACATTAATTGCTGGCATTTTCTTTATATTAATTGTAACCAAAGGGCCTTCGTGTATGTTCCCAAAGAGGATGAAGTGTATTTTCCATTTCATAATATTGCCCAATTATCACACAAATTATGGAGTGGGCTAAGGTGGTACTGTATATACAGTGGAACTATTATCGTTATAGTGGAGTGCAGGAGACATGAAATATTCATGTTCATTGGGTTAAAACAAACTTGCCACTTGAAGTCCATTAATTGCAGTTGAATTCAGCAAAAAATTTTTTAAGGGATGAATACTCTAATTACTAAAGTAGGCATTCAAGTGGCCTCCTGTTCAGAATGCAGGCACAGTAAAGGGAGTTCTTGTTTAGCTGACCTTTGTCCTTGTGAGCCAGATGCAGAGCCAGGACAGTGTTTTTTCTCCCAGGGGTGATTTCTAGAGCATTTATGAATTAGTAGAGCTGTCTGACAATGCTGCTTATGCTGTTTTTACCCTCCTTTTGTTGGCTTTATTCTCTATGCAGTACTTTCTAGGAAAAAAGCTTTTCAAACTTCTGAGGAATAGAGGTGATAAAAATGTTCGATGGCATTGAAGTCACTATTCAGCCTTCCAGGCTCCTTTAGCTGACCCGCCCGGTAATTATTTAAAAAACTGATTTCACATTGGTTGTTGGTACAGTTTGGTAACAAATCAGATTTCACGTGTCTCTTGAACGGCTGCTTTCCACATTGTTCACTGCTTTTTGTGATCAAGCAGATGAAACATCCTCCATCTGTTCCTTAGGCTCACAGACCTGAAGCTTGTAGAGAGAGACCCCATGACCTAGGGAAGGCGCGCCAGCTTTCGAATCAGACAGATGCAGGCGGACACCCCAGCTCTGTTAGTTATTCAGTGTGACTCAGGGAAGTTAGTTCATCTCTCTCGTCCCCAGTTTCCTCTTTACCCATAGAGTTGCCCTCGTGATTCGTATAGTTGTCATGAGTCTCACTAGATTACGTGGAGGGGTCAGTGTGATAGCTGGTCCGTAGAGACATCACTGAGTGGTGGTTCTTTCCTCCTTCTGTGTTGGGGTCAGTCCAGCTGGCCGCCTCTCCACTGCAATACTGCTTTTGTGAAACGCCAGTCAGAGATAAGACGCAGGTCCGTGGCAGGGAGAAGCTCCGCGTAGGGAAGGATGCCTGAGGCACTGTGGCCTCCCGGGGTTTATATTTACATCTGTCGCCTCCGTGCCAGCAGCCAGAGTCACCTTCTCCCGTTCCTGCTCAGCCCAGGCCGTGCTGGGCAGCGCTGGAGAAACAGCAGAATGCGCGTGGACACCCGGGAATAAGCAGCCGGATACTTGGTCCTACCAGATGGTTTACTTGCGGTCAGCCTGGAGGAGACTCTCAGGACACTTCCTTGTTTAGCCTTCTGCCTGCTTCCCTGTGACTGAAGTTCTCTTTCCCACCGCCTGGGAGGATGTCAGGCATCTGGGCGCTGTTGGCCCCAGAAGAGAGGCCTGGAGGGAAACGTGAATGCCCTCACCCTCCTGCGGCTGGCCTTTGAGCTCTGTACCCATCCCCAGTGAGCTGCCTCTTTCTCGGATACTGGGCAGCAGGGCTGTCCACCGGCTTCACCCCCGTCTCAAGGAAGCTCACACTTCTTTTTCATGGGAGTGTGGCCGTGCTCAGTGGCCTCGACAGGGCAGCCCAGACAAGCCAGACAGAAGCCAGTACAGCAGGCCTGATATTTGTACAGAATAGCCAGCCATGAATTGGACCCGCCGAATTGAGTGGTTCTCTCCATAAAATGCACGGGGGGGGGTGACCCTTTAATCTGCCCCCCACGCCCACTCCCACCCCCATGTCTGCTCCCACTAAGGAGGTTCCATGTCTGACAAGAGTTTGTTCTCACACTTGTTTGTGCAGGTTTACTTCTTAGTAAAATGATAATCATTTAAATAATTGATAAAAGACGAGTTCAAAAGGTGAATTGTTTCCCTAAAACACAAATGGGATGCTTGGGGGAAATCTATTAATAAAGACAAATTGTTAAACACAAACTGTTACTAAATTCAGTATAGAAAAGATAATTGTTTGAAAAAAGAGAGATTTTTTAAACCTAGGGTTTTTTAAATGGCTTTGATCCTACCTCAAAATATTGGTGAAGGGAACGTACCTTAATACGGTTTAAGTTAAAACATAAAATTTAAGGTTTACTTGCATCACGTTTTTATGTTTCCCTGCCTTTTTATGTCAACCGACCAAACACCACCGCCAGCTTTGTCAGATAAGAGTATTTCTTCTGTGACTGGCTATGTAATTTGCACGACCCAGCACAGGCTGAGAATGCAGAGTCCCTTGTTTTAAAATGAGTAAGTTCAAAACAGTGACTGCAAAGCATTAAAGCAAGTGCAGGGCCCTTCTAAGCCTGGGCCCCTGTGTGTCTGCACAGCCCGAAGGGGCTTGGGGAGGGAGTGGTGTTTGAGGGGTTACTAGCTCTCTGACAGGCTCTCGAGCCAAGGAGCTTCCCCTGGTGAGAGGCACCGTTGTTGCAAATTACTGGTTGGAAGGCCTTTAAACAGAGCCAGATCCACTCTCTTTAATTTCTGGCCTCTGAAGCAATGCAGAACACATCTAATCCCTTTTCCAAATATTTACGCAAATATTTAAAATGCCCACGCTTTCCCCTTATCTCCCTCTTCTGAACGAGCTTTCTTGGGTGGCAACATTGTTTTTAAAATCTCTGCTGTCTCATCTCTCTGGATGCTCTGTGGTTTTTCTGTGTCCTCCTGAGGGGTAGTGCCCATCCTCGTACGCAGACACCAAATTCCTAATGTGATGTGGGGGTCGCAGAGCCTGGGGACCCCTCAGTCATGAGGGGAATACTACATTTTGACTAATGGCATCAAATACTATGTGAGAATTTTAGATAAAATAGGTGCCATTGTTTTATACAGAACTTAACAGCAAGGAAAGCAACTTACTTTAAAATTTTTAAAATTTTTTATTGTTAAATACGTCAAATATCCAGAAAGGTGTATAACGTACTGTAGACTTACACACATGTCATTGAGGTTTTGTCGTTATTGACATATTTGCTGCAGATCACTGTCACCCTGTCTGCATCCTCTTTTAAAATCTTTTCCCCACTGGTTGCTACTTACCCAGTGTACTCTTATTCTCTCTACTTCTATAGTTGATTTTTGTGCCCTGAAGGCTTTGTCTAATATTGTTTTCCTTGTTTGGACCCGTATAGGGTCTCTGTATCTGTACTAGAGTCTTCTCTCCAGGGAGTTCTAAAATGAACACTCTTTCTGGCATAAGTTTTAAGTTTATTAAAATTCTATGAAATGAACCTGGAAAGCATTATGCTAAGTGAAAGAATGAGGCACAAAAGGTCACATATTGTTTGCTTCCATTTATATGAAATATCTAGAATAGATAAATCCGTAGAGACAGAAAACAGGTCAATGCTTGCTGGGAGCTGGGGGGCGGTGGGAATGGAGAGTGACTGCTTAGGGGGTGTGGGGTCTGATTTGGGAGAAAGGAAAGTGTTTGGAACTAGGTAGAGGCGGTGGTTGCACAACATTTTGAAGGTACTAAATGCCATTGGATTATTCACTTTAAAAACTTTTTTGTTCTGTGAATTTTATCTCAAAAACAAATTCCGTGAAATGATATTTAAGTATTAGGAGTAGAGCACTGTATATAAATATTGAAATCAGTAATGTTGATACTTCTTGACTAGTCACTGTATCATGAATATGGATTACCCCGTCCCCAGCCTGAAGCACGACGTCTTCTTGGTAGGCGAGAAGATGATTATTGACAGTGTAGCAATACTTGTAGATAGTCTTCTCAGAGCAGATTAAGTCCATATAATAGTTGAGCCTTGTGGTTTCATTGTGCGCATAGCAATGGAACGTTGTGTAACTTTGCAGCAGTGTCTTGGGTACAGGGATGGACTCCACTCAGGCTGTTCACTGGTTGGTGTGGACTGTATTCCAGAAGGGCAGAAGAAAGGGGCTGTGTCACACCCAGATGGTTTTCCCTTGGGAAGACTCCAAGAGACTCTCTCATGGACAGAGTTTCAGAATCACTGCATTTGTATTTAGCCTGTTAGCATTCATTTCCAAATAAAATATATCATTCTTAGGAGATTTTGGTGTTTTAAGAAACTGATAAGAAGGTAAGACAAAGGGAGTCTTTTTCTCTATCTGTTTATATGTTTTTGTAGAAACACAGTCGGTGCCTATCAGGAAACCACACTGGGTGAAAACTGACCCTTCACATTTTGAAGAATTTGAGTGATTCTTGGGGAGAAAGTGCATTTTCAGTTGGAGTGATTTAAGCTACAACCAACAGAAGACTCATGTTAAAATGGCTTAAACAGGCAGGACTTGGAGCTTACAGAACTGGAACCTAGACAGAGGGAAGGTTTGGGGTTGTTTAGCATCTCAGCAGCGTCAGTCAGGACTTGTGGTCCTTCCTCTCTCAGCCCAGTTCCCACAGCTTTGACTTCATACCAAGGCTCTTTCCCTTCTCTGTCCTAAGAGGCTACCAGTGGCGAAAAGCACTACGTTTCCTAATTCACATTTGGGTTTTTGTGGTCCTTCCTACGGAGCAAGAAAGCTTCTCTCTTAGAAGCCGCAGCAAGCCCTTCCTTCTCTGCCATTGGTCCATGTTGGCCTGCCGCCCATCCACCCAGCCCTAAACAGACCCCGTGGTGGTGGGATGCTGAGCTCCGCGTGAACCGATGGTGGGGCATCAGCCACAATCTTCACGCCGGTCCTGTGATCATTTTGCTCGTCTTAGATCCTTAAAAATTGTCTTCTTTTTAAACTGTCTATAATCTTGGTGTAGACAGTCTCCAGAATATTTAGGATATGCCAGGGCAATATCTTTCAAATGTGCTATTGAGATGTGCTATTTGCAGCCCATTTTCAAAAGTGGGGAATATTAAAGAGAGAGAAAAACCAAAATGTGTCTTCATTTGTTCTCATCTTTCATTGGTGAGTGCTTCATACTTGACAGAAGGGCAAAATCTAGTTTGCTTATGCACCTCCTTTTTGGACTTTGCATGCTACATAGGTTTGTTTTTAATAGTCAAGCCCTCTTTACAAGTTAGTGTACACTTGGTTGGTGCTTCATTGCTGATTGTGTTGTTTTGTTCCATTTTTTTAACTGCATTTGGTATGCAAAAGTGCAACCTTAATTATATGTTATAGAATTTCCCCTCACTTTAAACCGTGACTCCTTTTATTTGAATTGTTTAAAAATAATAATAAACCCCAAACTGTGAAAAACTGATTTTTTAAATTACTTCAGCTGGCATTTTCTATCTCAAGTCTTAATTTAATCACAGTTCTTGAGGAAATGAACCTAGGCAGTCTTAATTGAGTGTATCCGTGCTGTGGAATTTTTTTCCCTCTGTCGGCATACCAAAATTGAAATCTGTTGAGTTTCAAGTTTTTACCGCAAAGCCTCAGAACCACATTTTAGTCCATAATCCATCCCACATCCCTTTTTCGGCTCTGATTCAGTTCCTGACAGTTCCTTCAGTTTTTAGTTTTTTTGCTATACTGCAGAGGTTACAGCCTAGTGGCCCAAGGCTTGGATCTTCCCTTCAAATATACTTTGTTTGGCTTGAACAGTGTTTTTAGATTTTGCAATTAGTTGCCAACATTTAAAAAGTGAGAGACTGAACATAAGAATCCAGTTCTGGCTTATCTTAGAAAAACTGGAAGATCTGAAAACAATTGGGAATCAAATCTAAAATGGCAAAACTCCTGTCCCATCCTCTCTGAGTGATTTACATTATCTTGCTGGTCCCTGAAGACATTTGAGTTTCTGACCCCTGTAGAGTGCCTTAGTGCTAACTGGTGGCATCCTGTTTTCTTCCAACATACATAGCGTGTCATCTCTGCAGACCTAGATACAGTTAGCTTAAGAATATTTTTCTAAGCAAAATGGAATCCGCTGCCTCTTGGATCAGGCTATTGCTGTAAAGCTCTACAGCTTTGTAAAGACTCTTGTCTCCCTGATAACTCATTGGAGACCAACATCATGCTTAGGCATGATCCTGGACCAGAAGAATTCAGTAGGCACTTAATTGTCCAGTTTTGGAAAAGATTTAATTCCAAACCAGTAGAACATGAAGTCCTAAACCATTTCCCGTCAGGGTGGAGGAGCCACCCGGACTCATGAGGACTGACTGAGCTAGCTAAGGAGACACAGAATCTCAGGGAGCCAAGCCCTTGGTCAGTCGCAGCACCCCCTTTAAGAACACCCACTGTGGGGTCATTCCTGCTGGTAGTCTCCTATATAGGTTCCCTGGGCATTTAGCAGTTCTTTATTGATAGAGCTCATCAGTGCTAAACTCAGTATGTGCCCCCATCTGACACGTGAACCCGTGGCATTAACGTGTGTGCCGTGTCCATACGACTAGATAATAAAGTAGCACCAGCACGTGACGTTCTTGCTCAAAGACGATCACAGTGTCATCCTAACACCCCTTCATCGCTGTTGAGGATTATAATTCTGACCTGACTCCAAGATCTCTTCCACCCTCATCAGACAAACCCATTTTAAAACTCGAACTTCCATCCCTTTTCGTTACTTTTTAGGCAGACTATCACCATCCCTCCACCTCCAAACACCAGGGTGCTGCCCGGAGCTGAATATGCTGACACTCATGATAGTCTCAGACCAGGCACACAGGCTTAAGTAATGTTCTGTTCTTGACTTCGTTTTCCTAGTCTGATTTAGGTGTTTATCATGGGAAGTTCCATCACTGGAGAAGTGTGTAAGTTGAAAGGAACTCTTACGTTCTCTCAGTAGTGACTTACAATACTTCTATGATTAATAGGATTTTGCAGATGAGCAAGTTTTGAAAGTGTTTATAGCATCTACTAAGCATTTCCATATAGTGTTTGCTACTTTACCCAACGAAGTAATCTGGATGGTCCTTAAAATCGAAGCTCGTTACTCTGGCATTTCACCATGGCATCCCCTCATAGTCCAGGTTCCTAATAGGCTGTCGCCTCTTTGGACTCTATTTGAACACTGTAGCTAGTAATGCCTGGTAGAATGTCTGGAATTTTCTGAAAAATGCTGGATATTCAGTGAGTCTGTTGAGAGGGTACACTAATTCCTGGACTAAGCTCCATACACACAGGTTGTTTTTCTGCTTTGTTGACTGGTGTATCCTAGAATGCTAGAAGAATAGAATAATATTTAGTGCTTAGTATATAGTTGATAAATACTTGTTGATTTGTTGAATCAATGATCGAGTTAACTTCAGTCATACCTACCATTGTACATGCTATAAGAACATGTGAGGTTCTTTTTGCAGTTGGGTTTTGCTGGTCTTAGTCAAATTGCTGGCGTGTGTTAGCAGCAAAAATTGGGGGTCTGTATTTGTCATGCTAAGATTTACAGACCAAACAGGATGGGCATTCCAGAGCTTTCCATCTTCTAGAATTATGTCTGACAAACCAGAAGCTAGAATGCAATCGTTTTTTACTTCATTACCCAAGCAAGAATGAATTCATCGTTTTTATCTCACCATTTCTCATTAAAAGCCTGATGCCAATATCTCGTCTAGAACACTGCCAAATTTCGGATTCTGCTAAACTGAGAATTGAACGCGTTTGAACAGCACACTGTGGGCCTGCGGCAGATTAACTCTTAGGAAATGGAAAATATATATATTTGACTGACCTCCAGCCAGCCAGAAATAAATCCTCTGTATAATCTCACTAAAATGTCACTTGGTTTTGAACAGGCCGCTCATTTGTCTTATGAGAACCTCTGCGTATCAGGTGCCAGGCCACTGCCGTCTCGTCTGCTTCTCTTTTGTCCTCCCAGGCAGCTGCATCTCAGATAAGGTGCACTAGTGAAGAAATACAGTTGTCATCCTTTACTTTGCCATTAGCTGCATTCTTACCTTACTGACATGTCTGTTGGATGAATGATTTGTTTTTTAAGTTTAGTTTCTAATAGCCGTTTGGTTGGTGTCTGACTATGTTTCTAATTTGTTCGTAGGCTCTCAGCCTCTTGCTCCTTGTCAGCTAGCCTTGGTGTGTTATGTCTCGCATTAAGTGCTGAGGAAGAAGAGCAACAGCTGGCAGCCCTTGGTGTTTGCGGGCTGGACAGTCTGGTCTGAGGAAGGCCGTGTCTTCAGTGCTGCTCGGGGTTAAAGCCTTGGGTTGTTAATTGCCAGCTACTTGACATTGTGGCTGCCCCACACAAAGCACAAAGCATAAGCAAGCAGTGACGTTGCTCATCTTCTTGCCACATTTACCTGCTTGAGGCATTTTTCTTAATATTTCCAAATACCACAGTTTTCAAGGTGGTTTTAAACATGCCCATCATCTCAGGAATTTTATGTGCGAATTTCTAAAGTCGTCATTTACTGTAAACTAAATCAGCTCTGTCATCATCTATTCCAGCAACACTTTTTTCCCCCCTTACATTAACGAGATGAAGCCTTCACCTAAGGAAAAAGGATTTTTTCCCCCTTAAAGCAGGGAAAAAAGATGTAGAAGCATTAACAGCAAAATAATCCTCAAAACAGCTTACTTTTCTACAGCTTTAACTGGGACCAGCTGTCAAGTGTTCTGAGTGTTGCAACATCTGAAAGATCTTGGCTGAAAGACAGTAAGATCAAAAAGATGATGGCATTTTAGGTTGGGAAGTATTAGCTCCACTTCCTTCTAAAGCAGTCACTCTGGGGAGCACGCAGGGCTCTGTGATGTGTTTCACTTCCTCTTTTGGTTTGCTCTTTGAACCCCCAAGGGGATCTTCATATAAACTCCATGACTGCTTTGCCGTAACAACATTAGCTTTTAGATGGGATGGAAGCCACACTGGCACCTGCTCTTTGACATCGGGGAGAGCACCCTACATGAGGGGCACCAATAGTGCTTCTTAAATCCTGATTTTTATTTTAAGTACCTGTCTTCAAACAGTAACTTTTAAAAAGGTAGGGATCTGAGAGGCAGCATGCACTGCAGTTGTTTGGACAAACTCTGGAGAGCCAGCCTGCCTGTGTTTGGGTCCCTCCCTCCCCCCCCCCCCCCGCCCCTTAGCTGTGTACATAACCTTGGGCTAAGTGCTTCATCTCTCAGTGTCTCAACTTCCTCTGTAAGATGGGGCTAATACTAGTTGCAAGCTCATAGAGCAGCTGTGAGGATTACAAGCTGATACATATAGAGCATGGTAAATCTCAGTAAATATGGTATCATTAATTATTAATAATAGTTTAGAAATAGGACCATTTCACTACTCCAACTGGCAGAATTCCTCAAAAGCAAAATGAACTGTCAACTCGGACTTGCTCACCTGGTGGTCATTAGCAATCTATGAAATTAAAACCTCATTAAAAGGGACACAGGAAGACATGATTATTTGGGAGTTAGCTGGAGGTTTCAGTGTTCCCTGGGTGGCTCAGTGCAGAATACTCTGACTGTGAACACATCAGGACCTCAGCCAGCTGGGGTTACCTCGGCCACGCCCTTCCTAGGATCTGGTTAGAATTTCAGGGATCATCTTAACGGTCTGTTTATTAAATGCTTGGATGGCCTTGAACGAAAGATGCCAGTTTTTAAAAAAAGAGAAAGAAATGTTATTTACCTTTTGCTTCTAAATCGGCGTATCTTTACTTTTCTCATGAATGCCCCGCTGCCACACAAGTTTCAGTGAAGAGGAGTGATGTTATCGCGGAGTTTAGAAAGGCTGCAGAATCTGTATGTCCTCACTCTGCTCACAGTTGGCTAATCTAAGTCTGCTAATCCTCTTCTTAACATCCTAAAAGTATGGGATTATGATAAGCCCGGGGAAGGGGGCAGGGGAAGGGGGCTTTAGTTTTGTAGTGAAACTACAGTGGGGCTGGGAGCTGCATTACCTTCACTTGTGCCCCCTGCCTCCCCCACAATCTTTTGAACCAGAAATCGACTTTAGCTGCAACTCACAGCGTTTTATTCGATTTCTTCCAATGGGTAAGAAAAGCCAGATCTGCCCAGAGTTAATGAGATCCTGGTGCCTTAAATAGCATCGGAGTAAGTAGTACTGACTTGTTCTCTGAGGCTGCACGTACAGCCCACAGTCTTGTTTGCCTTTTTCACTGCTGTCAAACATTCTTCTGATTTTTATTCCTTCATGCATTATTGATGATCGTCCCGAGTCAGCATCTCCTTCCTGACTCCTCTTCTGGATTTTGATTGCTTGTGGCTCCTCTTGGTCCTCGATCTCATTACTGTACACTGTGTGAGCCCCTCTCCACATCCTCCTACAAATGGCCCCCTTCCTGAAGATAATCAGCAGCTTTATTTACATGGATGGTAAACTTACCTGCCCCCCATAATGACCTCACAGTGTTCCTTTCGTGTCTGTTCCCTTGCCAGAAGTGTTTTGTCTCCCTCCCTCTGGTTTTTATTCCCCAAATCAATGTGACATCTATTCGACTATTTTTCACCTGCTACCTGTTGTAAAAGTCTTAATCTGTTTGTTGTGCTCGGGTATCTAAGGCTGGAAGACAGTGGGCTGATCTCTTCTCTCTTTATTAGGGAGGGGATGGAAATCTGAAATTGAATTAATTTTATTATGTTTCATGTACATGCAAGAAACTTGTGATTGCCAACCCCTTTATGTTTCTGAAAGTCTGGTGACCTTCTGGTTCAGAAGTTCCAGTACCATTCAAGGACCAAAGTAAAACTATAGTCGTTGTTTCCCAGATTGCTTTGGGTTGCTGTTTTTAAGCATATGAATGATTTAGTCCCCTTTCAGTCCTTAGAGACCCAGCACGTCCTCTCTGCAGGCTTCTAATTTCCCCTGCCATTCTTTCAAATAATTTCTGGTAACAGCAACTAAAAGTATCCTTTTGATAATTATCTCGACTATGATTGGCATTAAGGGCATTGTTTCTGATGCACACTTTAAGATTGTCTCTGGTTTCCCCACCCAAACAAGATTGGAATGGCTTAATAATTCAGTGTATTGTGCAAGTGAGCAGTGCTGGCCGTGCATATGTAGTTGGTGAATTCCAATCTAGAGAAATATTAGCAGGATCAAGACTTAGAAAAGCTATGACTGTGGACTCTGATCTAAGTGTTTGGTGTACGCTGTATTTTCTTTCTTCCAAATGCTGCATTTTTCAAAATTGAAGTATAGTTGATTTACAATGTTGTGTTTCTGGTGTACAGCAAAGTGATTCAGTCATACATATATATTTAATGAATAAGATAGATGTGCACGCCCCTTATAACACGGAGTCTAAGGCTGCTAAGAGTTTTAAGGATAAGGTTTTGAAACCGTTGAATTTTTAGGCTGGTTTTTTTCTTTTTAATTTAATTTTTTTATTGAAGTGTAGTTGATTTACAATGTTAGTTTCAAGTGTTACAGCAAAATGATTCAGTTATACATATACATATGTTTTTTTCAGATTATTTTCCATTATATGTTATTACAAGAAATTGAATATAGTTTCCTGTGCTGTGCAGTAGGTCCTTGTTGTTAATGTTATACATAGTAATGTGTACCTGTTAATCCCAAACTCCTAATTTATCCCTCCCCGCCTTTTCTCCCCTGGTGACCATAGCTTGTTTTCAATGTGAGTCTGTCTCTGTTTTGTAAATAAGTTGATTTGTGTCGTTTTCTTTTTTAGATTCCACATGAAAGTGATATGGTTATGGTATTTTTCTTTTTCTGGCTTACTTAGAATGACAGGTACCTTCCTATGGATTGTAGTAGGTGCTGAACAAGCGTCTTGACACCCTAAAGCATGCAAATTGGTATTTATTACTACTGATGATAGTAATGCACTTGTGGAGTATTTGAGGCTATGTTTTACTATTTAGACAGCCACTGTTCTCCCTAAATTAACATCACGTATCCACCAGGAGTTCACTGAGGCTACTGGTTTCATTCAGATGTATTGCCATGTGCTAACATTGTAACTGGTGTGCTATGGAAATGAGTGTGAAGAAAGATC
Source organism: Vicugna pacos (assembly GCF_048564905.1). NCBI lineage: Eukaryota > Metazoa > Chordata > Mammalia > Artiodactyla > Camelidae > Vicugna > Vicugna pacos. The sequence continues at coordinate 41,647,672 of NC_132991.1, read as the reverse complement.
GGAAGGACCTTCTGTAGACAGTCTCAGATGTAGGATAAACAACTTCCTCATGGTGTTGAATGATGTGCAGACAGTCCTGCCCACAGAAGAAAAGCTAGCGTCAGTAACCCCTGCATGCTCCTTCTAACATCAAGACACTGTTCGCTGCTTTTCCACTGCTAACGACAAGTGTACAAAAATCAATTCAGAAGGTCTTCCACTGAAGATTCACCCCCCCGACTGTTTTTTTTTTTAATCTTTTTTGCAATAATACCTCTTACTTCTCCATTACCCTGGTGATAAGAGAGCAATATCGGGAAAGAAAAATGAATTCCCTCCTAGGGGGTTTCTTACCTGTTCAATTAGGGCACTGATATAGTGAGGTACAGTGATTTCTCAATTAATGAATCATCGGAGGGGGGAGTGCCTCTACATAGGGTTAGTTGCATTAAAACCCATACCCCATGCACACAGGCATCTTAGAACATAGGAGGCAGAGCTGCCTGTGTGAGAGTACTGAAGGCAGATATTATAATGTGCCCACTTCAGTTTATCTTAACCCAGACAATGTACTTGATATCTTCAATTCTAATCCACGCATCTCGTGACTATTCAAATATTTTTACTTTTACAAAGCCAAGCCAGAATTGTATATTTCTTCAGGCTTTCTTAAATTATAACATTCTTCAGTGTGTATAGTTAACATCACTGTTCACTGGCGTCATATTTAAAACCCCGTTCTTCCTATAAGACACAGTCCGCACTCCTCGGTGCACCAGGCGTAGGTGACTGGCCTCCGTCAGCTGCCTCGCCTGCGCCTCCCGGAAGCCCTCAGCCCCCGGCTCGCCCCTGCGCGCGGGGCGCCTTCCGTGTGGCGCTCGGACTTGCTGTGCTCACGTGCTCTCCCTGCCCCTGGAATGCTCCCAGTCATCTGGCAGATTCCTCCTCTTTCAAGCATCGCCCCTTCCTAGACTCCCCACCAGAGCTCTCCAGGCCGGCTGCCTCTGAGCTGTGCTTGGTGCTTACTCCTGCCCCTCCCACGGTACTCATAGGACTGTGCTGTCGTCCTTTGTTTATGAACCCGCCCACTTACTAAGCCAGGCAGGGTTTGCATTACTTACGTGTGTATCTCCCGAATGCCTAGCAGGTGCGCCAGCTTAGGGTACACGTTCTTGCAAGAATTAGTTTAATAACTAAATGCATACGGTATCCATGTTGGAATGCAAAGCTGCTTTTAAAAAGTTGTGGCGTTTAATAGGCAGTAGCTTGAATTGCCTTGTACTTCTAACACTCCATCCCCTCCATCCCCAGCCTTTGCCCCACAACCCAGAGGGGCTGAGCTCTCGGTGGTCTCCTCATGAGCTCCCTTCTCATGATAGAATATACACCCACAGGACCTTTGAGTAAGTGCTACTGCCACCCACCTTGAGGTTCCAGAGGGTCGGAAACAGCAGAGTCCAGAAGGCTTTGAGTTTTCAGGTTGGGGTGGGAGCAGGCGCAAGAAGGTAGGAGAACATAAGCCCACGCCCCGTGTTATAGTTCAGGGAGAGGAGACCCAGGGCATGCCGTCAGCGTAGGTGGCATCAGAGTGAGTTTTACACAGCCAGCCCCCAGCCTCTGGGAGACCTGATGCAGAAGGCAGGGATGAGGATGGCTCAAGTTCAGCGTGCTAGTATCAGGAAGTCCCCGTGAATGCCTGAATTCCTTATATGTTTAGACAAATTTTAGGGACAAGGAGCAGCTTCGCCCTTTCCTTCTACAGTAAAGGAGACTTGTTTCTTATGACCTAAAATTTCCTTACTGTGAAATCCGTCCTAGCTGTAGTGAAAGACCAAGGCTCAGATTTAGCTACAGACGCCTTGAAGAGCTAACATACTATCTTCGAAAAATATACTGCTCGTTTATTTTCATTCATTTGTTCGTTCTGTAAGTAGTTACATGCACCTGCTTTGGGGCAGACCCTGTGCCTGCTGGGTGTCCAACAGTGAGCTAAACAGACCTTGTCTGTGTCTTCGTGCCTCCGTGGCCTCTGCGAGGTGGACGGAGGGAAGGGTTTGGTAAGCGCCTAATAAGGTCAGAGAGGTTCCTTCTGCAGGTGGGGTGGGTAATTCACGGTGGAAGGCGGAGGTCTGATACAACAGGCTTTCGTAACTTCACCCCCATCAGCTCTGTTTCATCTTTATGGAGGGAAAATACCAGCGTCTGAAAAAATACTTTCTAATCTTGGCAGCCAGGTACTCGCTGATCTTTTCTTTAGTAGTTCACTTAGCACCTCCCGGGTGCCAGGCTCAGTGTCGGGTGCTGACCGGAGATCTAGAGGTGACTGATGGTGTCTGCGTTCAGGGAGCCTCAGTCTAGCTCCCTTGTAAGTCGGGTGACCATGGCCTTTATTTTTTAGGCTATGGCCTATCCTAGAGTGACATCCCAGCCAACGCTTGAACTGATTTGATTTCTTATTATTAAAGAAGACATTTATTTAACTTTGCTCTGTGGGTGCCATTCACTGGCTGCTAAACCCTTACTTTAAATGCTTTGGAATAAACCACAAATTAAACAAAAATTTTAAAATTGAAACCTCAAAAAGTGAAGATAATACAGATGTCGTTCTTGGGGGGCAATGCCGGGTAGTGTAAAGGGAAGCCCCACACCCTCCTCCACTGCCCAGGCGGCCACACGTGTGAGAAACGCTTCTGGCTGGAAGGCTGCCGCCACGTGCCGGCCTCAGAGCCCTTCAGATTTCCCAGCTGTCTGTGCTTATGGCAGATGGTTCTGTCGGCAGTGGCTGCATTGGCCCATAATTTAAGTAGTGTTCCTTGTATCAGTGTGTTTACTGTCTCATTAATTCTAACTTTTCCAAAGCTTTTCCCAGTCCAGAAGCCACTAGGGTTAAATCTCAAGCTGTGTGTGTCCTGTTAGTATGGGACTATTGAAAAACTTGCTTATAAAATGGATTAAGGTAAAGTATGAGTGACAGAAAGAGTCAATCCTGCAAAGTTAAGTGTTTCTTTTCCCTTTGGTATATTTCCCCTGGCTGATTAGAATTTTTCTAAAATTCATATGATTTTACAAGGTTGTAAAGACAGCTTAAAGACTTAGACAGGCTTAGGTTGTACAGACTTACTTCTGTTAAGTGTTTTTGTTTTTAAGCAAGGGATTATGGGCATTGAAGGAGACACACATTGTTTTTAGTCTTATACATACAGTGCATTGGAGAGCAGCTGCCCTGTTGTCTTAGTTTGTTCTTAGTTAATACTTGCTGCTTGTAAGTTTTCCCTCAACAATGGTAGAGACATTGTCACCTGAATCCCAGAGTATGTTTTGCCTTGGTGCTTTATACACAGAGTCTTGTTAATATTTCCAAAATGTGCTCCTGGGTGTAAGATTACTCCACTCTTGGAATCTAGACACCTGGCATAATTAACTGAAACCTTTTTGCCGTAGACCTGGACGGGCTTTTCTTTGTGCCTCTAGAAGTCAAAGTTGGATGAATTTCCTGTGTCTTATTATCTCTTCTGCCTTCCATGATATGATTATTTCCTTCTCTACTTTCATTCAAATCTAGCTTATGACCTATACATTTAAGGATCCCTAGTGGAAGAGGGTTGAGGTTTCTGAACTGCACAGGAAGCTCTAGGAGATTTTCCAAGATGTGGGCTGATGCTCCGTCTGATGCCTGTATAAATGTTTTACTCATTTATTGGATGAACTAGACGAAGATCTGATAGACACCCTCTGAACATCTTACCTCTCAGATGAAGAAACACCTCTGATTTCTCAGCAAAGGCTTTTGGTTCTTCTTAGAAAAAGTGTCCCACTTAACCTAGAAAAGCCATACCTGTATTTATGGAACCCCTTAATATTAGCTTTGTCAGAAGGGGGCTGTAAAAAGACTCAATCAAATATGTACATGGAAAGATGCTCTGTTAGGGAAACGGAATGTAAAAGTACAGGCTTCAGTACACATTAACCAGAGTGGCTTAAATTAAAATGAGTGACAGGCTAAAGGTTGACAAGTGTGTAAGATCTTGGCTGGAACTCTTATGCACTGTTGGTGGGAATATAAAAATAGTTCAATCACCCTAGAAAATATTTTGACAATTTCTTTAAAAGTTAAACATACATCTACTACGTGATTAGCAATCCTACTCTGAGGTCTCTACCCAGCGAAAGGAAACTGTGTATCTGTACAAAGGCTTGTACGAGAATGTTGGTAAGAGCTTTGTTTGTAACAGCAAACCATGGAAAGAACCCAAATGTACTTCAAGAGGTAAATACATAAACTGTCTTACATCCATACAATGGAATACTACTTAGCAATGAGGAAATAATTTTTGTTTTGTTTTTAAATTTTTTTAAATTGACGTATAGTCAGTTACAATGTGTCGATTTCTGGTGTATGGCATACTGTCCCAGTCATGCATAAATATTCATATATTGTTTTCGTATTCTTTTTCATTAAAGGTTATTACAAGACATTGAATAACCCTGTGCTATGCAGAAGAAATTTGTTTTTTAATCTATTTTCATATATAGTGGCTAACCTTTGCACATCTCAAATTCCCAAATTTACCCCTTCCCACCCTCTTTCCCCTAATAACCATAAAATTGTTCACTGTCTGCTAGTCTGTTTCTGTTTTGTAGATGAATTCATTAGTGTCTTCTTTTTTCTTTCTTCTTTTTTTTTTTTTTTTTAGATTCTACATATGAGTGATATATGGTACTTTTTTCTTTCTGTCTTACTTAGAATGATGATCTCCAGATCCATCCATGTTGCTGCAAATGGCATTATTTTATTCTTTTTTAATGGTTGAGTAGTAGTCCATTGTATAAATATACCACAACTTCTTTATCCAGTCATCTGTCAGTGGACATTTAGGTTGTTTCCATGTCTTGACTATTGTAAATAGTGCTGCTGTGAACATTGGGGTGCATGTATCTTTTTGAATCAGAGTTCCCTCAGGATATATGCCCAGGAGTGGGATTGCTGGATCATATGGTAAGTCTTTTGAGGAATCTCCATACTGTTTTCCATAATGGCTGCACCAAACTACATTCCCACCAACAGTGTAGGAGGGTTCCCTTTTCTGAAAGGAAAGAATTTTTGATACAGCTCCAATGTGGATGGATTTCAAAGTAATTATAATATATGAGAAAAGCCAGACAAAATGAGTATATCTTCTATGACTGCACTTGAATGAAATTTCAGAAAATGCTAATCTAATCTACAGCAACAGATCAGTGGCTTCCTGGAGAGAATAAAAAGAGGGAAAGGTGGGGGGAATTACAGGGGGTCTGAGGACATTTGGGGATGTGATGGATATGTTCATTATCTTGTGGTCATGGTTTTAGTGGCATATCCCTGTGTCAAAACTTACCAAATTGTACACTTTAAATACATGCAGTTTAATGTACATCAGTTATACTTCAGTAAGGCAGTTATTAAAATACATAAAAGGCCCTACTTCTAAGCTCCTCACATGACTGTACTAGACGAGGGTAGTAAGCCTATGGGCTAGTGATTGTTAAGATTATAAAGGACATGACCCCCTAAGAATCTGGTAAATGCTACAACACTTTCCCCAGAAATGTGCAAACAAAAATTTTGCCTATAATTTAGAGGGTTCAAGATTAAAACCCCCAGGTTAAGGCACCTATGGGATTTTTCCTATTTTTTGAAGAACCAAGGTACTTTTCAACAACTGCGTCTCCTAAGCAGTGATCCTCTTATTTTCCAAAGCAAATAAATTAATTCTTATCTTCATCTCAGAGGAATGTTGGATATTCTTGGCAAGCCTGACTTTAAAGTGTAGCCATTCTTCACACAGTAAACTATAAATGCACTGGTGTATCACCTCCACCCACTAAGTGAGGCTGCAGTTTCATTGATTATACCATTTCATTGCTTTCAAAATGAAACAATAATAACATAATGATTATTGGACACTTCCGTTACTGCACTGTGGTCCAGTTCATAAAACTCTACCTTAAGCACAGTAAAGGAAATTCAGGATAAAAATAGCAATTTTATGATTGTATTTCAGAGGACAGACTCAATACCAGCCACTTTAGCTATTCCATCACTGTTTCAGACCTTCCTATCATGCCCAGGTAATAGTAATAAACTGGAATTCACTCAAACCTAAACAAGAATGGCAGGTGCATTTCTGTGTCTTTTCTTTCCTGTGAGACCTTCCTGCTCTATGTAAATAATACTAATACTCCGCTTTGTTTAGTTTTGACCTCAGACGTTGCTTGCTTGTAGTACCTGTAGCATTCCTAAAATCTCTTCTGTCTACCTCTTTTTCTCATCATCCACGATCCTAAGTCTGAGCAAAATGCAAACAAAAATGTTATACAGTACACTGATTTCCCCCCTTTCCTCGTGTATTTTATTTATCATTTGTACCATCTTAAAATTTTAATCATGGAAACACTTTCTAAGGTGACTGTATCCTGTCCATCCGTGGATGGAGTCTTAAGATTTCCCAGGGAAAAGACTCAGAGGCATAGATGTGCTGGCACGTAGGTTTTTGAGGAGTGATTTCATGACTGACACAAGTGAGGGAGTAAAGGAAGAAGGATTTTGGAGATGGAGGAATTAAACTACGATTTAACCATGGCAAAGACCTCAGCTAATCCCATGGTGAGCTTTGGATCTGAGATGACCCTTGTCCTGCCCTGCGGCGCCAGGGCCTTTCTGCTTTCGTGGCCAGTCGAGGGGTGCAGGCTGGGCTGCCTTTGGGGAGAGGGCCGACTCTGGGTGAGATGGAGCTTTTTGGTGAAGGGGAATTCCCAGACAGGGATGAAGCTGAAGAGTCATCGGCCACTAGTAACCCCGGCAGGTGGGAGGATGGTTGCCTCAATCCCTAAGACAAGATCTTGGCAGTGCAATACAGTGTTCACTGCTGTCCACCCCTGGCACTGTGTGGGTCTGCCTGGGAATCAGTCCTCAGGAGGGGTTCGTCTCTTTTCCTGGGGGAGACATGCAGGAGGGAAGGTCAGTAGTATGACTTTTAGTCCCCGCTGCAGCACCTGGTCCTAGATCACAACCGAGGCTCATCACGTCCATCCTCTGCTGCCTGTTGTGGGTTCCCTTTGTCTGGGGTACCACCTGTGCTAGTCCGGCCACTTTACTTAGGGAGTGACCTGGTCTCGCATCTCTGAAAAAAAAAAAAAAAAGAATGAAAAACAGCCAATCTTGGGGGTTCCTTGTAGCTGAAATAGGGTGGAGGTATTAGAGATGAAGAGAAGTAAGCTGTTTCAAATCCATACTAAAGGCAAAACTGTCAGAAATTGCTGACGGATTAGAAGAAAAAGATGAGAGAAGTAAATCAAGATAAATCCTGGTTTCAGTTCAAGATGTTGACACAGGAGGATCCTGAACTCACCTCCCACTGTGGACACCCTGAATCTACAGCTCTGTATGGAACAGTTTCCTCTGAAAGAAGCCCCCAAATTAGCTGAGCAACTCCCGTGTATCAGGCAAATGAGAAAAAACCCACACTGAAACGGGTGGAAGAGGCTGAGACACAATTTTGCCATAAGCCTCACCCCTGACACCCCAAGTTTTAAGACCTACACCTGAGAGATGAGCCCTGAAAACATCTAGCTTTGAAAGCCAATGGGGCACATGTCCACAAGACCAGCAAGGCTAAGTGGACTGAGAAGCAGTTCCCAGGGCTCCTGCAGGCTCACTGCGGCCTCACCCCCGGGCCCAGCATGCAGGGATAGGGGTGAACTAGACTTACTGTGATCATTTCATAATACATACATACATCGAAGCAATATGTCGTACACTTGAAACTAACACAGTGTTATATGTCAATTATGTGTCAGTTTAAAAGAAAAATGGCCAATCTTTAAAGTCATGGTTGCTGAGGATACTCATAATTCATTTGAAGTGAGCCAAGAGTCAATTGATTTGCTTTTGGGAAAATAAATGAGATTATTGTTAGGAGGCAACATTTTTAGAAGTTCTTCTAAGATTCGAATAATTCTTCCGTAAGAGGGTATTAACCTAGGGTTTTTAGAATCTTGGAACCCTCTATATTGACACTACCATATGTCAGGCACTAGGGACACAGCAGCGAACAAAGTTCCTGCATTCATGGGAGCTTAAGTGACTTGGGGAGGGGTGGGGGAGTGAAAAGCCACATCCAAAAATAACTCAGAAATATATAGTATGTCTGGTGCTGATAAGTGCTATGACAAAAAAAAAATTGGATAAAGAACTAGAGAGTGGGGCTGTGGACAGGTAGCCAGGGACGTTTGAGCAACAACTAGGAGGGAGAGAGGGAAGCAGCCCCGGAGGAGCAGCATTTCCAGCAGAGGAAGAGCAGGTACAGAGGGTCTCGGGTGGAAGCCTGCTTTGAACGCTTAGGGAGCAGCATGGGCGTGGGGGCTGTTATGGCTGGAGCAGCGGCAGCCAGAAATGATGGTGAGAGATGAGGTCGGACCTGGACTGGGTGGGCCTACTCACCGGAGAGACTGGGTTTTACTCTGGAAGGCTGTTGGGGCAGCGGGTTGAATAGAAAAGTCATGTGGTCTGATGACAGCCAGGAGGCGCACCTGACTGCTGAGTGGAGGCTAGTCCTGAGGGGCCAGGGTGGAAGCGGCGACACAGCAGGTTACTGTACACTCTAGATGAGGTGATGGCAGCTGGGCTGGTGCAGCAGCAGTGGAGGTGGTGAGCCGCTGTCAGTTTCTGTGTATGTATCCACGTGGATATATTTCCAAGATACACCTTTTGTAGAGATGAATTAAGATTGTGTCTGGGTTATCAGAGACAGAATCTTAATTAAGTGGGGACATCAGCTCTGTAACAGAATTTTAGCACACAATGGTGAGAGTAGGAATAGAGAGGGAGAGGAGAGTGGGGGTTACAGAGCTTTTCTGAGGAAACTGGGGTTGGAAATGATGAAAAATAAACTAGAGATAGGTAGCTGAGGATGGATCGTGGAGGGTTTGATGGACCACATTAAAAACGTGGGCTTCATCGACAGATGGCTGGGTAAAGAAGTTGTGGTATATTTATACAATGAAATACCCACTCGCCCATAAAAAAGATAATATTTGCAGCACCATGGATGGACCTGGAGATCATCATTCTAAATGAAGTAAGCCAGACAGAAAAATACCATATGATATCACTCATATGTGGAATCTAAAAAAAAAAAAGACAAATGAACTCATTTACAAATCAGAAACAGCCTCACAGACATAGAAAACAAATTTACGGTTACTGGGGGGAAGAGGGTGGGAAGAGATAAATTGGGAGTTAGAGATTTGCAGATACTAACTACTATATATAAAATAGATAAACGAGTTTCTTCTGTAGAGGACAGGGAACTGTATTCAATATCTGGTAGTAACCTATAAGGAAAAATGAATATATGTATGTGTACAACATTATGCTGTACACCAGAAATTGACACGGCATTATAAACTGACTTTAAAAACAAAGACAGAAAACCCACAAAATTTAGACTTTATCCTGAAATTGATGGAAAGGTTTGTTAAGAAAGCAACATGTTCCATTTTATGACTTAAATTCTCCAGGTGAGTGTGAGAAACGGGGCTCATGAGCAGTTAAGACTGAAGGCTGGGAAACCAGCTAAGCTCTGCAGTGGTCCAGGGTGGAGGTAGTAAGCTGGTATTTATTATGCACTTGCTCTATACATCAAGCAGGACTCTGAGCACTCTAGCTCAGCCCTCCAAACAGCCCTGTAGGTAGGCACCGTCAGCATTCACCTTTCACAGCACGCAGAGGCCGAGGAGCCTTGCCCAGGTCCGTGGGGCCGCACTGCTCTAGGCAGGACTCAAGCCGAGGCTCTCTGGCTGGAGAATTCGGACTCTTGCACCCTTCGCTACACCGCATCTCATGAAGATAAGAGCCCGGAGATTTTGGGAAAATAGGGCAGATCTCTTGTATCTTATCCCAAACCGAGGTGTGCATCAGCCGTAACTCTGCGTGAGTGTTACAGCAGTATCTGTGAGAAACCCACGTCTCTTTCTCTCCTTGCGATCTCACGCTGCCTTTCTGCAACCATGCGGTGTACAAGATGTGTCTCTGAAATAATACTGTGACGTTTTCATCAGTTAACCCACGTCTGTGCTTCGGTCTTAGCTCAGAATTTCTTTTTAGGGGAGTGTGTTGGACTTGGTGTCCGTTGGTGTGCTTTTCCCCACAGCTTTTGTCTGGGAATAGCTGGAATTAAGTAACTCACCTCCATTAGAACATCAGGACTATATGGGCTTCTTGTGAAATACACTGACCCGTGGGGAGAAACTTGTTTCTCTTGACTAATCCCTCCGAGTACAAACACAGACTGTAAATAGTCATGCTCTAGCTGTTACTTTTTGTAAATGTCAAAGTGTGCAGATGAGCAGTACAAGTTTATAGAGAAAAAGAGTGTCTGGAGAATGCCTGAGTTAGTTTGCCAAAGAAACGTCGGCTCCACTGCCTGGCGTCTGACAACTCACCCCCCCCCCCCATTTAGATTCAGGGAGGGAATGAGCATTAGCGTCCTTTCCCACCCGGCTGTTACTATCATTCGAGCTTCGCAGAGCGCAGTACTGACGGTACCTTAGGCCAGATGCTATCCTCCAAAAGAGCAAACAAACTTCCAGCCCTGCCAGGGATTCAAGCCTGAAGCGTGGCAGGGGACACAGAAATAGCAGAGACCAGCTTGCTCCTCAAAGGCATCAGGGGGCCCCAGATCCTGGGGCCTGAGTGAGTGTTATCTCTGCCTTGAGTGGCCACGAGACAGAAAACACCGAGGCCAAAGACAGTGGGCCGGGGAAGAGGGGAGGGACGAGTCCAGGGAAGGTGACACAGGGTCTGCATCAGAAACTAGAGGAGAGAGTTTCATCTGGGAAGGCCGAGGGCCATCAGAAATGAGTTGATGGCCACTGAGTAAGCAGGGTTCAGAAGCTCCGTATTTTTTGGAAACCGGAGTAGCGTAAGACAGGAAGTTCAGTGTTACCAGCACACACCTGAGACGCTCTCAAGTAACCACCAGCCCTACCCAGCCCTTCCTTCTCCACTCACGTTCCAGGTAAGGAGCACTTTTATTTTTGAAACCCAGGTGCACAGTCAGGAGAAGGGAGGAAACAGTGGCACCCATCTTTTTAATGAGCGTTGCCACTGGAAAAGAAACTAGCATCAGCCTGAATTTTATGTGATGTCAGTTAAATGAAGGTTGTTTTATAGCACTTTACAACAAATTAGAATCAACTAAATTGAAAGTAAGCCTAGCAGCTGGGATAAGTAATCAGGTAAGTGGCCAGTTTTGCTATTTTTGCTTTGAGCTGAAGACAGAATTTGAATTTCTAATGTCCCTGAGGTGTAGGATTCACAATAGGGGACTGCGGTTTCTGGGATGATTGTTTAAGATGCTCGCAGCTCAGTCTTGCCCTCCAGTCTACAACTTGCTCCACCGTGTTCCTTGGAGATGGGCCCCAGCACGTGTGTCCACCAGAGACAGGGTTGTGAATTAGTGTAGGACAGAGCTCTGCTTTTGGCGGAACATTAGAGAGCAGGCTGGAAATAGATGACCCAGAACAAGGCAGTAAATCATCCACATTAACTGAGAGACTCTAATGAAAGTCCTGAAATTCATATGAGGACTTTATGGTCGCCCATGAAATTAGCTCAAATCAGAGGAACTATTAGAACAGTTTTGTGCTTTAAGAAAACGGTGACTGTGTTCAGTTGCTGCAATTTGCATACAGTCAGAATGCCCCGACAGAATAAATCCTGGCTTTTGGGGACAAAATTTCCCAGCAGATCTTTTCACTCCATGAGCCATTGTTTCTTTCATGGATTACACGATGAGTTTAGTGTCTGAGTTCAGGAAACTGTTGAGGAGGCCAGAAGATGCTTGGTGATGATAACAATACTGAGGTTAGTGGCCTGGGGAATATACCTGGGGTGTGCGTGTGTGTGTGTGTTTGCTTGTGTGGGCAAAAAAAAAGGAGGAGGAAAAGAGGAGGAGGGGAGAGCAGTCTTACCAGAAATGAAACTTTGCAATTACTCAGAATGGAGGTATTAAGAGGGCAACAGATGAAGATAAAATGGTGCTTGTAATTATGGTTTATGAAGACAAATAGGCCATACTGAGTATGTAATCTTCATTTTTTTCTCCTCCGCAGCAGATGGATTAAAGGCAATACACTAATCTGCCGAAAATCCATGTACCTAGGTGGTTTTCAGTCAACCTTAGAGAATAATAAAATTTGCACAGATTTCTTCTTACAAATTTGCACCTTAAAACACTTTTCTCAAAATATTTGTATGTTTACTATTTCTCCAAAATTTTTATATCAGAATATTCAGAAAACTTTTCAGAAGTCTGCTTACTGAAGTAGCAGGTGATCTTCCCCATGAAAAAGAAAAATGATAAACGGGACTCTCTCCCTTAATTTCTTCAGTAGTAACTTCTCCTTCCCTGACCAGTAACACCTACTTGACTTTCAGTGCTTTGTACTTAACGTTTAGATGTGGAAAGAGCATGATGTTAAATTTCCGTCATCGTCACCTCTTGATAATTCTATCCGTAAACAATACCCAAAGCAGGAAAAGCTGACTTCTCTGGGAGAACATCAAACTGGTCATGGCAGTGCAGAGAGCAGGACGGGTCTCTGATGGATCTGGCTAACACAAAAACAAACCTTCCCTATTGAGCCCCAGACAGCCTCTAGCACTTGACCCTGTTCAGCCGACTCGGGTGTCGCTCCAGGTGGTCCTTCGCGGCTTTGACGGATCATTGTGCTGTGAAAGCACTAAACCATGTCCCTGAGTTGTAGAGGTTACCCACTGTATCTTGTTGCTTTGATAAAAACTGGCGCACAGAACTGAGCAAATTTATAGGGACAGGAGTTCAAATATGCTGACCTGTTATTTCTAGAGAAAGGGTTCTTTGCAATACCTCTCCTCTTTGTTTGTACTGCCCTCTCCTGGCTTGTACATCTGTTAACGTATTGTGTTGAGAAAAACCACATGGTGGGAAGAAACACTGAGGGCTGCTATCCTTTCTACTTTCCATTAGCAAGTCATTTCTCATTTTATTGTCTGAAAGACGGGGTCAACGTAGAGTGATCGATTCAGATGTGCTGAAGATGTAAGTTGTGGTAGAAACTGTCTTTATGAGAGTAATTTGGTCATTTATATGGACTTTGTAATGTCTGTGAAAGAAATGATTTTGCAAGTTACTGCATCATTAGTCAACTTTTCTGAATCATCTATGTGAAGATTCAGTGTTATTGGAAATAATTTGGACACTTTTTCTCCATGTTTATATCTTACAGTGGCTGCTAATTTACAGAAGATTGTAGATGATCCCAAAGCTTTAAAAACATTGACATTTAAGCTGGTAAGTGGAAAGCTATGGAATGAAGGTAAATATTTTGCCATGCTGCGCCAGCAGGGAGTAATAATGTAATATGATAACCCACTCCGTAATTCTGCCAGTGTTGTTTTCTTTGGAAACCCATTTTGCATTCGTCATTTGCCTGGTCAACATTTGGGAGCATTTTCTGATCACAATCGGAAATCTCCTCTTCTGTGAGCATAGCTTGTTCTTTTACCATCACACCTTTGACTAAGAGTGGCCATTTGAGAAGTTTTAAAGCCTGTACCGTTTTGCCCCCGGTTTGTATGGTAACTTAACCTGAAAGACAAAATTAAACTGAATTCCTTCCAAACAACACTAAAGCTTTCCTGACGTGAAAGTCAGGGTTTCTAACTTTAAAAAATTGAAGCCGATTGTGGTAGAAATGTTTTAATTAATTGGGAGCAATTGTAGAACAGCTCACTGAAGGCTAGTGAACAAAGACATAACATTTTAACTCCATTTTTCAAACCACAGGAACAGATTCTCAGAGAAAGGAGATTATTTCAGCAGTTTTTCTGCACTATTAGGTTTTAAATTTAAAGAACTAGGGTGGCCACAGAGATACAGATACAGAGCATTCTGGGATCCTTGTGAAACCAAGAGATGGAGATTATGGCCAGAAATGGAGAGAAGTCCAAGTAGTCCAAAAGCGGCTATTTTCCTGAAAGTTTTATCAAACAGCACATTAAGTGACTCATCTTAAAATTTTATCTCATCAAGGACCAGTCAGAAGGCTGCAGGCAATTTAGGATCGAGATGGCCAGTGCTTTGCTGTGCACAACATATACTGATGACCTGTCTGTTTAATTTCTTGTAAAAAATTTAATGGAAAACGTGTGTGGCCAAAAGACGCTAAATGATGAGTAACAGTAAATGTGAGCCTGGTGCTAATTAACTTTCTGGGCCTTGCTTCTCATCTATTTTCGGAGGGCTAGGCTGGGTGAGAAAAGAAAAACAGACTTTCAGAGAAAGAATTTAGGTGAAGAAGTTCATTTAGATAAAATAACATTTTATTTAGACACAGATAAATTAACAAATTGAAAAATTCATCTTCTAGCTTGGGATGCATCTGTTGCCTCTGTCATGTTTCTAAATTCACCCGCATCTCTGTGAACGTGTTTCACTCCTGTGAGAAGGTACTGATGAGAAAGTGGCACCCCTTGGCTGTATTGTAAGCCAATGTTAATGTTCCTTTATTCCTTTTTTATACCGTTAAAAAGCTACAACATACTGCCTCCGGCACATTTTCGTGATTTTGAACCTGTAAACTGAGAGACTGAAACTTCCATGGCGCCCATTCCCATTGTCCCTAAACCTGCTTAACCTACTGAACAGGAGTAGCAACTCTGGCCCTTCAAACTACTGACGGTTTTGTGAGAACAGCCCCTGCACGGTCCCTAGATAAGCAGTAAGAACCCCTTGGAGTCCCCCTCTTGAGTCTGTGCTCCTCTTCACCCCCATTCCCAGCGCATTACCAGGATCCTCTCAGCTTCTGAAACTCATCTTCCCGCCTGTAACTTGCCAGCCTCCACCTCTGTTGACCACATTGAGGCTAGAGCTGGGGTAATTCTTCCTTAATTCCAGAATGCTCCAAATACTCGACTGGCTCTCCACTGTCCTCTTCTGAAATGCGACCCCTAAGCGTGACTAAGGAAGCCCTCCCTGCTCAGACCTCCCTTTAAGTCCTGCTTCCCTTTCCTTTACCCCCCCCAACTTATTGCCTCCCTCTTTGTCTAGTTGTCTCCTATTTTCATCTGCCAGCCCTTCCTGTGAACCTTGTCCTCTTACTAAAATATCCTCACTCAGCCTTTCCAGGCCTGCTCATCACAGTGTCCAGTTTTCTGCTTAAATTTCACTTCCCCAAGAAGCTTGTTCTGACATCAGTCCTTGGCCTCAGTGCTCGTCCCGTATTCTCCCCGACGAAGGTTATGTTGTATTGAAATTGCGCAGAATCTTATTTGTACCTCTCGTCCATCTAGAGGCTTCGGGGGGCGGGCAGAGATTTCTATCTTGCATCCTCTGCACGTAGCAGGGACTTGATGATCATGAAAATGTATCGGAATAGTGCAAACCTCATTGAGGAAAACTTCAGCTGTCATTATCTTTCCTGTTTGTTTACATCCATGTAAGATAATTAGGACTGTGACTGTTGCTCCATGCCCTCTTTTTACAGTGTATTAAAGTTCCTTGGCCTTGCCTGCAGAAGTCACAAGCATCACTGCTTTTCTTGTGCATCCACGGTTTGCAGGGCAGTGCAGGTGTTCTTCATCTCAGTGAATGTAGTCCTCACCATCCCACGAGGTGGTGACGTCATTAGGTCCATCTATGTCTTGGGAATTAGAGGCCCTGTGGGGTTGACCTGCCCGGGGTCATACAGAACAGAAGTTGCAGGTTCAGCGCTGGTCTAGCATCACAGCCCATACTTCTTACAGCTCTTCAGTCTTAGAGGCAGGACCCAGCAGCCGTGGTTCTACAGTTTTCTGCTGCTTAGTGGCTCCGCCCTTTTGGATGACTGGATGCGTTTACACTGGCTGACCAGATCTCCTTTGGACCTTTAAGCACATGAGTAATACTGGCCTGTCTGGCCCAGGAGACATGCGGGAGCAGCTTTCCAAGTTTTCCCTGCCCCTTACAGCTTGGGAGGTTAATGTGTGGCATTCTCAGTAAGTGGAAATGGATGGCTTCTCCCCTAAAAATAGTTGAAAGATGTTAAATAAAGCCAAACTCAGGCGTGACCTCCTATTTCTGTCCCTTAAGTCTCCATCCAGCCCTTGTTAAAACCTGAGAGGGTTTCTTTGTGGTGGTCAGTTGCTGGCCAGTTTGAGATCCACTTGACAGAGCTCATTCGAACTGTTGGCTTAATCTTCTGGAGGACACTAGCGTCCTGGTAAAACCACCCAAATTCCAATGCATTTGCCTTCATTCATCAGTTTGGTTATTTTATCGAAGAATAAAACATCAAGGTACTTCAGAAACATTTTTCCTCCTAAGCGGCAACTGCGCATAGTGCTTTTCTCTCTCAGCTGTTCATCATTTTAATCACAGCGCTTTCTTTGCTTCCTAAAGGAGAATGTCAGGGGCCTAAAAATCCCCTGAAGAGCCACTGGTGCTGTGATTCTTCACCTCGCGGCACAGTGGTCTCACTCAAGGGATGGTGGGGCAACTGGGAAATTACTAAAATAGCCTAATGTAATTGTTCTTGGTGTTCCAGTGTAATTGTTTCCCTGGGCTTGGGGAATTTTGAAAGTGCCCCCTGGTGATTCTCGTGTTGGGCCGAGGCTGGGAATCAGTCCATTTGCAGATGGCTCATTCTCCGATCTCTTTCCTCTTCCCGCTCCCGCCGCTGTTAGATGTACATGGCTTAGGTTTGACAAGGTGTCTCTCATCTTGTATATCTGCTTGTGTAAGAGAAACAGTGGCCTGAGGGGTAAGGGTATTGGTTATTTAAAGAAGTACATTTACTTTTTTCTCCACCCAGTGAGATCTTTAGGATCATTTGACAGGTAAGTGGAGTCTGGTTTCTGTTGTCAGTGTGGCTGGGAGCAGGGAGATCAGAAACCTTTCTTACCACGTTCAACAAGGTGCTTCAGGCACAGACGGCATTTCAGCCCAAGTATTACGTGCTTCGGGTTTGACATAGCAGTACGGTTTTGTCGTTGTAAGCCTCGAGACCGGTCTTCATCAGTGTTTATTACGGCATTTTTTAATTTGCTACCTGGCAGTCTTTTAAAGTAGGTGAGTCTCGCAGCTTTCTACATGGAATTTCTGAAACTGTGTTAGTGAAAATAGAAAATATTTAATATGTCCTTACAGACAGAATACAAATTGTACGTACAGTTGACCCTGGAACGACATGGGTTTGAACTGTGCGGATCCAATTGGACGTGGATTTTTTTCATAAATACCTTCCACAGTACCAGCAATCCGTGGTTAGTTAAACCCCAGGGGACAGAAGAACCACCTTTAAGAAGGGCCAGGTACCTTATATGTGGATTTTTGCCTGCTTGGAGGATTGGCACTCCCAACCCCTGCGTTGTTCAAGGGTCAATTGAACATGTAATTAATATCCAGTCAGTACACATTTACTTGAGCATTCTAGATTTTAGTTACTGAAGTATAATAGCATGCATTGTGGATGGAAATTTTGTAAGCACTTTGGTAATTAATGACTAAAGGGCCTTATTTTTAGAGTCTTTCAGCTTAGCTATAGTTGGAGGCTGTGTGACAAAGGAGGCATTTCCCAAAGTACAGGTTAAGCCAGGGCACCTGAGAGTGTTGGCTTTCTCTCTGTCCTGAAACTGTCAGTTCAAGATGGTCCGTGTAGCCACTCTCCTGTTCAGTAGGAAACAGTGGTTCTGCAGGTGTGGTCCCCAGATGGACAGTGTCAGCTTCCCCTGGAAACGTGATAAAAATGTGAATTCTAGGGCCCTGGCCTAAGGAATCAGAATCTTGAGGTACAGGGCACAGGAATTTGTTAACAAGCTCTTCAGGTGATGCTGAAGTTCATGAGCCACTGCTCTAAAGGAAAGGGAGGTTCATGCCTTGGGAAGCACTAGGGTAGAACAGAGGTTCTCAAACTACTGAACCTCTACATCAGCTGGAGAGGTCAGGAAAGCCCCGACCACACTCCAGACCACTTCAGACACCACCTCTGGAGTGGAGCTGGGCAGGGGCTACTTTCAGAGTCTCCAGGTGCTTCCAAAGTGCACCCAGGCTGGCAGTGGAGGGACTCCTTAGACTGATGTGGACACCCACGTCTTCAGCTCCTCCCCGGGGTGCGGGCCACACCTGCTGGGCTGGCAGGAGGGGTGAGCAGGTGGGGGTTTTTCAGACATCAGAGTACAGACACTTGAGTGAGAGCAGTGGGGTAATGGTAAGTTTCTGATCATGTATACATTTTCCTTTGAGGTTCACAGTGTTGGTCCTGAAATTCTGGTGTTGAGACCCTTTTAGGGGATCCTGAATGTCAAAACTTTTTTATAATAATACTGAGATGTTACTTGGCCTTTTCCATTGTGTTGACATTGGTGTAAAGGCCCTTGCGGTTACAGCTACTAATGCTGGCACAAATCAGGGCAGGAACACCCACCTGTACTGGTAGGCATCTTCTTCAGAGCACTCATTTATTTACTGGGTGATGGACTAAAACTCAAACAAAGCCAGTTTCACTTAATTTTGCTAAGAAGCCATGAAACACTACTATTAAATTCCTACTTGAGAACACATCTTGTTTAACATTGTGACTGATGAAGTGGGAAACATCTCCAGTACTAACCATGAGGGTTGTCGCCAGGAAAAGCACAAGTGAGACTGTTTGAACTGAACTGGCCCTTTGTTTTTTTTTTTCCCATGGAGCACCATTTTCACTTGGAAGAACTGGCAAACTGGCTATTCAGACTAGGGATTTGGCAGACTTTTTTCCAAAATGAACCAAGTAATCCTGACATTCTAAGGAAAACTGACAATATTTGTTAGTAAGTCTCAGCTTTCAAGAAAAAATAGGATTTTAGAACAATTGTATCTGCCATTGTGAGCTTGACAGACCCTCAGTACTTGAGGCTTTTCTGATGAGATTGGTGATGGGTAAGATTAATAAATACAACTTGTTGATATTATATAATGAAATACGTCAAGATTTGCAAGGTCTGAATAGTGCAGTGATGCTGAAAAAGCCATTCCAAGTGCAAAACAGACCAATGGATTTTAATAAGAGTTGAGAAAAGTTCAATACTATGGTTTCACATTCCACATTGCAGCTAAGCCTTAAGGAAAAAAAAAACCTGGCGAGTTTTGACACAGTTATGTAGCCAGGCTAGTAAAATGCTCTTCCCTTTTCCAGCTACAGATTTGTGAGAGTCTGGATTTTCTTTACATAGTGCAAGGAAAACAGCAATAGAGTGAATGCAGATGCAGGGCTGATAAAATCCAGCAAAACATTAAACAGTGTGGTAAAAATACAAAGCAGTGGCCACTCTTAACCAGTTTCCCAAAGCAAACCTTTATTTTTCACGAAGATTTTATGTGTTAGTATGCACTGGGTTTGTTTTTGTAACGGTTAATGAATCTATGTGACTACTTTAGAAAATCTTCTATTTTCTAAGATGTCATTACAACCTACATCATGTTTTATGTTTTTGAGTATATTTAATACTTAGACATAAAAATGATCAAGAACTCCAAATGTGTAACAGTGTAAAGGGATCCTGAGATCAAAAAGTTTGAGAACTGATACTTTAAGGATCACTGGTCCCTTTTTCTCTGGGGTTCAGCATCATTTGCGTCCTGCAGGCCAAAGAGAGACAAGGATTCAGCCTTAAGACAGCGCTAGCGAGGTAGCTGGGGAAGGGAGAGCCGAGTGCCTTGATGCAAAGCCAAAGCCCCTGGGCTGCTTTGGGGTCACTGCATGGGGAGGCCGTGTCCCAGCCAGCGTTCTGTTTCCTGGCATAGTCGCTGGTTTAACTACCCAGTCTCATAAATGCTCACTCCCATGACCCTTCCTTAGAGGGGTGTAACGTTTTTATTTCTCATCATTTTAACCCCCTGCTAGTCACACTGCCAAATTTCAGAGGCACCGATGGGCTTCACACTTGCTGGGCTGACCTTTTTGTCGACAGCAGCAGGAAGTTTGACCTCAGATGTTTGGCAGTTGTCCACACAAACTGTCTCTGCCCCCAGCAAGGGGTTGAGAAAATGACGTTATTGGTAACAGCTACAAGCAGAGAAGGCAAAGTTTAAGAAGACAGATGAAGAAACAGTGGTATTAGGAGGAGAAAATCAGTGGGGGTGGTAATATCACAGTGTCCACGTGACAGACACCCACCAGGGAATTTCGCAGCTTCTTAGTGACAAGGGAAGGAGTGCAAACGGTGAACACGGTCCTTTACTGAATATCTTACCTGTCAAGTGAAACTAGAGCCATCATTAGAGAGCCACAAAGTAAATTATTTAAATGTTAGCTAATATTCCTACTCTGTAGACTGTGGGTTTTCTTATATAAACATAACTACTCACACTGAATGTTACTGTAAAATATTCAAGTTGTAGGTTCTAATTAGCTGCTTATTTTAAAGGAAAACGCTGGGGTTGGCAAAGGCCTGCGTTTATGTACTGTTTGTTGGAGCAGTGCGAAGCAGATACACTGTGATGATTGGAAAGGGCTTTTTACCACAGGAAGCTAATTGTTTTCACAATAATTTAGCAGGAACTAGGCCAAGAAGAGGTGTGGAGGGCTCTTCGGTCGATAATTGCCCATTCCCAGGCATTCAGTTTTCGCCCCACTTGTACTTACATAATGTACTTACGTGTGGTCGGTTCTGATGTATGCACTGAGAGTGAAGAGGCAGTGTAGAGTGGTGAGCCGAGTGCTCTGTGTGCAGGAGAGGGAGGTTAAAAAAACAGAATTTATGAACTAGGACCAGGGAGAGGGTTGATGGTCAATGCCTTATTGCTAGTTTCTTTTGATTTTAAAATAAGTATTTGGCACACTAACTTAGGCCAATTGTAGGTAATGTATAAGTCTTAAATTATTACATTATAAAGAAAAATCTGGTACACTGCATTTTCCTGTAAAAATTACTTGCTGGTATTAAACAACCTTGTCATGAGCCATTCCACCAAGTTGGTGACCACTGTTTTTCCCCTGGCCAGTTTGACAGATGATTTTGCTAAAACAAATTACTCTTGCGTGACCTGTTAAAGCTCTTCTGCTCATTTTTGTAACGTTCTTTTAGAAGTTGTTAAGGAGCTCATTTACCTAGCTGTTGAAATCACGCCGCTTGTTGACAACTCCAGGGCGGCAGGCGTGGGCACAGCGGTGTTCTCGCGGCTGCTACATCCCGCTCCTCTGTGTTCTGTACTTGATGGCATGAGGACTGGGCTTCTCAGGGCAGTGAGCACCCAGTAGTTGCTGAAGAGCGCGATTCTTAGGATGTCTGCTGGCAGAGATGAGACACCGGGCCTGGATCTGCCTTCACAGGAACAAGTCAGTAAAAAAGCAACGGTGACCAACCAGCACTGAGGTTTCTTTTTTCCTTTTCAGGCTTCTGGCTGCGATGGGTCGGAGATTCCTGATGAAGTGAAGCTGATTGGGTTTGCTCAGTTGAGTGTCAGCTGATGTCTGTCCCTTGACATCGCCCTGATCTGTCATGCCGCCCCCGACTTGTCCCTCCCCTGCCCACTTCCTGCCGCCCCCTAGCAAAATCAGAGGATTGTGAAGAGGCCGGCTTCCACATGACGGGATAAAAAAAAATTTTTTTTAAACTTACAACACTGAGTTTCTGCTTTATTCCCTAGCAATTCACTGTATGAGAACAAGCAAACGCCACAACTGCACGACTGTTGCTTATTTTTCCAAAAGCTACCTAATATTCTCAGCAATCAATTTGGATATCCCTTAAGAGAAAAGAATCCGAAACCCACTCAGGTGGTCCTACTTATCGGCAACAAAAGGAATTTTTTCTATCAGAAGCCTACTTCTCTCATGGTCGTTCTTTCTGTTATAATACTTTAATTGTACATCTGACAATACTGCCTCTTATGTTGTATTTAGAAATTAATATACTTGTAAAATTAAGATTTATTAGCCAAACTTGAATTCTAGTTTTAAAACTGACTGTGAATTTTATTTTTCATATATTTATGCATTACACACCTTAGCTATAAGGAAAAAAAAGTTTTTGATTATATGCTTCTTGCAGTTACTCTCTCGTTATTTAAACAGAAAGTTTCAGGTCTGTCTTTGGAGTATTTATAACTTCTGATTTTTGAAATGACTGAATTAGGAACTAGAATGCTTTCTCTTTTGTTTTGCCTAAAAACCAGTCCACAATCGGATTGTCTCTTGGGAGAGGGAGGTGCCTTGCAAAACAAAAAACAAAAAACAAAAACTTTCATATTAAGAATGTGCCTGAGGCTGCTTTACTCTGGAATAGTCTCAGATCTAAAATTTTCTCCACAGGAAGTGGCAGATGTAAGTTTTGCTTCACTGGAACGTTAGGATGCTCTATATAAAATGTTGCCATTCTCTTAGATTGCTGAATATGTACCCACCTCTGATATGACTTCTCCTGAAGTGAGAGGATCTGTTGTTCCAAAGGCGATAAACTTGAAAAATACCGGAATCCGTGTTTTACTTGAAATTCTGCAGCATACCCAGACGGAGTGAAAAATAATAAAGGGTTTTGTGCAATGACTCAAAAGGTAAATGCTGTTAAGTTTCAAGAATACTTTCAACCCAAATAGCCCTTTGCTTGACTATATATTATGGTAAGAGTAAACCTTAGGATTTTCAAAATTGGAATCTAAACGTTCAGGGAGATGGCTCCCGGATGGTACCATTTGCTGTTTCCTAGCTAACCCTAGACATGGCAGCTCTTTAATGTACTTTAAAAAGCAAATATATATTACTAAGGAAAAGTTATTTATAATTGCCTTGTCAATTGTTAAGGTGTTCTAGAGCCATTTGCATACAATTTAATGTAATTTCATTCCATTCTATTGTTTACACAACGGTTACTCACAGATGACTGCAAAGGTAAAAGGAAAATAAAAGTGTATTATTGCACAAAGAGATGGCGTCGCATGGCTTCATTCCTCTAGGTAGCACCTGCACTGCTACCGTGATAAAACGCCCACTGAGGACTAACTGGTGAAAAGCGCCCCACAGGAAGACTAAGGCATCATCCGGTCACAGAGAATCAAGTTTAACAAATAACCTGAATTAGCTTGAGGAGAGAATGAAAGACAAACATTCACACACCAGGTAGACAGACTGTCTTGGAATTAAAACCACAGGACTGCAGGGGACAAGAGAATTCCTTCTAACTGCTTCTGTCTAGTGATGTGGGCGCCGAGGCTGGAGTGGTTAGGGGCTACTCCAGGCCCTTTGACAGAGCTGCCTGCAGAGCCGGCCTCCTGACATCCACAATATGTTCTTAAATTTACACTCTTCTGCACAACTTGTGGACAGAATAGTACAAGCAAAGACCCTCATCTTCTACCCAGAGTAAAACATACATGAATAACTGGAGAACTCTTATTTTGCAATACAGTAATGAATATTTAATATCTATTTTTACTTTATGCCCGGATTCCCATCTCTTCCCTAATGGTATTTGAAGGAGCCTACATACATTCACATACTAGGATAAAGATTTAAAAATAAAGTTATGATGAAGGATCAGTAAGAATTGGCTAGCAAATCTGATACAACATTGTAAAATGATTATAAATCAATAATATTTTTAAAAAAGAATTGGCTAACAAAGAGAAAGGAAAAAAACCGTATGATATCACCTGTATGTGGAGTCTTAAAAAAAAGACAAATGAACTTATTTGCAAAATAGAAACAGACTCACATAGAAAACAAACTTGTGGTTACTTGGGGGGAAGGAGGAGTTGAGGGATAAATTGGGAATCTCGAATTTGCAGAGACTAACTACTATACATAAAATAGATAAATAGCAAGGCCCTACTGTATAGCACAGGGAGCTGTATTCAATACCTTGTAATGGCCTGTAATGAAAACATACAGAAAGTAATATACATGTATATATAACTGAAGCACTATGCTGTACACCGGAAATTAACCTTTGTAAACCTACTACACTTCAAACATTTTTAAGAACTGGCTAACAAGATGAACGCAAGTGTCAAGTTAGAGCGCAGAAATCCACCATGACGTATCGCTTGATGACTAGAGCAGTGCGCAGGTCTGGATTACAGCTTCCAACCCACCCACGGTGAAGAGGGATGTCTTTCAGATACAGCTGACTCTAATTTTTTTTTTCTTTTTCCCTCTCAAGTTAGGAGAAACAGTTTTTCCTAGTACTGCAGCCTGCGATGAAATTCTAGGAAGTTGGAGTTATGTATTCGGAAACTTAAGACTTCTCAATGCACTGATACATACAGAGCAAGTTCTGAACACCTTCTTTTTCTAGTACTTTGAGTGGAGACCCAGAGGTAGGGTTTATGATAGGAAAAGCTGGCCAGAAAGGAGCGGAGGGCATGAACCACGCAGTTCCTCTCGCTCGTGGTCTAGACAGACGGACCTAAGGTACAGCTGAGAGGAATGAGTGGGCTCCAATTCCTTTAGGCAGTCCTCTGGGGCTATTTCTCTTAATCAAACTTTTGATTAAATACGACACGTTGTGATTCTGTTCACTGGCTAAGACCTAAACTTCGTTAAACATAGATATATGCTATTATTTATTTGGACAACTTCATGCGCTTTGACAAACAGGAGGATTTACACTTCGGAAAACCAGTGCCCTCACGTATCTGACCTAAACAGATACAGAAACTGTCCTGCAGCCCATGTGCCCCTACTGTGGTCAGCTCACAGTAGGAAGTGATCTATCTCATTTTCAACATACTGTTTTTCTATGAACAAAGGAGTTTTCTGTATGTAAAACAACTTTTAGAGATACCTATAAATCCTGTGTGATGAAAATTTCTTTTTTCAAAAAGTTATCCTTCTAAAGTTTCCTAGGTGTTAAATATCTTGTGTGCCGGTAAACATGGTGTCTCTTCATGTCTGTGTAGGGCGAAGCAGTAGTCCTTGCGGGAAGAGGCAAGAATTCCCTCAAAAACCGAATCTAGTCCCATATACAATGATCATAGCATGGGAAAATTTTATACCAGGATTTTCACTCCCTCATCTCAGTAATGCACCTGCATTTAGTGTTAAACCTTACAAATTAACTGTGGATTCTGCTTACCAATTTAATTAAATTACAGATACGGTGAATATGAGCCAATTAACAGTGGAGGACTTTGCCAAAAATTAGGATTTGCATTTGATAGTAAATGATCTTAGGCTTTCTTTTTTCTTAGAAGTATCTTTGGTAAGAGAAGATGTTGCTTAGTGAAGCCCACTGAGTTTGTGACAGTAAAATCTTATCAGTTTAAGATAAACTCTTTTCTCCATTCCTGTAGCAGAGAGCATGCTCCTAGCTCATCCAAAAGTGGCTCTGCAGCATTACAGTACAGTTAGAGGAACTCAGATATACCCTTGCTTTCCTGCTACACACACTCATTGTGCAGTCTGTTAGGAGGTCCTAGCTCAACTCAGACTCTCACCAGGATACTGAAGGGTGGGTTGGGTGTAAGTGCAAGTGGTGTGCCAGGGTGGGTGGTACTAGAACATTCCCTCACAGCCAGAATGTACAAACCTAGAATGATGTGATGCTTTCAGGGGTTCTAAGTTTCAAGAGGTCTATTACTAGGCCAAATAGCCATAAGCAAATGGTTTTATCAAGTGATAACATCCATTATTTATTGGCATGAACTAAAATTTCAAGTAAAGAAGTTTGATCATAAGAGTGTTTCCTTTAAACTGATGCAATTCCTAGAGCTTGCTGCTTAGGATGTGCAATACCAAGAATGATTAAAATGCTTAATGCATATAAAGTGTGTGAACTGTAAGGGTGAATGTTTAAAATATGATCAAGTGACTGATTCCTTCAGGGGCCCTAGATACAGTATCAATTAACACCCAGAACACCATAGAAAGGGGCTGGTACTCCACTGAAATACACAAGCCATTAAAAAAAAAAAGTCAAAAGTACCTGTTTACAAAATGTCCCAGTGATTGCCTCAATGCCATTTTGCCACAGAGAAAAGGCACAGTATAGAAATGGTGGTGTTTTTTTTTTAACCTGTCTTCTTATGCCTTGCTCAACCTACTTAGTCAGGGCTAGTTTGGGGACCTAAGAACAGAAGAAAAAAACTGCACAATTAGCTTACCAGCTATATAGTACATCTTATGCCAAACTAATGGATGCTCAGAAAGGTACATAAAACTTCCCCTACATGAACTGTAACCCACAAAACAAGCATCATTAACTGATGAGGTTTATTGACCCTGTATAATTTAGCTCGTAACTCAGAGGGCAAGGAATATTGTTAAAAATTATAATCTTATGCTACTATTTGAATTTGCTACAGAATGAAGAAAGATCAGTAATAGAGTAATAATCCCTATAGTGTAGTTATCTGTCATGTAGAACACTGCCCTGAGAAACCAAGATTTTAATTTATCACATAGGGAACTGGTTTATTGTTCAGGTAGAATGTTCAGTAAACTGAGTCTACAATGTGGAAGAACTAGGATGCCCTTTAAAAAAATGGTAGAGACAATACTCTGGTCCAGCCTCCACCCAGATGAATAACTTGGTATTGAACAATCCTATAGCACTTAGATGTGTTAAGTAATAAATACAAATGGCCAATAGGCACATGAAAAAATGCTCAATATCACTAATTATCAGAGAAATGCAAATCAAAACTACAATAAGGTATCACCTCACACCAGTCAGAATGGCCATCATTCAAAAGTCCACAAATGATCAATGCTGGAGAAGGCGGGGGGGGAAAAGGGAACCCTCCTACACTGCTGGTGGGAATGTCGTTTGGTGTAGCCATTATGGAAAACAGTATGGAGATTCCTCAAAAAACTAAAGACAGACTTACCATATGAAACAGCAATCCCACTCCTGGGTATATATCTGGAGTAAACTAATTTGAAAAGATATATGCACCCCCAATATTCACAGCAGCACTATTTACAAGGGCCAAGACATGGAAACAGCCTAAATGTCCACCGACAGATGACTGGAGAAAGAAGATGTGGCATATCTATACAATGGAATACTACTCAGACATTAAAAAGAATAAAATAATGCAATCTGCAGCAATGGATAGACCTGGAGATAGTCATTCTAAGTGAAGTAAGCCAGATAGAAGAAGAAAAATACCATACGATATCACTCATATGTGGAATCTAAAAAAAGAAAAAAAGGCACTAGTGAACTTACATACAAAACAGACTCACATAGTAAACAAACTTATGGTTACCAGCAGGGGAGGGGGGTGGGAAGGGATAAACTGAGAGCTCTAAAGTTGCAAATATTTACTACCATATATAAAATAAACAACAAATTTCTTCTGTATAGCACAGAGAACTATATCCAGTATCTTGTAGTAACCTATAATAAAAAAGTATATGAAAACAAATATATGTATGTATATGTATGACTGAAACATGCTGTACACTAGAAGTTGACACACTGTCCTTTTTTAACAGAAGTGTAGTCAGTTTTCAAACAAACAGGCAATCAGAGTGAGGTTGAGTGAGTACATTTAGGTAGATTTTTCATGTACATACATCTTTTTCTCCTCTCTCCAAACTCAGTGGGATTCTGGATAGGAAATAAGCAAACTAAGAGGAGGAAATCCAAATGGCAGAGTAGGAGGATGTGGAGCTCACCTCCTGCCACAAACACATCAAAACCTTATCTAACATGTGAGACAGTTCTCACTGTATAACTGAATCACTTTGCTGTACACCAGAAACTAACAACATTGTAAATTAACTATACTTCAACAACAACAAAAAAGTCTACAGATTTCAAATGGTGAGGATGTGGACAAAAGGGAACCCTAATGTACTGTTGGTGGAAAAGTAAATTAGTGCAGCCACTATGGAAAACAGTATGGAGGTTCCTCAGAAAATGAAAAAAAAAAACATAGACTCATAGATATAGTGAACAAACTAGTGGTTACCAGTGGGGAGACAGGAGAGAGGAACAAGATAGGAGTAGGGGATTAAGAGGTACAAACTACTATGTATAAAATAGCTACAAAAATATGTTGCACAGCACAGGGAATACAGCTGGTATTTTATAATGACTTTAAATGGAGCACAATCTATAAAAATATTGATCACTATACCTGAAACTAGTATTATTAGTCAACTATACATCAGTAAAATAATAAGTGAGTTAAAATGACACAGGATTGAGGAAAAGAACAAGCATGTCACACACTGGGATGCCAATACTATTTTTGCATATTACTGGGAAAGCCTGAATTGAGATTCCACACTCTGTTTTCCCGTTCTAGAATACTGTATGAAGTATTGGTCATACACATTATCAAATGTGATTCACACATCAGTCCTGTGATAATGTGTATGTGTACGCTGAGTAACAACATAAGATCTATTTCTTATTGTGGCCTGTAGCCAAAAAGATTGAGAACGACTTTTTTAAGCTATTTTAACTATTCTTGATTTTACTTGCAGCTGAAAGCAGCCACCCTGAGAAGCACTTTACATCATCTCACTTACTCTTAAACAACTCTGGTGGCTAGGTTTATTACTCCATGTTAAAGATGAGAAAACTAAGGCTCAGAAAGACTAAGTTCCCCAAGATAACACAGTAAGTACTGAAATACAAAGCAGGGATTTGAATACAAGTATCCCTGGTTCTGAAGCCCAAATTCTTAATCATTGTATCAGGCAACCTTCCTACATAATACAAGAGCCACTTTATTGCAGGTTTGCTCTGGGCCAGGCACTAAACCAGACTTCTCCTACCTTACCCTGCTTAAGCCTCGCAACAACTCTAGGAAATCGACTCCATTATCTGCCTTTCACAGATGAGGAAACAGATGTACAGAGATCTTAAGTAACTTTACCAAGGTCAGCCAGCTAGTCTGTGACAGAGGAGAAATGAACCTATGCCAATCTGATTCCAAAGCATTCCCACCACCCCTTAGAGAGCTGCCTTTCTAAGGGCAAATTCTGATTTTGTGGATCCTGAAGTTTAGGCAGTTTAGGGTAGGAAATTAAGTTTTGCAAGCAAAATTATTCGTTGAAAATTAGGTACTTAGTCTTGCAAGGGGACCTGAAGATTATTCCTAGTAATTCTGCCCCTGAGCCACAGATGTAACACTTGCTTCTCATTCATGATTTGTATTTTAACTAACTTTTATGTTCATCAGAGCCTTTTGTGATGTAGCTTCCAAATCCAGGAAGGTAAGTAATTTTCCCAAGATCAAAGAATCAGAAGTAGTTGTTTGAGACGAGACAGATTCAGTTTCTTTATCTTAAATGGCTCTGAAAAACTAAAATAAAAAACAAATTACATTCTTTGATAATAAAATGTGAAAAACCAAAATGGCTTCTGCTCAGGCTTTGTTGCTGCCTGTCGGCGTGACCTCACCCAAGTTCTGCTTCACTGAGCCTCAGTGTACTCAGTTTTAGATTGAGAGGGATTCATTAGTTGATCTTTAACTTCCTTTCCAGTATGAACATTCTAGGGACCTAATTGAGCAGAGGAAGGAACAAACCACTTGCTGCTTGACTGAACTGGCCCACCCATTCAGCTGTAACAGTTGAGCTGCTGGTGAATTGGGTCTGAGAAAATCCAGTCAGCTAATTAGGATCTTTGGTTTCAGCCACTGGTTGTACAGGGAGTCAGGAAGTTAAAATGATGGCTGTGTTAATTAACTTGATTGTGGTGATTATTTCACAGCGTATGTGCATATCAAAACATCAGGTTGTACACCTTTACTCTATACAGTTTTTATTTGTCAATTAAACTTCAATAAAGCTAGGGGGAGAAAAGAGGTGGAGGGTCACAGCTCTGAAAGGAAGCTTACTGCTTTCTGATTCTTCCCTCGAGCCTCTTACAGAGCTGAGGAGACAGCACAGTCCTCAGGCTACAGGAAGTAGCCCGCAGCTCTGGGTTCCTTGCTTGTCTCCAGATACTTTCTCTGGATCCTGTATTAGCCAGTGGACATGGTCTTTAAATATTTAAAGTATTTATATTTCTGGGGCTAGACCCTAAGCGCTCCTCAGAGGCCATTCCTCTAAGCTCCTCCACAGAGCTCTCCTGACAAGAAGAGAGGCAGGAAGCGTGGGGAAGGGAGATGCAAGGAGGAAGACACCTAGCAAATGACCCCAGCCATGCACCTTGCCAAACATAAATACAAGCAGCCAGTGCTCTTACTGACTCCTAGGACCTAGGTCAAAACCCAGGTCTTAGAAATGGCGGATTCCTTAATATTTCTAGCATTTTTATTTTACGAACAGTTAAGTATTTCAAAAATAATTTTAATATTAACATTACTAAAAATAGTAACCACAGTGACTATATTCCAGATGCTTTTCACATGTATTACCTATTAATCTTATAACTATGCAAAGTAGGTATGCCTGTGTCCAATTTACAGCTAAAGGAAATGGCATTCACAGAAGGAACCTGTCTGAGGTCAACAGCTATTTAAGAGCAGTCCTGGAATTTGAACTTGCACGTATCTCCTCACCATATCACACTGCCTCCCAGGTAAGTCTGCACTTTCCCTGTATTGATTATAATGTCATTTGATTGCCTTTCAACAGAAAAGAGTGTAAGTTTCATACAGGAGCTATTTCGAATGAAGCTTATAAATATTAAGTTGTCTGGTACAGACCTTTACTCAATGTGATGGGGGAAAAAAAATCCACTAGGAGAAAATATATTGTTGAAAACCAATGACTGCATTCAGACCAAAATAAATTCAAGTACAAATGGTAGGTGCAGGCTGATCGAGAAAAGGACAGTCTGGCTGGAAAGTAGCATTTTCAGCTGCTACTCTATGTTGGCAGCCTTTCAAAGCCATACAACTGTTAAATATATTAGTATAAGGAAGTCTGTAATACCACCACAGTCAGCTGTGCAAAGTGAAATTAAGAGTGACTGATAGATAAGTAGACTTCAAGTAGCAAATTGCCAAAAAGATCAGCCTGGAACTGTGAAACACAGAATGGTACTCTGGTGTGGGTTAAAAGAGAAAGGGTTGACTTGTCCATCACCACAGCCACTTTGGGGATCAGTCAAGTATTTCTTGAGCTTCTCAGTACCGGCATGGTATCTATACAGAATAAGGTTAAACTTCTTCAAGTATCACCTGGACAATGCTCACTACCATAGAGAAATTACCTCTGAGTCTAAATGATTTCTGGCTCTTGTATATTGCTCTTTCATCCTTCAGGAAGACAGGAGACTTGTTTTAAAAGAATGATATAATATTGGGCTGTATATGGTAGAGCTCTGGTAAATTTCAGGAAATTGTTTGGGGTTGCCTCTTAAAAAGAGAATCATCAGTGTCTGGGCTCCATTTGTGCAAGGAGACTTTGCATTTGCTTATGGGAGACATGGCTGATCAATCACTGATATCTTCCCTGAGCCTCAGTATTTTCCAACACAGCAATCTAGATAACCCTGACTAACTAGGCACTTGTGAAGTGAGCTAAGCCATGAAAATAAGAGCCTCATGCCTATTTTATTAATAACTTTATACACAAGACTTAGAGTAATTATGCAATAATTGTTGAATGAATGAATGTCATGACTGACTTCTACCAATTCTCTCAAAATTTAGACTCAATAAATATATTTTTTAAAAGATCACAGGATTTCAGCGATCACCTGATCTAATCTCCTGGCAATCATCCTTGGGACTGAAGATTTCTAACTCCCAGTCTTGTATTTCTGATAGCCTACATAAAAAAATTCTCTGATAAAGGAGAAATCTTGAAAATATGAGACCAGACAGTTTTCTGAGTGGGCCAGGGTTTGTATTTTTGAAGGTTTTAATCAAAGAGAATATGTTAAATGTAGGATGATCCCCAAAATGTCATCCCCAGAAACTCCTAGTCTGTAATAAGCACTTAAGTACACAAGGAGATATTTGATATATAAACTTAAATTTCCATCAAATCACCTTGAAGCTTTTAGTTGCAGAGAAATGATTAATTTTTTAACAGATTGAGCAAGGGTAAGTTCTCTACACCAATGCTCTGTGCTGAAGGCTGTCAAGGCTCTGTATTCACTCTTTGTCCTTGAGTTTGCAATGGATGTCGCTGAGGTGGCTGTATTCGGAAAGCTAACCTCAACGGAGCCCTCTGACCAAAGCCAATCCACAGTGAGGATGGAGAGCCACACACTCAACTGTGATGACTCTTCCTGCAAACACAATATTCAAAGAGCAGCATTTTGTCCACCTAGCTCTGAACGCATGTGGATAAGAGTGTAGTTTTCAATAATTTTTTTCAACTTCCTTTTATTTGGACATAAAGCTTTTATTACGTTGTACTGATCTTGAGAACAGTCACTGGTCTACAAAAAAAATTCTTACATATGCGTAGAATCCTCAGTCTCCCTTTCCCCATTCTTGTCTTCTTCAAAAGACCCCCGTACTGTCCTGGGAGAGCTAAGGATCTTTCAGTCTTGAGACAATGGCTCCCCATCAACTCATCTACTGCTCTCCTCTGTGCCCTCTCGACCTCAGCCTCACTGGCCTCCTTGCTGTTTGTTCCTTTAACACACCAGGCACTGCTTTAGCCACTCCTTCAGAGACAGGGTTCTCCCAGATCCCCTTGACTCATTCTCATTTATTCTCCAAGTCTTTGCATAAATGAGGCCTCCTTAGCTCCACATTTAAAATGAACAACATTCAACCCAATTACCCAGCACTCTTAATCCCCCTTACTTTGCCACTTTTTTCCCCTAAAGCACATGTCACTCTCTAACAGTCTATAAAATATACTTATTGTGCCTAGTATATTTTCTCATTCTGCCCTCCAAAGTTAAAGATCTTTGTTTTGTTTAGTGAGGTATTTAAACTCCCAGTAACAAGGATATTATAGACTCTCAAGTACTGACTGATGAATGAATGAATGAATTCTTAAGAAAAAATGTAGGCAATGCTGTGAAACAACAGCCACAGCTCAGAGAAACCAGCCGAGGGAGCTCCGTTCTGGAGCTTCTTATTTTCTCTTTTCACTCAGCCTGAAATTTTACCAATTACAGATTTACTTGACATACGGGATGTTATCTTTCAAAGTGCAAATACTATGGTATTGGTGGTAAGGATGGTCAGTTACTAATACGTTAGTGTGAGTCTATCTGAGTTCAGTCGGTCTCTCCCAGTCTCTAATGGAGACCAGCTTCCAGAGAAGAACAAGAATGACAGCGGAAGCTAGGACATTTTGGGACAAAATGACTTTAGGGAGTGTGGAAATCCTGGGTGGGCGCCAGAGTGCATAGGCTTAAGGCAGTATAATAGGGCTCAGCCTGGAGGGACGGGAATGGTAAAGTCACATTTACATGTTAATGTTTAGTTTTAGTGACGATCTTTTCAAAATACCTCCAGGAAAAGTTGGTTTAGATCAACGACCTCCTCCCTGGAATGAATAACATCTGGTGGCCAAGCAGAGCCCATGTCCAAAAATGGGCCCAGCAGGAGCTTGTTTAGAGGGGAAAATGGAAACGGGGATAGGCATCTGGTTTCCTGGATCTCTCACTGTGTCTCCTGCCAGGAGACTGAAAATGCTTATCAGATTTGCTTCATCTGGAAAGAATGGTTCTCTGTTTCCCATGCAGCTCTCTGCAGGCTGGCCCAGCTGATTAGCTATCCAGATTTAACTGCCCAGCACTGTGGCACTTCCATAATTTATTTGGCCACCATGAATAACACCAATATTACAGCCCACACAAACACTGCTTTATGGCTATTTTATGACTGTTAGATTGTTGATGGTCAAGCTGTTTTCAGAGTCAACACATCATCCCTTAGAGTCCAGAGATTTCAGACCCCATCAAAGACCCGAATCAAACAACTTTGGGATAATGATGAGGGGCCGTGCAGGGTTGGGAGAAGCAGTGGTGCATTGAGCTCAGGCTTCAAAGTCTGTGGCCATTAAAGCTGCTCATATTTTAGGGCTGCAGAAGCTTAATGAAATAATTTTCCTCCCATCTTTCCTGGACACCACCTGATTATTTGTAGCACAAGTTGAGATTTGGGAAAACAAGAAAGAACAGAATGAGAAACCTCTAGATTCTCCATGGATTATGTCCCTGTAAGCCCCATGGAGGGATGTCTTTACAAAAAAGCTTAAAATTCCTCTACAGACTCTTCTGGATTAAAAAGCTTCTACTCTAAATAATAACAGCTACCATCTGCCTAATGTGCACTCCTTGCCAAGCACTGTGTGTGTAAGATTGCATTTAATCCTCATCCCCTAGAGATGCTGTTACCCTTGTTCCACAGGTGAAACCTATCTCAGTGGACATCTGCCCAGGCTCCCAAAATAAGGGGTAGAATCAGAGCCCAAATCCGTGGCTGAGCTAACACGCATGTGCGTCCTCACTTACAGGCACCATGAGGGGTGTCTGGGTCTCTTGGCTCTGTCTAGAGAGACAGTTTCATGAGATTTGTTTTACTCCAGAAATTCCCCCCATTAGGTTGGCTTGGCATCAGGTTTTAGTCTGAGAATTCCCTTCATCTTTGTCTTCTCATCAAGACCTGGGAACAAAAAAGTGGTGTAGATTCAGCCTCTTCCTCCCACCTGGGCAGCCAGCCGCCCACAGGAGGCTCACATTCTCTGCTGCTCAGCTCCACAAGGAGAGGCCTGCAGGTTATACCTGGAGAGCAAAGTCACCAAGATGGCGACACAGGCCATTCCTGACTATGCTCCCTCTCAGAAGAACAACAACTCTCCATGAGCAAGACACCACTGAGGGAATGGTGAAGCGTCGGGGGGAGGCTTGTGGACTAAGAATGCCGCTGCCGTATCAGTAAACAGGATGGTGCAGCCACCAGCCATTGTAGCCACCCCCTTCGGTGAGCCCTGAGGGAACTGAGGATGGAAACAGGATGAGCGCCATCTAGCCATCAGTCTGCAGCCACCCCGACCGCTGCCCTCTGAGGAGACTCAGGATGGGCAGCACAGGATGCGGGCCCTGGAGAGCTAAGGTGCGTATCAAAGGAAGGATTTCAGTGAGCCCAAATTCTTGCATCTTCCCATACACAGAAAAGCGCTAAAATTCCTTAACTGGAAATATCTGATTTTCTTCAATTAACAGTAACCTTTTGATGTTCCAACTACCGAGTCTTTACTGCAAAAACTCCTATACATGCTGGCTCCTCCCTTATCTCTTCGGAACAGTCCCTTAGAGCTATCTGAGAGGCTGACTCCTGGGCTTGAAGTCCTCAGGAAGTCTGCTGAATAAAACATTACTCAACCTTTAGGTTGTGCTTTTCTTTTCTTCTTTTTTTTTTTTTTTCAGTTGACAGGCTGCAGCACATTCCTGCACCACAGAGACTAAGACGGGCTGTATCTGAAGGCTAAGAAGCAGCCAAACAGTG
Organism: Vicugna pacos; assembly: GCF_048564905.1. Classification (NCBI taxonomy): domain Eukaryota; kingdom Metazoa; phylum Chordata; class Mammalia; order Artiodactyla; family Camelidae; genus Vicugna; species Vicugna pacos. Next base: position 41,612,324 of record NC_132991.1, on the reverse strand, counting down.
ACAGCACTGCCCGCCCTCAGGCCAGCCCAGCACCAGGCGGGAGGCCTGCCCTGAGCCTCTGGTCCCTCCAGTGGGAAGAGAGCCCACGGGTTCAAACGGCTCCCCTAGCACTGTAGGTTGCTGTGCGGGAGCCCCTACTCTAATCTCGCCCATGGGGATGGCAGGGGAGTCCACAGGGCTCAGCCACCAGGAATCTATGGCAGAGAAGAGGGAAGGGACTCGCAACCACCAGCACAGGATCTTGGCAGACAGAGGTCACTACCCACCAGCAGCTTTAACCAAGTTGGTGGTGCGCTCTGACCAGGACCTCACCGGGGTGCAGACCTGCCTGCCTCAGGTCCTCAGATGAGGAGAGGGGCCAGTCTGGTCTGCCTACACTGTGAAAAAAGCTGAGTCACAGCCCCACCTGCTGGAGACAGTGCTGCCTGGCCCCACCTGGCCAGAGGGGCCGGTGAGAGCACCCAGAAGCTGTGAAGCCCAGCAGTGCTCTGGCTGAGGGGTGAGTGGGAGCTGACTGACTGCAGAGCCAAGCCAGCACAGGGCCTGGAGCGTTTTCTGCTATGCCCACAAAGAAGACTAATTCGTAGCCAAGGCTGAGGGTACCTCAACCCCTCCTGGCCAGAAAAGCTTGCTGGGAAAAAACTGGAGTGGCCCCTCTCTGTCCTATCAGACAAGGGAACAGAGGCCCAGCAGCCCTACCTGCTGTGTGCAAGGGGTCTCCTGGCCCCACGTGACAAGAAGGGCTGGTGAGGCCACCCGGAAGCTGCATAAGCCCGCAATGCTTGAGCTGAGGGACTGGCAGGCAGAGCTGACAGTATGTGGAGCAAAGTCAGTGACCCTTTTTGGCCAGGAATCTTGGGGCATGGGTTGCCTTAACAAAACAAAGAGCTTTACCAGTCTCAGAGCTGTTCTTTCGATGCTCCTGGGCAGGCAAACAAATTCACAGCCTCACTCATTGCTGAATATAGCCTTCAACTTGCCTAACCAGAGCACATGGCAGGCGGTGTAGCCCAGACAACAGGCCTGCTTACACTGACACTTGAAGAGAGAACTCAGCTAGTGCATTTCCTTGTTTGCAGAGCAAAACTGGTGGCTCACCTGCCCAGGTACCCAGCGCACACTCTTGCCTGAGCCCCCAACAGCGAATGTTCCAGACCCTGGTCCCATCCTACTGTCTTGCCATGGCACAGAAGCTAATTTATGGCCTCATCTGCTAGTGAATATAGCAGCCAGTCCCATCCATCTAGAAAGCCTGACCAGAGAATCCAGACAACCAGAGTCCATTCTATAGCCTCACCCAAATAAAGAACCAAGCCAGCAATACTCAAACAGGTCCCCATCACTGACCGAAGAGCTTGAGCAGAGATAAACCCTCTTCAAGAGTCACAAATCACGTGAACATGACACCAAAGGAAACAACTCCAATAACTGATGCTAAAGAAATGGAGATTTACAAACTGTTGGGCACAGAATTCAAAATAATCCACTTAAGGATTTTGTAGCAAACTACAAAAACATGCAGACAGACAAGTAAAATAAGGAAAACAATGCATGAACAAAAAAGTTGGACAAAGAAGTAGAAACCATCAAAAACAAAAAAAAATAAAACTTAAACAGAAAACCTAGAGTTGAAAAACACAATAACTGAACTGAAGAATTCAATAGAATGTTTCAAAAGCAGACTTAAAAATAAAGAATTAGTGAAACAGAGGATAAGAAATTTCATATTATCCTATTAGAGGAACAAAAAGAAAAATGAAAAAGAGCAAAGAAGGCCTGAGGGACATATAGGAAACAACTTAAAAAATAATATTCCTGTTAGGGGATTTCCAGAAAGAGAAAAGGACAGAAAGTATATTTAAAGGAATAATGGCTGAAAACTCCTCAAACCTGGAACCAGAAACCAGAAACCTCTGCATGAGGTAGAGCCTGGCAACCAACTGGACTGGGAGCCAGCCATGCCTACCAGACCACTTGCAGTAGTCCGCTTGCCACAGCAGAAGGACCCACGTAGCCCACACAGAGGATATCCCTAGAGCATTTATCTCTGGTGACCAGAGGGGAGTGTGCTGCTGATACGCACAGGACGTCTCCTACAAAAGGCCACCTCTCCAAGGTCAAGAAATGTAAACAATCACCAGATACATAGAACTAAAAACAGCAAATTAGGCAAAATGAGGCAACAGAGGAACATGTTTCACAGGAAGGAACAGTATGAAACCCCACAACAACAAAGTGAAGTGGAGACAAGGAATCTACCCAATGGAGATTCAAGGTCATGATTGTAAAAGATCAAAGAGCTTGGGAGAAGAATGGATGAACAGAGTGAGAAGTTAGAAGCTGTTCAACAAAGAGTTAGAAAGTATAAAGAAGAACCAGAGATGAAGAATGCAGTAACTGAAATGAAAAATACACTAGATGGAATCAACAGTAGATGAAATGATACAAAGGAATGTATCAGTAAGTCGGAAGAGAGAGTAGTGAAAATCACTGAAAGTGAACAGAAAAAAGAATAAAAAGAAACGAGGATGAGTAAGAGACCTTTGGGACAACATCAAATGTGCTAACACTCACATTGTAGGGGCCCCAGAAGGTAAAAAGAGAAAGGGGCAGAGAGCATATTTGAAGACATAATAGCTGAAAAGTCTTAACCTGGGAAAGGAAACAAGCATCTAGGTCCAGAAAGCAGAGTCCCAAGCAGGATCAAGCCAAAGAGGACTATACAAAGATACACTGTCAAAAGCTGTAAAAAAAAAATTTAAGATAGACTATTAAGAGCAGTAAGGGAAAAGCAATTTATGTACAAAGGAACTCCTATAAGGCTATAAACTTTTCATCACAAACTGCAGTTCAGCAGGGAGTGGCATGACATATTTAAAGTAATCAAAAGGAAAAACCTACAACCAAGAGTACTCCACCCAGTAAGACTTTCATTCAGATTTCAAGGAGAGATCAAAGTTTTACAGACAAGATAAAGCTGGAAGACTATCACCACCAAACTAGCTTTACAAGAAATGTTCAAGGGACTTCTCTAAGCAAAAAGAGAAAAGGACACAACTAGTAACATAAAAATTACAAAGGGAAAAGCTCATCAGCAAAGGCATACAGTAGAAGGCATACAGTAGAAAGGCATACAGTAGAAGGCAACACATCAATACAAAGCTAGTAGGAAGGTTAAGAGACGAAAGCTGTAAAATCATCTATATCTGCAATAAGTAGATAAGGGACACACAAGACAAAATGATGTAAAATATGATGTCAAAAACAATCATGGAGGAAGGGATTAAAAATGCAGGGCTGTTAAAAGGCTTTTGAAATTGAGAGATAAGTAACATAGTCATGTGTGTTTGTGTATATATCTAGATTGCTATATAAACCTCATGGGAACCACAAACCAAAAACCTATAATACAGAAAAGATAAAGGAATCCCCAAAAGATAAAAGGAATCCCCCAAAGATAAAGGGATCCAAACACTAGAGATAGTCATCAAATTACAAGGGAAGAGTATAAAAGGAGAAAGAAACAACAACAACAAATCCCAAACAATTAACTAAATGCCAGTAAGTATATATTTATCAACAATTACTTTAAATGGACTAAATAACTCAATCAAAAAAAGGAGTGGTTAAATGCATACAAAAACAAAACCCATATATATGCTGCCTACAAGAGACACATCAGATCTAAAGAAATACAGACTGAAAGCAAGGGACTGGAAAAATGTATTTCATGCAAATGAAAATCAAAATAAAGTTGGGGTAGCAATACTTATCAGACAAAATAGACAAGAGCTGTAACAGGAGATAAAGAAAGACATTATATAATGCTCAAGGGATCAATAAAGTAATAAAACAATTCTAACTATATATGCACCCAACATAGAAGTACCTAAATACATAAAATATTAACAGACATAAAGGGAGAAATTGACAGTAACACAATGATTGAAGGGGACTTTAACAGTCCACTTACAATAAACAAATCATCCAGACCCCTCCTCTAAAAAAAATCAATAAACATTGGCATTAAGTGATCATATGGACTTAATTTATATTTACAGAGCATTCCATCCAAAAGCAGCAGAATATAGTTTTGCATTTGCATATGTAACATTCTCCAGGATGGATAACATGCTGGGCCACAAAAACAAGTGTCAGTAAACTTAAGAAAATTGGAATTATACCAAATATCTTTTCTGTCCACAATGCTATGAGATAGAAATCAACTGCAAGAAAAAAATTGCAAAAAACAAACAAATGAAGGTTAAACAACATGCTACTAAACAACCAATGGAGCACTGAAGAAATCAAAGAAGAAATAAATAGCTGGAGACAAATGAAAACAAAAACACAACAAGCCAAAATCTGTGAGACATCAAAACTAGTTCTAAAAGGGAAGTTTATAACGGTAACTGTCTATCCTAGGAAACAAGGAAAATCTCAAACAACCTAGCCTCACATCTAAAGGAACTAGAAAAAGAATAAACAAAACCTAAAATTGGTAGAAGGAAAGAAATCAAAGATAAGAGCAGAAATTAATAAAATAGAGACCAAAAGAAACAGAAGGAAAGATCAATGAAATTAAAAGCTGATTCGTTGTGAAGATAAAACAGATAAAGCTTTAGCCAGACTCATCAAGAAAAAAGGAAAGGGGCCCAAATCGATAAAATCAGAAATGAAAAAGAAGTTACAAGTGACACCACAGAAATATAAAGGATCACAAGAGAATACCATGAATAACTATATGTCAATAAACTTGACAATCTAAAAGAAATGGACAAATTCCCAGAAATGTGCAATCTCCAAGACTAAACCAGAAAGAAACAGAAAAATATAAACAGGCCAATTATCAGTAACGAAACTGAATCAGTAACTTAAAAACTCCCAAAGTCCAGGACTAGATGGCTTCACAGATGCATTCTACCAAACATTTAGATAAGAATTAACACCTATCTTTCTCAAATTATTCCAAAAAATTGCAGAGGAAAAACACTTTCAAACTCCTTCTATGAGGCCAGCATTATCCTAACACCAAAACCAGACAAAGATATTACAAAAAAGGAAAGTTACTATCCAACATCACCAATGAACATAGATGCAAAAATCCTCAACAAATTACAAAGTGAATTCAACGATACATTAGAAGGCTCATACAGTATGATCAAGTGGGATTTATTACAAGGATGCAAGAATGGTTCAATATCTACAAGTCCTGTGGTACACATTAAAAAATTGAATAAAAATAATATGATCATCTCAATGGATACAGAAAAAGCTACTGACAAAATTCAACACTCATTTATGATAAACCCTTTATACTCACTTTGTGAAGAGTTAACACATCTCAACATAATAAAGGCCATATATGTTAAACCCACAGCTAACATCATACTCTATGATAGTAAAAAGCTGAAAGTATTTCCTCTAAGATCAGGAAAAATACAAGAACGTCCACTCTCTCCACTTTCATTCAGCATAGCATTGAAGTCCTAACCACAGCAATCATGTAAGAAAAATGGGAAAGGAAGAAGTAATATTGTCACTGTTTTCAGATAACATGATACTACACATAGAAAATTCTAAAGACACCCCTGAAAAACTACTAGAGTTCAAAGAATTTGATAAGGCTGCATTATATAAAATTAATATATGGAAATCTGTTGCACTTATATACACTAATAATGAACTATCAGAAAGAGAAATTAAGAAAACAGTCTCACTTATCATGATATCAAAAAGAGTAGGACATCCAGGAATAAGTATAACTAAGGAGATAAAAAGACTTGTACTTAGAAAACTGTAAGACACTGCGAAAGAAGCTGAAGATGACACAAACAGATGGAAAGATACACCACATTTATGAATTGGAAAAAATAATATTGTTAAAATGACTGTATTTCCCAAGGCAATCTACAGATTGAACAAAATCTCCGTATGTGGTTAATTACTCTATAACAAAGGAGGCAAAAATTTACAACGGGGAAAAGACAATCTATGCAATAAGTGTTGCTGAGAAAACTGAACAGCAACATGTAAAAAATGAAATTAGAACATTTCCTCATACCATATATGAAAATAAAATAAATTAAAGTCCTAAACATTTAAGATCAGAAATCATAGTTACTAGAAGAAAACATAGGCAGAATACCTTTTGACAGAAATCATAGTAATATTCTTTTGGATCTGCCTCTTAAGGCAAAGGAAACAAAAGCAAAAACAAACAAGTGGAACTTAATTAAATTAAAAAGCTTTTGCACAGCAAAGGAAACCACTGACAAAATGAAAAGACAGTCTATGGAATGGGAGAAAAGATTTGCAAGCAATGACTATTAAGGAGTTAATATCTAAAATATATAAACACTTCATACAACTCCATATCAAAAACAAACAAACAACCCAATGAAAAAGTGAGAAAACAGACAGATTGCCAATAGGCACACAAAAAAATGTTCAACATCATTAATTAGAAAAATGCAAATCAAACCACAATGAGATATTATCTCACACTTGTCTGAATGGCTATCATCAAAAAGCTCACAAATAACAAATGTTGATCAGAATGCAGAGAAAAAGAGAACACTTGTGCACTGTTGGTGGGAGTGTGAAGTGGTGCAGTCACTATCGACAACAGCATGGAGGTTCCTTAAACTAAAAATAGAACTATCAAATGATCCAGCATTCCACTCCTGAGTATAGGTCCAAAGAAAACAAAAACACTAACTCAAAGAGATACACACACCCCAATATTCATAGCAGCATTATTTACAATAGCCAAGATATGAAAGCAATTTAGTTATCCATCAATAGATGGATGGATAAAGAAGTGAGATGTATACAACTTTACCTAGTTATATATTACAAACACACTGTGGAATGCTATTCAGTCTTATAAAAGAATGAAATTTTGCTTTTTGCAACAACATGGATGGACCTGGAAGGTATTATACTTAGTGAAGTAAGTCAGACCAAGAAAGACAGAGAAAGACAAATACTGTATATTACTACTGACATTAGCATCTAAAATATAAAAACAAATCTATATAATAAAACAGTAACAAACTCACAGATATAGAGAACAAACTGGTGGTTACCAGTAGGGAGAGGGAGGAGTGATGGCAATAAAAGGGTAGAGGATTAAGAAGTACAAACTACTATGTATCAAATAAGCTATGAGGATATACTGTACAGCACAGAGAATATAGCCAATATTTTATTATAACTTTAAAAGGAGTGTAGTCCATCAAATTTCTGAATTACTATGTTGTACACCTGAAACAATTATGACATTTTAAACTATACCTCAACAAAAAATAAATTTAAAAAAGGTAGCAGAAGAGAGAAGTTACATACAAGGAAACCACTGTTAAGACTACCGGCATATTTCTCAACAAAAACTTTTCAGGCCAGGAGAGAATGAGATGACATTTACAAAATATTGAAAGAAAAAAACTCTCAACCACGAATTCTATACCCAGTGAAGCTGTCCTTCAGAAATGAAGAGAGGATAAATAATTTTCCAAACCAAAGCTGAAGGAGTTCATTATCACTAGACCTGTCTTAGAAATGCTGAAAGGTAGTTTTGATTGCAAGTAAAAGGATGCTAATTAGCATTACTAAAACATAAAAAGGTAGCATAAAACTCACTAGTAATAGTAAACATATAGTGAAAGTTAGACTCTGTATTAATGGAAAAAAAGGAGAGAGGACCCAAATTAAAATTATACATGAAAAAAGAGACATTAATCCTGACATCACAGAAATACAAAGGATCATAAGATGCTACTGTGACACTATATGCTAACAATCTGGTTAATCTAAAAGAAATGGAAAAATTCTTAGAAACATACAATCTACCAAGACTGAATCAGGAATAGAAAATTTGAATACACCAATTACTAGTAAGGAAATTGAATCAGTAATCAAAAACCTCCTGAGGAAGAAAAGTCCAGGACCAGACTGCTTCACTGATAAATTTTATCACACATTTAGAGTAAAACAAATCCTGCTCAAAGTCTTCCAAAAAATTAAAAGAGGAAACACTTCAAAACTCATTTTACAAGGCCAGCATTATCCTGATATCTAAGCCAGATAAGGACACTACAAGAAAAGAAAACTACAGGCCAACATACCTAATGAATATAGTTGGAAGAATTCTCAACAAAATACCAGCAAAACCAAATTTAGCAGCACATTACAAGGATCATTCACCATGATCTAATGGAATTTATCCCTGGGATGAAAGGCTTGTTCAACACATGCAAATCAGTGTGATACATCACATTAAACAGAATGAAAGGAAAGGATAGTATGATAATCTCAATAGACACAGAAAAAACATTAGACAAAATTCAACATCTGTTCATGTTAAACACTTGACAAATTAGACACAGAAGGAACATTTCTCAACATAATAAAGGCCACAAATGACAAGCCCACAGCTAACATTATACTCAGTGCTGAAAGGTTTAAAGTTTTTCCCCTAAGATCAGAAACAAGACACATGGCCCACTCTCACCACACCTAATCAACATAGTACTGGAAGTCTTAGCTAGAGCAATCAGATAAGAAAAATAATGGCATCAGAATTGGAAAGGAAGAAGTCAAATTGTTCCTATTTGCAGATGATGTCATCTTATATACAGACAATCCTAAAGACTCCACAAAAAACTGTCAAAACTAATCAATGAATTTGGTAAAGTTGTAGGATACAAAATTAAGATAACCAAAATCAGTATCATTTCTATACATTAACAATGAGTTTTATGAAAAATCAATCAATCCCATTTACAATAGCATTAAAACAGTAAAACACTTAGAAATAAATTTAACCAAAGAGGTGAAAATTTTCTACTCTGAAAATTACATTTTCACTGATGAAAGAAATATAAGACATGAATACATGGAAAGGTATCCTGTGTTCATGGATTGGAAGAATAAATACTGTTGAAATGTCAATAATACCAAAAGCTATCTGTGGATTCAATGCAATCCCTGTCAAGATTCCAATGGCATTTAAAAAAGCAAAAATAGAAAAAACACTCCTAAAATTTGTATAGTATCACCGAAAACACTGAATAGCGAAAATAATAAGAACAAAGAAGGGGGCATCACACTTCCTGATTTTAAGCTATACTATAAAGCTATAGTAATTAAAATAGAATTATAACAGAATTAAAAAAAGAGGCCAATGGAACAGAATCAAGCATATGCCTAACAAATTAGGCATAGAGGGAACATATCTCAACATAATAAAGGCCATATATGACAAGCTCCCCACTAACATCGTAAATCATATAAAGTTAACTAATATTTGACAAAAGAGCCAAGAATACTCAATGGAGAAAAGACAGTCTCCTCAATAAACGGTAGTGAGAAGACAGGATATTCACATGTAAAGGAATGAAACTTGACCCCTATCTTACACCACTCACAAAAAATTAGCTCAAAATGGATGAAATACTTAAATGTAAGAACTGAAATCATGAAACTTCTAGAAGAAGACATAGGACAAAAGCTCCTTGACATGGGTCTTGTCAATTATTTTTTGGAAATCATACCTAGAGTACAAGCAACAAAAGCAGAAGTCAATACGTGGGACTACATCACACTAAAAAGCTTCTGCACAGCTAAACAAACTATCAACAAAGTGAAAAGACAACCCATGGAATATGAAAATACTGCTAACTATGTATCTGTTTAAAACCACAATTAAATAAAATCTGTTTATCTGTTTAAAACCACAATTAAATAAATTAAATTAAAAAATAAAATAAAATCTGCTTAAAACCACAATGAACAAGTTTATACTGTATAGCACAGGGAACCATATTCAATATCTTACAGCAACTTACGATGAAAAAGAATATGAAAACGAATATATGTATGTTCCTTTGTGACTCAAGTATTATGCTGTAAACCAGAAACTGACACACTGTAAAATGACTATACTTCAATAAAAATATATTAAAAAAATAATGAAGCCACAATGAGATATCACCTCATACCTGTTATAACGGTCATCATCAAAAGGCAAGAAGTAACAAATGTTGTGTGGATGCAGAGAGAAGGGGACTCTTGTGTGCTGTTAGTGGGGTTGTAAATTGGTGTAGTCACTATGGAAAACAGTATGAAGTTTTCTCAAAAAATTAAAATGAGCGCTTCCATATAATCCAGCAATTCCACTCCTGGGAATATATCCAAAGGAAATGAGAACACTATCTCAGGCATCTGTACCCATGTTCACAGTATTATTTACAATAGCCAAGATGCAGAAACAACCTACATGTTCATTGATAGATGAAAGGATAAAGAAGATGTGGTATTACATACAATAGAATATTATTCAGCCATTAAAAGAAAAAGAAGTCCTAACATTTGTGACAACAAAGATGGATCTCGAAGGCCTTATATTAAGTGTAGTAAGTCAGAGAAAGACAAATACTGTATGATCTCACTTACACATGAAATCTAAAGAGCAAAAACACCAAACTCATACAAAAAGATCAGAGATCAGTCTGGTTATCAGAGTTTGGGGTGGGGTGAGAGGAGAGGGAATTGGAGTAAGTTGACCAAAGGGTACAAACTTCCAGTGTTAAGATAAGTACGAACTACGGATGTAACCTACAACATGATGACATAGTTAACACTGCTCTATGATATATAGGAACTTTGTTAAAGAGTAGACCCTAAAAGTTCCCATTACAAGGTAAAAGTTTCTCTTTTCTTTTTGTTGTACCTATGTGATGATGAACTTAACTAAACTTCCTATTATCATTTCACGGTGCATGTAAATCAAACCATGCTCTCTGCACCTTACAGTGATGTATATCCATTATTTCTCAATAAAACCGGAAAAATTGTTGAACGAATAAAAATGTTTGTGTTTGGTGGGAGACAAAGGGATCCATATTAAAAATAACTGAATTCACAGGGGTGTATGTTTTTATTAATTTAGGAGGAGTAAGAAAAAGGTTTTGTTTTGTTTGAAATAACAAGTGTTTTACTCTTAGTCTAAGGTAGATTGTGTTCTTGATCAAGGTTTGTCTGGCTTTCTCATAAAGGCAGAGGATTCTTTTAATAATTCCTAGGGTTACCTTTTACTCTTATTTAGCAAAGCACCTTCACCATGCGTCCCTCCAAGCTTTAAGGAATAAAAGGCCAAACAGATGAGGCAAAGTCTCAGTTTGTTTCCTTCACAAAATGAACCAAATATTTTCTGAAGCAAGGACCCAGAGAGTTGCCACTAGTTGGTAGCACTGATGTGGGGATTAGGCAACTCACGTTGTTTCCTTAAATGTTTTAAAAAATAGGTTAATGTGAATGCATATGACATTTCTGCTGCCAAATGCCTTCTGGGATGTGAGAACAAATCATTTGGGTAAAAATTTGGAAATATCTAAGAGAAATGCTTCTTTTTGATTGAACAGAGGCAGGATGTAAGAGCCCTAATGTACTGTAATTTGGAAGGGCTTCTGGAGAAGATCCATGTCTTTAAAAATTAAGTATATGTTTAGCTTTAACGGTAAACTTTCTAAGTACTCATGCTACTGGGTATCACTTAAGGGAAGCTGAATTGCAAAGGCTATAAAATAAGATATGAACAAAAGAAAAATAAAAAGTAAAAGTTCTCTAAAATTTTTTTTCTGCCAATAAAATGCCCTGGATCTTGATTGTTTCTTCAAGAGTTTCTTTACCCCATATGCTCCTCGTGGTACTATTTATGTGGTACAGCTACCACAAGATGCTTTTTCACTATTAAACAGAATAGTAAAAACCAATCTATCATGAAAACCACAAAAGCCCACAACTCAGAAACAAAGCATGTATTTCCAAGTATATTAATTTTTCTGAAAAGTCACATAAGTACAACATTTCTCAACTTCAAATGGCCAAACATTAGTGAAATACTGTTCTCGACTGAAGGCATTAAGCCCTTTCTCTATGCCAATCCTAAGTGGGGAACTTTGTTCACTCTTATCTTATCCCCGAAATCCTCACTGAGAACTAGGTCTACATATATCGTGGTGGATGTGTACTTTCTTTGCTCGTATTACAAAGTGTATGGCCAACAATTTTTTTAGTGACAGCAACCAAACTGAGTGCCAAGAATCTGTGATGCTTAAAAAGAAACCGACACATAAAACTTTAGGAAATACGGAATACCTAGCCAGAAAATCTCTCCATTTAACTAAAAGGAAAATAAAAGTTCAGGATTTTCAGTTTTGACTGAAAGAAGAGGGAAAGAAGAAATTCTAAACTGTATATACTCAGTCATAAAACCACTTATCTTTTCAAGGCATTATGCTAGAATCGTGAACAAATGGAACTGAAGCTAGACATCTGCATTCTCATCCACAACATCAATTACCAACACAGAACTGAAGCAAACTTTGGAGACAATATAAATTCTTCACACAGTCAGTAATCGAGATTTTCCAAGCTAATTACAGAACAAGTAGACACCCAACAAATATTTCCCCATGCCTCTTCTATTCGTGATCAGTGAAAGAGCCAAACTAAGCTCTTTCAAAAAGGTCTATTCATTTTTCGGCTTTTGAAAATAATGCACATATAATACCTGAGAGCATAAACTCAAGAGAACATTCCAACAGAAGTCATGAATCTGAGAAATTCTATGCTCCAGTCATGTCTGTTCACATATGGAGAAAGCTGGACCCAGAGAGATGAAGCCCGTGGCCTCCCATCCCACACAGCTTGGTAGCAGCAGAGCCAAGACGAGAACCTGAATAACTTTACCCCCAGGCTCACAATCTTCCTTCCCACTGTACCATCCTGCCTCCTCTCTACTGTGACTAGTGTGGCAGCCTGAAGTATGTTATTCCTCTCACACTATTTCAGTGGACTTTCAATTAATGCTAAATTGATAAAGGGAATACCTCAATTATACACTGAGGCAATGTGTAATTATGCATCACATTAACTGTGATTCTTTCAGAGTCCTGAATGGTGGATGGACCACTGAATGGACCTACCACATTGACCCACCAGTACCTGATCAGTCTATGCTGGACCTGCTTTTTGTAGTTGACTACATGGTAAACATTCTTCTTTTTTTCTAGTTTCATTGAGGTACGGTTGACAAAAATTCTATGTATTTAAGATATGCAACTTGATGTCTTGATATACATATTCCTTGTGAAGTAATCTACATGATAAACATTTTTATGCTGGCTTATAATTTCACAGGGCTCAACCATAAAGAAAATACCTTGTTAAGAAATATTACTGATTCCAAAATGACACTGCTAAGTAGGAAGAGAAAAACATTTTACCAGGCGCATTCTCATGTGTATAAAGAAACAATTATTTTTCGCTTTGGAAGCTCAGTTACGCTTGTTTAGCATAATACGTTTAAAGTAAGACAGCAGTTAATATATTAGCATGTTGTCATCCATTACACTCCTGACAGGGAATTGAGCACAGATAAATGGGACCTTAGGGCTTTAAGGAGACTTCCAATTCCTGCATTTATACTTAGTCTGGGAGCCAGAGAAGAGAGAAGCAAAGCAATGAATGTAAGTATAAATACGCATGACTAGTAGTGAAATGATGTTCAGATGCCTTTTCAGCATCAACAAGCCAGCTGGACAGACAGAGATGTTAAAACACACGATTTCTTTTTTTTTTTTCCTTTTAAACATGGAATTCATCTCTTTTCTCCAAGGAATTTCTGCCATGTGTGGTTGTTTTCATTACTTGATGGGCAGTTTTCTTAAGCTGCTTTACATTCTGCGTTAGCTTGTTAAGGCTTCCACAAAGTACCACAAGCTGGGTGGTTAAGTGAGAGAAATTCACTTTCTTGCAGTTGTTGAGGCTAGAAGTCCTAGGTCAAGGGGTCAGAAGGGTTGGTTCCTTCTGAGGGCTGTGAGAAAAGGATCTATTTCATACCCCTGCTAGCTTCAGGTAACTTGCTGGCAATCTTTGCTGCTGCTACAAGACTCCCATCTTCCTTACAGGACATGGCCATGGAATGATATTCTGGCCGATGAGATGTGAGCAGAAGCAATGAGAGCAGGTTCTGAGCAATATTCTTAATGAAGGTTGATTTCCCTCCGCTTCCTCTGTCCTTCCCTCCAGCTGGAACACAGACATGGTATGTGCCAGCTTCAACCTTACAGACGAGGGAAACATCTAGGGCAGTGGTTTTCAAACTTTATGCTTTCTGGACTCCTTAAAATTCTTAAAAATTGAGGACTCCAAAGAACTTTAATTTGTGTGCCTTATATCTATTAATATTTATGATGTTTGAAATGAAGTGAGAACATTTAAAGATATTTAAAGTAACAATGAATCCATCCTGTTAATGTAAATAAAGTTTTTTATGAAAGATAATACATAACACAGTTCTGTGAAAAGTGTGGCATTGTATTATATTTTTGTAAATCTCTTTAAAGTCTGGCAATAGAAGACAGCTAGACTCTCAGTTTTGCTTTCACATTTAATTGGTTGTGATAGCACATATCATATAACCTGTGGAAAATTTCACTGTGTATTCATGAGGAAAGGAATGTGGCAAATACCTCAATATTTTAATAAAAATACTATAAGATCACTGATGAAAGAAACTGAAGACAATACAATCAGACACAAAGATATAACTGTGTTCACGGGTTGGAATAATTTTGTTAAAATGACTAGACTACCCAAGGCAAGCTACAGATTCAATGCAACCTCTGTAAAATTACCAATGGAATTTTTGTGTCACTAAAACAAATAATTCTAAAATTTATATAGAAGTAAAAAAGACTCCTAATAGCCAAACAATCTTGAGAAAGAAGAAAGAACAGAAGATGGAGGTATCACGTTCCCCAACTTCAGACTGTACTACAAAGCTACAGTAATGAAAACAGGTATGCTACTGGCACAAAAACAACACACAGATCAATGGAACAGAATATAGAGCTCAAAAAACAAAAAACCAAAAAAACAAAAAGACAAAAAATAACCCACATCTGTGGTTAATTGATCTAAGACAAAGGAGGCAAGAATACACAATGGGGAAAAGATAATCTTTTCAATAAGTGGTGCTGGGGAAAGCAGACAACAAAATGTAAAGGAATGAAATTGGAACATTTCCTCATACCATATACAAAAATATACTCAAAATGGATTAAAGACCTAAATATAAGACCAGAAACCATTACATTCCCAGAAGAAAACAGGCAGAACATTCTCTGACCTAAGTTGTAGTAATATTTTTAAAAATCTGTCTCCTAAGGCAAAAGAAATGAGAGCAAAAATATGAACAACTGGAATTGAATTAAACCTAAAAGCTTTTACTTGGCAAAGGAAACTATCAACTAAAAGACAACCTACTAAATGGGAGAAAACATTTGCAAGTGATTTTGTGACCAGTAAGAGGCTAATATCTACACTATATAAACAGCTCATACTACTCCATATCAAAAAGCAGCCTGATAGAAAATGGGAAGATCTAAACAGACATATTTCCAAAGAATACACAGAGATGACCAATAGGCACATGAGAAGACATTCAACATTATTATTCAGAAAAATGTAAGTCGAAACTACGAGATCACTTCACACTTGTCAGAATGGCTCTAATCAAGAAGACCACAAACAACAAATATTGGTGAGGATGTGGTGAAAAGGGATCCCAAGTACTCTGCAGTGGGAGTGTAAATCTGTGAGACTACTATGGAAAACAGTGGAAGTTCCCTCAGAAAACTAAAAATACAGCTACCAGGAAGATCAGTTAAGACGATGAACTAGGAGGACATGGACCTCACCTCCCCCCATGAACACATCAAAAATACATTTACACGTGGAACAACTCTCACTGGAAACTGGAAGAAATACTCCTGTACAACCAAGGCTGTAAGAAAAATCCACATGAAATTGGGTAGGAAGGGAAGATAAAGGTCAAGTTGGTACCTGTGCCCTGGGAGGGAACTCAGAGGAAAACAGAGATTACCCTGGGGAGTGAGTGGTTCCAGCCACACACTGGCCACCCTGGTCTTGGGGTTTGACACGGAGAAGATGAGCCCCCTTGGCTGGCTGGAGGGCTGGTGAGACTGGGAGCACTGTTGGAAGACTGGACTCCACTTGGGAGGAACACATCCATATCTGCTTGCTCCTGAGGCAGGCCAAAGGGTGGACTGAAAACTGCTGGAGTGGCACCCAGCTTCCTACGACCAGCCCTGTGTGCAATCCAGTGTGAGCTCAGTGAAATCTTCAGCCCAACTTATTTTAAATCATAATGCCTGGAGCAAGGGCCACCATGAACAAGGAAAGAGCTCAGCTGTGTGACTCAGAGGCAACTCAAACCCAAAGCAGCGTCTGAGCAGGGCACAGGCAGTCATTACTGGCGCTTGCACAGGCAGCCCATGAGAAACATTCCTGATGGCTGATGGAGACAGGACCACCAGAGGCAATGCACTGACACATGCTGAGTCCACATGGGCCCTGCCTGCCTTGCAGTGCAATTCCATACCAGGGCAGAGTGGGCAGAGGCTGAGCGGGGAGGTCAGATGTGAGATAGGGAAGCATTGTCTGAGCCAGGCAGGGAAATCTATTACTGGCACTTACACAGGCAGCACATCAGAAGCAGCTCAGACCTGTCTGTGGCTGGATCACCACATCCCATACCCTGTCACAAGTCAACAGCCTGCATAGGGCCCTCTTGCTCCAGCACTGCTTTCCTCAGGGCCAAGAGTGCTGGTGCTGAGATGGGGAAGAGCCCACACTAAAAGAGAACAGAGCCAGCTTGGACCTGAACCTCAGGGCTTCTGCTTCAACAACTTGGGACTGGGACGCAGTCCTGCCCCTGATAGGTGATGGCCCCTAAGCACAGGGAAAGCCATGCTTCACACCTGGATCTGGCCCTAGTGCCCATCTATGTCTAGTCTCACCTCCTACCAAGATGATAGCTGCCAGCAGAGCCTCAGGAAAGATATAACTTATGTTCATGTCGAATTCAGCTCTCCTACCAAAGCCACTGGCCAGAGGAAGATTGTATAGGGATGCTCCCACATAAGGACACCACTTTAAGACGGTAATACCTGTTTCACCTAAATTCATAGAGACAGAGCAAGTTAAGCAAAATGAGAAAACTGGTCTCAATTGAAAGAACATGACAAAACCCATGAAAAAAATAATGAAATGGAAACAATATACCAGGTAGAGTTCAAAGCATTAGTAATATGAATGCCAACTAAACTACAAAAAACAAACACAGTGAGAATTCTAAATTGAAAAAACAGAAAAACATAGTGAGAATTTAAACAAGGAACTACAAAATATTAAAAAGAACCAGTCAGAAGAATACAGTGAGTGAAATGAAAAACACACTAGAAGGAATTAACAGCAGATCAAGTAATAAGGAAGAACAGGTTAGTGACCTGGAAGATAAAATGGAAATCACTCAATCAGAATAGCAAAAAGAAAAAAAGTGAGAATAGTTTAAGAGATCTCTAGCATAATATCACAGGTACCAACATTCCCATTATAGGGGGCCAAGAAAGAGGAGAGAGAGAGAGAGAGAGAGAGAAGGAGGTTGAGAAAGTATGTGATGGAAATATGGCTAAAGCCTTCCCAAGCCTGAAGAAACATATTTGAGTACAGCAAGAACAGAGGATCCCAAACAAGATGAACCCCAACCGACCGACACCAAAACATATCATAATTAAAATGGCAATAGTTAGAGAATTCTAAAGGCAGCAAGAGAAAAACAAAGTCATATAGCGCTGTCAACTGATTTCTCTGGAGAAGCTTTGCGGGCCAGAAGGGAGTGGCATGATATATTTGAAGTGCCAAAAGGGAAAAATCTGTAACCTAGGATACTCCACCCAGCAAGATCACTTAGTATTGAAGGAGAGATAAAGAACTCAGACAAGCAAAAACTAAGCATTCATCAATACTAAACCTATTTGAAAAGATACATGCGCCCCAATGTTCATAGCAGCACTATATACAATAGCCAAGACATGGAAGCAACCTAAATGTCCATCAACAGATGACTGGATAAAGAAGTTGTGGTATATTTATACAATGGAATACTATTCAGTCATAAAAATAATAAGATAATACCATTTGCAGCAACATGGATGGACCTGGAGATTGTCCTTCTAAGTAAAGTAAGCCAGAAAGAGAAAGAAAAATACCGTATGATACCACTTATATGTGGAATCTAAAAAAAGGAAAAAGACAAACAAACTTACTGACAAAACAAACAGACTCACAGATACAGAAAACAAATTTATGGTTACCAGCATGGGAAGGGATAAATTGAGACTTCAAGATTTGCAGATACTAACTACTATGTATAAAATAAACAACAAGCTCATACTGTATAGCAAAGGGAACTATATTCAATATCTTGTAGTAGCTTACAGTGAAAAAGAATATGAAAACGAATATATGTATGCTCATGTATGACTGAAGCATTGTGCTGTACACCAGAAATTGACACAATATTGTAAACTGACTATACTTCAATTAAAAATATAGATATAAATGATTTTTACGTGACAGCTAGAAACACATTTTTCAGAACATTTCAAGTTAAAAATCACAAATTTGAAGACTTCCAGCTAAATGTCACCTTTCCAAAATGTTTTACACATTTTTAGTTGGATCAACCACTTAAATAAGCTAGTATAAAGATTAAAAGCCAAAAAAATTGTACAAACAGCTATAAATGCAACAAACAGTGAAGGGGTAAGCATGAAGATATAAATTAGGACATCAAAACACAACATGTGAGGGAGGGGAGTAAAAAATATAGATCTTTTAGAATTTGTTTGAACTTATATAACTACCAGTTTAAAACAAGTAGATATATATCAACATATATGAACCTCATAGTAACTACAGATCAAAAACTATGATACAAAACTAGAAAGAAAGGAAGACAAGTCTATCACTAAAGAAAGTCAAACTAGAAGGGAACGAACAAAAAGAAATGAACAGAGAACTATAAAAACAACCAGAAAACAAGTGACAAAATGGCAGTAAGTACATACTTGTCAATAATGACTTTAAATGTCAATAACTAAGTGCTCCAAGAGATATACAGTGGCTGACTGGATGAAAAAAACAAGACCCATCCATATGCTGCTTACCAGAGACTCACTTCATGGCTGAAAATACACACAGGCTTAAGTGAGGGGGTGGGAAAAGGTATGTTATACAAAAGGAAAAAAGAAAACAGGGGTAGTAACACTCAGACCAGACAAAACAGCCATTGAAACAAAGTCTATATAATGAAAGACAAAGGAGGGTACTATATAATAATAAAGAGATCAGTACAAGAAGAGGATACTACACTCATTATCACATATGCACCAATACAGGAGCACCTAAATATATAAAGCAAGCATTGGTTAAAAAGGGAGAAATTGACAATACAGTGACAGTAGGGGACAATAATACTCCACTTACATCAATGGACAGATCATTTCAGGAAAAAAAAAAAACACCAGTAAGGCATAGTCTTGAATGACACAATAAACCAGTTGGACTTAATCTACGGGATAGGCCATCCAAAACACAGCAGAATATACATTCTTTAAGTGCACATAGACATTCTCCAGGATAGATGGCATGCTAAGCCATGAAACTAGTCAACAAATTTGAGAGCACAGAAATTATATCAAGCATGTTTTCAACCACTTTATGATATGAAACTGTAAGTCAATTATAGAAAGAAAAAAGAAAAAGTGGAGACTAAACAACATGCACTAAAAAAAAAAAACCAAACAAAAAAAACAAAAACACACAATGGGTCAGTGAAGAAATCAAAGAGGAAATTCAAAAATACAAATGTGACAAATGAGAATGGAAACCAACTTTCCAAAATCTATGGATGCAGCAAGAGCAGTTCTAAGAGAGGTTTACAGAAATACAGACCTAGCTCAAGAAATAAGAAAAAGTTCAAATAAACACCTAGAGCTACCATCGAAAGGAATTTTCAAAAGAACAAAGCCCAAAGTTAGCAGAAGAAAGGAAGTAAGATCAGAGAGAAACTAAATATAATAGAGACAAAAAAAAAAAAAAAAACCCAACAGAAATGGTCAATGAAACTAAGAGCTATTTTCTGGAAAAAAACAAAATTGATAAACCTTCAGCCAGGCTCATTGAGAGAGAGGACTGAAATAAAACAGGAAATGGAAGAGGAGAAACCACCGCCAGCACCACAAACATACAAAGAAAAAACAAAATCAGAGAATGCTATGACCAGTTATACTAACAATTGAAACAACTTAGAAGAATGGACAAGTTTCTAGAATCATACAACCTGCCAAGACAGAATCAGGAAGAAACTGACCATTTGAACTGACCAATCACTAGTAGTGAAACTGAATTTGTAGTAAAAGCTCCCAGCAAAAAAAAAAAAGTCTAGGACCAGATGGCTTCACAGCAGAATTGCATGTAAGTAGAGCTAATACTTTCCTTCTGAAACTATCCCAAAAAATTGAAGAGGATGAACACTCCCAAATTCATTGTACAAGGCCACCATTACCCGGATACCAAAACCAAACAAAGACACCACAAAAAGAAAATTACAGGCCAATATCTATTACAATACAGATGCAAAAAGCTTCAAATTAGCAAACTAAATCCAACAATATACAAAAAGGAACATACACTCTGATCAAGCGGGATTTACTTCAGGGATGTAGGCATGATTTAATATTCACAAAATCAATGTTGATACCACATTAACCACATTCACCACATTAACAAAGGATAAAAATCACATGATCATCTCAATAGGTGCAGAAAAAGCATTTGACAAAATTCAACATTCATTCGTGATAAAAAAAAAAACTCTCTAACATGGTGTAGAGGGAACATTATCTCAACATAATTCGGGTCATTTGTAACAAACCCACAGCCATCATCCTGCTCAATGGTGAAAATCTGAAAGCCTTTCCTCTAAAATCAAGATCAAGACAAAAATGCCCCCTCTTTCCACTTCTATTTAACTTAGTATTGGAAGTCCTATCCATAGCAATCAGACAAGATAAAATGCATCCAACTTGGAAGGGAAAAAGTAAAACTGTCACTATTTGCAAATGACATGATATTATACAAACCTTAAAGTCTCTACCAAAAAACAATTAGAATAAATGAATTCTGTAAAGTTGCAGGATACAAGATTAATATACCTAAATCTATTGCTTTTCTATTCACTAATAATGAACTATTAGAAAGAGAAAGCAAAAAAAGATCACTTTTAAAATTGAATCAAAAAGAATAAAATACCTAGGAATAAATTTAACCAAGGATGTGAGAGACTTAACACTCTTAAAACTATAAAACACTGATAAAGGAAATTGAAGATGATAAAAAGGGAAAGACAGCCCATGCTCTTGGACTAGGAGAATCAATTTTATTAAAATGGTCACACTACCCAAAGCAATCTGCAGATTTAATGCAATCTCTATCAAAATAACCAGTATAGTTTTCATAGAACTAGAACCAATAATCCTAAAACTTCTGTGGACCAACAGAAGACCCCAAATATTCAAAGTAATCTTGAAAAAAAGAACAAAGGTGAAAACACACTCCCTGAGTTCAGACTGTACTACAAAGCTACAGTAATCAGAAGAGCACGGTACTGGCACAAAAACAGACACATGGGTCCAAGGAACAGAATAGAGAACTCAGAAATAAACCTAAGCACTTTTGGTCAATCTACGACAAAAAAGGCAAGAATATACAATGGGGAAAAGATAGTCTCTTCAGTAGCTGGTGCTGAGAAAATTGGAAGCTACATGTTAAAAAATTAGCTTAGAGTATTTCTTCATACCATCTACAAAAATAAACTAAAAATGCATTGAACACCTAAATGTAAGACCTGAGACCCTAAAACTCTTGGAAGACAATATTAAGCAGAGCACTCATTGACTTAAGTTGTGGCAATATTTTCTGTGGTCTCCTAAGGCAAATAAAATAAAAGCAAAAATGAGCAAATGGAACCTCATTAAATTTAAAAGCTTTCTACACAACAAAGGAAACTTTCAAAAATATGGACAACCTGCTGAATGGGAGAAGATATTTGCAAATGATATGACCAATAAGAAGTCAATATTCAAAATAAACAAACAGCTTATACAACTGCATATCAAAAAAACCAAACAGCTTGATTAAAAAAAAAATGGGAAGACCTGAATAGAATTGTTCCCAAAGACATATAGATGGCCAACAGGCACATGAAAAGATGCTCAGCATCCCTCATCACGGAAGTGCAAATCAGTACCACAATGAGATATCACCTCACAACTGTCAGAATGGCTATCATCAAAAAGTCTACAAGTAAATATTGGCGAGGATGTGGAGAAAAGGGAATCCTGGTATACCGCTGGTGGGAACGCAGACTGCTGCAGCCTTTATGGAAAACAGTGCAGAGGTTCCTCAAAAAACTAAAAATGGAACTACCAAATTATCCAGCAATTTCACTCCTGGGTACGTATCAAAAAAACAAAAAAAAATACAAACCCCAGAAAATACTAATTCAGAAGGATACATGTATCCCAATGTTCATAGCAGCATTTTTTACAACTGCCAAGATACAGAAGCAGTCTAAGTGTCCAATGATGATGAATGGAAAAAGATGTAGTATATTACTTGGACATTAAAGTGAATAAAATTCTACCATTTGCAACAACGTGGATGGACCTAGAGAGTATTATGCTTAATGATGTAAGTCAGAGAAAGACAAATACAGTATGTTATATTTATATGTGAAATCTAAAAAATATAACAAATGAATATATACATGAAAATAGAAATAGACTCAGATATTGGGGACAAACTAGTATTTACCAATGGGGAAAGGGAATGGGGAAGGACAAGGCTGGGAATTAAGAGGTACAAATTACAAACTACTATGTATAAAATGAGCTACAAGAATATATTGTACAGCACAAGGAACATAGCCAAAGTATTTAAAGTATTTTATGATTACTTTCAATTGAGTATTATCTATAAAAATTTCAAATTACTACATTGCATATCTGAAAATATTATTTATCAATTACACTTCATTTAAATATTAATTTGATATTGCAAACCCTTGAAAGGGTCTTAGGGGCTCCTGAGGAGTCCTTGGACGAGACACGGAGAACCACAACAGAGGACAAGAGAGACTGGGGTCTCAATACAGCTGCATGGAATAGAACCTTCTAACCGCATCCCCTGACCCCAGACCGCCTACCAACATATACCTTCATGTGAATGATAAATAAATCTTGTATCTTTAGTAAGACACTGTACTTTGATCTTCATTTATGCAGTCGAACCAACATCCTAAGACAATCATTTGACTGGCAGGGCTGTTTTTCTTATAACAGTTAAGAATGAAGTGATACTTCTTGCATGAAGTGTGAGCTAAAAGTGGGAAATAAACTGTAGATTTAGAAAGCCTCCACTATCAAAATAAATGGGAGGAAGTGCATCTCCCTATGGAAGTTAGGAACGTTTCCAAGCTTTCAGACCTGAAGGGTGCCTGTTTCATTTCATCTTGTCCACTTTGCTCACTTGTGACACTGGCTGGTCTCAGTATGTCAGTGAGTCAGTGAAGAGCTAGTCCAAGTTGTTTGGCAGGGAAGTGATCAGAGCAATGCTTCAGAAAGATCAATCTGACAGCCCTGGGAAAGTGGATCGGAAGGAGAGAGGCTGGCAATGGGGGAGCTGGGCAGATGTAAGGCTACCATACGATTCCAGGAGAATGAGTCTGGATTAGGTCAGTGGAGGAGAGCAGGAAGGATAGGGTAGATTGAGAGTATTAATGCCTGGATCACGGTTCCTACACTGTTACATTACCAAGAACCATGACACTAAGCACAGCCCAACTCTGCACACAGACTATTCCTCAGTATGGCTTGTTTTCAGGACCCTCCCTGCCTGCTAGTCTGAATTATGTAGCAACATTCAAATCTTTTCCAAGACTGCCTAAAGCTGATCCCGTGTTTTCCCCCCAGAGCCCAATTACCTCACACTCCACCTCCCTGCACTCAGGGACCTGAAACAGACAGCACACTTGGCCACATTACACCTCTCAGTAGGTGGCAGATGCAAAAGAGCTGCCGCTTTCAGGCTGTTTGTATTATAATCCCACCCAGTTCGTGCCTCCCTGTCCTGAGAAGGAACAAGGGGGTCATTGTCCCGGGTCATATTCCTTACCTGTGTCCAGGGTATTCCTGATGGCTCTTTGAATTTATCATAGGTCCTCCTTTCTGAAGTCTGGAATGAAACAGTAGAGTGTGCACTCAGCAATAAGAAGAGAAATAGCTAACAGGTACAGATCACTTACAATGTGCAGGTACACCTTTAAGGGCTTTAGACACATGAAGCTGTTTAGTTCTCATAGCAACCATGTAAGACAGATGCTAGTATCATCCCCATGTTACAGCTGAGGGAACTTAAGCACAGGATGTTGAATAACTTGCTAAGGTTTTACATCTAACAACTAAGGAGCTTGGATTTAAACCAGGTCATGTGTCTCCAAAAGCCTGTAGCCTTAACCATGGCACTCTGCCATCTCAAATACGGTGCCCAGGGTTCAAGCCTGGGTTCTGGAGGACAGCCATTTCTAAGAATGTAAGCAAGAGAGAAGGCAGGGAGGGCTTGATATTATGCACCTGTTCACAGCACCTAATACCCAAGCAAAGACAACTGGAGAAAAATCCATTTGATACTCTTCCTGTGCCTTTACATCACATGCCCAAATTCATCGGGTCTCCTGTGCCAGAGATACGATGGAATCGGTTACCAGTCTAAAGTGATGAGTCTGGAGTGCTGGACTGCTGGTTTTAAATCCCATCAGAAGCTTTCATTCATAACCCACTGAATGGAAGGGAGACGTGTTCCCAGTTCTAGGCTGCTACTGCGCTCCTAATCACACACTCAAAGAAGAATCTCTCACCAGGACCAACACCTTGGTGCATGCAGAGCCTTACCTGTGTGCTCTGAGGAAGCTGGCAGAGTCCTCAACTCTGTCTTCATCCCGGAGCTGCCTTTAGGCAGAGTCCTTGAATCTCCAGGTTCTATCAATAGATGAGATAATTTGGCAGTTGGTCAAAGGTCAGCCATGTGTTTTTTTCTTCTGTTTTTTCTTCCAGGATGATTAAGTTTTTATTTGTTGAATCCATGTTTATGCCCTCTGCACCCAGGCTAACTTTTTTGGGGGGTGGGGGAGGGTAGATAATTAGGCTTAATTTTTTGGAGGAGGTACTGGGGATTGAACCCAGGACCTCGTACATGCTAAGCATACCACTTGAACTATACCCTCCCCACCAAGGCCAACTTTTTACATTTTTAAAATACCAACTCAAATCTTACCAACACTGTTACCTTTTCCTTCTGCAACACGCAAAATCTCCTTTCTGGGGTTTTCACAGCACCTTGACTATACTTTAGCACTTACTAAACTGCACTGTAACTGTTTAAATACTTGTTTAAAAAGTAAGCCTCTCTAAGACAAAGTTTTACCTAGCCAGGTTTGTTTTGTCTGACGAACAGTAAGCGAACACTCCGACACCGAGGTTTGCGAACAAAGAGGGTTTACTCACAAGGCAGCGGAGCCAGGAGACATTAGACCAGATCGCAAGTCGGCCGCCTTGTATGCAAGGGGCTCGGGGTACTTACAGGATAGAGCGAAGCGGCAGGGCGGTCTGAGGCGAGGGGAGCGTGGGGGAAGGTGATTGGAAAAGGTGCCCTAACATTCTGCGCAGGCGTAACTAGGCTACAGGCTCCTGCACGTTCTGAGGGTGGAGTTTTGGGCCATCTGATGTCAAAGGTCACTGGGCTCAAACACTCGCGCATGCCCAGTTGGAGGGTGGGTGGTCCAGTCTTAACGAGCTCAGCTCCATTAGACACAGCTGATTCCAAGCTCCTGCAAAGTAACTCGGGCAAACATCTTACTGTTTCAGCTACGAGCGCTTGGAGGCCATGCAAGCCTTTTGTAGATGACCTTGATTAGTGAAGGCAGGTGAAATGGATTTGACTATCACCTACAATTTCACAAGGACTGTGCCTCACCTGCCTTTGGGCCCCTGTACCTCCTGCTGTGGCTTTACACACAGTAGGTCCTATGGTTGAGAAAAGAAAAACGAAAGAATGGAAAGTGAGAATGAGAGGCAGATAATGGTGTTAACAGCTTTATATGATTCAAGATGTCCTGAGAAGAACCCTCCTGGCCCTCAAAATCTCTTTTCTGGGTCTGCTTCTATCTGTGACATTCTGCCATAATCAAGGAGGTGTGCAAACACAAACAGCATTGGGAAAATCTTCCCTAGCCTGTAGCTATTAGTGTAGGAGGGAATGACTTCTAAGAGGTGAGTTTCTGAGCAGAAAGAGATTGGGAAAAACTGGGATGTGATGATGCCCACAATGAGTTGTCTCAGGCACAAGGGAAAGAGCCACAGACACTGAGTGTCTCAGTATGTAGATAAGAGAAGGGTAAGGGAAGGGGATGAGGGAACTTAAGGCAAATTTCCTTACATCTGAAGTGTGTCTAGAACTAGCCCAGAAGAAGAAAAAAAATGTGATTATTCTGCATATCCCACTGATGCATTTTTGGAATCCTGGTGCTTATTTTGGTATCAACTTTATGTGTGGATATCAGGGTTATACTAACTAGTCTAATCCTCTTGGAAATGTGGGATCCAGTGAACCAAACTGGTGAAGCATTCAATTCAGTGCTTTCAAGGCCAAAGCAAATGCTGCAAATTTGCCCTCTTTTTTCTGAATAAATTAACTCATCAATTCACTGGATGAACTCACATTTCCATTTCACAGCCAAATTCCAACTAGCATGATTCTCCAGCACCCCCGTGGGAGTTCAGTCTGGAATCGGTTGTGCTATACGACTTGGTGGCTTAATAAGTACTTCCAGACCTCCATGACTGCATAGATTTGGGAGAAAACACCACACGGAGCTGCTGTTTGTGATGGATAGGAGGCCCATTTCTGCAGGTACTCCAGACTTCCCACTCCCTAACAATCACCTCCCTCCCACTGTCGTTTGCTTCTCCCCTCCCCTGTTGCCTAGCTTCAGGGTCATTTACTTTTCCAAAGCCACCTGCTCCTCCTCGCCTTTGAGTTTCTAAGTGCCAGCTTTCTAAGATTTGACCTCAAGACCAGCCAACTCGGAGCTGGGATGGCTTTCCCCATCTGCAGCAAAAGTCATTTCAAAAAGCAGAGAGAGAGCTGGGCACCTCATATTTTCCTTGCTGGATGTGTCTGTGGCTGCAAAAACCAATTGCTGAAGCTCAGCCGTAAGAAATGAAATGTGTTTAGTCACAGGTAAAGTTCATGAACGTGGGATTAGCTGCAGAATGTGCGTTGTGGCATCTTTTACCAATGAATGCACATCCTAGATCCTGCTCCTTTTACAAATAAGCTATGTCTAGAGTGGTACTGACGACAAAAACAGAAGCAAGTCTGATGGTCTGGCAGCCTCAAAGCTGCTGGGAATAACGAGCTACGGCACACAGCACTTTATCTTCATCAGATTTTTTCCCTCTACTTGTTTCTAGCATCTGAAATGCCCATATTCCCTTGGGATCAAACAGGCATCTAGCCCTGCAGGACAAACTCTTCCCTCCACGCTTTCTGGGTTAATATTTGAAGCTGCTGCACCAAGAGAAACTGTCGTTTAGAGAGCACACAGAAAGCAGATCAGGGCACATATGGACACCACTTGGATCTCCCAGCACCAGTCCCAAGAATGACTCTATGCTCCCTTCCAATTGCCCCAAGACAATTTGGGAAACCAAGGACCAAACCACCAGATTTAGTTGGCCTGTTTACGCTAGATACAAACTTTGGTGAAATTTTTTTTTTTTACTAAGAGAGCAACTTACTTTCATTATTTGGGCTTCCATAGGGGAGTTAAACCTGGAAGACCACCCAATATCAAATGTTAATTCTATATGAAAAGGAAAAGCTTTCAAAAACCACAGATCAAAAAGGACCTTGAAGAGGTCTTGAGAGTCAGAATTTCCAGGCTGTGGAGTTGCTGTTCAAAACATACAGAAAGTAGCTGCATGGCTCACTTAGGTTTTTGGGCCATGGCCTCTGCTGTAGTTGGTTCTCCTTGGTTTGCCTCCCAAGAGGAGGCATGTTGACTTACCAGGCTGAGTGCTGGTTTCCACTGCAGGCTCTCTTATCCATACTGCTGGGTGGTACCAGGTTAATCCTACAGTATTTTGTAATTGCTTTGAACTCTCCTTTGTTGTTTACTTTCTACTTGGAGCCACTACAGGGTAAAAAAAAAAAAAAAAGAAAAGAAAGAAAGAAAGAAAAGTCTGAAGGAAACTTAAACTTGAAGAAAATAGAATTTGTTACAAAGTTTTGCAAAGGCTTGCAGCGACCTTCAGCAACTCAATCAGCTCTTAATTTTGGCCCATGTCTGTCTCATTGCTTCCTTTACTAGGAGGAAAAAAGTTCTCAGTTGTGTGTTTTCTTGTTCTGCCTCTGGTCTCATTACAATTCCATCCCCATATAAATACCCTTCTCCTTTTTTATAATCTCAGGTGGTGTCTTTCTCAGGCTAATTAATCAACCTGAATTCTTAAACCCACACTCTCCTCCTCCGTGACTTTGCTCCGTTCTATTTCCTCCTCCCCTGCTACTTTCAGCTTCTGCTCCTGCCTTGGAGTCCCTTCCCAATTGATATGCACACACCTGTGCCCAGGAAGATTTCCCAAACTGTCCTGCTACTTTACTTCCACTTTTCCCTACCAAGAGTCTTGCCCAAATGCCACCCAGCATCCACTTCCAGTTACAGTAATGCTAATAACCAGAAATGTTACTGAACCATGTAACTTTTGCCTGATGCATGGCGAGGAAAAATGTTGAGACACTGAGTTTTGCAGCAACGAGAGAGTATATTCACCAGGCAGCCAAGTGAGGAGATGAAAGAATGAGTTTCAAATCCACCTTTCTGAAAGCAAGGGGCTAAGGGTATTTATGGGATAAAGACTGAAGAAGCAGGGCAGTCTGAGACTTGGGGATCGTGGGGAAATGTGATTGGAAAAAGGTGAGGTAATCATCGTTCTGCCCAGGCTTAACTAGGCTACAAGCCCCTGCAGGTTCTAAAAATGGAGGTGCTTTGCATGATCTGAGGTAGAGTTTTCCATCCTCTGGTGTCTGAAGATCACCAAGTGGACACTCACCCATGCCTATCTGGAAGGTCGGGCGATCCTACCCAGTCTTAACCAGCTCAGCCTGATCTAGCACAGCTGACCCCAAGTTCCTTGGAAAATAACTTGGGCAAATATCTTATTGTTTAGGCTACCTGACGCCTGGAAGACGTGCAAGCCTTTTGTAGATGACCCTGATTAGTGAAGGCATGGGAAATGGATTTGACTAACGATGGTTTCAGTAATAAATAACATCTAAGTGCCTGTACTGTCTTAAGTGATGTATATACATTGCCCCTTAGCCTCACAAAATCCGTAGGAGTTAGCTACTATTACTGCCATTACTGTCTCCATTCTAAAGGTGGGGATGTGAAAGCACAAAGGAGTTCAGGCGCTTGCACAAGACCACACAGCACGCTTGTAACAGAGATGGGACTGAAATCTAAGCAGCCTGCCTGCTCTCGGGGTCCACAGTTCATACCAGTCTTGTACTCTTTTTCTCTCTTGTTCTGCAGTCAGCCCTCCCAGCACTCTGAATCCATATTCAGGAAGTGCACGGACCTCATAAGAGATGAACCTGCTGACATGATCAATTTCTTGTTCTCATCAACCTTTCTTCAGTATCTGATATGGTTGATCTTCTGTTTCCATCTTTTTGACCCTCTCCTCTCATGTGGCTCACACAGCACCACAATATTATAGTTCTTATCCATTCTCGCTGACCTTTCTCTGTCCTCTTTACTAGCTCCATTTTCTGCTCTTAATAAATATGAGCGTGCCAAGTTTTAGTCATTGAAACTGTGCCACTCTCCATATAAATTCTCTCACCTCAGGCCTTCAATTGTGTCATCTTCCAATGAATCTTAGTTGTATAGCTCCAGCCCCATCCTCCCTCCTGGCACCAGGCTTGGATTTCCAACTGTGGGGTGGACTTCACCTCTAGACTACATCACCTTCACTTCAACTGCAGAATGCGTTAATGTAAATGAATCTCCAAGTTGCTAGGCAATGCTCATCTCTGCCTTCTATCTCTAGTTTTGTTCAATGGTGCTATTACTCATCCAGTCACCCAGGCTTAAAATATGGATGTCATCTCTGAAGACTACCTGATCATCACCACTTAGCATTATCTACTCAAAATTAAGTTTTTCCGTTCTTACTTTCATGATGCTCACAACTTTCTCCCCTATCCCATTCTCTTTCCAATGCCAGCACCCTAGACCGTGTTAGCTAATGCTTGACCTACAGTTTAAGCCAGTCTCTTACCTTCCTGCCTCCTTTGCTGACCCCAATCTATATGGCTGGCTGCCAAAACATCATCAATCTAAAACACTACTTCCATCACGTTATTACCCTACACATAAATCTAAAGAGGCTTCCTATGAGCAAAACCCAAACTAATTAGCCTCGCATTTAATGCCCTTGCTAATCTGACCACAACTTGTCTCTCTGGCTCTCTGTCCTCTCCTCCAAGTGGGCTCTGCTATATCCAAACATCTTCAGCTCACTCTTGCGTCCACACCATCCTCTCGCTTCCTGGGACAATGCCCTTGCTCTTTCCCACAGACTACTTACCTTTCAGGATCCAGCTGTAGTTCCCGTTTCTTCAATCAGTATGTTATAACCACATTCCCCTAGACATGATCTCCTTCCTCTGAATTCTACAGTCATGATCATCCAAGCTATCAATTTAGCACTACGCATTTCCTGCCTATATGTTCATGTGATATGTATTTCCTCCCCAACTACTTTTTTTTAAAACATATTGTGCAGTTGTTAGAGTCTGGGTACTATATTAGGTGTTGTAAAGACACCATATTTTAATAATAATATTGAGAAGTAGGTATTTTAACTGTAATTTACAGATGAGGCAACTGAATCTCTGAGAAGTACTTTACTAAGGAAGCTGCTAACATGAATCTAAGCAGGGATTTTAACCAGGGAATGTGACTCCGGGGCCAGTTCTCTTTCTTTTGTAAGAAGAGATCTACTATTATAGCAAATTACATAAACAGCTTTCCTAATACTGAAAATTCTTACATTACTGGAAAAATCTTACTTGGCTAATACGTAATTTTCTTTTAATGTGGTACTTAGGTCTGCTAACATTTTATTTAGAAGCATTTTGCACTGATAGTTATAAGAGAGACTGGCCTATAAAAATTTTCTTTTTGGAAATTTTTGTTGAATGTTGGTATTAATTCTTACTTCATAAAAGAAAACATTGAAGGTTTTCTTCTTTTCCTGTACTATAGAATTATTTGTTCTTTCAAGATTTTATAAGAAATCCACCACAAAAACCATTTGATCTTTGTGTCTTTTTGGAAGTGAGGTAAGGATAGCTCTTTGAAAACGTCCTCTATTTCTTTTACTTAATTGATATATTTATATATTTTACCCGCACTTGAATCTGTTTTGATATAAAAAATTATATTTACTTAGAAAATTATTTATTTTATCTGGATTTTTAAATTTCGTTGACTGAAATTAAGTAGAATTACATTTTATGATTCCTTTAATTATTTCTGTAAATATAATTCCCTCCCCCTTATTCTTTCTTACCTTGTGCATTTGTGCTTCCTATTTGATAACATCTGTCATGGGCTCATCTATTTTATATTTTCCAAAACTGGATTTTGTATTTACTTATTAGTTCTATTGTTTGCCTGCTTTTTAATTTACCATTTTCTGCATTTATCTGTTGTTTTGTTCTGCTCTCCTTTGATTTGTTTGTTTTGTTGCTCCTTTTCTAAATTCTTCGATACTCAGTGGATTTGTTATCATTCTGTTATTACTAGCTATTGAAGACTTTGCATTTGCTTTTGAGTGCTGCTCTACCAATCACACAGATTCTGACATACGGTATTTTAATTATATTTTTCTCAGATATTCTTAAATTTTCTCTGGAGTTTCTCTTTTCCCAATATTTGGTTAAGAGAGAGTTTTTGAATTTCCACCTTGTCTTTTGGTTTTGTTATTATCTCCAAGTTTTAACACATTATGGTCAGTGATTATACTATTTATAAAAACTTTGGAGCACAAAGAGGATTTTCTGGGACCATTCTATAGATTCTTGAAATGTAGAAATGTTCTGTTTCCTGAATACAGCATTCGATATCCATTTTTATTGTTTTATCCATCCACTTGCTCAGTCATTGCCCGAGAGAAAGAAAGTCTTCTCTTATTAATGTAGTTCTGCCTTGGACTCCTTTAATTCCTGAGGTTTTTGATTTATGAATATTGCTGCCAAGTTACTTGCTTAATAGATGTTCATACTTATTACAGTCTTATTATGCACCTTTAATATTATAAATACCTGTCTGGCTTGTGTCCTGTTTATTGCTTTTGGTCCTGAATGATACCTTTTCTGATACTGAGATTGTGACTCCTGCTTTCTTTTTGTTTGCTCTCCTCTGGTGTCCTAAACTCTTCTTTCATTTTCAATCTGTCTAAATCACTTTTTTTTTAATCTTAAATCTTCAGCATAGAGCTTGGTTTAGCAATTCCAATTCAAATGATCCGTCCAATAAAAAATCAGAGGTATTTACAAAGATTCATGTGCAAGAGTAATCATTAAAGGAGGAAGTTGATTAAATAAATTATTATATATTCAAAATATGTAATAAGATACAAATGTTAAAATCAGATTGAATAAAAAATGACTTAAAATACTTAAAACATAAATATATTTTACATGCTTTATTAAATATTTTCTGATAATGGCAGTTTTCAAACAGATTGTGTAGTTTGACCCCAACATAAATATCCATTCCTATATCTTTAATCATACCATATGTCTATATAATATAGCTATATAAAGACTGGGCAATGTATATAACATCTTAACAGTTGTTAGCTAAGTAGCAGTATTGCAGATGGTTTTATTTTTCTTTTTTGTGCTTTTCTATGTTTTCTGAAGTTTTAATGTTTACATTTTTTATAATCTCTATGTGATTTTTTTTTTCTAAAAATGATGTAAGACGAAAAAGCTCATTGTCTAATAATTTGACACTAAAATCCTGGCTTCAGTTAATGACTGATGTCCTTAGTACCTGCCTTACTCTCCCAGCATTCTGAGCAGAGCTCTGGAAAGTAACACATTTTCCTTGAGCAGAGTGGCTAAGGCTTCGGCACCTGAAGGGAACCTGATCACTGCCCTGCCTCCCTCGGAGGTTCCGTCTGACTGCCGGGACCAGGCTGGGGTGGCTTACTCCTCTCCGGGGGCCCCTGGTGGCCTTCAGGCCCAGTGTGTGTGACTGTAGCTCACCGACAGGCTTCTGCAGCTGCCCATTCCTGAGAATTCCTCACAGAACCGCTCCCAGAGGAACAGGATGTTCTTTTTCTCCCATTTTCCCCCCTCCCTAGCCTTTTTTACCTAAGAGACAGGAACATTCCTTTGACTAAAAACCTGTCAATTTTGCTTTTCAACTCCTTCAGTGGGTAATTTAACTGTCTCATTAGTGTTTTTAACGTGTGGATTTTACTAGGATCCCTTTGTGTTTTT
Organism: Vicugna pacos; assembly: GCF_048564905.1. Lineage (NCBI taxonomy): Eukaryota > Metazoa > Chordata > Mammalia > Artiodactyla > Camelidae > Vicugna > Vicugna pacos. The sequence goes on along the minus strand of NC_132991.1, from coordinate 41,578,685 downwards.
GTTGTCCTTTTACCAGTTGATGTGGAGACACAAGCTGTCATTATAAAGCCTCTTAACAAATTAAAACCATTTCTCTGCAACAATCCCCAGGATTTACATTTTACATCTCAGGGAGGACTTCTCTCTGGTGAACTCTTCATCTGTCAGCTTCCGAGGCTGAAACAAAATTTCTTAGAGCTTTGGTTCTGTCTCCAGTTTGGGGAGGGGAGTCAAGAAACCACTTGCGGTGTGTGGTTTTGGGTTTGATTTTTGCTTCTGTTTTGTTTTTGTTTTTGCTTTTAAAGATGTGGCTATTTCCACAAAGGTTTGGGCAGTTACAGAGCCACTGAAGGAGAAGAACTATCTGAAAATAAGACTAGACAAAACAGAATGCAATCTCTCAAACCCTTAATTTCAACTTCTCGCAGTATAATTTGGGGCTGAGGTGATATTCAGAGTAAAAACCTGTAATTTTGTTGTAAGTGCATTATACTCTTTCCTCTTGTTAAATGTCTACATCCAATTCCCCAGTGAGTTCATAAACCAAGTAGTGTATTGATTAGCTTTTTATATCAAATTAATTGCTAGACTGAGATAAAACTGACCTAGCTGATACAACCAAATACTTCCTTCTTTTTGTCTCATAACCAGGGTCAATCCTAGGAAAAAAACGTCAAGGAACAGAGTGTTACTATCTGTCTTCCTCTTTTAATATTTGTTGGGGGTCCCCCACAATAACCCCCAAGTATCTATGCTACCATGGAGGACCCCCTAATGCAAACGCTACCCACAGTTTGCATTTGCCTGGCAGATACATTTTGTGAGGCTTGTACACAGTTAACAATTGGTAAATGTCACATCAAAATTCAAGTTTCAGAATCTCTTAGAAAACTAAAAAATCTGATCTACATAACTTAGACTTTTTGCAGAATAGCAGCTCACCTTTTCTTTTTGATTTTTATTTATTTTTGATAAATAAAACTATATAAAGTATACAATGTGATGCTTTGATTGATGCATACATTGTAAAATCATTACCACAATGAAACTAATGTATCCATCATCTCCCATAGTGACCTTTTTTGTGTGGGTATGGTGAGAACACTTGAGATCTACTCTCTTAGCAAATTTCAAGTATACGATACATTACCATTATTAACTCTAGTCACCATGCTGTACATTCGGTCTCCAGAACTCATTCATTTCATAACAGAAAACTTATGATCAATATCACTCCTTTTTCCATTCTACTCTCCATTACTATGGGTTTAAAAAATCCATATATAAATTATATCATGCAATATTTGTCTCTTGTGTCTGGCTTATTTCACTTAGAACTTGTCCTCCAGGCTCATCCACGTTGTTGCAAATGGCAGAATTTCCTTCTTTTTTTAAGGCTGATTAATATTATATTGTGTATTTTAAAAAATCTATTCATCTGTTGAGGGACTCTTTGTTCCCGTATCTTGGTTACTGAGAATAATGCTGCAATGTACATGGGTGTGTAGCTATCTTTTCAAGATAGGAATTTCATTTCCTTGAGATATATGCCCAGAAGTGGGACTGCTGGATTATATGGTAGTTCAGTGTTTATTTTTTTTTAAGAACCTCAATAATATTTTCCATAATGGCTGTACCAATTTACATCCCCACCAACAGTGCACAAAGTTGCCTCTTTCTCCACATCCTCACCAACACTTGTTATCTTTTGACTTTTTAACAGTAGCCATCCTAACAGATGTGAGGTGATACCTCAATGTGGTTTTGATTTGCATTTCCCTGATGATTAGTGATGTTGAGCAACTTTTTATAAAAGTCGTTTTTCCCATTCCATAGGTTTCCTTTTCATTCTGTTGATTGTTTCCTTTGCTATGTAGAAACTTGTAGTTAGATGTAGTCCCACTTATTTATTTTTGCTTTTGTTGCCTATGTTTTTGATGTCAATTCAAAAAAAAAAAATCATTGCCAAGACCAATGTCAAGGATATTTTCCCCTATGTTCTCCTCTAGGAGTTTTATTGTTTTGGTTGTTACGTTTAAGTATTTAATCTATTTCGAGCTTATTTTTATTTATTTTGGTATAAGGGTCCAATTTCATTTTTTTCATGTGGCTGCCCCAATTTTCCAAACACCATTTGTTGAAAACACTGTATTTTCCCCATTGTATATTCTTGGCATCTTTGTTGAAAAGTAGTTGATAATAAATGTTTGGATTTACTTCTAGGCTCTCTATTCTGTTTCATTGATCTATGTGTCTGTTTTTATGCCAGTACTATACTGTTTTGATTAATACAGCTTGGTGATACAGGTTGAAATCAGTAAGTGTAATGCCTCCAGCTTTGTTCTTCTTTCTCACAATTGCTTTAGCTTTTCGGGGTCTTTTGTGGTTCCACACAAATTTTAAATTGTCTGTTCTGTTCCTGTAAAAATTACCATTGGAATTTTGATAGGGATTGCACTGAATATATAGATCACTTTGGGTAGAACTAACAATATTGTTTCTTCCAATTCATGAACACAGGCTATCTGTTCATTTATTTGTGTCTTCTTTGATTTCATCATCAATGTTTTATAGTTTTCAATGTTCAGATCTTTCACCACCTTAATTAAATTTAGTCCTAAGTATTTTATTCTTTTTATGCTATTTTAAATGGGACTGTTTTCTTAATGTATTTTTGGATAGTTCATTGTTAGTGTATAGAAATGAAACAAAAATTTGTATGTTGATTTTTTTATCCTTCAATTTTACTGAATTTATCAGTTTTATGTAATTTTTTTTTTTTTTGCTGGAGTCTTTATTCTATATATAAGATCATATTATCTGCAAAAAGAGACAATTTTACTTCTTCCTTTCTGTTTGGGATTCCTTTTCTTTCTTTTTCTTGCCTAATTGCTCTGGCTAGAACTTCCAGTACTATGTTGAATATGAGTGATGAGGGTGGGTACCCTTGTCTTCTTCCTGATCCTAGAGGGAAAGCTTTTAGCATTTCACCACTGAGTATGAGTTTAGTTCTTGGCTTGTCACATATGGCCTTTATTTATGCCAAGACATTCCTTGACACCCACTGTTTGAGAGTTTTTATCATGAAAGGATGTTGTATTTTGTCAAATGGTTTTTCTGCATCTATTGAGATGATCATATAATTTTTATCTTTTTATTCTATTAATGTGATACATAATATTTAACTGATTTGTGTATGTTGAACCATCCTTGCATCTCAGGGATAAATCTCTCTTGATCATGCTATATAATCCTTTTAATGTGGTATTAAATTTGGTTTGCTAGTACTTTGGTGAGGATTTTTGCATCTATGTTCATCAGAGGTATTGACTTGTAATTTTTTTTTTTTTTGCTTGTAGTGACCTCGTCTGGCTTTGGTATCAGGGTTGTACAGGATATGTAAAATGAGTTCGAAAGTATTCCCTCTTCTTCAATGTTTTGGGAAGAGTTTGAGAAGGACTGATATTAATTCTTCTTTAAATTTTTGGTAGAATTCATCTATGAAGCTACCTGGTCCTGGACTTTTCTTTGTTGGGAGGTTTTTTTGTTTGTTTTGTTTTGTTTACTCCTGATTTAATCTCTTTACTTGGTTTTGGTTACTGTTCAAACTTTGTATTTCTTCATGATTCAGTCCTGGTACATTGTATGTTTCTAGGAATCCATTTCTTCTAGGTTATCTGATATGTTGGCATGTCATTATTCATATATGTTTTATGATCCTTAACATTTTTGTGGTATCAGTTATGTCTCCTGTTTCAATTCTGATTTTATTTATTTGAGTCTTTCTCTTTATTTCCTAGTTAGTCTAGCCAAAGTTTTGTCAATTTTATCTCTTCATAAAACCAACTCTTCATTTCATTGATTTTTTCTATTGTCTTTCCATTCTCTATTTCATTTATTTCTGCTCTGATCTTTGATATTTCTTTCCTTCTGCTAACTTTGGGCTGAGACTGCTCTTTTTCTAGTTCCTTAGGTGTAAAGTTAGGTTGCTTATTTGAGCTCACTCTTTTTGTTTTTTTCTCAATGTAAGTAAGCATTTATCACTGTAAACTTTCCTTTTGTTATTGCTTTTGTTGCATCTCATAAGTTATGGTTTGTTGTGCTTCCATTTTTGTTTGTCTCAAGATATTGTTAAATTTCCCTTCTGACATCTTGACTCATTGCTTGTTCAGGAGCATGTTGTTCAATCTCCACATATCTGTAAATTTTCCATGTTTTCTCTTGTTATTGATTTCTAGTTTCATACCACTGGGGTAGGGAAAGATACATCATACAATTTCAATCAGTATTCTTAAATTTGTTGACTTGTTCTGTGGCCTCACATGTTATATAACCTGGAGAAAATTTCATGTGCACTTGAGAAGAATGTGTATTCTGCTGCTGGCCTGCAAGATGTGTGCTGAGAAATCCACTGACAGCCTCACTGGTGGTGGTGACGGGGGTTCTGCTGTATGTAATGAGCTTCTTTTCTCTCTCTGCTTTCAAGATCCTGTCTTTATTTTTGACAGTTCTATTATAATGTGCCTCAGTGAAGTCTTCTTTAGGTTGAACGTGATTAGAGACTTTTGAGCTTTGTATCCCTGGACGTCCATATCATTCCCCACATTAGGGAAGTTTTTAGCCATTATTTCTTTAAATGAACTTTCTAAACTCCCCACCCCACTCTCTACCACCTGGGACTTCGATAACGTGAATATTGTTCCGCTTGACTGTGTCCCATAAATCCTCTGGGCCTCCTTCATTCCTTTGCATTCTTTTTCTTTTCATTTTCTGACTGGATAATCTCAAGTTACCTGTTTTTAAGCTCACTGATCCTTTCTTCTGCTTGACTAAGTCTCCTGTTGAAGCTCTCTATCATATTTTTTAGTTCAGTCATTGTATTCTTTAGCTTCAAAATTTCTGTTTGGTTATTTTTTGGTTTTCTGTCTCCTGGTTGAACTTCTGATTTGTTCTTGTATTGCTTTCCCAATTTTGTTAGATTGTTTATCTGTGTTCTCTTGTAGCTCTCTGAGCTCCTTTAGAACAATTATTTTGATTTCTTTGCTGGGTAATTCCCAGACCTCCATTTTTTGTGGTCAGTTACTGAAAATGTATTGCTTTCCTTTGGTGGTATCATTTCCCCCTGATTCTTCATGATCTCTGTAGCCTTGCATAGGTGTCTGCACATCTGAAGAAGCAGTCATCTCTTCTAGATTTTATGGACTGACTTTGGTAATGAAAGACTTGCCAGAGGGGTGGGGCCATGCTGGAGTGTGCTGTGGTCCTGGGTCTAGTTGTGAAGGGTGCCAAGTATGGGGTGAGTGGTGGCTCTGGGTCCAGGGGGGTGTAGTGTCTTGTTGCTGGGCTCCATGGCATCAATAACTGCTTGATTCTTGTCAGTGAGAGCTGTAGGGTATCCTTCATAGATGCAAGGGCTGCTAGGGTCCTGAGCAACCCCAGGTTCTGTGCTGTGGGGCTGGGGCAGGCAGAGGTAGTGGCTGGAGCTGGGGGTGTGCATACCTTCAACTGCAGCGGCCAGCTGTAGGTGCCTGTGTGGTGACAGGGTTGGCAGTAAGCATATGTATAGTGGCAAGGGTCGTGGCCAACTACAGACTCAACAGGAGCCTGGGCTGTTGGTGTGCACCTGTGGGGCTGCAATGGCTGGCCCAGGTGCATATGTGGCAGTGGGGGCCAGTGACAGGATTTGGGGCCGGTGGCATGCAGGTGGATGGCTTCAGGGGTTAGTTGTGGGCACATGTGTTAGTACAGGTCAGTGACAGGAGTCAGGGCTGGCTCTGAGCACTGGAGCAGGTGTGTGGTCCTGGGCTGGCATTGTGCACACACAGCTGCAGAAGCCGGGGCTAGCTGCGGGTAGGGTGGCTGTGCTATATCCCAGGACTAGGCTCTGGTGGCGGATAGGGAGGAATTTCAGCAGCTGGAGTCCGTGAATGCTAAAACCTGTGGGGCCTTCAGCAGTGGAAGCTGGAGGGGATCTGCATCAGCTGTGCTGGCTGTTGTTTTCCTCAGTGGTAAAAACTGCTGGGATCCTCTGCAGAGCAGTCTCCTGGGGTCCCTGTCAAGATGCCCAGTGATGAAAGCTGTGGGGGTCCACAGCATCCACAAGGGCTGTTGAGATTCTCAGCAGTGAAGGCTGCTGGGGTGCTCTGCAGAGCAGGCACTGGGAACTCTGGTCACTCCCACCAAATGGCTGGTACTGGTATACTGATACCCTCCCCTTCCTCGTTCCTAGCCATCTCTGGACGCCTCAGCTATGCTGGTCTCTGGGTTGGGTCAAACTGATGTGGGTCCTTCATGCAGTGCCCCCAAAGCCTGGGGAACCTGGTCATTCACCCCACTTTTCTTTTCCCAGAGTTCCCTCTTTGTGCTGAGCTGTGTCAGCCTGGGGGATAGAATGACACAGGCAAAATGAAACTCTTCTTCCGGTCCATTTTGTGCAGTTATTCCCAGGTTTTTTGTTCCACTGTGTCATCAGAGCTCTTACGTGAACCTTGAGCTCCCCAGGGCTGTCTCCGTGCATGACAGTGAACTGCTGTTCCTTTTGAGGGACCAAGGTGAGGTCTCCTATTCTGCCATCTTGGTGACGTCACTTGCAGCTCACCCCTCAGGCTGGCCATGTGCTCTTGCTCTCTATTTTGGTACCGTCTCCACCACTCCTTGTTTTATACCTGTCCTCTTTATGTCACCCGTTTATGCAACGTTCATTGTTCCTGGAGGCATGAGTCTCTGTCCCCTTCCCTAAAGCAGAAACTGATTATGCCTTAAGGTTGTGGTTCTTAAACTTCAGCACATATCAAAATCGTCTGGAGTGATGGTTAAAGCATTGATGGCTGGACTCAGCCCTGTTCAGTAGGTCTGAGAATCTGTATTCTAACAAATTTGGAGGTGATGTAGATACTGCTGTTCCGGGGACCATACTATGAGAACCACTGCTCAAGGTATTATTCCTCTGAGGGATATTTAGATTTTCATTCACTCATTCACATATTCAATATTTATTATAAAGTACTTGGTTCTATACTAAAAATTCATTGCTGATCAAATGTATACAATACAGTTCTTAATTGATAATCAGGCAACATTTTTAAACTTTATTTATTTTGTTTGTATTTAATAAGTAAACTTTATTTATTGTATTTGACAGTGCTGTGAAGAGTATTCAAGCATGGCTTCCTTGAAGAATGACATTCAGTTAATCCACGGAGCTAGTCCTAAGTAGGGCTTGGTCCGATTAGGGAGGAGAAGGGAGCTTCTTAGGTCAGAGGAAGAACATACGTGAAGCTAGATAAGCCAGCCTCCAGGATCTAAATGATGAATCTCTGGTGGGGATTTGAGAAGCTGTGGAAGATATTTCAAAAGAGCCAGGTGCCTATACTGATGACTTCGGAGGCTGACTGTTTCTAAAATTGCAGGGAACAGAGCCAGGACAGAAGGAACCATCAGTCCTGGCGACCTGATCCATCAGTCCTAATGATGTGGGCCGCACAGGGGACCAGTGGCAAAAGTTATTTTGAGATTCTTCTGTTCTGGGAGAAATCCCAGTGGCATGTTGGCAATTCATCTCAATTTCTCTCTATTCCAGCATCTGAGCATCGCTAGAAAAAAGAAAGATAACAAATTGCAAGATCAGATCGTTATAATTTCAGGCTCAGCTCACCAGTGCCTCTGCCCGGCTCATCATATAAACCGTTGATGCCATGGTTCCTCCTCACATCTCCAGTCTCATCCCTTTCCTGTCACTGTGGCTAGTGACCTCCACGTAGTATGTAGATTCTCCTTCTGAGCCATCTGAAAGCATTCGCTTTTATTTTTGGAGCTCATAGCTCTTTCTCCTTATTGTCACATGTCTAAATGTGAAAGTCTTTGTCTTTGCGTTCTGTCTTTCCTTTTCTCTTTCTGCCACAATCCATAAACAAGAATACCTCCTACTTAAATCTTTTTTTCCTATATTTCTTTTCAAATTTCTTCATCTAGTTTTTTCTATTTATACATGAAAAACTTATTTGCAAATGAGAATATCAAATTCAGATCTCCAAGTCTTTGTTTTCGCTCTTTGAAGGAACGGAGTGGTTTTGACATTGTCAACCACCACTGGCTCTTTTTAAGCCTGATCTGTTTTCTGCCCCTTCATTATTCCTCATAGATTGTCTTGTGTCTTCGTTTTCTAGTATAACAGTCATATATAATGCTTTTTAAGGTTGCCTTTAGTTCTGAAATATGACTATAAGGAATTCGCTCCTCTTCCATATAAATTTTGATTGAAATCCAGCTTTTAATAAATTAATTTTGGTTATTTTCATAGCATCATTAACAAAAAGAAACACGTCTTTCACTTTACATTTTACAACTTCTCTTCCACCTTGCAAATATATTGTATCAATGCTATTAGCCAAGTACTTTTAATGTGATTTTACTCTGGACTCTTCAAGTGGATACCTAAAAATGCGTTCTTTCCTAAAAGTGTATCTTACACACTGATTTTAAATCTTTAACTTTGGAGGTTACAACTGTTCCCACCCAGGTTTTTCTCAAGACAGTGGAATCCTTATGCCGTCTTTCTCCTATGCGGCAGGAGCCTTCTATAAATTTCTTCTCACGTTTCCTTTGGGAGTATGTGCATTTTACAGATCTGATCTGGTGCCCTTCCCAATTCATATCCACACATTCTCTTTCCAATACGGATCTCATGGATATTCCATTATCTGATTGATAATCCAAAATTTCACCCAGAAACAAGCTCCCCAGGTTCCTCTTTTCCTAATATACATTTAGGGGAGATATAAATCCCAGCCCCTAGACCTCTTGTATCCAGTAAAATTTTCTGGCTCTTTTTTCAAATATGTATTTTGCCATTTTCTTTTCTCAAGGTCTCATAGCGTTGGTAGTTTTGAGCTTTCTTATCCTTTTTGTATGGTTTTTTCCAGTTTAGGTGATTTTGGTTTATTTGGTTAAGATTTCCTTTGATCTTACTCTTTTGACTCCTTGAGGTTCTAATTCTTCACCTAATTAAAGGTGATGTGATATTCTCTTCTCCTGTGTTTGAATTGTACAGTCTGCCTTATTATTTCCATTTTGTTTGATATTTTTATAAATGCTCTTGCCTTTTCTTCCTCCACTAAGGACTCTGAGCGGAGATGCATCATTATCTTCTGATAATGTGTAATGCATTCATATAATTTTAAATTCGATTACTGTTCATCTTTGGGTTGACATGTTCTGATTTGTATTTCTTGAATTATCAAAAATGTGAAAAACATAAAGACCTTTGACTTTTGCCTACATAGGTTAAGGAATTTAGCAAATTTTTGTCTCCTCATCTTTCTTAAAATACATTCCAATATTTGTTATAGTATCTGAACTCTCATTCAGATTATTTGCAAATCATTATTATTTTAGTCTTGCAGATCTTAATTTCTATTTTCAAAATATATATGTAGTTTAGTCATATTATAACAATTATTTTACTCAATCATTTGTTTAAACAGTTTCACTGCTAACCATCAAGACTTTTCCAGTCCTGAGTTAACTGTTTTTATACATCTTTAGATCAACTAGAACATCTGTTTAACTTTATTAGAGAAGCTCAGTCAAAATGCCTGGGAAACGTTCACTGCTGACTTGTAAGAAAGACAACTTGGATGTGAATAGTTTTGGGGGGATACAAATTTTTCCCCTGAAATCTCTCCTAAGTGGAAGGAGCACAGATGTTCATCAACATGGGGTTAAATATATAGAGGTCCATCAATACAACATCTTATGATGCTAGTTTTTAGAAAAGAAACAAACAAAAAGCTCTCCATACATAACATGGAAAGATCTCCAGGTTATAACACTGGTGAAATGAAAACATCATGGCACACTGCACACCCATGTTCAGAGGAGCACTATTCACAATAGCTAAGAGGTGGAAGTAACCCAAACATCCATCCATAGTTGAACAGATAAACGAATGTGGTACATACATACAGAATATTATTCAGCCTCAAAAGGAAGGCAATTCTGACACATGCTGCAACATGGATGAGTCTTACTGACATTATGCTAAAGGAAATAAGCTAGTCACAAAAGACACTGGGATTCTACTCACACAAGTTATCTAGAGTAGTCAAATTCACAGAAACAGGAAGTAGAATGGTATTTGCCTGGGGCTTGGGGAGGGAAGTTGTTTAATGAGTATACAGTTCAGTTTTGCAAGATGAAAAAATTCTCGAGGTTGGTTGCACAATTAAGTAGTTTGCATAAGTAACACTACTGAACTGTATACTTAGAATGGTTTAGATGGTAAATGTCATGTCATGTATTTTTTACCACAATATAAAGATCAGGGTACAGAGTATGAAAACTTCAAGGTAAAAAAAAGGGTTCAAAATATAGATATATCTGTAACTGAATATGCACAAACAGTAAAATTCACACAGGAATGTATCAATAGTAGTTCAAAGTTATAAGTAGGTAGACGTTTGGAACACATAGATGTGCAAATGAGCATTGGGAGGGAGTTTTTTTTAACTGAACATTTGTTTTTATATTGTTTTTTAACCATGAGAATATATTACTAATTCATTAAAAAATAAAATGAACAAATCCAAACAGTGAGTAGGCAGTGCTGGTGTTTATGTTACCCAAATCAATCTCCCACTTGTCAGTAAGAGACACTATCTGTCTGATAGGAGGTAATGCTTCTTGAAGCTTCCAATCTCAGGGCCCCCAGATTTTTTTTTTTAACTGATAAAACCCGTTTACTGACTGTGGTAGGCAGAATAATGACCCCCTCGTCCTGCAGAGGTCTCCTCATCCTACTATCTGGAACCTGTGACTATGTGACTTTCCATGGCAAGGGGGAATTAAAGTTGTAGATGAAATTAAGGTATGAATCAGCTGACTTTAAGAGCAGGAGGTTATTCTGGATTATCCAGTGGGCTTAATAGCATCATAAGGGCTCTTAAAAGGGGAAGAGAGGCAGGAGAGGAAGTCAGAGAGATGTGATGTGAGACTCTACCTGCAGTTGATGGCTTTGAGGATGGCGGAAGAGGCCATAATCCAAGGCATGTGGGCAGCCTCTAGAAGCTGGAAAAGGCGAGGAAATGGATTCTTCTCCAGAGTTTCCAGAAGGAACACAGACCTGCCAACACTCTGATCTTAGCCCAACAAGACCTGGGTAGGACTTCCGACCTACAGGAGTGTAAGATAATAAATTCGTATTGTTTTAAGCTGCTAAGTCTATGATCATTTGTTATGGCGACTGTGGAGTGGGCTGAGGAGACGACTGGGGTCAAAATAATCCAACTGTAACTAGCTGCTCTAAAAACCTAACTGTTTATTCATCTTCTGAATTAAATTTGGATAAAGATGAATAAGGAAAAAAGAAACCAGGGATATTGGTACATTGTCATCCACTCTTTAATATAAGAAAGAAGACTGAAATCAGAGTGATATTCTTCCTTTGAAACTAAGATATTTTTCTTTTCCTAATTGTGTATTATTCCCTCTCCCTTCATCCTTGAAATTAAAAAAAAAAAACAACCTATCATTAACCAATCAGTAAATAGAGAATACAAAGGAACAAGAATCACTCTTGAAATTAAACACACATCAGGACATGTCTAGGTGGATTTTTTTTTTTTTAACAAATTGAGCTAGTTTGGAGTTCTTCCTTGGTGTCAGGGCCAACATTTTAATCCTGAAAACCTATCAGGTAGGAGTGATTAGTGTCCCAATTTGATTGATGATAAACCCAAAGCTTAAAGCAGTTGAGTATTTTTCCCGAGCTAATCAGTTTTGAATCCATGTCTGCTGACTCAAGGGCCCACGTTCTTAGCCACCGAGGTTCCCTGCTCTCATGTTCTGCCCCCTTTCCTCCTGGCTAGTCTTCAGAAGTGTTGTCCTTCAGATCTTGCCTTCTGGCTTCTCCCTACGAAGTATTTCTCATCCATAAACTTCATCATGTAATCTCTTCCCTTCACATTCTGTCTTTCAAGTCACTGGTCCCTATTTTCCTAACCTCCCCTCTGCTCTCAACAGCTTTCAACATAGATTTTAATATACTGTTGCACTTTTAGCGTACTTGTGTGAGCACGTGTGTTTGGCTTTTTTTTCAAGGCTGATCACTGAAAATAATTCTATATTTGCATATATTTTCTCTTTCATCTGTTGAGTCATAGAGACACATAGGAAAACACAAAGTAAAAACACAAAGTAAATGCTTTCTAATTTTTCGTCTGGTTTTTCATGAAAGATCCTCTCCTCAGATCCATGGCACCTTGTCACTGCTCTTGAGTTCTGCATTCCACAGAAGAGAAGATAGCTCTACCCGTACAAAGCACTAGGAATTAACAGTTCCCTCACCTTTCCCGTAGAGACTGGTGGCATCTCCCGGGTGGATCTTGACTTGGAGGCACTATCCAGGGCTGATTCTGACCAACATGGCCCACACGAAGGAAGGACTGATTACTACTCCTCGCTCTTCTAATTCTGTGGAAAGCCATTTGTCTTTTCGTACTAGAAGTTATTGGAAAAGTTTCCCTGGAATTTTCTTGAAATTTTAAGCAGAAGCATGAAAAATACAATCTGCAGAGTGCATTACTCCCTGAAGCTTCCTGTTTATATCCCTTCTTGAAGCCTACTTCACATGCTACAGTGTCACGGGCCACCTGTCCCCTTTACCACTGCCTCACTGCAGAAAAGGGCATCTTTAAGAAAGTGGGGAAAAGAGGCAGTGATGACATTCCTACAAACGGATGCACACACGTGTGCGCGCTTTACCCTTTGTCTCGGGATGTACATCTTTGAGGTACGGATCCAGGCAGGACAAAGGGCGTGGGTGGGAGCCTCTCTTTCACTGTCCTCCCGCCCCTCCTCTCTGCTGACGGACCTGCTGTTCTGCCTCATAAGGTGCAGTATTCTCTGGTGACTGTTACTTTTACCACCTGACCTCAGCTGGGCTTTGTCTAGTAGAAATGCCTTTCAGAGTAAAACTGTTGATATTTCTGCTTTGGGTGCTATGGCAACTTTGTAACTCACTGTAACCTTTCATTGCTATTATAATGGGGGAGATGAGAAGAGTGGATTGGTACGACTCCCATAAACCAGAAGTCAGCTCCGTGAAGACACCTTTGCTAGTAAGTGCTTCCTGTTTTTGTCCTCAGTGGGAGCCGTCATCTCCACGTACCATTTTTCCATCCCTAGCTACTTGTTCTATTTTCTTGACTTCTTTTCCATTTCATTCTGAAGCCCACCTAGGCTATGTCCTCAGACAGCACCAAAGACTTTCTGTGTTCATGTGGCAACTCTGTTCTGTTATCTATTGCTTGTCACCTTTAATTGCCAGCCTTTGAAACTGGTGCTGGCTGCCTGTCTCCCATTCAGAACCCTGAGCACCTTGCGTATATGTAGCCTCCTTTCATCCTAAAGGCTGCACACGAGGTTTTTTTCCAGGAGGCCCTGCTGTGCCCTTTTCTTCATCCTAACATGCTTTTCCTGACTGTAGGTTATACTCAGATGATTTATTGAGCCTCGTCTGTAACATGTCTTTGATTCCTGTATATTCACCAAGAACCCTGTCTGTCCCTAAATGAAAAGCACTTGGCAGGCATTTAACCTTATCTTCCTCTGCCACAGTTCTATTACATGCCTGTGTCAATGAAACCAACTCCCAAATGGTCTGCTACTTTTACTGAAGCCATCTATACATCACAATCTGTTAGGAAGTCATAGAATCTGTGATTAAAAGGGGCTTTAAAATTAATTTAGTTATACATAATGACAAGAGGATAACATCATATACAATTGAACAGTCATGACGTGAAATTATATATACAATATGGCCGGGTGTGTGTGAGACTGTGTGGTGAGTGTTTGTCCTAGAAAAGGTAGACATCACAGTGTTGACAGGCTTGTCTCTGGGAGGTAGGATGACTGTTGCTTTTAATCTTCTTTCTTACATTCATCTACATTTTCTTTAATAAGCAATGCCATACTACAGGAAACACTGGAGAAACAAAAATTTCAAGGGGAAAATTTTTCATCCTAGAATTCTATACCAATGCAATTAATTACCTATAGCAGGCTAGAAGGCAGACATGTTAGATAGGAAAGTACAAAAAAATTTATCTTCAATTCATCCTTTTAGGAAGCTTGGTGGAAAGGATTTCTTACAAAACAAGGGAATAAGCTAATGTAGCAGAAGACACAGGATGCTGGAAACAAAAAATTCAAACCAAAAAATCTAAAGGAATTCCCAGAAAAAGCAGACATGCAAACAGTCATAGAAAGAAATCACCTTAGAAAGGAAGCTGAAAGGGGAGCTTGTTTTTGTTTTTGTTTACTTTGGGAGAAATAATTAAGAAGAAATTAGCTCTGATATGTCCCTAGATGTCATTTTCAATGGATAGTGTTATTCACACATTCATTCACACAGAACTTATGTATTAAGCACTTATTATGTGTCATTGTTATGCTACGTGCTGCTCAGAAGAGTGAACCAAAAAATCATCTGTTTTTATGTAGCATAAGAAGCTAATGGCAAGAGGTAGAGGGATAAATTAGGAGTTAGGAATTTGCAGATACTAACCACTATATACAGAATAGATAAACAACAAGGTCCTACTGTATAGCACAGGGAACTGTATTCAATACCTTGTAATAGCCTGTAATGAAAAAGAATATGAAAAGGAATATATCTCTATAGATGTGTAACTGAGTCATTATGCTGTACTTCAGAAATTAACACAAAATTGTGAACCAACTACATGTCAATTAAAAAAAGAAAACTTATGCCCACACAAAAACCTGTACACAGATGCTTATAGCATCTTTATTCATAATCCAAAACTTGGAAGCAACCAAGATGTCCTTCAGTAGGTGAATGGATAGATAAACTGTGGTACATTCAGACAAAGAAATATTATTCAGCACTAAATACAAATGAGCTATCAATCCATGAAAAGGCATGGAGGAACCTTGAACGCTTATTACTAAGTGAAAGAAACCAATCTAAAAAGGCTACATATTATATGACTCCAACTATAAGACATTTCGGAAAAGGCAGAACTACAGAGACATTAGAAAGATTAATGGTTGCCAGGGGTTGGAGGAAGAGAGGGATGAACAGGCAAAGCACAGAGGAATTTTAGTGCAGTGAAACCACTCTGAATGGTATTATGATGGATACATGTCATACCTTTGTCCCAATCCAATGAATGTGTGTATAAACACCAAGAGTGAACCCTAAGGTAAACCATGGACTTTGGGGGATAATGATGTGTCAGTTGATAATGATATGTTCATTGATTGTAGCAAACGTACCACTCTGGTGCAACTAGTTGCTAGTGGCGGACGAGCAGGGGGTATATGGGAATTCTCTATACCTTCTGCTCAATTTTGCTGTTACCCTAAAACTGTTTAAAAAACTAGTCTATTAAAAATGCTAAAAAAAGAAGATAATGGCTATTACCTTCTTTAATTTTCCCCACAGCCCTATTTTGTAAATGAAGTCTTTTCCCCATGTAATAAATAAGGATGTCAAGTTCAGAGGGTTTGCATAACCCACTCAGGGTTGCCAATTAACAAGTGCCAGGACTGGGATTCAAACGCGGACCTAACGCTTGTATCGTCTTGGCTGTGTTCAAAGCTTTTTTCTTCAGGGGAAAAAAAGGGTCTTTGCCAAGAAATCTGCTTTCTTAGAATTGTATACTTAGCAAAAAATGGTAAGGAATATAATTTTGAAAACTCTCGGGGCTGGCCATTTTGCGGATGATGCGTCTGGATAAATCTGTACCTGATCGTCTGTGACAACACGCTCCTGTACAGATGGACGCCCAGCAGACGATGCTGCAGCCCGCCGCCTGAGTTACTGCTGCACTTCCCAAAATGTCTGCTCAGCATAACTGCAAATTGAAAATAAACTTGTAAACCATTGTCAGTGATGTAGCCCAAAGACTTTATGTGCTGAAGTGTCTTTAAAGTTGTTTTTCATTACAGTCTGCCCTTTTTCAATGGGCAGAATTCATTTTCTCCTCTTTAAGTGTGCTCAGCGAGGGGAAAACGGATCTTGAAAGGAAGATGAAGGTCTGATTTCCTGGTGCTCTGTGCGAAATGCATCCCATTTTTCAAAGCTGGGATTATTCTCTTCCTGCCTCTTCTCGCCCCATGTGACCCCACAAAACCCCTTCTCCAATAGTCTATCACTCTCAGGCAAGCTGCTCCAACGGACTTAAATTGCAGCCAGCCCAGAGATATTCACTGGGTGTGTACAGGTGTCCAGCTTCTCTGATGTTAGGTTTGATATAAGTCCTTATACCAACGTCAGGGCTGGTTAGCACAGTGCTTTCAGGGTTCAACTCTGCAAACCACAACTGCCTGGCTTCTAATCCCAGCTTCATCTCCACTGAGCTCCATGACCTTGGACAAGCTACATAGTCTCCCTGTGCCTTAACTTTCTGTAACATAGGAGTAACAACAGCTCCTTCACTGTAGGATTCTAATGGGAACTAAGGGAGGAAACAGATGTAAAGCACCATGGGCAAAACATGTGGGTGATTTGGGGTTTTACCAACTTTCTTTTCACCTGTCTTCTTGTCTTCAAAATAATTTGCCGCAGTATTTCAAACAAACGAATCTCCATGTAATCGACCCTGGATTCGATAAGCAATCAGATTTCAGTCCCAATCTCTTCTCCCTAATCAGACACCGTGTCCCCTTAGGAAATGCAGTCAGCTCTGATGCCTCATTATCTGTAGGTTCCCTGTCTCTCCTGACACAAAAACCTTAGACTCCAGACACTTGCCTCCTGCCAAAGAGTGAGCACTCTTCTCTTTCTACAGCTGCCCTTCCCCAGGCACCTCCCGATACCTGCTAACTTGGAAATCTGTGTCGAGGATTCTGGCAAGAATTTAATTGGTAACTTTCTCAAAGTTTTGTATTATTAAGAGGTTTGTAAAGGCAAAACCAGATTTCAAAAAGGAAAACACCTCCCTTCAAACCCAGAAAATGCAGCTGGCGCTCTGTATTAGCTGTCTGGGCTATTGTAACTCCAGCCTTGAACACAGAAAACAATTCACCGCACTTACCAAACCTCTTCCTCGAGCACACTGAGGGCAAGCCCGAGTCCCCTGCGGTTTGCTAACCAGGAATTAGGAGACAAGCCTGTCTAGCTGCTATAAACCTTCAAAGAAAACCAACCAACAAACCTGTGGAGGAAACGAAAGCCTACCTTTTCCATAAAGATGGGGGTTCCCACAGGATCTATCCTAGGTCCGTCTCTGTCTTCCTCCATTTCTCTTTCCTCTCCTCCTCTCTCCTTACTTTACACACGACCATGGCTTAACAACCATCTCTAAACTGGTAGACATCCGGGGCAAGGGTGGTCCCCACCCTCTCCTCCCTCTCCAAGGCGGGGGAATGCTCATCAGACGCCCGGCTCCCTTTCAAGAGTAGGCAGAATCCCTGCGTACTGAAGACCACTTCACGCGGTGCCTCTTTCATTGGTTTCTTCCTTTCTCCTGACTTGACTCAGACAGACCGATTCTGCACCACTCACCGGAGGCGGCTCAGCGCCCCAGCTCTGTGTCCCCGCTTCGTGCAGCTGGCCGGTCGGCTGCGCCGGGGAGACCTGGCCGCCCCCTGCTGGCGCGGCTGACCTTCCCCGGACTTCCTTCCCGCTCTCCCCCGTGACTGGGGCGCAGGCCCACTTGGCCTGCGGCAGAGATTCCGCCCGCACTCCCTTCCCCTCAGCTTCCCTCTCCCTCTCCGGTTCTCGGTTCTCGTTCTGCCGCGTGGCAGCTGAGCTCCGCGGGCTGCTGTGGTCGGGGCCTGGCCGGGTTAAGCAACAGGACTTGGGACTGAGTGTCTCTCTCTTTTTTTTTTAATGTATTTTTTACTACTTTCTCTTTCTCTCTCCCTCTGGATCTGATGGATGTTTTCTAGTTGTATCTGGCATGAAGCAAGTTAAAAATTACTAGCTTTGAAAAATACAGTTCTGGCACACCTGTTGTATTTACGTCCTAGCACCCAAACTCACTCTTCTCCTGGAAACGGTTATCCTGTTTATCTGGGGGGAGCTACCCTCTTTCTCATCCTTAAGACACGTTGTTTTTGTGGAGCTCCGTCCCACAAAGCGTAAAACTCAGACCTGCGCATCAGAGCATGGTGCCATCCTGGCCACAGTGCTCGTTTCAGGGGGCAAAAACCAATGAGACTTTTTCTGGGACTGTTAGGAAAATGCTCTTTTCCACTGGACCTGAGATGGGAAGATGGGATGTTGGAACTTCTGGCGACCATCTTCAATCACAAGGGGACAGCCTGCCTGGGGATGGAGTCAGTACACGGGGGTATGTAAAGGTATGGATGGAAAGACACCAGGAGACTGAGGTACAGGACAAAGCATCCTTGTAGTCAGCCCCACCCTTGAACTTCACATTTACAACCCAATAAATTCGTTCTTCTTAAGCCAGTTTGGATGAGGTTATCTGTCACTTAAAATGGGAAGATGCCAACTAAAGAAGGGGGGTTCAATTCCAGGCTCTCCCGTTCACCACAGTTTTCTTCATTCAGATTTGGGGCTCATGCCCCCTTAATCACAAACGGTGCTGTGCTTCTTCAGCTGTGATCCCTTGTGCTTTGATCTTCCCCAGGATACTGTCAATGGGGCAGGGTTTGGGTGTTCCTGGGTTTCCCAGTGACAGTATCGTATGGACACAACCAAAATTTCATCCCAATTTGATAATTCTTAGATTCATATTTTCAGACCAAAGTTTTAGTTCTTACATCAAGATCTATGATCCATTTTGAGTTAATTTTTGTGTGTGGTATGAGGTATCAGGGAGGTAAATCATTTTCACTGCATAAGAATATCCTACAGTTGCAGCTCATTTGTTTAAAAGATGTTTCCTTCCCTGTTGAATTGTCTTGGCACATTTGTTCATCAACGGACCAAAAACGCAAGGATTTATTTCTGAACCCTCAATTTCATTCCATTGATCTGTGTTTCTATCCTTTCACAAGTACCACCCGATCTTGATTTACTTTCTAGTAAGTTTTGGAATTGGATGATGTAAATCCTTCAGGTTTTTCCTTTTTTTTCCCCCCTTCAAAATTGTTTTGGCTATTCTGGGTTCTTTGTATTTCCATATAAATCCTAGGATCATGTTGTCCATTGGGGGAAAAAAAAAAAACCTCTACAGGGATTTTGAATATTGAATCTTCTAATCTGTGTACATGGACTCTCTCTCTTCTTTTTCAGATCTTCTTGATTTAAATTTATTTCTAAGCATTTTATTTCTTTTGCTGCTACTGTAAAGGAACTATTTTCTTACTTCCATTTTTTAATTGTTCCAACTTTGTATCTTTTGAAGTCATTAAGAGGAGAAAAAATATTTATATAGACTGTTAGCAGTTTTCATTTCTTTCTGTAGAATCTCCCTAACATCTGGTGTCATTTCCTGTCCTCGAGAAGGGCTTCAGTATTCTTTAGTATTTCTGTAAAGCTGGACCGCTAGCAAAGTATCTGTTTTTATTTATCTAGGCATGTTTTTATTTCATCTTTAGTTTTGAAGATAGGTCTGCTGGATATAGATATATTCATTTTTTTTTAAAGAATTTTGAATGTGATTGAACTGCATTTTGGTCTCTACTGTTTCAGATGAGGGATGAGTCACTGAGAATACTATGTTCTAAGAACTCCCCATTGACGTCCTGCATCACCTCTGATCACACTATCAGACTGGACTGCAACTTCAGGCTAGTGGAGCAACTGACTTTGCTTAGCAGAGTTGCCGATTACCAACACTGCTACTTTCACCATAGCATAGTGGAACGTGGGTTTACTTCCTACTCCAAATCAAGTGAGCCCCCTCCAGTAACAAAGCTCTAGCCTCACCCTGGCAAAATAACCACACTGACTGAGCTGAGAGATAGAGAGGAGGGAATGGGAACCACCCCAAGAAAGGAAGCCACAGATTCCCTCTGTTCTTACATACAGCTCCAGCAGCTTTTTCTGAATCAACATTCTTCAACTTGTTGTTTGCCTTTAGTCAATTTCCAGAGCCCTGAAATGCATGTTTATGAGACTTTAACTGTGTTTTATAGTTGATTTTTGGGAAGAGGATTTGCCAACTTCTCCACTCTACCATAGGCACTGCTTGGGTGATTCAGACTGCTATAGTTCTATTCACTTATGAACATAGTCATGTCTTTAATTTTCTTTGGCCATTTTTAATCAATAGGAAATATCTGTTGGTCAAAATCACTCCTCTGTCATTTTTAAATGGTTTTACAATTTTAGTAACTCCCTGTAATCCACTCAGCATAACACTCACCATACTAAATAGCAAATTGCCTATTTAATTATCCTTAACCCTCACTAAACTGTAAGCTCCATTATGGTAGAGACTGTCTATTTTGTTCACCAGCTATATTTCTAGGACCTGGCACAGCCTGATATATTAAGAGGTGTTTAGGCTTATTTTTAAATATTTGCTAAGTAAACAAGTAAATTTCCCCTCCCCTGTTCCTCGTCTCATGTGCTGAGGTAATAGGAAGAAGCCTAGGAAGTGTAGAAGGCGTTTTAACTAGAATTCAAGGGCTAAAGTAATTAGTCACTGGGGTTTTCTTTGTTTAGGAAAGCCCAGCGTTGCTCTCAAAATGAGTGATCGTTTAGCTCATTAGAATCTCAGTTTGTGAACCCTAACTTGCTTTTGAAGCCCCTGAGCCTACAGTTCTAGTTTTAGGAAGGCTGTGTAATAGAGTGGAAAACCTAGGACTGGGAGTTTTGATTCGCCCTTGTCAATACCTGACTGAATGTCATTCTGTCTGGGCCTCCATTTTCTCACTTAAAATGAGGAAGTTGGGCTGCATTTTATTGGTCTAAAAACATGGCCAAGCAGAAGAATCTGCCCTGAATGTCGTCCCATTGTGAGAATCCCCAGGGTTGAGATGGGATGACCTGTATCATGAAAAGCTCCAGGGGGAAGTCTTTCTGTAGTCAGCTAGTCTGGCAAATGGTTGGCGTTTGAGAATCACTGGACCAGATGATCTCAAAGGCCCCTTTCAGCCCTGAACTTACTGTCCTCCCTTCCTCTCAACGAAAGTGAAACTCTCTTGGGGTTATGCACCCAGGGTCAACCCAAACCTCGGTGCAGGAGGGAAGGTCTTTGAAGATACAGTTTATTCAGGCCAAAGAAAAGACAGCTTCTGGCTTGTTTTCGTGAAGTCACACAAAATGTGGGTGTGTGTGAAACAGGAACTGGGGAAAGGAAACTTACACCTCTTTTGGCTGACTGACAATTGATACAGGAAGAGAACTGCTAATTATCTAATAAACGAGGCTGGCAGGATATTTTGATCACTTTACTCTTTCCTAACCTGCAAGTGAGCATTTGCTACTATCTTTCATTTCCCAGTTTCTAGAAAAGCAGCCCTTCCCAGCATGAGCTTATTTCAAAATAAATTGAATAAGGCTTTGCATGCAAAGCTAGAGCGCTGGGTACTGTGAACGGGGCTCTTCTCAACCAATTCCACAGTCTGTTTTCCTGGGAATAGAATGAGATAAACTCTGAGGGAAGTGTGGCAGAGGGTTGCCTAGAACAGGTAAATGTTCCTGCTCAAACACAAGCATCTGACTCCTTTTTGTCCATGAGAAACAAAGACCCACCTGGGTCCCAAAGAGGGAGGCTGAGATCAATGTGATGATGTGAAGAGGCTGGTGCTTTCTAAGCTGCTAGAAGAGTGCTTCCTCTAGATGCCAAAACCCAGTATTTGCTGCCGTAGACTTTCACTGGGCAAGACTAATGCATGGCAGGACGGCTGCTCCACTCCCAGAGCACCAGAGATGCGCTCTGATCTGCAAGAGAAGCACGGGCTGTGTTTCCCTGTTCATGGATCCTACTGAAGCTTGGTGCTTTTTCTGATAAGTAGCAATTCTATTTAGAAAGAAGAAAATAAGTAATTTTTTATACAACTTACTAATCCAGTGATTCTCAATCTTCTTGGAATGATGAGCTTACACTGTTTGATGGAAATGTCTGACAGTCATAGATACTTTGATTAAATTCTAATGTTACCCCAACAGAAATAGAACATATCCACTAAAAATCACGTATGCAAAGAACAGAACAACACAAAATGTTTGTAACTTTAAGTAACAAAGATAAGGTTCAAGATAGCATGGCAAATATCATTTAGATGTAAAAACAGACAGGAAAATTATTGGAAAGAAACATGTGGAATAATGATAATTGCATTAGAATGGTGTGATTAACACTGGATTTTTTTTCTTTTCTGTACTTTTTGTAAGATGGCTTTAAAAAATTAAAATATCTACCATGGTTAATTAAGAATAAGTGCTATTGAATGAAGATCATCTAACAGTCTGAGCAGCCACCTCTACCTCCCTGTCTTCATCTCCCCAATTTTCAGTCAGAAGAATCAAAGACGGGGCAAGTGTTCATGTATGGGAAGAAGAGTTAGGGATGTGCACTGATTGCTAGCTAGCCGTCACAAGCTTAGGAGATTTAGGGATGAGGGACCAATGAGCACACCTCGATTATTTTCTGAGTGTGAGAGCATCTGTATTACAAAGGATATTGACAAGCTGTATTGACAAGGAGGAACTCTGACAGATGAATGCTGGCGATGTTGCTCCACCTGCTCCCCCCATCTTGCACTTGAGTGGTCATCTGTACCTGTTCTGTCTGAATCTCAACATGGCTCTTCAGTCTAATCAAATCTCCACGGCCACTGCCTTGAATATCCTGCTACCATTATCTATTCTGCTTTAAAACCTTTCAGTTACTCCCTGTATTGTACAGCAGCCACCTTCTAACACTATGGTTCAGTTCTACCTAGCGTTATAATTTTTGACATATAATAAATAACAATAAATATTTGCTGAATGAAAGGGCACTCCTTTACCAGTTAATATGTGAATGAATCAATGAACTGTCAACAATCATTTTCCAGAATAGTAGAAGAAAGACCCCTGAAAAAAAGCTGCTCCTCCATGAAAGCAATGAGAACACTGGAAAAAAGTGTCGACTGTCAAAATAAGCTTTATCAGAGCTCTGTAAATTAACTAAAGGCTTGCAACAATCTGAGGAACATCTATTTAAGAAATATGACTGGATCGTCATAGGAACAGCAAGATTCATGGGAGTTTAATTCGCCAGTCTTATCCACCTCTTCCTAGCTCTGCAGTGGTCTTGAAAACAACTATGGTAGCTGTGGAAACCAGCAGCCTAGAAGCCCTCAAAGGAGGCACGATGGGTTTGGAACTCCCCAAACACCCCATAACCAGCAAACTGTCACTATCTGTCCTGCCTGGCAACTTGCTGACGGACTCCCTTGTCAGGGATTGCCTTTACCAAGACTTATACAGATCTCATTCTGTGAAAACAGCCCTATCCGCAGAGTGTTTGTCGAACGCAATCAGTGGCAACTGTTGAACATCACAGCTGTCTGAGGCAGTGTTACCAGGAGGACTAATAAGAGGCTGTCCAAATTCTTCAAAGAAAACCTGGAGAAGGAGATGTCCACAGGATGCTTTGAAAAGTAGTTCTGGCACATTTGTGGGAGTCAGAAAGGCCACACACAGGTACCAGGCTATGGACATGCCCAGGAAAGACCTGAGAAGGCCTGGTGGTCATAACTCTGGCTAACTTAGAAGCTCTGTGCAAGCAGAAAGTGAAGGTCAAGGCAGTGTTGTAAACAGCTTGCCAGAGCATTGAAAGCATGGCCAGTCATGCACATACACAGCCCCTTTGCAAAGGCTAGAAAACACTGGTTCAAGGCATTTAAGGAAATCTGTCCAGTCACCAGTCGGCCCCTAACCTTACTGATTAGACATCTCAGTGGCCAATACAACAAAGAATATATAGACTTTACAAAGTTACTCAAGGAAAATCACTAAACAAAGTAGTTAATAACCACCACAACTAACAGCAATAACAACAAACCCTGAGGAGGGGGAGAAATCTAATTTCCAGAATTGGCACATTGTATTATTTAAAATGTCCAGTTTTCAACAAACTATGATAAGACATACAAAGAAACAGGAAAGTATTACCCATTTAGAGGAACGCAAGTCAATAGAAACTGTCCCCAAGGAAGCCCAGATGACAAAGACCAGCAGAAGACTTTACATCAGCTATTATAAACATGTTCAAAAAATGAAAGAAAACGTCTGAAGAAAAGGAAAATATGAGAACAATGCTTTCACAAATAAAGAATATCAACAGAGAGTTAAATGGTAATAAAAGAGCAAAACAAATTATTTTCAAGTACATATGAAACATTTTCCAGAAAAGACTACACATGGCTATAAAACAACAAATCACAACAGATTTAAAATAAATGAAATCGTTCAAGACGTTTGCCAACCACGATGAAACTCTGAAATCAACAACAGAAAGATACTGGAAAATCTTCATATAACTGAAAATTAAATCATACATTTCTAAATAACACAAAAAATCACAAGGGATATTAGAAAATATTTTGAACTGAATGAAAACAAAACCAAAACATATCAAGATTTATGGGAGGCAGCTAATGCAGTGACTTAGGGAAAATATATAACCCAAAGAAGCCTATATTAGAAAAGAAAGAAGTTTACATAAAAAAATCTAACCTTCACCAAAAGAAACTTTAAAAAAAAAAAGACAAAATGAAGCAAACAAACATACAAAAAATTAAACCAAAATAATCAGAAGGATTGGAAATAATGCAGACCAGGGTGGAAATCAGTAAAGCAGGAAAACAAAAGCAATAGGGAAACATAAATAAACCCCAAACTTGGTTCTTTGTAAAAATCAACCAAATTGATAAACCTTTACCTAGATTGACCAAAAAAAGAAAAAAAGGGGAGAGGACCTAAATTACCAAAATCAAGAATAAAAGAAGGAACATCACTACCAAAACTACAGACATTTAAAAGGACTATAGGAAAGATTTTGAAAATTTTATGCCAAAATGGTCTATCCACACAATGGAATATGTATTCAACCACAAAAGAATACAGTGCTACACGCAATGAAAAGCATCCCCGTGCGACAACGGGGATGGACCTTGAAAACAGGCTGAGTGAAAGAAGCCAGTCCCCAAAGACCACATATTTCATGACTGCCTTTGTTGTGGTTATAGAGCCCAGAGGGGTGAGAGATGATGCAGAGGGAGAGAAGAAAAGGATCTGGCTCCCAAAAGGTACACTCTGTTAGGCTCCCAAAAGGCTAGGGACAGTTCATTCTGCAGCCGTGGAAAACCTTCCACTGGGAGGAAGTACTATGATCAGACCTCTAAGTGTTAGAAGGATTACACGTGATAGGAGGGATTGATGGGAAAAAGAGAAGACTAAGGAAAAGAAAGATAGCCATTTTCTAATAGCGCGAGGAAGTCCAGTGATCTGTCTAGAAAGGGAAAGATGACTTTAGGAACAAGTGAGCTCCTGTATCTGGAGTTAAGTAAATCAAAGGTGGGCGGGCATTCATATGGACGTTGAAATTTGTTGGATTAGGGCATGAAAGTTTCTTCTAACAACTTCAGATTTTATGGTTTATGGATGGAATAGTTAAAAGGGAAAGTAGAATAAAGAAAATCAACTTTATTTTGAGACCTGTTTGAACTTTGCAATTTCCCTTGAAAAAACAAAATTTCGTTGATTTATTTAAACTGCTTACTGAGCACCTTCTTTGACTCTATGTTTGGTGCTAGACATGCAGCGTGGGCAAGGCAAACATAGTCTCTGCTTTCATGAAGACTGTGGTCCAGGGAGGTGGGGGGTATGCATAGACCAGAAGTAAACAGATGCTCAAATAAATGAACATTTATAAATGTTGATGCATTTAATAAAACAACACAATGATACTGTGCAAGTGAGTGACAGATGAAAGAGCCCAGGATGTCTCTCTGAGGAGTGATACCCACACCAAGAGCTTCTGAAGTCTGGGGCAGGGGAAGTGGGTTGGGGGGAAGATACTGAGAGACAAGGCTCAGAGCAGGGCAGAGCGGAGGTCCTGAGGAAGGAAAGGGCTGGGAGTGTTCATAGAAATGAAAGAAGTTTGGTGTGACTGAAAATGGAGGAGGATGTGGGTATGAGATGAAGACCATGATGTAGGCAGAGACCTTGTCATGCAAAACCTTGCAGCCATAATAAGGATTTTATACAAGGTATATTGAAAAACCAATGAAGTGTTTTAAGTAGAGGAACAATATGGTCTAATTTTTGTTTTAAAAAAGGCTCCCTGGCTGCTGTGTGAATAAAGCACTGGAAAAGGGAGAGTGGGATTAGAGAGGTGAGCAAGCAAGCTACTAGCATGGTCAAAATCTATTGTAGTGACAAAATTAAAGGACCTGGTGGTGGATTCAAGCTATGGAGAAACAGATGTTGAGGGTGGTCCCCAGATTTCTAACGTAAGCAGCTGGGGCTAGAGGGCACAATTACTAAGATGGGAAGATTGGGAACAGAGAATATTTTGGGAGAAGATAATGCCTGCCAAGTCCAAAGCTGGTCATCATTGTTTTGATCCCTTCTAAAGGAGCTCAGCAGCTCTTTACACATGAAGGGCAGTGGTGCAGGAACTTTTCCTTACACCGGTGGATTGATGCTAGGAGGTGTTTGTGATTTCAGTATTACATTGGGTGAATCTCACATTTAGGGAGATTAAATGGCATCAGCAGGTACGCTTGTGTAGGCTTTGTATTTTGAGACAGTCCACAAGTCTCATAATATATGATGGCCCACATCTGCGGGCTTTCTTTGACTTGTGGAAAGACAATCAAGAACATCAATGAGCAACATCTGACTTGAGTCTTGAAGTTTGGGTGAAATAGAGGTGTGGGCTGGGGAGATCATCCCAATCATGGAGTAGCTATCTCGCTGTGGGGGAGAGACTTTAAACAAGTCTTATTGACTATTTATGTGGAGCCTGATAAAGCTAAGTGAGACGTGCCTCAGCCCTGGGGGGACAACTGCCAAATAGTCTGGAGATTTCAAACCCTGTCCACCATGTCCAGTTGCACATGCGTAGCTGTGAGTACAGACTGGGCAAAGCTGCTGACTCAGGACAGGGGGCTGGGACAGGTCTGCTTGCCCAAAGCTTTTCAGCAAATTCTACTGCCCACTGTGCAATCTGCTTTTAAGTTCACAGGAGTAGGTTTTAATTTTAAATTATTAAACCTATTTAGAGTTCTGTATCATCTTCCATTTGTTTGAAGAAACTGAAGTATCAGCGCATAATGTAAATTAAGCCTACTGGTTCTTGTTTGGGGCTGGGGCTCAAAGACAATTCATATTACAATGAGAACGGATTTAGTATTTGAGAGGCGCAGACACATAGGACCACACATGGATTACTGTGTTTCTTTTCTGGTTAGCAGACATGAATCTAACCCCTATTCTAATCCGCTAAGTTTATTCATGGAAGTGTAAAAATACTAATTCTGTACACCAAGCTATAAACAATTCGGACTTAGTGAAAATGGAATTACAAGTCCTTTTAGAGTGAAGGATCTCCTACTGAGGCAGAGATTCTAGGAAGCACATTCTGATTTTGAAAAATAAAGAAGCTTGAGCTTTGGAAGGCATGTCAACAATCCACTCCTAAAGTGTGTAACACTTGGTGCTAACATTACATCTGGTTCCGAGTCAGCCTTCAAGGGCTATATATTGAGTGAATGGTTGAATCAATGCATATGCCTCCATGAACTTCCATCAACATTCTGCCATCTCCCCAAGGGCAATAAAGCAAAATGACAGCTTTCTCAACTAAAATTGGTTTTATAGTTTATCAGAAATGTAATGTGAATCTCTTTACTTTGAATTTAAAGCTAGGTTGCTCGAGGTTGTACCTGCCTTCTAATGCAGAGAAAAAACTATCCAACCATCTCTTTCTCCACTTATAATGGTAGGAAGTTCACTTATTTAATTCAGGTCCATGAAAATCCATGCAGGTCTAATCTCTGGGATCCAGTCCATAGCACTCACAAAATTTACCGCAAAAGAATGTAGCACTTCTGGTACGGGAGTCAGAACCAACTGAGAATAATTACAAAGTAAATAAGCAAGCAAAAAATCAAGCTGATACACAAGAGAATGTGAATTAACAAACAAATTACCTTAGAAAAAAGCACGATTGACAACTGCCTCTGGGGAGCCTCCCCGTTCCCTTCCTATTTCTTCTCTAGCTGGAAGAGAATTTGACGGACAATGGATTGAAATCTATGACACGAAGATACCTTTCACTGTAGCAGAAGCAAAGAGGCATTGATCAACCTCAAATGAAAACAGGTGTGGCTCTTACCTCATTTTCTGTCTCACTTGAATCACTGCTTTCTGTTCTCGGACCTCCCTTTCTTCCTGCTCTTTGCTCCTGGTCTCCTTTTAAAGTTCTCATTGTTTCTTCTCCTTTGTTACTTTAGAGTCATTTTCGCCTCCTTCTGTTTGACTTGGAAATAAAAAAGCATATGCAAAGCCTTTGCAAAGTGTTCTTTGTGTTCTTGTTGAAAAAGATTCATTTGTGGCTGCATCTGACCTAGGTTACTTCCAGATTCCAAGTAGAGGCACCGCCCTCCCTCTGAGGAGCCTGTAACCAACCCAGCGCAAGGCAGGTACAAGGACTCCTGAAGGAGCATTTCTGCCCAACAAATCTGGTTCTGTTTTTTTGCCATTTAATACTAAGTAATTCTGACGGATGTTCTGAACCTATTTCTTTGACTCTTGCCTGGATTCTGAGGCCATTTTCCCAGCTATCTGCATACTCCTTGGGCTGAGTACCTGGACTCTGAATTGCTTTTTTTCATGCTGACTTTCCAGGCTTGTTTATTACTTCAAGCACTGACTGCCCATTTGGTCTTGGATATAATGTTACTTCTAACCTTTGAAACCAGGGTTTCCCCCTATTTTGTTTCCAAAATTACAAATGGAATGGAGAATAGTATGATATAATGGAAAAAAAGCATTTGGACTCCAGTCAAAAGAACTAGGGTTTGAATACTCTTTCTGGTTATCAATTTTTTGATCCTGGAAAAGGCACTTACTTTAACCCCTGGATTCCTCAACTCCAAAGTGGTACCAATCATAAATACTGGGTTCTTTATCTAGGAGGGACCACCCTGTTTCTGATTTCATGCCAAAAAAAGCTTCTTTTTTCCCCACCCTAATTGTTGTTCCTCAAGAGGTCAGACTGCTAATCTGAATGGTCACATTCTAAGACGATGATTAGGCCACACTTACACTAAAGGCGGTCCATGAACAAGCTGCATCAGCATCATCTGAAAGCTTATAAGAAAATCAGAACCTTAGATCATACCCGAAACTCTTAATCTGCATTTTACAAGAGTCCCAGGTAATTACCAGGCACGTTCCGGTCTGAGCAGCTTCGCCGGGGAGGGTCCGCGGCCTTCACGCCAGCCTTCCTGCTTCAGCCTCCTGCTCCGCTCCCACAGCCAGGCTGCCTGAGCTTGGACGGCCTCTCGGACCCAAGGGCATATTGTTACCAATGGCATGCTTAGCAAGTTAACGCAGATATTTCTGTCGATAAAGTGTGAAGAGAAGCTTGTGGTTGTGAAGTTATCTTTTCCTAAAGGAAATGTGAACTCACTTATGTCGAAACCAATAGGAAGGAAGCCTGGGCAGGTACGGAAGTGGAGCTCATCTGAGTGTGGTCTGAGACAAATCCCCGAGTGCGGAGAGGGCTTGCCTTTTTAACGAGCTCGCCAGTGATGGATGCCTCTCCAGGGAATGCCTGGCTTCCAAGAGGGGAAAGAGTATAACTGAACTTACAGATCGTTCTTTCTACCCCACAGAAATGTGTGTGTGAGCTTGGAAAGATGGAGGCTCTCTGAAGGTCCCTAGTGAGGTGGGCTGGATCAGAGTGGGGTTATAGAATGTGACTTGTCTTCTGATTAATATTCATTAGATTTGGATATTCTTGAATCAATGGTGGCTTATTTAAAAATGTTTGCATCTTTTACCTGTGCTTTCATGTTGCTTAATTATTAAATTTTTTTCCTGTATTTTTCTATTCTCTTCCTTTTCAGGTTTTTCCTTTTCTTTATACTAAGTTGTCATAATGTGTTATCCAAAGAAGCCTATTTTTAACATTGTAATTAAACATTGTATGTGATGGCTACCTGAATAAAATGCAAACCTCATGTAAAACAGAAGTTTGGGAAGAGATCAGTGATTGCTGGAGGGTGGAGAGGGGGACTGATTACAAAGGGGCATGAGGAAAT
This sequence comes from Vicugna pacos, assembly GCF_048564905.1. Lineage (NCBI taxonomy): Eukaryota > Metazoa > Chordata > Mammalia > Artiodactyla > Camelidae > Vicugna > Vicugna pacos. Next base: position 41,548,490 of record NC_132991.1, on the reverse strand, counting down.
TTGGGAGGGGACATTCTAGAACTGTTCTCTATCTTGACAATGGAGGTGGTTCCCCGAATGTATGTATTTGTCAAAACTCATAGACCTCTACACTTTAAAAGGGTGAATTTTAATCATAACTTAATAAAAAAGGAGGGAGTTCCACTCTGGAAAACAAATTTAAAAATTAAAATAATGACACTGAGTTCCATAGGATGGGTGTGGGTGTGGTGGTCGTGGGTGTATATGTCCTTTGTAAGAGGCAGCTTGCTGTCCTGGTTAAGAACATGACTTTCAGAGCCAGGGGACCTGAATTCAACCTGTAAATGAAAAAAAAAATTCTCTGCTGCCTCAGTTTCCTAATCTGTCAACTGAGGTACAGCAGCATCTCTCTCATAAGGGCTATTGTCTGGGTTAAACAACAACAAAGACAACGGTAAAACAGAGGGTGGCCACTGAAAATTTAAGGCATTGAAATGGGAGAAGGTCTCCGATGTTTTCTTTTTCCTCACCTCATGCTTGGTGAGGTCATCCTTGTCTCTGCTGAGAGACAGTCTTCATCACAAAGCCGCCACACGTAAGTGTGCCCAGCCCGCCGTTTCAAGCAGCCACTGCTGAGTAAACGTTCTGGAATAAACCTCAGAGAGAATAAATCACCTCTCATGCCACGCTCCCTCCAGGTGAGGACTGAGGTCATTGCAAAAGGCATAACAAATAGTTGACATAATGTCGCAGACTAATAGATTCTATAAGGAAAACTAAATGGAAAATGTTTCTTGAGCGCTGGGCACCTCTGGTGAAGAGACAGTGGAGCCAGGGTTATTATAGATGTAGCTGAATCAATAACACTTTTTCTTTCATTTCTCTCTCATCTCACGAAAATGCCTATTTTAACCAGCAAAGAGGTAAGGAGATATTATCAAGGGCAATTTTTCATGCTCACATGGGTTATATTCTGGGACACTTCGCTTTTTTAAACAGCCCCATTTCTGGATTTTTCCCCCCTCTCAGAAATGTATTCAATTCTCTTCCAGCAGCATGAATTCATCTGGAAAGCTACGACAATCAATTAAGTAAATGAGAAAATAGAATGCTTGTAATTATGATAATCAAGCTATATGAAACCCACCCTTTTAGGTCCAGTACCCACACATCTTTAAGCAATATATTAATTAAGCTTTAGGTAATTGTTACAATTAAAATCAAGCTTTTACAATTTTAAAAAATCACTGAGCGAGAAAAGGGAAATATTTAAAAAATATATGCAGCTGTTGGTTTTTAATGCAATTCATGATCAGGACTCCATTGTCACTTCCCTGGCTGCACAGAGACCATTCCAGTATGCTTTATTGATGTGACTGCTCATTTACAACTGGAGGAATTCGTATGCAGCACCCTTATCAGATGTTTTCTTGTTTCTCTAAGTCAGAGGTCAGCAAACTTTTCCTGTAAAGGACCAGTTAATAAATATTTTAAGGTTTGCAGGCCAAGAGGCAAAGTTTGAAGATAGAGAAAAGAACTTATATAACAAGAAACAAACTTTGGCAGTTTCTGTATTGATAGGATTAAAACATAATAAAATAATAATTGGGACAATTTTTTTTTTTTGCGATACATACCTACTAATGAGAAAAGCAGAGTCCTTCCTGTTGGGGTAACATTTTGCTTCACTGGAGTTCAATGTGTCTCCCATCCTCGAGTCACTGCAAATGTTCATCACCAATCCATTCTCAGCTTGTGGGCGGCAGGCTCGATGCAGTTCGCACGCAGTGTAGTTTGCCAGCCCCTGCTCTTCATTAGTGTTCGCAACCTTAGGGTGCATCAGAATCATCTAAAGAGCTTGTTAAATATACTGCTGAGCCACACCCCCAAGTTTCTGGTGGGGCCCAAGAATTTGCATTTCTAACCAATTCTCACTTGACACTGATGCTCCTGGTCTGAGACCATACTTTTAGAACACGGCTCTTGACCTTGGTCCTTTTAAAAAGTCACACTGAATACAAATCTACATACTTCATTTACTCACATTTCAGCTTACCCGATAGACTTCACCTTTTTGAGCGCCAAGGTACAGGGCAGAAAATCCCAAGTTAAATTTCTGTTACACAGTGAAGACATATTTAGCTAGATCAGGAACTTTTGTCTCTGAAACAGCTATTAGTCTCTAGCTTGCAAGGTCAGGCATCAGCGTCTACAGGTGAAGAACGCCTGAACAGCACTTTCCTGGTTCCCCATCAAATTTTTAAAAGAGCATGCAATATTCCAAAGGCTCTATGTGGCTGAAACGTAAGAATGACAGCTTTGCTTTAGATGTGACATGTCCTAATTCATCAAGCACATTATCAGTATAACGCTCTCTGGATTGGAATTTGTTGGCATGTTCCACCTATAGAACTGGTCACAGACTTCCGTGAGGTCGCCAAGGGGCAAGGGAAATAATAATTTCCTAACTCTTGGAGTAGCCCATGGTTCACTAGACCAAGTTATCTCTGAGTTGACTGTTAAGTTGCCCTGGGCTCTTGTGGAAAAGCTCCAAATGATTTGAACTGTCACCTGTACTGAGGTTGTAGGGAAGGCTAAAATACGACAGGACATCGGCTCATTTCAGTGATCAACTCTCACCCAAGACACTTTCAGAAAAGAAGCAAAGTGGAAAATATGTTCTCCTTCTGTTTATTTGTCCCAAAGGTTTAAAAAAATCAGCTTTATGGAACCATAGTCTTCCTCATGACAGATGGGCTTATACATTAGCATCGTGCTTCCAATCGACAGTTTACATTTCACAAGGAAGGTGAAGAAACTGAAAGTAGAGACATTTTCTGCATCTATTTGTCATTTTTCAGTTTTATAACATTGATACAAAAAATAGTATTCTGATTAGCAGCTGGATTGGCAACCCACATAACCCTAAGGAGTCCTACAAACCTGAAGAGTGCACTTTTACAGACAATTACGTTTGGTGAAAGAGTATGTACAATTCTGACAAATAAATACATAAATACAATCATTCATATATAATGATATACCTAAATGTCAATTATCATCCACAAGCATTTCTAGTAAATTACTTCTTTCATTCACAAGTACTTTGCTGCTTATAAAAACTGTCTTCACCTTTACAGAAGAAATGACATAATCAATTTCCCCACTAAACCCACATATTAGGAAAGATAGAAAATGAATCCCAGATGCTTTATGTAAATATTCCATTGTCTTTTGATAGAAGAGATTTGATTGAAAAAATTCCTTCCTTAGCTTCTCTGTAAAGAGTTTCTTCTCCCCACATCATATCACGCAAAGGGGTTTTGTTCTTCTGAATTTATTCCAAATTGAAAATGATCTTCACTTTTTGATTCTGGTTATTTAAAAATACAATAATATATATTGAAACCTGCATTTGCTCCAATATCAGAAGACACAAAGCCACACAAACTAGCCACCAAAGATCAAAAGTTTTTTTTCCAAAAATAAAATTTTAAATGGAAATTTAAGAGTAGAGACATGAGTTATTAATACTTTTTTGTTATCCAATGCAAAATGAAGAAAAAACAGGTGGGGGGACAGTCAGAAGGTTTTTGTAAACACCATCTGAATGACTTCTGGTACAATGCTGTGTGAAACACCATTTTATGTCAAAGAAATTGATCATAAATTAAAAAATAGCTTCACAAAGAAATAAAACCATCATTTGGCCAGTGTCATAAAACTAACAACAGTAGAAAATTAGAGCTTTTTCCTGATTACTTGACTTAACCATTTCTGGAACATTCCAAAAACAAAGGGTAAACATGCTTTAGGCTATTGAAACACAGGACAAATGGCTTTGTCTCACCAAGCTCCATGCAGAAGAAAAATGTCCATAGCAAGCAGATTCTAGCTATACGTACAGCTGAGGAGAAAAAAAAATGCCTTTAAAATATATACACGTGGTCTTCAATGAATATTTACATGTTCATCATGTGGGTACTACTTAGCATAAAAAAGTTAGGAAACAGTCCTTTAAGACATGATTTTCTGATTTTTGCTCCTTTTAAAGATTAGGGCTCTATTCATAATGTACTCACACACACACACATAAAATAATTCACAGATGTACACATACAATGCTAATAATGTGCAATTCCTCGACACTGAAGGTGCCTTGACTGAGCATAAGGTAAATGCAAGATGTTGGTATGAGACTGAGGCTTGATTCAACTACACGCTTGACGGGCGAACCAAGTTCAAAGTCATGAGACTTTCCCAGTGATTGGGACTCACAGCAGTTGAGGGTTGGGGGTTGGAGGGTGGCTCGCCTTGTGCGGATCCATCTCTCCCCGGGCTACCTAATGCTGTTTTCTAATCAAACCCAGCAGTCCTGCTGACTTGAGATGAAGATGAGTTAAGGGACAGGAAGGCCTGTCTCCTATTGGGTTCTCTTGGGCTGGAGAGAAGACATCCAGTGTTTTCAAGAAATAAGCCATGACTTCCATTTGTACATTTGGTCTGCATGTTTGCTATCAACTGCTAGGGGAGCTTGCAAAAGTCAGGTTAAAAAAAAGAGTATGCTTTTTCAGTTGTGGAGTTTTCTTTGAATGAAAAGAAACAGAAGTTTTATAATGAATAGCAGAAATGTGTGGTGTAGGGCTTAGACAAGTGTCTAGTCTTCTGCTAGAGGTAGACTAGTTCTACCAGTCCTCAAAGCTCTTACTGAGAATTCAGATCAAATGTTTCCTGAGCTCTAAGTTGATGTGATACATTTTGCAAAGCATGTGCTTCAGTGACTGCAATGTACCCCCAGCCAGAGGCTCCTCCCCAAAGAAAGGCAGCTGCTTTCCCTTCCAGCACCCTGCGATAGCAAGGCGATGCACTGAAGTAATAACTGATTCATTGAAACCAGAAGAAATGACAGAGAAATTGAAGCTTACCCAAATACCCAACATACTCAAGGAAAAGTCAAAATCTTAGAAGAATCAGGTGCACTAATAATTCATATCTGATCTTTATTTTGGCAGATTTTACATTAAGATGATGTTACTACTCCTAGTGACCATCACTGTGATTATGCGATTATTTTAGCATTTAGCATAATACAGGATACGTTGCATTACGTAGCACCTTTGAAACTAAGGATCTCAAAATACTAACAAATGCGATTTGCTCTCACAGCACCTGTGAGGTAGGTGTTTTTCCCAACCTTTTTATAAGTGAGCAGAGTGAAGCACAGCCAGGTGAGGATGCCTGCTCACGTGACCCACGGGATGGCATCAAGAATGTGAACCCAAACTTATCCATCCTTCCTTTCCATAAACCTCAATCACAGAGCTTCCAGAACACCCCTCAACAGCATCACTGTTAGAGATACTTGGCTGTTTTGGATGTTGGAGAGATTATATCTATCAATAGTAGGGCTAAATCCTTCAATAACATTGCTACCCATTAAAGTATTTTCTCACATGCTTTGCAAATGTACGGAAGGTGCTGAGTTTGTGTTAATTATAATGCATGTATAAATTTGTATTTTCTCCATGGTATTTATTGTTCTTTTGGCCTCCTATCAACTTACTTCTACACATGTGCCTGCTTGAGCCAGAAACTTTCCAATGTGTTTAGCAACATGGTATGGAGGGAAAGCAGGTGAGATTACATTTGGCAAAGTCTCCTTGGAGGCACCAGGTTATGTTTGTTCTGAAAGAGCCAAAAAAAAAAAAATCTCCTGTTTATTTTGTTAAGTAGCATTTTATATACATTCCACCCGCTGACCAGGTTTAATTCTTGGATGAGCAAGCAGAGTTGTCTTCCGAACATAGAGAAGATTTGATTCTCAAGTTTAAATTCCCATTTATTTAACTGCAGCCTTCCTGCCAGCACTAAGTTCATTTCTTGATGGAACTACAAATACTGTACACATTCCATGGTAATACAGGTAAAAATTCAATGAAACAGCACAAACAATATTAATAATCACATCCAGTGTGTCTCCCTGACTGTGCATTATGTCTGAATTATTTTTGAAAAAGTGTTATTTACTTATTTATTTCCTTTTGCAGAGATGATATGAAGACATTACCGTGAGTGCCAGTTTCCCAGAACCAGATTTTTGATCTCAGATGTATATAAATCGTAGTGGTTGTTAGGAAGTTGCTTTTTGAGATAAATGCAATACCTTAGGACCTGAGAATGAAATCTGGCCCTTTTAACTCATGTATTATTTCTCTGACCAGAGCTTAACATTTGTAGATTGGTAATCCAAGAAAGGAACTAGCAGTGGGAAGAAAAGCACTTTTTACAAAACCCCTTCACCAGTTCACTTCCCCTGGTGACACCTGTAAAACACCTACACCCTAGGCCTCATTTCTTAAAAAAGAAAAGAAATGTATTTACACTGGTAAAAATCCTAACATCTGAGATGTTTCTTGCTTGACATGTCATTCCAGATTCTGTGCATTTCTTCTGGCGAGATCTGATGCACGGTGATAACTCGGCGGTACCTACACAAACTGTAGGCCATTTTCCAGTGATTGAAGCCACTGTTCTGGAAAGGATGTATGCCCAGCTTGCGAAGACACAGTCCCACGTATACATCTTCAAGGTGGAGCAGCCTTGTGTGGAGTGAGGTCTTGTAAATGAGCTCAGCCACATCGGCTGAGAAGATATAGCCGGTCCCCGAGCAGAATGGTGGGTAGTTACTGTCCGGGTACAAATCCCTGGGCATATACCACTTACTGCGGACGTCCCGGATGGGCCCTCCGTTGATGACGTAGCCAGTAAAATATCTCCGTCTTGGTTTGGTGGAGGGTTTTAGCAGTTTATAAATCAGGTTGTCCATGTTTACAAAAATGTCACTGTCTGTTTTCATGACATACTTGGCTTTTGAACAAAAAGTGGCCACCCATCTCATCCCCATTAATGTTTTGAGGGTAAGATTATGGTAGGAATCAATGAAGTCCTCCACGATGATGTCGTGAAAGATCTGGCTCTCTTGCTCCACCATCTGATTGAGAACAGGGTCAGCATTCTTGCCCAGGAGGAAGAGCGTGGCTATCTTGATCCCTTTAAAGTTGTTCTCATCCCCCCACGTCTCTCGGATCGCTTGGCGGGCATCAAATTCTTTATGGGTCGTGCTGATAAGGATAACAAGGAAAGGAATGCTTTTCTCACATTTGTTGGGCTCGTTTATAAGAAATTCAAAAGAATGTGGGTTTATAGGTCGAGTTCTTATGTTGCCAAAGGTGAAGTTTTTCCTGGCCACGGTCAGATGGCTGAACGGCTTGGAGCCAGTGTAGGAAGAAGTAGGGCGAGTTACACTCAAGTACCAGAGAGCGCTGGCCCAGCACACAACTGTCAAAACATACAAACAGGAGACCTTGGAAGCCATTGTCTTGAGAGCACGTCTATTCCCAATATTGAAGAATATGCCTTCTTGGCATTAGTTTTTTTTCATTTTGCAAAGGCAGCATATTACTAGTAAAGCTTAAAGTCTGATGGAGAAGTGTGAGGGTGGGACTGTCCATGGGGCTCAGTAGCCGTCTGTCATCTCTGCATTGACTCTACTTTCTCCCAAACCTGATGGAAGTTCCCGTGCCTCATAAATCTTCCACTTAACTCTGCAAAATCAATAAAGTATGGTTGTCGTTCAGATTTAGTCATTTTGCATCCTCAAATAAACACAAGGGTCAGAGAAGTACCCAAGCTGATTAAAATAAACATTCATTTCCATCAGTACTGAAATCTCCCTGATACAACCCTCCTACCTTTTTTTCCCTTGATAGACATTGTTTGTGGATATTCCTACCCAATAACACGTGGACTGTAAGCTCTAGATGAACACGAAATAAACTGAGTATCTGTCATTTTAAAAAAGCTCCCTCTCTTCACAAGAGGCCTTCTTTGCAGTTAAATGTTTTCCGACTCTGAAGTCTTCTTTCAACCAGTAGAGTCTCACAGCTACATATCTTCCATTTTTCCCAAGTCTAAGGTTTTGTTTGCTTGGCTCTGATGATCTAATCAGCCCCCACCCTCTCCTTGCTTTCTCTAGCCCCGTACTGGGAACTGTGTCGATCATCACTGGAAATCTTCACTGAAGTGGTCTCCCTTGGCTCTGACTTAGAAGTAATTCCCATCTTTTCCTCACTCTCCCCTTACTTTGGCTCTCACAGTTGTTAGTTCCTAATTCTCAGTTATCTATGACTCTTCGTATAGAATATCCTTAGCCCTCACGCATGGAGACCTCGGCCCCAGTGTCCTTCAGACAGCCAACAGCATTCATTTTGGAGCTGACCTAAATGGTACTGCTTTTTGTGGTTTTCAACAATTCACCCTTATGTTCCCTTGATGAAATTTTACTGTTCACTTTTAATTCCTTTTACTTAGCTACATTTGCCTATAAACACAGCAGGAGTATAAAGGAGAGACAATTGAGCTTGGGGGCCACAAATCTAATGGAGACATGACAGAGCCATTTCACTGGTGTTCATATTAAAAAGCTGTCCTTCACAATCCTAATCCTTTCTAGAACTTCAGCTGCTGTCATGCCAGTTAAAAAAACATGCCAGGTTACAAGAGCCATTCATGTAAAAAATTCTCTCTTCCTTCCTAGTTAGATCAAAACGTGGTTAGGTAGTCTTGGAAGACAGAGGTAGCAGATAATGGGTATCAATTTCAACAAAGTCTGCTCTGAAGACAACCATGTGCTTAAATGTACACACTGTGTTGAAAGACTGTAACTGGGATTATAGATCGAAAATCAGGCTTCCAAGTATAACAGTCATAATGAAATGAAAAGACACGATGAGTAACAGCAGAGATAACACACATCATCTTGACTAGGCCAAGAGCTGACTGTGAATGTATGATCCATATGAGACCAGCAATAAATAACTCAGCGTAGTCATGGTCCTAAGTAAATGCGTATTAGAATGGCTTCAAGCAGCATGACTCTGGGCACAGTCAGGCCTTCATCCAACCCATAATAAGTACTCTCTAAATTTAAGCTCTAGTATCCGTGGCCTTCTGGAGGGAATTTCTGCCTGAAGGTGCATTGAAGCTGATAAAAAGAAGGAAGTGATGTGCAGCAAGCTTTGAAACTTCAAACAGTAAGGCACAGGATGTGATTCAAATCAGCAATGGACAGCTTAGGAAGGTGCTCCCCTTGGGATCTACACTGACCCCATCTGAACTCCGAAGGGATGTGAGTAAGTCTCAAGGTGGTACCAGAAACCAAACTTTCTCCACCATTGTCCTAGCCTAGTATTTGATTCTTATAAGCCTACCTTTATCATCACACAGCACTGGTCACCTTTCATACTTTCCTACTGAACTGTGAACCACCTATGACTGAGCTGTTGAGGGACTCCCCAAAAGTATCACCTGGAAGAGGGTGCTGTCAAATTCTCTTCTGTAATTGCTCATCAGGCTATCAATGAGGGGCCAATGGTGTGTGCCAAGTATTGGAAAAACAGATATAGAATCCATACACCTCCTCAAGGAACTCACAGTCTAGGAGGAAAGACTTCAAGTAAGTGACTAAACAGCAGCATACAGTTTTCCATCATGTGGCTAATGTAGTACGTAGGAGAGGTGGGCTGGTGGACAGGGTATGGGAGAACTAGGTACAGCACTGCAGACTGTGCACAGCACAGCTCCAAAGGGCACCGTTCTCATAGACTGCATGAATCCCATTCCTCCATCCCATCCTGGAGCCAAACAGTGAGGCTGCCGTGGGGAGGAAGCCATGGGAAGTTCAAAAAGTTATTTGAGTAGAATCGCCAAGGACATCGAGGAGTTATCTGACAAGGGTCAGGCATTCTAGGCAGAAGGAACAGCATATACAAAGGCATAAAATGAGAGCGCCTGCTGTGTGCCTTGACTACAAACTAAAGGAAGAGGACAAGACGATGGGGTGGTGAGGGCTGGGGCTAGCAAGATGGCTGGGGCCAGGTGGTGAGTGGCACCCAGAAACTGTTCTGAGCTGAGTAGCTGGTTACCCCTCTTTGCAATCTAAAGGGTGTAAAGGAGGATTTTACCTTCCCCAATTCTGTCTGTTGATTTCAATAGCAATTCATTCTTCCATTTTTAAGGACATCTATCTCCCACATTTCTATGCCCCAGAAGAGTAAGTGAAAATTGGTCTTATCTGATATCTTTCTGTATGATTTTCTCGGAGAAGGGACTCCATAAACACAGGGACCTGGGGAATTTTAAAAAAGCTAAAAGAGGGGGGAACATAAGAGAAACAGGTGGGAGTATAAATAAGGTGTATGTATTTATACACACTTTTCATAGAAGAACGAGCCTTCTTGCCTTGACAGCTAACCAACATGATACTTCTTACCACTGTTACTGTAGGTCTCATTTAAAACGTGTACAGTTCACCAAGTATTACACTATGTGCTGTGTTCTCTGCCATGAATTTTATAGAGCTTTGTCTCTCATAGTGTTACGAGAGGTATTTTCTCCATTTTACAGGTGAGAGAATGGAAATTCAGAGATACTAAGTTCAAGACCACAGGACAGGGGAGTGACTAGGGAAGTGGGCCCCCGGAGCATCCCGAGGCCTAATGGTAGGACAACAGGCAAAAGCTTGCATGGGAAAGCCCAGGGTGGAAGGGAGCGTCTCAGACTGCTATTTTCCCAGTGACCCAGGGGTCTGTTTTCTTAGATGTATGTCCATTGCTTGAATTTTTTCTAGTTCATTCTGCTTTGCTATGCACCACACTACACCAATTCTGTGGGGATCCTTTATCATGAAAAAATGATGATTTGCAAAGAGCCCATTAAAGTTTCAAGATGCTGGGTGGCAGGGGGGAGGGGGAGAGCTGCAACTGCTGAAGAGGTTTAGAAACACTTTGCAGTTCCCGTGCTCTGAAGTCCTGCAACACAGACACACAGACACAAGACACACACCACACACACACACACACACACGCACAGAAAGAATCCCTCTTTCTACTGACTGCTTTTTTTGAGACAAGAACAAAAGTAGGCACAGTGTTATATCTTGGTCACTAGTAAATGCAAGTTATCACAATAAAAAGGTAGGATACAAAATGGGGAAAGGAACCAGCCTAGAATCTGAAGAACAGCCAAAGATAATGAGGACCTCTAGCAAGGGATGCTAAGAAATGTCCTTTTTGCTCACAACCAAACAGGTTTCTCTTTTTTGGTGGCTACACAAGCACAAAAATATGCCTCTGGACCAGAAATGTACTCTAAGTAAGGACAGGACAGAGTAGCCCGGTGCATTTAACTCTACGGCGTAATTTCACGTATGTTGGATGAAGCGGTTGGTAAAGCGCCAGATGTCCATGTTTTACTCTTTGAGTAATCTTAACGTGCTGTGTTCTTTCTGTGCCTCAGTAGCCCTAGGTATCAAATAAAGGCAAAAATAGCACCTGCTTTATTTCTAAATACGTATTACAGGTATTAATGATCACCATTAATTGCGTTCCCGGGGAAAGAGTGCTATACGGGCAGATGGTATTAGGATACAAAGAGCACGTTGAAATAGGGACGAGGGGGTTATGTCAGTTCATCAGTTCGTGATTTAGGATCCAGACACACATATCGATCGACTCTTCTAAATACATAGCACTGCTGTCAGTTTTTTGGTTTAGTGACTACACTGTTCATATTGTCCTGCTAGAGAATTCTATTTTCTTCCTGTAAAACTCAAAGCCAAAGAAAGGTCCACTGAACAGCTAGGAAAATTGGTGGGCTGAAAAGTTCGGGGGAAGGATCTGAGTGTCACAAAGCAGCATCCTGCAGGGGTTTCTTTCAGTTTTACAACACTGAAAAAAAAACCCTCTTTAATAGACACGTTAATGTATCAGTAAAATAGAAAGTTGCACATATAACGTTTGTTATTCCTTTTGGCAGCCTTACCACAACCACAGACACTGATGACACATTAACTTGTCATCTATTAATACAAATTCCTCGACACTGAAACGTTTCAAAGGAGAACATTTGAAAGACTCCCCTGCAGCCAGGGGTCTTAACTGTATTGCAGTTTACGTCATTCACAGAATCCTTCAGTAACCACCCACCCTCACATTTCAAGAAGTTAAGGGGGTGGAATTTTCAATTTAAAAAGCATATGTTTCTCCTAGAAATCGTATGGTAGATTGCCTATTACTTTGAGGAATTTATTATTTTATTAAAAGCCCCTGAATTTGCAAAAAGGCCCCTTGTATGGCCAGAGGTCAGTCCTAGGAGCAAGTGGGTTGTGTCCCTTGGGTAACCTGTGCATAGTTAGGTGCCAAGTTCATATCCTTCTCCATCATGGTTCAGGCAGGCACAAGTCAACACTGATCTCCTAAGCCTCAGCTGCCACTGAGTCGGCTCAATTATTCCAGCTGCCCCACACCCAAGGGCAAGGCTGCAGGAGCCCCAGAAAATAGCCTGCTGCCACTCTCTGGTGTCTCAAGGAATATAGTATCTCACTTCATTTGTTCATCGGAGATGCACTGAACACCGGTTGATGCCAGGCACTCCTCCAAGCCAGTAAGACAGATGGGGCTGGGTGCTTACTTTCTAGTAGATGAAGGCAGAAATTAAACACATGATAAATGAGTGCACAGAGACTCTTAGGCAGAGGTAAGTGCTGTGATGTAAATAAAGTGGAACAATGGGCTAGAGCCTGAATAGCAGTGGGAGGGGGAGGGGGCTACTTTAAATAAATCGGTCACACTCTGAGGAGGTGACATTTGAGCTGAGAATAGAACATTTAGCTATCTGTGGTTCACTCCTTAAGTCTTTTCCTAAATTTTAGTTCCTTCTCTTCCTTCTCTTGGCTCTTTGGTTCATGTGTCTGTTTTTGTGCCAATATCATGTTTTGATAACTGTAGTTCTGTAGTATTGTCTGAAGTCTGGGAGGGTTATTCCTCCAGCTTTGTTCTTTTTCTTCAGTAATGCTTTGGCAATTCTGGGTCTTTTGTGATTCCATACAAATTTTAGGATTATTTGTTCTAGTTCTATGAAAAATGCCCTGGGTAATTTGATAGGGATTGCATTAAATCTGTAGATGGCTTTGGGTAGTATGGCTATTTTAACAATATTAATTCTTCCAATCAAAGAGCATGGGATAGCTTTCCATTTTTTAAGTCATCTTTAATTTCCTTAATCAATGTTTTACAGTTTTCTGCATATAAGTCTTTCACCTCCTTAGTCAGATTTATTCCGAAGTATCTTTTGATGCAATTTTAAAAGGGATTATTTCTTTCCTTTCCTTTCCTGATACTTCATTGTTAGTGTAAAGAAATGCCACTGATTTCTGTATGTTAACTTGTATCCTGCTATCTTGCTGAAGTCTTTTATCAGCTCTAGTAGTTTTTGTGTGGAGCCTTTATTTTTGGGATGAATGCTTTGTTAGGGGCATCTTTTTGGTTTTTGATTTCTGCCCATCCTGGTTTTTTGGATTTTCTTGGCTTTGTATTTCTCAGCTGTGGCCATTCCGTCCACTCCTGCAAATGCCCTCAGCTTTCTGAGATGTAGGTTATTTGCTGTATTAGTTCTCCAGGGCTGCTGTGACAAAGTACCACAAACCGGGGGGCTTAACTGACATAAATGTATTGTTTCACAATCCTGAAGGTTAGAAGTCTGAATAGATGTTGGAGGGTCGGCTTTTCCCGAGGGCTGTGAAGGAGAATGTGTCCCACCCTCTCTCCTAACTCCTGGAGGTTTGCTGGCCTCTTTGGTGCTCCTGGTTTATTGATGCCTCACCCCAATCTCTGCCTTCGTCTTTACTTGGCATTCTCCCTGCCTGTGTCTCTATGTCCAAATTTCCCCTTTTTATAAGGACACCAGTCATATTTGGGCTCACCCTAAAGACCTCATTTAAACTCCTTTACCTCTGTAAAACCCTATTTCCAAATAAGGTCACATTCTGGGGTACTGGTGCTAGGACTTCAACATATTTTGGGGGGAAGACATAATTCCATCCGTAACAACTGCCTTCCTGGGTAGCAACAAAATCAAATGCTTTGCTTCACAAGACTTCACTCTTCTACACAGTTCTATTTTCTTGATTTAAAAAGGTAGGTAACAGGGTTTTGGTAAATTAACTTTTAAAGGATGAACAACTTGTAATTAGCACTCAAAGGAGGATGGAAGAGGAGTGTGAAACAGACACAAAGTTTGGTCAGTTTTTACCTTTTAAAAAAGCTAGTTCAGCTGATTTTTTTTTAAACCGTGTAAAGAATATGACACAGTTTATTTCACTGAAGCAATCCTTCACTCTGGTCACTTTTCTTTTGACCCTCCCTTCTCCCACTTAAAAAGCAATGTCGGGGCTCCGGCAAATCTTCCAAAAGGTTGGGGCCAACAGTTCTTGAAATACTGACTTGGTTTCTAGAGAATCAGGACAATTCTCCTGTGTCACCTCAAATTATCAGCATTTCTATTATCCAGAGCCAATTTTGAATATTCAGAGACCACAGGACACTACAAAAATGGTTTTAACATTAAAATCCACATAGTAACTTTAAAACCATGGTGCAGAAAGATAAGCCAGTTGAAAAACATCAGCCAATTTTTAACTAGTTAAAAGAAAGGAATGAAAATTAGACAGAAACTCAGAAGGAGAGAGAATGAGAGAAAGAGGTCTAAATACTAATGTTTCTGAGACGCTCTTGAACGAGAAGCTGGTGGTACAGCTCATCAGGATAGTGAGCAGGGGAAAAGAGATTCTTTCTGTAAAATGTTTTCATCTCAAATGACTTTCCTCACAGCTGGTGAATCAGTGAAATCAAAGAATCTTCATTCCTTGGGGAAATACAGGAACTCAGACCGCCACAGAACTAATTGATAAACTGGCCCCAAAGGCCAGAGAGTCTACTCGGCTGCATTAATTTGGCGAATCGTTCTCTCGATTCCTGACCCCCCTCCCTTCCCCTCGCTCTTGTAATTACGGTCTAAATAAGCACAGGAGAGGAAGAAATAAAGCACTATTAACACTAGATAATGGTCCTTGAAGGCAGAATTTCATAAACCATTATGTTATACAGCTTGCTGACTTATTATCTCTCCAAATCACAGAGGGCTGGCTTTCTCTCCTAGCCTTTCTTTGAAGTAAGCCCCCTTCCTACATGGCAGGCATGGTACCCATAGAAATAGAAATCCCCTAATGCTCGTAGAAGCAAGTGTTCTGACTCTTCAGCCTCAGAAAGACAAAGAGCTAATTCGTTTCTTTGAAAAATGCAATTATGAATCCTTTCAAAGAGACCCCAGAACTGAACTTAGCCAACAGATCATTTGCAACGAGGAAGTGGCAGAAAGCAAAAGGTAATCTTTGTCATGCCTCGGCAGTTGAAATCATTTCCCTCCCAAATCTGGAAGAAATTATTGGAACCTTTCTCCTTTTAGCTCAATACACCTTGAAACTTATTGAAAAGGTCTTTATAAATCCCGGCATTCAGAAGAATGGGGCCATCCTGAGAGAGGAGTGGTTGGGATGAGGATGCCTTGGTGTGGGCTCAGGGCTCTTGCTATTCTGAAAGCTACACTCTATTTCACTGCAGAAAGAGTGCACTTGAAATTAGAAGGGAAGATTATAGCTTTCTTCAAATCAATGTGTTGCCCTAGTTCTAGAATTCGAGGCATTTTTAAACATTGCTACAATCCTCTTGGGGAAAAAATGAAAATGAGGATCTCATTATTTTAAATAAATGCTTGGCTTCCTTTGCAGTGATGGATATTGTCTGGACTGTTTTATATGAGGCACATTTTTAAAGATGGGCAGAGCAATCACTTACTTAATCACAGAAGCCTGGGAGCCTGGTAACGTGGTCAGGCCTCACGTAGGGCTTCTCCACAGGGAAAGGAAACGCCAGGGTGTTTTATTACAGACATGGAAGAGCACACGAGGAAAGACGTTCACCTCATACCCAACAGCAGCTGGGAGAATTTTAAAACGATGAGCTATATGACACCAAAAAAAGTTTTCACTTTACTCACTATCTGGGGGCAAGCTGATATATAAATGGACATTTTTAGAAACCAGAAAGATGGTAGTGTATTTACTATCTAAAATTTACCAAGTCTAAGGAGAGAGATTTCTTAGACAGGTCATCACCGAGAGGTAATATTATTTTAGGTCATATTTCAAAGAATGATAAAGGTACCATGCAGCAACTGATAACATATGGATAAAATTTGCAATTTTTATTTTCCTTTTTCCCCCTTTTTCTAACTCGAATGCCCCTTTATGCAGTATCATTTTATTGGAATATATAATAGCCAAAGATAATTTCATGTACATGCTGTCAATAGAAATTATTCTATAGGCAGGGAATCTTACAGCACTGGACAAACTGGATTCAACTTCCAGATTTTAGGTCATTGGCCCTGAACTCAGTGCATCTCTCTGCCTTGTTCTCTCCTCTATAAAACGAGAATGATAACATTCTCAATGATAACGTACTATGTAGGATCAGTATAAGGATCAAATTTCAAAAATTATTTGGAAATAATTTGTAAGTGGAACACTGCTACATGAATTAAAAGTGTTCTCATTATTAATATAAACATGATAAAGACAAATCCAGAGAGAATCACCTATAAAATGTTTCAAGAGCTACAATCAGTCAATGCATCTTGAGTATTTAGTGCAAAAGCTGTTTTCTTACTTGGCTGTTGCTCCCAAGAGGGGAAAGACTATTTTCATAAGAAGTTTCAATGTTAGTTTATGATGCGTATATAAAAAGGTCTTATACTTTTGTTAAAAAAAGGGGGGGTTTACACAAGTCAGAGGAAATGTCATTGTGAGTAGTAGTGTTAGCACTAATATGATGTAGAATTAAAATTTTCTCAAATATGACTTAAGAATATAAAAAAACTACCAGATTTAAATAGCCCTTTGAGTAGCATTTACACAGCCATAATTAACATTGTGTGTACACTAAGATAGCCTGAAATGGCTACACCATGGTTCTTTTATAGATGCTTAAGACAAAGCCAATTCAAGATTTATCATTTTTTTCTTCATAGGCTTGTCAGGGCTTTTAACAGAACCTATCCGAGACGTAATATGACAAAGTATATCATCACTTCAACACTTAACTAAGAGACTCACCAGTTTTCACCATTAGAATCAGCTTTATAAATTGTTCTAGAAATGCACCCCAAGGAAAGCCCGGGTGATAAGGAGAGTTTGGGTAGGCAGAGTAGCTTTTTAATCATGCCCTTTTGTTTCTGAAATCTGTGGTTTTGCATATAATTTTCTTAAATTAGTACCCACTGGCCAGTCCGATGGAAGTGCTGCTGTTGGTTTCATTCTCATTCTCAATCAACTGTGTTGGTTCTTCGCTGTCCAGCCCCCAGCGTTGCTCCCCAAAAGCTGTTCACCTAACGTTTGCTCAGCTTCACCCTCACTAGACACTACTTTATGCCTGGGATTTCTATTTCTACACATTCGCTTCTGTTTACAACTTCCTTTTCACTAAAGATTCGAATTTCCCCAACAGTCAGACTCCCAGCCTGCCGACTTTCATCCTACTGTGCCTTGAACCCTTCACCACAACCAACCTTACATAGCTCTCAAGTCCGTTTGAGGCTACAGCGGACTCCTCTAGCTTGGGTTCTACAGGCAGGGATTCCAACACTAATCTCTCCCACGGGCTCTGGGTTCAGTTCTCATTCATGTGTCCCTTCTCCAGTCTTTCTCCACTGCATAAATCCCCCACTGTTGCCCATCATCTGCCTTCTTACTCCTGTGCCTTTAAATATTGTAGGGGGAAGTCTCATTATTAAAGAGACTAGGCTAATTTGTCTTCTACACAAAGCACAAGACTGACAATCAACAGAAAAAGGTTCAAGTTGTAGCTCTGCCGTGAAACCTCTTTGGACCCCCCCACCCCCTGGCAAAAAAAACTCTCTCTTAATTTAAAAATTGCTTTAATCCTCACTGATCAGGAATTCTGTTACCAGTCCATGTTTTCTCAACCCATTTGATTAGGGCTTTTCCAGATCTGGTGGTTTCAGCCTCTTTGTTCCCACTGGCTCCTCTTTTGTCTTCAGAAGCGCTTATCTGCTTTTGCTCAGAAAAATGACAAGAATAACAATAAAACCTTCCCTTGACCCTGGCGTCACTTTCAATTAGCATCATCGTAGTCGTCTTCATTTCATACCCAGCGCCCCCAGGTGAGCGCTCGCTCCTGTTTTTCTCCATCTCCTCACCCAGTTAACTCTCGCAGGGTATCCACGTGCCTCGCCATGCCCTCCCTGCTCTCAGGTGCCTTCGACACACTCGGTCCCTCTATTCTTTCCCCTCTTGCCTAGGCTTCCTTCCTACTGCACTCTCACTTCTCCGCTCACCTTTCTGGTGGTCCTTTGTGTTTCCTTCTCATCACTCCTCCTCTGCCTGCCCTTGACATTCTCTAAACCAGTACTCAGCCCTCCCTCCAGTCTCATCTGCATGGGGAGCTCATTCCTTTGAGAAACAGCTTTTGCTGTCAGTTTTCCAACAGTGCTCACCAGAAAGGGGAAACAGGCACCGATGAGCCTTCCGTCTCTTCCCACTTTCAGCACTGTTCTCTCTCTGATAAGTGGCAGTGTAAGTTGGTACGAAAGCAGGGAGACATGTGCCTTCCTTCTGCTTTTTGTTCTCCCCCCACCGCCACTTGTCGACAATATGTTTCAGAACACAAGGCTTCGGGTCCAAGTTCTTACACAGGGAAGTTTGTATCCTAGACAAACTCAACAGGCATTAGGACAGGTTTTGCTAATGACAACAAAACTGAAAAATGGTTCTGTGCTTTTTGTTCCCCTACATACATGAGACGTTTCACTTTTCATTACATTCGAGATGTCAGGCTGTTTCTGAGGCTGTTAAAATGCTGTAGAGTCTCGTTCAAAGCATGTTTTCACTTGGCCCTTTAGAGATGACTTCCCATAAAATTCTGAGGCTATTTTTTGTTTAAAGACTGCATTTTAATACTCATTTTTTTCCCCAGTAAGTCACAGACAGATGGTACAGGTGATTTTTCTAAGAGATTTCAAGATATCTGCTTTCCTTTTCCCTTATTATATAATTTGAAAACCCATCAGTTTGAAAGTTTTGTAAAAGAATTTAGGAAAGGTCTCTAAGTATAATTGGAAACAGGTCAGTTGTGAAAGGAAATAGTCTTTTTTTTTTTTTAATAAATGGAACTCTACGAATGGTTTAGAAATAAGAGGGAAAAAAAATCTCACTTGCCTCTCTACAGTATATTTCTTCAGCCAAAACTATAACCATTTTCATGACTGTGTAGAGTATCATGACACATCATTATTAAGATTTGTTAAATTAAGATTATCACTTTAAGGGTAGGGAGGGTAACAGCTCAGTGGTGGAGCACGTGCTCAGCACGAACAATGTCCTGGGTTCAACCCCCAGTACCTCCATTAAAAATAGATAAAGAAATAAACATAATTACTCTCCCATCCCCAAAAACCTTTTTTTTAAGTTTATCACTTTAAGTAATTATTTTGAAATGATATTTTTAAATAACAGCTTCTATTTAATCAATACTTATTATTTGCTGGGACTACATAAAGTGCATTACAAATAAGTATTTTTTTCATACAATTTACATATTGAGAGGACACATCATTGCTTCCACTGCCTCTATGCACATCTATGATGTTCTCTATAGTTTACATAAAATCTTACTAATAATTATAAACAAGCATTCCTGCTCCCATCTTACAGAAGAGGAAACAGATCCAAAGAGATTAAGAAATTTTCCCCAGCATCTTATATGTAGTGAGTGAGTAAACCTGGATTTAAACACAAGTCTGTTCAACTGTGATGTGTGGGTCCATAAGATATTTTCTGCATTTCATTTTTTTACATGGTAGTCAGATTAAAAATGTTTGTATTTCTTATTTCCTTTAATAAAAACTTATTCATGGAGTAATGTGAAAAATAGGGAAAACTGACTTATAGCTGCTGTAAATGTAACTATGGCTTTAGGGTTTTCTGGCCCTGAGATCCTTGGTTTCATAACATAGATGTGTAGTCATTATGTTTTAATGAGAACTGGAGAAAGGATGAAGGACTCAACTCCACTGAGAAGGCTATTCCCTTCACAATATTAAGATATCTAGAAAACCAAACCAATGATGATGCTTAGAGCTCATGCAGTTCTATGTCAAAAGCAAACAGTTGCTCTTAAAGAATATTTTAAATAAGCTCTGAAGCCCAGATGAGCACCTCTACCATAATGAGCATCTCTAACAGTCATTGATCTTGGGAAGAGGGTGAGACTTGGCATGTGAGGCTCTGCCACTTACTAGCTATGTGACTGTAATCAAGTAAATTCTCCCTTTATGGCAGATCTGGTAGACCAGGTTATTTATTTCCTATTCCAATCTCCCCTTAGCTTTTCTTCCTGGAAAGCGCCAATTGTAAAAGAAGCCGAAGTCTGTTTATAACTAGGAAACAGGCATACGACCCAGTTTCCACCAATCATGAAATCTCTGGGCAAGACAAAGATTCAGCAGTGAGCAACATAAGATGGCAGCTGCTTTCTAGTTATTTGGATTGACTGAGAAGCACATGGAGTGACAAAGATCTGGTTCTTCCGGAACCGTTGTGATGGAATTTCTGACCTGCAAATGCGAACATTGTAGGCGTGAATAGAGACTGTGGAAGCAATGATGTGTCCTCTAAAACAGCTCCAAGTGATTGTCAGGCATTGTTTGGGCTATGTCGTTCATGGTCATGCTGTTCTGGCTGGTTAGGAATCAAACCTGGGTGTTGCCCCCCACCCCACAAGAGATTCCATGAACTTCCTCGTATCCTTCGATAGGTTCCTTTCTCCTTAACCTGATAGTTACAAACAACAGAATCCAGTCTATCAGGTTAAGAACCAAAGCCATACACCATTCTACTTCTTCAAGTATAAAATGAGATGATGATAATCTAATTTTCAGGCTGGCTGTGAGGTACAGGGTAAGCTTTAAAATGGCATATAAATTTTAATTTCTGTTTTCATTAATTGCTGACCACTGAAGCTTTGCTTCAGAGAACTATTGACCACCATAAAATTAATAAATATGTCCCTGCTGTACTTCTCTTGGAAAATCCTACACAGCATTGCCCATGTGAGGTGCAGCCTTTGAATGGGGGATGGCATCTGAAAACTATTTCCTCTCTCCATGCTGTCTACAAATGTATGCCATGTGTCTTTGGACTGGATGTCACTTGGCCCTCTTGCTGTGATCTTGCTTAAGGCCAGATGCCCTGGATGACAACTGACTATTTCTTTCAGGGGACCCTTGTGCCCTTTTCTCCAAGGTGAATTCACTGAAAACCACACAGCCTTTACTTAAAAATAGATCTCCAAAAATAACTCTCAAAAATCGCTGAAAATCCATTGGGTTCTTTTTCTATGATGTGTTTATTTTACTTATATAATTATACACGGCATCATACATGTGCCTACTCTCGAGTCTGGAGACACGCTGACAACTTTTTCTCTGTCCTTTTTTTTTTTTTTTTGGTCCTAAAAAGGACCACTGTGTTTTTGTTTGTATTTAGTCACTCATGATAATTCCCATGATTAAAATTTATAACATTTATAAATGTTATATGAAACACAGAAACTGAAATGAAAATTCCCTACCTCTAAGGAGCTTATACTTACATCAACTATAACTATTTGGGAAGAAATAAGGAATAATTAGAGTTATGCTACTAAGACTGAAATAGTTAATTACTGATGAGGATGACTGGGTTAAATTCATGGAAGAGACAAAATCTGAGTTAGAGTCCAAATTTTTCAGAATGAAATCTCAATAGGAGTTCAGATTTTTCCAAATGAAATCTCAATAGGAGAAAAACTGGTTGTCAGGGAGAGAGATTCAGTGATAAGATGAAAGCATTTGCAAAGAAACAAAGGTGTTAAATTGTTTGATTTATTTGGAGAATAGGGAGCTGTCCAGTATGGCAAACTCTTGGGTTCATGGTAGAAAGTAGTTCAAATTGAGAATGCAAAGGGAGTCATTACTCATGAGCATATTTCTTCTCCATCAAACCTTTCATCATTTCTTCAACTTCACTATATTTTTATAACTTTACCATTGACTGTATTTTAGGTTGATTGTTTATGTTGTATGGAAAGACCCCTCAATCAATAATTGGCTAGTTTCCTCAACTGCTTTTAATGCTATCTCTTTGATAAAATGTAACTTCTATACGGGCAAGGATTTTTATCCTGCTTTATCACTATTTTTATTACTCTCAATATTATGTCTATCTTTATCACACGCCTACGTATAATAGCACTATGCAAGAATTATTACAGTTGATGAATAAATAATTGCTGAGTAAATGGCTTCTAGGTAGCCATAAACATTAATCCATCATCCAACAGTAGCATCAACAAGAGCCCTTTGCTGAGATATCATAGATAAGTGGACCGTATTATACAGCAAATATTGATGTGATGTGCTGGAAAGATACACCAAAAGGTGCTTTGCAGTCCGAGTGTATGATACCTTTCCTCACGCCTGGCCCTTTTCACTATGTCATTCAAGGCAAATTTTGCCTCTGATTTAATTCCTGAACTCATGACTTAGTTATAATGATTCTAGGTTAAAAATACATTTCCTGGAGAAAAGACAGAGTTTCTGCAGGTAACAATAAAACACACAGACAATAATTCAGCATCAATGGAAGAGAAATTCAGGAAACAACATAGAATTTGCAGCTTTTCTGGGGTGAGTATTTTTCAAAGTTTTTCACAAGTTGTCAACTGTCAAATCCTTGAATTATTCTTTCCTGAATGTCTTTCTGAACCAATTTTTAATAAATTATCTGGCTTGCTGTTGTGGTGGGTCATTTGTGATTCCATCCATCTTGTCCAGTTACAGCAGTAACATGTGTAAATTGGATCTCTAAGGAGTGATAAAGTGATGCAAATAGTGCCTTTCACCTTGGGTTACCATAGCCACAGTCATTATTTCCAATAGCTACTGCGCTGTGTTCCTCTATGAAATCCCTTAACAAGATGCTTCACCTCATGTCACATCCAACCTACTGATAAGAATAGATACACTGAAAAGTCTGGAGCTGACATAATTTCACTGCCAAAATTGCCCTTCCAAAAAATTATCTTCAGAGCTATTGTTAGGTTGATTTTAATATGCTCGGAAATTCTTTATAGAGACCATATGTTGCCAGACTCAAGAGGATAATTTGCATTTGGGGTAACAGGAATGGGGTGAAGAATAACGCTCTAATAACTAGAAAGTTTTCAAGGCATGAAGCACACCAGTGACAACGGACTCCGTGGTTCCCTGGGCACGGCCAGTCCTAGAAGACTAGTAGAGAAGTGGCAGTGCTTCTGGGTCTCTGGGGAGCTCTAGGGGATGGTCTCTAGGGCACCTTCCAGAAATCAAGATAAGTATCTATTTTCCACTTGGGTCAGAGAGCTAAGCAAATGAGTAAATTCCCAATAGTAGTAACATATTCTAATCTGAAGGAAGGCGATTTTCAAAGTGCTGCCTTTGAGCCAGCGTCCTCCCCATGTCCTTTCTCCTCCGGGTTGTGGGATGCTAACGGGTGGGAACACTGGGGTAAATGAAGTTCTTCAGGTTTATTTACAGCAGGTTGGCCCCAGAGCCTTTAATACGACCCATTCCTTTGGGAATCTCAACACAGAGATATAACATGGCTCCCCAAATTCTGCTATTATTAGGAGCTTCTTGGGAACACAGTGTGGGATGCTGTGCCCTATTGGACAGTTAAGATGCTCCACGACTTCCCTTTTGGAATTGTAAATGACTGTCACCACTTTTGTGTTATAGTATTTTGGGTTTCTTAGGGGAAAAAGGTCTTAAAAAAGGCAGACTGGTCATGGCCTTTTGGTTACTTTATGGGGTGAACATAATCCTATTAAAGTATCTATTTAAAAAATTTTTTTGTTAGCCTAGTACCTTATTACTCTTAATTTTCTTAACTTTTCTCTTTCTAACAGTGTATTTTAAGGCTTTATTGCTTTTGAAAAAGCTTTTGTTTTAGTGGTACAGAAGGGATGTATCCTCAAGACATAAAAATTTAGAGGATCAAAATAAAAAGAAAAAAATAAAAATCACCCATAATCCTATCAAGCAGATATAAGCACTGTTGACAAGCAGATGTAGATCTTTGCTTAATTTGCATTTTATGTATTTTCACTTATAAATATAGAATCATGTTGCGTGGATTTTTCATGTGCTTTTTTTCCACTTTGCAAGCAGCATCAACACTTCTGCATGCTATTACTTACTCTCACGCCACTTCATTTTCAATGACTGTCATATTTCATTTATGTAATCATCCTTCCACTGCTGGATGTTTACTCTTAACAGGCTTCCCGCTCTTCCCAAGTTTACTCTGTTAGCATTCTCAGAGATTTCAGTGATGTGACTATTAGAACAGATGACAGTGTTCTCAGTTCTGTGAAGCCTAGAAACTCCACATGCCAATTGCAGTGTCAGAGAACAAAGTCACTAAAGTGATCTGCTGCCTGGAGTCCCTGAAATTCATTCTCATGGTAGAACTGATGGTCCTAACTTTCCAAAGTGGCTCATCCATCTGCAATCACAGCTTATTCCTGGGTCACTAGTATTTCAGAGGAACAATACAAGCAAGCAAAACCCGCAATTTATGGGTCAAATTCACAGACCTGCACTAAGTCAACCCTTCTGGGATGAGAACAGCATGGCGTCTGGGGGCCTTTAGGAAGGCAGCATGAAGTCTTTGACGTCTTTGAGGTTATTTACCTCAAAGCTTGTTCTGAAATGAATGCCTACATCGCTTACAACACAGATAGTATCCTCAGCATCAAAGAGTTATTAAAATGCTGAAATCATCACATCCCAGTAGACTGTTCAGTGAGCCAACCCCATTAATGATTTGAACTGACTCTCAAGAATTCATATCTGCAGGCTGACCACAGGACTTCTTCAGGGCATCTGGTCAGACGTGATATGAGGGAGCCTTGTGGGCTGGATTTCCCTGGTCTTATTCCAGGCATGCTATCTCGGGAGGATAAGATCTCGATTGTTTTTCATCCTAGTTTCCTTAACTGCCAAGCACCTAGAAGTAATCTGTCATATCAAGGAGGTCAAACTGGACTAGAATTACCTTGGCTCTCTCTGGGAGTCAAATGTTTATGAAAATTTGTAGCTACAAACTTTTAGTTTGTAATTCCCAGGATTTGAATTTTGTCAGTAATCTTAAAAAGCATTTGTTATGGGATTTATACCAGGATGTGGTACTATAAGTGTTAAAACTATTGTGCAGTCAGACAATTCAAGTTCAAATTTTGCCATTTTCCAGCTGTATCAGTGTTCTGCAATCATTTCTTCAGCTGGAATACGGGAAAACTGTGCCTTCTTAAGATCCATGAAAATTAAATAAGTATCAAGAAAGCACTCAATACAAGTACTGGCCCACAGCAGTGCTAATAAATATGCTTATTATTAGTTTTAATAATTAAAGAAAAGCATATTTAAATATTTTAATACAATTTATCATCAGTAAAGATGCTATTATTCATTGTGTCTGCTACATACGGGTGCTGTGCTGGTTTCTGGGGGTAGAAAGTTGAATAATATACTGTCCTCTAAGGAGCTAAAGTCTAGAGAGTAGTCACTTGTGGTTTATTTCAATACAGTGTTCTCAGATATGAAATAAATTGCACAAGAGTAAGTATGAGCTGTGGAGCTGCAGTGCTCGGGGTAGATGGGCATGGGGAGACTTGTGGGAGTCACGTGGCCCGGGCGCTGGAGGCTCACATGCTGGGCATCGTCAGCATGAGCTGCTGAAACGTGGTTGCTGTTCGCCTCTATAGCTTCCAGTTCAGGCTTCAGTCAAAAGGTCTGGAGAGCCCACCCAAACGTTTTTGTTTTGTTCTAACTATTGCCTTTTATTGTCTTACAGAAGATATGAGAAAACAACTCCCTGCTATTCCCTGTACAAAATAACTTGCAATATTACGTATCTTTCCATGACCTAGTGCAGAGAATACATTTTAATTCATTTGGGTTTTTTTCAGCTTCTTGAACATTTACACCAAACCACATTCTATGCCAAGTGTTTAAAACCCTAGACCAAATCAAGTTAGTAGTTTTGTGTGTTTAATTAAGTGAAGAAAAAAGAGACAACTCTATTTAAAGGAAACATTATGGTGGGGAAAACTACTAAAATACATTGGTCTTCCATCCTTATTTCCTGTGGTTTCCCGTATTTCTCCTCCCTGAGATACTCTCTTGGCAGCAAATATAGAATCTCAAGACCTGTACTCACTGGAGACACTTGCAGCTCTTGTATCTTTGTCAGGGGCATTTTACTTTCTTACTTGGGGATACAGCTTCAGTGGCTGCTGGCTGAAAAACAGCCCGGTGTTGCTTTTCACCCACTGTTAGGAACAGGGCGAGGCTGGAATGGGCCTTTGGTCCTCATTAGAGGGCTCATGTGTTTCATTTGTACATTTTGCAGACTCTGCTTAGGCAAGTGTGCCAGAGTCGTGGCCAGGTTTGCTAACTGGAGAAGGCGAAAGAGTACCCGTAGAATCTCAGGGTTTCTGGGGAGTTTGGCAAATTGGAGGTTTAATCCCATTGTCTTTCTTCTGCTAAAGGCATAGACAGGCACTATTTCAAAATTTTGTTCTCCATTCAGACAGGAATGTGGCTTACAACGATCAAATGTCAGATGTGAATGAACCACGAAAGCTGACTTTCTTGTTTTAAGTGTGAAGACCTTGGGCTCATCCGTACAGTGTTCTAATACTGGTCGGAGGGTATTTACTCTGAGGAGCTTTTTAAAACAGCTGTTCCAGGAGGTTCTGAGTGTCACGTAGGTATACAGCTGACCCGTGAGCAACCTGGGGGTGAGGGGCCCCGACCCCCAAGCAGCCCAAAATCCAGGTACTGCTATCTTTGCCTCAAAAACGAAGGACTTGATAAACAGTCTGGACAGAATCAGGACTCAAACTCTACTTCTTTTGATTCCACACACCTACATATTATTCCATTATTCTCCAGTTGAAAACAAACTTTTCCACACAGTTAAGATCTGTAAAATGAAATTACAGGTATTATATTTATAGAAAAAAAAATCCACGTATAAGGGGACCTGTGCAGTTCAAACCCATGCTGTTCAAGGGTCAACTGTCTTCATCAAGTTGTCATTCTCAGTGAAATGAATGACAGCCTGTAAGGCAGAGGGGGAGTTCCTTAGCTGGCATAAAAAGGATCTCCATGTTTAGTAACTTCATTACCGCATTTTACGGGGAGAAAGCCTATAGAGAGATTAACCATTTGTGACCAAAGCAAAAGAACCAGTGGGATCCAAAGCTAGAACTTGGGTCTCTGATTCTATTAAGAGCCCCATTATCTTCTGGAAAAGAGACCATGCTGTGCCTTTCAAGGATGGACAAGCCAGGGCAACCCAGTCTTTCTCCATCTTCCCTCATTATACTCTTACAAAGGGTGCCAACCAAGAAGACCATTATTCAGACAAGGCTGACTTTCTATAAAGAAAAATCTAAGCTCCACTTGGGTGCTATTTATTGACTTCAAGCTTATGTTTTTCACTCTGGGCACAAGGGTTTACGTGGAAGACAGCTACTTGCACTAAGTCTTCATCATACAAAATGGTGGCTCTTTTTAGTCTGAGTGGTTATAATGAATCTATAACCCACAAGAACACCATTGCTCTGACCTGATTCTCTTTATGTTTGAGTTCTGACCTGTTTTAGAGAGTGTTTTTGAAATGGTGACTAGCACATACTATTTTGTCCAGCAAAGTTTTCTTTTTAGTTAATAATCCACCCTACAATGAAATTCAACTCTCGACTGATACCGAGGTCCAACAATCAGCTTGTTTTGTTAAAAATTCTGATTTCAGTCTAAATTTCAATGTTGAAAGTACTCTTATAAGATGATTTAAGACAATCATCTACCCCAGGGATAAATCACATCTTAGGTATGAATGTATCTTAGGAGCTACTTAGGAAGAGTTTCCAGAATTTCCTTTGGCAATTTGTACTAGTATCTCATCATGTTCACTTAAAGATGTCATATTTCACATACAGACCCTCTCTTCCTGTAATTTCAGCACCTATCTTCCAGTTTTACCCTGGGACTTGGTGGAGGACAGTCAAATCAAGTCTCTTTTACAGTACTCATGTGAGGATAGATCAGTAGCTTTCAGCTTTCCTTTCCCCAGATTAAGACATGCCTATTCCAATGGTGGGAGAAAAGGAAAGTTTGTATCACACATAGTTGTTCTGTTGTTGCCCAGTGTCACTTTTCTACACTCAAATCAGGAAATAGCTACCTTTGGGTAGTGGTTTTCTTCTGACTCGTGGGCACTGACACATCTTCAGGATCTTTAATTTAAGGAACTGAATGTCCTTGAGAACGTCACTGTATTATCTACAAGAGTCATTGGTGCCTCTATTTTTGTTTTTGTTAAATTAATTTCCAAGTCTTGGAGTTTTGAGTTCATAACCTCTGCAAGGAGATGATCACTGCCATATAGCTTAGCCTCTGAGTTGTGGGCTTGGAGGAAGCTCTATTTCAAGGACAAGGAAGCCAAGGAGGGGCAGGGGGACATGTTTATTTGCATGTTTCACAGACAACAGTGGGACTGAATCTAAACTCTGGCAGGAGAATGCATTAGGTGCCAAACTGCCACTGTCATTTGCATAATGTGTAATCTAAGGTGCTGATTCATCTCTGATAGACAGGCATGTTTAGTGAGGGGTGGCAAAATTACCCATCGTCCCTCTGCCTGCCCCTTAAGAAACTAATCACATTCCTTCTCTCCATATTCCACAGAGGCAGGGACCTTTCTGCTCCACTGAACTTGCGTCTTGTCTCTTCTTAGCAAACTGACTAATGGTGCTAGCTTTTCCGCTGCTGCAGCTTCTGATGCCGCTGCCTCTGATGTTGCTAAGGGCAGCTGCTCCCCCACCCAGAGGAATGGAACCGACATAAATATAGCATGTTTGGCATGCTTATTTTATAAAATTATATTCCATCCCTAAATGGAATTTAACTTTTGAACACTGTGGAGGAACATGTAGGTTTGGAAAGTGTTGTGCTGTTAAAATCGAACCATTTGATGTTAGTGTATTGCAGAATAATGGATTTTAAGAGGCTGTTTGTTGAAGGTGGGTGTTTGGCATAGTATTTTGGTTTTAGCCTGGATATATATGTTTGCATGTTTTTGCAATACCAAATGCCTTTGTTTTAACAAATGAGTTCTCATTTTAATAAAATTCCTATCATTAAATATTTAGTGAAACTTGTGTTTTTAAATACACAGTGGTCAAAGAGGAAACTTCCACAGCTTTGACTTTCACAACATTGTCTTCACTTGTCCTATTTCCACCGTGCAGTAATGGTGTTGTTTAGGGGACCAAGGGTAGGAAGTTTCTACATCCCTTCCACCATATGCAACTTCTAAACATTTATATAAACACTTACTAAGAACATATTATAAACATTTTTTTCTAACTCTCAAACATTTAAGAGGCATTTCCAATTCCTTTTGGTTTAACCACACAAAAAATTACCGTATGTGAGGCTTAAAAATGGTTGAATATCAGCAGTTTCATGTGGCTCAACCCAACAGCTCTTTAGGAGAGCTGGGATTCAAACTCAAGTCTGGCAAGATCTGAAGTCAGCCTTTCTTCCATTATGCCATGCTGCTACCTTGTTTATTTATATTCTGGGTTGTTCCAAGAATCTAGCCTTGTATCCGTTACATACTCAGTATAACATGTGGTTAATGAATATTTGTTGACTGGCTTTTAAAAATGGATTTAGAGGAAGCACCACAGATCTATGTTTTATACCCACTTAGCAAGGTGTTAGGTCTCAGTTTTTAACCACTCTAAAGCTGGGTGGTTATCAAGGACTATTAGACACAATGTCGTAAATCATTAATCCTCTAATCTCTACAAATGGTACAGCTTCCCAAAGTTCAAACAGCTATTACTAGTGAGGGGCTCTTCATGGAGCAGGTGAAACCCTGCACCTCTGATCTCTCTTCCTCTTGTATTTTCTCCTGCCCGCGAGGCTTAGCAATTTCACCGGTTTTATGAAATGACTGAGAAAGCACTTAGCTAATCCACCTTCAAAATATCCCTCCCCTTTCTTTCTCACTCTATTAACATCTCCTTCCACATTTTCACTTCTTCCCTCTCCAACACTTTCTCTTTTCTAGAGATAATACTCAAAGCTTTCGGCCACAGGTGTTTCGCTCAAATCCTCGTATTGACCATTTTAAGAATATATTCACACATCTCGGAAGAACCCAGGTGGTCTTCAGGCAGAGTATGTCCAGAAGATGAATTCTGAGAGCAAATCAATGACTGCACAATTTATAGTGTAATTACATAGTAATTACTCAATTTGCTTGTGAACACTGAATCCTCTCCATGGGTTTTAAACAGATGCCACAGCAGATGCATCACACTGAAAGGAGAATTTCTATTAACTGCAGCAGCAGTTGGGCTTATTATCTTCAGTGGTGCTGAATTCAATTAGTAATAGAGGGCACTGTGAGAAAGTATGATTCAGACAGGAGAGGGACAGAAGTTGTCAACCATGGGAAGGTTCCCATCAGTACGTGTATCAAATGTAGCATCAGCATTTCAAAGGATTGATGAATACTTGGCTTTGGGGTTTGTGACAGTTATCTGTAGTAATGACTGAATTTTGGAGACAACTTGCCAGCGTGCAAAATTATTTCTACCTATGTTATCTCATTCGGTTATCGCTGGATCCCATGACATAGGTACGAGTGTCCTGAGGCTCAGAGGTCCCCCAGGCTCTTACAAGGGGTGTATAGCAGAGCCCAAATCAAACCCCAGACGGCCTGATTCCCAGTCACTTCTCCCATCACACCACTGCTTCTTCAAGTGAATAGTCAATTGAGCCCATAAATCAATTAGACTGGGCGTGTGTATTTTATCAAACTGACAGACCTTCTGATTTGTTAATTTACAAGCCAAGTGATTAAATCAGCCGTTGGTGAAAATACAGATTAAGAAGCACCTGTTTATTTTTACATCAAACTCTTGGTTCTGGTAGTATCTATTTCCAAAAGCTACAGTTTGAAATCTAGTCTTTGTGCACCAGAGCAGACCCACACCTTTCTCTTCTGCTAAGTCCACATGCATCCAGGATAACCACCACTACGAGTGTGCCCAGATTGATACTGATGGTTTTAAGGTACGGGCAAATTTGAAATAAAAGAATGTACAAGCTCCTCAGTTGAATTCTTGTCTGCATTTTGCTGGAGGCTGGGAAAAACTTGCACGTGTGTTTGATTTTCCTCTCTGACCAACACTTTCTTTTATTTATTTATTTATTTATTTATTTATTTATTTATTTATTTATTTATTTATTTATTTATTTATTTATTTATTTTAGCATCAATGGATCCCTACCTCAACACATTACAGCTTAACGTCTTTCTTCATCCAAACCTGAACAGTGGTGTGTTGGCCCAAGCAACCTGCCCCCTGCCTACCCCTGCTCCCTGGTCTCTGGAAAAGACTTGGCCTTAGTGAGACTCATTCAGGAGGCTGCTTGGGTTGCCAGGGCTCCAGAGAATTCACTTTTGTTAAGTCCTTGAAGGCATTTCCCTAGGGCATGACTTCCAGACACAGGTGGTGACTGGCGAGAATGACAAGGAAATGATCTGGTTGTCTGTCAACAGGACTCCCACACAAATGTCAGAGCTGGGCTGGGAAAAGCTGCAGTTCTTCTTTCTGTGCATTCTCTTTCATAAAAAAAAATCCTGAGGGCTCTCTAGAGATTTCTTTCCCTTTTCCTCTCCTCCCCAAAGACTCCGTGGTGTTGGAAGCCTTCTACACTTCTCACCAAACAAGATGGCGGCCCCGCACCCACCGTGCTTTCTCCCTGCCCACCTCTCACCCACTCTCCTTTCTCCTACTTGGGATTTGGACCCCTCCTTGGAACACTCCCCCTCCTATGGCTCCTCTTTCTAACATTTTCTATCCTGTTCTCTCCCCTTCCTCCTGCATGTCTGAGGACGGTTCTCCCAGACTCTCAGCATAGCCCACTAGTAAGCCAAGGCCTGAGTCTCAGCTGAGGACAGGGGTGGAGATGCGGCCAGTGAAGAAGGAAACAAACGGGGAGGGAAGGCATCAAAGAGAGATGCAGAGAGTGAGGGAGGGGAGATCAGAGGAAACTAAGTGGGTTTGGACCCGGCTTTTCTGTCCTGTTCCAACATTATATATAACACTTTCTATATCTGTTATGTTAGAACTCTTAAGTGTTAATATAACATAAATAGATTAATTAATAGATTACAAATAATTAATATTAGAAATAATTTCTGCAAAATCTCTGACTTTGTGAGTGGAACATAATAGACACTCAGTAAAGGATGGATATTACCTTATTGCTTTCTATGACCCAAAGTGACTCCAGATAAGTGACTTGGGTTCAAATTATGGAGCAAAATCCAGTTTTGATAGAAGCAGCACTGTATTCTTGGTATTCTTAGGTTCTCTATGTTATAATATACAGATTGTGTCAGTCACTGGTGAAGGATGTCACAGGAGGTCCTCTGACTTTCTCTTAACCCTGTCCTTGTTCCTTCCCTCCCCTCTCCTTCCCATCTGCCTTCTTCTGAGCTAACTACTACTACTTCCGAGCTTCCAAGAGCCTCCTCAGTCTTGCTTCAACCAAACAGAAAACAATGTTCCATTAGAATCTGAGTAGTTTATCTGAGAAGGAATCCACCTTTTAAAACCATTAGAAGCTGATATTGGTAGTCCTTTTGGTAACATTTGTATTTTAACAGGGAGACCTTTAGAGCCTTATCAGAAAAGAGTGAAGGCGGGGCTTATTTCACAAGTTCACGAGCCAGTCACACGGGAGGTATCTTCACATGGAGGAGAAAGATGGGCAAGTTCCAGAACTCCCTAAAGCACTGCAGGTTCAGCTGCCCCCTCCCCCTACAGATCAGGTCCTCATCTGAGAAGAGGTCGGTACTTCTGCTGCCTTCCTTGACATTGTCGTCTGCTTGTGACATGTTGTGCCAGATTGTAACTACATGAGAAAAAAGACTGCCTTGAACATAACAGCAAATGTTTACTGAGCACTTACTATGTCCATTCAGTTTTCTAAGCCCTTTATGTTTATTAACCAATTTAGTTTTTATGATCATCAGTGATAGGCTGCCATTTTAAAGATGAGGCACAGGGCCTCTGAATAATTTACCTAAAGCCACAAGGCAAGTAAATGGCAAAGTTAGTATTCAAACCCAGCTGTCTGACCCGCTGGCTCCCACTGTAAACCATGATGTAGAGTGTATTCCCAGCACCTAGTACAGTGCCTGGGAAACAACCACATTTCCACTTTTCCTTTTGTGTCTTGTGATGATTAATTTTATGGGTCAACTTGGCTGGACCATCGTGCCCAGATATTTGGTGAAACATTATTCTGGATGTTTCTGTGAGGGTGATTTAAATGTAAATTTAACGTTAAGTGGACTTTGAGTAAAGCAGATTGCTACCCATAATGTGGGGGGGGGGCAGTGGGTGATGACCCAATTAGATGATGTCCTGAATAGAACAAAAGGCTGGTCTTCCCCAAGCAAGGGGGAATTCTCTTGCAGACTGCTTTTGGACTTGAACTGCAACTCTTTCTTGAGTCTCTATCCACTATCTTGCCTCCTCTATCAGATATTGGACTCATGAAGCTTACACAGTTGCTCAAGTTGATTCCTTATGACACTCTTCTTCTATTGCACATCCTATTGCCCTGTTTGTTTCGAGAACCCTGCCTAACAAAAGTCTCCTTTGCTAACAAGTTCCTCAAGGCTAGATCCTAGGTGTCTTTCCTTCTCAGTTTAAGTTTTGCCTATTTTTTAAGCAAATTTTTCCAGTCCACTGCTATCTCTATGTGTGTATATATATATTCCTTTTCATATTCTTTTTCATTACAGGCCATTACAAGGTATTGAATATAGTTTCCTGTGCTCTACAGTAGGACCTTGTTGTTTACCTATTTTATATATAGTAGCTAGTATCTGCAAATCCTAAATTCTCACTTTATCCCTCTACCCCTTGCTTCCCCCCACCCCCCCGGTAACCACAAGTTGTTTTCTCCACAGACCTCATACAAAAACTACTAGAGCTGACAAACGAATTCAGCAAGGTAGCAGGATACAAGATTAACATACAGAAATCTATTACATGAACAATGAAATATCAGAAAAGGAAAGCAGAAAAACAATCCCTTTTAAAACTGAATCAAAAAATAAAATACTTAGGAATAAACCTGACCAAGGAGAAGAAAGACCTATACATGGAGAACTATAAAACACTGCTTAAGGAAATTATAGATGATTTAAAGAAATGAAAAGATAGCCCATGCTTTTAGATTAGAAGAATTAATATTATTAAAATGGCCATACTACTCAAAGCAATCTACAGATTTAATGCAATCCCTATCAAATTACCCAGGACATTTTTCACAGAACTAGAACAAATAATCCTAAAATTTAGATGGAATCTTAAAACCCAGAATTGCTAACACAATACTGAACAAACTTAAGGGTATTTCTTATCTTGACTCCTACAGTAACTTTTCACATGGGCTACATGTACATCCTCTGCTTCCCCTCTAATCTTTTTCTTCGCACTCCAGCCATAGTGATCTTTCTTAAAAATAAAGCTGATCACATCATTCTGTGTCCCTACTGGCTTGAAACTATTCAATGACTGTCTCTTGTGCTTAGGAAGAAGGCTAAATTCTTAGCGTGGCTACAATGTGGTTCCCAAGGCTCTGCATGGTTTCATCTTGTAGCATTCCTCCTTGCTCTCTGTATTCAGCTATTACATTTGTTCATTTCCTTAAAAATGCTTTGTCACTGGTCCTTCACACATACTGTTCTTATGTTTTTAAAATGTGGAGTATTATTTCCAACCTCTCAATTCTCATATCAGGAGTCACTTCAAAAGGGAAACTGTATTCCACAAACCTCTCCCTCATACTAGTGAGTTTTTTTATTATACAATCTCATAGTATTAATCTAAATTAATAATAATAGCTAAGATTTACTGAATGCTAATCATGTTCAAGTGTCAAGCACAGTACTAAATATTTTACAATCATTATATTTAAATATTATTTAAGTAAAAATACAACAACATCTGAGAAGTAGGTAGTATTATCATCCTCTTCTACAGACGAGGAACCTGAGAACCTGGGTGGTAAGCTGAGTCCATCTTCAGGAGTGCGATGACTTGGTGGCTATTTGGCTCTGCCACTGGATTGTGTATTTGGAGTGAGCTGGGGCCAGCTCTGTGATTGATCAGTACTGTCAGAGGACTGCCTAGCATGTAGAATGTGTTCAATACCTACTTGTTGATTGAAATAATGATGAATATTTAAATAAGTAATGAACTAGAGCACATTTTAATATGGAAACTAATTGAGCATCCCTTTCATTCTCTACCCTAAATCAGTCGCCTATGAGATTATTTACAAACTTCTAGAAGTTGCTTGCAAATAAAAAAAATGGCATTCCCAATACTAGAGATGCTTTAGAATCTCCTCCACTCTCCATTTTGATGACCAACTGCTCCATTTCTAAATGAGGTAGCTATTTAGTTTACTTTTGCTCATAGTGAAGGATTTTTTTTGTTGTTGGGGTTCCTATCCTTCTGGGGCTTCTGAAATAGAGGGAGTCACACACACACAGATACACACTCACAAACATGCATACACTGTATTAGGTACATCTATACTAGCTCTGTAACAAATAAACCCTAAATTTCCAAAATTAACACAATAGATGGTTATTTCTCATTCAACCTAATGAGGCTGTTCCAGTGGGCCAGACAGCTTTCTGCCTAGTGAGCCATGTCTCCCTCCATTCCCGAGGGCCTCAGACTTCTCTCAGGCAGGTATCAGCAGGGGAGCACAAGCATGAAGCAACCTACTTCCCAGAAATCCTGGCCCCAAAATGAAGCATGTCACTTCTGCTCGTATTCCATTGCTAGAAATTCATCATCTGATCACACCCATCTAGAAGGCAGGCAAGGAAATGCTGTCTAGTTATATGACAGGAAGACAAGAGAGAAAACATATTTGAGTGAGTCACCAGCCATCTCTGCCACACCTCCCGTCCCTACGATACAAAGCAGAGAGATGATAAAAGATTAGCGCCTTGGGGTATGGAAGATGAGGCTTAATTTTAACCGTGAACATCTGAAAGGACTGTGAAGGAGAGCATTTTGAGCGGATCTTGAGGGACAGGTAAGTTCTTAGTAGAAAGATACCTTAACAGGCATAACTGACACTGGAACCAAAAGTGGTGAGGTCTGAAGTCGGCGGGGAGGAGGGGTGTGAGAAGGAAATGTACGCCTGTGCTTTAATCTGTGTGTACATATCTCAGAGTCAAGTAGAAATTACTTTAATAATCTCTTTTTCCTGGTTCCCTGAACTCCTCTATAACTAATTAAATAACAAACAGAATTACCCCCTCCACCATGAGTATCTTAGTCCCTAATGTGAAGATATGAAATAATTATAGGGTGTGCTGTGTAAGAATTTTAATGTCATGGAAAACTTGTATTTTCAAGACTGTGCTAATTATACAGGATGAGGCTGAACAAAGGGAAGATGTACAATTAGCAGAGCACATCTTATTACAACCAGCTCTGTTTAGAGGCTCTTCCAAACCTAGGTACGTAGTAAGTCAGGAGTGAGCTAGTCTATCTGGTAGAGGACCACTCTGGAGATTGGAGAAATGCAGGACAGGGCCATTTGAAATGTAACTGTGGTGATGGTACAGGGAGACTTTTACGCTCTACACTTTGTCCTCTCTAGTGGTAGAGAGGAAAGAGAAGGGTCTTGAGAGGGAGAAGACCTCTGTTCCTTCCTTGGTCTGCCGCTCACTGGATGAGCACAACCTTTCTGGGCTACTTCCTCCACTGGATGGGGATAATAAAACATGAAAGCATTTAGCACTGAGCCTGGACTATATTAAGGACCCCATTTTTATTCTAGATCCATGTCCTTTCCCTTCTCCTACTTTTTCTTAAGCAAGATTTCATTCACCTCAATAAAAATCCTTAAGAACTGTACAAGAATGACTGTAATATCAGATGGATGTACCTCCTCTAAGTCTACCAAACTTCAATAAAGGCAGTTATAACACCAGTGGCTCTATCTGAGCAGTGTCAAGGATAAAGAAATACCTTAGTTGTCAAATCCCAGGAGGACTGACTCAGCTCTTCTTTTCTTCCAAAGAAAAGTAAGATACAGATAAACTGTATCTCCTGCAATTTGCTTCTGGCTAAAGGGGTCTTGTTTTGTTTTCAAACTAAGATCTTCAGTGCAAGAGACAATCTCTCCTACATATCCATTAAATGGACTATGATGAGTCCCATAAAAATGTGGGCTTTCCCCTAGATTCTGTTGCTGGAATATTAGAAACTGATACGAAAAGCTGAGAGCTGAAAAATTGCACGATGTTACATATTATTCAAATGCAAAATGCTGTGGGCTGCCAACCCACGTCTCAGCTCAGCTATGAATGGCCTTTATACCCAAGTGCATCTCACTATGGACCGAAAGGATATAGGCCCTCAGCTTCCGAGATGGCACTAGGGTTGCATTATCATATCAATAACCCACATGCCAAGTTCTTGATAAAAACGATCCTAATCCAGAGGCAAGAATAAAATATGAGAGTTTGATTTGTGTAAACAAATCAAAGGCATTTAGAGTCAAGCTGCTTAATCTATCTTAAAGCATTGCCAGGAATATAAATATGAGCCTTGAAGTCAGAACAGGCAAGAGTTGAGAGAGTAGAAGGAACTCTAAAGATTACGTGCTGCTTCTTCCTGATTTACTATATCCAGCCATATTGGCCTTCTTTCAATTCTAGGAACCAGCCAAGTTCAAGGTCTCTGGTCTTAAAGCCTCTATAAGTCATCCTTCTGCCTCTTCAGAGATGCCTTTTGTGACAGTCAGGATTGTCTCCCTTAAGATGCATTAACAAATAGCAGCCATATCTCAGTGGCTTAAGGCAAGAAAAATTGTTTCTTCAGGCTACATGCTACCTGTCCATTATGGGTTGGTTGAAGGGGCTTAGTTCCTTGAAGCCACACAAGTTCCAGGCTAAGGGAGCAATCACATTGTGGACCACATCATGTGTCAGACTGCCACAGAGAAAGGGAACTAGAGCAACAACACTTAGATGTTTCAGCATGGAAGTGACGCATATTATGTCTATGCACAATCAATGGGCCAGACCAAATCCCTTCACCCATGGAAGCCCAGAGAGACCAAGGCAATGCAATCCTGTCACATGCCTGGTAAGGGAAAAGAATGGGACATGTCTCTGGACTCTCATACCTCCCCAGACCACCTTGTAGGAAGCAAGTTCTAGCTCTCACTCCCTTAGCATCCCCTTTGTTTTCCATAGTGCTTAACCCAATTTGTAACTGTATTATTTATTTGTTTTCTATTTTGGTTTTAGTTGTTTTCCTCCACTGAAATATATGATCCCAAAGAGGAAGGACCATGTTAGCAGGTTAATTCCATAAAACAGTTCTCAAAAATGTTTAATCAACCTAATATATTTGAATACTAAATATATCTGTCTTGAATTTGGAGAACCCTTATGGTGATAAGGTCATGTCTCTGTCTCTGCCTTTTCTGGCTGTGGGCTGACACCTCTCCATCACTCCTTATCAGAGGATCCCGTCTCCACACCCTGGCAGGGGCTGAGGCAAAGACTAACTGGGCATTCCTTCAGCTGCTGTTAGGAACTGGGAAACTCTCAACTAAAGCCTCCCAGAAATCTCCAAAGGCGGTGAAAACCAACATATTCAGTGCACATTGCTGTAAACATTGTAAATATTGAAAAGAAGAAAGGAATTGGGCGAATTGGCATTTTGTTGAATTGACTTTTGGCAAATTACCCAGCAGGGAATTAGCTCAGAGCTACCCTCTCACCCTCCACTCACAGCTGTGCTTCAGTGTCAAACCTGGTATTTAGAAGGCACTCCAAAATAACTGTCTGTTTCATGGGCAAGCAAACTGTAGTTTAGAGAGATTAGGCTATTGCCCCAAATCACAGAGGTGATGGTGGGAAAGATAGAAGTCTGATTCAAGTCCCCTCTCGCCAGTGTGGTGCTCCTTTTCATGAGTCACACTCCAGGAAGGCTGCAGTCATTCTGATAAACTTAGCATGTTACTGAGAGCAAAAAGTTAGTGTACAGAGAAAGATTCTGAGTGTTTGTCTTGCTTATCACTTTAAATAAAAAAAATTTTAATGATTACTTGTTATTTTAGACACTTTTTATAACTGAACCATCATTTGCTATATGAAATCCTATTATTTTCAAGCGAAATAAGAAATAATTGAAGTACAGTTGCCTGTGGGACAAGGGTATTGCAGGAAACAAGATTCAAGAATCAATTAGCTATGGCCTTGGAGAAATGGATTTTTAAACAGGCATTGTCTCAGGTCACCTAAGGCATATCTTTAATTCCCTAATATTTCATCTTAAAAGAGGCCACTACTACTATCAGTCAAAGGTTTCCTAGATACTGGTAGATGTGAATTTTTAAAAAAGAACACTTTTTTGAGCTACCTATTTTTTTTTTTTTAACTCCTGTATTCAGGAACAAAGCATTTATGACAAGGTGATTTTACGTACCATAATAGGGAAACATTAATCCAAGAAAAAAACCCCTAAACTTTCCTCACGATTCATTAGTCCTTAGACGTTGATATCTGATTTGACAGAATTGCTATTGTTTTCCCTTAGTGACAGGCTACCTAAGAGCAGTGAGCATCTCCTACCTGTTAGACCAGCCTTGCTGGGTCTCCTTCTTCTTACTCCAGGCGTGCAGCACAAAGCATGGCCTCAGTCTGTCTGAGGAGGAGATGTGCAGTAGCTCAGTCCAGAAGCTGCTGCTTAGCAAATGGCAGGCTCCTAGGAAGATAAGAAGAAAGAACATTTCAGAAACAATGGGGATTAATCAGGCTCTGAGGTATGAAGGCAGACTGCTGTCACTTTAAAAATAAAACACCTTGTATTTAGGCTGTAAGTACAATGCATAGAACGGCAAGTAAAAAAGCACTGAATAGATATTGATCAAATGAAGAAAAGAATGAAAAAATGAACAGTGAAGGTCAGAGCTGGTCCTAGGATTACAAAACTATATGCCAAGAAGACCAGGCAAGCAGGGTAGACGGGGAGCAGACTGGGGTGAGCCAGTAGAGGGTGGTGGAGCTGTGCTGAACTGCTGAGCACATGTCCCCCAGCTGAAGCCGGCAGCCAGGGCTCGGAGCTGCCTGAGGGCCTCCGTTGATGCCTTAAGGAAAAGCGGCTCAATAATGCCACAACTTCAGGTTCTCAGAGGAAGACAGAATCACAGATTATTATGTGAAAACTTTTGAATTTATATTTTAGAATTCAACTGAACAAAACAAAAATCTATGCAGGTCAAAAAAGGCTAAAACCAAAGCCCATCTGAGGGTCAGAATTAGCTCCTGAGTGGCCATGAGATCTAAGATCGAGGGCAACGTCTTTAATGTCCAGTGATGACAGAGGGTCCAGAGAGCTGAAGCCACTTGCGCAAAGATGCCCAGCTAATTGGAGGCAGTGCTGGGCTTTCTGGACATGAGTGTCCTCCCTTCCTCTTACGACTTGCGACCACTCTCAGACTGCCTGAATCTGATCAGAAACCTGTTTAAGTAACACTGGAAGCCAGTCAGAAGCTGTCTTCTGCCTTGGTCTCACAGCTGTGCTTAGGTAAAACTTCATAATGAGAGGTATAATTTTCCATTCTCACCACTCACATTCTGGGTAAAGTCAAAGGGACTAAAATATGATGGTTCTTCAGCATGGCCAGATGTGGAGAGTGGGAGTGAGGGGTATGGACAGAGGCACAAGTGGGTCCCACTGGATCCACCTGCTGGTTCTAGTTTCTGGCAAAAGCCTGCTGTTTAGATGAGGGGTGGTACTGTGTGATGGTTAAGTGCGTGGGATGGGTTTAAATATTGACTCAGCTGCTTACTGTGACTTAAGCTCTCTAAGTCCCATGTGTAAAACACTGATAACAACAGTACCCGAATCACAGAGTTGTACTGAGGTTTAAATGAAACAGTGCATAGAAAATGCTTATAATGTTATGTATGTACGTATGTATGTATGTATGCATGTATGTATTTTTCTATTTGTTCACCAATATTGGTTAGGAATAAAGGGAGAATGCAATGAAACTGATACTTTTCTGTCCCATTCTTTGGGGGGGGGGGTGTTTCTTTCTTTATTCTTATTTTTTTAGTTGAAGTATAGTCAATTTACCATGTAGTGTTAGTTTCTGGTTTATAGTGACTCAGTTATACATATAATATATTCTTTTTAATATTCTTTTTCAACATATGTTACTACTAAATATTGAACATAATTCCCTGTACTGTACAGTATGACCTGTTGTTTATCTATTTTATATATAGTACTTAGTATCTGCAAATCCTGAACTCCCAGTTTCTCTCTCCTCACTCCCTTTCCCCTCTGGTAACCAAAAGTTTGTTTTCTATGTTTGTGAGTCTGTTTCTGGTTTGTAAATAAGTTCATTTGTCTTTTTTTTTTTTTGATTGCATATGATATTTTTCTTTCTCTTTCTGGCTTACTTCCCTCAGAATAATGATCTCCAAGTCCGTCTATGTTGCTGCAAATGGCATTACTTCATTCTTTTTTATGGCTGAGTAGTATTTAGAATGGTAGCTAGACATGGTAGGCACTCCATAAATGTTTGCTACAGTGTAATAAATACCAACATTTATTGAATGCCTATTATATGCTAATTTACTTGCTTTTATCATGTGTAATTATCACCACAACCCTCTTTGTTTTATGTAATTACTCTCATTTTAATAATAGGAAAACCATGACCTTGGAAGATCTAGCTTCTTGTCTAATGTCACCTTAGTATGAGTGGAGCCAAGTATTGGAACACAGGTCTACTCAGCCTAGCTGTTTTCTTAACCTGCTTCTGCAGTGCCTTGCCAGTCAGTGTTCAACTGAAGATACGATTCGGATATTTAAAGGGAGGGATAATCAACTTTGGTCAAACAGTAAATATTTATCAAGTTAAATACCAGGGGTGTGGGTACAGCTCAGTGGTAGAGCCTGTGCTTAGCATGCACGAGGTCCTGGGTTCAATCCCCAGTACCTCCATTAAAAAATAAAAAAAGTTAAATACCAAAGCAAAGAAGTCTCAAAGCAAATAATCAAAAGTGCTTCAATGCTTGGTAATCTTCTGCCTCATGTGAAAATGTGCTGTACTGGAATGGGAGAGTGCCACATGGCTATGAATAAGATAAGAGAGCACGTGGTCCATTTTCAATCGACATCAACCCTCATTCTTACTCTTTAAGATGTTAATAGATCTTAATCTATTAAGATGGCTCTTAATAGATTATTTGCTTAACATTGATAAATCAATTTTCATGGAGGAAGTAGATTTTAGGAACTGAAACATGTATTGAATGTCAACACTGGGAAGATAAGACCTGGAAGATTTTACTCTAGCATAGTTTTTTTTAAACTCATTGCTTTTATAGAATTTTCTATACAAAGAAAGAGTAGAATAAGACACAAACATTTTTAAAGTGTATGAAGC
Organism: Vicugna pacos; assembly: GCF_048564905.1. Classification (NCBI taxonomy): domain Eukaryota; kingdom Metazoa; phylum Chordata; class Mammalia; order Artiodactyla; family Camelidae; genus Vicugna; species Vicugna pacos. Next base: position 41,505,857 of record NC_132991.1, on the reverse strand, counting down.
GTTAATATGAAGCATCTTACATAAAATATTGTTGAGTGAAGAAAAGGAAGGAAGGGAGGAATAAAGACATGAGCAGTTACCGACTGCTACCATGAGCCAGACCCCATACTACGCACCACGTACTGTTAGGTACATATTAGATTTGCTAAATGAAAAATAACCAAACCAGGGCCACAATACATGTGAAGAATGTACATTACAGCCAAGTCAAATTTTCAGGGGCAGATATTTCAGTTTAAATCTTAAGTCTTACTTAATATATAATATTTAATACATAATATATAATACATAATACTTAAATATAACATCTGATATTAACCACTCATTCTGTTTAATTTTTTTTGACAAAAAAGAAGTTTTTAATTAATTTTAACCAAACAAAAACAGGGAAAGAGGGTCCTTTCAATGAAAATCACTTCTGGGAAAACGTAAACAAGGATACATAAAGATGCAAACTTTCTCTGCTTTAAGACAAACTTAACATTATCCTAGGAGTAAATGGTATCTATTCTCAGCAACAATATAGAAAACAGGAATGTTCTGTACAAGACCAGATGAAAAATATAAGCCACTTTGTTCAGGCTGATTTCTAAAGCACCATTTTAATACTTAAGTTAGAGTCATTGCAACTTTCTAGAATGTGAAATGTACCCACATTTGAGTGTTGGTTTTAGAACATGAAACAATATGTCAAAGTCAAATAGAAATGAATTTGTTCATTATCTACTCTTTTGGATAATTGCCATTATTGCTATTTCTCCCGGGGCAGATAATTGAAAATTGACTATATAAATTGTTGTGTTTTTCTGGGAAAATAGCCTAGACTCAAAATTTGTCACCCACATTTTAATCTAACTTATAATTTTACCAGGCCTAAAAATTATAGCTATTCTAGTACATTATTTTATTATACTTCATTAATATCTTTTCTTCTTTGCAGATTTATGTGGCTAAAAGGAATTGTGCAGTGCCATTCATTCCAAGGAGTCCATTCATTTTGCTTTGCCCTCCCACCAGAGTTCGCTGTGAGGTGTTTTAGTGATAGAATAGGACAAGTAAGACAGTAAAATATTTGAACATGACATTTAGTTCCCCCAGTTTTGCTACGGCCCTCTTTATGGCAACAAAGGGATTTGCCGCCTAAATCTCTGACGTCAGCATCTGTCCACATGTGACCCTGGTTTGTGTGTAGTCCGTGTGCAATCAAGGACTTGAATAAAGACCCATGGAACAAAACAGAAAGCCCCACTGGTTGCCCATTTATTAGCTTATCAAGATAAATTCTGTGATTCATTATGAAGCCAGGTAGAGGTAACAGTTGTCTACTTAGTTAATGAATTTAGGAGAACACAGGGTTTTCATTCTCTAAATTTCAATGATAATGAACTTAAGTTTCTATTTCTCTGGTCATAGGTAGGATCCCTGGGAAATAGACTTGGAGACTGAGACACCTATGCAGGAAGCTGACTGGAGCATGTTCTCAGGTACAACACCTCTTCTGGGATGAGAGGGGAAGGAAGAAGGGGTGGGAGAGACTGAACAGTGAGGACCTGAGCCCAGTCCCCAGGGAGCTCTGGAGCTGGGGGGAGCCTGCAGAGGTCCACTGTGTGCTGGGGCTCGCCTGGGCTTGGGCAGAGCTCACTTTACACACCTCTTCCCAGTTGCAGTCAGTGATATCGTGCTGATACCTTGAAAATGTAGGCATGTGTGTGAACTATTTACAACCCAGTAATTGGCCAATGCTAGAAACGAGAGCTTCTGTCACACCTGACTACCAAGCCCTCAACCTGCGGACAGCTGGCTTACCAGCAAATGCCCAGTTGAGGAAGACTGATTTGCAGTATCTGTGCCAAAATCCATGTGATAAGTTCTTAACTGCATGTGGTACGACATGGAGGGAATGGTAAACTATACTGCTACGTCTTGGATCACTGTAGCTTCTCCAGGCTAGGTCTCCTCTGCTCTACACAGAGGATTATTCTAATCCCAGGATCTCCAGCCCTACTATGCTGTCAGTAATCTTTACTGTTGCATTTCTGAAAGAGGCAGCCAAGCTCCTATGAAGATGGAACTGTCCCTATGAGACACAACATGGTGACATGACTGCCAAGGCCCAAGTGACAGAGTTATCAAAGGAGAAAGTTCTGACAATGATCAAAGAACACCCTGGATATAAAAAAAAAAAAAGCCAACAGAAATGGTTTTTATGTACAAGTACTGCCATGTCTTTACTTGTAAACATGATCATTCCCTGCCAGTAGAGTGATAATCACTGCAGCTTGTCTTTGTTTAATGAAGTCATAAAATATTTCAAGAGCGAGTTTAGCATATATACCACCATGTGGGAGATTTTAAATATATTAATCAAGCCACACAAAGATTTTGGGCTAAAATCATTCCAGTTTTTTAAAAACTTAAATCTAAAGAAGATGATCTAAGCCAATTTCTGTTTGCCAATACCAATATTTTTAGGAAATTCAGAGAGTTGGTATGAGAGAGTTCACCATTAGCTGGTATAGTAGAAAAATTTAGAGGGACCATTCTGAACAAAGCTGCACATCTACCGAAATTCTTTCTTTTCAGTCCTTTACTCCATAGGAAAAGACCATAAGGGAAGACTCAAGATTTGTCAGAGACAGATTATACAGAAACTCTTCTCAGCTTGGCCCCTTACCTCCTAAACCCACGCTAAATCTTGGAAATGTAGTAATTGCAAAAACACCACGGAGGCATCCAATTTAGGGGGAAAAAAAACAATAGCCATCAAATGGAGAACTTGTCATGATTTTAGTATGAGACTAGAATTAGGAAATGCAGTAAGAAAAGTGTGGATGATTCTGAAATTCAGTGATTAAAAAGTGACTCAGTATTGACTGTATCTATCCTATCACCTAGCACATTTCTGTAACAGACATCAAAGCAGACAGGAAGTGAGGTTTCCAACAAATGTTCTTTCATGACATAAAATCATTGAGCAAAAACTCTCTTATACATCAAACTTAGCACAGGACCTAGCACATGGTAGGGGCTTAATCTCCCTCAGTACCTTGCTGTTAGGTGAACTGATGAAAGCTTGCTTGGACCACATTTGGATTCTCTAATCAGCTACTTAATTATTCTCCTATAATATCCAGTGTTTCATTCAACAAACCTATGCTGAATATTTTCTATGTTGTGGTAGTCTAGGAGAAGCTGAAAATATAGAGGAACCCATCTGTCTCTTCTGGAGACACATAAAATTCAGACAATAAAGCAAAGTAATAGAGATACTGAAGCACAGAGAAGAGACCCCAAACTGGAAGTATGTGTGTGTGTGTGTCTCGTGTGTGTGACCAAATGTACTTTTCTCTTAAATGAGGTATTAAGAATATTAATAATTAAGAGCAATAACTTCACTTGTTCTGACCGAAAAATATGAATGCAACTGATGTTTTTGTTAATCAAACAGGGGATATTGTAAGGCTGGAGGAATGTAGTATGGAGCCTTAAAAATAACCTGGCCTATTTTTTCCTGATTTTAAAATATTTTAGCTTTTTTTTACTAGTCTAGTCTTTCAACAGTTCAACAATATTTTTATTTTCCTTTTATGTACAATTCACTTACTAGGTCCTGGGGAGATTTAAAGAAAAATGAAGAAAATTCAAGTGGCTTTCAAAATCTTACTGAGACATTCCAAATATCTGATATGTTATGACCCTTTTAAAAGTCTGATATAATTTCATGATACTTTTCAAGAATACAAATGTTCTAATCTATGTCTATTTATGAAATTCTAGCCTGTATATATGAGTTGCTTCCCAAATGCTTTTGAGAGAACATGAATTTCCCTTTTATAACAAGCAAAAACAGAACAATGGAATAGGTCCTTATTAGTGTCTGGCTGTCAAATTTTTAGCTAGAGCTTTAGGTCTCTGCCTTTATAGATGGCAGAAGTTGCTTCTGAAAATTAAGACCATTCCAGGGCATATGTGCAAAGGAATTTTGCAAAGCTTGCACATTGACTGAGTCAACTACTGCCTTAGCTGGACTTTTCAGGTCATGCAAACACTGATACAGTCAATCACCCCACATAAGTGCATGGAATTTGAGCATGTCTCCTGATTTGACATAGACTGTCTACAGCCAGTTAGCAACAATGAGACTTGAGCGCAACCCATCTGAGGGTAATTGCTTTGCCTTTTCTTTTCTTTTTCTATAGGCAATTTTATTCTAGACCAGTATTTTTAGCAATGGATATGGGATTTGCCACTAGAGATGATGAGAGAATAGGCTGGCATCTGCACAAATATATCACCACCATTAAAAAACAGCAAAAGAAAACCAACAGCTTAAAGTGCATGCCCACACACAGATGATCGAAGGAGCAGTAGCATTCCTTCATCCAAAGGGCAGCATCTTGACCTGACATGTGCCTGATGAATGGTCCTCTTCCTTACTTAAGTGGTCCTCCATCATACCCAGGCACATTTGGTGCAGATGCTTTCAGCCATATCGACCAGAGAGGCACGGTGGAGAACCTGCAGTAGCGCCTGCAGGGAGTTGGAGGTTGGGAGGTGGGCACTCGAAGAGAAGCCCCTTTTGCCCTGAATGGATCATACTGAATGGGGATTTCTATAGTCCAAGATCCATATGACCTTCTGAAGTTGTGGCATGGCAAGCAGGAGGTGCAGTATGGGAACAGTGCATCTTTTTCTCTTCAGTTTTATAGAGCTCCCCACTAGGTTCTCACCCTTGGATGTGAAAAGAAAATGCACCTCTGTTACTTCCAAATTGGGCACATTTTTCCACAGTAGGCCTTCCAAAGGGATGAGGAGTTAAACCTGACACTGTGGAAATGTTTTCCATGCATTGGCTAAGTTGCAAAAGAAATCAGTTTAGAAATGTCTTGAGTCTCTAAGCGAAGAAAGCCAGAAAGAGAAAGAAAAATACCATATGATATCATGTATATGTGGAATCTTAAAAAAAAAAAAGACACAAATGAACTTATTTACAAAACAGAAACAGACTCACATACAAAACAAACTTATGGTTACCAGGGGGAAAGGGGGTAGGGAGAGATAAACTGGGAGTGTGAGATTTGCAAATACTAACTACTATATATAAAACAGATAGACAACAAGTTTCTACTGAATAGCACAGGCAACTGTATTCAATATCTTGTAGTAAGCTATAATGAAAAAGAATATGAAAAGGAATATGTGCATGTATATGTATGACTGAAACATTATGCTATACACGAGAAATTAACACAACACTGTAAACTGGCTGTACTTCCATTAAAAAAATTTTTTTTAAAAACTTCAGAAAAAAAACGTCTTGAGTTAACAGGGAAACATTATAACTTACGTTGAAAAAAAACAAACCCCACAAGTATTTTCATTTGGAAACAAAGGTAAGTAAAGCCTAGAGACTAATGATCTCATAGAAGGACTAAATCTGAACAACAGACGCTCAAGAATTAGGTTTATGAGAAGGGGCTTTGTAACCAAGCAGGACCCTATGGTGCCTTCCTGCGACAGACCCCTCCCCCATTTCCTCTGCTTTAGCTCCTCTATGAAGTACCTAGATACAATATCTGATGCAAATTTCTGGAGTTGTTTTACAGATGCTAAAACCCTCACCAAATTAAAGAAATTAAGTAGTTGATGACTAAGAGCACGGTAGACCCCAGACCTACTGGTGACTAAGGATTGATAATGTTAACCCCTGTGACACCACCCTGTTACTTCACCATCAACCAATCAGAAATGTACACGAGCTGGTCACACACCCTGCAGCACCCCTCCCTCTCCTTGCTTTTAAAACTCCTTCGCTGAAACCAACCAGCGAGTTGGGGCTTTTTGAGCCCTAGCTGTCCCGGATTCCTTTCACGGTGCCCTAAAGTAAACACTGCACTTTCCTTCAGCACAACCTGCTAGACTGTGGCTTGGCTGTAGTGTGTGCAGGCAAGTGGACCCAAGTTTGGTTCAGTAACAGCTTACAATTTCTTACTACAATTACTCAATATGAATACAATTTTACACCTGTTTTCTAGTGTTTTGACTGATGCTATTATTTTTCAAGTTTTAAGGTCTAGACTCCCCGGCTCACTAAGCCACGTCCGCCCCACTCCTTTGACAACAACATCACCTGGGCCGCCTGCCGTTGTTTGTTGCTTTGAACTTCCGGCTCTGAGAACAGGGTGAGCGAGCCACAGCCTCATGTTTTCCTCTTGTGTTATTATTTTTACCTGATTTCTCCCCAGGAGGAAGCTGTACATTTTAACCAGAGAGATACGGGGAAAAGAAACTATTTTTCTGCCAAGATAACAATCGACGACCTCGGGCAATATGTGCAGTTTTCTGGAATTCTATTAAAAATTATCTGATGAACTGCCTTCGGGTCTCTGTGTTGTTTTCTTTGTGTGGGGCAAGAAGTGGGACCTACTAGGCTTAGCAAGCTTAGCTGGACGTTACTTAAAGTTTAGGCAGTAAACAAAGATGTGCTCTATAGTGCACAGATGGCTGGAATGATCAATTTTAGAGTTGAAAGTTACATTAAGAATTACCTGGTCCTGCCCATATTCATTAAACTTGGTACAATAATAGCCCCAAAGATACAGTACCTTAAGTAATCCATCTGTTCTCTCTATTAAACCCTTCTTGTCTGGATTCTAAAAACCAATCAGTTCACTTTCTCTTCCAGTAAAAAAGAAAAAAGAAAATTTGAAAAAGGTCACAAATCAGGGCCATTGTGTGTATACTCCTTGTAACACCTTTTCCCCTGGAAAAAAATAGTAATAAATACAAAAGGACCTGTGACATATGCCTCCATTAAAGTAAAATACAAGTCTTTCACGGGGCTAAATGCATAGCTAGAACTGCTTACTGCTCCTTGCGACTGTGATACTGGGGATGGAGCCAGAGTGTAAATGGGTCACCCAGAATGTACTTTATCTAAAAAAATGTATTCCTTGGGGGAGTTGTGGATAAATGGACTGAATGTTCACTTCTGGGGCCTTTGCTCAGGAAGTCAATGAAGCCAAGTACACCGAGCAAAACCATCTGCTCAAGGTCAAAGAGATGGGAAGGCCGCTGCCAGACCCCACCTGGATGAGGGCCTGCCCAAGCCATAGGCACCAGTCCATTTCCTCCTCTTCCTTACCTGGAAGAAGGCAGATGCCTGGAATTATGCAAAATCAAACAATGTATTTTCCAAAATCAACAGAGCTAAGCACCCTGTGAAATCTCTAGATAGAGAGAAGACACACTGTACCACCACCACAGCAAGTTTTTATTTTTGTAAAGCAATTATCAACTTATGTATAAATGATTACAGTATTTGAGATCCAAGCTCCTTGGAAAAATCTGATGTTGCAATCAAAACATAATTGAGCTATTTTGGAAGAGAAAGACTATTTGCTCTTCAAAACACACAAATATCTAAAAATTAAACAATGACCCACTTAGAATGGAACTGCTTCACTGTAATTTTTTAAGGACGCATTTTAAATGAACTTCCCTACTCGATGAAAAGTTTCTATAGTCTAATACTGGTTATTTCCCAACCTGGGATGTGTGTGTGTCTCTGTGTGTGTTGAGGGGTGGGTGGTGTTGTCAATATTGATGAGTTAATTTACTCAAGTGATCTGATTGGAAAATCCATCTGCAATCATTCGCAGCCTAAATAATGTCTTGTACATGTAAGTATTTTTTCAAATATGTATACATGCTCTCATGATAAGAAAAATGCTAATTCATTTTAAAGTGTTGTCTACAATCTACTTCATTGTATATTTTTGTTATTACATATTTTTCAATTCCATGGATCATAAAAACATAGCAATTACCTATGGGCAACCACAACATTTTAAATGTTAAGAAGGAGGTCTCTTTCCTGGATTAGATGCAGTGCAGTAATGTATTTCAAGAGTTACAGATAAAACAGTTGTAATAGGAACTTACTAGAGGTATAGAATATAAAGGAGATATGATAGATATGATGCATTTTCAATTATGAATGAGTCACATTATAAGAATCATTAAGCCATTTGGTTATATTAAGTTGAAATGTTTAAGTCCAGCTCTGAAACATAACACTTAGAAAACAATTAACAGCCATTGCCTCTGGGGATAGGAGTGAACTTGTGTGAGCTGCCAGTGCAAAGGCACTTCTTTTTAGTCTCCATACATCTATATTGTTTCTATTGTTTACAACAACCAGGGATTCAAATATTCCTTGTATATTTCAGAAAAAAAGCAAGAAAGCAAGAAAGCAAAAGCAAAAGCAAAAGCAAAGCAAAGCAACCACACAAAATGAGGTCAGCAGCCTATGGAGCCAGGGAGGTGCTGGCTCCCTCTCTTGCACGTCCGCCCTCTTCCACTAGGCTTGCAGTATGAGGCTGAGAATTGCTTCTCATTCCTTATAACTTCGCTGCTCCCAACTAGACAATTGCATTCACCCCATGCCGGGCCCTAGGCGGCACACGTCGGGTGGAGTCTAGGCTCACAGAGAGGACTGCAAAGCAAGCTCCCTATCACCATGTCCATGTGTTTGGGAGCTACAGGAACGCAGTGTACTCCCACCGAACTGGGTTTTGTTGTACAGCTGCCTAAGGGTGCAGAGAGAATGACTCTTGCCTCCTTCCACTGAACATGCACTGGCACACCCCAGGGAGCACTTATGAAATGCTACTCAGTGCTACACCAAGATGAGATTACAGCTGGCTGATCCAGAGGGGCTTCCTCCCACGGTGACTCTATGAGAGCCGATGCTGGGTGTCAGGGGTGCACAGGGATCATGTGACGTTTAATGCGTTTAGGCTCAAGAAGCTGTAGCAAATTCCGTGCCACACTTGCTAATATGGTGAGTTAATCTAAAATACTTTAAATTCTGTCCCCTCCAAAATGCTGCCATGCTAAATTACCCCAAGTTAAGTAATGTCATGTTGTATTATGGCATGACATTCAGGTAGCTTACTGTAGCAAATAAAAACATTTCTATCCTGTAGGAAGATTTCATGGAAAGCAGATGCACTGTGGTTGTTTTTTTTTTCCTAAGGAATTTAGCCCAATTTTAGTAATGCATATGTGAAGTGGATAAAACGTTACAAATAAAAGATTCTGGTTTTTATCTGAGGCATAAACCAGACTTTTAAATTTTAAGTATAGTACTGGGGAAGTGAGTTATTTAAACTTAACGATCACATTTTCTCTCTATCTGTTATATCTACAGTGATTTTCCTTTACTCATTCAAAGGGAGGACAAACAAGATGGGGTTTTTCCTGATCAGTTTTTTTGATTTAGGACCAATATACACCAATTGGCTCTGTTTCCACTACTGCATGCACATACATGCACACATTATATACTATATATATGAGAAATACACATATAGTTTTTAATACTTTACATTTCCAGTTCTCTCTGTAAATATGTATATATTTAAGTATATATTTGTTGAGGGCTGTTTCTATGTAACAAAAATCCACCATAGTTAAAGGTGAAAAAAGTATGTTCAGAGTATGACAATATAACCTAGCCAAGCCTGCGTGGACAAAGAATGTCACTAGAGAACAAAGGATGCTGAGGCCCTCAAGCCTTCAGCCACGGCAGCCACCCTCGATGGTGGCCCCTGAGGGGGAACTCAGGATGGAGATAAACAGGATACTGGTTCTAGACAGTCGGTGTGCCTATCAAAGGAATAATTTCATTAAGCCCAGTCTCTTACATCTTTCCATACATAGGGAAGCACTGAATTCATTAACTTTAGGTGCCTGGTTTATCTTTAGTTCACAGTAATCTTTTGATGTTCAAGTACGTGTTTTTTGTTTTGTTTCTTTTCCCCCCCAAAACTCTGATACATCTTGACTCCTCCCCTCCCTCTTTGGCACAGTCCCCCAGAGCTATTTAAGCAGCTGAATCCCAGACTTAAGTCCTCGGTAAGTTTGCCGTTAAATAAAATACAATTCTCAATTTTTCCAGTGGACATATGCAATGTCAAGTAGCCAGGGCATCAACTCATTATTCATATGTTTGATCAGCTATTTCAGTTTTCACCCTGATGGATTTCTGTCACATAGAAACAGCCCTCAATAAATACAGTTAGTGAGTGTCTCTTTTGAAGTGGGTTTTCATGGTTTTAGACCCTGGTCCAAAGCATGCTTTCTTTCTGCAAATGCTTCCTCTAGACTCCACCTCTCAAAGCTCAGTGAGCTGAAGGTCGCTAGGCTAAGGCTTAACTGCTGTGCATCTAAGCTCTTCATGTTCAAGGAGGACTTGTCAAGGTCAGCCAGGTCTCCTTCACAGAACTGCCCATCCCCAGGCACAAAGATAAGGATCAACAGACTCTTTCCTTTTGGTACATCAACAGACACTTCACTTTTGTGAGGGGGAAAAGAAAAGCTTTTCAATATGAAGAAATAATTCCAAAGTCTCAAAGATCTATGGTTAAGTAGGGAAGCTGAGTTGCTGATAATACTTTTAACGTATTTACTACTTGCATTTTAGTTTGGGACTTGTATTTACATATCTTTATGTTTTGTTTTGATTTTACTCTATTGAGGAGGAGGATTAAGAGGCATGGTTGTCAACAGGCTGGGGTGATAATGCGTTTTTTCCCTTCCTGAACATCTGATTTAAAGGTAAGAAAAGACTCCAGAGGTTGTTTGATCATGAAAATAAATAATCTTGAGGTTTCAAATTTTAGAAGGCATCACACAAGGATGCCCAGCACCGACTATCATGGGAGCTGCTTACAAGTCCCATGTTTTTCCCTCTGGGATTCCTGTCTCAATGATTTTATGTCCATGAAATAAAATAACGGGAAAAAACTCAAGCAGAGCTGATAATGAAATGCTGTCATTACCTCAGCATGAACTTTCTGTATTCGTTCAACAGATACCTAATGAAAAAAGATTTACAGAATAGGGCACTAGTCTAGGCACTTGGAAATACATCAGTGCACAAAAGAGATAAAAATCCCTGCTCTGATGAAGCTTATGTACTAGGGGCAAAGACTATATGCATGCACACCTTGTGTATATACATAATGCATTAATAGAATGTTCACTGAAGGCAGACAGAAATTCTATTAAAACTAAGAACCTTTGTCTGTGGGTCTTGTACACATTTCAGATTTCATAAAGTAATTAAATTGCCCTTTAACATTTGCTTTAAACCTTCCCCCTCAATTCTTATTGAGATTATAATCTCTTCACAGTCTGACAAGAGCAGGCACCAGGCTCAAGGAATAAAGCCAGGAGAACCATTTAGTGTTTTCTAGAAAGTATGACTTTTCAAAACTTGAAACCAGGTTTAATGATTTGGTTTGAAACAATCATTCAAACTCTCTCTGTACATTTGCTGGACATTTAAGAAAAGTTGGTAAATTAAAAAAAAATCTTCCCAACATATTACGTTACTTTTTCTTGGTTTCCAAAAATGATGGTCTGTTTTTGAAAGTTGATTTTAATCCGTTTTATCAACAGTGAGACAAATGCTTGGATGTCCCATTCACAGAGAAAATGATTACAGAATCAAGAGGCTGCATCAAGTACCATATTAAGGAAACAGTATCCATGGCAACAAAAATGAGAGTACATTCCTTGAAATCACAGGCTTGGAAAGCCCCTTGAAATAGTTCTTCACACGAGAGTGCCTCTGTGTAGATAAAAACTCATTTGGCATTCAAAAATATTTACTGAAGCCCTACTGTGGGTCAGATACTGTACCACATACCAGGAACAACTAAATCATGGGTCATATTCTCAAGAAGCCAATAGCTAATAAGGAAGTCAGAAATGCAGACAATCTAAGACTCAGTGTTATAATGATGGCATAGTTAAGGTGATGGAAAAACAAATCACCAAGCCTTCCTCTATTTCATGGCCTCTCAAAAATGTTCCTGTAATCTCCCTCATGAACCTTGCTCACTAGAGAAAACACTTTATTTTTACTAATTTCTGCTTAATGTCTGGCACAATGTATAAGGATCATTTCTGTTTTATTCTGTTCTCAGAGAAAAAGATAAAACACCTGATTATAATTTCTTTATAAAACCCTGCATATGTTTTAAAATTAGAAAACTATTAAATCAAAATAAAAATATTTTAACTGTTGAATTTACTTAAGTACCATCTCTTTCCAATAAAGATTTCCAGGGCATAAAGTAGAAGATTTAATCATAAGGAAATTAAAAAGAAACAGAAAAACAGACCTAAGCTATAGGCAATCAGATAAAGTAACCATAAGAGTTATTGTTACTAATAGCTGGAAGCTTTTTCAGATTTGCATTTCATTTGAGCTTCCTAGCAGCTAATGCAAAGATGAGAAATGTGACAAATTAGTTACATAACTTAAAAAAAATATGAAAGGCATAAACATCCCAGTTTTTCAGCAGAGGTCAAGTTATTTTTAATATTAAACTCTATAATAACTTTTACACAGAGAGAGAAGATTAAATTATATAGTGGCCACTATCCAAATGGTGAAGCATACAACCAGATGTTAAATCAAGTCTAATAAAAACCAAGGACAAACATTAAAGCAAATTTAGTGAAGGCAGAGCCAGAAGGAAGCAGATCGTTATGATATAAACATATGGCTCAGGATATGAATACATGCATAGATCAATTGGCCTCCATTTCCCCTCAAAGCACTTTTTAATCTGACATAAGAAATACCTGTTTCCTTGACAATTCAAGGTTAATTCTTTGGAAAAAACCTTGGAGAGCTGGGTTTCTAGAATGCTGCTTGATGGTGGATGAATGGTCTATCAGCTTTGAAATTTAAGTCAACTAGTGGTAAGATGGTCAGTTTACTGTGAAAATGAGAAAGTAAACCAGCATGGATCTTTGCTTCTACAGGATGTGAAAGACATTCCATTGTCACACAGAAATGAGCTAATCAGAGCAGGATTCTCCAGAGATACAGCATCGGACTGATTCTAAGACTTGAATAAATATCCCAAATATTAACATAGAACAGAGAAAAAAATGGTATTTATCAGGGAGTTATTTCTAAAGACAGATATGAAATAACCAATTACTTTAGTTAATTCTGGCAAATAAAAGGGCAATTCAGGCAAAAAAAGCAACAATGACTCTAAGCAAGACAAAAAGAAAGCAACCCACGTGCAAGAGAGTGCTGCTCAGAGACTTTTTTTCCCCCTCTAAAATTTTCAAAAGGGAGCTTTGGTCTCAGACGGTTCTGATACAGGAAAAAACATGGGGAGTGAGAGGATGGCCATGTCCCAGGCCCCAGAAGAGTCCCTGGGATGCACCTCATCAAGTGAGGGTCCTTGGCTTTGTGTAGGAAAGAATGCAAGAGTGAGCCACAGTTGAGTAAAGGTAGATTTATTCAGAGAGATACATACTCCACAGACAGAGTGCAAGCCATCTCAGAAGGCAAGAGCAAGGCCTAGGAGATACACATTCCATAGACAGAATGCGGGCCATCTTACTCAGAAGGGAGAGTGGTGGCTCAGAGTATGAGGTCAGCTAGGCAAAATGAGATCAGGCATGAGGTGTGGGGGTTGTTAGTTTTTCTGGGCTCAGTAACTTCACATGCTAACAAGTGGGAGGACTGTTCCAACTACTCTGGGGAAGGGGCTTGGATTCCCAGGAGTGGGGCCATCACCCACCTTTTGACCTTTGTCATTGTCAGCCTTGAAACTGACATGGCACCTGTGGGAGTGCCATTTAACATGCTACTGTCTTTCAGTGAGTGTCTACTGAAGCTCAAGGTCTACTGGGAGTTCAATCTTTCACCATCTTGGTGCCAACTGCTGTGACATTCTTGTAATGGTTGTGCCCTGTTCCCTTCCCTCTTGTCTCAGTTCCAGAATATTCTCCTTAGGTTTCTATTCTGGAGCAATGTAATATCAAACTGTTTCTTTCTTCTGTTTTAATTTAGGATCTTTGAATAAACTTTTAATTCTTCTAACCATTTATCTGTCCCATAGGTTCTTGGGAAAATGCAAATTATAGTTTGCCAGTAGACTTTCAATCCAAATACTTGAAAAGTGAAGGAGAGCCGAGCTGGACGGTGGAAATCGCCGGCCATGCTGTCACGACCGCTCGTAACCACATTACCGCTCCCACTTCTCCCATTTGTTTGTTCTCGTTAGAACCCATTGTTTGCAGTCGGAAAGCAAGCAAGTACTTGAGGCTCTGAAATTTATTTTACATTAATCCATACATAATTTCAAAGGTGGAAAAGGAAAACCATTTCTTCTTTCTCTTGATATTGGAAATTGGAGCTCTGTGTGACTGTTTACCTTCCGTCTTCCACAGAGGCCATGAGATTAAAGCAAGGTGAGAAACAGCATGGTCTTTGATCGTTTTGACTTTGTGAAGCTGGGTGGCCAGGATGAAAGACAACAGTTTATCACATTAGTGTGTTCTCGCTTAAATTTTTTAAAAGAGGGAAATAAAAAGGATTTGTTCAGCAAATAGCTTGTTAGAAAACCAGTGACAATGAAGTTGACCTTTCTGTTACATCAAAGGGGCCTTACTAAGTGCCTTATGGATAAATTTCAAGTTTGGGAAAAATAACTGCTACAAAGCAAAGCTTTTTTTTTTTTTTTTTTTGCTTTCTGTTGGCTCATCTAGAAAAAGCTCAAAATCTTAAACTATCAGTTAAATTGGGTACCTGCAAATGAGGGGATTTTCAACATATAGTCTGTTTATTAAATCCTCTGGTTAATGTTATCCAAAGTGTAACAAAGGAGCTGGCTCTCTTACTACAGTTCTTAATGTAATAGTGAATCAACAGAAAAAATAATGTATTCTCTTACTTTACTGACTAAGGCAATGAGTTCCAGAGTGTATGCTTCTTTATTAAAAACATCAAAATTCAACCAGGTTTATTTGAATAAAACATATATTCATTAGGCTCACCCTAAGGTTTTAGTTTATTCAGTGGTAACAGTGTATTAACAGGGATGAAGAATAAGTGAGTCAGGAGAACAACTATATGTTTCAAGAAATATTAGAAATATTTCTCAGCAGTTAGAGACAGAACTCCAGACTAGAGAAGGATTCCGAGGTCTGGCCCTTTAAGCAGCAAAAAGTGCATAATACACCTACTGTGGCTTTGTCTTCTTACTAAACTATCAGTGGTGGAGAATCTTCAAAATTCCTCTTTTTGAGGAAAATCTCGTTTGAAAAATGGGCTGATTTTGAAGTAGAAAAGGAATCAGCTGATAGGTACTAAGTCTCAGGCTGATTTCTTCATCTTTTCCCTGGGGAGAGGGAGTGAAGGAATTGGGTTGAAAAGAGGAAAGGAGTTCAGGGAATTTAGAGAGACAGACAGCCTGCAGCCTGTAAAATCCTAACATTTGAATAAAAAGATGAATGCACATCCATCATTCAGATGTTTGTTAACTAGATGCCACGCAGGTCAAACATCAGGGTGGGAGCTGAATTTCTCATTTCTAAAAATAAAAGACGATGGAAGATGTCTGCTTTGTCTGCCGAGACTCCAAAACACCAATCGTTTGGGTCATTTATACTGGGGAAATTTTACTCACTATCTTACCTTTATCATTTGTTTCTCCCCCATCCCCATGCCTTGCCCTCATACCTAGAATGGAAGAAAAGCCAAACTAATCATCTTCCCTGCAGCAGACAAGGTTAGTTCCTACCTGGTCCCCATTCTTTTCAGACTGTTCCTTAGTAACTACATGCTGATGTGTCTACAAGAAACACCTGCCTGCAACCCTGAGCGAGCGCTCCATGGTGCCTGCGAGTGGGGAGAATGGAAAGATGGGAGGAAAGGGAACCTGGGTTCTGATGGACGGGGTTGAACTAACCAATCTTGGGCTTACCTGACTTCACACTTATGGTTATCAGTGATAATAAAGTCCCTGAAAGCACCTTAACTGATCAACTTCTAGTCCCCTCAACTACACAAGTGAGTAGGCAGCTTCCATTTCTTTTTCTTCCTCAATCTCCAACCCTATCCATCTATCTACCTACCTACCTACCATCTACGTACAATTTTGTCCTCCTGTCTTTTTTAGTTTTTCCTTTTCTTTTCTTTTCTTTTCTGAAAGTCTTTCTTTGGGGCTCTTGTAATAATTTCTAATTGATCTCCCTGTTTGTAGCACTGGTCTCTGGATACATCCAGCAGACGGCAACCATCCTGCCCTTTCCAGCAGGGAAACCAAATTACACTATTCTTTCACTTAAATTCTTTAACAATGTCTCATTCTTGGGAATGGTGACTATTGGTGACTTGGGAATGGTCCAAGTTATTTTTATGTTTACTATGTGTTCTATAACCTGGTTCTTGCCAAGTCTTCTATCCTGAAATATTCTTTATGAGGCATTGTTTAATTGGCTCCTGGTCACCCTTCAAGACCTAGCTAAAAAGCAAGAAGTCCCCTCTGTGGTATTGCTGACTCATTCTGGCCAATTGATCACTCCCTTTTTATGCCACCTCAGTATCTATAGGTAATTTTATCAATACTTTTCTCACAATATTCTTTGTATTTCTGTGTAAGTCTGCCTTCTTCAATAAACCACAAAGTCCTTGAAGCCAGAGGCCATGCCTTCTTTACCTCTGAATCTCAATCCAGTGATTTGCTCAGTGGGTGTTTAACAAGTATATTGTGATTGATTCTAGAAGGTTTACAGTACAAAGGTGGGACATCTTAACCCAAGAGAGCTTAACTTTCAGTGTGAGAAATGTATATAGTATCTCTTCTATTTTTACCTTGAGCTAATAATGCCTATGTCATGATATGGGGAATCAATGCTATAATAACCAGGATCTCATCAAAGAGATTAGAATAAATTATTATTATTATTGATATGCATTTGTTTTATAAAAATCATCCAGGAGCTATTGATAAATGGCCTCTCAGAAGTCATAAATTGCATTAAATAATGATCAAAGTATAAACTGTTCAATAGATCAATCCATAAGGTTACTGCATGTACAGGATCCAATGATCCAAAGGTCAACACAATGTAATATTTATTCCCATTTACAAGAAGAAAATACAATTTTGGTTCAGGGTGTATCATAATGTTCACAGAATATGGCAGCCTCAATCTCTGCTTACTTTATGTAGAGATAATTCCTGGCTTTCTCAACATAATAAATGAAATGGATTCATTAGACTACCCTCTGGGCACATGTGTTTTATATTATGAGTCTGATCAAATGGTTATATTTACAGCAAAGTCAAGTGAGGAAACAGAGTTCTACAGTAAAAATTCCTCATGATTTTCCTTCAGAGACTACCCAAGTAGACCCAGTTCAAGCAGAAGGCAGTATACTGAAGCCAGATTTTGGATTTACAAGACTGCTCTGAATTTGAGACCTGCCTAATTATTTTGACTTGGGAAAAGCCACTTAGCTATTTAGAGCCCAGTTTTCCTGCATATCTAAAAAGGATGATAAGGGGAGGGGGTATAGTTCAGTGGTAGAGTGCATGCTTAGCATACACAAGGTCCTGGGTTCAATCCCCAGTACCTCCCCTAAAAATAAACAAATTACCTCCCTCAACCAACCCCCCCCAAATTAAAAAAGGATGATAAATGACACCTATGTCAGCCTAAAGAGACAAAACAGTCTTGAGAAAGAAGAATAGAGCTGGAGGAATCCTGCTCTCTGACTTCAGACTATACTACAAAGCTACAGTAATCAAAACAGTGTGGTACTGGCATAAAAGCAGACATATAGATCAATGGAACAGGACAGAAAGGCCAGAAATAAACCCATGCACCTATAGTCAATTAATCTATGACAACAGAGGCAAGAATATACAACAGAGAAAAGACAGTTACTTCAATAAGTGATGCTGGGAAAACTGAACAGTTACATATAAAAGAATGAAATTAGAACATTCTGTAACACCATATACACTAATGTGTATAAACCTAATGTAAGACCACATACTATAAAACTCTTAGAGGAAAACATAGGCAGAGCACTCTCTGACATAAATTTCAGCAATTTTTTTTGGAACCAGCTCTCAGAATAATGGAAATAAAAGTAAAAATAAACAAAGGGGACCTGATTTTGCACAGCAAAGGAAACCACAAACAAAATGAAAAGACAATCTACAGAATGGGAAAAAATACTTGCAAATGATACAACCGACAAGGGATTAATTTCCAAAACAGATAAACAACTCATACAACTTAATATCAAAAAACCAAACCACCCAATCAAAACATGGGCAGAAGACCTAGATAGACATTTTTCCAAAGAAGACAGATCGCTAACAGGTACATGAAAAGATGTTCAATATCCCTAATTATTAGAGAAATGCAAGTCAAAACTACAATGATATATCACTTCACATCAGTCAGAAAGGTCATCATTAAAAAAGTCTACAAATGATGAATGCTGGAAAGGGTGTGGAGAAAAAGGAACCCTCCTATACTGCTAGTGGGAATGTAAATTGGTGCAGCCACTATGGAAGACAGTATGGAGATTCCTTAAAAAAATAAGAATAGACTTATCATATGATCTAGCAATCATATATTTCTGGGCATATATCTGGAGAAAAGTATAATCTGAAAAGTTCACATGCACCCTAATGTTCATAGCTGCACTATTTACAATAGCCAAGACATGGAAACAACCTAAATGTCCATCAACAGAGGAATGGATAAAGATGTGGTGTGTGTGTGCGTGTGTGTAGATAGATATATATAGATGTATAGAGGTATATCTATCTACACACACATACATACACACACACACACACACACACACACACACACAGTGGAATATTACTCAGCTACAAAAAAGAATGAAATAATGCCATTTGCAGCAACATGAATGGATCTAGAGATTATCGTACTAAGTGAAGTAAGTCAGACAAAGACAAATATCATATGATATCACTTATATGTGGAATCCAAAAAAAAGATACAAATTTTATTTACAAACCAAAAATAGACTCATGGATGTAGAAAACAAATTATGGTTACCAAAGAGGAAAGGGCAAGGGCAGGATAAATTAGTTGCTTGGGATTGTTGATACATACTACTATCTATAAAACAGTTAAAACAACAAGGACCTACTGTTTAGTACAGGGTACTATGTTACATTTCTGGTAATAATGTATAATGGAAAAGAATCTTAAAAAATATGTATGCACATGTATCAGTGAATGGCTTTGCTGTACACCTGACACTAACAGTGTAAATCAACTATACTTTAAGAAAAAAACAAAATTAAAAGGAAATAATCACCTACGTGAATGTGCCTCTGAGGGGACAGCCATGGAAGGACTGATTTCTTCTCATGCTTTTAGGTACAAGTGCAAGTGGAGAGTCCAATGAAGCATTCAGTTCAAAAGAAATCCCTGCCTCTTTGGGAATTCTCTTTAGTTATTGCTAATTCCAGAGAAGTTCAAAGTCCATGTCCAATCTTGTGTCGTGGTTGTACAGAAAATAAAGAAATTGGGTAAAGGGAATTGGGCCTGTCCCCCACTCACCCTTCTGTTTGCTTTTGTGCAGATTTGATAACAGTGTTCCAAGGGGCCTGTGTCTATAATTTCCACACTGTAACCACTGGGCACAGAGTGATTCCTGACCCACTGGAGTTGTGGGAGGGGAAGGGGATGAAGAGAAGTAGGGATGGAAAACTCTGGAGCGACCTACCCCAACATTCACCTTCCTCAGTATATACAGGAGGAAAGTGTATTTTGGATGTTAGGATGATAATATGTATTATTACCCTATAATAACTATAATAGTTTGCTTTGAAAAGACCTTTTCAAGAATAATAGTTATTGTTATAATCATCACCATCATCATTATTTGGAATTTGCCATTATTTAGCGCTTATACGCCAGGCACTGTGCCAAAGGCTTATTTACACTCACCCATTTAATTTTTCTCTCTTTTTTAAATTGAAGTTTAGTCGATTCATAATGTTCTGCTAATTTCTGGTGTATAGCATAGTGATTCATTTGTATGTATGTATGTATGTATGTATGTATGTATGTATGTATGTATTCCTTTTCCTATTCTTTTTCATTATAGGCCATTACAAGGTATTGAATATAGTTCCCTGTGCTATTCAGTAGGACCTTGTTGTTTGTTTATTTTATATATAGTAGTTAGTATCTGCAAGTCCCAAACTCCCAATTTATCCCTCCTCATCCCCTTTCCATTTAATCCCTAAAATATTATGCCTATTTTGTTGGTGAGAAAAATCAAGGCCAGAGAGGTTAAGAAATACACTAGCATTGCAGAGTGAGTGACAGAGCCAGGATTAAAACCCAGATCAGTCTGACCCCCAAGCCTGTGCTCCTAACATTCTCTACATCATGTATATATCAGGGTGTCAGGCCCATCATGAGGAATGCATTATACCACAAAGCCACACAGACAGGGTGATAGCTTCCTGAGGATGAGGAAGAACTAGAAGTTATCCAATGATCTGTTTCCTGACGCACTGTAAAATTGAATAAGTTATATGACATCTAAGCTAATGGCCAGCACCAGTTTAAAAACTGTCAGGGAACTCTTCGGCTTGAAAGAAATCAAGAGAGCTGTTACAGGACGAGAATGAGCTGTGTCAGAAGAGCCCTGATGTCATTTCAAGTCATCTGGGCACTTAGACACTTCACTGGCAAGGGAGCACTGCACCCTCTGGCTGGGAGGAAGTACACACAGGACTATGCTGTGGGCTGCACTGGGTAGGATATAGTCATGAAATATCATTAATTTTTCTCATATCATTTCCCCAAATCTCTTTTATCAGTTTTCCCCTTCCCTCCCCGATCATTGTCTTAGGTTCATCCTGCAGATTTCTTGGTTACTTTGAGGGCATTAAAAGAGTTTTGTTTTCAAGTTATTGAAAAGACAAGTGTCATCTAAATCAAAACTCCAATCACTCGTCCAATTTAAAGAAGCTATTTTCTAGCTTGGACCTGGCAGGCCATATGGCAGGGGACATCGGCTTCTGCAGTATCACTCCACTTTACTTTGTTACTCCCTCCCTCTCCTCTGCACCCCACTGACTGTGTTGCCCCCGGCTCTGCCACTGTCAGGTAGGAGGGGAGGGACGAGAGGAAGACAGCACAGTCTCACCTGAATGGGGCTACTGTAATCAGGCATTGATACTCTCTGTAATGGCAGATGCCCAAATGCTGGTTCTGCCTCATGGGGCAGGTTCAAGATTTCCTCATGTCTCTGCCAACCACCCTGTTCCTTACCACTAGGATCCCCAGCACAAAACATCACTGACACAGGTGGTGTACTCTCCACTGACCTGCTCTTAGCTCCTGATCTTGGACTGAAGGCTGCCCCGCCGTCAAGGCAATCTCTCAGGAAAGATCCTTTCAAGATAGCTATAGCCAAGCAGCATTTGGCAACATGCCCTGTTTTGGAACAGGTGATGGGGTAAGGGGTCAGAAAACCAAGTTCACGAGACCCTGGCAGGCCTCGCGTGGATGATGAAGCACCTCTCATAGGGATGTGATGGTTCATGATTTCTAATAGGTCAGGTTAGAGGTCTCAGCAGAGACTTAAGACACTGAGAAAAGTACCATTTAATCCCTTCAAGAGGTTAGTTCTCCTCAAGAGAAGTAGGACTAGATCCATAGAGCCAGAAAGTTTTCATTTGATTGAGCTGGTAGACCCATGCTCTTGGATAGGAGGAATTAATATTGTTAAAATGGCCATACTACCCAAAGAAATCTACAGATTTAATGTGATCCCTATCAAATTACCCATGCCATTTTTCACAGAACTAGAACAAATAATCCTCAAATTATATGGAATCACAAGGACCCAGAATTGCCAAAGCATTACTGAAGAAAAAGAATGAAGCTGGAGGAAGAACCCTTCTCAGACTTCAGACAATACTACAGAGATACAGTAATCAAAACAGCATGGTATTGGCATAAAAACAGACATATGAATCAATGCAACAGAATAGAGGGCCCAGAAACAAATCCACAAACTTTGGGTCAATTAATGACAAAGGAGGCAAGAACATACAATGAAGCAGACAGTCTCTTCAGCAAATGGTGTTGGGAAAACTGGACAGCTGCATGTAAATCAATGAAGTTAGAACACTCCCTCACACCATACACAAAAATAAACTCAAAATGGCTTAAAGACTTAAACATAAGACAAGACACTATAAACCTCTTGGAAGAAGACATTGGCAAAACATTCTCTGACATAAATCTGAGCAATGTTCTCCTAGGGCAGTCTACCCAGGCAATAGAAATAAAAGCAAAAATTAACAAATGAGACCTAATTAAACTTATAAGCTTTTGTATAGCAAAGGAAATCATAAGCAAAACAAAATGACAACCTATGGAATGGGAGAAAATATTTGCAAGACATGAGACTGACAAGGGCTTAATTTCCAGAATACATAAACAGCTCATACAATTTAATAACAAAAAAACTAACAACCCAATCCAAAAATGAGCAGAAGACCTAAACAAGCAATTCTCCAATGAAGACATACAAATGGCCAATAGACACATGAAAAAATGCTCAATATCGATAATTATTGGAGAAATGGAAATCAAAAGTACAATGAGGTATCACCTCACAGTAGTCAAAATGGCTATCGTTCAAAACTCCACAAATGATAAATGCTGGAGAGGGTGTGGAGAAAAAGGACACTGTTGGTGGGAATGTCGTTTGGTGCAGCTGTTATGTGAAAACAGTACTAAGATTCCTCAAAGGACTAAACATAGACCTATCATATGATCCAGCAATCACTCCTGGGCTTATATCTGGAGGGAACTCTAATTTGAAAAGATACCTGCAACCCAATGTTCATAGCAGCAGTATTTACAATAGCCAAGACATGGAAACAATCTAAATGTCCATCAACAGATGACTGGATAAAGAAGATGTGGTATATTTATACAATGGAATACAACTCAGCCATAAAAATAATAAAATAATGCCATTTGCAGCAACATGGATGTACCTGGAGATTGTCATTCTATGTGAAGTAAGTCAGAAAGAGAAAGAAAATTACCATATGGTATCACTTACATGTGGAATCTAAAAAAAAAAAAAAAGACAAATTAACTTATTTACAAGACAGAAACAGACTCAAAGACATAGAATACTAACTTATAGTTACCAATGGAGGAAGGCGGTGGGAAGGGATAAATTGGGAGTTCAAGATTTGCAGACACTAACTAATATTTATATAATAGATAAACAAGTTTCTTCTGTATATTCACTATCTGGTGGTAACTTATGGTAAAAAAGAATATGAAAACAAATGTATGTATGACTGAAGCATTATGCTGTACACCAGAAATTAACACAACATTATAAACAGACTATACTTCAATAATACACACACACAAAGAATGCAACCAATGTAGAAAATGAACATTTTAACTACCAAAGCACCAGTCCTTTAAAAAGAATGAAATAATGCTGCAGAGCTTCAATGCCATTTCCCCATATTTATTTAATTTGATCCTGATAACATCCCTCCCTGTAAGGCAAGTGATCCTATAACTCCTGTGTTATATTATAGGTGAGGAGCCCAAGATTCCATGTGTGAACAACTAACCCAAGATGGCACTGAGGGCTAGGTTTCCTGGCTGAAAACTGTCCTCTTTCCACTAGTCTGCACTAACAGGAATGATCTCAATTCCACAGATCTTTCATGATGTCAAAGCCCATTCAAATTCAGAGTAAGAGGCAGACCTGCCATTTACATCTGTGTTGATTTAATAGCTATAGTGATTCAGAAAAGCTGACTAGTGGGAATGATTGGAAATGAGCAGTGGAAATTGCTTTCAATGTATCACCCATGAATCAATAGTTCTTGCTGATTTGAACAGTTGGAAAAAGTTTACTGATATGAAATCAGAAAAGCAGTTGCAGAAAAGCCCTAAGGCTGAACAGAGCTTTACCAGCCTTCACAGAGGGCTTTTGTCTTCTCATTTGACTTCAGGAACAGTGAGCAGAGTGAAAACAGATGCCACTCCCTAAATGAGAACTCAGCAGCAAGAGGGAATCTGAGGTCTGGCCCTTAAATTCATAAAGAAATTCTTACATGAATAATTCTAGATCCAAGCACTCTAGTTAAATGCTCAGTGGAGGATGACATGCAAGAATATTATGCATTTTGTTCTAATTAGCTAGTTGATTTACTCCAGCAATAGGAAATAAAATACTTTTAATAATATGACACAGACCAGTGCATTGTGGTGTCCATCAATGGAAACTATTCTGCTTGAGACCGGCATTCATGTGAATTCTTAAGTGCAACACAGTTAAGAACCTGATTGGAATGGCATTTGAACTCTTTCTAGAAAACCCAAGAGAAGTCCCGTCCAAGGGGGAGCTGTGTCCCCATCATCTGAAATCTGAAAACAAGGACTGCACTTTTAAGATACAAATGATAACCTGCTACTTAAAGCCCTTCGGGGGATCAGCTTCTCAGGTGATTCTCTATTCTGGTTTGTGCGTCTGGTGGTTCTCACTCTGTTCTGCGTTCTTATGATCCTGGCCATCTTCTCACAGGTCCCTCACCTAAGCTTCTAACTTAGATCTGATCTTTTGGCTCAGATTCTCCCTTTATTTACAGCTATGAAATTCTTGACCTTGGCTTATACCAAATGGTGACCATTACGTAAAGCAAAGTTAGCATGTACTTTTAAGGAGAGGCCAATTATACATTGTTTCAATGCACTGACTTCCCCGGGGCCAGCAATTTATGTTGATCTTGTGGTGTAGGTCAGAAGTACACATCAAATGAATGGGCAGACTAATATATACATGAATGGTTTTGATGCTTTTTACACCACAGTAATAAACACTATCTTTAAATATTGTATTTTAAAACAGCTTTATAATATTATGTTTAACAACAAAAAACCCCCTAAACTATCATAAAAACACAAAGTCCTCATTTGCTTCAAGCACTAGTTAGATGTAAGAGGGTGGCCTCTTCTGTTATGAAGTGGTTTTCACATTATCACAGTAACATACTGTTGTACTGTGCTTAGAATATCGTGTGCTCTCCTTTTTTCATATAGCATCATTTTACGTAGGCTTTCTAAGTACTTCCATAGTCCAGATAGTCGTCATATTTGTTGCCACAGACTTTATCACCTGATTAAAGTTCCAAAGTTTGTTTAACCACTCCTAATTGTTGAGCATTTGGGTTGTTTCCAGTTATGTGCTATTATAAATAAGGTAGCTACAGACATCTTTAAACAAACAGGCTTAAAAGCAACTTTCTTTAGATAATTCCCCAAGGTAGGGATACTAGCTCAAAGGTCAGGATCATTTCATTTATCTCCTGCAGCGCTGGAATGCTCTCTAAAAATACCATGGTAATTAGCAGCACCACTGTTGATGAAGAAGGTACCTGGGCATCTCTATCCTTCTTCACCTCCATGAATGCTTATCCTGTCATGAAAAATGTGATGTGGCTTCAGAGCTCTACAAAACCAATAGGCTGTGAACATTTTCTGCAGTTCAGTGCACCCACAGGACACCCCAGAGGTGCATACATCTATCTCCTTCTAGTCGGCACCCATCTGCGAGCCGCTGCGTATGCTGCTCACTCCACCCACGCCCTTGGTGTGTCTGAACTTGCCTGCTGGAAGTCAGTGCTTGGGGGGAAGCTTGGGGAACAGAGTCAGGGAGCAATGGTTTGGAGTTTGAGAAGGAAACAGGCTAGATAATGGGGCTTTTAATTTCCCCAATACCCCCAGTTGGGAATTTCTCATCTCCCCACTTACAGCTACTGCTGTCGGCTCCTCCCCAGATTGACCTCCCCCCCCCCCCCGCCCCGCGCTGTTGTCACTGTTAATGGTCATGCTTTTTCCTTCTCTATGCCGCCATCGGCCCTGGCTTCTGCCAGAGGTTACTGGCCTGGGACAACCGCTTTTCAATTTAATGAGATGGGTGCTGTCCTCAAGACAGAGGAAGTTAATGACCACAGAAACTTTGCTGAATTTCATTTCACCTGACTGTAGGACCTGACATTTGAAATCAAGAGTAGCTAGAAGGGCACAGCTTCTCTTTGACCTGTATTCCTGCCCTCCCCAGAGTCTCCGCAGAGCCGTCTGGACAGGATCAGAGAGTTTCTTCCTGTCTCCTCCACCCCAGGCCAAGTAGTTACCTCCTTCTCCTTATGGTTTGCTCTTAAAGGCATCAGCTTCGTTGGGGATAAGAAAATAAATTCCCCACTAGTTTCATGGTAAGAAAATGTATGGAAAATGACTAAACTTTTTTCTTTCAGATTCTAGAAAAATTACTCCTACTCTGCTGCTGAAGGCATCACACAGTGACTCAGAGTCAGGCGTTAGGTGGAGGTGGGGAGGGAGTATAATGGATCTCACACCTCATCTGGCTCAAGGAAATAATCACTGCACAGACTCTCAGCTTTTACCATCTTCCCTCTCACTATCATCCGATGTAGTTGACACAAAGATAAATAGAAAAACGGCCCCCGGTGGGCCACTAACATTTGGCATTTTTCCCTCTGTTTATTCCTGTTG
The DNA here is from genome assembly GCF_048564905.1 of Vicugna pacos. NCBI lineage: Eukaryota > Metazoa > Chordata > Mammalia > Artiodactyla > Camelidae > Vicugna > Vicugna pacos. Next base: position 41,479,394 of record NC_132991.1, on the reverse strand, counting down.
AGTTCAATGATTAAACCTCATTGAAAAAGGTATTACATTTTTGGTAACCTCCTTATTCCTTTAATCACTTTTCCTTTTCTTTCAAACTTGATTTGTTTAGTATGAGACAGGGGTACAACAGAAGGCAGAAACGGTAAATTTAAAACTATATCCCTTATTCCCCATGAGTGCAGGACACAGCCGTTTCACGTTCTCTGCCACATCACCGGAAATTCAACCTCCTGTCGGACTCCGTGCCCGTGCATTTGGGAGAACTCTCCAGCAGTCAAATGAATCATACAGCCAGAAGTTGTATGATTAATCTACAATGTTTATTTCTTTTATATAGTCTTATTATTCTCTCTTTATTCTTACTATTAAGGTAATTTCATGACCTTGTAAGCACAGCTTTCAAACGGACTTTGATAGATAATTCCACTCACATATTTAGGAAGGTTTCACAAACAATTCCAGGTTTTGAGAAATTATATTTAGAAAAATATTTGCATGCTTTCCTACTGAGAGCCTTAAAGTGCATGCTCTGTTAAAATAAATCCCTCCAGGAGTTGGGAAGGGTGTGTAATTACTTATTTTATTTGTGGGCTAATCAAGGTAACACACCATTCAGAGGAGCAGATCCCTCTGTTTGTATTGTTGTGTGATCTTATATTGCCACTCTCTGATTCCAAATGTCTACGTATTTTTATGTTTCTTAATTGAGCTGAAGTTCACAGAAGATAAAAAGGAACCACTTTAAAATGAACAATGTAGTGGCGTTTAGTACACTTACAATGTTGTGCACCACCACCTCTAGTGACTTCCACAGTATTGTCATCACCCTAAAGGGAAATCTTGTACCCATCAAGCAGTCACTCTCCATTCTCCCCTCCCTCCAGCCCTCCGAACCACCAATTGGCTTTCTGTGTCTGCAGATGTACCTATTCTAGAAAATTGCATGTAAATGGAATCATATGATATGTGACTGTCTGTGGCTTCCATCTGTGTTGTAGTGCGTATCAGTACTTCATTCCCATGTGTTTTTAATAGCGTAAGACTAATGCTTTCCAGACACAAGCTTGAAAAATACACGCAAAGGTAACAAATCCATGGGGCCATAGTTCACAGCCCACTTCTAGAAAAGCAAAGTATTGTGGAACACACAGGTTTACTCAAGAGCTGCAGGTCGCGTCCCTCCATGTCAGGGCATCCCCATTTACTGGGCCACTCCTGGTGTTACTGACAGAAATGAATAGCCTACAGCCTGTTGGAGATCTTCAACTTGGAAATGCTTTTTTTTACTTGAAAGAACTTTCTTCCATCATCTTCAGCCATGTGATTTACATACCACAACACAGCTTTTGTAGGTAACTCTGAAAAGCTTTTCCCTGGTCCCTTTTGGTTCATTCTGTTCATGACCACAGAGTAAGACCTCTACCCTAACGCTGGCTGCCTGCCAGGTGCAGTGATACCTGCAGAGCTGAATCAGACTTGAAGTCCGTCACTGAAATTTCAGCGTGGATCAGTTCTCTGGCTTCAGAAAAGTGGCAGTTTGGTAGTGTCAGGAAACAATTCCAGGGGACAACTGTGCTTCTAAAGCATAGCAATTTCGTCAATAAGTCAGGCTTTATCAGCAAAGTGTGCATCTGTAAGAGTGTGTCAAGATGTACTAACAGAAAGATGTGAGAGTCCCTGGAAGCTTCATGGGCAGAGAACTGTAGTTGGAATTGATTGCTTATTTCAAAGCGCTTGACAACAGACAGCTGTGTAGAGATGTCATCATAATAGATGCCTTCTCTTTGTTAGTGAGTTCTTACAATTTTAGTGGGCCTTGCTGAGTACAGAATGCCTTTCTTAGAGCATGATTACTAAAGCTGATTGTTGAAAGCAGTGCTCGCAACCTTTTCTATGCCGATACACACACAGGAAAAGATAATTAGAGCAGCACACTGGGGTCAATAGTCAAAGCTGATCATGCCTGGAGATGACTGAACCATGGGGTTCTGGCTACTGTGGGCTCCATGAGTCACCCCTGGGCTCAGAGTTCAATATCTCAGCACACCAGCTTGGAGGCTCTGATCTAACCATTGTGTGTAATGCAATACTACTACCCATAAACATCTGAAAGTCTGTGTTTGCAAAAACTGCTTCGAAAACTTGATTCACTGTCTTGAGGCACTCACTGTCTTGAATACGGTGGATGTAACACAGCAAAGATAAAGAATAAACTCTTGTGTGATGTTTTCTTGAGTTTCTTTGAAACTTGCCCGAGATTTGTGATCTACACAGTGAGACAGATCTTGTCAGTTCACAAGCAAATCATTTTTCTAATATTCACACTGACATTTTGATATACATTTTAAAAAGCTGAATGTCTTTAGGATGTGTGATATTAAGTGGAAGGGACTACATATGTGGTAAATTCTTTTAATAGTTTTCCACGATTCTTGGAACAGATGGATAAAACTCTGTCATCCAGTGATTACTCTGAAATTAATAACAGTTATGAGCTTGAGTGGCACTGTGAGAACAATACAGTATGCGACACTGGTTCTAGCTGTTCCTTTTGATGGTCGTTTTCATAAACAGACATTCACATTTGGCTCTGCCTGCTGGGTACTGAACCACAGAGTCCCTGAACACATGACATGACCAATACTTACAAACTAGTAAGAGGCACTAACAGCCCCTCGGAGCATGCAAACCAAGGGATTTGTATCTCGAATCATTTTCAGGGTAATAGCCTTCATCAGCAAATACCAAACAAGGGGGGGGGGAAGCATACTGATCAGGGCTAACTGCATCAGAAAAACAGGAAATCACTGTGGATATATTTTAATGCAAATCAGCGGCCTCCCACAATGGAAAGAAAATGTACCTATCATAGCAGGTAACTTAAATAAATCTGTTGGTCTTAAAATATTTACCAGCCTGAAACATTTCCACTACCTTCCTGATTGAGTCTGCCATTCCTTTCTCATCATGCTGATCATTAAATTCAGATTATCTACACACGGTGAGCAATTCCAAATGGCTCCAAATGGCTCCAAATGTCTTTCTTCTGCTACAGGGCTTGTCTTAAAAGTGTGAAAAAAATGTGTGGAGAGAAAGAGAGAAGAAAAAAATAACTTGGACATGCTGTCCAAATACTTCACTTATGGCTGGCATCAAGTAACAGTCAATGAATGGATGAAAAAAGTGAATGAACGAATGGAAAAAACAATGCATTTCTGCATTCCTACTGGGTAAATCCCTCTAGGCTTTTCTGGACTTTCAGGTGTTAGTAGACCTGCAGAGATCTAGTAACCTCCTCTCAATTCTGTGACCAAAAGCTTTGCATTTAATGTAACTGTTAATTGACAGGTGTCTCATCAGAAGGTAAACAGAAGACAGGGGTAAGAACCAGCCCAAGTATCCTGACTTTGCAGGGAAGTACTCGAAGTTGCTCTGACTTGCCCACCTCTCAGTCTAGCAGAATGGGATACGTTACAGAGAATGGTTTGCTTTAATATTCTGTCAGCCCCTAGAGAATTTCACTCTAAAGGCTTTGCCACCCCACCCATTTGTGCAGGCTGACACTCCTTGGTAAGTTTCCTTTTCCTTGTGAAAACATGGTCCAAAAGAAAACACAAGATTCTGCTTATTGAAAGGACATAAGGACATACATAACCTTTAATTCCGAAGTTTTCTCTAAATCCTAACATAAGGAGAGAAAAGGCAAAATACTGAAATAGCTGTGGGGGCTCTATTCTTACCCGCTAATGAAAGAAGCGTACGGCCTCTTCTCCTTGTGTTCACTATACACAAAATTAGTTCTGTGTTTCCACACAGTTTATGCATTGATAGGGAAGAATGTTCAATCACCTCAATCTTAGAGGAAAACAACAAAGGACAGGAAGATGAAAAGTACAGGAGAGGAAAGGTGTAGAGTGTCACAGAGAAACCTAAGAAAATGGACACGGAGGAGCTGATGGAAGGGAGAAATAGAAAAAGGAAAAGGAGAAACAATACAGGGGACAATAGAGAGGAGCAGAATAGAACACAAGGAAGATAAAGCAAGCAAGGTGGTGAACTGATTCAGAGTTAAGGAGGAAAACCGGTTTCCTACTTTATTATTCAACTGTAAATGCTCATCCACCAAAAGTTTACCCTTTTTGTGGTACCTTGCATTGGTATTCAAGACATGTGGACTGAATGAATGCATATGTTACAGATCATCCCTAAATGCATGCTTGTTCTAGGCCAGCGTTTTTCAGCCTCAGAACCATTGACAATGTGGACCAGATAATTCTTTGTTGGAGGAGCCGACTTGTGCATTGTAGGATTATCAGCAGCATCTCTGGCTTCTACCCACTACATGCTCCCTGTCAGTCGTGACAACCAAAACGTCTTCTGTTGTTGCCCAAGGTCCCCTGAGGGCAAAATCACCTCTGGTTGAGAACCATTGTTCAAGGCATATGGACACACTGGAATATACCCACTCAGTGCTTGAAATGTACTTGGTAATTAATGACAATACACTATACAGACATCAAGATAAAAATATGTCATACTGTTTTTTGTTGAGAAATTTTTGTAGTTAATTGTTCTCAGGAGACTGTAAATGTCTCCTTTGGAGGACTGCTATAACAATGTCATAGGTTTTGTTTTTAAAAAAGAAAATTGTTTAGTTGGTACGTGTGATGATTCATAATGATCATTAGCAGTTGGTATACTGATAAAAGTCAAGTGTCATGTCTACATTATTATGTAGTTCATTTACTTGTTCATTTTACATTTCTGTTATTGCAAAAATTCCATTATAAACTCTACTTCCTCCAAACTACTAAACATTGGGTCTGTATATTTTTAGTTCCAAGTTAAATCTGGTATGTGCCTGATACTCAGAAACATTCAATGTGACTTTAATTGTCTTACTCTTTCTCTCTCCAGCAGTCACTGGGAAGTTACTGTGATCTACTTTCACTCCACATTAATAGATCATTACTTGACCTTAAAAAACTAAACAAAAAAACCTTAGTGCACACAGAGAGAAGAAACACATCTAAGTAGAAACCAAAACCAAAAGACAGAATTTTAAGAGTTTTTTTCAAAGACAAAAAACAAAGCCAAATAACACCAAACTCAAGGTACGCAACTGCAAGAGGAATTCAGAAGGATTTTCTAAATATTACTCCCAATTGTCTTATGATCTAAATCATATTTACCACTACAGTTCCTCAGAGTTTACAAAGCAGAAATTGAAGTTTTATAATGTCCCATTTCACAGACCAGGAAACCAAGGCAGGGAGAAGATGAAAAGAAAATAAATTCTTGTGACACGTTTGTCAGAGCATGTCAGATACAGAGAAGCACTGCTAGTGAATCCACGTTCAGGCTCTGAATCCAATTTCAACTAAGTTGATCGAGTGCCTAAGAGGGGATCAGTGCTACACCATCTCATTTCCCTGTGTTCTCTAATTCACTGCTCAGAAAACCTTGTGCCATCAGTTCTGTCACTCACACTCTGGAGGAGACAGGTTTAGTCAGGGAATCTTCCCATGTTCACGAAACTCAGCGAGTATCAGAACTGGGATGTGGACAGCGGTCTTCTAATTCTAACGTTAGGGCTTTTCCTCTCCACCAGGTTGGTTTTCATGGAGGGATAGTTAGGGGAAATGGTGTGGAATTCCCCCCACATGATTTACATCTATGTCCTAGTCATGTGAAGGGCATAAATACGCAAAGATGGGAGAAAGAACACCCAGGTCTGGAAGTGCTGAGGGTGAGTACAGAGGTCAGAAATGTCTCTTTGTGGGCAGGAGAGCACCCTAGGTACCTGTAATTGTGTGTGTGTGTGTGCACAGTTACATAACCATCTCCTTATACAGCTACCTAATATGTTTCCTGATGTCCTTTTTGTACTCTGGTTTCTTTCATTTGATTACAGGCCCCTGAAGGATAAGGACTGTGTTGACTGTTTCTCTTGGGTCTCTTGACAGTACCTAGAACAGAGCTCTGTATGTCATAAAAGCACATTTCCTATTATTTTCTGGTTTATTTAAAGACATTGCTGTTTGTGAAAGTAATCAGTTGTGTAGAAATTGGAAATACATGCAACATTATTTCTTCATGTATTTGGGTATGGAGCCATCTGTTTAAGTGTCTTAAGATCACTATGAAAACTATAAAATTAAAAAAAAATTCAATGTTGCACAATCTTACTTGCAATATAAAGAGCAGAAAACTTGGGAAATGCTTGAAATATACTATTTTAAAATTCCTTTTTGTTAAACAGTGCTTTAACGAGAAGTTAAAAATCATTTACTAGGAGAAGAGACCGTCTTAAAAATTTTAAAATAATTCTGCTTAATAGTGTATCTCAGTCTTCCTTTGAATTTGATTATCCTCTTACTTTTGTTTTGGTAATCTTATATGCCATGTCACTCACTTATATCACGCTGGGGTTTCATGAGCTAATTAAAAATAATTATTTTCCAATTCTAATGTGTTACAAGTTTATTGGAGGAAATCCAGAAATTACAGAAAAGTGTAAGATAGAAAAGAGTACCAACTATAGCTCAGGAATAATCATTGTATCCCTGGTTTTGGGTGGTCTGTTTTGCGCATGGTTTCCATACATACATGCACATATGATCACTCTCTCCCAACCTGCGTGTGTGTGTATGTGTGTCTCTTTGTCTCTCTCTGTGTCTATGTGTATACTTTAAAAAGTAAATTGAAATTATACTCTTAACAGTTCATATTTTTACGTAGCATTATACCATGAGCACTTCATCATTTTTTGTAGACACAAATTTTACTGGATAGAAAGTATGCCATTATTTATTTGTATGCACTATAATTTAGTTAGTTCATATTATGAACACTTAAGTGGCTTAAAATTTTTATCTCAAATAACAGCATAAAGACTTTCTTTATTCCCAAATCTTTATCTGTGCCTACAATTACCTTCCTTCTTATAGAGTTCTAGGACTCACACTGTTGATTAAAAAGGCAGAAACATTTCAGGCTTTCCAGGAAGGTTAAATTTCCTACTACAAGTCGCACATGATGGGGATCATTATCTAAAGTACCCTCATCAGCATTAAATAATATCATTTAAAAATTAGTGCGTCTACTCTGAGAGGCAAATAATATCCTATTGCTACTTTAATTTGCATTCTTTTGATTGTTACTGAGTTTGATTTTTAATAGGTTTATTAATGTAATTAAGAAAACTCAGTTCATTAGCTTAAGTTCAAGTTCAAAGACTAAACACAGAGAAGCTACAGAAGCAAATATCCCAAGGATAGTGGTTTCTTCAGGTTCATATGGGAAGATAAAACTCCTGGAATAACAATGGCAAGGAAAAGGGTTCTTTAGTCTTTTCAGTAACATTCTCATTTTGATATGAGCTACAGGTGCTTGCTGGGATAAAGTTACAAGAAAGGTAAGGGGGCTTTGGCTCTTCGGTCCATATTCATTGTAACACTGACTAACAGTAAATATTCAAATGATGATTGTTAGAAAGTTTGAACGTGCTGGCTCACACAGTTGGTATATTGTAACATGGGATGCTTGAACAAATGAGAAATTACTTTTTTGGTGATTGCATTATCACCTGCTTATCAACCACATGATGGTTCAACAAATAAACAAATGGACACTAGGTAATGACAGAAGGTCCTGTAAGTCTTGGCCTAAACAATAGTCTTTCAACAGTTTAAAAAAGTGGGACACCATTTCAATTTCAGTCTGAAGCACGGATCTTTAAATTGAGCACTCAGTATAGCTAGCTATCAGTTTAACCTTTCCATTAGCTCATTAACCAAACTTCCACATATGGGGTTGGACCTCCTTTAGGTCGGAAGAACAAGTCTCCTCCGGGTTACTAGACTGGCAGGAATGAATGACCACTTGGACTTGGCTGTCGTTTCCCCCAAGTTGTTCTACTTTAGAATCAGCTAACAAGTATGCAAAAGAGAGACAAGAGATGAAAAAAAATATATAATTGGATGTGGTTCCCACTGCCTTTGAAATCTTTCCAGAAATACTGAAGTACAGTAGGTTAGCAGGTTACGTGGGGTAAGAAATCTGCCAAAGGAGCCTAGAATGTGCTCACTAAATTTTGTAGCTTTAGCTTAGGGAAGCTCATGTAGAACTGAAGTCTCTGACCACTATCACGTAGGCAATGTCTTGCTTTTCTGCAGTGAATTTCTTCCTCCTATTTTTTACTTATCATTGGCCTATACAAGGCCCCAGACCTAACATATGTCTGTGACTTCTATTATTTCATGCATTTTTTTATGCATTCTTTGCAGAGGTGCTCTAACCACTTAAAAGTTCCAGTCATAGAGACATATTCATGAGCTGTAAATTTAATATAATGAAAATGCGTGGTAAATTAGGCCAAAGTAAACTTGATACTAATGTTTTCTTTAAAATATGTGTATATATACTATACATACATATTTAATATTTGTGTTTATACCTTCAAATATAACATATATAGTATCAAAAGTTGCTTCTAAATGATCTAATTCTAAAATTCTTTGTAAGTGGGCAAGACTGTTGCTCTATGAGCTAAAATTTTTAAGTAGATGAATTCATTAATGAATTTGTCCATCCTAAAAACATCTACTGAATTAAAATTTGCCAACAGACCCATGCATTCACCCATTCATAACTCAACACAACAGACACTAACTGAGTCTCTCCTCAAAGCAATGCACTACATCATGGTGAACAGGATATTAGCCTTTCCCTATGAAGCTCATAGAACTTTTTGCTAAAAGTGATAGTAGAAGCTTCAGCTCTTCTCTGCGTAAGAGGTTAAGGGAATGTTTTCTTTTGGCTGGGGAAATTCTGTATTTAGGAAATTAGGAAACATTTGGACAGCTCTATTAGATGATAATTACCTCTTGACAGGTATCAATGAAGTTTAATCAGGATCACTGCATCTGTTTAGTTGAGCTTGAGAAGAGTAACATACTTGGTATGTTATGCATCTGAAAGTGCTAAAATGCTTAGGAGATTAATAAGGAAACACAAAACTAGAGTGACCTTTAATCTTGTAATTGCAAATGGAAACACACACGCACCTAATCAAAAGGCCTCATGCTGAATATCTAAAAGTTAGGTGCATTACTGATTCACCGGCTCTCCAAAATTGAGACTGCACGTTTTGGAGAGCATTCCTACTCTCCACAAGTTGTAAACTACAGGGTAAGTTGATCACGTATAGCAGTTAAAAACAAGGTTTTCCAGTTACACAGACTTGAGTTCAAATTCTGATTAGTCATTTATTAGTAGTGTGACCCAGGGCAGACATTTAACCTATGCCTGCATTTCCCTGTTCATAAAATACGGAGAATAACAACACCCACATCACAGAGTTGTTATAATAATTAAGTGAGATAATGTACAAAAAGCCTCAGTGATACTTCCTGGCACTGAAGGATTGTTTAATAAATAGCATTATTATTAGACAAAATATCATCATGACTTTCTTTTCAAGTCATTTCTCAAAATAACCAATTTTAAGAGCATCTCAAGATATCGCATTGGTGTGTGCTTCTAAACTAATCTATGGGCTTACTTTGTGGCTTGTCAGTCTAGCAACATAATTATGATTATCCAGTTTACCAACCTAATGTCTGGGACCAGAAACGATGCCAGCATTTTTGGTTCCATCAGTCAATCATTAATGAGCTATATTTTACACAGAAAAATACTTTTGATTTAATAAAAAGTTGAGATATTGACAAAATGAAGCATACCTTACATTTGGTAAGTTATTGGTAATGATCTGGTAAGCAAATTACAAGCAGAACCATTTTTCTCTCATTTGTATTTAATTATTAGTTAACGTATTGATTACCAATTCCTGACTAAGACTGCCTAGCCCAATTCTCCCATGAATGCTACACTCCAGGGTTTTCCCTGACTGGTCCCCATTTCAACCTGTCTCCCCTACTGGTGTACAGTAGTAGAGTTGTTCTAAAGAAGAAAGACTGTTGAAAATGGCCACCTGGAACCATTTTAGTCATCTTTGCTAAAACTCATGCATACATGAAAGAATATATTCTTTTTTAAAATGGTAGATACAGAACATACTGATTCATAGCATGTGGAAGATTTCAGTTATTCAGAACCAGAGCTGCTTGACTGTAGAACATTTACATTTTTAGGATTGGATGCAAAAAGAAAAAAGGGAGAAAATAATTCTTAACAGAGTTTCCAGTATATGCCAGGCACTATGAACACACTTCCACATGTTAACACACAATTCTCACAGAGAACTTAGAATGCATTATTAGTCCATATTTTTAAAGCCAGGAAACCCTGCACAAGGAACTGAAATAAAATGCCTTCCCAAGGTCACAGAACCAGCAAGGCATGGAGCTGAAATCTGAATACAGAACTGATTGCAAAGTGTATTCCTCTTGGACTATACAGTAGTGAAACTGTAAGTCTGCTTTTCCAAGAGGATTTATCAATTCTTAATAAGCATTTCTTGGACATCTAGCTGCTGACAAGGATTCGGCTAGGGTAAGGAACAGTGATGTCACTGTGAGATGTGGCCTTTGACATAGGAGATAAAAATCTAATCGGGCATTTAAAAATTTCTCTGACACCTTAAATTTTCTGCGTCCACTTACAACATTCAGAATTTACAGAGTACTTACTGGTCTAATTAAGAGGGGCACTGATACAAAAATCTATACACCTTTTAGAGTAAAACATAAGAGAAAATCTTTGTGACTTTAGGTTGGACATAAATTTCTTAGATTTAGTACTAAAAGCATGATCCACAAAAGATGAAAGTTGATAAACTGGATTTTATCAGGATAAAAATTTTGCTCAAGAAAGACACCACTAAGAGAATGAAAAGACCCACCATACACAGGGAGAAAGTATCTCCAAACCACGTATCTGACAACTTATGTCTGGAATATTTAAAGAACTCTCAAAACTCAATCATAAACAACCAAATTAAAAAATGAACAAAAGATCTGAATGGGGTTTTGACCAAAGAGGATATACAAGTGAAAAATAAGTACATGAAAGAATACTCAATCTCATTAGTCTTTAGGGAAATGCAAATTAAACCTACAATGAGATATCACTGTATCTCTATTAGAATGGCTAAAATAAAAACTTAACTAAACAAATAAGCTTAAAACCCCCCCAAAACCCCAAACCTAACACCACCAAGTGCAAAGGAGGATGTAGAGCAACTGAAACTTTCATGAATTGCTGGTGGGAATGCCACATGGTATAGCCACTCTGCAAAATAGTTGAGTAGTTTCCAACAGAGTTAAACATATGCTTATCATGTGACCCTGAAATTCCACTCCTGGGCATTTCTGATAAAATAAAAATACATGTTCACACTAGACCCTGAATGTACTATTCACATTTGCCCAAATCTGGCAATCACTCAATGTCCTTCAACTGAGGAAGAGAAGAACTGTGGTATATCCATATAATGGAATGCTACTCAGTAGGAAAAAGGAATAAACTACTGATTATGCAAGAATGTCTGTCTGTCTGTCTGTCTGTCTGTCTGTCTATCTATCTATCTATCTATCTATCTATCTATCTATCTGTCATAACTAAAGCATTTGCAAGAATCTCAAATGCATTATGCTGAGTAAAGAAGACAGACTCAAAAGGCTAGATACTGTATGATTCCACTCATATGATACTCTGGAAATGACAAAACTACAGAGACAGAGCACGGTTCTGCTCCCTGTTAAGGATGGAGAAGGAGTTGAACTACAAAAGGGTAGTGTAATGGATTTTTGGGTGGAGGGGTAGAATGATGGGACTGCTCTGTATCCTAATTATGGTGATGGTTATATGACTCTGCATTTGTCAAAACTCATAAAAACATATGCCAGAGAGTGAATCTTATTATAATATATTCCTAAAAGATTAAAATTCAGAACAGCAGAAAAATAAGGCACGGAGATTTAGGAAACTCAGCAAAGGACTCTATTCTTCCCTGCTTAGCCATGGAGAGGGTGGAAGGCACCCGCAGGGGCTGGGACTTGGCTCCAGTCTTATTTCTTGCAGCACACCCTATCTGTGCTTTCTGGGATGTGCGCAGGCTAGAGTTACAGTTTACAAGGTCTCAGAGCTCAGCGGCCTCTCTGCCACTACTGGGGCTGGCCTGGGATCCCCAGAGCTGATAAACTGCCTGTCCAGGGGCACCAGGTACCATCAGGAGACTCCAGCTAATTCAGTGCAATACCAAATACAACATTCTTTTCTACTGTCACCTAGCCCTTTGAAGACAGATTCAATAGAAAAAGTTCTTATATTAGCTAATCCTTTAAAGGTGAGAAAATCAGGCAATTCTGGAAGTGTTCTACCTTTCTAAGATGACTGGGATCCTGTTAAGCAATAATTTCCTAAACGGAATAGCAAACGTTTCAAGTCTAATTTACGATCAAGGCATCGGTAAAAGCAAACAGGATCCAAAGGCCCCTTGGCTATTGCTAGAAGCTTCCCACAATCACCATCAAGCACAGTCAAACCTTGCAATTTTCGAATGTCTCGCATATACTTCAGGCAGCCTTAAGTGCATTTGAAAAGTAGAGAAATTTTAGATGCCTGGGAAACTTGCCGGTGCCAACACCAAGAGAAAGATGCATCTTGTGAACTTGTCAGAAGCAAATATCTACTTTACACACTGGGAATAACCTTTATTTTTCCAGGTGTCAGCTTGAGTATCTAACATGTTAATTTATGTTCTGGTATTTTTGAGAATAAATGTGTTCCTGTCATCAAAATAATTGCCTCTCCTATGAGTGGAATGTGTAACCGCAGCATCATTCCGCATCCTCTAGCCTAGAGTGGATGTGCCACCAAATCAGCAGCCTTTCACCAGAAGGGGATGTCATCAGCACTGCGTGGGGAGGTCTTTTTGCCCACCGATTTCCAGACCGTGACGACTTTATTTAAGGAAAACAAAACACAACACCTCCAGCCAGATGCAAAGAAACTCAGTCCTACTATTCAGAATATAGAATATTTTGGTTTCTGGGAAACGCGAAGTGAATATATTACTACAGCGCTCAGAAGTTTCTTCATGTATTTAACACATGCCTTCTTTGTTAGAGCTGTAAAGATTAATAAGCTTTTTTTTAAATCTAATTCTTTTCAAAAAGATACTTTAAATGAAATTTACTTAATGAAGGCTAAGTTTCACTGAATTGCTCATTTTTCCCCTCAACCTGGCAAGTTAACAAATATCTGTCATTTTCCTACATGGCTGAAGTTTCTGGGGAAAAGTTTATTTCGATGAATTTTATCTCATTTCCTAGGAGTAATGAATAGAAGAAATCCTAGGAGATTCATTCACCCTCAGTGCGTTCACATCACTGGATTTTAAATGATCCCCTGTCAAATGTAAATCATTTCTTTGACACTGGTTCCAATTGATAGGTCCGTTAGGCCAAGTTGGTGCACCTCCCTTCTTTGGATGTAAAATCAAGGAGACAGAAAGATCTTTAGAGCATCAGTAACCTAAGGGAGTCAAATCATTTTGTATCCAGTGTGTGTGTACATGTGTGTGTGTGTGTGTGTGTTGGGGGGGTTCATTAAAATACCATGGAATGTTTGGGAGGATCCTATTCAACAACCCTTTTCACCCCACCGCTCCTTTTTGGGCAGAGGGGGCTGGCAAGCCAGCTGGCAGATTGGTAAAGGAAGTGTGCTTCCACTTGGTCACAAAGGTGTTATCCATTTCTCAAATAACGTGTTTACAGAGGGCAGCAGAGTCTGAATGATTCTGGAAGATCCTTACCAAGATGAGGATGGTCTCAAGGAGGTGTAAACTTATGGTGCTACAAGGTTTGTTGGTAAACAACACATTTCAGACTGAAGAGTTGATGTCTACGATTTGTTAGTTCTATCTTCATTTAGTGCAAATCAAGCATTTTCTAAGATGTATTACCTGAGTTTAAACTTGGGGTTTAAAGAATTTTTAAGTGCATGTATTATCCAGTCAAATTTGGTATCCTACTACACTGTCATAAAAGTATATTTTCTCCTTATACAAATGAATTTTTTATTTGATACAACAGATGCAAACCAAAAGAAGGAAAAAACAATGTTCGTTTGGCCAGTAGGCAAATTCTGGTAATAAACCCAATTGTTTGAAATGAAACCTATTCTGAATTACCTCAAATCAAGAACAAGAGACTTATTGACAGTTTCTGTTTTCCCACTAGCAACACATCATTTGTTCTAACCATCCTTGACAGAGCTTATGCCCCAGGGCTCCTATTACCATGTGGACTCACAAATTTGCCATAGTTTCAATTAGCTGAGAGAAGACAAAATTCTCACTAAACTTTCTACCAGGCTTCTGTTTTTATTCAGTGTAGCTATTCATCTTTCCTATACACATGTGAGCAACAATGACTACCCTCAGCCACATAATAATTCCCTAATGAAACATGAATCACAAGGCAGACCAATCAGAGGCAGGAAGTGCCCTCACACCATGCTGGGTCTCCAGGCTGCCATTTTGGTTAAGCCACTTCACACAGTCATAATGATTAAGGGGTGATACTAAGCCAAGTCTGGTGACCTCAGAACTGGACAGGATCCCTGCTCCTTTCAAAATGTCAGTGGGAAGCATTTTCTGATTTGGGTCAAGGTTCCCGCCTCCATATCATACCATATGATATCACTGGCAATGGGTTACTGAAAGGCAGAGGATGCAGCAATGCCCAGAGAGCCCATTTAACTGCATCCCTGCTTACTCTCTCTGGTGTTTGTGAAGTTCAGAGCACCAAGGCTTCCTTGGGGGACACCCAAGGAGTCAGTCTATCAGCACGATCAAGATCCAGTGTAGAAAGCCATTACCTATTTTCATATCCTTATGTTCTAACAAATCTGGGCAATCCCACTCCTGGGCACATATCCATCTGGAGGGAACTCGAATTCAAAAAGACACGTGCACCCCAGTGTTCATAGCAGCACTATTAACAATAGCCAAGACATGGAAACAACCTAAATGTCCATCAACAGATGATGGGATAAACAAGTTGTGGTACACACACACACACACACATACACACAAAATGGAATACTACCCAGTGATTAAAAAAAGAATAAAAAAATAATGTCATTTGCAGCAACATGGATGGACCTAGAGATTATCACACTAAGTGAAGTCAGACAAAGACAAATACCATATGATATCACTTGTATGTGGAATTAAAAAAAAGACACAAGTGAACTTATTTATAAAATAGAAACATACTGACAAAGAAATCAAACTTATAGTTACCAGGGGGGAAAGGGATAAATTGAGATATCGAGATTTGCAGATACTAACAAATATATATAAAATAGATAAACAACAAACTTATGCTATATAGCACAGGGGACTATATTCAATATCTTGTAGTAACCTATGGTGAAGAAGAATATTAAAATGAATGTATGTGTGTTCCTGTGTGACTGAAACATTATGCTGTACACCAGAAATTGACACAACATTGTAAACTGACTATACTTCTATTAAAAAAAAAATTGGGGGCTGAAGGAAAACACTATATGAAATATTTGCATTCTTTATTTGCTCTGTTATGTTTTGGGCTCTTTAACCAATTTGGAATGAATCAAAAAATAATTATTTTTCTTTGTTTCCTCAAAAAGTACGTTTATCTAGGAGTAGAATTATAAAACTCATTAAACTCTCAAAATGTGTTGATTCTACATATTTATAAAAGAATATTCAGGTTGCATAAATAAAAATGAATACTTTTTTTATGCCAACCTAATTTAGACCTTTATAAAACAATAACAAGGTAGGATAATTTCTGAGACTAACCCAATCATGTCTTCAGGTTTCAGTGAGCAAATGCATTCCTACACCTGGGTTGCACCTCCTCCTCAGCTGTGCAGGTAATTGCTACCCAATATTTTTATATTATTAATAACTAGTGAAAAGTATGAACTGTACTATATAACTAGAAGGGAAAAATGAGAAGCCAACTTTGAAGTATTATAATCTATTTAGGATTAATTTATGAATATAGTAATGGGGACTAATGCTGGTACCCCAGTGAAGGTTATTTGAAATTCAATGACTTAAGTAGCGGAGGACTTTTGTGAAGGAAAGGAGCACCTGACATTTACTGTAGACAACAGTGCTATTTGGAGCTCTTACACTTAAAAAAAGGAGAACTTTTCATTGCAACACATCTTACTGTTGAAAATGGAGGTGATTGTACGTATACATGCAGCGTACCTCTTCTTCCCATAGCACTTAAAGATGGAGTCTTTTACATCCCATAACTTTTAAGCTAGAGTGATTTCATTTCAAAAGCATCTCCTGTGCTTCCATGTAAATAATTCTTGGCTGCATTCTATCCCAAATTTTTGGTTTTGAATGAAAAGTCATCAGGACTAGCGCCCTTTGTCTTCAAGGATGTGCTTGCAGCTCACGGTTTCCTTTGTTCCTCTTAAGAACACTTAGTGCTTTTGTTTCACGGCTAGCGATGAATCCAGTGATCGAAAGTTTTTTTTTTTTTCTTTAAACACAAGTACACTAGCTTCTATTTTCATACCCGAAGAGACCACTAGAGTTCTCAAAATGACTCTGTTGGACACAGAATAGACTATTGAGAAGGAAAACATCCTGATTCATCGTCTCTTTCTTCTCAACAGATGCTGTCCACTCTGCCCTTAGTTTGAAACATGCAGCTGTTACGTACATTCCAAAATGTTTATTTACTTTTTTATTGATAAACTTACCAAACTGAAGTTGTTCCTTGATGCCCTTCCTATCACGGACAATAGAAAAAGCCACTAAAAGTTGAAAGAAAATATAGTTTCCCTGATCTTTACTTTCATGAATTATTTCAGCATTTATTTTACAGATTTCAAGACAGAGGCTGTATAGTTACCTGCTTATGACATTTTCATAGTACCTAACATCATTCTGTACACAGCCTAGGAACACTTGGTAAGTGTACATTGTTTTACATTGTTTTAAAAGTAAATGCAGCTTAATTATCATGAAACCTAGAGATCATTTATAGGATATATATTAGTATTTTCTATGAAGAAAAATGCATTTTATTAACAGATGTAATTTTACAACATGGCTAATGAGTTTCAGGTTTATTCACCCTTTGGACAAGAATGATAGCAACTGTTTTAACATCACAACTCTAACAGCGTTCTTTTTGTGCTCTAAAGCAAGTATTTTTGGCAAAAGATGAGTTTTTACAGAAGAAAGAATTTTGCCTTTGGGATCATATTGGTTTTCTTAGTATTTCAACCGTTAAGTTAGCTAAGTTGAGCCACTTCTGAAATCCTTCACACAAAATGCTCAACCTAAATTCCTCTGCTGCCTCTCAGGGACAATTTGGTGGAATTCTTTCTTCACAAAGGAGTCAGGACACAACCCAAACTCTAAATGTGAAGTGACATCAGCTCAATCAGCAAATAAATAAATCATTAAGTGAGAAATAGCTGTCTTCTTAAATTTTGCCTCTTCATTAGTTTTTTCTTTTTCTTTTTTTTTTTTTCCAGTACAGACTTCCTTTATAGCCACAAAACAACTTCCTTCTTTAAAAATGTCTTAAGACTCGTAGGGCATTTGGTTAACCTGAGTGGCAGGAGAAGTGATCTGCTCCAGAGAAATAAGACCCATTTTCATTTCTTTGGAAATTTCTGAAGTTATAATCTCAGCCTTGTCATGAGGATGATACATTTCCTCTCCAAAAATAATTGCAACTACAAAGGAATAGAGTAGAAGAGTTCTCTTTTGAAATGCCAGATCCCTGATCTAGTAATGTGAATTTCATGTACTGATTAAGGGTTGATACCGTTTCAATGGATTTACATGAAAATATTTCAAATCTTAATTTTCATTTCAATTAAATATCAAGTGACAAGTCACTGTGCTAAGAACTGTAGGGATAAAAATAAACCATTTTAAACCCAGAAGAAAGGTTGAAAACTACTAGGCAGGGATCATACAGGTGTTTTTGCCTTTTAATTACTTGTTAAACTGTACCTTTCCTTACATACACATATTTTTAAAAAATTGGTAAAGGAAAAAGGAGAAGTTGGAATCCAATAATTTCCATTTCAAATCTGGGTTTCCTCCCTCCCTCAAAATTCCAAGTCGACTCAACTAACATGTCCTGTGTACCTACTGTGTGCCGGGCATTGCGGTGGGAAGTCAGCAATGGACAAGAGGCAGATTGTTTAGAACTTGGATATTTAACAGATGTGAGAGTGCATGAGATCTTACTCTGTTTTTAAATATGTGTAGATTAAATGTCTGGGTTGAGTGTATTTGTAGGAATCAGAGACTTTTTCACTTGTGGGTGTAGAGAGAATCAATTTCTTATCTTTATTTCTAGATGTTGAACTTCATTGCTTTGAATAGCCTTGAACCTCTGAACAAAGAACCAGAAGGATGCTTATGAAACAGCAGGAGTTTCGCCTGCCGTGGTTAGTTGAAAATCTACGAAGTACTGGTTCACGGCCTTGGGTTACCACATAAGATCTCTTTCAAAAATCTCTCCTCATCTGATGCTTCTCCTTTCCTTTAAACATCTAGTGGCAAATGAAAAACATGCCTTGATTTATAGAATCACCAAACATCATCATAAGAATGGGTAAAATTCAATAAACACAGACACAGAGAAAAGGAAAATGTTGTGAATCCACTGACTTGAAATGCATTCTTCCTAGGAACACAGGTTCAACCTGTAATTATATTTTTAACTTTGAGAAAGGTATTCCTTTTTTAACATATGCCCTTTCCCCAAGGCGGGAGGACCTGATGATAATAGCAACAATATTCGGAGAGAAATGGTGCTTTGTATCAGTTCAGCGTCCTTATAGGAAAATTTACCTTTTCCTGCAGAAGCAAAAACTGCTACTGAACTTCAAACTTGAACTTGTATGATTTTTTTTTTTAAATTAGAAAGAGGGTGCTGAAAACAGGCTAAACTATCAGTAGATGACCACTGTTACACTATTTTATGTTATTTTCTACTACCTTCTCATTTGAAAAATTATCTAGAGCCTTGGAACAATGTTACTGAGGAATGCAGCACCGACCAGAGGCTGTTCTCAAAGAACTCAGGGGCCAAAGGGGCACACATAGCACTGAATTGTGAAGTACTCTGCTGCACTCCAGGTTCAAATACGCTGCATCCCAAATCCTGTCTCCAGTGCATGGAGTGAACTCTTCATACAGTAAACAAAACAAAACAAACCAAAACACCACTGTATCATGAATGCCCAAGACAAGGGGGACATCTTTATCCCCTTTTTCTCCCTTTTGTAGGATGTTAAATAATCACCACACGACATTAATTAAGCATCCTAATTTGCAGATGATAGGAAACAAGAGTTACACTTATTAGGTAGCTTAAGAAACTCCTGGAAAAGACAAAGGCAGAAGTGTCAACTGCTATTCTTCAGATCAGCCTATTTAAAATAGGCTTTATATATTTACAAGGTAAAACTAATTTGCTAATAAAAGATACTTTCCAAATGTCTGAACAGGAAGGTGACAAGAACTGAAAAAAATTCAGCATTTCATTTTAATCTCAGAAAAAAGGGTGACTGTGATATTGCGGGCCTGGTTTATAGCAGGTGCCTCCTGGCATGTCACTGCCCGGCACTGCCCCCGATTACTTACTTGTTCGTCATGTTGCAGGTAGCAGGCTGGCCTGATTATCACCCAGGACAACTGCTGCTGTGATGTCCAGCTTCTGGCATTCATCACAACAATCTGCTGCCCCTACTCACTGTCCTTGTCCTCTCAGTGATTCACCAAAGTGCCACCGTCATCATAATTCCGGGCGTGCGAATAATATAAATTGTGATCTCTAGTCTAAAAATAGTTCTCTTCACTTATTATGAAAGGGGATTGTTTACTTTAATCAGAAGCTTAAACAAGTTTCCCCTCTCTGGTCTAAGACCATCACATTGCCAAAACAAGTCTTCGTGGCTCTAACTTTTTAATTTCTCATGTGACATAAACTAAGCAGGGCTGTATCCTTAAATGAACTCTCAAGTCCTTCTCTAATGACCTTCTTGGCTGTTAATCAGACTTTCAAACTAGTAGCTTGGGTTGAGACTCCAGTGATGAGAGAAAAACTCGAGCTAAATAAATCCAAGGGCACAGTCATGTATTTTTCATATCACGCCTTCCCAGGAGCAGTTCAACTTAAGTAAACAAACCCTCAAAATGGCGCCTCAGCTATAATAACACCCTAATAGGCTGAGATGGACACAAAATCAATGCAAATCTATAGACATTTTGAGCCCTCGCATTATAACAGGAGATGCATCTTGCAAGACAACAGTCCAGAGTAGCTTATTGCAGACGAGGCTGCCGTCGTCCTGAGCACGCTGGCCCGCCTCAGTTTTCCCCCACATGGTGGCCTCTTGCCTCCTGCCATGTTGGAGACAGTTGCTGCAGCAGCTCAGGATGATGCAGTGGAAAAAAATCCACCACCGTGCTGGGTTTCAGCCTTGACCCCGCCGACTACTGGCTGGCTCAGAACAACTAGCTCTCGGCAGGGCTTCTCTGATCTCCATTTTCTCCTTTTTTCCCTTCCATGATACTTTACGGAGACTTCCATTTTAACGCTGACTTTGCATTAGAAACATACATGGCTATGCTTCAGTGGGTTGTCCCTGTGTGCTAGGCAATGTGCTGCGTGATTTATGCACAAAGTTGCATCTCACAACCTCATGCAAGTAAGGAATTACTATCCCCATATTCCAGTTCTTCACAAAGGACCAGGTTCGGTGGCTGCTGAGCCCATTTCCTGGGATTCTTCCCTCCTAGTACATTCCCAAGACAAAGCTGTACTGTACAAACAGGGAAACGGAGGAAACAGAAGCCTAGGTAAGTGGAGATCACTCAGCAGGTAAATTCACAACCTATGGTCTGAACTCGTACCCAAAGCCCGTACTCTTAAGGCAGGTCAGATGCTGCTCTTGCTTACATACCTGTCTTTTGCTGCTAGTCTGTGGGCACCTGGAGGATGGAGACAACACTTCAGTCAATCATTCTCTCCTCTGTGCCTTGCACAATGTTGGAAGTGAGCGGTTCTATTCAGGCTTGCACTCATCTTTTCAAAAAATCTATTATTTGCTCTGCCTAAAGCGAAGGCCCAGCTCCCGGAGGCAGCTGGCCATTGAGGACAGATTTTTGGAGGGCTTCCTCTTTGCTGGAGCAAAGACGCTGCAAGGCTGATGACCTACCATCTTCTCTCTGTACAGACTACACACAAGTGTGCTGGGCCTGGGTGGCCATGGATATCTCTGTAACATAGTTACCCTGGACCACAGCTGACCGGGTCAGAGCTCTGAGCCTGGCCGTCTGTGGACCAGCCTGTTGCGTATGAGATAACTTGCTGTGAGAGCCTGTGTAACAGTGAAAATCATCCCTGAGAGTCTGGATGTGAGACACACAAAGAAGGCATTAATACCAAGAGATACACAGAAAAAAAAATGTACTAAATGGAGGTCAGGAGACAACAGAAGACAGGAGGGAGATGGAGTCTGGGGAGAGGGCAGAGCAGTGCTGGGGCAGCAAGGTCAAGATGGAGGCTGGAGTCACTGCTGGTTCCACCAGAGTGGCGGGCGCGTCCCCAGGGATGAGCCCGTTCTCCAGGAAGTACCAGGCTGCATACTGCTGAGCCCACCTCCCATGCTTCCTTTCTTTGCATCCCTATCCTGAGATCATCTCGGGGTGTCTTGGAGCCAGCTGCTAAGGCGGGGAGGGGTTGGGGTCTGGGGCAAAAAAGTGATGAAAACACAGGATCCCAGTCTTTCAGGCGCTGGGTTCTAATGAGGCAGATAGAGAAGCCCATGGATGATTATAATCCGAGGCGAACTGGGCTTGGGTGGACTGGACTATGTATCAGGGCTCTCTAAAAGGGGCTCCTGGGACGTCGCTGCACGGTCTCATTACAGGCCTACCTGACAGAGCGGGGCAGGAAGGGAGAGAAGAGGAAGGGACAGGGCGGAATCGGGAAGGCTAAAAAAGGAAAACCTATTATAATTCTGTCCCCATTTGAATTCGTACATTTCAGTAATTGCCTGTAGCACTGAACGAGAACCTAACCTTTTTCTTCATATCATGTTTAATAAAAACTACCTCTTACTATATTTTGAGTGAGTCTGGTGCTCATTAGAGTGAGGGACAAATAGCAAATGAGATACAGCACCGCATAATGAAGAGGGGACCTGGGACAACTTCTTCCAGCCTGAGCTGGGGAATTTGTTCCTCTCCTTCATCTGAGGCGACTGCAGTCACATCCTGAATTACGAGCTGGCTTTATAATGGGCACCCTGGATGTCCCGGTGCCGGACCTGCCCCACAGTTACAAGGTGGATAGGAAATCAAGTCAAATCAACCACAGGCTGACCTTTACATGTACAAAGCCAGGGTGAGAAAGGGGACCTCCCCTCTCTTTTTTTCAGATTATGATCAGTCCAGTCCTAAGGTTATGATGGAGAAGGCCCCAACCTTCCCGAAACTTAACTGGTCCTTCTTTTCTAGCCTGTGACCAAGCCACCTATACAGTCAGAGACTGGAAGTCACCGAAGGGCAGCTCTGAGAAATAGTCTATCTTGCCACTCTAGACTCCTGGGGTAACGAGGCTCACAGAGTTGGCCTACAGTGTAATGGCTGTCTGGATGGTAGACTAGGATACTGCTCTGCACAGCCCACTGGTACAATGAACTGCATGGCTGAGAGAGCAAATTATGTCCCTCGGCCTAATAACAACCCACACCTTGTAAATGCTTATGGAGTGCCAGGGCCTGGAAGCCATGTCTGTTTTACCACCTCCTCAGAGGTAGCGGATGACAGTACCTACTGTTAGTCTGACCTGCCAGGTGGGGAGAGGGATACTGAAGAAAAGAAGTGACTTGTCCCAAACAACATAGCAGGTTAATGGTGAAGGGATGGGATTTGAACCCACTCACTGGGACCTGAGAAGTCCCTCTACTTATTGCCCCAATACACCGCTTCCCAACATGGAAAGGAAGTAGCTCACTCTCTTACAAAGAGGAGAGCAAAACCAGTGAGTGTCCAGCTTCTGCAGTCAATGCCAGTAAACTGGCCAGTCCTTCTGGCTGATTTCTACCTGGTTTCCCTCTTTTCCCACTGCTGGAATTCTCTCGTAGAGATTATGGGTTTTTTCTCATCTCTGCTGAGGTTCTCTGGTTGAAACACATCAGCTGAGAGCAGTGATGCGAAATAATTTCTTCCGCTGCCCAAGCTTAGCCATGCACTAGTTTAGTCCACAAGTAAAGCGATGCATATTTTAAATGCCATACCCTGAGTAGCCACAGTCTGCACTTTCAGCCTGCTGAGCCAAAATTAATTAGAGATGAATATCATAATGGAACCATATTGATCGTAGCATATCACTAAGAAGTGTTGGTCTGTGTTAATTAACATGATTCGCCATCAACACTTGGTGTATTTATACACCATCAGCACAGGTATTTGTCTACACAGGCTAACACATTTTTCAGTAGTAGCAAAACACATCCCACAAATGATCCATGTATTCAGACTCTTGTCCCTTTTGCCTGTACCCACACCCTGCCCACCACACATTGATGCATATTGGCTGTTTCAAAACATACTGTACAGCCTTTGAAAAATATGAATATTTGGAAGTGAAGAAAGAGAAACTGTTGGCATAAATCTTAAGAAGCATCCTTGGGGACAGACTAGGAGAGGAATCCTAGGCAAGTTCAATCTGCCTATAATCTCCCTTTCTCCAAAAGAATCTGAATATTTCTCTTTTATTTTCACATGACCCAATATTATGCTCCATTGCCTGCCATTCCAACAATTAGAAATTCAGTGAAAAATAAATAAACAGCCTCTTTTAAAAGAAAGATATCTCCTCGAAAGTTAGAGGGCTGTTGGTCATTTATCTACGCAATCAAATTTGTACAGACTTCTTTTAACCCCACTTAATTCAGACAAACTGAATCTAGGAATGGGAGTTTTGACAGGCAGTACATTTTGTAGCCTAGGTTCATCCTTGAATCCAGGAAAGAGAAAAAAAATTCTTCCTCTCCTCCTTCTCTTTCAGATGACTTCACAGGGACATCCAACTTCCATAACCCAACTGGGTAATTTAATCCATTCCTCACTTTAGCTACATTATGAATTAAGAGCCTTCTGTGGACTGGCTTGAGTAGTTACCCACTATGTGAAACACAGTTTCCAGAGGAATCCATGCTCTGAATATTGAACATCTAAGTTACAAACCAATCTTGGGGACAGGCTCTGTTTGGAATTGGGGGCTGTGTGCATGGCTGCAGGCTGCCTCTTCCCCCTCCACCCCCTACAATGTACTCATCAGACACTGTTCAAGCATGGAAACGCATACAAAAACAGAAGGCTTGGAGGCAGAGTGTGGCTCTGTACACAAAGCTGAAACATCTGGATGAACTGTAGACTAAGGATGCGATCCAGATGTTTGAAAAGAATTAGTAGGGCAGGCAATACATTTGTATGATTGACATTTTTACTTTTTTTTTTTTTTTTTGCATTGCACAGCCCTCACCTTTGCCACTGCAATGTTGCTTACTAAAAACTGCCTTTCTTTTCTTCCAGACAGGCAGCGGGTGTTGAACTCAGAGGGTGCGTTAGAGACTGTGCAGGGATTAGCTTTGGGTTGTCTTGTAGGATGTAGACTTGTCATGGATCAGGAAAATGGGGGCAAGGTGAGTGGCCCGGCCATATAGATTTCTTTATCCTTCTCCCTTTTGGCACTCTACTCTGAACCAGAGGCTTGATCTCAGCTCGATTTCAGCTATTTTAAGCCTCTTAACTTTCTCTCCTCTTTCTTAAGTGTGTCCTGCGAAACCTGATTCAAAAGCAGGATGTACTCTGTTGCAGTTTTTCTCAAAATATGATCAACGGCCACAAGCGTAGAACCACGCTGGCTATTGAGTGTGAATGCTGATTCCCAGGCCCCGCTTGCTCTTCTGACTCAAAGTCTCTGGAGGATATGTGCTGGGAATCTGTCTTTTAAATAAACTCTCCAGGTGAATCTAAGTGCAGGCTTAAGGGAACTACTGTATTACAGCTGTTCTGATCGTTTCGACTCATGAAACCTTCACTGAGCTTTTATTACCCTATAGAATCTAAAAATCAAAGCAATGCAAGAAAAGTCATAAATCGAAGTATCAAGGTGCTTCTGAAAATGTAAGCAAGTCAGGAACTTGATAATTCGTCATACATTCTTGCTCTAGAATCTATTTTTAAGTATGTCGGGCATTTTTCTCTCTGAAATCTGATTTCCATACAAGATCAATAAGGGAATATTTACATTGCCAATATGGTAACTATTCATTTGATTTTTACAAAATTCTTGCCTCTAAGCAACTGACATTCAAAACAAATCATTTCTCCATTAGCCATAATAATACTCTATTGCCTTTGTTCTGAAGTGCGCCATTTCATTTCCATCACCCCCACTGTATAAAGCAGTTTATCACAGTGCAAATCAAATGGGGAGGCTACGTGAAGGCCATCTGCTGAGCCCCCCCCCCACGCAGACTAGCCCCGGAAGAGTCCACCCTCTCTACGAGCCCCTGGCGGCCTGTGGGGAGGTCTATAACACAGAGCTGTAACTCCTCCAAAATCACCGATAAGCCAATTTATTACAATTGAACCAATTACCAAGTGAGTTGTTTGGCATCAAGACAAACCACTTGGTGAGTCAGGAATTCTGCCCTATTTCCATGGGAAGGGCAGACGGAGGACGAGGCTGACTATGGGGACAGAGTGCCTTTCAGAACCTCCTCAGGAGAGCCGGCTCAGCAGAGACGCAGGTGCTCCTGGAAATGGAAAAAATGCTTCACGAGAGCATTTTTAGGGTCTGAACTCAACTCTTGACATGGAAAGTGGGAGGTAAACAAGTGGCGTACGGATCAGGAACCTCAGAGCCAGAGCCAAGGCCTGACTTCTCGGCACTTTGCGTGGTGGGTTTCCCTGCCGTCAGAGGCGCTCCCAGCCCCGCACGGCGGGCACACGCTGAGGCACTCAGGGCTTGCCGCGAGCCTCTGCAGAGGGACACGGCTCCCAGTATTCCTCAAGTGTGGACGAGCGTGAGTGGCCTTGACTACTTCTGTCCTTTTCCTATTTTTCCTCCTTACTTTACATGAGCGCTACTCACATTCCTAAGTTTCAGACTTAAATGTCAGCTGTATTTGGGTTATCAAGTTCTATGAAATGGCCCCTCTCTCCAACGCTCTGTCTGCACTAGGACCTACACCAGTGCCAGGGAGCTGCCTGGCATAATGTTATTCTCCAGAATCAGCCTTGGACCCCTAAGTAAGTAGGCTTTCTAACATGGCTCCAGTCCAGACCCTACATGTATGCAGATTTATCCTGGGAGGTGAGGGTGCTGAGTTCAGCTGGTACAGCTTGCATTTAGCTGTCTCGTCTCTCCTGCTCACTCAGGAAGCACCTCAGTTCTGTTTATCTCAAATTTAGCTCCTCTAAGTCTGTTAGTTGCAGCAGCTCCCCAGATGTGGTTGCCAAAGACCCACATGACTGAGGTATCAATTCTGTTGGTTCCAACTCTTGGGAGGTTCTGAGATGAGGGGTTTTTTTTCCCCCTTTTTAGAGCTTTGTTCACCTAGGAGATGTTAATTTCTCAGAACTGGAATACGCTTCTCTCAGGCAAATCTTATCTAGAAAGAAGCCACTAATTACGAAGTTAAAGGGTGGCTATTATTCTTCAGCAATGGCAAAGTCTGCACTTTATTAAAGAACAAATAGAATATTTACAATAAACCCTACCCAAATGGTATATATCAAGCCACATGGGTCTCCTCATGGCTATAAAAGCAGTATGTTTTATATTTATATTGCCTTTATACAATTAACATCAGGCATTCTCCTTCTACTTTCACTGGGAAGTACACTGAAATTTTTGTCATAAAAAGTAGAAGTGTTTTACGAGTGTTTAAATATACACATAAAGGTTAAAAGTATTGTTCTCTGTATTTAAAAAAATGTTGACAATACAATAACTCATCTTCACTTGAAATGGCTGCTGAACATAATACCTATTATGCTGGTCTTTGTTTCCACTCCTCATTGTGAAAATGCTTCCATTTTCAAGTTAAATTCTCGCTGCATCTTTTAAAATCTTTTTACAATGTAAAGATTTTGATGTGTCAAAAAAAAAAAAGGGTAGACAATGCGACTTTCAGGAGCTAAGACTCATGGAACAATGTGGCGTCAGGCACTGTGTCTGATTTTCCTGCGGAGGTATAAATGAGGTTTTATAAAGAGAAGAGTTTGTTCCTGGCCTTTAGAGTTTTTGTTCTACGTGAGCATAATGCACATGACCCTAATTTGATCAGCTGCTGCCTGGTCCCTGAGGCTTGATGACCTCCTTCTCCAGCCTTGGACGTGCTATCTGCAGGCAACTACCTGACGTGTAGGTCAGAACCTTAGTCATAAGTTCCAGCGGTACTTTAATCAAATCTTACAATATCCCAGGAATTACACTGTCTGGGAAACATGTGGGTGTCTAAGTTCACTGCTGAATAACACATACTTCCATTTTCTGAACATCTCGACAACCATTCCTTGTTTCCCCCATGCCTCCACCTCCATCAGCTCCCCCAACATCTCTCCCAACACAGACACCTTCTATCAGTCCAGAGTGCTGCCTGCCAAGCAGTCCAGTATCCCTACTGGGATTCCCTCTCTTCTTTGCATTGTCTAATAGGCTAGGGCCCCATTATCCTGATAACTCCATTACCTAAAGGCTTTGGATAGATTCTGATGGTCCGAACTTCTTCTACGACCAGATTCCTTCCTCTACTCCCACTTCAGTGCACTCCACCCCACACATTATTAGTACCTGGGAAAACACACTGGGTGGCTATGACTATCCAGTGCCTCTGCCCAGGTCTCATCTGGTCTTTCCTGCCCTTTACTCAAGCATTTGTTGCCTTGGGTCTTGCAAACCTTGAGCAAGGGCTTGCTGGTGTTAGGACACATTTTAAATAACTTATCAGTATCTAAAGGAACCCTGACACTTTCTCTGTAAGAACATGTAAAGAAATTTATGTGGTCCTTATTTCTTTAGTAATGTGCCCAAATATGATCCGAGAGGGCTGATATATTAGGGATGAACAAACTATGGCTCACAGGCCAAAGCCATGCTGCTCCCTGTTGTTTTAAATAAAGTTTTATTTCAACACAATCATGATCATTGCCCATTCATTTATGTGTTATGTCTGTTTTCACACTACATCAGCAGAGTTGAGTAGTAGTGACAGAGACTGCATAGCTCACAAAGCCAAAAATAATTACCATCTGACCCTTTATATAAAAAGCTTGCCAACCTCCACCTTATACACATCCATTACTTCATCTCTCTGTTTGGAGCCAAAACAGACTCCTACCTGAGGGGGTACTCATAGCCCTGCTTTGTTGAACTTCAAATTATTTTCATCAAAAAAGACAAAAACTCTTTTTAAATTAGTGACATCTGACTAAAGATACTAGCATTATGTAGGGGAAAAAAACCTGCAAAGCTAAGTTCAAAGACTTCTAGAAGAAATTACTTAAAAATGCAGCTGAGGGCGAGGCAAACTGGAGATAAATTATTAACAGTTATTGTAGTCCTATAACAGGGATTCAGAAATACCATCCCATTCTTTAGTCAGAGCTTTCCTTGCAGTTCATTTACTCCGACCACACCCTACTGCTAGACAAAGTCAGCCTCACTGGATTGGACCAAGAATTAGCACTGATTTTATCCAATTAAATAAAATATTACAAAGGCATGCTTATAAACTGCTGTATCACCAAAGCTTGCAAATAGACAAGAAAAAATTGTTCTCGTAACCTTATTTGCTAAACTGAACCTGATAGAAAGTAAGCAAAATTTCTCATGCAAGTCCAATGACTGTATATGCTGACATTTTGTTTCACAAAGTAGTCTTTCTACAAGGTTACACATATAACTACTAAAATTTAAAATGGCAGAAGGAAGGGGTTTTTTTACAGCCTATTGTGCCAAGTTTTATTTTTTCCCCCTGCACTGATTCAAATAAAGAAGTCGTCATTGTCAACGGGCAGAGGCTGCTACACTGCTTTTATCAAATGCAAGGAAGTGTAAATACAAACTGTAAAGTAGAAGAGAAAAGATCATGACTCACTGTCTGACAGTGAAGCTATTAAACATAATCAAAGGCTCAGAGTGAACTCACATTGCCTTTCAACACATTGCTAAAGAATCCTTCTCACTGTAAAACGAGCATAAAATGTCACAATTCTGACACTGCTGTTGGAGAAATTTGGTTTAAGGCATTTAAGACAACTTCAACACTTCAAATAAGGAGGAGTTACTCACCATAAAATAAGTCACACTGTGTTTAGTCTGGACACAAGGCTCCTCAAATTGTAATCAATAACTGATTAAAAGTAGATCATTCAGGGCATTATAATCCAAAATTTTAGGACACTTGATGATTAAAATATATAGTTTGTTGAAGGAACGCGGGCTCACCTACGTTAACAACAAAATCAATGTTTGTTGTCTCTTATGAAATACAAAGACACATGATTTATTTTCAGGAAGTCAGTTGGACCACGAGGTAAGGTACATGGTTCTATATTGAGAAGTGAAAATCCTGCCCATGGTGTAGGATTCTCGCATCTTGAGTGAAAGGAACAGATGGGCAGGAAGGTGGGGCATGGAGGTACAAGAGAACAGATGTGGCAATATCAAAGTTTCCTGAGTGTTACCTGAAAAGAGCCTATCTATTTCCTGCTCATCAGTCCTTTAAAAGCATATGCCCTCAAGGTCAACTTGTTACTGTATATCAGGCTATGAAAAGGCTGCGATCCAAAGGACTTCTAGGATCAATCACGTTGAGTTCTGTGGGCAGCTCAATCATGGCTATTTACATGTTGAAGCTAGACTTCTAAGATCAGCCTTTGGCCAGCTTCACAAAAATACATGCAACATAGCTCTGTCTGGGTTGCTGGTGTTCTACACATGCCCTTTGGACCCTAGCTTCTGAAGCACCAACTACTTTCACCTGCTTCTCCATTCATACGCAACATGGAGCCTGGAACGCAGCAGTAGCTTAATAAATGCATGTGACATAAATGATAGCAAGAGTGATTCTCATCACTTATTATTAAGCAGCAGGAAAACAAAAAGATAGAGATGCTGACCTGTCCGGGGAAGACTGGCTTTGGCTGGCAATATCCATTCAGTGCCTGGCCCAGTAAGTTTCACCTCAGACCTTTTCCCCATATACTACACAAAAGTAAGTCACAAATACTGCCATTTATTGTGGGGTCCAATGTGACTAACTTATAAAAGTCTAGCCTCATACTCTGACTTCAATACCTGCCTCCAGCTCCTACTAATTCATGGTCCATTAAGTTTCTCCTTCTCAAATTCTGGATCATGTGCTTCCACATAGTTGTCCACCTTTAACTTCCCCTGAGCATGGTGACTCCTGCTCCCTCAGCTCAAGAAGTCCCTGCTCTAACCTCTAGCACTTTGACATCTCCCAACTCTCAACCTTACTCTATCATAACAAGAGGGATCCTGAACCGGAAAGAATAATCTCAGAAAAAGCATCAGGGGGATATTTCAAATTTTGTTTCTTTCCTTGAAGCCTTATGATCTCTGAGAATTTCTAGCAAACTGGGAGCAGGTCTTTTCATCAATGATGAATTCCCAGGATTTTCCGGTCCTCTCCCACCTCAGTGGATAACTAACTGATGGCTTGCCTGTAGGTGATCTGCATGAAAGTAACTCTCACCCTCCAACTGCCAATTTTTATAGCAAAGGTTCAACAGGTAATTTGTAACTGAAGGACTGAGCATCCTTTAACACTCTGTATAGTACATTGTGCTTCATCTGTTCTTCCCAAAGAGCTCACATCATAGTCTACCTTGTACTGCATTTATTGCTCAATTTTCTTTTTTGTAACACTTTGGTAGCTACTTTTGTTTTTCTTATTTGTTGTACTCCCTGGTACTTTAGCAATAAAATGTATAAACAACGACACCATTATTGCTTACTGAACATATGAAAAGAAAAAGGAAGCCTGCGCAAACGTATCTAACTCTTGTTTGGTGAAACAAATATTTAACTATTGGATTGAAATTAGATTTTTGACCAGTTTTCTGCCTAGTTTTAACAGTCATTATCAGAATTACATATGTGCACTAAAATCCTGCAAATGCAATAAATAACCTTTATTTATCCCCCTCCCCACACACTACTTCATGCTTTGATTACCTGCAAGTTAATTTCTATTGATGCTTCCCACTTGCCATCATTCTTGCCTAATGTGATCCCAAATGAAATTATTCAGGAAACTATGTCCACTGCTCTAAGTTTATAGAGTATTTATGTGGATTTTTTTCTTCATTTAAAAAATATTCACCCTTAGGAGTAAGAATGGGCAAAAATGGGAATTAGATGAGTTTCTCTTGAGCCTCTTCAATCTCTAGCTGTTCTTTCTCTCTGCCTGTATGGCCTCCTACTGCTCTTTGGAGTTCTGACTCTCAAACTGATTTTCTCTAGTTCTCCTTATAAATCTGCTCTCCGCCTAGTTCTGCTGGAAAGATTCCAGTATATGAATTAGTCACTTGATGTTAATGAATGATAGCAGCTTAAAGCATTTTCTGGCCCAGAGGGATTTGCATTTTGATAAGGAACAATGCCCTAACCCAAAGGATCAAACTGCTAAAGGTAGAATTTAAGTCTTCAGAGATGGCATCAGGAGTCAGAAAGCCTTCTAACCCCATCATACTGACTGCCAGCTCTAAAAGTGCAGAGAACTTTCACTCCCACAGTGCTTTCCCTCTTTATCACCATAAATAATCAAGAAGTTATTTTCTATATAAGTCCAAATTGCTGACACTGACAAATGCTGAACTCATTATAAAAGGGAAAAATGTCAACACAGTGGCTCTGAATAATTCCGGATTTGGTGGGAGGGGAAGGGAGAAGAAAGGAAAGCAGGAAGGAAGGGACAAAGGCAGGAAAGGAGGGTTGTCAAATAGGGAATGAAAGAAATATTTCTTTAATCTGAATGCTATTATTAGATATACAGAATGCATGTATTTTCAATGCCACTTCTGAGATCAACTGTATGTGTTAATCCAACATTTTTAATAAAATAAAAAAGAGATTGAGTTACAATCTGTGGGGAAGGGGGACTTAAAAGACACAACAAACTTAAGGGCTATTAAATATAATATGTAAAAATTGAAAAACAAATTTTATAATGGAAGCTCTGGAAGTTAGTGTATAACAAGGAATACTAATTTGGACAAACAAGTCCTTCAGGGCTATTTACCAAATTATTATTAATTGAAGTGTATGACCATTTTGTCATTGCTAAGAATAGTGGAGAAACAGTTCTGTATTGTTGAAGAAAGTCAATAAGAAATGACTTTGCCTCACAAAGAAGAAAAAAGAGAGAGCACAAATTAGCAAAATAAGCAAGGGAAATGGAGAAATTACAACAAACAAAATAGAAATACAGAATATCATACGAGAATATTATGAAAAACTATATGGAACCAAACTGGATAACCTAGAGGAGATGGACAAGTTTCTGGAAACATACTGTCCACCAAAACTGAATCAAGAAGAAACTGAACACTTGAACAATCCGATCACTAGAAAGGAAATAGAAATAGCAATTAAAAACCTCCCTACAAATAAAAGTCCAGGACTGGATGGCTTCACTGGGAAATTCTACCAAGCATACAAAGAAGAACTCATACCAGTCCTTCTCAAACTCTTCCAGATGATTGAAAAGGAGGGAATACTCCCAAACTCATTCTATGAAGCCACCATCACCCTGATACCAAAACCAGGCAAAGACACTACACAAAAAGAGAATTATAGGCCAATATCACTGATGAACATAGACGCCAAAATCCTCACCAAAATTTTAGCAAATAGAATCCAACAACACATAAAAAAGATTATACATCATGACCAAGTGGGGTTCATCCCAGGGACACAAGGCTGGTTCAACATACGCAAATCAATCAATGTAATACATCACATCAACAAGAGAAAGGACAAAAACCACATGATCATCTCAATTGATGCAGAAAAAGCATTTGATAAAATTCAACACCCATTTATGATAAAAACTCTTGCCAAAGTGGGTATAGAGGGAACATATCTCAACATAATAAAAGCTATATATGACAAACCTACAGCCAGCATAGTTCTCAACAGTGAAAAACTCAAAAGCTTCCCACTAAAATCTGGGACAAGACAAGGATGCCCACTATCACCACTCCTATTCAACATAGTCCTGGAAGTCCTAGCCACAGCAATCAGGCAAGAGAAAGAAATAAAAGGGATTCAAATTGGAAAAGAAGAGGTAAAAGTGTCATTATATGCTGACGACATGTTACTATATATAGAAAATCCTAAAAGGTCCACACAAAAGCTACTAGAGCTGATTGAAGAATTCAGCAAGGTAGCAGGTTACAAAATTAATGTTCAAAAATCAGTTGCATTTCTTTACACTAACGATAAATCAACAGAAAAAGAAAGTAAAGAAACAATCCCCTTTAAAATAGCACCCAAAGTAATAAAATATCTGGGAATAAATCTAACCAAGGAGGTGAAAGAATTATACACAGAAAACTATAAACCATTGATGAAGGAAATTAAAGAAGACTTTAAAAAATGGAAAGATATTCCATGCTCTTGGATTGGAAGAATCAATATTGTTAAAATGGTCACACTGCCCAAGGCAATCTACAGATTTAATGCAATCCCTATCCAATTACCCAGGACATATTTCACAGAACTAGAACAAATCATAATAAAATTTATATGGAACCATCAAAGACCTAGAATTGCTAAAGCATTACTGAAGAGAAAGAAAGAGGCTGGAGGAATAACTCTCCCAGACTTCAGACAATACTATAGAGCTACAGTTATCAAGACAGCATGGTATTGGTACCAAAACAGACATATGGACCAATGGAACAGAATAGAGAGCCCAGAAATGAACCCACAAACCTTTGGTCAACTCATCTTCGACAAAGGAGGCAAGAATATACAATGGAATAAAGACAGTCTCTTCAGCAAATGGTGTTGGGAAAACTGGACAGCAGCATGTAAAACAATGAAGCTAGAACACACCCTTACACCATATACAAAAATCAACTCAAAATGGATTAAAGACTTAAACATAAGACAAGATACAATAAACCTCCTAGAGGAAAACATAGGCAAAACATTATCTGACATACATTTCAAAAATTTTCTCCTAGAAGAAATAAAAGCAAGAATAAACAAATGGGACCTAATGAAACTTACAAGCTTCTGCAGAGCAAAGGAAACCAGAAATAAAACAAGAAGAAAACCTACGGGATGGGAGAAAATTTTTGCAAGTGAAACCGACAAAGGCTTGATCTCCAAAATATATAAGCAGCTCATACGACTCAATAAGAAAAAAATAAACAACCCAATCCAAAAATGGGCAGAAGACCTAAACAAGCAATTCTCCAAGGAAGACATACAAATGATCAAAAAGCACATGAAAAAATGTTCAATATCACTAATTATCAGAGAAATGCAAATCAAAACTACAATGAGGTATCACCTCACACCAGTCAGAATGGCCGTCATTCAAAAATCCAAAAATGACAAATGCTGGAGAGGCTGTGGAGAAAGGGGAACCCTCCTACACTGCTGGTGGGAATGCAGTTTGGTGCAGCCACTGTGGAAAACAGTGTGGAGATTCCTCAAAAGACTAGGAATAGACTTACCATATGACCCAGGAATCCCACTCCTGGGCTTGTACCCAGAAGGAAATCTACTTCAGGATGACACCTGCACTCCAATGTTCATAGCAGCACTATTTACAATAGCCAAAACATGGAAACAGCCTAAATGTCCATCAACAGGTGACTGGATAAAGAAGAGGTGGTATATTTATACAATGGAATACTACTCAGCCATAAAAACAGACAACATAATGCCATTTGCAGCAACATGGATGCTCCTGGAGAATGTCATTTTAAGTGAAGTAAGCCAGAAAGAGAAAGAAAAATACCATATGAGATCACTCATATGTAGAATCTAAAAAACAAAAACAAACAAACAAACAAAAACAAAGCATAAATACAGGACAGAAATAGACTCATGGACAGAGAATACAGACTTGTGGTTACCAGGGTGGTAGAGGGTGGGAAGGGATAGACTGGGATTTCAAAATTGTAGAATAGATAAACAAGATTACACTGTATAGCACAGGGAAATATACACAAAATGTTATGATAAATCACAGAGGAAAAAATGTGACAATGAGTTTGTATATGTCCATGAATGACTGAAAAATTGTGCTGAACACTGGAATTTGACACAACATTGTAAAATGATTATAAATCAATAAAAAATGTTAAAAAAAAGAAATGACTTTGCTTAACTGTAGAAGAACTTAGCTGCATCTGTTGAACTCATGACTTCTTTTATCTTTTTGAAAACAATAAATCACACACTCACAAAATATGCTGCTGGCCTTGGGTTAGATCATGCATACCCTCTTACAGATGTGGGGGAGAGGCTTGAGAGGGCTTAGGAGATGATCCCATATCAAAGAAATAAATACAATGAGTTTGCAAACATATGTTACTGCACTGACTCAAGTTTGTTAGCTGAACTTTGAAACTTAATAAAGATCTCATTTTATTTACACTTTAAAAAGAAAATTAATGTTTAACAATTGGAAAGATGAGTTAAAATTTCTCTTAAAGTGAAAAGTTCAGTTCAGAACAATAAAGATAATATTTATTAATGTGAGTTACTTAGGAAAGAAATTAATCTGTCTCCTCTATCTTTGAAATGAACCAACCATTTCCTAAATCATCCTTTACTCTACTTCTCTATTTCCATCCTCAACCAATTTATGACACTTAGCAAATTAGACACAGATTAACACTTAGATCCTATACAATTATGTAGACACTAGAAAATGTAAGTTATTAGAGAGACGTTAACAGACACAGAGAATAATATGAATATATGTATATATGTATGTATGTATACATATAGGTATACACACACAATTGTTGTCCAGTGAGAGAGACTAGAGATAATGGAGGAGATACAATATTTAAATTCAGTATCTGGTTGAAAATTTTTCAGAACTGATGAAAAATATGATTCCACATACAATGAAAGCACACCATATGCCAACAGAATAAATTTTTAGAAATCCATACCTAGACAAGTCCAGTGAAACTGCAGAACATTAAAGATAAAGAGATGGTCTTCAACATAGCCAAAGGGAGAACATAGACCAGCTACAAAGGGTGAACATTTGACAGCACTATTTGCACCAGATATAAAAGGAGAAATTGACAATAATACAGTAATAGTAGGGGATTTTAGCACTTCACTTACATCAAAAGACAGATCATCCAGACAGAAAATCAGTAAGGCAACAATGGACTTAAATGATGCAACAGAACAGCTGAACTTAACAGACAGCTACAGGACATTATATCCCCAAACAGCAGCATACACATTCTTTTCAAGTGTACATGGAATGTTCCCCAGGATGGATCACGTGCTAGGTCACAAAACAAGTTGCAACAAACGTAAGAGAACAGAAATTACATCAAGCATTTTTTTTTTCTGACCTCGACAGTATAAAAGTAGAAATCAATTGCAGAATGAAAAATTGGAAAATAACAAACATGTGGCGCCTAAACAACATGCTACTAAAAAACCAATGGGTCAATGAAAACAAAGAAGAAATCAGAAAATACCTTGAGAGTAATGAAAATGAAAGCACAATACTGAAAATCAATGAGATGCAGCAAAAGCAGTTCTAAGAGGGAAGTTTACAGTGATACAGGCCTTCCTCAAGAAAGAAGGAACCTAATCTACCAACTAATGGAATTAGGAAAAGAAGAAAAAAGAAAGCCCAAAGTCAGCAGAAGGAAGGAAATAATAAGGATCAGAAAGAAAATTTAAAAAAGAGGTCAAAAAACAATAGAAAAGATCAATGAAACCAGTAACTGGTTTTTTGAAAAGATACACAAATTGATAAACCATTAGCCAGGCTCACCAAGAAGAAGAGAGAAGATCCAAATAAAGAAAATAAGAAATGAAAGAGGAGAAATAACAACTGGTACCACAGAGATACAAAAAAATCGTAAGAGAATGTTATAGTTATATGCCAATAAATTGGAGAACCTAGAAGAAATGGACAAACTTCTAGAAACATAAAGCTTGCCAAGACTGAATCAAGAAGAAACAGATAATTTGAACAGACTGATCAATAGTAGTGAAACTCAAACTGTAATATAAAACTCCCAGGAAACAAAAGTCCAGGACCAGATGGCTTCACAAGGGAATTCTACGAAGCATATAAACAACTAATACCTAGCCTTCTCAAACTATTCCTGAAACTGAAGAGGACTAGAACACTCCCAAATTCATCCCATTAGGTCATTGTCACCCTGATACCAAAACTAGACAAAGACATTACAAAAAAACTTATAGGCCAATATATCTGATGAATACAGATACAAAAATTCTCAACAAAATATTAGCAAACTGAATCCAATAATATATAAGATCATACACCACAATCAATCTGGGTTTATTCCAGCAGTGAGAGGATGGTTCAATATTTGCAAATCAATCAATGTGATACACTGTATTAACAAAAAGAATGATAAAAATCACATGATCATCTCAAGAGATGCAGAAAAAGCATCTGACAAAATTCAATACCCATGTATGATAAAAACTCTCAAAGATAGTATAGAGGGAACACATCTCAACATAATAAAGGACATTGATGACAAATTCACAGCCAGCATCATACTCAGTGGTGAAAAGCTGAACGCCTTTCCACTAAAATCAGGAACAAGGCAAGGATGCCCACTCTTGTCATTTCTATTTAATGTAATATTGGAAGCACTAGCCAAAGCATTCAAACATGAAAAAGAAATAAAAGGCATCCAAACTGGAAGGGAAGAAGTAAAGCTGTCATTCTTTGCATATGACATGATAGTTTGTACAGAAAACCCTAAAATCTCCACCAAAAAACTACCAGAACTAATAAATGAATTCAGTAAATTTGCAGGTTATAAGATTAATATGCAGAAATATGTTGTTTTTTCATAGACCAATAAAGAACCATCAGACAGAGAAAGTAAAAAGAAAAATCTCATTTGCAACTAATATCAAAAAGAATAAAATATCTAGAAATAAACTTAACCAAGGAAGTGAAAGACCTATACTTTGAAAACTATGAAACACTGATGAAGGAAATTAAACTTGATACAAAGAAATGGAAAGATATTCTGTGCTCTTCGACTGGAAGAATTAATATTGTTAAGATGGCCAAACTACCCAAAGCAATGTACAGATTTAATCCAATCTCTATCAAAATAGCCATGACATTTTCCACAGAACTACAACAAATAATCCTAAAATTAATATGGAACCACAAACAACCCTGAACTGCCAAACAGTCTTGAGAAAAAAAGAACAAAGCTGAAGGTATGACCTTCCCAGACTTCAGACTATACTACGAAGCTACAGTAATCAAAAGAACATGGTACTGACATAAAAGTAGACATATAGATCCACAGATTGAAACAGAGAGGCCAGAAATAAATCCACACACTTACAGTCAAATAATCTTTGACAAAGGAGGCAAGAATATACAATGGAGTCTCTTCAAAAAGTGGTACTAGGAAAACTAGACTGTTGCATGCAAAGCCATGAGATTAGATATTCCTTCATACCATATACAAAAATAAGGTCTTTAATTAATACAAGACCTGATGCCATAAAACTCCTAGAAGGGAAAAGAGGCAGAACATTCTTTGACATAAATTGTA
This sequence comes from Vicugna pacos, assembly GCF_048564905.1. Lineage (NCBI taxonomy): Eukaryota > Metazoa > Chordata > Mammalia > Artiodactyla > Camelidae > Vicugna > Vicugna pacos. The sequence continues at coordinate 41,440,486 of NC_132991.1, read as the reverse complement.
GCAATATTTTTTTGGATCTTTCTCTAAAGGCAAAAAATAAAATAAAATAAACAAACAAATGGGAACTAATTAAACCCAAAAGCTTTTGCACTTAAAAGGAAACCAATAAGAAAACAGAAAGATAATGTATGGAATGGGAGAAAATATTTGCAAATGACATGACTGGCAACGGGTTAATATTCAAAACATATAAGTAGCTCATTCAACTAAATATCAAAAACAAAACAACTCAATCAAAAATGGGCAGAATACCTGAATAGGTATATTTCCAAAGAAGACACACAAATGGCTAACAGGAATGTAAAAAGATGCTCCACATCACTAATCATTAGAGAAACAAATCAAAACAACGAGATATCACCTCACACCTGTCAGAATGTCTATCAAGAAATCTACAAATAACAAATGTTGGCAAGGATGTGGAGAAAAAGGAATCCTTGTACACTGTTGATGGGAATGTAAATTGGTGCAGCCACTACGGAAAATAGTATGCAGGTTCCTCAAAAAACTGAAAATAGAACTACCATATGATCCAGCAAGTCTACTCCTGGGTATATATCTGGAAAAAAATAGAAATGCCACGTTGAAAAGATGCATGTTCATAGCAATGTTCATAAAAGCACTATTTACAATAGCCAAGATATGGTAGTAACCCAAGTGTCCATAAACGGAGGAAAGAATAAAAAAGATCTGATATATATATGTGTGTGTGTGTGTGTGTGTGTGCACAAAATGGACTATTAGCCATAAAAAAGAATAAAATTCTGCCATTTGCAGCAATGTGGTTGGACCTAGAGAGAATATCATGCTTAGTGAAATAAGCCAAAGAAAGACAAATACTATATGACATCATACATGAAATCTAAAACAAATAAAGCAAATGAATGTATATAGGAAAACAGGTACAACTCACAGATAGAAAACAAGCTACTGGTTACCAGTGGGGAAGGGAAGTGCGGAGGGGCAGGCTCGGGTAGGGGATTAAGAGATACAAACTACTATGTGTAAAATAGACAAGGAACGAGGATACAGTCAATAGCACATGGAATTATAACTATTATCTTGTAATAACTTCTAGTGGGGTAAGATCTGTAAAAATACTGAATCACTGTGCTGTATACCTGAAACTAATAGAACATTGAGAATACTTCAATTAAAAAAAAAGATTCTCAGCAATAATAGTGGAACTCATAAGCCAATAAAGTAAAATCTTCAAAGTGCTGAGGGAAAATAATTTTCAACATAAACATCAAAACTACCTTTTATGAATGAAGATAAAACAGGAATTTTCATTAAAAAACAAAACAACCAACAAAATAGGGTTTCTAATAATAGGCAGTCACTAAAAGAATATTGAAGGTATATATTTCTTACATGAAGGAAAATGGTCTCAAAAAGACAGCCTGAAATGTAAGAAGAATGGTGAGAAGCAACTGCTTAATAAGCAGAGAAATCTAAATAAATACTGTCTATATAAATAACCATAGTCATCTCTAATGTAGGGAAAAACAAAAGACAGACCATAGGGTAAACAAGAAATTCTAATTCTATTCTAAGATCCTTGTATAGTTTTAGAATAGGATTAGTATGCTGATCAACATTAGACTTCATTAAGCATGCATGTAAACATTCTAGGGCAAGCACTAAAATAACACATATAAGATAACTTCCAAACAATTAGCTGGAAAACAATGGAATAAGAAAAATACCCTCTGTCAATCCAAAACACAGAGGGGCAAAAAGTGGGCTGGGGATGGGGGAAGAGGCATAGGAAAATTGTAAAGTAAAATGATAAAAATAAGACTAAGCATATTAGTGATCACAATAATTAAATGATCTTAAATTGCCAATTAAAAGTAGAGATTCTTAGATTGAATATAAAAGCAAAACCAATCATGTCCTATGTATAAGAGGCATGCCTATAAGAAAATAGAAAAATGGAAAATAAAAGGCTGGGAAAAGCATACCATGTTAATGCTAACCAAGAGAAGGCTGGAGAATATAAAATACTCTTAAAGTAAAAAAGCTTTTGGAAATAGGAAGTACTAGTACATAATGATAAAAAGGGTCAATTCACTAGATGGCTATTTATAATGATAGTTGTAAATTTGTGTGTACCCCCCAAAATAACAACAAAAAATAAACTAGAACTACAGTTCCAGTTAGTGCTAGTTAGTGCTGTGTGTTAAAACTACAAGAGAAATCACGTTATGATGAAAAATTTCAATACAATCCTTTAAACTATTAATTAATCAAGCAGATAAAAATAATGAATATGTAAAACATTTGATCACTACAATGAACAGGACTGATTTATTGGACTCTGCATATAACTAGAGATACTGCTTTCTTACCAAGAAACATGAGACATTTTTAAAAAGTCACATATGAAGCCATTAGGTAAGCTTCAAAGCCAAAGTCTGTATACACAGGACATTTCCCCTACCCACAGTTCAAATACATTAGAAGATACTAACCAAAGAATCAATACAAATCTCTGTACTTCTGAATAACTCATAAGTCAAAACATTTTGATGGAAATTAAAATATTTAAATGGAATGATAATGATACATAGAAATGGAACTCAATGAAACACTGCAGCCTCCCATGCTCGTGGCAAGCCCATCAAATTAAGGTTAGAAAAGCAGTTTTGTTTAAAAGACAAAATAAGAAACAGATTAACACAGATGTTCAACAAAGTCAAAGTTGTTTCTTTGAAGAACCATTAAAATAGACATGCTAGTGGCCAGACTGATGAAGAGAAAGAGAAGACATAAATTTAAAATATTGGGAATATAAATGAGAACATAACTACAGACACATTGAAGAATTCAAAGATAATAAAAAGATATTCAGAGAAATTATGGCAATAATCTAAAAATTTAGACAAAATGGATTGGAAACATATTCTTACCAAAACTAATCTAAAATATAGAAAATTGAAATAGTCCTAAAATTATGAAAACATTTCAATTGAAAAGTGGGAAAAAGATAAGAACAGCTTTGTCTTAGAAGAGACATACTGCAAATAAATATATTAAAAATGCTTAATTTCCTTGATAATCAGGGAAACACAAATTAATACTAAAACGTTATACATTTTGTTGCTTCTTTGTTTGGCAGAAAGACAAGAAGTTTGACTCTATACACTGCTGCTGCTGCTGCTCCGGTTCGATTCTGACCAGTGTTTAAACTGTTCTAACTGCTTGGGAAAAAAATATTGGCACGATTTTGTAAAACTGAAGCTTTATAACCATAAATTTCAGCAATTCCTTTCCCTGGGCTTATACCTGAGAAACTGTTGCTCATGTGCAAAGAAGATACTGCTGGTAATAACAAAAAATCATAAGTGTTCATTAGTAGGAGTATAGATAAATATATGTGGCATATTCATACTGGTATTTAGACAGTGATGAAAATGAGTTGATTATAGCCATGACAACAATGATATATTTTTGAATTTAAAAAATAATATTCACAGGAAAAGCAAATAGTGAAAACTACATGTAACATATAATTTTATAAAGTTTAAAACCAAGCAAAACTAAGCAATATATTGTTTAGGGATATATACATGCTAAATCATTTTCTTTTCAAATAGCAAAGAAATGATAAAACAAAATTCATCATCTGATAACTGAGCAGGAAATAACAAGCTGATTAGAGGAGAAGCAACGTTATGTATGCAATGGTATTAGAATGATTTTAATTCTTTAAAAGGGTGATAGTTTCATGGATATTAATCATAGTATTACTCATAATATATATTTCAAATATATTTTTGAATGTTCAAAAACTACAGCAGGGTGGGAAGGGACAGACTGGGATTTCAAAATTTGTAGATACTGACAGGCATATGCAGAATAGATAAACAAGATTATACCATATAGCACAAGGAAATATAATCAAGATCTTGTGGTAGCTCACAGTGAAAAAAAAATGTAACAATGAATATATGTATGTTCATGTATAATTGAAAAATTGTGCTCTACAATGGAATTTGACACAACATTGTAAAATGACTATAATTCAATAAAAAATGTTAAAAAAAGTAAAATTAAAAAACCCCAAAACTACATAATATAAAACTGAAAAACAGAATTATATTATTTCTGTGGTTACACTTTTTAAATAGTTCCTTAATATTTACCAAATAAAGTTCTAAGTAATTAGTATAATGTTCTAGATACAACTTCTTTTTGCTATGTTAAGTCATCGCTCTGAAATGTTAGAACAGATTTCTCTCCCTTACAAACACTGCCATGTACTCAGAGTTTAGGCTTGCTGCTTTTCTGTTCTTTAATGAATATACAATATATTTTTATATCCTTGTACCTTTCCTTAAACTACTTCCTCAATAGTTGGGAGGCCATAGCAGGAAGCTCTCACACCCTATAGTGACAGCAAAGCCCAAGACAGTAAGGTGAAAAACTTCCTCTTCTTGCCTGGCAAGAGCTCAGCCAGTGAGTGACGGTCACAATTCAGCCAATGAAAAGCCACCATGCTTCAGCCTTTGCATTCCTCCAGTGGACTCTTTGTTTACAACAGCCCTCTCAACTTTCTTTTCCTCTATTTACAAGAGTTCTCCTCCCCTTACTGCTTAGGGACTTACACATGGCTTGCCATGGTTGCAGACTCCAAATTTTAATTTCTTTGCTGACCCCAAATAAACCCATTTCTGCTAGAGAAATAACTGGCAGTCAACACAGTGCAATCTGCGTTTATCAGATAGGAACTAGCCAAGCCATAAAGTTGAAGCCACTGTCTTTCATACCACAATGGATAAAGACTACAGTAAAGCAATCTGAGAGCAATCGTTCATCAGAAAGTTAGAGTACAGAGCAATGATAAAGAGACTTCCTGACAAGGGCTAGATCAGAGCCAGAATGGGAGGTGCACAGAACAGCATCAGTGGGTCCAATGACCTTAGTAGGAAATTCTAGAATCATTACAGAGTTTGTTCTCTTAGCCTCACCTGACTGAGAGGTATTATAAAGAGATGTCTTGACTCAGTAAAGACAAACTGGAAATAGATATCAGCTCTTAATTCTTTAGCAATAATATTTTGTGGCATATAATTGTCCTTATCCCATTATGTACCTTCATATAGTTTCAAAAAGTTCCTAAGTTGCCTTTGTACAGCACTGAATTAAGTCCATGTTGCCAAAGATACCTCTGCTCCATTACTGCAATCAAGATTTTGATTCCCATATGATCAAAGAGCAGCTTTTTATTTTTTTTATTAAAAAGAAGGCTCATTTCTGTAAGTATGAGCTGCAAGCTACCACGATGATTTAGTGTGATTCGCAGGAGGCAGTCATTTAAAAATGACACACCAGGCTTGGTGGCCTGAGGCAGTGGGAATGGTCTACCCTGGCAGGAAGGAGTATTTTATCACTGTACAGGCATTATTGAGAATTGACAGTGTGTGGTGATAATACAAAGAAAACCAACTTTTAGTCAATTTTATTATTTTTAAAATCCTCTTTTAACAAGCACGCCCTTACTGCCCGCATCTGTGATGGCCATTCTCACCCGGACACCACCCCACCCTGGTGTTTACTTTCTGTTTCTCCTATCAGATTGTAACTTCTCTAGGGCATGAAAGAGACCTAAATTGTCTTTGGATCACAAAGCTTAACATTTAGTAGATTCTTAGCATATGTTTGTTGAAGAAAGAAATTTCATGAATTAGGATGTGCTTGGTGATAAGTAACCCAAACATCCAATTTACACTGATACTAACAATGAAGCAGATACACTGACGCACGAGAGAAACTTGGTTTAGTGACCCAACAGACGCCCACTTTCTTTTGCATCTCCACTCTAGTTGCTGGGGTGTCACATCACCCGTATAGACATAAACTGGCTGCTAATAATTTCAGAGGCTATAGAAGTCCCTTCCGTGACTGGAGAAATCAAGAAGGGCAATACCAGAAGCAACCTCATCACAAGAGCAAGGAAGCTCGTTTTCCAAATCTTGTTCTCCGTTCTCATTGCCCCGGCCTGGCTCATGTGCTTGTGCCTGAATCAGTGGCTCTCAGAGCCAGAGAAGAAGGGAGCTCCTCCCAGAAACGGGAAGGAAGACTAGAGTATTTACCAGCTAAAGTGAGAATGGAAGCTGAGTGGTCACCACAGTGCCTGCCAAAGGAATAAGGTATAATTTCTTGCATATAGCAGGGTGTGAAGGCAGGTTTTCACTCGGAACCGAGTTTATGTATGATATTGGGCAAAATCCACAAATAATCAAATGGGTATGAACATTCCTAGAAAATTTTTTATCATTTAAATATTTGATTATTTGTATTGCTAATATCTTACTTTTCAGAGTATTTGCAGAAAGATGATCTTATCTTTTCCTTGTTATCATTCAGAGGCAGGCAAGATATTTCTACTCTGTACTCTTATTACTATATGGGCTATTACTGTAATGCATTTGCAAAATATCTAAAAAATTAATAAAGTTATTCATTCTCAAGCCATAATAATATTGTTTTACTTGCCACAGTTGACTTTGATTAAAAGAAAGTCTACAAGAGTTTTATTCAGTATTATTTTGTACCCAAGTGGTGAAAGAAAATTTCACATACTAAGGTATGAGGAAGTCACTCTGGTTTACACACGAGTTAACTTGAATTTTATGCTAGCTAAGACAGCCTGTTTGTGGCCTATCAAACACCCACTGTATTTCTGCTTTAATTACTAAAGAAAAGGGCACACTGACCAGAAGTAAAGAATGTCCACGTTAAGAATAAAGATTATATGCTTCCCTTCCCGGGACGCCAGTGCTGTCCTCCTTTGATAAGACCCCCTTCCCAGGTGCCAAGGCCGAACTGACTCACTGGGTATATGTTGGCCTGTTGTTTTTGTTTTTTGAAACCTCGAAGAAATGTATCCCTGACTTGTTTAGTGTTCTTTGTTCTGACAAGATATACAACTGTGCTGAAAACCATGTGTCTCTGGAGCCGTTTCTCAGAATAATCTAGGAACCTGTCTGCTGGGCTATAGTCCTCGGTTTGGCTCAAATAAAACTCCTTTCTATTCTTATCACAGATTGTTTACTGCTTGTTTTCACTGACACAAGTTAAGAACGCTAGAGGCCAAAGACATCTCACTCTAAGGTGTTTTTACTGGTGTTCCAGAGCAGTATGTACTAATATTGCTGGGGAAAATAGGCCAAAGAACTCTGGAAATTTTATACTTATACATTAAAATACATGCTTCACTTGCTAGCGTGAAGTTAGGGAGATTGTACCTATCACCCATCTTTACTGTTGCAAAAAGTGGACCCTCCAGAGAAGCTACTAAATGTGTTCCACTTACCCTAATCTTAGTCCCAACACATTGCGTCTATAAATTTCCCCAACAGAATTGCTTTTAATGCAATGTGGACTATAATTTAAAAAAAGGCTGTTTCACCCTTTATGCATTTATTCCTTCATGTCACAAATATTCACTGAACTCCTCCTATGGGCTAATCTTTGGAATGACAGGGCACTTACAGCCTAGTGATGTGGAGGCTGATCATCAACACACAAATATATCATATGCTAAGTGGAGAAAAACACAATGGAGAAAATAAGTTAGGCTGGAACCTGAAAGATGGGAGAAAAGTGGTAAATACCTGGAAAGTATGTGATTTAAGGGAACACAAATCCCTTCCCCATACTTTTCTAAATATGGGAAATAAAACTGTCTGGACCAGAATGCTCTGACAGCAGCTTTCAGGGAGAATCCTTAGCACTGGCACTGTGGACAAGTACTTCCTGATTCCCTCTCCACCATCTTCCCCATGCGTTCCCTCTTTGGACTAAGGAAGCTACTACAGACCTTATGGATAGCTCTCTGATCTTTCATCTTAGGGAATTATTTAAAATTTTCAGCACAACACCAAGCTGTCCTGTAAGTTACACCAGAGCTATAGCTGAGTTATAAATTTAGAAATTATAGTTATTTACCAAAAAGTTAGGAACAACAATTTAATTTAAAAATCTTCCCATTTGCTAGGGGACAGTTTAGAATCACAGCTAGTTTATCCTTTATCATACGCCCCCAATTGTTACAGCTTAGGCAGCTGAAAGAAAAAAAAAAACCCAACCTTGAGTAAGAAGGGCAGGGGGAATAGAGTCTGGGAATCTGAATCGGAATTAACCATCAAGAAACTGAAAGATAGGGTTGGTTGAGCTTAGGGAGACAGACTACTTCATGTCTAACCATATAGGAATGACTGCTTATAATACTGTCTTAATAGTTAAACATTTCAAACCAAGAGTTATTGAGGGAAACCTGGAAAGACAGTGAATGTCAGAAAATGGAAGATGTCAAGGATACATGGAGTTCAAAGATAATTGTTTCTTGGTTTCAAACATAGACAAGAGTTGGTCCTGCAGTGGAAAGTACACAAACAACAAAGCAATCAGAAGGGCGAGTTCGACTTTTCTCTGAAACTTTTAGCTATTCTAAAAGGCTAAGAAATCTTGAGGTGTTATTTGAAATCTCTCTTTACAAAGGCTTGAATTGTAAACCTGCCTATCTGGAGAGGGATTAGTAACTTTTTTCGTTTGTGTATCCATGAATGTGTGTCTCACACAGAAGATACATTAAGGGTTATTTGAGATTGAAAGAAGAAAGAATATAAAAGGAACACCACTATAGTAACTTCTTTTTTAGGAAATTATCACTTGAAAAAAAGCTATAGGTGAAATTGACCCCAGCTTCAGGGTATCTGCTGAGGGGGTCCTATCATTCTAATTGTGTTCATCATGAAGTCTGATTTTACTACATCTAAACAATGAATTTGATCTGATCAACTGGTTTGAATTTTTCACTCATTAACCCACATCCATATATAGTTGCATCTAACCAACAAAGATTGCCTATCAATTAGGAATGTTGCCTCTCTAATTTTTTTAAATTGAAGTACAGTCAATTACAATGTGTCAATGTCCCAGTCATGCATATACATACATATATTCATTTTCATATTTTTCCATTAAAGGTTATTATAAGATATGGAACATAACTCCCTGTGCTGTACAAAAGAAACTTTAAAAAAATCTATTTTCATATATAGTGGCTAACATTTGTAAATCTCGAACTCCCAAATTTATCCCTTCCCACCCCCTTTCTCCGGTAACCATATGATAGTTTACTGAGAGTCTGTTTCTGTTTTGTAGATGAGTTCATGGTGTTTTTTTTTGTTTGTTTGTTTTAAGATTCCACATATGAGTGATATATGGTATTTTTCTTTCTCTTTCTGGCTTACTTAGAATGATGATCTCTAGGTCCATCTGCCTCTCTAATTTTTTATATTATTTACATTCCTTAAAATGAATGGAGTTTTGCTCTTTTTGAAACATTTTCTTACTGGGGAGGGTATAGGTCAGTGGTAGAGCACATGCTTAGCATGCATGAGGTCCTGGGTTCAATCCCCAGTACCTCCATTAAGTAAATATATAAATAAACCTAATTACTCCCACCCAAAATAAAATAAAATATTTATTTAAAAAGGAAACTTAAAAAACTTCTTATGAGTTATCCTATTAGTTCCTGATGGACTATGGAATTTCTTTTATTTTGTATTGTGGTAAAAAACACGTAACATAAAATTTACCACCTTAACCATTTCTGAGTGAACAATTCGGCAGTGTTACGTATATTCATATTGTTGTGTAACAGATCTCTAGAACTTTTCATCTTGCAAAACTGAAATTCTGTACCTACTGAATAACAACTTTTTCATTCCTCCTCCCCTCAAACTCTGACAGCCACCATTCTATTTTCTGCTTCCAAAAGTTTGGCTACATTAGATGAAAGATATGAATACAGTCATGCAGTACTTGTCTTTTTGTGACTTGCTTATTTCATTTGGCATAATGTTCTCAAAGGTCATCCATGTTGTAGCATATGTCGAGGCCATTCTTTTTAACAGCTGAATAATATTCCATTGTATATGCACCATGTTTTGTTTATCCGTCTGTCAATGGGCATTTAGGTAGCTTTCACCCCTTGACTATTGTGAATAATTACACAGATTTTCTTACAACCCTGACCGTGTCATTTTAGAATTCAAGTGCAAGTGCTGACAGCTGATGCTACTGTCATTATAAGTTCTTCTCTCTAGTCTCCTTCTAGTGAAGGCTTCTTGAGATGAGCAGAGGAAACATGGGAACCTCAGGCTCAGAATTCTTAGCACAAAGCTTTGGGAGTTTGTAATCATGAAGCCTTTATCGGTCATAATCAATCACCTTATATTTAAATTTCCTTTCCAAAACTCCTGCCAAGTGTTTTTCTGACCCATGCTAGTATTTGCAATGATGGATTAAGTCTGAAGCACAACTCCTACCCCTGGATTGCTCTATCACAGAATTCTTCAAGCTAAGCTGACACGCGGCTCCAGTTCGCTCTACTCTGCTATGGAATGATGTTTGTGTCCCCCAGAAAAGTCGTATGTTGAAACTCTAATGAGATGGCATTCAGAGATGGGGTCTTTGGAAGGTGATTAAGTCATGAGGGTGAAATTTCCATGGTGGGTCCTTATAAGAAGAAAAAGAGAGCTAATCCTCTCTGTTCTCCACCATGTGAGGATACAAGGAGAAGATGGCCAACAGCAAACCAAGAAGAGTGTCCTCATCAGACACAAGACCTGCCAGCACCTTGAGCTTGGACCTTCCAGCCTCCAGAACCAAGATAAACATGTGTTCTTTAAGCCACTTTGTCCTCGGCATCTTGCTATAGCTGCCTGAACTGACTAACACATACTCTTTGGACTCTTGAGGAACATATCATAGAATCACAGAATGTCAACGAACCCTGGACACAGTCTCTTCAAGGCCCCCTCTGAACAGAGACTCATTCCACTTCTTTCAGGGCAGCTCTTCAAATCTCTGAAGACAGGACCATATTAAGGCTTCCCTTCTCCAGGCTAAGATCCCTCTTCAACTGAAGTGGTTACGAGCCCTTTACTCTTCAAGTTGCTCCTTTCTGATCACTCCCCAAGTGACCTGTATTCCTTGTAAACTGTAAGACTCAGGACTGGACAGTACACAGCCTTTCACACTGACGATGACCTACTAGACCACACCTTTTGAATATGATCATTTGACCAGCTATGAACTCAGTGAATACTGATGAAGAGCTCGGGCTCTGTGGTCAGGAAGATTTGAATTTAAAGCCAAGCTCTTTTTAGTTATGTGACACAGAGAAATTAACTGATCTATTAAGCCACTGTTTCCTCATCCATTTAATAGAGATTACATAGCACCTACCCCACATTAAAGAAGGCAAGCAAAGTACTTAGCACAATACCTGGTGCACAGTAAATACTGAATTAATGCCAGTTCCTGTAAGTCCATACTTTCCCACCTATTCAAAATTGCCTTTAGGAAAGACAAGGAGATCTAAAGAGTTAATGGGGGAAATAATGACTGGAATAATAGATATTTTTATTTGCACTGCTTATAAGGATACTTTTATCAATGGGAAAAGCGGATATCATTAACTGTTTTAACCCTGTAAAAGGGCTTTGTTAGAATGAGTTACTTGGTTTTGTTACGTTTATCGTCCTAACACCTGGAATTTATCTTAATTGAGTTCATGCAATTCTTTGAATTTATTAATCCAGTTCAACAACAATCTGCTAATTCTGCATGAACAGTAGAGTTAACTGGATTTTAGACTGTTCTCTCCTCCTGTCAATACTACTTTGAACCCCCAGTGCATTCTGAAGGAGTCTTACATGTACTGCAGAAGATGACACATTGATGAACTCTTCCCTGGCATGCTGGATTATCTTTTCACATAACCCTTTCTATACCTGGGCTATACTGGCATGCTAGTCACATCTTGAATGATACAGAATTTTTTTTAATATGGCACTAAAATATATTTTTGGTGTTGATTTTCCATTTCATATATCTCAAGAGACATGGTTATATAGTGAAAAGCACGTGGCTTTGGAGTTGCTAGAGTGGGATCTGAAGTTAGTCCACTATGGTTCAAATCCTGGAGCTTCCACCCACTAGTTCTGTGATTGGACAGATTATTTTACCAGTGTTCCCTTTGGTCTCTCATCAGTGAAATGGATGTAATAATATTACCTACTTCAGAGAGCTGCTGTAAATGAAATAAAGTACACGAAATGCCTAGTACAGGGTCTGGTTCAATAAATGTTTCTTCTCTTCCTTGGTCTTTATCATCACCATCATCATCTGGATTCATGGATGACTCTAACATTTGCTAGGTGACCAGTGGCACCTATTCCACCATTTGCTTCATCATCCTATTCCTCCATTTGCTTATCTTTATAAAAGGTATAGTTGTAAATACTTCATAGGACAATTGTAAGATTAAATAAGATAATATGGCTAAAGCACTAGGGACAGAATGGAGGCTCAACCATCATACATTGTTTCTTTCTCGTTGTTTCTTCAACGCTTTCTTCATTCTTGACTGATATAGCTCTATCTCTATCTATTTTTTTAAATGGATGTACTGGAGATTGAACCCAGGACCTTGCACATCCCAAGCCCAAACTCTACCACTGAGCTACACCCTCCCCCTTGTATCTATGTACATCTGTGAAATATATGTAGAAGAAATGTGTTTGTTACCCTATTTTTGCATAAGGAAATTTGAGCCAGGGAACATATTTTTCAAATATTATACTACATATTACCAAATATAAGCAGTCCCTGCAAAGACAGCAAGGGTAGAAATAGATTGGAATTCTAGCTGTCATTGCTCTTGCTCTGTGGTTGGTCCACTGAGATGTTGAGCTGCTATTGGGGCATGGGGTCTCTAGACAGTCTATTGGAATTTCATCTGCCAAATGCTGGAGTTAGCAGAGACCAAGGAAATATATTAAAAAGGCATGGGTCCCAGAATTTATTGGAAAATCCAAAGTAATAAAAGAGGAAAATGTGATATAACCAGGGGCTCTTCATACTATCATTTTTCACCTTTGCCACATCCTCTCTAGCTGACCTAAGCTATTTCTCAGTGTGGTTTTGGAAATCGGAAGGGGGGATTTAATGCCTTGCTTGAGCAGGCTTTCATTTGGCTCAGGCTAATTTATATTTAAGATTGTATTCCTTTCTCCAGAGACAGTTGGAACATTGTTGGAGTGATTGTTTAACAATATAAAGTCATGTGCAAACTCAGTTACTTGAAGAGTGAGTGAGAAAACGATGGCGCATAAGCAGAAAGGGAAGAGAAACAAAATACTGCACATATTAGAAATAGAAGAGGCTGAAAAATGGCAACTGTTTGTGAGAGATTTGAAAATAGTTGCAAATCAAGCAAAGAAAGATAGATTGAAAAACACATATAAGAGAGAAAAATCAGAAGAATCAAAGGTGCAGAAACAACACAATAAAAAAAAGTCACTAACTTGGAATACATTATGCTGTCTCTCCTCTTTACATTATCTGCTTGATTGAACACAAAAGAGGTCCAGGAATGATGTTGGAGGAACTGGGTTATTAAAGAGAAGGGAATTTTAAAAGAGAGTCTTTCATAAGTCATTCTCATTTCTCTAAGATCCATATTTGAATACTTTTAAACAGTGCTCATGGAGCCACTGGGATGGCCTGCATAACTTGGTGCCTTCAGGAATAAATTCATCGTGCTGTTGATTTCCTGACCAAGGACTCACATGGTGCATGGGACTCTCACTCATATAATTAGTGTTTTGCTGATGTCTGAGTAATCTCTGAAGTTTTCCCATACGTTTGGACCATGTCACCAGCAACTGAAAAACTGCTATTGCATTAGAGAAATAATGACCCGGAAATTGCTTTAACTTGATGTTACAGTAGCAGCGACAAGCAAATAAACTTGTAAACTAGTAGGAGATGAGATCAAAGACCACTGTTTCTGGTTTTTTTTTTTTTCCTCCTTTCCATCCCTGCTTGGGTGAATGAAGACTGGATCAACATACGTTTACTTCCTCACTGGCTGGCTCTAAAAAACATCACAGGGGAGTTTAATCTGCAGAACACTCCCTGAACTCATGTTCCTGAATCTTTGTACAAAACCATAATTTTTACAGAGCCATAAATATGACTCTCACATGTCAATAAACCAATGCGTTAAATGTCCTGCCTGTGCACAAGGCGGAGTGCCGGTGCCTAAGAACTTGCGCGGCCCTGGCTCTTCTCTGACTGCCTGTATGACCCTAAACTTACACTGCCTGCTTTTTTACTTTCCCGGCCTTGCGAGCCAGGTAATATTACTTAGGTTAAACCAGGAAATGGCAAAATGCCTGGTGCACTCAGGTGGATGCTAGTCCAATAACATCACCATGCCAGTGGCCCGCGCCTCGCACACTGGGGGAGGGGAGGGAATGACAGCATCTCCTGCATCCTATCAGTCACCGCAGCAGCTCCCCTCAGGACCATCGGAGGCACACAGAGCATCCCCGTCAGCCTCATTTGTGGAAACCAGAGCCAAAGACGAATGGCTCCGAAGAATGTTGCGCTTGAGAGTAGCACGCTGTTCCCGAGCTCTTACACTAACTTAGCAGCAGCCAGCTTTGCACTCTTGGCACATCATTTGAAATCTCTCTGTGCCTCTTCTGTTAGCATATCAAATAAAGACAGTATGTCTTTACGGGATTATGGCCGTCAAATTGTGTTTGATTGGACGGAATTTAGTAAGTCAGAAACTATTTAAACAAATGAGGCACCAAGAGATAGGTGACTATAATGGTTAAGAGCACACTGGAGCCAAAATTCCTGATGAGAAACATCTCAACATCCTGATGAGAAACATTCCTGATGAGTGTCAGTTATATAAGTGAACGTGTAGGTGCCCACAGGCTCCCTCCTGTGCCTGCCTCCAGAGACCCTGCTAATAAGAAAATCAGGCCCTCTTCCCACCCGCACCCAACAACTCTCCTAAAACTGCCTTCACAGGGGTCTTGGAAAAGCCTGCTTGTGGCTAGACCCAGTGGACCCTTTTCCATCCAGCTCTGTCATTCACCAGCTGTGTGACTTCCCTTTGCATTTCTCTTTTCACATAGAAAATGGGAATAAGAATAGTTTCTAATAATGGTGGGTGCATGACACTGTACATTTGTCCAAACCCATAGCATGCAGAGCATCAAGAGCGTGCCCTAATGTAAACCATGAATTCTGGATGATGACAATAGGTCAGGGTAGGCCCATCAGTTGTAACAGGTGGCCCACTCGGGTGGGGGATGCTGATGAAAGGGGAGGCCATGCCTGTGCAGGGACAGAAGGCATGTGAGAAGCCTCTACACTTTCTGCTCAATTTTGCTGTGAATCCAAAACGGCTCTAAAAAATAAAGTCTATCTGAAAATAAAAGAAAAACAGTATCTATCTCACAGTTACGAGGATTTTAAAATGTAATATATTTAAAGAGTTTATACCATCCTCAACACACAAAAAGTGTTGACTGTTACCACGGCACCGTTTTCATGAATCTCTCTGGGAATATTCTTTCCTCCCTCTTTTTTCTTTTCACTCAGTTACCTTCAGTGTAGGGCCACGACAGATCACTGTTACGTCGACTGAGCACCAACTCTTCATGTGCAAGAGAAATGCCTTCCATTAAAGAACACTTTGCTTTGCTTACACGAAGTAACTAACTAATTCAACTGATCCACAGGCCTCTCTTTTCCATCTCTTTCCCCCTACTTCTTCAGTTATGGGCCTCCCACCAAACTGACCACGTGTTAGTTCTACACAGAAACACCAGGGATTACAGTGGAAGCAGCCGTTCTGCTGAAGTTACACCCACACCACTATCAGATTCAGCCGTTTCCAGCCCAGTCACTTTTTTCCAGGTGGAGTTAAATCCTTGCCAGTGGTAGGTGTTACTGCATGTCAGCTTCACTGCTATGGGAAGGCTCACCAGGACTTAATTCTGGCCTTCTGCTGGAAGTTTAATGCTGTAATTGTCTGAAGTTGAGTGCCGTGAATCCAAATAAGCTCAATTTCTAATTATGTCAGGACTACTAACAACTCTTTCTGGTTTTGTTTTGTTTTGCTTTTAACGTGGTGCCTCCAAACGAGATCTGATGGAAAGTTTTACCATAATATTTTTCAATATCAATAAAGCTTATCCACATGTCCAATTTACAATTTTATACCTCTTAATGTATTCTACTCTTGGGTACACTGGCTGTGTGTTCTGAGTTTATAGAAGTATTCAGATCATAAAACATCTATTCTAATTAAAGGCATTTTGCATTTGTTTTATAATGGTATCTGGTTTGACATTGAACTTAGAGTTTTTGTTCTTGGCCATATTTATCTAGAAAAGCCTTATGTTAGTTGCAATACTATGGATAAAACACTGACCTTCCAAGTGCGTACAGCAAGACTAAACAAGTGTTTCACCAAATCATTGTAGGTCAAAAGGAAATTCAAAGTTTGTTGAGTAAGTTTTAAGGGCTGAGGAAAGAGGAAAAGAAAAATCTTGGGAAAAGACATTTGACAGTTAGGACAAAGGGCCTGGGAGCAAATCGACTTAAAGGTAGAGAACCCCCAGGCATCGCTGTTCTGACTTTGAGGCCTTAGCCCAGGAGTTTTTATAAACAGAAAAGAAAGTAGAACAGAAAAACAGAGGGGCCTCGAGACGGAAGACTTTAATTTTAAATCATGTTGTGTAAATGGGAGATGTCTGCAGTGAAACAGATTGGTTTCCTTCCTGCACTAGAGGGTGCCCTCAAACAGCCCGAGAAAACAGTCACATGAATCCTGACATTCTGAAGAAGGATGCATTCGGAGGAGACAGAGTGGTGGCAATGTTGCAAAACAAAAGATGCTGGAATTACCAACTCATTTGCAACAACAGCAGCAACACCAAGGTAAAAGTGAGTAATCCTGATTCCATATGGTGAGAGAATTGTTCAAATGCACGAAGGAAGGGAAAGTGCCTGGTTAGCCTTGGACATTGGTGACCTTGGGGATACTGCAGAGATGGAGCTTCTAAAAACTGAGTGTCACAGAAAGACAGAGTCTGGCACACACAGCAAGCATTCAATACATATTTAGAAATGAAGGAATAAGTGAAGCTATGAGTAGCATCAGTGGGAAAAATACTAGCTCACATTCACTGACTACTAATTAGGGGCCAATTTTTGTTAACTCATTTAGGCATTCCACAGATGAAAAAAAACAGAGCTTCTGAGAGATTACCCAATTTAATGCAACTACTCACTGGTGCAGCTGAAATTCTAACCTAAGGTTGATTACAGAACCGGACATCTTAATCCCTGTGGTTTAGTGGTGAAGCCTGTGCTCTCTGCAGCCCTGTTTCCTGGGTTCAAGTCCCCAGCCCTACCGCTTATCAGCTTGAGTGATTCACATAATCTCTTACAACTCTGTTTCCTCTTCTGTAAAACGGAGATGATACTAGTTGCTATGGATTGTTAATGTTTCCCCCCCAAATTCATATGTTGAAGCCCTAATCCCTAATGTGGTAGGATTTTGAGATGCAATCTTTGGGAGGTAATGAGGTTTAGATGGGGCCATAAAGGTGGAGCCCCAATGGCAGGATTAGTGTCCTTACAAGGAGAGGAAGGACCCTCTCTCCCCTTGCCATGTGAAAATACGGGGAGAAAGCAGCTGTCAACTAGGAAGAGGATCCTCGCCAAGAACTCAGTCATACTATTACTCTGATCTCAGGCTTGCAGCCTCCAGAACTACAGGAGATAAACAGTTGTTTAAACCACTTTGCGTACAGTATTCTGTGAGAGCAGCCTGAGTTAAGACCCTAGTACTTCCTTTCATGGGTTTGCTATGATGATTAATTGAGACAGTATTTGGAAAGCACTGAGTAGCAAGTCTGGTGTATTGTAAGTACAATAAATGTGCGCTATTACCATCTTTAAAAGCACCAGCTACTGCTTTTGTGTGTTTCGCCTTCATGCTAAAAGGAACAAAATGACACATGTTTTACCCAAACTGACAGTTGGAACTTCTTTCTAGGCACTGGGATTTATTCTTACATTTAAATAATAACACATATTTTCTATCCATAATTTCTTATGTGGAAACCCAGGGACTAGGGAGGCAGCACTGAGTGACATGAAGGGATGAAGCTTGGAGCCAGAAAGCCTGCTTCAGTCTCAGCTCTGCAAGTAGCCCTGCAGCCTCTGACAAACCAGTTACAAAGCCTCAGTTTCCATGTTGGTAAAAAATTCTGAGTAATACCCCTTCTCAGGTGATGATGGGGTTGAAAGTATTTTGTAAACTGTAAAGCACTATACAAATATTAGTTATTATGTTAACACAGTAAGGTTTGAAAAAAAGCAAGAAAACACCACATTGCTAGCAAAGTTCGAAGAGCTTTCTAATTTGGGGATTGCTGCCAGCACCATTAAGAACTGAGACACACTGTACTAAATTTCGCTTAAAGCAAACAATAAAAAAGGAAATGTGATTCAACCTGAAAAAAACGATGTATCTTGTTATACATGAAGAAAGGAGTCTGAAATAGATTCAGAGGTACCTGGAGAGCAACATAGTGCACGAGCGACCCAGTGGTTATAGTAAATCAGAAAATAGATTTGAGCTTTTACACTGTCATGCAGTATTTAAAAGGGCAGTTCTATTTTAGGCTTTTATCAAGAGACAATGGGCTCCTTTCTTCCTTTTTGGAGCGTGGACAATGCTGGCCTAGCCCCCTTCTGGGCACTGCAGGTCAGCTACATTCACCACACACACACCCTTAGGAGTGTGTCTATGAAGAAGGCATAGGTCTGATTGGAGGAGGAAGACGTGGGGAGGGCTTGGCCACCACCCACAGCTCTGCAGGTCAGTGGAACATCCCTCAGCTCTTTGTGTGGTTCTCTCAAAGGGATTCTGCCCACTTCACTTCTGTACATGATTCTTCTGGATCTGCTTGAATCTGATCTATCTGTATAGTACGCAGGTCAGAAACAGGAGACCACTGAGAATACATTAGAAAGGATAGATGGATATGGTGATTGATAAAAAGGAATCATAGTATTTGCTAAGGCAACAGGTTAATTTCATTTATTAAAGATTGAAAGAAAAGCCCTTAATAATAGGGAGAGGGAAAAATAGGCGGACAAGACAGTTTCTACTCTGAAGGTTCCATAGTTTGATGAGGTGTGTTCCTGTCCACAGGGCCAGCCGGTCACCCTCCTCTTATGATTATAAAGATTATGATTATGATTATGATTATAAAAACTGAGCCAGAGCTTCAGGGGCCTACACACTCCCTCCACTTTGCCACAGTTCTTCCCTAACTCCCTGGCATCATCTTTGTGTTTATTATTTGTACCTGCCACTTTACAGCAGAGAAAGGGTAGTGGTGAGGGTGTTAGATTATGTGTGCTGATCAGCTGAATCCCTAGGGTGTATTAAGACAGCATCCTTCATCATTCTTCTTAGCGCCTGTCACCACCTGCCCATTCAACAAGCTCATCTTCTAATGGTTCAAGTGGTGTGACAATGGCCACTGCCAGGGGATAATGCTGAACCAGTGTGCTAAGGTGTGGTAAATACTTACAAATGGGCACTGTTTGAGCGTCCCAGGAACACTATGGATCAGGGCTAGAGAACAGGCGGCAAGGTCTCTGTGGGGGGTGCTTGAGCACAGGAGTGGGAGCCATGCCTGGCAGCTAGATACCAAATGTCCTTGTCCCACCACCGTCCAGGGAACTTAGGACACCCCCGGGTACTTTAAAAGAGGACCTTTGGGTATTGTGGGGATAGCGAGGACAACTTTTGACAGTTTGGACCTGGCAGTAAAAATGAAGTTCTCAAATTGGGATAAAGCAGGATGGATGTTCTCTTTTAGATTTTTTTTAGAGTGGATCTGTAACACTTTAAAAATAAGAAAAACAATATAAAAAAGAAAACAAAAGCCCTATACCATGAGGCAAAAGAGCATTCTAGATATCTACCAAAGGCTATTTGCTGAATATTTTAAAAGAATGAGGAAGACTTTTCATCAATGGTGTCACATCATGGGTAAAACACTAGCTGGCTGGTCAAGTAAGTGCTTCGCCCTTAGTTCTCAGAGTCCTGTGACTTTGAAATTAGAAGAGGCTGAAGATTAAGTGAAACTAGAAAATGAGGTTTAAAAGTGTGAATAAAAGCTGACGGAGATAATCACATCTAACTCCCAAATGACAAAACCTAAATCCATCACTTGCAAAACTTTCCTTCACACTGGCTTTGGGGCTTTGTGTTGTTAATGATATCTCTTAAGCTCAAAAAAGGCACAGATGCCTTGTTCTGGTCAATGAGCTTCTGGCCTAGGGCAAATCATTGTGATTTAATTGTCTGTTACCTGGTACAAAGAGGTTAGATGTTTATGATGATATAGCCTTATACCTGCACTCAATCAGTTGGTTTGTAAAGGACATACATCTTCTCTACTCTAAGTCAAAGGTGAATGAACTTGTGACATAGAAATGATAGAGTGCCTAAAATCAAAGAGATATTAAAGACCAAATGCCAAATGATGCTTACATATAAATAGCAATGAATTTAAAGATGCCTGAAATTATTGCAGACTGCACTTTGCCTTGTAGAATGTGCTGGGTGTAGAGTCAGATAGACCTAAAGATGAAACTGCCTCTGCCACATGCTAGTCGTGCTAAACTGAACATATTATTAACTTCTTGGAGTCTTGGTTCTCTTGGCTATAAATTGGGGGATAATGATATCTATCTCATGGGGATGTTGTGAATGTTAATCAGACAAAGTATCTAAAATACGAATCCAGTGCCCTTCATAAATCTAGTCATTATTGTTCTTTGATGCTACATCATCAAATGTGAATTTTGTCACATTGCAAGTCCACAAGTGGAAGATGCTCTGGGGCGAGGTGGTTTCTCCTGTCATCATTAAATCATGCTTATTGTTTACTCTTAAGGTGAGTTTTGGCTACTGCTTTGTCTCGGGCAGAGCAATGTGCCTGGACTAGTGGAGGCCAAGCCAGGAGCAGAGGCAGTTGTTCAGATTCCTGAAAAGAAAAGGCTGACGCAAAGAAAGAAACAGGTAGGGAGTAGGGTTGTCAATATTAATTTGCAGCATTAGGCCCCTAGGTATAAAAAACATAGGCATCACGTCAAGAAACAATCATAGCAAGACTCAGAAAAAAGCTTGATTTTCTAGAAATACTTGGAAGTAGGGCAGGCAGGCCTAAGCTGGCAAAGCAGGCTGAAAAATGATGCCCTGAGATGAGCACCATGGATAGCTCCAAGGGAAGCCATTTCTTCTTCCATGAAAAGGCAGCATCTCAGGATTATTCAAACTAATTTTATGGAGAAGCCAACATCTTTCTGCCTCAAAGGACCAAGATCTATTAAGGCATCTTTGATCCTGAACACCAGAGGAAATTTTTACCCATTCAGTATTTCTAAATGTAAGTCAGCAATAGCATAATATCTGGACAGAACTGTTCAGAAGTGGTTCTCCCTTGGAGAGGAGATCTACTGTGACCTTAATTGGTCTGACTTGGGGTTGCTCTTTCATTCTTGGAGATCCTGAACAATTTCTGGTTCTATCAGGAAGGTCTCTACCTCCTGTAACACTAATACAGTGTTGGCATTTAGGGTCAGTGGTGGGTCAACTATAGAATGTTTCAACTCTGGGAGATCATGAGTGTGGGAGAGGGCTCCCATAGTGAGGCCATGTTTATCCCAGTCCATTAGATAGTCAAGCCACATGGCTGCTAAGTGTTCATAAAGGGGTGGCTATAAATCCTGCTCTACTTTCTGTGTATCCTTGGGAAAGTCATTTGATCCTTCTTACTGTGTTTTTTTAAACCTGAAAGATAAAGGAACTGAATGATGATATCTGAGGGGAGATAAGAAGTTCCATTATAAAAGATGAAATAATTTGGTTTAAAATTATTAGTTCAGAGACTCCAGAGATGCAAAATATATCCCTGAGGAAAAAGACAACAGCTACAAAAGTGTGTGTGTATATATATATATATGTGTGTGTGTGTGTATGTATGTATGTATATGTATGTATATACATACATATACATATACATATATAAATATATATAGAATCCGGATTCAACCAAGCACTTCCAAGACCACATAAAATCAAAGCATCTTTGGCAAAGGGACGAAAGAACCATAATGTGTTTGGTTGCAAAGTACTATGGTGTCTTAGAACTGGAACAAGGTCTTCTCAGATCTTCCACACCATGAATTGGTAGAAATATCAAGGTTTTACATTAGAGCTTTGAATTGACAGTTTTCCTCCAAGTTTCAAGCTTCTGGATAACAGAATATAGAATTTTATAAAGTCCAAAATGTCTGAAGGGCAGTCTATCAAGATACAGAAGAGAGCCGTAGGCTAAAATTGACCCTGCTGAGACACACAGGCTTTGAATTATAGGAACCGTCCTGACAAAACAGCATTCAGTTGATGGGCTTTTATGTTTTCTTAGGAAAAGGAGACTCATGATTTCTGAATAATGAAGCTAGGGCTTCTCAGCTGTCATGTTCTCCACTCACTGGATGGAATATGGTCTTGTATTTTCTGGAGCAAAGATTCTCAAAGTGTGGTCCTTCCATTCCTGTGTGCCTCCAAAACCATTTTAGAAGGTCCATAATATCCTTCCTTTTCCAACCATGTATCTCCATGGGGCCTGATTTTCTTCTTAAACTTCAACCGAAATAACAGATCACAATAGACTTACTGCAAGAGCAGATATGAGAATCTGGTTGTTTGGGCCAGACAGTATTGAGATTCGCTAAAATATAAAACTGTGCCATCTCCTCACTGATTTCTTTTGAGAAATGTAGTTTCTTTTAAAAAGATGCTATTTTTTTAAATATAGGATGACTTTATTGCTCCTTAAAATTAAATAAAACTGTTACAAATGTCTCAGTTTTAATATCTAATGTGGTAAATATTGGTAAATATAACCCACATAATCCAGAGCCCTTTGGGAGGCTTTAATAATTTTCAGGAGCATAAAGAGATCAAAATGTTTGACAACCACTGTTTCAGAGGCAATAGAATTCAAGTGGTTCTGAATAGTTAACCAGCCTTTAAATACTAGAGTAAAATTGAGCAAAGACTCTTGGTGTCTAAGTCTCTATGAGATGTTAAGTTGTCTGGGAGATGTGGGTATTTAGATATTCACTTGGTTTGATGTGGGCTGACCCATTGGGCATGTGAGGGCCTCCCTTTAGGGCCTGGACTCTCTTCACCTTGGGCTGCTTTGAGCTTAAGAGTGAGTCTTGAGGGATAATACCAGTGGGCATCACACTATTCACCTACATTTCAGCCTCTAGGCATGCAACCAGGCATGATCAGATTGAATGAAGAACTTAGGCTGAATGCAAGGAAAATCTATTGATGTCAGTGAGAAATACCACATTTTAAAATATTATCTTTAGATAACCAGTTGAAGCTTTATCACTAAAATGTATCAAATGTAAAAATCTCTCTCAGTATTTCCCTGGCATGTAGTTTACAGGAAACAGTAAACAATACTGTTAAGCTTTATCTTTGGAGCCAAAAGATTTATGACGATGGGCCAATCTCTGTATAAACTAGGCTAATTGAAATGAAGTCCAAACTAAATATATGAAAATAAGTTTAGAATGGAAATCCTTTCAAAGAAAATATTAAAAGATGAAATTTTCATACTGTGAAATATACTTCATATTTCCAGCTAATACATAAAAAACACACATATTACTGGACTTATCCTAATGAAAGCAAAACTCTTGCTTTGCGATTTTGAGTAGGTTATTTAGTGTCCCAGTTTTCACATCAATTAAATAAGAAGAATGGATCAATAATCACCTAACATCCACTCATATGTAGGACAAGTAGGTTCCTTAAGCATATTTCGTTCTCTCAGGTAGTAAAACACGTCACCTGCTGTCTTATAATTCTTTTTGTTTACTCTATAAACTATTTTTACTTTTTAATTTATTTTATAAAGTTATAAATAAAAAATCTTATTTTCTGAAGTTCAAAGGCACGATTTATCACAACCATAGATCAGCCATCACAAAATAGTGAATGGTGTGACATCAGTGATATTTTATAGAAGACCTCAAGAATATCTTCACAAAAAATTATGGTATTTCAGGGAAGAGTAGCATTTTTACCCGTAAAGAATTTAAATTTTTCAATTAAAAAATTTGGACTCACTTGATCATTAAGTATTTTTTTTTTCCCTTACACATTTTGCTACACTATCTTGGGCGTGGTGGGAGTGGAGTAGAAACAGAGGTAAGGAAAAGGAATAATTCTTGGGCTGATTCAATTTTGATTTCTCTGGTTCACTAAAACTTGTGTTACTTGATTTAGGAATTTCAGTTTTCACTACTTCTGGGTTTTATCTAGTTCTAAACAACTCTTTTGGAACATATATGATGCCCGAGGCAATGAAATAAAAATCTTATCAAAGACTATGCTAATTCAAAGTCATCAGCTTATAGCTTATCTACCATGCTATTGCATTTTAAGCAACCAATTATTATTTAAAATTCTGGCTTCAGCGGTATTAATGAAATGCAGAAGTCATGAACTCTGTCTGATTACAAAGAACTTGAATTTTCATTAAAGGACATGGAAAGTTAATTAACAGCTAATTAAAAGGAATAAAATTTTTCGAGTATCTGATATTCTATACTTATTCAGTACATCTGGAAAGTTGAAAACTGTGTTCAATGTCAAGTAACAGACACTAAAGTCTTTGTCTTACGGTAATTTTAGCCTCTTTGTTTGAGAAGAGGGGTCAATTGTTTATAAAACATAATCCACTCACATCATATCAAAAAGAGGAAGGAATACTCCGTCTGTAATGCTCCACACAGACTCATTAACTTCAGAGTAGTTGTGCAGGGAATTCTCTAATACAAATGGAATTTATATTTACATTACAGCAGATTAATACTGTAGCCTACATTAAAGCCTATGATTATTATGCAAAGATTCCAAGTAAACAAGTACTGGTACTGCAATTAACATTTGAGAAGAGTAATTAGTTGACTCCTTTATCCTTTTTATACAAAACAGATATCTTTTTTTCAACACAAGAAACACAGAGACTACTACATCCAAGAGTAATATTCGTGAAGACAATCAAAATAACAAAAAAAGAGTAGAATTTATCATTAGCAGAAGAATGGGGGCATGTGACTCTACCCCCAAAGAGGTCAGAAATTGAAAAGAAAATAAATGCCACTAATATGACAAATGCCAAGAGTAATATTCATGAAGAAGGCAATCAAAATAACAAAAGAAGGGTAGAATTTATCATTAGCAGAAGAATGGGGGCATGTGACTCTACCCCAAAGAGGTCAGAAATTGAAAAGAAAATAAAGCCACTGATATGACAAATGCCAGTCCCTACCTTCTTTCAACCTCTATTTTACTACAGGACCAGGTTTCATCTGCCTACGGGACCAGCCTTGCCCAGGTTCAGAGCCACTGCTGCCTGATGGACACTGTGTGTGAAGCCCTGGCAGCTGGAAGTCTTGAGATGCGTCAGCCACAGGTGGATCCCTGAGCGTGCATTGATTTCGTCTTCTGACCTGAATAGCATCTTTTCGGTCTTGAAATGTTGGTCCTGACACTCTCTTTCCCCAATTTTCTCCTCCCTTCCCTGTTTTGAGGTCTGATTCTTGTCCTGCCAATTCCTAGCTGCTGCCTGGATTCTGGTTCCCACAGGTGGCTGCTCATCCAGAAAACATACATGGTTGTACTTCTCTGAAGATAACACCTGTCATTTTCTGACAGGGGAAAAAATTCTAATTTATGCTGTTATTTTCTGCTTCTGCCTTTGTCTGTCCACAAAAGGAATTCCTACAACGGAGAATGATCAAAAGCAGTCTAGACAGTGAGATATACAAACTCTTCCTTTCTGCCTTGTTTCAGCTGCTCACAAATTGTTTCCCTTCCTCTGCTTGTGCGTGCTAAACCTGCTAAATTCTTTCCTGTGGTCCTTAGCTCCTCTTGCTCCAACTAGGATGATCAGAGACCAAAAACTCCTGGTTGTATGAAATAGTCTGTAACTTTGTGCTTGCTCTTGTACATAAACTAAACTGTCCATAAGAAAGTGTATTTTCAAGAGCATTTGTGGCTGAGATGTGAAAGTGAGAGAGAAAGAAAGAGGGGAAGGGAGGAGAGGGGAAAAGGGGGGCGGGGGGGGGAGAGAGAGAGAGAGGAAATGTCCAACAGTAACAAAATACAAACAGGAAGTCGATCCCACAGGACGGCTCCTGTGAGGTCCTCAATACATCCTGCAAGTGGATGGTGCATCCCTCGCTCCTCCTCTCCAGAGGAGCCTGCAGAGTGGCATACTCTTTGTGCATAAAGGGCAAGAACTTGTCAATCAGAAAGCCCCATATAATATGTTCAGTCAAAAACTAACCACACCAAAAGTTCAAGAATAGTAATAAGGAGGGTAAATGGGCAGCAGAGGAATTTTCTCCAGGAGGACAGTAAAATAATGCCACTCCAACGCATCATTTCCAAGACTAAAATTTAGTTTCAACAGCACTGCAAACACTTACTGGATAAGTGTGAGTGTGAGTGAGTGAGTGAGTAGGGTGAGAGCCAAGAATTTCCAGCAGTTCCATGCCCTGTTTCTGAAATTCTTCCTTGGTGACTGTGCCACTGTATAACAGCCTTCTTTGTGTTGATATCCCCAGCTGGGATTCACTTCATGGATGCCTTGCAAGATGAATGATTCGAGTATTTTAATGCAAGTGGTGTCTGGCAGTGATTGAGTTTAGTACATTTATAGTCATCTGCAGTCAAATGCTCTACCCCTGAGCTATATACCCCCTATTTATAGTCATCTGAATAGAAATTGAGAACAACTTCCAGTGTCCAGATGTTGGGCATGAGGTAGGTGAAGCATTCAGATAATGGAATGTTTAACTTCCATCCAGGTGTTTTAGCTGGTAACTCCATAAAATACCTTTTACCAGAAAATGTGAGTAAACCAATACATAGCCAATATAAAACCACAAAAACAAACAAATGAAAAGCAATTTTACCATAAAAAGCCAATTCCTAAATAGCAAATGTTGAGATAAAGCAAGTACTATTTTTATGAAAATAGTCTCTCCTGCTATATCTTGAGAGCTGCATTACCAAAAAACTCCATTAAAAATCACATTTTAACTACAATGTAAGATGGAAAAGGGAACTTGGGTGCTAGAACTTTAGACATGGAGTAAATTGTTGGTTATCATGCACGAGTTTCAATAATGCAGCTGTACTGATGGGAACTCTTGGGGAAAACCAAGAGCAGAAGTACGAGTTTGCTCAAGAGCAGTGGCTACTTCTTCCCGTTCACTAAGGAAACCGTCACCAAACCAGACTTCTACTTTCTTATCACCTTTATCATCCACGGCCCACATTACTATATATAAAATAGATAAACAACAAGGATCTATTGTATAGCACAGGGAACTATATTCAATCTCTTGTAATAACATATAATGGAAAAGAATTTAAAAAAAAGTATGTATATGTATAACTGAATCACTTTGTTGTATACCTGAGACTAACGTTGTAAATCAACTACACTTCAATAAAAGCAAAATTAAAAAAAAAAAAAAAAGAACCGGACCTCTTAAACAGTTGTGTTTACTAATCAACAAATTTTTCCTCTGTAGGTAAGAGGTAGGGACTAGAATTCTGCTATAACAGATGGCAATCACAGAAACGAATCCTATTTACTTTAGATTTGATAAACTTATGTTAAATTACACTACATGAACGTGCGTGTAAAAACAGCACTTGTAATCATTTGGTGTTTCTTACTACTGTTCTAGCACATCAGGAACAAATTCACTGAATGTGCCTGTATGTCAAACATTATATTATTTATATTATACGATACTATTTGATAAAATAAAACTAAAGTAGCAAAACATATGTCATTTTAAAGACATCTTGGGGAGGGGGGATGTATAGCTCAGTGGTAGAGCACATGATCCTGGGTTCAATCCCCAGTACCTCTATTAAAAAGTAATAATAATAAACAAGAGTAAGACAAAATGATACAAACTTAAAAACATCTCAAAACCAACACACACACATATGCTGGACAAAAAAAACATAGAAAATGAGTAAAATCAACGTAAATGAAAGTCATGGAGCCTGGGACAATTTCAGACTTTCTCTGCGTAGGGATGCTTTGGTAGTGATAATCTATGTACACACGTGAAAACATGCTTGAAAGACATGTAACACAGACAACAGTTTTGTTAGGATGATGAGTTAATGTGTGCTTTCCAATGTATTTTCCAAACTATAATATTTTATGTAATTTTATAACAATAATTATAATAACTGGAATTCAATTTAAATTCCCAATTCAAATAGCCCCCCATTCCAAGAAAACTTTCATTAACACCTTATTTATATCTTGTTTTTGGATTTGTATATTTTCTAGCATTATAGTTATCGGTTTGCTTGTAGTAAGTTAGTAAGCTGTGCATTAATTTGGTCCTAGATTTTGGGAACAAACACAAAAACTTGCAAATGGATTCCAGGTGTCAATAATAGTAAGTATTATGACTAAAATCTGGGGATACATACACTTGTTTTTTATTCTGCTCAGAGGGACAACAACTGCCATGTGTACACCTGCAAGATTCATGGGGCCTCCTTCCCCACTAATTATTATCTAATATTTTTACGAGGGGGAAGGGGGTCAGAAGGGATAAATTGGGAGTTTGAGATTTATAGATACTAACTACTATATATAAAATAAACAACAAGCACAGGGAACTATATTCAATATCTTGTAGTAACCTATAACGAAAAAGAATATGAAAATAAACAAAAAATTTCATATGAATATTCTCTATTCAAAAACGGTTACTAATTTCACTCCTTTTGTGGTATTTTTCTACTGACAGCAGGGAAATTATTCACTGCAGTTACTTAAGCAAAGTTTAACTTTGAATACAGTATTTTCCTAACTCTTTGCTACTAGAGATGGGGTCATTCCCAATAAGAAGCAACACTTTTGAAATGGAAACAAACCCACCCTTCAACCATGCAATCTTCATGGCTCAAAGAAATGCATATGCAATGAAACCTACAACAGTATCTGAAAGGAGGACAAAAGGGAAAGAGCCTTGATTCAAGTCCCAGTTTTCCCAAGTAAGCACAGAGTAATCCAATTTCCTAGATGTAGTCCGACCGTGGCTAGTGAGTTGGTGTTCAGCCACATTCAGATTAAAAGGAATTATATACAACTACCAAGTGAGATTTATCCCAGGCATGCAAGGCTGGTTCAACATTTGAAAATCAATTAATGTAATTCATATCAACAGCCTAAAATAAAAGAGAAAAATCATATCATCATATTGATAGATACAGAAAAAGACATTTGGTAAAATGCAACATCCATTCATGTAAGAACTCATGTAAACTAGAGAGAGGAACTTGTTCCACTTGATAAAGAATATCTACAAAAGACCCTACAGCTAGGGGCAAGACAAGGGTATCCCCTTTCACATTTCCTTTACAATAATGTACTGGAAGTTCTAGCTAATGCAGTAAGTAAAGGAAATAAAAGGTATACACATTTGAATAGAAGAAATAAAACTATCTTTGTTCTCAGATAACATGATTCACTATGTAGAAAATCTGAAGGAATTGACAAAAAGTCTTCTAGAACTAATAAGTGATTACTGCAAGGTTGCAGGATATGAGGTTATGATACACAAGTCAACTGCATTCCTATATGCCAACAATGAAAAAGTGGAATTTGAAATTAAAAACACAATACTATTTACCTTAGCACTACAAAAATGAAATACTTCAGTATAAATTTAACAAAATACATACAAGATCTATACAAAGAAACTATGACACTCTGATGAACAAAATCAAAGAGCTAAATTAATGGAGCATTAACCTATGTTCATGGATAGGAAGAATAATCCATGTTCAAAGAAAGGATAGGGAGTTAATATTGTCAAAATGTCAGTTCTTCCCAACTTGATCTATAGAATCAATGCAATCCCAATCAAAACCCCAGCAAATTATTCTGTGGGTATCAACAAACTTATTTTTAAAGTTTATACAACAGGTGGGGAAGGGTATAATTCAGTTATAGAGTGTGTACCTAGCATGTACAAGGTCCTGGGTTACTGAACCCCAGCACCTCCATTAAAAATAAATAAATAAAACCTAATTATCCCCCCAAAAGTAAATAAATAAATAAATAATTTTAAAGTTTATATAAGAGGCAAAAGACCCAGAACAGCTAATACAATATCTAAGGGAAGAACAAAATCAGAAGGCTGACATTATCTGATTTTGAGACTTACTATAAAGCTGCAATAATCAAGACAGTGTGGTGTTAGCAAATGAATAGGTAAATAGATAAGTAAAAGAGAATAGAGAGCCCAGAAACAGACCCACATGAATGGAGTCAGCTGATCTTTGACAAAGGAGCAAAGGTACTACAACGGAGCAAAGGTAGTTTTTTCAACAAATACTTTGAGAAAATAAAAATAGACTCACAGACATAGTAAACAAAGTTTTGGTTACCAGTGGGGGAAGGGTAGGGGAGGAATAAAGTGGGAGTTCGGGATTTGCAAATATTAAGTACTATATATGAAATAGGTAAAAAAACAGATTTCTTCTGTATACCACAGGGAACTATATTCAATATCTTGTAGTAACCTATAATGAAAAAGAATATGAAAACCAATATATGTATGTATACATATGACTGAAACATTATGCTGCATACCAGAAACTGATGCATTGTAACTGACTATATTTCAATTTTAAAAAAGCTATGTGAACAATTAGACATTCACATCCAAAAAATATAAATCTAGATACAGCCCTTATAACCATCACAAAAATTAACTCAGAATGGATCACAGACCTAAATGTAATATGCAAAACTGTAAAACTCCTAGGTATGATCCATGAAAGAAATAACTGGTAAGCTGGGCTTCATAAAAATTAAAAACTTCTGCTCTGCAAAAGACATTGTCAGGAGACTGAGAAGACAAGCCACAGCCTGTGAGAAAATATTTGCAAAAGACATCTGATAAAGGACTCTTACCCAAAATACCTGAAGAAATCTCAAAACTCAAAAACAAGAATTAACATCTTGATTAAAAAAATGGGCCAAAGACCTTAACAGACACCTCACCAAAGAAGATCTACAGATGGAAAATAAGCATATGAAAAGATGCTCCACATCGTATGTCATCAGTGGAATGCAAATTAAAAGAACAGTCAGATATCACTAACACCTATTATAATGTCTAAAATCCAAGATACTGACAACATCTAATGCTGGTGAAGACGTGGAGCAACAGTAACTCTCATTAATTGCTGATGGAAATGCAAATTGGTAAAGTCAATTTGGCAATTTCTAAACAAATCCTTACCTCGTGGTTCAGCAATCGCACTCCTTGGTATTTACCCAAAGGAGTTGAAAAGTTGTGTGCACACAAAAATCTGAACACAGACGTTGATAGCAGCCTTATTAATAATTGCCAAAACTTGGAAGCAACCAAGATGTCCTTTAGTAGGTAAATGGATCAATAAACTGTGGAATATCCAGACAACAGAATATTATTCAGCACTAAATACAAATGAGCTATCAAGCAATGAAGACACAGAGGAACCTTAAATGCATATTACTAAGAGAAAGAAACCAATCTGAAAAGGCCGTATGTTGTATGATTCCAACTATATGACATTCTGGAAAAGGCAAAACTATGGAGAATAAAAAGATCATTGGCTGTCAGAAGTTGGGGTAGAGGCAGAGATGCACAGGCAGAGCATGGAGGACTTGCAGGGCAGTGAAACTACTCTGTATGATACTGGAATAGTGCATACATGTCATTTTGCATTTGTCCAAACCCATAGAAGGTATAACATCAAGGGTAAGCCATAACGTACACTACGGACTTTGATTATGATGTATCAACGTCGGTTCATCAGCTGTAACAAATAAGTCACTCTGGAGGGGGCTGCTGATAACCCCACATGCTACGCATGTTTGAGGGTGGGGAATATCTGGGAGATCTCTGCACTGTCTTCTAAATTTTGCGGTGAATTTAAAACTGCTCTTAAAAAATAAAGTCAATTTTTTTTAAAAGCATAAAGAAAACTCACAAATCCTAAGACTAAGGAAGCATTATTTCAAGCACCGGCCAAGCTGGGGTTCAGGCTTCTAAGAGGAAGTGCTAGGCTTTGCTTTCTGTAAGGCTCTTGGTGGCTGCAGTCTATGGTAGGTCTGCTTACAGTCAGATTCTGAATGTGAGGTGCTATTTGCAGGCAGGCAGACTCACTGGATTACACATTATTTTTATTCTCATTTCTTCATCTCACTTCTTAATCATCACATGTGTTGGTTTGTACTTTGGAAACCATCTGGTAGGTGTCACCTCATTCTGCAGCATATTTGGAGCCTTAAAATATAAGTAGTAGGTCAAATCAAGGAAGCAAATCCAGGTTTGGGATCCTATTTCCTTGATCCCTTTCTGTTTTCCCATTGACCCATTACTAAAAGTTCAGATTAAAAGTTGGGAATCAACCCATGATTGAAAGCCATCAATATTTGGAAGGGAATGCACCTGAAAGGCTTAAAAGAAGTATGAGATAAGAGCCAAAAACATAAAAATAAACTGAACATTGGGAAAAAGTTTTATATGGAAGAGCCAGTAAGTTTTACATTATATTTCCAGGGAATGTTGGATGTTTTAAAAATTATTATTTTCATTAACAAGATTTAGGCTACTTATCTAGAACTGGTGGTGATAAAATTTCTTACCACTTGGAAATTGTTAGCAGGTTTAGACTTAGGAGGAAAGTCCTGAGTAATTTTATTCTGGCCCTTAAATCAAAATACCATTTAGTGCTCCAAGTCTTTTTCTCACACATTCTTGGCAGTCTGCAAACCCCTTCAGATGCTAAGGGGATTTTCCTATGTCACCTTTTCTACCTGTACTGCCATTCACTCATTCATTCACTCACTCACTCTCCCATTACCAACGTTTACTGAACACCTGCTATTGTTGGACATTGACTGTAGGTGCTTCGAGTACAATGATAAACCAAACAGATAAATAACATCAAGACAGCAAATGCTACAGTGAAAATAAAACAAAGGGATATGACTGTGACTAGGGTCTTGTTTGGACTGGATAGTTCAGGAAGGCATCTTTGAGGAGATGACATGTAAGTGGAGATGTGATTGACGAGTAATTAGATACGGGATTCAGCATTCCAAGTAGAAGCAACACAGTGCCAGGGCTGTAAGCTGGGAATAAACTCATGACAGAGAATAAAGGCAAGCAGGGCTGGAGCACAGGACCAAGTGGAAGATGGTGGGGGGGGGTGAGTTTGATGAGGGAGTCACATCACAGGCGGTCCTGCAGGCAGTGTGAGGCATTTGGATACTATTCTAAAAGCTGCGGGAGACCACAGAGGGCTTCTATTAGCAGGACCACTATGATCTTATCTGCACTTAGAAGGTGGCTGCCATTGTGGAGAAGAAACGGAAGTAAGGAGAGCAGCTGGGAGGCTACTGCCTTAGCCCAGGGAAGAGATGATGGTGTTTTTGATTTGGGTGGCTGATGCCTGAAGAGATGGGCAAGGAGTGGATGGATCTGCAGGATGTTTTAGAGACAGATTCAGTAGGGCTTGCTGGTTGGTTTGATAGGGGGAAGGGTAAAAGGAAGAGAAGAACAAGGATGATCATGTTAAATAAATGTCAAAAAATCAGCAAAAAATATTCCCAACTTTGCAAAATAAATGGGAAACAGAGAGCCGTGCTTGCTGAACTTCTGACGAAGTGATGACTGGACTGCACTAGGTACAGGCATTTCATTTTGGACGTTAATGCCCAGGGGTTGGTGCATCCTCTGCTGAGGAGGACTCACAGACTACGCTCTGAGCAGCACAGCCAGTTCTAACAGGCAGGCAGGGCCAGCCCCTGACAGGGACTTCCTCAACAGTTTCACCCCCTGTGAGTTTCACTGTTGAAGAGCCAGTGTCTTTGTCTGTAAAGTAAGGAGTTTCAAATTAGATGTTCTTTTAAGTTGCTTCCAATTTAAAAATTCTGTGTTTTAAAACCCTGCTGGGTCGATTCCAGGGATCTTGAGTACATAAGTCATACACAGAAGTAAGTTACAGTAATAAAGATTCTTCAGATATTTTTTATTGTTACATTCCTACACTTAATTCTGGATTTTTTTTAAAAAAAAGTGTTTGTTTTTGTTTAGTATTTATAGTTATTCTGAAGCAAGAGCTAGTCAAATCCTTTTTGCTTGAACATTAAGTCTGCCCTTCACACCTGGGAAAAAAGTATTTTCTTTAGAGGGATATAAACCCTAGTTGGAATGTTTCCTTTATTCTAATAAACAATCTTCTCTCTTGCTCAACCACCCACCCACCCCCAAAGAGTGGAAAATACACTACATACACTACACTTGTTCACGCAGACAGGTACACTACTGAGCATGCGCTCGGGACCGTCCAATGCATTGTGATAAGCAATTTCCACATATGAACTTATTTAATTCTCAGAATGAGAAGTGGTAGGCATAGTTCTCCCATTTCACAAATGAGGTAACTGAACCTTAGCACGTGGGAGAGCTAGGACTTCGGGCCAGTTGAGCCCACTCCTTGGCCCAGGCTCATGGCCCCAGCCCCAGTCCCCACCCCCCACCCCCAGGCAGACTCCCCAGCTCTTCCCGGTGGTGTCCTGATGTGTAGCCATCCCAATGCCTTGTATGCTACTGGAGGCTGCAGTGTTTCTAAGTTTTTCAAAGTATTCATAACTCTGCCCCACCAAAATTTTCTATCAAAACTGAGTACATCTTCCTAAACAAATATTAACACAATTTTAGCATATGTCAACCCCCAGTGACTTCTGGAGCCCTCGGGCACTGGTTAGAAGGGCAGCTTCCGCTCCAGCCTTGGCCTTGGTGAAAGGCTGGTTTCTTTCCTAGTCACTGTTCCTTCCCTGTATCTCTCGCCATATCCAAAATTCAGCAGAAGTCTACAGGGCACAGAGCTCAGAATGCATTATCTGGTTATGAGCTTTTGATTTTCCTCAGGAGTCTGCAGTGCTCCGGCAGCCTCTGGGCTCTGTCTGGGCTTATCAGTCTTCCTGCCGGGGGCACAGGCTGCCCTGGGCCGAGGCCAGCCCGGGCAAGAGCTTCTCCTTTTGTTTCTCAGACACACAGGACCAGATACTTTGCCGAGCTGATAAGCAGCTTCTTTGTTTGGCTTTCCTTGTCTGCTTTTTGGTCTTAGGTCACAGAAGGGTATGAAGTGGTTGGGAGGAAAAAATCCAGAAAAACATGTATCCTGAGGTCCTCAGATCCCCAAATTCACAGGATTTACTAAGTATCAATATTACATAAATGTTTTCTTTAGGTTCTTACAACTGAATGGAGGAGGAAATGTATTTTAAAGACAACAATTACCTATGCTGCCTTCTCAGGGGGGTAGAAGGAAGTAGGGATATTGTTTACATTAGTCTGGATATAAATCTATCTCTCTCTGCCTCTCTCACAGGAACCAACCAGGGAGGGAGAAATGAGAAGGGGGCACATCAATGAACTCTGCGTATATACTGGGGGGCCTGGAACCTAGCTTGGGGTCAGAGGCTGGAGGGAGTTGCCTGGTTCTGCATGGAGCAGTAAGTGATTCCATGTTCTTTTGTTTTGCTCCAGGAGTGAGACCATGCCATGTGGGGAGGCTGACCTGAGTTGGCACAAGTGTCCTTTGACCAAAATGTCTGAGGTGTAAATTTAAATTTCTCTTGTCATATGCACCCTTTCCATCTCACATTTTTAGTAAAATTCTTCTATGTATTTTATTTTTTTAAAATTATATTTGGTTTGGTTTGATTTGCTCTTTTGTGGTAAGCCAGGAAAGGGGGGATATTGTACCTATGTGAGCTATAGTACAGAGCAGGTCCACCATGCTTGGGATGGTGAGAAAATTCATAAACTTAACAAATTTAGGAGATGTTGGAGTATAATAATAAGGCAACTGTCAACAACATAAGCCAACCTCTCCACAAGAATTTGATTTGACTGGAAAGAACGTGAAGCCCTCACCAAACATGATGTTTGAACCAACTGCGCTCAAACACACACACACACACACACACACACACACTGGAATGCTACTCAGCATAAAAATGAATAAAATTATGCCATTTGCAGCAACATGGATGGACCTGGAGATTGTCATACTAAGTGAAGGAAGTCAGACAAAGACAAATATCATATGACATCACTTAGATGTGGAATCTAAAAAATGATACAAATGAACTTATTTACAAAACAGAAACAGACACACAGACACAGAAAACAAACATGGTTACGGGGGAAAGGGAAGGGGTGAAATGGGAGTTCAGGATTTACAGATACACACTACTATATATAAAATGGATAAACAACAATGTCCTACTGTATAGCACAGAGAACTATATTCAATACCTTGTAATAGCCTATAATGAAAAAGAATATAAGAAGGAATATATATATAACTGAATCACTGTGCTGTACACTACAAATTAACAGATTGTAAATTGATTATACTTTAATAAAAAGAAACTCAATGGATGGGTGTTGATATCTAGAAGCCATTAATCAAAGCAACTGCTGTTTTAAAACTATAATTCAATTTTCACAGATTCATGTCCATACTTGGGGTGGCAGAGGACTAGCCCCCTAAAGACTCCCACATCGCCATCCCTGGAATCTGTGGATATGTTGGGTTAGATGGCAAAGGAGATTTAAAGTTGCAGACGGAATTAAGGTTGCTAATCAGATGGCCTTAAAATAGGGATACTGTCCTGAATTATCTGGGTGGACCCAATGTAATCACAAGGATCCTTAAAAGTGAGAGAGGAAGGTAGAAGCAAGGGTTAGGGTGATGCTACAAGAGAAAGGCTCCACACTATTTCTGGCTTTCAAGATGGAGAAATAGACACATGAGCTTGGGAATGAGGGAGGGGAACCTCCAGAAGCTGAACAAAGCAAGGAAATAGATTCTCCCCTAGAGCTTCCAGAAAGGAATTCTGCCCTGCCAACATCTTCATTTTGGCCCGATGAGACTCGGGTTGGATTCCTAACCTAGAG
Organism: Vicugna pacos; assembly: GCF_048564905.1. Classification (NCBI taxonomy): domain Eukaryota; kingdom Metazoa; phylum Chordata; class Mammalia; order Artiodactyla; family Camelidae; genus Vicugna; species Vicugna pacos. Next base: position 41,403,388 of record NC_132991.1, on the reverse strand, counting down.
AAAGGCAAGATAACATATGTATGTTAGGTGACTAAGTTTGTTATGACAGCAAAAGTGTATCTGTGTCAGTTATCTATTGCCACATAATAAAACACCTGAAAACGTGGTGATCTAAATAACAAGAATCATTTATTTCGCTTGTGAGCCTATAATTTGGTCAAAACTCAGGAGGGCAGTTTGTCTCGGTTCTATACACCATCAACTTGGTGCTTCTCTGGGGGTTGGGGTGGGGAGCCCACCCTCAAGATGGCTCACTCTTGTGCCTGAATTAATATGAGCTGTTAGCTGGGAGTGTGGCTGGGAGCTCATGTGGCGCTTGGGGCTTGAGGGCTCATTCCCTTCCCATAGGTATCTCTCCACAGGCTGTTTGGTCTGCCTCTCAGCGTGATGCAAGATCAAGCATCCTAAGAGAAGGGAGAAGAGCAAGGCAGAAGTACATGCTACGCCCATGACTTAGCTCAGGAGGTAACATAATCTCACTTCTGCCATATTCTACTGTCGTGCTCAAGCTCAAAGGAGGAGACACAGATTCACCTCTCAACAGAAACTGGCACATTTCTAGTAGAGCATGTGAGACGGGGGATATCAGTGAGGCCATCTTTGAGTGATACAATCTGCAAAACTGACATGTGAAATCTCAGCCCTTTGTGCACTATCTTCCAAAATTATTTCCGGAAAACGACAGCATATTTCCCACCTTGTAAATGGTAGTTTTATTTCTCTTCTCTTACTTCGAACCCCTGTTTCTGAGTAGAGTTGTATCTTCCGGATAGTGGAAGGTTTGTTGTTATTCCCACTGCATGATCACTCTTGTGGAACCAAATACCGACATTAGGCCGTACAAAAGAGGAATGGCAGCCTTTGGTCTCTCCGCTTTTGGTGTTACACTGTTAAGGAGTACCTAAATAGGACGCTCTTTCTGTAAGAAGCTCCTCAGTCCCTTATGCAAATGGAGTCTAGCAGGTCCAGACCTCATTGTACTCTGAAGTACCTATATTAGGTTCAGACTCACAATAACAGAATTAAGATTTAGATAGCTTGTAAAAATTTTAAAGACTCAGTACATAATCCCACATAGTCTTAGCTGAGTGGCAGTTATAAGGATTAAGGTCTCTTCTGCCTTCATTGCCACAATATCTTTATTTCTGTCTTATCTGGAAGAATAAGCTTGGCTGGATGATAGATAAAAATAGGTAAAACGACATGCTAATTTTCTATCAGTTGAAGTAGCTTCCATTTGGAGATCCCGTATTTTATAACTGCCCCCTTCTTTCGGGCTTCTTCTTTTTCAAACAAAGGTTTACACAATTTTGGCTTGGGCCTCCTGACTGTAGGAGATGACTAATGAATGGGTTCTCTTGCCTGTAGTCAACGCTGTCCAATGAAAATTTTTGTGATAATGAATGTGCTCTGTATCAGAGCTCTGCAACGCAGCAGGCACTAGCCACATGCGTCTATTAGGCATTTGGAATGTGGCTACTGTGACCGAGCAACTGAATTCTTACTTTAATTTCATTTAATTTAAAGGTAAACAGCCACCTGTGGTTAGTAGCTGCCATACTGGAGAGCATGACTAAATGATGGAATCTTCGCGATTTCCAGGTCCTCAGTTTTTGAAAGCTCCTTCACAGCCAAAGAACAAGGTCTGAAGCTATCAGAGCCCCATTACCATTTGGGAGCATGTAAGGCTTCTATATATGGTTAAAATTCTAGTTGTGCTACTGAATGGACAGGCATGAAAAGTTCTGCTGGACTCTGGCTTTATCTCTGAACAGTTTTATTTTGTAAGACAACAAAGACATAGCTCTACCAATTATCCTGTGGTCATAGATCTCATGGCTGCTTTTACTAGAAGGAGTATCTTCATTCCTCTCCTAAGGCTCCTCAAACCTGGCTTTGATCTTGGCAATGTCTGCCTCAGGCCTGCATCACCTTTCTCCCAATTTTTCAAACATGATGAACACCTCAGCAGAGTCCAAAAGAAGAGTTCTTCAGCACTTAAAGCTGAGACAAGTTTTTTTTTTAATATAACAGAATATTTAATTATATCAGTTTCCCGTCAACACACAGGTCATTTAATGATGTTTATATTGGCCATTTCCATTGGTTGGCAGAGGCTGTTCCACTAAAGGCTCCCATGGTTTCCATGGTACCATTTTCCTCTCCAGACAGTTTATTTTTAGCCTGAAGAATCGCCTCTTCTATCTGGCCACTCTGAAGTCACTCTTCTAATTTTTTTAACATCTGATTCCGCTTTAACCATACCCAGCTTCTCACTTGTAATCTGTTCTGTATACTTTCTATATGCTGCATCTTTAGGGATTTGTCCAAGAACATCAAAAATCTTTGTATACAATATTTTTAGGCTCTCCTGTGGACTCTCCCATACAGCCAATCCTACAAGGCCTTCTTCAGCAAGCCTGCCATGACAGTGGGACAAGTTTTTATTTTGGGTCAATTACAACTACCAGTGAAGTCAGATCCCACAATAATAGTGCTCTGTAACAAATCACTCTCCCAAAACTCAGTGGCTTACAACACAAACAAGTACAGGTTGGTTTGGTTCAGCTGATCTAGGCTGAGTATAGCTGAGGATGCCTCCAGGCTACAGGACAGGTTCAGGTCTGCTCTGTATATTTCAGGACATGTTCTCATGGAGATGGGAGAAGCCCAAGAGAGAAAACACAGGCTTGCAAGCACATTTCAAGTCTTTGCTCAAACTATATAGGCTAACACCCCACTGGCCAAAGCAAGTCACATAGCCAAGCTAAGCGGGAGGTACACTCACTCCTCCTACTACAGGGCCATGGAGAAGGTACTGATGTGGAACACTACTACAAGAGAGTGAGGAATTAGGACCAGCAATTTAATTTATCACACCTACATCAGACTCAATCTTTCCTCTTCCCTTTGCTCCCCTGCTCTCTCGCTCACTCTCTCTCTCTCACACACACATACACGCACACACACACAACTTTTCTAGTACCAATAACAACATCAATGCTAAAAAAAAAAAAAACCCTCTGGAAAGACAAAGCTTTGACTTCTCTCTTTTTTACTTCTATCTTTGGGAAACTTTTTAAAAATACATTTTTTAATGGCAAATACATCAGCAGATTTAGTTATCTTGAAATCAGTTTATTAATTGTGATCTGTAATAACTTTTGATAGTCTAGATGTGATGTGATAGAAGAATTAGCCTTAATGCTTCCATTTCGTTATCTTGTCTCTTTTTCTTAAAGCCTTTGATGTTCATTTAGTTAAAAACCAACCAATGAATGTAGTACCCAATCTCTCTGAAGCTGTCCCACTTGGAGCTCTATGGTATCTACCTGAAATAATTTTTGGCCCAGTTTAAATCATTGAAAATTTTTAAAAGCCAAATATTTAATATTAATAATGTATTTTTATTTTTAAAAGTAGGTTAGAGAATGAGATAGATAGATGACTGATAGACAGAATGTATCAGTTATGTAAGTAAATATTTGTGTCTCATTGAGCTTTGAAAGAATCAGGAAGGCCAGGTTACCTCTGGGGACAGGTGCTGATGTTTCATGCTCACTTTATCCTTTATATGCCATCCTATCATCAGATCATCGTTCAGTAAGCAAGCAGTATTTTTCATGACAAAAAGTTGTTAAAAATAAGAACCATGTCATTATATCTCAAATATTTTGACAGGCTGTCACAGTTGGCAAGATAGAAAGAACCTTCATATTTCCACTATTTACAAGTTTCTAATTTTGAGTTACCTTTTTAGAGGAGGAAAGAAATGAGTTTTTTTGAGGGGTCAGTAGGAGTCTTTTAGGGTTCAGTACGAGATTTTACTTTGTTTTTCTCTTGCTCCAATTGAGTTTTTCTTTCGTTCTTAATTTCTAAAGATCTCTTACTCTAAAATGATCCTCTCTTGCAAACATTTCTAAGCACTCCAGATTGAGCTCAGTTTCCCGTACCGGAAGTTCCTTAGAGGAAAAGTGATCAAGGGTTTCTGTTTTCTTATGAAAGTGCTATGTGTAGCATCATTCTCTGCCATCTTAAAATGAATTGTAGCCAGGCAACAGATGTCATCTATCCTACCAGCAAAAGCTTCCATTTGTATCAGTCAGACATTCTTGTTTTTACCTTAACATAATCTCAGTCCTTCAGTACCAATTCTCAAAGAGAAAATATTAAAAAAAAAATTTCCCAGGACTAGGCTCCCTCTGGGTCCCATTAGGATGTGTTAAGATCTCAGAAATCAAATTCATGACCATTCAGGGAAGTCGGCCCTCATTCCAGCTATTTGTTTGCTTTCTGGGCATCTTCCAGTGAGAGTGGTCCAGAGGTTAGAGCAGGCCCTTTGACTTCTGAGTTTAAAACCTGGCTCTCTCCATTACAATGTTGCATAAACTCTGGCAAGTTAAAACCTCACTGAGCCTCATTTCCTTCTCTTGCAAAGTGGAGATAAAAATGACATTTACCTCATTGGGTCCTGGGAGGATGAAATAAGAGGGCATGAGAGAGTATTTAGAACAATGTCTGGCTGGGTAGGAGCACCCGGTAAAGCTTCACCTTCTAACGCTTCTCTGCTAATTAACTGTCCCCCTAGTACTCTGAAAGGATTTCAATTTGCCACGTGAATCTTTACTCTCCAAAAATGGATAGGATCAAGGATAATATTTTACTTTGTGAGAAAACGCACGAGTGACTGGGATCTAAACTAGATCCACTTACATAATTTATACGAATATTTCACATCCACAGGATGCTTAAAACTAGTTAAGCAGGGGCAAACATGGGAGCACATCTGCTTTATAATGCTTCTTTCATAGATTTTTCACATGTCATTATAGAATATATCCATGATTGAGTAAAAGGGGACAAGGCTTTCTTGTTTCTGACATGAAAATCACTTTAAAAACCAGATTTAAAAGACTATAAATCATGTAACATTGTTTCAATTTTATTATAATATACTTCAGGGAATTAATTTGATTTTCTGAAATATTTCACAGAAACAGCATCGTTTTTCACTTTCTAGTGTTCTAGCTACATTGAATTATACATCATCACATAATGTTACCAAATTTTATTTTCATATTCTGTATTAGCCCTCTACAATCAGTATCTGGAACATTTAAGTCCTGTAAATGGGAATCTGCTCATTAAAAATGCATAGAATATAAAACAAACTGATGACTATTTCATCTATATTGTGCAATACCTTCCTTTGCCCTTCAACATATATGCACACTATTTTAATCACACTCTCCCAGAAACTGAAGATGGAAAAATATTGCTTCACTGAGTAGAACACTTCTCAGAAAAGATAATACAATGCAGAGATTGTATATGAGACTTGGTGGATACAGGAATGGATCTGACTTAGGTGTAATAAATGAAATCTTTTCTCTTCTGCTCTGGTTGTTTTTGTCACAGAGATGCTGGTGAGTGACCAAAGGAAGATTTTTGGCTTTTGGCATGTTGGGGTAGTAAGTGGGCTAAGAGTTCCTCAGGGAGCCACTACGGAGAAACTTCTGGTAACAAGAAGACTGCATCACAACAGAGTGACTCTTATAAGTCACTCTTACGGAGTTTAGTTCAAAGAATCACAGGTCCTAGCTTCATGAATGTTTATTCTGCAAAGAATTCCAAAAAAGCCTCAACTCCTTTAAAACTCAATCACAACTCTGGCTAGTAGCTGACATGCCAAATTTTAGAGGGCATAATTGGAAATGGATGAGAAATTATCACAGATGTTAACAGGTCCAAATGTGATGCAACAGTAAAGCACCAACGCTTTCACAAAGAGGCTTAACGCCACGTGCTGATGCCTGCCAAACAGCATCTGCTCTCAGAACGCCTGGCCAGAAAGCCTTGCTGTGAAATTAAAAGCGTATCTGAATCTTAGTCAAAGAAAAAGATAGCCTTGTATACGTCATGTTATTTGCAATTATCAAAACCCACAGATTTATACTGTAACTAATTAATGTTTGATCAAGGATACCTGCTTCAGTAGAAACAAAGGAACATAAAGACGTCATAAGGCAAGGGTGCAGCTCAGTGGTAGAGCGTGTGCTTAGCATGCATGAGGCCCTGGGTTCAAACGCCAGTACCTCCACTAAAACAAAAATGAGAACAGAACAAAACTCAAAGAAGTCATACGATCTTAAAACTTTTTTCAGTTAATAACCCCTGAGGGGAAAGAATCAGATTCATGAACTAACTTATTCTTATTCTGATGAAACTCAGCATTCACTGCTCTGCCAATGCATTTAGAAAGGAAACTTTACGGCTATCATAGTGTCTTCACAGGAAACTCTTCATTTTTCTTATAGAACATGTTGGTGGCTACTACAAGTGTGTGTGTCTCTGGTCTCTTCACCTACAGGCTCTGCACTGGAAACCCTCAGTTAGTCACTTGACCACATGTAGTACCAAGGCTATTCCTGATAAATTCCCTCCTGCTCACAGTCTCTGGGGCTGCACACCTCATCCTCCTAGAGCAGGGGTGAGGGGTTAGTGCTCTGCATTTGCTACCTCCACGCCCCACCTGCATCCAGACAAGAAAATCCTGAGTCTCCATCTAGCCTCAATCCTGGTAGAAACCTTGTACTAGGGGGACCTTGCCAAGCTGTGTGACCACTGCTTGCTCCTTTTCCTCATGTCTTATTTTTTTGGTCTGTTTTCTGTCATCCATAAGATAGAGACAACAATAGTGTTTGTCTCAAAAAGTTGCTGTATATATTAAATTCATATAAATGCTAGGCACAATCCATGCTACGTGGTAAACATTCAAGAAATGATGATGATGATGATGAAGGCAGATGCTAGAATCATGATCCTGAGAAAGGACAATCTGTTGAATCCTGTTGCCACGTAATGTTTTGCTTTTCTTAGAGCTCTTTTCCTGAATTCTTTTTACTAATGCAGTTACTCTAATCTTTATAATTTATAATCATCCCCAAAATATTACGTTATAATGAACAGTTAGACAACCATATATGAAGTCACTTGTTTTGCATGCTGTATGTATTCAAAAAGTTTTAGGTGTCTTCTTACCAATAAAGACTTTTTACACTGAAAAAATAAACAAATGTGGCCTGGAGGGAACACTCCCAAAGTCATTCTATGAAGCCATAATCACACGATAGGAAAACCAGACAAAAACACTACCAAAAAAGGAAACTACAGGCTAATATGTTTGATGAATATAGATGCAGAAATTCTGAATAAAATATTAGCAAACAGAATCCAACAACACATAAAAAAAGATCATACACTATGATCAAGTTGGATTCATCCCAGGAATACACGGATGGTTCAACATACACAAATCAATCAATGTGATACACCACATCAACAAAAGAAAGGATAAAAATCAGGATTATCTCAATAGATGTAGAAAAAGCATTTGATAAAATTCAATACACATTTATGATAAAACCTCTTACCAAAGTGTGTATGGAGAAAACATATCTCAACTTAATAAAAGCCATTTATGACAAACCTGCAGCCAGCATAAGTATTCAACAATGAAAAGCTGAAAGCCTTCCCACTAAAATCTGGAACAAGACAAGGATGCCCACTCTCACAACTTAAAAAAAAAAAATTGTTTTTTTTTGTTTGTTTTTGGTGGGTGGAGGTAATTAGGTTTACTTATTTATTTACTTTTAGAGGAGGTGCTGGGGATTGAACCCAAGACTTTGTGTATGCTAAGCATGCACTCCACCACTTGAGGTATACACCCCTGACTCATACCACTTCTTTTCAACACAATATTAGAAGTCCTAGCTATAGCAATCAGACAAGAAAAATAAATAAAAGGGATCCAAATTGGAAGAGAAGAGGTAAAACTGCCACTATATCCAGATGACATGATATGGTATATAGAAAATCTTAAAGGTTCCATACAAAAACCACTAGAGCTGATAAAAGAATTCAGCAAGGGAGCAGGATACAAGATTAACATACAGAAAACAGGCGCATTTCTTTACAATGACAATGAAATATCTGTAAATGAAATTTTAAAAAATCTCTTTTAAAATCACATTAAAAAAAAATACTTAGGTATAAACCTGACCAAAGAGGTGAAAGATGCTCTTGGATTAGAAGAACTAATATTCTTAAAAAGGCCACACTACCCAAAGCAATCTACAGATTTAATGTAATCCCTATCAAACTACCCAGAACATTTTTCACAGAACTAGAACAAGTAATCCTCAAATTGATATGGAATCACAAAGACCCAGAATTGCCAAAGCCATACTGAAGAAAAAGGATGAAGCTGGAGGAATAACCCTCCCAGACTTCAGACAACACTACAAAGACATAGTAATCAAAACATCATGAGATTGGCATAAAACCAGACATATGGATCAATGGAACAGAACAGAGAGTCCAGAAATAAACTCACAGACTATGGTCAATTAATCTTTGAAAAAGGAGGCAGGAATGTACAATGGAGAAAAGACAGTTTCTTTGGCAAGTCATATTGGGAAAGCTGGACAACCACATGTAAATCAATGAAGTTAGAGCACTCTCTCATACCATATACAAAAATAAACTCAAAATGGCTTAAAGAATTAACATAAGACAAGACACTATAAACCTCCCAGAAGGAAACATAGGTAAAACATTATCTGACATAAATCTTAGCAATGTTCTTCCAGGGCAGTCCACCCAGGCAGTAGAAATAAAAGCAAAAATGAACAAATGACACCTACTTAAACTTTTAAACTTTTGTACAGCTCAGGAAGTATAAACAAACAAAAAGAAAATCTATAGAATGGGAGAAAATATTTGCAAATGATGTGACAAGAGCTTACTTTCCAGAATATATAAACAGCTCATACAACTTAACAACAACAACAACAACAACAACAACAACAACAAAATCCCAATCCAAAAATGAGCAGAAGACCTAAACAAGCAATTCTCCAGTGAAGAGATACAAATGGCCAATAGGCACATGAAAAAGTGCTCAATGTCACTAATTATCAGAGAAATGCAAATCACAACTGCAATGAGGTATCACCTCACACCAGTCAGAATGGCGGTCATTCAAAAGTCCACAAACAATAAATGCTGAAGAAGGTGTGGAGAAAAAGGTGTGCACCCCCACTGCTGGTGGGGATGCAATTTGGTGCAGTCATTATGGAAAAGAGTATGGAGATTCCTTCAAAAACTAAAAATAAACTTATGATATGATTCAGCAATCCCACTCCTGGGGTATAAATCTGGAGTAAACTTTAATTCGAAAATACATGCACCCCAATGTTCATAGCAGCACTATATACAATAGCGAAGACATGGAAGCAAACTTATCTTTCTGGATTATTTCTATAGTGATGACAAACTGCAAAAAAAAAAAAAAAAAAAAACCAAAAAACAAAAAACTAGATGATCAACAAAAGCTAACTTTTCCCATACTGATTTTTATACTGGCTAATGTTATACTCAAAACAACAGTAAAAAATGTTATATTTACATTAAATTCTAATTAAAAGTTTGTCTAAAATGCATTGCTTCATATCTTGCCTTTCTAAGTGAAGTGTATTAAAATTTCCCTAATATTTGATAATCAATAAGCTAGAGTGACTAAAAGTAATTTTGTGTGAAGTTCAATCTTAGTTTTTAAAGATTTGGGCATAGAAATTTTAGAAGATTAAATATGTCCTTGTGATGGTATATTTCAGAAATTTACTTCAATTTTTGTAAAAGTTGCTTATTCATTTTTTGGCCATTTATCCTTTCATCTAAAAGCAGAGTGAATCTATTCTGGTTAATTGTGGTTTTAGTTAAAAGATTTTTTAGAAATTAGGAATAATAGCAAAAAAAAAAAACCCCAGTAACACCCAGTAACAACTTCAGTAAGATGACATTCTATAAATGATGCTTTACAGACCTTTTATAGACCTGCCTCTATTAAATTAATTATTTTTAATTGTGCAGAAAACAACAAAAAAAATTATCTTACTACAATTACACACACAGTGAATGCTTACATCTAAGAGGGAAAAATATCCAGATCTTAGAAAATTCAGAGAAACGCTATGGCATATTATTTCCCCCGTAACTATAATGTTAGAAATACCACTTGACTTCTGATGAATACTTAAATATAGAATAAAATCATTTAAAATTTATTTTAAAGCTAAGAAGAATCATTTTTTAGATCTCTTTACTCTCCATTTTCATTCTGCATATTAAAGATGGATTCTCCTTGGGGTTCAAAATCCCACAAACAATATCCTTAGAAGATTTATTGTGCATTCAAAGATAAGTAGAGAAAAATACAGCTCGATGAATAGACCCCAGTTTCTGCCTCAGACCATGCTGTGGGCCTACAGGGTTAAAAATACAAATGCTAAACCTCTGAAGGCCAAAGATTTATTAAACAGAATTTTTTTTTTTAATGTGGGTGAAGTGAATAATCATCTAAAATTCACTTCAGTAAGATTTTCTTGGAGTGGTTTACCCTTGAATGAACTTGTCAAAGTCCTGTCTTTCATGTAACTTTCAGAAAGTCTAAAATAAAAGCCAATGAGTCCATTTTACTTTCCTTTCCTCCATAATCAGAAATGAGGATTTGTTGTGAAGGAAAGCCCTGCAGACATGGGGGGCAGTGGTTCAGCTCCTGTCTCTGCCTGGATGGACTTTGAATTGCTGAGATAATTTGTGAAATGAGGACTTAGAAGGACATAATCTCTAATGTCCCATATTTTATATCTTTTTAAAAAATCTAAATCCATTTAGACACTAATGGATTGCAGAACAGGAAGCAGATGACCTGAAATAAGTGCTTTAAAAATCATTGTCTATTTTTTCCTAAGTTTATTTCTCAGAACTTTCTTGAACCTGAAAGTATGGCTTAATGAGCAGTAAGTAAAATTTAAACCACAAAACTTCGTGTTGCTTATAAACAAAACACCCACAATGACCAAGATGGCTCAAAGCACTTTCCTTATTTCCATAAAAACTACTAATTTGCAAAACCACATGATTAAGTAATATAACTAAATCCTTATAAAACTGGGAAGCTTTCTAAGACCAGCCGAGGAAAAATAAAGCAGGCATAAATAAACATGGTCTTTTAAAAATTCAGTGATGGAGTGTAATCATGATGATTTGATACCCAGCATATGAACATATTTTTAACGCTACAAAATTTAAAACTTTTAAAGCCTTTCCCTAAAAGATAAAGCAAGACTGAAATCACACAACTTCAGTGTTTCTGAAGGAAATTTATTGATTTACAGGTGAAATATCAATTCAATGGGTAAAACTATGTTTTTCTAATGACCTTCAAGCTAACTTCTAATATTTTGAGGGGGGACATGGGATGGTAGGTTTGTTCTTCAGTGTCAATCTAATCAATGCCTTCACTCATCTTCCTCATGAGCTAAGCAATCCTGGGGAAAATGTGGGGAACCTCACCTCTGTGATACACTTTTAAAAAAATTACAGTATTTTTTTTTCCAGAGGGGGAAGTAAATAAATTTAGGTTTATTTATTTATTCATTTTTATCGGCAGTACTGGGGATTGAACCCAGGACCTGGTGTGTGCTAGGCGTGCACTCTACCACTGAGCTACACCCTCCCTCTCTGTGATACTCTTTCAAACAACACCTCTGATACTCTATTATGACACTTACAACACTGTATCATAGTACTTGATTATCTGGTTAACTCCCTCACCATCTACAAGTTCCTTGGGAGCAGGAATTAAGTCTCAACTTTAATGACAAGTAGAAACTTTCTTATCCAGACAGGCAGATCAAGCAGGACTCACTGAGAAACCTGCTATAAGAGACAGCAAGTTGTTGTGCTATTTGGAAGAATCCGTCAGGGTAGAGGACTTAGTGTGTTTCTCAAATAGGAAACCAGAGAGTGGGTGACCACCCTGAGGAGGACCGCAGACTGCCCAGTGCAGCCATCACACTGAAGTGGGAACAACCGTCACAGTCCACATGTGGCGCTCTGGTGCGGGGAGGGAACAGCTGGTCCTTTACAACTGTATGGCCACTCAAGGCACAGTCTGCTTCCTCCCGCTTCCTGACTTCTTGTTTACTCATCACTGACAATCCTTTGATCAGGAGGGACTTCAATGACCATATTCAAGCTTGGTAAATGGGCATTTAATTGTTACAGCTATTCAACTTCATAATATACTCTTTCCCATGTTATACGTTCAATTTGCTTTAATCCAGGACAATTCTCCAGTGTTTTAGAATCTATCACACCTGAATCACTCTATTAAAGCAGAGTCTGTCACGAGAGCAACGCATGAAGACCACTACCAGCAGCAATAACTGCTCAATATCAAGCCCTTACTGAGTTCAAGGCACTGTACAAAGTAATTCATGTGCATCATCAGGTGAAGTCAGTATACCTGATTTTACAGATTATGAAACAGAGGTCCAGAGATATTAACTGAAACCCCACTGTTACACATACTAACTGTATTAAACTCAGATTAAGTAAATCAAACATCACTGTCGCCAACATTTCTTGACTCTTAATAAGAGATGGACAAGTCCTCTTGACAGTGTTAATACCTATAAAAACCTGCTATACAACACTGCTCTTACTTATGTTCCCATTTATATCATGGCATAAACATGTGTCTCAGTATAATGTGGGAAACCTATAATATGGATGCTAGTCTTGTCTCTGGACCCCAGCTAAAGGTTCTTTAACATTGACATTGATTATGAAATCATTGGACCAATTATTTTATTATGTGTGAGGTGGGGCAATGTAGGGGAAATCTCTGTAACAAAAATATGACATGGTTTCTATTGTTAGAGAGACAAACACAACACAAGAAACAAGGGCTGTTCTGATGGCATGGAACTAACTGCCACACATGTGAAACTGGATGTAAAGGCGAGGGATCCCCTGAGGGCTGAGGCAGTCAGCAAGTTTCAATGGAGGAAGCAGCACAACAAAATCACCACGATGACTATCATTTACTGAGTACCTGCTACACGTGGAATGCAGTGCTAGGTGTTTTATATGCACATTCCTCTCACTAGCCTTGAAAGAGATGTACTATTTTTCACATTTGCCAGTGGGACTAGAAAGGTTAAATAATTTGCCTAAGATCACACCACCAGTAAGAGGCAGAGCTGGGATTGGAATACTACCGTGTTCAAGTACAGAACATAAGTTAGGTTTTAAAATATGTAAATAAAAGTATGGCAGAGGCAACTTTTTTTATTCCCAATGTCCATTCTCTCCTTTAGGAACAGAATCCTCAAACTGTAGTCGGGCACCTAGATGCTAGTTAATGTCTACTTTCTTTCATCTTTCCTTATAGCAAGATGTGGCCACGTGCCTGTATTTCAGTCAATGGGACATAAGCTAAGGGATGTGGGTAACTTCTTAAAAGAGAAGATACACAACCTTCACTTCCTGTCTCCTTTCCCTCTGGCTGGAATGTGGACTTGATGGGCATCTGAGAACCCATCTTAGGGCATGAAATGAAAGCTGAATGTTGAGAAAGGTGGGAGGGAGAGAGGTTTCCAACACCATGGGGTTGCAAAATAAGCCCTGTAATCACCATGTTTTGTTATTATGTAAGAAAGAAATAGCTTTAACTTGTTTAAGTCACTGTCATTTCAGACTTTAATACTGCAGGGAACTGTTTCTCAAAGAACTCATTGAGTAGGGCAACAAAGGATAAGAAGCAGAAGCAGTAATAAACATAACTGTGTTTGGTTAAAAAAAAATTAAAGACAATGGTGCATTTGATAGATCGCAGGAAATATTTTTAAATATATTGGGAGGTCAGGTTATAAAGGGATTCCCTTGGCCAGGCTGAGGATGTATCTTTTAGTAAACGAGCAATTGAAGGGTTTTGAGTAAGGGTTTATATATTTTATTGATTGATTCTTTATCTCCCCAATTCTGGGGATAATTCAATATATGTTGAATAATTGTCTATTCTTTGTAATAATAAGACATATTCTTAAAGATTAACCATTGATTAAAGATAATCAATAATTAATCACTTGGGGAATGACTGGTAAGAAATTACCAGGAAATAAAAATGAAGGTTAGGAGAATATTGAATAATCTGGATACAAATGATATCTACTAGGGAACGCTGATATACAAATCAGAATCTGTCACCACAGAGTGAACTGAATTCAAGGATAAGAGAGAAGATGGAAGGTTACTGGAGTAACTCTGATTTGGAATGATAAGAGAACACATTCTAGAAGTGATGCCTAATTTGAGACCTACAAGGTGAACAGGAGTAAATCAGATGAGGAGAGAAGAAAGAGATGGTAGAGAATGTTTTGAGCAGAGATCACGTGAGACAGTACTTCTCATTTTGGGAACAAACGCAAGCCAGCAGGGTCAGAATATAGAAAATGTCAGCGGATACTTGAAGAGCTTTCAGGAAAAGTTCTATAAATGAAGACATTTAAAAAGCGAGAAGTAGGGAGCTAAGGTCCAACCCTTCAGCAATAGAAATACTTACTGGTTGGGAAGCCGAAGAGGAATAAGTGGATGTGCTATATATTAAAGAGGGCTGCACATTCTTTGCCATTCTTTTCATTAAAAGGTACAGTCTATGCATGGAAACAACCTAAATGTCCATCAACAGATGACTGGATAAAGAAGTTGTGGTATATATATACAATTGAATACTACTCAGCCATAAAAAATAATAAAATAGTGCCATTTGCAGCAACATGAATGGACCTGGAGACTGTCATACTAAGTGAAGTAAGTCAGATAAAGCAAAATACCATATGGTATCACTTATATATGGAATCTAAAAAAACTGACACAAATAAACTTATTTACAAAACAGAAACAGACTCAGACATAGAAAACAAACTTATGGTTACTGGCGGGGGAAGGGGGTGGGAAGGGATAAATTGGGAGTTCAAGATTTGCAGGTACTAACTACTACACATAAAATAGATAAATGACAAGTTTATACTGTGTAGCACAGGGAGCTATTCAATACCTTGTAGAAACCTATAATGACAAAGAATATGAAAATAAATATATGTATGTACATGTATGACTAAAACATTATGCTGTACACCAAAAATTGACACCACATTGTAAACTGACTGTACTTCAATTTAAATAAAAGATACAGTCTATGGCCCCTCAGCCTCAATCTTGGCTGCCACTTGAAACTGGTGAATTTCTTTTTCAAATAGAATGTGCTATAAACGACACCAATACATCTTCAGACCTAGACCTTGGAAACTCTTGCACTTTCCATTTTTGTCATCTTAGATATTTACACCACCGTGCCTGGTACCCTGATGTAAGGAAAGAACTAGCCAAACTTAATCAGCTCCAGTTACCATAGATGAGGCTCCAAAGATGTGAATGAGGCCAACTTAAAAGTCTCAGCTGAGCTCCTAGTAAATAAGGAACCTCAGCCAACAACATATGGGAAAGGAGAACCACTCAGCTTAGACCAGCTAACCAACAGTATGGTGAATAAATTATTTTAAGCCTCTGTGTTTTGGGATGGTTTCTTATGCAGCAATAACTAATACAGTAAAAGAAACAAAAATCTAGGAGGGCTGGAAATAGATCAGAATCATGAGGAATATGGAAGCAGAGGAAAGAGACCATTTCAAGTAGGGGACAATCTATAGCATCAAATGTTGTAAAGAAATCGGACAGCAACCTACATTTAGAAAGTAGAGGCATACTAGCAAAGCGAAATATCTGAACTTGCCATTAGGTGTATTCACTCTATAAAATGGGCATTTCTTTTTCACATCTACTGAATGAAGCATCGCTGTGAGAACTCCTTTTCCCAAATTATAGCACTGCTTTCAAAGGAGAGCATATGTAGATAGAGCACACTAAGGCAGACAGCCCTTTTCATTATTTGCCACTCTTCCTAAAGCTGGCATGAAGCCTAAAGTTCTGTTCATTTGCTTGTCTACTGTCTATCCAAGGTCGCTCAAGTTCATTCATAATCTTCCACTAAGGGGCTTAAATAAGGGATGAACCCAAGGGTCTGTGCCTTTTAAATATCGGGATTCTGCTCCATATGCTTAGGGAGACTACCATGCTCATTAGCATCTGGTGCAACATCTACTCATCTTTTTTTGTTTCTATCTCCCACTGGTTTTCAAGTTGGTATCCAATGGTGAGTCTGGCTCTTTAAAAATGAAGTCTTTTGAAATGACTGAGATTAGAGAACCATTTAGCCATACTCTCTCGAGGGTTCTGAACCAGGGCCTTGGGCATTCCTGTGTTGTGAATTCTCATTTGCTTTACCAACCTCTCAGTGCTCCTGCTGAGAGCCTCAGATGATTCAATAACAAGTTCAGCAACCCCTTATGCTGCTCTTGCTTCCTTAAGAGCTATAATTTTACTTATCATGCTGTCAGTCTGTACTCTTGCAGACTTCCTTCCTTTTCTTGGCTCATCAAACTTGTTGGAAACTGGCCTGAATTGCATATCAAGGGAACTTGAAGGAAGAGCCCGCCTCATCAGTTTTCTCCTGGGTTACCCACAGGCTATGATGTCTTCACTGAGTTAAAATAGCAGAATCCAATGATTAAAAAAAAGAAGAAGAAGATATTACTTTCTTTTAGAATCATTTACTTATAGTTATGTTATCAACTAGATGACACTTGGCAGTTAAATCTTATGATCTGGGGTAATTTAAAAACTCTTCAAACATTCTACTATTTTAAAATTATTATTAATTAGAAATACATCCAAATCCAATAAAATGAAAGTGTCTGTTTAAGTGCAAAGAAAGACAAAATTTAAACTATGTGGAACTTATAAAGCTTATACCAACTACGATAATCATAAGCAAACTTTGATCCTCAAACCAACTTATAGGGAAGAAAAAGTGGAAATTATGCTGAGCTCCAAAATATTTTTAAAATGAGTATGCATGCTCTTTTTATTATGAAGTAATACATATTCACATACGTACTGATATTATGAAGATTATGCCATATGGATATGATGCAAGGTAGATGCTAAGTACCTGATTAAGCAAATTACCCCAAAGGCCAGGGGACAAAAAGGCTCACAGACCAAATTATGATGCTTGAATCACTAGGTTCATTAAATCAATTTAAACACATAGCAAGAAGAAAGAGGCAAAGGTGTGACAGGAAAAGTGCAAGCTGAGCAGGAGTGTTCTGCTTGAATTGTGGATACTGCAATGTTCTATATCTAATTTCCATCTTGCTGCGAACGGTGTGGTTATGAAGACCAAGGGTGATGTTTGAGCAAATGGGCTTGGCCAGTGGAAGGTACCTAGACCAACGCACATACACTTCACAACAGAGGCAGGTATTCCTGGCCACAGTTAAAGGTTTAGCCTGATGAGTAGCAATAGGTTTTATTCGCCAGGATGCACATCATTAAAATGTGGCCAACTTAATTACTGCACATGGAGCGCCCCATACACCCCACATGTATTCAGTCTATTTTACTGAATAGATGCCTGATACACACATGCTTGACTCACTTTATCCATGGCCAACACGTCTCATAGGTAACTAACATCTATATCTCTGTCTTTTATAGTTCTGCTTATGCTTCATCTATATCTGTATCTGTAGGTCTGATAGTTCTGCCTAAGTTTCTTGTGTGACTTGCTTATTCATTATCTTTACCTAACACAGCTAATGAATCTTGCCTATGCCTTATAAGATACTAACTCATTCATATCCACACCATTGTCTTGTCTTCCATAGCAGAATTAATTATTCTCAAATACAGGAAACTCATGTTACACACTTATTTAGCAAGTGTGTATTGGACATATACTATGTACTAGGCAACATTTAAGTGCTGGTTATACAGCAGAGAACAAAATAAGACCAAAACCTTCTGCTTGTTCAACAGAGAATAAAAAAACAAAATCTTCTAATGAATTCTGAGCGGTCAAAACTTCATATGTATGGGGATGCTGCAATTTATTTAAAAAAATATTTTCATGTAATGATCTTTATTTTGTTGGTATTAATTTCACTGAATGTGAAAGAAACAAGTGAGCCTACAATTACATTTTGAGTACGTTTCCATAGCGAAAACAAAGTGATTGCACAGTTAAAATAAAATGCAACTTTTCAAAAGGACCTGTAGGCCACACAGATAAACATAACACTTGCAGATGGGATGTTTACCTGCTGTGGTTACAAAAGAGTCCCCATCCCATGTGGAAAGTATTCGATAGGCCAAAGGCAGTTTAAATTCAATATACCTTGGAACAAAGTGATACTGGTGCAAATAGCTTTGAAGAGGGAATAAAAACAAAACAGAACAAGATCTTAAACTACTTGTGAGGACTTGAGGTTTTTAGAACTTAGCTGTGATTACTTAAAAAGACACTAGAACAAAAAGTTATTTATTAGTGAATTTAGATATTAATTTTCTATATTCAGGTGTTCTGGTATTTTGTTTAATTTTACAGAGTTAAAATACTGATATTTTGGTTGATATTCTTATTGTTATTTCAGACCTCTTAAAAAATCTGAAACTTGAATTATATTCATCTTACAACTCAGCCTGTTTTGAAATGATTAAAATTTTATATAAACAAAGGTGCACCTAAGGAAGCATTCTTCAATGTGTAAATCATTTCCAAAAGGAAGCGAACAATGAAAATCAACAGAGCAAAGCTTCTATTGCACAAAAATAATTCTTACTGTAGTTCAAAGCCTTTCTGAAAAGTGACATCTCCATCTGTAAATGATGAACCTAAAGAAAGATAAGTTGGTAAAATATTCTTTGAAAAACAAATTGCAGCTTTCACTCAATAAAAACATTTCGGCTCTTACAAATAACAAAGTTGCTGAAACAATCTCCAAAGGTATCAAATAAGGCACAAAATTGTTTGAAAATGAAAGAATCAAAGGAAAGTATTTGGAGTTGGTTTATAATTCTGTTCTCATTCTTCTCTAAATCCTTTTAGACTCAAAGAGTTTTATGCAAGAGCTAGAAAATGTGCACCAAAAATACACTTGAGATTCTATGATATCATTAATACTTTGTTTTTTAAGGATTTCACTTTTTGAAAAATAAATGTTATTTCACTTTCTTTTTAAAAATTACTGGTGGAATTTTACACTATAAATAGTTTGCTATTTTTGAACATTTTATTGTAATTACTTTTAGCTAGTAATTATTTCCACTGGAATATTAAAGTACGCTTAGTCATATTTTATAGCTAATTTTTATTTGGTGTTTTATAATGCTTCTAAATTTTCATATTTTAAGTGTATTACTTATTTTCACTGTTTTATTTAAAATCATGAATTCTGAACACTCAAGTTACAGTCTTGTCATTTTTCTCTTGTATTGCATCATTGTGTATTTATTGCTCAAATCATAGTTAAATTACTGATCTTGAATATTTCCAAATCTCCAAATATGAGGATGGCATTAATGTGCAAACAGACAAATGTGGCTCTTTGGATGTTTATATGAGAAGATAATCAGGGAACTCAAATATTCTCAAATTTTCATTCTCATTGGTTTACTGCTAAACGCATGATCTTCCCCCATTGTCTGCTCCACCAGAAGCCTTTTCCATTAGCTGTAAGCAACCTTATTCTTCTAGCTGTTGAAAACAAAATTCCTGGCCTCATCCTTGATGAAGCTGCTCCTTCCCTCTTGCTATGCAATCATCAACAGCAAATCCTGTTGACACTACCTGCAAAACATATCCAGAAACAGATCCTGCTCATCACCTTCCCTACACACACCCTGGTCTAGGTCTCCATCATCTCACCCTGGATTACTGTGTCCTGGCCTCACTGCTTTCACTCTGGTGTCCCTACAGTAGCCAAGAAGATCCTCTTAAATGTCAGGTCAGATCACATCACTCCTCCGTACCAGGCCTCTAATGAGTCCTCACGTCTTTTGGAGTCCAGAAGTTCTTACAAGATTAGCCTGCTGCAGACTCAGGAAGAAAAGACAAGTCTACTGTATTTCCCCACATTTTTGCTTACCATGTTCTTGCTTCCTTCCTGATGCTCCATGATCCCTCCTTTTATAGTTTTCTTTCTGTTTAGAGAACTTCCTGCAGCCATTCTTTTAAGGAAGGTCTGCAGTGACAAGTTTTCTTAGTTTTCCCTCATCTGACAATGGCTTGCTTTCCCATTCATTCCTGAAGGATATGGTTTGCTAAATATAGGATTCTGGGTTGATAGCTTTTTTTGTTTCATTTTGTTTGGGTTTTTGGTTTTTGGTTTTTGTTTTCCCGGTATTTAAAAACGTTCTGCCACTAATTTCTGGCATCCATGGTTTCTGATGAGAAATCCACTAATTGCTTTCCCCTTGTAAGTAAGCTGTTTCTCTCTTGCTGCTTCAAGATTTTTCTGTCTTTATATTTGAGAAGTTTGACTATCATGTTTCTTGGTGTGAATGTCTTTAGGCTTATACTATTTGGGGTTTGTTGAGCTTCTTGAATCTATAGGCTTACTGTTTTTGGTCAAGTTTGGGAAAATTTCAGCCATTATGTCTTTGAATTCTATTTCAGTACTGCCTTCTTTCTCCTCTCCTTTCAGGAATCTAAGGATATGGATATTAGATCTTCTGTATTAGTCCTGCAGGTCCTTGAGGCTCTGTTCTCTCTCTTTTTTTTTTTAAGCCCATTTCCTCTCTATTGTTCAGACTGAGTAATTTCTGTTGTTCCATCTCTCAGTTCACTGATTTTTTTTTCTCCTCTGTCCCCTCCATTCTATTATTGGGTTCATCTACTGAGCTTTAAAATTTTCAGTTATTGTATTTTTCAGTTCTAAAATTTCCATTTGGTTTTTCTTTACCTTTTCTATTTCTTTGCTGAGACTCCACTTTTTCATTTGTTTTATGTGTGTTTATAATTGCTTGCTAAAGCATTTTTATCATGGTTGCGTTAAGCTCTTTGGCAGAAAATCCTAATGTTCTGTCAGATGTGTTTTGGCATCTACTGATTGTCTTTTTAAAGGTATCTCTTGGTCTGAAAATGGTCCTTTGGTAGAGGTGCTTTTATTCTGTTCTTTTTTCACATGAGGGAATAGAGGCTCAGACAGGCCTCAAAATACACCTTTGGAAATAGGACTGAGGGGTGAAACTAGAATCCAAGTGTGTCTAATATCAAAGCCAGGCTCTTAGGCTCTCAAATTATAGACAAATACATAAAGTATGGATCTATATTTATGAGAAAATACGTACAGCTAGATATTTCTAGCAGAGAAAAATTTTATAAATAGTCCTCAAAATGTTAGCTGGAAGTTTTTAAAGAATATAATATCTTGATGATTCACATTTTTGTCTTTCTGTGCTTTAAATTATTGACAATAATCTCAGTTTAATCACCTGATTTTTAATAAAGCTGTGAATATCTTACATGTTTGCTTAAACTTAAAGTTGTGTTTTTGATCTCCTAAAGAAAACATAGGTAAAATATTATCTGACATAAATCTTAGCAATGTTCTTTTAGGGCAGTCTACCCAGGCAATAAAAATGAAAGCAAAAATTAACAAATGGGACCTAATTAAACTTATAAGCTTTTGCACAGTAAAGGAAATCATAAGCAAAATAAAACGACAACCTGTGGAATGGGGAAAAATATTTGCAAATGATGCAACTGACAAAGGTTTAATTTCCAGACTATATACACAGCTCATACAACTTAAAATGAAAAAACAAACCACCCAATCCAAAAATGAGCAGAAGACCCAAACAAGCAATTCTCCAGTGAAGACATACAAATGGCAAGTAGGCACATGGAAAAATGCTCAATATTGCGCATTATCAGAGAGTGTAAATCAAAACTACAATGAGGTATCACCTCACACCAGTCAGAATGGCCATCACTCAAAAGCCCACAAATGATAACTGCCAGAGAGGATGTGGAGAAAAAGGAAGCCACTTACACTGCTGGTGGGAATGTAGTTTGGTGCAGCCATTATGGAAAACAGCATGGAGAATCCTTTAAAAACTAAAAATAGACTTCTCATATGATCCAGCAATCCCACTCCTGGTCATAAATACAGAGTAAACTCTAATTCGAAAAGATACATGCACCCCAATGTTCACAGTGGCACTATTTACAATAGTCAAGACATGGAAGCAACCTAAATATCTAATGAACTCATCTACAAAACAGAAACATACTTGCAGACATAGTAAACAATCTGGTTACTCAGGGAAAGGGGGTGGGAAGGGATAAATTTGGGAGTTTGAGATTTGCAAATGTTAGTCAATGTATGTAAAAACAGATTAAAAAACCAAATTTCTTCTGTATGGCACAAAGAACTATAATCAATATCTTGTAATAACCTTTAATGAAGTACAATATGAAAATGAATATATGTGTGTGTGTATATATATATATATATATATACATGACTGGGACATTGTGCTGTACCCCAGAAACTGACATATTGTAACTGACTATATTTTAATTTTTTTAAAAAAGTTGTGTTTTTGAGATTTTGTTTCTCATATGAACAGTCACAAATTATGTGCTCTAAAAGCAACCCATTTAAATCTTAAAAGTATGAAATTACTCTTCACTTCTAGAATTTTACTATTTGCAAGTAGGTTTAAAACATTTTTGTCAAGCAGCAAATTTGATGTTTATTTTCTCATATTCTTTATTTTTAATATCAATTTTGTTTAGAGCCAAATTTATTTAGAATTTAGATCACATTATTTACAAAACAGCATTTTTATAATGAAAATATATATATATTTCATAGCCCATCTATTCTCTCATCCTCTTCTTTTCTCTTTTACAGTCAGTATTTAAAGTAGCAAGAAAAACCTTTGGAATGATAATATATTTTTTTCTAATAGACTTGAATGACATGGTATATTTTCATATCATGTTGCCATGACTACCAAACCCTCTAGCTCATCTTCATTTAAATATGTTCACTGTTAAATTAGAGATTTAGCTTAAGCAATTCAAAATACTCTATAATTTTTATTTAAAACATTGGTTATATGATAAGTCTCAAGTTCACTCTGTCAAAAGAATAATGCCAGAGAGTCGCTGGCTATAGGACATCTATTCTGTTTCCTAATTCATCCAAAGGCAGTTTGAAAAAAACAAGCAAACCTCTTGTCTACAAGAGCATTTCAAGGCCTGTGTGGGAATTTGTCACTCAGTTACAGAGCAACATTTATGAATGTCATTAAATAAATTGGAAAGCTTTTTCTAAATTCCAAGATGTCTGGGTAGATACTGAGACTTCTTAAGCACACCCACATTAGAATATTGAAAAATGATCAAATGATAACAAAGGTTGCTTCCTGGCTGATTTAAAAATATCTATCTAGATACAGCACTCCTTCACCCTCTCTCTGTGTGAAGGTGCGATTGCTGTATATTGCAGGGAGCCCACACTGACTCGCTGCTCAGGGGTGAGCTCTGCAGAGAGAGGAAGCAATGGCCCTAAATGAACAACAGTCAGTACCCAAAGTTGACACTTGCTCACTTCTTTTCTAGGAGCCTCATGTATGAGGGAATGAAGACAGGAGTTTACTGTGTGTGTGCATGCCTGTGTGTGTGCAGGCATGTTGGAACGAAAATGGTAGACGGCCGTCATATGATTCTGCACACTCCGGATTGCTTAAACACTATTTTATAAAGACCTGGCTAGCTTTAAGGAGGAGTTTAATTTTATTCAAACACTGCCCTTTCCAATTAAAAACAAAAACACAACCTCTAAGTAACAATATAATAAGGAGAAAGAATTGTTTTGGTCCTGAGGACTCAGGTTTGACCTTTAAAATGGCACTTTTAAAAGACTATGGAATTAAAACACAACAAATATATCTAGATTCCTCTAATGGCTGATGAGATAGAAATGTACATGAATCAACAAACCATCATTGAATTTTCTAATATCATTATTTTCTATTAAATTTTTTAATTAATTTTTATTGAAGTATAGTTGATTTACAATGTTGTGTTAGTTTCTGGTGCATAGCATGGATATTCAATCATACATATATACCTATATATAGGTTTCACTATAGGTTATTACAAGATATTGAATATAATTTCTTGTGCTATACCATAGGATCTTGTTATTTAAAATTTAAATAGATCAGGTTTTTCCTTGGATGAAAACTAAAAAATCAGATTCTAAATAAAATATAAAACTAGAAGGCTCAGCAAATAATTGTGGATAAATGTACAGGAACATTAGGATGGCATACAGCATATGTTTTTATCAGTAAATCTAATTTTGCAAAAAGTATTAAAAGTTTTTATTAAAATGGGCTATTCATAAATCCTGATGTACTCCTATTTCCAATTTCTCTCAAAACAGAATATTAAAAATAATTAACAAGTAAAAGCAGGGAAAGAATTCTAATAATCCTTCACTTTGAATTCCAGGATCACAAACTGACAGTCACTACTTATTGCAAATGACTCCTGATCTTATTTTGATTTTCAGTAAAGCAAATCAGTAATAAAATAATTTAAAATGACCTTTTCATTTAAGTGAAGCAGGTGGAATGAAATATTTAACAGGTTTAAGAAAACAAACAATACAGTGCGTGTTCTTAGCTGGTTTAAATTTACCTGAGAGACTGCTTGTCTGTCTAGCCCGCTCCTCTGAAGGGAAAAAGGAGCTTAGAGGGCAGCAATCTACGGCTACTGCGCATATGGCTACCCTGCTTTATCCAGTGGTGTTCCACTGCACAGAATAAAACCCAAACTCTTTCCCTTGACCCCTGCTCCTCTCTCTGTCTCATATTCTATCTCTTATGCATCATTCTCTATTTTCTAGCCTCAGCAGCCTATTCCATTCTTTAAACATGCCAAGCTGATTCCTGCCTCAGGGCCTTTGCACCTGCTTAGGATGATCATCCTCAGATCTGAATAGCTCTCAATTAAAAGGATACCTTTCAGGTCTTTCTTGAGCATCTTACTAAATAATAGCCCTCTCAAGATGCTCTAAAAATTATTTTAATACTTTGTTCATTTGTTTGCATATTTATTTATTTTCCTTTGTGTGTGTTTTCTGTTTACACTAATGAGAATAATGGATGAGCTTCTTTTAGTACCATGCCTACATTTGTGTCTGACACATATTATGTCCTCAATAAATACTTACAGACTGACTGACTCTCAGGGTGTTTCAAGGCTCTGTGACAGTCTGATTTTGTCTAAGAACTAACATTTGCACAATCATTTTACAACTTACCAAGATCTCCATGTACAATATCTTGTATTCTTAGACCCTCATGCAAATGGAGAGGAAATGAAGGTAAGGTGGTGTTATCCTAATTTCTACAGCTTAGAGTAGGAAGTGGTCATGTTGTGACTCATATCCAGTGGTGTAATTGATGTTGATTTCATGCCTTTCATTATCATTTGTCCATTTTTCATGAGACCCAGATGGCTCTGATTAACTGATGGGACAAAACATGTACCACAGATGGCTATGTGGACTCTGTTAAATCCACCCACATCTGGCGTCAGGGCTACATGATTTGACCACCAAGCTGTTACCACTACCACTAGGCACAAAGTCACCTCTCCTTCTTATACATTAATTCTGCTTAGAATATAGAAAAAAAGGCTATGTGCTGAAAGCCACTGGATCTTTACTAGTGTTACAAAATATCATCATGAAAACTTCTATCACATGGTAGGGGAACAATCAAGGCTTCTACTTATCACTGGAGTAGGTATTTTGCCAGAAATGTCAAGATTTTCTTTTTGGGACTCATAGAATCTTTGGGCTAGAAATCAGCTCTTTTAGGTGAGGAAAATAATAACCAGAAAAACATAGTGATCTGTAAAAGGTCACTTAGCTAGTTAGTAGTAGAGCCAGGATTGAAGGCAGACTGTAGCCCTCCTAGACTTCCCAGTCTATGTGATTTATGCCTCTTTGGAAATTAAATCAGATACTGGGAAGTTTTTTGGGGACTGGAACCATGAAAACAAAGAGATCAAGATAAAAATGGAAATAATCTTTAGGCTGTGATAATACTCAGCGATTTGGATCTAATAAATACACATAAATCATTGATTCATTTGACAAATGTTTATTCCCGGCCTTTTTTATTGTAGGTTCTATTCTAGACACTGGGTTACAATGGAGAACATGACAGCATTTCTCTCTCATGGTCAGATGGGGAGACCAGTCAGTAAATGTGTGATTTCAAGGTACCACACTAGGTGCTATGGTAAAGACCAGCACCGGGGAACACAGAGAGATGGCATTCGGGAATGCTTAACCCAGGTGGTAGCAGTCAGGAAGTGATCCTGGAAGATACTGCTTCCAAGCTGAGATCTAAAGGATGAGCAAGAAATAGCTGTGTGAAGAGGGCAAATGTTCCAGACAGAAAGAAGAGCATGCACGTCACTGTGGACGCATTAATACATTTTCCCATTCACCATGGCCAAAACACAAAAATAAGATGACAGTAATTTTTATTCTTCTGTGATCTTTTCACCTCAGTTCCTTGGGAGGAATCACACACAGTACTTAAGTATCTGGATTCCCTCAGATGTATCTGTATGTACACTATCACTTTATAACAGATTCAACACCCTGGCAAAGTAGGCTAGAGTGAGATTCCCCTGGCTAGAACTGCACAGGAACAAGGCTTTATGAACTCGGAAGACAGTCAGGTTCACAGTCATCTGGATCACCCCACACCTTCCTCGGAAAATCTTTGGTGCCTACCATCACTATGTAATTAAAAATAAGCACATTAAGGAGGCACTGTGCCTGCCAATATTAATACATTGTCACAAATTAGCAACATAATTTTATCCTTGCTCTAACTGCTTTAAAGCATTTAGAGAATCTGTGCCTTTGTAAATTAACCACCTTGAAAATTAAAAGCAAGTGAACTGTTTTTCTAAAAATCCACTTGTTTATGAATTATCTTCACAATAATCACAATCGTCATAAATTAGAATTTTCTCCTCTAAGGATAATCAGAAATAAATGTTAATCAAAACCAAAGCTGAATGCTCCATATGTTTCCTTTCAATCTTTGACCAACTGATGCATTCATTTCAGATATTTGTCAAACTCACATGTTTCTAGGTTTATCAAATCGGGCAGAATAATTTTGAGTATATTTATTACTTCTTCCTTTCATTTTAGAATAATTATGAGAAGCCATCCATTTTCTGTTGGGTATGGGGGTTCCTGTCTGCAAGGAACTGACAGCAAGGGGGAAGTAGACGTGGAAGAAATTCCAGGTAACGGCACCTGTGCCACAGTGGGTTGGGCCTGACAACCCATAACTACTAAATCAGAATCTCAGGTGGGTTTGGTTCTGAGAATCTGCACTTTAAAAAACTCTGGGTTATTCCCACATATGTTCAAGTTTGAAAATCTTTTCTTTGGCAATATCAGAGGTCACTGAAAAGTTTTAAGCAAACAAGCAGGGTGAGGGATTAAGTGTTTTAGGAGCAGTGGTGTTCTGGTAGCCATGAGAAGAGACACAGGACATTTTAATTTGCAATGCAAACTGGATGACTTTGATGACATGGCATCAACTATGAGATGAAGGATGGGGTGATTCACAGAGATGACATTTAGGACTCAGATGAAGAATTAGATTCACACTGCATTTGATAATTTTAACTCATTGAAAGTTGACTATTTTATTTTATCTCTTTGTGAATGCTTATTCCACTGGGTCAAAACAGTTTAGTTAAAATGACAAAGGACTGGAGCTAGGCAAGCAGAGACAGAGAGGGCGCAATAGTTAAAGCAAGAGACAAACAGGATTGGAGGGGAGGGGAGAGCTCAGTGGTACAGTGTATACTTAGCATGCATGAGGCCCTGGTTCAATCCTCCGTACCTCCATTAAAATGAATGAATGAATCAATGAATGAATGAATGAATCAATAAATAAGCAAACCTAATTACCTACCCTCCAAAAATCAAAACAAAACAAAACAAACAGGATGAAATCTAGAGCCATAGGAACAGGATAGGAAGAAAGGGTTCATATAATAACAAGGGAAACATTGAAGGACTTGGTCTCAAGGAGGTGAAAGATTTCTGCATGGAGAACTACAAAACATGATTAAAGAAATTAAAGATGACTTAAAGAAATGGAAAGATAGCCCATGCTCTTGGATTGGAAGAATCAATATTGTTAAAGTGACCATACTGCCCAAGGCAATCTACAGATTTAATGCCATCCCTATCAAATTGCCCATGACATTTTCCACAGAACTAGAACAAATAATCCTCAAATTATATGGAATCACAAAGCCCAGAACTGCCAAAACATTACTGAAGAAAAAGAATGACAGTGGAGGAATAAGCCTCCCAGACTTTGACAATACTACAGCTATACAGTAATCAAAACAGCATGGAGTTGGCATATAAACAGACATATGGATCAATGGAACAGAATAGAGAGCCCATAAATAATCTTCAACAAAGGAGGCAAGAATATACAATAAGTAAAGATAGTCTCTTCAGCGAGAGGTATTAGGAAAACTGGACAGCTGCATGTAAAGCAATGAAGTTAGAACACTTCCTCACACCTTACACAAAAATAAACTCAAAATGGCTTAAAGACTTAAATATAAGACAAGGCACAATAAAGAAAGAAGTTCTCCTAGAAGAAAACATAGGTAAAACTTTCTTTGACATAAATCTTAGCAATGTTCTCCTAGGGCAGTCTACTCAGGCAATAGAAATAAAAGCAAATGGGACCTTATTAAACTTGTAAGCTTTTGCACAGCAAAGGAAACCACAAGCAAAATAAAATGACAACCTATGGAATGGGGGAAAATATTTGCAAATGATGCAACTGACAAAGGTTTAATTTCCAGACTATATAAACAGCTCATACAACTTAATAACAAAAAAACAAACAACCCAATCCAAAAATGGGCAGAAGATCTAAACAAGCAATTCTTCAATAAAGACATACAAGTGGCAAATAGGCACATGAAAAAAATGCTCAATATTGCTCTTTATCAGAGAAATGCAAATCAAAACTAAAATGAGGTATCACCTCACACCAGTCAGAATGGCCATTACTCAAAAGTCCATGAATGATAAATGTCAGAGAGGGTGTGGAGAAAAGAGAACCCTCCTATACTGCTGGTGGGAATGTAGTTTGGTGCAGCCGTAATGGAAAACAGCATGGAGATTCCTTAAAAAACTAAAAGTAGACAATCCTACTCCTGGGCATATATCTGAAAGGAACTTTAATTTGAAAGGATACAAGCACTCCAATGTTCACAGCAGCCAATTTACAATAGCCAAGACATGGAAGCAACCTAAATATCCATTGACAGATGACTGGATAAAGAAGTTGTGGTATATTTATACAATGGAATATTACTCAGCCATAAAAAAGAAATAAAGTAATGCCATTTGCAGCAACATGGATGGACCTAGAGATCATCATTCTAAGTGAAGTAAGCTAGAAATAGAAGGAAAAACATGATACAATATCACTCATATGTGGAATCTGTAAAGTAAAAAAAGAAAAAAAAAGGACATTATGAACTCACCTACAGAACAGAAACAGACTCATAGACATAGTAAACAATTTTATGGTTACTAGGGGAAAGGGGATGGGAAAGGATAAATTTGGGAGTTTGAGATTTTCAAAGGTTAACCACTATATATAAAAATAGATAAGCAACAAATTTCTTCTGTATAGCACAGGGAAGTATATTCAATATCTTGCAATAATCTTTAATGAAAAAAGAATGTGAAAACAAATATATGTATATATATGCATGACTGGGACATTATGCTGTACACCAGAAATTCACACATTGTAACTGACTATACTTCAATTAAGAATAATAATAATAAAATAAATAAAAATAAAAACTTGTCTCCAATTAGATGGAAAAAACAGAAAGCAAAATAGCTGTGACTTTTTAAAATATATATATATATATATATATATATATATATATATATATATATATATATATATATATATTATTTGGGGCTTATTAGAATGTGGAACTGATTCAATACAATTTACCTTAATGACATCGCTTTACAGAATGGTTCAACAGAAAGCAGGAGGAAAGAAATCACAGCTCAGCATCACCCCTCACTGTTCTGAAAGCAAATTGCACAGATGACACAGCTAATGCATCATCCTTGGATTCAGGGCTGGCTCCTCTGCCTTGGGCCTCACTGTGCTGTGTACCAATCGTATGCTTGTGCGCCTGCCTCTCCCACTGTGCTGTGAACACCCTACAGTACGATCCACGCTTTTCTCCTATTGCTATAGTTACATGCACATAGTAGGACCTCCAATCTTGGTTTCAGAATACACAAAGTGACTAATTAATTGTGGTGTTGATTGGAAGTAGCACTTTCTGGCTTAAAATAACTTTCAGAGAACCCCTATTTCATGCCTTTGCTTTCCAATAAGGCCATTCCTATACACCCTGTCCTCTGGCAATATCCTTGTCCTAGAAAAACCTGCATGAAAGGTACTCCAGGCAGTCACACAGTTATTTAGGATACTGTATGTCCTGTCAGGGAATAGTTTGAATGTGAGACCCCTTCATGAACTGGAGCAGATGGCTTTCCAGATGTTTTTTTTTGGTCAACCGCCATCATCAGTTTGACTTTGGAGAAATGATCTGGGTTCGG
This sequence comes from Vicugna pacos, assembly GCF_048564905.1. Lineage (NCBI taxonomy): Eukaryota > Metazoa > Chordata > Mammalia > Artiodactyla > Camelidae > Vicugna > Vicugna pacos. The sequence continues at coordinate 41,372,816 of NC_132991.1, read as the reverse complement.
CCAGGGTCTTTCAGATTGAATTCTGCAAAGCTTTTTCATAAAAGAGTGAAAGGACTGCTATTTGGAAAGATTACAGTTATATTTGCTTCACAGAATTTAAAGAAATAGGAATTTTTAAAGCTTTGGATTTACTTGTAACATTGGATTTTGGCTTTGCTTGCTAACATTCTCCAGTTCAAGACGATGCTAGAATATTAGAACTGAATGGGAACTGCTAGATAATTTAGCTCAGTCCCTATCTTATAAATGAAGAAACTCATTCCCACACAAGCTGGGTGGGATGTGTAAGGTCTGGCTCACTGGTGCAGAGGTTTAGAATCTAGTTCCCGCAGTAGTTTGATATGTAAGAATTCGGCTTTAGGCTTAATTTTATTCAATGCTTATTTCACGTTCTCATTTATACCTTTTATCTATTTCTTCCTAAATTCCTTCCATTTTGTTAGTGCTTATCTTTATTTTCTCCAAGATCTGTGGTTAATAAAGCTCAGTCAAATGGAGTAACTCTAATATAAACCAGCAAATATCATTATTGGTTTTATGGGGAACACCAAGTCCATTTCTATGTAAATCAGTTATGTCCATGGGGTATAGTGAAACTGAGAAAGAAACATCTATGGGTCAACGAAAATGACTACTCAATGGGTCTGATGTTGAGTTAGTGAAAAACGTGTAGCTAGCACTTGCTTAAATGTCAGTACCGTGCTAAGCCTTTTACATAGATTTTTATATTTAATCCTTATGGTGTGCAAATGAAGCGAGCTTATCCTCACTTTAAAGTAATAAACCGAAGCTCAGAACTATAACTCACCAAGGTCACACCATTAAACAGTCAACGGCTTGGCTGATGGTCTGGGACTCGAATCTTTGTGACTTCGGAGACCCGAGCCTTGCACATCGTGGAAACTACAGAGAAGCCCAGGGGCTGCCACATGAATCTCCCCTCGGTGGGTCAGCTAGATTCATGCAGAGTGACAGGGCTGGGAGTTATTTCACACTGGAGACGGTTCTACAGATGATTTGAGTCATTAAAGCTGGAAAAATAATTTGACTCAAACTCTGCTTTACCCAGCAGAAAATGCCTATCTAAAGCAGATTTTTGTGATGGAAGGAAAAATATTGTATCTGGAGGCTGAAACGTCACTCCTTGAAAGCAAAACACTATGATCTGGGTTACTACCTCCACATCACGTGGCCCTCTCCCAAGCTGTGTGCTCCCCAGGTGCAGTCGCCTGGACCTCCCCCCTCATCCCATCCCCTCCCTAACTCAGTTCTGGTTATGCAGGGAGCCAAGTCATAGCCTCTGTTGTGATATTTATGCCTTCATGTTAACAACAGCAACAACTGTGCAATTACACATTTTAAAAATAATTAATTCTTTAGCTTTAGAATTTTAAATGACTGAAAACATTTGTAGAAAAATCAAAAAAAGTATTTTATTTCTGTATGTTAGATCAGACTTCTGCACCTATCTTCATCTTACTTCATATTGTATTTCATTTTTATTTTATAAATTTTATTTTACTAGAAGTATAATGAGAAAGATTTCTTAATGCTTTCAATTTTTTTTAAAAAAGTAAATTATGCACCAATAATCAGGGAAGAAATAAGAAACGTCTGCAAGCCCACAATTTAGCTCCGCCCCTGACATACTCTGTAGCCTTGGCTGAGACAAATCTCTGAACCTCTTGAGATCTCTGTTTCACTCTCTAAGAGCCACATGAATCCTAAATACCTAGTCCTTGCAGAATCTGTGATCTTTGAGGACATTGAAAAACATTTTATTTATATAAAAACATAGGACAAAAATGGGGGGAAGAGATTTTTAATCCCCCAGCCCCTTAAAAAAAATCCTCATCCAGTGACCTGAATGCTTTGGAAATCTGGCTATTTAGTTATTCAGACATTAGAAAGGTTGCCTGCCCACCTGCTCCTGTGCATCATGTAAACCACTAGGAGTTTTTCATGTGTGCTTATGAGGGCAGGTAAAGCACTATCTTCTGTGTGTGTGTGTGTGTGTGTGTGTCTGTCTGTCTGTCTGTCTATGAGAGGGAGGTGAAATCTTTATTTATAGATTTTAACACAAAACATCTAAGCAGACTGACTCGCTGTGAGTAATTTTTTACACATCTGTCTACTGAACTGTAGAAACAGAAATGCCCTCTTCCTGGGCTTCTGACAATATGGCAACTCTAAATCTGATGTGTATTTGTAAGTCCTCCCTGCATCCAAAACAAAGGTTTACCTTTTTACTTAATATTTTTCATTCATAAAATATTTATGTAGAACTAATCCTTCATCAGAAGTGTGTGTTTGGAATGAATTACCAAAGTGAGAAAAGAAAGCCGTTAGCATTTAGAAAACGCCAGGCTCCAAGGTTTCACCAAAGAGCAGTTTAAAAAAACAATCCTTGTAATTTAGGCACTAACACAGTTTATTAAGTAGAAGGAACTCATATGTTTATGGATCAGCCAGACCAGTATCAGATAACACATTCTATCAGTAAAGAGGAATTAAGAAAAAAGACTATGCTATTTGCCACAATGGAAGTAACAAGGGATATTCAGTCGAATAAAAAGTTCAGACACATTTTTAAAAAGCAAGTTAAAAATAATTAATGTCATTTTTACTTATTTATTTATTATTATTTTTTAATGGCAGTACTGGGGATTGAACCTAGGGCCTTCTGCATGCTAAGTACACACTCTACCACTGAGCTAGTACCCTCTACTAGATATTAAGCAGATAAACAACAAAGTCCTGCAGTATAGCACAGAGAACTATATGCAATACCTTGTAATGGTCTATAATGAAAAAGAATGAAAAAAAATATATATCTGAATCACTATGCTGTATACCAGAAACTAACATAACATTGTGTTAAAACATATCGGTCTAAAATAAACAAGCAATGAGGATGTGATGTATAGCATGGTAATTCTAGTTAATAACACTGTATTGCACTTCTGAAAGTTGCTAAGAGCGTAAATCCTAAAAGCTCTTATCACAAGAAAAAAAACTATACATGTGGTGATGTATGTTAACTAGACTTACTGTGATAATTTTGCAATACACACACATACTGAACCATTATTAATACATAGGAAACTAATATAATGTTATATGTCAATTATATCTCAACTTAAAAGAATGAAAAAAGACAGAAAGCCCCCACTAAAGAAGTATATTTATTCTTTACTTTAGAATAAGAAACAAATCTATTGAACAGAGCAACTATGTTACATGAAATAAATTCCCTATTGAATAAACAACATTTAATATATTAACATAAAGTTTGTTCTGAAAATAATTATGACCCTAATAATTGAATTTTCTTTAAAATATTTTCAATTTCTGTTACCATTTGAGTTGCACGCTGCTTGCTTCATTGTGATCTAACATTGTTAGCTTTATCAGCTTATAAGAAAGTAATTAAAGTGGGTAAAGGAGAAATCATAATAAGAAGGCCAATAAACATTTAACAGATTTTTGACTTAAAGTATCTCACTGGGTTGAGTCCACGAAGAAAGCACTCATTTTAATTCCTTCAACAGCATTTTTTGAGGCTTACTGAGTGCTGGGTACAGGAAGATGAGTAAGATGTGACTGATGCTTTAAAGAATTTCCGGTGTACAAGATAATGGATGTTAAAAAAAAAAACAACGCTATGATAATCAGATCATGCAGACTACCTAAATTCAGGTTTTCCTAGCCATGAAAAGCCTTGCTTAAGTTGTTTAGTTTTTCTGGGCCTCAGTTTCCTCATCTGTAAAATGGTGACACTGTTAATACCTGTATCATAGGGTTATTATGAGGAAGACGTGTTAAAATAGGGAAAAGGTGAGAGGAGGAACATTGCACGCAATCAATCAATGCCAGCTGCCATTATTAGACCTGTGATGGATGGCAGAACAGAGTGGGATAGAAACAAAGAATAAAGAGTCTGGACCACCTAGCTGTGTGAAGGAAACCATCCTGGAGAGATGAGACTTTACAGAAGATGGCTAGGCATCCACCAGGGTTCTTGGTGGTAAGATGGGTCAGGGGAGCAGGAGCACTGAAAACAAAGGGCAGGAGACATTTGGAGGCATTTTGTGAACAGCCCCTAGCAGATATGGTTAGATGCTATAGTGTGAGTGTGTCTACAACGAGGGAGAGGTACTGGAGCCAGAGCCTGGAAGCCTTATATAGCCGTAAACCCTCTAAGTCAGTGCCTTCCAAACAGCGTTCCTGAGAGCCCTGTGATGAAAGGCTTTGTAGGACTGCCTCAGACATTACTAAGGAGAGAGGCCTGGGTGGGTATGGTGTCGGGCCCCCTCCCTAGCTCTAAGCAGAGCAGAACTGCTTTTCTCTCTTTCATATATTGTGTATCATGTAAGGTTTTAATTTGAATAAAATGATCTGCTCCTTAAAAAACACTTGAATTAAAAAAAATCCACTGAAACTTTTTATCAAGGAATAAATATGATCAAACTTGAATTTTAGAATAGATTTGGGAGTCCTTACTTATTTAACAAAGATTATAAAATCCCTTTGTAGGAATTCTTCTGATAGATAGGAAGACAGCATGAATTAACGTTAGGTTTTCCCGGGACTGGGGCAGAAGTGATGAGTAATCACGTGACACACCGAGAACAAGGCATTGCTCCCAACAGCATTGGTACCACATCTTGGGGTACTTTGTGAATCTCTGCCAATGGTTTTGTTGGTCATAAAAATAAAGAGGGTGCTTCCAGCATTTAGTAGTTGGAGGCCAGGGATGCTAGTCACCCTTTAATGTACAGAGCAGTTCCCCATTCTACCTGCCTTTTACATATGCGTGAAGTTAAAACACTTGGGTATAATCACAGAACCCTGTTATCCAATTTTTTTTTTTTACAAAAAGTAAAACATAATGTATTTTGGCATGGTTTTAATAGATACTGAATTTATCAGGAATGAAACTGCTGTGTGAGTGGAGGAAATACTGTATTTTGTTCAGTTTTTTTTCTAATTGTCAGGAGTTGTTCATTACTTTGGAAAATAACATCACAAGGCATTTGAGTTCCCATTACACTCACCTATATCAGTCAGTCTTTGGAGCTGCTACATTCACTGTGAGCCTCTAGTGAGTGTACCTCTGGACAGATGCGAGTGTCTGATTACTTCATTATGTCACCACTGCTGTTGGGCTCCAGGGCATTTATATATTTTCCCCCTTATATTACATGCAGGGCATTACATTTGTTTCTTTAAATAGTCTGTGCAGGTAATTTATCTTGGAATTTCTTTGAGGTGAATAAAGATGTTTCATAAATATTTGCTTAAAAAAATGGAGCTTGGAGTAAGACGGAGTTGACAGCCACTGTGTCAAGGTAAAACAAAAGCATTTTCAAACCACTCAAGTTTCTCTTACACTATGGTGGATGGGGAATCAAATTGATTTCTCGGTATAACTGTAACTTTTCCAAGCAGAGGCCATTTTTGTTCACAGGTTGTAGAAAGTTATGGTGGAGGATAACATACTCCAAAGGCAAGAAGACCATTGCATGCATGCCGCACAATGGCCCGGCCATCAGGGTGCAGAGCGGTTCACTTGGTAGGTCCAGACCACAGTCCTGGGCAAGATACTGCAGGTAATTACATACCTACAATTTGGGAAAACACACTTCCAGCATCAGGTCCCCTGCTAGCTGCTGTCTCGACACCCAGTAAGAGTAATTTCAGGAACTGACGTATTACCACTTTTCCTTTTTTGTGTTGGAGGCAAATAGGTTTTAGTAATTTGTGAATATATATTGTAGACATATATTCACAAACATGCAACTTCTTCATTACAGGTCAAATTGCCCAGCATTTAAAAAGAGTAAAGATACAAATTCAATTTAAAAATTACTGTATCTTCAAAACCAGACAAATCTTGATTTCCTTCTTTGGTCCTTCATCTCATTGGTCTAATATTTTCATCAACTTGTGCCAGTTTATCTATAATGCATTGCCAGCATATTGTTTACATATGTCCAAAGCAGGACTCCTCTGAGTCACCCTGGGCCTATAAACCTCTGAACAAACTGAACTCAAGATGGACTATTTGGTTATCTCATGTGCTTGTTACTCTTTGACAAAAGCTTCTCTGGAGGCTGCATCAAAATGCTTTTCCTTCCAGACTTGGCCCCATGCTTACTAACTTTTTTTTTTGTCATTTTACGCTACAAACACACTTCTAAGTGTGAATCTTTTGCTTACGTAAAATAAATTGGAACTAAAAATTTTTCCAAAGAAAATGAAGAAAAGATGTGTATCTATAATGGGAGGGGAAGCAGGGTGAGGGAGAGATAGAGACCATGCTTTCTACTCATTCACTTTCCATTCATAAACTAAGATAAATTCTTGCTTTATAACTCTAATGGGTATTTCTGAACAGCTTGTTGGCAAGCACCAGCTTAATAAAAAGTAAAAATATTTCATTCACAGTCCTAGAGGCCCCGAACAGGAATGTAAACTTCCTTCCTCTTTCAAGACCAATATTAGTTGTATCTAGTATGTACTCAATCCTAGTAATTGGTAGTTTATGTAGATCCTGAGACCACTTACTGCTGTCTACTGTGCTTGGATCTTTAATTAAAACAGTAATTTCCATGGATAAATAAAACAGCAAAGCTTAATTCAGAACTAGTTAATATTCTACTTCCAATTTATCTGACTATTAGGATTAATCATGCAAAGTTAAATGTTACAATAACCAGTCATTACTTTTTAATCTTTCTTTAGCAATGTAATGAGGGGAACGATTTTTCTGATTGTTCAGAGGTTACTAGAAACAGTTCACCCCAAAAGGCTTTTCTAGATAACTAACTAGATCATATCTAACCATATTCTAATGATAGCCTAAATATCTGACAAAATAATTCTGAAGTAGGTAAGTCTGTGATTCTTGAGAATTCTAATTAGGCAACTTGGTATCTTGAAAAAAATTTGTCAGACCCTTTTTGAGGTCTCAGTGTAAGGATTTTGGTCTTAATCTTATAGGTGTATATTTTTAAAAAATGTATTCACTCTGAGCAAGGTGGTATGCAAGATGCTAATCTTGTTCAAGTGTATCCTTCAGTGCTGGGTTACTGGGAAGAACTACAGAATTTAGTCTGATTAACAGTACTTACTCTTTCAGAGGATCACAGATTCTAACAAGCTGCATCTCGAGCTTTTATAGGAGTTAGTATCAGCTTCTTGTACTTCAAGACCTAATTATTTTCTGCCCAGGATAGCACTTTTTCTGTCTTTCAACTTTTTTTTTAATACCCCCCATGAACAAGTCCAGTGCCTGAGTTTACCATTTATGGCTCACAACAGGATGATTCACAACCTGCGTTTTCATTCATTTTCCTCCTCTCATACTCTGTGCCATCCCCTTCTCCACGAAGCCTTCTCTGAGGTCTTGTAAAAAGGGCTCTATTCCCCCTCCATGCTCCATAACATTCCCCTGTGCCGCTGCATAGGAACCACCGTATTTGATCTAGTTTTCTAATTCTGTATGCATCCATATTCCTCAACTCCTACCTGTTTTGCTTCTGAGGGCTGTGCTTTTTGTGTGTGTACACTTATTAGGCACCCCTTCAACACACACACACACACACATACACACACACTCATGGCCCTTTCTCAATAAAATCTATTGATGCTTTAATGAATCGTTCTGAGAAATGTTAAGTTAATTTTCAGATGCAATATTTAATATGGGATATTTTCATAAAATCCCAAATTCCATAACAAAAAATTACACATCATCACACTCTAAGTATTACATCCTAGGAAAGCTTTAGGACCTATAAGTTAGAGTTTAAAATGCAATAATGTGCCAATATACCAAAGACAGTATAACATCTGTATAGGCATGATTAAATTAGCAAGCATCACCAATTTCTTCTGTGATCAAAAATAGTTCCCAAAATTCCACTGAGAACTTCAGGCAGGTTCCACTTAGTGACATGGCATGTGTTCTGACTAATCGGTACCTCTGTCTTATAATTTATTAGATATTTTGAATACTGCCCCATATAGATCAATTCTTGCTTTAGTATCAAGTCATGGGGTCTCTTTTCCCCATGACAGTGTTTATTTGAGTGTATTATTGGGCAACACAGAGGAGAAAATGAGCACCCAGTTTTCTCTGCAGGGTTAACTGAGCCAAAGCAGCTTATAGTGACTCTGAGACCAAGAGATTTCATGAAAAAAACTATCAATTGAACAAACAGAAAGAATGGAATATAATATGCTCATAGATAAAGGTGAACTTAGTGTAGTTCTGAGAAAATCAAAGTTATGGGAATATTCTTTTCTTTTCAATCACTGTATGAAATATGAAAATATAAGTTAGTAATATAGAAGCCCCTCTCTGATAAGAAATGTTACACTTATACTGCTTTCACAATGAAATAGAGACAAATGCACCCTTAAAGTTGTCATAATCCTTTCCCTCTGAATTGCCATAATTATTTAAATGAAGGCTTTCAATAGAAAAACTTGAGAGATTTTTAAAAATACAAGTTTTTGACATTGTCTCAGATAGTTTTTGAAATATTCATCATCTCTCTCACATGATAAACAATATACTGTCTTTATTTTTGAAGTCAATGAAGACATATATATATAGATATACATAGTCAGTGAAGATAGATAGATAGATATGGATATAGATATAGATATAGTTATACATATAGATACAAATATAGATATATTCCAGAATCATTATTTGAAAGAATCTTTAATACTTAGGAAATTGTAAAGATATTTGGAACACACTGTGATGGTACATTTTATGTGTCAAATTGGATCACAGGGTGCCCGGATACTTAGTCAAACATTGCAGGTGTGTCTGTGCGAGTGTTTTTGGATGAGAATAACATTTGAATCTGTAGACTGAGTAAGCAGATTGCCTTCTTAATGAGGGTGGGCCTCATTCAATCAGTTGAAGGCCTAAATGAAACAAAAGGGCTGGCTGTTCCTCAAGTAGGAGGGGATTCCTCCAGCCTGACTGTGGCCAACACATTGATCTTTTCCTATTTTTGGATTCAAACTGAAACTGATTTTTTTTGTGTGTCTCCTGCCTGCTGGCTTTCTAACTGGAACTTACACCATTGGGTCTCCTGGGTTCCCAGTTTGCTGACTGCAGCTGTTGAGACTTCTTGACTTCTATAATTACATGAGCTAATTCCTTAAAATAAATCTTTTATAACTATAAATATGAATATCACTATGGGAGACATACACATGTACACATCCACTTGGTTCTGTTTCTCTAGAGAATCTCGATTAATATACACAATATAAATTGAAACCTGGAACCGCTGACAACAAATCCCTTGAGTTACTATCTTACATGATGTTTAAAAGTTATTTGATTATAATACACGTATATTTAATTCCTAGATGAAATAAACTGTTGGTTATCCTCATATTGTATTTTTCAATAAATAAAATATTTAAAGCAAAAAAATTAAAGATCCATCCCTTTTTCCTCAACTTGACTCAAGGCAAATTATAATAATCTAATCACTGACATTTCCCCGCAAAGTTTATATGCACTTCAAAATCAGGATTTAAAAAAAGCTAACAGAGTTCATATTTCATAATGAGAAATTCTTTAACTTGTGAATTAATCCTCTCTACAACTAACTGTTTTGTTTTTTAGGGCTAGAAGGATTTTAAAAAGACTGCATCATTCATACACACACACACACACACTTAATTTAGCCATAAAAAAAGAATGAAATTCAGCTATTTGTAATAACATGGATGGACCTAGAGGGTAATATGCTTAGTAAAATAAGTCAGACAGAGAAAGACAAATATTCTACATTATCACTTACGGGATCTAAAAAAATAAAACAAAGAAATGTATATAACAAAAGAGAAACAGACACATAGATACAGAGAAAAAACAAGTGGTTACTAGTGAGGAGAGGGAAGTCAGAGGGGTAAGAGAGGGGTTATGGAATTAATAAATACAAACTGCTATGTATAAAAAGAAGGACACATTGTATAGTACAGGGAAATACAGCTATTATTTTGCAATAACTTTAAATGGAGTATAATCTATAAAAATATTGAATCAGTATGTCATACACCTGAAACTAACATAATATTAGAAGTCAACCATACTTCAAAAATTGTATAAAAGAAAGGTAAAAAATAAGTAACTAAATAATTTAAAAAAGACTACATCCGCTATAATTTGAACCTTAATTCTTCAAAAAAACTAAGTATCAAATAACATTGAAACTTCATGATCTTTGAATTTATACTTAGAAAATAATCTTTTGTTACAGTACCTATTGCTTACTTTCATGATTATAGAGATATTCAACAAATACATATATCACCAGCCCTTGCTAGGACCTTGTGACATCATAGAGGATCTAACAGTAAAAAATCTTCGTCTTCATTGAATTTTTGTTCTTTAGAGGAGTGAAGAATACAGACCAAAACAAAAAGGAGTTAATATATTACACAGATACACATCATGGTAACACATAAAGAGGAGAAGGAGAAAGGCAATGGAGTGGAGAATGGGGAGACAGCAAACGAAAGAATCAGAGTTGGCCTCACTGGAGAGGTGACATTAAAGCAGACTTGAAGGACATGAGGGAGTGATGCATGCATTCAGCCTTGGAAGAGTATCAGAGGCTAAGGAAACAGCAGGTACAAAATTTCTGAGATAGAGCTGACGTGTTCTCACAACAGTGAGGAGGCCAATGTAGCGGAGCAAGGGGGGACTACCAGGGGATGAAACCAGGGAGGTGGGTCCTTGTAGACCATTCTGCAGTCTTTAACTTTTACTCTAAGTAATACAGGTAATACAGGGAGCCACTGAAGGGCTCTGAGCAAAAGATTTACATGATCTCAATGGCGTTTAACAGGATTGCTCTGTTTGTTACAGCAGAGACAATAGACATTAAGAACTAAGGCGGAGGCAAGGAGACTAATAAACGGGTGATTGCAATAGCTACGTGAGATAGCATGCCTTTCCATATTGGTACCAAGTGAGCACTAATCTTTGCAGATGATGTACTTGGTTTTTCTTCCTATAGCATTAGGGAGAACACTGCCTACTTTTTAGAGGCAAACTCTTGGAGTTTTTTTTTCTGACTGTGCAAAATAAGAACATAGTTTCTGTTTTGACATATTTTCAAAATAATTGTTTTAAAAAGAAACCACAACCAATGATAGCTGTGATATTGAACTACTGAATCACTCAAGAATACTAAAGAATAAGTCATTTATATACAAAAGATATGCTTCTGGGCAACACCAACCATCACCTAAACAAAAGAGCCTTTCCTGAGGACTGTGTCAGGGCGTTGTGCTTGGTTTGCACATGTGGTTATTGCCTTAATTCCAATGTTAGCTTTTTTCTTTAAATACAATCAAGTAAAGCCATATCACGATGATGCAGTAATAATGCAATGTCTGTAAAGCATAATTCTCCCTGTTCTTATTCTAAACAGCACACCAAACTAAACAGAAGTCGCAACAGTCTCTAAAAAAAACCCAATTTCAATGGATGGGCAAAGCCCAAAGCACTAATGGGGTGGGAGTAGCTTTATTATCATGACATTCTCATTTGAATCATACCAAAGAGCTTTTTATTTTTGTTTTCATTACTTATCTTTATGAAAAACTTAGTTTTTTACTGTCTCTAGAAAAATATATAGGATCAAGTCTACTCTGAATAGAGCTGATATTGTGTGCTTTTGGCAGTTTCCTTTCACTTCTGAAAATTTTAATTTTTCCCTTACAAAAAAAAAAATGTGTGAGAGGGAGAGAGGTCTATGTTATCTTTCCTGTCTTCAAACCCACCCCTGGCACTAAATTGTCTCAGAGTGTGGCTTCATGTTACAATATTGAGTCCATATGCTGAAAGCATCCATTTTAATGCTTTTATGGCTTTTATATAAACCCTGGTTAATTCATCCTTTGGCTTCACACTGGATCATCTTAATAACATGGATAAGAACAAATTCTCAAAGCGTCTGATCCCTGTCCTTCCAGGACCTCTCTGGCTTGACAAAGAGCACTTTAGAACAATGGTTCTCAACTAGAGTGACTTTGTGCCCAAGGGGACATTTGGCAATGCCTGGGGACATTTTAAATCATCACTTTTGGGGAGAGGATGCTGCTGGTACCTAGTGGCTAAAAGTCTACCAAACATCTTACAGGGCACTGGACAGCTCCCACAGACACAGAATTATCTAATCCCCAATGTCAGTTAATAGCGAGTCTGAGAAACCCTGTTACAGAACAACAGCTGTGGAGCACTTGAATGAGGTGGATGGCATTCCAAGCAGACAGAACTCTTCATCAGTTTGAAGACATCGAACTGTACAGATCGGCTCTCCTGGGGCCAGAGTGAGTCAACGCTCCTCCATAATGGGCTTTTCCATAGAGTAACTCAGGCAGCAGTTTGGCACCTGCCATAGTATATTACAGAAATTGCTCTGGGCTTTAACGAAACACAAAGAGCTATAAAAGCAACTTCAATAAAATACTAACGAGATTTCACACATTGTAACTGAGGAATAAGCGGGTGACAACATCCCTTCCCAGATTTAAAGGAGTATTTTCCCACTTATTCAATTAATCCCTTCTGTAGCCTGAGTGACAATGGGAAATGCGCAGCCTGCATCGAAGATTTAAGCTCCACTGCACAATGGAGGGCACTCAGAGATTACAGTCCATCTTTTCTTCACATTCCAGTTGATCAAACACACAACTGACAACTACCAATGACGTTAACAGTGACAAACAATCAGGAAAATTTCTTCAAATGGTATTTATCAAATTTATAAATGGAATGGGGCAGTCAAGGAAATCCCTCCTTATTACCTTATTTAATCAATTCTTAGATACACTACATTTTCACTTTTTAACCTTTCTAAAACAACATTGTCTTACAATGCTCTGTATCGTGCAATCACTGTCAGCCAGGTAGCAGTCATGCTGCAGTTATGCGAAAACCTTCTGAGAAAATAAAGAAAATGTCACCATCAGTGTATCCTTCATTTGATAAAATAAGAGTGCTTCCCTAGAAGTCTGCAGACAGAGGCATGGCCAATATTTTCTGGCACAGTGAAACTCATATGGGAACTGCAAGAAGGATCCAGACCTTCACAAATTGTGTTTTGAAAGATCCTGTATAGATATTAATTCACACAGTCCCTTCATAAATTACTCTACAAATAGTATGCAAGCAAATAGAACATGAAGAGTATTCAGGCCCCTGAGGCTTGAAGAGCCAAATCACTATAATAGAATCTTCTCTCAAGATACCTCTGTCATCTTAGTAGAGAACAAACAGAAAGCTGTTCCTTCTACTAAATCTCACTTGAACTTATCTGAACCCCACTGGCATTCTTCCTGGATCTACTGGGCTGTTTCTGGTCCCTTAACACACAGACCAGCTAGACACCACAGTACCCGTGAAGGGTACTTTCCATGAAGTAGAGAACCACACAGCAGAAGACAAGACAGAACAACAGGTACAGTTAGTTTCTTGTAATAGCTTTCAAGGTTTGCATCTTTGCTATGACTTAGGAACAGCTATAAGAAGACAGAGCTCTAAATCCTCAAGTGACAAATCCACGACCCAAACATGCTGCATTAACTTAAAATTTCCCTGCTAAAGAGTATTACTACATCTATAAAATTTCAGTTAGTTTACCAGTATAAAGATCTATCTGGGGTTGAGCCAATGATATATGCAGGGCAGCTGTATGCCAAGGGCTTGTTGGGACCCAGAGCAGGCTTCCTCCAAAATCTGCCTCAATGGCGTGTTGATTATTTTGACTTAAAGTTACTTAAGAAACAGCCAATGCAAGAGGGACACTTTGATCCTCCTCTCTGTTTTTCTGAGAGCAGGAAATAAATCTCTCATGGGAAAGGTGTACCCACTGCATCTGGAGGTGGAAGGACATCTTTCTCACTAGAAACAGGGAATTCGGGGCCGAGAAGCCAGTGTAAACAAGCTTTATTACTTCTTTAATTTACTACTCCAGGCCTAAGTTCTGTTTAGATTCTTCACAAATTAAGCAACCAAAGCCTAAGTTTCTTAGTCTTGTCAATTCCTCACTTATTTACTGTTTCTTTGTCTAAAAAAATATAAACACTGCCTGTTTTAGCTACTTCTGAGGTCGCATTTCCATAGGACCTCCTTGCACATAAATTAAAATTTGTTTCTTTTTCTTCTGTTAATCTTTTGTATCACTTTATTATTAGCCCAGTCACAAGAACTCAAAAGGTGCAAGGGGGGGGTGGAATTTCAGCCTCCCAAACAGGCTCTTTCCAGGAAATAACCTTCTTGGGGAAGACTAGAATCAAAGCAAAACAAACAGGTTTCTTGAGACTGGGATAAAAATTAGACTGTATAGCACAAGGAACTATATTCAGTATTATGTAGTAACTTATGGTGAAAAAGAATATGAAAACGAATATATGTACGTTCATGTATGACTGAAGCATTATGCTATACACCAGAAATTGACACAACATTGTAGACTATACTTCAATTAAATATAAATATAAGTATATATTTATATATTAGAATTGAGTACCACTCACTTCTGGAATTGGGGAACCATCATGACTAGTCATCATTCGCTAGCAGAAGCAACTAAGGCTCTGGTTCCAGGGTAGAAGTAAGCATTTTTACCTCCACTGTAGGAAGAAGCAAGAAGATTTTTCTATCTCTGAAATGACCTAAGACTCAACTATTGGTGACCTGGTAGAGATATCACCTCACTAGTGTCTCCCTGTAAAAGAGCCCTCACATAAGTAATCCACATCACACTACAGAAATATTCCACAACAGAGTGGCTAATATGAGCTCTTCAGAAATGTTTCTCTGGATTTACCATAGGCTGGGAATGGAGCAAGAAGAGAGAACCCAGCACAGGTGAACTTCCTAGTATTTGCATCATTGCCTACAATCTACTAAAAATAGTATTTTGCTTTACAATTTTTACTCCTGCTTCTGTACAATTTATGCAAATGTCCGAGGAACCAAGGTTATCTAGACAGTACTGAAGAAACAGTAAGTAAATAATCCACAATATGGTAGAAGAAAATTTTGAATATGCATAGTGTCAGTTTTTAAAGTTTTCCGTATGGTTTATTTTGATGAAATTTCAAAGCCTTTATCTAGTAAGAGTTCAAAGTTGAAGTTTTCATCTAACTGGTCAATGAAGAAATGGATAAATTCCTAGAAATGTATAATCTCCCAAGACTGAAACAGGAAGAAATAGAAAATATGAACAGACCAATTACTAGTAATGAAATTAAATCAGTAATTTAAAAACAAAACAAAAACTCCCAACAAACAACTCCAGTATCCGACGGCATCACAGGTGAATTCTACGAAACATTTAGAGAAGAGTTAACACCTATCCTCAAACTATTCCCAGAAACTGCAGAGGAAGGAATGCTTCCAAACTCATTCATGAGGTTAGCATCAGTACCAAAGCCAGAAAAAGATACTACAAAAAAGAAAAGTATAAGCCAATATCAGTGATGAACACAGATGCAAAAATCCTCAACAAAATATTACCAAACTGAATCTAGCAATACATTAAAAGGGTCATACACCATGATCAAGTGGGATTTATCCCAGGGATGCAAGGATTTTTTTCAATATTTGGAAATCAATGTGATACACCACATTAACAAATTAAAGAATAAGAAAAAGTTGACCACCTCAATAGATGCAGAAAAAGCTTTTGTCAAAATTCAACATCCATTCATGATAAAAAACTTTCCAGAAAGTGAGTATACATGGAAGATACTTCAACATAATAAAAACCATATAAGATGAGCCCACAGCTTATATCATATTCAACAGTGAAAAGCTGAAAGCATTTCCTCTAAGATCAGGAACAAGACAAGGATGCCCACTGTCACCACTTATATTTCAATATGGTATTGGAAGTCCTAGCCACAGCAGTCAGTCAAGAATAATAAATAAAAGGAATCAAAATTGGAAAGGAAGAAGTAAAACTGTCACTGTTTGCAGATGACAGGATGTTATACATAGAAAATCCTAAAGATGACACTAAAAAACTACTAGAGCTCATCAACAAATTCAGTGAAGTTGCAGGATACAAAATTAATATACAGAAATCTGTTACATTTCTATACACTAACAACAAACTATCAGAAAGGGAAATTAAGGAAACAATCCCATTTACAATCACAGCCAAAAGAATAAAATATCTAGGAAGAAACCAAGCTAAGTAGGTAAAAGACTTGTACTTGGAAAACTATAAGACAATGATGATAGAAACTGAAGACAACACAAACAGATGGAAAGATACAAAGAGATGGATTGGAAGAATTAACATTGTTAAAATGGCCATATAACCCAAGTCAATCTACAGATTCAATTCACTTCCTACGAAAATACCAATGGCATTTTTCTCTGAACTAGAGCAAATAATTTTAAAGTTTGTGTGGAGATACAAATGACCATGAATAAACAAAACAATCTTGAGAAAGAACAGAGCTAGATGAATCCCACTCCCTGACTTCAGACAATACTACAAAGCTACAGTAATCAAAACAGTATGCTACTGGCACAAAAACAGACACATAGATCAATGGAACAGGACAGAGAGCCAAGAAATAAACCTGTGCACTTATGGTCAATTAATCTATGACGAAAGAGGCAAGAATTTACCATGGAGAAAAGATAATCTCCCAATGGTGCAGGGAATACTGGACAGATACATGTGAAACAACGAAAACAAGAATATTTTCTAACACCATATACAAAAATAAACTCAAAATGAATTAAAGATGTAAATGTAAGACCAAAACACACAAATCTCCTAGAAGAAATAGGCACAGGCAGAACATTCTATGACATAAATTGTAGCAATATATTTTTTGGATCTATCTCCTAAAGCAAAGTGAACAAAAGCAGAATTAAACTTAAAAGTGTTTGCACAGCAAAGGAAACCATCGTCAAAATGAAAAAACAAAAACCAAAAAACCCAACCACTATTGAATGGGAGAAAATATTTACAAGTGACGTAATCAGTAAGTTGTTAATAACCAAAATACATAAACAGCTCATACAACTCAACATTAAAAAAAAAAAAAAGATTAAAAAATGGGCAGAAGACCTGAATAGACATTTTCCCAAAGAAGACATACAGATGGCCAACAGGCACATGAAAAGATGCTCAATATACTTAATCATCAGAGAAATGCAAAATTAAAGCCACAATGAGGTGTCACTTCACACGTATCAGAATGGCCATCATCAAAAAGACCACAAACAACAAATGTTGGCCAGGATATGGAGAAAAGGAAACCCTTGTTGGTGGGAATGTAAATTGGTGCAGTCACTCTGGAAAACATTATGGAGGTTTTTCAGAAAACTAAAAATAGAACTACTATATGAACCAGCAATTCTACTCCTGGGTACATATCTGGAAAAAATAACAAATCACTAATTCAAAAAGATACATGCACCCCAATATTCCTAGCAGCATTATTTACAATTGCCAAGATAGGAAGCAACCAGTGTCCATCAAAAGATGAATGGATAAAGATGATGTGGTACACACACATGCACACACATACACATAATGGAATACTACTCATCCATAAAAAATGAAATATTGCCATTTGCAACAACATGGACTTGGAGGGTATTATGCTAACTTAAATAAATCAGAGAAAGACAAATACTGTATGATATCACTTACATGTCAAATCTAAAAAATAAAAGAAAGACTAGTGAATATAACAAAACAGGAATATACTCATAGATACAGAGAACAAACCAGTGGTCACCAATGGGGAGAGGAAAGGCAGGGGGGCAATTTGGGGTAGGGGATTAAGAAGTACAAACTACTATATATAAAATGAATAAGCTACAAGGATATATTGTACAGCACAGGAAATACAGCCAATATTTTACATAACTACAAATGTAATATATATATAACCTTTAAAAATTGTGAATCACTATGTTGTACATCTAAGACTTATATAATACTGTACATCAACTATACCTCAATTTTAAAAAAAAGTTTAAAATTTTTAATGCTTTTATCTAGTAAAATTTCAGAATTGAAGTTTTCATCTGACTGGTCACTTGCCAAAAGGCTTCTAACTACACATACTGAACTATCCTGTAGTACTTGCATTGCAACTCAGAGTCAAAGAAGCATAACAGAACAACTGTTGACAAAGCTCCCAAATTAAAAATATTTTTTTAATTACAAACAAAAAATATATGAAACTAGCCCAGGATATTTTCTAATTAAAGCTTTTATACCAGTTACACAATTTTAACCACTCAAATATACCTTTTGTCTCCATCTTTGATTTGGTTCTTTTGTTCTTCCAAATTGTAATCAAGTTCTAAATCTTAGAATTAGAGACTTTAAAAAAATGAAATGAGCAACTGAATAATAGTGATAAAAAATCACTCAAATAAGAAAATGACAGGTGATTCTTATATTTACATCTAAACTCTGGGCAAACATTTGGAAAACTAGTTTAAAAAGACAAAAATAAATGAGAATCTGTGGCTCCTTAGCAATCATTTTTATAATATTATATGTTCTTAGAGTTGGGAAGGACTTTTGATATCATCTAGTTCAAACTCTAATAAGACACCTAAATCTCGTATATGACAGCAGTCATTCAAATTTTATTTAATTGCCTCAAGTTTCCTATATACCATTCTGTTGATGATCTTGCTTCAAATTTCATAGAAGTAAACAAGCATCATCAGGCAGGAAATGCCTTATCTTTCTACGATGAAATACAACAGCCTATTCACACACTTTGCCAGTGATGTCTTCGTAAATGCTTAGGAAACAGGAGTCCGTGAAAAATTCTAAAAGCCTTGATTTGTATCATTTGCTGATTCCCATGGTGAAAATAAGTATGTCGAGTTCTCTGGCAGCAGAGTTCAGGGGAGATGCACATTATCTGTTTTCATGAGCAAGCAGTCCTTCCCTTTTGTTACTTTGATAAGGATGTTCTGTCACAGAGCAATCTCTCAGTTTTACTTCCGGATCCAGTCCCCTTTGATTTTTCTCAACACTTCAGTCACAGATAAACTTCCTCTCTCCTAAATCATCCATTTCTCTACTCCTAGAGGAATTTTCCTCCTAGCGTCTAGCATGGTATATACGCTATACAGCAGTCTCTTTTATTCTTTAAATAGCACTCCTTAATACTTGATAGTTCTTGTATGTTCACATTTTTAATGGTATTTAAATTCTGTCTCTCTCAATTAGAATGTAAGTCTTACACATTCAGGGGCCTTTTGTGGCTTGCTCACAGCCCTATCTCCAGAACTACTGTAATAGTTCTAGGCACATAGTACATACTCAAGAAATCGCTACTGATTTATGGAAACAATAGGAGACTTCATAGTGCAGCCTTTTGTTCTTGATAGCACTTATTGTCAGAAATTTCTTCTTTATATCGGTACGAATGAGCCTTCTAATTCTACCGGTTTCAGATATGCTAATTAAGACAAATGAATAGAGTTCGTGTGCTGATTCTCTAAAGAGTAGGGAAAGGACAGCGAACACAAGGATCATCAAATACCTTAACCAGTTACCTGAGGGAATCATATCAGTTTGAAAGTAATAAAATGCACACTTACCTATCCTTATATTACACATTCTTACAAAGTATGTCACACTAATTTAAATTGCTGTTTATTGATAAATGTCCTGACCACTAAGGTTAAGGAAGAGTCAAAAAACCTTATTACTTGTTCCTTGGTTATATCTCCTGGTAAATGAATGATAAAATATCCAAATTTAATGTCACGCATTTTCATATTAGAAACTAAATTTAATTGGTAAGATTTTACCTGAATTCTAAGCAGATGGTCTCTCTTAAACATTCTGGTAACAGGTGATTCCGTAAGTCATCAAAGTGATCCCTGCCCCCTTTTGTCGTGGACAAAGTCGTCCAGCACCGATACTACCCCCTAGGAGGCTGTGGTGTAGGCTTCCTTGCCCCAGTCTGCCCCTTAAATATTAGGGACCCTTAATGTCACTTCCCTAGCTCTTTGCTTTTTTCTCTGCAGACTCTCCCCTGTTAATCTGAGCCAGTTCCAATGACCAAAAGCTGACAGTTCCCCAGATCTTACTCTCTAGCCTAAATGTCTCTCTTGGGCTTCAAAATTTGCAAATTCAACTGTCCACCAAATATCTGCATTTGACTGTAGCACGGGTACCTCGAAGGAACAGGTTCCAAACTGAACAGAAATTCCTCCCAATCCCCGTTAAGCACTCTAACTTTGCCTGTCTCAGAGAACGCTACCACCCTCCATCCAGCTGAAAAGCCATTTTTGCCCCAATCATAAACCTTTATCTCTCATTCTGAGGTGCCTCTTTCCTTATTATCTCCCTCACTAGAGGGTGAATCCTCCCTTCATGGCGGTATCTCCAGCACCCAGCACTGTACTTAGCAAATGTTAAGTCTCAGTAAGTATTTACTGAAATCTGTTTTTCTCCAAGGTACCAGAGAAGATATCCATGGATCCTTGTAGGTTTACATTGCTCTCTAAAATCCAGACGCTACATCTATTAGGAAAGTGCCAAAACTGAGTGTTTATTAAGTGAATGTGGTCAAGGTCTGTACAGATGATACACTATAATTAGTTTTCCCTTTGCTGCACCAACAATAAGCTTTAGGATGGCTAATCCAGTATAAGTCACAACTTTCAAATATGCCAATTCAATGCCTGAATGCCCTGCCATTATTCTCATTTTTGATGCCTTTTTCTTTCCAATTACATGCTTGAAGCACAACACATTGAAGTATAATTCTTCTCCCTTAATATCACTGAAGTTTAAATTTAGCTTCCTTAGAATTTTAAGGGAAATGCATATAGAAAGGGATTGAAAAAGTTAATACTTCACAAGAAAAGTCAACTCCACTAAGTGCAACCCTGAAAGAAAAAGAGTCGGAACTTGAGAATTCCTCTGTTCAACAGTGAGCTTCAGGGGAGGGTAATAGGTAGAGCGCATGCTTAGCATGCACAAGGTCCTGGGTTCAATCCTCAGTACTGCTATTAAAAATTCAAGCAAACAAACAAAACAACCTCACACAGCCTCATCCCCAGTACCACCATTAAAAAAAAAGAGCAACATTGAGCTTTATACTTAAATTTGTTGTGGTCACTTTGCTGTTTTTGCTTTTTGTCATAAAGTGTCCATGGAGCCATTGTGTGATCAGACCCAAGTGTTGAACCACAGCGGGGACCTCTGAATGATTAACCTCTCAAATGGAAATTGGGCTCTATTCTAACCTAGAGAGGGTTACAGGACACCATTTGAATGGGGAAATTATGGGCAGGAGGAAGAGTACAAAGTGGTTTTCAGTCTGGAGACCACACATAAATCTAGAAGGTGTCTATGGAATGAGGAGAGAGGACAACAGTAGACTTATCTGAGTCCACCAGACTGTCTAATGTCTAAACACTGTCTGTGTTATCAGGGGCAGAGGAGCTTTAGAGTGGCTGCTCCAGTGTAGAGAATATTTTGACCTTTTCTAAACTGAGTACTGCATTTATACGAATGAAAATGTTAGTGGTGTGTGAATATGGATATTTATACACTCGGGCATTTTCCTTAGTTTGCTAGCACTGGATCAGATATTTAGTCTGTGAGTGATTAACTCACAAACCTCCATTGTTAATTTTCATAAGTACTAGACGGTATAAAATCAGTCCTATTAACAGCTTTGACAGGATTTAATAAAGCACACAAAGAAAACCTGTCATTTGCACAGGCTAATTTACACATATGTATAACTGAGAAATGAATTTGGAAGATGTTCGCCTCCCATCTGTACCACACAGAGAAAAATGGGGAAAAAAGTGATTCACCACCTGTCAATAAACAATTTTAAATGTATTCTCATGTTCTCATCCCAAAATAAAACTTCCAGTGTCCAAAATATATTTTCTGAGTTCTCTTGCTAAAGTGGTATTTTATTTCCATGTGATCCCACAATTTCTATATATGTGTTACAATATGTTGGTTTTCAGGATCTAAATTGTTATTTTTTAATATTGCATAATCAAATTTTGTCAGTGTTGTTTGTGGCTGAGAAACAGTGAACTGGTCAGGTTGAATGCATGGGGTATTTCTCTAGTTTTTTTGTTTTTGTCTGAATTCTTGATTGCTCATCTTCCACTGAGTTTGTAATTTCTACTCTCCTGGGTTATATTATGAATCGCAATACGTATCAGCCTGCCTTAGGCTTAAATGTAGTTAAAGTTGAGAGTCTAGATTACAGAGCTAAATAGTCTTGTTGTTAACCTTCTTGCTTATTTTCAACTCCACCTTAAAAACATGTATGCTCAATCATTTTTGCTAGCATTCAAATGGAATTTGTATGGTAAAAAAATTTTAGGATTACGTAGCCTTCAACATGGTATTAGTATAAATCTCTGGGTGAGACGTCTAGTTCCAGATTTACATGACAGAATACTGTTTCCAAAATATTAATCAATATTAATCAAACTCATGGAATGTGTTCATTAATTCTACTGTGGAGATCTTCTCTATCTTGCCCAATTAGACAGAGGCACTGATTGCTAATTTAGTAGTTACCTGGGGTAGAAGGAATATGAAAGGGGTCATTGCAGAACCTGAGAGTCAAAAATGACAAAGCCTTAAGTTAAGAAAAAAAAAGAAAGAAAAAGACAGGTCTAGGGTCTAGGTAGAAGAGAGAAAATTCTGATGCAGACTTGCAGAATAAGTTTGTAGCTCCCACTTAGAGCTACATTCCTTGGCTGAGAGAGGTGGGACGTAGAAAAGCTGGACAAGATTTCACAGGGTCAGACCTCAGAGTTCGGTTTCACCAGCCAGCATCACAGCCTCCTAGTGGAGCAGAAGCTGGTAGTAAGGAGCTGTGACGTTTGTTCTTCGCGGTTCCATGTGATGAGGTTAATATAGCCGTTATTCTTATTAAGTATCCCTTAAATACCATTCAGTCTAAGCGTAGGGTGAGTATTTATTCATTTAATCCTCACAGGAATCCTATGGTAAGTACTATTATTACTATTATTTCCATTTGATGAAAGGAGAAACAGAGGCATAAAAAGTGGCATGTCCAAGACCACACAACTAATAAGAACTGAAACCAGGATGTCAACCAGCCATCTCGACTTCAGAAGTCACACTCCTGACCACTGCTCTTTCAGGATGGTCCATTCAAGGACCCAGCCCATGTGTCACCTGTTTACTGCCCAGCAGGACGGATACTCAAGACTTCACCATCAACCCCACGGATGTACTGTGTGCAGACAGTTCCCATTTCAGTGCCCCAGGATAATCACTCATGAGCCCCCAAGCATGCATGCTGGGACCTTGGGTAGCTGGCAGGGACCTAGTGAGCTGGGTAAGAGGAACTAGACGGAATAAACAGATGAACGCCCACCAGGGCGAGGGCAGTTGTGGCACCCACACAGCTTTTGGTTACCAAGATAGTTTTGATACTTTAATTCTTGTGGTTTCAAGGAGACTCCAGCACAGACCCTTAACACTGGATGTAGGCACTGCCCAGCAAATAGGAGCACCAATTAGGAGGCTGAGCCTGCAGCTTCTCCTATAAATAGCCTGGTGGAGGGTACAGGAGCATGGGGAGGGAAGCTGACTTCTAAAGCCCTTGCATTTCAGAGGTTTGACGGTCCTGTGATTCCAGGGAGATACTGCTGTTCTTTCCGCAGTTTCTATCTTTCAATGTTGGCAGCTCAAACAGGTTCTGGGATGCTGGAGTGAAGCTACTTATTAAAAAATAATTAACAGTGAGCTCATCACAGGCAAGCCTGGGCTTTCATAAAAGAGCTCGTGGAATTTTCAGGGTTTTAAAACTGCTATATGTGAGTCTGCAGACTAAAATTAGCAACAATGAACAGGAAATGAGACACCCTGGTTAATGTCCACATCGGCCATGACTGGGTAACTGCCTGCTGTTTCTGAATCTTTATCTTTTTACATCTTCTTGTATTAAATACTTTTCATGACAAAAATATACAAATAGTCACACTGTATTTTACTTTGGAAGCATAGCAGGGAGTCTTTTTCAGATACTTTTACTACTATTATTTGCATTATATATATATATAAACATTTTTAAAAGTCCAATTTGCAGATATTCCCTTTGATAAATAGGAACAGTACTTTCCACAAATCCTTGGCATGTGTAGACACCCAGCTATTAATGATGGTGAGATGGTTTCCTATATTCTATACACACACACACATACACACACGTGCTCATGCACACAGGCACATAAAATGCTTCACTTTTCTTATGACCTGACTTTTCAAGTGGAAAATGCATGAAAATGTGGCACAAAGTCATGAAAAACAGACATGCTTGAGGTTAAACTTTACTTAGTACCTACCCCATGTAAAAACTATGACAGTCACTGGTGACAATGAATGAGATATGGGCCTGGACCCAGAGAGCTCCGAGCATGGAGAGGACTGAAGGCAGGAGATAAATACACAACCACTATGTGCCAAGGGCATCATCAGGTGTACCGCCTTTAGGCACAAATAAGCCATTTAAAGGTCACCTGTAAGGCAGGAATCCTCATCTGTCATCAGTCTTTAACAGCAAAAGACATGTTGGAACTTTAAGAAGACTATCATTTGTCATGATTGAATACACACTTTAAAATAAAAATAGCTGCCATTTACAGAATGCCTACTTTACATTCATCTTCTCTGATTCTTGTTATCTTGGAAACTTGTTTTACAGGCAAGAACTCTAAGCCTCAGAGAGGCTCAGCGACTTATACAATGTCACAGCGGGAGAGGGACAGAGCTGGAGTTCAGTCCTGGGTCTAGCTGCAATTCCACGCAGCTACAGTAAGCACAGGCTCGTCCTGCCTTGGCTCTGCCAAGACTCTTTTCTGAAGCCAGGGCCACTTTTTTCCCAGGCTGTCTGTTCCGAGATTGGCTGCGTCCTCATCTCTGTACTCTGAAGCTGTTGGTAGATTATTTCATTCTTGGCTGTTGAGGTTGTGCTGGATACAGCTTCTGTCAATGGCTTCAAGGTTTTGCCTCCCCCCAATATGCTCAGCAAAGTGCTGGCTTCCTGCTTTCCTTGTTAACCCCTGGTGGGGCTCTTGTTGGTTTGGTTGACCCCATAGCCTTCTGTCCATTGTGAGCATTCAGCATTCTCTGCCGGATCAGCGGTGTGGGGCGTGCTGGGGCAAAGGGAAGGGATTTATTCTACTCCCTTTGGCAAGAAGAATGGCTTCTTTGTTGAGATTAGAGTTGCAAACAGATGCCCCTTTGTACGGTGTCATGATACTTCCTGGGTAACGCCATTAAGTGTTTCCCAGGCAGCAGAAGCTCGGGGGTCATTGTTGATTTACTATTTAACTTCCACCGGTGGATGAGCCTTCAACTGTTTTGTTCAACTGCACTGCTGAACTAAGCACATGATGAGAGTAGGATTCTTATGAATTGGCTCTTGGACAAAAGGAATCAAGACCTGAATCTGTGACAAAACACATCTGTTTCGTTCACATTATGTACTCGAAGCCCAACACAATACATGCATGACACACAGTAGATGTTCAATAAATGTGTCATGAATAAATAAACTTGGAGAAGTAGCTGGTGCCTGTCTGTCTGTTTAAGCAGATATTTCCTTTTCCCCAGAATGACGAAGTATAATTACTGATGTTGTCTGCATAGACTAAAAGATAATTTAAGTAACTCAGATTAAAAGAGGTCATAAATGTACAGGGAAAGTAATGAAGATGTAGGTTCAATCAGAAGACATTCTGTGGTGTGGGTGATAGGATCCTGACTAAACTCTACCTCTTTTCAGAGCAACTAATAATCACAAAGAAAGGCGCCATTTTACCCTTTCTCCTTCTTACACGCACACACAGAGACCCTTTCCACTCTTCCAGGAATATGTTTAGATATGCATATGAAGCTGATATGCCATTTCTCGACGAAGCAACACAACAAAAGACAGACTGGAGCAACTGTCTAGTGAGTTCCCTAGCAAACGTTCACTGCATAAAATACTAGAGGACTGTTCTCACCTAGGATCTCAGGACAGTTCACCTTTTTAGAAAAAATCAGGTCTAAAAAAGACTTTGAGAGGTCAAACCCAACAGCTGTTTTCCTTGGGACTTTCATTTCAAAACACGGAAAACATATAAAAAAGGGGTCATTTATTATATGGAAGGCAGAGACATTTTCTTGTCTCATTCAGCTAATTTTGGTGAGGAACCTGGCTTAAGTCTAATTAATGTATTTCCATTTAGATTTACTTTCAAAGGGAGAATATCTTTCGACTCAATTCACCTTGATTTAATCTCTGAGAATGAAAAGAGCAATAAAATGTGCTTGAGGAAATAAGAGATCCAGGAAACACAGAAACTATTAGATTGGCTTAAGGAGAAATAGAAAATCTGAACAGACCTATCACAAGTAAACAGACAGAGTCAGTAATCAAAAACTTCCCAACAAAGAAAAGTCCAGGACCACATGTCTTCACTGATACAAAGATTGGTGTGGAATAAAGATAGGTGGGGCTACTTCATATGATAAATAGGATTTATACTATACTGTAAAGAATGGGTAGGAATTGGTCACAGATGGACTAGGAAGAGATTATTACTTGCAAGTAAGGATCAGAATGAGATGGATATGGCAGGGATGACAGATGAGACAGTGAGGACTTTGTTAAGTCCAATACTTTACATTGCGCAGAGAAAGAAGTTAAGATTGGACATGTATTTTAGGACCAGACAAATGAAATCCTTAAATGCTGATGTGAAGAGTTTGGGCATTATCCTACACACAGATGGGATCTATTAGCGGATTCTGACCAAGGCTACATATTATAAAGGCAGAATTTTAGAAGATAAAACTAATTCTATTCAGGATGAACTGAAAACATGGGCAATCACAAGAGGGAGATGAGTGGTTAGGAGGTTTTGATGATAATCCAGGCAGGACTATCATGGCGCTAGGATGATTACACTGAAACTGAAAGAAAGGATTTTATGGACATGAAATTTAGTGACCAATAACGACGAGGGATGAATTAGACTGAAAAAGTGTTCGATGATTCCAAGGTTAATAAGATGAAAAACCAGAAGAACAGTGGAAACACTATCAAAAATGGAGTGATTGGAAAGAAGAGCTAGATTTGGGGGCATAAACAATGAGTCCAATTGGACATTCAGAGTTTGAAGATCAAAGATTTGGGGGCATAAACAATGAGTCCAATTGGACATTCAGAGTTTGAAGATCAAAGAAGAGATCTCTAGAATACTTCTGAAGATCCAATAACACAATGACACCTACTAAGTGAAGCAGGAGAAGACAACAACTCAAACTTTTACATTAAGATCTCACACATGATGCAAAACAAATCCATACAAACCTGTTAATAAAAATCCCCTAGCTTTCAGAAGTCACTGCCAGAGAAACCTTACATACACTTAACTAGCAGATGGTCACTGATCAGCCTAATGCTATTCCTTTCTTTCCTGGCCATTTTTATCTCTTTTTCTTCTCACAAGGCTGAGTGGGTCCTCACTCACCCTCAGTGAATAGATGGCTTCCAAACTATGCCAATTCAGATTTGCCTGCTGAATGCATCTTTACAAGTATCTGATTTTCCACTGCCATGGCTACAAGTTCTAAGTGGATCGTGTCGTGGTGGCTGAGGTCAAGGTGGAAGACAAAGCAAAAAAAAGCAACCGGAAACTCACAAAATGGTAGCTTCAGCCGTGAAAGCATCTGTACGGGGGTGGGTGGGGGCAGACAGAGTTCTCTTTCCTGCCAGTTAGGCAGGAAATCGGAGGAGGCAGGAGACAGGGAGGAGCAGAGAAATGATGAAATAGTTTCCTCTTGCTCCCTTCACTCCAGGGAAGAGCTCCTTTCTGATCAGAAAGACTTAGGTCCTGCCTGGGAGAGACCCAAGAGTCTAAAGCAAGGAGGCCTTCTGTTTCTTCACCCCACGTGCCTGGTCTACTTTAGAACAGCCCTCACTTCTCTATTCAGCCTGGGGTGACTCTTAACGGGCGTTGCAGTAGCCTTTCACAATGTATCTTTGAGAAACTTAATTCACTTTTTCTATCAAACCACTTCTTTTCACCAAGCCTCAGGTGCCTTTCTGTCAAAAGAAGGGGTCAAAAGAGAGGATCTCTAAGCTTCCTTCCAACTTTATCCTTCCATGATTTTAGAAAAGATATAGAAAACTGTTCACGGGGAAAGGCAGATGTAATTTACCTACAAATCACTTCCATATTTTCATTCAGTGTTTGAAGCCATCCTTCCGATGGTGAACTCACACATTTCACAACTGCAACAAGCCCCCAATTTTATACTTTTATTGACAGCGGCCAAGGGGAGAACAAGTGTAAATACTTGCGTTTGAAACCCCTGAAGCATCATGAAACATGTTGACAACTTAGTTCTCAGTGTAGCACAGGGCCTCTTATTTCTGCTAATGTCCACAGCTTTCTCCTTCTGAGTTCATAACTGGAGATTTAAAATTTATGTCTTGTCTGTATCACCCAGAAAGCTGTTGGTGCATTTTTAGGGAAGAATTTATGCAAAACACTGCCAAGAATTTTCAACATTATGTTTCATTAGAGTAATTCCTTTTTTTCCCCCTAGTGTTGCTAGAAAAGATCCAAAATAGCTATGAAAAATAAATCAGGGTGGCCAGTTCTTCAGACAGCCTTTCCTAAAAAACCGTGGGTGGCTGAGTCCAATTCAAGCCAGCCTCTTAAGCCTTGTCTGCCTGCTTCCATAGGAGTTTAGCTTAAAGCTAACACGAGCAGCGGACTGTGGTGGAAGATGAAGAAGCTCCTGGCCTAGCACTCTCTGTGGTGCTGAACTCAGAATAAATGGGAAACATACTGGAAAATATTCTAAAAGTGAAGTTTCAAACTTTCTCCAGTAAATATTCAGCTGCAATTAGGCACTCCAGGTAAACATGGCTCTGAGTCTGAATGGTGCTAAAGCTTAGATAACAAAATCAATATGGTAGATTCAGGAAAGAAGACTGCTGTTTGGAAGAGCAAAGAAAATCTATTAAGAATATATTAGTCAGAATAAAATCTGGTAAAATGTTTTTAAGATCAGTTCAATAGGTGATCTTGAAAGATATTTCTTTTAATTATTCTATGTAAGAGGGTCTTTGAGGCTTTTTATTGAAGAATGATGCAGGTCAAATCAGTGATGGCACTCCTCTCAAGCCAGCTAGAAAATAGTGTCTCTCTCCTCATAAAACAGATAAGGGTTTTTTGTTTGTTCGTTCGTTCGTATTCTACCAGTAAGAACTTGTTCTCTCTCACCTGAAGCATCTCAATTAAACTCATTCATACATATTCTTACTTTAGATCCAACTAGTGTATTTTGACCATCCACTCCAAAACTGGCATGCCAATGACTGCCCACTTCTAACACTATCAAAACAGTCACTATGATAAAGAAATAATTGCTAACATTTTTAAACACCACCTTCAGAACTGTGCACAATGGACTCCAGTGGTTATTTTGTGCTCTTTTACCTTACTTTACACTTTGGCTTTATTTTTTATTTTGCTCCTTTCCTCTCTTCTTTCTTCATAGATAATCCCACCCAGTTTACAGACATGGACAATGTCTACACATAAAAGAGAAATGGAGGTAAAGGCAAGACAGTTCAAAACAGCTGCTCTAGGCCCCTAGTTCACTCTGCACAAACAACTAACCACAAGTAACTCCTATGATAACACAGAGCAGTCTGCATATGGCACCAATGTTAATCATATTGCCAGATACTTGCACCTTATACATTGGTAAACAAGTTCTATTCAAATGAACCTCAGGAAAGGGAGAATGTGTTACATTTGGAAGGCTTAGATGTGTGTGGGGCTCTCTTCCACTTAGCATAATGACCTTCGGGAAAAGATTATGGCATATTTGCTTAAGTCTTGAGAAATCTGGCCTCACTGCCTTTTCTTCCTCTCTCTGTTTTCATCATCAGCTGCCCAGGTCAGCATTTCAAATTCAGGTTTCAGTATGATCACCCCATTCTCTACAAACAACTATAATTTCATGCCTTTCCTGTTCTTGCCTCTGCCACTCTCAAGAGAAGGGGGCAGGAGGTTGCAAGTCACATCAGTGCATCTCCATGGCCAGCGATGCCAATCTGGTCAGTGATATAATCCACGGATGTCATGGATTTTGACCCAGTCTCAGTCTGTATTACATACCACTTGTAAGTGTAGATTAGTAGCAGCAGAGATAAGAAGAGACAAATATCAATAACATTAGAGTTACCAGCAAGGAGTAAAGGACAGTCTCTGAATTTTCATCCTTAACAGAGATAAATAATTTCCCCCTAAATCTCACAGGCAGATTTAATGTCCACTAGTGCATATATATATATATATATACATATATATATATATATATATATATATTCGTAATTGAGAATTTTAGAAAAGGTATGTGCACAAAGCTTACTATATGGAGAATCATTTTCATGTAACCTAACCCATTCCATGATTATAAGATATACTTTAAAATACTGTAAAATAAACTGTAGGTCCAACGAACTCTCTAATGGGCAGGTTCCTTACGTCTGTGCACACAACTATAGCCTTAGATTCTTATGCGGTGAAATGATGCAGGAAGGCCCCCTGAGAGCACTCACTTGGTTGTACATTTTGCACATTAATAGTCATCATTTATGTGTATACTTTCACACCTATTTATGGCATGCTGATACAAGCCAGTATTTTAGGTATTGGGAATACAATAGGAGCACAAAATACGGAGCCCTTCTTGTGGAGCATCTATTCTTGAGGAAAGGGACAGATAACAAGCACCACAACCAGAGTAACGAACAACTCAACGAATAAGGATGTAATATACTTGAACATAAATGAAGCAGGGAGAGCGAGCACAGGGAGACGGCTGCCGTTTCAGACCAGGTCATCAGGGACAGCTCCCCTAGCAGGGAAACAGTTGAGGAGAGACTTCAAGTCTCAGGAAGGACACGTCTGATAACCAGGGAGAAGTTCATCTTCTGATGGGTTGTACACACACAGCACTATCAAACAAGACAACCAGAAAATAAAATCCTACCAACTTTTTGGTCTAATAAACATGGACAAAACAAGCGGTTTGTAGTCTGAATTTTTCACTCTTTGCACCAGCTATATTTTGTGGTACAAAAAATAAGATACAGCTTTAGATTAGCAGGGCAAAATAAAATCCCTGCCTGGAGCTGCTAATGGTAAATCATCTTTAGTGATTACCGCTCTTTATTATTCTAAAATTCCAGCAGCAAGTGATAAACCCAGGGGGTAGCTGGAAACAGTGACTGCTGCTGAATTCTGTCTCCCCAAGTCTGCAGTGAGAGTAAGGAGCTGTCACACACCAGCAGGGACGTCAGCAAACTAGATGGTGTTCACAGCAATTGTCAACCAACAGAGATGCACTGAGTGATTTGAAACTTAAAAGTAAATCATTCTGCTGCTTTATGGAGAATGGGCCCTCTGGAGAAAGAGTCAAAACGGGAGGAACAGATGTGAAGGGACTCAGGAGTTCAAGTTGGTGATGCCCAATAAATATGTTGAGGAGGCACTTGGATATGCAAGACTAAAGTTTATGGAAAATGTCAGATTGGAGATACAAATTTTGTAGTCATGGGAGCATAAATGGCAGCTAAAGCCACAGCTGGGCTGTGATTACTCTGAGAGACGGCAGACAGAGAAGAGCAGGCGGCCCACGGTCAAGCTCTGGAGCACTGCAGTGTTTGCAGCTTTGACAAAGGGAAGGAGTCAGCCCAGGAAGCCGAGGGCAGTCACATCACGGGAAACCAGGAGAGCGTCTTGTCAGGAAAGGCAAACCAAGGGTAGAAAACGTTTCAAAAAGAAGGGAATGATCATTTGTGCCAAGTACTGCTGCAAAAATGAGTAGTAAAAATAGTAGTGTAATAATGATGATAAAACGGTAATAGTTAACATGTATTTTACCCTTATTATCTGCCAAACATTGTTTAACGGTTTACATGGATTATCTCATATACTCGCGCATGGGAGGTACTGTTATTGTCATAGTTTTACAGATGAGGAGACTGTGGAATAGGTTATTAACAACATGGCCCGAGTCATGCAGTCTTACTAATGGATTTAGGAAGACGGAGACAGTTGATGACCTAAACGGAGCTGTTTCAATAAAGCAGCACGGAGGCTGGGGTGGTTTAAAGAACAAATGGGCAGTGAGAAAGGAGAGACTGTGGGTCTAGACAAGCATGCAGTTACTGTGTCTAGCACCTAGAATGTTCAGTAATTGATGGCTATTATTAAAATAGTGCTGGTAACATTTCATTGCAATTATTCTTTAAGATAACCATCTTTCCTGCTGAACTAAGCACTCTGAGGGCACACTTTGTATTTTTTAATCTCTGTTATTTCAGCCTTTAACCTGATTTCTCTCATCCATTTAGTGTTCATTAGTGTTGATCAGGGTTAGGACATGGTAGAGGTTAATGGAAGAGATTCATTTTTCGACGGCTTCACAGGTAGGTAGCATCTGAATAGGAAGAAGGGTCAGGTGTAATATTACTGGAGATGCTTGGACCACTGCTGAGCTCAATATATAAAATTTTTATGAAATGTTAAGTCAATAATTTATCCAGAATGTTCACTTATGGGATGATAGGTCTGTCTGTCTAGATCAGAGGTCCAAAGCTCAAAAGCCTACAGAGACGAGGCTGCAACGGAAATGGGTGAAATGAGCCAGCTGTAAGCTTTGGAATAAGATGATGGGGACATCCTGGAGAGCAATCAGAAGTCAGGAATTTTTATATGAAATCTCCACGAGTTTTAAATGCTAGCATCTCATTCAATTTTTGGATGATACTCTTCAGTGCAGATGGAACACAGCTGTGGAATATACTGGCCGAAGGGGCACTAATTTATGGCTTCTGGTCTGTACAACGTCAACCCATCTAATCAAGAGGGTTGATTCTAGGGGAAAAATCAGTGAAACTGACAGTAAAACAAGTCAATTGAAGAACTTTTTGACACAGTGCATCAGAATTTTAGACAGAAGGATGGTTGATTGTTCAAAAAATAAAAGCCAAAGAGGGGAAAAAATTTCAAGGCCTTCAATGAGAATAGAAAAGCAAAGCATAGCTCATAATTACTATTTAAAGCAGATCTGCCCGAAAAGCTGTGTGATTCAAGGAAAACCTCATGCGTGGGCATGGCTCTGAGGACGACTGTATGGTGGGCAATGCATTACACCTGTCCTCAGGGAAGGTGGCAGCCTTAGGGCAGCATTCACACAAGTGGAAGGTGCGAGGTCAACTTTCTGTAAGAGAAAACTGTCTTCTATAGTCAAGTAAATATTTCATAACTGCTTGGCACTTCTCATAGCGTACTGTTTAGATGAAAAGAGTGTATCTACAGAGATTTATTTGGAACATCATATTTTACAAAACTATTGCCTGTTGCAATGCTGACAAATAATATTCTAATCTATCAAGTAGTTTTAAATGAAATTATTTTTAAGCATCTCAAACTACAATGTCTCTCAGGTAACCTCAAAAGAAATTTCCCTTCATCCACTTCCACATGTCACACCATTTTTCCTGGTGGGGTCTTTGATGTGTGACACTAAGGAAGTGTGGAAGTGAAGTGTTATATGCAGGGACTAGCTAACTTTTCAGTGATTTGGATGTCAGCTGAATTATTTCTTTTGATCAATAAGGCAGCAGAGCGCTTGTTGTCTGGATTCACAGAATGATATATCATTTACACATAGACCAAAGAAAGATTATATGCCCTCAAAAAAAAGCAGTATTGAATTTTTAAAGTGTATTGGTGCTGGGAGGTTACTTCATTTGTATGAGAGTAAGCTAGTGGGAATCTGTTTAATCATCATATTGTCTATTCATCCTTCTGTCTGTCCATCTATGTCTATAGTAATTGCTTAATATATAGTTTTTGGATTAAGTTGAGCCAATAACAGTACATGAACGAATAAACACAGAGTTTCAATTTACTCACAATTTTATATGAACAAACAATGTGAAGAAGTTACCCAAAGGAACAGGCTTTCTATCTTTAATGTGTTTCTGTTTGACAGAGTAATTTTTTTAGGTTTGTTACTTAATATTTAAAAGTAATTTTATAAGCCTCAAAGTTCAAAGTAAGAATGCAAACCAGTTACTAAAATATAGACTCATTCTTAAGTCATAGATAAACTAGGTATTAGACATCTAGACACAGTGAAAACAAGCAAATTTGCAACATGACATTTCTTGGGTCTAATATTATATACAATGACCCAGCAAGGTTTACAGTATGTAACTTTCTATCTTTATCTCTCCCAGAGATAATATATGTCCTGGGAGGAGATAATGCATGAAGACTTCTTATTTGAGTTCCTGTGGGTACTTCTTATCTGTAATCATTTTTAAGCATATGTAAAATGTACATCTTACTTAGAGGTTTAAACTTGTGAGAATATTAAGTAAGCCTAGCTCCTGCTCTCAGCACAGGCAGGCCAATGGAATAAAAATATATTGCCACAGAATGTTAGAACAGAATTATTAGACCAGGAAATCAAGAAACTATGTACGAAGGGAAATTTTAAAAACTGCATTTTAACAGTGAAAATAATCACTCAAACAATCTATATTTTTAAGGCAAATTATAGAAAATAAAGAGCAAGTATCTTGATATTTCTTCTGTTCATTTATGGGGTCTCTTTTTCAGGTATTTGTGTCCTTATTAAACCCTTATTTTCTTTATGGTCAAATTGGAACCTCAGGTGCTGCTTCGCACAAAAGCACTCGTCTCAGAACACGGTGCCTGGACATACTCTAGAGAAGATTTTAGTTCAGAGAAACACTAATCATTTGGGGCAAATAGCTAATAATAATTAATTTAAAACTTTTGGCTATGACTTTCTTTTATTTAGATATTTTTAAAAGTTAATATATGAATATGATAAAGTTCAAACAATATTGAAATAAATAATATAAAAAGTAAAATCTCCTTTCCTCAATTCCAGTTCTCTCCTAAAAAATGTATCATGATTTAAAGTTTCTTGTTCATTCTTCCAGCATAAGGAAGAAAAAAATGGAAAGAGGGAAGGAAGAAAAGAGGGAAAGAGAAGAAAGATGGGTAAATGGAATTATTCTGTACAATCCTTAGCATCTGGCTTTAATTGGGCTATATCTTGGAACTATTTCTCTATTTAGATGATTTTTTTTCAAAGTTTCTATTACAGAATTCTCAAATATGCAGGGAAAGTATAAAGTTGGGTACAATAAGCACCCATATATCCCCACCTTGACTATGACTGCTAATATTCTACCTAATTTGCTTATTCTATCTTGCAATTATCTATCTCATTTTTTAACTGAATCATTTCAAAGTAAACTGCAGATATCATGACACTTCATTCCTGAATGAATGCTTACAGGTTAAGAACATTATCCAGTACAGCCACTTTCGCATTTAACAAAATTGATAATAATTCTCAAATATAATCTAATGTCCATAACTACTAAAATGTCTCCAATTATTTTCCAAATGCCATTAATAGATCTTTCTGGTGGGGAGACTTGTATTTAAGTAAGAATCACATTTTGAATTCAGATGCAAAATCTTCTAAATTAGCATCTAGCACAATGCTTCCCTCCACCTTTCTTGCAAAAAAGTTTCGTGACTTCATGAGGAGATCAAACTGGCTGTTTCCTCAGGGTGCTGTTTAACTTGTTCCTCTGTTCACTCATCTTCTCCATAACTAACCAGCGTGCCTACGTTCCACGACATATGCCGTGAGTGCATTTTATGCGTTTAACCTTATTTAATTCTTACAACAACCCTAAGATATTAATAATACCAGTGCCTCTATTTTACTGATATGAAAACGGAGGGGAGAGAGGTGAACTCAATTCCCTGTGGTCACATATCGTCTGTGTTTTCTTCCTCGTCCATGTATTCTCACATAACTTTGTCTAGTACTGTAACAGTGAGAGTTGGAAAAGGCTTACTTTTACACAGAAGAAAAAGAGGCTCAGAGAGATCAGTTGCATGATACGCCTAGTCGCATAATTATTTAGCATGCAATTTTCAAATGTAAAAAGCAGCTAATTAGCTGCTGTCACTGGGGAAGGTCAGCTGGCTTCTCATAGGGTGGCATTACATTTGTACATCTGCCAAGGTACAGAGCAGTGTTTACAACATGTGATGCAAAGTAATTTATGTCCATGTACAAACAATTTTAATTTTTATAGTTATTTATTTTAATTCATCCTAGGGAAACAATATAACCAAACCCAAATATTTTTCTTCAGCCTGAGGCTCAGTTAAAAACAAAGATGAGTTACTTTAAAGTCAATTTAAAGAAAAATGTTAAGAAAATAATGGTACAGAGGGTATACAGTTAGAGCCAACAAACAAACAAACAAACAAAACCAACCGAAACAAAGCAAAAACAAAAAAACAGATGGAGGGGAATGACTCCCTGCAGGAGCACTGTCTTTGAGGGTGAGCTCACAGTAACCTAATTCATGTATGAAACCAGAGTGTATATTTACTAATTAATGACGAGAAATAAAACAGTTGTGTGCACGGCAACTCTCATCTATGTGACATGTAAATTATCTTCCTAAAGGCAGACCTGAAGATAAAAACAAGGGAAGCTATTTAAATAATTCTTAGGTTTAATAACTTCAGGTCAAATATGTCCAGTTCATCCATCTCCAGACTACTGCTGGCTTTGCCAGTGGGATCTTCACACCAAAGCTCCACTGTCCAAAATTTTCTATCCTTTAGACAATACAAGATGACCAGTTCTCCCTTTTGGTTGATTAGAGGTGCTCACACCCAACATGGTTACTGGATGGTTCTGCCTGAAAAGACAGTTTGCTTTTTCAAGGAATCATAACAGCTCTGCTCTAGTCCATCATCTACTGTATATGTGATGCAACTCAGAGAGATTATTTTTACTTCTTTCATGTCAATTCACAGTAGTCTCCAAACACTAGCAGTTGTTACTACTGATCTTGCGTTCGGTTGTTGGCTTCCTATCTGCTTAGCCTGTGCATTTTCTTCTACATCACTTAGCATCATCCAAGTAATTTTCTCAGAACAAATAAAGTTTCTACACTAAGGGACCTGAAGCCTATAAAATCCCTGATATGATGGATTACCATCTCAATCCTTTGAACACATTTATAGTAAGAAAAATACATAATAAGTAAAACATAGGCCCACAAAGTTGGAATAATTTTCCCCAGCTATCTTTTCTTCTTCCACTTTTTTTTTTGTTTGTTTGTTACATTTACCTGGTACAGTGATATTAGGGATATAAGAGGATTTTGAGTGAATTCTTACAACTATTTATACTCATCCAATGGCTCTAAAAGTGAGGATTGTTGAATCTAGTCGACAGTTTATCTTTTACTTGTACCATTCTAGATATAACCTGCTGGTAGCTGTGGATCCAGATGAAACCTAGAGGCCAGTTATGTCCATCTTTAAAGTCTGCATCTTCAAAGTATGGCCACATATCCACCTACATTTATAACAGGGGTTACAGATGCAATCTGAGATCTGATTGAACGATACAGCAAGTCAAATTTCCAAATAAGGGGAATGACTGTAAAAGCAACTGTCTCAACGCTGTTGCTACAAAGTTTACTCTCACACGTTAGGCAACTTATCTGGGGTCAAACACAATATACACTGTTAAGAGAATGAAAAGACAACCCACAGACTGGGAGAAAACATTTGGAAATCACCTATCTGATAAAGGACTGCCTACCAGAATAGGTAAAGGGCTCTCAAATCTCAAATAAGAAGAAAACAACCATCCAAGTTTTTAAAAAATTGTAAAGAAACTTCACCAAAGAATAGATGCAGATGAAAAATAAGCACATGAAAAGTTATCCAAAATTATCCATAGATAGAGGAAAGCAAATTCAAATCAGAAAGTACCTCCATGCACCTATCAGAATGTTTCAAACGGAAAGTTCTGACAATACCAAATGCCGGTAAGGATGTATTGCTAGTGTTGGGGATGCAAAGTGGTATAGCCACAATGGAAAATGGTTCAGTAGTTTTTATCGTAAGACCCAGCCATTCCCTCTCAGGTATTTCTGTAAGGGAAATGAAGCTATACAACCATACAAAACCTGTACACAAACGTTTATGTTAGCTTTATCCATAATTGTCCCAAACTGCAAACAATTCAAATGCCATAACTGGTGAACGGGTAAACAAACTGTGGCATGTTCACGGTGCCCTCCTCAGCATCAGAAAGACTAGAATGCTGATGCATGTAGCCACAGAAATCGATCTCAGCAGCATCATGTTAGAAGAAAGCAGCCAAACTCAAAGGCTACACACGG
This sequence comes from Vicugna pacos, assembly GCF_048564905.1. Taxonomy (NCBI): domain Eukaryota; kingdom Metazoa; phylum Chordata; class Mammalia; order Artiodactyla; family Camelidae; genus Vicugna; species Vicugna pacos. The sequence goes on along the minus strand of NC_132991.1, from coordinate 41,334,380 downwards.
CCTGAGTCCATTTACATGGCCATTCTGGAAAAGGCGAAACTGGGACAGAGAGCAATTGGTGGCCGTCTGCCTGGAAGAGACACTGGAGAGGGGAGGAAGAGACTGATGATAAAGGAGCGTGATAGAACTTTTTGGGGCGAAGGCAATATTCCGTACCTTGATTGTAGTGATGACTATACAACCATATAGGTTTGTCAAGACTCGGAGAACTATACATTAGAGAAGGCCACTGCAGCTGACCCTTGAACTAATGGGGGTTAGGGGCGCCCAACTTGCAAGCCATCGAAATCTACATGTAACTTTACAGTCAGCCCTCCATGTCTGCAACTCCACCATATCTGAGGATTCAGCCAACTTCAGGTTGTGTATTACTGTCGGACGTATTTATTGAAAAAAAAATTGCATGTAAGTGGACCTATGCAGTTTAAACCTGTGTTGTTCAAACGTCAAATGTAGTATCACATGTAAATTATACCTAAAAACCCTGACAAACAAACACACATACAAATACACACACACATCACAGATAGACATACTTGTTTTATTGAGGTCTATGTCTTATTGAACCCAAACTAGACCGACAGCATCTATATTACTTTTTGTCTGAGAGTCGAAAGTTTTCTGATGGATGGAAGAGCTATAGTTTAATGTTAGGAAAGGAACTGAGAGACTACTACTAATTTTCAAAGTATTTTTTCTGGCCAGATGGATGAAAACTGAAGATGCACTATTAGCTAAATAAACATTTACTGGGGATCTATTACATGTCAGGCCCTGATTTAATGCTAGTTGGCAGACTGAACACAGAAGACAAAAACCTCTGCTCTCACGGGCACAGTTTAGTTAGAGAGGATGAAAATAAACAATGACTTAGATAATATGTAGCTTAACAGCAGAAGTCTTAAGTGCAATGGGCAAAAGAGAAGAAGCAGAGAACAGGGGTAGGGAGAGCCAGTGGCGCAGAGGCAGGTGGGCACTGTAACACTCTACCATGAAGTCATCAAAAGCACATGTGTCCTCCCCTGTGCTGGGCACTGGAGATCAAATGATGAGGGACAACAGACATGGTTCTTGCCTCCAGAAGCACTTGCCCAGTGGAGAGGAGATATTAATTAAATAACTGTATAAATGGGAAACCACACACTGTAATAACTATTTTGTGTTTTACACAAAATTACATAAGGAAAAGGTTCTATGACCAAATAAGTCTGGGGGACCTGGCACACTATATGCACATCTTTCTGTTGTATTCATTAATAAATGAATACATTAAGAACCCCAAGAATCTCTACAGTGGCTATAAATGTATTTACCAACTGTATTTGGCTGTGGAAATAATTTGTCTATTAGCGTCTCACAGAATATTATATTTAAGGAAACACAGGAATAAATAATCATATTTTCCCAATTATTCTAATTTTCTTCACTAAACTGACATTAACAGAAATATAACAGGCAAGCCAAAACTACTAGGGATGAAAAAGTACAGCTTTATTCACTATTTCTCAGTTTCTCAGTCTCTGAACAAGATGAATCAGGAACTCAAAAGAACTGTGTGCTTTCTCCAGATCTATTTCTGATGAAATCTGCCTGTTTGCCATCATTTCAGCTTCAAACTATAATATCTAGACACCAAACTTCTTGACACAGAACATAAAGAAATCTTGACTTTCACTTAATAGGTTTGTTGTTGGGGTATATTGCAGAATGGAAAACATGAGTTAGTATATTGATACTGTTGAATGCAAAGCTTCTTACTGTGAGACGAAGACACAAACATTTCTTGGGGTAGGCTTCAATACTGCTATCAGAGAGGATCCGTGTAGGGGGTTAGATCTGAAATACAGTTATCATTATGAATTTATAATTTTAGAAATTTCTTGGTATGGCTATAGGCCACTGTCACTTTAAAAAAATTAAGGAAAAGTACGGTATGTACTAAAATATTTTTTACTCTACTCACAGCCAACTTCATGTTTCTTTTCTTTTTCTGTTTCCTAACCCCATTGCTGTAGTTTCAGTTGAGCTGAAAATTGTTCCCTTCAAAGTGAAATTGTTTGGAGTTTTCAGCAACCATTGCCATGATTTAGATTTTGAAATTCCTGATGTGGGTGGGGGGGAGTATAAAGGAGCCTAGACGTTGATTTTCCTGTCATCTGGGTGGTTTCTAATTTATATGACCTGGCTTCAAGCAGAAAGCAAACATTACAAATATCTCTATATTCATTGACTTCTACAGCCTCACCTCAATTTGTCACACCCAGAGATAATTCTGAAGTCAATAGGCAGCCATTACATAAGACGGAGAAATTAAATGCGGAAAGGAAACAAAGCCAGTTTCCAAAGATTAAAAAGAAGAAAATTAATTACAAGCGAAGTGCACAGAAACTATAGTTTGGAATGAATCATGCCATAGAGTTAATTATAACACTAATCTAAAGCTCTCCTTTGACATGGAAAATAGATGGGTTGTTAGTGGATTTTTCCTTCGGAATGTGAAAATATAAATCAGTATGTGGGCTGGTTTGGTTTAACATTTAATATCCCATTTCTTTCTCTGATATTTAACCTTTTCGTATTTTTATTTTACCAATCAAATAATCATATTATATAAGCACAGATATCTGCTTTGTACTGCCCTGTTAAATACCCATGTCTGGTCAAAATAGATATTTTAGCCTATTATGTAATAGCTAAAAACACTTCAAACAAAGGAGCAACAAAGCTTTCATAACAGGATTAAACTGGTGAAAGTCAGAATGATTGTGGCCAGGATGACAGTGCCTCAAAGGTTAGCCATCCATTTTTATTTCTATACCATTTTGTGGCCTTTGGAGTTCCAGACTGATCTATACTTAAAATGTGTGTGTGTGTGGGGGGGGGCTTGGATTTTAAATTGTTTAAAAGTAAAAGATAGAAGGGTTCATACTTTTCTATTTTAGTTGCACTTTAGACTGTAGAAATCCAAAATTTTTCTGAAGTTCAAGGCATCTCTACGACAAGTTATTTGTAGAAAAGAAAATAAAATCTATATTCCTCGTGACGCATGTCTGAGATTTATTCTCCAATTAGGCTTGGCCCTCTGTTCCTTGTGGAATGGAACGTAGCCCCAGGGAACGGTAAATACTTTATGCTGATAGAAAATCACTAGCTGGTTGATCAGTTGGGGTTGACCAATCTTTAGACAGCTATTCAGTAATTTTTTAATGAAATAGGTAATTACAGGTTATTTCCTAGTAATAAATACTAGATGTTCTGCATGAACATTCTTCATATGGTTTAATGCAAATAGCAAACTAAAACAAACAGGACTTTGAAAGGAGAACACATAAACTAAAATACCCCCAAACACCTAACTTAAAAGAGAAAAATTCTTCCATATCTTTTTTCCAACATGGCAAACCAAAGAGCAAATCCCATCTATTTAAAGTTATTGAAAAGAAGCTGGAAGACAGTATGACATGTGGCTATAGTATAAGTTTAAATTTTAGGGTTAGACAAACTTGGGATCAAATTCCAGCTCATATTTAGTATCTGTTTGACTTTGCTAAGGTATTGAAACTCAGAATTCTCATAAATAAAATGAAGATCATATCTAGGTCATAAGGCAGTTATGAACATGAAATAAAATCGTATGTAAAATGCTTAGCACAGTGTCAGCAGAGAATGCAAGAGAACTGTTGCTTTGATTTTCATTTTCCTTATAATTAGTACACAGTATTCAGTTGCAGTTTCCTTTCCAGTTCTGCACTGGGCTGTCCTGTTTCTTGGGAAAACTGTTAGGAAGTATATTAAAGAAAGCTGAAGGTGCAGTTTTTGCTTCTGGTGAATTCCTACATAAAAGGGAGGGTGATGGCAGCAACAGTCAGGGGCCAAAGCTCAGAATTTCACTACCTAGTATTTAGAACATGGTGGTGAGCATACAAGTACCCTCAGCCTACCTGTCAACCCCGTCTCCCATTGTTCAATCCATTTAAACATTTTAGTGCTAGGTCTCACTTTTCTCAGGAAACACTAGCTATTATAGGTTTTATGATTTTGTATGGACAGGGCTCTTTGGAATAGACTTACTCCACTGTGTCTTGACATGTCTCAATTATATGCAGACTTGAGAATTAAGCTCAAATGATTCTTCTCCATGAATACTTCCCAACATCCTTGTAGAGCATCTATTTCTACGTCACTGGTGTTCGGATAGCAGTCAGTGCCATCACTGAAACACTGCTATGGTTACAGTTACTTGTCTGCATGTCTTATGTTTCCTTAAAATGTTATGAGTTAGTAGATTTCACTCCACATGCCCAGTGAAAACTTCCTGTTACACAATAGTCATAGGTGGCATTTAATAATTTATGGTCAATTAATCAGAAATGACTTTGTATTTTCAAAGCACATAGATATACTTTTTTTCAGCAGAAGTATTGCTACTTAAATATAAAAATATATTTGGGAAGAATTAAACGTACTATAGTCGTGACTGTTTTATCTTGAGTCCACTATTATAGCTCACATTCTACAGTCATGTTTTGTAACTAATATAATGGGTGATGCATTACTTCATTTTGGATCAGGTTAGTACTGACTGCCCTAGGTTCTATCAATGGCTGGATACCTAAAAATGTCACCAGGACACTTTTCTTTAACATAGTGTTTTTGTATACTTTAATGTTGAATATTAAACTTGGTGAAAAATTCCTTTAGCTCAATGAATTTAAGATACAATCAATTGTAAGATACATCTCTTTGAAGAGATATTAAAGTGTGCAAATATGTGCATCTTACAATCAATAAAATACAAAATGATAAACTCCTTAATGGTGGTCCATATTAGGATGCTTTTGGTTACAAGTTACAAAAGATTCAAACCACAACTACTTAAATACTACCAACAATAAACTACAGATAACAAAATTTCCTCTGTCAGTTTGGTTAATTAAACAGCTCGGCAGTGACATTACCCAGGTTTTTAACATATTTTCTCAGGGCTTTAGCTTTTGGCCTCATGCCTGAGCTGTGAAGGCTGTGAGATGGCTTACACATCTTCTGGCACCACTGGTTCACTTAGCCCCACATTCAGAGACATGTTGCTTTTTACATGCCTGTTTTTATCAGCGGAAACCTTTCTCAGAAGTTACCCCAGTAGACTTCTCTTCATGGTTCTTTGGACAGAGTTGAATCACGTGACTTTTCCCAAGTCAATGTCTGGAAGAGGGGATAACATTGTCCCCACTGGCTAAGGAGCTTTAAGTCCTAAACCTCTGGGGCTGATGATAGGATCATGTTTTTCAAGTACATGAACATGAGAAGACCCTGTGCATAACACTGAGGTGTTTCTAACAAGAACAGAAGGGTGTCTATTTGAATGGATACCAGTGTGTCCACTGAATTTCGTTTGTTTATGTTTCTGCTTATGAATATATTTCTAAGGCCAACTGTTTGCTAAAGTAATATGTTTGCTTGAGTTCTTTATAACTGGAAGCTCTTGGATTTTATTTGAAATAAAAAAGGAAGTTTCATGGAGGGGAAGACAAATTAGGAGTATGATATTAATGGATACAACCTACTGTACATAAAGTAGATAAGCAACAAAAATGTACTATATAACACGGGGAATAATATTTAACATCTTACAATAACCTACAATAGAATTTAATCAGAAAAGTAACTGAATCACTAGGCTGTACACCTGAAACTAACACAATATTGTAAATGAACTACACTTCAATTAAAAAAAAAAGAAGTCTCATGATTTGTAGCAGAAATACTCATCAACAACTACTTTCGTTTTACAAACTCTTCTGGTCAAGTAACTTAAATTTAAAAATTAAGTAAATTGATATTTCATAAAAATATAAAAGCTGGCTATTTCATAAATGTCACCATTGCAGCTAGCATTACCTATTTTGCTTAACATGCCAAACCTCCCACTATGCAAAGAAAATCCCCTTCAACATGATGGTGAGTGTGGGGAAACCTTTCTGAGGCTCTCTAGATGATGATAGGTAAAAAAAATGTGCTTTTACAGGATGATTAGTATCAGTATTGCAAGTTGGTGAAGAAGACATTCCCTCACAAAGAATGATTTGATAGCCTTTGAAAAAAGCCTATTAAATACATGTCAAAAGAATACATTAATTAGGTTCACACTAATTAAAACATAATATCAGTCACAGTCTGTATGGTGTGGTGAACATCAGTACCGTTCTCTGAAAGATTTTTTTGAAAAATCACATTTAAATACTAAGTTAAATATTTAAATTGAAAGCATGAATCCAATGAGCTTAGAACGTAACAGATACCACTGTATAATGGAGAACTTCCTTGAGAACACGGGCTCGTAGAATGATGAGTGCTCTTGGTACCGGCAGCAGAGAAAATGACAAGGTCAGACGGGGCCCCAGAGAAACCTCACCCTGAATCTTCACCTCCAGTCAATTCCAGTCTCCCAAATTTATTTCCTCATAGCCATATTCACCATATTCCCCATCTAGGACGCCTAGATTTCCCACATTTTATTTCTAAATAGAGCTTCCTACACCCACTCCTGTCTGCTCTCCACACTCTATATTGCACGGGGGTAATCTTTTAAATTGGTATAGTTGATTGATGGTATGCACAGTAGTTAAGGTCTATAAAGTTGCTGTAAACACTGAATTAACAAACACTGAACAACTGTTCCTACAGGACATACAGGGCTAGGTTCCTGTGAGCCTCTGGTCACATCATATTTGTCAACTGATCGATATATATCCTTGTTTTACACATGTTTCTGTTTAAAGCCCCTTTAACATACGCTGTTGGTTCACTGGTATTGAGCTCATGGTCACCGGCACTATAACTCATGCCTTATCCAACAGTATTTTCTCCAGAAGGCACATCACAGCCTCCATGTACTTGGAAACACGAGAGAGCACTTCAGCACTTTGTTTCAGGGCCATTTTAAACAGCAAACTCAGCAATAAAAAGCACAAAAATGAACATCATGTGGTACCAAATACACTGTGAAAATGACACCTGTTACACTACGAGAGCAGTGTCTTCTTGTTTGGCCTCAGCTGAGAACCTGCGTGTAGGGTGAGCTGGATTTTTCACCACTCTGCAAATCCTTAACACTGCCTACAAGGACCTGATAGCTTGTCTCCATGTCTTTCTTCTCCAGCCACTGATAATCCCTCTTGCACACTGGAGGTTAGCCACAGGGTTACTTATCTGTTCTTTGAATACCCCAATATTTTCCCACCTGAGGGTCACATATACTTTTGAGTTTTCACCTCCTCATTGGAATGCTCTTCTTTCTTCCTTTCCTTCTACGTGTGCATGTGCACCTCCCCCCATACACACACCTTTCTCTCCTTACATATTGTTTTTTTCCTGTCCACCAGATCTCAGCTAACATACCTTCTCAGAAAGGATCTTCCTAACTTTCCAATTTAAAGTAGGTTCCTCCTGTTACTATCCTTCATAACACCCTTTCTGTGCAGGGTCTCATTCCTCTTCATTTTATTGAAGTATGGTTGATTTACAATGTTGTGTTAGTTTCTAGTGTACAGTATAGTGATTCAGTTATATATATGCATATATACGTATATATTCTTTTTCATTATAGGTTATTACAAGACATTGCATGTAGTTAAGCAACCTAAATGTCCACTAGTAAAGAAAATGTGGTGTATATACACACGCATGCACGCGTGCACACACACATTGGAATACTACTCAGCCATAAAAAGTGAAATAATGCCATTTGCAGCAACATGGATGGATCTACAGATTATCATACTCAGTGAAATTAAATCAGACAGAGAAAGACAAACATTACATAATATCACTTATATCTGGAACCTAAATAAAATGATACAAATGAAATTATCTACAAACCAGAGATAGACTCATAGACATAGAAAACAAACCTTTTTATGATTTTTAATAGCTTAGTACAATTAGTAGCTAGGTATCTATTTGTTTAATGTCTCTCAGTCTTACTGGATGGTAAACTCCTTGAAGGTAGCCCATTTGATGACGGGTATACACCTATCCCTAACACTGTGTCTGACCACTGCAGTCCCTTAACAAATATTAGCTGACCAACTGACTGAGTCATTGAATGAACAGTATTTTAAAGGATAAGTTACTTTTCACTACACACAAATCTGGCAACTGACAACCAGTGGCTGAGCAAAATTCACTTCTGTAAGACTTAAATCACTCATCAATCCCACTCTCATTTCCAAAGTTTGAACTGGTGTCATCTGCCTGCAACAAATAACAGGATGATACAAATACTGTTGGCAGAAGGATGCCACCACACAGGCACCTAGTTCGTCCTGCACTGCTGTTACAAACAGTAGAGACCATCACTGCTACAAGCTGGGAAATAAAGTGTACAGACAACATGATAGAGTAACACTACCGAATACCAAATAGTTAAAGAAAGACACACGTATTTGCCTGCCATTGCCATTTATCCAAAATGTTTTCCAGTTTCATGTGTAAATTCAGTTAAAATATTTACTGAGCATGATCCATCTCTAGACCCTGAGCTAAGCATTGAGGATAGAATACAACAGAAACAACTCACTAGTATCACTTTGTAGCATCACAAGAACCAATGTCGTTATTTCTATATGTCGGGATACCCGCACACAAACATACATGGCAGAACTGCTACAAAATACCTGGAACAGTCCACCTTATCACTTAGATGGAACCAGCTAATATGACCACTTCATTTGTTCCTTTATCCTACAAGCTGTATTTTCTCAATGACAATGCCGGGAAGAAAAAGGCCCAGTGCAATGTACATGTTGGTTCATATACTCAAAATGTTTTCAAGGACAGAAGCGTTCTTCCAGAAAGTCACCGTGATGATTAGGCACTCGACTGGACATTCTCAGTGGTTGAGACAGATCTGGCCCCTGCCCTCATGCAACCTAGTATCTAGTGTGAGGACAGGGGCAGTTATTACATATAAATACATAACTGCAAACTGTGATAAGTGCTAGAGAGTGAAGTAAAAGTTCTAAGAAGGCAGTCAATGGGGAGGGAGCAGAGGAAAATATTTCTGAGTTGGAGTGGTGCTTGGAAGAATCATCAAAATCCAGATGTGTTTTAAAGCCATGGGAGAGCACAGGTTCTCAATAAATGTAAGTGGAACAGAATAGAACTAAAGCCAAAAATTCTTGCAAGTACTCAAGGGAGGACGTTGCTAGGCATCCAGCAACTGGACTGCAGCATTCCAATAGCATCTTGTTCTAAAGCTCTGAACACATAGCATCCAAAGAGGAAGAAAAAAAATCAGCCTGCTCACCACTAAGCTGAATTTTCATTAACTTCAACCCCATTTCTAGAGAAATATCCTTAGGAAATAGTAATAATGAAGATTATTGAACATTTGCACTGGAGCCAGGTTATAGCACCAGGTTTATATGCTTTATCTCATGTGGTTGTGATATTTTGGTGAGATATTTTGAGACAGTGTTAAGTGTTATACATATTTGAATGACACCGTTTGGACAAGGACTCTGAAGTTTAGAGAAGTTAATTTACTCCTAAGTCACACAGCCAGTAAAGGGTAGAGCTAAAAGGAGAGCCCATTTCTTGCAGATCCCAAAACCCACTATCTTCAGCAATTGCAATAAATCAGTAATCATCTGAAAGCTGAGATATTTTTTGCCATTTTTTTATTGGGATGTGTGTGTGTGGAGAATGTTAGTGTGTGTGTGTGTGTGTGTGTGTGTGTGTGTGTGTGTGAGTGCATATGTGCTGAACTATAGCTGTCAACATGTCATCAAATGTTATGAAATTGAGGTTTTAATATAAAGCATTACAAAGGAATCACACTTTTAAAGCTACAGCTCAGTAGTTCTAAGGTAAAGGATTTAAACAAAATTGCAATGTTGAGAATTCAAGAAGTAGTTCTAAAAGACATTATTGTAAAATTATCCCCAGAGCAAGGGCACCTCTCTCTCTATTTTTTCTGATACATATACAAGCATCTCAACTGTTCATAAAATTTTATTTTTCCTGACATTAAATAAGAAATACCTAACTGAGGGAGGGTATAGCTCAAGTGGTAGAGCACATGCTTTGCATGTACGAGGTCCTGGGTTCAATCCCCAGTACGTCTTCTAAACATAAATAAATAAACCTAATTATCTTCCCCCAGAATAATAAGAAACCTAATTAACACATATGTGCACTTTGACTAGCTTGAAATTCAAAGCCTACTATATTCAAAATCATTGCTAGACCATTTATCCTAATGTAAAGCATAGAGCAAAGATTCTTCATCTCACTGATGCATTTTAACACAAAAGCTTTAAAAACAATTTTACTTATTCAGTTTTAATTAGTGAAAAGGAGCAATGACAATTCTAAACCAACAGTGGGGAAGTAGGGAAGAAAGAGGGACATCAGGACAAAAAGTTTTATCAGCTTGATCCTCACATGCAGATGAAGGGGAAGAATGGAAAAGTAGCTTATTGGTTTAGTTGCAATAGTTTCAAAACTATATTCTATAAAACATGTCTATCATCCATCCTTCTGTCTATCTATCCACCCATTTATCCTTCCATCCTTCCATCTTCTATACAATGATTTGATTCCATAGAAATTGTGGAATTCTAGTTGTTATGCCACAGAAATTTGTATGAAAAAATCTTCGAACATTACTTTCATCAATTAATTTATTAAGGACGTTTCCTTGTGCACTTAATTCAAGTAGGTATATTATTTTAAGAACTCCATTTGCTTATTCATTGGTATATTATACTTCAAAGCTATACCATGAGCAATAACACCCAAATAACAGTGAACACACCTAGTAACCGGATATTGGTTTCTAAATACTTCCATTTACTGAAAGGAATGAGGACCCTTGAAAAATGGCTGATTTCAGAGCTGGGGGTTGGGAGGAAACATGCTGAAAGAATAATTAAGACATACAGAAAGGACACAGAAGCCAGCTTGAAGGGGTTTCAACTGACAGAACCTGGGATACTTTGAGTGTCAATATAAATAATGATAATACAAATTGTAAGAACAAAAATCCATGAATCCATACTGATACAAATAAGTAAGTAAGTAAGTAAGTAAGTAAGTAAATAAATAAATAAATAACTGGGAGAGAAGAGAAAGCTGTTTCTTACAGTGGAATGCCAACTAACAAATGCACTAGGAATAATGGAGTTTGAAAATCATTTGACAACCACTATCGTAATCATTGTTTTAGGCAAAAATAGTGGGTGTGGTAGATGAGAAACAGAATATTTACACAGCCTCAAAGTATCTCCCCTCAAGATATTTATTAATTACAAAGAAAAAAGAAAATAACTTTAGAGTGGAGAAATCTGGCATGACGCCTCCTTGATTAAATGATCAACATTAGCATCTCATCCATAAAGAGAAAAGCTGACATCATTGGCCTCCTGAAGCACTGAGAATGCTCACCTTGAATCCAATCATGAGTAATGTAGGCAAACCAAACTGAGAGACATTCTACAAAACAAAGGACTTTTTTTTTTTTTGCTTCAAAAACATAAGATATAAGGAATTGCTCTGGATAAAAGAAGATTAAAAAGACACGACAACCAAATACAACATGTGATTCTGGAGTGATTTAAAGTTGAAAATTTCCTTTCCCATTTTTATGAAAAACATCAGTGGAATAATTGGTGAAATTTTTAAAAGATCTGTAGGTTAGATAATGACACTGTATCAGTGCTCATCTTTGGATTTTGATCTTTTTTCTGTGTTTATGTAAGATAATGTCCTTGGCTTAGGAAATACAAACTGGAGTATTTTGGAATAAAGTGGTATCATGTCTATAACTTAAACTTAAAAGGCTCAGAAAAGTATCTATACACACATACATGTAGCAAAGGTATTAAAATGCTAATATTTTTGCAATGTGGATATAGTATACATGGGAATTCCTTGTGCTATTTTGCAGGCTTTCTTCAAGTTTGAATTTAATAAAACTTTAAAAATATGCTGTGGTCCAACACATCTCTGGAAATTTTGTGGCAGAGAAAATTATGGAGGCATCAACAATTAAGAATCTGAAACTGAGGAAACATCTCAAGCAAAGAGGTGGAACAGAGGTTCCAATGAGGGGTGTTCATAGTGGGACAGGTAACAAGAAGAAAAAGGACGTTCCAAAGTGTTCTATTACTTGCTTCTGTTTGTTGCCATGGTAAAATGTGACAGGGTTTCATTTGGATTTAATAAGGACTAAATAAGAGAAAGTCATGAAATGGTAGATAAAAAAACTTAACCCAATAGGAAAAAAATCAGACAAAATACAATAAATAAAGAGAAGGCCATTATAACATTACTTTTTATTATCTAGACTCAACCATGCTAGAGGCAAAACACAGGAGGCAGTGTGTTGAGGAAACCAGCAGGCTGGCCTGGCTCCTTAATTATAAATCCAAGTGATGTGGCATAGAGTATAACCTGCTGGACCCTGCTTACCTCATTAATTAAGTAAATTAGGATGGGTAACTTTTAAGGTCCCTTCTAGTTCTAAAGTTCTATGATTTTTGTGTCTCCCAAATTGCAAATGATAAAGGAATGTGGTTAACTTGAAATGTGGGCTAGCCTACTTCTCTAATAAAAAAGTCCTACAAAGGTTTTATTGTTTTGTTTTCCTGTGTTAAGAAGATTCAGTTTTTATGGCAGACACAGCTTGTGGCCCACCTAACAGCCTTCACCCTTTTTTGCTTTTAACAGAACCCTAATTTTGCATAGCTGAGGGTGGAATAAAGAGCTAGCCCTTTCTTACAGTGAGAGCAGATTTTTCTCCAGCCCCAGGGGGGGTGACTCATAATTGTTCTAAACAAACAATGGGAATCCCATGTTCTTTGCCAAAGATAGGTTTCAGGGTGGACATGCCAGTTTTGCCAAGACAACAGGGAAAGTTTGCTGAGACAAGGAGACTCTGAGAAATATTTTCTTTTCAAATAAAAAGCGGGAAACACACAAGGTAGAAATATTCATGCTCCCTCCCCATTATATTTCCTAACTTTAATGTGATTGTGTGATGAATGGGATGGTTTGAGCTGAGGCAACCATCTTATGACCATGAGGCTTTAAGTTTAAAATGCAAACGCCAACATGCTGCTAGTGGAAGGCAGAAAAAGAGACAGTGCCTGGTATTTTGGATTGAATGTGTCCTTACCAGATTTATATGTTGAAATCCTAACCCCCAGTGTGATGGTATTAGGAGGTGATTAGGTCTTCAGTCCACCCTAATGAATGGAATGAGTACACTGATTAAAGGAACCCCAGAGAGCTCTCGTCCTCTTCTGCTATGTAATGACAGAGCAAGAAGACAGCCATCTATGAAGCACAAAGCGAGCTCTCACCAGACACCAAATCTGTCAGCGTCTTGGTCTTGGGCTCCCCAGCTTCCAGCACTGTGAGAAATAAAATGCTGGTGTTTATAAGCCCCTCAGCCTATATAATTCCAACTCAATTTATTGATGTTCACAACACACACACACACACAAAGACTTGCCTAATAGTTTCCTTAAAAAAAATAGTTTCCTTAGAACAGTAATTACTGAGTCGAAGTCTGCAGTTAAAATTTTTTTATATAGTTTGCAGAAGTGCCCTCTAGAACGTCATCTATCAATGCACATAAGAGGTCCTATTTCCCTACACCTCACTCCTCAGGATACTTAATCAATGCTAGTATCATCACTAGCATGAAAACCTATTCAGTTCCCTTTTATTTTCTGTTCTTTGATTTCCATTATCATTTAACATTTTCCCAGTGTTTATTGACTGTAGTAGTTCTTCTGTAAGCACCCTTTTTTGCCCATTATTCTATTTGAATGTTTATCTTACTGATTGTGAACAACTCTTAAGTGCTTAGTGGCATACCTCAGCGAGGGAGGAGTACAATCTCCATATCCAGTTGACCTGGGTTCAAATTCTAGCTCTACCATTTACTTACTGTCTAATTTTTGAGCTACTAAAAATCTGTGTATACTTCAGTTTCATTGCTTGTAACATGAAGATAATAGAGTACCTTTCCCATGGAGTTGCTACATTTATAAATTATTAGTTAATACATGTAAAGTGCCTAAATAGGGCCTGACACATGATAAGTACTACATAAGTGCTTGGTAGTACTACTGTTATTGTTATTAAAGATACTAGTATTCCATCCTAAATCTTGTTAATATTTATTGTTTGTTTTTTCAACTCTTGAAATGGTGTCATATGTGACACACAAAAGTTGACATTTTCAGGTCAACAATCTTTTCACGCACGATCTCTGGCTTTGGTACGATGCTTAGGAAGTTCATTCTCAGCCCAACACTTTTTTTTTTTAACTCTTATGTTTTCTTTTAGTATTTGCGTGTTCTTATTTTCCACATTCAAATTAATCTGGAATTTATTTAGAAGTAATCTCTGAGTACAGCTTTATCTATTACTATCTGTCTATCCACCCATCCGTCTATGCATCCAACTATCATCTACCAACCTGTCTATGAATTGTTAGCCAGTTGTCTCAGTTTGATATACTAAATATTTCATCCTTTTCTAATGGATTTAAAAATATGTTTATCACATTGTTAACTTGCATTTGAACCCCAGTCCACCTTTGGACATTGCATTATGCCCCACTGAGCTATGTGAATTCCTCGAATACCCATCAGTTCCCACACCATTTTAATTATAAGAATTCTTAATTAGAAATCATTTTAACAAGTCCACATGCATTAATCTTGTTTTTAAAATGTTTAACTATTTTAATATTTATTTTGCTGGATAATTTTAGAGTCATGTTTTTTCCCAGAACTCTGTACTTCCCCACAGTCTTACTAGATGTCCATGTAGAAGACTTCTTCACATTCACAAATAGACTCAGGGAGAATGGATAACTCTTAAATATTTAGATTTTCCATCCTGTTTTTCTTTTTTTAATATCTGCCCTCAAGATTTTGTCATTTTCTTCACAGAGGTTTTGCCTCTTTTAAGTCTCTTGCTAGATTTTTCATGTGTATAGTAGTTATTTTGAAAGGGAGATCTTTTCTTTCCATTCTCTTTGATACTGATATTAGAAATGACATATAAAAGGAGGGACAGAACTTTGTATAATAAGTATAGCCAACTTACTAAATTATTTTCTAAGCATTGACTTGCTGATTTATTTAGGTTTTCTTCAGTGGACATTTGTGTCATTTAAAACAATGATAATTTTGATAACCTTGACTCTTTGTTTCTAAGACTTTCACATTTATCCGTTGCTGTTTTATTTCACTTGCTAGAACTTCTAGAAAAATACAGAATGATAATAGTTACTGAGAGTAGATAAAAATACTGGGAGTTTGGTCTTGTCTTTGCCTTTAGTGAACAGGTTTCAATATCCCCCTGGTTGTCAGTTTCTAGCAGATACAATTTCAAGAAGAAACACGTTTATTTTTAGTTTACCAAGAAATTTACTGGAAATGGATGTGGATATTCTTAGTAATTCAAAATATCCTTGATGTTTAATTATTTGTAAATTCTTAGAAGGTATTTATATAGTAAATATTTCTGAAAATAAAAGTTATATTGAAGTTTTGCAATATCTTAACCTGTTTTGCTTGTGCCTCCCAAAAGATGAAGCAATGAAAGAAATAAGTTAATTGCCCATTACCAGTTCTGTCAAATCCGGGCTTCCCTTCCAACATGTCTGGACAGATAGCCTCAAAGGAAAACTGCTTAAGAATATTTTTAAAACATTTTTTCCCTACAGAAGTAACACATATCTACTTTTTTTAATTAGAAAAATAAAGAAGACAATAAAACCCCACAAACACTCACATGCTATTAAATAGGAGATAATTGCTAGTCAATATTCGGTATTTGTTTTTCATACATTTTCTTCCCTCTTTCTAATGTATGTGTATAAAATACATTAAAATAGAATTATATCTTTTATATCCTGCTGTCTAAATCAGACAAAAATAAGAGTTACTTGTACAAAAAGAAGGTTTAGAATTGCTCAAGTTGGTAAATATTCATAAATTTTCCCATGACCCACTGTTAAGAGTCTGGCATTATTTTCAATATCACTACGTTATTCTTCAAGGAAGAAAGAATTTTTTAAACTTTCCCATTATAAGATTCACACAAATACTACCGAATATCTGAGAAACAGCCAAAAATATTTAATATTTTTGAAAGGCAAATAAAAATGATGTCAGATGTCTGAACATTAGACTTTATAGACATAAAGAAACCTGATCACTTACCCTAGGCACAATGAGCATAGAACCCAGCAGAGTCAATGTTTCAATGAGAAGTAGAACATAGGATTACCAGTGAACTGGTCAGTCTGCATTACAGAACTCTATGCTGATACATAATGCACAAGCACAGGGACCAAGCTGTAGCAGAAAGCACAACTTTATCCATACAAAGAAAGCCCCAATAATGTCTGTTAAAACCATTTGACTCCTGGTTTCAGGCAAAGACTTTAAAAGGTTAATGTCTCATTTACTGCAAACATATTACCACAGGGAAGAAAATATTGAATTTTCTAGGTCCACTATTCATAAATTAACTCTCTACTGATGAAAGCTACAAACTAGATCATTCATAGAAATTGGCAATTTTCTTAACAGCCCTTTAACAACGGAAGATGGATTTGCACAGTGCTTCACAGTGAGGTCACTTCATTCTTTTGCTTATCCACAGGTTACCACCAATCCCATAGAAAAATCTCACTGTTAATGATTATATATAAAGACATTTTTACCAGCCTTCTTCCCTGTAACATTTAGAACTAAAGTCATTCAACAACAGGCCACTTGTTCCCTTTTTCGAATTTAACAATCTGTTAGATATTCTTTTCCATCAGAGAAGAAATATGGTGGATTCTATTTCCCAGACTGTAAATGATTTTGAGACTCCGTGTCTGAAATGTTTCTGCTGAAACTTGACAAGGGGGAAAAAAATAACTTTCATAAGGCAACGCCATCCTTAAGGCTGAAGGAGAGACGCTGCAGGTGCGCTGGCCTGACTCTCCACTGCGGCAATGAAACACGAGAGAACGAAGCAGTGCATATTAGATGCTCATTTTAGAAACCATGGGTTTCAAACATGAAAAGTTTAGGCTTCACTGGGTAAAGAAAATTGCTTTCTAGTGAACTGCAGGTCTGTGAGCTTGTTTGGCCAAGATGGAGCGCTGTGACCCCAGGGCAGTGCTCGACCTCAAAATTTGCTCGATACACTGAAATTCTCACAGTTCCCCCTCTCACTGAGCACTGCAGGCCACGCCATTTCTTAACTACAACTCCCTGGTAGTGTCTATTTTCACCATAAATAATCTTTATATATATGTGTATGTGTGTGTGTGTATATATATATTTCTACAGAAACCAGCTATCTTGCCAGGGCTTTAATGCAAAAAATGACTTTAGGTGACTTTTCTATACTTGCATAAGTGAAACTCCAAGTTGCAGCCTGAATTTGGCCAGAAGGGGACTTTGAGAAAATGAAAGAGAATGACAAAGCGCTCTAGGTAACCTCCAGAAAGGACAGCTTGCTATATTTTCACAGGTATAAAATGTCACATCATAAAAAGCCAAGTTTTCAAAAAACAATCATATTTTGAGAAACCGTACATATGCCCAGGATTATTCTACACAGGCAATACAGTAGGTGAAGCACTGATACAGCAAACTCAGTCAAAATAAAATCAATTAGATGACTGAGGTCTCAACGGGGTTTCCTATTTTGCCCCAATAAACCAGGAAGAAAATTTCTTAAAACCAACTTCTGCTCTAAGGTTGCTTCTATGACCCCTGGCACCTCACAGTTTGCTTGGCTTGTGACACAGATTTCAGTCCCTAGGTTCTGTTTTGGATGCAGCTGTGGTTTCCTCTTTGGTCCATTCACTAGCCACAGACACTTGTTTCAAACACAGAGATCTGTCCCATCCCCTACATTTTGAGGTCGGGGTTGACTCAGGACTAAAACTGTTAGAGGCAGGCAGTTTGGAATGATTACCAATACCGAGTCTGGTTCTTATCTCCCACCTGAATTGCCATTAGAGGAAACCTTGTGGTTACCAGTACTTACCTATGCCTGCCTTACTGACAGTTCCTCCTTGGAGCAGGGGAATTTGTCAGTCTCCTCGGGCTATGTGTTGACCCGTTAAGATAGCAATAGTGTACATTCCGGAGCTGGCACTTGCATATAATTTTGATTAAGAAATGGTAAATCTCTCCCTAGAAAAAGAAATCCAGGAAAGGATGCAGAGACAGGTTTTCTATACAGCACATGCATTCTCCAGCGTACACAGGAGAAGGCTCATTGTAGCACATCACAAAGACAAGCTCATTGATTTTAAGTACAGCTGAATATCTCATTACCTATACTCTGCCCACGTATAAAAACCATCCAATATGTCAACATTTATGTGGTTAAATCTTTCTGCAAAAACAAAATACATCCATAGAAATGAGATCAATAAGGTAGTCTTTCTCAAACGTAACCCCTTTCCAAAACCATGACTTAACATTAAAAGACAGCATGATCTGTCTCCTTATTCATCTTTTAGCCTTTTAAAGTAGATCCTCATCTTCTCAGAAAAATAAAATATCTCTATTAATAAACATAAACTTTTGAAAAAGTTTAGCACTCTACTTTTTTTAATGAAAAAGTTCTTATCTATTTTTGATTTGTCATTTCTCTTCCTCCTTTATAGTTACTGTTTTGCTTGGCTTGTACTGTCTCTCTCTCTAGCAAAAGGGTGGTCCCATGGGGACCTTCATGCCACATCTATTTCCCAGTCATCTCCCTCCTCATTAGCCACACACTTGTCCCATCATGGCAAATACTGTGGCTACTCAACATCCATTCCATTCCTTTTTCATGGAGAACAAAATTTGCAGTAGAAGGGCATTCACCTCATTGAGATTGACCTTCTGGCATCCCATCCTCTTGCCAGTAATAAGTTCAAGAAAAGCATTTGACATAATAACAGAAATACATTCTGGTGACTTCTGAGGACATTCTCCCTATCTCCTACTAGAGAACAGTTCAAGTTAATCTGTTTCCCTCTTGACTTGAACAAGAGGGTAAGGAGCAGCCACTGAAAGTCATTCTAAAACAAAGGGGAACCAGCTTGAGGATGAAGATGATATTCTGGATGGAGAGCAGAGAGAAATACAAACTACAGAACCTAAAGACATGACTGAGCCACCGGACCTGTTTCATGCTCTGCCTTTTTATTGATAAAATCTGCTTGGATTGACCTTCTACTGGTAGTCCAAAGGACCCAAGCTAACACACTTCATGCCACATATTTCTAGTTAGACCAGTAACAGCTGTCACATTGATGCACATCGTCTCCAGGAGCCAAGGTTTTTCTCTTTAGTTTCCCTTTAAATCTAAGTCACGGAAACACAGAAGAAAAAAAGATCACTATTGGTCTCTATGTCTGAACGTCTATTTATTTTGGATATAAAGATCCTAAAGTACTTATATGAATATCGGTTAAGTCAACAGTAATAAACCAGATAGTAGCCATTAGGTTATAAAGAGAGTAGAGTAAGTCATGGGTCTTGTTTTCAACAGGCACATTTAGGATGGGATACATCAGTAAGTATAGTATCTGTCCTCTAGTGATTACATTATTCTAGGATCCTTAGAAGCCAATCCCATCTCTAAGTCAGTGAAGACCATTCACCTGCTAGATGAGACTAAATTCATCTTGTGAAGAAGGGATGCTAGGATAATGATATTAGGCAGAAGTTCTTAATCTCAAGATTACTGTCCTTTAAATCTACTTCTATCATAGATATAGGTTGTCTTCAGAATGCTTAACACCCTTGAGACTATCAGAGCTTCTTCAATGCCAATATTCTATCATATCTTATCTATGAATTTGAGCACTGTCTAAAATTCTTAAAGACTTTAAATTCAGAAAGAATAATTTTCAGATCATTTGCTTAAGATATGCTTTTAATCACCTAGTTATTTTTCCTATTTATCTATTTATATGCATGTATAATCACACACTACAAGTGTAAACTAAATAAATACAAAACTCTGACGGGGACCACAACATGCTACTCCAATACGCCACTTCGGCATATTGATTATTTTGCACTGAAGGTGACTGAGATGTAGGAAGGGCTCTCTGAACTACCTCCCATTTCTACCTAACAGCAAAGCACAAATTTCCTATGAGAACGATGCCCTCCCTGTTCAGGAATAGGAGAATATCCTTATCACTGGAGACAGAGAGTTGACCCTGAGATAAATCTGCACAAACAAATTTACTAAAACAACCCTAACTTTTCATTAGTTTCCTTCATATATTTCCTAGTCACTTTCCTACAATTTACTGCCCCCGCCCAACCCCTTTTTCTTTCCCGTTACATGTCCACAACTTATCATTCTTTATTAAAATGATATATAAGTTCTCAAGCCTACCTGCTTCTTTGGGCCTTCATTTCTTATATATGAAGGACTCTTTGTCCATGTAATAATACTAATATCAAGCAAAATCTGTATGCCTTTCTCCCATTAATCTGTCTTTTGTCAGTTTAATTCTCAGGCCCAGTCACAGAACCTAAGAGGGCAGAGGAAAAACATTATTTTTCCTGAAACTTCTCAGTTTACCAAACATGTGGCTCTTTGTGACTCTAGCATTTTCTCTTGAAAACTTTATGTTTCCGATTTAAAACCAAAACAACTGGAAAATGTATTTACTTAAATTAAAAATTCATTCTGGTTATTTATCTAACACAGCCCTCTCAAAGTCTGACTGGATGATCTGTTTTTCTATTATGTTGGATATTCTTCATCATATCAATAGTGTAAAGATCAGAAATAAAAGTAAATATGTACCTTAACAAATATTTAATTAGCACTTCTTATACTCTCTTCTTTATTGCTTAATGTCAAATGAATAGTTTAATTATAAAACTCATAGTAAATTCAGAATCAGTGTTAGATATACTAACACTTTGGAAGGGAATATGTTATTCACATTATATAATCATTGGGAGACTCAGCACACATACATAAAAGTAAAATTTAGCCATTTAAGATATTTCAAAACACCTTAATTTAAAAGATTAAGAATTCAACCTCAGATACAGGAATTTCAGATCTCTAAGGTAATCAAAGCATCTTGTAACGCTAAAGTCAAATTAATTTAAGTCTCAACAAATATTAAGCTATGGTATAGGACAAATATGCCAGCTGGATATATATGATGAAACAAGCTTTCAATGCTTTCCATAGGGAAAAATAACTTCCTGAATCCCTATTTACTAAGCAAATTCCTCTCCTATTAGTTACCCATTCACATTTGTTTCATTTTTATGAATTAAAAGCCAGTGTTGTTAATTTCTCTTTCTTTTGTTTCAGGTACCAAGTAATCCTAATATTGACAGTTTATATATTTTGCTACACCTTATTTAATTTACATGGGCAGTTAGACATATCAGCATGTTGGAATGCCTTCTTTTCATAATTTTGTCTATGGGAAAAGTGTTGCATAAATCGTCTGCACTAGAGGTAGCCATGGGTGAAATGGCCTTTCTTATTAAATGTCACAAGATTTAATGTCACAGTATAATTGGGATGGAAGGATAATTGCACTGAGCTCAACATGTCTTTTTCTGCTAACACATTATTAATCCTCAGGAGTGTTAAAATATGTTTAATAAAGGCCCCACTCACATGGAAACTGTTGGCACTGGCTACAAATTACAGTATTTCATTGCTCAGCCCTAAGAATTTATAGTGGAATTCGCAGCAAGTTTGATTTTCAAATAAAATTATAATAGAAGTTCACACTAAAAAACTCAACATCTGTTCTTAAAGTATATTTTTGAAAGAATTAAAAATGGTCTTATGCTTGAAGTACTAGTGTGCCCTAGTATTATTACACTGGCAGTGCCCAAATTCACGCTAACTTAACAAGTACTCTGAAAGAAGGTGTTTGGATTTGGTCTTAGCTTTGTTATGCTATGCACGTGTACACACACACACACACACACACACACACACACACAAACACACACACACACAGTCTTGGGCACACGCTTAGTGCTAGCCTCCCCTGCAGTGAGGTAGGGTCATATGACTTGAGATGGCCTAACGGATGTGGGCAGAAGTCATGATCCATAAGCATCTGCTCCACGATTCTGTGTCTCCTCCTCCATTCTCTCCGCATGAAACAGAAGACTCGGGAGAGCACTCCAAGCCCTGATGCTTGCCGAATATCCACACAGAACTGCTACTGAGAAAACAGGAAAATTATACCGCTACATTTCTGAGGATGTAGGACTGACTACACAATGCAGTCAGATCATTCTTTCTCTTCATTTCTTTTTTCCTTCCTTCTTGTTTTTTTTTAATCTTTTTTTTTGCATTCCTTTTTATTGAAGTATGGTCAGTTTCCAATGTTTCTTTTATCTTTTTACAAAGGGTAGACTCTACCTACTGAAGAAAGAAGGAAAAAAGTCATCTTCTAATAGTCTCTGTTCAGTTATCACTGATTCAGCCAGTAACCTCAAGGAAGCTAGTTAATTTTCTTGGGCTTCACAGTCCCAGTCACTAACCCCAGGATACATGCTCAAGCATTTCATAAAATCATAACCACAGTACCTTCTGCAGGCAAATACCTCCGTCTCCATGCCTTCACATAGAATACGTCCCCTCAATGCTACAAACCATGAGAATCTTTATTGTGTGTAAAGGGGCTAGCGGTAAGAGTCTACATTCTTATTTCAAAGTCTAATCCTGAACTTTCCAATACCCTTCCAGGGGAAATTTACCTGTAAAGAAGTTTAACCACCCCACTGTCCTTTCAACACATTTTACATTTGTCTTACTTTCCGTAGAGTATAGAAGTTTTTCCTATCAGTGAGAGTACCTTAAGTTTTTCCCAAACTTTTCTTCTCAAGGCTAAACTAAATCACACCAGTCTTTTAATCTTTCCTTGCAAATGAGTTTTGAAACTTCAAACAGTTCCAACTTTCCTACATCTCTCTTTCATAAGCCACAGTCACATAATTGATCTATTTGGTGGAAAAGTAAACTGAAGCAGAAAAGAAATCCATCCAACCAGCTGTTTATATAGACAAAACTACTTTTGATTGAAGCCTACTTTTTTTCTCCCACATAGTTTTTATAGCCTTAAAAACAGAATTTGAAATGGAAAAATTACTCAAGGAAAATTATAATGAATGAGTTTAAGGGAATAATTTTTATGGGTTTAAAATGTCAGATGTCTATGCATATTTTACAGTACAATCTGTTTGGATTTAAATTAGTTGTAATAACAGTTACTTTCAGTTCAGCTAGGCACATTCCCCATAGGTTTCTATCAATTAAATAGATTTGACTAGACCAGAAGTGGACATAATTGAAAAACTTAGAGGCATATGATTTGCACTAGTCTCTCTTTGTAATTTTCTAAGTGACAAGAACTCAACACATCCATTTATTTGGAAGAACCAGGAGAAGCAAAGTGAGCGAGTATAGAAAATTACACCCTACAAATTTTTAGACAATTTAGTCAACTTAGCCTCACAGGCTTAAAAAAAAAGTTAATAATCTCAAGATAAAAGGAATGGGGGAAGGGACTCAACCCACAGCGTGGGATCTACTAATATACAACTTACCTAATGAAACATAAGCAGGTGTCGTCCCTGTACTCCCTATGGCTTATTGGGGCTGTGTAGACAGACAGACTTGGATCCAAACCCCATCTCTCCCATTTATTGACTCTATAATTGAATATCTCTGATCACCAAATTTCCTACTTGACAAACTGAGGATAATGATATTCACCCTGCTTCATGGTTCTGAGGTTTATATAAGATACAGTGGATAAAGCACTTACTGGAGTACCTGGAACACTGGTAGTTGTGGTGAAATAAAGATGGCTGCACCTTCTCTGCCACGCCTCCCATCCAACAATGGAGTCTGTTTCTCCCCACCTTGAATCTGGGCCTTTCCTGAGACTTGCCTTGACCAAAAGGATGCAGCAGTAATGCTGCTGTACAAGTTCCAAGGCTGGACCTTAAGAGATATGCAGCTTTCACCCTCATGCTGGAAATGCTCCTTCTTTGAACCCAGCCACTAAGCCAGGAGAAGCCCAAGCCCCATACAAAGGCCATGTGGAGGAGACGCAGAGTACCTGGCTTGACAGCCCCGTCTCAGCTAACAGTCAGTACCAAGCACCATCCGCGTCAGGGAGCCACCTCGGATACTTCAGCCAGTCCAACCTCCAGACAACTGCAGCTCCAGTCAACTCCACGTGGCAAAGGAGAACCATCCACCCCCGTGCCTAGTCAGCTCGAAAGACAGCAGTTTTGTTTTCGTAAGCCATAAAGTTCTAAGTTAAGCCACTAAGTTTTGAAGTTTGGGGTAGTTTATTACACAGTAATAGATAGCCAAAGCAGGGCTCAAAAGTGGAGCAATTACGGTTTTTCTCCAGTGACAAGGGAAAAAGCATACACTGGGGCTTCTTCGCTCTACTTAGAGACTTCAGGGTCAAAACATTCTATACTGCTGTTCAGTGTCAAAACATTAGGGAAAGAAAAAGTAGGGGCTTTGCCAAAAAAAAAAAAAAAAAAGGAGGAGGAGGAGGAGGAAGAAGAAGAGGAAGAAGAGGAAGAAGAAAAAAAAGAAACACTTCACATCTATGAAAGACCTCTAGAAGAACTAGTGCTGTCTTTCCTTCTGTTGTAATCTTTACTGCAGCCACATCCTCTCACTAATCACACACCTGTGAGTTCCTACATGACCATAAACTGCAGGACCAAGAATACATTTGCCCTAAAGTCAGATATCAGAATCTCTTTAACGGGTGCAGCTCTTGAAGACCCCCATTCTTCTTTGCTTACGCCCTTCCTGGATTTACATTCTTTTTCCCTCCCTGCTCCTTGTCCCAGCTGTTTTTGTGGCCACCACAGACGTGGCACCAAACTTGCCTGTCTGCCCTCATTTCCTACCCGTGTGGGCTTCCTGTATCTTCCTTACAGTATTTTTTAAACTTCTCCCTATGCCACTGTCTCTCTCCCTCCCGAGCCTTGACCTTGACTAGTTACGTCCGTAGGTCTGTTACGTCTAACAGACACTGCTTTCCGATTTCCAGTCTTGTCTTTTCTTGCCCTACTGTGAATCATGGTTGCTACGCCCAGTGTGGTACTAGGTATGGTACTATCTTAATTGCAGGTGTATAAATGCACAATGTTTTTTTTCCCTAGGACACAAATGAGTGAAAATTAGTCCTTTACAAAACAAAATGGTTCTGTAATTTCTAGGTAAATTTCCTAACAGAGGTGAAAATATCAAAATATGTAACTGTATATTCAGTAACCAATCATATACTTTGTTTTTGTTACAAAGTCAAACTCCTGAATCCTTTGGAAGTTTCTACTTCCAGGGAAGCAAATTCTTGCCATCTTTGGTGGGGTTTGTAATCAAATATAATAACATGGGGGCAGCTGAGCAATTACCATGGTATGCTTGGCATCAGTACATTAAAGTTGCCTTGTTTTGGGGAGCAACCATTTCTTTACCAAAAGAGGCCACAACCAATTTAGGAACAGAGTACTTATTGTGTATTTGCAACATGAAGGAAATGATTACTGTAGATTATAATGATTTAAGATTTTTAGCATGAATAATACATTCTGTTCAGGAAATTTCCTCTTAAACACAGTAATTATTTTCATTATTTCTTCTCTGGCAATTTTTCTATTGAAATTTTTTCATTGTGTTTTTAATTGAGATAACTCAATTAAGCCATAGAAGTTTTAAATTATTCAAAATTGTAGCAGTTTTTGTTCTATGTGGATTTGAAAAAAAACATTCTTTTTCTTTTAAAGTCTTCTGTTTGAAGAAGCATTTTTCATGTTTACTCCTCAGTTATCTGTCTCTCAGCTGCCTGGATCTAGATGGTGACATGGTGGGGCAGTCTCCTGCATTTCACAATAGCACATCTCCCAGTGAGGACAATTCAAACTGCAAGGACGGGGGACTTGGGCTGAGATTTTAAAAAACCACAAAGGTGAGGACCAACCACATTTAGAGACACGTGGCTGTCAATCAGACTCGAACAAAGAGGCGAAGGAAGCAATTCTAACAATTTGTTAGCATCATGGGTAGAAATACTTAGCTAACCAGCCTGTAGGGTCAGGGGTACACAGAAAGGGGCTGCCCAGTGAGGTTCCTTTCGTCTTCACATTCGTGCAGTCATGTCCAGTTTATAAAGAACTTCCACATTCTTTATCTCGTGCAGTTCTTACAACCACCCTGTGATGGAGGCCAGGATAGGGATTTTTTCCCTTTTCAGCTGTAAGGAAACTGAGGTTCTGAAAAGACTGCTGAGTTTCCTAATATTATTACTTTCCCTTGGAGGAAATTCAAGACATGGCGAACAAGACACAGCTGGCATTTATGGGTCTTCCAACTTCTGAGCTCCAGTTCTTCTGCTACATCCTTCTGTGGCTTGAATGTTGTGATACATAAAGGTGTGAGTGAGGTGGATAAAGTTTAGAAATCACTGAAAGATCACATCTGCCCAACACTAAGGAAGAACTAGAACTGGTAATCTTAATAGGAGATTTGTTTTGTAAGTACTTCTTTACTAAAATCTTGTGGACACAGGCACTGAAAACTACACCTGTGTGCAAGCCCTGTTTACTGTCAAGAGGAAAGCTCAGGAAGCTCTCCAAAAAGGGGATTTGGCCATAGTGCCATTTTAGTTGATCATGCTAATTCTGGGGTAATGTGGTGACTTCCCTCACATGGATGGGGTGCACAGCCAATCGAGAATAATTCTTGCTAAAGGAATATTATACAGGATGTGCTGTTTACCTCATCTGCCCTACTTTGTAGCAATGGTCATTTGGGACCACCCCAACCGAAGAGACATTTCTAAAAATACACTGACTTTTAAAATTCGGGATTTTATAAAAGCAACAGAAAAATTGAGATGAACAAATGATAACTATGGGCTGAGATTTATAGTGAAGAGTTAAATATAATTTGAGTCTACAACAAAGTATATATAACATGTATATGGTTAGGGTAAAATACTATTCTCTGTAGAAATCATGAAAACTTTTAAAGAAACATAACCAACAGAAATATTTCTCTTCAAGACTAGGATCACTATTAATTACACTTTGATCCTGGATCGCTGATCATTCCCGCCTGTTGTGCGCCTACACTGATCTATAGTAGAAGGTCATTTCCTTATATCAAGGCTGATACCATAAATTGCAGATTATCTGCAATTCTTTGTTTTTAAGTTTGCAGTAGTTTACCATAAATTGCAGAAAAAGTGATTTTCTTTCCTTCAATAGGCTTAAGAAGTTGCCGATGATCTGTCGTGGACTGCTCTGGAACGCTCCGTCAAGGAGGCACTGCGGTTCTCTGTCTCTCTGACGCCCTCTTTGCTGGGAGCTCACTAGCTCTGGATATGCTAGCAACAGTCTCTGTAAACTGCTGTTTCTCCAATCTGCCTGCTGTCTTTTTCTCAGCTGCTTCATGGCCCTACGGCAATGGGAAGGATTTTCACAGTTCCTGGCTATTTTCAAGAAAGAGGAGTAACTTTCAGATTAATCTATGGTAAAAATTAGTTTGCCTCATTGCAGCTACTCTATGCCAGGGTTTTTAAAGTTGTGGTTAGAGATCTATGGGTCCCGAAATTTGGAAAGAATATGAACCCATGCTTGAAATTTTTGTTTATAAGTGGTAACTGGGCTTTGACAGAAGACATATTTCCTATTTTGGATCACGATCAAAACAACTTTGACATTACTCTTCTAAAGTTATTTGTTGTATAATATTAAGGACCAACTATTGGCAGATACTTGAGATTTCACTCTTTAGCTTTTAATGCTATTGTGGGAGTCTATGCTGAAGTGATAGCTGAAACAATTACATAATAGTTGCAAACAAAATTCTTTTATTTGGTGTCAGTGGTCAAAGATGTCTCAATATGGGACAGCCTGGTAGTGTGAAAAGAACCTAGTCTTCTGAGCTGGAAGGCCTTTGGCTTCTAATCTGTTTCTACCACTTGCTTAACTGGAGGCCTTGAGTGAGTCAATTTCTTTGAGCCTCAGTTTCCTCACCTGCAATACTAGAAGAATAATTTTTATCTCCACTGTTTGCTTTTAGGATTAGAGAAATGCAGATAGAGCAGTGCAATAGATTTTTAAAATCTGAAATATTTAGGGAACTCAAATTGTTTAATATGGAATTAGATAGTTAAGTGATCTTCTCTATAATTTGAGCATCAACTATAAAGAAGGATCTAGCTGTCCTCCAAAGAGGTCAAAACAACATAATCTGACAGTAAGATAATCATGTTACATATAGAAATAAACTCTGTTAAAAATTTTTAAAGTGGATAAATTCCTCCACTCTTAGGTATGTATATACTTAAGGGAGATGGAAATATAAGTCTGTACAGAAATTTGTACATGAGTGTTTAAAGCAGCGTTATTCATAACAGCCAAAAGTTGGAAACAACACCTTTTAAAAGGATAAACAATGGATTGGATAAACAAAATGTGGTAAGGTAACAGAATACCATTTGGTATAAAAAGGAGTGAAATACCGATACATGCTATTGTGTGAACCTTGAAAAAAAAAATGTTAAGTGAAAGAAGTCAGTCACAAAAGACCATGTATTATATACAATTTCATTTATATGAAATGCCCCAAACAGGCAAATCTCTAGAGACAAAAAGTATATTAATGGTTGCTTAGGGTATAATAATGAAAGGGTACAAGTATCTTTTTCAGGTGATGAAAATGATTGAAAATTGTAGTGAGCATTTTACCAATCTGTGAATATTATAAACCACTGAATTGGACAAATTGTCTGATATGTGAATTATATTCCAAAAAAGCTGTCACAAGAAATAGTGGCTAAACATAGGGAAAGGTTACGAAAGCTATGAAACCTTAATGTTTGATGGGGCTGGCCTCCCTCAATAACATAGCGGCCCTAGAGCAGGAAAGGAGGGGTGATGTCTGATTCTGGGATGTTGCCATTGTGGTTGTTTCTCAGGTTTTTGCTGAATTTCATCCTACTTTGGTTTTGAAGATCATTTCATGCTTGATCATACTTGCAGAACTTTCCTTCTTTAAGGATTTTTATTTTCCTCAATTGGGTCTCTCCACACAGAAGAGAAATAAATAATGCATCAAGTAACCTATAAGGAGATTGGTAATGTATAACATCAAATGCTCACAAAGACGTACAGCATATGGAGACACATTTCTGCTATATACATATAAAAAATGAGATAAATGCCTCATTTTTGCTTATTGCTGTCTTTTTCCATTTCTATCACTAATAATCAACAACCAAGTGTTTAGTACTCAGTCACAACTAACTTTCCCACAGAAAGAACCTGTCAGAAATGGAAAAAAAAAAAAAGAACCCAAAACACATGCACAGTTATAGTGCGTCAGAACTGTTCAATTCTCTAGCAATAACAATTTTAGCGGTAAAGCAGTGTACGTTGCGGTAAAAAAATCAGATTTTAGTTTGTGTTTACTAAAGTTAGAAATATGTAAGATGCAAAATGAAGTGTTCTACTATAAACTGACACATAGTTTGGTGACACACAACAAAAATATTTAATTTGAAGATATTCTTATGCCATGTGGGAAGAAACACCCACAAAATCACAGCTTTCTCCAACACATGCGTCATGAAAAATTGCCCATCTTTTGCCACCTATGCAATGTGAAGTCGAATATATAACAAAACTTGTAATGGGCTCTTAAATGTGCTGTACAGATGGAGATTTTGACAATATCACTGAAAATCAAAAGCAGAAATGCGATCTGTCTGTTTCTGGATTTGTTATCTTCATAAAATGGAATCTCATTATTTTTCACTTCTCAGATTATTTTATCTTCTACTTATGGATGAGTTATACTCCAGACTCTAAAAGTCACACAAAGCATAATGAAAAAGTATGAAATCTGTTCATCATAAAATATTACTAGGTATAGTAATTTCTGAATCAGAAAGAACTGAATATTTTGCAGCTAAGAACCAATACTGAAAGCAAATGCAGTTATAGGCAACTTGGGGTAATACTGAGAATTGCGAGCTGAGGAGTCCTAAGTTTACCTCCTATGTGACTCACTTTGAGCAAGTCAGGACTCTCTGAGCCTTATTCTTTCCATTTGTTTAAAAAAAAAAAAGCCATTTGGACCAAATGGCTTCTATCTATTTATATATGTATTATTTTAAAGCTTTGGCACTCTATGATTCTGTGATATGGCATTGGATAGTCAATAGTCCAAAAGAGAGAACAAAGTGAATGCCCTTTTCTACCACACTCTCATTAAGCTACCTTTATAATAGTTTTTTCCTGCTAAGAGTTTAAGCAATTATGATTTTAAGCCAATAAAAATGGAATAATTGAAGCCAGTTTTGGTATTCTTGCAAAGAGAGCTATTATATATGCAATAAACACTCAAAGCTAATAAAGGAAACCTTAATCCACAAGACACCACCAGTACTGGACACACCACCCGAGAATGTGTTAAAGAAAACCAGTTTACTTTAGTTCTCCAGTATAGACTAAATTAATTATACGTGTACCTGAGCCTATAATATAAAAAATTTTCAAATATTGCTTTTGAGGAAGTTTTTTTGGTAGACTTTTTCTCCATTTTATGAGTACTGTCCTTTATTACTGATAAAACCTAATCCTGCATAACACCTGCTATCTGAGGAAATTTACATTGACTCTTTTTGCCAGTCACATTGGCTGTCTCTCCCTAACCCTGACAAACTAGTAGTTTATTACACAATTCCCTGGAATATTAAAATAAATATATTCTATAATATATAGTACATACACATCAATATATATATACTACACATAGAGTATACACATACGTTATACACACACACACACACACACACACACACAAAGAACACATGCAAAACCAGAACTGAGCATCTGAATACAAAGGTGACTCACGTTGATTGACATGATTTATCTGGCAATCTGTTTCAGTTTTGCTTCAATTTTCCAGTAACAGAATAAATGTAATTCCATCTGTCAGTCTACATGCAAATGCGATCTGCTGGAACTGTCTAGTTTGTGTAGGCAGCTCCCCATAAGCAGGCCTATTTCACATCCTATCTTCTGACCACTACTTACTCCCTCATATAAATATCAAGAAATCTGATGAGATTCAGGTTTCTGAACATAGCTTGGGGATGCTGTTTTGGGGGAGACAAAGCTGTTCTTAACATTCAAAGATGGCATTACTGGACTTTCACTGTTATGCATTTTTCTCTGGTAACAGAAAGAGTGAACTCAACATTTATCTACCAAATGGTTGCTTCGATGTGGAATCAAATTTTCCTCCTGAATGCCACTACAGAACCCTGGGGCTCTGGCTTCAATAACATCTCATTCTAAAACAGTACCAGACAACACATGGTAATGTCTTTGCAAACTGGAGCTAACCCAGGGAAGATGGTAATGCGGCAAGACAGGGAAATCCCACAGTTCTCTCCAATCTTCCCCAATGTCAGTTAGCAGCACTATTTCATACCAATTTTAGACATTTTGCATATTCTGTACCTGAATGGTAGCTACAGCAATGGAGTGTTGAGAACTTGAAGGATATTAATGGCCTTTAAAACATTAACATGACATTAAAACATGACAAAGAACACACATTATCAACATTAGTGGGTGATACTCTGGGATATTTGGTCACTAAAGTTAGACTTTGGCTCTGCCACTCATTAATTGTGTGCCCTTGGATAAGTCGAACATTCTCTAGTTCTCACCTTTATCATTTAAAAATAAGGGATTTGGATAAACTCTAAAGTGCTTTCTAAGACTAATTTGACATTTGCATAATCTTTTATAGCTTGCAAAATACTTCTATAAATCTGATTCCATCTAACTCACACAAGTCTCTCTGTTATTTGTCCCACATCTATTTTATAAATAGCTACATTAAGGCCTCCCCCAAGAAAACCAGGTAATAAATGTGTCACCTAAGTTTGCTTTGAAATTATCAACAGCTTGGGGAACTAGTGTTGTCACCTTAATGCATATTATTTAAGAGTATCACGGTTTTCTATAATACCGCCTGTTAATTTTTATTATATACTAAAGGAGAAGAAAACTAAGGAGCAGAGAAATTAGGTGGCTCTCAATAATAATAATGACAAAATTCTATCATTTATTGAAAATTTATTATGTGGCATATACTATAGGGTTATACACAGATTATTTCTAGTTCCACTGTCTTTCAAGGGTATAGTAATACTATCCTTGCTTTGCAGATGAGACGAATGAGACTTGGAATATAAGGACATCTTCAAAGGTTGTGCAACTGTTACGTGCTATAGCCATGTTTGGAACTCAGCTAAAAATGACTCCAAAGCTGGTGTTCTCTCAACTACCGCACACTGCCTTTCATTTTCAATAAAATGAACAAGTGTGTAAAAATGTGACTATATGTACAGTCCTCTGTTAAATCCAACTGGTCTAGTTAAATAGGGCACCTGACACTTATGTACTTCCTGCTATAACTGATGTGCTCAGCAAATGTCCTGTCATTCTCTGAGCTTACATTCCATTTCCCTCAATAGATGCTTAACGCATGATCCTAAAGTCTAAGTTAGATGAATATATTTACAAACTTCTATGCTCTTCTAAGCTAAAGGAAGAAATTTAATTTCCCTCCGCAGGAAACCAAGCCGCAAGTGTACACACTAATTAACCACTGCCAACTGATGTACATTACATGGCTGAAGGAGACCAGGTGTCCTGCACAATTATCTCTTTTAGGAAGGCTCCTTGGAGCTCTACCTTCTCTTTCAAAACAGCAGTATTATAAGGTAAGAAGATAAAGTCAGAAGAACTGAAAAGCCT
Organism: Vicugna pacos; assembly: GCF_048564905.1. NCBI lineage: Eukaryota > Metazoa > Chordata > Mammalia > Artiodactyla > Camelidae > Vicugna > Vicugna pacos. The sequence goes on along the minus strand of NC_132991.1, from coordinate 41,301,462 downwards.
AAATCCCTCTGGAATGAATGAGAATGACCACTACATGCAAATACCAACACAGAAAGGGACAATGTAGCCCTCAGTCTCTCTTCCACAGGTCTTTGATATTTTAAAACATGGGAAACAACTTCCATTTTTATTCTACCAAAATGCATAAGCTTATATTTCAATTCACATAAGTGTTGAATTGTGTGCTAGTCACACTTTGCTGGGCTTAATGATGGAAATTTTATTTCTAAAGTGAATAATTGAATCTTTTTCCTTCTTCCCCAAGGCAAGGTCATCAGTGAAAAACACTGGTCACCACTAGGAGTTTCCATGGTGTTTTGAATTTGGGATGGAGTGATTCTCTAGTTTACTTTAAAAATGTAACAGAATAAAGAGTAGAATATTTTTATAATTCCTCCATCCATATTTATATATACATATTCATGTTGAAAAAAGTTATAAAATTTCAAAATATTCTTGGGCAATCTGAAGGCTCTCCTTACCTGCTATTTCACAGGATCATCCTCACTGTAATTAGTGTTGATTTCCAAGAATTATTATAGCAAAACAGATTAATAAGGCAACACATGATGTGGGTGGGTTGACTAGAGCAGATAGCCATAATGACTTACTTCTGTTTATTTTTTTTCCTATAACTCCCAGAGAGCTTTCAAACCAGTTTTGGTCCCCTAGCGTTAATCCCTCATTGTCATTTCCATCATGATTCTTTCTCAGTCCCCCGCGACAACTGTCCAATCTTCCCTGCTTGCCTCTAACTCCCAACCCGATGCATCCTCTCCTGTATATCTAACTTTCAGCTCCACCTTTAACACTCAGAGCAAGTAGCTGCCTACACCTATGTCCCTTATCCAAGTTTTTCATACACATTTGTAACTCAAGGCTGTGAAGGCATAAGAGATTAAGTGGCTGTTTGATTTTTAAAAGTTTTGAAAATACCTGAAAAAGACTGTCTTGATGTGAGGACAAACTGGGTTCAAGATATATATATCAAATCATAGTCTGGTCATGCCACATATGAGGAAACATATGCATTATTTTATTATATAGTCTGAGTATTTTAGCCAGTTAATCCAGAATATTATTTATAATGACGCTATCTTGATTGAAAAAGAAATTCACAGAAATTCACAATATATCCGGTAAAAGCAAACTATCTATGATTTATTGAGCGTTATATACTAAGGACTTGCTTTGCATCCATTTGTCTAATGCCACCCAAGGAGGAAGTTGCAAAGTCTATGATTTTGACATCTGTACTCCATAGCATTCCAAAGCAAAAGCTGTCTTCACCCAAGATAACCATTATTAACATATGGTGTTCTGTCTTTCTAATCTTCTTGTGTTGTACCCCTGCAATTAAATGGGTATTTTTTTTGTGTGTGATCCAGGTTGATAATAAGTGTTTATTTCCACCTTATAAATGTATACATAAAAAAATTAAGTGGAGAACTTGAATTTTTATTTGTTTGCTTTCAATTCTATCCCTCGGGTAGTTTACCCATTCTCATGGTCTCAGCCTATCTCCTGATAACATCCCAATTGATCTCTCTTTCCTCCCTCACCTTCATTCTACTTCAGTTTTTCTCTATTATTATTATTTTTTAATTTCAGTGTAGTCAGTTTACAATGTTGTGTTAATTTCTGGTGTATAGCATAGTGATTCAGATATGTGTGTGTGTATGTGTATGTGTGTGTGTGTGTGTGTATGTGTGTATGTGTATTCCTTTTCCTATTCTTTTTCATTATAGGCTATTAAAAGGTATTGAACATAGTTTCCTGTGCTATACAGTAGGACCTTGCTGTTTATCTGTTTTATACATAGTAGTTAGTATCTGCAAATCCCAAACTCCATATCTGTTACTTTAAACCCACCATTCCTGAAAGCTTCTTTGCCAAATTGGCTCCTCCTCCTGAATTCCCTGTGATTGAACCATGCCATCCATCACCAAGGCTGGAGACCTTGGCACTGCCCTTCATTCTTCCCTTTCTTCACCCCATCACCTCATGCTACTGGGTTTTGATTTCAACTGCTTCTTCTACCTGTTTCTTCTTTTCTACCATCAATTTACATCAACCGCTTTATTTCTGATTAATTTTAAATCACACAAGCACACATTAATTCATTGTTCTTTTTCAAAATTTCAAATATATCAACAAAGCTGATATATGGGTTGGGTTAAGTCACTCCTCTACTCAATATCCTCCAGTGTTTCTGTAAGGGATGGAGGGTTTCCAATGGTCTTTGGTACCCCCTTGCTGTCTCATCACCTATTATTCTTCCTCCCTGCCTCGCTTGACTTCACCAACACTACCTCCCTGCTGTTCCTCTGCATGTTTGGCATATTCCCAAACTGGGGCTTCTGGACAGCAAGTCTTAACTGAAATACCACCTTCACAGTGAGACTTTCCAGGTTACTTTAACTAAAATTTCCACCCTTTCATACACACTTCCTATCAACGTCCCAATTTTCCACAAGTTAGCAACATCTAACTTACTTATTCTACTTATTTATCTTTTTGTTTGTGTCCTCCCATAAGAACGTAGGCTCCAAGGAGCTGACTTTTTGTCCATTTTGTTCACTGCCATAAATCCAGTGCCTATCAGAGTGCCTGGCACATTAAAGTCTCATTAAGTTTTATGTATGCACGAATGAATGAGTGAATGAAACCCTGTCACCCATATTGTGGCATGTGGTATTGATCAGATACCAATCTCTGTAGCTTTACATTCTCTTTTTCCACTTGAATGTTTTTATTGCAGCGATCCTGAAACGTGTTATGCCGTGGACTTTGTGGATGATACTTGATTTCAACATCAGCCTTCTAGACATTAACATTTTAATTTCACAAATATTTCCTTAAATAATGCCAGTGCCAGTTAAGTCATGTGGATTTTTTAAATAGCTCAGTGTCAGGAAATCTGTAAAACTGTATTCAATTTTGGCCATGAATGAGTCAAGTTTATATGGTCTAGAACAGTGGTTTTTAATCTTTATGGTCATGAATTCCTTTGAGAATCTATTAAAAGCTTTTACTTTTACTTCCAAATCATTTCAAAATAGGAGTAAGGTGGTTAGCAGATGTGAACACAATGCAAAATAGTTTTTTAAAATAATCACATTAGGCAGTGGAACAGAAAGGAAATAAAAATGGGGAAAATGATGAAGTTAAGGATGGGGCTGATGTATAAATGCATCCCTTAAGGCTCTGTAGAGGTGACTGGAGATGGACTCAAGTTTCGTTGCTGAGCTTACTACTCAGAGCATTATGGCTTTCAATACTAATAAAATGAGAATAAAATTCTTTATTTTGTGCTATTAGAAAACTGTCAGTGTTTTATTGTATCTGTAATAAAAATTTAAAGTAGGTTACGGCAATTTTTTTCCAAAATAATATATAATTTTAATGCAATCTAATAAAAATCCCGATGAGTGGTGCTACTGTCAGAACAGGAAGACAGATTAATGGAATGAAATAAAAGTTTAAAAAGAGACCCAATTATATTAGAAGTGTGTGATAAAATTTGGATATTAAATTTGTGAACAAAATGTAGATTATTTAACATATGATATTAGGATAAATCGTTTTTTAAAAAGAAAAAATTTTCAATCCCTACCTTACACCTTGTAACAAAATACATTTTTATCAGGGTAAATTTTGAAATAAAATCATAAAGCAATTACCAGTAATGTGCACTTTTATTAAAGTTTGGGGCTCTCCTAAGAATAAGATGAAGGGCCAGAATCATAAAAGAAAAGACTGATAGGTCTAATCATTCACAAATGTAAAACTTCTACATATCAGAAACAGAACAAAGAAAAACTCCTGACATATTTAGAAAGTGGATATATGTATCTATGTACATACATATATAAATGGATATATACACACAGATACACACACACAGCGGGAGAGTGTGTGGGAGGGGGAGAGAGAGCAAATTCAAGTAAAAGCGAGCTTACAAATTAATAAGAAAAACCTGAATAGCAAAACAGGAAAAACAATGACATAAAGAAACAAACTCCCCAAAGAAATTCAAATATCAATAAACACATGGAAACATTCCAGGACCAAAGGAATCAAGTAAAGGTAAAGTAAAATATTGAGATGCCATTGATTCTGATAAAGATTAAAAAATAATAACCATCGTTGGTGTGCATATTGGAAACTGGTGTTCTTATATGCTATTGTGGGGAGTGTAAATTGGTTCAAATTTTCAAAAAAGTAATTTAACAGTATGTATAAAAAGTCTAAAATTGCATCAGTTCTAGCAAGTCTTTTAGCATTTAATACACATAATAATTTGTCAATTATGCAGATATATGTGGAATTTACAATGGTATCTTTTCTTTCAGTTTAATTAACATAATGATTAACATTTGGGTAGGAATAGAAGCCAGGAATTATGCATTGCAGTGTTCTCAGTACTAATTATGGGGTTTTGAGATCTCAGGTAATTGAGATAGCTTTCTATTTGTGTGCCCATATGTTTTGACTAGATGCCCTAATTGGAAATAAGAGGCACACATCTCTGGTTATAGTCCCAAAAAGGTTATTTTCGGAAGCACAGTGGGTTCTTGAGCACATTTAATACACAGCAGCTAAGAAGAGCAAAGCATTTTGAAAGATGCAATGTCTTCATCGGCATCAGAATTCTCATCAGTGCTAGTCAATTTCTGGTCCTCAAATATTTAACAGCGAACCTAACTTCCATCTAATGGGCCTTTGTGATATAACATGGCAGGCATTTCTCTGACTCCACAATGGGACTTGAATTCTGTTCCCAAAACGACAGTAAAAGAATTAGTTAAGACTTCTTCAATTATACTCACAAGGTTGTAGAATTCTTTTTTGTTTCTAAGGTAATATAAACATATTGAAGTACTAGACCAGAGAATTTGCAAATACAATAATTATTGGTGAACAGTTCAAAGTTAGCTGCAGAAATTCAGGCCTAAATTTTAATATGATTCAAATAGTCTTCTGAAGAAAAAACTAATTCAGTCTTCAAAGAGAACAGACTTTATGTCTCATAGCTTCTGAAGTAAAGGCAATTTTGCTTTAGTTAAGAAAATGCGCGAGATTCCTGAAGTACCTTGGGAAGTTTCTTTTCCTATTGCATTGTGTTAGGCCCAATAAACAACCAAGAGGCAGCATGAAGTAGATTTGAAAAATTAGTTTTGGAGCTCCTGTACTTACTGGGTGACATTCTGCAATCTACTCTGTGTACCTCAGTTATCTGATTCATAAAATAAGGGTACCAGTGATAGCAAATTCACATGGGCTTTATAAGGACTAAATAAGTTAATAAGCATAATTAATATGTAGCATCTAAGAAGAACAAGCCATGTTTGAAAAAGCTGTAACAAAGTATTCAATAAATAAATGATCAATAAAACTATAAATGCTTGATACATTTTACATTAAAATATATTGACTATTTAATGTTTCCCAGGCACACAGTAAAAATTTAAAAAAAAAAGGATAAAAACATAACAACTGGGGGGCAGCCCAGCATATAACATAATGTGGATAAATCAAGTGGTAACAAATATTCCTTGAGCAATTGGAGTTCAGAGGCAAGAGTAGAAATTAAGACTTTCTAGGAAAGGTGGGGTTAAAAATAAGCCCTAGAAATAGGAACAGGGAATAGGATTCACTTTGCTAGAAAGAAGGTGGGAGTACAAGATGTTTAACTAAAATTTGTAGCTGAAGCAAACCAAATTTTATCATCCAATTTTGTGTAGGATTTCTTTTTCTGACTCCCTTTTTCCATCCTCTATGGGAATCCATTTGTGATATAATTTATTTTCTGTTACTGCAGAGGCAGATCCTTGTATTTTTCTTCTTTCAAAAAAACTTATGAAAAATTTCAAACATACATGTAAGTAGCCAAATAATATCATGAACTCCTATCTTCCTTAACTCAGCTTCAAACTGGTTATCAACATTCTGACATTCTCAGTCCGTGTAATGAACTTACTAGCATATAACTTCAAACACTGGGCTCTCTTATGACCAGCTTTAAAAGTGCACTTGAGAGGTATCCATAACAATACAGCTTTTTTCATTACTGTGTAGGATGCCCCAAAGGGGCCTTTCTGGACTTTGCTCATTTCTTCCTGGAATAAGGAAGGATTAAAGGATTTTGTTCTAAAAACACACTTTCTCCCCTACATTGATTAACTCTTTTAAAGCAAACTTGTGAAAAATTGAAGAATAACATAAATACAGAAAAATGCACAAATCAAAAGTATAAAGCTTCATTCCTGAAGGCTCCAAGTGAACGTGCTGTATAACTCTCATCCACTTCAAGCAATAGTCTATAAACTGGATACTTCCCTTGTTCTATCCTAGGTGTTACTCCTGCCAAGTATGCACAATGTTGGCCTCTCTGCATAGATTCGTTTTGTCTGTTTTTGAGTTCTTCATACATACATACATACATACATACAGTATGCGTTCTTTTGTGCCTGCTTAACTTGAACAACAGTAGGTTCCAGACAAGCCTCCATATTATTTTTATTATTTTTTCATTGTATGAATATGCCAACATTTGTTTACTCTATTATTGATGGATATTTGTTACAGTTTTTTTTTAACATTATGAATAACACTGTTGTAACTTTTTATGTCTGGCCTTTGGAGCTATTTATTGCTATAGGGTACAAATAAATCTAGGAGTAGAAATATTGGGTCATATAAAATGAATATTCAGTTTTGGTAAATTTGGCAAAACAGCTTTTCCAAAGTGGATACACACATTTATATTCCCAGCAGTAGTGTATAAATTGTGCAACTTACTCCAAAGCCTAGGACTTGTTGTTCCCTTAATTCTGGCCGTTCTGGTGGATAAGTAGTTGTATCTAATTTGGGCTTAATTTGCAAATTCCCAGTGATAAATGAAGTAATGAGATAAGCACCTTCCTGTCTATTTACTAACCACGAGGATAGCATTTTTTGTGCCCAATGTTTTAAGGGGTTTCCTACTGGTTTTGTTTAACTAATTCGAGGGATCTACTAATATATTTTGGACATGAACTCTCTGTCCATCCTATATATGGGCCCTGAAAAACAATTTCAGTTTGCTTAAAACCATGACACTACCAAGAGTGCTGCTTGGCCGTTTAGCTTAATGATTAGCAGATGCCTCAGTGGGCACAGGGCTCATGTCTCTGTATTTCTTTTTCCCAGAAAATCTTGGTTCTGCAAATTCTGGCATCACCATTACTCTTAATTCTAATTTTCAGCTTCCTACCCTTATGAAGTTTTTGAAGGCCCCAGGTTATCACATTCTGCACAGCCTCTAAGGCCATGACACTTCAGAAGTGGCAAGTATCTTGGGCTGAAGAGTGGGAAAAAAGTCCCAGTTCACTTGAATGCATTTCCCATCTTCACAGGCTCTTAGTGCCCTTGTTCCTGAGCTGTCTGGGCTGCTCTCCAATGCCTTCAGACACCTGGATATTTTTTTTTTATTATCTATGTTTTTGCTATTGTAGCTGTTTTTAGAGGGATAGTTAGTTTAATATAAACTATTCTGTCATGACTGGGAGCTGGCTCTAGATGTCGAAGTCATAATCTGGATTTATTTCTCAAATTTAAGCAGAATTGTGTGAGTGTAAATATATTTCCAGGGGGAGAAGAAAAATCCACTAACTTTTCATCAGATTTTTTTCAAACATATAAAAAACTTAAAAGTACTGCTGTAATTTCTAGGAGTCCAAGAGAGGATTGAAAAAAAAGGTTAGGGATTGGCAGGAGGGGAGGGGAAAAAAGAATTATTGTTCTGAATATTTAAAGTGATTCATTAAGATCTCACAAATTGAATATATATGATCAACAGTAAAGGCGTTCAGAGTACGCTACCCCAAAATTTGCCACTCCTACGTAAGAATTATTTAGAGCTAAAGGCAACTGGAAAGCAACAGAGACACATAAAGACCTCTCTGCCCCTCCCTGTCTACCAGGAAGGGAAGGGGGATTCTTAACCATGAGAGACGAATCTAGATTCTCATCAGCCCAGAGGCAGCACCGAGAGGAATCTACAACACAAACTTTACTAAAACAATCCTTATCTCCCACTAGTGCCCCTGTATATCTTTCCAGTTTGTCACCCCTAAGAACCTAAACCCCTTTTCCTCTGTCTTGTCACTTCTCTAAAAATTTATTGTTCTTTGTTCATATACTATAACACAAGCACTAAATTCTAACCACCCCTTAGAGATAACACTAAGTTCTCCCAGGTGCTTATGTAAACATGTGTTAATAAACTGTTTGTTTTTCTCTCGTTAATTTTTGTTTCGTCAGTTTATTCTGAAGGCCCAGCCACTAAACCTAAGGGAATAGAGGAGTTTTTTTCTTCCCTACAGTCCTGGTGACCCAGATGGGATGCCTGGATCATTCCACTTACCCCAGAGGCTACAGCTAAATCTTAAAACAACTGACCAAACCAGCAAAAGGTAAGAACACTTAACCAAAATCAGCCTCCCAGATTTCTGCCTGTAGGATTTAGTTGAAAAAGGGTGGTAAAAATTTCTCCCTTCCAAATTGAGATTAAAAGAGAAAACATTTGGGCGAACTACTTTTGGTGTGTGTGGCTTTGGCCATTTTGTTACTGATCCACTCTTTCTCTCGGGTAGCCATAATTTACCTCTGTCGCTGTTTTTTGTGTCACCTGTCATAAGGGAAAGAATCATAGGGCAAAGCACAGGCATAAATCCTAAAGCCTGTCGTTTGAGCCAGTCTCACTAGCTGGTGAATTCATAGTTCTCACCACTCCACAGTCTGTTTAGACAAACTTTTCTGTGGGTCACCAATTATAAAAAAAAGAGATGAGATCCTCCTTTTGTCTTGTTTTGTGCCTTGAGAGCTTGGCTGGGATCCAGTGAAAGTGTATCCTCCTTGATTTTTCTGCTTGCTGGGAGGCACAGGTTGTTGGGTCTGCATGTGCACGTGGCCATCTGTCAAGCTGGGGACCTGAGACATACCCCTACCATCTGTGCCAGCTCTCAAGGGAATTTGTCTAAATAAGGGGTCTCAGCCCATAAGGGACGTGTGCTGCCTTTTCCCTGCATTGCCTTGTCAGTGCTGGAAAAACCTCATCCTTGTATAGCCTAACAGGTGTCACAGACGAGTGGGTCTGTCACTGAAGGTGTCCCATTTTTGTGGGAGACCAGAGTTTTCCAACTGCCTGTGGCAATGAAGTTTTTGTTTTCTCGTACTATTTTTGGAGTGACCTTTTTGGATCATGGGGGCTACAACATCTGCACCCATTCTAGAGAGACCTCTTGCCTCCATGGTAAGAATTTACTCTAAGCCTGGAAAGTGGCCTCTGTGTCTTTCCATCAAAAAGGCTTTCTGATTTGTGCTGCATTTGGAATGGATCTACCTTTGAGGAGCTTACCCACTGAATGCCTGATGATGGATCTTCAATTTGGAAAAAGATATTTGGAAAATATTTAAAAAGATTTTTAGAGAGCTCTCATCCTAAACACAAGTCCTATTGGTACTTACAAGATCAGATTAAAAGGAGGGGGAAAAAAAGAGAGGAAAAGAACAGGAGAGTTCCTTTCCTAGTTCTTAATGAGATTAGAAGTAGAGATAAGGCTTTGAAGAAAAGGTAAGAATTGAAAAGGTTACTCAGGTAGTTCTAAGACTTAAGTAAATGCTGATAACATGGACAAAGATTCTGGGAATACACAGCAAGCCTGGTTTTACTGTTCTTTACTCTACAACCAGACCTCAAGAGCCTCAGGCCCTCCCATACAAAGCTCTTTGTGAATGTACTTTGGATCACCCACTGCAAAGGATTCATCAGACTATCTACACCTAAGGAGAAGAAAAATTTCAATAACAATGGCTCTAGATTTCTGATAATAGGCAAATATGCCCCTAGAACTCCTTCTTAGAAAAACCCCAGATTTTTTCTCTGTTCCTGTAAGATGTAAATCTTTCCACGTCTTTAAAATGTAAATATTCAAGGGGACAACTCTTGGCTAAAGCACCTACAGCAACCATCTGAGACTGAAAGAAAAAGCAGGAAAAAAAGAGGTTTTTGAAAACATACTGCTGCTTAGTATTTCCAAAGGGTCTTTAGCCCAAAATTTAGTCCACAGTTTTCATAAAATTACATTTCAGGGCAAAGGAAAATCTTAAAAGTCTTCTTCACAAATTTTTAGTAAAAAGTTTCAGTTCTCACCAAAAAGCTAATTTGTTAACTGCTTAACTTGTTTCATCTGCCAGAAATATAATTTTTTTTCTTTACCTGTTGAAGAATCTGCCTAGAAAACAGAATTCTATGTCTGATCAGACTGATTACCTGAGCTTCCTGTTGTCTTTATCCAGGTCTTTCATAACTTAAGAAAACCAAGTCTTAAATACGCTACAATATCACTTATATGTGGAATACAAAAAACACAACTATTGAATAAAACAAAAAAGAAGCAGATTCTGATACAGAGAACAAATTAGTGGTTAAGAGAAGAGGGAAGCGGGGAGGGGTAATAAAGAGGTGGGGAAAAAAGGGTTACGTGATTATATGAAATCATAAGTGTGAAATTACTGACAATTGTAAAGCACCATAGAATTTAAACAATCTTTCATTCAATAAAAAAGAAAAAAAAAAAGAAAACCAAGCCTTCTCAATATTGAAAAAGCTAAGGTTTTGTTTTTCTTTTGTTTATTTCCAAGTATGTCACTTACTATATTAGCATTTGAACTCTCTTATCGTCAGTTTTGTTAAATATAACAAATGTCATCTCATAGTGATTTGTGGTTCCATTTAATCAAATGTTTAAAACTTTCAACATTTTTGACAAATTTGTAAGTTTTGACAAAATCAAATTCTAAATAGTCTTTTTGATCTTGAAGAACCTTGAGATTTCACTGAGGGTCTCTGGAAAGTCTCAAAGGATTTGTTCTTTCATCTTGTAAAAAGAGAGATGCTAAATTAAGTTTTTTGGTATATTAAATTATATGGGAAGTGTTGTCAAGTAAGAAGTGATGTTTAACTTTCATTAGGTTATTTTTTATGAATATGTTATTAATACAAGTGTTTCAAAAATCTTATGAAACTCCTAGACATGTGTCAGTGTCCTTACTTTCCATCTGTGTCCGTATGTCCAGATTTAATGTTACCAGTCATAATTCTAATTGTTATCTTAAAATGTTTGTGTCACAAAAATAACTAAATTACTGTCAACTGTATTGTAATGAACACTCATCTGATCTTTAACTACAACTATTTTTAAGACTTTTGTTGCTCACAGTTACTTTTACTTTTCTTCTCTGAAAGCATTTGCAATCAGCTATAGTCCAAAAAGTGATTTATCTTCAAAGAGATTCACGAAAAAACTCTGACAGGTACTCTGGAGTATGGATTTCTGATAACTTTTAAGATCATGCTACTGGACTGAGTAAGAATTTCCAGAAATCTAATGAAGAAACTGATGGATTTGTAAAACTGATAATCTAAGACCAATTAGGACAAAAATTAATTACAGGAGACTGAATGAATTGATGATGATTATAATTTCTATGACTCTTTGTTTGAAACATTACTGGTTCTTTGACGTTTTGTTTTCCAGATTTAAAGAATCCTTCTTCTCTATTCTCTTAAGCTATCACTATCTATGGTTTGCAGCAAACTGATAGATTATATTTTTATAAATAAAAATAAAACGTTTCTTTTTCTCCCTACCTGATCCCTCCAAAATATGGAAAACTCTTATTTAATATTCTTATTTTCACGGTAATGATGCTATTTGTATAAATTCAACAAGAATTTGTTCTCCTTGTTAACAGGACACAATTGAAGACATTGGTTATAACACCAAAGCTTTGACTGGAATGTCATATTTCAAAATGATGTGCACAGAATCAGAAAAAACCAGAGTTAAGAAAGTGAGGCTGACTTATTAAAGCCAGTGCTTCCAAAGCTCCTTGAAAAAACTGGCTTACAGGGTTCCCGGACTTAAAGAAAGATTACTCCCTGGCAGGCTCAAGAATCCTAAAATATTTTGGGTACCTCAGAAAGAAAGAAATTCACCAAATCTATAGATACTAAAGGAAAATGTAGTGGCAATTTCTTAGCTTGACTTTCCAGCCTCAAGAGGCTTTTAAAAGTCTAGTCTGAGATTCCTTATTAAAAGTTCCAGTAAAGCAGACTTAAAAAAAAAAAAAGTCTATAAGGTCAATCACCATTCTTGCTAAACTTCTGTAAATAATCAGGCCAAGCTTAATGAGACTGACTTAATTTAAAAACAAATTAATCTCACTTGGATTTATCTTTGATAGAAATGGGGCTGATTGGTAGGGATAAATTCTATGTTTCAATAAAAAATTGTAACCTACCTTTACATATGTTCATTATCTTTGAGCTATTTTTATCTCTTTGTAAACTGACTCTTGCATTTTGTGAATTTTGGCAGCAATTAAGGTTTCCCATTTTCTTTGTACCTTCTTGATGTGGAGTCACTGAGAACTAAAACCTGACGTCCCAGATCCTTATTCTGACTGTCTAAAAAAGCCCTGCAAATTGAAGACAGATGTTTCCACGCTCTGCTCTGAACAGTAACTGTGACTGTGACACTGATGTATAGCCATCAGCAGAGACATTCAAACTACAAAACAGGGAAATTGTCAGGTTGCCACTGCAAGCTCTCACTCTGCTACCTCAGCTCATTTCCAGCCCGACTTCTAGACATCTGACTGCCCCCTGGATTCAAAAACTGGGGTAATGGTTTGTTCTGACCATTAAACTTTGTTTTTCTTTTATTTCCACAGAAAAACACCTCATTAAATGACTGAATGCTCACACCATTCAGAAGCCTAATTTAAGTGGGTTCCCTATTCCCAACTGCACCGCTGCCTCCATAAATGAGACACAACTGTTTATCTGGACGGACCTATTCCCAGGACTGAGAGACCGATTCAGTAAGATATGGAGTAATGTGCTTAGATTTGTTCTTTTCTGCTTTTTCCATCCTTTCCCTATCTCTTATCTCATAACATCTAACTCAAATCTTTCTCCCTAGCAACCAATGTGATTTTTAACACATGAAACTTAAAATTTCAAATGGGGAGTAAAAATAGGACACTCTGAGGTTAGCATTATTTTGAGCTAAAGGCAAAAGAAAAGAAAAGGCAATTTCCAAGACACGCAAAATCTCTCTCTCCCCTCCCTGTCTTCCAGGAAGGGAAAGGGGATTGTTAACCATGGGAGACAACTCTAGATCCTTATCAGCCCAGAGACAGCATGGAGAAGAATCTACATCACAAAAAACCTTACTACAACAACATTTATCTTCCATTAGTTTCCCTTTATATTTATCTTTCTACAGTTTGTCACCCCTAAGAACCTAAACTGCTTTTCCTTTGTCTTGTGGCTTCTCTAAAACTATATTGTTCTTTGTTTACATGTTATATTAACTCCAAGTCCTAATCACCCCTTTGAATTATTCATCACTGAGTTCTTCTACAGGTAGGCACATTGCACACATACATAAAACTCTCTTTTTCTCTTGCTAACTTGTTTTTATCAGTCTAGTTTCCAGAGCCTCAGCTGGAGAACCTAGTAGTGTAGAAAAGGGAGAGTTTTTTTGCCCTACAATAGCAAGTACAATTTTTCCAGTATACTGACATCAAGTTTTAAAGTATTAAACATCCCAGGTGATGTTCACACTGTCTGGAGAAATGCACAGTAGTAGAGCAGAGGAATTCCTGTCACTCTCCCTGATGAAAGAATACAGTGTGGGAGCTGCCTCATTCAAGCCACCAGGGTGGGATGGATGGCCAGGTAGACCATGCACTCTAGCCTATGGCTCTTTCCACGTGGCAGGAATGCTGACTGAGAGCCAGTGGGCGATCTTGGAGAACATGGCAGAAGCACAAGGTGAGTATGAGAGCTAGCCAGGGATCATCCCTAAACTTGGATACACAGGCAAGAGGTTAGAGAATGGATGTACCATTCTCTAAATTCAGCAAAAGTCCTTTAGAATGCCTAGAGATGGGCTTGCAGGGGTCATGTGTTTGCAGACACCACAAACTCAAGGATCAGCAGGGTGCCTGGAAGACCCCTCCTTGTTAATGTACTGGGTCATCTAACCCTTTCAGAGCCCAAATGCCATCTTAGGAAGGATCAAAATTAGAAAAAGAGAAAATGGTGAAACTAAAAATATTTTTTCAAAAGAAACAGTTAAATCTAGAGAAACTGATCCTTGGCTCAGGCTATGTTTGGACTAACTGTAGGATGTCTCTACTTTCTACTTCTTAGAGGCGAATGGAAGAGATAAGAGTTGTTCTACAGAAGAATGGCAATGTATTTTCTTGGCGCATCTGAGTACAGTGTGAGTAAATTTATGATGCTACTGTAGCGTTAACCACAAAGCCAACTGCATAACTCTTATTACTGCTGCTAAAACAACAGCCCACCCAGTCTAAAAACAACACTTACTTTTTAGGTCCATTTCAAATTTTTTCGCTTTGGGGTAAGTTTATAGAGAATGAAATCCCCATGTTGGCTAAAAGAAGAGAAATCGAGCCAGATTCCAAGATAATTAAACTGGTCAACCAGCTCCAACACATTAACAGCTGCTGTTTTAATCACTAATGAGACAGTCAGTTTCTATAATCTGGGAGATGGACCAAAAAAACATGGGCTTGGTTTTTCTTTCATTTTAAATCAGGTCAGTGGAGACGAGCTAGCCTTCTCTCTCGATACTGTCACTCTAGCAGAGAGGGAGCACCATGCTGTCATCAGGACACACAAGCACAGAGGAGAAAGCCATCAAGTTTGAGGTTATTAACAACACAAACATAATGTAGAGCTAAGACATTAATTCTGGCCACTTTACTATGCAGGAGCCATATGACTCCCAAGAGACAAATACATAAATAAAAAGGGTAGCTAACTTCTTGTTGGAGCAGGTAATCAAGAGGACATGATCTCTGGTTGACCCTTGAGCTAGACCCGGGTAATGGGAGGCTCCTCACCCCTCCTCTGTCCTGGGAATGTACACTTTGCCTACCGTTCCTACTGTGGGAGCTGTTCCAAAGACACAACCTTGAGGCAGTAAGGTGTTGTCCAGACCATCTGGACTAAATGCGGGACTGAACCTAGTTATGGTCTCCTTATAAACTTTTAAGATTCTGGTAGGCAGGTGTGAAGATCTACTCATCTCAAAAAACCAGATAAGTCAGTTCCCTTGCTCTTAAACCTGCCACCTACCAATCTGGAGTGGCCTGCCTCTTTCTTCGGTTTCTCCTTGCCTTCTATGTACAGAAGCCAGTTTGTGAACTAATACTTCTAAAAATATTTGGAGTGTAGCTCTTTGAACAATTTGCAAACCCCTTTATGGCTTTTCAAAAAACCTCTGTGTTCCTGAAATTAATGTTCTGATTTAATAGATGTTACGTTGGTCTTGCAATACGGCTCTCTGTCATTATTTTGTTATTCATGACTTTCACTGGGTATAACTGCATGAATGGCGCAGGCGGCTTGGCAGGGCTGGAATCAGAAAACACCTGGCTCATACAAACTATGAGATCTAATGATGTCCAAATGCATCTGCTCAAGAAACATTTTAAAGCAACAGACAATCCAGCAGAGGTATTTAGTCTGTTTCGGTTGTATTTAAGGCAAGTATATTTCCCAATGAATTAAATATCACAGAGGAAGAATAAGGAAATGATTATAAATTGGTGACTAAATCAATAATGGAGCAGTCATTTGGGAAAGCAAGATTCTAATGATCATTAGCCATTTATTCCAACATTTCTAAGGCATAATGCTCTTAAACATTTTGTATGGACCTCTACTATAGCACATAACATAGTATATTGAAATTACTTACTTACTTAGTGGTTTCCATAGATATATGTACGCATGTTTGGGGCAGGAACTGTTTTAAAATCTTATTACGGTGCTGGCATTCAATTAGTGTTATTAAAAAATAACAAACGATCCTTTACTCTGTAGGAATGGAAAACCTTTAAGATGAATCAAACTGAAATACTATGGAATAATTTACAAAGTTTATTAGGATGAAATGTTTTGGTATAAATAGACTATATATCTTATATTGTGCCTAGAATGGGGTGAATGGGGAAGGTGAATACAATTTATAACAAGAAGTTTAAGAGGCCTTTCTGATGTCCTCCCCTGTTTTTTTACCCAGATATGTAATAATAGTAATGGAATATATATCAGTGTCTCTACACTTGAAGCCTCCTCCCTCATACTGGCCCATCATTGCAAGACTAGAAAGCTCCTAGAAGTATCTCTTGCTCTATCTTCATCTGGGACCATTAGCGTATCCTTCAAACAAGACTAGAGATCTGAGGAACAAAATCCAATCCTTCCACATTCCCAACCAGAAAAGTTTTTTAATTAGCCAAAATGAAACTATCATAATTGAAAAGCAATGAAATTTACAAAGGCTTATTAAAATGGTGATATGGGCGATACAGACACAGGACCGACAAAGAGCAGTCTGCATTTCTATGGGGGGGGTGATGCAGGGGCTCCTGTCTCCCTGTGAGGTTAGATATAATTTCTCACTGGGGCTCAAATGACTTTTTCCTCAAACTCCCAAGCCAGAGTGGGGTGGGGGGATGGCACAAGAAAACCGAGGGATGGAGTTTGGCCTTTGCTCCTAAGATCAATAAAACTAAAGAAGAATGGGGCAGTTAAACGCTCATTAGATAAGAGAAGTCAGGGGAAGGAGACAGCGCTGGATTAATGGGCTACTTTTGTTTTAATGATTGGGTTTTACTTGCGAGAAATGAAAAAATATCTTTCTAAAAGCATTTTTGTTTCAATTTCATCATCCAAAAAAGATTACAAATTTTAGTGTTCTACTTTATCTAAGTAAAAACATATTTTTAAAGTTATCCTTTCTTGAGCCCATTTATGACTTACCATAGGACTTGTCTGGTTGCAGAAGAATTTGCAATGCAATAGACAAACTACATCAAAATACTTTGTTTCACTAAATTGTAAAGATGATGCAAGAATGAATGAAATTTGTATAGAACTGATCTAATTTGTTGCTGGCAACAACTAGAAGTTAGTTAAAAAAAAACTGAGCTCCGCTATTTTTCAATCACTTACTATTATTCACTTTACTATGTAAAGGCTAGGAACTTGAAAGAAAAAAATGCGTATTAAAAGAACCCTGAGCCCCTGCCATCTAGGTGTTGGTTTTCAACAAAACATTATGTAAAGGCTAGAAACTTGAGAGACTGAGATATTAAAATCTAATCTCTGACCTCTATGAGTAGGAGAGAGAGAGAGAGAGACAAAGAAAGCAATAATTATGATAAAATGGGATAAGCACTATGATAAAATAAGCTCAGGGTTCTGTAGCACTACAAAAGAAGGGCTTCCAGTTCAGCTAAATTCCTTCTTTTCTCAGCAGTGCATCAAATGGCCAGTTACAACAGCTCGTATGAAAAGCTTCCTATTTTTGAGGACTTTAACCCAGAGGTTATCAATTCCTATTGAACATCAGAATCACTTGAAAACATTTTGAAAACATATCCATGTATGTTTCAGGCTAGAGAGAAATCTAGAGATTTTTAGAGATTTCATTGTTTTGGGGTAGAGACAGCATCAACATCTAAAGGGAAAAAACAATTCTCCAACTGATTCTGCTTTACAATTAAGGCTGAAAATCACTTCCTTCTCCAAGTTCCTCTGGTTATTTGGGAAAAATTTTAAAAAGAATCATTCAGGACAATAGCTGCTTTCTATAAAAGTTCACTTTAAGACAGGAAAAGACTGAAAAGAGTGTCCTGAAACCAAAATTGGAATCATAGGGTTAAACAAATTCAGCATAGGACACGTAACATTAACAGAGGAAGGCAAAGAGACACGCTGCAAACTAAAATCATTCTCTGAAGACTTATTAGTAGGCAAAGAAAGTCAATGAGCAATGTATAAAATGATTTAAGCCCTGCCACTGCCGTTCTATCTAGGGGCAAGCTCTGTCAAAGACTATTTAGTGCTTCGCCCTATTACCACAAACTTATCACCATCTGTTCCTTTTGTACGCTCCTCTTTCTGCTGAAAGGAAACACTTCTCACTATATTATTAGGTTTCCTATTATACACATTCTATCCTGTGGCTTGAATATCATAGTTTTGAAAGCAAAAGTAGCATATTTGCCCTCCAAATGTCCCCATAACTCTCAGTACTTGTTAACTTCCATAACATCACTGATTTTCATATTCTAGGATTTCCCTGAAACATATTGAAATGAGAAAAAAGATTTTATTAACTGAACATTCCTACATTCTGACCTAAGCTATTTTTGCTTCTTCACCTCTATCAGGATACCCGTTACAATTTTAAGAGAACTCTTATTAGAACATCTGATTTCAGTTGCTCTGTTCTCTGGAGAAAATATACTTATTACAGAAGCTGAAGATACCTGTGCTTGATTTTCAAATGTGAGTTTTTTCTCCCCTGAAATACTGCAAGGAAAATTTTGTTTGAGTACATTGATGCAAATAGGGAAAATCTTGGCTTATTGCTTATTTAAACATCATTCTGGTGGCATATAAAAATTCAATTTCTCATTAGAGAAATAATGTTACTGGAGACAACGTGGGTCCAGGGGGCCTATGCATGGATACGAGCTATTGTCACCAATGTATTTTGATTTGTCCTTGGAGATACTTAGGATTTTTCATTACCCAAGCTTTCACATCTGTAATTGGGCAGATTTTCCTCTGTTCCACTGAGATGATCTGTGTTCTTTTTGCCAGGAGATAGGCTACGTATTATCTGAATGGCTCCTTCTATAACTCAATTCTATGCTTTACAAGCATACAATAGTGATTACTTCCATGTCAGTATAATGCTAAGCACTCAGAAAATGAGAAAAATAATAAAATTGATTTACGAATTTTTGTTGTTGTTGTTAAGGTAGATAATATGGCAAAACGAGGAGAAAGAGGAACATGTTCCAAAACAAAGAAATCTGAGAAAAAAGATTTTAATGAAATGGAGACAAGCAACCTAACCAATAAAGAGTTCAAAGTAATTGTCATCATTGGACTTAGGAAACAAATGGATGAACATAGTAAGAAGTTCAACAAAGAGATAAAACATATAAGAAGTACCACATAGGATTTATAACTGCACTGAAAATACACTTGAGGGGTTCAACAGCAGACTTGAAGCAATAAATGACTAAGTGAAGTGGGAGGAAAAGCAGTGGAAATCACCCAAACAGAGCAGCAAAATTAAAAAAAAATTGTTTTAAGTGAAGATAACTTAACGGACTTTTTGGAGAACACGAAATGGAATAGCATTTGCATTATAGGGGTCCCAGACAGAAAAGAGAGAGAAAGGACCAGAAAAATTATTTGACGAAACAACGGTAGAAAATTTCCTTGATCTGGGGAAGGAAACAGACATCCAGTTCCAGGAAGCACACAGAGTCCCAAACAAGATGAACCCAAAGAGAACCACACCAAAACACATTAAAATTAAAATGATAAAAGTTAAGAATAAAGAGAGAATGTTAAAAGCAGTAAGAAAAAAAAACTTATATATGATACGTAATGCTGTTTTTAAGATGATTACTTATTGCATATAAGGGAAAATTTGTTATACTAGACAAAATAGACTTTAAAACAAAGACTGTAGTAAGACAAAGAAGGGCACCACATAATGATAAATGAGCCAATCCAGCAAGAAGAAATAACATTTATAAATACATATATATGTGTGTGTGTGTATATATATATATACACATATATATACTGAACATATATGAGCACCAAAATACAAAAAGCAAAGAACCCTGCTATCAGCAGAAATTTCAACCAAAAATTTACATGTCGTAAGGGAAAGGCATAACATATTCAAAGTGCTGAAAGAAATATTTCCACCCAAGAATTATCTTCCTGGCAAGGTTATTGTTTGGAATTGAAGAAGAGATTAAGATTTTTATAAATAAGCAAAAGCCAAAGGAGTTCATCACCACTAAACCATCCTTACGAAAGAAAGAAAGAAAGAAAGAAAGAAAGAAAGAAAGAAAGAAAGAAAGAAAGAAAGAAAGAAAGAAAGAAAGAAAGAAAGAAAGAAAGAAAGAAAGAAAGAAAGAAAAAAGTTAAAGGGACTTTAAGCTGAAAAAAGGCACTAATTAATGATAAGAAAATGTACAAAAGTAAAACTCTCACTGGAAAAGGCAAATATACAGTAAAAGTAGTGGATCAATCACATAAAACAAGTAAGAACCTTAGAAGATAAAAGTAGCAAATGAAACTGAAATTATAATAATTAGATAAGGAAAGAATAAAATAAAAATATATAGAAGGTGTCATCAAAAATATAAAATGTGGATGGGGTATGTAAAAATGTAAGTGTTAAAATGTATCTAAAGTTAAGTTGTGACCAACTTAAGAGACTGTTATATACATGGGAAGATATATATGAACCTCATGGTAACTACAAAGAAAAAACAGAGTAAACATTCAGAAGAGAATGAGAAACAAATCTAAATATAATACTAAAGAAAGCTAGCAAGCCACAAGGGAAAAGAGAAAGACAAGAAAAGGAACTATAAAAACAGCACCAGAACAATTAATAAAATGGCAATAAATATATCCCTATCAAGAATTATTTTAAATGTAAATGGACTAAATTCACCAATCAAATATATAGAATGGCTGAATGGATAAAAAAAAAAAAAAAAAGAAGAGACCCATCTATATGCTGCCTATATATGTAAGACATGCACTTCAGAAGGACACAAACAGCCTAAACGTTACAGGATGGAAAAATACATTCCATACAAATTGAAATGAAATGAAAGCTGGCATAGCTATCCTCCTATCAGACAAAATAAACTTTAAAACAAAGACTAATAAAAGACAAAGAAGGGCACTACATAATGATAAAGTGGTCAATCCAGCAAGAAACTACATCATTTATAAACACATATGCACATAATATATGAGTACCAAAATATATAAAGCAAGTATTAATGGACCTATTGGGAGAAATTAAAAGCAATACAGTAATAGTAGGGGACTTTAACATCCCACTTATAACAATATAGATCATCCAGACAGAAAATCAATAGGGAAATATTGACCTTAAACAACACATTAGACTGGATGGACTTAAGACATATATATATAGATAGATATCTACATATATCTATATAAATAGAACATTCCATCAAAAGCAACAGAACACACATTCTTCTCAACTTCACATGAAACATTCTCCAAGATAGATCACATGTTAGGTCACAAAACATCTCTCAATAAATTCAAGCATCTTTTCTGATTACAGTAGTATAAAACTAGAAATCAATTACAAGAAGAAAACTGGAAAAACTATATAAACATGAAAATTAAACAGC
Organism: Vicugna pacos; assembly: GCF_048564905.1. Taxonomy (NCBI): domain Eukaryota; kingdom Metazoa; phylum Chordata; class Mammalia; order Artiodactyla; family Camelidae; genus Vicugna; species Vicugna pacos. The sequence goes on along the minus strand of NC_132991.1, from coordinate 41,280,081 downwards.
ATGCTGCTGAACAACCAATGAGTCATCTAATAAATCAAAGGAAAGGCAAAAAAATTACCTACAGACAAATGAAAACAAAGATATGACATACCAAAATGTATGGGATGCAGTACAAGCAATTCTAAGGGGAAAGTTCATAACCATGAAGCTTACCTCAAGAAAAAAGAAAAATCTCATATAAACAATCTAAATTTATACCTAAAAGAACTAGTAAAAGAAGAACAAAAGAAAATAACAAAGATCAGAGGAGAAATAAATAAAATAGAGCCTAAACAGACAATGGAAAACGATCAATGCAACTAAGAGGTGGTTCTTTGAAAAGATAAACAAGTAGGCAAGCTTTTAGGTAGACTAGACAAGAAAAAAAGAGAGAAGGTTCCAATAAATGAACTCAGAAATGAAAGAGAAGTTACAATTCATACCACAGAAGTGCAAAAGATCATAAATGAATACTATGAGCAAGTAAATGCCAACAAATTGGACAACCTAGAATGAATTTCTAGAAACATACAATCTACCAAGACTGAATTATAAAAAAATAGAAAACTTAGACTGATTACTAGTAAGGAGATTGAATCAGTAGTCAAAAATCTCCCAGCATACAAAAGCACAGGATGAGATGGCTTCACTGGTGAATTCTTACAAACATTCAGAGATGACTTAATAACTATCCTTCTCATACTCTACCAAAAAATCGAAGAGGGAATGCTTCCAAACACATTTTACAAGGCCAGGATTATCCTGATACCAAAACCAGACAAAGACAGCACATAAAAAGAAAATTACAGACTAACAGCCCTGATGAATATAGATGTAAAATCTTCAATAAAATATTAACAAACCAAATTCAACAATACATTAAAAGGATCATAAACCACAATCAAGTGGGATTCACCCCGGGAATGCAAGGATGCTGAAGTTCAACATCCACATATCAATTAATGTGATATACTACATTAACAAAATAAAGGATAAAAATCATAAAACTATCTCAATAGATGCAGAAAAGCACTTAACAAAACTCACCATCCATTTATGATAAAAACTCTCAACAACATGTGTATAGACGGAATATGCTTCAACATAATAAAGGCCATATATGACAAACCCACAACTAACATCATACTCATTGGTGAAAAACTTGAAGCTTTTCTTCCCCAAGATCAGAAACAAGACAAGGATGTTCACACTTGCAACTTTTATTCAACTAGTATTGGAAGCCCTAGCCACAGCAATTAGGCAAGAAAAAGAAATAAAAGGCACCCAGATTGGAAAGGAAGAAGTAAAACCAGCACAATTAGCAGATGACATGATCCTACATATAGAAAACCCTTAAGACTTTGCCAAAAAAACTGTTGGAACTCATAAATAAAATCAGTAAAGTCACAGGATATAAAATCAATATACAAAATCTGTGACATTTCTATTCATTAATAATGAACTATCAGAAAGAAATTAAGAAAAAACTCCATTTATAATTGTATCCAAAAACAAACAAAACAAAACAAAACAAAAAACCTAGGAGTAAATTTAACCAAGGGAGTCAAAGACCTGTACATTGAAAACTGTAAGACACTAATGAAAGAAACTTAAGAAGACACTAATGAAATAAAGTGAAGAAGACATTAACAAATGGAAAGATATTCTGGGCTCATGGATTAGAAGAATTAATATTGTCAAACTGTCTATACTACCCAAAGCAATCTACAGATTTAGTATGATCCCTACCAAAATGCCAATGGCATACTTCACAAAAACAGAACAAACAATTCTAAAATGTGTATGGAACTACAAAAGACCTCAAATAGCAAGACAAACAACAACAAAAACCCAACAAAAACCAAAAAAAACAAAAAAACCTCAAAAACTTAAGAAAGAAGAACAAAGGTGGAGATACCATGTGCTCTCATTTCAAAATATACTACAAAGCTACAGTAATCAAACAATATGGTACTGACACATAGCTCAATGGAACAGAATTCACAGCCCAGAAATAAATCCACCTATATACAAACAATATGACAAAGGAGCTAAGAACATACAATGAAGAATGGACAGTCTCTTCAATAAATGATGCTGGGAAAACCTGAAGAGACACATGCCAAAAAAAAAAAAAAAAGAAAGAAACTAGACCACTACCTTACATCACTCACAAAAACTAACTCAAAATGGATTAAAGACTTAAATGTAAGACTTGAAATCATAAAAATTCCTAGATGAAGACACAGGCGGTAACCTTCATGACATCAGTGTTAGTGATGTTTTTGTGGTTCTGACTACAAAGGCAAGGAAAACAAAAGCAAAAATAAACAGATGGAACTACCACAAACTAAAAAGCTTCTGCACAGTAAAGAAAACTACCATCAAAACGAAAAGGTAATCTACTGAATGGGAGAATACATTTGTAAATCATATATCTGACAAGGAATGAATATCCAAAATATGTAAAGAATGCATATAACCCAATAGCAACAACAAAAAAACAATTAAAGAATGGGCAGAGGGCCAGAACAGACGTTTTTCCAGAGAAGACATACACAGTCAATGGGCACATGAAAAGATGCTCCATATCTTAAATTATTAGGGAACTACAAATCAAAATCATGAGATATCACCTTACACCTGTTAGAATGGCTATTAGAAACAAGAAGTAATAAGCGTTACAGACGATGTGGACAAAATGGAACACTCACTCTGCTGGTAGCATTGTAAAGTGGTGCAGCCACTACAGAAAATAGTAGGGAGATTCCTCAAAAATTAAGAATAGAACTGCCATATGCTCCAGCTATTTCACTTCTTAGGATTTATCTGAAGAATATGAAAACACTAATTTGAAAAGATACACGTGCCCCTTCGTTCACTGCAACATTATTTACAATAAACAGAATGTGAAAACAGCCTAAGTGCCCACTGATGAATGAATAAAGACGATATGGTGTTAATGTACAATGGAGTTATCAGTCATAAAGAGCGAAATCTTGCCATCTGTGACAACATGGATGGATCTTGAGGGAATTATGCTAGATGAAGTAAGTCAGAAGGAAAAATATAAATACTGCATGATTTCACTTATACGTGGAATCTAAAAACAAAAACAAATCCAAATGAACAAACAAAACATAAAAAAAAATAAATAAACTCACAGGTACAGAGACTAGATCAGTGGTTACCAGAGGGGAAGGAGGATGGGAGGTGGGCAAAAGGGGTGACAGGAGTAAACTCTATGATGAAAGATGGTAACTAGACTTCTGTGGATGATCACTGTGTAATGTATTCAGATGCTGAATTAAAATGCTGTATACTTGAAACACACACACATCTATATAAATATAAATATAAAATGCACTTAAGTGAAATAACGTAGCATGCTGCTTGATATTTTTTCCAGAACATGCAGGACCTGTAGGAAATTCATTTCAATGATTGTAATCCTTGAAACTACTATATTCCAAAGAAGAAATACTGCAATGTCATATATAAATCAGAATTATAATTGGGCTTAAAGATATACAAGTGAGTCAGGAAAAGAAACATATTCATTATGAAAAGCATCATGAAGCACAGATTAAGTGATTAATTAACACAGATGGATTGATTATTGAAAGCAATGCCTAACTGCTCACCATTCTTAAGCTTCAGAATATTTTTCTGCCACTTTACACAGACGCTGATGGTCAAAAATTAAAATAAAGGTGTTTATTTTTAATTTATTGGTATACCATTAATAATCTAGTCCCAGCTTTCCATTTCATAAATGATATCCTGAGACACAAAGGATGTAATTTATATCCTGTGAGTATCAGTATTAAAATTCCAGTTTCTGGATTTTTTTCAATATAATTGAAATATTGTTAGTATTAAAATTCCACTTTCTTGGTTTCAATTTAACTGTCTTCCCATCATACAAGTTCTTCCATGTACCAGGCATTTATTAAACACTGTAGTGAGGTGAACAGGGTGCAGAGGCAGCGAAAGTATTATATATCACACGAAGACAGAGGAGATTTCATAATTGCCCTTTGAGGTTATTAAGAGTTCATACCCACTGACACCAAAAAGCCATCAGCTTCACAAGCTGTTTATATGAACTAAATGGTTGCCTGTTCAAAAAGTGAGTGCTTGGTGTTCGAGGAGAGGATGAAGGAAGGAGAGAGAAGACAATGACATGATGAAAGTCTGAGTACATTAAAGCTGGTGCTCCTGGGGACCTGGAATAGTGGCTGATGGGAAAATCAGGGGTGGGATTTTCTGGTTGGTACTCTCTCCAGCAATTTCTCCTGGCAAACTGTGTGATTTGAAGTTCAAGGATAGGTATTGTACAAATACAGCAAGGGGATTTTCATTTGTGAGGTTTATTAAACATACAAGCTTATTTAGAGATGATTATATGTGGTTGCAAGGGCAACTGCAAAACAAAGAGATACACAGGCATATGTATGTGTATCCCAGAAATTAAAAATGTGAACTCCTGTTTTTAAAGCATTTGGGAAGCCAGGAAAATCAACTTACGATAACGATAATAATGATTTTGTTAATGTTGGTTCACCCTCCTTTGTTCTTTATATGTGGGCAACACAGACATACAATGAGTGAGCCTACAGACAGTCTACATAAAACTTCAATTAAGAGGTGATTTGGAGAAAGGTGTTAGTTTTATGAAAACGTACTTCAAAAAGCCATTCCACAAAATGTCATGATATTCTCACATACAAGATAGAGATGTGTGAGTGGCATGATAATCTGGTTAAGCAGATGTAAAGCTGGTTGAACCACTGGATGAAGTGAGATTAGTGGATCAGTTTCACCCTGGCAAGGAGACCCCGGGTGGTGTGCCAAAGAGCTCTGTACTCAGCCGTGTCTTGCTGAACATTATTATGAATGACTTGTATGAAGATGTAAAGGCAATACTGTCATATTTGTAGATCACACAGTACTAAAACCTGTAACAGCATCCGTATCTAAAACAAATTACAGGCTGGAATGACTGAAATTAACAGGGGTGTATCAGGTCCTGAGAGACCATAACCTAGCTTAAATCAACATTGTAGTCAGCTTTTAACAATCTGATTCCTGATATAAAAAGAATAAAAGGAATACTAAAATTGTCAACTTTTTTTTAGCCCTTGTGATGTACAGGGACTCTTCTATATGTACTCTTGTACACTTAATCCCTAAAACAGGGCTATGAGACAGTTACTATCATTCCCATTTTACAGATAAGAAAACCAAGGCAAAGAGAAGAAAAGCTACTTTCTGTAAGACGTCGAGCTTACGGAACACTAAACTTTAAGTGGAGAGGCTGTGAGAATACAGCACAAGGCATCAAGAAGCACTATGTCATAAATTCTGCACTTAGATTAAAATAAAACGAATACACAGCACAGGCTGCTAGGGCAGACATTGTTTAACAGCCCATAAGTGAAAGCTCTGTTTGACAGAGAGTTTAACGTGAGGCAACAGTGTTGCCACAATGGTTAATGACATCTCTAGCAGCATCTGGGGAAGAAACGTATCTGGAACAAGACAGCTAACGTTCCTGTTCTTCCAGATAGTGTCATCCTCCTTCAAATTCACTCATAGTCTAATCTTATGCTCCCCCACTTCCTGCACTTAGATTGACAATAACAAAGGTACTTAACTCATTAATGAAGAAACAATAATATAAAAATATAGCACAATCTGAGGTCAAATACACACTTTTGAAAAACTGAGCAATTATTCAATAAATCAAGTTGATGATTAAGTGATATCTAGATAAACTGAGATGGAAGCCTGTGACTTAGTTTATTTATTTCCTTTGGAATCACATTAATGTGTGTACAAGTACCACACAGTCGACTGGACAAGTGTCATTTGGGTGAATTGGGACAATCTTCAAGTTTCCCAAACAAGATCTTCCTTCAATATTTACTTCATGTGATCACATAATCCCTAATTTTTCTTTCTTTTTTTAGTTGAATGCTACTGGTTCAATTACACTAAGAAAAAGGAATTGGACCTACATTTATTAGGTGCATATTCACTCTGAAAATGCCGGTTTAACGATTTTATCAGTTTTTAGTTTTGAATTTTAAATTCAGGACTGGGTTCCTTATTCTCTGCTACCTACTTTTTAAAGATAATTAAATGTTAAATGCCCTTGTAGACTGTACTTTATGCAGTGTTACCACGTAAGTAACAAAGCTTACATTTTATGGCATCAAATTTGAAACTTATAGCCTTTCTCTAATACTTTGAGGACTGATGAAAACTTGAATTCTATAAACAAAATAATGTTGGAAGCAAATTCAAAAGGATTCTGGAAGCAAAATGAAATTCAAGTAATTCTTTCAACTAGGAAGTTGCACTGCATTCCATTTTGCCATTCTTATAAATACCCTTTATTTTATTTCATGTTATTTTATGGCCAATAAACAACAGAAATTTCTCACAGTTTTATGGACTGAGAAATCCAAGCTGAAGACCAACACGTTGAGTGTCTGGAGAGATATATCCTTATTTTTATGAACTTACGTGTCGAATAACTTATACATTAGGAAAACAAACTTGAACATAGAGTTCAGACTATGAATGGGATGCATGGAAGCTCCATCTCTTGATCTGGACCTTGTCAGGTTGTTTACCTTCAATCTTTTTTCCTCCCTGATAAGCCAATAGTCATACTCAATATACTTCTTCCAGATTATTGGAACTGGTTGTTTTTGAATCTAAGTCCCTTATACAATGAACTTCAGAAACTATACATTAAGTGAAAATTAAGTACAACTGTCTATTTTTAAACATGAAGACAATACTAATTACAATTCTCCAGATAAATATACATAATTATAGTAATTACAATTCAACAATAACTCGCTGGTACTTACTATTATAAACTTATAAACTATTATTCAGTACCCAATAAAATTCAAAATCTAATTGAAAGTGCTAGTTTAGCATAATTCCCACAAGCCATCATCTTTAATATTCTAGAATGAATGAGGTTTTGGTTGAGCTATTAATTGATACTGACAAGCAATAACCACTGGAATGAAACTGCAATTATGAGTGGCAATTAATCACATTTGCTGTCATCACTGGTGTCAAACAAAATTCAATAATATTCTAAATAGTTTTTCAAAGTTTACACCTTTCACGTTTCAATTCATTTAATGGAAACCAAAAGTGGTTTCCTGGGCTAATCAAGTAATATCCAAAATATACTTATGTAAAATATGAACATTATATTTCTTAGTTTAAAAAGCTTTTCTTTTTCTTCCAAAATTATTTTCAGGATAAATCTGTGTCTTTACAGACTAGTCAAAGCCTCTCATCTCACCTCCCCCTGCCTTAACTCAGCACATCTTTTTGACTCATAGATCACCCCTGGACATAGCAGGAATTACACATGCGGAAGAAACTCTGGGAGCAGGAAGTTGAGTAAGCATCATTAAGGACTTGAGATAATTTGACAGGGAACTTTAAGAAGCTTCAATTGATCAATGTCTCTTTGAATCAGGGCAAGGAAGCAGCAGGATTTAATTTCCTCTCCCTCATTATTTCTAATTAACAGGGCAACTCCTGATGTTCTTTCCCTCTAACCTAAGGCATGCATACACCAGCATCAGTCACCAACAGCCCCAAGTCTGTTCAAAAGTCACTAGAGGGCTCCTATTGGCACCAAGGCTGTGACCTCAAGACCGAAACAAATCAATGTGTTTGTTGTAAACTAAGCTAGGCCACCTATGAGATGATCACGTGAAGGCAGCATTAACAACGCAAGATTCCGTCCCAGACAAAAGTGCTCTGTGTAAAGTGGAGGCTGTGACCTCACTAGGTGGATATGTACCAGATATTCAAGCAGACGCACAGGCTTTACTTAAATATTCATAAATCCCAATCCTTGGTTGGTTGGTGAGAAGTGACTATAAAGAGAAAGTCTTGTTTCATTTTATGTGCTTAGGTTTTGTGGCAAGTTTATTGTACTGAGATAGTTAATCCTCAATAAACCATGAAAGGAAGTAAAGCATCTGTTCACTCTAAACTCCAAAGCTGAAAAATGCTTTCTGGAAGAGTTTTCCATAAAGCTGAAACTGTCCACAACTTAAAAATTAAAAAGGATGTATGCCCTATAATCAATAATCTTGAATAGACATAGCAAAGTTATTTATTTAGAAATATTTTTAAATGCACAGCATTTGCATATTTTTCATAAGATGTTATTAAAGTGAAGGGACTTATTGCAAGCAGACACTTAGAGAAGGAAAGAACATTATACTAATTTTCTGTACTTATTAATAATGTAAATGGAATGACCTTCATTTCAATTATTCTGTTTTTCCCTTTACTTCTGTTTCCATGCATTGCATTTATGTTCATTATTGACTTATAATAACAATGAGGTAATGGTCAGGACATAAATTCCAGTTTTCAGACTGCATTAACATATGACCTTTTCTGATACACTACGATATGTTATCTTTTTGTTTTTTTCAAAAATTGTTTAACTTCTACTCTGATTTTGGATTCTTCTCTTTCTCTTCTTCTGGGTCCCCTATTATGAGATATAACTGTAATTTTACCGTAACTGTAATTTTATAAAATTTCAAGTGTCGGAACTACTCAATTAGCAGGTCAATTATTTTCAATTGTCTGGAGTTGTATGCTTTGGCTAACTCATGCTGGCAGGTATACTGCAAAGAACACTTGCTTAAATTCAGAGCAGTGCTACAGGAGTGGTACTGAAATTGTTAGAGATGATTATGACTGCTAGTTTTTCTTGATCTTTAAAAAGTCCAGGTGAAAAAAATCCTGTTCCAGAGCTTGGAACTTTGGGGTCTTTACTGAACCCTAATCCAGGCACCAGATCAGATCCCACGAGCTCCTGGAGGAAACTGCAGCACCCTCTGTGTGAGGTGCTCTGGGTGAGATCCAAGAGAGATTTATTGTCTTTCCTAATTAAATACTAATCCTTCCTTTGTTTGTTGTCCTTCCATCAGAAACACAGAGCACTCAGAGAGTATAATCTTTTTGCTCTCTCTAGGACTACTGAACGCCAGGCAACCAGAAGTGATATTTACTAAAGAGAGTTAAAGGGAAATCTTGTTCCCAGGTGGTCTGAACTCCAGTCTTGTGTCAAGTTACATGACTGGGAAGGTGCAAATCTAAACGACGTGAGATTCCTCCACCATAGAATCACCACTACAAAATTATACGTTACTGTTCATGTAGAGACCTTCAGTGAGAGCAGATACAAGACATGATCACACAAAGAATCCTTCTGTGTTGTCCGCTGGAGTTCTTATCTGCTGTGTTGTTGAATGCCCCCTGTAAAAATCTCCTTTCCCCCTATGGTGAATTTCTTTTACAGTGTCATATACTGGAGAAATATATCTCTTGAAAAAATAGACCTCTTCCCTTCACCAGAATGAGAATTATGGAACTGAATAGCCTCTAAAATAGTTTTGAAAGAAAATTATTGTGGAGGATGTTATTATGTGTGAAAAGTGAACGTTTCTACCTGTGAAATGAAATTTGTTTAACAACTGAACCAGGATTCAAACACTGAACAGTTTTCTTAACTGTGGGATGGCCTCAAGACTCAGACTCGCTAATGTGCACTGTGAGTCTCTAAGAAGGAGTTTCACAGCCACATTCCCCAAGCTCACTAGAAGATGCAACTCTTGTTTTCGGAACACCATTGAAGTCTCTCTCAATAATTAAAGAACTAAAGAAAAATCTCCTTTAAAGAATATGGCTTTGAATGCTAGGATGTAATTTTTTTGCATTCGTTTTCTGACTTAACTGCTAAGAAGCACAAAGCTAAATAAGCCACTCAGAGCATCCCACCTGTCTCTTTAGCTAATATAATTACGTTACGTTACAGACTATAACACTGTATTCCATTTCTTATAATGAGCTGTAATGGAAAAAAATCTGAAAAAAAAAATACATATGTATGCATATGTATAACTGAATCATTTTGCTGTACACATGAAACTAACATTGTAAATCAACTACATGTCAATAAAAAATAAGAATTAAAATTATAACACTCATTATTATTCACTATAATATCTTGGAAGCAAATAAGGTATAAATGCATGAAAACACTACAAGAAACGTGCATAGTGACAGATTTTTTTCAAAAAATCAATTTACTCATCACCATCACTATCATCTCACTTTATCTCAGACACAAAACTTCAAGAATGATCCTTTTGTTCCAATGATGCAGAGTGCTTAATACATCCTTGAGATGGCCTTGGATTATCAAAACCAAATAAAAATTCCATGCATAATAAAAGACAACTCCTATATTTAAATCAAAGGATTACATTCATTGGAAAACTATTTGAAAAATAATCAGGTATTATTATCTACAGTCTTACAGATTAATTCTATTTCTTATTTAAGTTTTAAAATAAAGCTTCCTAGCCACCAAAGCCACTGTCCTAACATCAGTTTAATATAGCCACACTCTCTTCAGTTTCTCTCTCCCTCTCTATAAACATATACATACATAAAAATATATAGATATGTACATGTATATGTATTTTTTCAGAGCCCATTCAGGGAGGGGAACATCATTCCCCTTTAATTCTGCTTCTTCACAAGTGCTTTCTCAACTCTATGTCCATATCAGTCACCAAAGAGTTTGTTTAAAATGTAGATTCTCTGGGTCATTTCCTAGAGCTTCTGACTCAGTAAGACTATAGTAGGTCCTGAATCTCCGTCTCCTGAGAAACACTCCAGGTGATTCAGACGGTGATCCATAGTCTAATATTCAAAAATTCCTGCTGAAGAGCATTTGCCAGTAGAGACCAATTTTAGTTGTATTCAAACTCAACTGTCCTCCCACTCTGCGAGGACACAGCCACCGGCACTGCTTAGGGAAGGACTTCTGGGTCACTCAGAAATTCAGAATAGAAATGCCCACCCTTCCTTCCTTCATAAGCCTCTCTAACTCCTGTTTCATCCACACTCAAGCAGGCTGTATTCGGCCACTACAAATGCAGGTTCTAGTTTCCCAGCAATACTACTAACTAGCTGTATGGCCCAATTAGTAAATCCTGTAACGTCACTAAACCTCATGTCATTCAAATAGTAGAGCGGATTATGCTATTTCAAAAATCTAAATCAGCCTCATAGTTCTGTGAATCAGGTGTAAACGTTGATTTTTCTTTTCATTTTCTCTCCATCTTATTTTATCTAAGCCATGTGTTTTCAAAATGAGCTTCAAAGGCAGTTTTTCCTCCCCCCGATCACCTGACTTGTCTTTTTCATAGTAGGCCACACATTTTCTCCATTTTCTTTCAAAAATAAGACATAAAAAAATGTAAAAAAATGAGTTTGCATTGTGACTTTAACCAGAACTCAGTACTACTCCCCTTGGATTTGTAAGTCCACTGGACCAGAAAAAAAGGTTTATATTCTGAAGCAGGAAACGATAAAACATAAAAAAAAAAAAAGTCACCGAATACATTGAGGGTATTCCCCATCCCCTTTTCCTGAATGGGCAAAGTAACTGAATGTAGGTGCATACTCATTGTTTGCAAAAGATCTAAACTGACTATAAAACTACTGTGAAAGTGGTGCCAACAAATAGATTTGATTGCATGCCTTTTGTTTCCTCCATCAGCTACCAAGGAAAAACAATAGGCATCTGTAGACTGTGGGATGGAGTGTGGTCCACGATCACCTTCATAGTCAGAGCAAGGGCTAGAATATGGAGTTCTCAGCTCTTGTGTCCTGTCCTCAAAAGAGAAGAAAGAAAAAACTAGCAGGGCTGCCCGGTGTCCTGCCAAAAACTTGTTTGTTCTTAAAACCTAAGATACGGTGTTTCTCTGTTTTACTGAAACTTTTAGAGCCAAACAATTTAGATGTTAAATAATATATAACAAAAATAAAATTTCAGTCTGGTAGAGTGACTTCCATTCTGTATCCAATAATTTTATTACTGTGCATTAAGATGATACGGTTTTAGTTGAGAAGGTAAGAATATCTATAGCTTTTTATTAGAAAAGGTGAAATTCTTGGCAAACAAGGCTACCAGTTGGTATTTGTAATTCATAAAAATATACAAGTCAGGTATTTAGATTAAAATATATCTGACCACATAATCCACCTTCAAACTCACTTTACAATTTACTATGGGGCATATGAACAGAAATTTTAAGAAAAGAGTTGTGTATGTTACGTAGATAACCAGCTTGTATCGCCAGTCATTCTGGCAGTAGGTAATACTATTATTCTGCAGTGTACAGTGATCTACCTTGTGTAGCCAAATAGCTTATTTTAAAGGATGGACTCTGGCCTGACCCAAAGGGACATTTCCTCATTTCTCTAAACCTTTTCATCTCCCTAAGTTTCAACTGTTAAACAGGCACACGATTACCTATAGGAACCTTTTATATAGTAAGGGGAAAATCAGTTTTTCTGCAAGAGAACAATTATTCCTAACTGGCATCCTAAAGAGAGAAGAACACCTAGAATGTTCATATTTTACTGAAGTTGAAATAACGGGAAATTTTCCACCCAAGGGCACTACTGACCAGTGCAGAGGAAGGACCAACAGTCTATTCACTGTATCACTTTCTGCAATGCTTTGGTGAATATTTCCTCACTGTCTTAGCTCTAGACTTGAATAAAGCAGTGAGATTCTTGAGTTTAAATATTTTGATCAAAACAAAACCATTTTTATTGACATAGTTTTAAAGACTAGAATTTAAAGATTCTAAAAAGACCTCTTTATGTTACTTTAATTTCCCCATTGTGTTCTTCATACTACATTTTTAATACTTCAACTTGATGCTTGACAATAATTGTTTCCAAAAAAATTGTATATTGTGCACTATAGATAAAGATAGAGCTTTTTCACATTACAAAATTTTTAAGTGTTTTGTTCAGTTCTCACAAAAGTGTTTAGTCTCTCCTATTCCACTGCCTCCTTTGTACTAAATTTTACGCATTGTGATTAAATCAGCATTCTTTTTATCTAACCTCTGGGAAGACGAATGTTCCATAATTATGATTCTAAATATATTCTCGATAATGCTGCTGAATCCTTCCATACGGAGAGATTTTTCTTTTTCATTCCTTGTCCCTCAGATTACCAATGAAAATGTGAAGCTTTGTTGTATTGTAGTTCTAAAAACAGCAAATCACAAATAAGCAGCTTTTGGCACGGTCCCTTCCACATTGCCACTGGAATCCATGGACTGATCCTTGGAGATTCCATCCTGTTGAAATAATTCATATTTGAGTGATGTCAATGGCCAGAGAAGGGCTCAAAGGGGCTGAAATGCATTCAAAGGGGCTGATCCTTGTGGAGTCACTGTGCATGGTGGTATAATCAAAATCCATTCAGACTCAGATGATTATTTGATACACTTTTGAAGGATTCCTTTCTCCTTTCATCCTTACTACATTCCCGAAGGAAACAGGCTATATCAACATCCCATATGGGAAATGGAATCAGTCGCAGCATCACACTGCATCTTCTGTCATACGTTATTTCACAACATGACAAGCTCAAGTTCTTCGCTGATGAACACTGTAACTCCTAATATAGATCCGGCAATAATCACTTTCTTTTCCTCCCCTTTCACAGTCATCCCTGTCATTGCTATTAGCCTATTTCTATGTCTGAATAAAAGCCTGTGTTTCTTCCTGGAAGGCAGCTTTTTTATAACAGTGTATAAAAGTAAAATGTAAGCAAAAAGATGAAATGGCTCCAGATGTGGTAATTCAGTGACAAGTAGTTGAGCTATACACTGGTAAGAAGAAAATGCCCATAAAAGACTGAATTTTACTTTATCCTAGAAACATGGTAGAGTGGAAACAACAGGGGTTTTGTAGTTCTTTCTCAGCTGATGACTGCTTGTGTGACCTAGGGGAAGGTCACTTCTGAACTTGGGGAAATAAGAGCACTCACTTCATGATATGGTGGTGAGATTTACGGACGGTGACGTGCAAAATTCCCAGAGCACGGCACCAAGACACAACATTCTAGAGCAATACATTCAAGAGCTGTCTGTTCCCATGGCTTCTCTACCCACTAATGCTTCCCTGAGATCTCCCAGATATCAGGTAGAAACTGTAGCTTTAAAAACTGAACCATACACATGACAGACATCTTTTATGCACTGTCCTGGCATAGTTTAATTAGTTGAAGTATAAGCTTTGCAGACAACTTTAGATTTGTACATCACTCAACACATTATGTCATTTCTGGGTCATCCATTTTATGGTAGAAAACTCAGAAGGTAGTTAATGGTTGTTAACTTGTGTTTCATTGCCTTTTATCCTGTATGTGATTAATTAATAAAAGTTATAGGATGAGTTGTGTGATCTTTTTTATGGTGACCTAATGGTAAGGTGTAAAGAAATACTATGAAAGAAGACAAGAAATTAGCTCAGCTGATTACAGGTACAAAGTATCCTTGCAAGTAACTCCAAAGATAATTTCACTAGCAGTATAGTTTCACACTTTGGTAAGGAAAAATCAATGAGATGCTTAAAGTAATCTTCAGGAAAATAAGCCAAAAATCTTTTATCGAAGATTTGCAATGACTTTTATAGACTAGCAATGAAAAGTGTGAAATCTAAATTTATATCTTTTTTAAAAAATAAGATTGGTATTTATTATGGCAGGAATTGGCAGGTGTCTATCAGGAAACTGTCTTATTTACCTAACTCAAATTTTCCTTGGATTCTTTTTTTCCATCATGAATTTTTTTTAATGGAGGTACTGGGGATTGAACCCAAGACGTTATGCATGCTAAGCATGCACTCTACCACTGAGCTATAACCCACTCCTCTAAATTTATAAATTCTTATTCATCCTTATTTCATATACACATTTTTCTTCATACCAGCCCTGTAATCGAAGGAGGGGGAAAAGAAGAAAACTAAGAGTATGTATATTAAGAAGGGGAAGACAACAGGCAGATTATCTGCATAATACTGGTTCCTATAAGGGCATTTAATGAAACAATGCTAGTGTTACCGTGGTCTGTCATCAGGTTACTTAAGCATTGGTTCATTCAGCCACTACTTACAGCACTCCCTCAGGCCAGGTACTTCTCTGCTGGGAGATGCTGTCTTTCTTCCCACTCTTCACTATAAACAAGGGGTGATGTTCAAATTACTAAACAACTTGTACAGTGTAGGGACTAACTATTCAGAAGAGATACTTTTTAAGTGTTTACTACATGTTAAGCATGATAACCAATTTTGTATACATTATTGCTATGTATTCCCTTAACCACTATGAACTAAGTCCTACTCTTATTCCCATTTCACACATGAGAAAACTGAGGTTTAGAGACATCATTTCCTCAAAGTCACACCACTTGCAGGGAGAAGGGCCAATATTAGAATCCAGGTGGGTGACTAGAGGGCATATTCCTAATAAACAAAGATCCCACGGAGGAAAATCTATATACTGTGTTGAGTCACGGGACAGTTAAAATGAATGACAGAGGCCCTCATTTTTTGACATTTTGTCTGCACAGTTGTTGACTAAATGTACCATACAATTATGCCTCTCCTAGCTGTCCTTTTACCTTCTTCTCAATCACTGGGAAAACTGATTGCAAAATTTGTTTTCTGAATTTCTGAAAATTGCATCAGCTTAAGTGTTCAGAAAAATGACTGGATGATTAAGAGCCTCATATCCATAGTTATAGTTCTGAAATTATAAGTTTAAATTGTGCCAGAGAAAGAGATCTGGTTTATATTACCAAGAAAAATGAAGCATGGCAGGGAATCAGAGCAATTTAGGGCTAAAAACGATCTCAGGCCTTGCCTGGTCCAACTATATCACTTTACAGATGAGGATGGAAGCCCCGGAAGGGTTCCTTGACTGTACATGGGTCCCAATGCAGCTGGGATTCCGCATGTTTTCTTGGAGGCCCATAAGACAGCAAGAAATTCTGACTAGTAGTCAAGGGTCCCGTAAGCTCAGGTTCTGCCTCTAAACAGTCATGTTCTCTTCAGATAGTAATTTACATTCTCTGCGTCTCAATTTCCGAGTGTGAAAAGAAAGGCTTCTTACTATTTGATCTCTTAGTTTGTTTCTAACTCTAATACTTTTTTAACCTGAAGTTCATTACATCACTGTCAACATGGTGATGTCAGTTAGACATTGTCATTTATCACTCACATTTCTGCCTACCACCATTCTGATTCAGAACACAATGCACTCATTGGCTTTTCTGACATGAACAGCTTCTCTACTAAGATCTAAGTTTTGTTTTGGATTTGGTCACCCTTGAAATCTTGAAAAAAATCTACTAGGGTAGCTTAAAAATTCTCTGAAAAGGGATTAAATACCTTCGTAATGATGATACAATAAACATTTGATGATATGTTTAGGTCATATAATCAAGGATAAAATAGTACCCCCCCTGAAGATGTTTAACAACACATTCAAGTGCTGAAGGCTTGATTAGGACTGTATTAAGGAATAAAAAATGAGAGATAAAGGTGACCAGTGGAGAAATTCAAGGATTTGAAGCACACATTTAAAAACAGCAAAATGTTGGGGGAGGGTAGTAGCTGAGTGGTAGAGCACATGCTTAGCATGCACACTGTCCTGGCTTCCATCTCCAGTACCTCCACACATACACACACAAAGTTCCATTTAAAAAAGTACATAAAATAAAATAAAAACAGCAAAATGTGATATACTATTTGACTAAAAATATAAATAGACTATCTTGCCTGGAAACTCATGCCATTTTAATACTCTTTGTCATTCCAAATGGTTTTCCCCAAGGGTAAATTTCAGTAAGGGCTCACTAATGCCCTCATAGGTCAAATCTACATCAGAATGAAGGGACCTAGAAATGCATTTCAAACTCTACTAAAAACTTTGAAGAATTTTTTTTATTACAGTTGGACTGTTCACTCTATAATATTGGTCCCAGTAAGGAAAGAGTGATGATGATGATGATGATGATAATAATAATAATAATACAACAATGATACACACCTATACTGTGTTCACTGTATAACAAGCACTCGTCTAATATACATACATATTTTTCACAGATTAAATTTTACTTTAAATTTGTAAATTTATTTTACTATTTATCTGCTTCTCAATAACGCTACTAAGTAGCTTGCAAAAGTTTTATAAATATTTTTATTTTGTATTCAAAATAAGCAGTGTTCTTTATTTTCATTAAAACTTATAAATACAAGGTTGTACACTTCTGGGTTTCGTAAATTTTTATATGAAAATCTCTTTGTCTCAACCGTGTGCTTGCCACATACCCTAGAATCTAGAAATGTCAGCACTGAAGGGGACATTGGCAATCACGTTCTCAAGGAATTGTCAGTACCAACAAAATGAGAGCATTTCACAGCTGAGGCAAGGCAGGGTTGAAGATGTGAAAAGACTCTCAAGGTCATCTAATCGGTTAGGGTCAAAATTTGATCTAATTCTCGTTACATCTAGCACTAAGAATTTTTCATTACAAGCAAAATTCACGTAACTATAAGCTCCTAGCAGTAACTAGTGATAAAGGTAAGTTGCTAACAAGATCAAACAACTCCTTACCAAAAGTCTAAAACCCCAGGACAAGACAGAAATATTCCAAAGTCTGTCTAAAATACTGGAAAAAGGAGTAATTCAAATAAAACAGCAAAATTATAATGGAAGGACCCAGATCTGGGGACTTGAGAACCCTTCTCCAGTGTCCCTTGCAGCAAGCTCCCAGACGCCCACACAGGGAAAGCACACTTCTCATACATCTGCTTAAGTCTGGTCCAGTCACCCCTAATTTTGAGTGGGGCCACTGTTAGCCCGTATGGTGGCTTTCTGTGAATTTAGGAAAAGGTGCCTTCCCTGGATGGTTGAATTAGAAAAAGGTACCGCATCTGGGCGATTTGTAGCCCCTCAAGCACTAGATGACTTTGCGCCAAGAAAAAGTACCCCTCTTCTAGGACGATGCAGATGCCCCCGGAGCACAGTTTAGAGTTGACCAATAGCTGATATTCATCCCTTTCTGTCTCTTGGCAAGGCACTTTTGTGCAATACACAAACTACACAACTCTACGTGGTGACTTGTTTTGGGGTCTGCTATCTGTCTCATGAGTTCCCCTGGAGATTGGAATGAAATGTTGTGGTTGTACAGTCCTTTACAGAGTGCATTAGGGGGGAAGGGTGTAGCTCAAGCAGTAGAGCACATGCTTAGCATGCCCGAGGTTCTGGGTTCAATGCCTGGCATCTCCTCCAAAAATAAATAAGTAAACTTAACTACCTCCCCGTGCCAAAAAAAAAAAGAAAGAAAAGAAAAAAAGAAGAAGAAAAAAAAAAAAAAAACAAGTGCATTAATACTTACACTGCCTTCTCTCCAGTCCCAGTGAATGTAACCTTCCAGCCCTTATAAAATGGCAACATCTTCATCAATGCCTTCTATCTCATCTCCTCCCATCTCAATCAAATAATATATTTTTGCTTATTTATGTTCACCTTTTTCTGCATCCTGACTGTTTCCCTGTTCATAATTATTCTGCCAGCTGTTCACCAAAACTCTTCTTTTTTTCCCTCCTGTGCTCATGGGTAGGCCATATTTTCCAGCCTTCCTTATAGTTAGGTGTGCTTTGTGATTAAACTCTGGCAAATGGGCAGGTGGACAAAAACAAATAAACTACATGTGGGTCTAGCCTACAAAACTTCCTGTGCCATCTCCTCAATTCTCCATCTTTTCTTGAGTGCAGAAGAGCCAGCAGAACTATGGGCAGTGGTAGTGTCACTAGATCAAAGATACTTGGGTTTCTGAATAACTGTAGAGCCGAACCCCATGCCACCCTCACTAGACTATAACAGAAGTGGACAAGTTTTGGGTGGTAAGTCACTGAGATATGGCAGTTGTTTGTTTAATACAATAGGCCCCCAAAGCCCACTGCAAAGACGATGTTACAACCCTTGCTAAGTTTTAGGGAGGGGTCAGACAACCCCTAGAGGCAGCTATGCCTTCTGTGGTTCAGGAAATTCAGTGATATCACAGACATCAAGGCTTCAGGATAAAGACAAGTAGCTCGTATGGTGGCAAATTTGAGGGACCATCATGCGGTTTCTACCCTTCCATGTTGATATTATAGAATTGACTCAGCTCTCTGGGTTTGAAATACCCTCTCTATTACTATAGAACAACACATGGAGTTTGTTGACTGCTTAGTCATATTGCTGTATCTATTCTTGAAAGAAAAGTAAATGCCCAGAGATATACTTACTGCATTTTAGAACCACAAAATCCAGTATGTATGCTTTAAACTCTGTGACTCCCTCCTCCCTGCCCCGTACTGACTTTCAGTTAAAGGATAATGAATGTAGTTAATATTTTTTTTAATGTATGCACTACACAAAGTCACCTCATTATTTGAGGTTAACTTGCATATTCCATCTACTTTCTCCCACTGTCTCAGTAGATAGCCATGCAAAGAGATGGGAACGAGGTTTCCTTCTGAGATTAGAACCACCTCTTATGATTAATTTTGAGTAGATGGTAAGACACGTTCATTCACAACAAAGAAAGAAATGGAAGAGAATACTATTACAGATAATTAATGAGTAAAATTGAAAATTGAGACCTGAAAACCAAAAACCTTACAAAATATTGAGAATAAATCAACTGCAAGGTAGGGCTGGTATGGCTGTTCATTAAATCAAAGACTAAGAGTATAGACTATTTTTAAGAGGTTTTTTCCCCTTTTGGAACCACTTCTGCTCTGAAATAATACAAACATTAAAAAATGAAATTATGAGGGGTTTTTATTTAGTAACCATATCCCTTTAATTTTCAAGTTATCTCAATTCATAGCTCAGAAAAATTTATTAAGTTATCATGTAAATTATTACAAATAATAGAGTTTAAGAGTGTGGCCAACACCAAGATCACTATGCAAAACTCCTGTATTCTTATATGTCCTGGAATTAAAGATTAAAAAATACAATTTTAAAATATTTCTCCTAACAGCTCACATTAATTGAATGCTTGTTATGCACTAAGTACTCTGCATATATTGTTTGATACCAGTATGTATGTCAGTGTGTGAAGGGAAAGAAAATACGGAGGGATATAAATCAACCTCTCCCTTCTGGATTCAATTTCACTCTTACTGGAGCACATCCTTTACTGTTTCTTTCCATAAGTTTCTGTGATTTGCTAGTCCGTCTGAAATGTCTCTATTGTTCTCTCTTGAGTGATAATTAATCTGGGGATAAGATTCCTAAATTCTTTTCCCATAGTATTTTGACAATATGAATTCATTTTCGTACTGCTGTGTTAGTTGAAATTATGAGCTTTTAATGCCAATAATATTTGAGGCTAAAGTTATCCGGGAAAAAAGGAGCATGTTTCTTTAAGTGTTTCAAATCATACAGATTCATACTCTCTGACTATATAACATACTGTCTAATTGCCATTTACACCTACTGGGAGGTTTAGGAAACGATTTGGACCCCAGACCACTTAGAGCAATAAGGGAAACTGTTTAAATGGATGACATCACAGGCAGGGAGAGAAGCTGGTCACCATTTTCCAGTGACAACTCCACATGAGGAGAGGGAAACATGCTTGCTGCGTAAGGCACAGTCACACTGCCACCCTCTCTAGGGATGGAGCTGAGAGTGGAACACAGTAAGGCAGACGGATAATTATTCACTAATATGAAGGAATTGAAACATTCACGATTTTAATGGTAAGCTCCTAGATGGCAGGGCCCCCAGTATGCTGTACTGAGGATACAAAGAGTTATTTGTGAATTTAAGGCAGCGGGATGCAGTGGAAGATCAATGCACATTCTGAAGGCCAGGTTTGGTATAAGCATCCTAGGAAGGTTGTCATGCACATTATAAACTTCTCTGATTCTGTTTCTTTCTATGTAGGGATACTAATCACCTGCCTCGCAACTTCATGAGTGGCGTATATACACACACACACACACACACGCCCAGGGCAAACCAGGGTTGGTACAGCATCTCCTCAGTTTCTTCCTATCTCGATGCCTCCCTTTCCGTGGCCCTGATAGCTGCGACAGCTCTGGCCGCACATCTGCATTACAAGCAGCAGGAAGAAGGAAGGGGCCAAGGAGGGCCCGTTCCACCTCTTTTAAGAAGACATCCAAATTCCATTTACTTTTCATTTTCAGAACTTAGTCATGAGGCCATAGGCTTCTGGGAACTGGAGTCTTTAAACATTTATTAGAACAAAAAAGGAGAATGAATCCTGGGTTGCTGGTGGGCGTAGGTGGGATGTAAGCCTCTCCTTAAGCTTGATCTCTATTTTCCTCTTCCTTCTCTTAGGCAGAAAATTAAAACATGCCCCTTGAATACAAATACAGTGGGCAGAAAGAAAGGAGAGCCAGGCTCCCATTCTGGCCCTCTCGCTAATTAGGTAAGGTCGCTGCCTCTTTCCACTTCCTTTTCTCAGCTATAAAATGAGAGCTAGCTCCTTTAACGGATCTCTAATTCCACCATGGGTAAAAGCAGACTGATGGAGCGGGACACAGTAACTTCATAAAAGGAAAGAGTTCAAGAGTTTAACACTTAAAAGATTAGATTAGGTCATTGATCGAGAGAAAGGTTTACAGGCCCAGGGCCATAAACAGAGGGGTCTCCTTCCTTGGGAATTTGGGTCCTGGTACACAGAGCCAGGGAAGCCTGTCGTTCAGAAGCTGTTGATTTGATGCTTCATGAGCCTCTGCAAGCAGAAATTTCACCCAGCAAAGGCTGCCGGATCCAATTCTTTTGGGCAGGCAGCCTAGGGAAAGCAGGGGAAGAAGTCATAGGACTTTGATTCCTCTCCCAGCTTCGCTACTCACCACCTCTGGGACTTTTACCCAATCACTTAACTTCTTTGGATCTCAGTTTTACTAAATGTAAATTTTTCGTAGGTATCCCAAGACAATACTGTAGAGAATCAGAGGTCTGCTCTCCCGCCTACTCAAGGATTTGACAAAGATTTTACTGTGTAGATGTACCAGACAGCTGCATGTGGGAAACCAAATGAACACTGAATGATCTGGGGAAACACGTGGCAGCCCCCAGATGGAAGTTTCCACCATAGCAAGAACAGCAACAGCAGGATGGCATCTGCGGCAGAGCCACTCTGTATGGCGCTGAGAACAACAAGGGGGTGCGACAGTGGTGGGATTGAGCCAGCACAGCTAACACCCAGCTTTCTGAGTTACTGAGGGATCATCTCCAGCCGCCTGTGTACCTAGCTCACGGGGAACAAGCAGCAGAATCCGGGACAAGATGCTGGCTGCTTGGGGAGCGGCCAGGGGCCATGGTAGGGTAAAGACTGAAGATTCATCTCCACCTTGAATAGGCCTGGCTCAAGGCAGAAATACTCTGGTGAAATGACACTTGTTTTATGGCGCTAAGGATGTTTATACTCCTCCAGGCTGGTGGTGTTGGAAGATGCTTGATTGTACCACAGGGGAAGATATGAGTGACAGGAAAAGTTCAAGGTCAAAAAAAAAAAAAAAAAGGAAAAAACAAACTATAGCAGTGCTGTGGAGAGGGGTGTTCTATATTAAGCAGAGATCCAACACTATAAATCGAAGATACCTTTAAATGCTAGAATTACGTAAGAGCTGCATCAGACTTTCACTTCAATTCCCTTTGTGTAGGGAAGGATTAACTTTAACCCAAGAGAGGTCCTTCCTTTGCCCTTGGCTCCTGGGATGTGATCTCTGCTTCACAGGAGTGTTTGTTTGCCCAGGGGCTATGGTCACCAGCTAGTCTAACAATGCTATCTATTGTGGGGGCTTATGAACCACAACAGCTTTGACCTCTGGAGGAACCAGAAACTAAAGGTATTATTCCAAATCTCCAGGAGGGGTTAGACACTAAACGTCTGCCATGTGGCAGTATGTGACTGAGCCTCAAAAAAACCTCCAGGCACCAAAGGCAACAGTCTGGGTTACTGAGTGGAGTCACTGAGTCTCCCGGTGGAGGAGGAGGGAATGTCATCAGTACCCCAGCGGAGAAGAGGAGTGGAGCGCTGTGTGTGGACCCCTCCCTGACTTTGTCCTGTGTGTCTCCTTCTTTGGTTGGTTCTGATTTGTGTCCTTCAGAGTAATAAGATGGTCGTTTTAACTACAGCACTTCTTTGAGTTCTGTGAGTTATTCTAGTGAATTACTGGACCCAAGGGAGTCTATGGGGGCCCTGAATTTGTAGCCAGCTGATCTGAAGTGAGGGTGGCCCTGGAGACTGCTAAACTTGTGGCCTGTTCTGAGTGAGAACAGTCCCAAGGAGGGCTGTTGCCTCAGACTTGCTGTTCGGCAAACTCACTGCATTGGGAGTCTGGAGACCTGTGCCCTTAACCTTGAGTTTGAATGACTCTGGGTACCTCTGATCTACAATCTCCAGACCAGGGTCTGCTGGATCCTTATGGTTAACAACTGTTAACTCGCCATTTTAAATGCTCCACTGTTTTTTTCTTGAAGTTTTTAAGGGCAGCCAATGTACCCATCTGGCCAGATGTTAGATCAAATTTGGCCAAAGCCAATCATGACAATTCTCTTCTCTGTTCTCCCTTTAATCTCTGGGTCTCCATGTGACCCAGTTCTGGCCTTTGAGCCCTAACCAGATTTCTGCTGGGGATGCATGTATTCTGGGGAAGTTTTTGTCTTCCTGATAAGAAGGTATATAGAGCTCTTCTTCTGTTGCTGGTTTGTCTGCCTTGAATGTGACATAATGCCTGGAGGGCAGATCATAAGGCTATAAAGCCAACAAGCTAAAGCTGGATTGAGCCTGGGGCACTAATGACATTTTTGAGCCACTGCATTAGCTTTGGGATATCTGAGGACTTTCTTGCTAGGTAAGAAAAATAAGCTTGCATTTGTTTACAGCCAGCTTGTGTCTAGTTCTCTACTGTTTGTAGCCAAATGCACTTGTAACAGGCCCAGTCCTACAGGAAGAAGAAAGAGGTGAAGCACTACGTTCAAAGTCACAGGCTGCACTGCAACTCTGCCCTATCCTCCTGACTCCCACACAGCACCTTTCCCAATACTCTATTTTTTTCCTGTTTTATTCCTTATCCTATGAATGACAACGGGCTTAACGTTCAGCACATCATTCTGTACAGTAAGTGAAATAACCGTCTAGTTACAGGAAGTTATTTAAAGTTATATGCAGCTCAACGTTCCATTACCAGACCCTCAAAACAAATTAAATTGAATGATCAATTTGTTTTTCTCATACTTTTTCATTTTCTTATTTTTCTAAATGCATCTTTTCCTCTGGACTTTTACTAACGCCCATCTCATCATACTTTATGTATTCATATGTGGTATATAATCACATCGTATCCATTTGTACTAAAACCACTTTATGCCATCCACCAAAACACTGATAAAGACCTTCAAAAAGTATATTAATCTGATCTCAGTGGCCTGAATGCACCTACGTAGCCCTTGCTCAAAATTAACTTGTGTCTTAATTTGATTTAAAGTAAATACTAAATTCACTGTGAAACAGAGCAGGATCCTATGGGGTCCTCCCTGGTACAAATCCTTTCTGTGTCCCCTGTTTGTACAAAATAGGCTTCATTCAGCCTCCTTGACCTTCCCTGAGTTCCAAAGGGCAGATTCGAACAATTGCTAATCAGGGAAGATGGGGAATGAAGAAACAAGGGAGGAACAGTCAAGAAACAATAGTGCAGCCTTGGGGGAGGGTCCTGGTTCCTCTTCAAGGAATATACATAACAATACCTTTGAGTTCTTCTGTAGGAACCAGGGCCCCCACCCAGGGGTAGGATGGTCATTTCAGGCTGAATCCAAGATTCCTACAGCACTGCCCTGTGACCTCACCACCAGCCAATCAGAAGAAACTCACACACCCCGCAGCCCTCACCCCAAATTTTGCCTTAAAACTTCTTCCAGAAAACCATCAGGAGTTCAGGTTTTTGGAGCATGCCACCCATTCTCCTTGCTCGGCCCTGCAATAAACCTTTCTCTGCTCCGAACTCTCATGTTTCATTTTGTTCGGGCTCACTGTGCACCGGGCACACGAACTTTTGCTCAGTAACAACTATATTTCTAAGTAATTACTCAATAGGTTTCCTTGACCATGTTCTATTTATTTACAAAAACAGACACTCTTATTCTAGAAGATAAATTCCATATATTAAAATTTCTGTTATTGACCTAGCTGAGAGCATAATTAGTATATTGTTTCCTTCTAAAATGTGTAAACTTAATAACAACTAATAAATCAATCACTTTTCAGTCTCTCTAACTTAATAATAAGGTTTAATTAAAAAAAACCTCCTATGAGACTATTTAGACCGAGAACTTTAAGCTCACACTTTAAAATGTTCTCCTCTTTAGTGTATTTTAAACATATAATGTAAAATTTAAGAGACATATGCATGTAAAGGAAATCACTGTTAGTATTAGAATCTACCTGACTTTCTTTTCATCTTACAAAAGAAAACGACTTAATGCCAAATTACGCACAGATCTATAGAATATTAAAGCACTGAAAAGAGTCTGCCTATTCTGTGTGATCCATGCATTTCAAAAACAAGATAGAGGAATCAGAATTCGACTTTGTGGACCCGATTTTCTATCAACATCATGGTCACATCTTTGAGAATAAAATACATTTATACAAGTAGACCAGTGATAACTAGAGTCATTTCAAATGCTCTTCTATCCTTTTGTAAAAGTGCTCTACTGAATTTATAACTCATTTTACTGGCATAAAAACAAGTAAAAGCTTCGAAGTATCTATATATAGTTTTGGCCGTAACAAGGAACTGTGCCAGTGCTTTTTACTTCTTCCAAATATGGAGATTTTCAGGTAGAAAAGATAGACCTTGACTTGCCCACATTTTAACAGAACAAGCAAACAGCAACACCACCATCTGGGTTCCTCATCACAGAGAGTTCTGTGTGTTTTGTGGGGCATCTCACAGCAGAATCTCTTCTTAAGCCTTGTTTTAAATTTTGAAACTTAGCTTAGAAAGGAAAATTGGATAACCACTGAGAGAAATTTGTGTTTTCTATTTGAAAACACAAATAGAATATAGATAAATTATGAATGGGCAGATCTTTTCCTTTCTCTTATCAGAGCAGACAGAAAAAACATCTTACATCATTTATACAAGATTAACAAGTGAAACATGTTTGTCTCACATTTTAAAAGGCTAGAGAAAAAATGAGTGTAATAAAAGCAGAAAACAGTTAATAGTGTGGATTAAACATTGGTTCAGAAGAACTTACAAAAAAAAAGCATTTAATGTCTTTTCAAAACATTCCTCTAAGTTCAGTGTCAGTGTTAATATTGCCATTAAAAAACAAAAAAAAGGAGCACAAGTAACTCCTTCTAGGACATTGGTCAGTGAACTGCAGATTCAGGACAAAAAGCCTCATGCTGTGACCTCTGAACCCAATTCTGTTTCTACTAGGTGATTTCATCTTTTAAGGGAATGGGCCATATTAAAGAGATGAACCACTATGTAAATTCAAAGCATAGGTTAATTAGAAATAATAAGTTAAATAATTATAGCCTTATGCAGCCACAACTAGGAGTTTGGTGAACTGGGAAACATTCATGGAGGACTATATAATTATCACTTGTAAAAATCCAACAGGTCCTTAATAAATGTTCTGCAGGACGATTGCAGTGATTGCAGAAAAATCTGTCTGCAGGGATAAAAAGGAGGAGACAGTTTGAAGTGATTTCTGTATTTTTCAGGCTTTTTAGAAGTCAAAACTGAAATATCCAGATTACTCTAAAAAAACCTGAACGACTTCAATTTTCATCTACTTCACTGTGTGTAGAGAGTTTAAACCTGGTCCATGACCTAACGTGGAACTGAGGCAATCTGGGCAACTTCTGGCCTAAATGGTTCTCTTCCTTACTGACATCACCCTAGGGTGATCGGACCCCTAGAGAGGAGACAAGTGCAGAGTCAGGAGGATTCTTTTGGAAACAGAAAGGATGAGTAGTACTCCACAAACACAAGACTGGGGAAATGATTGTTTTGTAACTGCTTTAGATTAATGTGTCCCAATGGATTCTGCTTGTTCCTAATAAATGAAATCTGAATCATATTCCATATGTCCTTTCTCCTTTAAGAAAAACAGTTGTTTTTTCAGCTGTTGGAGAAAGAGAAACCTCTCATTGATTTGATTATTAGCCAAGGTTCAGCTCATCCAGCGTGTGACATGCTCAAACATCTGCAAAAAGAGGTGGAAAAGGGAAAAAAGACCACCCACACACCTTTTACAACTTCTAGTTACAGAAAAAGAGCTTTTTAATTCTCATCTGATATTGTTTATATATAAGTTGGTTGCTGCAAAATAAATTAGTACTTGGACATGAGGAGGAGAATAGAAATGAAAGAAACAGGGCTGTGGCAAGCAGCAGCAGCAGCGTTCATCAAAATGAGTCAGGAAACCTAAAACTGACAGTCCATCCTTCTGATCATATAATCAGTAAAATCAGAAAGGGGAATAAAATTTTCTTCTACCTTCAAGGGAGGATGCAGAATAAGAAAGGAAAATGAGTAGCAGATTTGAAAACTAAGGCCTCAGAACACATTCTTCAGTAAAAAAAAAAAAAGCGTATGTATGGAGAGACTAAAAAAAAATAAGAACGAGTCATTAATTATAAAAATACTAGTGGCTTGGCAAGAACAAATAATTCTGTTTTAAAGTAATTTCAGACTTTCACCCAAACAAAACATGACTAATGCTTTTATTGCAGCTTGTTTTAATGATTGATTTGTATGTGCCAAGACTGAAGAACAATCATTCTGATGATTTAATATTAATATCCACTGTTGCCATTTGGTTGGTAGCCTTGTTTGAATGAGGTCACTTCGTATTTGCAATATCCCCACTTCCTCTTTCTCAGAGTTTAATAGAGAAAATAATTTAATTCTTCAGAATTAGATTTCATGGGGAATGAGATAAAACATAAAAGCAGATTTAATGGTACTTTAGAAATAATAGACAAGTGTGAGATGAAACACACTTGCCCACTCAATAGGGTCAGTGGCATAAGGACAAGAAAACCACCACAAAGCCCGGAGAAGTTAGTTTAACACTAACTGGCATCACTAAGGCATAACAGAAAGTGAGGATACAGTTTGGGGCACAATTTGGATCAAAAGAGCACGAGCCATAGTTTTAATACTTAGAAGAAAACCCATGAGCATTTGGGTTGTTACCAGGAAGAATGCTTAGGCACTATATAAGTAGCCTACAGCATCACGTCTCAAACATTAGACACATGTGAATCAGCTCAGGATTCTGTGAAAATGCAGATTCACATTCACTAGGTCTGGGGTGGGGTCTGAGATTTCTGTGTCTCCAACAAGCTTCCAGGAGAGAAGGATGCTGCTGGTCTGGAAGCCATTTCGAGTGGCAGGACACCACCACCTGGAGAAGGAACAGATGCAGCTGCTTTTCTGCTCCATGGGTTCAATAAGCTAACGCGGGACTGAGGCAGTCCGGGCAACTTCTGGCCTAAACAGTTCTCCTCCTTCCTGACATCACCCTAGGGTGGCTGGGCCCCCAGAGAGAAGCCAGGTATAGATAGAGTCTGGAGGATTCTTTTGGAAACTGAAAAGATGAATAGTGTTCTACAAACACAAGACCAGGGAAATGGCTGTTCTGTAACTGCTTTCGATTAATATGTTCTAATGGATTCTGCTTGTCCCTAATAAATAAAGTCTGAATCATATTCAATATGTCCTTTCTCCTTTAAGAAATATAGTTGTTTTTTAACAGTTGGAGAAAGAAAAATCCCTTATTGGATTTGATTATCAGCCAAGGTTCAGAAAACAGAAAATAATTAAAGACTTTCCAATAAGCTAGCTGAATTAAATTTCATTTAAAATGGTATTAGATTATTTACCATTTTCATGAATATTTTGTGTAAACCAAATTATGTTCTCTGTGCTTCATCTCACCTTCTGATCATCTCAAAATTAAGCTGTAAAAATAGAATGAAGGCTATTTTGGGTTAACTACAAACCAAATTATGGGAAGAGGAGAAGGGGAATAGCTCTGCGATTTCTGCCTGTGTGTATGATCCACGGTTTATGCTGTAATGTCAGGGAATAGTCAGCACTACTCTGTCCTCTCACAAAGTGTATTAGTGCCATAAATCATACCAGATGGAGGTTCAAAATACATCACTTTTTTTAAAAGAGGGCAATTTGTTTTTGCAAAGTAATGCATTGTTCTGATTTACTTGAGATAATGAATAATTTTGCCTAACCTCTGCTTGAAGTGTATACCTGTACCACTCTGGGAAATTACAAATGTTTGCAAATTTGGAATTTTTTTTTTTTTTTGGTCCTTGGCTCTCATTTGGCTGCTTTATATTGAATTATAAGGATTTGTCTTCTTCTTTGATAAAGCTAACTCTGGTCTAGTCCAAACCTTTTTTAAATAGAAAAGAAATGACTATATTCTACTTAAGCTCTTTTTGCGAATTCTAACCATGCTTATACTATTGGGGAAAGAACAGAGGCTGAATAATTCACTTGAGCTTCAGGAGATTACTCTACGTTTGTTACTCTTATTGGACAGCTTTCACTCATCATTAAATTTTTAGCACAGTATCATTAATAACTAACAAAAACAACAAAAAAGCAGTATACTTACCTTTTTTGCCATTATAGTACATTACACTATTGTAAAATTAATATAACCAGATGTGTTGCTTTTGGATTCTTTTTCCCAGTAATAAGGTAATAGTTTGGAACACAAGATTGTCACATAGATTTTGAGGTACAGTTAGGCCTGATGGATACATTATATTTATTCACATTCTTTAGCATCAATTGTGTTATCTATCAGTGCTCTAGAAGCAGGTATGGAATTTTTGTGAAAGCTAAATAAAAAGCCTCAGTTAAGTATTTTTAAGAAGTTCCTGCTAAAAATCTCTTCAGTTTCATATTTAATTCAGCAGTTTCTATGATTTACATAATGTTCTAAAAAACAATTTGAGTTATACAAGAATGAACTGAAATTATTTTCTTTAAAAATGTTTCATGTTGATGAGCAATGCCAACCCAGCTCAGAGAATAACCAAAGCTGCCTTCTGTGAACAGTGCGATGAGGTCACCACTCTGCCAGGGGTGACTCGGGGAATGAGCTCACTAATGAGTTAAAATCTTAAGCAGTCAACCTATTACAGAAGGACAAAGAGGAAGGAAGGAGTGTTTACAAAGGCGAAAATAACACCCTCAAGGAATTCTCACCAATATTACAGGTTTTATATCCTTCAACACTCTACTATTTGCAAGACTTAACATATGTATATGTATATAAAATACACATAAACATGTATATGGATGTGGTCTTTAAAAACACACAGACATATATGTATATATATGCACCTGTGTGTGGTTTACTCAACTATATCAAGTTTTTTTATTTACAGTTTTAAAATTTTTTTGTCTTGTTAGTTCTCCAGTATCCAGACGTGGAGTTAAGCCTTAGCATATCTGCAATTTGGATCAGAGGAAGCATTCATGAAAGAAAGATGCTCCAGCACAGGTGACTTCACAAGCATCTGGGAATTAAAAAAAAAAATGTCTGGAAAGGGCTTTATCCCTAGAAACCACAGATTTTGGATTACGTTGGACTTCCAATAGGAAGAGAAGCAGGGAAGCAATTTAGTTGGTGGCCAGAAAGGTCAGAAACGTTTGGAAGAGTTGGAAAGAGTTGGAAAATTTGCCGATGCTGGTAATGGTGGGGGAGGGGCTAGAGACGGGGAAGGAGAGGAATCAGCATGACTCCTAAGTTTTGGCTGGAGCCACTGGGTGGATCATTGTTCCACTGACAGAAACGGGGAATGGAGAATGGAAGGAATACATGTAATTAACCACCATCGCTTTAGATTTTAAGTCCCTTTTTGCTCGTATCCCTTCCTACTCTAACTTAATTTGGCCCTCTCAGAGACAGACTGCATACACAGATGTTGTAACTTTTTCCTGTCTTCCTGATCTCCATGTCAGCCTTCAGTTACCTGCATCGGGGATGTGGGACTTTGAGTAGGCTTTCAGAATCCTGAGTTCATCAAGAAGTAGGGCAGATCAAGACTACCTTCCAAAATAGGGTGCTCAGAATACTGAGGTGAATGGGCAGCTAAAGCTTTCAATTTGTCTGCAGCTTTGCCTGGTGGGTTCCCAGTTCCTTAGACTGTGCAGTTAGGGTACCAGAGAGGAAGAGCCTAGGTGTGTTGGGTTCTACAATAGTCTTAACGCTTCTGGTGTCTTCCCCGTATAAGAAGGATGAGAAATTTTTTTTTGCTTATTCTTTCCCTTCTCCCTGCATTCAACACACAAACACATCCTTGTCTCTAACACTAGAACTGTTTTCCAAGAGGCTGCAGAGATAGGGAGGCAGGAAGGGAGGAGAAAGAGTGACCCTGAAGGGTGGTCAAATACAGGTCAGAAGACTTTATATAGAGCAATGATGAATGAGACTGTACATTTATCTTTCTTTTTGCACGATTACCACTTTAGCACAAATAAAATGTTTTGCAGCCTACTTTACAAAAAATAAATTATTTCTTTTTTTTTTTAATGACAATTGCCTCAGTTGATCCGAGGCCATTTAAGAATTCTTTGATTATTATCATGTTTCTCTCTTTTTCTTTCATTTCCTTTTGCTTCCTTGTCTCCTTCCCTCATTTCCTCATTTCTTTACTTCCTATTCTCTCTTACTCCTTACTTTTAGCCCCCCTCCCTCCCTTTCTTTCTCTCTCTCTCTTTCTTACATTTTAGAAACTGCCTATCTAGCATGAATTGAAACATCTAATTATAGGGCTGCTACACTGAACAAATTTTGTTGAGCAAGACATTTTTGAAACTAGACTTTCTGACCCTGTACCATACTTAAATGCAAAATACACTTTGACTTACAATGGCTCTTATTATTGCATTTTATACAATAAGAGTTGTCTAACATAAATAATGCAAACATTATCTTTTTTTTTTTAACATGGATGAAAAATTCCCTAATCTAATTGTTTGGAAAACACAATTTATGCCAGCCATTTATTCTTGAGAACTAACACAGCAATGGTTAAATTTTGAGGGATGAAAAGGTATGCCTCTCCTTCATATCCCTATGCTTTTTGTGTTTCTGGTTTTTGCCTTCTTCCCAGACTGAACAATTTTGAAGGATTGAGCCGCCTCTTTCTGCAAGATCTGGCCAGTACGATGATGCAGCTGACCAAACTTGATTTTCCTGGAGATTCAGTCTCCCACTTCAAATGCATTTCTGAAATCACATTGCAGGTTGCACCCCAGAGCAAGGAAGACCAGATGGCAGGGTTTTCCCATAACAGGGCTGCTGCACTGTGCTATAGACTGGAGAACTCGAAGGAGCACCATTTTCGTCACATCTCTATGGACGTACAGAGTTCAACCTGCAGTCAACGCCCTGTGGCCTTATTGCCAATTCATCCCTACCATAAATGAAAGTCTCCCCCAATACAAAAAAAATCTATAATTCTATGATTTACTGTTTTGAGTCTTTACACTCTTCAGCTATTTACTTTAGGGTAATTGGACATTGTCTCCACCCCGCCCCCCCAATTTTCTTCTGTTTCCTTCATGACTTGTGGAAGAGAACTTATGATAAAATATCTT
The DNA here is from genome assembly GCF_048564905.1 of Vicugna pacos. Lineage (NCBI taxonomy): Eukaryota > Metazoa > Chordata > Mammalia > Artiodactyla > Camelidae > Vicugna > Vicugna pacos. The sequence goes on along the minus strand of NC_132991.1, from coordinate 41,247,453 downwards.
GGTTTGGGGGAAGTCCATGGTCCTTGCAGTTAGACCTGGGTTTGAATCTGGCTCTGCCAGCTGCCAGCTTTGTAATCATGAGTGTCTATATTCCTCTAAGCTGAGTTTCTTCTTTTGCAAAACAAAGATAACAAAATCTTCTCCTCAGGACCACTGTAAGGGTTAAGTATATATAGGGCTTGATCCAGAACATCATAATGCTTAATAAATATTGATTGATTTTCTTCTTTTTTATATTTGCCAGTCCAGAATTGACTACTAAAACTATAAAAAAAAGGAATACTAACATAAATATAAAATTATAAATATGTAAACACACATATATTTTCTCTGTGTGCTCGACAGAGAGACTGAGGGTCCTTCTGGTATGTCACGAGTCAGCTCAGTTACTACCTAGGGGTCTCTTTTTAATTCATTACTTACCATACTCGTTATAGTTGTATCTTCTCAATTCAGAAAAAGATTTTTAATTTTATTATCGCTTACAAAGGTTTTTCCATTAAAAATGCTCATCCACATAAGTATTTCCAACTAGTATTTTTAACATATAAAAACAAGACAACTCCTTCTATCCTCCAATCCTCCAAGCTTTCAACATCTTCATCTTTACATCCTCTCTCCCCCTAAAACCTCGTATCTCTTCATTTAAGAGAGTACTAAACATATTTTATATAAAAGCGTAACATATATATAAATATAAATACTGCTTTATTTTTTTCCCTTTTCCAAAAAGTAAGGTAAGAAAATGGGAAAATCTGTGTGTGTGTGTGCGTGTGTGTGTAGGTGAAAACAGAGTGAATTAAGAAAATATATAAAAGTGTGAACAGAGAACCATATTTCACTTGATTTGAAACAACAAAAAAAGATTTATCCCATAAAATATATCATGTAAAATAAATCTAGGTAAAACACAGCCTATAGCAAAATGCCTGTTAAAAAAAATGATTCTTGGTATTTTATTTAGAAAATGTTTGAATAGGACCTAAACAAAGATTATTTTCTGAGCCATTATGTGTTACATGGCCTTGAACACTTTACCATTCCTTAGGACTAAGTTAAACCAATAAGAAAAAAATGTAATGGATGGTGGACTAGAGAGTCTTGTCCTGACTGCAGAAACTATTTATGGAAGAATGTAATACTAAGATCGAAATAAATAAGTTGACATATTATATGAAAAACTCACCAAAGAAGGAACACAAATGGCTAACAAATATGAGAAAATGTTCAACATTAGTAATAAGCAAAGCTAAACAAATTAAAATAACAATGAGATGCAATTAGCAATTTATATATTCAAATTAGCAATCCAAAATAAAATTCTGAGGAATGCATGAGACCAAAACATTCACTACCGGTAAGAAAACAAGTTTTCAGAACACTGGCCTCACATTCTGCTTTTTAAAAAGGAATTTATTCCAAAAAATAATTTCAAGGTTTTGTGCAAAAAAGTATAACACTGAATGTTAGACATAGCCAAAATATTCACAATAAGTAAATGGCTAAGTAAATTAACATACCTTGATAAATTATGAGATATTATTTGTGTGATTATTAACATGAGACATTTGTAAGGAATGGGAATATACTGTAATACTAATTAAAAGTCATGATACAAAACTACAGAGAATAATTAATACTACACTCTCATCAACATGTTAAAATAAAATACACATAGAAGAAAGACAGGAAGTGTGAAGATAATAATGATTCTATCTAGATGATGGCATCATGGTATTTTAGTTTCTGTTTAAAAAATTATGTTTTTACTTTTTTTTAACAACATGTATTACTTTTATTTTAGTGCATTTATGATTTATCAAAATCATGCCATGCACTATTTAAGGAAAAAAAATTGCATTAGACTTTCCTATCCTGGAAATATGCCTTTGTGACTGGCCTTAATAATGCACTCCCCAAAGGACAGCCCTACTCTTGCTGGTAGCTTAAATCTTCATACCTGATGGCTGATCATTTATTTTGCTTAGTCTTAACACATTATGAAAAAAAAACCCACTGAATTATAAAGAGGCCCCACCCACTCCTTAATCTTCTTCAAGGTAAGAAACATACATAGAAGGTGACCATCAATTTCCAGATGTGATCTTTCTTTCTCCTCTGCTCCGTTTCCATTTCCCCTGCTGTCTCCACCCTAATCCATCCCCAAACAGATTTATTTTGAGTGCCGCCATGAGCCAAAGAGAAAAACCTATTATTTGAAACTATAACATGACATTGAGATGAACTTACTTCGAGATACAAGACCATGGGATTATTATTTTAAAGTTAGTGTTCATTTGTTATGTGGACTTTTGGGGTCTGTGTTTGGTAGGAGAAAGAGTATATAAAGCTGAACAACAAAAATAATCAAACGAATGAAAACAGGTCACATGATTAAAACCTTGAAATGGCCAAAAAATTCTTTTTTGTGTACATACGATTTAATCAACAACATTCCACAAGCACTGATCTTCCTACTAGGTACCGCTGTACTGAATCTACTTAAGCATTTTGTATACAAACTAATTTTCTATTTCCTCAGAAGCTCTCTAAAAGAAATGAGCTCAAACTGTTGTGATCAGATCTGATTTGCCTTAAAAAAACAGGTGTTCAGCTGAAAGAATGATTAAATATTGGAGGAGGTGTCCTCTCAAGGTTGCGGAATGCTGTAAGAGTTATAAAAGTAAGACAAACATTCAATGACGATGGATGTTACCTGAGTGCTGTGAAGGCTAGAAGGTGGAAGCTGATGCAAAAGGACTTTTGGTTTCTCTTCCATCCTCACTTTTCACATTTTTTAGTAGAAAAAAATGTGAATTTTAAAAATGTGAGTTTTTTCATGGCCTCACTTAAAACTAACATCACATATCAAAGAAAATGGGCCATTCGGTCCAATCCAAAAAGAGCATGAAAATTTTATTTCAGGAATTATTATAGCAGCATGTACTCGATACATTTGTTCAGAGGCCATTTGTTCTCTTTCCTTTAGATGTTAGTGAGCAACTTTTGGGTTCCAAGCATGAATCTAGGATTTGGGGAATTACAGAAAGCCTACGCCCTCATGAAGTGTATATTCTAATTGAAAAAACAGACAAAAAAAGAGATAAAAATTCATAATTGTCAGATACTAAGGAAAATAAGCAAAAATAAAGCCAGGTAAGAGACCAAGGGAGACATGGGTACAATTTTAGTTCGCACTGGGCAGTCAAGAGGTAGGTAGTATCTATTTGAGAAGGTGACATTTGAACAGACACCCAAATAAAACAAGTGAGCAAGCTACGCACATATCTGAAGGAAGATGGTTCCAAGCAGATGGAACAGCAAGATCAATGTCACAGAGATCAAATGGGCTTTCATATTCAAGGAAGGAATGGACAAGGGGAGGCTGGTAGGATGTGAGGTCACAGAAGCAAAAAGGATAGATGAAAAGCCTCATGGGCCACAGTAGAGATTTTGGGTATTATTTTATAATATAATGGGACTCCACTAGAGAGGTGAGAGGATAGTGACATGATCTGATTGATAATTTAAAAGAATTGCTTTAGCTGCTATATGAAGAATAAACTTGAGGGTAAAGGTAGAAACAGGAAGATCACCTAACAGGCTACTGAAATGATGGAGATAAGAAATGGTGGTTTATACTAGAGTGGTAGCAACAAAATGATGACAGAATAGTAGCAACCAAGTGGATGAGAAGTGCTCAGATTCTAGATATATTTTAAGATCTAACCAACAGAATTTATTAAAAGATTGGATGAGAAAAAGAGAGGAGCCAAGGATTATTCCAAGTGTTTTGGCCTAAGCTGCTGGAAGGATGGAGTTGCTATTAACTGAGATGAGGGTGACTATTGGTGTTGCTCATTTGGGAGGACATGCAACTAAATTTTAGATATGCTGACTTTGAGACTTCTATTAGACATCCTACTGAAGATGTGAAAAAGGTAAATGTCAAGAATGTGGCATCAGTGTAGAGGTTTGGGCTGGAAGGATGAATCTGGAGGCTGCCACTGTATATATACATAGTATTTTAAGACACGTGACAAGGAAATCACCTAGCAAGTGAGTGCAGATATAAATGGAATGGAACCAAAAGGTTACCATTGAGATAGGTCAGTACTTAGAGTTAGGAAGATGGGGAGAAGCTAGTAATAAAAACTGAAAAGGAACAGCCAGTGAAACAGGAGAAAAACCAAGAGGGTACACAATCTGGGGAAGGGTTTGTTCAATAAGGATCAAGTGACCGATGTGCCAAATACTGTTGACAGGTCAAGTACAACGAAAACTGAGAGATGACATGGCTTTCAATGAGGTGGAGAGTGCTGGAGACACTGACTGGAGTGGTTTCACTGGAGGGGTAGGAAAGAAACTCCAGCCGGGATGGGACCAAGACACAAAAGCAGATGAACAGGGAGTGTAGACAACCCTTTCAAAGAGTTTTGCTATAAAAGGGGTCAGAGAGAAGCAGATTGAGAGTCAAGAGCACAAAGCTAGAAAACAGGAGACCCCCTAGGAATCCTAGGACTTCCTTATATTTAGGAAGCAAAACAAAACAAAAGCTATTGCAACAATTACTGGCTTGTTATAAAATAGAATAGGGTTTCTATTTTGTACTTTCTCATTATTTCACCAATCTGCACTGACTATAGAGAAATTAACCAGTAAAGAAACAAACTAACAAACTGTATAAATTACGTAGTTCTATTCCATATAAGAGTAGTTAAGGACATTTTATACATGAGAGAACTCAGGCATAGAGAGTAAGTGACCAGTCTGATGTCATGCAATCATAAGCAGCCAAGCAGAATCCAGTCTAGGTTGTCTGGCTATAGAGTACACACTCCTGACAGTAATCAGTACTGTCTCCCTGAAGGAATGACTGTGGTCCCTCCCCAACGGCTCACGGAAAGTGCTGTGAAGGAAATAAGCAGGGCCATGTGACAGGGAATTAATGGAGGAGAGGCTCCTTTGAACACGGTACACAAAACAGACCTAAAGATATAAAGAAGCCAGATACATGGGGGTCTGAGAGCAGAGTTCTCCAGATGAAAGATATCCAAAGTCCCTCAGGTTGGAAAAAAAAGCTGTGGTTTACTTGAAATAGAGCAGAGGCCGGCTCAGGGAGCTTGGAGAGCAACAGAAGTTCATGGAAAGACTGGAACAAATGGGCTTGAGAGACAGTCAGGCGCTAGATCATGGCCTTCTGGACCACAGAAAGCAGTGCAGCTTGTATTCTCAGCCCAGGTGAAAGATCATGTTTACTTCTCTGTGTTGCTGCTTCGAAGCTGAAAAGAAAAGGTACGGCCCATCTCTCCAAGGTAGATAGTATTCTGCAACATGTTTTTCCTTTTCTAACCTTATATCTGACTTTATCTTATCTTTCTTACTCATCCAATTTCCTCCTTAACCTAAAATCAAAAAAGAATAACAATTTCTCGAATTGCTTTCTTTTTTAAAACAGCTCTGGGCATAACTTAACACAGAGAAATATCTTTGCAAAATTTTTTTCCAGATTAGAGTGGACAGACTCTGTTTGCTATTGACACCACATAGTCAGCAAATCCTAAGAGCCATTTGACCATTTAATGTCCTGATTTCTTCAATTTTTAGAAATAAAAAGCACAAGGTTATAGGGCAATAGGATAGGATTATGAGTAAAAAATATTTTTAAATTATATACAAATTGTACACTGTAATAAATTATTGTGCTATAAAGCATCATGTAATATGGGGTCAAACCAATGTTTTTGGATGATTACACTTGTGTTTGGAAATAAATTTCTATTATTTTGGTTTTGTGAAAAGGAAGTCAATTAATTTACTAGTCAAAGTCAGCTGAATAAATCAATCTTTCATAACTAAATGACAAAATAAGATCTTCAGTTTTAGTCTGGAAAAGTTATCACAAATTTATTAGCCTTTCTCCATTCCTATAAAATGAAGATATAAATCATGAACTGGGGACACATTTAAAATCAAATAGAGTGGTGAAGATTTAATATCCTTAATATCAAGGAAAAGGATTAAAATCAGCAAAACACTGAAGGCCTAGTAGAAAAACATGGGCAAAAGATATAATAGATTCTTTCAAGTTCATAATATTGTCAGAGTGATATGTGGTGAGCAACCTTAAAAACCATTTGTTATGGTTGTAAACTGAAACATTCTTTTCAGAACAAAATCTTATAATCTATACCAAAGGACATAAACCTTTCATACAATTGACCAAGTAAATATGACCAATTTCACATTCAGGAATTTCCCCCAAAGAAATCAGAAATGGAAAAAAAAAGTGGAAGGAATATAAACATCACATCATAGGATATGATTTTTAAAATTATGATAGATTCATAAGCTATAATAAATCCAAATGCTAAAGAAATATATTAGACAAAAACAGAGAAATGTTCTTTACCTACTATTTATTAGAAATAGTATGTACAAATATATATACAGTTGAAGGCAAATTTTATAATGTGATAAAATGTATCTAAATATACATCATAGAAAAAAATTTGGAAGGAAATACAACAGTGTTAATAATGACTATCTGTAGGTGGTAAAAATATTGCTAATTCTTATTATTTCTATTTTACTTTTTAAAGTATTGACAAAGACCATGAATTGCTTTTATAATCAGTAAGAAAAAAGTGTATGATTACAAATTATGAAAAAAAAAGTCAGGCAGCCAAAATATCTGAAGTTTTAAGACCAAAACTGACCGTAGTGAATTCCTTCATCAGAGGAGCCCTACATATAAAAATGCAAATTATGTCCGCAGGTACATGCCCACGTGCCTGAGCCCTTGTGTGCTTGGGCCTGTCACACACACACACACATACACTACTGTGTGTGTTACACAATGATATATTGTGACACAATACATATTTATGGGCTCTAAAAGTGAAGAAAATAGGCTTAATTATCTTTTTATAGACATATTGTCTAACAGCCTAATGCAAGGGTTGGTCAAACGTGGCGCACGAGCTGAATCTGGCCCACAGCTTGTTTACATATGGTCTATGTCTGCTTTCACACTACAACAGCAGAGAGCAACAGTTGTGACAAAGACTTCACAGCCTGCAAAGCTCAAAATACTTACTATCGGGCCCTTTACAGAAAATGTTTTCTAACTCTTGGTCTAACAATCTAAGAGATCCTTAATATATCTAAGTAAAATTCAGTGATATTATATTAGCTAAAAACTACACTTTCAGGTGACTCATATTGTATCTACATTTAAATAAAAGTTATGAATAGTTAACACAAGATATATTTATATGATAATAGTAAGGGAAAAAGGTAACATAAAATTGTATATATGGATAGTAATAACCCTATAAATAGTAAAAGACTTAAATGAAACATATCAAAATATTAATAGTGATGATAATTGAGAGTTGAGAATATGAGTGATTTCCTGTCTTTTTTTCCCCTAAGTTTAGGGTAATTTTTCTCAAATATGTCATAATGAATATATTTCCCTTTTGCAATGGAGAAAATGTTAAACTCATTATAAAAATAAAATTCATGACACAAGCATCGAAAACATCCCTTTTGCACCATGCCCATAAGTTTAAAAAGAAAAACTGACTTTTAGAAATTAAACAGTAGACTAAAAAATGAAGTAGCTGAATACAAACTAATTAGTTGAGGGAATTAAATGACTCCATGCTAGCTAATTAATAGGTTTTATTCATGAGGGGAAATAGGAACATTTAAATTAAGCATCTATATCGGAAACCTTAAAGGGCTGGGTACTGTATAAGGTCATGTTCAAAAACAAATCAAGAACAAAGAGAACAGATGACTCAGGACCAACAGTTAACCTAATTATTTGCCCATGATCCACAGTTTAGTATTTAGGCCTTTAATGAACACCTGACAGAAGGATACCCTGATTGCCTAAGGTGAAAAAAAAGCCTATATATTTCATGCATAAGAGTTGGGATTTCCTTATTTTGTATACACTAAGTTTAAAAATCGATTATAATTATGGCAGTGCTAAACACAGAAAATAAATCCCTAATATCTTAATATCAAACAAGAAATCTCCTGATGGTTCACCACAGCTTAGTCCTGTTGTAATAAAATTCAGTGTCACAGCAGGCGTAGAAACTGTGCTGTGAAGTATGGTAACTACAGCACATGCCTGAGGAGCAGCTATTTTGCAGAAGATGCTATGGTTGGCCCTGAGAACTAAGTAATTATGTGAAGAAGGAAACTTTGCAAATGAAGACTGTCAGATGTTTTCCCCCTAGAAATGCAACTATCTCATTATGTGCTTGAGTTAGGTTAGTTATAACACTGTTGGAATATTTCTTTAAGAGTTTTGCAGTAATTTATACTATTACTAGGATATACGATGCTAGGAACAGAGTCAATAAAAACCAAAATACAAATCGGGCAAACACTGGTTCTCATTCACATAAGTGGGAATTTTTGGACACATACAAAAGTATAAGATTTGGGTATATCAAAGAGGTGAAATCATTCTTTTATATTATTTTGTTTTGAAAATATATCATTATATGTAGTTGCTTTGTTCAACCATTCAGAGGATTGTTTATAAACACATCTTCCAAGTGGAGAAAAAGAATTAGTCAAGTTAGAAAGAAGTATTTTATCCAGAAGTCATAAAAGAAAAGATTGATATATTTAGCTTCATAAAATGAAAGCATTTGCATGGATATATATATCACATATATATATGTGTGTGTGTGTGTTTATAGTCAAATGACAAAGTGGAAAACAGTTGCAACTTATATCATAGATCAGGGGCTAACTTCCTTCACATAAAAGGCACTTACAAATGAATAATAGGCTAATAACTCAATTTTCAATACCCCGAGAATGTAACAAACAATAGAAAAAAAGCCAAAGGTTTCTTAAACATATGATAAGTTATTCAATCTCATAAATAATATAAAAATACAAATTAGAATTACAACCAAAATTTTAGTTGGCAAATTTGTTTCTCATATGGATATAGGTTAATAATTTTTTAAGTATTAAATTTAAAAAACTAAAAGCATTTTAAAACACTTTATATGTACTCTGGGGGTTTGAACACATTAGTAAATGGACGGTGGACAGTGACAATCTGGTCATTTACACTGTCGGAGAGGAAAGTTACAGACAAACAAGAAAGGAAGACTAGAAAGAACCCTTCACGTTTGGATTAGGGTCAGAGACAAAGAACACACATTTACCTTCATATATGTACAGAGGGTGAGATAAAGAAACAAATATAGATACACACATATAATATATTACTCAATTTCTGTCCACTGAGAGGTCCTTGAAGCATTAGCACTCAAGTAACAACATACTCAGTCTGCATTTCTAAATCATATTCTCCACTTCAGGAACTGAGGGTCCTTGGGAAAATGGCTGACTCTAGGCCTGGGCAAGGAAACTACAAGATGATCCTGGAGCAACTCGTACCAGAAAATAAGGATATGCTCAGCTAACAAAAGGTTGGGGGCTATGTCTAAGCAACAAGGGAGCCAACCTGAAACAGCTCCCAATGGCTAAATCTAGAAGAAGAAAAAAAAAAAAAACAGTATTGGATTAGATCTCAAAGTATAAAATATACATGAATCCATACTGTTATAAAGAAATGACTGAATAAACAAATAAATGAATAACAAAAGACAAATGTACAATCTTTCTTAATATTTCTGTGAATTTAAAATTATTCCAAAATTGTAAGTTTATTAAAAATAGTGTTTATAAAGAATATTTAATAAATGGAACATGACCTCAATATTTTGCTAAATGAATAAAAGTAGACCAAAAAACTTAACAGTAAGACAACAATTTAGAAAATTAAAAGAAAAAAATATAGCAAAATACACCCTGAAAGCTACAGCAAAACAGACTTTCTTCTAAGACTGACAAATGTCAAAATACTGAAAATGCTGAGCTGTTCAGGGTATAGAGAAACAGCAGCCTCACAGAGAAATGGGGAGGCAGAAGTAGAATTGGTATAAGGTGTCATGGAGGACAATTTGGTAACGTAAAACTGCAAATGCACTTATTATTTCATGTAGGAGCTTTCCTAATAATTCATCCTACAGAGATGCTTGTACCTGTGGGAAATGGCATATGGACATGAAAATTCACTACAGCAATTTTGGTAATACTCAGTGTTTACAAAGAACCTAAATGCCCATCATTATGGACTATAGTATATATCAACAGAATACTACATAACTGTTAAAAAGAATAATATAACTTTATATACTGATACTGATACGAAAGCATCTCCAAAATACATTGTCTAGGGGAACAAAAGCAAGTTGCTGATAGTCTATTTGGCTACACTGATAACAGCATACATTCTCTCTTTCTCTCTCCCTCTCTCTCACATACACACACACACACCCACACATACCCACCCATGTAGAAATTGGCTAAAAGTGTCTTCTGGAAGAACAACTGGTTGATGGGAGACTGAGAAGCAAAGGCAAATGACTTTCACTGTACACCACTTTGTACTTGAATGTACATAGATAATGTACTTTAAAACTGAAAAACTCAACACAACGTCTCCAAAAAGTACAGTCAACTTATTTCATAAAGTAAATAAAGTTTCGATTAGTATACTATTAACAAGTTAAACAACTAAGTAGACATTTTTACATATCAGTCAGAGGTTTTAACAGCCTTAACTAATTAATTAGCTATGAACTGAATTAAGTTAGCAGTTTATAGTCATTGGGAAAGGAATTATCTACCCTGGAGAAGAAAATGTTGACACAGTATTTTCATGTTATAAAGAAATCACTAAACAGTGGTTACTCTGCTATGCACAATAGATCTGCATTCTTTCTATGGTGGTTAATGGATTCCAAAAAGGTCATGGAATTTTCTCCTTCGGGGTGAATAAATAAGATTAGTTTTAAAATAGATGTGATTTGAAAGGGAAAATGACAGAAATTTGCCCCACCGCTCATAAAATGAAATTTATACTTTAAATTTAAGATATAATTGTAGATTGTCATTGGCAAATATCAAAATGTTTGATGTGCTAAGTTGGTGAGAGTACAAACATGGGTGATATATTGGTACAATCTCTACGGAGGGCAATTTGGCACCATACAGTAAAAGTTTAAAAAGTTCACATCCCATTATCAAGAAAATCCTACATATATATGTAGGAGGAGTCATTGCAGTATTATTTACAAAAGTTTGAAAATACCTTAAAACGCCCAATAATAGTAACATTAAATAAATGACATCTCACCCATCCAATTACCAAGAAGGAGGCAGCTCTATATGTAATAAAGTATCTTGTGACATTGTTACATTTTTAAAGAGCAAAGTATAGGTCACTTTGTATATTCTGGTCTCAGCTGTATAAAAATTATAAGGAATTCTCATAAATGCTTATAGACAAATGGGATATTTCTGAAAGCATACACAAGAGACTTACAACAGTAGTGGCTGCTGGGGAGAGGAACTGAGTGACCGAGGGACAAGAGTGTGAGAGAGAATTACTTTTCACTTATACATTCTTTTGGAATAGGTATGATTTGAAGTACTGCTCCAAAATAAGTCTTCAAGAATGAGATTCTAATGCCTGTCATAGAAGTTATTCTTCTGTGGTTAGGATGTTCTTTCTAAAAATCTAAGACAATCCTAGTTTTAAAAGCAAGAAACACTACATGAGATTAAATTGGGACTAGGGTTAAGTCTGGAGAAAAATAGAAAAGGTTTGATGTACGGATGCTCTGGGACAGCAGGTGCTTTCTGCAGGGAGGCATGGGTATTCAATGGCATCTAAAGAGAGAAAGGACCAAGAGATCACCAACATGAACTTCCCTGCCTTACCATTATGCTCTGGTCTAATCCTAGACTGAAAACCTCTCTTAAAGCATTTATAGAGTTTTTCCTACATGAAAGTACTTCCTTGCTCTACAGTAGTTTTACCATACATCCTGCAGGAATGTAAAGGCACAACGGAAGGGCTCCAGTGAACTCTATTCTTGATAAAGGAAACATTCTTTACTTTGAGAAACACTGAAAGCCATTTAAAATCTCACATCAATAACAACTGATAGAAACGCATTTCATCTTGAACTCAGGAAGATCAGGTAAGGACTTAATCTGTTCTTCTTAATGTGCACTATGTTTTTCTACTTCAAATTCTTAAAGCAAAAATAACTGTTCAGGTTTCCTTCAAAAGAAACTTTTAAAAATCACTAATTAGCAATGTATTTTAATTTGTGAATTTAGTACACAAGAAACATTGGGAAACATACTACTAGGTAATATTTTCTTCCTTCTGATCAAATAAATATGTCTTTGGATTGTGAAAAATTAGCCCAACGTTGAAAGTTTGATGAAAATCCTGCAGCATGGCTATGAAAAATTCTAGAGAAATCTGGAAAATCTGCTAATTCAGCATTTTTAATCAAGTATGTACACCCCCACCTCTTTTTCTGGTGGGGGGAGATAATTAGGTTTACTTAGATATTTATTCTTGGAGGAAGTACTGGGGATTGAACCCAGGACCTCATGCATACTAAGCACACACTCTACCACTTGAGCTATATCCTCCCTCCAATCGAGTATGCTTTTAACTGTAAGTAAACAAAACTGGCAGAAGACGCAAACCTGAGGACCATGGGACTGACCAACTCAGGAGAATAATATGTATATTGAGTTTCCCCCTCAGTGCATCCTAATGGATTTCTCTGACATGTCCTCCAAGAGGCTAGGTATTCAGTGACATTTTAGTAAAGATATCAAGAACTCATCTCATACAAGTTAGATTGCCATTTCATTTCTAGTAATCTTATGGCAGAAGTCACACTACAATTTGTCATTATGCTGGTACAATGGTATATCTACGAGTTGACAGGAAAAAAAACAAAGAAAACTATTGATAATTTGTCTATATGCATCAATTTACAAAGAAAACCTAATTGTGCTTTGTGGCTAAAGCAGATCTTTCAAAATAATACCTGTGTGATTTTGTTGTAATAAAATAACTATACATGAATATATGTCTGTTAAAACAAATTGATCTGAAAATAAAGCCAATTATGGAAATTAAATTCTAGGAATTACACAAAACTGTAGCCATTCTGATTTTTTAAAATAGAAGATGTAGGATAACTGTGAAGAGTTGAGTGCCCTTATAATCTGATGGTGGCAGGATAAACTGGGGCAATGTGGTTGGGGGAAGAGAAGAAATTTGGCACTTTGTGATAAGAGACTTCAAAAACTTCAAATCTTGTTACCCAATAACCTCAGTTCTAAAACTATCTAAAGAACCAAGGTAGACTGTCTTATCTACAAATTGGCCAGATTTTTAGACAAAGATGTTCACGCCAGCATTATTTCTAATAATGACAAAAATAGAAATAAGCAAAAATTCTAAGATTTAGATAATAGTTAAACAAAATATAGTATATACCTAAAAGGGAATATATAGTCATTAAAGTAGTGTTTTTGAAGAACAATTGACAGGAAAATTGGAAAAAAATAAGCTACAGTTTTGCATGTATATTTGATTCCAGTTTTCATATTAATATATTCTTTCTTACAAAAGGAAAAGAAATAGTAAAGGAAATATGACATGATTATTGGCTGGAATTATGAATACTTCGTTTCTCCACTTAATCTGAACTTTTGTATATTTTCCAAATTCCCTCAAATGCCCACATATTTCTGTTAAAATAAAACTATGGAGTTTTTAATTTAAAAACTCAAATAATTGAAAAGTAATTTAATACATTCAACAAGACTAAAATGAAGTTGGGTTTTCCAGTTTTACTTTTAACACCCCAGTAGCTGGCTAATACGCAGAAAACATATGACACATATGAAATACACTCACAACATCCATGTTGATTAGCTAAGATCTGCCGTATCAGAAACAAAAGGGTAAAATGACATTTAATATAATTGTTATCTTAGTATATGTATCTACTGAAAATATAAATATTTTTCAGGTTGGTATTATTCAATTCGATAGAACATTTATAGCAATTAAAGAATAATTGTTAATAATTGTTCTCACAGGGGGCCATGTTTCAATTATTCTTTGCATTCTCCAGCTCTGGTCTGTGCTTGGTGTTCCCACTGATTCTAAGTGATTTCCAATGGTGTGGAGCTAAAGGAGAAATGAGCTGAGTCCATACTCCATTTAAGTGCTCATTTACATGATGATATGGAGCCTCATATAAAATGATGATGATGCTGGCCAGCTGATATGCTACATGCTCTAAATTACTGTAAATTTTTGTTATCTGTCATATTTTTACCCAAGGAGGAAAGCCTGCTTTGCCACGAGCCTTTTACAACTCATATCCTGGTCCTACTTTCATAAGAATTCCACTGGGGATCAAAATTATGGCCTTTGATTAGCTTTCTTCCACATAAGACTAATTACCTTGTTTGAGAATCAAACCTGCAATTTTAATCTCATTAGCACCATATTCTAAGCAATTTAGCTGACTCCTATTACGTATTAAAAAACCAGCAAATGGAAAATTATTTTCTTAAGCTTAATGTAAATTCACACCACTCATTTTATTCTTTCCAGCACGAGGCTTACAATAATGAAAGATATTGAAGTTACTAGACCCTTTCACAAGCAGTGTGGAGTCTTACAGAACATAAATGTAAAAACTGATTTAAAGCACAACGGAATGAGAAAGAGAAAACTTTGGAATATTAGGGTAAAATGTGAAACAGGTAAAACAAATAAATACTGTATATGAATAGTCACTCTAGGTAACAAAAGCAAATGATCGGTAAAAATTTGGCATTTAGTAGCTGATATCAGCATCAATTTGGGAATTGTTTTCTCAGTGTTTTATCTCTGTTTGAAAAATGGGCTGTCTGTTAAACTCAGACGAAAATCTAGAACAATATCTCATGATTTGTAATCAGTCAGTCAATTTCTCACTTTTCATTTGTTAGGATTTCCCGGGTGCGCTAACTTGCTACAGTGCACTTGAAGGAAAACAGTTAATGCCTGATCTTTTCTTTTCTTACAATCTTAACCTTTCTCTTTGCCCCAGGAACTTATCTTTTCCTGGAAAGTCACATATGATCAAAGTTCTACTGATGGAAGCACACTGCATCCTCTGGCCAGGAAATCGCACAGCAAGGAGAATTCAGATACTGGGATTATATTGGTATAATAAAATAGTTTTTACAGATTTGAGTGCCATACAATCAGGTATATTCATAAAATTAGAGATAATGATTTTCTCCCAAGATTGTTTGGGACTAAGCAACAGACTAACATTTGGAAACACCTGCTTTGCTATGAAAATCCAGCACTGAGCTGTCTGTGGAATTTCTCACAAACTCCTGTCAAGGAATGTAAGAGTGCATAATGATGGTAAGTAATAGAAGCTTATGTCCACTACAAACCTAGTTTAAAGTTTCATGTTTAGTTGTCTGGTGACTGATGAATCTTTATAGAGAAATTTCCAGTTCACCTTAATTAAGTTAGATAATATACTTCACGGGTTATTTCTGGACAACTGCTCTTCTCACTATAATGGAAATCAATGAAAAAGTAAAAGGCTTACTTATAAAATAGAAAATAAAAAGTACATAAAAATTTCACAAAAGCAGTTCCTGATTGTATAGGCAGTATATTAACTGGCTAGAATTGGTTACCAGCAGAATTTACGTCAGTGTAATATTTGCAATAATATTTGCAATATTTTTAACTATTTTCAGACTGAAAACTACTTTGCTTCGAGAAGATTTTCTTACAGCCCCTATAAGCAAATAGTGTCCTCATTAGAAAAGACAAAAGCTTGCTCTTTAGGTGACCTAGGGTTGCTGTTACTAATCTGTTGGCCCTAAAATGAAAAGGCAGCTTTTGCATATTGAGCTATTTTATGTCTCTTTAAATGCACATAGACAAAAAAATACATCAATAATAACATCTCAGTGTAGAAAGTGATAACTTCTTTTATGTTTTAACAAAAAAGAAAATTTAAGGAGCACTTTCCTCTTTGCCTCCATTTCCCAAAAGCAATTATTCAGTGATTTATGAAGCATCTAGTATACGCCGGCCCCTGTTCTGTCAGAGGTACACAGGTTTAAAAAGAAATTCTAAACAACCAATTCCTGCCTTTAAAATATTTACAGTCATGTGGTGTGGTTAGTCAAGAAGGCTACAGTTTATATGTATATAGAAATTTTTAGAGGGCATCTTGGACATGCAGGTAACCTATATGGAATGGCCACAGGACTGAAGCATGAGTAAATGATGAAGAGGAAGTAGGAGCTCTAAAGACAGACAAGGGAGTGCTCAGTGAGTATGGCAGATCATTATGGCTGCAGCATAACGTGTTTGTACACGGGTTTGGCAGGACTATGATCCAAAAAAAAAAAAAATACAGCAACAAGAAGACAATAATAATAGCTAAGGTGATATAGCTTCTGCTTTGTACCAGGCACTGTGCTAAGCATTTTCCATATATTAACTCACTTAATCTTTTCAACAATAATACCTTCTCAATAATAGTAAGGCTTAGATGGAAGCAAGACACTGGCAGGGCACTCATTAAACAAGTTCTTGCATCAGTCCAAACAAGAAATAATTAGGGCCTGATAGAAAGCAGAAGGCAGATAACAAGTATCTTTTGACAAAAAAAAAAAATTCTGTTGAATTTTTCAGCATACTGAACAGAACCTTCTCACTAAGCATAGTATCACAATCAGCTAAATAGGGGGCTCTAGAAAGGACATAAATTCTGCAAAAGGGAAAAACCATAAATGGGCAAATATGATTAAAATTAATGGTAAATAGGAGGTAAAGTCCATTTGGCCTAATCTTTGCTTCACAATAGGTATTGCTAGGATACACTGAATACGTAGGCAGGCCCAGAAAATTTATGTAGTTTTGTCTTGTGACTTAACAAAGTTGATTTTTAAGTCACTGTTTGACTAGAATATTTTGATGGCCCAGTAAGGATGGTCACTAGATAAATATAGCCTGAAAAGGATCCAAAATTTAAGTCATCATGCATTTTCGAATAAAATTTTTAGATGAACTTGCTTTTATGATGGGCTTAATTTCTCTAGGGAAATAAAATAATTGAAGGTGGTAAGACCAAAAACAAAAGCAACATAAATATTCCATCCTAATAAACAATAATGGAGGTGGCTTTATACCAAGGTAAAGACAAAACAGTGAGCAGCAGCACGTCATCCTTGAAACAGGAATCTGTTCACAGAGGCACTTCTCAGCATTTTGATTTATGCTTCACTACAATTGTGTGGTTGCTCAGCTGATGCTTCGTCTCCAAGACTGTGTTAGCTGTCACTTTTCTTTTGTAAACTCCAACAGAAACAACAGGACAATCTGAAGTGAGCACCGTCTCCAGCTCAACTGTGTTTCTTGAAGGATGCTTGATTAGCGTTAAACACATGAATGAAATAACATCTGCAGTAGGTATGCACATCAAAGTGAGATAGATCTAGTTGATTCAATGGATCGCCTAACCTCCAAAGGAAAATCTCTTACATATTTCTGGATTTTCCAAGCTGTATCAGGCTAGTTCAGACTGAAGACATTGTGTTTGATCCTCAGTATTATTTTGAATGTTGAATATATTATCCTTAAAGGTGATAACTTGTAAAATCAAGGAATGAATGACAATGTTAATAACACTCAAACTGGTTACTAAATTATCAAAATACTCATGCTCTTATCTTTTTTCACTAAGCTTTTGATATATTTTTACGTTAAAAATAGAAGTCCTAATGACTGAAAGATGATGACTACAAAGAATTGTAACGGTTTTTATTTGTTAACCAGGTGCCCAGGCTACTCATTTTACGTTTTATCATTTCTTCACAACAACTTTATGAAGTAGATACAATTATTCTTCTCATGTTATAGATAAAAAGACTGACTTCGAGAGTTTCAGTACTTTACCCGTATTTCCACAGGTAGGAGCCAGGATTTATCTGCTTTAAAAAAATCTACTTATATATATATATAAAATCTACTCTATATGGTTTATATTATTCGACTATAAACAAAAAATACTAACCTTCAGTACATGAAATAACAGATACTGTTTGCCAGTTACTGTTATTACGTCTTGGCCCCCAATTAACTCATGTACACCCGGCTCTGTGAAGCTGGGGCCAGGACTGTGAACTTTATTTCTCCTTTGCCACATGACTTCCTTTCAATAGGGGACATTAAAGAGAGATTGGAAGGCAGGAGGAAGAGAGAAAAGACAATCCTTGTTCCTATATCCTGCAGGGAATTGTCACTGGCTGACTATTGCTGAATGTTCAAAAGTAAATATTTTTAAAAACTGCCATGATTTTGCTCATTAAATTCCAAACATTTATTTTCTTTTACAAAATGGAATAATTGATATCCTCTTAAAATACGATTAAGGTGCCTATAAAAAGTAGCTAGAAAATATGTATCAATATTGAAATTTTTCTCAAAGTTTAAAATAAACCATGTATAATAGGGAAGAAAAAGTTGTCTTTGTTTAAAGCAGCAGTAAAAATTAGACCGAAGCAAACAAAGACTGTGCATTTATAAGCTAACACAATACCTTTTTGTTCTTTTTGATAAAAAAATCAACTCTTCGTGACAGACATTTTCAATATGCACAAAAAGAAAAAAGAATAATATAATTACTCTACACGTTACACATAATCTAGTTTCAATGACTTTGCTAATTTTGGTTCATCTATTCCACTTCTACATTTTATTTTACTTTATTACTTTTTTCTGACTTTTTTAATCCCAGAAATCATATTTCATTGAAATCCTTCAATATGTATTTCTAAAAGACAATCATTTTAAAAAAGCATAGTACTTTTAATATGGTTGATAAATTTAAGCATAATTTTTTTAATGTCTAATACCCAGTAGATGCTCAAGTTTCTACACTGTCTCAAAATGTCTTCTGCTGTTGATTGTTCAAATTAAAACTCACAAATGGTCTACACTTGCATTTATAACTAACCATTCCTCCTTCATTTTCCCCTTTTTATACCAGGGGTATAAAGTACAATTTGAAAAAGAAGCTATGATACCAAGACTTCAATTGTGCACCATTAAATATGATGAAGAAACCAGCTCATTTATCTTATAAAATTTCTGTTATTCTATATACAGTTAGTTGCTTCTTCATGTGTCACTTAATGTATCTTGGATTCCCTTAAATTTTCTGTGAACTGGTAGTTAGAGGTTGGGATATATTCCATTTTAATTTCTTTTCTTTTCTTTTCTTTTCTCCTGCCTGCCTGCCTGCCTGCCTGCCTGCCTGCCTTCCTTTTTGGCAGGAATATTCCATAGATGGTGTTGTGAATTCTTCCAAACATTGAAAGAAGAAATAATAGCAATTGTACTCAATTGTTTCCTGCTGAATATAAATATATCAAAAATCAAAATATAACTGTGTATTTATATAAATATATATTTATAACGTAAATATACATAAAATGTTATATAAATTTATATAATAAGTATAAATCAAAGCAGGTTTATTCCAAGAACAAAGTATTGCTTTACCATTTAAAAATTAATGTGTTTAACCACAGTGACAAACTAAAAATGAAAAAATACGACTATCTCAAGAAATGCATATTCATGGTATGCATTTATTCATGGTAACAACTCAAAGAATACCAAGAATATAAGGGATGTTCTATAACCAGTAAAAAGTTTCTACAAAAATATCTGTAGCAAGCATCATATTTAATGGTGAAACAGTAAAATCTTTTCACCTAACATGGGGAATGAGAAAAGAATGCTTGCTGTTGCAGCTTCTATTTCAAATTGTATTTTTAGTTTAAAGTGTGTCATTAGTTTGACAACTTGCCCTGAATCCTGCTTCATTTGTCTTCATACTGTCTGTCACTTCCCAACAGATCTAATTCTTATTTTTACATCTCTTTATTGTCAGAATGTGAGCTCCACGAGGGAAGGGACTTGGTCTGTTGTGTGCTGGCCATGGCGGGTACTCACTAGTAACTGTGTTCTGAGGGAGTCAAAGTACTAAGTTCAAACATGTTCTTTATATTAAAATGTAAGTCCACCTTATTAGTTTGCCTCCATGTTTTTCATGTAATTCACTGTTCCCTTCCTTACTGATAAACTTTTTTTTCCCTGAATATATCATTTATATAGAAAATTTAGAAAATACAGAGAAGAAGAGAAAGGAAAACCTACCATTTGGCAATAATTACTTCCTAATGCTGGGAAGACTTTCCATATCAAACAAAAAACTATGTGAAAACACATGTTTTTGGTCTATCTACAATCAAGTAGATTATAAATGTATTTTACTTGTTTTTAATTTCCATATATTTGTCCATTATATTTAATGGGTGAATGAATGCAATTAATTTAACTATTTTCTATCACTTGTTTCCTTTTATTAAAATAACACAATGATAAACATTCTTCAGCATTTCCACGATTATCCCACAGGGTAAATAACTTAAGTTAAAATTTCTGAATAAAATGGTATTTATATATAGTTAAGCCTCTTGATTAATATTTTGTCCCTCTCTTTTATTGATTCTAATGTTGCTGTTTTAAGTTTTACTTTTCTATTCATTCTGCATTCTCCAGATGATCACATCTTATCTCACACTTTTAAATACTGTCTACATGCCAATGATTCTCAAATTTATATCTACACTCCAGTTTTCTGCCTGATTTCCAGACTCACAGTTAATTGACTAATTGACATTTCTACCTAAACGTCTCATTCACATCTTAAACTTAGAATGTGCAAAACTGAGCTACTACAGTTTTACTCCACAGCAACTGCTCTTTTGACTGTCTTCCTCATCACAGTTAACAATAACTCTGTCCTTACTGTTCTGGAGAAACTCCTGAGTACCATTTTTGACTCTCTAGGAAAGCAAGGGTTAATAGGCTTACAATCTGTTTGTCACCTTAATTCATCTGGAAAGAAAGGTATATAATGCAGTTGACCTTTGTAAACATGCCAATGACAATCCCAACAAATATACAAACAGTATTTACTCATGGGAGAGTCCTTACCTATGGAATGATTTTAGTAGGACATATCTGGGCTAACTAGGATTGTTTATGTTGAAAAAACCATCATCACAACAAAACAAAACAAACTTGGAATTTATGAGTTTATAAAGCATGTCTCCGTGAAGAGATATTATGTTATGTAATAAAAAGATATAAAAAGAAGGTGCTTCATAACTGAAATGACTCCTGTGCCAGGACTGTCACATACATTATTTAAATCTGTTATGTTAAATCTGAACCACAGCATGTCCTCATTCATGAAAAGATCATTTTAAGGAGAGCTGCACTGATGGTTTCACACCTTTCCAAGGGAAGAATGCTTGGCTTGTGTTTAGCTACTACCTGTATCCATGAACTATTAGTAAACTTGATACCGGGTAAGATCTATAATTCATCTTGAGTCTGTTTTGACAATGTGACCCTGAATTTTATCTCATTCTCCACATCTGATGGTCAACACGTCCTACTGGATCTGCCTTCAAAATACATCTGCTATTCTCTTCTCCTACTTCCCTCTATTTCCCAGTGTCCATCCATCATCTGTCTTCTAGGCTATTTCATTAATTTTCTCAGTGGCATCCTTACTTCTGCTCTCAGCATCTTTCATTCTGTTCTCTACACAGCATTCAGAATCATAATCCATAAAAATGTAAATGGGTCATGTCAATCCTTTGTTCTAAACCTTCCAAATGCTTCTCATCTCATTCAGAGTAAAAGCCAAGTTCCTTTCAAAGAACTACAAAGTCCTGTGTGATTTGCACCTTTTCTCCCTTTCACTTTTTTGACCTCGTTTTCTGTTGATCTTCCCCAGACTCACTCTGCTCCAGCCACACTGGACTTACTGTTCATTGGCCATACCAGGTATTATTCTCTCCTATCAAGGTCCTTGCAACTGTGAATGCTTTTAAGCTGGATCTCTGCATGGCTTGCTTACTGTCTCATTTCCTTCAGGACATTAAATAACTACCCTCTTCTCAAAAAGGCCTTCTCTGGCCATTTCAATACAATTGCAATTCTACCCTCAATGTTTCCTATCCACCTTCTCTGCTTTTTGTTTTGTTTTGTTTTCTTTAGCAATCATCACTCTTTAATATATCATACATTTTCCTTACATATCGTATTCATTATCTGTCTCTCTCACAACACTAAGCTTCCTGAAAGCAGGGATTTTTGTTATTTGTTGGCTACTGTATTATTTGTTGTTATTTTATTTTCAGATTCCAGAAAAGTGCCTGATACATACAAGTGCTCAAAACACTTGGACCTAAAGTGCATTCTTTGGAAACAGGGAGTTGATGAGTTCTGGATAGCTCTCAATCAAGCCTTGAATGTGTGTTCAAACTCCAAGCTGACTGAACACCTCATGACTAAGTACACTGGCTTTATAGATGGCCCTGCTCTTTCACAGGAAGTCCCGAGATTTGACTCCATTTCCCCTCCTGAAATCCCTAATCACATTTCTTGAACCTGACCCTGAAGCATTTGTGTTAACAGTATCAAAAAGAGGAGCTCTGAAGATGTCTTTCAGATGCTTACAAGATTGATACATGTCTATTGTTTTCAGATAACTTTCCTCAGCTCCATCACTCTTAAAAAAATGAACCCTTTCTTTTGCTTCTCCTCGTGTTTCCATTGTTAAAGTTAAGGTATTTATTTTTTAATAGTTAATATATTCACATGGTTCAAAATTTAGAAAACACAAAGTTTTTTCAGTAAAAAGTTTCCCTCTCATTTCTTCATTTTAATCATCCCTCCTCTCCCCTGAGATCATCGACATAATCAGCCCATGGTACAATCTTCCTGATATATTCTTTACAGACACACATAGATCCACTCATGTTCCTTTTTATTTATATTTATACAGATAGTAGCATATCATGGACACTGATCTGCACCTTGTTTTGTTCACTTCATAGATGTTGGAATTCTCTCCATATTAGTACACAGAGAGACATACACTCCTTTTTTAAGGCTGTATATATTACGTTGCATAGATGTACCTTGATTTAATTACTTAGCCAGCTATCAATGGAAACGGAAGGAAACTATTCCTTTGTGATAAGCCATTTTTCTGTTTTTTCTTTATGACTAGTTTAAAAGAAAAGAGGCATCTGCATGTGGCAAATGGGCCTAAATTTTGCCTTCCCATGAAAACCAGTCATAATGAAGACAGAAAAAAAGCAGTACTACAAATCTGAGGTGATTTATCTGGAGATCCTGAAAACTGGCTAGTGCTGATTTTCCTGGGTGATGTATAACTGCGTATGATATCTAATCTTGAGCAAATCATAACAAACACTAGGATATGGACTCTAAGCTAGAATTGTATCCATTTCAATTCAATGTTCTGCAGAGTCTCAGTAAATGATTACCACTAAATAAACAAGGCCAGCTAAACAACAGTACACACTCAATCTACAAGCTTGGCACAAAATGAAGGAACTTCACTATGATTCAAGTATGGCTTCTACATTCTGAGATTATTTTAACTTCTTCGTGATTGGTAGCAGTTAATCTGTTCTAGGGTTGGACTCACTGCATATTAATCCACGGAGCCTGAAAGTTCCTGGTGGTGACACAGCAGTTCTCCTACTTGGTAGTTATTGCTAAATCTGTTCCTTTTCATCAACCCAGCAACACGCATTTATTCAACACTGAATATGGGCAAAGCACCTTGACTTTAAGGCTTTAAACATAAGCTCAAAGATGAATTTGAAACATAAAAAGGATGCCTAAAATCCAGGACAATATATAGATCTGTTTTGTAAACAGAACCTATGCACCAAATACAGAAAACAAAGTGCACTTCACAATTTAACACAAGGAAGGTAATCACAATTTCAGAAGAGTAACCAAGGAATAAGCATCCAGGAATATGGTATTAGAAAGCTTATATGATGTTTAAATTTGGAATTCAGACTTAAAAAGGCACTCCAGAGTGACACAGTCAGTGATGGTATCATGTAGACTGAGTAGGCTTTGAAGATGAAAAACTGGGGCGGGTGTGATGGGGGAACTTCTTGGAAGTGAGATAACTTTAGGTACATTAGGGGAAAAGTAAACGAAATACTCTGGCCCAAGCATAGACTTGTCGGGAAGTGTGGGTGACGATGCTGAAAATGTAGGTCGAAGATCACATTGATCGTAAAGAGTTTTTAGTGCCAAGCTACTGTATTTTGACATTATCAAATAAAAGCACCAGATATTGGAAGCTCTAAAGAGTCTAACATGATAAAAACTTAATAGTAAGCATTTTCACTTTTTGCAAGTGTTCAGAAACCAGAAGTAGCCTGGGTGGTAGCAAAGTGAAGAGAAACCTCCCAGCAGCCAGATACTCTGCAGATCTTAATTTGATGTATATGTGACCCTGAATTTTCCACAAAGCATCCATCGGATCTATTCACTATTTGTAAACACTTTTGTAATAGTCCATCCATGAGAGTGGATAAAAAGAAAGATTATGAAGAGAAACTGAAGAAGTTTTAGTGGGCAGTATGTCAATTACCTTAACTTTAAAAGTATCCTAAAATCCTGAAACAAAAGTATCCTATATGTTATAAAGTATTAATTAAAATCCGATACAACTACAGGGCCGGTGCTACAGTTTTGTCTGGGAAACAGCCAGATGAACATACTCCTAGGACATTCTGGTTGCTTTTCCTAGACATTCTCCTTTCCCTCACCTGTCTTTCTCCTGGAGATTCCTGACCCCACTGACTATGTTAAGGCATTCCGTTCATCCTGCTCTTTTCTTTATAGCATTTCTCATAATTGTACTTATGGAAAGATCGGTCAAATGTTTTGTTTAGTGTTTATCTCCACCCCTAACATTTAAGCCTTCACCACCTCATTCACTACTTAACACAAAGGAGACTTTGAGAAAATGTCCCTGGAAGGAAGGAAGGAAGGAAGGAAGGAAGGAAGGAAGGAAGGAAGGAAGGAAGGAAGTGAGGGAGGAAGAAAAGGAAGGAACCACCCATGGTCCTTTGTCTTTGTTTTTACTGTAAGAAAAACGGGATGCAGAAGTGATATAAAACAAGCGTATTTCACTATGATGCTTACAACTTCAAAGGAATGAACACTTCAAGAGTCCAGAGCATAAATGAGACTCTAGAGTCTTGCCATAAATGTCATGTGTAATTCATTCATGCACTCGTCTCAAACTTAACACTACTTTGAAGGCTAAATGCCAAGAAATAAGCAAGCACTTCAAGGTAAAGTCCAAGGTATTTAATTACTGCAAGAGCAGCCCAGTGATGGCTCAACCTCATTGACATTCTTTTGCTGCTCAGACAAGTGAATTAATATTTCTGAGAGCTGTCTTTCGGGGCAAAAAGGCTTCCAAACTTGGAAAAGATCTAATTGATTTTATATTTACGCTACAACTAAGAGGCAACTATAAACTGTTTCATAATGTTTAAAACATTGGTTTGGTTTTGTAAATAAAATGTATTGGTGTTTTTTTAGTTTGGTTTATCGCAATCTTTCAAGTTTGAATTTCAAGCTAAAAATCAGGAAAAAATGTTTAACATATTTAAAAGCTTAATTGGAAAAAACTGAAAACGAGATTTGAAAACTACAAATAGCTATTGGCTGTCTAACGTATTAGTTTTAGTGAAATACTACAATATTCATTATAAGGTAATGTTAAAATACATATTTTTGAATTTTGAGTTAATAAACATTTTTCTATTTGCTTTCCTTTATTGTTTGATAAATATGTTATCAGAAAGAAAAAACAAACTAGGTCAAAATATTCACTTTAAGTCATTTTCTAGCTTTGTAAATTCAAAACCCATTTCCATTTATTTTCACCACACCATCTTTTAAAGTGAGTTAAAAGGAGAGTAATTTTATAATTACTGCACTTTATTAAAATATATCATGAAGTTTCCATCATTGGCTCCTTACATGTCAATTTTTAAAGTGTATCCCGTTATTCTACTTCAGGAATTTAGCAGCAAATCAATGAAATAATCTAATTATTCAATTTATAGTTAACAGATTCACCACCCCAAATTGTATGATAGACCCACTATCAGTAAAGGATTGCAGTTCAAACCATCAGCCACTATCAAAGAGCCTACAATCCCCTCATTGGGATAATCTCATCCCATGAATCATTCTTCAAAAGAGTCTTTTATTCCTGTCCCCCCAACAATGAATTAGAATCAGCTAGTGAATTGGAATTTCCAATAATCTTAGCCAAGATGATCAGCCATATTCAGTTTTAGATCTGTGTACTAGCAATATATTCAGGAATTATTGATGCTGACAAAAAATGTAGCTGTGGGCAAACACTCTTGCCTTTACATGAAGCACAATATGGGTATTTTTTTTCCCCTCCAAAGTCAAGCTCTGTCTGGGGTCCTGGTGTCACCTCGCCTCTAGCTGCTTGAGTTACTCTAGTGATGGATATAGCCAGGTCATCCAGATACAGCCAGATCGAGAGAAGATACCACAACTCACGAAACAAATATGGAGGAAAAGAATTTTCTCCCAAGATCACATCAGTGGCACCCCAGGGGAATTTTTCCTGATTAGCTATCATTTAAAGTGGTGAAAAAAATGAGCATGTTAAAGCCATATTTTAGAAGTGACACTGAAGAAGGTCAACTTGTAATTTTCTAGTCATTATTTAACTAGCATTCTAACAATTTCTAAAAAATTATTCTTGCCTTCTATTCTCTACAACTGATGGTTTGGTAAATAAACCCATCAAGTTCTCAGTCTGTTAAATTAAGATTGACAGAGGCTGGAACGCCTCTGCAAAAACTGCATCTTCTGTCCTGACTGTTCCTGGAGGCTTTCAGCAGGAACTATTACACGGCTCCTGTGAGGCTACTGTGATATTAAGTGGGTATTTTTCTCAGAAAAATTCGGAGGCAAGAAGGTGAAATGGCGCTTCCAGAGCAACAAAAGCCCTTGTGAGGTCAGACCACAAACCTGGAAAGACAAGCAAACAGTTTCTTCTGCTTGGAACTCCAAACTCTTCCCTCCGAGCTGCTGCTGTGTCTCTCTTGGGCTGTCTCTCTCTCTCTCTCTCTCTCTCTCTCTCTCTCTCTCTCTCTCTCTCTCTCTCTCACACACACACACACACACTCACTCACTCACTCCTTACCCCTCTCCATCATCACCAAGATTTACTTAGACTACACTAATAGTAGAGCAGATAATGGAGTTAAATGAACTTGATTATCTCTGGGTTCCAGCCAGCCATATATTCTCACTGGGCTCACTCACTGCCCCCACCCAAATTATTCTCTTGCTGCTCCTTCCTGAGGAAAGGAAAACATAATTTCTTTCATCCTTTAATGTAGAGCTTTGAGATGCTTTGATAAAATGTTACTTTCTCTTTTACTCTGTTTTTATGAAGCCTATGTCTTATGTATTTTTGAATACTGAAGGATCAAAAAAATGCATACTTCTGTGCTTATAAAAATTAAGAATTGTTACTGATGCAATTACAATAACTAACGCAAATAAAAAGCTTTAGAAAAGCTTTTATTTCTAAGTAACCACTTCTAGTGCTGCTACATTCACAGTCAAATGTAACAATTCTACCCGCTTCCCTTTAACAAAATATGCTAAGTTTTCCTTCAGTATAGATTTCCTTTTACTGCTAAATCCTTGCATCTCATAATATCAAATATACTAGATTACTATCTTATTACTCTGACTGACATTTTGCCCTTCCAAGAAATGAAACCAATAGTGCTACCTCTAAAAAAATCATTTCTGAGACAACGACTTCAAGGAAAAAGTGGTGGTTTTTATCACAGAACATAAGATCTAGATTTTATTTTAAGATTGGTCTCATTTGAAACATAATGATGGGAACATCAAGTAAACAGTAAAAGCAACGTGCAGACTGTGCAGCTATATTTTTTTTTTTTTGCTAACATTCAGCCAAATTGTAGAGTTGAGAAGGAAAAAGGCAGGTAAATTAAAAGCAATGAGAATCTCATCATGTTGCAAATATGGGCACTACACAGTTCCTTTAATATAAAATGGAAGCAAAAATAAATGTAAAAATGCAACCACCAAATCAAAATTCTGTTAAAATTCCCCAGGTCTTACATACAGACTGAGCAAGCTGATTTGTAATTAATTTAAATGGAGACATAACCTTCCTTTCCTGTTTAAAATGTACACCTGATACTGAGCAGGACCCTGTGGGGTCCTCCCTGATACAAATCTTTCCATGTCCCCCATTTCTTGTTTGTTGGAAATAGGCTTCATTCACCCTCCTTCACCTTCTCTGGGTTCCAAAGGGCAGATTCAAACAGTTGCTAATCAGGGAAGGGAGGGAACGCAGACACAAGGGAGGAACAATAAAGAGACAACAGTGCAGCCTTGGGGCAGGGTCCTGGTTCCTAAGCTTGCCACCGGGATCATATCCATGCCCCCCCTGAATAGAAACCAATTACTCTTCTCAGGAGGCAAAGAGAAGAAACAAGTACAGGTTAGAACCTGCGAAGCCCAAGATGGTGGAGGATTTGACCTTGTCATTGTAATGAATTAGCATGCTGAGTGGCACACCCACCAGCGCCATAACAGTTGATGACTGCCATAACAACAACCAGAAATGCCCACATATACGGGCCTAAAAGAAAGGCCACTGGTTCCAGCATATGCAGAATGAGGATATGTTGGCAGAAGCCTCCCATAAAATCCACGTGGCCCAACGTGCAGCTGGAGTTGTCCCAGCCATCTTGGCTGATGGCTCCCTGCTCGAGCACCTGTTCCCCACTCAAATGCCCTTCCTTCTCCCTCCCTGCTGGAGCATTTCCTTCCTTTTCCTCTTCTGAGCAACAAAGCAGCTGTTCACATTCGTCCCTGTGCCTCTGCTGTGCCAACCCTTTCACAGCAGGCAGCAAGGACCCACACCTTGATGGGCTTCCTAATTTAGGGGTCCCTCTACCTACTACCACACACACTTGGAAGAAATTACACATTGATTTAAATTCATATGAAGTTATAAAAAGTGGACTCTTTGCTTTAATTGGGGCAAGGTGATGGGAATCTGGAAGGAAGAGGAAGAAAGAGAATAAGGGGCAAGAGACTGGCCTTGAATATGAATCTGCTCTCTTTCAGAAAGTTCCCTACAACCAGTCCTGAAATTTCATACAACTTTCCACCATCTATCGCATTAGCACATTTCCCTTTCTGTTTTCCTGAATAACAAGCCCATCCCTTTCCTTATATTAACATGTTCTTCCGTTCTTTGAATGTCTAATCTCCCATTGCTTTCAAAGCACTTTTTTTTTGGATAGGCTCACTAAGTAACACAAAAAGAGCCTTTAAAAAGTGAATTCTAGGTTAGAGCAGAGGGAACAGGAACCAGAGCCGGCTACACCGATTTTATAAATCCCTGACTTCCGAGCAACCTTTTTATTAACGTTTTAGCAGAAGTATACTGAGTCACTACTTATTGCTAGGTTTTAATTCTTATAAACTTCAAAAAAAATCCATTAAGAGAGCTACTGAAGAGACTATCAAATATTGACAGGCTTCACCACGCTTCACCCCAGCACAACCACGCGTTTCTGCTGGCCTTTTGAAAGCAGAACATCAGCGTGCCCCAGTAAAAGGCTTGAGGCATTAATAAAACACTAGCTTTGGTGATGACCTGAAGAAAACTCTTCTTCAGGCCAGAGGGCTTCTGCAAATTGAGCAAAAGTGCAACATCGCCCCACCAAAGAGTGCGGCGCCCTCGGTTTTCAGCACGTCAGCGCTGTGCCTTGTCCTGAAACCAGAGCAGCCGGAAGAGCAGAGGGGAAGGGGAAGCGACACGCGCCTCGGTCTGAAGCCTCCCGCACTTCATCTGAGTCTTCCAGGCTTGTCAACCCTTCTTATGGGAGGCGGATTTCAAAACGTTATCACAGCACCTTCAATGGAGAGCTGAAGAACTGAACTTGTCCAGGACACTGAACAGGAGGGGCGGGAACGTGGCACAGCCGGTAAAAGGACGACGGAGCAGTCAGCACCAAGATGGCGGAAGACCCAATTTCCAGCAGACCTTGAGCTTCATCATGCGCTCACTGTAACGCAACAGCGTGGTAAACAGCACTCCCACAGGTGCCATGGCAGCTTCAAGGCTGACCATAAAGGTCAAATAGGGTGATGGCCCAGCTCCTAGGAATCCCAGCCCCTTTCTCAAAGTAGTTGGAATAGTGCCCCCACTTGTTAGCATATGAAATACCAGAGCCCATAAAAATTAACAACCCCCACACCTCGTGGCCCATCTCACTTCCCTTGCCGACCCCATGCTCTGAGGCGGCTGCTCTCCTTTCTGAGTAAGATGGCCCACATTCGGTCTATGGAATGTGTATTTCCTAGGCCCCTCCGTCACTCTCTTGCCTTCTGAGATGGCCTGCACTCTGTCCATGGAGTATATATCCCTCTCTGAATAAATCTACTTTTACTCAACTGTGGCTCACTCTTGAATTCTTTCCTGTGTGACGCCAAGGACCCTCACTTGGTGGGATGCATTCCACAGACTTGCCTGGGACCTGGGAGGTGGCCATCCTCTTGTGCCCTGTTTTTCCTATATCAGTATTATTTATTCCTAACAGCACAGACTGTCACTGTACCTGGTGGAGGAAACATGACCAGTTGGGCACTGTGTAATCCTGAGCTCTCAATCAACTGAAACAGCTCTCTCCAGGATCACCAGTGACTTTCCTAACCCAATGCCCCTTCCCTCAACCCCATCGTTGTATTGTTCCTGCAGTCTTTAGTCTCCTTAATCTTTTCTTAGCAAAGCTCTCTTCATAAGGCTTCAAGGACAGACACCACCCTGGTTCCTCTCTGACCCTCCAACCTCCTTCACTTTCTCTAACCAAAGTTAACTCTGGGTATGGCCCAAGGCTGACTCCCTAATTCATACTGCTTCTTTCTTTCTTTCTTTCTCTTTCTTTCTTTCTTTCTTTCTTTCTTTCTTTCTTTCTTTCTTTCTTTCTTTCTTCCTTTCTTCCTTCCTTTCTTTTTCTTTCCTTTCTTTCCTTTCTTTCTTTCCTTCCTTTCTCCCTTCCTTCCCTCCTCCCTTCCTTTCCTTCCTTCCTTTCCTTCCTTCCTTTCCTTCCTTCCTTTCCTTCCTTCCTTTCTTTCTTTCTCTTTAGAAATATAATCCAGTCTGGCTTGAAGCAGAACTGCATAGGAGGAAGATTCTTTTCAGCAGCAAAATCCTCCATCTCAGCAGTTGATGATCAATCAGTACAACTGAGTATCTTGCCTTGAAATAAAGATTTTAAGTGCAAATGTGGCTGCTCTTGGAATATGCTAGGCACACTCCCTCTTAGGGTCTTTGCTCTCTCTCTTCCTTCTGTCTGGAATGCCCCTCCCTCAGGGGACTGGCTCGCTCTCTGACCTTCCTCAAATCTTTGCTCCTTCTCGAGGAGGCCTCCCTAGACCATCCTGTGTAATATTGCAAACTGCTGTCCTCCTCCTTCTCGGTTCCCCTTACTCTGCCCGGATTCCTATTTTTCTATAACATTTCCAACTTCCAACATGTTATATATTACTTTGTGTACTTATTAGTCATTTTCCTCTATGCTTCTCTTATCCTGATAGAGTATGTTTTATTTTGTTCACTCATGTCCCAGTGGCCTCAAACAATGACTGGCACTTAGTAGGTGATTAATCAGTGTTACTCTAGTTGAGCTGGAAAACTTCCCTATATTATCCACTACCTTTTTTCTCCTTTCACTGCCAACAGCCTTGTCCAGGTTTCCTCTCATGGTAATTAGCTAATTAGCATGCTAATTGCATTTCCTATTCCCCTCTCTTTAATCCATCTCCTTTACTGTTGGCTGATTTTCTTCTTCAAATTCCACATTTATCTTCTCATTATCCTTCTTAGAAACCTTCACGGTATGGCCAAGTCAAAATTCCTTCTTCTAGGACTTGAGGCCCTGCCCAATATGAGTATCAATCCCATCCAGCCTCACCTATGCCCACACCTCCGTGGACTCTAATCAAGCTGGCACTGGCTTTTTTCATTTAAAAAATATTTGTTGGCCTCCTAGTCCTAAATCCTATGTAGTAGCACAGAACGAAGTTACTGTCAGCTTTGGCAACATGAGCTGAAAGGATGTAAGTTTAAACAACAGCATTTATAATGAAAAAGAAACTGAGTCCACAGAAGAAAGACACTTGGCCAACTTAGGGACATGTGGTCCCCATCACCGAAATGCCTCTCACCTCTGCCTTTCCTGTTCCGGGAACACAAATCACTCTTATTTGTAAAGGTTCAAGTTCAACTTACACTGTGACTGAGTCTCTGCCTTTGAAATGCCACCATTCCTTTTAGTTAACAACCATAATAAAAGCTTTGTCCTCCCACGAACACCTGGATGTGCCTGTCCTCACCCTCCTCCTCCTCACCCTAAGAAACACAAGCCCTCCCACCCACGGTGCGGCACGGCCTCTTCTCCCAGGAGGCTTCGCTCGCTCGCTCGCCTCAGAGCCAGGATCAAGAGCCAGGATCCAGCTGGGGAGGAAAAGCCTGAGAAGGGACCGGCGCCTCCCGGGAAGGGGTGTAGGGCTTCCGCTTTGACTGGTGAGAACTCTGCCATCCCCAAAGGGTGCCACTCTTTTACTGGCATCGCTACGTGTTTCAGGGTCTCACCACCTCTCCTCCTAACAGGAAGGTTCCTAAGATGACGATGCAGCTTGTGGCTCCGGCTCCACTACGCTACCTCTGCCACTAAGTCTTACGAGGGTCTTGTTCCAGAAGGCCCCCACCCACAGACCCCTCCTCGTGTTCCTCTTCCCTTCTCTCAATTTCTACTCTATTTACTATGTTACCTACATGAAACACTCTAAAATTTGACATTATTTTGCCTTGTATGGGGGGGGGTGTCATGTATTGATCATTGCAGAAATTCCTGGAGGCATAAAATGTCTTCCCCACCACAGCAGCTGTCAATCTTTGCTAATCAATAAGGCCACCAGGAGAACATTAAAAAAAAAAAAATCAGATTCCAAGGTCCAAAATCAGATCTGCAAAAACTGAATGAACCACTTGTCTAGATTCTAAGGAATCCATCTATTCAAAAAGTCCAGTAAATGATTCTGAAATTCAGCCAGATATTTGTGTCACTGCTTTAGACAGTCTCCCTGGGGCTCGAAAGCAGCATGACCTCAAAGCACCTTTTGACTTGAAAATTATTTACTCTTAACTATTAAAAATCCATGACCAAAGCTTCTGATTGTGGATATTGTTGTTTCAGCTCATCTAGGTTTTAGATTCCAGCATTCTGTGATTTTGTAAGAACCACATATCTACAAAAACTTTACAACTCGAAACATCTAAAATTTCACCACATAAACATACATATTTTTATGTGGAAACAGCCATATCAAGCATACTGTTGTGGATTCTAATTTTTCTTTTAACATAACATTATGCCAAATACGTCCTAAATGTCATCATTCTTTAAAGCAGGGAAAACAATATTCCACTGGGATAAGGGTACTAATTAACTTGGTCATTTCCCCACTTTTGAACTTCTTGGGTATTTATCATTTCCCTGTAATTTTAAATATCACAACCGACACTTCTGAATAAACAATTTATTGGATATTGATGTAATGGTGTTATATTTTGTCTATTTAGAAATAGTTACTCTATTTGTAAAATATGCATAACATTTTCTTTTAATGTTCTAAAATTGGACACAATTTTTGTACTGGTATCTCCAATTAGTTTGTTTTCTTATTTTCAGGCACTTAGGACCATCCTTTATCAACCACACCACTGAAAGGGGCCATGAAGCCACTTAAAAGAAAGTGCATTCTTGCGGTTCCTATATTTGGGCCTAGTTTTCCTATTATCCTGTTCCCAGCAAATCCTTTTTAACATCAACCACACTACAGGGAGGAAAATTGCAAACAGTACAGATCAGTGTTTTTAAAAACATGGCTCATAGGTCCCCCATGATAGAGTAAATTGGGGTGCTTATAAAAAGTGAGGAATCATGGTCTCTTCAAATTTCTTAGACATTTAGGTGTGGAGCTAAAAGAATAAAATTTAAACAAGGACTCCAGGTAATTTTTATGCATACTAATGTTTGAAAAATCAGTCTTCCATATACCACAATATCAATGACTTCGCCATCTAGATTTAAGGTATATCCAATGGCAGCACACCTCGTATTTTACTTCTCTGTTAAATTTTTACATACATTTAATCTGTGATCACTAATACAACATAATTCTTCCCTTCCCCTGCCCCCTCCTCCACTAGAGTGCATCTTTTTTAGAAAGGAGAGAACATGTCATTTTATCTTTGCACTTCTGTCACGGTTGAGATTCCATTTTGCACATGAAAACTGCTCATGTATATTATTTGTTTCATTTTTTAACCAGATCTATGCTCAATAAATAGGTTAGTCTTGAATATTACAGAAAATTATTTACATAATTTAAACTGATTTCCTTAATTTTTCCTTAAATTACAATGCTCATTTGGTGTCTTCAGGACTTTGTTCATAGATTTCTACAGTATTTGATGTAGGGCCATCTATATAATAACACAATACGGGGTCACTGAAACTCTACCATATGTCAGGTGACAAAGATTCTCTCCTTGATCAAATCTGGGTCAGGATCCTCTGAATCCTCTTCCCAACTAGGCTCTGACCTTGTGTTCTCTCCTTGGCCTGCTTAGTTCAGTTTTAGCAAGAATTCTGCTGAGTCGGTTTAGTGAAAATCTTCTTCCCTTGGTATCTGACTATCTTTGATATTAAATCAAATTCCTCATCCCCCAACCTCCGTATCTTACCTCCCTGGCCTGCCTTAAGCAAGAATCCTGTTGAGTCAGTCTAGCAAGAATTTCCCTGGCCTTGGTGATTTTCCATCCATCCACTGATCCCCACTGTGATCCTTGGCTAAGTCTCCACTTGTTCTTGTTGTATTTGGACTTGAGCTCGATCTCGCTTCCCAACTGCAAAACTCCATTGTTGTAGTCCCTCTTGTATAAAGTCTCCCTTACTGTCTTTAACAAGCGTCATGAAATTTTTTTTCTTTAATTCAGGCATTGTGTCATATTTTAATGACAGAAATATGAAAGGAGTAGTACTTACATTAGAGAAAGTAACATCCTAGTATGGAGGTTTATCTCAGAAATATTCACAAAGTAGTACAATAAAATCTAAAGCAGAAAGGTGCACCAAGCACATAAAGAAATTACTATAACTTGAAGAGACTATGAAGAGTCTCTTCCTGTGGCTGTATCTGCATGGCTGAATTTAACCAGATATAAAAATTAAGAATGTCTAATTTGATGTGGCCAGGATAAACACTGTTATTCAGTCAGATAACTAGCTATAAATAGACTAGCTATAAGTAACATCAAGCATGGCTTGTTTTAAAATCAGAATCTATAGAATACTCATATTTCACTTTTAGAGACAAAAATATCATTGATTTACTCTGCATATTTTCATTTTAATGGCATATTATAAGATACGACTGCCTACTATGACCTCTTTATAATAGAGAATAGCAGGCATACGCAGACACACATACACAGTTATTAGATGTAAAATGCTCATCTCATAAAAATGCACCATCACAGTGGATACTGCCAGAAGAAAGCTGAGATTCTTAACCAATATCATTACCAAGTAAATGTTCAAGAAGTTTCTAGCGGTTAAGTGTCCAGAGTCTTCTGGACAAGCACAATCTTTTTAAATTAACTGTATTAAAAACCCAATACACATCTATTAGAATGGCTAAAATTCAAAACACTGACAACACCAAATGCTAGCAAGGATGTGTAACAGCAGGAACTCTCATTCATTGGGAATGTGAAATGGTACAGCCACTTTGAAAGACAGTTTGGAGGTTTCTTAAAAACTAAACATTCTTGGACCATATGATCCAGTAACCATACTCCTTGGAATATATCCAGATGAACTGAAAACTTATGTCCATGCAAAAGCCTGCAGAGAAATTATGGCAGCTTTTTTTTCATAATGGTCAAACTTGGAAGTAACCAACATATCTTTTTACAAGCTAATGGAAAAGCAAACTGTGGTACATCCATACAATGAATATTATTCAACAATATAAAGAAATGGGCTGTCCAGCTACAACAAGACATGGAGGAACCTTTAAGGCCTACTGCTAAATGAAAGAAGCCTATCTGAAAAGGCTGTCCTGCTGTATGATTCCAATTATATGACATTCCCCAAAAGGCAAAACTATGGAGGCAGTAAAAAAAAAAAAAAAAATCAAAGGTTGCCATGGTCTCAGGGAGGGGAGGGGAGGGAAACAGAGGTAGAACACAGAATTTTTAGGGCAGTGGAGATATTCTGCATGACACAGGAACAATGGAAATATGTCATGACACATTTTTCAAAACACATAGTGAACCTATATGTAAAAAAAATGCATCAATACTGGTTCATCAATTGTCAAAAAGAAAAAGTACCATGCTTATAAAAGATGTTAATAAAAGGGGAAATTGTGTGTGCTTTGGGGGACGTGCAGGCACTCACTGCGGTGTTCAGTTAATGTTTCCATAAACCTAAAACTGCTCTTAGAGCAAAATCTAAGATACAGAGGTTATAAAACCAAACCGAACCGAACCAAACCAAGACAAAAATCCAGGTAATGTAAGACAGCTTCTAGAATTGAGACCAAGGGGGATATTATGCCAGTCTTTCAGGGTGATACCACTGGGTACCCCACTGCTACCTCTTACTCTTGCGGCAGTAATTGTGGCAGGGCCTGTGATGACACTGGACTAAGGCTCAGAAGAAATGCCAGTGTATCTGAGTCCCATTGGCCTGAAACCTGTGGTTCTGCAGTATTCAGTCTGGGTTTGAGTCAGGCCCCAGTCTGCTGAACCCTTAATAATTTTTTTGAATGACTACTAAGATAACGAAATCTTACCCAGACTAGACCACACCCTAAAGTGAGGCCTAAGCTGTACGATTATCTCAGACTGCGGGGAGTCCTCCTGACCCTTGAGGGAGAGTTTGTCTTATGTAAACTTGCCCAGAGCCCTAGGGCAACAAAGGAGTCCTGCCAGCACTGACAGGGCCCTGCAGGTCCAAGAGAAAGAAAGAGAGAGAGAGAGAGAGAGAGAGAGAGGGGATTTCTTTATCACTGTGCTGATAGCGGGGAGGAAGGAAACTACTGAAGATTTCTTGATGTAAAATTGGCATTTGATCAATCTATAGGTAAAATTAACTTCATGTGAAAATTCAGAATGCAAAGTGTCATTTCTTTTTCTCCTGTACAAAAGCTTCTCTAAACCCAAACTAGGATCATAGGGATGCATCAAAAGCAAGGGACACTTTAGGATTTTCAAAAAGGAAAGCATCTGTAGCTCCCCAGCAGAGCTGTCCAAACAGCGGTTTACAGACGCGCGGAGACCGCATCCCTTCAGCTGACTGCCGGCGGTGCCCACGACTTGGGGAGCGAGCAGCGTCTGCAGTGTATCACGGGGCTGTTACCATTTTCTGTGTGCACACAGCAGGAAACAGGCTGAGAAGCACCTCGCGAGAGAATCTCTGCTAACAATATTTTAATCCGAAACGGCCAGATTGGTACTTTGAAATTCCCACTGTTTCTACTTATCATCTGACGTCAGTCATAAGGATAATATCTGCCAACGAATTGTTTCTGCACAAACTTCACATGAAAGGTATAAAGCACGAACCACTGCAAAGCTATAAACAAATTCAGAGCATCCTTAATACTTGTGATCGTTTGGCCTAATTTCACACCACAGTTTCATTAATTTTCAAAGACGATAAGTCCAAAAGGAGAAATCAGCTCTTACCTTATAATGAAAACTTCCGCACTGGCCTCAGGGAAAAGCGCTGGTGTCTTCACGCAATCCCTCCTCTCTGGGACTGGGCAGTTCCTGAAGCGTCTCTGCCGGGTCTAAGAGGAAAGAAAAAAATATAAAAACCTTCTCGGTGCACTTCAGCCAACATCAATACTGGTTTAAGTTATTCGGATTCTCTCTGCGCCATTTCATGACATTTCCACATATCTTGCATCAAACTATCTAGTACAAAATAGCAACATTTAAAGACAACTTAATTTGAAGGGGAAATTTTATCCTTTAAATCATTTACACTCTCCTCATCCATCTTTGAAAGAATGGCTTCTTTATCTGTTGTAACATTGCATTCACTATTTTCCAATAATTATTTACTTACTTTCCCTAGATGATAATTTTATTCTTCGGTCTCATTAGTGATAGCAAATGTTTCCACAAGAGAAGTTGAAAACTGTTAGACTTATACAAGGCCAGTCTGTGCCTTTGCTTAGACTGTTTTATTGCTTTACTCTGCTGTGAAATAAACTAACACATTTTGTCCCCTAATCTTCTATGTCTAATTTCTTTTTTTTTTCTGACCTAAAAACTCCCTACCAGAAACCTAAGTACCCCATCAAGTCTATAATA
Source organism: Vicugna pacos (assembly GCF_048564905.1). Classification (NCBI taxonomy): domain Eukaryota; kingdom Metazoa; phylum Chordata; class Mammalia; order Artiodactyla; family Camelidae; genus Vicugna; species Vicugna pacos. The sequence goes on along the minus strand of NC_132991.1, from coordinate 41,208,985 downwards.
ATACCGACCTGAGCTACTGAAAAAGTGTGCTCTGCCAGCATGTTCCGTAAGATAGCCTTCCATCACCACAAAGTTTCAGGCATTCTTTCTTGGAACGAGCAAAGAAAATAAGCTGGCTTTGGCAGTCGATCATGGACTGCTCTAATTCGATGAATCCATTTTCGACAGGCTTTACTTGGCAAGCCTCTTCCACTGCCTGCAAACTGACTACGGTTCTTTGCAAAATTCCTTTGCAATTCTACCCCAGAACCACCCTCTATACCCCAAAGAGTTATAGGTTACTGAAAATATGTTTTATTTTATTTTATTTTTTTACATTTTTTAATGAAAATATGTTTTAAAGAAGATCTCTGGAGGCAATATCTAATATTTCTTAACCCCTACCCTAACCCTAACCCTACCACTGTTACGCACATGTTGGTTAGCCATGGAACCGTCTTGAAGATAAGTGAAATCAACAGTGTGCTCTGTGCAAAGCTCAGAGAAGTCAGGAAGATGGGCTGTGCTCCCAGCTCTAAAAGGTTAGGATTATTTAGATTTTTTGTCGCAACCTAATAAATAATATATTATTTATTAATATAGTATAATATTAATGTTATTATGTATTATAGACTAACATTAGATTAATATATTAGATTATTAATGTTAGGGTTATTCAGATTATTATTGATGGACTTCATTTATCAAATGGAGGCTCACAGTACAATGATATGAGTTGGGTGGTACTTCTGAACTCCACTGGTAAGAATCTTATTCTGTTTGTCTTTGGAATTCTTAAGAGCAAATGGTTGGAGACTGGGGAGGGTGGGCTCAATAAATCCTCCAAGGAGAGGAATATAGTAGTGTTTTTTTCCAACAACATGGTCCTTCCTTATTAATCTTATTTCTACAGACACAAAAAGGTACACACTTCATAGTTATATTTAAATAAAGTTCTGGAAAAGACAAAAATAAGGAGGCTATGGTGGTAATCATAACAGTGACTGTGAGAGATTAACTGGAAAGTAGCATGAGAGAACTTTCTGGAATAATGAAAAAATTCTGTATTTGGTTGAGATAACAGCTATATGAGTATAAAGACTTGAAAAAAAAAAAACCTCTATGGAGCTGTGCCCATAAAATCTACATTTTATTGTAAGTAAAGTATACTTTCATTAAAAATAAAACAAAAACAAGAAAACTCACAGAGATTCCTCATTTCTGGAATGATTTTGAATCAGGGAGCCTATAAGAAGGAGTCATTACCCCCTTCCTGGTCACTGAAAAACAATCCTTCATTCCTTCATTTAAGCATCCCCTTAACAAAGGTTTATTAAGCACAAATACATCCAGAGCTAACACAGTGGCAGTGAGCTAGAGAAAATAATGGTTAGCAAAATACACAGAACCCCTATTATAGAGGTTAGAGTCTGCGGGGGGAAAAGAGACAAATAAAATGCACACAAAAAAAGAGTATGGCTGGATCATTGAGACAAGGCCCATGTTTTAACTAAGGACTTGCATCAAAACAGAATGAACTATTTTACGCTAAACCTCAAGCTAATCTGAGTGGAAAATACTGGTGTCCGCTGAGTCATCAAAAGCTGTTAGAGGGATCAGGCCAAAGTAAACCAAGTAATGTTTTTCTATTAAACCAAGCCTATACATCCTCTAAATCTACTGAATCAAAACAGCAAAATACTTTTCATGTCAAATTTCATTTGGACATTGAAATCTCTTTAAAAAAAAAAACCAACAAAATTTAGGTCTTCTACACCCTAGGGCAGCTTATATATACAGCTGTCCATGAGGATAATATGGTGTTAAATGACCCTCTTTCCCATGAGCAAATCCCAGCTGGGAAACAGGTACATCTACTTCTGGTGACTCTACTGCCAAAGAGGGATCTACAGGCTTTCTCAAGAAGAAGCATTGTGCACACTCGCGATAAATACAAGCTTGTGACAAGTGTAGAACTTGATCTACAGAGTGTAACCATGAACAGATCAGCATTCCAATATAAAATGCTTTCAGGTAAATACATTTGCCTCACCACCACTCCCCCCCACCACCACCAACACTATTAAATGAGGTCCCTCTGTGGGCAATCCAATTTTTAAAGCATATAAAAATTTTCCCTAGCTTAACTGGCATAAAAAAAAAATCACCTTGTTCCTTTTTATGGCTTTCTAGTCTATTTGTCCAAAATTCTTTCCAAAATGGGAGAAGCCATTGAAAAGATGAAAAAAGATGAAAGGATAGAACTAAAAAGTGAAAAAATAAATAAAACATGAACCATATAATTAAATGATTGCTTTCCAAGCCTTCAAAGGAGGGCTGTACTATTTAGTTAGTGAAACTGTCCAGGAGAAAACCAAAATGATTTTTTAAAAGATTGCTTTAAGAGAAAACACGCTAGAAACAGTGAATAGTTCAAAAGTTATCTATGGAATAAGAAGCTTATTTTAAACCAAGGCCATAATGGATAATGAATGCTTTGTATTTAATCAATTAAACATCCACACATTATCTCTTACCGGTCTCTACTATCCTCCCCAGTCTCTGATCAGGCAACTTAGGGTTTAGGTTACATTCTACGGGTAGGACAGAAAATGGCCACTAACATCCAGAAGTTACTGGGATATTAGACAACTCCCTCCATCATAACAGCTAGTCCATCTACCTTCAGAAAATATTGTCAGATTGCAATCGAAACTGTGGAATGACACTTTACTTTCTTACTCTGGTCAGTGATAAATTCAAAAGAAATGCTCTATTGCCGATTAGGAATTATGGTTCCTGTTTCTGTAGCTTTAATCTACTTAATATTTAAGAAGTGCATATATTTTGACCAAGTAATAAGTTTTTTAAAAAACCTATGTTTTATTTTTATTCTTCAACCAAATAATTGATGATAACGCAATGAAGCATTTTCCCAAAATTTTAGTGGAATTTTTCCTTCTACTTTTCCAATTTTCACTCTCCAATCTCACTTTAGTTTTGGTTTCTATTCTTTCTTTCTGCCAACATGAATATCAGCTCTCAGTGTTCCAGGTTCCTTAGTCATTCTTTGATATTCACTGGTATTCTAAGAAATAGTTTAAGGTAAAATGTGACATTGTGCGTGTGAGATTTGAAGGAAACTTAAAGACTGGCATTTAAGACTCTCTCAATTTCCATCCATTGGATACGTAATTGTGGTGCGAAATTCTAGATGATTTCTAACGGGTTTTGCATTGTCACAGGTTTCTTCCCCACTAACTCTCAAAGATGTCACATAATGACATGGTCGGCAAGCTTGTATCCAATGATAAGACAACTCTTTTCCTGTCCGTTTCCTTTTCCTTTTAAGTCCGTAGAGTAAATTTTAAGCAGCTACAAGTTTAACAAATCTATTAAACCCTAAAATCTATCTAACAGCACTGAAACATTTTCAAAGAGGAAATAAAATCTTGGGAACCAGTGACTTAAGACAGAATTTTTCCAGAGGTTCAATTTTAGGAATCAGCTTTACTGTATATGCATACCTTAGATAAGTTCAAAAGCATATAATTAGCTCCTGGTATGTGCCAATCACTGTGCAAGTCCCCAAGGACACATGAATAAAACATGGCCCTTCCACTAAAGTAACTCACAGCTTAGGCAATGAATGTAAGAAGATACAAACACACCCAAAAAAAGATAATTTAGTGCCATTTGGCAAGTGCTATGACAAATGTATACACGGGGCTATAAACAAAATGTAGGTTGGACACAGTTTCCCAGAGGAGGTGGGAAGAACAATGCTGTGTTCTGTAATATCCACTGGGCATCTAACTTTGGGACAACAACATGTATCATCGAAACCACTCCTTAAAGTCCTGTCCTGATTACTAGTTGCAGATTTAATCAAATACTTTACATGCTTGGGTTTGCCCTGTTTCTCCTTTAATAATCTTTAACTTAATATTTACCATGTGGCAAGTTCAGGCTGAATTTTCTCACAAAATGCACATGCCTATATGCTTATTATGATATTTAATGAAATAATAGATGTATAATAGTTGATGCAATACCTGGTATGGAGGGAGGAAGGAAGGGAGGGAGGGGGGAAAACAATGCTTAATCATTTCTATTGAAGATTTCACTTTTCATTTTAACTCTGCCCTGGGCAAATTTTTCATGTGTAAAAGATCTGGGATTAGCTATACCAGTTCTTCCCTTAGAAGACATCCAACTCATCCGAACAGGTTGGTAGGTGTTTACATCTAAGGGGAAGAGCTGTGTATTCCTCTAGGATGAAGGGCTCATATGAAGCATCTCCCTGCAGCTAGAGGTGGGTTCTCAAGGAAGACAGCTGAGCTGAGGACATCTTCAAGGTTTCCACAGAGGTTCATGGATAGATTCCACAGCGTCTTAAATATACTGGGTGGACAAGCTGTGAAAAACTGAAATGGACCAAAAGAAGACAAAGTATCTCTAATGCAAAGTGGGTACCATCTGGCACACCCTTCTTGGTTATCTGATTCTTTGAAGGGCAATTCACGCTATTTTACAAAGCTGTAAATTATAGATAACTGATAGCAATTAAAATGGTACTTATCCAAAGATTTGCAAATTCCTCCTATAGGAGGGAAAATGGATTTCTCTCATTCTAACCTTAGGGGAAAATGCCAGTTTTGCATCTATTTGTAGATTCATTTCAATATTCCTGACTCAAGTACATATGTGTAGTATTTTTAAATTCTCTACTGAGCCAGTTGATAACACCTTATGAATTTCTTCATTAAAACTGAGTTAAATAACATTTTTGATAGTGTTTTTCATATTTATAGAACAAAATCTTGAGCTTATTCTTTTAAAATTAACCTTTAATAGCATACTTATTAGATTTCTACTTTGATTTCCCTTAATAATTTAAAAAATAACCTAAATGATTCTTAGACCGCTATCTTCTAACTCTGTACTCTCATATGAACCCAGTGTCCATGTTTGTAAATACAATCATTTTCAAACCAAGAAATATCAGCAGGAAGAGAGACAGAAAAAGGCCAATGGCGACACCATACAAAGAGAGTTTCTACAAACAAAATAGGAGAGTTATCACTATATTGCATACTGTATTGTCACCCCGGACACAAGAATCTGTGTCTAGCAAGCCAATCCCATATTTACATGATGAACAGGCATTTCATTTTCACAAAACATCTCCTATTACATTAAAAACCAATAATGTGAAATTGAATTTCTTGGATTTGTAGATTTGTTTGTATTTATTTGTAATTACATTCTGTAAGAGGTATAAGCATAAGGCATTTATGCCTTGTTTTATGTTTGCATATTTTTAAGTAACACTGTAATAAAAATGATTGAATACGGGGTTTCAAAAAAAGAATTTTTGTTCTTGTTTTTGTTTTCCCTTGGAAAGATTCTACATATTACATAAGTTTAAGAATTAGTGGCCTACAGAATTGTGGAAAATGTATAAATCAAATTGTGCATTTGTGGAAACTTAGTATTTAAAAGATAAAGCCCTGGTATCCTGAAAGAGTTGATTTATTTCAATCTTATGATCGTCTTTAATTCACCCTGACTTCCCATCAGATCATGTACTATAAGAATAAAGAAGGCTCAAAATAAATGTCATTGTTTTAAAAACATGTAGTCCTAGTGGAGCTTTGAAAGTTCCCCCGTGTAGCTACAAAATAACATTCATCTCTTCAGATTTTGATGTATTACTAATTTAAGTTCAGTAATATTAGACTCAGACCATGAGATTATTTTATTAGTGCAGGACTGCAAGGATCGATGGATTTATGCTGTATCCACTGTAAACTCAAGAAGAAAGGAAATATAACCAAATTTGTGTTGTTTAAACTGGTAGTCATTTTCTACTCTTCTAAAAACCAGTTGCGTCTTGGGAAATGGTAGCTATTAGGTAGGAAGTATGTTTCAATTATTTTTAAAACACATTTATTTCTGTATATTATTCATTTAAAAGAGTCTTTTATAGAACTCTGCCTTAAAACTGCGTATCCCGAGTTAACTCTTCTGGGGATCTAACAAAGTGCTCTCTCTAGTGGTGGAGAAGGAAACACCAGATACACAGTTAACTCTTCCACTGGACAGAACAAGTGAAGATTCCAGGTGTGGCTTTGATCTTGGAAAGGTAGGGTTTGGGAGAGTCTACTGTATGGGATATAAGCTTGAGGATTCTTGATATTCACTTGGTAACCAAGGAATTCTCAGCATGCAGTAGATTAGGGACATAGCCATTGTTCTTTTTCACTTAATGATGCCTGGTTTCTGGCATGCAGCAGGCATTCAATCAATGATTCAATAATGTTTATAGCTAAGAGGGTTCAACCAAGACAGCATGCTCATGCTAAAAGATTTTTAAAAACAGATTCAGTGACAGCTTACGCAGCAAAAACATTTTGGCAGTTACTTGTATTTGAAATGGAGACCATGATTTAGGTTGGAATACAAAGACACATAAGCAGCACATTTAGTTTGGTTTTTGTTTTAGCTGACAGAGATAGGCAAACATAGATTAAATACACAGTGCACCTATCATTCTGTTCCACTGTGGATTTCCTCCTGTAGTGGAGTATTTTGCTGTTAGACTAAGGGCTGATTATTCCAATTTTTTTTTTTAGTTATACTTTTCTACTAAAGTAGCAAAGAGGACTTTCTTTCTCTATGCCTCAGGGTATGGTTGATTCAGAGAGAACAAAGAATCACAATTTTGGCCTTTGAGCAATTAATTTGACCTTTGTAAGTCAACAACACTGACAATAGCCTTTAAAACCATGGCTTTGAATTGCAAGTACCAGCAGCTTGAGAAGAAAAAAATTCCAAAAGCTTGAATTTAAGGATCAAAAGCCAAATCCTAGAGGATCTGAAACAACGGTTTAGGCCATAGAGAGGGTGGAAAAAAATAAGAGATGCCATGGGAGCAGTTTTCCTGTAAAATAGTGAGGTGATAAAAATAAAGATCCTCTCTGGACTAGAAAAGGGGAAAGAGGTAGGAAAAGAACAAAAAGGGTAGAGATATTATAGATGGCTCTGTTCCCTGAACCGACTGTGAAACTGGAGAGTGAGGGTGACAGAAATTCCCCCAATACACAGTAACTCTCATGCCAGTGACTCACACCACACCTACTCCAGAACTTGAGAAGAAAATAATCTTGATCACCAGACCCGTCAGCTACAGTAGATAGAAAAGTCAGCCAGGTAGATCTAGGCAGAGAGGCCTGAGGTGGACCCTCTCCTACCCAAGTTTTCTTCAGCTCTCATAAGGTATGAAGGAAATAGCAGGGATTCTCAAGACCATGATTGTGAAACTTGACTTACACATTGAGAATCAGTAAGCCCAAAGGGTTCCCGTTACCAGAGAACAGGTTCTTGTCTCATCGCAGAAAGAATTCAGATACGAGATATGGAGGTCAAGAAAGCAAAGGATTTAGTAAGCAGCAGTACGCTGTCACGGGGCCAGCAGGCAGACTCAGGTGAGTAGCTGCATTGAGTTTCTTTGGCAAGCTGGTTATATGGGGTGTAAAAAATGAATGGGCAAAATATTCACTGGGGAGGGAGACGTTTGGGGTCATATTTCCTGATTTTCACCCAAGCTCCACTGTGCTGAGGGGAGGAGGGGATTTTGTCCTTACTTAATACTTTGATTGGAAGTGTCACGGTGTCAGTGCATGATGGGTATTTCTAACCTGTAAGGCTAATTTTGTTGTAATGAGGGTATAATAAGTAAAAGGTTACATTCCATTGAGGGCACAAAAGGTTACATTTGGATGCCGGAGATTCTTTCCTTGTCCCACCTCTCTTTATCTGCCTCCAGGACACTTGTCAACCCAAAATGTGTGGTTTCTTATGAGTCTGGAGGTTCCTGCTTTTCTTTGTCTGACCAAGGACCTCCATTGTTTACAAGATGTGCTTTCTTGCCATTTGGCCTGTGCCCCACTTTCTCTGCTCATGTCTAGCTCTCTGCCAGCTCTAACGCTGCTATAGTTTGATGTGAGGGGATTCCAAAGCTGAATACAGTTTGCAGAATGTGTAGCTCTAGCTAGGGGTCAGAGGGAAGGTGCTGCTAAGTCCCAGAGGACCACAAAATCAGTACAGAGCCCAACAGGGGCAGCAGCAGAACTCCATGGGCTTACAGAGCAACTTCTATGTTGTCAATGCCCATAGGACAGAAGTCAAATACAGCCAAGACTGCAGATGACAGAGAAGCAACCACAGACCATCCTGATTCTAGGACAGTATCTCTGAAGCATACCTATAGTCCTACTAACAATATAGAAGGTGGTGCTTTAAAGAGCTTGTTAAACTTACCCATTGTAAAGAAATTCTTTATAATGGCATGAATACTACTATCTCAGACCTGTAAGCTATTTTACTGCAAAGCAGATTTTCCTAATTTGAAGTGCTATTTTGTGTAACATTCCATCTTAATGTTTACTTATTAATAAATCAATAAACAGACCTTCCAAATGCCATTCACACGTTGTTGGTACTTTCTCTTCTGTCGTTCACAATGTGTTTTTGTTGTTTACTTTTCAACCAGCTTATTGAAAAGGCATGGGTGGACAAAAAGATGTACTCAAAACTGATGATTCGATGGAATGTGTACAAGGAAAAATGGTATCTTTAAAATGTTGAATGGTTTTCACACCACCCATTCTTGAAAACTACTATTAGACACCAAGGTACATTGACAAATGGGCATAACAGCTTCTCTGCAGTGGTCATCACAGAAGAATTGGTAATGCACTCTATTATTTTGTTGGACATGCACTTCTAGTGACATTATAGTGCCCATAAAATGGTCTGGTAACTTACAATCGGGATCAAACTGAAGCAGTATATCACAGACTTCGTAAGAATGTTTCTTTGAACTCACTTTCACATTATTATAGCGTCTCCCTGCATCGCCCTGCCTCTTTCTTTTGTCTGTTCATCTCATTTCATCCTTCTGATGATTCCTAAACTGTTCTTGTGGCTAGTTTTTGTTTGAAGACTCAGGTTCTATTACTGTATATGGTCAATCACTGCTTGGCCTGGAGCAACAGATGTGCAGCTGGACCAAGGATGTGGGCACGATGGGGACGAGCTGAGACTGGGTCATATAACGTCAAGAACGTCATTTTCACCCTGTACCTCTAGATCTACCTGCTGACACAACTTCCTAAGGTTTCTTATGCCTTTTCTCTTTTTCCAAAAGGCTGAACTATCAACCTCCTTCCCAGGTACAGGGTTTAAATCAACCCAATACTCAAAAGCACATATGCTCATAAGTGGTCATATCTTAAACATAAAAAGCATGTGCCAGCATCTTATCTTTGGCTCCTCCTTCAGAGTTATACATTAGGATTCTTTGATGACTCCTAAAGCTTGAATAATTAATGAAAACATGAGTGTGATCAAACAGTTTCAAAGTAATTGGCCAATCTGCTCCTTTTATCTTCTGCAGATAGAATTATTTACGGAACTACAACACTTACTTAAGGCTTCTGAAAAGTCAGAAGAAAGTCTTCTCTTTTTTTCTTTTCTTCACATTTGGTCATCCCCCTTTCCCTTTTTTCTTCGTCTTTGCCTCCACCTCCTCCTCCTTAATTTCCTCCTTTTAAATGATTCCATTTCATCATTTAAAATTAAATACGGATTGCAGGTGGTGAAATAAATTGCTCAACTTTGCTCAAAAATTTAAGGGCATCGTTATTTTAGTGAACAGTGCAGAGGATACAATTTCTCAATTTTATTTTGAATGGAGTGCCAGTCAACAATTTCAAAACTCAACAGTATTCCTCCTTAAAGGAAAAACCCAGGAGGCAGTTGAGGTTTAATGAAATAAGAAGGATTGTGTTTTATATCTTTTAATATCAGTTCCTTTTGTAAAGCTGCAGTCTCCACAACTGAAGTGACTTCAGGCCCCAACCTAGTAGGCAAGATATAATACTTTCTGAACTTTGAACCATGAAAATAATAAATACTTATAACTATGTCCATTGACATTAGAAAAAAACGCTTGATACTTTTAGCTGTCCTGACTCTGGCTGTATCCACTCAAGACAAATATCTAGGGCTGCTGCTAACTTGAATTCTAAGCACTGTCCACAGTAGAAGCAAGACAACTACATGAATATCATGTTGTTTTTTCTGATCCATTTACTATCACGTGTTGTTACTTGCTGAACCGGGTTCCCCCAGAATTCATATGTTGAAGTGTTAATTCCCAGTACCTTAGAATGTGACCTTATTACAAACAGGGCTATTGTCCATGAAACAAACTAAGATGACGTTATACTGGAGCAAGGTGGGCCCTCATCCAATATGACCGCTGTCCTTGTAAAATGGGGAAATTGGGACAGACACACATGCGTAGGGAGTGCACCATGCGAAGAGGAAGGCAGAGACGAGGGTGATGAAGTAGAAGTCAAGGAACAACAGGGATGACCAGCAAACCCCAGAAGGTGGGTAGAGGCACAGAACTCATCCTTCCTCACAGCCTTCAGAGGAAACCAGTCCGGCCAACAGCCTGATCTCAGACTTGTAGCTGCTCATTTATTGTGAGACAACAAACTTTTGCTGTTTGAGCCATCCAATTTGTGGTGCTTTCTTATGGTAGCCCTAGCAAACTAATACCTTTGTTGATTAAGAAAACATATAAACAATCTGATGAGATATTTACAATGCATACCATGTATATTTGTTATTATGGGGAGACAAAAATCTTCCATCATCCAGTAATTATATCTAAACTGGCAATTCAAAATTTTTAGAATCACTTTAGAATCACATTTATGTACTCCCTTTGGAGAGCAAACTACACGATGAATAATTTACATTTTAACATCTGGGTCAAAATCACATCAAATTTTAGGAGTCTATCAAATACTGATAATAAGAACCTATAATGTAGCTTCAAGAACTGATTAAAGTACTGTTGATAGCTATTTCGACTTGTGCCACATCACTCGTATCTGAGATAACAGCAGCAGACCCAGGTTTTATGGGGCCTGAATCTTATACAACTTTGGAAAAGAAAAGAAGACAAGATTACAAGTCAAAAATCAGATTTGTACATAATGGGCTCATGCAGGTGACAGGCCCTGAAGTTTAGCTTTGGTTAACTTCAGTTTAAATCCACCTCTGGAGCTAAGACAGTGACAACACAGCAAGAGACAACACAACCAGTTTCACAGGGATAAAGCAATGTTTATATCAACACAATTTGCTAGACTGTAACTGTGAAATAAACAGAAGTGAAACACAAGGCGGGGGGTGGGGTGATGATACCAAAAGATACTGCACATGTTCTAGGCTGATAAATCCAGTCTAACCTCACGTCAGCATTTCTCCACAAGCAACCGTGTGGTATAGACAATGAGTCAGGCTGCGTCAATGAGAAGGCAAATCAGGTGGCCAGTGTGGCAATTTAACGCAAACAGTAAGTCAACACAGCTATTGAAGTATGAGCCAGCTGACTGCTCAGACATTTTTCATATTGCAGTGGTGTATCCCATAGACATAGCTTCATATACTAACATCCCCATTCTGTCATATCCCCTATCCCTTTGTACAATATTTAGTATCAAGCTTTTTAAGAGTCACTTAAGAAGCAGTGCTATTTCACGTGTTTGTGCCTCTGTCCATCCTGGTTTCTCTGTTCCGGTGTCATCCCTCTTGGTCTTCCCAGTAAATATCTACTTACCTTTCTGGGTCTCATATGGTTTAGTCTCAGGCTTTACAATAACGCGTTGAGCTCCCATTACTTTGCATTGCTCTGCCTTAAGCCAGGAGAGTTACACTGCTGAACCCACGAATGTGATACATAGTCTAAGAAGAGCCGCATTTTTCAAAGCCTCCACTTTTCTCTCCTATTATGTTCCTTAAATACAACAGGAACCCTTACTCATCTTCTTAAATCGTCCCTAAGCTACTACTCCAGTCCTGGTTCTCTCTTGTATTCCCCTTCTCCCTTCATTTGATTTGCATAATCAAAGAACTGATCAGTCAAAGAGAGACTCTTTCTAGGAAGGCAGTGGAGGGAAAGAAACTAAGAAAACTACCCTTAGCTCCAGGCGGGAGGGAAAGGCTGGGAACACTCTATACGGATAATCTGTGTTTCTTCTCTTTCCCAAACTCAAATACTCTCAGATACTCTTGGAAAAGCTTCCGACTGACCCACCGCCACATCTCTCAACATTCATTGATTACTCCGGCTTCCTTTTTTTGTTTTTACTACCACTATACATTTAACACGTTATTGTAAGTAATGTAAGTCTGTTTCTACCAAAGAGTGCAAACTTCTTGAAATCAGGGATTTTATATTCTCGGTGCCAAGCACAGTGATGGGCCCATAATACATTCTTAGGCAATGTTTTTAGGAAAATGAACTATCTTTATCAGTTATTCCCAATGTGTCTGCTCCTTAGGGTCATTTTTCTTTAGAATCCATATGATAATTTAAAATGTAGTACGCTACTTTAAGAGTATGCTACTTTAACTACTAATGCTGGCATATAGTAGTTGTTCAATAAATATTTAATGCTTGAAAGAATGAATGTAAGATTTGAGCTTGTGAATAATTAGCCTCTGTAAACAGACTTTAAGGTCCTAAGTAGAACTCCTTAAATCTTCTGAATACAGAATGTGCCTGATATAGATGTCTTCATTAATTATATAATAATAAAATTCAGGCAAAATTGCTTTGGGCAATTTTAATGTTTCACATAGAAAATGACTTAACATTCATTTTTTTTCACAAAAATAGGAAAGACACTTGTATCACATGTATATGGCCATTTTTCATGAGTTCCAAAAATATTGAAATTTTGACATCACTGCAGATCATTGCCATTTTTCACCATATTTCACTTAACATTTGACAGCTCTGCTCCTGTGATGCTGCCAAATAAAGGCTCTATTTCAGTTACAGAAATAAAGAGTGAGGAAGAGCACAGCAAGCAGCGGCAAGGACAAGGCAAAGTCTTTGAAACGGGGAGTCTGCAAAGCTCAGAGAAGAGAAAGAACACCTGAGTGTTTCCTAGACAAGAGTGAGGGTTTTGGTGGACAGGGGTAAACCTGTGTAGGCCCTTTTAGACACTGATCAGAGGTTTGAATATTATTCTAACGTTTCATGGGAAGTCATTGAATGCTCAGCAAGGTATGAATCACCAAGCTAGATTCACTGGACCCAAGAGGTAGAGCCCACAGTGAGAGTAGATTTTATGGGAAACACTGGATTAGACTCATGAGTTGGGAGGGTGCTGAGATGGTCTGGAAAGGTCCAGTATACTTGGGGGTCTTTCGCAAAGAGATTCCTGTTTATTCTTGTTAATATCTTCCACCTCTACTTTTATTCCACTCCCTTCCAGATACACACTGAGACAGGAGGACTGAGTATCTGAAAAATGTGTACGAATGAACTGTGACTTGAAGCCCCATAACAGCATCGTATCAGCATCAACATATAAAGATTGCGTAATTTGTATATCCTATAAAACCTATAGCCAGGTGTGTAGGAATAGCATAGTCAAACGTGCACTAATTACATTTATTCTTTGAAAACATGCTGAGACGCACACTGAAGCACTGAACACACTGAAATTAGCTAGTTTGTATATGGCCAATCATAGTATGGACGTGAATGGCAAAACCACTAGGAGAACCAATCACAGAAAGGGAGTTCCTTACTACAGAGTATAAGAAGTCGACTTTCATGGTCTGCGAGTACTTCCTCCTGCTATGGTGGTGGTTCATACTATCCTTCTACTTGTCTAACTTCTGGCTGAAGGCTCTGGACCCCTCGCTGAGAGCCCCTGAACTGGACAGCACCCATAGGCATAGCCTAAACAGACTCCATGAAAGAAACACCACCCATAGCTTTATGGTGACTAAAAGACCATGTAAGGCACCCACCAAGAGTCTAAAGTATTAACTATACACTTTTACTCCTGCTTCAAAAGGAGTATGTGTGGTGTATACATTAATAGGAATGTAAATTCTAGATATATTGCATGATACTACACTAGGTAGTTTTTTTTATAATATTGAATAATCCTGTAAGTAACTTGGAAAGGCTGCCTCCGGTCAGCTCCCATGTGCCACCCTGAAGCCAGTTCACTGTAGGTGTTAGACACCCCACCATCCTGACAGTAATCTACCCAAACTTTGTATCAGCTGGATTTCCCCAAAGCTCATTAGTTTCTGACAGAGGCTGCCAAAATCTCAGTTTCTACATCTGCTCTCTTAAATCTTCAACTCCAAACCCATCTTTCATTTTCAATGGGAGTAATTTAGAAGATGGAGTTTGGTATATTGATTTTTTTTCTTTTTCAGCTAACTTTGAAGGGATAAAACTATTCCATCTCTGAAAGGATAATCTGTATACAGGAATGTGTCTTCCCACCAAGTATTAGCTCTATTTATGTGGCATAAATGAACCAAATGTCAATTTTTATGTTCAAAATGCACATATATTTAATATGTGCTAATTAACTAGCAAGACCTGTTCAGAAATAACAGTCCCCACAGGCTTTTTCAGGGAACAAACCCAAACCAGAAAGGGTCTCCTCATTTTGTTTACCCCGTGTTCTGCTTATCTATTTTTAGCAGATTCTTCTTCACTTTTCCCCACTGGACAGGATCAAGGAGCTGAAACTACATTATAATGAATCTCTTCAATCAGCCTGCTCTTTCCTACCTGTGTAAAGGATAACAAAATATCAAGCTGTCAAAAGCCACAAAGCCTATTTTCTATGCAGAATAATGAAGCCTTAGGCACAGGCTCTGAATCCTCCCTGACAGTAGCTACATGACACTGCTCAAGCTCCACGGAAAGGTAAGCACAGAGATTACTTTTAATTTTGGATTTCCTCAGTGCTTTTCAAAGTTCTTTAAATAGCAATTAGCTCCCAGAAACTGGTCTACTATATCTCACAAAGTCAAACTAAAAGACTGGTGAACATACTCTTCAGTGACACTGTAAAGTCTTCAACATGGGTTGAATGATTCACACTTCTGGGCAGTCAGTGGAGATCATGGGGGTGGTGGCAACCTCAACTCATAAAGATGAGCTTCAGTCCGTCTCTAGCTCCTTCTGTTTCCAACTGCCATTTAGATATCAACATTTTTTTAAAAAAGAAGGCAGAATAATTAATAGCTATTATAGTTTTAAAAATAACCTCGTATCACTCTATGAAGTATTACTTAACATTCAAATCTTTACAACATTCCAATGAACTGCGTTAGATTACAAATAAATCTATGTGTCTATAACTAAAGTAAGGATGCTGAGACTAAAATCTATTTCTGAATAAAAGAAAAAGAAGACAGAACATATCCAGACTACTATTTCTATTTATTTTTGATTGCCAGAACCCTGAAAAACTAGTTGACCAACTTGTAGTATTTTCTGGATTGCTCTGACAGCAGAAAATGATTAATGGGCCCATTCTCAGGGGTGATTATACCAGTGAACTTAATGGACCTTCCTGGCATTATGAAATTAATGGCATCAAATAAACTCCCTTTGGGATCAAGAAGGAATCAAATAGACACTGGGTTTGAAGCTGGTGAGACGTACTGCTGAGCACTTGGTCCTGGAACTCATGAATATACATCAGGATTATAGTTCAGAGAAAAGTTACCATGATGGGAGTTAATTTTTTAAAAGTGGACAAAATGAGAGTTCAGGAAAAAAATTCTATTCTTGAGAATCAACACTGTGGAAAGACAGTCTTTTGTTGCAAATACTACAGAAATCATTTTATACAATTTGCTATTAATAAAGAGAAAGGAATACCTGACAATTTTCACAAGGCTAGTTGCTTTGAAATGCTAACACTAGTTTTTTCTTAGCTGTCTTAAATTTTTAATGACCACACATATTAAGTCAAATCATATATTGATATCTAAAAATGTGAATGATAATTAGAAACTGCTTCCCAATACAGTTTCATCTTTTTAGGGAGATAACTATAGTTTGACAGTATGTTATCAAAGTCTCAATTCCATATAGATAATATTTTTAACCATTTCATTTTACAATGATTACAAGTATCTATTAGATCACATTCCCACTACTATCAATAGTGATTTGAGACACATTTTATTAGGATTTAGAATGTTCTTATCATGAACATATCTGCTCACATGTATGGCTTAATGCGTAAGTGTACCCATGTCTACTAACTAGTTTGTACAGACAGCATAAAAATTTACTTCTAAGTGTGAGATTTCAAAATTCCATAGTTCAAACTTTGTTTTTCCATGACACTATTTATGAAATAAATGAATACTAAATATGCAATAAATACATACTAAACATAAATATATATGAGATATTTGTTTAATAAGTATATAGTAAATAAATACATATTAAATAAATATTTAGGCACTATTCTAAATGTTTTCAAAGTCTTAATTTATTTTATCCTCAAAACAGTGCCCTAAGACAGATAACGTTATCCCCATTTCACAGATGAGAAACCAAAGCACAGAGAAGTAAGTTACCTAGAGTCACCTGGTAGCAAGTGGTAGGGCTGGGCTTTTACACTCAGATAGGTTGGCTCCAGCGTCCCCACTTTTCACGATTACACTGTGCTGCTTCTCAAAATACCACTAAACAGCTTATGTACAGATGTGGCTTCTGCAGTTCTCCGAGTTGCAGACTGAGTGTTTCAGACCATTTCAGGAGAAGCAGCACCACAGAAGACCTCTTTTTATCTCCTCAAATCACGCTTTACCTTTACCTTTACCTGTTTCTTCCAAATGGGTAATCATTATTCTGACAACATCAGAGATTAGTTTAACCTTTTTTTTCTTTTATATCTGGAACTAACATAGCTATTGACCAATCATCTATCAATCTGTATCTGTGGTGGGAGCAGTAGTCTCTTCATTTTTATTCCTACTCCAATGCATGAATACATCTATTCTAATATGTGACTAAACCCCTAAAAAAAAAGTCCACACTACTGTTGATGGATATTTGGGTTGTTTCCACGTATTTTAGATATAAACAATTAATGCCGAGAAGAACTGTGTTAGTTTTCTAGGGTTACTGTAACCAAGTACTAGAAACTGGGTGACTTTAAGGTAACAGAAATGTATTATCTCACAGTTCTAAAGGCCATCAGCAGGGCCATGCTCCTTCTGCAAGCTACAAGGGAATCCTTCCTTGTCTCTTCCTGGCTTCTGGTGGCTTGCCTGTTAATGTTCTTTGGCTTATAGATGCATCTATGTGTGTCTGTCTCTATGTCCAAATGTCTCCTTTTTATAAGGACATCAGTCATATTGGACTGGGCCCACCACACTGACCTCACTTTAACTTGATTACCGTGCAAGGACCTTATTTTCAAATAAAGTCACTAAGGGTTAGGAGTTGAACATTTTTCTTAATAAGATATAATTCAACCTATAACAAAATTTTTGTACGTGTCATATGTGTATGTGTGTGTGTGCGTGTGCGTGTGTGTGTATTTGGTGACTCTTTTCAAATCCACCACAATGTTACACAAAAATACATTTTTTAAAATATTGGCTTCAAGTCCAGAGATCTCGCTAAATTCACATATTAATCTAATAATTTCTTCATAGATTCTTTTGTCCTGTTTTCATATTCAACCATGCCATCTCTTTTTCTAATCCCTTTATAGTTGTTTCTTTTCACTTTATTCACTGGATAGATCCTCCAGGGCAATGCTGGATAGAAATGGCTATGGTGGTATCCTTGACTTGTTTTTGATCTTATGCGGTAAGTAGTAAGCATTCCGTCATTAAGTATAATGTCAGAAACAGTCAGATTGGGAAAACTTTCCTATTACTAATTTAAGAGTTTTATTTTTTAATAATGAAGAAAGGTCGAATTTTATCAAGTTCCTCTTCTGTATTTATTGAGATGAACATCTCATTTCTTCCTTCATTTTTGTAAATGCAGTAAGTTAAATTGATTTAATTTCTGAATCTTGCATCATTGGAATAAATCCAACTTGATCATTATGCATTATCATTTTTACGTATCATGGAGTTTGGCTTGCTAATATTTGGGGTAAGATTTTTGCGTTTATGTTACCAGAAAGAATAGTTTGTAACTACCTTTTTGCATAGTACCTCTGTCAGATTTTGATTAGATTTGATTAAAATACCATTCTGTAGGCTATTTTCAAAAGTAATTTACACTGAAAATTATTTATCATAGACCTAAAGTCATAAAATATTTGTCTGTAACATTTCTTCAGATTGTGAAAATAGTCTATAGAATTTTCCCAAGATTGTCATCATTCTAAAAAGCTATGCCTTTGAGTCTCCCATTGAACAATAAATGGCATCACTCTCCGTCCCTTTCTACCTCCTCACCATGCTTTATACATCTTCCAAGTACCTATCATCAACTAACAAGGTGTATTTGTTTGGATGTTTGTTAACTGTCTACTTTGCTCCACCAGAATGTAAACTGCGTGAACACAGGATCTGTGTTTTCCCCTTGTGCCCTAAACAGTGTCTGGTATATACTGGACATTTAATATATATTTGTTGAATGAATGAATACATTAATTGCTTACTATACGCCCTAGATACTCTACTTGTGTATTGTATCAAATTTACAAAGTGGACGCTGAATTAATTTGCTTAATTGACAGCTTTTTTCCAGTGTGGAAAACAAATATTTTTGACAAACAAAATACAAATGCCACACAAAATGGCATTTGGAGTTAAAAGCCAATTTATTTCTCTCCTCATTATCTTGACCACAGAATGGCCTTCTGCTCCCAACCCTTGTAAGGAACACAGCCCTGCCAGTCACATGCCATCATGTCAAAACTCTGGGTGACAGGACAAAAGAATAACCAGCCAATAGTTTACAACACAGGGTTTACAAACATGTGGGAATAATCACTCAAAGAAACAAGGCAGTTGTCCCTTGAGAACCTTAATGTGGCATTTTTGTTCTTTACTGTCTGCACTACTAAGTAATGCTGTTGCTCAACACGGTTGCTGAGGACTATTTCCGTGCTATCAAAAGCAATGCCTGGGGGAGGCCCTGCATTAAGTAATAAGCCAAGGGAATATCTGGGTTTCTGTACTCTTCTTACTTTTTTTCCCAGAACAAAGAACACTTACAGACTAGCTCAGGTACAGATGCATGATGCTACTGAGGCCCTGAGTGGGTCAGTTAGCTTTGTCTTTTTCCTTGCTAAGCACACTTTCCTTCCCATCTCCAGAATGTGTCCTACCCCTTCTGCTCATTAGATTGACTCAAGGGAACAGTAGATGAATTTCCACGCATCCAAAAGCCTAGTGCTACAGCATAGTGGTATCATGTTTTAATATAAAGGAACATAATAGTACTTAATAATTTTACATATAAGGTACACAGCTTACTGAGGCCAAGTTAATAGTCTTTTCCCCCAAGACCATCCTGTTTAAAATACTCATAAATAACATGCTAATTTTTCTTAATATATGCTAAATCTATCCCTATTTGATTCTCAAATGCATTGCCTCCTTTTTTTGATAACTTAGCATCTTACTTCTTTTCTTAAGAAAAACAAAAACACACACACACATCCCTGGATATATCAATGAAACTGGGCCATAGGTGACATTTTCCTTTGAAGAATTCATTGAAATATTTCTGTCTGACTGTAAGAGATGAGGTTGCATTTATAGGAGGATGAGGCTTTCTGAAGACAGCACACTCAGGTATGATTGGGAGCAATGTGTTTTCTTGCCTTGAAGCAAAACCAGTGACTGACTTAGAAGCAGCAGATGATTTCTGCAGGCAATGTCATTGAGCTTTCCTTTCACAAAGGTCATTGTGAGAAAGGCTGCATGGAAAGAAATCACTTTACAGAGGGGAGAAGGAAAAAAGTCCGGTCACGTCTTCATTAAAGTGCCACTTTCCCTTCAGGTGAGATGAGTTACTTTTTATCACTTGGCACTACTCCTTTTCACAGTTCAATCTCAATTACTGAACGATGTTTTCAATAATTAAAAATAAATTATATTTGCTCTCTGGAATTCTTTCTGAAATACATTTGAATATATGCATCTTTGATCTTGTTATGAACAAACACTTTAAGTCCTATGAAAAACACATACACTCAAATAAACTCAATGGAGTAATTTTTTTTCTCTTAAATACTTTCCTCTTTCTTAATACTTAATTATTTCTTAAACACTTTCCTCCTCATATTTCCAAATGGAAAAAAATCTTAAATTCATACAAAGGACTGAAATAGAACAGTTAGCAGGGAACTCCAAAGTAACTGTAGGAATGCCTTGCCTGGAAAATAAGGTATTTATTTACTTACGTACGTACGTACGTACGTATATATGTATGTATGTGTAAAAGACCCTCTCTCTCAAGAACCATTTGGATACTTTAAAGTAGTATCTTATTTAGCATGCATAAAAAATTGAGTAGAATGGACTAGGATGCCAACACAAATTTCAAAAATGTTCCCGTGATCAATTAGCCTGGGAGTAATCCATGAATGAAAAGGAGCGTGTTGAGTTTATACGGTAACACTGTAACTTCCATTTATTGCACTCAGCACTGCATATCTATTAGAGAATCTATTTCCCACAATGATCCTTTGAATCAGTATTTCCATTCATATTCACGTCAGAGATTTGGAAGTAGAGATTAGGAAAAATTAGGTAACTTAGAGTCACTCAACTAATAATCAGAAAAGCTCAGTTTCTAATTTAAGATTATCTGACTTCAACCCCTGACCCTCACTCCACCTCGTAGCCCCTACCCTATGTTGCCTTATCACGTTTATATGGGATGAATCCTGATTCTCCTCAGCAGACAAGGACTGGCCATTATTAGCAATCAAAAAAATTTTTTTCTGGAAATAGGTTAGATTATATTTTTCTTCTTAATTGGAATGTCATGGAACTTTCAGATGGCCAAATAAAATCTGCTGCAGGAAACAATTTTATCTTCTTACAATGAAAAAATAGTCCATTCTAAACAGTGTAAATTTTATTCCTGTCTGAAAGGAAGGATGATTACTTCATTGAGGCTAGGAATTTGCATTTCAATTGTCTTTATTTTCAGGTTATCTCCTTTAAGAAATAGCTAAAGTAGTGCAATAAAGGCATTCTATGATTATCCTTCTGATACTTTGGGTTTTTCAAATCATTAATTTAAATAAAAAGAGATCCTTTAAAAAAAAAATCACACAGGACTCTTGGCTTCTAGAAATGAATTCCTCAAATAAATCATTTAAGGTAACTATGTTCCAGAAAGCCCATCTCTTTCAGTTTGACTCTCCTTAGAAATTATATTACAGATTAAAGATGAAATAATTACATTTCTCAGACCCGAGTAAGGCAGAGCTTTGAAAAGCTGGCCCAGTCCGAAGTGCAGCTTGTCTTAGCTCTTGCTCAGGTCCTCTGGGTTAGACAAGGCTTGCCAAAGACATGAACGATAGTTCTAAAGTGTCAGGTCTGATCTTATAAATGCTGTCTTTATAGTACATTTTTAATGGACTACCATAGGTATTTTGTTTCTCACTCAAATCAAAGTCTGTATTACTCAGAGTTTACTCTCATGCCTCCTCTCATATTTGCTCTCAGATTTGTCATTTTCATGTCTTCCACTGAGTTAGCCTTAAAGAACTTCCAAAACTCTTAAGTCCATTTTTATGTCATCTTAAAAGCATGGAAATCCATCAGTGTTGGATTTCTTGTTGGCAGACATTTGAAACACGCCGCTACTTCTTAATCATCTCTGTGTGTGAGGTGCTGGAGTCAATGATTATGGGTACAGATTTTAGTCTGGCTTCCCATGGGTGCTGGTCCTTAAACTATGTGATCATGCAACAATTTTTTTTTCTTTCACCTTGAGTTTGTGGTAAGAATTATATGAATAATTCATGTAAAATATTTGAAATAGTGCTTAGTATTATTAAGCACTAAATACTACTACTAATATGTTACTAATAGTAATATTTGGGAGCTATGACTCTGAACCCATGTGCAGAAACTCACACTTTTTCTAATAAATTTTAAAAGGCATTGCCTACCACTATGTTCTGGATTTTGGTAGGGGACAAAATTAAGTAAAAGCTGCTCCTATAAATCATAACATCACTGCTGCCTCAACATTTATGAGAGAAAACGACAAGTGAAATAAGCCATTTCAAGACCTTTATCCTTTCTCTGGACTATCTAAGCTTCTCTATTAAAAGAAGATTTAGTGAAAGTAAGATAGTAATGAGAAAACAATGGAGGTCTAATTTTGCCACAAAGACAGTAAGCATGATAAATATTAGGAAAATTAAAAAAAAAAAACTAGGGCAAGTCATGAGGAACGATTTTGCAAAGAAGACAGGATTCAAGCTTGCCTTGAGGAAAAGGCTTATGTTTCCCAGAAGTTTATGTGGAAATAAAATTTCATTCAAAAACAAATTTACATTTGTTTTATTATTGATGAGCTCAAAAAACTCTGAAGAAAAGTGACATAGAACAAATTTATATGGCACTTATCCTGTTGTCAAATCTGAAATTTTGTTTCCTGAATAAAGTACTTCCTTTGATACTCTTCATATGAAATACAAGAGATGATACATAGACAAAATGAGTGCTTAGTATTTGTTTATTTGTATAATACATTATCATGAGCTAAAGATTACCACGAGACAAGCTTATTTTGAAGGAATCCTTAGAACAGTGAGCATTATCCAGTAACAGAAGCTAATGGCATTTAAATTATTATCCTTCCTGTCTCCTCACTAAAGTTAATGACACAAAATCATACCACCCTTTGGATATCAGATGTTCTCAACTTCTCTCTTCCCTTCAGTACCTGAATCCAATTCATCAGCGTATTGGGACAAAGATGGATGCAGCTGCCCATTTTTAGGGAGAAGATAATTTGATTATGGAAAAGATGAGTGGATGGAAATCAGATTTTCTTCTTTTAATAGAGAAACTTAGGTAGTCCAGCAAAGGATAAAGGTCTTGAAATGGCTTATTTCACTTGTCATTTTCTCTCATAAATTTTGAGTCAGCAGTAAACAGGGAATGACCTAAGCCAGTCGTTTGCAACCTTTCTGGCACAGTCCAACTGTGTACCTGAGCTGGTTCATGAGAGCTGATTGTTAAATTTCCAGGAATGTTGTGAAACAGTTGTTAAAAATGTCCATTATCAAACATTAAATTATATAATTTAAAATCAAACACATTATATTAAAAATAAAGTTAATAAACACCCAAAATGTGTCCATTTCTAATTATTTTACAACATTTCACTATAGGCTCTTGAGGTCATTATATCTTCAGGGTTAAAAATACTGAATCAGGGTGTAGACTCTGCATCTTGCCCAACTCCATCATCAATGGTGTCACACTGGTAGCTTGACATCTGCTGTGGGCAGGAGGGGGAAACTGACAAGCTATAAACCAGAGCAGTTTATCCCCAGACAGCTAGTTAAAGCATGTTATATTACAATCTAGTGGCACATACAGACTTACACGTGTAGATATACATTTGAATCAAAATTTCACATTAGTGTACTCCATTTTGTATTCTGTTCTCTATATTAAATATAATACATTAAAAACCTGGTCACAATTAAATAAAGTAACTCCTATAATCACCTAAAAGGATTACAATCCAAAGTAAAATAAACTAATCAAAACAAATGAGCATTTATCTCATATAGAATACATTCCAAGACATTTTACAACTTTAATAGACTAAACATAATGCTTTTGAAAAAAGTTCAATATAAAATAAAACATGCTTCATATATTTTGCATGTGGCTGACTTTATGGCTATATCTACACTACCTTTCACACTCTTCTGATTAACTAGTAGCTGTGTCATTTGAAGGTTTGACTCCAGCTCTAGATGGAGCCTCTGATTACTCAAAGAGTGGTTCTCAAGTTTACAGAGGCTCTCCCAGAGGGCCTGCCAAAATCCAGATTGCTGGGACTCTCCTTCAGTTTCTAATTTGGTTGGTCTAGAATGAGGCCCAGGAAACTACACTTAAAGTAGTTTTCAGATGCAACTGATGCTGCCATTTCAAGAATCACACTTTGAGAACTGCTGGGCTAAGTTAGAGTAACTCCAGGCCACCTGCCCCAGTGATTCATTCAAAATAGCCAGTTTAAGTCAGGGCCATTCCCCTGCTAACAAAGACTTACTCTAGAAATGAGTGTATCATAGATTTCAGGCCAAAGACCGGTAAGGGCAGGTTTGATAATGGGTCCTGGGAAAGCAGCTTCAAGTACAGGCCACATTTTGAAAGTTACTCTCTGCCTTTGATCCACTCGTAAATGTGAAACAAGGAGCTTACACGGACCATCTAGTAAAGAGCCCGATGATGCCACCGATCAGAGAAATGAACTCGCTTTCTGAACCACCTCTGAATTTATTCATTTAATAGAGACCCTAGAATTCACAATATTGCTTAAGCTTGTTTGAGTTGTATTTTCTTTTCCTTAGAGCAAAAAGGCATTTTAACTAATATACCTATATCCCTCATGAAGCAAATTATTTTAAAATCCCCAGTAATAGATCTAAACCCTTGCTTTTCACAATAATCTCTATGAACTGAGATACTGCTGTGCAGAAACTTCTTAAGTGGATGCAAAACTGACCTTTCATCCTACTGCTGTTAAGGACAAGTGTGCACATCACATTCTAACCAGGATCTCCACTTTGAATTCCAACAAAAAATAGAAACAAGGTCACTCTGAATAACTAAAATCCCCCAAAGAAATAAAAACGTTAAGTGTTACTTACTCTAACAAAATAACTTAACCCCTGACTTTAGCAATACTGATTTAAGATATATCTTGACCTTTGCAGATATAATATTCATTTGAGTGGAAAAGATGCTACTCTCCCACCATGATCATAAATTTGGTAACCTTGGGGATTCTGTGACATCTTTTTGTTCTTTTCCAGTAAGATACCTGATGGGCTTATAGTTGATGAGCCAGTCCTTCTGAAGTCTGACTCTGTTCCAATGGCTTAATTAGGAAATGTCTTCCGTCTTTGACAAATGCCTTTGTCTCTTAGTCTTCCCTTCACTCACCTCCATCTTTTGGACCTAGGAAACTATATACAATATATATAAAATATATATAATACATACATTATATATATAATATATGTTATGTTGTTATGTTATGTTATGTTATATTATATTATATTGTATTATATATATACTCCCAGTCTGTGCCTTGCCTTTTCACTCTCTTTAGTGGTATTTTAATAAACTAGAGTTTTTAATCTTCATATGGTCCCATTTATCTTTTCTTATTCCTTTATTATTAGTATTTTTTGTTTTCTTATTTAAGAAATCCTTGCCTCTTCCATGGTCCGGAAGATGTTTTGTATGTTTTCTTCTCAGAGTTCTATTGTTTTACTTATGATTTACAGATCTGAAGTTAATCTGCAACTGAGTTATAAGTATGGTTTGAGTTGGAGGTCAGATTCATTTCTCTTATATCTGACAATTTATTGAAAAGATCATCTTTCTCCATTGCGCTGTATGGTCTCTTTGCCTTAAATCAGGTGATCGTGTATGTGTTGGCTGGACTTCATTTTTAAGGAAATGCAACATTCCATACTCTATGATTTTAAAGGTATTTATTAAGAGTATAGCATTTAGAGTGATCTGCTACGAGCAAAGAGCTGAATTCTTCTTTAAGATGATAGAGCAATGGCATTTTAATTTTGCTTCTCTATCTTGAAAGCCCACTAAAATTAATAAAACTAAAAATTATATAAATATATATTAGATATGAAATATGTATTACATCTTCATATACATATATATGAAATAAGGAAGTTGCCTTTCCTCCAAAATGGCATTAGGCCCATTTTTCTAAGTCTGGCAAAACACTAAAAACTGACCTTGATCGAGCCAGAATTTTCCATAAATGTCCGCATTCTGCAAAGTCCAAAGTCTAAGCATATTTTTTAGAAGCTCTCAATCCAGGGGAACCATGGGACACAGGGAATGTATGCAATGTCCCATGCACGGAAGCCCATGAGTGGATAAGTTTCAATTTGGAAATGCTGAACTTAAGTACATGAAATTCTTGCAAATGGAGTTAGTAAGTTGGAATAAAGGCTTGGTGTTTTGAAACACGTTCTCCAGGGAGAGATCCCCCTGACTTTTTGCTGTTCTTTCTTTGGTCTTAGGTACAGGAATGCACAATCTGCAGGCTCTTGTATGTGCATCTGGATCCTCAGGGGTGGGTAAGGCCTGAGCATTGCCTAGAGAGCGGCATGGATTCAGTCCATGGATGTTAACTCAATTGCTTTTAGCTCGGTAAAGGCTAACACTTACTGATTTACCGATTTTCTCATAAGAAAACCTGGTATTATAGTAACAACTGCCATCTCATTTCAGAGGGATGTTCTTAGTAGCAAATGAGATAATGGATAGGACTTTTGCTTTATTACTATAAAGCACTTTCAAGGGGTTATCATTTCTAACATTGCTTTCTTCTCCTAGCATATTCAGTCTTGTAGGAGGACAAGTTTGAAAATTTAATAAGCAGATGATATTTACACGGTATTTACATGAACCACATCTCTCCTGCTGTACCAACTGTATTTGAGAAATTAGTCTCTGAAATTGTAAAGCATTTTTCCTTCCATATCGCTCCTTATATTCCTTTTTTCTTTTTTTCCTGAAATAATGAGGCAAATTTTTGGTCTTCCAAGGCCACCAGGTTATGGAGTGCAAGGACAGTGGGCTGAGCTGGGATGAAAGTGGCTGTGATGGTGAATGTTGTGTGTCAGCCTGACTAGATCATGAGGCATCTGGATACTTTAGTGTGTCTGTAAGGGTGTTTTCAGATGAAATTACCATTTGAATTGAACTGAGTAATGCAGACCACCCTCCCTGGTATGGGTGGGCATCATCCAATTCAGTGAGAGCCTGAGCAGAACAAAAAGGTGGAGGAAGGGAAAGTGTTCTCTCGACTTATTTGAGCTGTGACATCAGTCTTCTCCTGCCCTCTGACTGAGACTGGGCCATCTGCTTCCCTGGTTCTCAGCTTTCAGATTTGGACTGAACTTTACCACTGGCTCTCCTGGATCTCAAGCTTGCAGACAGATCTTGGAACTTTTCAGCTTCTGCAATCGTCGCATGAGCCAATTCCTTTATATATCTATATCTGTATCTATACCTATATCTGTATCTATCTTTACTATGTTAAAAACAATCAATTTAACATACATATATTGAATGCCTGCTGCTTTCCAGGAAATGTTCAGGCTTCCCCCATCCCCAACCATCCATATATTTTAGTTTTGTTGATTTTGGTGGGCTTCAAGATAGCGGAGCAAAATAACAATGCCAGTGCTCCATCCTATGTATATGCTTTTGGTTCTTTTCTCTGGAAAAATCTGATTTCCACTCCACGCTATATTGCTATACGGTCTGGCTTACCCAGAAGGTCCGTCCTGATATCCTAAGCAAGCTAACATTCCACCTGCAGATCGTTGGCTTTGTCTGTGGTTTACACACACACACACACACACACACAATATTCCTGTTATTACTGTATCTGATTACTGTGGCTCACCTGCAGTTGTAGGTTGAGAATATTAAATATAATGTAGACACTGTATGATTTAATAAAAATTCAGTATACATACACAAAAATATTTGAAAAATTTGGATAAGCCTCTGGTATAGATAAATAAAACTCTAACTATGCAAGATTCTAGTCTAGATTACTTTAAAAAATTGTAATTTGTATGCCAAGAAGGTAGAATCTGAAGCTCATTTAAAGTCGAGGTAAATTACAGCTGTTACTTCAACTGATATATATCAGTCCTATCATTCTGACAGAGAGGAAAATTCAATTAGTCTGACAGAACTTCACAAAGAAATCTTGATTACTACCTCCTTCCTTTCACATGTTTTCAAAATGATCTGTAGTTAAATTTTCCATTGGGTTTAATCATGGTAAAAGTTTACCTCCCCCATACCAAGAGAATAATTCTAGGTTAACCATTTTCCCACTAAAATAGAAAGTCCGTTAAACATTTCATTGACACTTGTCCAGTATTCAGGCTGAAGTGCCTTTATAGGAAAATGTCCTTGTACGTATGATTTCAATTTTACGTCAGTTTTCCTAAGTGACAGAAGAATGTGGCATTGTTCTATGAACCTAAACTATCTTCTACTCAATTTCATCTCATCTCTCTTCAAATATTATAATTCTTGCATTAACTTCGTGAAAATTAACAATATACACACCGCCTTTCACACATTCATCAAATTGATACTGAACAAATAATTCAGGAAATATAATGTTGGTGGGGCTGTTCAACAATCTAGAAATAAAGCTTACTCTCTAAGGAAGAAACCGAAAAAGGAGGAAATATAACAGGAAGTATCAGACTTCTGTAAAGAAAACTCACCCTGAGGCACAAGCTATGAAGTGAACCACAGAGATGATGGGACATCCACTTTCAATCAAGGTGGCTAAGAATTTTAGGGATCTGGAAAGAGATGCTTAAAGTAAACAGGAAGAAGTGAATAAAGTGAAAGTCTGTGTGAAAGAACGGTGAAAATATGTTTTAAAGAATGAAAGAAAATAACAGAGGTGCCAGAAAATGGGAGCTCAGAAGGTAAGATTATATCGACTGCAGAAGGGCACTGCAAGGTCTGCCCGCACTCCTAGGTCCCTGGGAAGTGTGTCCTCTGCTGAAGGTGTCCTGGTCAGGCTTGATGAGGCTAGCCGCTCATGTTTATTTAACCTCCTCCCTGTGGTTCGGCCTTCCCCAGGCATGCTACCAACTTCCTCCTGGCTCCCTACATAGACATCTCTGCAGGAAAGAGGATGTGCTCATCAACTAACGTTGATAGTTGATCTGCTGGCATTACAAGTCTCAACATAAACCAGTGATCTTCAAAGTGGCTGCATATTAGAATCACCCAGAAAATTTTAACTCCGTATTTCAGGACCAATTCAGATCAATTAAATCAGAATTCCCTGGAATTGGGTCTAAGCGTTGGCATACTACACGTGATTCTCATGACACTCAGGGTTAATAAGCAGTGCCATAATTAAACTGGAGATGTGGCTTATACATCAGCTTCCTGTCTCTTCGGTTGCAGTGTTGTCTTCTCATGATCAAATTCAATATGAATTGGCAACACTGAGATTTTGGCTTTGCAAAGTTGAAAACTGGTCTCAACTGGTCTCAACTGGTCTCAACTTGCTATATGAAGTATAGTTTTCTGAATCAGCAGCATTGGCACTTTCTAGGCGTTTTTTAAGAAATTCAGAATCTCAAGACAGAGCCAAGACTTACTGAATCAGAATCTGTAATTTTAAGAAGATATTTAGTTGATTCTTTTTCCCATTAAAGTTTGAGAACCACTGTGCATTAGCGTTTCTCAAAGTACAATTCTTACAGCTATACATCTGAATCATGCTACAAATGTCCATTTCTGAGCCCCACCCAGACTGGACACAGTGAGCTGCTGACTCTGCAGCCAGGCAGCTTTCCACCATGACTACTTGCTCACCTCTTCCTCTTTCTTCATCAAGAAACACTTTCACTACTCCTGAGAGACACAGATAATTATGATCATCAACTGTTTACCAAATATGAACTATTTTATAATTAATCAGAATAGTCAAAAAAAATACTAGAGGAGTGGAAATTCTCTCTCTGATGAGTCTATGATGACACTCAGTCACTTAGAAACCAGAATGACAATAAAAGTAGTTACTAAAAAGGAATAGAAAAAATATTTTTAAAATACATTTTTCATTAAAAAAATGTGTTGCTGAGTTATGGTTATTCATGCAGCTGGTAGAGGCTCTATTTAGAAAAAAATAAAAATAAACCATCCAGCATTCATATGGAATTGGTCATTTTACCACAGCATTTTGAATAATGTATGAGAGATCCAGGGAAGATTAATTTGAATGAAAGAATACTCTGAATAACTTTCACTCTTTAAACTTACATCAGAATTGAAAACAATATTACTGCTAAACCATTCATTCACTTTTGTTTACATGCTGAAGGTAGCATGGCTGGAGTCTCTCTCAGGAAAAGGACGACACACTTTAGAAATTACCCAGCACACACTCATTTTTCTTTCTTCTTTGATAGATAACAAGTCCCTAAGCACTCATTTTTTTGTAGAGTAAGGGAAGAAAAGATTCTTCCATCACTGAAGGAAAATGTTAAAGGTGAAGGATACCTGGTCATTAATAAGAGTCCATGATCCTGACCCATGAAGTTCCTCAGAAAAAAAGAGTTACCCCTGGAGAATGATTTGAAAGCAAGCTTTGCAGATACGATTCCTCCAAACACAATTGCTTGATAACAGAATAATTTAAGATGCCATGCCATGACGACTTTTCAGGAGAGTTCCCACCTTAAATCATATCTTCAATGTTTGCTTGTTTTAATGAATTATAAGATGCAGCTATGAGAAGAGGTCACTGCCATTATTTGCTACAAGTGTCAAAAGAATGATGATTCTCTGAATCCTATACACCCTGGAAAGCTTCCTTGTTCAACAGGATGAAAGCATTTGACTGAATATTTTGATCTGAATTCAGGAAGCAAAAGCAATGCAGCTGATATTCTTCCTGAGTATCTCTGCATCTGAATATGTTGTCTTGCAGATTTTCAACGTATCTCCCCAGTAAACAGTTAGCAAATGTAAGAAAGAGAAGACACAAATAGCAAAGCATCCTACTTCAACTATTTATAAGTAATTTAGAGAACTAGTATCAGAATCACAACTGTCCCAAATGATTATTTTGTAAATAAGACATCTTAAATATAAAAATAGATATATCTGTGTTTTAAAAATCAGACATCTAAATCCAATGGTCTAGGCCATCAAAACCAGAAGGACATCTGACTATGTATGTTCTTCCCAAAACCCAATAAGATGTCAAAATATAAGTAAAAGTAAGAATGAATCCAGTATACTAATCATTAACAAAAAAAGGTACCGTCAAATCAAATCTTGAAGACTTTCTGGGAGACAACATTTGTATATGGCTTATGGCCATTAAGCACAAGAAAAGATGCTCTACATCGCTAACTATTAGAGAAATGCAAATCAAAACTACAATGTGGTACCACCTCACACCAGTCAGAATGGCTGTCATCAAAAAGTCTACAAATAATAAATGCTGAAGACGGTGTAGAGAAAAGGAACCCTCCTACACTGTTGGTGGAAATGTAAACTAGTGCAGCCACTATGGAAAACAGTATGCAGGTACCTTAAAAATCTAAAAATAGAGTTACCATATGATCCAGCAATCCCACTTCTGGGCATATATCCAGAGAGAACTCTAATTCGAAAAGATACATGCACCCCAACGTTCTTAGCAACACTATTCACAATAGCCAAGACATGGAAGCAAACTAAATGTCCATCAGCAGATGACTGGATAAAGAACATGTGGTGTGTATACACACACACACACACACACACACACACACACACACACACACACACACACACACAAATGGAATACTACTCAGCCACAAAAAATAAAATAACACCATTTGCAGTAACATGGATGGACCTAGAGATTATGATACTAAGTGAAGTAAGTCAGACAGAGAAAGATAAATATCATTTGACATCACTTATATATGGAATCTGAAATATGATACAAATGAATTTATTTATAAAACAGAAACAGATTCACAGATGCAGAAAACAAATTTATGGTTACCAGAGGAGAAAGAGGGTGGGAGGGATAAATTAGGAGTTTGGGATTAGCAGATACTAACTACTATATACAAAATGGATAAAAAACAAGGGGTAACTGTATGGGACAGGGAACTATATTCAGTATTTTGCAATAAGTTATAATGGAAAGAACATAAAAAAGAATATATATAAAACTATTTATAGAAGGGGAGAAGAAATAGGTAAAAATTTTGCTAAGCATCTGTCATTCACAGGCGAGGTTACAGATATAGATTGGATGTTTCCATTGATAGCAAAATAAATGTTTAAATATTATTTATTAAAAATTAAGGGTAATTTTACTAGTAGAGAAATAAACTAGAATATGATAGCATTAAAAAGTCCAAAATATATATGTAATTTTAAATATTAATTCTAAGATTGAGGAAGATATACATATACACCCAAATCCAGCAACCTAAAACAAAGTAACATATATACTTGAAAATAAGAAAATGTAAAATAACATATTATGAAAATATTAGTAGAAAGAAAGCAGAGTTGATAATATTGATATGAAAATTAGGATTCAAAGGAATTAAAATTGTCTAAGAAAATATAATAACCACAAACAATGTAGCATTAAAGTATAGAAGCAAAATCTGTGTAGAAGAAAGTTGCCAAAACAACAATCATACTGAATGAACACTACCATCTCAAGTATCCAAATATGAAAGCAAAACCTTACTTAAGGTGTAAAGGATTTGAAAAACAGAATGAATAATGTTGATATACACATCAACATTTTATATATATATATATATATGTATAAAATATGTATATATACTGTATGGATATGTTCATATGATATACAGTAAATAATACATAATATATTGCATGTGTGTATGTATATACACATATAAAACGTGATATATTCAAAGGGCAGAAGAAAGAGGCAAAAATGGCAATTTTTTTTTTCATGACTGCCTTTGAAAATTCACTCTGTGGGTCTTGCTCTTTCCTCGTCTTGGATGAAATCTCAGGCAGATCTCATCTCTCCTTTGGTCACTTTATAACATAAAGTCCTTCTGTGTGCTACAGATGGAAACACTTCAAGGGGAAAGGGTGGCATAGCTACTTCTCTGTTGACCTCATCTGAAGCAACTGTCTCTCTTCCCTATACCAATTCACTAGACTGCCAATTCTCTTTGAAGTTTGAAAGGTGGTGGGGAGAAGTAAGGAACAGAGAATAGCTTTCTAACATGAAAGAGCCGTAAGCTGGAATTAGTACTCCCTTAGCTTGGTTTAATGTTTAACGTTGAATTTCACTCTTCATTGTGCTTTGTGGCTTCCATGAAGAATACTCACTGCTTGGAATCTCTCACTGAGATTCCCCAGTTCAGATTTTGGTTCTCAACAGTCTAAGCCCATCCAAGAAGTTCTCTTTTGGAATTCCACCAAATCCCCAGGTTGCAATTTTAAAATAATTCCCATGAGACAACCCCAGGGAACTTTCTCCATCCATATAGTCACAGGAATTGTGCATTTTAAATCAATCTTTGAGAAAGCAGTTATTCTCCAAATTACAGCCTTCTACTGGGCTGTCACAAGCGACTTCCGTTTCTTGCACTTTGGTTCTCTCAGGCACATCAGGCACTAATCAACAGTGCATTGTTCACCCTCCTGGAAGAACATCACACTTTCTCAGTGGTTTCCTTGAAATCTCCCCTCAATCTACCTGAGATTAGAGGAGGACCACTTCCCTTCCTCCATCATATTGTAAGTGGGGACATGCCATAGCATTCATTCCAACAACTTTTTACAAAGAAATGATCTCTCCAATCTCCAATCCCCTTTCACCCATTTTATCCTCTTTTATAGTAGTCAGTCAGCTAGAAATTGAAAATCTCCTTTGCAAGGCATGTGGAGGGGTCTAACCATTTTTTTTAAGTTTTGTTCTTTATTGAGGTGTAGTTGATTTATAATGTTAGTTTCAGGTGTACAGCAAAGTGATTCAGTTATACATATACATATATATATATTTGTTTCAGATTGTTTTTCATTATATGTTATAGTAAGAGATTGAATATAGTTCTCTGAGCTATACTGTAGGTCCTTGTCATTTATTTTATATACAATAATGAAACCCTTTATTTTATAACATGGGAGACATCCCTTAATGTCTTCTACTTGGTCATTTTGGTCCACTAGAAACTAACATCCCACTTAACATCCTATTACACGAGGAACTGGCATTGGGGATAATGCTTCTACCCTCACAGACTACAATTTTCCAGTGTCCAGCACAGACCAGACATCAGCCACAAAGATGTGAATTTCTTAAGGTCAGGTCATGGAAACTGCTTTCCATGAGAGTTGAGGAAATCTGGGACTTAACTGTGGCATATGATACTCTTAAAGATGAAATGGCTGAGCATTTAGGGTTTTAACTGTGATTAAGAAATACGTGACACTGGGAAAATCTCCATTGCCTCTGTTACCTCAGGTAATAAAGAGAAAAAGAAACTATTTGAACAGATGGATGATGACCACTTTCAAGCTTTAAAATGTAGGTTTGGTAGGGAATTCATAAATAAGGTGTGGTTTTCTCAGCTCAAGGTCAACTTTCTCCATGAGTATCTCCTTGATGAACATGGAATGATGATTTTGGATATGTGAATGGGGATACAAATTGTAAAACTAATCTAGGCGGTGATTTTTTCCCCACAAGCTGCAGAAGTTGTCAGATCCAAATGGAAAACTTGAGCCTGCTGTTTCTAGCAGAATACTCTGCCCACACAGGCAGCTTAACTTGAAGACAATTCAAACAGAAGGCACTGGAATTGGTGTGCATAGACCTTTATGCTTAACCAAGGAGCGTATTTGCAGAGGCTAAACACTTCACCTTTTAGACCCAACTTATCCCACCTAAGATCAGAAGGCACAAACAGATGCTCACTTATTCTAGAAGACTGTATGAGAACTTCTGACTCATTAGGGGAGGATTTTCAAAACCCCTTAGTGTAGAAAGTGCTCCACCTAGTGGGAGTTCAGAAATCTAGAACCTTCCATCCTCAGTGAGACCCTCAAAAAGAGGCATTTAATGAAAATTTACTAAATATATTGGGGATACAATATAGTGTTGTTCCACAATGCCACCAGAACAATGCCGTTGTTTTTCTCTCTTTTTCCCATATTAGAGAGCACACCTCAGCTACCATTTACCTCTATACAGCGTAAGTGATGGAGATTATGTATCCAGAAACCAGTATGCAGCTTGCGTCAGGGATAAATTTCAGGAATAATACTTTCAACTATCAAGGTAAAAGTGAAGCTACTTAACAATGGTACCTAACTAGAGTGAATGCTCCGGAATTGGGGACTGCAGGGTAAAAGCAAAATGCATGACTTTTAGAAGCCCACACCATAGGCTGGTGCAGATTTTACCTGTACGCAAAGTGAGAGATGAAGGTCACACTCATCAACCATGTATTTATGAGGTAAATGTGCTGGATACACACATATGCTGGGGATACAGCAATGCAGTTTATATTCCAGCGGAGGGAGACAGGTAATGAGCAAATACAATAAATAAATAGATAGATAATAAATAAATACACAGTGTTCTGAGTGGTGATTACGAGCAATGAAGGAAATTATATCAGGGTAAGGGATGGACAGGTGTTACTTTTATTTTGTTGGTCAAAGAAGGACCTCTGAATAAGGACACATATTGGTAGAGACCTGAAGTGATGAGAGAGCAAATCATACACGCGTCTGAGGAACAGTGCAGCAGAGAGTGAGCGGGACCTGCAAAACCCCTGAGGCGAGACTATTCTCGGCAGACTGAAGGAAGGGCAAGGAGGCCAACCTGAGTGGAACAGTTAGCAAAAGCAGAAAAGTAGTAGGAAAGGTCAGGGGGGGTCATCAGGGGCCTGATGGTATAAGCCATTTTAGGCTTTGGCAAGTTCTTTGAATTTTATGTTGAGTGAGATGAAGGTCTGCAGCAGAGTCATTTTCTAAAGGATTATTCTAACTGTGTAGAATAGGGCGTTAAGTGTTGGGTAGAGAGATTAGTTTAAGAGTTAATACAGGAGTCAAGATGAGACATAATGGTGACTTGAACTAAGAGTGTGCATGTGTGTGTGTGTGCATGCACACACGTATGGTAGAGATGGAGAAACACAGATCAAGACAGAAAACAGAGCAAGAAGAATATATCCATTCTAAAGTTAAAGGAGAAAAAGTACAGTTGGAGTTCACATCAGAATATTCATACCAGGAAGATAGTCAATAAAAAACTCTTGAGCACCTAAGTGAGCAAAAAATTCAGACTTTTGCTGAATCATCTATTACAGAAAAAAAATATAGGATAAAGATACAGTACTCTTTAAAAAGTTGAGTCCAGAATTTGGCAACAGTAAACAACTAGATAAATCCTCTTCAATATATTTATACTTGTGATTAAAGTTAAGCAAAAGCTGTTTGGAAAAATTTTTAAAAAGTATATTTCTCTTCAAATTTTCTTTCAGTTTCTTAAACTTTGCTTTTCTAATTATCCACTTAAAGCATAAAGAAATGTGTTGACTATCCATTATGAAAGAAAAAATTAATTTAAAATGGCTTTACTGACACTATTTACAATAGCCAAGACATCAAAACAACCTATATGTCCATTAACAGATGACTGGATGAAGAAGTTGTGAGGGAGGGTGTGTGTGTGTGTGTGTGTGTGTGTGTGTGTGTGTGTGTGTATAATGCAATACTACTCAGCATAAAAAAGAATAAAATAATGTCATTTGCAACAACATGTAAGAAACTGGAGATCATCATTCTAAGTGAAATAAGTCAGAAAGAGAAAGAATAGCATATGATATCACTTATATGTGGAATCTAAAGAAATAACACAAATGAACTTATTTACAAAACAGAAACAGACTCAGAGACACAGAAAACAAACTTATGGTTACCAGAGGGAAAAGGGGTGGGAAGGGATAAACCGGGATAAAATTCGAGATTTGCAGATACTACTAAATATAAAATAGATAAACAACAAGTTTCTACTGTATAGCACAGGGAACTGTATTCAATATCTTGTAGTAACCTATAATGAAAAAGAATATGAAAAGGAATATATGTATGTGTATGTATGACTGAAACATTATGCTGTACACCAGAAACTGACACACTGTAAACTGACTATACTTCAATAAAAAATAATAAATGGCTTCATTCAAATCATCTCAGATAACAGACTCATACACTATATATTATCTTTGCTTTTAAGAACCAGTCATGATGTTTTCATTCTACTTCGTAAGGTAGACTTGTAAGAGTTAATCCTATTTACATTGCCAGTTCTAAATCACAGCATTTCCAGTTTGAGATTCATTATTTTCATAGATTTTGTTGTTTGCTTGCATTTCAGGAAAAGTGCGTGAATGATATACATTTTCTAACCTCATGGACAATAAGTGACTAGTTATTTATGACTAAATCTAGAATTTTTAAATCACAGTGTTTTCCCTCAAACTCTGTAGAATGGAAAAAAATTCTTCAAAGAAAAAATTGTAAGGAAAAAAGAATGGGAGGAGACATTTATAGATTAAATTACACTTTAATTTAAATCTAAATTTAAATTATCAACCAAACAATTGGTACATGTATTTAGGATCCTACTTTGAATAAATCAGAAGTAAATATATAAAACTGAGGAAGATTTATTATATACTGATTACAGAAGTATTTTTTTAGATAGAATAATGGCTTACAGTTACGTTTTTTAAAAAGTGTCCTTATATTTTAGGGATATGTATTAAAGTACTTATGAAAGAAGTGATACAATGTCTTGAAACTGCACAGGGGGAGGGTGGGTGGAGATATAGATGAAACCGGTGGGCAATGAGTTGGTAACTGCTGAGCTAGGGAATGGGTACATATGGGTTTACTATGCAAGTTTCCCTATTTTTGTATATACTTGAAATTTTCCATAATAGAATAAGAAGGGGGGAAAAAAAGGCTAGTTACTGTTTATTCTTTTCTATAACTGTGGAAGAAAGATCTAAAATTACAGTTTCCTTGGCAAGAAAAGTGTTATTTATTCACTATTCCTAGCCAGAATGCTCACTGAATTTCTTCTGCTTAAATTTCAACTTTACTTTATCTGTGTCTTTACTCTTAGTTTTTTAAAATTAATTCTATAAATCTTATTAAATATCAAATTATATCTTTAGCCACGAAAATACTTTCTATTATTTGTTTTAATATCATTTTTAATATGTTCTGATTTCTTTACCAACTTTTTGTTGTTTTCCACATCATTTATCTTTCTTCAGCTCAGTTGTTTATTATTATCATCTGCATTCTGAGAATTACCACACTCGTTCACTTTTCTATTGTATAGTTTCTATTCTTAATTCATTTTAAAACATTTAAAAATTCTTCCACCTCTTCATAACCTTACTTTCTTGTATTACTGATCTCTCTTCAACTTGTGTTTGCTACTCAGATAGCTCCATTTTAATAATCTCTTTTCTTTTACCTTTAATCGCTCTCCTTACACAGTCTATGCTTTCTTCCTTTGTCAAAAGGACATAGCAAACAGAATTTAAAATTTCTTGCTGCATATACAAAATATTTTCCAAGAATATATTTTTGTAGGCTTATGGCAGCTTTATTCATAACTGCGAAAACTTGGAAGCAACCAAGATGTCCTTCAGCAGGTGAATGGATAAAGTGTGGTACATCCAGACTATGGAATATTATTCAGCACTAAAAGAAAATGAGCTACCAAGTCACAAAAAGACAAGGAGGAAACTTAAATGTGTATTACTAAGTGAAAGAAGCCAATGAAAAAGGCTACATACTATATGATTCTAATTCTATGACATTTTGGAAAAGGCACAGCTATGGAAACAGTAAAAAAGATCAGTGATGGCCAGAAGCTGAAGGAGAGGGGAAGGATGAACAGGCAGAGAACAGAGGATCTGGGGGCAGTGAAAATACTCTGATACACGTCAGACATTTCTCCAAACCTGTGGGGTGGACAACACCAAGAGTGAACTGGAATGTAAACTAGACTTCGGGTGATAATGACGTGTAAATGTAGGTTTCCTGATTGTGACCAATGCATCACTCAGGGAGGGGGTGCTAATAATGGAGAAGATTATGGCTGTGTGGGTGCAGGATATATATGGAAAATCTCTGTACCTTCTGCTCAATTTTGCTTTTCTAAAAATAAGGTCTTATTTCTTAAATGATTTTCCTCTGCCTCTTGAATGCTTTATGCTTCATTTTATTATATAATGTTTTCAAAAGCCCCCTGTGAGTTTCTTTCTTTCTTTCTTTTTATTTAATTCTTCAAAAGTGGAAAAGCTATCTATGCCGGGTATCTCCCCCACAAAAATAGGACAAGGCTTTCTCTTCTTAGGCTTTCTCATTTTCCACTCACATGCTGTTAGAGAAATTCTTTTAAAGCTCAATCTGGAGAGCTTACTGCTCATGTGCTGACATCGTGTGTAAGAGGAGGGGGCCACTACAGCTATGAATGACCCCCACGGAGCAACTTCAAATCTGCATGCTCTCTCCTCGGTGTCTGCAGGAGCTTCTGGGTCAGTTGCTAGATTTGGTGACACCCAGCTTTCTTCCAAGCGCACCAACAGTCGTTACTTCTTTGGACCAATCTTACTAACTTTCCAGTCACCGAAACCTCTTGCTCAGTATCAGAACACCACTATTCCAGATCAGCAGTTCCTGGTGCCCCAATTCAGTTTCGTCGTGGAAGTTACTGAAGTGTTGAGCCAACTCACTGCTATCATCCTTACTCAGGTTTTCTGTTCCCTTTACTTTTCTGAGTTCCCAGCTCGAGTGCCACTACAACTTACAGGATTTCTGCTCATCCGTGTGACGCACCCGGGCCCTGCGTGGGGTTTGCCTGGTCAGTCCCTCAGTTCACTCCTCAGAGTCCAGGAAGGATTATGTCCCCCAGGGTATTGGCTGTATACATCCTATCAGATAATCCTTCTCTTCTGTACAGTGACTTACAAGTCGTTTCTTCTTTATTCATGCCCCATCTACATCGATTCTAGCAGAAAGCCTTTTAAGTTGGCTTAGTCCCTAGTTTCCAGCGTTGTTGCAGATTTCCCCCTATTATTATATTTTCTAGATTTTTTTTTCTTAGGAGTTACTCCTCCCTAAAAATTCCCAAGTGATCATCTTTTCTGGAGAGACTGACCAAATTTCAGATGATAATTCTGAATGGTCTGAAAGAGCAGTGTGTTTTGCCCATCTTTTCTTAATGGGTATCCCAGTGACTTGGAACAGCTTTC
Source organism: Vicugna pacos (assembly GCF_048564905.1). Classification (NCBI taxonomy): domain Eukaryota; kingdom Metazoa; phylum Chordata; class Mammalia; order Artiodactyla; family Camelidae; genus Vicugna; species Vicugna pacos. The sequence goes on along the minus strand of NC_132991.1, from coordinate 41,169,008 downwards.
TGCTGATTTGGAAGCACATATCGAAACAGGAAGTTGCCCAGATGTGTTTTTATTATCTCAAAGTAAGGAAAGTCTCAATAAGCAACTGAACATAATATCCAACTATCATCAAGACAAATGATTGTAAAAGCAACGAATCTCTGTATGACAGAGAGAGCCTCTAACAATACAGGTTAACCCACTTACCTACTCAGAGATGCATTTTTGCAACTTAATTAATCCTGCAGAATTCATCAAAAAGTTATACTACTTAAAAAACTCTCAAGGGTCCATTAATGAAATTTTTTTATGGTAGGTGATAGGTAATATCACTTTGAAATTTTGCCAGCCTACAGTTATTAGAGAAATGCTCCATGGAAAAGAATCAGGGGGCTTTTAATTTCCCACTTGTCTAAGGGTTGTTCTCTGAGGAAAGTATTTATCCCTCACCATTTACTCCCTCACCTTCCTGAAGGTGGGATGATTATCTCTTCAACCACAACTCTTTCCAATTTCATTGTACGTAATTAATTATACTATCCACTCAGTTGACTATCAAAGCACATGGATTTTTCTCAGACACTCACGTCAAGAACATGACAGTTTCGTGCCAAAGAAATTCTCTGTTGTCCAAATATTATCAACATTTCAGTTTTAAGAAATAACATGGCAGGATGCCTGACAGAAAGGCAGTTCATTAATCCTTCCTAATATCCTAAATTTTACCCTTGCTTTACTTAGACCACCAGAAAGCTGCACACTTACACTACAATTCCTCAGCTCTTCACTGAGGTGCTTTCCCTGAATTATATTTTGGTGGCATGCCAGCATGGTATGAAGATAAATATCTTTATAAATTAAATCAAAAAGTTGTGTTCTTGGACCAAATTACTTTGACCTCATAAAATTGCCTGCTCCTCAATTTCCCTTCAGTGTTATGTTCTCAGCTGAGATGAGATACTGGAAGATACTATATATATGATATACTATAAGGAGCATCTATAAAAAAAGTAGCAAGCAAGTATTTTTTGCTTTTGTTTTCCAGATGCCTACATCCTGAAAAGAATGTAAAAGGTTTGTACAAGAGGGTAAAAGAAGGGAGAAGGCTTTTGTGGATGGAAAGGAGGGAATGAGGGAAACTTGAGAATGGCCAAAGAGCCAGGAACAGCAGAGATGGGCCCTGCCTCCATCCGCAACACTGAAAGGTAGCTCTTGGGAGGCCATGGGGAATACCAACAGGCCAGACCATAGGCAGCCTCAGAGAAAACCCCAGGGTCCCCAGGTTAGCCCAGCACTGCTGGAGAGCCAAGGGATTATGCAGCCAGGGCGATGTGAACACTCCTGAAGCCATCTGTTTAGACAACAAACAGGCCACGGCACTGTGGAAGACACCTGGGCTATGGAATCATCCCAGGGAAGAATAAGAACGCAGGGAAGAACAGGGGTTCATTTTAATTTTTCTACCAACTCCTGTGGGTTCCAGTCAGAAACTGAGTTAAATAAGAGAAATGTATTTTTTCAAATTTTTGCAAACCTGAGTTTGTGGACCTACACATAGTTAGCTGCTTCAAGTTCCTTTTGGAACCAGGCACAGTTCAACTAATTAACCCAACAAAGAATACATACCTAAACCAAGAAGAAAACATGCAAGTAAAGTGATACGAATGGTAGATAAAGAATTTGGAGTTAGAATTATCTAATTTCCAAGGTCTGAAGTATAATCTTTAAATGATATTTAAATGATCTTGTTACTGAGTACACTGAAGGCTGAATTAAAATCTGTTCTGTCAAATTTCTCTTTCCTGCAAGATAAATTATACAGTTTTATTATATATCTTAATGTGGTTATGAGGAACAACCAATATTTTTTCCAGTTTTGTTGAGAAATAATTGGCATATATCACTGTATAACTTTAAGACATACAGAGCACAATGGCTGACTTACATATATTGTGAAATAAGTACCACAATAAGTTCAGCTAACATCCATCTTCTTCTATAGATACAATTAAAAAAGAAAAAAAGGGAAAGAAAAAAATGAAAAAAAAAAAAAGTTTTTCTCCTGATGAGAGTTCTTAGGATTTACTCTCTTAAAACTTTTCCTATATATCACATGGCAGCGTTAGCTACAGTCATGCTGCACCTTACATCCCAAGTACTTGTTTATCTTATAACTGGCAGTTTGTATGTTTTGATCACATTTTCCCAATTCCCCCTCACCTCACCCTCTGGTAACCTCAAATCTGTTATTTCTTTCCTATGAGTTTGGTGTTTTTTCAGATTCCATGTATAAGTGGGATGATGCAGTGTAAGTCTTTCTCTGTCTGCCTTATTTCACTTAGCATAATGCCTTCAGGGTCTATCCATGTTGTCACAAATGGTAGGATTTCCTCGTTTTGTATGGCTGAATAATACTCCATTGTGTGTGTGTGTGTCTTCTTTATCCATTCACCTATTTATGGACACAAGTTATTTCCATGTCTTGGTTATTGTAAATAACGCTGCAGTGGACATGAAGGTGCAGACAACTTTTCAAGTTAGTGTTTTTGTTTCCTTTGTTTTCTTCACTGTTTTTTCCATAGTAGCTACACCAATTACAATTCTACCAACAGTGCGTAAGGGTTCCCTTTTCTCCACATCTCATGCCTGTATTTGTTTTTGCTTAACTTTTTGATGATGGCCATTCTGACAGGCATGAAGTGATACCTCACTGTTCTTTTGTTATCAGTTTAAAATAGGGTGTTATAAGTTTAATATTTTTTAATGTAAACCGCATCACAACCACAAGAGAAAATCTTGTAATAGTTACACAAAAGAACACGACAAAGAAGCCAAAACATACTGAAACCAAAAGGCATCAAAAAAAAAAAAAAAAAGGATGGCAGGGTAAGAAACAAGGAACAACGGGTCTACAAAACAACCAGAAAACAGTTGAGAAAATGGCAACAGTAAGTCCTTACCAATTAATAATTACTTTAAACATGGAATTTTCCTGGAAGCAGAGTTTGAAAGGCCCTAGAAAGGCTATAATGAGTTTGTAAGATACGTTCTACACATATAGGAGATCAACGTTTATGTGATTAATGTAACAGTAACTTAGAACATGATACGATCATTATTCAGTTCCCCATGTGCTGTAATCAGTCTTAAAATTTTTTTTAAAAATTAACAAATGAGGAGAAATGGTGCCTTAGATCATGTTTGAAGATTCAGAGTATAGGAATAAAAATACACGATTAATAGAAGTGACTACTATTTACCAAGGACTTAGACTAGAAAGATACTTCACAGTGTCTTTCAGCCCATCGGATGAGAAGGGCTGGCAACAACTACTGGAAGCTGTGGGGCCCAGAGCTGCTCTAACAGAGAGGTGAGTGAGCAGAGCTGATCACTCCCAGAGCAAAGTCAGTACTGGGTACACTGGGCGTGGTGTGTTCCCATGCTATACCCAGGTAGGGGGATTAATTCAGAGCCAAGGCTGAGGATAGGTCCTGGCCCCTCCCATCCAGGAAGCCAGTTTGAGAAACTGAGCGTAGCCTGGAGCGGCTCCTCACCATACCAGCCTGGCAAGGGAGCTGTGACATAGCCCCACCCACTGTGATGAATGACTTTTGGCCCCATCTGACCAGAAAGGCTGGCAACAACTCCTGGAAGCTGTGTAGCCCCGCAACAATTGAGCCAAGAGGCAGGCAGGCAGAGCTAATTATCTATAGGGCAAAGCCAGCAGCCCTCTTCAGTTGGGGAACTTGAGGTGTGGGTCAGTCTGAGATTAGACACAAACTGAGCTTTACAGCTTTAGAGATGCGTCTCCTTCTATACTTGGGCAAGGACTCTAATTCATAGTCCTGCTCATCACAGAATAGAGCCTTCAGGCTGTCTGATCAGGGAACCTAACCGGAGCACACAGGAAGCTACGTGGAGTGGCACTTGCACAGAGAGTGGAGCCAATGACTTCCCCCATCTGCAGAGCAAAACCAGTGGCCACATCTGACCAGGGAATTCAGTGCACACTCTGGCCTGATTCAAGTGCCCAAACAACAAGCTATACAGGCAGTGTGTCCTATCCTGCTGCCATGCCAAGGAAGGGAAGCTAATTTATACCCTATCGACTACTGAATATAGTACCCAGCCCCACATGCAGTCAGCCTGACCAGAGAATCCAGGCAAACACAGAACCTATCCCACAGCCTTACCTTGGCAGGGAACCAAGCCAGCAGTCCTACCAAACTGTGGCAATGGCAGTCACCCCCATCTCCATCCTCAGAGCTCAAACTGTTGCCCTGCCCCCACAAATTGACCATGCTAGCAGGTCACACCTGCCCAAGGACATTACCAGCAGATACACTCAGAAACCCAAACCGAGCTGACTGGGGAAGAACTGCTGCTGCCAAAGAAAACCTGAAAGTCTAGAAGAGGAGCCTGATCACTTAAATGTGCAGACTCTGATGGAAGGAATCTAGGATCATGAAAAATCAGGTAAATGTGACACCGCCAAAGAAAACTAATAAAGCTTCAATAACTGACCCTCAAGAAATGAAGATCTATGAACTGTTATACAAATAATTCAGAATAATCCTCCAAAAGTTTAGCCAATTACAGGAAAACAGAAACAAGTCAACAAAATTAGGAAAACAATCCGTAAAACAGCAAGAAGTTTGACAAGGAAATAGCAACCATCAAAAAAAAAAAAATTCTATAGTTGGAAAATACAATAACTGAAATGAAGAATTCAATAGAGAATTTCAAAAAGTAGACTCGACCATGCAGAAAAAACAAACAGCCACCTGGAGGATAGGACATTGGAAATTACCTAGTCAGAGGAGGAAAAGAGAAAGAGTTAAGAAAGCCTAACGGAATTATGGGACACAATAAAAAGAAACAATATGTGCATCATGGGAATCCCAGAAAGAGAAGACAAAGGGACATATTAAAACAATAATGGCCCAAAACATCCCAAACCTGGGGAAAGAAATGGACATCCAGATCCATGAGGCTCAAAGGAACACAAACAGGTTGAACCCAAAATAGGGCTACACCCAAACACATTATAATTAAACTGTCAAAAATCAATGAAAAAGAGCAGCAAGAAAAAAGAGAGAAGTTACATACAAGGAAAATCCCATAAGACTACTGGCAGATTTCTCAACAGAAACTTTTCAGGCCAGAAGAGAATGGGATGTCACAATCAAAATACTGAAGGAAAATACTTGTCAACCAAGAATTCTATACATGGCAAAGCTGTCCTTCAGAAATGGAGGAGGGGTAAAGGCTTTCTTGAACAAACAAAAGCTGAGGGAGTTTATTACCACCAGACCTGCTTTACAAGAAATGCTGCAAGAAAAAAAATGTTCTCAAAATGTTCTTTGAGTGGGAGTAAGAGAACACTTTGATGTTCTTAACATCATAAAAACAAAAAAAAGGTAGTGTAAATGGTAATGGTCAATATATAGTCATAGTGAAATTCTGCATTATGGCAATAATGGTGCATAATTCACTTACAACTCTAGTTTACAAATTAAAAAACAAACATAGTAAAAATAATCAAACCTACAATAATCTGTTATTAGTTACAGAATATAAAAAATGTAAATTTTAACAGCAATAATCTAAAGTGTGTGGGGAAAGAGAAGTAAAAGTATAAAGTTTAAAAAGTCTATTGATGTTAAACATAAATGGATTATATTCTCCAATTAAAAGACACAGATGGCTGAATGAATAAAAAAGCAAGATCCAACAATATGCTCCCTATAAGAGATTCACTTTAGCCTTAAAGACAGTATTTCTAAAATATCTTACTGATTTCCAGTTAATAAAAAGTCATTTGAATAAATAGTCTTTCAGGCAGAGTTTATTGTGTCATTTAAAATTTTAGTGTGCTTTAATTAGAGCTGAACTAAAAAACTAATTAATTGTATACAAAGGCTTTATAAAAACATCCAAAGTGGTTAAAGTTTAAGGCCTAAACTCTTTTACTTACTCATTTTTAGAAATTCTAGAGGAACTACTGCAATGGAAAATGGCATTTTTGTTCGTAGTTTCCATGGTATGTGCCTTTAATAAATGTTAACATTTATAACGTCATATTACATATTTTTGACATTCAGAAATGACTCAAAGCTCATACTAAAAGTGAAAAAGCTAAGTTCTTCAGGTTTACCTGTAACATCATAAAAGGGTTTGGTGAAATTTTCAGTAACTCAAGAGACTGACAAACTTTTTGTTCGTGGTGGGTTCCTCAACCCATTTCAGGCCAACTAAACTTAATCTATGTTCCCCTTGGGCCACAACATCAGAATCTCATGGATATTTGTTAGAAAGGAAGGTTGTAGGGTCCAATCTCAAACTACTAATTCCAACTTTAGGTTTCTAGTCTAATGGGCTTCCTGATGTTGAAGAACTTCAGCACCAATCTCAATCTTTCATCAAAATCTCCAGTTGAATCCCTTCTATGCAAAACCACTAATGATTTATTTTGTACATAATTTAGCTCATGGTAGAATCAGTAAATATGATTAGGCCATAGCCCCATTCTACCTACCCTACTGCAGCTAGACTACAGAGAAGACAGTCGGAAACTTAGGTTTAGTAAGATGAATAGCCACATGGCTTCAAAGAGAAGGAAACTGGATGTAGAAGAACGGGAAGAACGGATGTGCATTTTCCCCTCAAGTTCCTTGATAAGAGAGAAACTTAGGAATAACACGCCCCAGTATTGGCAAGGAACAAGATGGGCACTTCCAGCCTTTAGCAGTCAGATTTATCTAAATTTAACCAGTTTTTTTTGGTCTCAATGAAGTCATCTGAATAGTGACACAAAGGGTTGGACTATTTGACTGTCAACATTAGTATTTTATGATTCTAACATTAAAGGTGATCATAATAACTTGGTATGCGTAATATTAATTATCAAGTTATTAGTGATCCGTTGTTAGTAATTACTATAGTTAACAATAATACTGTATTGTATATTTGAGAATTGCTAAGAGATCAGACCTTGCAAGTTCTCATCATAAAAGAAAAAATACTGTAACTGTGTGAAGTGATGGATGAGTTCACTAAACTTATTGTGGTAAACATCCCATACTATACACATATACAAAATCATGTCATACACATTAAACTTACCCACTGTTATATGTCAACTGTCAAACCACTTTTCGCCAACAGCTCCTCGTGAGGGGAGTTCACGATCAATATACTATCCAACTACTTTAAATAGATTCTGGTAAATATAAGTTAGATTGAACTTTCTACTTATTTTACCTTTTAATTGTGAAATATATTTATAGAAGAATACATAACACCTTCAAATGGAGTTTAATAAAGTGATCACTACTGTAGTAATCAGGTAGAGAAACATCACTGAAACATTATGCTGTACACCAGAAATTGACACAACATTGTAAACTGACTATACTATAATAAAAAAAGAAGAAAAAATTAAAGAGAAATATCACTGGCATGAATCAGATCCCCTCTCCAACCAATGTATCCTTTTTCGATCACATCTCTTTCTTACTCATAGAGATAACCACTAATTTGAATTTACAGTAGTAATTTCCTTGTTATCTTAATCATGTGGCCCCTGAATACTTCATCTAAATGATACACTTTAGTTTTGCTTATTTTTGAGATTTGCATAAATAGAACTGCATCTTGTGTTCCTTTGTACTTTTCCATTTTATTCCATATAATGTTTGGAAAACTGAGCCACAGCAGATCTCTCACTTGAATTGCTGGATAATATTCTACTGTATGACTGTATCATACTTATTTATCCATTCTACTACTACTGAGGAACATTTAGGTTGAATCCAGTTTGGGGAAATATTAAGCAATGATGCTATGAACATATTTTTCCTTATATCCTTGAGCACCTAACAATGCATTTCTCGGGGACATATATGTAAGGGTGGAATGTAAACTCACTGATTATACATATCTTCAACGTAACTAATAAAGCTCCACCATGTTGCAAAGTGGTTCTGCCAATTCATATACTCATCGGCAGCGTATGAGCATCCCTGAGAACTTTGTCACTTCCTGTCAGAATTTTTTACATTACTTAGGCTATTATACTCATTCACTCAACCATCCATCCATCCATCCATGCAGTAACTTTTTAGGGTTTCCTATGTCCCACTCACTGTGCTAGGAGCCAGGAACACAAAGGTGAAGACAATAGGCCCTGTTTCACTGTGTCCACTGTAAACTGAAATCATGAGAAACAAACGCTGGCTGCCCCTCAGGGCTCCATTTCTGTCAGCGCTGCAGCAGGCTGATAAACCATAAACATGACTTTTCAGGAGAGAGTCCTTCTGCAGAGGTAAAGAATTCAATGCATCATCCTGGTCATGGTTAACAGCATATTCAACAGCAGTTCATCTTGTTTTACCTCCATCCTATTGGCTTGGGATGTGCATCTTTATGGGGAATAATATGTTTCTTTCATGCCACAGGAAACACTCCTGGATTTTGCTCTGGAGGCTATAGGTTGCATGTGCTAGCTTGACAAACTGCTCATGTTTGTCAAGGAAGAAAAGGTACCTCAGAATAGCAACAAATGGTCTATAACGCTTCATGTCAGAATGATATTTAATCGGTTCAGTTTTTAAATAGGGATTCTGATTTCATTTAAATTCAATGGACACATGTCTCTGAGTGCCTGTGTTTCTGCACATGCATCCACTGTACTCACAGTCAAATTAGTGCCTATAACTCACGTACAAAGGCACGGGATCATTATAACTTTGGTACTCAGATACAAGTATACATTTGTGCACATAAATGCAGAATGAAAAATTAAAAAGAACCTGAGAAAATCTGATACTGAGTATCAAGTAAAAGACTGCAGCACAGCCATTCTCTTCTTTCCATACTAATTTGCCAGAAGAGTTAATTCTGATGGCCCAAGTCTGGCAGTGATCCGTACATCATGCAACTGAAGAATTATATATCATCTTAAGATGTATGCAAAAGTGACTCTTCTCTCAACTATATTACTACACTGTTCTTAACCCTTTAAAAATCTTATTATTTGAGATAAATGCTTCTTTTAAATAGGTGGGGATTTTTTTCCCTCTTTGGTGGGATTCTTCCTTTAATATTCTACGGTGGGCATTTAAACCTGTGCAGAATCTCTTGGTTATCCAACGCAACTTGTCACTGCATTACTTCAAAAAAATATGAAAAAAGTAGGAATCACATACAAAACAACCAAAGCAGTTGTAAGCCTTCACTTTTAGTTCAAAGTGGTGAATGGCAACTGCCAACAGAATGTATCAAGCTCTCAGTTTTGGATGTGCACTCAAAACAGGACACAAACAGCAGGGTTCTGTCTGCCAGGGACAAATAAAGACTCTGCAGGCTTTGTTGAGTGCCTATCATCCAGAGAGGCTGCCCGCACTGTTTACAGTCACAGATACAAATTATTTACTGCAGCGCATTAAGTAATGGGGTAGATTTATAGTAGCAGGAGAGGCTGATACAAACCACTGGCAAGATGTAGCTTGTAGAAGTAAACAAATTAACCAGAAGGAGCAGCTGGGGAAAGGAGTGCAGGCATATGTGTGTGCATTTGGTTAAATGCAATGTTGACTTCAAAATGATGGGAAAAGAGTTCTCTTCCTTCTCCTATGCTCACCCCAAGGCACAGAATCTCAACAGGGTACTTCCGCATTTCATTGTCTGTCTGCTGTTGAAAATCAGGTGTAGTATATGTAAGTCTTCTATCATTGCTTTAAGTCCACAATCCTTCACAATGCCCCCCCCCCGCCCCCGGCTACAAAAGGGAATGGCTATTACAGAAGTCTGTATTTTCACTCTTATCTATGGAAAAATGAGCAGGGGATGAAAGAGCCCTAGGACTTACAGACTTGCCTCTTCAATCTAAATATGGCTTCCAAACTATTTTTGCTTCATCATTTTGGAAATCACTACACACACGTACAATATTACTGTAGAGAACACTTTTGAAAGTTTCAAGTTGGTAAAAAAAAAAAAGACTCTTCCTCAGATTACATAATTTTAATTATGTCTTCCTTCTGGCATTTTAGCAGGTGGCATTTCAGTGATCAATGAAGCTCCAGCATCTGCGTTTCCTTGTGGATTTTGCTAGTCTGCCAGTCCACTGATCGAGAATTACATTATTGTCACCATCATTTTTAGATGCCTATAAAAAAAAAAACCAGGTCTTCTGGCACCTTTATTCATTTTGCAGCATGAGAGTTATATCAAATTCTCTTCTAATGTATTCTTAGGGAGACATTTTGGTTCCAAGATTCTTTTTCTTTCCCTCTTTGATTCCATTTAAGGCCCTGCCACTTACGGCATGTATAGTACTCAAGACAGACTGGAACAGATATATCAAAGCAAGAGTTTAACATGGTAATACCTCGCAGTTGCATGATTAGAAATGACAAATGCACCAGGGAAAGATGGCATCTGGACCTTTCAAATCATTTCCATCCTGCATACTGATACTTTGTGTATACCTTTGGCTTTAGTTTTAGTGTAGCACTTAAAGCATGTTGTCACGTCTACCACCTCATCTGATCTTCACAATATTCTTATGAGCTTGGCAGGAAAGGCATTCACTCAGTGTTTATTATCTCTCATGTGCCAGGCACTGTTCTTGGCACTAGGAACAGAGAGAGAAATAAATGAAATGTCCCTATGTTAAGGGAAGGGGATTATATTCTAGAGGTTATCATTGCCAGCCTGCAGAAATGTGGAAACAGAAGTACCAAGAATTATAGTTTGGTCCCTAGTTAGCACTTGCAGGGACACAACTAATAATCAGGTGCAGGTCCTGCTCTTGGTTTCCAGGCTGCTCATAACCCCCTTTGGATTCGCACTAATTGCTGCAAAGAATGCTGGTGACAAACTTCGAGCAGAAACCATTTGCTAATTTGAAAGGAAACCCTCAGCTTGTGGTTGACAATATATCATGTGCACTTTTAAGGGCTCTTTACACTAAAAGATTTAAAATCATTCATTGTACTAGGGAGAAATACTTTCGGTATTTGTATCTGGTTTATTGCACAAACTGGTCCCGATCGGCTGTGAGCAGAAAGAAAACAGATTCTTTCTCGCCAAGACCCCTGCAAAAATAACTATACATCTTTCTTCCTTTCTTCTGCTTTTTAAAAATTGCCTTCTAGTATTTCAAAGAGCAGTCCAGCTTAATGTAATCAACTTATCCAATTGAGAACTTCTGCCTTCTCCCACCTGAAGCTTGGACTGGGCACCCCCAGATGGACAGGGATAACAGTCAGCTTCTTTTCCCCCGACTCCTGGCTCTTCTAGGCTTTTTATCCATTAACAAGGCTGCCTCCTGATCCCGCAGGTTGGAGTGGGGAGACAAAGGAGAAGCAAAACCCCAACAGATCTCACTTGACTGGTATAAACAGAACCTAATCCTGGTGCCCTATGAATTTCCATGTCTGGATGCCACTTTTTCTCTTCTGGAATGCTTCAGAAGGATTTTCACACTGTTGCTGCTAGGGGTTTTCCAGTCGTAATTCTCTGACTTTGGTGATGTCAGTCCTTCCTCAGTCCTGATTTGCAGTAATTTATCCCACATTACTTTTTCAGTAAATCACCTCACCCTCTAAGGTGATCCACCCCCTGACTCTTGGCTGGGGTCCACTTCAAGATGACCTAAACCTGGCTCCCTTCTGTGGAGTCCACATTTGGCTTGTGGGAAAAATGCACTTTTGCCCCTCAATCTCTGGAAGGGTAGGCCATTCCCAGAGCAGTGCTCCTGGCTCTGCCACGTGTGTGGAACACCTACCATATCAGACACTGAAGCGCCGAATGATTGGTTTCTTCCTCTCTACTTTTTCCCTTTGCACAACAATCCCAGAATGATGTCCCACTTATAATCCATTATATTGTTCTACTCAATAAATACTGAATGACTATAATTCCATCATTTTCACATTAGCAAAGATTAGCACTTAAATATCTTTACTTGGTGATATTAGTATATAAGTCATTTTTGATAACATGCTAACACCAAACGGCGTCCTTCTCTATTTGCTACTATAACTATGCCTGTGCCCTTTTTCTACTTCATGTAATCAAGTAATTTTGCAAGGCAGGACTTAACATGGTGTGCATCATTTGTCCTTTAAAGAAGCTTCAGAGTGATGACTATACATGTTCTGAGTCTGGCTCTATGTACAACTGATAAAGTGGACACAGATGAGATGGTTCATATGGTTTCCAAAGCCAATCACCATGGAAGATATGGATTGCAATGGCATGAGGTAATTTATACTTATTTCAAAACACTTTAGAGATGCAAAGAGCGTCTGCTTACATCATGCGGTGCTCACTAGTCTTCTTTCGGTTTGACCCCAGTGTGCAGTGAGTTTTTCTGGTTTACGGATCTGTCCTTGATTTTGAAATGCACAATGACTTTATGCAAAGAAAACTTTACCATCTCTGATAACTCTACTTTATGTTGAACTAGATCCTCCTGAGCCTTACTAGGAGCCCCCACATTATTTTTAGTTCATCTAGTAAATTTACAGTATTCCTGCTTTTTTTGTGAATTTTTGTGGTTACCATTTGTTAGTTTGCCAAACCATCCAGCTTCTATCCATTATTCACCAGTTGAAGTGGAATGTCACTGACACTGCCCTTCAGTGGACATGCTATGGGCATACTCCAGGATTTCGATGGTTATTAATTCTGTCATTTGAAACAATAGATGGCACAGAAGTAATCTGGTGTTGATGCACAGAAGTCATGTGTGAATTCTGAATCATTTCTAAATCTCTAAGAAACACATCTCTTTAGACTGCTGCAGAAATCTTCAAATTGCTCTAGAGTTTCACTTGGAGTTATGTTCTAAGGGATGGAGGGAAACCAGGTACCAGTTTTCTGGGACCAACCTTATATAAGGTATCCCATTAAGCTGATATTTAATAGCCTTTTAACTCTCAGGACAAATTCCAAAGGAAAAAATATGTTTTGTTTAACACCAGCTATTCTGATTACAACAGTGGTTTTAGTCCACTTGGATAACTTCACGTGATGTATACCATTGAAATCTGCTGGGAAATAACATTACTATCAGACTCACTGATTTTGACACCATCAGGCCCATGGGACTGTTTCTGACTAAAGATGGTGAGTAAGGTCAACAAGCACTGAAAATAGTAAGTACGATCATCGGTGTGTATTTTCAGAGTTGAAGAGGCTATCAGATGCATCTTGGTGGATTACAGATTAACTCGGGTTTGACTTAGTTTTTTCATTTTTTGAGGACGAATGATAGTATGAATAAAGGTATTCTGTCCCAACGTGTCCCTAGAGATCCTCCCAGATGTTTTATCTAGTCTCAGTCTCCTACATTTCCTAAGTTCTATGGTACCTGTTGCTATTACACATTTTGGCAATTCAATGACATTTTTATCATCACCTGTCGCACACAGACTCTGCTCATGGACGAGGGAACACGTCTCACACATTTTCTGTAGTTTTCAAAGTGCCTAGTATCGTGTTAAACAAATAGAAGGCATCTAATAAATCCTTGCTCATCAGAAGTAAGTGTAACGTGAAATATTCTTGGCAAGAAGAAACTAGATTTAAAGATTATTGTATTTTATGGGCAGAGATTAAGCACTAACACCTCATTTACTCAGGTAAGGTACTCTATGCTTTAAATAACTCTGCAATTGTCTTTTTGTATGATCATATTTGAAAGCACAGTAGCTCCCAATCTGGTAAATGCTGGGGCTTTACTGATCAGTTCTTTATTCGATAAGGCTAGATACTCTCCCCATTTACATATGTTTTCCTGAGCTGTGGTCAAGCTGCTGTTTTTTTCATTTCATTGTAGTATTCCTAAACCAGAAGGCTTCCTAATTTTTTTTTTTTCTGGAAAAATAGGAAGACCATTTAACACATAGAACGACCTCCTTCCTCCAGTGGGACACCAACAGAGGCAACCATAGCACCCAGGGGCTGGTGGTGCCTACTGCTCATCAAAAGCAAACACAGGATTCTCTCCAATAGACGAAGAGCCACTGTGGCAACAGCGCTCCTCAGTCAAGCGCCCTGCATCTCCAAGCTCTGATGGGCGGAGAAGAGGAGGAGGAAGAAAGTAGGAAAGTAGCTTCAGCTGCAGCCTTTGGTAAAATTACAGTCTTGTTTCTGACAGAAGGTTAGGGAACCACGACCGAGTAGAAACCCCATCCTACAACTGCCTTCAGAGTCACTGGGGTCCCCAGAAGCTCTGGGGTATCATAAATGTTGGAAAGCTGGTTTTCTCCTTCACTGAGGCAACAGGCTTCTCCACTGTTAGGTTCTCCTTAACCACCATAGAAAAAACATTTGTTCTTTTTCCTCATCCTTTCCCCTCACTCACATCTTACACCCTGATCTTTGCTTCCCCCAAGGTTTTGAAGACGTTAGACTTTGTATCAAGCTGTCTTCCCTAGTTAAGTCACTGCTTTTAAATCCACACAGAAAGAGGGAAAGTAAAAGAAAGTCGTAGTCGATGAGTTAATTCTAGAGATTTCGAGAGATCTGAACTTCCCAGAAGCACTTGAAAAGCACAGGGACTGAGAGCTGTGTTCCACTTTGGGAGTCAGTGGCATGATGGAAACAAATATAAATGATTCCTAAAGTTGCCTTCAATCCAAGAGAGTGTAGTGGCCACAAGATGGAGGTCCAAACCGAAGTAAGTCACACAAACTCTAAGTGAGTATTATACCATGACCCAATCTGCCATTTCAAGAGCTAAAAACTCTTTTCAACTGCAAAACACATAGGACTTTTGCAACACAATAAATAGTGCTTAACACTGTAAAAGCATCAGATACTGCAACTGCAATATACTGGACAGATTACACCATGAAATTTATATTGTACAATTACTGGACCAAGATCTGCACAATGCTTATTATAGCACTAAGGCACCATTCCAATAGGATAACTCTCATTTTGTCAGAGAACTTAGTATTTCTTTGTGCAGTTAATACTTTCAATAACCATGACTATGACAGTTTGTGATTCACTGGGTCTAAAGGGTTAAATACAATCATGAAACTATTAACTTGTAAACTAACCATTATTCCTGAGGCTACCCTTTCAATGGTGGGCCAAGGAGTCCTAGAAATTTTCAGAAAAATACGAATTCATATTAGTTTCCGATAATTACTTTTTAAGAGAGCACAGATACTGACTTGGCAGTTGACTGACCACATAAATCTCGCCAAGTGACGTAACTACTCAGAGATATAGTTTCTGCTCTGCAAAAGGAGTGCACTGGGGGGTAAAATATATTGCATTGAGTTGCTACAAAATTAAATGAGATAATGCATGTACAATGTGTAATAATCAGTCAGTAAATGTGGATTTCCTTATCACTTGAAAAGCATTAAATGCATATCACTTTGAAAAATGTCTGTTAAAAATTAAAACATGCATTAAGGAATATACCCCATAGCCCTCACACCTGTGGCTGCCAAGACTGTTAATACAATATTTGTGAAAGCCTGGTGAGAGATGAAAGCACATTTGAATGAATCCACAGCACTGTCAACTTACTAGCGGCATTAAAGAGTTGCTGATTCACAGTTTCCAACAGTGTTTACAGTATTACCCTAGGCTCCTAAGAGTGACTATGCATCCTCATTTCAAATGCAATAAATCTTTAATGTAACTTATCTTTTTAAGATTCCACAGTTCATATAAATGGCTTTTACGGAGAAAGCCCACTTTACTTTTCTGCACTGAAATCTACAATTTGGCATCTTTAAATTTACTGTGGATCTTATAAAAAGCACCGAACCAAGAAGAAGACACATGGTTAATTATATGCCACTTTAGGAGAAATGTAACACACAGTGAACAAAAATAGCTTCCATAAAGCGAACACTATAACTTAATTGGTTACTTGGACCTTATAAATGAGAGCTAATTAGCAAAAAAAGTTTGCTGTTGTTGTTGCTGTTTTTTGCATCTCAGAGTAGTTACGTTGCTTGGCCAGAATTACATGGTCAGTCAACTGCCAAGTCAAGATTTAAGCTTAAGTCTTCTTGATTCAAAGTTAATATTCATTCTATTTGCTGTTCTCTCGCAAGTAGTAAGAAGAAACTAGTGGTGTTCTGGGTTTTCATGGGAATTGCTAGAACTTATTGACCTAAGACCTAGCAAAAAGCAATCGTCTTCACTCTGCATTACCTATGAGAAAAGCAAGACTGTTCTTTGAAAACTTGAATCTCCCTTTTTCTTCAGTTCCTTTACTTAGTAAATGAGTTTTATACTGTAGTCTATGCTATGGAGTATTGTGAAATTAATTTGTAGCACCAACTTTCAATAATTCATGTTAATGAAGATATTTTAAAACATGTACGACAGGAGTACTAACCAATCAAAATAGATATTGGGAGCACATAATAAGCCCTATAGTGACTAACAGTGTTATTACCCATTAACAAAAACTTTACTTGTTCCAATTTTTAATTAGTGCTACCAATTCCTAAAGTTGAACTATATGTAGTGCAATAACCTGCTATATAGATAAAGATAAGGTTTTAAAGTTGTGTCTCAAAATGGGAAATCAATGTAAGCATAATGCTTAGGTATCAGTAGTAAACTGTTCTCATTTCTTTTTCATGGAAATTACCCTCTAACCTGAATGGCCTCGTATTTCCATTAACGATTACTGATTAGACAGGAGGAGGTTGGCTATATCTTTCCCACTCGATCAGATCACTGATAAAGATTTTTTTTTCTCAAAAGAAACGTAAGAAATTAAATCACTTTAATTTTTAGTAATTCTTTTCTTTGGCTCTTTTGAAAACATTTCCAAAGATTAAAATAACTTGTCATTATGCTTGGAAATGTCTAAAGAAACACAGCAGATTGATGGTTGAGACATTCCTATTAAAAGTTTTATACCTGAATGCTCTTCAATCATCCCAAGAACCACTCCCTGCTGAATGTGTGCTGCAGTAAATACCTGAATAAAAATGATTTTGGTAACATGCTGGGACAGAGAAATAAACTGAAGACCTAAAAGAAATATGCCACCATTTTTTAAAACTCCTACACAGTAGACTCACTGCTTTCAATGTTTTTGATTAGCAGCCACAAAAAAAAAATGCATCTCACATCTTAATCCAACACACACATACATTAACATTAAATCACCAAACAATACCTTCCTCAACTACTAAAGCACTTGTCTTACTAGGGGGAAGATACTGCTATGTTAAACACAACAATAAAGGTAAAATAAATGGAATTGGTTCTTAAGTTTGTGGCAACTACAACATTAAACAAAATTAGAATGAATGACTTTTAAATCATCAGGGGAAAAACCCAACAACTTGAGCTATTCTAAGAAAGCAAAACAAATTAAAATGAAAGAAAAGAATAGTATGGAAAAGTTGAAAATATGGCCAAGACAAAGCTAAGTCCTAATAAAACAACAACTACAATATACGTAAATGACATACAACAAAAATGTGGAGCCGGGTGGCACTCTCTGGGATCATAAAACCCCCACCCCCGGGCTCTCTGTGTGCCAGCAAAGCCCACAGACACCTTAATCCCCCACCCCCACCCCCACCCCACCCCCACCCCCGCTGCAGGACTCTCCGCATACCTGCATTTCTGCAGAATAAAAACATCTTCTTTTGATGTGTGTTTACCTAACAAAACTCTTGGCCCCAGGAGATAGCCCATCTCACAATACTCTAGGCCAACAGGTCTAGCATCCTGCCATTATCAAGGTCCTAAATCCTATTCAGAGTAGCCCCTGACAGATCTTACAACCAATCAGGGCCCTGTGCACGAACTGATCATGCGGCCCCTGCTCCTTGCGTGCACAGCCCTCTCCCCCCAATAAAAGACCCCGCACACCCACCCCCGGCGCTCACACAGGCACCTGTCGCCTGTGTAGTCCGCTGTTCCTACAGCAGCGTAACTATTAAAACTTTCAGTTTCAAAGTAAATACTGCATGGTGCCACCAGTATAAAATAACTTTAAAATTGCTGAAACCTAAAATGATCTCATAAAATTCAGCATTCTTTGAAAAATGACATGCTGTAGCGTGTCAGACTAGAAATCAGGCGATCTTTCACTCCCCACAGCTGGCAAAATTGAAGCCAGTCAGTTTCTGGAGAGGCTTCTCCTCAGCCGTATGTGTGGTTTTTTTGATCTGAGGTCCCTGCTAAGATCTTTCCTCCCAGCTCTAACCTCCTTGAATACTTTTATGCCATTCTGCTTTAAGGAAAGAAACTGCACTGAGCACCCATTTAAAACAATTATTTTAAAATATTTCAGTTATGTTAGCACTTAACAAAATAAAAATATTTCTCCAAATACCATACATTCTTACAAATCAGCGGCCTTATTTCACAATGTGCCTGTCAACTCTTTTACTTCCTACAATCATCCTTTGGTGTCCACAGGGGACTGGTGCCAGGGCCCCATTAGATCAGAAAATCAAAGTATGCTCACGTCTCATATAAAATGGTGTAGTATTTGCATATGATCTATGCACATCCTCCTGCATATTTAAATCATCTCTAGATTACTCACAATACCTAATACAATGTAAATGCTATGTAAACAGTAGTAAATAGAATGTAAATGATACCTAAATACACGCCTCTGCACCAAACTCAAGTTTTACTTTTTGGAACTTTTCATAGTTCCTTTTTCGAAATATTTTCAACCCGCAGTTGGTTGCATCTGTGGGTGTGAAACCTGCGGATATGAAGGGTTGATTGTATTCATCTACACATGTTCACATGCTTCATTTATTCAACAATAATTTCTGAACATAGGCATAACTTATTTTATTGCCTTTGCTCTTCTGTGCTTTGCAGGTATTGTGCCTTTTTTACAAATTGAAGGTGACTTACTTTATTTTATATTTATATTTGCAAATTTAAGTGACTTGCTTTATTGTGATATGCCCTTTATGGCGGCGGTCTGGAAAGGAATCTGCAATACTCTGAGGTATGCCTGTATAATTCCAGTCTTTGAGTACATTTAATTCACTCTGGCTTTCTTGAGCTTCTCTGGATAATAGATTTGTTTATTTCATGACTGTCTATGAGGACTTTCAATTTAAACCACAGCCAAAACAAGGTTTAAAATAAATGAGACTGAATCAAATATGTTTAATATTTTACATAAAAAGGGAAAGCACGAGGAATCTAAGAATTAAATATTCCTGTAGCTCTAAATGTATACATACACGAAGAAAATTGTTTGCTGGTGTAACAAAGGCAGTCAAATTCTCTTTATCTTGATCTCATCCTGCCTTTAACATGAATTTTTAAATAATTTCCTTATAAGAAACAATACCACCTCAGCTTCTGACCCATTCTGACCCAATAATAACACCCCAGGAAACCTGGCTTATTATAAGTTAAAAAATGATTGCCATACGAAGAACAGTATTTGGAAAATAATTACTGCACTACAGTAGTTAACAATCCTCAGACACTCGGTATCTTTTAAACATTCCTAATGTAATAATAATAGGACCACTAAAGGCATTATTAAAATATACTCCTTTTAAGTGATAGTAACTATTTAATAATACTGAATAGAATAAAATATCTGCTTATTTGCTTCTGATATAATTGAAAGCTACTTTATACTTACAGATGTTTATATAACTGCATTTGAAAACTGGCTGCACCTATAAGAAAACTCAAAAGTTCTTATTCTATAAAAATTATTACAGTAATATGATGCTTACTCATCATGGCCAAAGGAACAGAGTCAAAAAATGCAATCACTCAAAAGAATCTCTCTAAAGAGTGCACCAAATAGTTAGTAATAGTGAACACAAAATGATTAAAATACTTATTGACATTCAGGACATTTTTTCCTGTGCTCATAACAGCAGAAGTGAGTTTAAAAATTACCTGCGTATGTAACACACATGGTGTGAAATCTGCTTTTTAGCTGCCACAACCCAGTGGAAATAAAAGGACAGCAATTAAACAAGCATCTTAATTATTGTAAACTCTGAGGAACACATGAACAGAGTGCCAGGAGGTATTTTCATACCAGGATGTGCTTTATTTAAGCATAGTACAAATCACCAAAGCATTTGAAACCTATGCTAAGGTAAGACATTGGTTAACGGAGAGGTCTTTGAGCAAACTACAAGGAATGACTGTGCCATCTAACACCAATTTTCACTATGAAAAGAGGGCTTACATTACAGTGACCATATTTATACTGACTATGATGCATCTTCACAATTTCAAAATAATTAGCCAAGTTGAGCATATCAGTCAAAAATATCAGGCAAACACGTTGTACTGAACAACAAAGAAACAAAACAACAAAACAGAACAACCTATTAATTAACTGAAATTTCTCCAGTTTGATACATGAACAATTACTAGTCTCAAAGCAGTCTTTTATTTTTTTTCAACCCTGTGACAAAGTATTTCCTTATGTTACCCTGAAACCTTCAGTTTACATTCATCTGTCCTTGCCTCTTGGGATCAAGCAAAGAAACAAATTCTAATCCATTTTCATGAACAGACCTTAACCTTTATGTAGAAAAAAATCATGCCCTCCCTCTTCCTTTCCCTTCCCTCCAAGACAATAGTCACTGATTCTTTGTCAGCCTGGTTTCAGGTTCGTCCCACACTGAGTTGTCTCCCTCTTGAATGTGTCCAGTCTGTCCATAATTGTGTGCAGTATTCTAGCCTGTTCATTCCTGCGCTGATTAGAGCAGGGCCTCAATTCCCTGGGTCCAGTCACTCTTCAAAAGCCATCCTCAAAAGTTCACCGGCCACATCATAATACTTATCACATAACTCTCTGGCCCAACTCAACCAAAGCAATATTTGTGCAAAGTACTCAATCTTTTTTTAAAAAAATTCTTCTATTTAGACAAATATCACTCATACTTGGAGGCAAACGAAATGGGTGGGAGGTCTTGCCATTATTCCACAGGTGCTTTTAGAAAATCTTGATTTTTAATTACACTATCAGAACTGCATTGCTAAGTGCCACCCAACACCTTCCAACCACCTTCCAAAAATCTCATGACATAGAAATGTGACTATGGGATTTCAGAAATCTGACTTTATGAACCCTATGTGTTGGTGAATTTGAACATCATGATAATGACTACAGTTCACAAGGGTCTGCTTCCTTCCAGCAGCACAATGATTAAGAGTAGAGCTTGGCACCAATGACCTGATCCATAATTCAAGTTGTGTGATCTTGAGAGTTGCTTAAACTCCTCATGCTTTATTTCTTTTTCTGTACAGTGGAAATGACATAATAATAATAATAATAATAATAACAACAACAACAACAACAACAACCACCTCATAGATTTTACTTGTGAGGTTTCATTTAATTAAAATATATTAATTACTAGGAAAGCACCTAGAACACAGCAAGCCTTAGTAGGTGTTTAGCTATTAACTTGCAACTAATTTGTCAGAACTGAGACCAGAAAAGTGGTTCGGTTATGTATTCTATGTATTCAGAAGATTTTCAGAATTTACTATGCTTAGGAATTACCTTGCTTAGATGCATATCTCCAGGTTCCACTTGATTTATTAAGTCTTTTGATTTCTTTTTTTGACAGAAGGGTATACAGGTACATAAGACAATTATCAGAAATTCTGTTACACTTCTGAACTATTTAAGTTGACGACTTTCCATTCATAAAGATCAAAATCAAGCATAGTTCTTTATGAACTTTTTCTAGCAATTAAAACTATTTTATCATATTTGTGATAAAATTAATTAGTAGGTATTTTAACAATTTCTTCTTCCTCTAATGAAATTGTTTATATTTTTACTGTGTGATTTAACTTTGAACTAATTCTTACGCAAATAAGTGCTGCCTGAATTTCTTAAAAGCCAGTCCATTCTCAGATTTTACTCAGGACCTTCTACTTCCAAATTAGTGACGATCTCAAACCATTTATTGGTAAAAACTCATTTATTTCCATTGAATTCCCTGCTTTTAATGAGATTCTATTCCAGTTACGCAATTCAAACCTAAGTAGTCTTCCTTAGTTCACAGAGTAATTCAAACTTGTCCTCAATACTGTGCCCCAGAAAGTATTAACTTGTGCATAACAGGCTTTTAAAATGTGCCTTTTCCCTTCTCAGTTTTAGCTGAGGTGTGAAGGCCATAGGTGATGCTGGCCAAGGAGGCCTCTCAGAGCCAGCACCAAGCCCGGTGAAATTTGAAAGGACTTATTTGAAGAGAACTGGTCTGGGAGTCATCGCCTGAGGCAGAAGGGTTCAGGAAGTGTTGTATTCCAACCCCAGGCAAAAGGAACACAAAGAGAACTTGATGTGCATCCCCTGTAGCTGTGGTCGCAGTGGATTAGTGAGAAGGTCCTTGTTAAAGGATCTGCCAGAGAAGGCACCTGCCAGGATGACAGGACCCCAACTGTAAGAGCCTGTGGGTGACACTGTGGGGTCTGCAGCTGGGAGCTCAGGAGAAGCTGGACAAAGGAGGGGCAGCATCCACCTCAAGGCAGGTGCAGGGAGAGGAACTTGCTAGGGCATTCTTCACAGAATTCACAAAAGTCCCCAAGAGCGAGTCAGCTTTAAACATCTGCTAAACTCAGAAAACACATGATCATCTTTCCCTTGCTTTCTTCTAAGTCCAGTTGGGCTGAAAAGTGAAATTACCCTGCTGAGAATAGAGGAACAAAAAAGGATGGAAGACTAATTTTACACAAAGTTCAGAATTTTTTTATATTATCTGGGAACATGTAATTTTAGTTATTTATCAAGATTCTTCTAGTAATTTAAAATGACTCTTGGTTTGGCCTGGGCTTTTCCACTGGCAAGAACACACAGCCCCTCAGCAAGCAGATCTAAGGGAACAGTGGAAGACCAAAATAATGATGATTTCCAATTACATTCTATGAGGTCTGCCTACTCTAACTGATTTGATATATGTGCATGAAAAAAGGGAACTGAAAAAACAGACTGAAGCGAAATAAAATTTTCACCCTATGTTAGTCACTGGCAAGTCTGCTAGAAGTTCTAGTTATTGGATTGAGTACAAGGATTTCCTATTTAATTCAAGTCTGTGGAAGTTTAGGTCGAAGTTTCTGTTCTCCTGTGATGGCAATCTTTTGGGATGGATTTCCCACACAAAGTCAGATTTTCTAGTAGGCTCTACAACCAATTAAGCTATTGAAAACGTGCATCCTGTCCGGTTCAAGACGGCCAAACTGCTAGACAAGTTTTCCCTCCAGCCCTTTCCAAATCCCATTGAGCTGACAGTAAAGGTGCACAGTGAAGAGTATAAATCTACGGCAGTAAAGACGACAGAACAGATACAGAGATCTTGAGTGAATGAGTTGACAACAAATTTCTGAAAATGATACATCACTAAGGTCTAGTTAGGGTACAGGAACCCATTGCTGCCCCCCACCATCACCTTCACCCCCCTCCTCCAACTCCAACTGAAAAATCCTAACAGATTCAACTGGAGAAGCAGAGAGGAAGTGGCTGGAGGTGTGCTGATGGATAAAGCATAATGGTAGAGTCTGTATCAAAATGTAAAATCAGATAAAAAAATGTGAGCAAAATAAAGATTTTAAGAAAAGACAGAAGAAATAGAGAGGAGCAAATCATCAAAGAAGTGATGAAAAAATTTCCACCGCACTGAGGAAAGTGAGTCCTTAGATGAAAATGGCTCACCTATTTCAAAGCAGAATGGATGAGGCAAGTTCTGTTCTAACACAAATTTATGAAATTTCACAACTCCAAGGACAAAGAGAAAATCCTCAAAACTTACAAAGACTTAAAATCAGATCTCCTGTAACAGAATAAGAATCATTCTGTTACCAGATTTCTGGTGAGCAAAAAATAAATGTTAGATAATATTAGAGTAACATGTTCACATTTTTAAGGAAAATGATTTTAGATTTATAATTTTGTGTCCAACTAGGTTATTAATCATGGATATGCAACTGACATGCAACTACCAAACTTTTACTTCTTCATTCTTCACTTCCTTCTTCTAAGAAATGAACTTGAGTATATGTTATAGCAAAATGAGAGCCAAGCAAGACAGAAGGTATAATTTCCCAGAAAACAGTGCCTCTAACACAGAAGTACGTTTAAAAGAAATCTCATAGTGACATCTATAAAGCGTGCCTAGAAAACAAACACTTCATAGTAAAGCAGCAGATCAAGGAATGTGGGAGGGATCTCACTGGGAGGAAAGAATTCTTTACATCATATAATTGAAAAAATGAATCATTTTGAAGAATAAAGGAATGCTCTGCTTCTACGAACCAGCAAAAATAAAGGCAACAAGAAATCTCAAGAAAAACTGAAAGCAAAATGATGAATGTTAAAATATGAAACAACTGTATCACAATTTTAAACAACTGAAAGTAAAAGAAAAATAAAATGAAAGAAAGAGAATGAGTATGAGCCATCTGGCCTTGATGCTAGAAATATGTACTTTCAAGTGGCACAGGTGTTATTACATTATTTATATACCTTACAGGAAAAGAAGTGTTTAAACTTTGTTTTATCCAATTCCTTTCTATTCAGACTATAAAATGACAACTAATTCTGACCTCTAAGAAACAGAAGACATTTGACATATTCTCAGGGACATTTGTAACTTCTTTTAAAGATTCCTGATGGGGGACTTTTCAACTCAATTATTAGTATATGCTGCTCCTGCTGGCCCATGAGTTTTTGAATTTCAGAGGGCTGTGGCTGACTGCGTTCTGTAACTCACCTAATGAAGCCATCTGTACCATTTCCATCCAAGGCACCTCAATTAAATGAGAAATTTGCCCTGTAATGGCTGTAAAACTATTTCTGCCAGACATGACCAGGGCAGTTTGCCACATCTGGGGTTGCTCACACTGCTGGGGAGCTGTGAACCCTGTTGATTGATTGCAGTCAGTAAAGTTTTAGCACATGAAGGTCTGTGCTGGCAGATATCACCTTGACGTTAGATATACTGGTGTCAGAATAGAGATCTCTGAGACAGAGCTCCAGTGTGGAAATGCAGCACCCACTCCAGGACACAGGCTGTGGTGGATGAAACCTCAGTTTCCTTTGTTTTGTAACTACAACCATCAGTATAAATCTCAACGTAGAAGGCACCAAGATATGCTTGATGAATGGAGAGGGGGAGGGATAAAATAAATGAGTGATTAAGTAAAGGATATTCTGACCAGTCAGTCAGACCTGTAACCTTAGGGGATATTTCCTTCAAGAACAGCCTTAGTGGGCATTCCTCTCATGCATGGTTACTACTTTAAAATGCATATTGAAGTTTATTTTTCATAACACTTTAAGGTACAATAATTGTTTTTTTCTCCATTTTAATGTTCCTTCAAATCT
This sequence comes from Vicugna pacos, assembly GCF_048564905.1. Classification (NCBI taxonomy): domain Eukaryota; kingdom Metazoa; phylum Chordata; class Mammalia; order Artiodactyla; family Camelidae; genus Vicugna; species Vicugna pacos. Next base: position 41,143,666 of record NC_132991.1, on the reverse strand, counting down.
AAATAAAACTTGTAAGATTTATACCTGGAACACATTAAAAATTCAGTGAAGATTAGCTATGAACTATTATCATTTTTTAAGAGTTGGACAGAGAGAGAGAGAAATGAAGACAGAGGCAGAGTTAGAGACGTACAGCACTAGCAGGAGAGGAAGAAAGTAAGGAGGGACAGAGAGGCTAGAAAGGTAAACTCAAATCAAGTGTCTCTCTCATTTACCTAGTGGGACCTGTAACTGCCAAGCCTGGACTCACAGCGTGAAGGTCTAAGACTTCCAGTAATTCCTTGGAACCTGATCCATTCTTGGATTGTATCCTCAAAGACCAAACCATGAACTTTGTTCAAGTTAGTAAGTAAAACACACTATTTATAGTTATAAACTAGTGAATCAGATTTCAAACACAGGAGTATATCAAAATGTTCCCTGTTATTCTTTTGCATGGCAATAAAGATTCAATAGAGATTCTTTATATCAAATAAGTGAAAAAAATGAATCATATCACCTTTAAAGGGGTACAATTTTAGGAAGTCCTAGATTTGAAGACCTGGCAGACTCTGATTAAGATTACTTTATTCAAACTTTATTTTGGCTTTACATTAGCTAAAAGAGCCAATATGGAGGCTCTTTATTTGAAAAAGCCCTAAAAAATCAACTTAGTAGTAACTCTAAGGATGCAGTTGAGGCCTCTGTTCATTACATTAGAACATGCTATTTTTATGAAAATCTTCCGAAGGAATTTCTTGACTTTGCAATAACAAGATATTTTTCCTTTTCCTTCATACATACTAAATCATGTAGGTAATGATATCACCCTTTTTTTGCACACTCCTTTTTAAAAAGGTCACAGCCATACCTGTGACCCTCCTTGGGCATGTGCTGTACCTCATGTATACTCATGCTTTACACATCTCAAAAAGCTTATTCGTGTGTTCTTGAGCTTTGGTCCAGGAAAATAGTGTCTTATTGCTAATACAGTATCACTCAGAAAGAGTCAATTTATATTCCATATGTTATTTAAAAATCACAAATAAGTATGATTTATATACTGCAAGAGTTTCCTCACAAAATGCTAAAATCAAAAAATAAGCACATAAATATTATATACAATATTTGGTATATTTAATGGCTTTTTGATTAAAAGGAAAAATTCTATCCAAAAAATGTTTCAGTCTGAAACAGCTTATTTTTCTCAGAGTTCCAGGTAGTAAAAGCTTTAGCCTCCTTAATGAAATAAGTTCTTTGTTCCTCCAAAGGCTCATACTATTTAATAAGCATTCCAACACACAGAGTACAGCAAAACAGGAAATGTACAGCAGAATACGAATTATAAGTGATATACTGGCTTTTAGCATGACTAATCTTCAGATGAAGAAACTTTTAGATTCGTAACAATCAACTCTGTTTCCATTCAACTGTTTTCCATGAGAAATTCAAATCAAATTATGCTAAACAGCAATTAGTTAGAAACTCTTCAGAGGAATTTATTTGGTTTTATTTCCAGTAAAAGCCAAGCCTTCATAAAAGCCATTAATGAGCGTATCTTTTGTCTCAGCAGGGGAATTAAGAATTGAAGCCCTTGAACTTCATTTAACCTTCAGAAGGGTCTCTGCAGGTCCAACCCGAAATGCTCTGGAGGAGTGGGGGTGGGTGATGCAGGAAAGAAAACATTCAGGAAAACCAAGATGAAAATGGGTTTTCATGCAGCTTTTTGGACACTAGTCAAAACAGCCTCGTCAAACTAGAGAATTCCTCTTCCTTATTTCCCAGTAATGTGTTCAGCGGGTGTTTCTGATCTTTACTGGATCTCCAGCTCTCACATCCCTCACACTGAGTTTTATTTTCTGTATTTGTCTGATTGTTTTTCAAGAAGCATGAAATTAATATCCAAGGAATCATCTGTTTTCTACCAGAATCCATCACTACAAAGCAGTTTCATAGGGACCCTCTGTATTAGTTTCCTGTCACTGGTGTACTGAATTACTACAAACTGAGTGGCCTAAAACAACATAAACTTATTACCTTTGAATTCTAGAGGGCGAAAGTCTGACATCAGTTTCCCTGGGCTAAAGTCAAGCTGTCAGCAGGGCTGCATTCTATCTGGAGGCTTTAGCGGGTAACTGGTTGCCTTGCCTTTTCCAGCTTCTTGTTGCCTTTGGTTTATAGCCTCTTTCTCCGTCTTCAAAACATCTTATTCTAATTTCTGCCACTATCATCACATGGCTTTCTCCTAGAACTCTGACTCCTCCTGTGTCCCTTTTACATGGACCCACCCAGATAATCCAGGATAATCTCCCAATCTCAAAATCCCTAATCTGATTACTTCCGAAGTTCTTTTTGCCTGATAAAGTAACCTTCACAAGTTTCAGGGACTGGGCCATAGGCATATCTGCCATTATTAAGTCTACTATAGTTCACTGGCCCCCAAAGATTCACATCCATTCCACATGCAAGATACATTCCTCCCATCCCAACATCCTCCAGAGTCTCAACTCATTACAGCATCAACTCAAAGTGAAAACTCTCATCTAAATACCATCAGCTCAGAATCCCAAATCTCATCATCTAAATCAGGTATGGATGAGACCCTGGGTAAGAGCCATTCTGGGGGGCCAAATTCCATTCTATCTGCAGACTTGGAAAGTAAGTGAATAAATGATTTGCTCTCAAAATACAACAGTGCTACAGCACAGGATAACAGTTATAGATAGTCCCATTCCAAAGGAAAGAAAATGGAAGGAAGACAGGAATCACCAGTCCTAAGCAATGTCACGTCCAACTAGATAAAGTCCATTAGGTTTCAATGCCTGAGAGTGATCCCCTGTGGTTTGCAGTTCTGTCCTCGGGGACCTTACTCTAACCCTAAACCCCCTCATTCCTGATTTCCATGGTTGCAGAGTAGGGAGTATTTGGTGGAGTGTGTATCAGAGTTGGAGGAAAAATACCTATTTTGCTTAGCACTTAATAATGAAATGCAGGAAATGTTATTTTTTTTTAACGTGTAACACATAAAAATGTCCTCACATGGAATTGCTTCTAGCAAAAAGCCACTTCAAAGCATCCCCCCCGCAATTTTTTTTAAAAAAGGGTCTTGCTTCAATATGGCCGCCTCAAAGCTGCAGTATCAAATACCATGTACACATCTGGAGTAATACATTAAAAACTCAGTTGCTACAATTATCTCTGTTTCAGAAATACAACAGAGCACACCTTGTGTAATGAAAAACGTCATTAGGGCAGTTTTTTCCAGAACTAAATACAATGATTACTTTGGGATAATCTGGCTTTCATAATGACAGATAAAATTCAGAAGAACTGCCAAATCTCTTTTGCTTAGATATAGAAAACAAAGTGGGTTTGACCTAAAACTATGTGTGTTTAAATCAGCAGGAGTGATTAGTTTTCAACTTTTCCTGACCCTAAATTTTTGCTGGACACAACCTCATAGGAAATCTTTATAATTTAGAGGTTAATGGAGGGTTTATTGTTAAAAGGCACACACTAAGGCAGCAATTTATTTTGCTGTTTACTTTGGATTAATTTCACAGCTGAAAATGAATATGAAAAATGGCTTGTTTATTTTAGATAAGGATTCTAACTAGAACAAAGTTGTGATGTGCCTGGGATGTCAGCCATCTCTGCCTCTAATTTAACAAGCTAGTTCCAATAAAGGAGAGGGAAATCTGGCCATATGATATATGCAGAATAATAAGTGGTAAAAAGTAAATTATTATGTTTAAGTTTAATGATAAAGGACAATATTGGTCACTCAATATTCAATTTAGAATAAGTGAAAGCAAAGTCAGACAAGTGGACAACAGCTCTAAAACATGAGGCATGTCTGGTCCATTTCTTGCCTTAATTCCTGCCCTATGTAATGAGTATTGAGAGTGACATATATAGGCCTGCACTTGAAAAAAAAAAATACCACGTTATGTTGAAAGACTTTTTGAGATGACCTCCAAAATGTTACACAGTGGATCTGTGTGGTCACTGAAAGCGGGGCATCTTTACTGAGTGAGAGAGAGTAATTCCTGATTTTGAAAGGAGGAATGTAGAAAGTAAAATCGTTTCCGTAACGATCTACTTTTTCAAAAAGTCATGTGCAGTTGCATTTGTTTTTAAGTAAAGAAGTTCAGGGCTACAGAGATTGACGTTTGGTTGTTTTGTTTTCTACCATGTCTTTGTTTCATGCCGTATTTCTGTTAGGAGAGAAACAAAACGAAAAACAGACGCACCCTGCCCAGAATCCCCACTCTTAGCATAAAACTCTCCCCATCCTTGACCATGTCGGTCTTCCCAAATCTGTTTTAATAAACCTTGGGGCTTCCACCAGATCACAGATGTGATTACAAAACAAACAAAACATAAAAAAACACCAACAGAAATATTCATTAATGGTTCACTTACAGCCCAGAAATCCATGGACAAGTGTTCATTCTAAAGGAGAGTATGTTATGGTATATCCATCAATATCCTATGGGTTATAAATTGTTTTTGGCATGGATGATTTGTGTTGAATTAAAATAAAAAAATAATGTATTGAGTCAAATAAATGTAGTAACATGCTGTCTGTTATTATCTTAAGTTTTGTTGTTCTTTTGTGCTACTTTATGCTGTCTTCTGAAAAACTAAACTTGTCTAAGACAGAGTAGCTACTTAAAAATACTTAGTGGCTAAGTAATTTTAATTATGTCTTAACTTGATTTTAAGAACAGTTCAACTTTAAAACAGTGATGACTCATCTCAAGATAAGTTTCAAAAATTAAAATCTATCATGATTCTGTTAACTCTGACCTTTCCTACCATAAATAATACCAAAAGCATGGCAATTGAGACTGAATTGTTTTTACCATGAGTTGAGCATCAGATTACTCTGGAGCAGTCTGGGGTGTCATGGATTACACTCTTGTGCCCAATGGGCTTACATTCCAAACAAAAGAGATGAAAGAAGCAAATCAACAGCCTGAAAAGAATTCTGTATCTCCAAAGTGAAAGAGCATCGTATTTGGGGAAAAAAACACTTTTTTTTTGGTGTGACCTTTTTTCAGATTCTTCCAGATTCCCAAACCTTTTGTCCTCGAGAGAAAACATCCCAGATTCGATAACTGTTAAAAGTTTATGGAAGTAATTTGAAGGAGCAATTTGCAGAACAGAGAGGAAGAAATGTTTCTGGGCTAGTTTATGAGTAGGGCCCAGGGAAAAGGAGACAGGAATAAGAAGGTCATAGAAAAGTAACAGCAGTGGTCTGTCTGGACGGTGCAGATGCCACAGAAGAATATTCCATGCAGAGAACTGACGGGGACTGGGGCTCGAGAGAGAGACCAACAAGCCAAGTCTGATAAGGCTGTAGGAGAGAGTCAATATTCAGTCACTTTAAGAATGTGTGCACTTCCTAATCAGACTCATCCTCACCTTACTCCAAGTGGGATGGTAAAGTCACACCATTTAATGATTCTACAGGTATTTATTTATTGCATGTGTTCTTTGTCTCAGGATCCACCTTAGGTGCCAGAGATCAAAAGTTGGGACAAAGTGGACATCCTGCTTTCCCTATAGAATGGCAACTTCATCACAAAAACTTGGATTGATGGGAAAAATGAGAATTAAGTCTTCATAGACAAAGAACCAAAAAATGTAATGGTAATTGGCAGGACAATGGTCATACACTACTGATCCACTAAAAACAAGAAACTTTGAAAGCTCACATTTGCCACAAAAATCTATTAGATCAGGCTAATCCAGATTGAGGTTTAGCAAAATTACATCTACCTAATGAAAGCTATCATTAAGGCAATCAGCAGTGGGTGTAGGGGCATTCATTATTCTTTCATCGTTAGTCCCATGATTCATGCAAGTGTTCCTCATCAACTGATTTATTAGCTCTAACATCCAATATTATAAGGTAATTCTGAGTCTTATCAAAGCATGAAATTGTTACATAAAAGTTTCAGAATAACAAGAGAGCTATAATAAAGGAACAAAATACAAGTTCCAGGGAGCTCACAAAGTTAAAAAATAATCATGATTCAGTAACCATGGAACTGTAATTAAAACTGCCACATAAACGTACTGTTATCAAGTGCACTCACTCATCTACATAGGACTTCGGTGTTCTGAGGGCACAGAATTTCTCTCCCACAGTAAAACTAAAACAATTGTAGATGATACAACAGAGTATAAACTCCATCTTTGGGAAACTAACACACAAGATTCTTTCCCATAGTATCCACATTCCTCTCCTTTCAGTGATTCGACGTGACAGAAGTGAGAAATTTTGTCTCAAGGCAAGTTTCATTGTACATTTTAAAATAAATACAGACCTGTTCCACACTTCTATTATCTAGTCGTTTAAAATGAGAATGATGGTCAGAGGTAACATCATTTTAAAAAATTTAAAGAAATGTTCTCTATGTTGTGGTTGTTACAGCAGGAAGGAAGATCAATGAATGTGCTGATTTAAAAATGAATAGGTAAGTAAGTGGATTCATTCACTCACTCATTCATTTGGATATTGACCAAATGCTTTCTCTACCTCAGACACAGTCTTCCCCCATAGAAATTAGCAGCACGGTTCACATCCTGGCAGGGAATACGTTACATACATAATTACAAGTGTCATGAATGATATAGAAGGATCTTAAATAAGGAAGATTTTGCATTTTGCCCAGGACCTAGGTAGGAGGGGCTCAGGGGTGGAGGGAGAGGACATAATCAGAACTTCCAGGAAAATAAGGCAGTGGTATGTTTAGTTCGGAAAAGCTCCAAGGATGACGCCACTACGTATACTCCAACTGACAGCCTCCACCCAGAGCTGGGGTCAAGATCCGAGAGTTGTAAAGAGAACCTTTTCCCAATATACCCAGTGTTCCATCTCCACTGTCAATGAGGACAATAGGAGAGGAAAGAAGGAAGCTACATTGACAGGTGAGAATGAGCTCATTTTCTTTAAAGAAGTGTGCTGGACCACTGCTGGCCATTTCTGGGAGTGGCAAGATCAGGATCATGTACACTGGGAGCAACTCCATTGGCTCTGGCCTCATTTCTTCTGCACCTCTGTAGTGCCCACCCCACAACTTGAATCAATCATTTATCTCCACTGCCCACCAGTCTAGTTCTGGTCCCTAGGATAAATCCTCGCTGGAGCAGCAAGTATTTGAATAGCCTTAGTCTGACCTTCTATTGGCGCTTGGAGGCTAGCAATGGAGTGTAACGATGATTTAGTCCTGGGGCCCCACTTAGCTGCTATTTTACCCTTTCTCCTCCACAACAGCCCAGGGTATAGGTCTGGGCTTCTGCCTTGATCCCTCCTTAATATGGCTGGGGTCCCTCTCAGAATGGGGTCACTCCCAGAACGTCTTCTGATGGGGCTGATACCTTGACACATCTGGCCATCACCTTTTCCTGTAGGTGGCTGGACTTTGTTTTCCATACCACTAGAGTCTTTTTGTAAGTAAGCAAATTTCCTACAACCACCATGCAACTGTTGACTGTGCAACCACCCAGACTTTCCCATTTCAGGACCCTATTCTTGCATGAGGTATTCTATTAGGCTTTGAAATATTTGGCTGACCTCACTCCAGGTAGCATCAGCAAGCTGACTAGTTCACACAAGCAGAGCAAATGCTCCTGATGATGGCGTCTTCTTATTCCTAAGGTAGGTAGTTCCCCAAGGCAGGCCACTTATTCAAACTGACATGGACATAATAAAATGGCACCAAGTCACTGAAAATCACTTGGGTCCCATCAGTGGCTGGTTCATTGACATTTTTATGAATGAAACCACAAAGGTCTATACATCTGATTTTTTTCTCTGACTTGCAAATAGAAGACCTAGAATGCTTAACATAGACAAAATCTCAAATTCCTTGTATCCCATGCTTATATGCTGGAAAAAAAATCTAAGATTTTTCTTTCCCCATCAAAAATATTCATGGGCATACTAGAATCACAGAATTAAGTCTATCACAAGATGTTCTTATATAATATCCTGGCTCTCTCTCGAACCAGATTGTGACTTCTTCCTGCCAGCCCAAAGCTGATATATTCTTGGAAATGCCTCTCCCAGAATTTTAAAAAAAAGATACATTTACACTCTAGGAAATTATTTTGTCCACAAAAGAAACAGATGCATTCACCCTTAAGGGACAAGACCTCCCTGTCCTTCTGTTATATTTACAGAAGTCAAATTTGCCAAATATCAGTGCATGGTTTGATCAGGGAGATGGCTCTTCTTGTTTCTCCTGGAAGTGTTGCTATTATCTTCTTACTGCAGAACAGAAATTCTCGAGGCTGGCTGCATATTAAATCACCTGCAGAGTTTTAAACAAATCCTTCTAATGCCTATGTTTCATCCCCCACGGACCGTGATTTAAATGACCCAAGATGGGGCCCAGTCATTGGGATTTCTTTCCAAGCCCACCAGGCAATTCTGCTGTGCAGGCAGGGTGGAGAACCAGAGCTCCAGGGTCAGTGTGTCTTGTTTTTCCCTGCTACTGTGCACTGGACTCCTGGGTATCTGGACAGAATACTGACCTTGGGTGTTTGTACTTTCTAATCCCCAGGTATCCTCTTCAAGTCTGGCTAGGCTGGGATCAATCATGAACTTGAGTGAGGCCCAGAGGAGCAGGAGCTCAATGTGACTACTCAGCTCCTAAATCCAAGAGCCTTCCTGGAGATTTCCCCAGTTTCTCTCCCTCTGATGCTTTGGAACAGATGGTTTGTCTTAACAAAACATTTTGCTATTTTTAATTTGTTTGATGATTTAAGGCCAGATTCCTGCCTCAGACTGCACAGAAGCCTTCAGTGGTTGCAAGGCAATCTTAAATTCTACCAGGTAAAGGTTATTCTGCCTTCCTCAGTGAATCACACAGCACCAAGTCCATTCTCCCTTTACTTTGTGATGTCTATTTATCTCATCACCTTGCATCTCCCAATAAATGCAGGATTTATTATTCTAATGCCTTTGGCTCCTCCATCTAGAACTCTCCCTTAAAAAATTATATTTAATGCTGCTGAGAGCAAAGCTATCTTGCTGCCCAATGTCACCTGCTATTCAAAAATATTCAATATTTGTTTCCCATTTTTATTCCAGTTTTGCTCTTTAGGAAATGCCACTAGTGATGTAATGGGTAGCATCCCATTAAGTAACATATGTTCCTTTCAAATATGCTGCAATGCTATCATGAAATAAAGAAAATTGAATTTTGAAACGCAGTATTCTGTATTCTGCCAGCTGCAAAAAAATAAGGAATTATTAGCCTTTGCAGGGAGGGTTGGCAGTGGAGGATTATGTCATCTTTTTTTTTCCCCTCTTCCAAATGAAATATATCTAGAGTATTATATAGTTTAGAGTTATTTAGCCTAAATTAAATGCATGTAAATCAACACTATAATTTAACCAGTAAATAAGTGTGCTTAAAAATGAAATGTGCACGTTTACTAACAAACTGAATCAATCTCCCTGTGGAAGTTTTTAAGGTAAGCCTCGCAGTTGCTACAGTAAGGAAACAACATTGAGTTAAATGGTTTGCTTTTCTTTACCTTCGTAATTTCCTTTTGTAATGCCTATTAGTCTTTTTCTTCACTGGAGGGAAGGGGACTCAACTAATTTCTACATTTTGCTGTTGAATATATACAAGAGAAACTCCCACAAGATTTCATATGATGAGATAACATATCACCTTCTATACAGGGCCCTATCCAGATCCAATTTTACAGTTTTGAAGCTTTATTATAATATTCTACTTAATTAATATAACATCGGATTTTATAATATTTTTCCCAACTGAGAAAAGCAAATGGCTCTTTTAATGGGATAATAAATCTAATTTAACTTTACATGTAATTTTTCCCATTTATTTTAGCAATCCTAAATGTGAGTTTAGGAGTGGCATGTTGTTGATAAAAATGACAGTGAAAACAATGGCAGCCCATCTTATCTTTTAATGCCTTCTCTTGGCAGGAATAAAGAAAAGAATGATGAAGCATATCAGACGACAGCGAGGCCTCTCATGTTCTAACACTGGTTTCCAAGGCAAGGTGCTTCACTAAACCTCAGTTTCCCTGCCTGTGAAATGGGACAGGGAGACTAACGTGGTTAAAACTGTGGAGCCCTGAGGGAATCAAGAAGGTTGCTCAAGGCCAAGAGAAAAGAGAAGGCAGTTCTGCAGCCCTTACTTTACTCAACCGGTCGGTCTCCTCACTCATCTATGACATAGTTAGGGCTATTTACATTAGGGGAGAAAAATGGTTTCATTTTCTAAAACTAGTCTGAAACACCATTTAAATAAACATTGGTGAAGATCTTGTCCAGTTCCAGAAGTGGAAGAACACTTTACAGTAGGATTTAAGCTCCTAGGTCATGTGTCCTAACCCTCTGACTGTACATTTTTTTATATATATTTCAGATATTATCCTCTTATTGGTCACATAATTTGCTCATATTTTCTCCTACTCAGTAGACTGTCTTTTTTTAAGGCACTATTGGGGGTTCTGTTGTTTAGTTTGGGGGGTTTTGTGTATTTTTTTAAAATTTTTATTTATTTAAAAAACTTTTATTGAAATGTTTTCTTATTTTTTATTGAAGTGCAGTCGATTTACAATGTTAGTTTCATGTGAATAGCAAAAAAAATTCAGTTATACATAAATGTACACATATATATTTAGTCAGATTCTTTTCCATTACAGCTCATTATAAGAATTTGAATATATTTGCATCTCAGTGATATTATATTGGACTTTGACATTGGATGATTAAATCATATGGTGTATAAGGCTAGTAACATGGTTTGAGACCATCACTCCTATTTATAATTCAGTAGAGTACGTCAGAATTACTCAAAAAGCTTTTGGGAAAAAAAAATTCAATATGTGGCAATATCCCAGGTGTGCTGAGTCAGAGTCTGGAGAATACAGGAGATGGCTGGGGGGTACATATTCCCATAACATGTCCCCAAGTTACTCTGCTGCTCACCTTCAATTAAAAACCATTAGTTACACTATTGTTTTATGTGTTTTCACTCCTTAATTTTCTATTTGATTTCCCACCATAAAATGTGTACCACCATTTGTCTACTCTAATCAACTAGGTTTGGGAAGCAGAATTTTCATTTTACACTAAAGAAGTTTCTTAAGAGGGAGCAGTGCAATTTTAAACAAAATGGCCCGTCCAGGCACCCAGAGAGCTCTCAAAACCTAGCTGAACCCTATTAGCATCTTCTAAGGAATGGTAACGCCAGGGTTCTACTGAAGGAGAGACAACTGGATGCCCCACTGTACATCTATTTCAGTTCTAGACTATGTCAATTAGCAAAAACCACTAAAGGTTTAGAGTCTCATTGGAGGGAACCAACCTGCTTTGGCTTAACAGCTGCAGCCTGCAAGACAAATAAGAAAGGAAAGAGGAGACCTAAGAAACTGGGTATTACTTGCTTTACCTGGAATATGTTCCCAAGAATATAAATGAAAGTTTATAAACAGTCCTCCTTCCAACCATTACGATGTTTGCAGCGTGGGAAATCTGGGAAATGGCCTGACAGAACTCTTTTAACGTTCACCCCCCAAGAAGCCTGAGATTGGGCAGCGAAGTGGAATACTATGGCAGTCAACAAGTTGTCTTGAAGAGATTTCCAAGCCTGTGCTAATGGTGTCCATCAAAGCAACTATTCTGATGAAAGGAAAGCTGTAGTTATGTTGTCTCATAATCCTAGCAGGATACAGGTCTCATAATTTCATCTGTCCTAGCACTGCAGCCCTTGGCATCTCCCATGACACCCCCCACACCCACCCCACAGGCAGTACCTTCCAGGGATGAGTTGGAAGTTGACAGGTAGAGGAGAGGAAAGAGCATTTGGGGCAGGAAGGACAGCATGGATGGACAGAGTCGGGGAAGAGTGCCTGCTCCATGGGGAGAATGGCAAGGAAGCAGTGGTTTAAAGCTCTGGTCAGGGGTCTTGGTTGCCCTAAACTGGGGTTCTCCTTCCCAGCTTGTACTGAGCTCCCCCAAGCCTCAGTTTCCTCCTCCACCCCACCACCGCACTTGTCTGTGGCAAAAAAGGTATGAGATGACTCTGGTTCTCAGTACGGTGCTCAGCATACAGTAAATTATTCCTGTAGGTGTGGGAGGGAGAACGATGATGATGATGATATTGAGGATGCTGCCGTTGGTCTGCATGAACACTAAGCTGAAAAAGTAAAAAGGAGACCAATCTCCTTCTTCCAGGAACTTAGGGTGCAGATAGAGATGAACAGGTGTTTAGCCCATGGAATCTAGTAAGATGAGAGATGTAACACAAATGATGGCTTAGATGAAAGAAAGGAAAAGCCAAATGCTTAGAGAAATCTGAGCAGGGGCTGTGGCCACAGTGCAGGGAAGAGATGCAGGGGCTGGTCGGGGAGCAAAGGTAGTGGGCATGGTGAGCGTGAGATAATGTGAAGACTTCCTGAAGAACCAGGTGACTGGCAGCCAATGGGGAGGGAAGAAGGACAAATCAGAGAATGGATAATGATTTCTGCCAACTGAATCAGGGAACATAGGAGTGTGGATGAGGGAATGCATGGGTAAGGGTTCAGAGAGGGCTTCAAAAGTAAAAGTCTAGAAACGAAAGTGCCCAAGCTTCCCATGGGCCCCCTGAGCACCCCCCGAGAGAGCACACATGTTCACCACATACTCTAGTTTCCTCAAGGAAAACTGCAGTGTGTCAGTCAACAAGCTTATCAAGCATGGGTCTGCATTACCCACGGAGGGAGACGCTTTCTAGTTCTGTTCCAACTCTCTAAGGTCCAGAAAAGATAATGAGATTCATTTTACCAACACAGTGTGGTCTTTATGGTATTCAAATTCTTCCAGATTCATTATCTCATTCAAGCTGCACCACATCCCATCATTAAAGGGATCAGATTTTGTTGCTACTATTTCAAAAGTCAAAGGGAAAGGTTTGCTAGAATCCACAGAGCTAGTTACTGAAGGAGCTGGTCCTCTTTACACTAACCTATACCAACCACAGCTCTGTATGTAACATACATGTAAGTATGCATATATAAATATTGTGCATTTTGAAAGTATGATATCTACATTAAAAAGTGTTACAGTTAACATGATACTCCATTTCAAAATGCATAATAAAAACTTTAGCCATAAAGTGTAAAACTCATAAAACTTGAAACCTGAGAGAAGAAAAACTCTGCCAATGTCAGTGACTGGAGGGTTACACTGCAGAAGGCTGTGAAGGGTTTCGTTCACAAGCACTGAAGTGGCCACCAGCAGAAGACAACTGTAAATAGTTCTACCACCAGACAGAATACCTGGATATACATGGATTTGCTTTTAAAAATTACTGTGCATTTATAATGTGTTTAATACTATCTTATATGCTGGTGTTTTCAGCACTGAAAAATATGAACCCTGACCCCAGTCCAGTGGAGTGGTCAGAAAAGGACAGAAGAAATTATTATTGTAATACCATGTGTTACAGAGAACTGGTTCCTATCCTAGGCTCCAGAGCTAAGGCAGGCATCACAGGAGGCGACCTGAGTCAAAGGATGTGTAGGAGTCCACCAGAATAAATGCCGGGCAAGCGTACTGTTAAACTGTGGGAGCTGTTTCTGAATCCCTCCCATTCTTTAGAAACTTCCTGCTTCCTGGAAAGATCTCTGATTTGGACTCCTCATATTTATTGACTTACTTTGGAGCTCCTTTTTTGAGCAACTGTTTCTCCTATGGTCAGAAATTACTCAGAATTTAATCATAGTTGCCCCTGCCCTTTACAGCAAACCTTGGCTAAGAGAGTACCAAATAAATTCTGCTCAAAATAAGGCACTGCATGTTACAGAATTCTAAAATGCTAAAAATGGAAGGGAATCCACTCCAACTCTCTCGGTATGTACATAAGGAACCTAGGAACAGAAAGGTGTTCATAAATAAAGTGCAGGTTACAGCATCTAACTTAAGGTAGATGCAGTCTCCCCCCTACCCGTGACATACAAAGTAACATTTGGTACATATGCAAATTCACGTACAACTTGCTCCCCGACCTCCACCACCACCCCAACTCTTCCTTCATTTCATCTGCAAAGAAGGTTGGCTAGGTTTCCATGTACCTTTTTCACCAAGTTTAATTTCTAGGTATGTAGTTTACTGCAGTTACTTCCGCCTATTGTATTTCTAACAGTGATTGTTTTTTAAAACTAGTGGTTTCAGTGGGATGTGGGGCGGAGGGGGTGTATAATTCCATGATAGAGTGTGTGCTTAGCACGCATGGAGGTCCCAGGTTCAAACCCCAGTATCTCTCCTAAAAATAATACATACGTACACATACAAATTACAAACCAATATTCAAATAAAATAAAAATAAAAAAATAAAACTACTGGTTTCCATTCTAAGGTACAACCCTTATCACTCCTTGGATGATTCTCATAAAGGAATTCTTGATAAATATATACATGGATGGAGGTAGGGAGAAAAGGAAAAAGGAAAGGAGAGGTAGGAACTCAGCTCAAAGACAATTTTCACCGTAATAGGCACCCTTAGCTAAAGAAAAAAGTAATGCAAAGTTAGTGAAGAGGGTAAGAGAGGGTTCATTAAAAATTTTTAGGGAAAGAAAAACACAGAAGGGAGAAAAAACCTCATACAACAGAATAGAATAGAAATGTGAAGAGCTTTCGTGCCAAAATTATGATTGGGGCACCAAGTCTAAACACGCCAATGAAGTTTTGCTGTGTAAGAGAAAGTTACTTAACGGTGGAATCACTGACATTATACAACTAGGACTTAAAGGTGACTGGATGTGTCTGTAAATGGAGATACAGAAAAATGACACCCTGCAACTGTAAAACGAATAGCCTCATTTTAAGCCCAATAACTTATTCCTGCTACTGGTGTTACAACCAGCCACCTTTGGCTCACACCATCAACCTCCAATAAAACACAGTTGGCAGCCCTGGTTACTGAGGTAATAGGCTATGCCCAACATATTTAATCCAAATTTTAAAGGATCCTGCTGTCTGCATCATCAGAGTAAGAAAGATAAATTGATCAAAACGGTAGGTAAATAAACCATTAAATGAGATACTGGTTGCCAAGTCTGCAGCCTCAATACCACAAAGGCTTTTATACGATCCTTAAAACAACAGTACCTCTCTGGTTAACAGTTGGTATTACTTGCTCCCTATAGGTTCCTGCAATATAATGCTCAGTATATCTTCATAAAGTTGGCAATGGTAAATCAGATTTTCAGGGTACAAAAATGCAGCAGATTTTATGTAAGCTTCCCTCAAACCTAGAGTCAGAAGCGTACATCATCCAAGTATCAGCGGGTTGATTCTTCACTCTATCCACACATTACAATCATCAAAAGTTTTCAAATAATACCGATATCCCCAGCCCTCACCCAGGTGAACCTGGTCTAGGGTGATGCATCAGCATTGATGCTTTTAAAGGCTCCCAAGTAATCCGAATACTTTTCAGCCAGCACTGAAAATCATTTATTAAGATATTTCTGATAACGCAGAGTATAATTCGAAAAAAAGTACATTAAAACAAAAGCATTTCCAAGTCAAGAGTTGAATGCTAATTTTAGCATCATTTTTTTTCCTCAAACCATGATATTAAGCTCCTCCTTTTGCGAAGTGTCTGTTCAAGTCTTTTGCTCTTTTTTTTTTTAATTTGCCTACTTTTTCTTGGTGATTTATAGGAATTATTTGTGTGTTAGGGACACCAGTCCTTTCTTTGATGTATACATTGAGTTCTTTGCCTGATACATGTTTTGAGAATATTTTTCTCCTAGCCTATGGCTTACTTTTATCTCTTTTTTTCTTCATTATCTTTCAAAGAGCAGACATTTTAAATTTAGATAAAGTTCAATTTACTAATTATGCTCTTGTATGGCATGGGCTTTGTGGCCTGCCTATCCCAAAAGTTTTAAATATATTCTTCTATATTTTCTTCTAGAGGTTTCAAATTAATCAGTTTTTAAATTTAGGTTATCATTCACCTTGAATTAGTTTTTGCATATGATATGCAGCAGAGTTGAAACTTATTTTTTCCCCCTAAACTTAACCAATTGTTTCAAAACTATTTCTAGAAAATATGTTCTTTTCCCAATGGAATAACCTTGGGACATTACCAACTGGCCATATATGTGTAGGTACGTATTTCGGGGATCTGCATTATGTTCAGTTGCTATATTTGCCCGTCTTTATGCTAACACCACTCTATCACTGTCCCTTTCAATAAATCCTGAAATCAGGTAGTACGAGCCCTATAGCTTCTCTTATAAATTGTTTGGGCTGTTTTAGATCAGGTCATTCATATTTCATTTGTATTAGTATAAATTTTAGACTTATCCTATAAATTTCTACAAACAAGTCAGCTGGGATTATGACTGGGATTGTGTTGAATCTGTAAATCAGCTGAGGGAGAACAGACATCTCAACAATATTGAGTCTTCTAATCCATGGATATGATGTATGTCTCCACTCATCCAGGTCTTCCACAATTCCTTCCAGCCATGTTTTATAGTTTTCAGCTTATAGGTCTTTCGCATCTTTTGTTAAATTTATTTGTAAGTATGTTTTTGCTTTGGCATTATTGTAAATGACTTTTAAAAATGTCCTTTTCTCATTGTTTGCTTTTGATATGTAAAAACATAACTGATTTGCATATATTTGTTATACTTTGATCTTGTTAAATTATTTTTCTAATTTTAGATGTTATTCTTTAGATTCTACAGAATATTCTAAGCAAACAATCTTTTTTTTTGTTACTGCTTCATTTCCAATCCGTAGGGCTTTTATTATTATTTTTTCCCTTACTGTACTGCCTTTAGCCTCCATAAGCGGTAGGACAGAAGTAAGATATAATTTTCCTTTCTTTTAATGACTTGGTCATGGTTTGTTATGAGACTTATGCTGTCCTCATTAAAGAGTGAAAGAATTTGTGTAAAACTAGTATTATTTCTTCCCTAAGTATGCAAGAGAATTACCAATGAAACTATCCAGACTATGTGGGAATATTTTTTATTATAAAATTAGATTCTTTAATATGATTCTATTCAATATTTTTTGAAATTTTACTTTTTGATTTTAATCATGTTTTTAACCATTTTAACAGTAAACCAATTTTGAAAAAAATTTTGCAAATATATTTTTATCTAAAAGTTAAGTGATCACACCCACTTTGCGTTAGCAAATGTTTTAAAGTCTCTAATTTTCTAAAAATACTCATCTCTGATTAGAAATTTTAGAATTGATACAGCAATAATATTGTCTAAATATCTTCTTATTAGAGATTCAGAATTAAGGCATAAGAACTTATGAAAAGCTATTAATTTATTTCTCCTAAGAATATTTGTAATTTGAACAATTCATAATTTCTACCCTCATTTTCAGTTTCCTAATTTATAAAATGAATGGATTGGATCTGATACTTTCTAAGAATTCACCCAGTTATAATATCATAACTTGGAGTTAATAGGTTATTACCCTCTTCAGATAAAGTGCTAAGTATTTTACTTAAAGTTTGAATAAATTTAGCCTACCAATAATCTTAATTAAATCTATTTTTGAGTGTTTCTAAAGTACTTCCCAAGTACATTTTTGAAGATTTTGGACTTCATCATTAAGTATGGGGTAGAATATCAGTATTATCTATTTATATACCATTTATTAAAAGCCAAACAAGGTCTTTAAAGAATAAATGTTGCTCTTTTAGAAATATACACTATTTTTATTTTTCACTGAAGTTTTTTTAATGAAGATTCATAGTGCCTCAGGTGTACAGCAAAGTGATTCAGTTATACATATATATATATAAATGTATTATTTTTCAGATTCTTTTCCACTATAGGTTATTACAAAATATTGAATATAGCTCCCTATGCTATCCAATAGGTCCTTGTTGTTTACCTATTTTATATACAGCAGTAGAAATATACCGTCTTTGTTAGGAACATATGTATTAAATTTTCAAAATAAATAAAGATATTTGACTTATAAAAACTAAAGAATTTTATGATATACTGATAATATTCAAGAAATATTTCTGAGTACATACTATGTACAAGGCACCAAAGATAAAGCAGTAAACAAAGATACACCAAAAACCCCTGTCCTCATAGAGCAAATATTCCAATAATGCAAACAAGAAGAAAAAGACCAGTGAATTAGCTTGTATGTTCTAGACTCACAGCAGAAATTTTGCAAAGCTCTTTGCGCTGATTGCTGCTGTATCTTCTTTTTCCTTCTATCTCTACTACATCACTGCTGCCCCACTTCCTGATGAGAAGAGTTGGTACTGTACAAAACTGAAATTTTGCAGATCATGGTTGATGGTATAATTTCATCATTATTTCATGCAAATGCTCCATTAGGTATTTTCTTCTATTTTTAATAATGAAAAGTATGGAGATAGAGCCCAAACCTAATGATTTGAATATTACCAGTTACATTTACCTATGTTTTCCACTCCCTTACCCCACCTCAGTGCACCTCCACCAGGAGTACCCATCCTTTAACACTCTAGTTCCTCCAGAAGACTAATCTTCCCATTTTAGAAGCAATAAAACCTGAGTGTCTGTATGCTCTACTGGAGGGCTGGCTGTATCTTCATTTTCTTCCCACAGGACCTAGCACAGAGTATGTGTTTAGTTAATGTTTGTTGAGTGAAGGTACTACAGGAACTCCTGGTTCTTTCATTCAATGCCCACACACATCACCATTAGGTATAACATATGCCGCTGCAAGAAATACGCTTAGAGAAATGAACCATCATGTGCACAGGCTAAGCAGTTAAATGGATACAATCGTGGCCTTTTAAGAAACTGGAATCTAAACTAAACTCCTACGTACATACAGTAATGAGGTTTTCGCACAATCACCGTAAAGTATATTAAAATCTCATAATACAAGCAATGGGAATGCGCTAACATTTGTACAGCAATAGAAAATTTGGCTTCAGAAAAAAAAAAACTAACACTAACCTGCTTTGCATTTAATTACAGTTAATTTCAACTATCACTGCTTCTATTATTAAAAACAAACAAATAAACAAAAAAACCACAGAGGATTACCTAGTCTCAATAACGGAACTAAGTCTTCTGGTTTATTTTCTTAATTGAACTGGTGTAATAAACAAAAAATTTCCAGCACCTTCTAAAAATAAATAAATGAAATTTAAAAACTGCTAAGAAGGATAGTTCTTTTTTTTCCTGCACAATGCTGAATTTCATTTTGCTCTTTGGTCCAATGTGACCCTGCAAAGATACTCTCTAAAATGTGGCTTTTATTTAATCATAACCACTATTATCCTTAATATTACATTCTCCTTTCCTTGTTGGCTGCTGCACATACAGTATCAGAGCTAAAAGCGATACTGTTCCAGACCTATGAAACCATCTTAGCCTCATTTCCTCCACTTAATGTACTCCGATCTATGCTTGGATGGTTAAAACGAAATTGAGTATTACTATCACTACCTTTGTAAGGTACATATTTTTACCCAATTGTTTCACAGCTCAGTCGATTTGGTAGTCAGTTATGTCAAATATTTTCCAAGCCCTATTTTACTCAATATGATACTTCAAACTTTAATCTTCTCTGTTATAATTCAAAATAAAACATCTACACTATAACTCTTGGCTGAAAAACTTCTTCCATCTTTCACACAACTAGTAAACACAAAATATCGCAAACACTACCATTCTGAGCAACTCTGGATGTGATTTCCCCACACCGTGGTTCGACTTCGTAGAGTATCCCACCTCTCACTCTTTCCCACTATTCTGAATGTGGACAGAGTAAAAGGCTAGGTCTCCAACTTGACTCTACTGTGTCACACATGTCAGCACAGAGCCCTGCCGTGTGCACAGCTAGGCACCTCCCAAAGCAGACGGGTCTCTCTTCTGTTCAAAGATCCTCAGTACACGCACATACACAGACATAAACACACAGAAGATATGGACAGGATCTATCCAATACAAAAACATCCTATTACTTGAGATTGAGAAAGTAAATGTGTTAATAAAAAAACAGTCAAGCTAATCATTTATAAGTAACTGATTTCCTGATTAAATTCCTCACTTCAAACTGGCTGCTTTATGTCCTGCCTACTATCTTAGAACACTGATGTAAGAATTTATATATTATATAAATATTTAACTAAACACATATTACTGTAAAATGTATATATCACTAAAAATTAAAAACCATCATTGGTAGTTTGAGTAACTGAATAGATACAGCACAATAGTAACATAAATAGCTTGGAGAGCCACAGTAGTAATTTACTAATAATGCAGCACAAAATTGAATAGATAGAAAATATGAATGAAAAGCTCCAGAATTTAGAGAACCACTGAATAAATCTAGACATCTTTATAATAGGAGTTTAAGCAGAAATAACAGAAAAACTGAAAGGGTAAGAACAAGTCCAAGAAATGAGACTGGAAATGTTTACATAATTGAAAAAATACATCAAAAATTTTAATAGTTTACTAAGTACCAAGCAAAACAAACTAAACACTCCTCACTGATAGTTTCCAGAAAGAGAAAAGAAATGTGGGAATAGGTATCTCACATCTAATTATCAAGTTAGATGCTAAAAATCAGTAGAATGTCTTTGCCGAGGGAAAATAAGTCTAAGCTAAGCTATGTGCACACAGCGTAAGACTTACAGATGTGAAGGGAGTTAAAGACATTCTTAGTCATTCTCAGACTCAGAAATTTCAGCTCCCATAGAAACTTTACAAAAAGAATTGTTTGCAATACATACTGCATCAAGAAGGAAAAAAAGAAGATACTGATGGGGGTGGTCCAGGAGGGAAGCAATACCTAAGGGGCGTACTGAAACACTGTGGCATTTGGCGTTGGAGCTGAACGAGATGCAGGGGCCCTAAGATGCAAAGGAGCTTGGATTCACAGCAGACCCACCCATAGTGAGGCAAGACGGTAAGGACCACATTTATTTAGATATACACGAGGTTAAATTTAGAGACTTAATTGTGAATCGCGTAGAGCCTTAATTAACACTTTCTAATCAGATGTTTCAGGTGAACGTGGTTCCTCTCTGCAAATTGCTTAAATAGGAGCAACAGAAGTGCCAGACCTTTGCAGAACTGGATGACGAGGGTTGTCTGACTGGGAAGTTTATTCTCCTTACATAACTTCTGTACAGCCACGAAGTGACCGTCCCAGTCTCAGGTGTTCCGTCATCCAGGGAACCAGGGGAAGGGCAGGGGGACACGGCGCAGTGGAAATCAGGAGGTGGGGACAGTGGAATTTAAGGCTCCCAAAACTTACATAAGACCCTCAGGATGTAGGCTTCAGCACAAATAACAACTCGACAGCATTTCATTTTTTTCTAAAAGCTTCTGGGCTTAAACCACACATCCCTTAGACTGCTAAATAAAGCAGTCAAAGAACAAAGAACTGGGACAAAACTTCAAGATACTCAAGGATGAAACTTATATGAAACTTGAGTACTCTGGTCACACACTCCAGAAGACAATTTTTCCCTCAAATTAGTTTTTTCTGGGCTCCCATTTAGCTGCTTCCAGAATCTTCACATTTCCCGGTCTACAGATTACTTGAGATGAAGGTGCCATACTCCTCTCATTCTTAGAAAAAAAGTGTTCCTCACAGCTATCTGGTCCCTGTGCTTTCTCGCCCGGCTGCTGAAGGAAGGAGCATTTAGAGCAGAGTGCTACCATTTAGTGTCAACAGCCAGAAAATTCCTTTTCCTGCTCGTAAGTTCGGTAGAAGATTAAATGGGAAGATTCTTGCTTTTGAGGTCCTGTTATATTTGATTTGCTATACCTCGAAGCATCACAAGGTTCTTATTTATGATTTAAAGAATGGACTAGTGTTTAAGGAGATGTTAGCAAGGGAGACGTAGCATTTGTTAGACATCCCGCGACAGAGGCCAGTCTCACTCGGGGGAGGTGGGGTAGGGAAGTTTTTTACTTAATTGGCAAATAAATGTTCAAATTCTGGATCAAACCCCTTCAGGACCAGTCTACATGTTTAACTGGAAAGGACTTCATTGCCTTTCCCAGATGTAAAATTAGTGACAACAGTTAATTTTTTAGTGTAGAACTGCAGGCTCCTCTTGCTGAACAGTTGCACATGTAACACACAAACCTACATCTCATCTGTAAGATGTCTTATTAGCTTATTGTAACTTTGGCAATGTGTCCTCTATAAAACAGATGTGATTTCTCAGAGGTAGCTATTCTCGTGGCTTTATGTCCAGTAGAGAATGCTGGAAAATGTTGGACCCTTGCCCAAAGAAGATCCCACACAAAGCAACCGGTAATTTGTGACAACCTCACTGAAAAAACCCAACCAAAGGAAAAAAAATAGCTAAGATAGATTCTTTTAGAATCCTTTTTAAATTACAGGGTTTTTTTTCCCCCCACCTGGCTCGTCGGAGGAATTACAGAATGTTTCCCATTAACTAAAGTTTATTTTTGTAAATACCCAACTTCTTAGAGACCTTTCAAAAAACATATACTATATCTCAGTCCTTCTTAATCAGAAGATTCTACACTGTATGTGATGTACCAGGCAGTTACGTCACCGGCCCCCAGCAGACTACAGCCCCTTACGGGCTTCTGAGGTCTCTTTCCCTGGAGTCTGCACTAGCCCTGTGACTGGCTTTAGCCAGGAGAACGTGACGAACACGAGAACGTGCTAGTTCTAGTCCTGACACCAAAGGCCAGGCTGCTTCTGACTCCGTGCTGCGGAGGAAGCCAGGCACCCCTGAGAAGTGCAAGTACCCCGAGCCCCGTAGATTCTTGTTCCAGGCCCACCACTGACGGTCTGGTTTGGCTAGTGCTCTCAGTTCCCACCTGTGTAAATCCTGGTCATCCCACAGGATTGTTGTCCAAACTGAGTGGCATAAACCACATCACAGTGCTTTCAAAACTATTCAATACATCTGAATCAATGCCCTGTTAGCAAATTACCTTTAATTCCCAATTCTATTTTTTTCTATTAAGACCAATATAAAAATAAAGTTTTGAAGCCAAAGAGATAATTCAAATTTTTGGCAACAGTATACTTGATTTGGTGCATGAGGTGAAGTTGGTGAGCCACGGGGTCAGCAGTGTGAATACTTCGTAAACAAGATGTTGCCGTCACCTGTACACTCAGCGGGCCAATTTTCATTTTAGAGAAGAAAGTATAAAGTGTTTCAAATAGGCTCTCAAGAATATTTCTAGAACTTCACCATGTGTCCTTGATAAGACACTGCCCAGTATTGTTCTATGCAAGCAATTCTGCTTTCTTCTAATGTTTTCCAAATCGCCAGACAAAAGGAACACAGGAAGCTTACACATACGTAGCCTTCGGCCAGTCACTTAATCATTCGGAGGCTCAGTTTCATTATACGTAAATTAGGGATAACTGCTTCTGCCTTGCCGTTTTGTGTAAGTACTTATTGTTAGAGGCAATACAAAGGCATTCAATAAATGTCAGTCGATAATTATTGTCAGCATCATCACCCTGATTTCCTTCGTGCGCCACAGTAGTATATATGCCTTCATTTTTATGGTTTAGAGACTTCAGGCCAACCTGTTTTGATATCCCTACTCGGAAGAAACAAAATGAAAGAAAACAAAGAACCAAAAGTAAGAGAAATAAAGCAGATTGTTTTTGCTCCTTGGGAATTAGGCAAAAGGCATTTTACATGTGAGTAAGAGTGTGTGTATGTGTGTGTGTTTATCTCGTGTTATGAATATAAGCTCCCTAAGGAAAGAGATATGATTTCTTACATCTTCTGTTCAGCATCATGCAACCTAGGGCTGAGTAAGAAAAATATTCTTATGGGAGCAGCAGCAGCAGCAAGAACGGATAGGCGAGAGCCAGTATCTCTGATCTCTCATAAGAGAGTAAGTTCTTGATAATTTCGTGAGAATAAATGAAAAATAACCTGAAGTCTTCTGCCTAGTTTTTAAAGCCAGGTTGCCAGGCAGCTCAACCAAATGCTCCAAACTGCAAAAGCAAGAAGAATGCAATTCTTTTTGATCCCTCTCAGAGACTTGTCTTAGACTTCAGTTCCTGATCTGTGAAGGGAGATGGGCACAGAAAGATCCTAGAAGCAAGTCTCCAGTTTTAATTCCTCAACTGTGTTTCATTCTCTGACGCCCCAGGAACTACCTGTGGTCAAGAAATCCCAAAATTGTTTTGGAGTCTGTTATTGAGCTAAAATAAAAAACTAGACACAGAGTGATGCCCATCAGAGAAGAGAATTCCTACAGCTCACATTTTACTGCTCTGCTGGTACACTTCAGGGATTTAAAAGTCCAAAGAAAATTTTTCACCTACCAATCAGGCATTCGTAAAAGGTCATTTAAGGCCAGCTAGACTGTTTATCAGATAATCCTCAATGCTCCCCAGAAATGATGGTGGGTTTTAAGAGGATCTCATGCATATTTTGACCCTGACTTGTTTAACCATACACATACTATGCAAACTGGAAAGGACAACAAAAACAAAGATATGAGATAATATCAGTACTTATGCTAAATATAAAGCCCAAGGCTGTCCAAGTGTCCGTGTGTGTGAGAGAACAGAAGAGAACACGGAGCCGTCTTCAACCGATGCAAACAACACCTCAGCATCACTCCCACGTCACCCTGAAAGAGAGCAGAGTGGCCCAAGTGCCAAAAGTGGAATTGGGTAGATATTCCTTCAGTTTCCCCAGCAGGCAAAATAATGGATGCACTCAATGTGTATTTCTTAATTCGGCAAAACTGTTTCGAGAACTTCTGCTATGTACTACAGACTAAGATACTGGGAGTCAGAGATGGAAATCCTGTCCTGAAAAATGAACGAAAACAACAGTCAGGTAAACAACTTGGCAAGAAAAAGTGCCCGGGACATAGAGGATGGGAGGAAACCGTACAAGGAGTGGGTGGGGAGAATGTACTTTACTTTGGTTTCAAATATTCATTAAGTTCCTCTTGTGATCCAGGCACTGGGTGTTGGGAAAAAAAAACAAGTATGACCCAGAAAAGCAGGTAAGTCCCTCCTGGCAAAACAACAGAAAACAGAGTAGGAAGCATCCAGCTTTCGATGGTCTTGAATCTGGAGGCAAGGCCATTGTCCAACAGGAGAGAACACTGAGACGGGGCATGAGGGGGGAAAAGAAAAGGAGGCAAGTCTGACAGTGACACGAGTCACTGTGAAATCATTACCACCCAGTGTGGAGGGCTCGGCTGACAATGGGTAGGACATATTTGAGAGGCCAGAGTCCAAAGTCACTATGGGTGCTGCCTTCTCAGTGAGCAAGAACCATGACTATTCCTCTTCCTATGATGAGGAGACATTTAGAGCTCTGCATACAGTATGCATTTTTATCAGAGCATGAATTATTTTTTTGAAAAACAGTAAATAGGAGAAGAAAATTAAAAAAAAAAAAGAAAAAGAGAAGGTGCTCAGAAGGGCGAGATCAAGACAGTTAAGCAAGGCAGGGCTGAGAGAGGACAGACCACCAGCAGGGAGAGACCAAGGCAAGAGGATGAAGGAACGGGGCTGTGAAGAAATAAAAAATGAATATGCATTAAAAAGGAATAGGGGAAATGCTTATTTCAAAACAGACAAGTCATAAGTGGGCGATGAAGGACATGGGATAATGAACTGAAAATGAAAAGCTAAGACCCTAGAGTTACAAGAAGTAAATGTGTGTGAACAGGCAGAAATGAAGCACGTGAGGAAAGAGAAAAAGAGGGGAAGAGGGTGTGTAGAGCTCAGTGGTAGAGCGTGTGCTTAGCAAGACTGGGTTCAATCCCCACTACCTCCAGCAAAAAGAGAAAAAAGAGGGGAAAATACCGACATATTTCATGGCACTAACTACCTTTTATTCATATTATTATTTTTTTATTGATGCATAGTTGATTTACAATGTTGTGTTAGTTTCTGGTGTACAGCATAGTGATTCAGTTATATATGTATATATATAAAGTATGTATATAGAATATATACTTTTTCATATTATTTTTATTATAGTTTATTACAAGATATTGGATATGTTTCCCTGTGTTGTCCAGTAGGGCCTTGCTGTTTATCTATTTTGTACATAGTAGTCTGTATCTGCTGATCCCAAACTCCTAACGTATCTGTCTCCCATTTATTCATATTCTCATGTATCCCTACATCTTTGTCAGTTATGCAACATCTAAAGACTTTTTAAAGTCAAAAGTGGAGAAATAATAGTTTATTTGGAGGATTTGCAATATATTATATAGCTTTGAACTGTGGAATATGTATTTATTTTTTAAAAACATCTCTGCTACAGTGACAGGTAATTTTCTTAGAATCTAAAACTCTGATTTGGGACAAAGAAGGTTTTAGCATGAAAAACAAAGGAGGGAGAAAAACAAGGAAACAGGAGTAAGTGTTGATTGGTGCTGGTTGTCAGCCTGTTGACAAGAAGGAAACAGATGAATAGTCACCAAGAATGCTAAGCAGTGAGGCGCTCTGACAAAGGAAAAGCAGGGAGTTTTTTTTTCCTTTCCATTCACCCTTTTGGATTTTTGTCCACGGGTCACAATCTGCTGTGTGTGTGCAGCACTGCAACTGGCTGCCCCTGCTTACCTCCCGAATTGTCATCACTGCTCCGCTGGCCTCTTGTGGTCTCCATACTGCCACGTGTTCCCTTTGTGCTTCCAACTCCTTTCTTTGGTTTTTGCTGGATCACTTGATTTTTTTTCCTTAATGAAGAATTTTCTCTGTATCATTTAGGAAGGGTGAGTCATTGAGAATTTTCCTACTTTCTTATGGTACAACTGGCCCTCCACTCCCCAACAGAAGAGATTAAGTCTCCACTGATGCAGAGCAATGGTTCTCAGACTTAAATGCGCATGGCAGTCACAGGGCCCCACCTGCAGTCACTGACTCAGGGGGTCTGAAGGGACGCCCGGGAACCTGCATTTCTAACAAGCTCCAAGGTGCTGCTGCTGTTGCTGCTAGTCTAGGAGACCACACTTCAGGAACTCCTGATGAAGATCACTCCTACCAGATTTCCTCAAGAGACTTATTCTTGCATCTGGAATGACAGCAAGTGAGCTTAAGATCCCTTGATTAGCGACGATGTTCTCTGCTCGTAACATTAAGTGAACAGAATGCTTAAAATACTCCTCACCACTATTAGCAGCGAAACAGTTGCTTACTACATGTGTACTTACACCCGGCAGAATATAACAGTTCTTAACCTACAAACTCTATACATCAAAGTATGTAAAAATCAATGTTTTGCACCTCAGAATACATTTCCTCATAAATAATCCTCCAAAATTCCAGCTGACTTAAGTAAAAGAGAAAAACTTTTATACATCAAATATGAATCCCCATTTGGATATTAATTTCTGTTATCCATAATTATAAGAAAGGCAGATATATGTGGAGAAAGTACAAACCTTCACAGAAATTTGAAAGAGAATTCTGAGTGCTTATTTATGGCAGTAATTGATTTTTATATCTTAATTCATTTCAAAATGCAAGACTCCTTTTTTCCTAAAAAAATGTTAATTCTAATGTTACGTGTGCTTTCCAGTTGGGGTAAGGGTTGCTTCTTTTTTAACACTGAAATTAAGAGAAGGTAATGTTTACCTGGTTTAGCAAAGCAAATGTTATGAGAAAAGAGACTAAAGACAAAGGTTATATAAACCTATAAATGTATTTCTTAAGATAGATTTGACTAAACTCTTTTGAGAGTATGGGCAAATAGTATTCCCAAATGGGCAAAAAGAAAAAGGTGCTAACTGTTCATACTTAGGTTAAATGTTTCCCACTGTCACACTGTTCATGGTACAGTTGTAACGGAGCAGGACCCTATTGTCATCAGTGACCACATGGTATTTGTAACTGCTTAACTGGATAATAGTTTAGATGGCTCTTCTCATGCTCCTGCCGACCAGGGTTAGGCTGGAGAGGCGGGGGAGGCCTGCCCAACCTCCTGCTATGTACAGGCATCATGCCCCAAAGTGCCCCACCTTTGCCCCCGACACAGTGCCCTGCCTTTGCCCCTGACACTTCAGAAGTGGCAGTTAGACTTCTGTGTTCTGTATCTTGTTGTTTATAACTTGCCCCAACTGCACATGCATGCAGTTGTTTTTAGACCCTTGTGGTTTCTTTGTATTCTGTTGTTCGAGATGTAGGTGTAAACACTGCAGCAAGAGGTCCCAGGCCTCAGCCTGCCTAATATGCTAGAAGCATTTACCAACCTGACTTTAAACTGCTCAAGCTTCTCACTAGAGCATTCTTCCACAGACCTCCTTCCTAAGCCCCCTTTACTCTAGGCACAAGAATATAAGGAGACTCCCAACACTGGAGGAAAACATCACACTCAGCAGAAAAAAGGGGACCATCACATCTGCAAAATCAAGAACAACTTTGCAACCATTTGTTACCCTGTATGCGCTCTCTATGGAAAACAGCACCGACCCTTGAACTCTTGAACTTTTACCATAAAACCTTCTCTCCCAAGTAGGCTTACAGTTTTGGATTCATTAGCCCACTATGACCTCCTCTGCCTGGCAGAGAAATAAAGATGCCTTTTCTACTTCATCCAAAACTCTGTCCTCCAGTTTCAATTTGGTAATCGGGGTCCAGAGGCCAGCTTTTGGCAACACTACGATGTTCTCAAAATGTGGTCTGTGCATCTTCCGTATCAGAATCACTCAAGAGGTACATAAACAATTTGTATGACAAGAGATACTGTGTCAGGAATGGATATTTTATAACTGTACCTGAAAATCTGCACCCTGAAATTTCAAAATCACACAGTTGAGGGTAATGGCAGAGAAGATTTACTACGGGTACTGCAGAAGGGAGCAGTATGCCATTAGTATTCTGCACTTTGGGAGGGTATTAAAAACAAATTGAATAGATTGAGTTTTCGCCTTCACATATTCTAAAATCTGTTACGTAGACCCAGTGTAAATTTAAAGATGACACATTTTCAAGTTACTTTATTTCATTTACAAGGATAATATTTTTAATAAATCTTTGCATGAGAAGTATGAATTACACTTATGTGACTGTTGCTAAAACAATTATTTGCTACCTGACATAGTTACTAAGAATTGTAGCATCTAATTTACTGCAAGTTAGCAACCCATATAGGTAAAATGTATTAAAATCCTCTCACATAATAGCATACGGTGTTAATGATTCAGATATCACATCAAAATAAAGGATTGTTAATGTATTATTTAATGAGTATAAAGTTTGACAATTTCAAATAGAGCCCTTTGAAAAATTCTCAAGTTATTACTGATGTTTACCAACATGCTCTACAAAATTGGATAGTTTTTCTTAGATTTACTCATAATTAGGTAACTGTAATGAAAAAAAATCTTTGTGTGTACCGTCTCCAACAAAACAAAACAAAATCTACCCAGTAGAACATGCCTGAGGTTTTACCATTATGGCAGCTTAATCCATCCATGTACCTTGAACAGCCCACAAAGTAAGTCCTAAACTTTGATGCCATTCATTAAAATAACCCAGAACCTTCTCCCCTCATCCACTTTTAAAATGGTACCTGCTCCTCACAAATGCTTTCTTTCTCTAGGACTTTGTGTTTGTGAACTTAGCTTGGTTCCTCTGCCTTGACCTTGGCTCTTTCTAAAGTAATGACTCAGACTAAATTTCTGACCATCTTAGCTCTGGTTCCCAGCAATCATCCAAGTGACCAGCGTATCTATAGGTTTTACTTCATTCCTTGCCAAAAAAAAACAATAATAGTGATTTTGATACCAAATAAGTGGGCTTTTTTTAAAAGGCATCTACATTTTAAATTCTTTTCAAAATATCCTGAGTTTGAAAATGTAACCAGATCTAACCAAATAAAAATTAACTTTATCACACATTCAAAATGCTCTTAGTTGAAATCCCATGGTTTCTGCAAATGTTAAAAGTGAATCTTGGATTCAAATTAGTTAATGGTTTTACCTATCATTTACATTGCAGTTTAAAAAGATGAATGTGCAATGTTTTATTAAAAAGCTATGAACTGTGTCCAAACAGATATAAAGAAATGTTGAAATAGGCTCCATGTAGGAGAATGTATGGCTTTTATTTTCCGAATAGCAACTTCAATAAATTAAAGTGCTCAATATTGTACCAGTCGGGTGTCAGAAATGAATAGTGAACCTGCCAGCAGAAATGTTTTCAATTTCTTAAGCACCATCCTGGTCCCTGACAGAATTGATTGGCTTTCTCACACAAAGTTGTTGTGGCAGGGATTAAAAAAGAGAAGAAGAAAATTTCCCTTTAACAAACTACTGGAGTGACAAACTGTATCCAAGTGTAACTCAATACACCAAATGTTCTATTTTAGAGTGAAGCTAAGATAAATACCAGAACTATTATATTTTGTCATTTAAATTAATAATAACAACATTGAAGTGAATTTCCAAAAGAAGTATGTTTAAAAGTTAATTAAATGTCTGGTTTTCTTTTTAAAAATGACAAAATTTTTCTCCTGGATTTGCAAAATGAATTCATTCAACATTCTATACCTATTCTCCTTCAAAAAAAATTTTATCGTAAAAGAAATGCAAGTTAACTGCAGAAACTTGGAAAATACAAAAAAATCAAGATAAATATGAAAATACATATTTTAAATAGTATTAAATACAAATATGGTTGCATATTTATGATACACTTTTTATATAATTTATGTGTAAAGCAAAGTTTTAGAAAGTACTGAAAAAATAATTCCATATACATTTATATTCACAGGTATATGTTTATAGTTGTGCTTATGTATATATGCACTGTACACAACTTAAGCTGGGGAAATTATCTACAATAGTTATGTTAAGGTTAATGGTGTATCTATTTTTTGTTTAGTATTTTTATGATTTCTTTAAATTTAAATTATGAATCCATTTGAGAGTTATCTGTTGTAATAACAGTGTACTGAAATGCCACTCTAATGATGCTTGACTCATATAAGTTATTATTTGGAAACGAGCAATATGTTGCTGTGTAAATATATATATATATATATGACTATGTAAATTTTATTAAAGCCAGCTTTAGCAATTACCTTAGTGCCAAGGTTTATGCAAATCTACCAGAAAAGTCTCAGATTCTAGAACACATTACATATGATTATATTTTTAGATTAACAAAAAGTTCACTTTATAAAAGGATTCACAACTAGCTTTCTTTAAATATAAGACTCCCAAGAGTGTGTAGTATCTGTTTATACATGACTACCTATTCAGAGTGTTGTAGACACAGAAATTTACAATTAGAATGACAGAAGCAAGGGATGTACTTTAGCACGATTATATTAATACATTTTATCTACTACTAAAAACAGTACACCTTATGCTACTGTTTTAAGACAACAATACTTTTAAAAATCAAATATATGATCCTAGTCTATATCCTCATCCATTCTTCGTTCTCCATATTTCGGCCAAGGATATGTGTGTGTTGAGGGTCTACTGCATTTTCATTAGTCAGTGTAGTCAGTGTAAAAGCAAAGTAACAACAGGCACTGGGATACGTGCACTGTATCCCCGTTGCAGACACCACTGTTCATAATGTATTATAAATGAGGTATCGACCTTACCGCCGAACGGAGCCCAATTCCCACAGTGAGCAGGGGAGAGAAGTTAGAGTAGGAACTCTTGCCGGAGGAGATTTAACCAATCTTGGGCTTCACACTCCACCAGTTGTGCTTAGTTTCTCATTTTCCTTAGAAAACTTGATATACTCAGTTGCTATAAACATTACTGGGCGCACCTGGAAACTGCACTGTATGACTCATTCTTAGTCTCGGGTTTGATCTCTTCCTTTCACACTGAAAGCAAAAACACTTTCCTACTCTGATCACCCCAGCTGCATGTTTCAGTATACTTACCATGAATTAGCCTTTTTCAAGAAAAGGAAAGCAAAGCTATGAATGTTCATTTTTCTACATTTTACTACAGCAAAAATGTCCATCATTGATATCTGGGATTCAGTACAAAGTTCAAACTAATTGCACATGTTTTAAACTTAGTGGTTGAGAAAAATCATTTGTTCTAAAAAATACAACCAAAATAAAATTCATTGTAACGAAAAAGTATTCTGAATTTCAGAAATATAAAAATCAAGGACAGGGACTAGTTTTAATAGACATTTTTCATGAAAGATGATGAGCTAATACAAGGTTAATGCTGAACAACAAATCTAGGAATGTATATATATAATGGCATCGTGTTTAAATATCATTTATAGCTCAGATTGCTTGAAAGCACAACAATGATACTTCAAGATAATATTCTGTATTTATTGACCCTGTAAAGTTGTATTTGGCAGTTACTCATCAATTTCAACTTTATAAGTCAGGATCACCCAGCACACCCCATAAGAGAGCACTGAGTCCACTCAGCCCTCACTTCCTCACCCGTCATGCAATTTTAATCCATCAAGTTCCCACTTTGAGACTAACTGTAATTTGCAAATTACTTGTACGTCTCTGAGAGCCTTCAAAAGTCCTCGAGAGAGTCATCTATAAGGTTAAACTGAAAATGCGTCATTATCCTGAGAGATACATTGGAAAGAGGGGAGGTGAAGAAACACATGTTTACTGACTGCTCTCTGTGTAACAAATTCACCTAACCCTCGACATTGTTTCACTTAAAGCCTACTATGAATGTAGCTTCTGTTGGACCAGCACTGATGGATTTAGCAAGACTTTACAGAGGAGATAAGACTTGAGGTTAGCCAGGGAGGATGGGAGGGATTAAGGTAACTTTTAGGAAGAAGAGTAGGAGGTACTGAATAAGCAAAGGCATGGTGACAGTCTAGACTCTGTGTGGCATGTTGTAGCAAACCAATCGGCTGGGCATCGATGGTTGGTGTAATGACACTGTGACGGATATAGGTGGGCAAATAAGTTATACTTGGCAAGCAGACAGCAGTGGTGGTGCAGACAATGTTAAGATTACTGAAGGATCATGAAGCAGGAAAAAACTTAGGGAATAACTTGCATGGAATATTGTCACAGACTGAAGCATCAAGTCCTGCTAATGGGCTCTTAATAAAGCTGAGTAGCAGGTTATAAGGGTCTTAGCTAAGCAGTGGCAAAGTAGAAACAAAAGGACAGACATGCAAGGGAACTATAGTCAATATCCTGTAATAAATCATAATGGAAAATAATATGAGAAAGAAAAAAAAAAAAATATATATATATAAACTGAATCACTTTGCTGTACACCAGGAACTAACTCTAGGTTGTAAATCAACTATGCTTCAATTAGAAAAAAGAAAAGGACAGACACAAAAGATTTAACAAACTATACTTGTGGATGTGTTACTATGAGAAGGAAGGAAATAAGAAAAGCTGATAAAACTTGAAGAGGCTTTAGCTATTCTAAATAGAGGATGGTACTATGGCTTGATGGTAAGTCAGGAGAATATATACACAAAGCAACTTGGCAGCTTGGCAACTTGGGCAGGGCCTTGTTCTAGGATGTCAGACAAAGAAGCTGACACGCCATAGGTGATGGAAGACTCCTCATGACTTAGTGCATCCTGAGACTATGTCAAAATGGTAAAATCGTTTCAGAAGAAGAAAAAATACTAAAAAAAACAAAAAAACAAAAAACGGTCTCAGTATGTACATTTCCAGCTTTTACGAACTGAATTAGCTCTGTAATATTTCACTACTGTCATTGATGAAGCATTTTATTGTTATATCATCCTTTATTATCATAAGAAACAACAGGAGACTTGAAATTTCATCATTCAAAACTGCAGCACTAAATTCCTTCCCCAAAATTCTAGGAGGTTTCAGATAACCAACAAACACAGCACCTATTAGGTCGGTATTAGGTATTCCAAGTGACAGCCAGGTACAATACAGGTAACTAAGTATGACTCAGCCAAATACAATACAGTAAAAACACAAGGAAGTGAAAAATTACGCAGGTCTCCTAAGTGGATATATTTCAATATGATTTCAGAATTGAATATAGATTTTATACTGCTCATTACTTATCTGATGTTTTTGGATTTTCCAATAACACAAACTACAGTTTAAAAAAATCTTTCATGATACTTGTATCTACTCTGCTAGCTGCACTGCACATATACATTGAATGGGTAGGACACCCTGAGACCTTAGACAATATCTTACCTAGCAACAATTGAGTAATGCTTATATAAAAATAGTTGAACATCACAAAACAGGTGCATTTGTCCACCTGAAAAACTTACCACTGGAAAAAAATACCGTTAAGTTTCAACTTCAAGAAATACTTGAGAAAGCTGTGAAGCAGTAAGTCACAGGTCCCCAACTGGCAGAATGGCTTGAGTTTTAGTCGACACTACTGAATAAACTGTTGACTCTACACTTGGAACCATGGCCAATAATCTTGCACCTACAATACACTACCTGAAGACCTCAAATCACCAGACCCAAATAAAATTCTAGGAAATAACTGTTTCCCAGTCTGTCTTACATGCAATCGGTTTTCTTCCCCCAATTAAGTGACAAAATAAAGGAGGAAGAACTACTTTTACTTTATCATCATTCACTCAAATGATGATAAAGAGAAAGCCTAGCCTCTGAAGAAAACCAACTTATCGTCGTAGCTTGATCAAGATGGCCAAGCCAGTGCAAGTCTGGCATACTTCCCATACGGAGACACAGTCTCTGTCTTTTCTGCTCCCTCCTCCTTCACTTTTCCCCATGGGGCTTCTTTTTTCAGTCTCCATTATCAATTAACCCTTGGCACTCAAAATCCCACAGGGTTTACTAATTACAGTATTACGCCTCATGATCAGAATATCATAATTATTGCTATCATCCTGAGATTCACTCTCCCAGAAGAAAGGAGATGTCTGCTCAATAGTCAGTTCTCCTCTTGAGACTGCCGGATAATCCATCACTTTCAGGCATTCTTCTGGACTCTCTATGTCAGGTCACTGAGTGTGACCACTGAGGTCTGTTATTCCGTTAGTCCTTCCTCTTCTTGGTACAGTTTCTACAGTCCTCAGCTATCTCACATATTCCCAACCTCCTTACACAGACAAACTCTATAGACATGTCTATGCCAAAGAGAGAAACAAGCTACTCATCTCTCTTTATAAACTGATAACATAGAGAAGCAAGCAGCAATGGACTCTGAAAATAATTCAAAAAGAACCTTCCTGTTCCACAGTATTGGGAGATTCTGCAAGTCACCTCCAGTTGTAACTATTATTCATAATCACATCAGCTGATTCTGGTGTTGAAGGTAAAAATTCAACACAATGGTGACTGTGTGTCTTTACCCATGCTAATGAACACAGACCACACTTGTAAACTTGGAAAGTAAGGAGGAAGCAAAGTGGGTCATTTCATATTCTTCTAAGTTTTCAATCTCCTTGACCTTCACCTTGTTTTCTTTTCCCTCTCAGTTGCTCATTAGATACGTAAAATTCAGATGTACAAAAATATTCCTGAACACTGAGCAAACCTTCCATTTTGACCACTGCTCCACACAGACTTGTATACTTCAGTTTGCCACACCAAATTTCTTTTCACAAAGCCAAGTCTGCTTTCAGAGGCAAAACTGCTTTTGATTTTTCATGTCATCAGTAGGAATTAATGCAAAACTACAAAGGCTGATTTTTACTGTCATGAGATCTATTTTACTTTTGTTGTGGGACAAACTACCTGAATGCCTACTTTAACTGCAACGACATGGAGACTGTTAAACAGACTGCACAAAAACACCTCCGGTGTGACAATAAATAAAATGCTATTGCTTCACTAAGTGGTCAGGTTGTGCCCCAGGACAGAACAAAACAAGTACATCCAAAGTTAAAAGGCAGGCAAGTGCCACCCAGGGAAGGGACAAGTGCCTGGTTTGAGGTCCCTGAGTACAGCACGCACATCAGGCTCCAGAGGTACAGAGTTTATTTACAGAAAGAGGAGAGATAGAATACACAAGATCCAGTCCCTTGCAATGCATTGTTCCCCCAGGACAGCCAACATGCTGGGCAGTGAGGCTGCAGGAACTAACTCCACTTTGTGCTACAGGAGAAGGACTCCAACCTTCACCCTTTGGGGTCTGAAATACAGAAAGCTGGAGGTGTGACCAAGAGCTATAGAAGCACACATAGCCAAACAGTTCCAAGAAAAGTGTGCACGTGCCAGATACAGAGGGACCAGGGATGAATGTACTGGCTGAGCTCTGAGCTCTTGCCAAAGTGTCATTTACTAAGCACAAGGTTCACAGAACCTTGGGAACACAGAAGAGGTGTCCAGCTGCACTTGGACCCTTCCCACACTGACATAAACCTTTCTTTCGTAAGACTGAAACATGTACTATAATCAATTATATTATTTATACATCACAAGCAGTTCAGAGATTAAAAATTCCTTTGCTTATATAATCACGGTTGATCTTCTCAACAACCCACAGAGTAGGCAGACCGTGTGCTATTATCCTCATTTCCAAGTGAAGAACAAACTGTAATTCAAAGAGATTGAGGAATCTACCCAAAAGCCCACTGTAAATGAGTGAGGCAATTACTTAGAGTTATGATTCTGGGCAGCTGTTTTTTTTTTTTTTACATCTTTTCATTGAGTTATAGTCATTTTACAATGTTGTGTCAAATTCCAGTGTACAGCACAACTTTTCACTTATACATGAACATACATATATTCATTGCCACACTTTGTTTTCGCTGTGAGCTACTACAAGATCTTGTATATATTTCCCTGTGCTATACAGTATAATCTTGTTTATCTGATTCTGGTCAGTTTTGCATGCATTTAAAATCTCTTTTCAATTACCATGTTTTACTTAAGGTTTAAAAGATTAGAAACAATAATGCTTTCTTTGCTATTCTTGTGAAAATGCTGATTAACCTTATTGGAAATTACAAGTGTAAAGATACATATAAAGTTCTTTGCATTGATATCAGATCTTTTATAAAAAGCATTTTATAAATGGAGCTTCTTTTTATTCCACTTATCAAATACATTGATTGAAATTATGATTTAATTGTAAACTTCAAGTTCCCCAAT
This sequence comes from Vicugna pacos, assembly GCF_048564905.1. Taxonomy (NCBI): domain Eukaryota; kingdom Metazoa; phylum Chordata; class Mammalia; order Artiodactyla; family Camelidae; genus Vicugna; species Vicugna pacos. The sequence continues at coordinate 41,106,647 of NC_132991.1, read as the reverse complement.
ATCATTTATAGAGAAACATGAAGAGTTAGTTTTAAAGATAAACTGTTATGGAGGAAGGTATACTCTATTAAAAATTCATATAAGAATAAATTACAGTCTGTGTCTTTATAGTATGTTGAATTTACAGTTATCTATCTCATCATTTAACAATTAGTATGATTTTTCAATATATCCTGAATTGAAAAATCAGAATTACAGCCAGTTCAATAACTATGTATTGGTTGGCCTATTAGTTGTAAAGCCCTCTGATCACTACTGGAGAGACACAAAGATTAATCCAGCATGAATCCCACTTTCAAGGAGCTTTTAATATAACAGAAAAGATAGGACATGGGGAATACTATTATATTACAACACAGAAAAATAGATACTATAAAAAACCTCTATAGAAAAGTAGTAAGGGGAGTTAGAGGAACCACACATACTTACAGTAAGTAAATCTGGGAAGGCTTTCTGGAATAGGTGACTTTTAGAAAAGTCTTTTAGAATGAATGAAACGTGAACATATTGAACATGGTGGAAACGATTTATATTTTGAGTGACTAAAAAATAAGTTATGATGCCAGAAAGTGAAATTCAGCCTACAAAATAATAAGTGAATTACAAGATAAGTTTGCAGAAGAAGGCTTTCCAGTTCATAGAAGGCTTTGAACAACTAAGAAATTTAGATTTAAGTAATTTTATGTGGATAAGTATACCAGGTTCTATCAATTGCTTCAATTCTCTGGCAATTCTCTTAAGCCCTAAAACCTCTATCAATAAAATGTGTTTTACTGAGTTCTATCTATTCATGAAAATATTCTATGCAATTAAACCTAGTCTTGTCCATTAAGAATATAAAGAAATTAATTTATTGCCAAAACACTGCCTCGACGCAATCTCATGCTTCATATAATGTAGAAGAAATATTTTAAAATTTATTGAAAAAGCATCAGAAAGAAAACTGGTTAAATGTATGAATGCATGTCAATATAACTTAAAACTTTTATTAAATTTACTGAACTTTTTCTCTGAAAAATCTATTACTATTTCTAATAATAATATTATAAGAGTAAACCTTTTCTGAACATATATTACATACCAGGTGCTATGTAAAATTTGAGTTATCATCCACTATCTTTGATCATCACAACAGCTCTGTAATTTGGGAATTACTAATGCTATTATGTAGAAGATGAATTCAAGATTCAGAAGTACCCAAGACTGCACAGTACAATATGTATCAGACATGGGACAATGACCAAGTCAGCCAAGCTACAAAGCTGGTGTCACTTATTTTTGCTACCCTAACACCAAACTAGTATCTCTAATGGTAAACCTGATTTCTGAAGATATTAATACATGAGTTTTCCAGATACTAATACAACTCTTCCAGGATAAAAAAAAAAGTGAATTATTTTCTTTTTTCCCCTCAAACACAGAAAAAAAGGTTATCTTTAAGGAATAGCAGCAATTCCATGGATACTAAAGTGAAGATAAGACAGAATTATAGTCTGTAAGAATCCATTCTATCCACACTTTCATATAAACTCTCCCGGAACTGATACTAACGTTAAAAAATGTTAAGCCAATTTCAAGCATAACCAGCTCCTGTGAATGCCAAGTCACATGGGGCTTGAAGAGTGATACAGTACCTATACAATTTAATTTCCCTCTATTAAAAAACATCCTGCTGATGCAGAACTTCAAACACGAGTCTTAGAAACCAGTGGGGAAATGATGTGATAATCAGAGAGAGAACACTGGTGAGAAGGACATTTCTTGCAGAACTGGATTTGCTTTAGGGAATCCCAACGGTCAATAGGTAAAAGAGGTTTCATATAATTTCACCCAGTCAGGCTCACCCGCTTCATCTCTAGGCTCCTAATCTATTAGTGATGGTATTTGGAGATGGGGCTTTTGGGAGTTATTTTGAGTTATGAAGGTGGGTCCCTCATGAATGCGGTTAGTGCCCTTCAGCGAAGAGACCCCCGGAGAGCTCCCTCGGCCCTTTCACCTTGGAGGACGTAGCCAGAGGACGGCTGTCCAGGAACCAGAAACCAGGAACCAGCCTCTCACCAGAAACTAAATCTGCTAGCTAGCACCTTGATTTTGGATTTCTCAGCTTCCAGAACTGTGAGAAATAAATTTCTGTTATTCATAAGCCATTCAGTCCACGGTATTTTTGTTTATAGCAGCCCAAATGGATGAAGACAAGCCACAATCAAGGTGGTTACATTATTTAAATTACAACTGGAGGATCCCAAAGGAGTCTGATTTAATGACTTACTCCTGGCTGGGATTTAAATATGAAGACATCTCCCAACTAGCATTTTACTGCAAAAAAGTGCATAATTAACAATAACTGTGTCATAATACATTTTCTTACAACAGAGGACAGTGACTTAGAACTAACTTTATTTTAGATAACTTAGAAGGTTCATATGAAACTGTCTCAAGTTTTCAGGGAAAAGGCCTTTTGGTTAAATCTTAAGGCATGATGGGAATTTTCTATTGTTAAAACTATGTTATATTACTAATTTCTTATTAAAATTGACAACTGCATTATTATTTAAGTGGCAACTACCTTATTATTTAAGTACATGAAGTTAAGCTTGAATTTACAGCTTAATCTTTTCAGGATCTTTCAAGTAAGATACTGAGGTTTTGTTTCCTTTTCCACTCACACTTATAATTTTTGAGGTAATTATATCAAGTACCTTAGCAAATCTTTAACTTGGTCTTTTCAGTCAATTTTGATATGCTATTTCTATGTCCGCTACTGAGGTTTTCACTACAAAGCTTACAGTTAATCTGGTTAAGATCTGATCCTCTTCAAAGCAAATAATAACTCCACCTTACACAGTTAAAGAGTGAAGCATTTATCTTAACCTGGAAGACTTCCTTCACGTACTAACACAGCCTATTTTTAAAAGATTTGTTATAATATCCACGAGGATCAAGAACATTTCTCTTTTATTTTTCTACTTGGCATGTTGTTCTGCACCTAGATAGATTAACATCCCCAAGGAAAGTTCCTCAATTGTCATTCATCTACCCAAAGCCCCAAGTTTAATTTCAGAGTGTTTGAGCAGTATGAGGAGGGAGAAAAGAGACAGATGTTGATTATAAGCACATGATCAAAATACAATATCAGCACAATAGAACGTTAAATGGATTTAAATGACACAAAATAGTTTCTCAATGCTGCTGCTTTTCTTGTTCACTCTCTTCACTTTGGGATGTGAAGGTGAGTTTGCTTTGGGGGTGGGCTCACAAGGTTCTTTTCTTCCCCAGCTTTATTCAGATATAACCGACACATAACATTGTGTGAGTTTAAGTGTACAACATGTTGATCTGATACATTTATAAACTGCAAATGACTACCAGACAAGGTTCTTTCTGATGATATAGGAGCCAAGTGTGGCTCAATAGCTCATCTTATTTTTATAGGTTAAATTATTGTTTTATTTCAGTTATATGCACAGATCACATTCTCCACCTGTTACATTATTATTTATCTTTTTCATCAATTATAATTTTTATGTGTAATGTTTGTAATGATTTTCTAAAATCAAGAAAGAGATGGAAATTACTGTGATGGACACTATAAAAACACTGAGCACCCTAAAGCCATCCAATAGTCTCTTCTCCCTCATCTTCCTCTACTGGAGAGGCAAGGTTTAGAAATGTGATCCAGTCTCGGCCACTGCTATGTAAGTAGAAATCACGGGGCGTGTGAGAGGGGAGGAGTTGGGCAAGTGCTTTTAAAAGAATGTCCTTTTTTATCTTCTTCCACCTTCCCCCTTCTAATCCAGCCTGCAAAAGAGAACTGACACCTGAGAACACAGAAGTCATCTCGCAATCATAATGACGAAGGCCAGAAGGGGGACCATATAGTCATAATCCATGCCTTTTTTCTTCCTCCTGTCATTACTAATAAAATGTACTGAAATTAAAAGGAAGTTGGGGTTCTGGGAAGATGACTGAGATAACAACTGACAAACCTTCTTTTGTGTAATGCTGCAGAGCAAGTTTGCTCTTTCCCTCCTTCCCTGGATACTGATTTCATTTTTCACTCAACCTGCTTCACACTTAGGGTGTTATGATTCAAACATCATCAGAGAAAAGCTGGCACCGTAATATGAAGCTACTTCTTGCCACTACAGAATTTTCCAATGTTATAATATTCAAAGACACTCGATTCAGTGGGCAGGACAAGGAATTTCTTTCAAGAAGGAAAAATGAATAAATCCCGAATGCCCTCTTGAAGTAACACATGTGTGGACCACCTTAACAGTTCATTTGCTTTGGTTATTCTTTCTCCTTTGAGCAAATTCTTAGGAGCCCAGAAACTCAAAGCGTGTGCAGCTCCAGAACTCAGCAAATGTCAGAGTTGGCAACTACAAGTGCTGGAGGCTCCGCAAGCTCTATTTTTGTTACTCTAGGCCCAGTAAGGACGTAAAAAGTTCTGCTAGAGTCTGTTTCCAGCAGCCACCCTCTGACTGGTCCTACCAGTATTTGCAGTTTGGAGCCTGGGTTCAAGAACTGCCCTCAGGGGCCACTGCAGACCCTCAGCTCACTTCCAAGAGTTTCTCCCTGTCTCTGATTTTACTCTTTTTGGTTCTCATTGCTTTCATTGCTCTCTAATGCCTTTACAGATAGCACTTTTGTAATTAATTGGCTTCTCTATTGGTTGTTAGCGAGAGTCTTGGGCAACTGTGAACTATTTATTTCATCCTTCTTGGAAACTGAAGGTTTCTATTGTTTTGAATTTCTATTCCTCAGCTGAAATCCTCATTTGCTTACACTTTAAGTAGTAAAAGGCATATAGAGAACAATGTGTATCAAACACCAGTGTACCCTCCACCAAGCTTAAGTAAATGTTTGCCCACTTTCCAACCTAATAAATAAACCACTGCAAGTACAACAGAAAGTCCTTGCATATAATTCCCTCCCACAAATTATTCATTATCCTGAATTCAATATTTATCACTCTTATACATCCTCACATCCTTTATTTGCACCCACCCATAACCGCATACACAGACTCCTACTCTGAGTTTGCGTTCAAACTCAAAATGCACTACTTAGTAGTTGTGGTACATTTCTAACCTTGATATAAATGGTGTTATACACTGTATTCCCTTGTGCAACCTACTCTTAACAAATTCAACTTTAATTTAAAATTTGTGTTGATACATACAGTTTTTGTTACACGCTTTCACTGAGTGTTTGAATTTTTTCTGTTCCTTTGCTACTGCAATCAATCCAGCTGTGAAAATCCTTATGCACTTTCTCCTTCCACAGGCATAGGAGTTTCTCTAGAATATACACCTAGAGGGAGAGTTGCTGGGTCAAAGGTTATACACATCTTCAAAGTGAGCGAACTGCTCTTCACTTTGACAATACTGATTTAAAGGCCATCCACCTTTCATGGGAGTTTCAGATCCTCTACACTCTCACTAATACTTAGATTATTTAGCCTTTAATTTTGACAATCTGATGGTATGAACTGGTAACTCATTTTCATATTTTTTAAATTTGTTTTATTTATTGAAGGAATTTTTAGACATGCTAAGTATTAATGCTTTTGCATTACATGTTTTGTAAAACCTTTTCTCTGTGGTTTTTCTTTTTCACTTTATTGAGTCTTTTAACGTACATTTAAAACTTCAAAGTATTCATTTATATCACTTCTTTTTCTTTATAGTTTATGTATAATTGTTGTCATAAGACATTCCTACCCTAAATTTTCTCCTAAATGCCTTAAATAATTACTTTTATATGTTTTAGTTTTAAATCCATCCATAATTAGTATCTGAGTAAGGTATGAGGGAAGTATCCAGTTTTTTTTTTTATATGTGAAGCCAGTGGACTCAGTATTCCTTTACTGATTTGCAATGCCACCTGTATCATCTACCAAGTTGTCAGGAATGCATACATTGTTTTTTGAATATCTATTTAATTCCATTCATCTATTTGTTCTCTTACCTTCTAATTTGTCTTCAAAATTAGCTACCTATTCTTGGCATTTTCTGCTTTGTGCATATTATTAGCATTAGTTTTATTCATCAAGATGGCTGAGATTACACTTTATTATAAGCACAAAATCCCCACAAATTTTTAGAGACTTAAAAAAGTGGCTCTCCTCCGAGTGGTGAGTCAGGGATCTAGGCTACTTCATCTATGGCCCCATGGCCGTCTCAGGGGCTTGAAGGTCACCCTGATGCACACCAATTCCTATCCTGTCCTATCTCTTGGGTAGTGCTAATCACCTGGCCAAACTAAATGTGTGAGAAACTGGGAAACGCAAAGGCAGTTTCTGCTATATATATAAACATTTGTGCAAAACCCATATAACTTTACTTCTATTTCATTGAATTCATAGATAAATTTTAAGAGAATTGATTTTTTTTAAAAATAAGACTTTAATTATTTAGAGCAGTTTTAGGTGCACAGCAAAACTGAGGGGAACGTAGGGAGATTTTCTCCTGCTCCTGCAACGTCTGTCCTCCCCCATGATAATTAAGATTATCAACATCCCCCACCACAGGAGTACATTTGTTACAACTGATGAACCCACACTGACACATCATAATTATCCAAAGTCCACAGTTCACAATATAGTTCACTCTTGGTGTTACACATTCTATGGGTTTAGACAAATGTATAATGAAATGTATCAATAAACAGGGTATCACACAAAATCTTTTCACTGTTACAAAAATTCTCTGTGCTCTACCTGTTTATCCCTCTCAACCACCTAATCCCTGGCAACCACTGATCTTTTTATTGTCTCCACAGTTTTGCCTTTTCCGGAATGGTATATAATTGAATTCATATAGTATGCAGCCTCTTTCAGACTGGCTTCTTTCACTGAGGTAATATGCATTTAAGATTCTTCTATGTCTTTCATGGCTTTATAGCTCACTTCTTTTCAGTGCTGAATAATATTCCATTATCTGGATGTATTACTGTTAATTTACCCATTCACCCACTGAAGGACCTCTTGGTTGCTTCCAAGTTTTGACAATCATGAATTAGTTCCTACAAACACTGATGTGCAGGTTTTTGTGTGCATAAAAATTTTCAGCTCTTTTGAGTAAGTACTAAGGAGTGTGACAGCTAGAATGTATGGAAAAAGTATATTTACTTTTGTAAGAAAGCACCAAATTGTATTTCAAAGTGGTTTTACCATTTAGTATGTCCATCAGCAATGAATGAGAGTTCCTGTTGCTCCACATTCTCATGAGCATTTAGTGTTGTCAGTGTCTTCGACTGTGGTCATTCTAATAGATACGTAGTGCTATCTCGTTGTTTTAATTTGCATTTCCCTAATAACACAAGATGTGGAACATCTTCTCACATGTTTATTTGCAGTCTATCAGTTTTCTTTGGTGAGGTATCTGTTAAGGTCTTTGGTACATTTTTAATCGGGTTGTTTGTTTTCTTACTGTTGAGTTATAACAGTTCTTTATATATTTTGGATAATTGTCTGGATTCATTTTTTCACATATAGATGTCTAGCTGTTCTAGTCCCATTTCCTTTGTCAAAGATCAGTTGGCCATATTTACGTGAGTCTATTTCTGTTTTGTCCAATTGCTCTGTCTATTCTTTTGCTAAAATCACACACTATTGCAGCTTTATAATAAGTCTGGAAGTCACATAGTGTTGGTTTTCCAATTTTGTTCTTCTTTAATACCACGTTGACTGTTCTGAGTCTTCTGCCTCCCCGTGTAAACTTCAGAATCAGTTTGCCTATGTTCATAAAATAACTTGCTGGGATTTTGCTGGAATTGCTTTGCATCTACAGATCATGTTTAGCATAACTGAATCATTATAATATTGAGTCTTCCTATCTGAGAACATGAAATCTCTCTCCATTTGTTTAGTTCTTTGATTTAACTCATCAGTGTAAACACTGTTTTCTTCGTATAGAGTTTGCACATATTTTGTTAGATTTATACCTAAGTGCTTCTTTTTAAGGGGTGTTAGTATACATGATACAGTGTTTTTAATTTCAAACCCCATTTGTTCATTGCCAGTAAATAGAAGAGCTTGACTTTTGTATAGTAACCTTGTATCCTGCAACCTTGCTATAATTTTATTAGTTCCAGGAGATTTTTGGTCAATTCTTTTGGATTTTTTAAACAGACTATCATGTCATCAGTTTTATCTCTTCTGTCCCAGTCTGTCTACTATTTATTTCCTATTCTTGTCTTATTGCATTAGCTAGAACTTCCAGAATAATGTTGAAAAATAATGGTGAAAAGGGACTTAAGTAGTATCTTTCTAATACTGAATATTTATGCTTATAAATGCAGTATATATTTTCCTAATTTATTTAGATTTTCTTTATAAAACCTCTCACTTAAGAGAAATGGAATTAGTTACAGAGCTACAGAGCCCTGTGAGGGTGGGATGATTCAATTCTGCACATTGATGCACTCCCTCCACGAACTCTGATTGTCTGTCAAGTATCTGCTGAGCTCTGTGTACCAAGGCCAAAAACTAAGATGACTAAAATTCTGTTTATTCTAGCTTAACACTTTGATGACTCCTGTATACTTTAACTTATGATCTAAGAAATAATACATTCTGTCCACTGTGTGTAACCATTTTGATCTTATTAATTTTTCCTAAAATGGAAAATTAGGTCACTTCCTTAAAAAATACCTTGAAAATATGCAATCTTATTTTTTCAGCCCAAAACTTTCAGTGTTTACCTTATTCACACAGCAGAACGCAACAAGAGTTGCTAGATCCAGTCTTTTCTGTTTCAAAGCTTTTACCATTTAGCAGTGAAAAGAAGGCAGTACATACTTGAGAAGCTTTCTCTAATTGACTGATAGGAATACAGAGAACTGGTCCAATGATAATAATAACATTGATAATTCTTCATTGCTAGTAACTTGAGAAAACAAATGCATATCAATAATTGTTTCTTTAACAGACTACTTTAATGCTTTTTCCATAGTAAGTGGTAAAAATCCATCAGATACAAAGGCAGATTTGTTTCACACGGCTGTAAGGACCTAAAGTTCAAAACTGAAATACAGATATCCCATACAGCAGTGAAGTAACTAACAGCATTGTTTTTAGAAATAAATCACTCAAAGAGAGAACATCTGAAACTAAAGGAGGTGCATTCTTTGTTATTTTTTAAATTGCTAGGGTGACAGCTACCAAATGAATACTCAAGTTGACTGCAGCAGCGTGAAAGAATTAATTATACACCCCAAATGCTAAAGTTATTGCTAGAAAATAAATTATACAGGAAACCCAGCTGGTCAGACATTTCTTCACAAAGCAGATGCATTTTGGGAAAGGTTTTATTGTGGTGTGTGTATATGCATGTGTGCACATGTGGGAGTGTAGTGTGTGTGAGTGTGTGTGTGTGTGTTTGACGAGTGTAGCAAAGGAATGGATAAGAGATGGATACACTCTCTGCAGAAATGACTATCTATTTTAATCCTCACAGCATATTACCTACGGCCCCTGGTAAGCACCTGCATTATTGGAAGCCACAAAAAGGATACCCTATGACTTTCCTGTAGTGGAGGGTACTTCTCAGTTAAAATTAGAGGACGAGTTCACCTCCAACTATCATATTAAACCAGCCTTCAGGTAACACTGGTACTGTCCAACACTGTGATCCTGCTCCACCCCGCCATGGCTTCTCTGTATCTAATCCCACCCGGAGAGGTAAGAGGGAGGCAAACCTCGGAAAGCGGGAGAAGAACTGAAAGTTCTGTTGTTCCCACCTGGCCCTACTCGAAGAGGAGGGAGTTTCCAGGTAGGACTCTACGCTCAGTTGTGGCTACAAGCTGGGCTTACAGTTGGCTGGGCCTTCCGGGCCAAATTCAGGGCAAATTTGAAGAAACGGACCTTTGAGGGGAAAAAGTTTAAAACTTATAAAATTATTGCAGGTCATTTATTGATTCAAGAAAAAAATGAAAATTACTACATGAAAATACTACATCTACCAGGTTAGAAATTTTATGGTAGACTGGTAAAGAGCAAAAAAAAAAAAAACCTTTTAAAAGAGGAATTACTAAAAAGCATCTGTATTTTAAAGGAGACAAAGAATGGACCTAGGGAACGAAGACAGTCAGCTTAATTTTTACACCTATAAAAAGAACTAGACAAAACACTCCTCATTCAATTGTCAAGTACCTAAAAAAGAATGGAACGTTACCATCAGTCTTGCTAGACCAACGTAACCTGCTTTTATGTAAGAATGCCCCAGCTGACCGGACACTGTGCTCACAGTGCTGCGGCAGCAACACCTTCCTGAGATTAATTTGAATGCCAAGTAATTATTGAGTCTGATCAGCATCTCTGCTGATGACCATAGAGTAAGTGCCTTCTGGGTGGCAAACTTGTCTTTCTGGGTAAATCCTAAAAGCCTAATCAAGCATGAATCCCCATCCTCACCATTTGAAAGGATGGGGAAAGCGTGCATGATGTGTAAGGACTCCGTCTCACAATGCTGACTCTGAGAGACCTTCGATGGCCAGAACAGGGGATCTGAGTTGACATGTAGAAAACTACTTCAATCTGTGAGTCATGCCGGCTGTAAACGTGTAGAAGCAGAGTAAACTCTGTCAGGTTTTGCTCTGGGGTTCCTATCAACAAGACAGAGGAGGCCTTCGATGTCTGTGGGTTCCACATCTGTGCATTAAACCAACCACAGAGAGAAAATACTTGAAAAACAGATTCGAGAAGGTTTCCAAAAGCAAAGCTTAAATTTGACACATGCTGGCAACTATTTACACAGCATTTTCATTGTATTAACTCTTCTAAGTCATCGAGGGGTGATTTTAAAGTATATGGGAAGATGTGCACAGGTTATATGCAGATACTACTCATCTTACATAAGGGGCTTAACGATCTGTGGATTTTGGTACACCCTGCGGGTGGCGGTGGGGGAGGGTGGCCCTGGACCCAATACCCTTGCAGCTACCAAGGGATGACTGTATTAGCTACCAGTCCACTGCCTGGCAAACATCACTGAGACAAGGCAAGAACTAGCAATAATGCATGCAGAATATCTAGGTTTTTGCTTTAAACCAGAGCGTTTTATTTTCTCCCAACAATGTAATCACCAATAAACCAATAAATAAATTAGACTTTGCTACCATTGAGCTGGCGAGCTCTGGCTAAAATTCCAAACCACCCTAGGTCTTCGTTTTCTCTTCTCTAAAAATGAAGGTGTTAAATTATTAGATGATTTCTAAAAATCAATGCAGCCCAAAACTATGGTTCTTGAAGACAAACTGGAATTATATGCTTTCTATTAGGCCTATCTATTTAAAATGTAAGTAACTGTAGGCTAAGAAGAGAACATTTACCAATGGATACTACTAAGATGTCAAGCTGGGAAGGTGGATGGTTTATTAAGAAGTGGTCATCCTTACACAAATAAGACTTCTAAATTAAATGAACAGATGGTCAGAAATATACCTGTGGTCATTAGAAGGGCAGATAAGCTGGTGCACTTCTTAGAATAAAACAAACTGTGCTGCTATTTATTTTGCTTTTGGGAAGGTTTTAAAGAAACCAGGCCAAGAACTAAGAGGTAAAGAGAAATATTTTAAGCTTTTAAGGAGAATGGAGCTTAACCTAGCGACTCAGCCATGTAAGCAAAGCCAAAAAATATACCTAAAGTTGAAACATAATAGAGGAAATAAAAAGCTTGAGTATTCTAGCAAAAAAGCAACAGGAGCAGAGCTTCAGCAGAAAACCTGAAAAATAAAGCAAGAATATAAATTGACAAAAACTAAAAAAAAAGTTACAGAATACAATCAGTTGGAATTTAAGCAAAAACAGACCTAAGAAAACTGATTTTGCCATAATCAAAGAAAAGCAATGTTATATCTATAATATATAATTCTTAAGAGATGATTCAATAATAAGTTTGTACAAATAAACTTCTAGTTATGCTAAAGTATTCATAATTGTTAAAAATACCTCTATATTCACCTTATTCACCATATTTCATCTGTTTTTTAAATAAAATTTAAAATTCCCCATAAAGAATAGCATCATAAAATATTATCTTTTTCTTTAATGAAGAGAAGCTACACTACCCTCTCTGTGTGGGTGTGTGTGGGTGCGTGTGTGGGTGGGGGTGGGAGTGTGTGGGTGTGGGGGTGGGAGTGTGTGGGTGTGTGGGTGGGTGCATGGGTGTGTTGGGTGCATGTGGGCGTGTGTGGGTGGGGGTGCGTGGGGAGGTGTGTGGGTGTGTGTGTATGGGGGTGTGGGGGGGTGTGGGGGGGGTGGTATCTCAAAGATAGTTTCAGAGGGAACTGCAAACCCGAATCAATCAGCTCATGACCTTACAGGTAACTTCAGAAATGACTGCTTCATGCTTCATCAACTGACTCCAGCATAATGAATTATAAAGCAGGCTTAAATCACCTTGTGGGGACTGTTTAAAAGTGAATAGAGTCCCTTTACTTTCCAATGTATTATTCCTCTTTGAGGAAGATTAGGAGATACCAGATGGTTAGTTGTCCATCCATACTAATCTTAAAGGCAGTCAAATGTCAAACGGCCCACACCATCAAGTTCTTTAGTGCACAGTGCGTAAGTCAGTTTTGAGGGTCACTAGTAGACTAACCATAGTAAGTAGCTAAAATTGTGCTGTGTTATATTTATTATCCAATATAAACAGGGTCATGCCCTAAACTGTATTCAATTATAATATAATAACTGATGCTAAATGATATAGTAATAAAATAAAAATAAGCACCTGAATAAAAGTTTTAGTAAGCTATTATCTGGAAAGAAAGAAAATGATGAGACAGAAGTACAATACTCTCATGCTATAAAGATGAAAAAAAGCGTCCTTAAACCTAAACAGGGAGAGTTCCCTGGACCAAGAAACACAACTCTGAGAAGAGAGGTTGTTTCTAAGTCTCTACAGTACGTCCTTCGCACTCCATTCCCAGTAACCCCACCACAGTTTGGGAAACCTAGTTCACTTCCTCCATGAAATATCGCAATCGCCAAACCATTTCCCACCTCGCCATCTAAATCTCACCTCGTGCATTCTACAAACCGCCGACTGACTATTTCTCAAGACATTATCTAGTTCCAACTCTTGAGTTGTTTATCCTGACACTGATAGGATGTCCCCACAGGTCCAAAGCATTCCCCTGCAGAATCACTCCGGGTTATCAGGTAGTTTGAATACAGACAGAAAGAAATTCAGAAGCCAGTTCTCATCAAGCCACAGTCACTAATGTCTGAGCTTGAGGAAGGCCCTTTCAGCTCCCGCTTCAAACACTAATCTAACACTGACTTTCAGATGATAAAATTCTGTATCTGTACAGCACTCTGGCAGGCAGAAAGCAGTGGGAGATTTGAGGACTTAACTTATTCTTAAACAGAGCTGTGACCAATTCTCCCGGTTTTAGCCTGTTTTACACTTACTTCCAGCAGTACCTCTTAGCACCCGCAGAAGCCTCTGGCGATCTGTGAAGTGAGCGCTGTAGTTTCTGGGCCTTCTGTGCCCTTACCTTAGAATTTAACTTTTTTAGGACGGCCAGGTTAGCTACCACCTGTCCATTCACTTTTTGGTTTTCAAAATTATGTTGTTCTTGTCTCCTCCTCTCTTTTTTTGGCTTTACGGGTTCATGCCTTTAAAAAAGTTACCTGTACTATCATTTTAGCAGGATTTTAGAAAAGAGTAAAAGTAAATGCATATATCCAATCTGCCGTCATTACTCAGAATTATTTTTTCTTAAACTTACTTCAAAAAAGTTATGCTCTGAAGGCTAAAATAAGAAAGGTGGCTGCACGGTACTGACACCTGGTTAAGGCGTGAAATGTACAGGTTAACAGTGTTGCTTTGTAACTACGGGTCCAAAGAGTCTGGGGGAGGTTTGTACCATCTTATCAGGATTGTTTTTTAACAGTGAGACTGATGATTTGCATTTGGTCTCCATGAGACCTTTACAGGGCCTGCTGAGGGGGCCGATTATACAGCAAAAATCTGTCCACATGACCAGCAGAGTCATCTGGGCTCAGACTCCATCTAGGGCCCCCTGGTTCCAAGGAATTTTGTACACACATCTGTGGTTCCTAGTCTGAGAAAGTGCATCCAGTATGGCCTTTGCTCAGAAGGGCAACTGGAGTAGCACCTGCCCTTTCCTGAGCCCTTGCTGTGAAACAGCCTTTGGATGTGATGTGTATCCTTAATTAAATGCTGTTGCAATGTTTTATCATCTTTCCTGCAATAAGCTGCAGCTTTGCATGCATTGCCATTTTGGATCCTGGGACTCTTCCTAGGCAAGCTAATACTAGTTAATTGTTCCGTTTGTGCAATCGGTAACCATATAATTTTACATTTTCATAATTTTGCTTCAGTAATTTCTGCACAACAAATTAGCGTGTTACCCTTACTAGGTAAAAATCATTTTCCTTGGTTTCAGGTCGTAATAAAATAAACCCCTCAGGTACAAGTAAATTAAAACATGCCATTAGGGAATCTTGAAACAAACTTTATAAACAATAACAAATACAAGCCAGCACCAGGCGGCAACGTTAGGCGTATTTTTTGGTGCCATGTGGACAAGTGATAAATCACTGATAACTCATGATTATCATCCTGACACTCCATCATCTATCATAAGGTAATGTGCCTCGCACTGCGAACTGAATGTCATGAACTGAAGCAGTCAAAACAAATAAAGAATTCCAGAGATACAGATTTTCAATCTACAGACCTAGACATTTTTACAGAACTGCTACTGTTCAGTTCATCTACTAAGCTCATAAAGAGAAAAAAAGACTCGTAAGAATGGTAATTCTAGCCCATATCCTGCAGGAATTTCGAAAGCCACAGTGATCACTTGAATTGCATTTTGAATCCACATTAGGGCTCGCTCTGAAGCAGGATACTAGCGCGTTTCCAGCCAAAACAGTGCAGCCAGATCTCGCACCTGCTGAAACTCTACTCATCAATCACAGTTACACGTGAGCTGAGTAGCAACAAGCCACCATGGGGACTTCCGGTGGCTGGATGGTTTCTATCAAGTTCCCACCAGCAAGACATTACCATTGGCAGTATTTCAAAAAGGAACCAAGACCCTAAGCCAATGTGAAATTCTGGACTTGAAGTGTAAGTCTGGAGCACTAGTTCCCAGGTGTCAGAGGCAAAAAACAAGTACAACTTCTCAAATGAACAAATTTTTAAAAACTAGAATTTCTGAATATCTACCAAATGCAAAGCACTGACCTAAGGGTTTTAGACACAAAACCCTGGTGAGCAAAATGTAACTATTTCCATTTTATAAATGAGAAAACTAAGGCTCAGTTTTATGAATGAGAAAAGAGAGTAAGTAATTGGCTGAAACTCTCAATGTTTGAAATGTTGTAAAGCGGAATCTGAACACAGATGCACACTGTTGCAATGAGCTCTTTCTGCTACATCACATTTTCTCCTAAAAAAGCTCTGTGACTCCCATCTCTGCCTGCACATGCCCATGGTTAACATCCCCTCTGCACTAAGTTTAACGTGGCTGCCTATCTTGCTCAGTTATTGAGTTTCCTAATAACCTGGCATTTCAGCAAAGTAGCCATTCATTCATTGAATCATATATACATTAAATAAACATTTTCTGAGCACAACCTATTAAAAGTGATAGGATAAATAAAGCTGTATGTACAGACAAGAAAATAGAAGCTTTGACCAAGAATTTTCTAAAATAGGAACAAATCTGCATTTAGGATATACTTTATCACCTCAATGGAGTCTTTCACATACCCAACATGCATGCCACATACAGTTTTACACCTTAAATACTCAGTCTTCAATTTTCTTTCTTTTGCTAAATTATGACCTACATAACACCAGCTGGGGAAAAAATACTTCAAGCCATTGAAGAGTGGGGCTACCTGCCTGTCTGCTTTGCATGGCTTGTTCTCACATACAATACACTTGTCTATGCAGCCGTGATTGTTTGAGCAATCATAATAGTGTTTGATTGTGCTTTGCCTTTATTTCATAGAAAAATGACCAGAAAATAGAAAATGAAGGCATTGTTTTGGATAGAATACAATTGAGACAAAATGGAAATGGTTAGTCATGCCAAAAGTGATGAAGCCCACGGTGATTGGCTCTGCTTTCAATTGTGAGGAAAAATAACACAATCCAAAATCATGAAAAAGAACCGCCCGATTTCTATCAGGGAAGATTTTGCCTGAAAGCCTCCATTCAATGATAGATTAAATCAATAAGTATTTTAAATTATAAGTTTAAAAATCAAGGTTCAAAAGCTTGCCAGTAATTTGGACTCAGAGAGGGCTTCACAATCCTGTACAGCGGGCTGGAGCTGTCACTGCACAGTTGCTACAAGACTCCTTCACCAAGAGAGGAAAACTTGGGGTTCCTATTTCTTTCAAGAAATTCTTCAAGGAAGTTGATAGGAAACCACCAAAGTGGAGAGCAGACTCTCTTAATTCTTTATTTGCAAAATTATCATCAAATACTTCTCAATACCCAAATCACTTATTTTAATTTTCCTAAATGCCATTCAAGGAATGTATGAAAACATCTACCATATTATAGGTAAAATAAGGTACATCCATGCATCTAGAGAAGTAGACCAGGTAAATTATTATTTTAGATACAAATTTCTTTATATTTCGTGTTTAATCCAGTTTTTAATTTTTAAACATATTACGAACTATACATCATAAAATTTCACATTTATAGGCTAATTACAGATTTTTATCTCTTTTTAACTTCCTGGGAGTTGAATCTCATTAGGTGTTATTCTATTGTTTTTTTTCCCCAAGATACTCAGCTATTAAATGTATTTTCAGTAATGTTTTAGTTGAAAGGTAGGAGACACTTTGTATCAGGACAATCCCTTTAAAAATATGTTGGGGAAGAACTCTCCACAGAAATTAGGTAAAAATTTGATAGTATTTCTCTTCATAGAAATTAAACAATACATTTAACCATTATATTACTTTGTTTAGATGTTCAAAATAACCAGATTCTAACTTTCCTGAGAATGTATGTCTTTATTTCACACAGGTAACACACAAGAAGAGAGTCTCACCTTTAGTACCTCACCAGGAGCAACCAGGTCACTGGCTAAAGTCTTGGAGCCATTCAAAATCTTATTATTTTAAAATGAGATTAACTCTGCCTCAGAAATAGTTCATTTCTCAAATGAAATATCCCTGTAATTTTTCTCTCAATATTAGTGTTCTCTTTTTTTATTAAAAAGCTTATAAATATTAGATAGCACGTGTTTTTGAACTTGTTAAGTATATTAAGTTCTCCCCGGGTAGCTCACTCTAACGGAATTTATTATAGTTCTTTGCTACGCTGGTGTCTTTGAAAGATACGCCTAGCTCTTTATGAATTATTTTATGTAACCATCTGTTTCTAAGTGCAAACATCTCAAGAAGCTGAGTGTATTTCTGCTCATGGTGGGGATGGGGGTGGAGAGACAGTTAATAATTAGACTTAGATACTATTTGTTAGTACATGAACAAAAATTTAATTTAATAAAACAATTTAATTTTTGATAAATAAGAAAGATAGAAGTAATGATCTATTTGATATTTTATTCTAGAAGTGTGCTTCTTTCATTGTTTTTAAGTCCATCACAATAAAGTAGCTTAATAGTTTTGTGTGGCAGTCCTCTCGTAGAAAACATAATCTTATAAAATGGATTTGATCATCTTTTAACAATGAAAATGCCTGCCATTGAACTACGGACGGAGAAAAAAATCACCATGTCCTTAGAAGCACAAGGATAGAATTCAGTCTTTCCACCTCTGGTCTGCTAGATCTTCAAACGTCTATCACCTAGTCAATGTTAATATACGTATAAAAGCTGGGAAATCATCCATCATGTTACAGGAAAAATACAGCACATTGGTGCATTGAAATAAGTTTCGGTGTCTTATACTTTAGATAAGAAATGGGGAAAGAAAAAAAAAGTAAGGAAGGAAAGAAGGAGGGGGAGAGGAAGGAAGGGATAAATAAATTGTCCTGACACTCCAAGGAACTTAACATACCACACAGCGAAGGAAAATTTTCTGGTTGTAAAGTAGACATTTAAATATTAGTAAAATGAATAAAGAATGAAAATATCACTTCAGTTATTTAAATATCACATTCAGTCATTTAAAGAATTCACAGTAGAAGAGAAGCGATAATAGAGACCGAGATGGAGCAACCAAATCGTAGGATACCAGGAGACTGCAGCGTCTTAAAAACCAAGGAAGAGTTTCTAGAGTAAGGAAGGAATCGCCAAAGGAAAAGAATACTTCACTTTAATCAATATTCTTAGTTTTTCCCTTCAATTTTATGAGTAAAGTATATATTAATAGATTTTGAAGGTCACATTATATTAATACAGAAAATCCAGTATTAATGGATGCATCAAAAAACAGTAAAATATTTCAGATAAATTTAAACAAGGAGAAAGATCTGTACATTGACAACTAGAGGACTCCGATAAAAGAAATTAAAGAGACACAAAAGAATGGAAAAATAACCCATATCTGTGCATCAGTAGAATTAATATTGTTAAAATACCACATTACCCAAAGACATCTATAGATTCAATGCAATCCTTATCAAAATTCCAATAGTATTTTTCATAGAAACTTAAAAAAAATCCCTAAAAATGTATATGAAATCATATCCCCAGATAGCTAAAGCACTCCTGAGAAAGAAGAACTAAGCTTGAGACATCTCATTTCCTGATTTGAAACTATATTACAAAGCTATAGTAACCAAAGCAGTATGGTACTGGCATAAAAACAGAGATAGAGACTATTGGAACAGAATTGAGAACCCATAAATAAATATCCCCAAATATGGTCAACTAACATTTGACAAGGGATACCATAATATAGCAAGTCTCTTTAATAAATGGTGTTGGGAAACTGGATAATTACATGTAGAAAAATGAAATTGGACACTAAAAAGCTTGTGCACAGGAAAAGAAACAATCAGCAAAATGAAAAGGCAACCAATGGGAGAAAAAATTGCAAGCCACATATATCTGATAAAGGGCTGATATCCAGAACACATAAAGAAGTCACATAAACTAACAGCCAAAAATCTGATTTTTAAATGGTCAGGGGAATGGAATAGACATTTTTTCCAAAGAAGGCATACAAATGGCCAACAGGTACATGAAAAGATGCTCAACGTCACTAAATGCAAATCAAAACTACAAGGAGATATCACTTCACAATTGTCAGAATGGCTATCATCAAAAAAAACAGTAACAAGTGTTGGCAAGGATGTGGAGAAAACAGGATCCTTGTGCACTGTTGCTTGGAAAGTAAACTGGTGCAGCCACTATAGAAAACAGTATGGAGGTTTCTGAAAAAAATTAAAAAATAGAACTGCCACATTATCTAGAGCACTCCCATTTCTGGGTCTATATTCCCTCAAATGAAAATATGATAATGAATTTAGCTGCACTCCCATGTTTATTGAAGCATTATTCACAAAAACCAAGATATGAAAACAATCTAAGTGTTTGTCAATGGATGAATGGATAAAGAAGACGTGATGTGATATGATACGATATAACATAATAGTAATGGAATATTACTCAGCCACGAGAAAGAACAAAATCCTGCCATTGTGACAAAATGGATGGTCCTTGAGGATACAATACTAAGAAATAACTCAGACAGAGAAAGAAAAATACCATTTATGTCACTTATACATGGAATCTTAAAAAATCCAAACTCAGAAACAGAAAGAATGGTGGTTACCAGGGGCTGGGAGGTGGGAAAAATTGGGAGATGTTGGTTAAAGGGTGCAAACTTCCAGTGAGAAGATGAATAACTTTTCATGTACAGCATTGTGAATATAGATAACAATACTTTGCTATATACTTGAGAGTTGCTAAGAAACTGGATATTAGATGTTCCTACCACAAAAAAAGTGATAATTATGTGATATGATGGAGGTGTTAGCTAACAATCTGGTGGTGATCGTATTGCAATATGCAGGTGTATCAAATTAACATGTTGTACACCTTAAAGTTACACAATGTTACATGTCAATTACATCTCAATAAAGTTGGAAAGAAAAAAAACAACGATCAAGTGAATTAAAAGACAAGCTACAGACTGCGAGAACATATTTGCAAGAGACATATCCGATAAAGGACAGCTATCCAAAATATACAAAGAAAACTTACAACTCAATAATAGGAAAACAAACAACTCAATTAAAAAATGATCCAAAGACCTTAACAGACACCTCAACAGAGAAGATACACAAATGGCAAACAAGCTAAAAGATGCCCCACATCATATGCCATCAGGAAAAAATGCCAATTAAAATGTCATCAAAGAAATACAAATTAAAACAACAATAAGATTCCACTACAAACCTACCTGTATAGCCCAAATCCAGAACACTTACACAAAATGCTGACAAGGATGTGAAACAACAGAAACATTTATTCATTGCTGGTGGTACGGCCACTTGGGAAGACCATTTGCCAGTTTCTCACACAACTAAACTTAACTCTTACTGTGTGATCCAGCAATCATGCTCCTTGACTTATCCAAAGAAGCTGAAAACTTATGCCCAAGCAAAAACCTGCAAATTAATGTTTATATTTATAGCAGCTTTATTCCTCTTTTCCACAACTTGGACGCAAACCATGATGTCCATCAGTAGGTGAATAAATTGGTACATTTTGGGGGTGATGGAATATTATTCAGCATGGAAAAGAGATCAACTATCAGGCCATGAGAAGACACAGAGGAACCTTAAATGCGTATTACTAAGCAAAGGAAGCCAGTGTGAAAGAGGCTGCAGACTGCATGAATTCAATCACATGCCATTCTGGAAAAGGCAAAACTGCGGAGATAATAAAAAGATTATTGGGGGGCGGGGGGAGGTAAGAGATGACTAGGCAGAGCACAGAGGATTTTAAGGGCAGAGAAAATACTCAGCATGATAGTTTAGTGATGGATGGATGTCATTATGAGTGAAACATAATATAAACTATTAACTTTGAATGATTATAATGTGTCAATGGAATTTCATCCTTGGTAAGAAAAAAAATTATAATTTACCATTTTGGTGAATGATGCTGGAAATGGGTGAGGTTATGCATAAGGGGAGGCAGGGGCACATGGGAAACCTCTTTACCATCCTCTCAATTTTGTTGTAGACCTAAAACTGCTCTAAATAATGGCCTTTAAAAAAAAGTGACACAAAGGCCTTGGCTTAATTTTATTCTTATATTTTACCTTTTTCTCTATTTTTAATGTATATTAGATTTTCAGCCTGGGTTCATTTTTCTTTTCAATCTTCTAATGATTTCTTTCTGCTCCAATTACCAAAACTCCTTAAAAAGATGTGACTCTATGTTTTTCAGGGTTTAGGGTATTTTGAGAGCAGGGGTTCTGTTTTATGGTGATTGATGAATTTCAGCTTGGAAATCTTTTTAACCTAAAAAGCAGACCTTAGGTGAACATCTTTCTTCAAGAGCCATTATAGTTACAATGCCCACTCCTAAACTGCCTGATTCCCACTTACCCACTTAAATGTTCTCAATTGATTTTTTAAAAACACGATGTTCTCTAAAAATACAGCCACATAATATCAGTTTTATCATCTATACAGGAAACATTACTTAAAGTGTCTTGAAAATGTTTTCAAATTTGTATATAATGTTTCATACTGGCATATAAATGTTTTCATATTTATATTGGGGGTGAGGACACTTTGAAGAGAGGAGGAACAAAGAGCTAATAGTGGAAAGTGAATTTTACTGATTAACACAAACACAGCAACATCCAGCTCTAGGATGAACCTGGAAACCTCCATGTAGAGGCAGAGCCTTAAAAAAAGAGTCCAGGATGTTGAACTGCATAAATTGAGAAACACTTACAAATTCATAAAATCAAAACATTCTTCAGCCTAACTGGAAAAGGCAGATTTTATTGCGTTTCAAAGAGACAAGCCAAAAGTTACAAACTTCTACTTATAAGATGAGTAAGTTCTGTGGATCTAAAGTACAGCATGGCGAATATGGCTAATAATACCATATTGTATACTTAACATTTGCTGAGAGTAGATCTTTTTATTTATTCTTATTGACATACAGTTGGTTTACAATGTTGTGTTGATTTCTGGTATACCACACAATGAATGAGTTATAATATATATATTCCTTTCCATATTTTTTCATTATAGGCTATTACAAGGTATGGAATATTGTTCACTGTGCTAATATACAGTGGGACTTTATTGTTTATCTGTTATATACAGTAGTCGGTATCTGCAAATCTTGATCTCCGAATTTAGCCCTCCACTACCCTTCTTTACCCGCTGGTAACCACAATTTTGTTTTCTAAGTTTGTGAGTCTGTTTCTGTTTTGTAAATAAGTTCATTTGTCTGTTTCAAAATTCCACATAAGTGACAGTATGTGGTATTTACCTTTCCTGAGGGTAGATCTGAAGTATTCTCATACACACACACACACACACACACACACAAATTGGTATCAATGTGAGCGATCAGAATACTTAAGATTGAGGATACTCAATGTGACATGTTGGATATATTAATTGATTGTGGTTATCATTTCACAATGTATACATATATTAAATCATAATATTGCAAAACTTAATAAAAATGAAGGCAAGAAATGTAAGATAGTGATTCCTCACACCAAAATAGGATTCTAACAGATATGGGTTCAAATTAGAACTTGCTCACTTATAAGTTGTGGAACTTCAGATACGCGAGTAACCAAATCACTTAATTACTGAGCCACAGTGTTTTCATCTGAAAATGGAGCTAATGCGTCTCCATCCTAGCCTGTCAGGATCCAAGGGGGACCCACAACAAAGGTCTCAGCACAGGGTTTTGGCACACAGTAAACACTTGGTGACACTAGCCATTATTATTAATCATTAATAGACTTCTTTGTGTGTATTACAAAAATCATATGTATAATGACGTTTTTATACCCGCCCCCCTTTAAATAAGGTTTCTTCATTTGAGTTCCAACAAAGGAGAAGATGCTCTTTTTTTTGCCTTCATGTCAAAAAGCATTTAGGGCAACGGTGTTATCCTTGTAAGAGAATCCTTAGAAAGCCCAATGTGTGACTTCGAGAGGCTTCTGCTTTCTGTCTTCCTGCAGCGGTCATGGTTTATAGAAATTTACACAAACTTGCACCTTTGCACAGGTATTTGATAACTGAAAACCATTTCAAGCTTTTGCTGTGTTTGCGCATGAGTTCCATCTTCAGAGTATTAGGTCAGAAGCCACCATCATAGGCTTCCTGGAAAGGAATTCTGGCTTCAGGGAAGAAAATTACAAAAGGTAAACTAGAGTGAGGGAAAGATGAAAGGTTTAGAAGAGCGCTCTTAAAAGTTCAGATATGTCTGAAAGCAGACCTGCCTACCGTAAGAATGAGATCAAGGGCATGGAGATTAATGGCAGCTTCACTCCTAATGTGCTCCAAACAGACATCACAAGCAACAAGAGGTCACCCTCCAGTGTGCCCTGACCATTATTATTCCTCACAAAGAGCCCTACAACCCAATACAAGCAAAGCAATGGCATCTCATGCTCAGTTCTCTGAGGCCACTTTGACCCATCCAAGGCGCCTCTTGGAAGTCATCCTTCTTCACAGCCATAAACAGAAGTGGTTCAAACTCCTCTAGAGCAAAGCTGATGAAAAAGGTGTTCTTGACGGCAAATGGCATCCTCCCTGGGACCCCGCCGTCCCATTTGCAGCTGGACTTCTGTGGCTGATTTTCAGCTTGTCAGAGAGACATTTTTTCAGCCTCTGTGCAGACAGGAGTCTCTCGGGCACGGCAGCTGAGCAGGTCTCCCTGTGAGACTGGCCGGAAGCCCAGGCACCTCAGGGAGTCCAGGAGGCTGGAGAAGGAATTCTTTTCCCCTCCTTAGCCAAGGAGTGCAGTTGGCTTGCATTTCTGAGCCCAAAATGGATAATTAAGATCAACAAATGTTAAACTTAAATAACTATGAAATCTTAATGAACTTTTTAAAAAGAAAACTTTTACAGAAAATAACTGCAGAAAACACATGTTGGATTTTTTTTTCTTTTTTTGCCTCTTCTAAACATCAAATTTCTTAGCAGGATAAGGGCCTACTTGGAGAGAGGAACCCAGGGTAGAAACTTGACTCACTCATTTGTCTCATAAAAATAATCATAAGGAAATTCTATTTTATATCTAGACTGGCTAGGGAATGAAACTTGAGTAAATGTCTGCTACTTCTTGGTTTCGCAGCACTTTTTTAATGGAAGCATCACAATATTAAAGTTATGAAAAGGTCAAACACATAGGATAATGATTTTGGTGTTGGTTGTAACTAATCAACTCCTTTTGAGTATATGTACTCACAAAACATTTTTTGTCTTTTTGCAGGGGGAGGTAGTTAGGCTTATTTATTTTTATTTTAGTTACTTGATTTTTAATGGAGGTACTGGGGATTGAACACAGGACCTGATGCATGCTAAGCACGCACTCCATCATTGAGCTATACCCACCCCTACTCACAAAACTTTCATCAAGTTTAATTCAGCCCCCATAAACAAATTTTAGATCTTCACGTTGAAATTGGCTCTATCTGCAATATGAAAACTCACCTTCCAGAGCTTGAAAGGAAAACCTGTCATTTTCAAATGAAATAACCTCAGGATTTAAATTCTGTAGTTTGTTTAGAAAACAAATCCTATCATTCTCTTTCTGCACAAGCAGCAGCAACCTTTTGCATAAAAATCACATGATGCATTGGTTTCTTTTAACATAGCTGCCCTGGGGAGAGTTATCCTTAATTATCTGACTTTTGATTTTTTTTTAAGAAATTCATATGCTGGATTGCAAATATGAAATACATATTCACTGAAATTTATGATGTCATCACTCAAGAAGAACATAAAAGTTTCCTTCTTTTTTGTTTCCAAACACAAATGTTTAGAAATTCAAATTAGAGGGTAGCATCTTTATTACAGTTGTAAAAGCGCACCAGTCCAGCTTGGTCTAGGGGTTTAAAAGGTTCTTGTACTTTTAAGTGTGTCCTCAAGTCACTTCCAGAAACAATGTGACTGTGTTGTGTGTTTGCAGAGCAAAAGCATCCCGGCTTTTCCTTCTCCACACCTCCAGGGCTCAGGAAGCCGGCCGAGTCCTACAGCACAGGCTTCCCTTCCAAGCTAGATTCGTCCGTTCACTTGTCCGTTCCACTGCCATCGCAGGTAGCTGACCTGCTTACCTGGATTCCCTGACTTCGGCTGCAATGGTCGGGTCATTTATGTTTTGATCCACGCTGGACCAGCCTCCATATTCCAGTCTGTCCTCTGACACAAACACGTTATTTACGTAGCCCTCTAATGACCCCAGTGCTTCACAGTGAAATAATTAGAGCTGTTCTCCGCATTTCTTTATTCCTCTCATCCTAAAATACCCACCCTACGCAGTCCTAGTAGCCTGGGAAAATGGAATAGCTGCATTACCAAGCCTCAGAGGACTGGCATGACTTGCAAATTGGTAAAAGAAACGAATAAACAAAAACTTAACTTAGTGTATGCCTTCAGTATCTGCGCTATGACACTTAACTTGTTAGTGTCCTTGGTGTTTGCGGGAAGGTGCTTATATTAATTTGTATTCCCCCAGGATCAGACCCTATGAGGAGGGTTTATTTGGGAGCTGATCTCAGGAAGTATTAATAAGGAAAGACAGATGCCAGACAAAGCAGGGCAGAAGCCAACAAAGGGTGAGTGGTTGAGTAAGTGCCTGCTTTAGGCAACTGTCCCGCTAGGGAAGGCTGGGAAACAAGACCTAGCCTAGCTAGGGAGCAAAGGTGTGTTAGTAACCTCCAACTTCAAGACACTATTAGTTCAGGGTGTTCCTGGGGGCAGTAACCTCTGGGCTTGTCTGACCTGCACTGCCTGGGGTCTGAAAGACTCCAGTCCTGCAGCAATGGCACGTGCCAGTATGGTTAATGCTGAGCTGGTTGTGAGCAGAAATAAAATAAAGAGTGGACACCGCTATTCTTTACATAACAGGTGTGATGCTGAAACATTTTGTCATACTTTTAGCAAGACTGCTAGTTACACGGTAGTCATTTTTCAATTGCCTACGATGGGTCAGGAAGCACTGTGCTAGGCAAGAATCCCAAGGTAAAGGTTTTTGTGATTCAAATGCCCATCCTTGTTTAGTTCTGTTGTTCTTGTTACACATGCATTCTCGTATTTTCGTTGTGCATACAGCATTCCTTACCATTTCCTTCCAAGAAATAAAAGGGTTCTCGGGGGTGGCTATGACATCTTTTGCACCAAATACTCTTGCTCCCCTACTCTCCCATTCACGTCTATCAGTTCTCACAATCTCAGCAGCACAACTATGCTAGAAACTCAGCAGGATTTTAAAAAATTTTTTTATTTCCAAGGCCTGAATAAATGTGAAAGAAAATCTGGGTCAACTGTCTAGCATTTCTTCTCATGCTAAGAAGAATTACGCAAATATGTAAAGGACCAGGGACTGAAAAACACTTGCATTTTGTTAATTGGTAAAACATATAAAATGTACTTGTAAATTTGATATAACAGGTGGAAATGCTTCAAAACATATCCTACGTTATCAAGCCAAGTGGAACCGTTTCTCTACCTCCTTGGAAACAAAAGTCATTTCCTTTTCAAAAGATCTCTCAGCATAAACCTGTTGCCTTAGAAGTAAACAGAGAGGCTGTGAAGTCAAATCTGCAGAGAGGAGTTAATTCTGCTCAGCTTACTGAAAAAGGGATGATGTTTGGCACTGAACGACAAGGGGAGAGAAAAGACATTTTGGATTTCATAGTAATTATAAAGTATTATGTCAGCCTAAGCTTTCAAAGTACACATATCTCATTTTATCCTCATCAAACTCTTCTCAACTAGGTAAGGTGCTACTTCCCTCTGTTTTCCAGACAGAAAATTTGATGAGTAGTGAAGATCTCCCTGACAGCCCTGAGAACAGGAACCGGAAGGTAGGGGATGATGAAGTTGGTGGTAGCTGCTATCACTCCTTGCACCTTCGTCGAACAAAACAACAAACAAACAAACACAAACATTATGCCATAGTCCACTGAGTAATACACTCTGGAAAAAAAACCCACCTGAGACTGAAAAAGTACAGAGTTCCCTTTTGACATATAAACAGAACATAACAAGCCTATATGAAATAAATTCTCTCTTCCTTTTATATCTAGATTGGCAACTATCCTAGGAGCCTCTTCAGAGTAGGTGGATGAATACTTGGTCACTACAATATTAAACAGAGGTTTTAATATGGGTTGGCATGGAGCAAAACACATGGTTGATTATTCTCTGCCTTATATTTTATTCTGTGGAACCAGCTCTTTGGTTTTAAACAGTTTAATATTTCAATTAAGTTTCAAGAATCAGTGGATGTATATATCACCATCGTCACTCTAACAGCTTTTACTAAATATGCATGATTTATTCAAATAATGTTTAGGAGATATAATTTATTAAGTATTCCTGTTCTGGAGATATTTGGCAATCTAATGGACTTGCTGCACTGAATCATGAAACAGGTCTATAATCACAAATGGACAGTCAGTATGTAACAACCTATTGACAGAAATTTGAGAATTTTTTTAGGATATAAGATTATACATCCATATAATTTACAGAAAATATCTCTTACGACATTTATTTGTGAGATATGGGAGGTCCAGAATCTAGAAGGGCTTTAAAATACTAAACGGAAGCATTATTTTAGTCAGTATAAATGCACCAAAACATTTCAGCAACCCACGTTAACAGCATTATCACACTCAGAGAAAAACCTGTTCATATAAAAATGTGCCCTATTTGCATGCAAGCCAAGATAAAACATGGATTCTTAATGAACATGACAATTTAAAATGACACATAGATCACTATTAATAGTTTTGAATATCTGGCATTTAAAAACAACAAAATAAATCTATAGTTTAAATCGGTAAAACCACAAATGACACATCAAGTCTTGGCACAAATATCTTTATCAGAGGAGCTGGTGAACACGTACCAGAGGAACACCTGCTAAAGAGCACACTGGCACACATCAGTTAGCTTCTAATGTTCACACAACCGAAGCAAAATGGTACGTGCTAGACGCAGGGACAGGCTGCGTCTGGTGCTGGTGGCTGCATTAAACTATTACAGGGCAAAAGAAATGATCAATTTTCTCTCTTCTCATGAGGGACTCTTAGATTCTTCAGCAGCTAGGCCAATTCTCCCCACACTTCTTTTTAAAAATTTTTATATTTCCACATTTTAAATCTGGAAATCAATGCCAAGCAGGATTTATACATATATGAATAGGGAGTATTTTAAAATGTTCACTGCCAAACTCAGTTCAAAAGCACATCAGGCTAATATTGTTGACAACAGTTGTTTTGTGAAGGATTAAGACCCTCTCATCTCCCAGCCAGCGATGCTTATAACAGGATACGATCTTGGTCAGGATTTTAACCTAATGACAAATCCATGTTACTCCTAGTGGGTGCAGCGTGAGAAGAGATACTCTTAATATACCTCAGGACTTTAGAACCGCAATTAAAAATATAAGAGCAGTTTTCATTGATCAAAGGGAAATGACGGTAAAGAAAATCTAAGGAACAGCAAGTGACCTGGACTTATACAAGTCTGCAAAGGAAGGATACTTTCTGTGAAGTGGACTAAATTGCTGTGCATCCATCAGACGCATAACTATCATCTGATAATTATCAATAAATCAATTCTCTTCTCAGTAATTGATTGACAGAAAGAAGATCAGAGACCACTTTTCATAGAGAGTCCCAAATCAAGAAATTCCCTATAACAGCATCTAAAAACTGGGCTAAACAGAGAACTATTTTGTCTCCTGGCCTCACCAGGTCAAAAAAACAAATTGAATGCTTTGCATTAGAGAGGAATTTTGAGCTCTTCCTTTAGGGTCATCAAAGGACCAGAGTGCCTACCTACCGCCCCATCCATTGAGAGATTCAGCCTAGACTTAGATCCTAAAAACACTCATAATCTTTCTATATTACAGGCATCTATTTTTGTTTAAAAGTTGTTATATTCAATCATTTAACATATTGATCACAGTCAAGAATAGTCAGCCAATTTTTTAGGTAAGGTTATTTAAATCACAATGAGTCATTTACTAAAAGATGGTTTAGGGATGGGGATATGGACTTCAAAAGATTCCCTATACTTTCTCTATAAAAAGTAGAGAACAAGCAGGCAAAAATACATAGCAAGTTATCTCCTCTGAGAGGAGAGTTAGTTTAGTAAGATCCCCACAGAAAGTGGCAAAAAGTGATGGTACACTGGCTTTTCCATAAGTGAAGAGGAAAATCAGGACTTAATAAAGCCAAGACACTGTAGCATTTAGCAATTAATTACTCTGCTACATCATTATATTGGGATATTGCTTGACTTAATTCACTACACTTTGAGGGACTGAGGGAGAAAGAAAAAAAAAACCTTAGAATAAAACTAGAACTGTCGTAATAGTTTAATAGTACATTTTTATGTCTGTCCTTTGTAGTATTTTTAAACATACATATTTGTGTGAACGAAACTTATGTTTTATCACAAGTAATTTTTCCAGCTTTACTGAGGTTTGACATATAATATTGTCTAAATTTGAGGTGTACAATGTGATGATTTGATACATGTACATACTGCAAAATGGTAACAACAGTAGGGTTAGTTAACATCTCTGTCACCTTACATAATTCCCTTTTTTGATGTGTAGTGAGAATATTTAAGATCTACTCTTTAAGCAATGGTCAAGTATATAATACAGTATTATTAACGATGGTCACCATGCTGTACATTACATCCCCAGAACGTATTCATCTAATAAATGGAAGTTTGCACCCTCTGACCTACAGCTCAACATTTCCCCGATCCCCGACAGGCCCTAACAACCAGCATTCTACCTTGTTTTTGAGTTCAGCCTTTTTAGATTCCACATATAAGATCACACAGTACTTGTCTTTCTCTGTCTGACTTATTTCACTTAGAATAATGCCTTCAAGATCCATCTATGTTGTTACAAATGGTAGAATTTCCTTCTTTTTAAGGCTGAATAACATTCCATTGTATATTTTGGACACCGAGGTTGTTTCCATGTCTTGGCTATTGTCAATAATGCTGCAAAGAACATGGGGGTACAGGTATCTCTTTAACAGCCTGTTTTCATTTCCTCTGGAGATATACCCAGAATTGGGATTGCTGGATCATATGGTAGTTCTGTTTTCAATTTGATCAAAATTTAAATTGAATTGAATTGAAGAATCTCCACACTGTTTTCCATAGTGGCTGCACCAACTTACATTCCCGCCAACAGTGCACGAGGGTTCCTTTCTCTCCACATGCTCACCAATACTCGTTACCTCGTGTTTTTAATAGCTATTAACAAGTGGGAAACAACATCTCATTGTAGTCTTTATATACATTAACCTGATGATTATATCACAAATAATTTTTAAATTAATACTGGCATTATATTTCTCTTATATATCTGTAATCCTTAAATTAGCCATGCTGAAACTGTTGCACTATCTTGAAAAAAAAGTCATCACTACCCAGATAGAATTACTGAGTACTAATAATTTTTTCCAATCCTTTGTCCTTCAAACTTTCCACATCCTGTTTTAGATACTCATTTGAAAACAGTATATAGTTAAACGTTTAAATATAGTCCAACAATCTTTGAGATCATTTAATCAATTTATATTTTATGTCATTACAAAATATTGCTTATGACTTCACCATCTTATATTTTCTATTTGTCTTGGTTGCATTATTACAGTTTCTCTCATCTTTTTGGTCTCTTTTAGACTGAATGTTCTTTTAATTAGAATTTCACTTTTCCCTCTATTACGATAAATTTTTCTATTCTCCTCAATTTACTCTAGAATTTATAGCACACATTCTCAATTTATCAAAGTCTTAAGACCCTCCTCAGACAATTCCAGGACCAAAAGAACCAATCTAACTTCATTTAACTTCCCTGTGATGCATGTGATTATCTTGTTGTTGTGTTATTTTAATTCTCCCCATTTGTTCAGTTTCATAATTATTTTATAAAGCCAAATTCCACTTAGATTTACCAACACCTTCATCATCCTCTTTGATCTCTACTGTTTCCCTCACTTGTGCATCATTTTCCTTATACACAGAGTAACTATCAATGCAGCTTTGCTGGTGATAAACTCAGTTTTTGTTTGGCCTTTTTTTTTTTGTCTCAAAATTTAGTTTTATTTCATTTTTTGTTTAAGAATATTTCCACTAAGCACAAATGTATAGGTAAGCAGTTATTTTTATTCAATACATTGGATATAACATCTTACTGTCTTCCGGCTTCCATTGGTGTTCTGGATGTGCTTCTAATCTAACTGTTGAAAGATATCTTTTTCCTCTATTATTATTTTTGCAATTTCATAATGTAGTGTCTAAGTATGGTCTACTTTTTTTTAACTTACTTGGAACTCCTTAAACCTTTAGATGAAATTTTTCATCAGTTCTGGAAAACTTTCAGGCATCACCTTGTCAAATATTGCTCCTGTCTCTTCCTTTCCTTTCTTCTAGAACTCCAAATAGATGCATGTAAGGTCCACCCACTGTCCTTCTCTTGCCTCCTTTTGTATCTTCATCTTACTATCATCATTGTCTCTTCTACTCCATCTTCCAGCTCGCTAAGTGCCTCTTCTTTTGTCTAATTTACTGTCAGACTAATCCCAGTAAATTCTTAGTTTCAATTATTGTTGTTATTTTCAATTCGTAGTTTCAGGATGATTCTGTTTCAAAGCTGCTGTGTCACCTTTGCATAAATTTTCAAGTTTGCCTTTTTTCTATCAATGAAAATAATAAATACATATTGACTTTTAGTTAGTAAGGTATTATAGGTTGTGCCTGGTTAACTTAAATAACTTAGGTCCTGGTGGGCCTAATTTTTCTTTTTAACTATTCATTTGGAAATAATTTCAAAATTACAGGAAATACCTGAGTAAAAGCAGTACATAGAACACTCATATAACCTTTTCTTGATTGGAATATTGTTAACATTTTGCCCCTCTGCTTTACCATTCTATAAATCACTAAATAAATGAATAAATAATTCTCTATAAATATTTATTACATATATAATTCTCTGTATATAAATATAATTCTTCTCTGAACCTTTTGAGAGTAAGTTGCAAATGTGACTATTCACTCATAAAATCTTTTGTGTTTAGTTTTTAAGATAAGGCTATTATTACTTTATACAACTACAAGACAATTACCAATTTTAGTTAATGTAATGTTGTTACGACACTGCGATGCACTGAATGTTTATGTCCCCCTCCAATTCACATGCTGAAAGCTAACGCCCAGTGTGACGGTATTTGGAGGTGGGGCCTCTGGGAGGTGACCAGGTCGTGAGAGTAGAGCCCTCGTGAATGCGATTAGTGCCCTGATAAGAAGAGGCCGGAGAACTTGCTGGCTCTTTCCACCAAACGAGGATACAGGAAGTTAGTGTCTGCAATCTGGAAGAGGCCTCTCACCAGAACCTGGCCAGCTGGCACTCTGATCCCAGACCCCCAGCCTCCAGAACTGTGAGAAGTGCATTTCTGTTGTTTAGAAGCCACCCGGTCTGTGGTACTTCGTTGTTAGCGGCTCAAACTGGCTAAGACAAACATTTTTATCTAGTTCTCCAACCAATGTCTTATTTTGTGAATTGATACAATGATGTCACTTTTTAGCACATTTTCCCCTCCAGTACAGAATTCAATATAGGATAATGTATAAGATTAGTTGTCATGTCTCTTTGGTCTCCTTTAATTTGGAACATTTCTACATCCTTTGTGTGTGTGTGTGTGTGTCTTTTATGACACTGACATATTTAAACAACACAGTCTTGCTCTCCTTCTTTTAAATAGAATGACCTCATTAAGGTTAATCTGTTGTTTCCCAATGACTAGATCCAAATTATATATTCTCAACCACAACACTACATAAATGATACTGTCTCCTTCTAAGGACATCATATGTGGAGGCACAGGATGACCATCCGGCCTGCACTGACAGAGTTAATTTGGATTACAATGTGTTTCTGCTTTAAATGTATACCGGCTATTATATATGAAAAAGTATTTGCTAAAGCATTTCAAACCTAGAATGATGACATTTCCTCCAGAGAGGCTTTTCATTGTCTTCTTCCAGGCACTTGAGATACTACCTAGTCTGACCCACTTTAATCTTACGTCAAGGCTTGTGGTTTTCCAGGCCACCCATGTAACATGGAGGTGGGTTCCAAATTGTGCAAAGACAGGTTTGCTTCCAATAAACTTACTCCTAAGGTGCAGCTCTTTACAAGTCCAGCCCCGAATGGAGGATGGTTAGCTAGTAAATCCCCCTACAGAATTCCTGGATTACACTCAGACCTGCAAGACCACCAAAAGTGCAAGTCACCCCTTAGACATCTCTTCCTTCCTGAGGATAAAAACATTTTTGAGTGCTGAACTCACTTCTAGGGGTTCTTCCCTCTACCAGATTTCAGCACTGTAATTCTGCATGACATTGTTGCTTTTAAGAAGGTTTTATTTTTCTTTCAAGTTCCATCCAACTTTTCTTGCTGCTCTTGGTGGACAGGGTAGGTCAAATTAATGTGTGTATCGTGATTGGAAGCAACGTGTAACAGAAAATGATCCAACCACTGTTATCTAATGGCCACTGGGCAATTTTCACATTCACCCAAATGACACCCTGTTACCTCAGACTCTAAAAATCTCTTCTCACATAAATTAACCCAAAAATAGAGTGGCAGCTTCCAAGAAATCCAGAAAATCTGAAATGTATTTGAAGTAAGTCAACTGCAGTACATGTGACTACTTTTTGTCTCCCCATCAACCTACCTCAGGGTCACAATCAGCCCTTATGAGGAGTTCCAGAAAAGCCATGTGTAGACATGTGGGTCAGCACTCACCTCTCCCAGTCACATTTATTAGATCACATGACCTAACAGTGACTTTTCCCAGAGTTACCAAGAAAGAAACTCACTCCTTCCTTTCCGGCATCTTTAATTTAGAGACTGCTAGTTTGGGAGTGAAGGGAGCGGAGGAAGGGTGAGGTTGGAGAAGGAGAAAGAAGTCGCTGGAGAATGAATTCAAGCAGAAGGTAGCCAGAATACAAAGATGCTGGGTTAGACAATGTCCCCCTACCATTCATTGAAACCTTTGATCTTCATCTATTCGAATTTACCCCTTGGATCGTTCAGTTATGCAAAGCCAATAAATTATCCTTAGCTGTTTTGAACTGGGTTTCTGTCTTTCAACAGATTAAAAAGTTTTAAAAGGTCTGTACACAATAAAATTACGTGTATAACTATTTGAGTATCTCTCCTCTCATCCAGGTCAGTGAGCAATAACCACATGTGAAGGAAAAGGCATGTAAGATGATAAATAGCACAGTAGGAATTAAATCTAAAGAGGAGAGAAGATGGAAATGCTAATTAGCACATTCAATTTCCATGTAGTCAAATCTTTTGGTGTTTTTATTATTGACAAGCCGCCTTAGGAAAAATACGACGCACATACATGATGAGTGTAGAACAGCGCTCCCAAACGCGTCCACACACCTTGGTGTCCGCCATTACGCTTATGTATTGGGTAGCACCCAAAGTGAGACATTAGCAAACAAGATAAATCATTTTTGGAAGTGCCTGAACACAGCTGAGGAGTTTCTATTCCATGCCTCCGGGGCCACCATTACTTCTCAGTTGTGACTCTGAAAGAGCCTCTAACTCATTTCCTAGTAGGCTCTTTTTTCCCTGTTGTCAGTTCCACACGTAGCAGCCAGAAACACATCACCCCACCTTCCCAGTCAAAACCCTTCAAGCCTTAACACTTCCAACACACTCTGTAATCCTTCCTGCACGCCTACAAAGGGCTCATCCGCAGGCCCTGGCTACCTCTCCAACCTCATCTCCTCCCCTGTTCCTCACTCATTCCTTGCAGCAGCACTGGGCTGCGTGAGATTTCTCTCACATACCAGGTCCACTCCTGCAGCACCTCTGCCCGGGGGGTTCTTCCCAAGACAGTCAAATGGTGTGGTCCTTCCTTTAACTCAGGTCTCTGCTCAAATATCACAACTTCTGAGACAGCTTTCTTAAACTGCCCTACCTAAAACACACCGCCCACTCCTCCATCAGTTTTTATGCCCTCCTCCACCTTGTTTTCATCCACAGCACTCACAGGGCCTGACATGCTATGTTATGTTACTTTGTTTATTATTTTTGTCTCTTGTCCCTCCTTGACTCTCAAACCTTCCCCTCTCCTATTGCCTATTAACTCTTTCTCTCTCTTTTATAAATTATTTTTATTATTTCACCCTTCATTGTCAATGGAAATACAATGTGCTTTGATAGACATAAGAGAATATGAATGCTAAGTACTTTCCAAACCAGTAGATGGCTGAGATTAGAAAACAGACCACAATTTTTATGGGGTAGGTCAGTGTAGTTATGGAGTTCCCCTAGAACTTCTAATCACACGTACCACATACACTGACTCTGCCACACACACAAAAAAGTGGTTCGCAAATGCTAATACCAAAGAAGTGGATATATAATTTTAAGGTGCATAAACTCTAAGTTTCCAACTCTCCTATGTTCATGTATAATCTATTTCTTCACTCTCAGAAATTCTGAAATCTTGCTATTTATTTGGGATTTTACAGCACATTAGAACAGGATGTATGAAAAGTAACCAAAAAGAATGCAAAGCAAATGTGAGAAAAAGAAAAACTGAGTAATAGGGATTAATGCCAGATCTAACCTTTCTGCTCTGGAGCAACTAGCTTTAAATATAGACCAGGGTACATTTAATAGTCTTCTTCAATCATAAGCTAAGAGAAGTCAGTTTCTTGAAATAAACCATTAATATATTTAACGGAAAAAAATTCATGATTGTGATTCATGGTCTCTTCAACGTTCAGCCAGGTCCTACTGAGTAAATTACTCTTGCAACTGGTAAAGTTGTAAACCTAAATATGACAATGAATATGACTTTAAAATAGTGAGGAAACAAGGCTTCAAGTATAAGTCCTCAGTCCAAACAGGAGTTCCTGTATACTGAAATCACCGCTTTAGATATTCTGGGTTATTTTTCAGGATTTTATATAGATGGAATAAAGATCAGCCATCATAAATACTTGTGATGTCTCTGATGACATAATATAGTTCTCACATCCTACCTGAGTTACAGTGGAAATTAAGTACAGAATGTTGTTCTCCCATCACCAGCTAAAAAAGGGAAATAAACTATCAACTTAAAATGAGCCTTTAAAAAATCTAAAAGTAGAAATGTACTCAGCTCTGCACCCCCATCCCCACCCTGCAGAAAAAGCTTTGATTAGAAGCCAAATATCTTGGTTTCATTTTTAAACTGACTACATGGAGGCAATCTTACTGGAGAGTTTTCCAAGTTTGATTTGAGAGTATCACTTACTGCATTTCCCAATTTTAAATTGAAATGTGAAATAATAAAAGAGCATAGTAAATATATGACAGAGGATATGAATAATATAGACAGAAATTATAGCCACTGTCTGAGGAAGATGGCGTTGCTTTTCCAGTTATTAGACAACCCTGGGCCTGCTCCTTTCTAGTAATAAACATATAGATAAACATATACATATGCCTATACATGTGCATGTATAGATGGATGTATATTTGAAATTTTACCTCCTTTATTGAGTCCGTTCAGCAGAGGGGGGGAAGTTGAAAATTCATTCTACACCAAAAGCCAGTGAACAAAAATAGTTCACTTTTTGTTTGAGGCTTTGGTGTTAGATTTTTGGCTCCATCAGAAGCTCATTTTTGAGTCTTGGCAATGTTGGCTAACCAACTATCTTGTCCTTAGTTTCACCATCTATAAAGTGAACGTATGAGTGACAACTACCTCCTAAGGTTTTGCTAAGTATTAAATTATATAATTCCTGTTAAAAAAATCAATTCTGTATCTAACATGTAGTAATACTTCTAAATATATATTGTTTTATTATTATTTTAAAAGCTTAATGAGATAGGAACAATTGCTCTATTTGCTAAAAGGATATGTTAAGTTAACTTCATTTGAAGATTTCATGATGTCATCCCTACTCCTAGTCAGGGGATGAACATTTAACTATAAATGCAATTTTAAATGAGTTATGTTTGTAGAGCTTGAGAAGCTGCTGCTGGTCTTTTTACTGAAGACACCCACAAGGTTTTTGAACTATCAACCGGTGGGGCGGTGGGGGGGACTCTGGAAGAGCTAAGAGTGAAATCTCTGAGTGTGACTAGTAGGAAAAGACAGAGAAGGGATGGTCTTGGCAGTGATCTCCCTGCAGGGCACAGGGAGGGAGACAGAGGAGTTTCAGCACTACACAGGCAAAGCAGACAGATTCTTTAAGATTTGACCTCAGACAACAGTCCTAGCAGACCACTGGGGGCATGTCCAAAGCAAGCCCTTTAGACAGCTTTCCCACTGCCCTCCAGAGGTTTCAAGACGATCCCTTCTGCTCACTGGTGCACTGTCTCAGAAATGAACATCTTTATTATGAAGACATTCAAAATCAGTTCACTTGACAGGAAAGATAAGTAGACAGAACGGTAAAATATAGTGCTTCAAACAAGAGGTGACACTCTTCTCATTCCAGTCTCTTTGAAATTAACTGTGAGCTTCATACTTTCAAGATAATGTGATAATCAACTGGGCAAAGATAACAAGATAGGCTATGATATAAAATGCATTTCAATAAAGGGAGATAATGTCACTGCATTCATTTCCCAAGGAGTTAGTGGGAGAAAATGCATACTTCACTTCATTCCTTCCCGCCTCACTTCAAGTTAACACGTTAACTCATACGTAAAAAGAGTATTTTCTCATGATAGTTATTTTGCTTCTTCATAAGGATCACAGGAAACCTTAACAAGTGTCCATCTATTTCATGGGGTAAGTATGTTTACAGTATGACTTACGTGCTATATTATTAACTCACTCTTGAGTATATTTTAATGAAATATGTAGAATTTAATAAAAACTTAGTAGACAGTCTGATTTCACTTAGAGTGTTTGAGAGAGAGAAAAATCTCAGCATGACAAGAGCTTAGTGAGCACAGGACAGGATGTTAGGAGGTTAAGCCTAAGAAGTAGCAAAGAGGCAAATTCAGGACTGCTCCAAATATTTGAATTTGTTCTTCCAAAAAGAAAAAAAAATCTATCACAGGAATGAGGGTGAAAGGAAACAGTGATTAAGATGTCTTTTGATATATGGAAGGGAGTGAGAGAGGACTTTTGAAGGCAACACGCGTTGCACTGCAAACTCTAGGATGCACTCATCCGTACTAAAAAGATGAAAAATCTCACATCACTAAATAATAGCAAAGATGTTAGAACTATCAAAATTTCTAACTTATATTCAGTACAAAATATTAAAAAACAAAAGGGAAAATCTAGTGGTGTTTTCTTCATTTTTAAAATTTAAAATGAAAAACACTGTAGAAAACAGGAGATAAAAAACACAGAAGGAAACACCTATCTTCCCATTATTCTATAACACATTTATAATTTTAGTTTACAGGTATAGATTTTATCTATTTATAGTAGAACCTGCAAAAATTCTGTTCCCTGTTTTCCCCAAGAAACATTACAGCATATGCATTTTTGTTTTGTTATAATCCTCATATTTACTCCCAAAGGCTGCATATTCTCCTCAAATGTGTGTGCCCAAGTGTATTACTGGATACTTGAGTTTCTTCTGATTTTTTCAGTTCACATAATATATCCATCAGCATCTTCCAACATATGACCTTTTCCATATTCCATACTATTTCCTTAGGATAGATTCCCAGAAGTAATATTAATGAATCAGGCAGTATGAATATTTTTATAGTTTTCCCCCTCTACATATGCCAGATTGCTTTCCAAAAGGACTGTGCCAATTTTAATTGCAACAACCAGTTTCTGAAAGCACCAGATTCACTGCATCCTTGCCAACATGGGACATGATTATTTTTAATATTATCATTTAGTAAATGAATAACGTCCTCATATTTCTCATATTATTGATTTAGTCCAAGAGACCAAAGGATGGGAAAAGAGAATATCTGAAATCAAGGAACAATTTGACAAAAATCTCTTTACTCTAGTGCCTATCATTGTGGTCAAGATGACTAAGCAGATGCTGGAAGATCATCAAGAAAGAGTAGTTCACAATAAACTGTATACACATGAGGCACACTGATAGGTAAGTGTAAGGCCGGTCAGGGGTCTCTAGGGAAATGTCATGATCCAAGTCTCTGGTCCAGTTCAATTCAGCACTACTGATCATGCAACTGAAGACAAGGAAAGCAAGATAATCATGTACGAATGAACAAATACACATACATTTTCGAAGTAAACAGCATACACATTTTAATCTAGCGACTCCCCTTCCACGTCTTAAAAGATTCTTATACACACGAAATAATGTGCACAAGATTATTCACGACAGCACTGATTGTGTTAGCCAAAAGATCTGAAAAATACAGTCGTTCATCAGGAGGGGACTGTGTAATAGTAACTAAATTACAGTACTTTCAATAAAATACCATGAAGTTTAACAATGAATGAGGAAGCTATGTATCAACTTTGACAGTCTTTCTAAGATTGCTCAGTCTAAAAAGCAGAAAGCAAAACACACACACAGTCTCACACACACACACACACAGTTAGCATTTGTATAAAAACTGGGGGAAGAAAAGCAACAAGTTAAAAGTTCATTGTTTGTATGTACTAGGCAACCTTTGAAAAGATACCGAGAAAGTATTAAGAGTGATCACCTATTTGGGGAAGATGAGTCCTGGGTATAGGAGGGAGGAGTATGGAAGGGAGAATTTTTACCATGTGTTTTTTGAACCATGTGTATATTATCCGTTCAAAAAGTATACACATTCCTACAAAAGAAAATAACAAAATGATCCTCTACTATGCCCTGGTATGGTACTAGCCATTAGACTGCACATCTTCACCAACTACAAGGCAGCAATGGTTATTAGAGAGAATCATTGATCAACCAATATTCTTCTTCTCTTCTGTGCCAGTCACTGCATTATTTGTTCAAGTACAATTCATGTGGTCATCAAAATCATCCCGTACAGAGCTCAGCCAACATGCCAGAGTGAACTGCTACTTAAAAATGTATTACAATAGCAACGTCTTAATGCTTTTCAGAAAATCCCACCCATTTTTATATCCAGACCCTGGTTCTTCTTTAAAAATTATAATTTCTGAGCTGTATGTATAAGTAAGAGGAAAATATTCAAAATAATCAGCTATATTTGCCTTCTGATTTATAAAAGGAGGCATGGTTTTCTGCTTTATTATACTTAAATTTTACAGTGTCTTTTATTTTATTTAATGAATAACTGCACCAGACTATAGTTTCCTTCCTAAGATATAAAACACGTATTGTCTTGATTTAAGCATGAGCCAACGGGAATTAGCAGAGTAAATGGTGAAATACACACACGTCAATACTTGTAATTATTTTTATTCTTTGTTTAACTTTCTACGCTAGTAAGAATTCTTCATTTGCACCATAAAATGCAAATACTTTAAATCTTATTACACCAAGATATAGATTAAAAAGCAAACTCCAAGATGGCTCCTGAAGTTTTCCAAGTTGGAAACAAGCCAATTTCAATTGAGATATAGAAGCTAACTTAATGTGGAAAAAGGAATATTGTACAAATAGCCCCTTTCCTTCCAAAATTAAGTATATAAGTAGTCCAATGTTTTGCTTCCAAAATAATTACCTAGAAGCTCAAAGCCACTATCACATCGCCAATTATTCTTGTTTTTTAATATAGATTTTTGTATGATTATTAAAGTAGTGCCTGTTCCTGCCAAGAAATATTTTTATATGCTTAAACACAAAATCCCCATAATGCTACTACCCCAGAAACAAATGTTAATGTTTCACTTAAGCCTTTTGTATATGTGAATGTAAGCTCCTCCTTTACATTAAATTTTGTATTCTTTTTTCACTATTATTTCATCAGCATTTTCCAATGTCATTACCAAGCTTTCAAAATTATGATTTAATGGTATACACCTAATTTTATTATTCCTATATTACTGGCCAAATAAATTATTTTTACTCTCAAACTACAAAAAAAAATGGCATTTTAATAAAACTCAATGTTATTTCTGATTAATTACATGGAATTAATTTCTAGAATTGGCATTACTGAAACAAAGGCAACATTTTTAAGGCTTTTGATTCACACAGCAGATGCCTGTTGTTTCACATGTCCAGCATGCGTCTGCCCTCCTCAGTTAACATTCCCACGATACTCCTTTGATTGTGGTCTTGATAGATTGGCAATCAAGGTGTCCAGGGATCCACTGACATAGGTGTGAACGGAGCTAGGTCATACTTTTCACTCTAGGAATTTGGGCCTGGAGCAAACTGACATATGGACAGAAAAGGATTGATGCTGACTCATCCCAGTGATGGTACCTGGCAAAGATTTCATCACTTTCT
Organism: Vicugna pacos; assembly: GCF_048564905.1. Lineage (NCBI taxonomy): Eukaryota > Metazoa > Chordata > Mammalia > Artiodactyla > Camelidae > Vicugna > Vicugna pacos. Next base: position 41,065,074 of record NC_132991.1, on the reverse strand, counting down.
CCCATGATCTCTTGTAGCTATTGTTTTCTCTCCTTTTCTTTTGATTCTGTAAACTACAAAATGCCTTCCTTTTGTTGTGGATCTTATTCTTTAAATTAGTCATGTTTAATTTCTGTAGCATGCAACAGCAGAATTCTGTGAACACCAATGTACAGCCTTACCAGAATTTTAGAGGTAATTGTGGCTCACCTCATCTTCATCTTCTCCATCAACTTTTATAAATGAATCAACCTTCACCTATAATCTCTGCTACTTTGATAAGCTAAAAAGTGCTTCCCCTACATTTTTTTAATTAGGTTAAAATTCTAGATGATTAATTGGCCTTATATATTTCTGGCTTTAGTAGATTATCAGTTTATTCCTTTGTCCATTTTTCTACTGGTATACTTGGAAATTTTTTAGTAGCCAATAGCAATGCCTATTGTTCCCAGTTATGTTCAAGACACTAGGGATAAAATGATGAATAAAATTATCAGCTTCTCTCTTTAGAAGGTTTTCAGTCTAGTGAAGTGAATGGATATCAACTGTGAATCGTAATATTCTGAGATAAGTCCTCTAGTGGGAGAAACCACTGAAAGGTTTTTGTAAAGAGTAATATTAAACTGTTATCGGTAATTTGCATTGAAAATATTTCCTTGATTTACTCATAGCATTTTTGACTTAAAATTGTTCAATTTTATAATGTCAAATCTTTATATTTTCCCAATGTTTGTGTTTACAAAGTCTCCTTTTTCTTCTAAAGTGACTTAGAGTTTTTTTTTAATATTAAATTCATCTGACATTTGTTTTGAAATGCAGTATGAGACAGGGAGTGTACATTTTTCACAAATAATTACTCAATTTCCCAAGTACTATATATTGATCATTTTTTGTTTTCCCACAGATTTGTGATTACTGCGTATTATGCCTTATTTATCTTAGAGTTTGTGTCTGAGGTTATTTTAATTTCTTCTTCACGTCTGTTTGTAATTAATACAGTATATTAACAGGCAATCATTTTACTATCTTCAAATAGTTGGTAGTGCAACCCTGTCTCAAGGTGCTTTTTTTAAACATTTTTTTGCTACTATAACTTATTTGCTATTCCATATGAACCTTAGAATCTCTAAGTTTTACAAAAATTTCTTTGGATTTTAATTTGAATTGTCTGTCATATGAATGTATATACACATAATACACATTCAGCATTCCTATTTTGGAAATGTCTCTACTTTTTTGCATTTACTGTAAGTAACCACTAGCAAAGGTCTGAGTTTTAATATCCTCTGAATCTTGGCTAACAAAAAGTAAGGAGAAAATTTCAGGCAGCTCCGAAATAACTCCTTACAATGTTTAACATATAAAATTATCTGTCTATCTACAGAGAAGCAGACTGACAGAGGGAAAAAGACAGAAAGAAGGAATCAATAAAGATGGGGGGATGGGGAATGACTACTTTAGCTGCCTTGAAGAAATTTCAGGATTGACCTATTTTTTATTTTAGTCAGGAAGGTTAGAAACTAAAGATTATCTTTTACTTCACTGAATAAAGGGAATTAGATCAAAATAATCACTAAAATAACTTCACTGGTATAATTCATTATTTTTAGTTGTTACTTACTATAAAATATAGTACCTCTCCTGTCTGTAATTAGATGGCTGTGTTCACTCAGAGAAATCAATATGTGTTACACATATTCAGTTCATCTAACTCCTCAAAAACTGGAATTCAAGGAATTAGTAAGGCTATGGTTATTTTATAGGCATAGAGACTAAAGTTGTGATGGACTGGGGGGAGAAGTCACCAGCAAGGAAGGAGTCTGTTAGTTCCTGCGCCCTGTTCATGCAGCCACAGTGCATTTGTGTACATTTAGTGCAATTTTTCTTGTCTAGTAGCATTTAAATTTGCAACCAATTGTATACAAGTGAACTATACCTCTGGCAATTGCCTTTGATTGAGTGTCAAGGCCCTGGGGAAGTCATCCACAAATTTTGTTGTTCAGTGAGGCATTGATTCAGCCCTGATGTCATCTATACATGCCATGAAAACATTTCATAGTCAAAGACCAAACAAAATGCTAACTGTAATAACTCAGAACCAAGCGCAGAATATCAGTTATAAACCATCTCTTCAGTTACAAATTTGCATTCTAGGACAATGAAGTGTCTCTTCAAGCCACTGTGGGGGTTGTTTTCTGATAGAACCTAGCAATAGATTTTTTTTTCTCTATGTTTTGCCTTTCCTTGAGTGATGAGATACTAGTTCTTTAAAGTCCTGTCCTTATCCATGCAGATTCCCTCTCTCTGCTGGGCTTTGTTTTGTTTTTGTCTTATGTTAACTTAGAGCAGTAGCTCTTAAGCTCTTCTTAACCACTTTTCCTTACTATGGAACATTCGAGAATGGAAAAAGCTTGCAAACAATTTTGGTATTTCCTGGAGTCCCTGAAGTTCACCTACTGATCACTTTGAAGCCCACAGACCTCTAGAAATAAGAAATCCTGTTTTAGAGATACTAGCAAATATTTTAAAGGAATTCTATAGACAAAATGACTGCATTAAATAGAAATATTTTACATACAAACATACCTCTAGCCCTATGAATCTTAGATGACATCTCTAAATGCCTCCCAACTTATTTTCTTGATCCCAACATAACATTAATGCAATGTATTGTCATTTCAGATAGTCAAATACTTAGAGGCACAAACTGGTAGTCATTTCTTCCTGTATCATTACGATGATTAACTTTCTGTAGTCAAGTTCTTCCTTACACACAGGGGAGTTAGGGCTAAGGACCTGGGTTCTTCGCATGTCTAAATACCTGCTTCCTGTTTAGCTGTCATCTAACTGTTTCATAATCAGCCAGGGCCAACTCTGTGTGTGAGGTATGGTAACTGTTGGCTGGTTTAGTTGCTTTTATAAAACACTGTTTCCCTAAAGTTTTGCTATTCGAGGCAGAAAGGAGAAAAGCTAGGGCAAAAAAAGTTATGGCTTAGGCAGGTGGTATACGCATTCTCGAATCTGGAAACATACTGAAACAGCATTACCAGAAGACCTTTCCCCATCTCCTAAAACCGGATTGTAGAGCAGCAATCTTGAAAACATTTCCTGGAGGATGGAAATCGATTTAGAAATGACTATTAGCATTGGGTGCCCTGCACTAGTATCTGATCATAATAGAACTTGTGAATGAGTTGGCATTAATTCGTTATGTGACATGGCTTCTTGGGAGCACAAGTTCAGTTTTCCTCTAATATGAAAATACTGCTCACAAACCAATTTCTGAAAGGCAAGTAGGTTCCATCCTTTAGATGAAGGTAAAACAAACAAAAACAATTATTTTGAGATACAAGCTAAAGACCCGAAAGAAATTAATGAAATGGAAAGCACAGAAAATGACCTGGAATCATAATTGCACACTGTTTTATGCCCAAGAGACTAGAACTTGGGAAAATATTGCAAGGTTTTAAGTGTAGTTGAACTGACTGGATAACCAGATCAATTCTGCATTAAAGATAAACTTATATTGAAATTTTTGAAGTGTTTTCCTTTGCATTTCTTATTAGATGATTGGATCGTGATGAGTCTTTTTTTTTTTTTTTGGATGCATAAACATTAGGAAAACTTCGACCTCAAACTTTAATCGACTTTCACAGAGGTACATGAATATGTCTCTCATTGTGAAAGAAGAAGAATATTCTCATTACAATTACGCTTTTGGATCTTTATTACTACTTCCAATTCATTCATCCCCTAAAAAACTGAGGTTCTGAGATTTGACTGTGGATAGTCATAAATGCCTTTTAAAATGTTAATCTGAATGAAATATGTTAAAGGATAACCTTCCCCACTCTAGTTCCTCTGAAAAATATTATTTGATTTTAAAGATTGTTTTAAAGGACAGATACCTCATCATTTTATTGCTTAATCATCTTTGAATCTCTCTCTTAACCTTTAACCCTCATCATACTCAGTGTTGTTTTCAGACATATAGCTTCAGAAGTACCATGCATCAGATTATCACCATGATTCCAGTGCAGTTCTTAGATTCATTTGACTATACTTGTGCGGGCGTGTGGGTAGGTCTGAATTAATCAGTGAGAAAATGAGATGGAAAGAGACTGAAACATGGAATAGAGGGTTTAGAAAAAATACGTTGGTAGGAGATAAACCTTCTATAAGTTACTCACTTACGTTTTTGTTTATGATCTGTTTTACCCCAATAAAATGAGATTTATATGGGCAAGGGTCTTTGTCCGATTTATTCTGATATAGTGAAAGCTACTAGTACAGTGTTTTGCACAAAGAACACAGTACAATTTGTTAAATTTCACTTGAATAAGCCACTATCATAATTAATTGGTAATAGATGACCTAAGAGGATGAGAATTTTGCCTTATGAAGTACATCCATCATTTACGACAGGTTGGTGAATTTCTTTCAAATGCAGGAGTGGTAATATTCTTCCTGAAAGCCTTTCCAGTATATGTGTGTGTATGTGTATGTGTCTGTGTGTGAGGAAGACAGAGAAAGACAGGGATAGACAGAGACTGCAAATGAATTTCTGATTTACTGAACTGATTAAGGTTTTTAATTTCCTGAAACATGTTAGTTTTCAAAAAACAAAATTATTTCATTATTAATTAAATGAAAATAAATTACTATAAAATAAAATAAACGTTACTATCTTAACAATGCAGAAAATAATCATGACTATTTAATAAATTAAATATGTTTTATCTAATAAGATCATGGTATTTATTGCATTGCTATTCACAGTCAATGTGATCTTTTTAGAAAAGTTATGCAGTATTGAAATTAAAATCTGGTATAGGTCAAAAAGTAAATTTAGTGGCCTAGAGTCTTGACAAGTTGACATTTACTTGTGTTACTAAAATCCATCTAGAAAATATGGCAGTCTGAGCTCATGGGCTACCCTGCAGCAAAACAAGTCAAAACTGAAGTGAATTTGCAGAACTAGCAGAACTTGAATTGCTTGTATAAACTAAGTGGCTTGCACTATTACCTCCCCTAAGCCTGAGCGCCCCCTCCCACACACCCTGCATCATTTTTGCTCTCAGTCACGCATAGACAACGCTGTGTTATCCTAGTATTTCTTCTCATTGACACATTTCTCTGCACTTTATTACATCTTGGCTGGTGGCTTTGAATACATATTTAATTATCTGAAAAAAAAATTCCTAAAATAAACGCCCCTCCCAATAAAAACACTTAAAATGAGTAAAAAGGCTCCGTTTCTGTTTAAAAACGTGTGGATTTATAGGATGTTACTTGTTAGCAATGTGAAAAGCCACATTTTTAGGCAAGTAGTTAAAATTTCCCTTAAAAGTTCCACTTTTATTATCAAATATTATTGGTAATTTGGTTTTAACTTAGACTTATTTTTAAATTATTAATTAATAAATGCATAATACATTGTAAACCTATTCCCCCATACCCACTAATAGGGGAAAACAGTTTTTATCAGCTCAAAGCACTACATAAATGAAACACAAAACTAAAATCAACTACCTAATATGTTTAATAATCTTAATGAAGTCCTGGAAGTTACAACTAAATATTGCAATATTAAAATAATCATCTTGCAACAGGTAAATTTTGCATTGAAATGTAATAACCACAAGCTATAGTCTATTTAATTATATCAGAAAAATAGACTTTTAAACCAGACATGAGAACTATTAAGGGGAAAATAGTTACTACCAATTTTCTACTAACCCAAATGCAACATGTAAGTGTTCAACTAAAACAGTACTAAAAATTCCATTTACAGTTCAAGAATAAGTGACGAAAAAATGTGCAACCATTCTCCAACATAAAACGAACATCACTCCTAGTTTACCAGTAAGTTATTCACCTGCCTTGTAAGTATTTTGTATTACTAAACTGGGGGAAAACGCAGCCTTTACAATTTAAAAAAAAAAAACTTGAAAAAAAATGCTGACATTTTGGACAGCTCCATCCTAATTTTCCTACAGTATTTCTATTAGATGTCTTACTTTCATTTCTTCTGCTTTACCAAGTCAGAAATGAACCCAACCAAAGTGATTTCTGTCGCTTGGGTTGGGTTTTATTTTTGTTGTGCTATACTGCGTTGTGTTTTGGGGTAAAAGATTCCTCCAGTGACAGAGATTAAGGAGCTAGATAACCGGGAAAGTGCCGTTCTCAGTTCAAGATCAGGCTCCCTGTATTGAACCAATTTTTATTTTGCCAAAGATGCTAGCTGGTAAGAAGACGGCTGCCCACTCCCATTCCCCGCTGCAACCCCACCGCCTCGGTAAAGGACCACCGCCTCTCCATCTGTGCCAGAGTAAGGACAGTTTGTTAATGCCGAGGTATTTCAAGAACTTTCCAAGCCGACTCCTAGGAGACAACGGGCCACATACAAAACAATCGCCAAGAGTAAGTTTGTGAGTCCTGAAGAGGGATGGAGAAACCACTGCACTGGGCTACGGAGATTCGTACTTAGCCCAGCAGCACCATCCATTTGCAGCAGCGCATAAAATCCTCCTTCTGCGGAAAGGTTTGCAGCGCGAGTAGAACTCCCAGGGGCTTTACAAAATAAAATAATTTAAATATAAAATTAAAACAGCATAGGCATTGGAGGATGCTTGGTTACCCACGGTGGTTAACGTACTCTGGGTCTGGCTGCCCAGACCCCAACGGGCCGGAACTTTCTCGGAGGGCGGAGCCACCCGGCAGTCCGCAGCTGCCCTGGGCGCGCCAGGCCGGGTCCCGACCCGGGAAGGTACTGGGCCGAGGTAGCCCGGTGAGGCAGGGGCTCCACGTGAACGCGTCCTCGAGCCCCTCAACCCGTTTCAGCCGCGGAGTTCGGTCTCTGGCACCCGTGTCCCACGCTGGCGCGGGCCAGGAGCAGCCTCCATCAGCCCCTCAAAGCGGGACTCTATCCATTCCCAAATCTGCGCTCCCACAAAGTGTAGTGAGCTTCCTACGTGAGGCGTCAGGCACAAAACATAGTCGCCACTCTCCATGCCTAGTCCTATTTCCCAAGCCTAATTCTACTCCCCTTTTTCTATCCTCCTTTTATCCAGAGAGGCGGACCAACCGTTACTTTCCCCTCCCATCCGAAGTCCCCGGAGCAAAGTGGGACTTTGGGCAGCCTCGGTGAATGCGCCGGTCCCCTGGAGCGCTGGATCCACAGCTCCCTCTTTCCATTAAGGCAATAAAGTTCAATTTGCCCCGCTCTTAATGAGCCACGATAGAGTTCCCCGTGCGTTCCATGCACTCTCCCTCCCGCTGAGCCAAGAGCTTCCTATTCACTCCATCCCGGTTTGGATCCCTGAAGGACGTCGGTTCACGCGACAGGGGACTCGCCGCGCTCCCAGCAAAGTGCCCCAAACCGCGCGCCCACACACGCACACACACGCACAATACCACTCCCGCGTTATCAAAGTCTTTCAACGCGTATGGGAGAAAACACGAGCAGGAGTGGCACCGGAGCGAACATCAGCCTACCCGTGCGTCCGGACTCGCTGTCCGGGTCCCAAACACCCTTGTCCGAATGACCCAAGCACAACAAGCCTCGTAAACCTCGCAGATAACCCCAGTGGTCCCGGAGGCGACGCGCGAACCGCCGGGCCGGACCTTACCAGTGGGGCGCGTGGTCTCCCGCCGCTCGGCTGGCCCGCTGGCCACAGGGACGCTGCAGCCGGGGTCCCGAAGATGCTGCTGCTCCGCTGCCGCTGCCCGGCTCCCCGGCGCCAGCATCACTTCTCCGCCGCCTCCACCTCCTCGCGCTCCTTTCTCTCAGCCGCCCCTCCCCGGTGGCCGCCTGCAAGACCGGCAGCGCCGGCGGCGCGGTGGGGTGGGCGGCCGCGGAGGCGGCGGCGTCCGCGCGAGCTCGCCCAGCTGCACGGGTTTGAGGAGCCGCGGCGGCAGCAGAAGCACCCGAGCCCGGCTGCGCTTCCCCGGCGAAGGCTCCGGCCTCGTCGACTGACAACGCTCGGCAGCCAATCACTGCCTCTCCCCGTGGGGCGGGGGGAGACCAATCACAGCGGAAGGCCCAAGGTTTTCCTCCGCCTTTGCTCAGCAGGCTTGTTTCCGGGAGAGGTGGCGAGGCTGCCGGCGTTGGGATGGGGGAGGCGCGGGAGGTGCGCGGCGTGGGGGGCTCCTGGCTCGGGAGCTGTAGATGCGGTGAGACGGCAGAGCCCGCCAAGGTGGGCCTGGGGCGTTTTCTGACTGCCAGGAGCCCACGGCTCGGCAGAAAAGGGCGCCCCGGGGTGACTCTGTCCCCAGAGCCTCGGCCCAGAGGTTCAGCGTCTTGGCATCCCTGTGCAGCGGTCGCGGGACCCGAATACGAACGGCATTGTAGGAGAGCGAGTCCCTGGAGGTGGTCGCCGCCTTGAAGGAATCACGCGAACAGTCACCAGACAGCGCCCCCGTCCTTTCCCCTTTGGCAGCTTTGGCATCTGAAAAGAGTGGTACTTCTGAGCTTCCGAACCTCTCCTCGTAGTAACCAGCCCAGAAGTGTGCCCGAGCTATTAGAGGCACCTGGAGAAATGTTCGCAAAGTTGTAGGTAGAGTGGACTTTCCCTACCTTCCTTCCAAATAAACTTCTCCAGCTTCACCTCGTCTCAAAACACCTGAGGTAGCAATGAGAAAGATAGTTTAAATAGGCTACCCAGTTGGCTTGCCTTTCCCCCCACTTTGGAGAATCACTTCTGAATGTTAAAATAGGGTGTGTGTGTGTGTGTGTGTGTGTGTTGTGTGCGCGCGTGCTTGGCAAATACCAGGGAAGTGATGTTATTTAACAAGGAAAGGAAAAGAAAATGGCAAACTCTTTTTCCCGCACTATTCTCTCCTCAAAATTGTAATGATCTTTCCTTGTGCAGCTTCTTAAGTTCCTTCAGTGCAAATACGTCTGAATAGTCCGGAGTTCTAATAAGTCTGTAATCCGTGTTGCAGTTACAAAAAAAAAAAAGTAAGCTAAGTACTACGTGAAGACTAACAGGTGTGGGTCTTTCCTCAAACGGCCTTCTCTAATTTACAAGGTTGTTGTGAAGGTCAAAAATCAAGTGTATAAATCAGCTACATCCTTGTCTGACAAATAGTTGGAATTCAGTGTATGTTAGCTTTGCTGCTGCTATTTCTAATTATATTGAAGTGATATTTTTCTTTTTGCAATAATCACCTCTTTCTTCATTTACCTTTCTTCTAAAGTAAATAATATATAATTCCGTATAACCTGTGATACCCAAAATAAACCCTGCCTAAATTTTATGAGCACTATAAGGAAAATGTGATTGCAGAGTATACTTGAATGCTACCATCTGCTAGTACTATAGAATACGTATGCAAATCAGTACCATTCTTCCCAATCTTCTTATACCCTTTGGCCCCCTCTTAAGTGATTTGACCAGTCTAGCTTGGTAACTAGACCATCTCTGATTAAGGAACCATCTTGCAAATACAACAGGTGATACTTATTTTTAATGCTAAAAACAGGTATGTCCCACATCACTTTGAATTTTTAATCTAAAGAAGTTTTTTTTGTTACTGTTTAGTTTTAGAATTATTTATTCATTATTTTTTGAAATTATTGTGTAACTTAAAGTCAACACCCTCATTAACTACATGAGGTGATCAGTAGAGGAATAGAGTTTAAGCCTGGAAGAGAAAGAAAAAAAGTAAGTGTTCTATTCAGACTTCAGGGAGGAGAAGGGAGTTGTTTTTTGCAGTAAGCAGAAATATTAAAAAGGATATCTTAAAATTGGAAAATGTAAATGCAATGGCAAGTTAGAAATATCTCTGAGAAAAGATAAGTTGAGAATGGTCATCAATCAAGACTAATCCTGACTAAAGCAAGCATGTAAAATATGAAAATGTTACCAAACTTTAGGATATTGTAAGCTACTTTAAAACTTTCAGAGATGTGCATACACAAATATCTACATAATTTTTCTAATGATTCCTTCATGCCCTGCCAAGTATACTATTGTCCAGTATCTTATAATTTTTTTCATATCTGGTATTTTGCAACATTTAATCCTGAAAATATATGGGGCCTATGTATCCTATTCCTTAGTGATTAAGATAATCAAATGGCTATCTTACAGAAGCAAATAAGTTAAAGAAAATCAACAGCATCAATACAGATACAACAGTAATATCTCACATCACTAGTGCACTTCAGCAGCTCTAAGCAAAACAAACCTGCACAATCAACAACCTACTAAGAGTGAAGACCATGAAATACTTACAATGAAGATGGAAAATTAAGAAAAAAATTTTTAAGTAGCTGAAAAGGTTGCATGCTGATGCGAGGTTTTATGCATTTATGAATTTCACAGGATGTATTGGACAGAAAGTCCAGTGTTATTTAATTACAGGACTGTTTAATGAGCTAATTATATTTAATTAAATAACTTCTTGATGTTTTCTCTTTTTTTGCCTTATGTATGTCGGTTTTTCTCTCCATACAGTGAGAGAACTCACCTTGTTAGTGGAGGAGGAAATTTGCTTAGACACTACTTAAATCTATAACCACTTGCATAATCTTGAAAATATGTGAAATAATATCATATTAATTAATGCAAAAAGTCTGTATCAAGAATAGAAACTGAATACTACATTGGAGTCAGTTCTGACAAAAGGTACAAGAGGCAGAGAACTGTACAAAAAGGAATAAAATCAGTCTAGTCTCAGCTCTGGTTATGACTGAGTAATCGTAGGTCACTCACTTAAACTTCTCTAGCATCCCTTATCTGTAAAACAGAGATTAAAAACAAGGTAAACCTGTAGCTGTTTTTCCTCAGATGTGAGGATTAATTTATAATTGGAACTGCAAGCCACAATGCACTTTTTGCAGAAAAGAGTTTCCAAAAAGGTAGAGCACTGGAATTTATAATATTACCCTCTTCCAAATGTGACTTAGTTTAACTTTCACAATAGCCCTGTTCAGTCTGGATACATAATATCTATTTCTGAAGATAAACCTATTAAGTTCCAAAAAGGCTCTTTTACCAATCTTTCAATAAATTGACCATCAAGTACACTTTTTTTGTTGATGCTGTCCCAAGAGAGTGTTTTTCCCGTGGTTCCTTCACTATGCATTTCCAGTATGGTTGAAATATACAAATTTAAAGGCTGGCACCTTAATTTAAATGAAGGTCAACCCATTTCATTTAATATAGGATATCAGTGGCACCTGGAATAAAGCTATTTCCCCAAATAATGTAATTAGATAACTTCAAAGGCATAAAACTTCTGTTTTCATAGTTCAAACGCTGAAACATCTGTAACAATAGGTATTACTTATGCTTATGTTAAAAGATTACCATATAAGTTTCTTGTGTTAAAAGATTAAAGAAAAATCAAGACAAGAAAACAAAACCACCAGAATGGAACTGGATTCTCTTTAGTTCATCAAAACTAGTATTTTTTTAGTACATACACTTTATACCAGAACCAGTGTTCTTTCTCTCTCTCTTTTGTGAGCACGCACACACACAGGTGAATACAATAAAGTCCCTCATCAAAATTTTATAGGGAACAAGACTCCAAACCAAGCAAATGTTCCCACTCCTAGCCCTGTACTATTCCTCCCTCACCATACTCTTCTCCTGAGATTTGGGAGTTGTCGATAGAGAGGGAATCGCTGAAACTAAGAGAAAGTAAAAGATATCGAAGGCCAAAGTGTAGGCAGAGCAACAAGCTAGGAGACCACTGAGACTTAAGAGGAAGTAAGGATGGTGGGGGGCTGGGCAGGGGGGGACAAATGTAATCTGAAATCTAGGAAGACAATAAAAAGTAATTTGGTATCGTGGAATTCAAGGAAGGATAAGGATGTTAAAGTACAGGCAGGTGAATTATATCAATTCTTGACTATAAGTATTAATGAGACATCATGGATTAAGTGAGGACTTTGGTTTCTTTGAAAGAATAGTTATGGTAGTGATGGGGGTGAAAATACTTTGATACACACAGAATGGGAAAATGATAGTTCAAGTGGGTATGTTTCTATTATATTAGAAAAGAGTTATATTATTCTAGGTTCAATGTCCTGAAATAAAGGTGGACTCATGATTTATGCAGGAGGCTGTATGAATAACTTTGATCGACATAGTCTCACAAATTGTTAAATTAGTGATAGTCTTTATTGTTATTATTAAACAAAATTATGTGCAAAAATAGGCAATCCTTCAATGAGTGTGTATATTACAAAAACCAAAATCGAAGAAAAGATATTTGACTACTTTATAGATTACCTTCAACTTTTATAATTTAGAATTAGGTCATTTGCTTGAATAAGAGATCTCTTTTAATGTTTCTCTTTTTTTCCTGTAGCCTTAATCCCTACAGAAAAGCTGCATATGGCAGTGGTCCAGCATGAAGTAGAAAAGTGGAAAGGAGATGTGTGCATGTGTGTGTGCATGTGTGTGTGTACTTGTGGGGTGGGGGGAAGGATAGGCAGGTGAGGGAGGAGCAGTGGGGATGGGAAAAGAGGAGGAGTGGAGTGGAATTTTTTAGTTATTTGTGTAGCCATTTTCCATGGCTTCATTAATCGATACTTCTTTCAGAAGCCACTTAAAGCAGAGGACACTAAAAAATTAATTTTAAAAAATTAATGACTTCTGTTACCCCAACAGAATGCTATTTAAGTGCCTAGCAGAGTTCTAGGGGCCCAATAAATGTTTGATCAAGAAAAAATGAATTTATAAATATTGTATGGGGTTTTTTTTTTTTGGTGGGGGAAGGGAACAGGGCTGCTGCTAAAAACTGAAACCAGTGAATGACATTTAACGTACGTCTTGCAATTATGACTATTTTAAGTTTAGGTCAATAAAATCTTGACATGTAATTTTATCTTCCAGGGTTTCCCAGGATTGTTGGTTGGATCACACAATGGGATGCACTTTCCTCTGAGATGGAATATTTATTTTCCTTTGGCTTCCCAACCCCCTACCCAGTCAGGCTTTTAACTCATTCTCCATGTGTTTTAAGGTGATTAGGAAGTGTGCCTGGAGAATGATCCTACCTGCTTGGAGAACCATGCTAATAAAAGGTCAAAGCTGAGTTCCTAGGGACGGGAGCTGCTGAAGCTAATAGCGTGAATCATCATTAGCTTTTACTGATGCCAAGTCATGCAAGTCTGCGGAGTTCATACAGCAAGAGAAATTTGGATCAATAAGACTTTATGCTACCATGCAGCTTGATAATTACTTTCTAGAAATTAAGTTTGTAGAGCTTTTTTTCTTCCTTAAAAAATTGTTCTCTGTTCTGAAAGCCTGCCTTAGTCTCTACCTGTAGTGCAAGATTAACCCGTAGTGTTTTCTTTTGCAAACCTTTTTTTCTTTTTTGATGTTGCATTACTATGGAGGCTGGCTACATGCTTCCTTTATATTCAGTAACCTTTGGTGTCTATTTAACAGTGACCTGATATTTCGTAACAGGATTGATTTTTTTTTAAATCCACTTCTCTGAGGTCTACAACACCAAGTCACAAGCATGTGCAGTACTTGGTTTGTAATCTGCTGGCATTCTGGCTATTGTTGACCTGGCAATGCTATGGGGTAGGTGGGCTGTGTTGTTTAGGTGCTAAGTGAAGCGTGCAAGCCATTGCTGCTGCTGTTTTATTGCGTGTTGACTGTACAGAGAGCCAGTGAGCACTGTGGAACACTTTTACATTCACAGGGAAAAATATAATAGACTTGCACATCTCAGTGTTGAAGGCCTTAAATAAAAATAGCCAACAAAATATTTTATGCCCTTGCTATGTCAAGAATTTTTGAGGCTTTAAAATAAACCAGGGAGTTGAGAGCATGTGTTTATGAGCTTAATAGCAGACAATGTAAGTTGCTTTGTTCGCAGTCTTGCCCACTTGCCTGTAGCTGCTAGTAGAAGACTTGTAGATGTGGTTAGAGAGAGAAAGTGGAAGTAAATTTTTTAAAGTGGTAGAAAAACCTAGCTTTCTTATTAGCGTTAGTTTAATCTGGTTTCATGTTTCAGAATTTTCTTAAAATCTAACTTATATAAACTAGAATGTTAGAAATCTTACAGTCTACATCTTTACATCTCTGGCTTAAAATCCTTTCTAAATTCTTGCAACTCTATTCCCCTATAGGTGATTTTTCTCTCACAAAAGATGTGAATTCTTAACAGATTATGTGAATGTCTCCCCCCAAAAACCCTCATTATTTCATATTTCATTTAATTTAAAAAACTTGCAATCATAATGTCTTCTATTTTTTGTATCCTTCAATGTTTTGATTGAGATATTACGTGTATACACTGTGTTCAGTTTTTTCCTCAATTATACTCACCTGTTAGACCTATATAGTACTTGACGTGAGTACTTCATTCTTTTGAGAAGCAATTCTGATTATTATCAAGCACTTTTCAATTGAGACATTAATTATAAATATTTATAACAAGGGCATTGCAAAACATAACTGCACAGGGTAAGGTAAGTCAGGTTCCCCACATGATACATTCGTAACATCTGTACCAAGCTTTAGGTACTCTATAAATACGTTATATTTGAATTAATGTGTCAGAAAGATAGGTGACAAGGTATTTTACTATGCTTGTGTTTAAGTATCTCCCCCACCGCCTCCTGGATGGCCGACTCTCACAAAGCCACTGCCCTGTGGATTTTAAGTCTTTGGTGTAAATCTTCCTAAATTAACCCAGTACTCAGCCACGTGAAATCTCAGATACTTCCAACAGCACCCCAGGGTGACATCCCCTGGTCCAGTATACCAAAAACGTTCTAACTGTGCAACGCATTAGATGTTATGTAACGTCTCAGGCAGTTGTAGCAACTTGGAAATCCCTTAACAGAACATTTAAATCAGGTACTTTAATGTAACTAATTAGTGTCCTTTTAGTCTTTGAAAAAATTGTTGTTTTCTGGGAACTGAACAAGAGACCCTAGAGTCCAAAAGCAACGCATCGAATTTGAGCTGGAAGATAATTTCCAACAGCTGTCTTGGCACCGGACCACAGAGCCTTTTTGCTGGGCTCTAGCCTCTGGGGGCAAGAACATCATAATTTTCTGAAGAGTAATAGGATAATTGTGTGAAGCAAATTTCAAATCAGCCACAAGAAGAGAATAAAAGAAAGACCCAAAAATGTGCAAGGATTCTTTTTTGCTTGACTTTTAATGAGCAACTAATGAAAACTAACCACTAAGCCATTAATATGTCATATATGCTCATTGGAATGGCTACTATACAGCGACATAAACACAAGTGAGATATATATTTTATGGGATTTTGCTGGACACTAACTGAGAGATAATGGTACAAGATGAGTTTTGGTTTTGGTGACCAACTGAAAATATGTTTAAGAGAGGCATGGTTTGAATTATTTTTGGAAAACTCAACCACAAAACCTCAATCATCCCATGCACATTTTTATTTACATCAAATGGGTAAAGCAGGGAAGTTTTAAAATGCTTTGCTTTCTAATCAACAGAATGGAGTAATTAAGATAGGGATTCTGAGCACAGACCAATCTGAGTCAAAATTCTAGATCTACCTCTTATGAGGTATGTGACCAAGCAAGTTACTTATAACTCAGTGCTTTAGTTTCCTCACATGTATAAAATTGGAATAATAATAATAATATCTAGTTCTCAGAAGGACTTTCAAATGAGATAATATGTTCTCAGTGCTTAGTTCAGTGTCTGGAAGATAACTGCTCAATATGTATTAGCTATGTAGATCATTTTCATTGCTTTTTCATCAATATATTAGAGCAGGGGTAATCATAAAGTTGAGGTGGTTGACTTGTCTCAACTTTAAAATATTCTTTTAAAGATCAGTCTAGTTTTCTGGGTTTTACTTATGCTTTTCCCACTAAAGCAGATGTGCTTCATCACTAATAGTAAATTTCAGGGGCCATGTGCACTTTCGCTTTTTTGTGGGAAATCTTTCCTAAAGTAGTTGTTGGGATAGCTACCCTACGACGGATAAGCCCCAATATAGCAACAGCTTAACACTGTAGAATTTATTGAATTTATTTCTCACTCATCCTTGTTTTATTGGTGTAGTAGAGAAACTACATGGCTGCTCATGGGTGTTCAGGCTATTTCATTGTAAGCACATGGCTTTCAAAATGATTCTGGGAACCAACATCCAGGTAAAGAGGGAATATGAGACAAGAGGCATTATTCAGGTGTGACGTGTCATTTCCACTGACATTTCATTGGTCAAAACTCAATGACATGGCCATATCAACTGCAAGGGAGTCAGGGAATGCCAGTCTAACTGTGCATCAGGAGGAAAGATAAATGCTCCTAGGGAGCAGTTCGTCTGTTTCTACCACAGGCTACCCTTGGGAGTTTCACTTAACCCCCACTGTGGTCAGAAAGATAAACCGATTCCCAAGTAGACACTGCCTCTGGCTCAAAACCGGGATATTTTGCTGCGCCTTTTTCTCCATCAGAATCTGGTGTGCTTCCTCATAAACCATAAACTAAAAAACTGCTTTTCTACCCACTCCCATACCCAATAAACAATGGTAAACATGGTAGCAATAAAAAATGATCTTCTTAGGAATGAGAGTAATGGGAGATGCCAAGGAGACACTGGCCCGTAGCAGTCAAGACAACTTTATTGTGGACTTTGTGAAAGCCCCAGTCTGGCTGAGGGAAAGTTCCTTAGTGAGGCCCTGATTCTAATGCTGGGAGGAACTTTCCTGTGCACATTTCTCTCTGGCCCTCTCCTACCTGCAGGAAGGATGCTCTCTTGCAAGTTTTTCTCCTTGATCCTATATTGAAGCTATGATAAGGACTATGCTCTCCTTTTGCAGCCTGCTTGTTGCTGGTGCAGGTTTGGAAACTTGGTTTTTTATACTCTGAAGAGTTCGAGTTTAGTTGTTTTTAAAGCCTGGACTTCTGATGTCTTTGACAATATAATTCATCAAAAATGTAATAGGCCCCTATCCCATTCATTTCCGGATAGTACTGTATACTCATTTTCACATATCACAAGTTCTTTCTTAGACACGGTTCTCAAGCCTAATTTATCTGTTTTTATCCTTGCCCTTCAATTCAATGGAAGCATCTTTGAGATCAACAGAAATGGGTGGGGTAGATACATTCTTAAATCAGCTCCATGAGCCAAGCTGCTCAATGTATTTTTAAATTATCTTTCCTAATACGTGAAGACCAGAATTCATCAAATTTGTCAAAATTTTAAGTCAACATTATTTTGGTCTTTCACAATTCCTTTTCATTTCTGCTTGTAAAATTAATCAATTCTTGACTGGCCTTATCTCTGTTTTTAGTACTTTGCTAAATTTAGCTATTAGCAAATCATGTACATTGTTACAACTGCATATTCCAACTTCTTCTAGTTCTACAGAAAGGCTCAGTGGATATCTGGTATTACTCACTTTATTGCCAACAACATTTCTGCCAAACATTTTGCCTGCACATGGCATCATTCTACAACTTTCAAAGTCATAATATTAATTTTCTTACAGTCTACTGCCCAACTACTAAGCCAGTGCCTCAAATTTTAAGTTTTTGTTTTGTAGCATCACACTTCTGATACCAATTTATGTGTCAGTCAAGGTAACACCAGCTGCTATCACAGCTAAATCTAGAAATATTATTTTCTTAAATTAGTGGATGTTTATTTCTTGCTCACATAAAGTCCAATTAGGGGTAGGTAGCACTGAATCCATTCAAGGATTCAGGCTGATAGAAGGCCAGGGAAAGAAAGGAAGGAAGATCTATAGGTGATGTTTATGGGCCAGGCCTGGAAGTCATATGCAGTCATGCCCAGACTAACTGTAAAGTAGGCTGAGAAATGTAGTCTGTGTGTCCAGAAGGAAAGGGAAATGGGTTTGTTTAATCAGTTACTAGTTCCTCACCTGTTTTCTTCAGTTCTTACTGATCTTTCATTACACGAAGTGCAGCACCATAGGAGATTATTTTACATCACACCGGGAGCTGTATTTGTGTCAGTTCTACCTCATCTCCCTTCCAAATGAGAAGTGTTTATAAAAAAATATAAAACATGTACTTGGTTCTTATTTCTGTGTTGGTAGTTGAGAAAGCTTAGGCTTTTGAATCAGTTTTGAGTTCAAAAACCAGTTCCACCACAAATTAGCTGCATGCCATTGGGTTACTGCACTTCCCAGATTATTCATTTTCTTATTTATAAAGTGAAATAGTAAATAAATAAATAAGTAAATAAAACGAAATAGTAATAGCTACTTTGTAGAAAAATTGGAGGGACATTGAAGGATATAATCGCATAAGGTATCTTTTTTTCCTAGGTACATATTAAATACTAATTTACTTGATTAACATTAGGAGAATGGAAAGGCAGTTTGTGTGTATAATCTATAATGGAATAATAAATGCAAGCCTTTAATTCACAGTCTCTCCTTGTCCTGATTATTATCAATTGGGGTGAACCAAGGGACTCAAAAACCTATAATCTTGATCTTGCTTGTAAATTTTATCTTTTAAAGATAAAAGTGATTCAGTGATTCTGTGATTCAAAGTCACGTCCAGGTTTTTTTCTCTGCGAAGTCCCATTCTTAGATTTTAAAGCCTTTCATATCACAAAGAACTAGGTTATACTTTTAGTGGCATAACCAATAACATGTTGACATTCTGATTATCTTAAAGCATCCACCTTGACAGTGAAACAGTGGTAGTAGCGGAACAGAAATTAAATTAAGAAGAGGTAATCAGAAAAATACAGAGAATATATTGGAAGTTTTGTTTCAGATAACACCATCATTGATTCATAAAATCAAGATCATCTTTTTTGCACTAATTTTCTGCTTAATGAACTTAGAAAACATTTCTTTCTCACTTGTTTCTTTTCTCTGAAGGGGTTTTTTTCTGCTTTTTGAAACTATAAGTGTATAATTACTAGGAAGGAATATGTTCAAAACAATTGTTAATGGAAACAGCAGGTCAAAAACAACAAGCTTGGTCCATGAAAGAGAAAAATTGATCTAGCACTTCATTAAACTTAAAAATTACTCTGGGAAAGACCTAGTAAAGAGAATGGGAAAGACAGGCCATACACTAGGAGAAAATATTTGTCAAACACATATCTGATAAAGAATGTGCATGCAAAATACACGGTGAACTTTTAAACCTCAACAATAAATTAACATCCAATCTTAAAATGGACAAAAGGTCTGAACAGACATCTCACCAAAGAAGATATACAAATAGCAAATAAGCTTACAGAAATATGCTCAAATCATATGTCACTAAGAAATTGTCAGTTAAAACAATAATGAGATGTCAATACACACATATTACAAATGGCTAAAATCCAAAAACCAACTGCTGGTGAAGATGTGGAGCAACAGGAACTCTCTTTCATTGCTAGTGGGGATGTAAAATAGTGCAACCACTTTGGAAGACAGCTTGTTAGTTTCTAACAAAGCTACACATCACTATGCTTTCTTATAAGTGGTATAGTAAACACACACAAAATGTTTATGCTCACATAAAAATGTTGATAGCAACTTAATTCATTGTGACAAAAACTGAACGCAACCAAGATCTCTTTCAATAGGTAAATGGATAAACAAACTCTAGTAATCCATACAATGGAATATTATTCAGAGGGGAAAAGAAAAAGTAATGAACTATCAAGATGCACAAAGACATAAATGAATCTTAAATGCATAATGCTAAGTGGAAAAAGGCAGTCAGCAACAGTTAATACTGTGTTATTCCATTTGTGTGAGATTCTAGAGAAGGCAAAACTATCGCGGTATTAGACAGATCAGTGGTTGCCACGGGTTCAAGGTTGCAGCTGCTGAATTGGTGAGGCACAGGGGACTTTTTAGGGTGGTGAAACTATGCTGTGTGACATGACAATGGTGGATACGTGACATGCATTTCTCAAAAATCATTGAACTTTATAGCAGAAAGAGTGAAATATATGAAACTAAAAAATCATTTATGGGATTGGAGGATCCTAGGATGAACAGTATATAAATATATACCTAGAAATAGCAATAATTATCTCTTTTTTTAAGTTTTTTTTTAAATAGGGGGAGGTAATTCGGTTTATTTATTTATTAATTTTAATGGAGGTACTGGGAATTGAACCAGGGCCTCATGCATGCTAGGCATGTGCTCCACCACTGAGCTATACCCTCCCCCTAGCAATGATTTTCTCATGATTATGAAATTACATTGACTTTTTAAAGAAAGTTATTTTAATTCTATTAAAATGGGAGGAATGTGCACCATTATAAAATTTCCAAATCTTGCTAAAGGCATTTCTTGGCTTACACAACTTCTACCACTCAAAATTCAGCCTTGTGGAGACTTCTGTAGCCCCATCGTCACTCCAGGATGACACGTTTTACACCTTCCTCACCAAGAACCACACACTCAGAGTCAGTTTCCACAACCAAGGCCACTGCACACCTCACTCGTTGCTGTCCACACTGAATTTCAGAAATTGCAAAATGGGAAATGGTCTTCTTCCTACACGCTGCTGACTCTCACCACCTGGGGCCATTGTCACAGGTCTACCAACTAAGCTCTTTCTAGGCTGCCAGCTTGCTTCTGCTGCCCAGTACAACAGCTGGTGCCAAGGTCACCCCTGCTTTCCCTGGTGCCTGAGCTGCTGGACATCTCCCTGCCCTGACCTCTCCTGACTGTCCAGCAGCTTCTGCCAGGGAGGTCCTCACTTCATCCCACATGTCCTCTTAGCTCATAGTGTATAGCATACCGTTGATTTTTCTTCTATTTGACTCTTATTCCTTAAAAATGATGGAGATTTTTGGATTAGAATGTTAGAATAAACGTCCACTATGACTGAGGGAGCTGTTACTCCAGAATCACTCCTCGCATCTTTAAGACTAAAAGCTTTTTTGGTGATTCTATCATTTTCGTATGTGTGTGAGTGTATTTTTAGAAGACCATCAAGAAAAAAATTATGTGCCTCATTGCTGCAACTACGTCCTCTTTCTTTTATTTGTTTGTTTTGTTGTGAAATAATTACTAATGTTTCCATCAACTTTCCCATCAATAAAATTTTAAAAAGGTGGTATGAAGGAGCAGGTGTCATTTTCTGGAATGTGAAAAGGACAATCTACATAATGTTCTATTCTGTACCAAACATTTCTGGACAGATAAGTCTAGTCCTGTCGATGTCCTTAGGCTAGAAATCAAACTGGCAACCCACTATGGACTGTTCTAGTCTTTAGATGTTTTCTCTGGCCACACAGCTTCTTAAAACAATTTGAAATGCTAGCCCTTAAAATTTGGGAGGTTCAATATAAAAATTCACATTTCTGGCTTATCCCTTTTTTTAAAGGTGATTATCCATCAGCACAGTGTCCACATTCTCCAAAGTAGCAATAGACTGGTACTGAGAAGAAACTGCCTCTTCTGATGAGTGAAGGTGAGTTTTTAGCCCATGGCCTACAAACCTTTCTCCCACTAAGAGCAGCATGATGATAGCTAGCAAGTGTCACAAACCTAGCCCTACCACCCCAATTAACTTCATTAAAGAATAATGTGTAGTATATCATCACTCTCACAATCCAGCATTACCCTTGTCCTAGCAGGAATCAATGTAGTTCTTACTACCTTGGCCTCCCTCTGTATATTAATCATAACATAATGAGGTGAGAATGCATATCATGTCAATAACATGAAACCATCATTCACAGGAGGAAACGCCCTCATAACCCTCCACCTCCACCTCTTCTACTTCTATCACTTAACCCCCAAGCTATTTGGGGGGCTATAAACTGTAAATACAGTTTAATAAAAACATTAGATTGTGAATTATTTAATGATAGAAACTCAAAACTTCTTATTTACCAAAGAAATATGCAAGAACTACTAATTCATGCCTCCACATATAACAACAAGGCTTTTTCATCATTTTGAAGGGTAGAAGTCATCCATTGGTCTTAGGAACCAGAAGACTGGTGCAACTCCAAATAAAAGTAATAACTTTATTTCCTTGTTTACACTAGTTACACTAGTCACACTAATTTTACCAGTTATAATAACCACCTTTGACATCTACAAAAGCAACCTAGACCCATTTTGTGTAAAAAAACATGATTTCATATGCCTTTATCACAAGCTTAATACCCACACTAATATTCATCGACTCAGGCCAAGAAATAATGATTTCAAACTGACCCAAGTTTGCCACAGGCCCCACTGCTCCCCTTCGTCCCTGTCATGGGAGGTGGGTGACAGTGATTATTTATGATTGTGCTTGTTTTCTGTACCCAGTCTGCCTGTCATATTTGAGTCTTTCTTGGCTTTATGGACATTTGTGCTCGCTACCCCTGACTGCATAATTTTAGACCTGGAAGAGAGAGACGGCGGTGAACTATATCTCCAGTTTTTGTCCTCTGCCTCCTGGACTGCTCTGAGCTTCAGTCTTAAACCCCAGATTTGAAAGGTATAGAAATGTGTTCAAGTTTCTCACTTTCATTCAAAATGAGCAATGTATTTAGGAAAGAGATCATGATGGGTCACCATCTAAATCACCTTTTTGTTTCTTTCTGCTATGAAATGTCTAGTGAGTCCAGGAATTTTTCCTATGTTTTTCTCAACAGGAAAAGCTATAGAGCAGTGGAAAGAATACTAGATTTTTAGTTAGGAAACATGATACTGTTTTTTAAACCTGGTATTCACTAGCCTTGTGCCTTTGGGCAAGTCACTCAACTCTCATGAACACATGCATAAACTCATCTATAAAATGGATATAGTATCTCCCCTATCTCTTTCACAGGGTTGTTTTAACGCTTAAGTATGATTATGAGTGTGAAAATGCCTTAAAAAGCATGAAGCTGTTAACGTAAGGTCTTGTTTTTAAATGGAAAATAGCCTCTCTCAAATGTTAATAAGAGAATGAAATTCAGACATTGGTCTGTTTTATATTCTTTTGACTTTCTATGTTAGAAGAATAATGTTCCTCCAAAAGATATACATATCTTCATCCTCAGACCCTGTGAATGTATTTACATGGTTAAAGGGACTTTTCAGATGAGATGAAGTTTAAGATACTGAGACAGTACGATCGTCCTGGATTGCTACTATGCAGGCATGAGTCAAGGATTGTAGGAGGGCTCCCGGAAGCTGGAAAAGGCAAGGAAACTGATTCTCTCCTAGAGCCACTGGAAGGAACACAATTCTGTTGATATCTTGATTTGGGGACTTCTGATCTTCAGAAATAAAAGATTATGCATTTGTATTGTTTTAAGTCACTAAGTTTGTGGTTGTTTGTTACAGTGTCAATAGGAAGCTAACACATATTCCTCATAGCATGCAGCCTTAACTTTACAGGTGAAAGGGAATCAGGCCACAAACAAGATCTCCTTTCTTGTGGTATTTGGAAATTTGATTACTACTGTCTTAATCCCAGGCCCACATGCCTTAGGTGCACTTATTTCAGAACTGATTTATTAATTCTTTATTGGATTATCCTACTTAAATTCTTAGAATCAACATCCTATTTCTGGCATTATTTCCCCTCTCCAATATCTTATCCAACTCTCTCCTCTTCTTGGTGTATCCAAATATTTTCTCAGATCTTACTTCTTATTTTGTCAGGGTAAACCCAGAATAGTAATCTTTAAAAGGCTTTGAGTTGCTCTTATTATTTATGACTTATGTTACCCATTGAGCATGTATTTTCATGCTTCTGTTTTATTTGGTTGTGGTTATTTATCAGTTTGTCAGTATTAAATGTTATTTGTCTTAAATCCTGAGCTCACAGGTACTACACATAAAGTTCAATCATTTATTTCACACACTAAACATGCTGCCATGCTCATGCACAATTCTAATGTTTTCAGTTCATCAGTCCTGACAGAGTCTAGGCAATTTCATTCATACCTGTATCCATTGTGTATGGATGAATCCCAATTTGATGCCTCTAGTTTTCTAGCTTTGACTTATCTTATACTTATCACTGAGATTACAGACAGGATAGACATTTTTCCAACCTCAAGATGTTTGACAATTTGTTATAATTTCATGTTCAAAGACAACAGGAAGTGGAGAGGACAGGCACCTACAGTCAGTCTAGGGTGGTAAGAATGTTTTCAAAATGAAGTGATGCTTGAATTGATCTTGAGAAACATATATGAGATATGAGTTAACCTAGTCAAAGCCAGAGAAAGGGCTTCCAGGGATGAAGGACAGCATGAGGGAGAGACAGACAGACAGACAAGACAGAGGGACAAAGAGGCAGAAAAAGAAATTAAGGATAATCAACAGCTTGCTTAATTGGGTGCTGTATGTGGCCATCCCATTCAATTAACACACCATAAAACACACACAAACATATAGACAAAAGGGCAGTGTTTATGGAGAACACACCAACCTGCTGTGTTGAAGGTCCTGGTGAAAGAACAAACAATGAGAAACAAAGAGCCAGAGCCCAGGAGGAAGGTCCAATCTCAAGAGGTAGAGACATAGCAGTAGGATTTACTCATACAAGGCAAATATAGATGCGGATAAAATGGCCTAGGAAGAATGTGTAACGACTGAAGGTGAGAAGGCTGAAAAGAAAAGTCCGGAGAATACACATTCAAGTGAGAGACAGAGGAGAAGCTGTTCATGAAAAAAACCTGAGAATGAACACCTAGAGACTTTGAACAGAACCAGGAAAGATGTGTACCAGGGAAGCTAAGGTAGTTGGTGGCTTCTAGGATGTTGGGGTCCACAGTGTCAGACACTGCAGAAAACTGAAGCGAATTGAACCTACCCTGCTATTTCTGTGGCTACTTCCTTCCAAGTAACCAGTTTGGGAAGAGTTTCCACAGTTTAAGGGACCAAGTCAGAGATCCATGAAGGAAGGAAAGATCTTCAACACAAAAGAGGAGGTTTAAGCCAAAGACTACAAAAAAAACACAAGGCTTCCAAATGTTAAGAGAAGAATGAAAAACACCAGGTCCAGGGAGGTCAATAGAGTAAATGAAAATACAATTACAGAGCCAGGAGGACAAGGAAAAGCACTTGTAGGACCTGGAAACAGAGCAGTGTTGAGGCTTAAAGGGCTAGAGCCAAAAGATTGAATGTAGTTCTTTTCTTTTTAGGGGGTGGGGGTGGGTTGGTGGCAGGTAATTAGGTTTATCTATTAATTTTTTTTAACAGAGGTACTGGGGATTGAACCCAGGACCTCGTGCATGCTAAGCACACACTCTACCACTGAGCTATACCCTCCCCCTTAATATGGTTCTTAAGTTTCATAACAAGGGTGTCACTAGTAAGGGTTGGGTGATTCCAGTTTGTACTTGGTTGAGCTGTGTATGGAAAATGAGGAAGAATCAACTGCAACTAAAAATATATGTTTTCAAGCAGCTTCATTGTGCAGGCGAGGAGATAAGTGTTGCTAAGGGAGGATGTACAGCCTAGAAAGTATTGTTTTCCTTTGTGGTAGAAGTGATCAGAACGTGGACAAAAGCCAGGTAGACGTTCTGGGAGATTGGAAGTATAACTGATAGAACAAGATCTCTGCAGAGGCAGGAGGATGAAATCCAGAAAAGAGGAGGGAAGCTTAACCATAAATCAGCTTCTGAAATTTTTGATATGGGGAAAAAAGAGAAAAAGAGAAACTTTCATGTCCTTCATTATGTCCACAACAATGATAAAATTAATTAAATGTAAACGCCTAGTGTGAGAGCCTTGTCACATCACTTAGAGAAGATAATGCACAATATATTTACACCTGTAGATACCGTGAAGCATAGTTTTCAAAAATCGAAGTTCATTTAGTATGACAGATCAACAGTCTATTTTTAAAATCAGCATAGAAAAAGTCAACTCTATAATAAGTCTACTCTATAATAACTCAATAATATTCTATTTAGTGCATCCTAAATCTCTTCTTTTATGGGGAAAATAACTCCTCTTCCGCAGGCGTAATTTATTTCTTTGTTTTCCCTAAATTCTTTCAACCTATTATTTGTAGTAGGTGCTAGAAATTTTATACCGGATAGAACTGAATTAACTTGTTAGTTAATATGTTTGAAGTGTATTTCAACAATTAGAATTCAAATAAGCTTAAGCTTTAGAAAACACCTGTGACTGATTAGGAATGGAAGCCAGGACTCTATAAATATAACTGCATTTTAATACTTGAAAAAAATTAATTTATACACACACACACATTATCTTTGCTCTGCTCCATGCACTCCGGCTCTAAAAGACCACATTCTTATTCTCTTAACAAGAGCGGAGTGTGAATCTTCATTTGACATACATGAAGACCTAGCTGAAAGTAAAGAGACCTTACTTGCCAAAGTTTTCCCAGAGTTTTGCATCCGTAAAGCTTAAATAGGCACCCAGTTTGAATAACTGCAAGAAAAAATGAAGGAATACACAAAACACAAAGAGAGAACTAGAGGATTAAATTAAATTGTCTTTGATCGTCAAATGCCAAGAGGGGTACCAGAAGGAGTTGGGCAGAACCACAGAGGTTGGTAACTTGTTCTGTGATCTGTGGATTTGTCATATGTCATGGCCTCCCTTCCAAAAGTGTGGGATTTCCCATAATCTGCTCCAGCAAAAAGGCAGAGGTCACAGATAACGCAAAGCAGTAAATAATGCCAAAGCCAAACCCAATCATTTTTGGATTTGGAATGCTTTCGCCCCTGCACATCTATCTAAAAACACTAATGATTGACTTTGGAAATTCTCCCCTTTTCCCTCAGAAATGGCTGTTTCTTTGCCAACCCATTTGTAATGTTTATTCTCATTATTTTTCTGCCTTTTACTTTCTTGTAGTTTTAGCACCAATACTCCAGTCTCTGGCAGGATGTCTTGAAAAACTCCTGCAAGCGAGGCTGAGAATAATCACCAAGTCAGTCATACCCCAGGGCTCACACCTGGGTTCTCAGCTTGCTCCAAGCAAGCGATCCTCTGCTTTGGATCTTGGCCCTCAGAGCTGTCATTATTGTTGCCTCTCTCCTGACACTTCTCTCCCATTTGGGCAGCCTCCTAACCCTTCTATGCTTGGGGGGCTGCTTTGAACTCTCGGGTCTTCCAAAGGCCCAAGTCTGATTGCAGTCCCCCAGCCTGCGTTCTTTCCTTCCTTAAGTTCTGAGATGTAACGTGCTTGCCTGCTGTTAATTCCCAAATCTCTGTGCTGCTGGCCTCTTGACAAATCCCTCAGCCCAGTGCTCAGCCTCCCAAAGGTTGCCTACATGTCTGCTTTGACTTACAGTCATTCATTCGTACATATCAAAAATATCTATGAGGCTTTCTACCCCAAAGGCTATAAACCACACAAGCATGAATTTTAAAGAATACTACCTAGTATGAAGGTACTGAAAAATAGATGTGATTGGGTGTCAGAGTCTGTACTTCCTTTTGTCTCGTTATGGCAGAGGTTTGGGTACATGCAAGTTTTTATCTCCCTCCTGGGCCTCAACTTGACTACATTTTCTTCCCAGGCTCCCTTGTGGGTAGGTGTGGCTATGCCGTTGAGTTCTGGACAATGAAATGCAGGGAAAGTTACGTGTCCCACTTCCAGGCCTGGCCCATAGAAACCTCCCACCTGAGCCTCATTCCCTTTTACCTTTCTGCCTGCCAGGTGAGGGGACTCCATGGCCTCAGAGGAGGGCAGAGACACAACACGGAAAGACGGAGTTCCTGAAGGACTTGGTGGAGCAGAGTCTCTTCCTTACCAACTCACAGTGGATTGTAACAGAAGCAAGGATTGAAGTCTTCTTATCTTGAACCTCTGAGATTTCAGGGTTTAGCTGTTACACCTGGAATGCTACTGATGCTAATCAATGCATTCCTCTAACTGCCTTCTTGGCTTTTGGGGTTTCAATCCTAGAATCTGAACCTGTTTTCACCAGTCCTCACTCATGGAACCCCAGTTATGGTGCTGCACCCTTTACTGTTCCTTCATCTATTTTTTATCATCCTTATTTAAATGAAAAGCAAAAATGAAAACAAAAAAGCAAAACATACTGTTAAGCTGTTTCCCTGGTTAATATTCTCTTTTACCATTTCCCAGATTTCTCTACTACCCAGATCTCCCCAGTTAGGTTCAGGCACACTAATTTTTGGCCAGGGTTCCCATGTTCTCTCATAATTTACTGTGATCGGCCACTTTCTAGATGGGTGACCTTGGGAAAGTAGTTTCAACCTCTTCAAGACTTTGGTTCTTTACACAGAGATAATACTACTTTATCTCAGAAGTATGTTGTTGAGACTAAATGAACTTCAATCAGTTACCTCAGTTATAAAAGCGTGACACTGAAATATATGCCATATATTTTGCCATAAGTAAGTATCAAATGGATATTGATAGAGTTTTATTTTGAAAAACCTGAACTTTGGCAAAATGGAGGCATTCCACATTAGTTTCTTCCCTCCTTTTCTCCTTTCTGATCTCTTTACTCTCTATAATTAGTTATATTTGGGGATGAAGACCTGAAGGCGCTTCTGCAACATGCTACCATTTGCTGCCCACAGGAATCTATGATATTCATTCATTCATTCATTCATCAGTCAAGTATTCACTGAGTACTCATCGTATGTTAGTATTAAAGGACACAGAGGCAGGACACCATAGCTAATGAAGAAAGCTAGAAAGTGGTGTGGGAGTAAGTGACTGCAAACCCTGAGGGCAGGACAAAGATGAAAAGGAAGACCATGGGGAAGTCTTTAGCTAGATCTTGTAGAAGATTGGCATTGAAAGCAGAAGCAGCAGAAATCCATAATGTCATTATGCTCACAATTCCCTTTCTTCAGCCTTGGAATAAAAATATCAGAGGAAATTATTCTGTAAATGTGGCCATTATGTTTTACTTCTACTGATATTGAAGTTCATTCTTATCCCCTGAGGACACCAGTGGAGGTGGAAGGGAGGCAGTGGTCTGGGTAGGTTGGAGACGCCAGCCTGGAATTTAACATTTTCTGTAGGCAATCTCTTCATGAGTAATTGAAAGTGGGCTCTTTGAAATGCTAGTGATTTAATAACTTTCTTATGAATTAAAAATAGGCACAAGCTCTTCCTTTTTTTTTTTCTTACAAAGTAGCCATTTAAACATCTTCCAGTGTTGGAAGTATTTCTATCTTAAATATTGCAGAACTTCGAAAATTAAAAGGTTTAGCATTTAGGGCAAATAGTTCCTGTCCTGTTTCACATAATCGAGGCTGAACTTTTAACGTCCTGACATTTCCTGGCACAAATGCTGCCATGTTTTACAGCCACACGGAGAGTGAGGTAATCACTAGCAGCAGAGGCATTGATGTCTTTCTCTAAGTTATTCACAGTCTTCACGTCCCACATGTGCTGATTCCTACCTGACATCTCCTCGCTGCCACATTCAATTGCTTTTGCTAATTTCATCGATTTAAAAAGAGCAGTTCTACTTTCTGCTTGCCTTTAAGGTAGGCGGGAGGATTGATGTATTTCCTTCACTTCCATTCCCTGAGGTTGATGACATTTTCAATAAGTAATCTTATTTTTTGTTCTCTGCTTTGCATTACAAATGTGTCTTTGGGATGTACAGGCATAGGGACCTGGCTGTACTCATGTAATGATACATATGTGTGTGTACAAACACAAACGCACATAGGTACACACACAACATGCAAAATGCATGTACATTATACATGTGTATCTTTGTTATATAGTTATAGGCACGTTACTGAGGCACACTTATATTTATGTGTATATGTGTGAACATTTAATGTATATACTCACACACAGTGAAGTGTTGATGGATGTGGAAAAGCTATAGTTAACAATAGGGTACTTTTTTAGTCAGGTAGGACTAGCTTCAGTCTGTGCCTCGGCATTCATAAGCATGATAACTCAGTTAACTCAGTCAGAAAACTTAACCTCCCTTATCCACAGATTATTCACCAGGAATAATAAAACTTTATCTCATGTCATACGCATGGAATACTTGTGAAGTTTAAACGAGATCAGGGACCACAGTGTTTGTCCTTGCTGTGAGCTTGGAACACAGCAAAAGATGAATGCTACCAGCTACTAATTTATATTATTTTTGTCTGCACATGTAGAGCCATTTTCCCTAATTAATAGCTATTGGTTCCCTGCCTATCTGTAATTTCTGGTTATATGATGATTAATTCAGATCTTTTTTTTTTTCAATTCTTGTTAAAAATCTTCCAAAACCAATGGACTCTGCAGGTTATCGAACTTCACGAAAATGATCAATGCACCAGATTTCTAAATATATTGCAATCATGAGATGAGTGTTCACTTAAAAACTAATAAATTATTTTTTCAGCCAAATCATGAGTAGGACCTTGATTGAACAACTGATGTTTCATTTGGTTCTAGAGCATTAGAACATTAGAGTGTGAGCATATACATACGTGCACACATAGATGTACATGTATGCATAGGTGATATATATATATATATATATATATGTATATATAAACATATACAGCATATTTATATAAGATAGAAAATGCAAGAGAAAAAATAAAGCCAGAGAATAAAAATTAAATGCTTGATGGCAAAATCACAACAAGACTTTCACAGAGACTGTCTGGATGGAGGAAAGGGTATGAGACTGCAAACAATTACTCCTTTTCACGCCCACGTGTCACAGTACTTATATGTGTGATTTGGGGCAACTCAGTATCTTTAAATCTTGTTTTTCTCAAATGTAAACTGGGAATACTAAAATCTCTTTCATTTCTAACTTCCTGGCTTATCTTGGGATAAATACTTAGCCTCTCTGAGCCCCAGTTTTCTTACATGTCAAGTGAGGTAAATGTTTATGTCCAATAAAGGGTTTTTGTGAAGATGGAGTGAGATACATCATATTGACATGCTTTATAAATTACAAAGAGCTATATAAGCTTCTATAGCTAGTAAAAAATAATAGAGGTATTATCACATGAATTCTTATACTTTAAATAATTGAAAGCATTGTTTCTTTAAAATTTCATCTTTAACACAATTTTATTTATATGTGGGTATATTTTTTGAAATGCGATCGCTAAATCAAAGACTTACCATCATTCCAACCTTGAAAGATCCAACTGAAATGTTCTATACAAGTTACTGTACAGAAAAAGTTAATTTCTAACATATGGGAAAATATACACTTTAAGGCTACTGTAATAAATATTAATACAGATTTCACATATATGTATGTGTGTAGTTATATGAATGAATTTGTCTGTCCTTAGGTACTGGATTAATTTTGTCAATCTTTAAGAAAATAAACATCTTTTCCTGTAAAAACTACCCAGCTCTATTTCTAATAATGAAACCTACCCATTTGGCCATCATTCTAGAAAAATACCCAACAGTGCCATTGACATTTAGCTATGCAACCTGAGAGGACAAGTGCAGTTCCCTTGGAAGTATTGCTTTTACATATTGTCAACATGGTCTGTGGCTGATACTTGCATATTATCCAAAAATCATTTCAGAAGTTACCCATATCTATTTCCATATGTTATTTTAAGACAGTGTGTACGGTAGCTCAAGTTTTAGATTTATATAGTGATTGGTTCTTTCAATTTTTTCAAAATTTATTAAATGCCCACCATATGCCAGACTTTTTGCTGGGACTTGAGGAGATGTGGAGAGTAATATCCGACCCAGTGCCGTCTTTGTAAAGCTTCCAGTCAGCATGGGAGAGATGGAGAGGATGGCATTAACCGAGTAATTTACAAAAACATGTAAAACTATAAACTAGTGCTAGGTTTGTGCTAGGAAGAAAAGACGAAAGAGTTATTTGAGTAGTAAAAATCAATTGGATTTGGTAAAAGATTTTAATTGTGAATGGATGGATGAAAGAAATAAGAGTATAAAATTTGAGTCCTAGTATTTTGTTTAGTAACTTGATGGTTAGTACGGTCTGAGTTAGGAAATCATGGAAGAGACCCAAGTTTGAGGCTGGAGGTGGAGAGTGTGTGATGCTCTGATTCGAACATGTGGGATTTAAGGTGCCACTGAAGCATCCAAGAGAAACTGTCAAACAGGCACTTATATATATATGGTTCTAGCATTCAAAGGAGAGCTCAGGGAAGGTGATATAAATTTGTGAGCCATTGACATTAAGGAGATAATTGAAGCCTTGGGCATGGATAAAACTGCTAGGAATCATATAGATAAGGAAATAAAAGAGATTAGTAAAACATTTTGAGTAGCTGTGATATGGTTATAAGAATTATGTTAATGGATGTGCATTTGCTTACAAATATTATAACTACATCAACCACAACAAATCAATCCAGGTATTAATGAAAAAGAGAAGAGTAAAATGCATATCTGAATATTGTAATTGGTAACAAATGTTATTCATTAGATAATAAATATTTATCCAAATAACCCCATTATTAACTTATAACAAATACATATTCAGAGTTGGTGATTTTGACAACGTCAAACGTATTGGCTTGCTAAAAGGAGGCGGAACAGGACTGAAAACTGCTGATATTGATAGTTTTGTAATTTGGACATTAACTATTAAACACACGCTCACATTCACATTCACACATACATACATGCACACTTACAATATGAAACTGAGGGATTAAGTTTTCTAAAGATTTTTAAAAGAACTAGGGTTTGGCATTTAATAAATTTTTTTCATTATTTGTTCTTAGACACTGCCAGCTTAATCATGTTTTATATATCTTCTCAGCTACAAAATCCTTGAAACTTTTATTGAACAATAAATATTTCAGGTTAGACAGAGTTTGGGAAATAATGAATTATTTTGGAATTGGGTTTTCAACTAATTTTTTTTAGGAAATTTCTATATGGGCAAATAAAGATGGTACAGAAACGTGTGTTCACCAGAAACAACCTTTAACCAGCCTATCCCGCTCCTAAAGGAAAGAGTTAATGGGGATGAAAGGAACACCATGAAAATTAATAAATAAACATCTGCCACCATCTTACAAAAAACATGCAATAAATTAGAGGGTGGGTTTAGTAGTTGTCATTACCAATTATTGTCTCTGTGAAACTTTTAAGTCTTCATTCATCAAAGATGATGCTAAGTTAAAACGGTAATATGTAGGCTAGGTCCAAGTGCAGCCAGATACCTCTTCTTTGTTCCCCAAAGAACCTTGTGCTCCTAAGGGACCTGCTGGCAAGGGCACAAATCACAGTGCACACAATGCTTAGAGCACAGCCAGTACCTACATGCCTGTTCCCTCTGTATCAGGCACATGCGAACTTTCGCTGGAACTGCTTAGCTATGGTGTGTCAATGGCTCTTGGGAACACCCCCTGTTTCTGAGCTTCAGATTCCATGGGGCTAGGGTCAAGGTCCTTCTATGGTGGCAAGAAGTGAGTTGACACCGCCCATGTGGGCTATGGAGTGGATCCACCAGCCATGGGGGACCAATGCTTTGTAAGGGACTGGGTCTTGCACACTCTCCTCTTGCTGTAAGTAAACACTACGCAACTAGAGCCTTGCAGTGCTCTCACTCTGACTTTTAGAATATAGATTTGCTTCGGCCATTAGAATGAGGCAGAAGTAAATGGTGTGCCAGTGTCTCCCCTTCATATCTTTTACTTCTGCCATCGCCAGGAGAAGGGTGTGCTCAGAATCATATACACAGGAGAAGGATGAATCACCTAGTGCAGAGCTGTCCAAGCTAAGCACAACCTAGAACACTGTTTCCAGCATGCTTGCTGATGCTTGAGAGAGGCCAGCCAAGACCAGCAGAAGTTGAGTTTGTGGAGAAACATCTGCATCAACTTTGAGGAAGAGTGTAAGTGTTTACCTTTAATAGGGAGGAATGGGCCACTTCTGTAGGCTCAGGCAGTTCTGGGGAATCTGAGGTTTCAACATTTTTGGTTGCACCAGCCAACTTATCTCCATCCCTGCTCTGGATTCCATTCTTTTCCAAACAAGTCCCCGACTTTGGCAAAACCTTTAAACCTTCCAGGGCCCTCAGCTACTCTTACAATTAAGCCACATTTAGCCTTTAATTGTTTATTGATGTTTTCAGCTTTTTGTTAATTTTCCCCCCAGGATTTAACAAGGGCCACTCAATTCCATTTTCATTGTAGGAATTGGTATTTCTCCACACTTCTCAAATATCTGATGTATGGTACCAGCTATGCATTTGCTTCAATCAGTACAGCCACTCTAGTGCAACAATGCTGGGATTTTTAACAATTGCACTGCCATCTTGTGCCCACTGTCAGTCAGGCAGCAGATATTTCAGCTCCAAAATATCATCCCAGTGTCTGCTTTCTTGGGCCACTCAGCACCAGTTGGTCCAGGCTGGGTTCTCAAAGAAGTCAATTCTGAGACAGAGATTAATGTGGGAGTGGTTTATCAGAGTGCTCTCTTGGTACCAAGGGAAGGGAAGGGATGGAGAAGAAGGAGGATTGGACAGAAAAAAAAGCTTATTTGTGATGCAGGCTTAGTGGAGGCCTTAGCCAGCCCTGAGGGAGGGCTGACACTGGAATGACCCTTCAGAGTTATGCCAAGTTGTCCTTTAATTGATCACTTATGGAATACAATCCATGTTGAGGATGGTGGTTTTCTTTAGCTAAAGGAATCCTTGCAGGGGCTGAAAGTTCAGGGCTTTCTATGGGCAGCACTTCCAGCGTCTGGGGAAGTAAATCGTCCATTCCCGATGTGGGGACCTTGGCTGTGTGTAACAGAGTCCACAACCACATACTTACACTGAAGTAAATTAGGAGTATGGTGAAACGAAGACAGTGTAGCTTTCAAACCCCCAGATTTCCCACCTGCTTATTTACCATTATTTTGAAGTCTCCCAATTTAAGAGAACTCTTTGTGGTTATACATTTTCCTGGATCGGTTCCCTCTACATCCATAAGCATCAGCTGTAATTAGTTTTTCTTTTTTTTTTTGAATGGCTTTTGTTTTTCTGGTCTGAGAGCTTATATGGAAGATAGCTTGATTAATTATTATTTTTTTTAAATTACTCTACCAACACATACTAAGGATTCCATAATATTTGTGTAATGGCTATTGACTGGGTGACACCACAGTGTGTATTTTTCAGGCTTTCTATCCGTCAGTTTACTTTCTACAAAAAGGTACTATATTAAAAGATAACGACCACACTGCAGACATTCTAAGACTATTACTTTCCCTCTATCACTTCATTTGCATACAAACACCTAAAGTTTTTAAATGTCTCATAATATTTTAGAGGGAAAACATCCATGCTAAATGAGCCTTGTCAGGTAGCTTAAATTAGCCTTTCCAAAGGACTCCATCAAAGCTGAGACTGAATTACTTTTAAATTATATTTATCCAAAAATATTTCTTGTCTTCTGTTAGAGAACATTTTCAGGGACTGGGGACTTGGAACTTCTTCAGCACCTCTCATATGCTCTCTTGGCTCTTATTTTGAAACTGAGTGTCATCTCCATGGCCTATTTCTTTCTTTCTTTTTTTTTTTCCTTCATGGCCTATTTCTGATCTCCATGTAAATTTGATTTTTCTAAAATAAGTTTTCATATTACTGTTAATACTTGCAGCTTTTAAGACTTCTACATTAGATTTGGAAATCACCCTCCATGCTCAATAGCATTTCCAGAGAGAAAAAACATGCTGCACTTGTCTTTCACTTCACCACCTGCGATCGTCTTTCTGTAAGTTCATCTTCTCAGCAAAGGGAAAACTTTTCTACTCCTCAACTGGATAGTAACTATTAAAACATGGCAGAGAAAGCCTTCTTTTTCTATCTTCCAGTTCCTTGAAAATATTAATGTACCATTAGAAATTACTCCAGAGATGTTTATAGAAAATTGTCTGTTTGGGGGGAAATGTGGCAGACTCACATGCTGGTTGCACATTAGGGACTAGGGGGTAGGTGTGCATTCTGCAGTTTCATTGCACTGTGGAAAAACCCCTGTCCCAATCCAAAGAATGTGCTGCTCAGAGTCCCAGATCTGTCACAAGGATTGATCGTGTGGCAGCTGCAAAAGTTAATTCAGCACCATTTTCTGAGTAACATAACATTTTTGTAAGATTCATTGGAAGGCCCAGTCCTGAAAAAATAAGGCAAAACCCCTTGGAAGCTAAGCTCAGCCACCATACAGTCTCCTCTGGTAAAGCTTTTGGTCTCTCATGAGCCCATCCTGATTCCTTTGAAAGAGAATTATGTTCCTGGAAATATTGATTTCTATAGCATAAACCTATATATGACATAGTTCTGTAATATAAATCCCAAGTAAAAAATGATTGGAATGTTGTTTCAGAATATTAATGTACATGTACTAAAAAAACCTGAAGGTGATATGTGATTACTATTGTTATGGACTGAATTGTGTCCCCTTTAAAAATTAATACGTTGAAGTCCTAACCCCCGGTATCTCAGAATGTGAGTATATTTTGGGGTAGGGTCTTTAAAAGTGGTAATTACTGTAAAATGAGGCACTAAGGTGAGCCCTAATCCAATAGGACTGGTGTCATTGTAAGAGGGAGAAATCTGGACACAGACCCATACAAAAGAAAGACCACGTACAGAGAGAGGATGACCGTCTAGAAGCCAATTAGAGAAGCCTTAGAAGAAACCAACTTGCCAACTTGATCTTGGACTCCAGCCTCCAGAATTGTGAGAAAATAAATTTCTGTTGTTTAAGCCATTCAGTCTGTGGTACTTTGTTATGATAGTCCTAGAAAGCTAATAACCTGTGTGCAACAATAAGGAAATGTACTGCATTTTGGAATTGTTTGTTTATCTACACTTAAGTTCTTAAAGCTTGCTATTTATTTAGCTGAAAGATTTTGTCACAGTTAAACTCATTAATGTGAACTTATATATATATATGTGTTTATATGTATATATAGTGGACTCATTACTAAATTAAACAACATTTGGGTTTCTTAAGCATATCCGAATTTTTTAAAACTCCTACATGCCATCCAAAGAAGGTGATGTTGTCAACAATTTTGAAATACACTATTTCTGATTAAGAAGATTTTAAAACAATACTTTATTGATTGAATGATGGGTAAACAGAAGAATAATTCTTATTTTTCAATTGTTTTCCCTTATGTGTATATTAACTTACTCCAATCCCAAGTTTTAACATAATTGAACAGTGGGCTGGGCTACCAAGATTAAGCAGGCAGAATCCCAAGGGAGAATTTTTGTAAAGGAAGGCACTTTAGTAAAAGCACAACTGACATTAAAAACTATACATTAAGACATTATGTCCTAATCATTCGTAAGTTATTTTTTTTCTCTATGGGAACTTTTGTGTAATCTTAGCATAAGGGATTGTAGAAATGACGCTGTGTCATTGAGAATATATGAAGAGTAGTGTAGAAAGTGCAACAATTCAGTTTGAACAAAAATTTTGCTATTGTAGCCCCACGGCTTGCTATTTTCTTGGCAGACTTTCAGTGTTCAATTAAGTTGGGTAAAATGCCCCCAGAAATGTGTATGTTGAAGCTCTATCCCCCGGTGTGACTGTTTTTGGGGACAGGACCTTTAGAGATGTAATTCAGGTTACATGAGGTCATCAGGTGGGGCCCTGATCCAGGAGGACTAGTGTCTGCCTAGGAAGAGGAAGAGACATCAGGCGTGTGCCGCACAGGGGAGAGGGCATGTGAGGACCCAGTGAGAGGACAGCTGTCTGCTGGGCAAGGAGCGAGGAGGCCTCAAGAGAAATCACCCCTGCTGGCATCTAGATCGTGGAAACCAAGACTCCAGGAAGCGTGAGAAAGTCGATTTCTATTGTTTAACCCACCCAGTCTGTGGGACCCTGTATGGCCATGTTGGCAAACTGATAATGCAGGTCTTAGATGTCTGTTGAGAATGTACTAACAAGAGAGAATTGTATAAACTTTCTAAAAAGAACTCGTTTTCAACATTGCATTTTGGTTTCAAACTTGACAGAAAGGCAACGAGTTTGTGCTTACGGAAGAAAATATGGGATAAGGCCTGTTTCATATATGTACACTTTAAATCAATGCAAAGCAGCTCATTTATATTCATGTTATTTTTTCCTCACAATCATCAAATGTACTTGAGGAAAGGCAAATTCAGCAGGAAATTTGGAAGACAAATTTTCCAAAGACAATGTTTTCCTAACAGAAAAAATTAATATCCATTAAATATAAGAAAAACTTGACAAACAAAATATAGTGATATAGTTTGTATGCCTATAAATTGCATACAGCAAGCAATTAAAAATTCAATTTGCATAATTTATTTAAGTAACTTCTAAAACATTTCTGGTTCAGATGATATCTGAGTATGGACTCCACATTGTTTTGGAAGAAAATTGGTATTTTTTATTAAATGTTTATAGACATGTTCCATGCCAGTTTATAGGTAGTTTATTGAAGAGACAAAATAATCCTCACATCTTTAAAAAAGAGAACATAAAAGAGAAAGAATATTTTATATTTTCTAAGAATACTGTGGCTTTGGCTTCATATTGAATTTTTCCAGGAGAGAGAGAGAGAGTATGTGTGTGTGTATTAAATACTTGCCCCCAGACAGATACTTCCTACATCACAGAAAACATATATACTTAGAATAACAATATATATGGAAAAAAGTAACACAAGTGCTTTAGTTTGCACCCCAGGTGGCTTAATTTTATTTCAGCATAAATTTTAGAGAAAATGTAAGAATTGTGATAAATATCAGCAATATAGAATGTCACCGATGATGTTATTCGGCATGTTGAAAAACAGAGCAATATACTTAAGTGCCACTTGACAGGAAAACATAGTCATATTTTTCATCTCTTCATTCCAGTCAGAATAAAAGTAGATTCAAACCAATTATGAAAATCATCATAGTGTAATACAAGGAATATGCCATTATGACAGACACGAGATTTCTGATCATTACGTTTACATGTTCAACAAAAGGTTATCAAAATCCCCGAAGTCCTATTTCAGGACATTGGTATTTCTCAGTGCCTGAGTGAGGACTGCAGGTGGCCAGAGATGTTTTACTCAGTGTCACTGTAGCACCTATTCCTTTTAATTTGCTCTTCCACAGTGAGTTGTTCAGACTGGATCTCCGTTCCGGGAAATGAAGGCTTAGTTGTAAATTCACTGCTGGGAGCATCAAAACGTTTTTCGTTAATGTGTGCCGCTCCTATTGTTTCACCATGCCAATGTCTGATGTCCTTCCCCAATTCTCTTAAATACAAACATGGCATATTGTTAACTTGATCTACAGAATCTATTAAGTTTCGCTCAAAAAAGTTCTCATTCTTCTTGGAAAAAGCAGTGATTTTCACAGTGTTAGAAAAGAAGAAGTGTAGATTTTTGTTATTCGAATGATATCCTTTGCTGTTTAAGATACTTGGGTCAGAAGAGGGCGTTGAACTTTCCCCCTTTACTGTGATCCCAACATTCAGGCCCGCCTTGGGGACAGACTGCACAGGACTGCCAGCAGTAGCTCTGTCAGTCTGTTTATCCAGAGCCATAGCTAGTATATTCCTTGAGTAAGTCTTTTCAGATTCAAATATACCAAGTAACTCTGAGATTCTAGAAGCATTTTCTAACTTTTCAACTTGATACTCATTTGCAGGGTAGTGTGCTTCACTTGACAGTGGCAATTGATTAGGGAATTCTAAAATAGATGTCTTCTGCCTGCAATTACTCAGGTATGAGACTGCTACATAATTGTTATTATTATTCTTATTCAAATTCTCTTTACGATTTTCCAGCACCACCTCATCATCAGCGTTAGCAACCTGTAAAACTTCTGCACCATCAGGTTCATTAGTTTTTTCATTTTTCTTCTTCTCAGCACTCTGCACAACCACATTATTGTTGTCATTAAGATCCATTTCACTTTTCCTCTTATTCTTTGTATCTTCAGCCTCATTCAGCTTATCTTGCACATTCTTATTTCCTTCCTTCTTCTCATCTCTTTTTGCTTCGTGCATTTCCATTACTTTGATTCCTGTAACATCCTCTTTCTGAGACATACGGATGGACTGCAGGTATGGCTGCAGGAAAGACATGTTATTCTGTTCTTGTAGTTTATTTTCCAGAGTTTTCATGTGTTCTATCAACGAGTCACTTTTAAATGCAGCAGATGTAGGGGTTGTCATTTCTGGTGGCCATTTAGGTTTACTCACTTTGAGCTCTCCCTCAAGGGGGAGCGTTTTCTTAGGTATCTCCCTGGAAGGGGGCCAAATGATTTTTAATTTTCCCCTCTCACCACATTTTCTCAAATCATCCCTTTGCCCTTCACTGTTATCAGCATCTAAATGCTTCTTAAGCTCTCCAAGCATGGGGGTGTTTTCCACACTGTTTTTACACATATTTGGTTCTTCATTAGGAGTAAAGTCAACTGAGCTGCTATGAGTTTTGCAATTCCATCGATCTTTATGCTGTTTGTGTCCAAAACCCTCATCATAATTTCCTTTAGATTTGAAAAGTTGTTTAAAGTGAGGTTTACAATATATTTGTCCATGAAGTGATGCATAATTTCCCAAACTGCCAAAAACAAAAAAAAATTCTTTTAACATTCTATATATACACTGCAAATTCATAGGGAATTAGAGAATTAATTATTTCAAGAATGAGTCAGAGATTCAGTACGATTAACTTACTGGCAATAGGAATGTGCTTATTAATTGAACGTTTCTGTTAGATAATAGTTACCACTAATACCCTACACGATACTTGTCTTGCAGTATTTAGAATGTCATGCTGTACATCAGGTATTGGTTTAATAGGTATTAGAGTGTAATGCATATGTAGTTATAGATGGTGTAAAATGATAGGGCTAAATCTGTGCTAACTCAGTGATTTATGTGAGGGGTTGCAGTTTTCAATAAATCCTGAATAGCATACATGCAAAAATCACCTATTTGAACTTCCGTGTTAACTGAATTTTGAATGAATTGGAAAGCTTGCCTATGCAATTTTTTATCTGGTCTCTTTGGAGAGATCAACAAATAGGGTGCCTGTTAAAATTAAAATCAAATTTAGTCAAAGGCAGCAGCAGCATTTTTAAATATCTCTGAATCTCCACCTAAAAGCAGATCAAAACTTAAAACCCATGGATAAAATTACAACAAAACTAAGTGACAAGGTATCCCCATCAACCTCAAAATATAAGGAGGTAAGGACAAACCAGCAACAGCCACAAGACTAGCATGATAGTTGCATCTATACGGGTGAGAGCAGAGGGAGCAAGGAAGGTGTCTGATGGACCTGAAAATATGAGACCACAAAATAGCCAACCAACACTTCCTGGAAAGTGTCACATGCTAACCAGAGAACAGCAGCTGAAATTGGGAGAGGTTTTGCCCTTTCCAACAGCCAGTGAGTGCAAAGGTCCTGTGGTAGGAAAGACTGAAGAGGCTAGAGAAGTCAAACTCAAAACTGACCCACTGAGATTCCCCTCTTAGAAAAAGACCTCCACACTGAGAAAAACAAATATGGGAGTAGAATCAGAATTGAGGTGGGTAGTGATGACAGAAATGGAAAACAAGGCCCCAGTCAACACGAGGAAGAGGAACCAAGGCAGGAAATCCCCCAAATCAAGACATCATAGCTTTTGGAACAGTATACGAAAACTAGAAGAGGTAGTTCTGTGAAGTTGGGAAAACTATCTTGAATTTTGCTTCTTTTTAAGATTTGGGAAAACTAATTCTACATATAAGTGAGTAACAGAAAAGTATGAAGGCCAGATATCATGCAAAGTTATTAGAAGAATAAGGGTAAGGAGCATTATAACATCACTGCAAACAATGAAAACATGTTAGAAAAACATGTTTTCAAAATATCAAAATTTTAACCTACTATTTCAAAATGAGCTAAAAGACCTTAAGAAAATGATAAAAGACCTGAAACAACAGCATGAATTTTAATTAGGAAAAGTAATAAACAAAGTGTCAGATAGCAGGAAAAAAATAAAAGGAAAAATGCAAACATGTAAGCAATAAAAACTAAACTAAAAGAAATACAATAGCAAATTAACAGAAAGAATCTTAAGAGAAATAGGAAAAAAAAGATGAAAATGTATAATCATAAAAGGTAAAAGAGATAAGGATTTGAGAGATAGTAAGAGTTCCCAAAGAAGAAATGAAATAATGAAACAAATTAACTACTAAAAAAGCTATAATTTAAGGAAAGTTTTCTGATATAAAAAAGTATGAAATTACATATTGAAAGAACACAGTGGAAAACTGACACTATTGATCCAGAATGACCAACACCAAGGAGCAGTCTAATAAGATTACTAGAC
The DNA here is from genome assembly GCF_048564905.1 of Vicugna pacos. Classification (NCBI taxonomy): domain Eukaryota; kingdom Metazoa; phylum Chordata; class Mammalia; order Artiodactyla; family Camelidae; genus Vicugna; species Vicugna pacos. The sequence continues at coordinate 41,022,942 of NC_132991.1, read as the reverse complement.
TTTTAATAAAAAGAAAAAAAATCCTTTGTGTATCTAAAAAGGAAAAAAAAAGTGTATGATGCAAGGGAAAGAAAATTAGATTATCAGACATTTCAGACACTTTATACCAGAAGAAAACGAAATAATGGATTTAAGATACTCAATGAAAGAAAATGTAAGCCAAGGATTTTACTTTCAGCAAGATCGATCTTCCATTGTAAAGATCACAAATTGTTATTAGCATGAAAGGACTCTAGGAATATAGTTTCCATGAGCTTTCTGAGAAATCTACTTGAAAATAAGCTTGAACAACCAGAATTACCATAGAAACATCAACACAAAGATTGATGGTAAACATTAAATAATTACCTATAAACTAAGATGAAATGAAGGCAAAGAGGTGATAATATGGCATGCAATGGCTACATAATATGACAGAAGACAAAGCACAACCGTTTTTACAAATGAGGTGTCGGTGATCAGGGGAGCAAATGCAATTTTTAATACTTTAATAATCAAATTAGCAGTGGCAATAGTTTTATCATTCCAAAACCGTTGTCCAAATAAATATGGGATATTCTAAATTTTTAAAATTTCCTTTGTCCTTGAAAACCAGAAATCCTGAAGTGGAAGAAAGGAGATATGGATGTAATAGAGAAGAAACTAGGCAAAAGCAATGCAATTTTGAATTCAATTTGGAAACATCATTGTGAATTCATGACACATTTTGTCTTTATATGTAAACATTTACAAGTTCTTAATACTAAGAAAAGCTTAGAAACAGTGACCAACCCAATAGTAAGAGCATCAAGATTGTAGTCTTGAAATGTCATTTCTCACTAAAGAAAACTAAGGCTTAGAGAAATGACTGATTCCAGATCTGGGCCAGTAAATGTCCAAGATGAGCATGGAATATCTAGTCCTATCAGATAATGAAGAAGCTATCCAAGATTACTAAGGTCTTGCCAAAAAGACTCAGGAGACAACCTGAAGTGGCTTCCGCTGGCCAGGGATAGAATAATTTGAGTTTCTGTAATGATGATAATTGCATCTGATTAAAGCCAATCAAATGTGTAAATCTATGAGTTTATAAAGAATTTAAATATTTTAAAAGTGGTTACCTCTAGGCAATAAGAAATCATTACATTAAATTGTTAAATAAATAATTGATACATTGACAAAACTGGTAAATAAAGGGAAAGAATAACGTATTATTCTTCCTTTCCTCTACCAATTGTACTACTGTGTAACCAATAGTAGATGAGGGGTAGCATCTCCTGTAAAAATACTCTAACTAATAATGAAAAAGAAACAATGAACTAAAGAATATCCACATTTTGCAAACCTCAATTTAATGGATATACATATTAAGCTTCAATATCTGCTATGATCATAAAACAAGAGAAGAGCAGACATAATGTGCTTAGCATATTCTTATCAACCCTCCCTATGTTCTTGCAAAAGGAATCAAATCTTAGTTTAAACTAGAATGTAGATTAAGCTGACAGTTTGGCAAAAATACAGAGGGTAAAGGAGCACCTGATCTGCAATTCCAGACTGTGGGAAACTCTACAGGTCAATATCCTGAGTCCTTCAAAAAATAAACTGTAAAGAATGAAAGGAATAGATAGAAAGCCTATAGATTAAAAAGACTTAAAAGATACATCAAAGTTTTTTTTTAAAAGAACAAAACTAAAGTACAGTATCTAAGAAAGCACATTTGGATAAATGAGACTATAAAAATGCAAGGGAGCAATTATTACAAAGGATACTATTTACTCACAGGGAAGAGACGGGTTGTGTTCGGGTAGGGCCGAGCAAAGAAGGAGTTTCTGGAATGGCTAGCAATGTTGTATTTCTTGACCTTGATAGTGGTTACAAAGTGTTCACTGTATAACAATTTATTGAGCCACAGATTTGCTTTGCTTGGCTTTCTGTATTTGTGGGGTTTTCTACAGTGATTTTTTAAAATGTCAGTCATGAAATAAAGATTTTTGAGTCCTTATCATACATCAGCCTTTACTAGGTGTTCGCAAGACAAACATTAACACATTTCCTACAGCCAGCGATAATTACATTAGATGTGTTATGAATGGGGAAAGCACACAGGATGCTGTGATCCATATATGGAGGTTAAAGCAGGTCTCCTCAGAAGAATGAGTGGATATTAGCAGGATTGAGAGCTGAGGGAGAGGCAAGGGAAAACTCCAAGGAGCAGCAATAATATTTTGGGCCAGCCAGATGTGACATAGAAAAGTAATGATTCTGAGGAACTGAAAGAAATTGTCTTCATGAAAAATAATGTGCAAGGGTGGAAGAGGTGTTAGGAGAAGAGAAGGGACAGAACTTCCTTTTAAGTCATATGAAGATGCTAATTTTTTGGGGGGGAGGGTATAGCTCAGTGGTAGAGTATGTACTTAGCATGCACAAGGTCCTTGGGTTCAATCCCAGTATCAACATTAAAAAATAAACAAATAAACTGAATTACCTCCCCTCCCCTCAAAAGAAAGTAAAAACAAACAAACAAACAAAAACAAAGAAAAATAGATGCAAATGTTTTGGATCAAGGAAGCCATTATATATTTTAAACAGGGTAGTGAGCTCAGATTTGCATTTCAGAAAGATGATCCTCCCCACATTATGAAGCACGGCATTGGGGCAGGTTGGTGGTTGTGGTGATGATGGTGAGAAGAACTCTTGATTTTTCTTATTTATGTGGTCTCCATGTTTGGACAAAGGGATCCTTCTGGATTTAAGAAAGCAAAATATCAAAAGGAAAATGGTCACAGCCCTCCTGAGCAACACAGAACAGAGCATGACGTCATCCCCTCTTGCTGTTGCCTTAACTGATGGCAGCAAGAGCTGGAAAATGCCATTTTTTGAGAGATGCAATGTTATAAGTACTCTGCAGGCTCTGTGAATCTTTGTGCCCCAGAACACAAAACATTTTACCTCAGCTTACTGTTGCAGTGGTGGCATCGGAAGCAGGACTTATGAAAACTCTGCTTGTCTGCTACTAGGCACTCCATTGGATAAACGGTCTTTTGACAAAGTATACATGTCTCTTTGTCTTGGAGTTGCAGCTTCTAAAATTAAAAATTTATAAAAGCTCATGCAATTTTGTCTTCAGTCACATTGTTTTACAAAACAAAGGATAACAAAACAAACGACAACAGCATGTTACCTGGCCATGCAGTTAAGTAGAAAGCTCTAAGACTAATGCTCTGAATGCTGCTCCTCTGAACGCAGGGCATCCTACCATCAAGGTTTGAGGCTCTGCTACCATCAACCTTACTCTGGTGTCTCTACTATTTCTACATTGTAAAAGTTGATTTTTATTATTTGAGGAGACATACATGATGTGTTCATGAATCTTACTACATTAAAAAGAATATACAGGAAACTCAGCCGTGAGGAGCCCTGAGAGCATGTATCATTCTATATAACTGAACTTTCCATATACGTGAAGGTTTACACCTAACTTGATCTAAAGTTTTTGTTTTGAAAGCATTCTGGAGAGATTTTTCTAAAATATGCACATATCTTTTTCAGATGATATTATATTTGTTTAAATATTTTCTTGATGACTTAGTGTCGACTCTATGACACCAATTCTGAACTTTAAGACAATGAGACTCCTAAATACATTGAAACGTTCAAGGCCGTTTGTCCCCAATCTAAACAGCTTTAGATTTTAAGGCTTTGGAGATTCTTACATCAGTCTCTCAGAACCTTCCTACTCTTCCCTTGCTCTACCTACAGTCACTTGCTGCTGCTCCCATGGGAATGCCACGAACCAGTGTTCGCGTAGTAGTTCAAACCTGGCATGGAACTTTCACTATAGCATTGTTTTGATCCTAACAATGATCCTGTGAGAATAACTAAGCTTTCATAGTAGTTATATACAAGAGCATACAGGCTTAATGTTCTTTATACAAATAAATACATACACTTTAATGCTTTCATGCTCAATTTGGGCTACTGAGAAATCTGGGAGACACATTTCTATATTTAATACAAGTTTCCTTGTGTTTTTTACATTTTTAGTTATCTTAACAGAAACTGAGCTTTTGAAATTAATTAGACAGCTTTGCTTAATTATGTCAGAAGCAAGTACATTAAGAAATCATATTAACCTGATAAACTAGACACATATGTTGCAAATATGATAGAGGCATAATTATTTTTTTCAGCAGTTTTAATTTTTAAGCTTGCTATTTCTTTCAGTCTGTCTAAAAGAATGCACTACCCTAATTATGTTAATTTTTTATTGTGAAGCCTCATCAATTATAAAAAGAAGAAAAATACAAAGAAATGAGCTGCTCTCTGGATTTTAAGAAATATGTACTAAGTTCATATGTTTTAAATATCCCTTTTTCCAAATACAGTCACATTTTCAAATGTATTGTCCATGTTCATCCGTGAATAAGGCCAATTGAGCTATCATTTGGGGTTTTGAAAAGGTAAAAAAAAAAAAATCACTTACAGGGAAAAAAATGAGGGACATTAGAGAAAGCTAATTCCATCCAACTCAGTAACAATAATTAATATAGAAAAGGTCTAATTCCATACCTACACTTTTGTGAGAGATTCCAATCAATAAAAATCCTTAAAGTACATGTGAAGACTGTAAATTGTTTCTTGGATTATTACCAGGCTGCACTGAATTCAAATGCAAACACCATTTAAGTCCGGCAGTTAAAAATATGTCAATAGTAGATCAAGTGATATTATCTAATATTGTCTTAAACATGTAGATAAAATACTTTAAATAAGAAATATTCATAATGTACGAATAGCATACAATTACTAATAAATATAGTGTTACATATACATAATTAATACTATCACAATAACAATTATTATTATACCTGCTGCTTTATCCAAAGCCTCATATACTTTGACAAATACAGGTCTCAATAATCTTTAGAGTAGTATTTGTTATTGTCACACAGTGTGGGTGAATCATGTTGAATGCTTTTGTAAAGAGAACATAATAAAAGCAAGCATTGTAAAAGAAAGGATATCAACAAGCAGGGAAAGCTGTTAGTTTTAGGTTATGCTGTTTAGTTCTTTCCATGTACTCTTTCAACTGCAAGTGGTCTTAGTAATGGAACACGTGCCTTTAAATGGGTTAATGTTACTTCACCCTTGGCAAGCTCATTTACCATGTATAAATGCAGCTTCCTCTTGGAAGGTGGTTTTCATCTCAGTTGTCAAAGCATCTGAGGCTGCATATCCCAGGTTTTTAAAAACTTTCTCACTCTCCTGCCATGTCTCTTGAAAATTCCTCCTGAGTTCTTTAGGTGAGTCAGAAACATCTAAAATATGGCCAGCGATGACATCCTCATAGGTTGGTGGGGCATGCTTGAAGTCAAAGCCAGACCTTCCAGCTTCTGAGCTGTGTGATGAAGAGACTGTCATCTTCGACCCAACAACTTGACTCTCGAATGCATCCACACCTGAGAAATGTTCACCTAGAGACCTTGTTTCAGAGCTGCTGGGATGCTTCACAGGAATCGTTTCTTGCAGCTCTCTTGGATGGTTGAGAGAAAAGCTCGTAAAGCTACTATTTTCTAAAGACGTTAATCCAAATTCCTCCTTACAAAATGAGTGACTTTCTTGTTTTATATTATGGTTTGCTTCTCCATTTGCATAAACTCTTCTATTTGACTTTGCTTCAAAAACTGGACCCTCCTCAAATCCCCTGAACCATTTGTTTATTTCATTTTCATGGTCATTGATGAAATTCTCAGCCATCTGAACAGTCCGGTTGGCGGCTTCGTATCTTTGCGCATGCTCTGACAGGCGGGGTCCTTCCACTTTGCGGATGATTTCAACTGCATCAAAACTCTCGGTATCTGGCACTAAGCCCTTAGAGGAATTTACTCCGTCTTTGTGAACGTAAGTCGCCCTTTTCTCTACTTTCCTAACTTCCTCTTGAGCTTGCATTGAGTCTCTGAAGGAACCACTATCAACATGATTGACACTTAAAGGTATTGTGATTGTAGGTGGAGAATCCCTACCTCGAGCCTCTATCTTAATTTGACGGCGAAGTGTGGCAGGAGATGTGATGATCTCAGACCTCTTCTCTACTATGGGGACCGGGGTTACCGACGAACATGGGACGGTCCCTCTGGATAACTTTGCAGTGGTGTCTTTGAGTTTGACAAGTTGCTCAGAGCGACTCCGGGGTGGAGACGGGGAGGCATTTGCTCCGTGAATTCTAGATGGCTGTGGCACAGGCCTTGGTGACGGCTCAGCAAAGCTGTCCTTTTTAGGGGACTGAGAAAGCTCACCCTTAGTAGAGGTTTCTGTTCGCCGGGCGGTAGACTCGATTGTTATGAAAGTCGGTGACGGTGGGCGTGTTTTTAACGAGGGAAGAGAAACCTTGGTATCATCTAGTTTAATTTGCTGATGGGTTTTCACATGATGATGAGCAGTTTCTTCCTTATGAGTTGCTACTTGGTGATGCTCTGTTTTTTCTACAATTGTGCTTTCTTTTTGCTCAGTGTTTTTATTATAGTTGACATTAGCATCAGACACTTTGGATACTGTTTCATTAAGACTAGTAGCTTTATTTCTCTGCTTTCCTGCTTTGGAGGATATCATGGCTGTTTGAATTACATTTTCACAGGACACAAGCATATCCTCTGCCTGACTTTTAATGTGTGTTATTTCTTCTTTGATTTTTTCTACGTTATTCTCCATAGCAATGCGAACTCCATATTCTCTTTTTTCCTCACTTAATAGCCATGCTGGACTAATATTTAACAGCATCTGAAATGTTTTAAGGCCATTTTTGTCTGGCTCCGCTTCAAACTGTTTTACCCTAGACAAAATCTGTTGTAGTTCTTCACGTTTTCTCAAGAATTCCAATATATTTACAGCACACTTTCCATCATCCTGCTGGGATTCTTTCACAGAGGAAACTGAAGATTTGTTCTGTGTGATCTCTTGCTTTGAATCTTTAGTATTAGAAAAGACTTGCTTCTGTTGTATGCCCTTGACGCCAAGACATTTTTCTTCCTGCAGATTATTATATGACTGGGGCAATTTTTTACGTTCAACCTGACTTTCAGAAGTCCCTATTTGTGTTTGCTGAAAATTCTGAGTCTGTGAATCAAGATGTGTACCAGTAACCTTTTGTTCGATTATCTTCTGGGCTGATTTATTCAAATGTTCTTGTTTTGTTTCAGCTGTTAGTCTCTCTCTCTTTGGACCGGTCATCGGTGGTCCTTGAATTGTTTCCTCACTTCCTGAAAGTTTCCCACTCTCAGGTTCTCTAAATTCTCTTTGCTTCTCTTGAACTATATTGAGCTTACTTTCATGGCTTTCCTCTGTGGATTCCATAGGCAATTTTATTGTTACTCTTTTCTCTTTCTTAGGTAACTGGTGATACTTTTCAGTCACAGATTGTTTATGGCTGTATTCAGTGCTTGCTTCAGTTTTCTCAGTTTCCTGGTACTGTTGTTTGGTAGTGGTTTGGACATCAGCTTCAGATTGCTTTTTATGGCTTGCATAGCTGTGGTTTGTTTCATTTAACTTATGATCTAGTGTTGGAAGTGTGATGGTTTTAACTTTGAAATTTGGGGAAACTGGTTTGCTTTGGGGCAGGTGCAATTGTTCCAGATACTTCTTCTGCTGTGTTTGCTGTGTACTACATTCTTGGTGACTCTGTTTTGTTTCACAAGCTGATTTAGACTGGATCATGTCCCTTGTGCTCTGTAAAACTTCCTTTTTCATGCTATCTTTGTCCTCTGAGGCTGCTGGAACATGTTGGAGCCTCTTGGCTGTGACTGTCACCGCTGACGTGGAAAGCTGGTTATCAGCACACACTCCTGGTACTTGAGAAAGACTTTGAGATACCAGGTTGGTTTGGGCTACAGTGACCTGTGAATCCATTCCATGTAGGGCACCCTCTTCCTTTGTTTTTTGTAACAGGACTTCCTTTCCAAACTCTGATACTTTTTGATTTTGGCTTTCTGATTGGACTATGTTGTAGCAAGAACTCTCCTGTTTCTGTTTTTCAAGCTCTTCTCTTTGTTGTCTGTATTTTTCTTCAGCAATCATTAAAGGTGTCTTAAATTTTCTCATGTAAGGTTTTGGACTTTGCTGTCCCACATCTGCTGGAAATGAATGAGACTTGACGAGAGGCGCTACCAGTTTTGCCTTAGGCAGTGAAATTTCTGGAGCCATCTGGGACAGTGACCTTGTAGAGTCCATAGATAACTGTTTTCCTTTATCAAGACTTTTTCTTGATGTGTTCTGCTTTGTCTCTATGTGTTCACTGCTAGTTGCCATTATTACTCTTTTCTGATCCTTTGAGGGAGTAATTTTATATTCCAAATCTGGCAGGGAACTTTCCAATTCTTCTTTTGAGGAACTGTGATTCTTTTCATTATCTATCTGCTTGAAAAATTTGGGTTTAGGGAGTGTGGGAGGTGGCAAACGTCCTCTTGATTTTCCTGTTATGATTTTAGCTTGAGAGCTTGAGGCTTCTTCTTGGGAATGTTGTATGAATGCTCCGCTGTGCTTTTCTTGAACAGAGGAGGAAAGGAGATGTGCTGGCTTTAGAGATGGAGTTGGAGGAGGAGGGGGTGGTGGAAACATGGATAGATATTCTCTTTCAGATTTCTCATCTTCTGGTGGTGGAGGAAGAGGGAGGCATGGAAAATTTTCAAATTCAGCCTTTATCTTCTCTGTGGACAGTGAGGGAGGAAATGCATTTTGTTCGGGCAACATCATCAAAGGAGGTGGAGGAGGAAGAGGAAATTCAATTTCTGATGATGCATTGGATGGTGGAGGAGGTGGTGGAGATGGAGGTGGAAGAGGGAGCTCACTTTCTTTTGCATTATTTTCAGGGTTAAAGTTCATTGGATTAAAGGACATTTCCATTGCCATTTTTAAATCTGCGGAAGTATTTGTCTTCATTAGAAAGTCCTGGCTCCTCAGATGAATATCAGTCTGCTTTTTGTCAGTTGCCTTAAATTTATTGTGGCTTTTTTGGGAGACTTTCACTTCTGTTACATTTGACATATCTTGATCCACAGGCAAAGTCTGCTGCACTGGCTGAGGGTTCATGTTCTTTTTCTTTATATCTTTATTAGAATATTGCGTTTCTTGCTTTAACAAAGTCTGTTTCTTAAAGTCCCCTGAAACATCATATGCTTTTCCAGTCATCTTGTTGACTGGACCCTGGGTTAAACTGGGCTTAGAGCTTTGTGTGTCTGTTGGTATGTTAGTGATGTTGGTATTTTTAGGACTCTTGACAGGGAAAGCCTCAGTCTTCTGGTGGTCATTCCTTAGGTCGCAAGTTTGAGTCTGTTGCTTTCCAGTTGTTTTCTCAATAGATTGAAAAGAGTTAAAGACAGCATCCTTCTTTTGTTCTCTCACTGCCTCTGATTCCTTGGTTTTGGAATTTTCCCTAACCGACATTGTTGAAGCCAATTGTCTGCTCACATGTTCATCCCTAAGATGTTGCTCTGTTGTGTTATCAGTCCAGATACCCATTCTGTCTCCTGCTTCCAATACATTTTTAATAGCTTTGTGGGGTGAATTAGATAGCCTTCTAAGGTTTTTCTCAACAGCATTATTGTTTTGTTCACGATCTGCGACAATCTTTACAGTGCCTTTGGGGGCTATTGAAAGATTAACCTTAGTTCTTTCTTCTGTGAAATTCCCATGACACGATTTGCCTGTAGTTTGATTGAGAATGTCTGTTCCCCCTTGCCACCTGGCCGCTGGCTCAAATGGTCCTGGTCTTGGCTGAAGAACACTTTTTTTGTTCCTCTCGACAGCTACCTGATGAATCTCTGTTTTCTCCTCTTTTTCAGATCCTCCCATCACAGACTTCACATCTTCTTTGATTATACTTTTTTTATCTATCTCTTTGAAAGCTCTTTGTGCTTCTTTCAGACTCCTTAATGATGCTTCAAGGTCATCTAGGATAAGCTCCTTTTTCAGGATTTCTGTCCTTGTGTTTGCTGTCTTTTCAAGGCATTCAATAGCTTTCTCAATATCCCCAGGGATGGCATCAGGCTGTTTAGATTCTTTCCATTTTTGGCTTGACTCTTTAAGTGACTTGAGTGTGGCCAGCATGTCACCTTTTAAAATTTCTTCCGTTTTAGCCACTGTTTTCTGACTTACGGCCTGGCTGAGGGAATTTAGGGTTGACTTTAAATCACCTCTTATAATTTCTTCTTTGGGTATCGTGCAAGATGTACTCTGGGGTGCCGTCATAAAAACCTTAACTGTATTGTGCACATCTCCTGGGATGATGTCAGTTTCACTAACAGTACGTTCAACTTGAGATCGTCTTTTCTTTAGTAACAGTTTGGTGCCTTCTACATCACCACCAATTATTTCTTCCTCCTTTTCTTGTTTCATAGCTGTCAGTGTTTCATTTGACCCTGTCTGGAGTTGTTTGAGATAATCCAAAGCTCCAGTTTCTATGCATGTTGTGAAAAACTGAACATTTCCCCTCTCAGAGGCATCAATTTTAGCCCTTTCAGTTATTTTATTGTTTGATATGGAAGACAGCAAATTATGAATGGTACGTTTTACATCGCCCCCTATTACTTCTTCACGCTCAATTGTGTCACTAGTATTTTCATGGAGAAGACAGTAGATAGTCATGTTAATATCTCCCCTTTCATCTTCCTGAATTAAAATGCCTTTCTTTACGGAGTTTTGCTCAGAGAACAAGTTTTTTATTGCTTGTTGTACATCACCACTCACTATCTCTTCTTTTTCAGCATGAAATTCTGTTGATCTGTTTAATAATTGAGTTTTGGTCAAATTAACATTTCCCTTCTCTTCTTCACTAACCAAAATCTCTCTTTTTGTACAGTCTTTTTTGGAAAGTAGGTTCACCATTATATTTCTGAGATCAACCCTGATAATCTCTTCTTTCTGTATCTCAGGAGATGCTTGATTCATTAGCTTGTATTTTGCCATCCGAACATCTCCAACTTCATCAGCTTCAATAATGATGCCAGGAGCCTCAACAACTTTTTGAGAGTAGAGTTCTTCTAAGGTTTCTTTAATGCTCTTGCCAATAATTTCCACCTTTTCTACCCTGTTTTCAGTAAATTTATGAAGGGGTGTAGTTTCAAAGAGCCATGTCGTTGTCTTGACATCAGAAGGAGGGACTTCTTCCTTGGTGATTTTTGTGATGCTTTCGTCTGCTTCCTTAATGGAATCCAAAGTTTGATTTTCAAAAAGCCATACTGCCTGCTTTACGTCCCCTTTCTGCATCTCTTCCTGGGTGACTGTTTTGATATTTTCATATTCTGACCTGTCTCCTCTCAGCTCATCTAGAGTATGAGTCTCAAATAGCCAAGTAGATGTTTTAACATTGCCCTTTTGTATTTCATTGACACTCACAGTTCTTATATAAGTATTCTTATCCAAATTTTCAGACTCAAAGAATTTTTTACTTGTCTTTACATCCCCGCCTTGAATGTAGTCTACAGTGGGCACAATATCATGTGGTTCTTTTGAAATCTGATCCAGTGGCTGGGTTTCAAATCTGTATCTGACAGAACTAACATCTCCCTTCTGAATGTCTTCTTGTGTGACAGATTTAATAACATACACAGTCTCCGATTCATTAATTGAGTCTAATGGTTTTGTTTCAAAAAGCCACCTTGTCCCTCGTACATCTCCGTGAATTACTTCTTCCTTTTTAACTGTTGTCACTTCATGATAAAACCCTTCTCGATCTTGAATTGCATAGAGTGGCTGGGTTTCAAAGAGCATTCTGTAGCTTTTTACGTCACCCTTTATTACTTCGTCAGTAATTGTTTTCTTGGTGCTGATAAAGTCAGATTCCTCTTTAATCTCATCTAAAGAAAAAGTCTCAAAAATAAAGCACCTCTTTCTTACATCTCCACCTTGTATGTCTGTCACTGTCTTAACTAATTCACCGTCTTGGCTTTCTTTTATCATATCAATGGGTTGATTTTCAAAAAGCCACCTACAATTTAAAACATTGCCTTTCTGAATATCTTCAGCCTTTAGGGTTTTGATCTTTTTCAAAACTTCCTCTGAACTGGAACTAATAGAATCTAAGGACTGATTTTCAAATTTATGCCGCATGCCGGAGACATCCCCAGCTTGGATGTCCATTTCTGTGGCCTTGACTTCCTTTCCTTCTTCTCCCTGTATGCTGTCCAAATTTTCTGTCTCAAAAAGAAAACATGCCGTTCGAACATCCCCACCATGGATTTCCTCTTGTTTTACAGTTTGCAGCTTGACTGTTGTTTCAGAGCCATCTCTTATGGCATCAAGTGGCTGAGTTTCAAAGAGCCAAGTACAGGCTTTGACGTCTCCCTTATGAATTTCTTCACTGCCGGTCATTAATGAAACTTTTTCATACAGAGACTCCATCGGCTGGGTTTCAAAAAGCCATCTACAGGTTTTGACATCCCCTTTGACAATATCTGTAGCTTGTTCAGTTTTACTTTCTATGTCTTCCAGGTTGCTAAAATATTTAATTGAATCAAGAGGTTGGGTTTCAAACAGCCATTTAGCAGATTTCACATTTCCAGTCTGTATTTCTTGAGCAGATATTCCTCTAATTATCTGAAACTTATGAATGCTTTCATCAAACTGGTCAATGGGCCTAGTTTCAAAAAGCCACCGACAGCTTCTTACATCCCCTCTCAGGATTTCTTCTTGCTGGACTGTCTTTACTTGATGGTATTTTCCAAGGGGATCTTGAATGGCATATAGTGGTGTTGTTTCAAAGAGGGATTTATTTAACTCAACAGCGCCCCTTGTGACTCCTTCCACTTCTATTTTGTGTGATGCATCAAATGTAATTAAATTGTTGGATTCAAAGATATGAGTGCAATTCCTTACATCTCCTCTGTCCACTTCTTCAAGTTTCACTGTTCGTATATACTCTTTCTTATCTTCTCTAATCTCTTCCAGAGGTTGGGTTTCGAAAATCCATTTTTGGTGTCTAACATCCCCCTTTTCTTCTTCAGAAGCAGTAATTTTTGGAAGTTTTCCTACATCTGGGCTATCTTTTAAAGCCTCTATTGGAAGGGTTTCAAAGAGATGCTTCGTAGTTTGTACATCACCCCCTATTATCTCTTCAGATCTTAGAGGGTCTGCATCAGGAACTTCTTTTAGAATGTCTAACGGCTGTGTTTCAAACATCCAACACTTTCTAGAGACATCTGTACCTATGATTGTTTCCTTTTCAATGGTGACTTCTTCTGACTCTTCATTGATTTTCTCCAAAGGTTGAGTTTCAAATAACCACTTTGCCCTACTCACTCCGCCTTTGACATTTTCTTCCATGGATATTCCTCGGACAACTTTAATTTCTGTGATCTCCTTGTTAATTGTGTCCAAGGGCTGTGTTTCAAACATCCAACGTGCTGTTCTCACATCTCCCTTTTCAACATCTTCTCTGTGAACAGTTTTAATTTCTAGCATTTGACCTAAACCATCTCTGATAACGTACAATGGTTGAGTTTCAAAACATTTTATGCTTCTCTTAACATTTCCCTTAATTTCTTTGAGCTCAGATCTGAGCTGCAGTAGGTGCAGCTCATCTACTGAGTGAAGCTGTCCAAATTGATCCAGATGTTGAGTTTCAAACATGTATCTTACAGTCTTGACATCCCCCCCAGTTATGTCCTTTATGGCAGTTACTGTTGATTCTTCTTGACTTTGATGCATTTTATTCAGTGAGTCTAATGGCTTTGTTTCAAACATCCACCGGGCTGTGCGGACATCTCCTCTGGCTAGCTCAGGAATTTTCTCTGCATTTCCTTCAGTGCCAGAAGAATGATCCCCCAGTGTATCTATGGGTTGGGTTTCAAACATCCATGTGGTATATTTCACATCACCACCAGCAATGATTTCTTGATCAGCAATGCCCTTGGAGATGCTATCTTCATCTGGAGAGCCATTATTGATGGAATCTAATGGCTGATTCTCAAAGATCCATCTCATGGACTGCACCTCCCCCTTCAGAATTTCATCCCACTCCAAGTGTTCTCTTTCTGAGTTCAGACCTTTTTGAGAAGTGTCATTCGTATGTTCAAAAACATACCGGGCTTGCTGCACATCTGCTGAAACTGAGCTCCCTGGGTTCACTTGACTAGAGACGATCTCAGAAACCTCACTGATATAATCTTTTTCTAAGTTTTTTCTTAACTCTGGATGGATGTGTTTATATAAACGGTTTAATTCATACAAATTTCTTTGCTTGGAATATAATTCTTTGGGGACTGGTGGTATTCTAGGAGGGCTGGGGAGTTCAGGGGACTGGGAAAATGCTGTCACACCTAGTGGAGCTTGAAGTATGTTGGGTGGGGGAGGAGGAAATTCTTCTGTCCTTCCCAAAGGAGCAGCATTAACTTGTGTCAGAGCTGAGGAAGTGGAACTGTGGTCACTGTATCTCGTGGCTGATGTTTCCTTCCTCTGGCTGTGTGAAGTATAAGAAGTGGAAGAGGTACCCACAGCTGATGATGGCTTTAAAGCCTCTTCATGTTCACTTCCAATCTTTAAGGGAGAGAAAATCGAATCTTATAAAGTTGAGTTAGTGGCGGAGCCTTCCTAGGCATGGCCCTTCACCTGCCCACCTACTGTGACATCTCCATTGGGAACCACAGGTGATACGCTCCATTTAGGGACCTACTTAGAAGCAATATTCAGTGTTTGTCACTATCTTTCCTATAATCCAGTTGCACTTTTAGAGTTAGATTCCCCATACATCAATGACTCAGGATTTTAAAATTTACACATAATCTTGATTATTTTTCTTCCTTTACTTAATGTGCTATGCAGAGTAATCTAGAGGGAAACAACAAAAGTCTTAAAGTACTTTTGAGGGTTGTTTTGTTTTCTTTGAAATTTTAAACAGAACAGAGTAAGTATATGACATTTTTAAAATTGGCTTTATTACTTAATCTAATGTTGGTTATTAAACTTTAGTGCATACATGATTTTTTTCTTTCCTAATTTTCTCTAGTGAGAAAAGTTTTCATTCTTTTTACTGCTCTTCTCATATAGAACAATATTCTTATGGAACAGGTTAAGTACTGGTTCAGGATATATTGTTGTTGTGTTTGAAAAACCACCTCAACATTCAGTTTGAAAATGCTATGTATTTACATCTGACTTTATACCTAATATGTCTCTGTGTAGAGAAACCATCTTACCTTAATCTGCTTGGCTGGGGTTGTCTCTTTGTCAGAATAAAGGACCTTTTCCTGGGCAGATTTTTCAAATTGCTCTTTTAAAAACTTAGTTGAAACCTTTGGAATCTCTTCCTCCTCAGGTGTATCTATGACTACAATCAGAAAAGAACACCAGGGATGTTATGTAGCTAATAAACATGACATTTGAGAAGGCATTATAATGCTATGGGGAAACTTCTCATAATGTATGTTAAGTACAAATATTCAGGATACAGATGTATACATATGGCAAAATTTCATTATGTATGTTAGTCTGTCAAGAAATACAGGAAGAAAAATGGTGGCATATATGATGAAACTTGTTTATTTTAATTGTATATATTTTCCAAATTTTCTACAAGCATGTTTTACTCTTATGCTCAGGAAAAAAATAATAAAAGTTAGAAAACAATAAAAAGAACAGCAGAAGAACAGAAAAGGAAGATCGACTTTCTTAAACAAAACTCAAGTAAAACCAAATTCAGATACTGTCAAGTAATGTTTGGGTCACCATTGGCTTAAATGTTCCCTTTTAGCTCTTCAGGGCAGCAAAACTTCTCATTCATCTTTTATAGGCAAAACACCTTGTACTCAGTAACAGAAACTTGCATAGGGTTGTCTGTAGTCTAATCTCATATCTGTAGGCTGGGTAATTTGACTTAAAAGTGCTTAAATCTGTTAGTAAAAGTAACACACTCTAAATAGCTTTTCTGTTCTCAGGGAGCCTGATCAACATCAAGTTTGATTCTAGATCCCTGAGGCAAAAAGCATTTCGGAGGTGGCCGGCTTACCACTTTTTAGGCTTTGAGGATGAATACATCATAGGGCTGAAGGGCAGTGAACTCTTTTAGAAGCTTATCGCATCTCATACCACAGGCAAAACCTAAGTATAATTGTAAATAGAAGTACTACTACCCATTCCCTTTTGGGATCGTGAGTCATAGTTACTAACTTTACTTAGTGGGAAGGACTGTGCTTCGGAAGTCCTCCCTTCAAACACAGAAACATCAATAGGAAAAAGATATGCTGGGGTCAACTAATACCAGGTTCTTACCTGTTTCTTGAACGTATTGATGGAGCTGAGAAGCTTGATTTATTTCCTCGGTGTGCTTTCCAAGATGAGAGACCTGTGTTTAAAGATAATTTAAAATAAGTAATTCTTTTTAAGAAGTTAGTTATTTCAGGATTGCACACATATTCTTCCTTTCACAATGATTTTTCATCTGACTTCAGTGCACATTGAGAAATGCTAATTAAACCTCGATCATTTATTTTAATGCATGAGCTCATGCTATAGCAGAACACATATGAATTGATACTGTGAACAAAAAATACTGCAAACCATATCAGTAAACAAAGAATGCTGAAGCCATCAAGTCATCAGCCACTGCTGCCACCCACCACAGTGAAGACAAGCCTGCAGCCCAGCCTCTGCAGCCACTCCCAATGGTGCACTTTGAGGGGACTCAGAATAATAAAGGACAGGATACTGGCCCTAGAGAGCTAGATGCTTGTCAAAGGAATGAATTCAATGGGCCCAAATGTTTGCTTCCTCCCATACATAGAAAAGCACTAAATTCTCTAACTTGAGATGTCTGTTTTTCTTTGGATAACAAGTAATCTTTTATTGTTCCAACTACCTGGTCTTTGTTGTAAAGCTCCTATATAACCTAGCCCCTCCCCTACCTCTTTGGAGCAGTCCCTCAGAGTGAGCTGAGAGGCTATCATTCTGGCTCAAGTCCTCCTACCAAGTAAAACATAACTCTCAACTTTAAGGTTGCACATTTGTTTCAGTCGACAATACCTAAAATGCACTTGTATTTTTAGGGTGCTCATTTTATTTTTCAAAGAACATCAGCTCCACAGTGGGAAAAGAGACATTGATGTGTATGGATATTAAATATATAAAGGACAATAAAAGCAATTGCTTATAACAAGGTCAGAATTATCTTTATCTTTATCTGTTATCTTTCTAAGTAGTTACCATTTCTGTTCCAACAACATCAGTTTTTTGTGCTTTGGAAGTTTCTTGTTCATTTCTTTCCATTTCCTGGCTGCTTCTTGAAATGTCGACCTGGCTGCTACGGATTACCTCCTGAAAATGAATGAATGAATGAGTGAATGAATGAATAGACAATGCCTTAAGAAAGGTCTGGAATTTTTAACTTTTTTTTAATTAATGGAATTTCAATGATAGAGTCTTCTGAAAAATAAATTAAGTTTCCTCAGTGTATTAGTTTGGTTGTTGTAACAGATTACCACAAATTTAGCATCTTACAGTACTGTAGGTCAGAAGCCTGGAATGGGCCTCACCCTGAATGGGTGTTGGCAGATGTCAGAAGGTATGTGTTCCTTTGCCAGCTCCTTGAAGTTCTAGAGACTGGTCATTTTCATTGGCTCATGGCCTCCCTCCTCTATCAAGCTGAGCTTTCTCTCACTCTGACATCTTCCAGTTCTCTGTTCTGATCACCTCTTTCACTTTTAAGGACCCTTGTGATTACATTGGACTAATCCAGAGAATCCAGGATTATCTCCCTGTCTAAAGGTCAGTGAGTTAGCAGCAGTAATTTCATCTGCAACTTGAATTCTTTGCCACGTTACAACGTATTCCCAAATCCTGAGGTTTAGAACATGGACACCTCCAGGAGCCGTTATTCTGCCTATTGCCCTTAGTAAGCAGCAAACATTAATTAGGCATCTTGTACTCAGTTTGACAGAGATGAATCTCAGATAGCAAACGAAAATCCTTGCTGAAATGTATTTTGTTGTTTGTGAGTCAGATTTTTGTGTTACAGAAAGATATTCCCCTCTTCAAGTTGGGCATCTAGTTTGATGACACAACCAGAGTTCAATGGAAGAATATAATCATTAAATATAACCAATATAAACCAGCCACATTATGCTAATGTGTATTTCTCCATCTTCACATAGGGAGTTACTTTTTATTTTGGTTAAGTTAGAACAGGAGATTCTGGCTGAATTAGAAGGTTGAAGCTCCTGTTAATTTCGGTGATCCAGCCCTGCTGTTACTATGGCTGTGCTCTGATTCAAGTATATGGTTGATTGATTAACTGATCTGATGCAGTAGCTGGCATACTGCTAAAAATCTTAACATAAGAAAATAAGGATACAGACAGATGATTCTCCAAGAACACAGGTATTTAAACTCCTCTGAAGCTGGGAGTCCAACTTTACTCTTGATGTCTACATGACTAACAAATACTGTTTTTGAGATGGGATTTTTAAAAAAAATTGTCCTATTAGGGAATAGTCAAGTGAGTAAAGGTGCATTATTATTATTATTGATCAAATAGGAGCATTAAAGTTTTTTTTAATGTGGAGTTAAATAGCGCTAAGCTATCAAACTCTACTCCTCTAAACCAAGAATAAATTCAAACTTAACTCATGAGATCTTGACTTCTGATTCTTATGTTTTTGCTAGTGGACTTGTAGTGTCTAGCATTTTTCCCCCAAGGGTATTTGGTATACAGGGTTAAAGTTCTGATTAACCACGTGGCAGTTAGACATTTGCTTAGAGATATATAGTATGATCTGATCTTATTACACTATTCTAGGAAGGAGAATTAAGTAAAAGTTGATACCCTCCCCAAAGTCCTACAGAGAATTGAAAACAAAATGTAAGTTTGCCATTTAAAATGTAAATTATATTTCATTGACTGTGTTAACTAGATGGAAGGAATCCTTTCACAATGTATATGCATATGAAATATCACAATGTACACTTTAAATAGCCTATACTTTTTTTTAATTGAACCTCAATAAAGTTGAAAAAATGTAGATTATATTTCATTAAATTGAAGACAAGGTAATTTTTTCCTAAGCAGAATGGGTTTCTAGCCCTAGTCAGTTATCCATATATATCAAATCATATTTATTAACATGCTTGACATGCAGTTTGTGCTAAGGAAAGTTTACTTAATGAATGAATGATTAAAATAGCAAACTCCATTAATAAATTAATTTCATTCAACCCTCTATTTGCCTGAGAATGTCCTAAAAGTGAGGACAGAAAATAAGCAAAATGTGCCCTTTACTTTCTTAAGAGGGAGTATAGAAAATAAATAATCCATATGCTTTACTTTGAATGCAAAGAATCCTAATTCCATATAATGAGAAACTTGGCATAATTGAGTTTTACTTCAGGATATCAATAATATTAGGCCGAGGGGAACAGTAACAGTCACTGAAAACCACAGATAGAAAAAATACACAGGTACAGAAAACAACTCTTTCCATTACAACTGTATGACTGTGGCAAGTCTATAGGAATATAATGAGAATATTCTATGGCTTTCTAATGACACATTGAGAAGTAAGAAGTATTGCTTAAGCTGACAGTGAAAGAGTAGGGGACAGTGGGAAACTGACCAGTACCCAGATCCTTGTTGAAGGGCACTCTCATCGTTACTGTAGAATCACGTCTACCTGGAGGCCCAAATGACCAGCTATGGCCCAGAGGCCAGCTTCTTTGACCCACTCAGTGTTTTTTTAAAGTTTTAAAAATGTGAACATCTACAAAAGTCAAGATTTCTGCCTACTTTTGAAAATTTTGAAGATCTGTCAACACTGGGTTCACATTCCAACAACCAGTGGCTTGCTGGAACAAAGTCATGGCCAATCATTCCAGTTGGGACATACACTTCTCAGTTGGTCACTGTTTCCATTACTTACTAATATTTAACATCAAGTTGACCCTTTTTAAAAAACCTGCCTGGAACCATAGAAATTTGTTTCTGATACTTGCTGCTAACTGTCAGGCTGAAAGAACAGAGTTAGTAATGTGGATTTGTACGTTGAGAAAGACAAACGCAAAATATTGGGATAAGAAAAACAGTAAATAAATTTATTTTGACACATATTTTAAAATAATCATTTTCTGGGGCAAACATTTTATACTTAATGTGCATCTACTTGGGTAAAAACTATCCATGTCTATCATCTCTAAGTATATTCTCTTGTGGGAGATGGCACAACATAAACAGTACAAGGGTGCATAAATTTAGTTGAGACTTGTGAAGTTCGTACTTCAGCACTTACGTACTAGTACTAAATAGAACCACAATTGCTACGCTAGTTTGGTATATCAGTGTCAATGCATAATTTTACTGCCCCCTGTTTTCTGCAATTCTCATAAAGTCTGTCTTAAAATATTCCAAGATCTTGTTTCCATTATTTACTGTGTTTCACATTTTGCAACTGGTTTAGCTGGATTTTAAATCTGACTTTCATTCTTCCCAATTGCTGGTGTCTATAAGGTGTAGGGTTAGATAAAACTCTGGATCATCATAATGCTCAGGAAAGAAAAATCAAATCACACAAATAAAATGTAATGAAGAATTCTGGCCAGAACACCACACATAAATTCACAAGAAACAATTCATGAAATTGGTACTTAGAAATTAAATTCCAATATGGATCAGGCTGCAAGAAGAAAAATGCAGTTTCATTCATAAGTAGATTAACCAAAGTCAGGAATGGGAGATTTGTACTCACTCTCTCCTTTATACTAGGTGTGCCATAACCTTTGTTAAGTTACTAAATCACATTTAAACTTAAAAAAAATCTTATTCATCTATTAAAAGAAACACAGAGGATACATGTGCTCTAACTTTGGACTCTGAGGGAGAAAATGTGACACAGTCACAAAACAATGTTATAACGTTTGTGTAGCTCACACCAATCTGATGCCAGCTCATAGGTTAGCCAAGTATATCACAAAAGTCTATCACTGATGTACACGTCTCCTAAGGAGATTCCTCCAGCACAGGTAAGAGTTCACATTCTGCCTACCCAACCTGCCATTGTTACTATCACTACGGGAAGAAAACAGTGTACATTTCTACCAATAAAAATGCAAACTCATTCTAGCAGAATGAGTAAGGAAAGAAAAGGACAGGCTTTTTTTTTTTTTCATAGTGATCCACTAATATTGTGACTCAGAAGTATACCGAATAGAAAAAACGTGATAAAAGACTGGCAGGATAGCAGATGATAGCTGCCTCACTAGAGTAGAAAAAACAGTTCATGCTCAATGCCAGCAATTTAGCAATTTTACCCATCACTAACCTCATTTTTAATGAAACTAGAAAGGGTTATGATATATTAATATTATTTGCATTTTTGTCAAACAGACAAAAACAATGCCAAAATGTGCTATTTGTGTTGGCAAAATGTAGACTGAGCCAAGGTTTGAAAGAATAATCAGTTCTTTCTTTTAAGTGATAAGTATACAAATTTATGATTGATATATTGTGTTTGTCTAGATTTGGAAATGTTCAAATGTAGACATGTTTTCTTTCACCCTGAGTGCTCTCTCTTTATTTTAAAAAAAATTTACTTTAAATTTTTACAATATAAAAATTGACATTCCCAGGTTATGAGTTTCACAGTAAGGCTTTTCCAAATTCACTATACACTTTAGTCTTGGCTCAAAAATTATTTTCTCTTTGAAGCCTTTCCTGACCTTTCCACGCGCAGCTAACTATTCCTGCTACTTTTATTGTATTCTCTATTGTCATACATATCTCTATTACCTGCTGATTGCATTTCACAGTCATATTTGACAATATGACCCTCTCCTTTAACTGAACGCATGCATCCTCAAATCCCAACGTTTAGCTTGTTGGTAGAGAGTAGATGCCCCCCAAAACATCAAGGAGTGAATGCATAGGCAAATAGTCACTCTTTTTTCTAGGAGTGTGAAAATTTTTTGATTTTATACAAATCTAGTTTAAAAATTAAGATTCTATTTTTTCCCTCATGATCCAATAATTTTATTGTTTGGTATTCTGGCTGACCATCTTTGATACAGAGCATTTCCTAATTGGTAGGTGGCATTACTGAAGCTGATGTGTATAACAACAACATGTCAATTGCTGACAAAGTGTACTCAGAAGAGGCCTTATGATAACACTGCAAGTGATCAGAACATCTAGGAACAACGTGGGCAGTGCTGTGGTGTTGTAAAGAGTAGTTGGCATCATGAGAGGGAGGACAAACCTATATCAAGAAACCAAAAAGTACACAAAGGCAACAAACACATACAAAAAGGTAAAGAACCTTTCAAGATAGAAACATTTATTTTCAAGTGGTCTTTTCATAAAAGGATCTTCACAGCACTAAACAAACTAGTTTGTATATTCTTTTTTTAGTGAATTGTTTTTATTGACTGAGTGGATGAGTCTGATGTGCTGCCAAGCATTATGTACAGATAGCAGTAGAATGCATTGGGTAGAATTACTGTGGCATCCAAAAATTAAGTTGAGGTATTTATAATAATAATGAAAGACAATCATTTACCCTTATTTTGACTATCCAAGGGAAAGAAGGATCAAGGCAAATGTAAGTTGTGATTCTTTGTATAATTCAATATATTTAGAAGTGAAGCTTCCAATTTTACTTGGTTCAGTAGCAGTCCTGCCTAAAGCTGTGAGTGTGACCTAGTTGGATTGTTGGATCCTAAGACTGATGATGCAAAATATCCAGAAAAAAATTAGGGTAATGACTTTTCCCTTCAAATCACTGCATCCCTAAATGTGAGTGAACGTATATGGCTTCACCTATATATATATTTATTATTCAGTCAACAGCTACTGAGCACCAGCTCTCTCTATAGCATTTTGCTAGGCATTGTCAGTATTGTTTTGGTGAAAGTTTTATCTACCTATCTACCTCCCTACCTATCAAGCATCTGTCTATTCATCTATCTCTATATCTGTACATGTAAAATATATACAGATATGTTTCATGAAATAAAAATGGCTCTTGAAATTCTCTTGAGAGAAATTTGTAATATATACACATGCATGAATTATGCAGGTTTGTTGTATAAATCTCTGAGAGAAGTGCAATCATTCAATTAATTTCAACTCTTTCTTGACTCAAAGCAATTATGCTTTGGTCATATTTAGCTATAAAGAGCAAAACTTATCATTTTTAATACAAAATACTCAATTGAAAAGTAGGAATATTTGGCTTCAAAAAGAGGTTTCTGAATAAGTAATGCCATCTTTAACAGCTAAAACTCTGTCCTCTTCTTTCCTCAAAGTGTTATATATAGAGCCATACCCCAGCATCCAAAAATGCTGAAGATTCATAAGAACATATAAAAGATGCACTTTCAGTTGGGTGAAAAAACAAGATAGGTAAAAACACTCAATTTTCAGTAAAAGTTGCTTTCTAGAACTTTTACGTAGATATATGTTACATATGTATATATACATATATATGCATGTATACAATATTTCAACCTAACATAGATGTAAGGCATCTTAAAACCAAAGAGGTACTAGGATACAAATAAACATAAAAATATAATAAAAGGGGCTAAAACTCAAGAAGCAGTGAAACTGAAAATAAAAAGCTTGCAAAAAGAATGAAAATATTTTTAAAGAAAAAGAAAACTGGGGTAACATGTATTTTATGTTATATATTTAGTGTTAATTAATGCAAACCAAAATGAGAAACAGAAGAATTCCACCTCTTCATTATTACCCCTTCCCACCAATGCCAATTGATTTGTAAGCCCTGCCAATTCTATCTTTATTGAGTCAATGCCCTTTTTACCCTAAAACTTCTGACCCATTTAAGTCTTTTAATTAACCTGCTATTCCAGTAGTCTCCCAATTTACCTTCTTCCATCTAGCTTTGACCCCCTTTATATCAACCCTATACAGCCAGAAAAATCTTTCTTAAGTGCACATCTATTCGTCTTACACCCCTGTTTGTTTCTTCAGTGGTTTTTACTTAGAATAAAGTAAAAATTCTTGATTATGGCATATAATTTTTTCTGTTATCTGGCCTTTGCTTACATCTGTAGCATCATGCCTCAATTATGCCCCACTATGTTCACAAACACATCATGCTATTTTACCTTTTGTATAAGTTGTTCCTTTTTACCTCAAATGTAATTCTATATTTATGAAAAACTATTTCCAGTCTCAGCTGAAGCATTCTTCACTCTTAGTTCCCTCCTGGACCATCCTTCATCCAGAGTCAAGTTCATCACAACCTTCTTGTGTCCCAACAAACCTCATTTATATTTTCTATCATAGAATCTACCACATTTCACTTGAAATTATTTGTTTTAGTCTTTCTCTCTGATAGAGTGAGCTTCTTGAAGGTAAAACAATATCATACTCATCACTGAATCTTTTGTGCTTGACCTGTGGTGAGGGCTTAATGGTTATCAGCTGAATAAAAAAATATAAGAAACAGACTCTGGAGTCAGCCTTCCTGGATTAAGATCACATTTGCTTCCTTTCTTTGGGCAAGTTACTTAGTTCTTCCATAAGTCCATTTCTTGTCAAGAAAAAAAAAAGGGGGGGAGGTGGAGAGGAAATAATAATAGTGCCTGTCTCAGGAGGTTATTGTGAGGAAGTCAGTTAACATATGTGAAAGCCTGGCTCATAAGTGCCACATTAGTATTTGCTATTTTTACTTAACAAATATTCATTGCATACTTTCCCTGTGTCACTGTGTCAGCTATTTTCTTAGTAACTCAGGATGCACAGCAAACAAGGTAAAAAAATAAGATTGAATGAAAGTAGATTGTGGATATGTCAATGAATTTTGCCATATATTTTTTCATTATGGAATTAAGCCCAGAAACTAAAGAAAAAGCAAGCTTAATATGTAAATTTTTTTCCACCAGAGCAGTAATGGATTTGGGGGTTTATTCAAAGGGAGAGAAGCAAGATGGTGCTTATGCATATTACGACCCTTCTAAATCCTTCTGGTCCCTAAGACATGGACATTTCTATAGAGACATGGCCAGAGAGTGGCTTTCTGATTACCTGTCCAGATTTTCTCTGATTCCTCTTTCATGAACTGACACCCAGTGAAGAGTCAGTGAACAGTGATTTAATCTTCTGCTACACAATTCTTCTCACACACTTAACTCTTTCCTAAAAGGCTCTTGTGTGACTCTCACCTAGACTATAATTAAGAACATCAGGATTGGTAATGTACATATCCTTTTATCAGTCACAGCTCCTAATTTCAAGCATCAGACTCTAACCGATTTAAACAGGAAAGGTAATTTGTTAAAGAGACATATGCAGAAATGCATTTTGTGGACTCACCAGGATTCCAGAGAATAAGACTTGGAGGTTTTGTGGCCAGTAATAGTTTCGAATCATGCTGCAGAACCTTCTGGTGAAGGTACCCTTGCTGCTGACACTGGACCCACCACTGCTGAAGCCATCAATATTATAATGATATTGATTCTAGAATGGCTACTTCTTGAAATTTGATGTCACTAATCTCCTGCCACCAGCCATCACCAAAATGGATTCTGCATTGTCCCTGCTTCTCATGCCATTTTATTACTTCTTTATGCAAAGCCTGAGCTGGAGGTGTCTGATTGGTGCAGTCTAGCTCACAAGCCTGGGTCCTAGGTCCAGGAGAGTAAGTGCTTGGTATTTGCAGCTTCTCCTATTGGAGGCTGGCTCTGCCTCCTCAGGTGGTGGAGTACTCAAGTACAGAAGGAGGTTCAGAAGTCCAGAAGAATGAAAAATGTACATTACCTCTCCTAAGAAAGCATTATTCATAAACACTGAGGTCTTATTAACAAAACAGAAATCAGTTAAAAACACAAGGAAAGGGATGCTGCTCATTTTTGATAACATAGTAGAAATCACCATTCGTGTCTTATGATGAAATTAATCTGGGCTTATTTCTTGGCAATATGTATATTCCATGCGGCATTACAAGTTCCTGTAGGAAGACTTGAAGACAGTACAATTTGCCTGCTAAGAGGGTCGTGAAGAGGTCCCATCATACAACCTGCCTCCTTCTTCCACTGTCCCTCTGAGTCTTTTTGGACAACAGTCTTGTTCACTGGGAGGAATACATTTGAAATCCTTATATAAAATCCAAACAGAAGAAAGAAGCACAATAAAACAGATTTGGACCTGATTTAAGCATTTCAAGATTATCTGTGCAAGCAAGGCATTTCAGGTAATGGTTAATTATGGCTACAGTTAATTATTCTGATTGCTTGGGCTTTCTTCAAAATGAGGAGAACTCAAGAAAAATAGAAGTGTAATTTCTTGTAATTTCCCTGGTCCATTGGTCAATATATCTACTAGTAACATGGGGAATGGAAAGAGACTGAAGTGGAGACAGGAATGTTGGGTTACGGGCTGGAGTTTCTCATTAATTTAAGGAGAAATCAGGTAAGTAAATCACAACTGAAACTTAGAATCCTCATTTGTAATCTGCTGGGATAGAGACTACGGAAGCACTGAAGGAGATAGAAAAGAGTTACTACTGATTGAGTGGTGTACGTGTCAGGAAATGTACAAGGCCCTTTATACTTTATAACATCTAATTTCTTTAGAATTCTACCATTTTTAAATTCTACATGTTGATTGAACATGGACTTAATCAGTAAAAGGAGTTGAAGGGAAAATGCTGTGCAAGATGTGAAAATTCCAAACATATACCATGAATACAGTGATGAACAAGAATTCCATCAGCCAACTGTTTTGAATCAATGTTGTTAACACCTAAAAGCAGTAAGTGATGTGCTCAACGTGCACTTAATGGTGTACCAAAGTGCGTTTAAAGTAGGGACAAGAAAGATAGTCATTATTTTCAAGTAGCTGAATATGTTGAAGAACTGCACTGAAATGCCTTCAAAGAATCCAAAATTCAATAATCACATGCAGTAATTTTTATTGCATATTAACTTTTAAAGAATCATTTCACCAGAATATCCTTTTCACTAATGTATCAGGTAACTACATAATTTTCTTTATTTATTTTAGGGTTGGTGATTCAGTGAAACATTTCTATCAATAAAATATTGGTCATCAAGTGCAAAGTTTCAAGAAATATAAAAATCACAATGTCAGAAGTTAGAGGGGGTCTCAAAATTGAAAAGAGGTTCTTACAAAAAAGGACAAAGAAATATTTGCTTTAAGTAGATGCTTAAATAGTATCATTTTATCTAAAAATATACATCCATAACTAATAAAACTTGAGTGATTTAACTCCTATAGATTTAGAGAAACAAATCAGATGAAATGACACTAAATGACATACTCTTTGATCTGTACTAGATTTCCTCCCAATTGTGCTTATCAATTCCAGTGCACTGGAAAGGACAGAACTGTAGACTCACAACTGAAGATCAAATTTGTTCCATAAGGATGAGTCAGAGCAGATGAGATTCAAACAGGCTTTGATAAGGAGTGATAGTCTTTAAAACTTACTTCAAGTATAGTGGTCTATGTATGACATAGTAAAAGAGAAATATTTGATCACATATCTCAAAATTATAAGAGAGATTATACTGAGCTTGGGTGCCAAACACAGAACCTACAGTCGTTATACTTAAGTAATTTAACCTGCATTTTGTGTAAAATGATATTGCCTGTCTCATCAGTTTTTTTTATAGGAGGAAATCAACATATTTGCATTTGATTCTGATATAGAAAAAGTAGTTCTGTATGTGTCTATAATTCTCTATATTTTTTCACACTCCTACTTCCCCACAAATTATTGCTTTTCTTCTTTCTCTATTTTCTGTACCCAGACTTGATGGTACACTTTCTCATTATCATAATCCCCTCTCTAGTAATGAAATGCCTGGAAAAACATAAATATGGGAAGGAAAAGGAATTGAGAGGAAAAAAAGAAAAGTTTTTTGATCCTCCAAAAGAAAAGAAACAAAATATGATCTGAGGGGACTTTGTTGTTTTTAGAATAATGATATGAAATGTTTATGATAAAAGGCTCAAAACAGAACCCCAGCCTCAAGTACTAACTTCACTGAAGCTCTCTAAATCCTCCTCAAACGTTTCCATACACCATCCAGTGTGATGAAGTGCAGGATCCAAGGAAGGAATTTCAAATGCCCTGGTGGGATGTCTCCAGAAAGCCCTGATATTTACCCAAGAATAAGGAAGATGGACTGTGCACTTGGCTCCCCCTGTTGGTGTCCATCAAGTGGCTGGTACATGATGTGCCCTGTCCTGATGAAGCTGGAAACGAAGGAGCCTCTCAAAGATTTGTTTCTTACCATGATGGGTAGATCAGTCAGGACAGAGAGGGATAAAGAAAAGGCATAAGAATAGGCTGTTAGAAGGAGGTGTAATCTTACTCAGGGTTCCAAGATGTTGAGATTTGCAAAGAAGCTGGAAAAAATGAAGAATTTCCTAAACATATTTCTGCAGTAAAATGGTACTAAGGACAGAATGCCTCTTTCTTTGCTCAGGACTTGTGTTCTTCCAGTTTCTTTTTTTTAGCATGATAACTCATTTGCAATTATGCAAACTAATAAATAAACGAACATCCAAAAGAACAGATAAGCTTGACTCAATCCAATCATTTTCAGAGACCCATGAGGACGGGTGTATTTTGAGAAATATCAGACCCAGAAGCAGCAGAAAAAGCTAATAATATCCTCTGATGTCAAGTGCTTATAGAAAACACCCATTTTCATAAGGGTAACTATGTGGAAAAAACATTTTGCAGATTTTACTAAGTTCTGCAAACATCATGATTTGGTAATACTAATGGTGTCTTTTGTTGTTGTAATTTTCCTTGCTCCTCACAAACTAGCAAACTCTCAGAACCTAAAATTCTGTATCTTGCCATTCTGTTTTAAAATTTAAAAAGAAAATAAATTTAGTTAGTATATTATAATATTTTGTCTATGTATTTGAGAATTTGACAAAGAGCACATTTATATTTCAAAACTAACAGGAGACTCCAGATTGATGAAGGGGCTATACAAATGTACTTTTTCTACTCCAACTTCTCTAAATAGCTACTCCCTCCCATAAGAGAAGAGATAAAATTTGATTATGTCGAAATATCTGTGTTTTACATCTTTATCAATATCAAAAACTTTCTGAGATCACCCATTGAAGCCTTGAGAACATGAAACACTGTGCTGTGTCTTTGTGTCTTTGGGGAAAGGGTCCAGGTGACACTCTCTCAACCACACCAGGTCCGGTGATAAGAACAATACCATTCCTTTTTTCCTAAAGCAATCCCAATTCCTTTTATTTTAAAGGAGTGAGGGGTACATTTGTAAGTGCACTTGTCTTCTGTAAAGGAAACTGAACCTGGGTTCTATAAGAACAAATAGGTTTATGGAGATAGAAAACTTACAGTACCATTAAGAAGAGGCACTATGGTAGTAATACTCCAATAACCGGGGAAATGTTGCTCCTACAAATTTTATTTTGGAGCACAAATAAGATGAATTGCAGAAAGAAAGGCAACCCATTCAAGACTTTTTTGGAAGCACTGAATCTGAGTTTGCAACTCAGTCTTCCTTATGACTGTCTGTACTATCCACCGAGACCTTGACTGCCTGAGAAACAATGCCAGGGCTGCCTTCACATGGTAACGTCTCTAAACCCTCCAAGCCACAGGCAGATTAGTTCGTTTGCTTATTTTTAGCACAGTAAAGGAATCCAGGCAGAATGTATGTACTGGATGGATGACACTGTTTCATCAAGAAGACAGTTTCCACAAAAGACCCAGGAAAATGCTTTGCTAATATCTGCACACCGTGGGGTTGGAATGCGTTCCCCTTTATAAGGATGCACTGGGATGGCCTACGGTGCTGCCCCAGGGGAGGGAGGAGTGAATCTCTCTACATCAGCATATACCAGCAGACGCTGCAAAAGAAGCTGAAATTGGACGTTGCAAAGGGACCACGACTGAGACTTCATGGTCACGCCTCAGCAGACAGTTAGCAATTACCATCAAATTCATCTGGGGACAGCAGAAGTTGAGAGTTACAGTGCGTGGCTCTAAAGTAATGTGATTAATGCCAGTAGATCACAGAGGACGGTCTCACTGTGCTTTATGTGCACACCTGGTATCCCAAGGGGAGTCTACATATTAGTTGCCTAAGGAGCCAAATGTCTATGAGCATGTGACTGCATGATTTCATAAGGTTTATCACTTAATAATCAAGTCTGATGTCTTTCAGAAATTATTTGTACAGAAATATCACAGGTACAAACCCAAGAAACATTAAGTATACAGATTGTATAATCCTATGAAATTAAAGTTTTTAATGAAAGATGGCAATATTAATAAGGAGTTAAATCTGTTTTAATTCATTATTAGCATATCTGTGTAGCCTAAGCTAATAAATCATTTTTAGTTTATTTTCATTCGAATTGGTTTATTTTAAACGTTTCGATATATCTTTCTTGAGTTCATTTCTATCATTCCATTACTTAGTTTTTTTTAATATTCAAATATCTTTGTAAATCTGCAAAAAAGCCCCACTACTTTAATACTGCCTGCCATTAATAAAGTAATTAGTTGGGCTTGGGGGGAACCAGTAAATTGATTGTTTGGCTGATTGACATTTATTATATTCACCATGATTTCATTAAGCCCTTGCTTTCTCTGTTCTCCGCAGTCCTTGTTCTATTCTTTGACAGCAGTAGGCATCTCAGGAGAAATGTCGATAGAAACAGAAGGGCCTGGCTTCAGTGTGAGGAATGAGGTGGGCAGAGGAGAAGCCCCAGATGAGAAACTAAATGGGGAGTGGTCATCTCCGGGATAACAAATCCTGGCTCAGGTTTGCCCTGCCATGTTCATTCCTGCACGTTAGAATCCTCTGTAGAGCTATAAAATCCCCTGATCCCTGACCACAAGCCAGAATAACGCAATCAGAATTACTTGGGCTGCCCATGGAGTTCCAGTGTACCACCAGAGTCGAGGACTACCTTCCTGAGGGCCTGGGTGACTTAGGTGACAAGAGCTCCCACTGAGATTTCAAGTCCCTGCCTAACAGGGGGAGCATTTCAATTCCAAATCCTAATCCAGACAGAGAAAAGGTAGGAGGAGACATGTCGGGGGCTCTGAAAAGGTCTCACTTCAGGTCTTGAGTGATGTGGAAACTGGCAGACAGAGGCTGAAACCCACTACCACTACATTCCTGTATCCCAACCCAGGGAAACCTGAGGTAGAGTCATGTAGTAGGGGCTTCATAAGGACTATGGGGTGCATTTCCAGACAAACTAGGCCCATGCAGGCCTTATGCAAGCAAGGGAAGAATTAGTGATTTGTTGGGGCAGGTAGAAGAGGGCTTTCTTTCCTTTCATCATGAGAAATACATTCTCACAGTTCAGTTTGTGTTTTTGCTTTTGTTTTCCTCATAGTTGGGAAAAGCAGTACTAAACACAGTTAACTGACTTCACATCTTGAGCAAGGATTTTTTTTTAACCAAATATAATTATTTTCCATTCAGTTTCTGTAGAAAAAAGTATGGGATTCCGCCAAGACCTACAGAACTACAGGAAGGTGGATACGGGGAAGAAGACAGGAGACACAGACTGAGTAGCAGGAGGTCTCCAGTTGCAAAGTATGTACAGGGCTGTTAATTTGAAACCAATCTTTAACTACCTAATGAGCTCCTGGGAAATGATTCTGTCTCTTGGGGCAAAGATCCAAAAAGAAAGGCAAGGTGTGAGGCACAGAACAGTGCCATCCTTCTTTGTCACTTTACATATGCGTAAAATGTTTATGAATTGCATTCTACTTTGGGGATAATTACCGCTGGATTATGCTTTAGTGGCAGTACTACTAATGACAATAGCGGGTGCTTAGTGGACAGCTAACATCCACCAGGCGTTCTAGTAAGAGTTTTACATGAACCATCTCATTTTATTCTTGACACATGCCTGTTACTTCATCCTTGCTTTACAGAAGAGGTTAGGTGGTTAACTCAGGGGATTATAACCCTGGCTGTCTTGACTGTGGAGCCAGCAAGCCTAACCACTACTTGAAACTGCCTCATTTGGGGTGGGGTTACTTTGTGCTATAGTAATCATTTTAAAACCATGTACACAACTAAAAGACAACACAAGACACTTTTGGCTGCACCCTTGTGTGCTGATAGAGATCTAGGTTAGGCTGGGGTTGTTAATTAGAACCTACGCCCTTGAAAAATTATGTATGTGGCAGAAAGCTAAAGGCAGATTTAAAACATTTATATGAGAAATGCTTTGCCATGTGGACATTTAGCTGCTAAAATATGTTTAGTTTGCTAGAAAATAATTACAGGTCACCTTTAAAGAGTCTAAAACACACAGATGTCAGATCATGTCTGTCACAAACTGTCAAAAACGTTTTGTATCAACCTAAAATTGTCCAGAGATTGTTCCAAATCCACATAGTCTTCTAAAGTGCTCATGTTTACATGAGGATTTCTGCAACAGCAGATGTATGTGGAAAGATACATGCTGTCTTGCAGCTCCCTACTGGTCCACATCACACTTGGTGGCAGGGAGCAAAGGTCAGGAATACTTTAGGCTCTTGACGTAGATCCAGTGCCCCATTTTCACGTGAAAGCAATTACCTATTTACCAGACTTTTAGAGCTCCACCTGCTCCTCCCTACTTAAGCGAC
Source organism: Vicugna pacos (assembly GCF_048564905.1). Lineage (NCBI taxonomy): Eukaryota > Metazoa > Chordata > Mammalia > Artiodactyla > Camelidae > Vicugna > Vicugna pacos. Next base: position 40,990,348 of record NC_132991.1, on the reverse strand, counting down.
TTAAAAAGAAAAAAAATAAGCAACTCCAGAAAAAAGGAAGCTTCCGGGATGCCACAATTAATACACAAAGAGCTACTCAGTACTGCGTAGATATTAGATAAAGAAAATGAAGAAGAAATAAGCATGAGAGGATGAAAATCAAACCCTGAATGTAAGAATATGGTACAAAGAAGAAACGTCTTAAGGCTGCTAATGGTTCCAAGGTTTGTTTGTTGGAGGAATGGAAATGTTCTAAAATTAGATCGTGGTGATTGCACAATTTTGGGAAATATATCAAATAGCCATTGAATTGTACACTTAAAATGGGTGAATTTTATGGTATGCAAATTATCTCAATAAAGCTGTAAAAAAAAAAAAAAGAAAAAGAAGAAGAAATCCTTAAACAACAACAACAACAAAAAACAATCCAGAAACCAAGAATGGGCAAGTGAAAATGAACTCTGAAAGGAGATAATGGCCGTTTCATACCCAAAACACAGTTATCCTAATATCTTCTCTGGCATACATCAAGACACCCTTTCAAGGATGGGGCATGAGTTACTGAAAATGTCTTTCCCAAATGGGGCCCGTTATAGTGAGTGGATTAAAAATATCCCTTGTTAAGTGGTCCTTTCCATTCTAGCATTAAGAACCTACTGATTTTCACTGGAATAGAACACAGAACTCAATCTTAAGACAAAAATCAGAAACAGTGCTTATGTGATATTTATAACCTAAATATCAATAGAACATAGGCTGAATGGCTTCTCATCCTTTCAAGAGGGTTGGATTTCATTCATATCTCCAGGAATCAGCAATGGCTGTTTTGAAAAACAGAATCTAAATGGGTGATATTAAAAAAGGTTACTGTTAGCTACTAGAGTCACCTAATAAAGTTTTCCCCACCACATGCTTCTAAGAAGCTGCACCCTCTCCCCACACCTCCTTCCTCCAGGGGCCCTGGTTTTTCAGAGCGGCTTCTTTTTCTGATTTACATAAGGAGACTCCACAGGCTAGCAGTGAGCTGCTGACTGGTAGACAGGCAGAAACATAAAGAATGGCAAGTCTAGGACACATAAACAGGACATAATTCCAAGTTTAAATGTCTAACATAAATGAATGTTCCTATATCTTGTACCTCCTTTTTTCCCTCTAGGTATAAAATAATCAATCAGCAGACAGAGTAACCTTTAACCTCGGAGACAGCTTAATTTTCAAAATCTGTTTAGTCCCATTGTTGATCTCCCAGACAAACTGTTTCCAAATAGCTAATTGCCCTGAAACAACTGACTTCAATACATTAGGAAGGAAAAAGACAGATTGGACTTAATTATCATCCCTTATGAAATTATTACTAATGGTGACATTAAATATCATCAGAAATCTAGACAAATGTTCTTTCTTATAACTCTAATTAAACTTGATTTCCAAGTTAATACTAGTTTTTATATGTCAGGAAAATAAATATTTTTCTGGCCAGGGGCAGACTTAGCAGAGAGATAAATCTCAAGTATTTTTAACTAGCAAAGAAACCAAAAACACTGCTAGAGCCGACAACAGCTTAGATGAGACAGAATTAACTGTCTGTCTACCAGTAAATGTTTTATCCTCAATCTCTGCTGATCTGAGACGTGATTCTAAGAATGCATTTAGATAGCTTTAAAAGTTTAAGTGAATATCTAAGGCACGATTTTTCTACGTTTTCCTCTCAATAACCAAACTAGACATGTATTTCAAATTTCTGTTTAGGATTATAAGTTTATCATTTGATTTTCTAAGGTACAGATGGCTTTTTTCTTTTCTTTTCTCACAGACTTCTGCATACAGTTCAATAATGGTATTTACTAGTTTATTCCTGCACATGTTTCCTTTATATTTTATTTATACTGCACTTCATTATGACTTAGATTTAGTCATTCCTCATGGAATTTCGGGGTATTATTAGTATGTCTAAAGGTAGATAATGAAAATGAAGTTCAGAGAGGTCACTGCAGGCCCAGAGTCATGCAGACTTTTAGTGCATAGGTTTTCGTTTTTTTTTTTTTTTTGACTACTCTCACACACTTTAGTATTTCCTGTTCATAGAGCAGGAACTACAGCTTATAATAATAAACTAGATTGGCAAGGAGCTTCTAGTGAATATATATTTGTTGATTTGGTTATCTTTGTTTTTACCCAACATCCATTCATCCTTTGCTTATAAGGGTATGCTGAGAACTTCCACTTAGGTAAACAGGGATAGAGGCCTCAGCCAATCAGCATCCTCTGGCTACAGCAATTTAGTTTTAGGAGGAGAATGTATATTTCATTCAGAGCCAATTAAATGTGGTAAGGCTTTTTCCTGGGACTTCCGGGAAAAAAAGATTCTCACTCTTTCTCTGCATCTTTTTTAATCCTTTCTGGGGAAAACCTGGGTGAGAATGGGATCAGCTCAGAGGAACTGAGACTGAGAGGTAAAAAAAGAAAAAATATGATCAAGGAGAAACTCAGTTTTTTAAACAAAGACTTGTGAAGTGCTTACAATGGGCCAGGCACAGTCTTAACCACTGTACAGAAACAGCCCATTTAATCCTTTTAACAAGCCTATGAGGTGGGTGTTATTGTAATCTTGACTTTTTAATTGAGGCTGCTGATGCACAGGGAAGTTAAGAAACTTGCTTAATGTCATACAGCTAATAAGTGAAGGAGCAGGGATTTGGACCCAAGTGATCTTGCTCCATCCCAGTGCTCTTAGCCATTGTGCTTGAGATATACTTTGAGCCCTTAATTACAATGATGGTAAGGCAATACATGCTTACAATGGGTTCTCAAAAACAAAACAAAAAAAAAGAAGGAAAGAGGGAAGGAAGAGAAAAAAAGAAGGAAGAAAGAAAGGAAGGAAATACATTTCTAATTTGCTGCATTTAGCATATCCCCTTGGCATAATTATCCTTAATGTGGCTGATTTCAATCTTTTAACATGACATTATCCGGTTGCAAAATTCCTACAAATTTAAGAATCGAAGAGTTGGTACAAGCCAGTAGCTCTAGTACACCCTGGAGCTTACATTCAAACCTTCCTTCCACAAGGCTGCATTTTTATGAATCTATAATGTTCCCTCTGGTTTAAGACACTTGTGGTTGTGTTTTTGGTCTTTTGCCATATTAAAGAGTCCTAATTTATACCAAGTTTCACAGATGATGAAATCTTTTCACCGAAATTGCTGTTTGTCATATTTGACCACCACAATCACTTCCTGAGACTGACAAGTCATTCATCAGTTTCCCTAACTTAACTCAACAGAAACTGAGACTTGAGGAGGTTATAAATTTGGACTATATAGTACCGGCTACATAATTTGCCAGACCCAGTGTTAAACGAAAACGTAGGGTCCCTTGTTCTAAAATTTTTAGGAATTTCAAGATGATAGCAGAGAATGAAACTAAGTGCAGGGCCCTTCTAAGCATGGGGCCCTGTGCAACTGCCCAGCCACATACCCAGGAAAGTAGCCTTGAGTCTATGTCAGCCAGCTGGTAAGTGACAGAGGTGGTGTGTGAACTCAGACCTACAAGTCCCATAGGCTTTACACCCTATCACATTTCTTCTCTGCAAAATAAAGGATCTGTAAATACTTTACCTATACTTCTGTGTAAGATTTATTTAAACTATTAATCATAACTCTATATTGTATTGTTGATCAATTTCAAGCAAACACACACATTGATTCACTTAGACTCCTTTGTTGCAAAAGCTATATATTAGATCACAAGTATATCCAATCCTAATTTATTTACATGACATTTAGGCAAAATTAAAAGAAATCTTACTGTTAAATTACTGAGCTATCTATATTGCACATTTTGTACTTTTCAGACAAAGCCAGAAAAAGAAAACAAATACTATTTCACATGTCACATTTTTAATCACTGTCTGATATGCCTCCCCCTACCATACAAAATCACTTGCCTTAATTTTTAAAACTTAGGGAACTCTAGATATTCTAGGGATTTTTCTGAAAAAACAAAAAAACAAAAAAACCCACTTTTATCTTCTGCTACAAAATTTCAGAAATACCCTGATTACTTTCTTCCTCATTGAAAACATGGTCCTAAGTACAGCTGTTTACAGTGCAATTACTATTTTTCAAAGTGCCAGGCTCAGTCTAATGAGTTTTATTACTTAGATTTTCACATTCAAAAATCATTACTACCCATGACAATATTTGGTGATATATGATAATGGTGTAATGAAATGGGAAAAAAACTTACATAAGATAGCATTTAGGAGTTGCACTATGAAGTTTTATATAACATCTGCGTTCTACTGCTCAATTTTTGATGATTTTAAAGAAAACAGAAAACTCACCACAATAAGCAGCTGAATAATGCTTCCAATTTAATTTATGCAAACAACCTGAATAATTTATCATGAAAGATAACCGAAAGGTAGGGGCTCAATATTAACATTGTTCTCAACATTTCTACTTACCTGTTGACTAACTGAGGCTATTTAATTTTAATTCATGTATGAGACATTTGAAGTCAAGAGGGAAAATATTCCAGTATGATTCCTTTAAAAACATGGCAAAGTGCTCCAAGTAAGTAAATCAATACACTGATATACTTTAAAGATGATTTTCTAAAACATTTTAAAATTACCATTCTTGTTAATGAGTAGTGAAAGTAAATAAACCGCCAAGAAGGCAGGGGTGTGTGTTTTATATTAGCACCGAAATGAGAGCATTGCAACCAGATGTGATTTATCCTTTACCGACAGTAGTGTTACCTGCTCAGATCTGTTCTGGTGCTGGTATTGGTACTGGGAAAAAGTATCATAGGAAGAAGCAATTTTGTCCTTCTCAAATTGTTTCTTCACTCTGGCCAGACCACCAGGCACTGTGCACATTTCTGACTCCTCCATCATCTAAGACAAATTAAGGAAAAGGAAAATTCAGCTTTACATCTACTCATGATGGGATTCTCAAGCTATTTGTTAAAAAATAGTTGACAATTATTAATGGGTGGCATGAAAAGATAGTAACACACATAATTATTTCAGTAGGTCCTTATTACTGAAAACCTTAATAAAAATAATCTCTCCATGTTGTTTTCTCATGTATCAGTCTTTTGATATAAAGTCAGGAGGATCTTCAAAATATTGAGCTAATTTTACATATCCGATAGATTTTGATGTCTGAAATTAGACCTATTAGAATGTATTTATCTCATAATACACAGACTAGCAGAAATTAGAATAATGGTTTCAATTTAATCCACAATAAAGTTGTCAATAATATTCCAAATGTCTATATAGATACCACACATTATTAAGAATATTAAGAACATTTGACTCATTCCAAAATGTATTTAAATTGTTAAGGATTAACAAAATAGCTTTGGAGCTATTTTTTGGGAGTACTATTTTTAACAATATGCAAAAATAGTAATATTAGTAAAAATAACAATGATTTAATAAACAGTGCTTAGTGATTTTCTATGTGTTTGCATATATTTTGTCACTTGATGTTTCTCCATATTTTGTGAGATATGGACAATCATCATCCTCATTTTAAAATGAGGAATCGAGGTTTGGGGAAGTAAGTCAGCTTGTTAAGTTCTCACAGCTGGGGTGTGAGTGTGGGAACTGGAATTTAAACCCATATCTGTCTGTCTGTTTTTTTAATTAAAAAAAACTTACTGAAGTATAGTCAGTTTACAATGTTGTGTCAATTTCTGGTGTACACCATAATGTTTCAGTCATACATATACATACAAATATTCCTTTTCATATTCTTTTTCCTTACAGGTTACTATAAGATATTGAATATAGTTCCCTGTGCTATACAGTAGAGACTTGTTGTGCTATCTATTTTATGTATAGTAGTTAGTATCTGCAAATCTCGAACTCCCAACTTACTCCTTCCTAACTCTTTCTCCCTCTGGTAACCATAAGTTTGTTTTCTATGTCGGAGAGTCTGTTTCTGTTTTGCAAATAAGTTCATTTGCGTCTTTTTTTTTTTTTTTTAGATTCCACATATGCTTGATATCATATGGTATTTTTCTTATCTGTCTGTCTTAATCACAGTTGTCTGTCTTATCACTAGCTCTAAAAAATAGGCAGAAAAACAGCTACTCCAGGATTGGCATACCCTAGGACTCAGCTCTCAACATAAGCATGAGAGAATCAGGAGGGTCTAAATTTAGAAGGGTTCTGTACCAACATTGGTGTTTTGCAAATGAGAAAACCTAATCAGGAGGTATCATTTTGAACAAGCTGAACAACTTGGAGGAGTCTCGTCAAATGTTATGCTCCTGTGGGAAGCGCAGTAACTCGAAGGCTTTGATTTTGACGATTTAGCACACTCCCTAGCCCAGCAGGCACTCAAGCCCAGATGGGATGACTGACTGTCAAGCAAACGGGCCCCAGGCCAACTTACTTTCCTCCAGGAAGCTTCCAGGTCCACATGAAACTGGGAGGAGACTCAGTGACACCTCATACACAGGAGGTCTCCTGAGGTCTGACCCAGTCCTGACATAACCCTGGAAGCTTTGAGACCTGAAGGTAACTGGATGCCCGTGAGCTGAGGTTCTCATACCCTGAACTGTGGACTCGTGGGATCCTCGAACCTTTACCCAAATATATGGTTTCTCAAACGAATACTAAAAATGCAACTACCATATTGGGGTTTTCCGTACTTAAAAATATTGGAGATGGAATTAATATTCAGGATTATCTGAATTACTAGCAAATACTCAAGTGATTGCTTTATCAAGTTCATAACCTTTCCCCAATTACAGGGACTGTCAAATATTTAAGTATATGCACATTGGCTCTGTGGGAAGAGAGGATATATTCTATCAGATTCTGCAACGACTTCAGATGTACGTCCTGGTCAATTATTCTTGTTTGATACATGTGAAAGTCATAAGAAAGTATGGCATCTGTCTTGAAATTTAAGATGAAGAGAGGGAAGGGTGAATTAAGGCTACAATATTTCTTTTACCCCTTCTGCTATTTAATTTACATAAATGGCCTTTTTAATTAATCATATATAGATAAAATATAAATATTAAATTTAGAAATTAAGGCAAATTTTGTTAAGAACCCTATTCTTTCCAACTATAAACAATGTCCAAATCATGTGCAAAATAATCTGGTAAGCCTCATTAATTATGCTAATGAATACTTTCCCAGTATGTGCATTTGCACAAAAATACCAGTTCCTATACTGAACAAGTTGCCTCATCTCCTAAATAAATTTGAAAAACAGCTATATCCATTCCTTTCCTTTAGCACTGTGCTTTGGAATCAAATCATATTACACATGCAAAAATGCACACAGTGTATTATTTTTACTACTAGTGTGACCAATACCCCAGTACTCCTGGTATTATTATTATACTGTTGACTCTGCTCACCCGCCTAAGGGAGAAAGTCTTTTGAGCTGTCGTTTAGTGGTGGTAAGTTTTCCTTAATCAGCTCAGCTTGTAAATGAAGTTTTGCACATGTAAGACGGGAGGACTTACTTAAGGAGCAGCTGGTGGCAATATACCTTAAATTGCTTTGTGTTGAACATTTTAAAATGTTTATCCTTATTCTATTTTCTTATTCTTGGACTCAGAAATAAGATTTGGAATCTAATGGGTGTACAAATAATGATTATTTTATTAACAATTTAATTTAAATACCTTACACAGAAACTACCTAATGTTATTTTAATAATACATACAGTTAAATACCTAACACTTAAACCTAGATAAATATATTGCATACAAAATCATCCACTTCCTTTGCAAAGAACTGTTCTTGTGTTCTAGGGCATACAGATACAAGATAACTTGGGGAGTTGAACGGATAGTGATTCTAATCCCACTTCTCACACTTAAAATCTTGGGCTAAAGTTCCTGAACCTCAGTTTTCTTTCTTCTAAATTGAGACTAGCAATATATTTCTCACAGATTTCTTGCAAGTGTTAAAAAGATAAAGGAAATAAAATTGCACAGCGTAGGATCTGTTCTTAGTTGGTTGCTTAACAAATGTTACATCCCCCTTATCCTCTAGGGGGCTCTGCAGGTCATTGCCTTTTCATAGGCAAGTCTGTTTTTGTTTGTTTGTTTGTTTGTTTGTTTGTTTAGATTCAACAAAATGCCATATGGCTGAGTCTAGGACAAAGAAAAACTGATCACGGTTAGCTATCTCAATGTGATAGAAATAGAAAATATTATAATCAGTTTGGGGCTGAATCAGTGACTACCAAATTTTGTACAGAAAATAATTGGTTTAATTGTGTTGACAGAAATTTGGTTATAAGTGGTTTCCATGATTTTTTGACAGAACAAACATTTGATGCAACTCCAAATAAGGCAGTTATTTTGCTTTACTCTATATTTACCAGGATTTCTCTGAGATGATATAAGTGCTCGTTTCTCTCACACTATTAGCTTAGGGCCAAACCAAACAGTAGAGCATTTTTTTTTTTCGCTAAAGACGTTTTCTTGTATCAGAGGAGGCAGGTGAATATAGTTAAAAGAGTACTGGATTCAAGAGACTAGGATTTAGTCTGGCTTTGTCACTGTCTAATTGCATGATCTCTCATAAATCACTTCCTCTCAGTTTGTTTTGTCTGTAAATGGGCAGAAAAGAGAAGAATTATTAAATTACCTATATGTAGAATTTCTTCAGAATAGCATTAACATGAAAAATTTTTGTATTAAATAGTGGGATAATTTAGTTTCCTTATGTGTCCAATGTAAACATTCTCCATTTAGCACGTTATAAATACAAATCATGTCTTATACAAATTTGTTTTATGGTATATTCTCCTAATGCCTGGGAAGATAAAAGCCTTCCTAAATAAAAGATTGTTTACCAAATCACCAGTGTTTGACTAGGTATTTTCAAAATCAGCTCATTTCCCCAAGAATCATTTCTCCAATTCTGAACACTAATTTGTAGTAAAGTTCTTCAGTGGTCCAGCAGGGGGTGCTATGTAAGAAGACTGGCAGGAGGCGCTGGAGGGAGACTGTTGTGGATGTGCTCTAGCTACTTAAGTCATTCCCGTACCTTCATTCAAAATCTCTGCTGCATCTAAAATATATTTTAATGACTGTGAAAACTTAAATGTCATCTAGAATTGCAATATTGTTAATGAGTTTGGCACAGTCTTGTCTCTGAATAATTTGTAAAGAAAAATGTTCAGTTATTTTAGAATGCTACCCTTCTTGGCTCTTCCCTCTCCCTCTCTCTTTCTCTTTTGTTTAAAAGAACAACTTTGCTAATTTGGAGATTATAATTATAAAAGAATATCCCTACATTCCATTAAGCTACAAAGCTGCTACTAATAAAATGACTTATCATATCCTGTGGCTTGAAGGCCACAGAATATGGAACCCAACAAATTCTTTTCAATATGACTTTATTATGCGTTGGCTCTAAAAATCGGTGGTCTTACTGAATCCCGCTGTTTCCTATAATCATAATTGGTTTAGCAGAGGGCCTACATTGCTAATCTCCCTCATTTCTACGTTGATTAAGCTACTCCTAATGGATTTAGTGCATACAGAGAAACGAGAAAAGCAAAAGAAATTATACTGCCAGTGAATTCAAATAAACGATACACAAGACCAAGGAGGGCGGCATGCAGACCCACATGATTAAAATTTAAAATGAATTCCCAACCTTTCCGAGGAGGAGAGCTATATGTTAAATGATAATGATGGCGATAATAACACATTTATTCAGTGCCTTATAGCTTACACATAAATTATCTCTTTGACTCTTCACAGAGACCCACTGCAGTAGATGGTTATTCCCATTTTTCAGTTAAGGAGACTGAAGTTCAGAGAGGGGTTAAGGTAGTAGCCCAAGTTCACACAACTATAAGTAACAGAGCTGAAGCTTAAGTTCAGATCTTCTGAATCTGATATACACTGTTTGTGTGTGTGTGTTTTCTACTTTATCCCACTGTCCAGGAGTGTTCTTAGATAGCAATGTAAGGAAGGCGTGTGAAAGGCAGACAAACAGAACCACCAGGAGCAGCTTACGTTGGCAGAGAAGCTGCGGCAGTCACCCCTGGAAACAGCTGCCTGGTACCTCGCCATCCTCTCCTTCAAGGACACCACCTCTTGGAGGTCTGAGACACCCTTGCTCCGTGAGGCACTGTCTTCCGCAAGTCCACTCGCAGGCTTACTAGGGTCAGCAGTCACTGAAAACAAATTTAGCATGCTCAGATATGTTTCAGGCTTTGGAAAGAAAATAGCATACCCTTAGAAACAGTGAAGGCATTTAAAAAATGTGGTCTCGGAAAACAGACTGCAACATTTCACGGTATTTTCCGTGTGTCATGGTCACCCTCTTCTCTTTAAGCTTTCAAGCCAAGCTATAAAGTGCCTATGTAGGGGCATATGTTTATGCAAACATCAAAAGAAAATACTGTCCCCATGCCTACTCCTGTAATTATTCTGCTAAACAATAGGTACTTCTTAAGAGATACATAATGTTCATAATGAACATTCCTGAAGCACTATGTGTTGGATTTGTGCTAAATGCTGTAAAAACATTATCTCATTTACCTCTCTAACAACCTCATGAAGCAGGTGCTATTATTTTCTAAAATTTATAGATAAGAAAACAGAGAGTCCTAGAGGTTAAAAAACTTTCCCATGATCACACAATTAGCAGGTGGCAGATTTGGTGGTTTGACTAAATCTTAAGCAAGTCTAAAAATTGCTCTTTGCCTCTCTCTCTCCCCTTCGACCCTCAAAGAGATAGATCTAGCTAAAATATGTGAATGCTACGAGAATTAGACTTGGCTTTTGTCTTTTATTTATAAAGGTATGTGTTACATAAGAAAGAAATAATAGTACCATTAAAAGAAAGCTTTGTCGGTCATTCCAGATAGTCTGATATTTTCCCATGTAAGACATCTGCCTGACAAAAATACAGGGTACTAGAAATTATATATTCATAAGCAGAGCGAAAGACTGCATGATCACAGAACAGTTGTTAGAAAAGTCTTAGAGATCCTATAGTCTCACCTGGTCTAACCAGCTCCTTTTAGGCATAAGGAAATACATTGAAATGTTTCTTTATGTGAAAGGAACATAAGCAGCCTCCCTGGTTCATATGATTCTCTGTGGTTATTTAATATATGTGCCGGAGCTGGTCTCAAAACTAGTTTTTTTTCTTTAATCTAGTATTCCTTGCTGTTATCCCTCTGCTTGTTGGCTTACTATCCGCTCGTAAAGAATTTTTAATTCCAAAACCATTTCAAGGGCTCTTTCTGGGACCAATCAATGTAAGGTAGGGGCGTGTGTGTGTGTGTGTGTGTGTGTGTGTGTGTGTGTGTGTGAGACACAGTCATACATCCCCTGTCTTTCACCTTAGGACTGATAGGTTTGGAGACTCACAGGGTAGGCATCTTTGGTGTATTTTGTTACTTGAATTGGTTTGATTTAATTATTGTGAACCAAGGCCCAAACGTTCCCAGGTAACAGTCCACCACGCTGTTCCCTCCCTGCCCTGTTTTTTGTACCTCCTCACTCAGCCCCAATATTGAACCAGCACATTAAATTGTTTGCTTTTTTCTATTAGTTTCTTCAAGGTTTATGTACACAACAGCAGTTGAGAATAACTTCTGTGACCCAGGAAAAATTAAAAATCATTTGTATTTTGACTCCTTGAGTACTTAGTTTTCCATAGAGACTTCTTATTCAATTAAAATTTTCATTTGTTTTAATTAAAATTGTAAATATATATTTCAAAAGTTAATATTTATTTTTATATTTTGTTTCACATGGTATCAAAAAGAAACAAGATAAAAAGGAAGACATTGCAACATATGAATGCTGTGATTGTACAACCTGATACGTTCACAATAAATGTCAGTTATTTTTAAAAATTCAGCTGTCTTCCAAAACCTTATATCCACACAAAAGTCCATTCCTCCAGTTCATTCTGATAAAAAGAGATTCCCCAAAATTACTGAAACTATTTCACATGCTGACGAATATGTATCTTTCTTTTTCTCTGTGGATTATCTGCACAGATGAATTCTGTATATGTTCAGCTGTAGTCTTCTTACTTTGTTGTAAATGGTCACTATATAAATGTTATTGAACACGAACACTGAAGTTTTTCCACATTAAGATATAAATTTCATTTTGCCCATTATTCATAAAAGGTGTCCTTCTATTAATCTTAACAAAAAGTTAGCAGTTTATTTTGCAAAACTTTACAGACAGTATTTACTTTCCAAATATTTCAAGTTTTATCATTTTTCATCCTACTGGGAAATGCCTTAGATTAATGGTCAGGAAATCAGTTGCCTGAGTATTAAGAGATTTGGATTCTATTGCCTTGGGGCTTTTTATTCTGATCAGAAAAGACATTACATCTTTAATCTTTCTCTCTTTCTCTCTCTTTTTCTATTATCTCTCTCCCTCTCTTTTTCCCATCAGTAAGTTTGCCTACAAAGGTAGGGTTGTGGAGTGGAAAACTTACCTTGAATTAACAAACTGCGTCCATGTTGTTTCCTAACTTCCTAAGTCAGTGTCTTTCAATTTCTTCATCTGAAAAACAGGGTGATACTTCCTGCCCAGTGTACTAGAAGGCAGCACACCTGTCTGCTCGTATCTTGATGCTGATGACACCTGATGTAAATTTGTAAGGTTGATAAGACAGCCCATTTCTTAGCGATGCTAAGAAAGATAGCGATGTGGGTCACCTGACCTTGTCACCTATTTCAGAAGACTTGGATGCAACTGAGATTGGAGAACAGTGTGAAATGAGTTTAGGGTAACTTTAAAGAAAATGGTAACATAGAAGAACAAATTGGGTGTAAGACTCAAGGGTGTCTTGTTCAACGTGGGGAATATATTCATATTTTTAAATAACTATAAATGGAAAGGAACCTTTAAAAATTGAACAAAAATTTTTTAAAAAGCTAATAATTTACTGAAAAAAAAAGATGCCACTGTCATAAAATACCTGTGGAAAGTAGGGAATAACAGAACCTCTAAATATGTAAAAGAGACAGTGAATGAACATGCTATAAGGCTAAAGTGGTCTGTGAGAAAGAGGAAGGGAAAAATGAAATTTTCAGATGACTATTTCTGTTAGAAAGCATTATAAATATTAACATCACAAAACCATTGTACTAGAAGTTACTTGTCTCTGGAGTTTAAAGGTAATTTGTTGTGCATATGAGTAAATGAAAAAATTTAAAAGTTCAGTGAATTCTCCCAAATTTCCAGAGTTAATGACGTAGCTAGGCCTCAAATCCATTGCACTCTAAATATAGAATGTTTTATTTGCTGATAAGAAAATAATTGCTTAACTGTACAAAGTATTAATTCTTTGTGTAATAGAATAAATCATGTAAAGCAGAAAGAGTGTGAAGGGAAGCACTTTTAAAGAAAATAAACCACAAATAAATACAAGCTGTTACCAAGAAGACTATTAGAAGCCAAGGAGAAGAATATTTTCTAAAAGAATTCTGAGGTTCTTAGGAAAAATATTTATATTATCATTTTTTATAATATAAGAAGTTACATACTACAGACAGATCCAATTTATGTCCACTTTCTATTTTCTTAAATCATGAGAATTTATGTCATTCAGGATCTATTTTCATGAGCCCCAAACATGTGCTTTTCTTCTGCAGTTTTTTAAAAGGAAGAAACTGACTCAAGCAATCAAATTTACCCAGGTTACAAAATTCATTACGCCTTTCTGAATTTCACTTTCTACTGAGAGTCCTTTTTTAAAGCATCTTCTAAAAAACAAAGTAGTACAATATAAGATAGAATAACCTTTCTTTCTTGAGCAACTATCCATCTGCCTGTAGTCAGTCATAGAAGAGATTCATAGTCAGCCTTTTGTGTTTCCTTGGAGGCAATCAAATAATAGCTTTAAGATGTTAGATAAAGAAAACGATGAGGAATAGTCAATGTAATTAAAATACTTTGGCATTTTCTCCTAATTTCACAATTTCTATTATCAGTGGAAGAATTCTTAGAAATACGCACAGACTAATATCAGAAGGCATTTCAAAAGGGTCACTGAGACCTTTGTTAGGAACCATTCTCCTAACTAGCTGTTCAGGAAATTTCAAAGATGGAATTCAATGGTTTATAAAAATGGGATGTTCCTACAGCATTAAGAAATGACAAATCTATCCTCATTTCCCATTGAACAAATAATTGTCTAAAAATCTGAAATAACAAGTTATAAATATAACCCCAAGATCTTTTTAGAGTAATGATTTGGAAATAAAGGTTAATGACTTGATACATAGAGCTAGGATCAGTGCATTGCTCAAAAATACTGTCAAAGTCAGAAAAATGCTTATTCAGAAAATACCTAAAGTGTCAGGATTCACAAGACCAAATGCTTTATTATGATCTTATTCCTAAAGCAAGACTCCATGTCAGCACATTTTCTAAATTTAAATATATCTTCTTATTGTCAAAATATGAGAGGCACATTCCCAACGTGTAGTCGCAGATAAAGTTTTATGGAAAGGATGACTGTGTAAAAATGCAATGGATGTTACTGGATGAAAGACAGATATTGAACACCAGATACTTTAAAGTAGGCTTACACAAGACTGTGTAAATTTTTGTGAGTCACCTCATTCTTGTCCCCTTTGCCAACCCAGTATAGATTACGTGAGAGTCTATAGAATAAGAAAAATACTTTGACCTCTTTATTCATTAAGAGACCACTTGCTAATGTCTGAGCTGTGAAGCTGATATTTTCTGTTTGATTTACAGCAGAGGTATAATCAGAGGTGTCTCTGATTTACTAGCTGAGGTGAAGTCAGAAGAAAGGAATGTTATCAGAAGTGAGAAAAGAACTAAGGGTATTAAAGTCTTTTTAGAAGAATTAAAATACACATTGAAGGCAATTAATAGAGTAAAATATGCTGCAGAAAAGAAAGCCAATAACTTATTAACAACAATGTGAAAGATGATGACAGAGACAGAGAACAGACAGCAAAATTCAAACTACAATAGAATAGCATTTCAGTGGGACGATGGGAGAGTGGGAACAACAAATGAGATACAATAGAAGAAAAATTTACTGAAAATAAAATTTGGGAATAGATTTAAAATATTTACCATAATCCAGCAATAAATTTCATTTTAAAACCCCAAGATATCAGCAAATCCTGGTAAAACATTTCAGATTCAAGGAAAAAGAAAAGCTCTACAATTATCCAGATACATGAAGAGTTTCTGTGATAAAGAAACAAAACTCAGGCATCCTGAGATATCTTTATGACACTGAACACTAAAAGGAATTAGGGAACTGATTACCAGTTACTGAAATTTTAGTTTTGTTAACTGGAGTCTGCATGAATGCAAGTTGGTACTCATGTGAGAAGTCAACAAAATGTCAAACACAGTCCATGGAACAAAAGTTAGCCAAAAAGAAAACAAAGGTCCTTAACATATAATACCTAACCAAGAAGGTAGAAATAAAACCAAATGTGATAGTTGTGAAAATAAACATGGGTCAAACTTCACACTAAAAGACAAAGACAAAGACAAATAAATCCAACCGTATGCCACCTGCAAGACACAAAACTTGAGAAAATACTGGGCAAGAAATCACCAGGCAAAAATAAGTGAAGAGATGTTATCAGGATTATATTTCTTTCATGCAAAGCAGCATTAAAGACAAAAATATGTTAAATGAAATAGAGGGCTACTCTGTAGATAGATGACGCCACCCCACGAGGGAGCTGTACCAACTAGGGGCCCCTCCACGCTGGCTAGCACAGTACGGAAACATACACAGATCATCTGTAACAAGAGGAAGGAGAATTTTATGGGAATGTAATTGCTGTGGATGACTTTAACCTCCTTCCATCTTTGACATATGAAATTTCAAAAATAAATTATTTGAATTATATAATTAATAAAGCTTATCTTAATATACTTATTACATTACTATGAAACAAATATTATCTACAATATGCATGAGACACGTTCATTTTGTTCCAGAGCTTTCAGTCTAGTTGGAAAGAGAGACAGTCAGTTATAACCGAAGGAGTTAATGGGTTTGCACCAGGTGAGTTGGAAGCCTACAGGGGAGAGCCTAATCCTCTGGGGTGTGTCGATGAGACAGGTGTCGGGAAGGCATCCTGAGAAGTGGAACATCTGCGCTGACACATGAAGGAGTTGGATGTGTGACTATGTGGAAGAGGGAAAGATGCAGAAAGGGGAGGAAACAGCCACATGCCAACAAATCATGTTGGAAAAATTAGCTAATGATTTTGAGGAAAACATTTAAGATTTCCTCACCACACTGTATATTACATACGAAGTATTAGATGGACTAAAGGGTTAAATGATTTTTAGAATGATGAAAAATCCTTAGAGAAATGTAAGTAATTTACAAAATGACTTCAGTTGGACTTCTTAAGCATAAATATTCAAAGTGGAGAAAATCAAAAAAAGTATAAGGCAAAAGAAAAACAGAAGAGGGACAATTATAATAAATAGGCTACAGTGTTAATTTTCTGTAAAGAACACTGACAGGTTGGAAAAAGAAACTAACGTTAGTGAAAAAATGCATAAGGGATTCAAAAGAATGATTCACAACTAAAAAAAAAATAGGAAATATATATAAAGTGCTTTCTGCATGTCAGACAGTCTATGTAATGCTCTCAACCACACTGTGAGGTAGAGACTATATTTATTTTTAATCTCCATTTTACAGATAAGGAAATAGAGACACAGAAAGATTGTAAAACTTCCTCAAGGTCAGATGGCTGGTGAGCTTCAGAGCTGGAAGGGGAAGCCAGACAGTCTGGCTCCAGGTTGTGTGACTTAGTACAATCTATGCTACAACTTAAGAAGTACAGGTATCGAGAAACCAAAAGACAAACCCAGACAATCACCTTCCCAAGTAAACAGATGAAGAAAAATTCAAACAACAAAGAGATGCCTTTTTTGTTGTTAACTGACTCTTTGCATCTGCAATAAAAATATATACAATAAACCAATAGTCCTAGATAGCCAATCCAGTGTATAATTATGACTCAAAAGAAATTCTAAAGTTAATAGTAATTTGAACCCTTGAGCAGAAAAGTGAGAATTTAATGTTTTTTTCCTTGGAAATTTTCTACACTTAGTTGAAGAAGACTTTATTCAGTCCAGACAAAAAGCCAGGCAGAAAATAAGCTGTTGTGTCACATGGAAACCCACAGAACTGACGCAGACACCCATACCAGCTTCAAGGAGGCAAATACCCTTTTGGTGACACATTAATAGCCTCATGCTTATATTCTGGACATATTATAAAGAAGTCAACTGCCTGGTGCTCAGAAAAACTGATTTAGAACTAAATTGGAAGTGATGAACTGAATTCTGTCAAATCTAAATACATGATCTATAACCCAGCTTGGATTTGTGTACAGGATATCATACCAATGGACAGACCATAGACTCAGAACCATTAGCATGAATAAATTTTCTATAATTCTTAATATATGCATATCCCTCAGCTAATAGTAAAATTCATCTCTTTTAAACATTCAGAATGCTGCTGCCAAGTCAAATTCGTAATCAATTTGAGTTTTATCTGTTTTATGCTCATTTGAATATTATAAAACCAAGAAGTAGATGGAGAATAAAGTGAAAGAGCAAGTGTATATAGCACAATCTTGATTAATTTACAGTTCTTAGAAAACATGGAGAAGAAGGGCAAAGAGCAACGAGTGAAAGTGTATCCCCTGACAGCACAAAGGCTGTATTGCCCATCTTGCCAGCATCTGAACGGTGAATCAGATGATACTTTTTAAACTAACCTCCCAATGGTACCATTCCCCCCAAATGCATTGTGTTGTTGTGTGTACTCTTGTCACCTCCCCCAAAATCCATCCATTCATCTGATTACCATGTTTTATAGATTAACAAAAACAGATCACCTCAACTGTTGGTGCTTACAATTGTTTGCAGTGCTTTGTTACAGCAGCAATAGGAAACCATCACAAGCATCCACTGTACACTTACATATACCTGACCAAGTCACAGATAGCTACACGGTAGACTCTTAAGTCATAGTTTGGTTCCAGCTCCCCCAGATCTCACAGATTTATATAAACAAACCACTCTGTAATGGAAACATCTTTGAGTTTCTTCATTCTTGAAAGAATAAATGTCCACCTACTCGGCTTAAATGTGTATTTAGATTCTAATCTCTCTGGGGAACAGAACTGCCATTTCTAATTGTAATAACTTCTTCTCATATAGACTTGTTTCCTGTTGTCTGCAGCCCCTATCATCTCACAGGAAGAGTTCCTGGTACGAGAGCAGTAATAAATGAACAGAATTTAGATAGAAATTAAATAACCATTAGTACGTTACTAGCACTAGCTTAGGCATATTTGAAAATTTAATCTTATTGCTACTAAATATTTTTAATTAATTGCATAGTTTATTTAAAGAATTGGCTAGTTTAAAAAATCAATAATTGAATAAAATGACATAAGTTTCTTTGAAATGGTCAAATAAAGTAAAACTATTAGGTGCCTATAGATGATGCATATTTTTACAACATAAATCTCTTGTTAGATTTTTCCCTAGCACGAAAAGACTTGCATTAAAACAGTGATAACTGTCTGTTAATGAGTATGAATTATGTGCTAATCATTTTACATGTATTCTTATACATCTACTTTACATCTAATTCTTAAACAACCATGTCTTTTGGGTGGTTATTATTTCCATTTTAATGATGATTAAAGTAACACTGAAAAGATAAAATCATATAGGAAGTGGCTGAGCCTGGAATTAAATTCATGTACTTCTGAATACAGGGCTATTTGACTCTACACAGTCTTCTACGTAAATATTTTTCATTAAAATATAGCATTTTATTATAAAGTAAATTTTTAATTAAGGGTATGAATCCTACTTTCTGCTTCCTAAATATCTATACACAAATCCTTTCCAGACATTTATTTCAGTGTATCTAGGGATAAATCAGAGGGAAGCCAATAAGTTGAATTTCTATGGCTCTAAGTATATCCTTTTTTGTCTTTATAAGCTTGAGTTTAGAATTAGAAATCAAAGCAAATTCCTCAGTTAAATTTCTTCGGTCACTATAGAAAACAAACTTGAGAAGGGGTTAGCTATCGATCCAAGCGAGCAGGGAAAGGGACCAGCTTTACTATAAGGGAAAGAAAATGCAGCGCAAGGTCCACTTCTCTCATTTCCTATTGATCTGCTTTGCCTCAGGCCATGGGGGTGGTGCCATGCTCCCATCAAAGTTTCTGCGTGTCTAAATCTGCATCCCAGGTATACAATAAGGACATTTGATAAACTCTCTTCTTAAGGCTTTAGTCATACATTCAGTCAACATCTACTGCCCATCCAGTGTGACCAAGCATGGTGCCCAGGGCTGGGCATGAATTAATCACCGTATATCTGGTCCTTTTCTACTTGAAAAGAAAAGAAAAATACCAGAGAGATCCTCAAGAAATACTAAGTATTCTAAGAAGTGTTGATCTGGCTTTATCTCTTAAAACAGAAATACAACAGGTTGCATCGTTTCAATATGCTGACTTGTGAACAAAAAAAGTTCCCAGATGGCTGGCCCTGCCAAGGAAGATGGCTTGTCTGAAGACACACCAAATGGCGCCCTCCTTAGGTGGAGACTCCTTGGAGGCACACATGCCACATTCCCGCCTCCAAAAATCACATTCATTCATATGAAGATGAAATTGAATTAAAATGGATCAAGCCCAATCAGATTTGATGGGACTGAAAAGTCAATTATAGGTATTCTCATAGTGGCTCAATTTCTGTTCAGATTTTCCCCACTTAACCTAAGCAGGGAGTATCTCCTCTTCTGTGCTCTTTAAACATTTGAAAACTACATTTCTATTTATATTACTTACTACTTTTCAGTGTACCTTTGAATCTCTCTGCCCTCCCCACTACTCTCCCCTTCTGCCTACATGCAAGTCCCCCCAGCACAGGGCCAAGTTAAGCTCATTTCAAAAACCTGTTTTACACCAGGTTCTATTTGGTTTGATCCTGCAGGAGGCAGACCCACAGGAAGATTAACCATCCTCTGTGGACCCAGAAAGCCCGGTATTTATTCTATCTCTGACACTTACTTTTGACTGTAAGCAAACTGCTTAACTTCTTGAAGCCTCTTTCCTCTTACCCATATCCTGAGAATGATTCTAGAACCACATGATTGCCTGAAGGGGAAGGAGACCTTAGGAGTTTTACAAAGTAATTTGCACATAATAAATAATAAATGCTCATTATCTGCCAGTCACTTTAGGCGCTATTATATATCCCACATATTATTATCCAGATAATCTTAGATGATACAAATCTGAGAATAATAAAAAGTTGTAACACTTTCCCAAATCTCAAAGCTAGCAAGTAGGAAGAACAGGACTTGGCTCTGGTCCCTATGAATCTAAAGGCTGTCAGGATATTCCATTTCTCTTTATAAGTCAAGTATCCACCATGTTGCTTGAAGCAAGGAGAACACAATAAATCATGAAAGAAGAGATAAGTACAGGTAGAGATTGGGGCAAAGAAAGTGGCATAGTCCTGCTCCTATGGCCACAGGAATGGAGAAAATATATGAAAGAGAAGAGTATCAATGTACAGGATATCCAAAGTGCTCATTTATCTGTGATGAGGCACTGGCCAGTGAACCGTAAACTTTTCACAGCAAGCAAGAGAGCATCCCCTGAAAATGTAAAGTTCACAAAAAACATCCTGGTGTATCACGCTCCAGGGATAGATCTGCTCCTTTTATCCCTGCAAATGGTTCCTCATGTTTTCCCCTGCTCTCTGTTTTTTAGGTAAAATCGTGAAACCATCACTTAAAGTTATACATATTTTTCATTTTCCTATGGGGCCTGTGAGCAGTGGGCTTGGCATAGTGAACCCTGGCCCGGACCAGTCAGGAAGTAATAACTGGGTCACTCCCTAAGTTTCTGCTGCCCTTGGCACTGCCTTCCAAAGGCAAAGAGAAGGATCCTGAATTCCTCCCTTATGATCCATTCCACTCGTGTTTTACTAAGTACCTCTGCATTGCTAGGTACCTTTGCTAAGTACTTTGACTAAGTAGCTTTATTTAGGTGTTTGATAACCGCTGAATAAAGAGCTGTTTTTACATTTGGTTAGTTTGAATATAGGTATTCTTTCTATTTAATCTGAGTATTCCTTCCATTTAAATTGATTTTCATCCCTTTTTTTCTAAAGTCTCTGTTCCCAAAAAGCCCAAAGTTGGCATCTTTCTACATTATTCATCTCTCCCTGAGTTGTTCCCTCTTTGATGTAACTTCTTTTTCTTCCCTATTATTTCCTAATATGCTCCTTTTTCTATTCATACTGCATACTAGCTTAGAATTTGTCTTTCCCTAAAACGATCTGCTTTTCTTGCAGGCTTTGTGAAATCCCATATGAAGCTAGTCCATGTGTGCTGAATTGTTTTGTTTAGTTCTAGGTGTACTGTTCGTACCTAATATATCAAAAATAAGCAACAGTAACGTAATGTGAATGAACCTTTAATCATTCGCAGCTCTGAAAATCACCTTCCTGGCATGCGCATCTTTGAACTGTTTGAGCATAGGCAGGGTAGGAAAGTTACCAACTTACTATTATCTTCAATAATTTCTGTGCCAGCTGCATTCGGGAAAAGCCAGAGGTTTCCAGATCTGTTTTTAGGAATTCCCCGATTCTTCACCCTCTTTCCAGCTTTCACCTCTCTGTTCAGGTTAGTATCTGAGATTTACTTTGACAAAGGATATTAAAAGACAGCCCAAATCATTCAATTTTGACTCTCACTGACTTAGACAATTGATGGTGTCACAGCTTTTCTCCTACTAATCATCCTTTTCCTTTGAATAATAAAATGTATTTAATTCAATTCGCCTTTTGTCTTAGAGAAGTTCAGGTTCTGAATTTACTCAAACTCTTTTCAATGACCTTAAGCCTCTGTTTAAAATGCTTTCTCTGCCTAAGTCCACAAACAAGTGTATTTTGATATGCTTTTCTTCTGAACTTATGGCTGATAGACTGGCTCAAAGAAAGGAAACCACACTTGTTCCACATACTTTCTTTGCTGAACAGTCTTTGGAAAGCTAAGCAATCAGGAGAAAAACAAAAATGCTTAAAGAATGCAACATTCTGCTTGCTGAATAAAAGTAAATTCACTCTTTCAGAGCAGTGATATACTTAGAAAACTTCTACCTAAAAGAAATAAACACTATCCAAACGATGTGATCTTCAGTCAGGTAAACGTTTCTTGGTTAGGAAGAGCAAGCTTCGAATGTTAAGCGGAAACGTTAAGAATCCATGGAGAGTTTTTCTTACCAAAGCTGTAAGTTCTAATATGCTCTAAAAAGAAAGGTAATCAGAACTTGTTCACAAACTTGATGTTTGTACTGTCACAACTACCTTCTGATTATTGTCGCCCATAATCACAGGGGACATAGATGATGTTGTATACATGTTGATTAGTCTTTTAAATTTAGAACTAGGATGTTTATAAATGAAAGCTATAATAATTTTAATATATCAAAACTTGGAATCAGTCAGGGGCTAGGTTACTCTCCCTGTCACCATTAACATGCCCTAAATACCCTCTGCATACAAATGCAGACTGTAGTTTCAAAAGAAAGAGATGATGTCAGTTTCCTAATGATACGCTGGTACTAAGAACAGTCCAAAGAGTGGAAGTAATTTAATAGTCTTCCCTGCTTAAGATACACATGGAATACATAGTTAGTCAGTCTCATCATCCTTTAATTTATTTATAGTTACTTATCTTTAAAATTTTGGCATTGGCATTTGTTTCACTTCCCTTGAATTCCAAACCTAATCCTATGAGAGCACCGTCAGAGGAGGAACTCAGTTTATGCTGCTTACTTCACTCCTGTTTTTAAAGGGCGAAGTGTAAAAATCAGCCTTTAAATGTTACTCAGATTGAAACTTGCTCTTTTCCCTACACATTAAGGCAGTCACATCTGTGAACAACAAAGAATTTAATTAAAACTTGCCAACAAAATTATCCTAGACCAATGATATTTAAACTTAAGTGAAGTAGAAGGTGAGAAGAAAAAAGTTGAAGGGAATGAAATATAAAAAGCAATTGAAAATTACATATAATATACTTTGTAAAATTCCATATAAAGCTAGGCTTTCCCAACTTCAAAATAAAATCACTTTCCAGGACCACTCCTTTTAGGTACCAAAAGCCTCAGGCAGATGGACAAAGTTACTTCAACTTAGTGTGACCTCCCATTGCATTGAAACAACGTACTGAATGGGAAATCAGACTGTAAAGTTAAGCCTCTCTTTGTTTGTTTTTGAAGATTATTTTAAAAATTTTAGACACAACTATAACTGCAGGTTGAAACTACCCAGGAAGCCATCAGTTTCTGTCTCTTAAGTTTTCTAGTAGCCTGAATAACCATCTTCACCATGATTTCAGTCAAAGTATCTCTTAGCTTCATCAGTTTACAACATGGTGACACCTACATTGTGCATATGAAAGGCTTGGCCATCACGCAGTGGCCAGAAATGCTCCCTGTGGGTCCTTGTGTGGGGCAGGAGAAATATAATGCACTTCTAAGGATAACATGCTTGTGCTTCCCCTAACAATAAGTGGCGGAGCCTTTCCTAACACTTGCACAGAACTGGTTGTTACATTTTTATTATCACCTAGAACTAAAATTCCTAAATTGCCAAGAAGCGAACTGACAGTTGAGGTAAAAATGGCCAACTTCAGGTATTTAACATCATGACTTATACACAGTGGATGCCCAATAAACATTTATTGAATGAGTTTGCCTTGAAATAATACCGCAAAACTCAATGCCCATCTTTTCATGGCTCCTGTTGATAGCCTGTGTTAAGCTCTTTCTCCTATTTCTTTCTAAAGAGTAGAAAACAAGTTCCAAATTCTGTAGCAAAAGTTATTTAAGCAGAGTCACAATGTGAACATTGGGATTAGAGCTTCCAGGTGGGAGCAAAAATAAACGTCTTGTCTGTGAACCTGTGAGTCTCCCACAACAAAATCTACCTCATCACTGAAAATGCTCAGCAGGACACCACATGAGCAGGTGAAAATTAGAACTGCACAAAAAGTGTTTGTTTGGAAAGTGAAGTCAGTCAACTTTGGGCTCTCTGCCAAGTTTAATTTCTGCCAGAAATTCTCCTGTTATTACAAAGCTGCAGAAAGAAATTCAAGAAGTGTTATAGCTAAAAAATTCCAAATATATTCACGTCTCCATCACGGTTCTACCCAGAAGAAAATAACTAACCTCCCCAGCCCACTAGGCCAAATACAGGACTACAGATAGAACATGCAAACACACACACACACACACACACACACACACACACACTTTTTCTTGGAAGACCATTGAATCACAGGTAGTATCCTATTTGTTTTATGAGATCTAAGAGGAAGACCTCAGTAGGTTTTCAGAGTGTCCCAGGGCAGTTCTGAGCTGGAAACCTGCCAAGGAAAACAGATGTGGCAGAAAGCCCTAGGTCCTATTCATCAGCAGTGCAGGGCCCTAGGAAAATGTCATAAACTTCACCAAGCCTAACGCTCACCATTACAAGAAGTATCTTACAAGAGGGAATCAAAAATGCTGATGCCTTGTAGCACTGTCTGCATTATTCTTTATAAAATCTCAAAACTGAGTATGGAGTTGGTGAGTAGCTTAGACCAGACAGAAATAACACTCATTTATCACTACCAGTCTCCTGAAACACACACACACACGCACACTTCTTGACACCAAACCATGTATATTCTTCAGGGCTCTATCCCAGTCTTCTGTTTTGTTTTACCACCCACACTCCATCAGTTCTCAGTTTCATCCATATTATATCAATGTACGTCTCTAGTAACTACTTAAGTCCTAATCTTACCTTGCCAAACCTTTTAAAATTCAACATGGCTTTAAAAAAATATTACCCACAAACTTGTTACCATTCCCAAATTTTCCAATTATATATTAGAATTGAGCACATCTGGGATAGCCAGGAATAATGGTGAATGTGATAAACAGTCATTAAAAATGGATAAAATTATTATTGGGTATTAGCTTATATACAAAACCATGAACCTTTAAATATATATATTTAAATAAATATAAGAATATATATATATATATACACACATATATGTGTGTGTGTATACACACACACACACAAACACACACACACACACACAAACAGCAGCCTGGGAATGGGAGCAAAAATATCAGATTATAGGGAAAATGCTGAACTGGCTTTTGGTGACGTAGAGTCAGCTTAAGAACGTGGAGACAAATGACACAGGATCCTTGGAAGCTCTACTGTTGCAGCTGACAACTAGGCTCAGGCTGAGTGGGCAGTAGGTCTAGCATGGTTCCTTTAAGCTCTTAGACCCATCCCTGAAGCCTAGAGTCAGGAGTCCTTAACACCAGGCCACCAACAGTCCTGAACTGTTCTTGGCCTTAGTTTGAAATGCGTGCACTAGTCTATCCTAAGCTCTACCCTGTCTTGTTCCTAGTTCCCCTTACTTCTGACCTTGTGATTTATTTTCCTATTTACAGCTTAGCTTCATCCCTCAAACCTGGTGCACTGCACCATTTCACTGGCTCATAAAATTTTGCTTTTTCTTCCACTCTGGGATTCTCCTTTGCCTTTTCTGCTTTAGATTCTCCTGATAAACAGTCTAGTCCCCACAGCCTCATCTTTCAACGCCTCCCTCCTGAGTGACAGTTTTCCTTCCATCTTTACTCAGACATTGTGAGTGGATCCAAGATACAGAAAGATGAGGCAAAGGCAGAGGGGCTGATGGGGAGGATGCATTGGGGATGGGAAGACTTTGCTGTGGGTCAAGATCAGTTTTAGGTGAAAAGAAAGAAAACTGTGATCTAAAAGGGTATTTTGAGAGTCTAAAAACTAAGTCAAAGTATGACAAGGTCCAATATGTGGCCATGAGCTGCTCCATCGGAAGGGAGACAGAGACATTAGTGTTGAGTGGTTGAAGAGTTCAGTTTCTGGAAGTAATGTGATGTTGACATCATCGAGGATAACCAGATTATTAGTTTCAAGCGTTGGGATGATTATAATAGAAAAAGGGTACTTAATAGCTTCCTAAAACTCCAGAGGGGACAAATTTTATTTTAGTTCAAGAGAGCATCTCTGAATTGTAAGGATGCCTTTAACAACAAAACAACCTATTAAATCAGGTAGATAATTTTCTCTCTTAAACAGTTTTTATTTACTGTGGTGTTATTTTGAGAGTTCAGCACCTAGAATAACTTGATACTTTATATTTTTATCTAAGATGACTTGCTACTTTATATTCTAATCTGGCTCTCTGGAAAGAGATGAAGGTTATTATACCATATTAGCACCATATATTAAATAATAATAGCAATGGTAATAATATCAAAAGCTTATATAGTACTTATATGTGCCAGGCACTAGGGTTTTAGTCATTTTACAAATATGAATTTACTTAATCGTTAAAACAACTCTATGGGATAGATTCTGTTAGTGTCTCTATTTTCAGATGAGCAAATAGGTACAGGGATGGGTTAAACATTTTGCCCAAGATCAACCAGCTGGTTGAGTGTAAGAGCCAGAATTCACACCCAGGCAGTCTGGTCTGGTTCCAAAGTCTGTGTTCAACTAATTAGGGTTTACTTGATAGCATTTTCTGGTTTCCCAGTAAAATGTTATGTGAGGTTCCTTTGGAATCTCTTCCGGCCCTAGAAGATGATGCTTTTGTGATTTTGATAAACTGAGGACGCTTCACATATCTTAAGGATAGCAACAGCTCTAGGGTTAAGGAATAAATTACAAAGGTCTTTAATAGAAATGAGATTTTTAAAAAGGAAGGAGAAAGGGAAAGAGAACATAATGCATCATTTTGAAATTTTGAAATCTGTCTAATTTCAAAAATCATTCAAAAAGTTTCTAATTTCAAAATGTAAAGATGGTATCAATAATGAACTTTTATATATCAATGCTTGGAACTTCTTTTATATAACTATCTATGGGAGAATAATCCTGTAGAAAATTATTATTGTTGTTGTTGTTTTTGCTGTTATACAGATGTAACTTGGTGCTTTCTCAATACAAATGTTTATAGAACTGTGTCAGGCTCTTTATACAATGCTACACAAAAGTTAAAAAGAGGTGTCATTACAGATGATATTGTGGTTATTGGTTGCCATTTGAGGACTACTCACCCTTCTTTGAACATCTAAATGGACTTTGAGAATATGAAAGAAATGGAGAACAACACAGAGGTATAGGTAACACTGTGCTTTACCGAAAATAATGTATACATATACATATACATTTATGTGTGTGTGTGTGTATGAGCATAAGGGAGCACAAATTAAAAGAAATAGTAATGACATAGTCGAGAAGCTGGGGCCAGTTGGGTTGAAATGGTGAATTAAATGAAAAGAGGTGAAAATTGAAGTTTGAGGTAATTTATTGCTTCTGTTTAAAGAATGGACTGTTAGAAACTATAAAGAGTAGTTTTGAGTTGACAATCACAACAGCTGGACAAGATCTTTGGAGGAAGATAAAAAGACTGCAACCTAAATACAAACATATGCTTTCCTTTCAAATTTCATTTCTCTGATATTTTACAGAGTTAAATTTGGGGCTGTTGTCCAGCTCTGGATGACGAATGGATGCTGAATCCTGAAATTATTCTCATTCCAGAATGAGTCAGTGACTGAAGCACACATGCACTAATACAGTTACATTCCTAAAAATAAATGTTTTTGAGTCCTCTGGGACTAAGAGCGCAAGCAGAGTTTCTACTGAAGAAGTCAGGGCTCTAATGAGGTTCTGCTCCCACTCTGAGTGCCCTGGGATGGCACAGAGGACAGAAGGGGCTGGTGGAGCTGCTGGCTGCCACCAGTTGCTCTTCCTGTGGCACCTGTAACTCGAGGCCCTGTGTTCCAGCTGGAAACTGGGCTGGGCTTCACCCTAGTGCTTCACCCTAGTAGCCAAAAGCGGACTTCCACCCTATACAGTATCCAGGGAGAAGAGCTCGGGAATCAACAGAAGTAGAAGCAGTGAATTTTAAACAAAGCTTATAGTTGGAATTGACTACTCTTAAATACCGTGAACAAAATCACTTTTTTTTAATGTAGATTGAACCCAGGACCCAGTGCATGCTGAGAATGCACTCTAACACTGAGTTATACCCTCCTAGCCCCCTGACAAACTCACTTTCTTCTTGTCCCTTTCCCAAAACTTTCCAACTTGACAATAAGACCCTTGTGTCCACAATCAAAAATTCTCACTTACAAAACAGATAAAAGGTGATCAGATTCTTCACTGTTTCCCTGGAGCACTTATTTACTAGTTACTCATGAAGTCTAATTACTTGACAAAAAGGCTTAGTGGTTAGATAAGTATAAAGCTGAATTCTTATTATGACAATACTGACTAAAAACAAACAAGCCAAAAAATCAACAACAGAGATAGTGATAAAGCACCTATGAATTTATAATGCAAATCAATGCAGGAAATGTGACTCTACTCATTAAAATTTAATATACCTAGTTTTTAAAAATGCAGTTACTTTATAATGTGAGATCTGCCTACATTTTATTTCAATGCAGTTAAGTTCCTATGAATTAAATAAAATAATTATTATTTGAATATTATTTTATATTCAGTTCATAGCTGTTAAACTTTACATGAAAAGCATTGAGAACGCACTTTGAAACCATTTATGATGCTGGACTTCACTTTTAAAATTAATAGTGATGTGATTTTTTTTTTTTAGGTTTTCTATGTTGGTAACTACCAAGTTAATGCATTTAGAAATACACATGCTGATATATTCAGATTTGGGGGAAATATGCTATTGGATCTTTGACAAACAGAAATTTCCCAAAATAAATTCTTTCAGTATTATATTTATTTTGTCATATGTATGCCTGGAGCAGTTTGGCAATTATTTACTTTTGAACAGTCAGACATATCTGAAGTATTCAGCTCACCAGGCAACAGGATATATCCTGCATACAATTAGAAAAATATAGAAAACAAAAGACTACTTGAAGGTCTGCCAAAAAGAGCAGTGAAAAGTGATGCGTACAATGACAAGACTGATGATGCGGAGGGGCGGGGGTAAGGGGAGGAAGAGCTCAGCTTGTACTGAAGATGAGCAAACTTAAATGCTTAGTTGAGTTAAAAAAAGAAACCAATCACCATTTTTTGAGTTTTAGATGAATATGTGAATCAGGTCTCCTTTTCCATAATTATCTTAATTTTAAGAGGAACATGAAATGCAAAATAAAAAGCAAAAAACCCCAAAAAAACCCCCAAAAAACAAACCACCCTACTGCTAGGGAAAAAAGTCTTTATCAAGGTGTACCTCAAAAACTATTCCAAGTCACAGGGTGGAGTGGGGTTGGGGTATGTTCTGGCACAAAGCTTTGCAGAATGACATATAGCACTGAGATGTAAGTCAAGAGAGTCGGTTTCTAGTTCTCTTTGTTTAAATCTTGTAAGAGTGACTAGTTAACGTTCTGTGCCTCAGCTTTCTTATCTAGAACTTAAAAGTGTTAAATCAAACAGACACTGAGGTTCTTTGTGTTATCTATGTAATAAATTCCTTTTATCCTTCATGACATTTTAAGAAGTACAGCCACTCTACCAGGAATTTGGATTACCTATTGCACTGCTCACTGGCAGATTATTTTCATGCCATCATTCAGGCCAAGTCCCAAGAGTCATTAAATATAGTCACACTGTCATTTGTTGTATCCAAACTGATACAAATAATTCATTGAATTTGCTGATTTTCAACTTTTTTAAGGAAACAAAACCTTTCCTTTTTCTTTGGCTGCCTGGTTGGGATTGTTCTTTGTGCTGTTCCTGATTATATTGTACAAATAGAAAAATATCCATGGTAGTTAAAACTGCAAGAGAAGGATTCCAATGATTAGGGATGTAAGTAGTATGAAATTTTTACTCTGGAGTTTATAGGTAGTATTTCATAGAAGGAGAAGTAACACTGTGGATATACGTGGCATAATAAAAAATAAAATTTGGTCTTTGTCCCTGTTTCCTGAACAGAGCCCCTAAAACCCTGGGAATCTCCTGAGTGATGATGTCTTTGGTATACAAGCTAACAAGATAACTCCTGGCCTCATGTGTGGGTAAGGGGGTCGGGGGAAGAGAAAGCTTCAGGATGGGGGCTAGTTGCCAGAAAAACCAACCAAGGGGTTAGAGAGTTAGAACATTCAGGCCCCCTTCCCACCTCTGAAAAGCAGAGAGGGGTTAGAGATTCAGTCCTATTACCAATGGCCAGCGACCCAGCCAACCATCCTACATAATGAAATCTTGATAAAAATTCTAAACAACAGGATTTAGTGAGCTTCCAGGTTGATGAACATGCTGATGGGTGGTGAGTCCAAGAGAGCTTGCAAGCTCTGTGCTACACACCTCCTTCTTAGTCTATGCATCCTTTCTACTTGCCTGCTCCTGAGTTGTAACCTGGGTTAGCAGCTGAAGGGGAGGCAATCTGTAGGTTCTGCTCTAACTCTGAAAGTTACTGTGAGAATTGAACTGAACTGCTCTACACGCAGTTGGTGTCAGAGAATTGGAGAACTGGTTGGTGTCAGAAAACACCACCCATTTGGTGTCAGGACAAAAATCCAAACAAAACAATACAACATATCACACAGTCACATAAAGACTATGTACCTATATTGAATACATCAGTGTTCTTAAAAAAAAAAAGTTATGCTTGAATCAGAAAAGTCTGAAGTTACCCACACTCTGCAAGGGAGGAACCTGTAATTTGAATGAGCAAGTATTTGTTTCAGAAGCAGGAAAAAACAAATTGCAAATTAATTAAATTTAAAAGTGTAACTTGAAGGCTTTCAAAAGAGGGGGTGGGAAGCAAATAAAAAGGACAACGGAATGTCAGTTAAGTTCTGTGCCCCACAGATTGTTCAATCAGAAATCTTGGAATTCTACTGCCAGTCACTTATTAGGTGTCTGCCCTGGTCTATGAATTACTGAAACCAGACATGACTCCTCGCTAACAGACAAGTCTTACAAAACTGTCTCTTACGGCCCACAGTTGTGTGTGTGCATGAGACAGAGAGAGAGAAAGAGCGCAGGAGAGACAAGAGACGAAACCTCAGCTCCCAGTACCAGGGTCACCAAGGGAGTCCAACCCCAAACTGCCTCATCATAAGTAACATTCTACCAAACGAATAGAAATACTGATGTGCAGAAGTTTTTCAATTGTGGTAACTGTGAGAGGCAAAATACTGGAAATGACTGAAAAGTAGACAGCTATGAATGGTAAACAGTAGTGAATTAATTAACAATAGTGAATTAATTATCTAGGAACTTGGTGTGCTTTTAAACCAAAAGTAAGCTTGAGGAAAGACACCCAACCCTTTCTTCTTCTGTAATCACAGAAGACCTGACGTCCAACTGACATTTTTACATGAACATTTTCTGAAGCCCTCTGTGATTATTCAATAATGTATATTTTTATTTTTCAGGTAGTTGAGGGAAGTTATACCTTTAAGATGTCCAACACTGCATGCAGAAATATTTTCTCCAAACTCCAGTCTACATTTTCCCCAAATGGGTGGCACTTTGCCATATTGAAGACATCCGAAATGCCGACTGACTTTTAAAAATGGATCTTTAAAAATAAAAGGGTCGGGCTGGGTATAGCTCAGTGGTTGAATGCATGCTTAGCATGCATGAGGTCCTGGGTTCAATCTCCAGTACCTCCATTAATAAAATAAATAAAAATAAACCTTATTACCTCCTTCCTAAAATGAAAAATAAATAAGTAAATAAATTAAAAAAAATGGATCTAGTCGTTTGTTTACATATTAATAGCCAAAAGGTAATGTAGTCAAAGATTAGGCAGAGTAGTAGAGAAATATTTAAGCATAGAATTCAAGACTTTCTCATTTCTGATTCAATATTTTTGCCACTCAATGGTAATACCTTCTAAAGCTCAGAACAGGTGCTCTTTTGTATTAAAATTCATAGCTCTGAATGTAGCTGAGGTAAATATTTTACTTGTCCTTTGGCACCCAGCACATAAAATTTTAAAATAATTCAAATAACCTCCAGCTCATCAGTGACCAAATAGAGCGCTGGTAAAAATAAAATATCTTTCAGTTCAGCACCAGCTGGCTAAATTTAAACCCTGTATTATGTAATCTTAAAGTGTCCTTGCTTTTAGTTGGTGTCTTAAGAGATTCTGTTACACTATCTCTCCCAAATCACTTCAGTCACTAATATCTAAACATTTAAGGCACAACAGGACCAAATTAAGGTGTTCACGGGCAATTGAAGACAGAAAAAATTCATTTGAAACAGTATATAGGGCATGCGATTTTTGAAGTAAAATCTGTCTTCTCTCTTTAAGTTTAGAGTTACTATAATTAGGGCTGGCAGATTCAACTGACAGTCCTTTTCTTAATTCTGCAAAACATGTAAGAACCTGATTCTTTAATCCTTACTCCAGTAATACTCCCAGAGGAGAGGATACTGTGGCTGGGGCAAGAAGCACAACATCAAACTAAGGCTGGAGAAAGAATACATTTCACACATTTCTCTGAGCAAGCTGCAACAGTTGAAAATATTTTAAACTCTTTCTTTCCCTCAGCAGATTTTAACAAATATAGCTTAGGGTTTTAAACATACTCATTGTATACATGATCAATTTATGCTCATAGAAGATACACTAAATTTTTTTATTTTCCATTTTAGCTATAAATTGAAGTATAATTTTTCACTCATGACTGTTTATCAAGTTTGGCTCATTATTCTTCAATACTAAACATGAAAAACACTAACTATTCTGGAAAGAGACTAATAAATGAAGCCCTAAGTTTACTAATATGAAGTCATGCTAAATATTGTCATAAAACAAAAACTGACTGAACATTTGCCTTGATAACAAATACAATTTGACCTATGGTCATCACTGATCTTAAGCAAGGAACAAGAACATATTACAACTCTGGAAGCAGGCACTTATCAGTGACTACGTAACACATACCTTTCGTAATATTTAGAATTAATCCCAAGTTCGTGGAAATGTCATGTATCTTTACAGGTCTTCACAGAGAAGTTTCCTCCCTTGTTTCCTGTACAGCGAATTTCCCAGTCCCCTGAAAGCAATGGGTGGAGTGGAGGCCAGCTCCACTGAAGGGTCTATCAAGCAAGTAGATGGGACGGCTGAATTTATTTTAGCCCTGTGTCTAAAGGATGCAACTTAGTATCTATTTTTAGGAACTGAGCTCTGTATAGGTGGGGCCTGAGTCAACTACTCTTTTCAGAAGTGTGTCTCTGAGGGCACTCAGCCTCCTTGTGCCCTCTGTAATGTATGCACGGCACAACACATGTGCAGTCAATCAAACACCCTTCCGCAGCCACTACCAGTAAGCCAACTCTCAACTCCTCAGCAAAGCCTAAAAAATAACCAGCACCGATGAGGAAAAGGAAGTATGAAAGCCCTTGGCTTCCTTGCATTTGTTTTAATAACGTCACTCTTTCAAGAGTCAATGATATGAAAATAAAGCACACAGAAAATGTTCCAATTTATTCTCGTGGAATTTGGGTTCTCAGGAAGCGGAATCATTCCTTTTATTTACAAAACGTTCTCAGGCATGGAAATTATTAGTTTGCTTTTTGAGGCTTCACATATAAAGCAAAGCACTATTATGATATTTATATAAGTAAAGAAAGTACTCTTTTGATTAAAACAGTGAGGGAGGAAGGAGTGACAGGCATTCTAGAGAAAATGAAGGGCACACCTACCATAGGATGCCTGCCTGTTAGTATTAGTTTAAAACCACTTGGCGGGAGGAACAGCTGGCAAGGGCAAGGAGTCACCTCACATGCTCCTGAGAGAATCACATTAAGTGTCTTTGCTGCCACCCTACTTACTCAGCATACTCTGCCGAACTGACCCGGAAGGAAGCAGGAGAACTCCCCTAGAACTGCCACTTAGCTCCATAATGCCAACATCTAGTACATTCTATGTAAATACAAAGAAACTAGCCTACCCTGTCTTTCCCCTCTTCTATTATTTTCCGAGTGTGGAGTTAAGTGTGCATATGAATGGCCTCACAGCAAGCTGGAAAATAGAAAGAGAAAATTACCCTTTGACTTAAGGAAAGCACCTGACTTACATACTGTTTATTTCATACAAATGTTACAAATAAGCTGTTTATCATACTATACACTAATGAAGACCAGAATAGACATTTTTTCCATATACAACATTGATTCCTATTAAAAGTTAAGAAGTGATAATCCCGCTGATTGACTCGAAGAAGATCTTCTAAAATGGTGTTCTTGTACACTCCACAAGATTTTTCAGAGCCAGGAGCCAATATAGTCTAACTATTTTAGAATTGTGCTGTCCAGTGTGGTAGCTACTAGACACATTTGACCATTTACATTTAAATGATTAAAACTGACCAAAATTAAAAGTTCAGTTCCTCGGTGGCACTAGCCACATTTCAAGTACTCAACTTCTACACGTGGCTAGTAGCTATGCATCTGATAGGGCGGTGACGGAACGTTTCCGTTATTGCAGAAAACTCTATAGGCCAATGCTGATTTGGAGCATAGGATTTTCAACACAGCTTTGACACTAACGAAACTCTGTGACCTGGCAAATTTCATACGTTGGCCTATGCTTCACTTTAGATATCTACAACTAAATAGGACTAAGTTCACCTACCTACTTTAAACGGTGGTTGTGAAGATTAAATGGCATATATGTAGAATACTCATTACAGTCTAAATCTGGGACAAAATGTCTGAAAATTATTATTTTGCCTTACTACATGCTTAAGAAAATGGCACTAGATCTAAAATCACAAGAGTTCAATTCAGATTATGAGGAGATTGATCCTACGATGTAAATGTAGTCAATTTTACTCTTATATTTGCATATAGATACTAATGATGCTTATGGTGGTTTTAGTCTTTCAAAATATTGTTAATTACTCAAACATATGACTTGTGGCTTCTTCATTTTCTCTCCTTATTCAAAACTACCCACTTTCTCATTCCATTGTAGTGACAGGTTTCTTCACTTCTTTCTCTTAAGTTTCACTCAAGATAACCTTCAAATTTTCTGGTTTTGCCCTTTCAGGAAAGAAGTATATTTGATTTAAATACATATACATAGATAAGATTTTTTTTTCATAT
The DNA here is from genome assembly GCF_048564905.1 of Vicugna pacos. Lineage (NCBI taxonomy): Eukaryota > Metazoa > Chordata > Mammalia > Artiodactyla > Camelidae > Vicugna > Vicugna pacos. The sequence goes on along the minus strand of NC_132991.1, from coordinate 40,955,146 downwards.
TTTTCTCATTATAAATATTCTAATGTTTATAATCATCCCAAAACTCAACAGTTATACATTATTAAAAGAAAAAAATAATAGATAGGAAACAAATCCTTGTTGAAACATTTTATCATAGTTGGTAATGGATTAAAAGCAATAAATGTTAGATCTAATTGTAAATTAGACCTAAGATGAAGCAAAAATTTTCAATCATAGAGTTAATTAGCCATCATACAATTTGGTTTATTCATTTTAGTCACAAAGACAGTGAAAATATCAGCACCTAGATTCTTACCATTTGTTATTTCAGCTGTTTCAGACACTGATCTTCATTCTCCATTTAATAGCAATCTAACTAATTACTATGAAATTACTCTGAAAGCAAGATGGATGGATGGGTGGATAGAAGGATGGAAGAACAGGGTAGATGGATGACAGTTAGCTAGACAGACAGGTAGAAAGAGCCATAAGATTATTCCTTGTATCAAAAATTGTAGAAAGTTTAAGTGGAAAATTCTGTTCCCTATCGAATTCATAAACGTACTTTAAATTAGCTTCACAGTGCCTAGATACCTCTACCTATTAAAACCTGTGTTGCACTCAACTAGAACACACATAAGACTGCAGCTTTTAGTGAGATGGAGTAATTAGCATCAGACCAATGCTCCCACTGAGAACAGTTAGAAAAGCTGAATCAATTATAAAAATAATGTGTGTAAGGCATCAAGGATCAGCCAAACAATAAGGACCAGAAGGTGTACAATTCATGAAATGCAAGCTTTTTTGTGAGCTAAGGATCTGAAGCTGTCCCTGGAGGTTATTTTTCAATTCTGGATGCAGAGAGAGGCTGGAAATCCAGGCTCAACCCAGGAAGAGCACTGCTGCTTGGGGACAAAAGAAAGCAAAACTTTTGGCAGTTCCATGGGACTGGAGTAACAGAATTGAAGAGTAGTTCGACCTCAGTTTTCTCCCCAAGATATTTGCTAAGTTTCAAAATTTCACAGGATGGCAGGCTACAGTCATAAGCCCAAACATAGAAAAATAAAGTGGAATAGCCCACATTTTCATCTACTTGGGAGACAAAGATCTACTAGGAGGACGTGTAACGACTGAAAGTCCTCAGAGGAAAGGGAAATTGACTGAAATAATCTGCAATAACTGCTTTGTCCCTGGAGGTACTTGATAGTGTGCACTTAGCTAGAGGCTGAGTGAGGATTCTGTCTTGGCCTCTAGAAGATGGGAGACCGATGAAACAGCAAAGATTTGGAGACTTGATCAGGCTTGGGGTGATAAAATCAGTGACTTGTGTAGACCCAGACATAGCCAGTCTCCCCCTCAAGACAGTTGCCAAATTCTGAAGCTTCACAGAATGTGAGGCTACATATCTAGGCTAAAGACCTCTGAAAAGTAGAGCAGACATAGGATCTGACAGATTCTCAATAAAACCCTAAATTAAAGTGGTAGCCTCTCTCCTTGCTCCACTCTGTCTGCCTAGCAGAGGAAAGGCTGAACCTCTCTGATAGAAGTATATCATCTGGAGTTTTTTACCTTGGCTTTTGAAAACACAATGCTTGACTTACAATTGAAAAAAAAATTACTAGGCACAAGAAGAGGCAGAACATTGTCACTAGCAATCAAGAAAGAAAAAAAAAAAAGAGAAGAAAAGCAGATGTAGATGTTTGAATTAGCAGATAAGGACTTTCTAATAATCATGATGTGTATGTTAAAGGAAATATAGGAAATAACATAGAAAGTATATAAAAGATGGAGAATTTCACAATAAAATTAAAATCACAAAATAATAATGACATGGGCAGTCCAGTATTGAAACATATAATATCAGAAATTGAGAACTCAAGAGATAGTTTAACAGCAGACTGGAGACAGCAAAAGACAAGATTAGTACTCTGGAAGACAGATGAATACAAAATAAAAAGCTTTGGTTTGGTATTTTACATTGAATATAAAAAATGTTCACAGGATTTTCTGTAGCAATATAACATTGTTGAGACATATAGCTACAGTCCATTAAAGTAAAGTCTTTTTTGCATATGTTACTGACAAGCCATATCTATATTCTCTTGTATTTGTTTAGTTTATGTCTAAGTGAATGGCAATAGTACCATCCCATTATTCCAGCTTGCTACTGCCATCGAGCATAGTTGTTCCCTCCACAAGTTGCAATCTATGTCTTATCTAAGTCAATGATACAGAATATTTAACAAAACAGAGCCACTAACATATATAAAGTCATACTCCTGCTAAAGACCTCCTTCTGAGGGGAAAATAATGTATGAGTTTAGGTCCACTTATATATCTACATTTCTTGATAACTTGAAAAAAATGTATCTGATTAGAGGATTTCAAAATTCTATGTGCTTTTTACTAGGTCATCAGTAATTTTGAATTTATTCCCTTTTCCACTTTTGCTGGTACCATTAGGTGGTGGAAGCCTATTCTCCTTGACATTAAGGATAGACACCATTTAGGATTTCATTTGGTTTATTTTTTTCTTGTTCATTAATATTAAAACTTTCTAAGAAACACAGTGAATCTTTCTTCTTCCTCTAATTTTCCCTTAATAATAAATCTATACTTTATTAAAGAATCGTGCCAAGGTGATTTATATTTATTTTCTTTTATTCTCACAGCAACTCTAAGACTTTGGTGTTATCACCATTTCATAGAAGGAAATTGATGATGAGTGAAGTTAAGTAACTTCTCCAAAGACAAGAGTTGAGATCAAAATCAAAAATGATGAGTGAAGTTAGGTAACTTCTCCAAAGACAAAACTCAGCATAAGTGGGAACTGGACTCAATTCTGTGGATTTCATGTGTTCAGATTATTTGGGATATATTATTTATCCTGACCTTAATCTAAAAATTCTATCAAATCACTGTTACGTATGATGGATGTTGTGCTTTGAGAGGAAGTACCTCTTTCCTACGTTAATAAATTCTGTGGTTAAGGCACAGTGCAGGCAGGCCTGCAAAAGAAGTAGGCTCTAGCAAGGCCCTTTTGTGCACAGCAGCCAAGTGAACTATCAGTAGACACTCCAGAGACAAGAAGAGTAGATGAGTGGGGGCTTTAAAGCTGGGACAACTATACTTCACTTACCTGATATATAATCCTTGGACCAATGGGGCCAGTCTAAGATTCTTAGAATTAAAGAGCTTGAATATATAAATTATCAAATTCTACATTATTATCTAGTTGAGTACTAGTCCACCAACTAGGGTTTAACAATCTGCTTTGAACTACTGGTGGCATGACCCATACAGTTGTCATGCAAGCAAGATTAGGGTATTAGTAACTAAACTGTAGCTGGATTTAATTAACTGTAATTTTCATCTGCTCAAGTTTAATTCCATTAAAATTACGCCATGATACTAAGGAAGCATGAATAAGGCCTTAACGTATATATGACTCACATTTAAATTTTATCTCATAGTCTTATGAAGGATGATCATGTAATTTATCATGTAAAACAAAATGCTTTGGAGAGTGAAAGGAACACTATTAATAATTATGTTAACACAACAGCACAATCTGAAACAGTCCAGGGCAAACAGGGATGTGGAATCACCTGACCATTAAGCCAAAGGTAGACCCTCTTGATTCACCATGCAGTCCACATGCAGGGAGATTTCTAGTGCCCCAGCTCCCAATATAAAAAATAAAAAGAAAAAAGTTCTTTACTAGTTACTTCAGTGTGTGACTCATCCCTACCTTTGAAATATCACTTGGATTAAACATGTTCTTTATAGCAAACACTGGAATGAATTAAAGAACTCTAAGGAATCTATGAGATTTGACCCAGAAAGGAAAAGCAGCACAAAATAGCATAGATTGCTAATAATGAGAGAGAGTATTAATGTGATTTTATGTCTGTGTAAGAGAGAAGAAGAAGAACACAAAGTAGAAAATGAGGAAGAGACAAGGAGGAGGAAGAGGAAGAGGAGAAAATAAGCTGAAGTCTGTACAGAATTTCCAGTAGTGGTTATCACTGAGAGCTACAAACATGAATCACAGTTTGGATGATACATTGCATAGTGAACCCTCTGAATCAGAAGGGGACACAATTTTCCCAAATAAGAGGGAGAGACTTAGACTCACTCCATAGTCTCATGTTACTATGACCAAAATTTGGTGATCTTCCCTCAATACTATGTGCAGTACCTTCTGGACCAACCCAAGCTATAGTCCTGACCCCTTTCAGTATCCATCAGTCCATGCACCACATCTTTCAGAACAGAAGGGAGAAGATGGAATGGATCGTTAGGTTCCTAAGGAAGCACTTTAGAGAATAGATGGTGGGACTTTGTATAATTTTCATGCTTTGCACCATACAAAAGCAAGTTTACACATTTTATGTGACAATTCTAAGTTAATATTGCAAAGTGTGGGGTAGAAATTTCAACCCCTATTCAGCAAATTTGGATAGGACCAAAAATTAAAGATTTTAGACGTGGTTCAAAGGGAAAAAGGAAAAATTATGGGAGCCAAGTGTTCAGTGATGGCAGAATAAGAAAAATTCACCCACCCTATCTGAAGGAAATGTTAAACTTAAATTATTCTCAACACAATGCAAATAAAGTAAATAAGTCAATATGTCATAAAGAGGCACTGCTGGGAGGAAGGAAAGGGGCATTGACTTGATGAGGCCAAGAGACACCATAGCTTTTAAAATCAATTTATTTTGAAATAGCTGAACATTTACACTTTTGTTCTTAATGTGTTCAAAAAGATTCAGGAGGAGAAACCTCTACATAACCATAATAGCTGTTATTTAGGAAAGAATAGAATGAAGTGAAAAAATGGAAAACGCAACAGCTAAAATAAGCTGCAAGAAAATGTAAAATTCAATAGAAAAATTAAAAAAGCATTTGAGATAGTAGAGAGCACATATAAAAAAATTAATTCAATCAGTGAAGCAAGGAAAGATTTGAGAAATTTTTCCATAATGCAGGAGAAAAATCAAAGAGACGAAAATGACCTAGATAATGATGGATATGAAGGATAGAGATGTGATCAAAGAAACATAACTGTTTCAGAGGAAGAAAGAGAAAAATAGCAAGGACATAAATAATTAAATTTAAAAGAAAAGAAAAAGTTTTCAAGCTGAAGAAAGATCTGAGAGGACAAAACCAAAGGCTCATCAAGACACCTGGATATGCCCTTATAAATTTTTGAATTTTAAAGATTAAAAAAATAATGAATAAGGTAAAAAGACAAGCTGGTTGCTCAGAGTTCCTCGCTAAGATGTAATGTACTATGCTAGAGTGGAATGAGGTGTTTTGCTTTTGTTTGTTTTTACCATAGACATAGATTTAAATCAAGAATTCTCTCTTTTTATGTATGAGGTATATAGAGACATATTTTTCAACATATAAAAAAATTTCTCAGGTAAAGAAAATGGTTACTATATCCTCAATAGGGAAGCAAATAAAATGTATCTGCAAGCCTACAAAAAATGATTCAAAATTAAGAATAAAAGAATGAGTAATTTATTGCATAAAAGACACTATTTGAATTAAAACCAAATATTGTATATACAGTTATAAAATGGAATGTAAATGTGAAAAAACTTTGAAAAACTGCATATGGAAAATAACACAGTTTTATGATTTATGATATTTATCTTAATAATCATTCAGGGCTCTACTCACAGATTAAAATAAATTCTGTGACATTAAATGTCAAGAGTAGAGAAAAGCAGGGGAAATAAAATCAAGTTTGTGTTTTTTTGAAGTTAGATGAATTTATTCAATCACTCACTCATGCACTCTTTCATTGAATGTTTGTCATCAAATATTTATGGGAGCACCTGTATATCAAGTGCTGTGCTAGGTACAGTGTTTATAGAATGAAAAAAAATACTGTATAAAGTGGATAAGTTTATGAAGGGGAAGAAATCAGTGGCATGAAAAGGAAAACCCTTTAATTTGAGTGATCAAGATAAGCACCTTAAGGTGTTGACTAAATTTTAAATTTCATCAGAAAAATAAATACCAAAAGAAAAAAAGTGAGGTAAAGAACTCAATAAACTAATATGGCACACTAGTGCCTCCAAAATTACAACTTACAAAGCTACATTAATTCAAATGCAGTGAAATTATTATTGAAATCAACATTCCCCTTAGTGGAATAAAAATAGTCATTCTGAATCAAACAACAGTGCTTAGTAAATGTAACAAAATGGAATTAGCTTTCTAGAGGATGGAAACTCAACTAAATAACTGGAAAAAAATATTTCAAAGGCTCACCTTATACTTTACTCCAAATTGTATTCCAAGCTAATAAAATACATGTCTAAATGCAATAAATAACCATAAGAAATAGAGGCATGCATTTTTTTCAAAGTCATATATAGTCAACATTTCACATAGTACAAGAGAGTAGGGATAAAATAAAACCTTTCTCCTAGCCCAGACATTCAGACCTTTTTCATATGGGCAACAGACTGATGTGAAATTTTTCATGTATCCTGAAATGTTCCCTGTATATAAAAGGACACATATATGAGTGGTAATATATGTATAAAACACATAGTTTTCTTTTTTATACAAATGGGAGGATTATATACCCAATGGTCCACATTTGCTTTATTTTTTAGTGAACAATGATGCAAATCTATTTCCATCTCCAAAGCAAATAAAGTAAATCATAATTGTAGATAAAAAAAAATTTTAAGTAACTTATCATTCCAGTAACTGAAGAAACATACTTGACAACATTCAATACCTATTCATGATTGAAAACTTTCAACAAATTAAGAATGAAAAGAAACTTCCTAAATTTCATAAACAGCATGTACGTAGAATCCTATAGCCAGCATCACACTTAATGATATGAGTATGTCTCCTCTCATCCCTTCCACTCAGCATCATAGTAGACTTCCTTGCCAGTGTAATATGGCATGAAAAAGAAATATGAAACATAAGTATTAGGAAGGAAGAAGTACAACTATCATTATTTAGATAGCATTACTATATATTTAAAAATCTTCAAGGTAGTAAGGCCGTTTTAACAATATTAATTCTTCTAATCCAAGAGCATGAGATATCTTTCCATTTGTTTATATCATTCTCAATTTCCTTTATCAATGTTTTATAGTTTTCAGCATATAAGTCTTTCATCTCCTTGGTCAGGTTTATTCCTAAGTATTTTTTGATGCAATTTTAAAGGGATTGTTTTTTCACTTTCCTATTCTGATATTTCATTGTTAGTGTAAAGAAATGCAACAGATTTCTGTATGTTAATCTAGTATCCTGCTACCTTGCTGCTCTTGGATTGGAAGAATTAATATTGTTAAAATGGCCATACTACCCAAAGAAATCTACAGATTTAATGTGATCCCTAACAAATTATCCAGGACATTTTTCACAGAACTAGAACAAACACTCCTAAAATTTATATGGAATCACAAAAGAGCCAGAATTGCCAAAGCAATACAAAGAAAAAGAACAAAGCTAGAGGCATAACCCTCCTAGACTTCAGATAATACTGCAAAGCAACAGTAATCAAAAACATGTGGCATTGGCACAAAAACAGACATATGGATCAATGTAACAGAATAGAGAGCCCAGAAATAAACCCACACACCTATGGTCAATCAATCTTCAACAAAGGAGGTAAGAATATACAATAGAGACAAGACAGTCTCTTCAGCAAGTGGTATCGGGAAAGCCAGACAACATCTTGTAAATGAATGAATTTAGAACACTCCTTCACACCATACACAAAAATAAACTTAAAATGGCTTAAAGACTTAAACATAAGACAGGACATCATAAATCTCCTAGAAAGGAACATAGGCAAAACATTCTCTGACATAAATCATACCAATGTTTTCCTAGATGAGTCTTCCAAGGCAATAGAAATAAAAGCAAAAATAAACAAATGGGACCTAATCAAACTTATAAGCTTTCGCAAAGCAAAGGAAACCATAAATAAAGTGAAAAGACAACCTATGGAATGGGAGAAAATATTTGCAAATGATGTGACTGACAAGAGCTTAATTTCCAGAATATACAAACAGCTGATGAAACTCAATAATAAAAACCAAACAACCCAATCAAAAAATGGACAGAAGACCTAAACAAACATTTGTCCAGTGAACAGATGGGCAATCGAAAAAATGAAAAACTGCTAAATATTGCTAATTATCAGATAAATGCAAATCAAAACTAGAATGAGGTATCATCTCACACCAGTCAGAATGGCCATCATTAAAAAGTTCACAAACGATGAATGCTGGAGAGGGTGTGGAGAAAATGGACTCCTATACTGTTGGTGGGAATGTAAATTGGTGCAGCCACTATGGAAAATAGTATGCAGATGACTTACAAAGCTGAAAATAAAGTTACCATATGATCTAGCAATCCCACTCCTGGGCATATATCCAGAGGGATCTCTAATTTGAAAATATACATGTACCCCAATGTTCATAGCAGCACTATATACAATAGACAAGAATTTAAGCAACCTAAATGTCCATCGACAGATGATTGGATAAAGACGTGGGGGGTGTGTGTTTGTGTGCATAAAAAATGGAATATATATGGATATATGGAGTGTGTGTATGTATGTGCATATATATATAATATATACTATATATATATAATGGAATACTACTCACCCATAAAATGAATAAAATACTGCCACTTGCAGCAACATGGATGGACCTAGAGATTATCATACTAAGTGAAGTAAATCAGACAGAAAGGTAAATATTATATGATATCACTTATATGCAAAATCTAAAATATGATACAAATGAACTTATTTACAAAACAGAAACAGACTCACAGATATAGAAAGTGTATGGTTACCAAAGGGGGTTGGAGGAGGGATAAATTAGAAGTTTGGGATTAGCAGACACAGACAATATATATAGAATAGAAAAACAACAAGGTCCTACTGTATAGCACAGAGAACTACATTCAGTATCTTGTAATAATCTATAACGAAAAAGCATATTGAAAAGAATATATATGTATAACTGAATCACTACGCTGTACACCAGGAACTAACACAACATTGTAAACTATACTTCAATTAAAAACAACAACAAAAAAAACAAAAACAAAAAGTTAAAAAACCCTTCAAAAATGACAATAACACAATCAAATACCACCAGACATCCCAGACGTCTAGTAGAATGTGGAATACCACTACACAGCTAGTAGACCACCAGTTCCCAAAATGTATATTTCCATATGCTTATTTACATGTACCTCCATTGAGAAAATAGCTAGGAGGAAACACTTGTTTCACTGTGGGTAGGAATATCAGTAATTTTTATTTTTTAAATTTGCTCTGTCTGTATCTCCCAATGGAAAATTACATATTATATTTACAACAAGAACAAAACTATAAACTCCATTAAAAATTTTTTTCATGTAAGAAACATGCTGTCATTTTCCACTGGACAATATACATTTATAAGTGGAAGAATTTTTTGTAGCCAGATATATTTTATGCCTTATTTTCTGTTGCCTATATATATTACAAACTAGTTTGCTTGTAAAATTATTTATAAATAATCTCTTCCCCCCTCCAAACATGCACATATCATTCTACTGTTTTCTAGCACTGCAGAGGTTGAAGAAAAACTCAGTAAAGCTTGACTTTTGTTGCTTTGTATATGGCTGATTTTCTTCCCAGGACACTTAAGGACTTTTATTCTTTATCCTAGATATTTAAGATATTTTTAATGGAAGAAGGAACTCAAAAACACATGATAATAACAATAGTGGTCTACAAATGAGCATTATGTATGTGCCACTTACATACCACTCACATTGCAGATATCCAATATAATTTTCAATAAGAAACATATGAAATAAGTTCTGGGTTTTGTTTTTGTTTGTTTTTAAATGAAGAAACAGAGATACAGAGAGGTTAAATATTTTTCCCAACATGTTTTCCCGAAATTCTAACAGTCAGAAATTGGATCCAAACAGTTTGGTGCCAAATTCAATGCATTCAATCACCAGGTTGTAAGTTTTACTCTTTATCATAATGGGCAAAATATTTAATCTCAAAATTATTTATCTTAGAAACAATTAAGTGAAATGCAGTTTTAAATGACTTCATCCATGCTATAAGAATAAAATATGTATCTCCATGGTGAGTTGTGACAAATATGATATAACTCATCTAAATGTTCTTGGTATACCAATGTGTCATTTATCATTTTATTCTTCTAAGCTCCAAATCTACCCTCTGTGGCTCTGCTTGCGATAGTGGAACATTTCTGCTTTGCCAGCTGGCAAGATGCTAAGCTTCATCAGTAGAGGACCCTGGAGGGATCCTGGAAGAGAAATAGTCCTTGGTTTCTGTGCATCCTCTCTCCTGGCAGGCTCCTGTGATGCTCTGTGGCCAGCAGCATGTGGCACCTCTCCATGGTACCTTCCTCAGCATCCCAGAAGGTGATTTCCCAGTCAGCTTCCCAGTGCAGCCCCTCAGTGAACTTCTCTGACACCCAGTGGGACACAGTAGTGCTCTCTCCAGTGAGGTCTGGATTCCAGCCTTAGAGGGCAGGGAACTATTTCCATATTTGCTTCTTCCTGGTGCTCTGTGTTATCCCTAGAGATCGTAGCTGCTCTCTGTATGGGCTATTTCTGTATTACTTACAGTTTCTTTAATCCTTTGTATCCAACCCCAAGTGGCTCTTATCTCCTGTTATAGTTAATGAGTCCTTTAAACTTTCCCAGTTGAAATTACTGCATGTTTCTTGTCTCCTGATTGAAATCTTACTGAAAGAAACTATACTGTACAATAAAAAATAAATGGCTATTTTTGTGGTTGACTCATATGTATTTGTAGTTATCTCTGAATCTCCCAGCCTTAAAATTTCCCAATTTCAATAATCTCATTTATATGCTGAGAATAATAACACCCACCTCAAAAGTGAAGAAGTAGATGACACAACTGTTTGTAAAAATGCCTTACATATTGTGAAAGCACAATAGAGACAGAAGTTATTATTACCGCATGGTAAACTCTGCAAGGGCAGGGCCATTTCTGTCCTGCTGTTCCTGGATACCCAGTGCCCTTCACAAGGCTTGGTATACTGGGGGTGCTCCGTAAATTTTGGTTTGGTGAACAGATGCATGAACACATCTCCATTACTCCACTTCATGTTTGAGTCCATTTGAACTGAATTTCAAAAACGTCAGATAAATAAATCTAGTGCTTTCAACTTTGCAAAAGGTGAATATTATACAATAAAAATATACTTAATATCCTTCAACTGCATCTCAAAATCTTCTAGAATTTTGCGTTAAACACATTTGTCATTACAAATGAGACAGAAAATATGGAGAAAACTATACAGTCTCAGAGGCTAAAACTGTGGTACATTGCTTAACTGGTGGTTTTCAGGTGCATCTTGTCAGGATATTGGCTCTTTGTAATCTGATAAGACACACATAATTGACTAAGGTTCTTCTTTTGTTATCTTTAAGCAAATTCTAAAGTCTGATGGCAAACTGTTTATGTTACATTACAGCATAACTCGAACACTGTTTAAGGCGTTTATTACATGGATAAATAACTTCACATTTCATACCCTTTATTTTCAGGGAGAAGAGAAACAACTTTCATAGATTTTTTTTTCACTCTTAATAGTCTCTCCTACAATATTTTCACCAGAAAGTCTAGACAGATATCAAGTTAAAGTATGTCATGATGGCCAAGATGAAGCTGTACCATTTTTTCTTCTTGCATTCGGACCTGGGTTTGTATCCGCATACACTGTTTGTTCCTCCTATTGCAACAATTTTCATAATGATCTCCAGCAGCCTCGTCAGAGTTCATTTTTTTAAGAGCATGGAACTAATAACATTTCACAAGCTGCTTTGATTGTAGGGGGGAAAAGTAAGGCAAGGATTGTGAATTCCTAGTACTTCTAAAACTAATGAAAAATCACTTATTTTTAGTAGATTTCCCTCTGTGTGTGTGTGTGTGTGTGTGTGTAGTTTTTCTAAAAAAATGGAGACAAAGGATAGTCTCTGAGCTATTTTACTTGTATGTGTATACAGTATAATATATGTGTAAGCTTCTTTCCTTTGCTTTATATAAATGAAGAACAATATCTGTATAAAGTAGATCCTGACTTTGTGACATAGGAATATTCCATTGACCATACTAGGATCAAATGTTATCCCAAGCAAGGATGAAGAATTAAGTCAAAAGAACATTCAAAACTTCCATCTGTTTTATGAAATACAGAATAAATAGATAAAGAAATGAATGAATGAGTGTATGAAAGTCGAGAATATCTGAGGAACAGATTCAGCAATACAAGACTAGGATCACTAGGCTCTCTCATGAATCTACCACTTTTTTCAAGAATGCCATTTGGATGTCATAAACTACTTTATGTGTCCATTGAGAATGCTTGTTTCCATGCCTTTATTGCACTCAATGCATTTTGTTGTTGTTATAAATAACAAAGCGTAGTAACGATTTCTAAGCAACATTTGATTTGTTTATATTGGGAATTGAGAAAATGTGTAAGGATGATTTAGCATGGGCATTTTTCAGACTGTGAATTGAAAAAAAAAAGCATAAGCAAGATGAAAGTAAAAATCTAAAAAAAAGGTGCAGTAGGGCTTGGAAGAGGAAAATCATGAATAGTCAGTTTCATTATTTTTGAAGTTTGAGACACCTGTCTGTTTCCTCATTCATTTTTATTGACTAACTAAACAGTCATTTATATTTGGCTTCAATTGTCATTTTAGGTTGATAGGTCAGTTTCTCTTACTCTTCAAGCCTCAATCATTTGAGAAATATTTTCTATTGACAGGTCATATAAACATGAATATGACAGATACCATTTTTTCAGAACTTATCAATTTAATGTATGCCTCAAAAGTACAAACTACAACCAATCACCTTCTCAAAAACTGGAAAATCATGTACTCACACAAATAACATTCCTTGAATGTCTACTAGGCTCTCAGTATGCAAGTACAATTTGTTTTGTATCGATGAACTTACAATTGTTTCGATGCAAAGAGAGATGCTTGAAAATAATTCACCTTAATTATAAATATATCTTATAGAAGTTTTACAGAAAGTACTTTCCCTAGCTGTCAAATGAAATCTTTTAAAAATTTCTATTAAAACCAGTGCCGTTTTGAGTGCTAGTCAATGCAATAAGTTATTTTCATATGCTATTCCAGGTAATGCCAACAACATGCCTAAGAGATAGCTATTATTAACTTTACTATTTTAATGAGTAGGAAACTAAAGCCTAGAGCAGTTAACTTTCTCAAGGTTGCACAATTTTAAGTGGCACAAAAAGGATTTAACATGGACTTGTCTGTCACCAAAGTGCATGTCAACTATTTTATCACAAGTCTGTATATGAAAGAGCATACTCTCATATGCTCACATTATAACTATGTTCAATGATTTTTAGTATTCCAAAATTCATTCCTTCATTTATTCATTCAACAATTATTTTGAACATATCCTCCACACAACGCACATACTGCTATGTAATTGTGAATAACATGGACAAATAAACCATAACACGTTGTAGATCATGCCAGAATTATCATACAAATAAATGTGGAGGTTGCCTATGTAGTTCGGGGAGGGGGTGCATTTGAGGGAGCATCTGAAGAAGATATTATGGGATCATTTTGTCTGTTATTCTAACGCCAAGTAGCTCAGAACACCGCATTCTCTTACTGAAATAGCTATTCACATATTTAGAGTTGAAGTTTCTATTATACTGTTTATCTTGTCCTAATTAGCTATGATTTGACTTTTCTTCTTGCTCCTCAGGTCCAGGTGAAGTTGGGCATAGAAGATATATCAAATCTATTGCTGTGAGGAAGTAAATGATTATGTATATATAAATGAAGACTGTAAAAAAACATAAGCAATGACCCCCAGCTGGTCTAAAAAACCTAAGCTTAACCTGAGTGGAACGAAACTACGTTGTTGGAACATTCCTCTCACAGAAAGAACCGTTAGCCCCAAAGGCTTACTTCAGGAGTTCGCTGATTTACAAATCTAACAGGAAAAGAGTTAATATCACCTCTACAATCATTTGACAGCCTACTTACTGACACACAAACAGTTCAGAAAATATCTTGTCAGTCTCAAGAGCTAATTCTTTTGAAATCTAGTTAGAAATTGAATTTTAAAGATTATGTTTAAATGGTTCCTTTGTCCCCAGTAATTCCAGAGCAACCCTATATACCTGGTTTTCTTTCTTTACTCTCACAGTTTGTCATTACCTATTTTGTTATTGGTTTATAGACTTACTGTCTACCTTCTCCATCACAGTTAAGATTATATGGGCAGGAAACATATTTTTGTTCACCATGGTATATACCTGGTGCCTGGTATTCAGTAGATATTCCATGAATTTGTTGCTTGACTAAATGAATAGTGATTTTTATAGCTCTATTAGCATTTATCTCAATATATTTGTATCCATACCTGTCTTCTCAAAACTGTGAGCTCCTTGAGGGTAAGATTATAGTTTTAATTTATATTTGTGTCTTCAGAGACTGGTCTGTAAGAGATGCCCAACCACAATTTGTTAAATGAATTAATTCAATCCAGATGTTGCAAGACTGCTTCACTCATACAAGCAACTCCAACATATAATTTCCTTGAATGACTATCATGGGAGAGAGGGAGGATCCCAGGAAGCACTTGAAAATATTTTTCCCAATTTCTTTGGTCTGAAAAGAATTTTTGCTAATCTAAATTTTACAGTACTTTTTATTTGTGCCCTTATACATTACATTATTAGTTATCTGCATGCTGACTGGCCCATACCCTAAACTCAAAACTTTGATCCCACACTAGCCCAACTCCTGCTTGTTCTCCAGACAGAAGAGAGATCTTGGTACTGATGAGCTTCTAAAATTCAGTGGTATTTCCTTTAGCAAACAAAAATTCAAGATAATACAGTTTAACCAAACTAGACCAGAGTGCAAAGAAATCACTTGAGAAGTTTATTAAAGTGCACTGATATTCAAAATCTAAATCAAAGAGATTAAGATACATTTTGCTTAAAGCTGTAGGTTGCACTGAGAAATGGCATTTTAATAATCATGCTAGCAAGGTGATTTGAGAAACTTTGGGCCAGGTCATAAGACTTAAAAGTTCACAGAGGATGTTTTATGCATCCTTGCATTGTCAGCGTCTATGCCTAACACGAAAATTGGTGTTAACATCCTCCCTTAACGTGTAGATGCCTATGCTTCCCAGAGAATCTGTTTCTTCATGTTCTGTCTCCTTTTGTTAACCTTTTTCTGCCCCAGAATTCATTTCCTATTATTTCTTATACTGTGCTATATGGCCAGGCCTCGATAGGAATTCAGCCTATTGGTTTATATTTAATAAGAATCTTCTGTATGCCATTAACAACTTCCAATATCACTTAAGATAACTGAACTGGTTATTAAGAGCCAGTTGAAATGCAAATTTAAGCAATGTCCTATAGCCACTGGGACACAATACAGATTGCTTGGTGATAAATGAACAGATATTGAATTCATTCCTTTGCAAACCTGTAAAAGAATCTAGACTTTGTTCTTCAAACAATGCAGTGCCATAAACTGAGCTGTGTCCTAAAATAGATTTTATTTTGTTATAGGATTTTATGTTAACTTCTCCTAAAATACTTTATTCACTAATATTTGTTAAACTTTCAAATCTCTAAAAAACTTCCACCAAAGAGAAAAGGAATAGAAACAACAGTAATCTTTTAAAAAATGTGGAATCACATAAATAACAAAGGCCAGTTCCACTGCCCAAATAGCCATATTTTCATATAATAGCTTTTCGTTTATATTGCTATTATAAAATTTAAACCTAACTTTTTATAGCTCCTCTACAATTCTTAAGCATATAGATATGCCACTCACAGTACTATGAAGATGTTAACTTAATATTTTTCAAATTATACTAGTAATACATGAAAAATACTTTCTTGCTGTAAAACATTAAAAAAGAACAGCAACTTAACAATACATCTTAGAAAGCTTTCTATGTCAGTAACTAAATTATCTCATTCTTATCAATTCTATGTAACATTTCATGGTATCACTGGACCTTAATTTATTTAATCATTTCCCTACTAATAAGCACATACGTTATATCCAGTTTTTCTCTAATAGAATCAATACTGCAATAAATGTCCTCCATCATTGATGATTGTAGTTACATGCGGTATTTGTTTCAAATAAATAGAAAAAAGTTGGTAAGGGAATTTTTGGTTGATATATTGAGTTTTAATTAACATCGCTAAATTGTCTCTCCAAGAGATCATACCATTTCTGTATTACTACCAATAATGTGTGAAAGGGTCTATTTCTTTACACATCCTACAAAAGCAAATTGTTACAAATTTTTTTCATTCTGATGGAAAATATTATCCCTAGTTATTATGTTAATTTTTATTTTCCCCAATTATTAGTAGTGCTGTTTACATTTTCATATGATTATTATCCACTATAGTTTTGCTTTGGTTCATATACTTTGCCCAGGTTTAAATTTGGTTGTCTCTTCTTTGATAGATTTTTCCTATATATCCTGGATATAAATGTTTCATTGATTATACATGCTGTAATATATTCTATTTTTCTAGTCCTTTACTTAGTTAATATATGTTCACAGTACAGAAGTTTAAATACTTTTACAATATCGAGACTTTTCTATTTTCTCTTCCTGGTTCTTGTTTTTAGTCTTTCTTTTCCCCTCTAAAGTCATAAATATACCCTTCTATAATTTTTCTAATACTTATTTGAGTTTTTTAGTTTTCTGTTTAACTCTTTAAACCATCTAGAAGAAATTTTGCATATAATGAAAGACAGGATATTTTTCTTCTTGATTTTAATAAAAGACAATTATCCAAGACAAGTCCATCCATTTCCAACTATCTTGAATGCTAGATGTTTTACAAACCAAATTCCATCAGATACAGAGTTCCCTTTCTAGAATTTCTAATTCATACCTGATGTCTATATAGGTATAGCTCTGCTTTGTTATAAATGTTGACTCTTACATAGACTTGTTTCTTGTCTATATTGTGATTTTTTTTTTATATATTGTGATTTTTGATTGTGAACTCATGTTCATTGGAACTCTATCCCTGGACTTGGAGGCCCAGTTGAAAATATGTTTTTCTAGAGAGGATTTATATTTTGGTCTAACAGCTGTTTACCAACCTGGATTCATTATAAATTAATATTAAAATTCCTTAATAGTTTCCTACCTATAATATAACTAAAAGCAATGGGCTCCATGCTCTGACACCATCTTCCCACAGAGCAATATGTCATTGCTAGGGATGAAGAGTGAACATATTTAAGCAATGAGTCAAAAGTATTGTGACATGATGATATAAAATAGGTTTGGAGGTGGTGTATCATATTCTTCCCTAATGTTTATGAAAGGTGATGGTCTATCAAGTCACTAGGATTACATATCCCCTAATAAATCTGGAACTATCTAGAATGCTACGTGCTGAAATATTAGACCTAATAAACTATTAAACAGAACAAGTTTCCTATTATGCTTGGCAAGGACTAATTATTTTTTAAAATAGATCATTTTCAAAAAATGAACAACTAGCTTTTTGTCTTAGGCAATACAAAGTTATGTGTTATTCTTCAAGATCCTGAGACCCTCTGGCTAGGACTTTGTGTACCCTTCTACTTGAGGTCTCATATAGTATTTCATCACTTTGAAAGTTGCAAATACAGAATCACAACCATGACATGCAAAATTTATTCATAGAACATTATTTTAGCCTCATCCTCATATTTTTAGATGTGTAAAAAAAAAAAACCCCAAATATAGAAACGTGTAGCTCTTTGTAAGTGTAATTTCACAAAGAGAAAGTTTCATGTGCTATTATTATTTTTCATATTATTAAGTTATTATTCTTATAATTCATCATGGATGCTATATATATATATATATATATATATATATATATATATATTTAATTTGGGGGGGTAATTAGGTTTATTTATTTTTTTAATGGAAGTACTGGGGATTGAACCCAGGACCTCATGCATGCTAAGCATGTGCTGTATCACTGAGCTACACCCTCCCCTGTAATTTCTTATTATTTCTGCTTAAGGAAGCTTCACACACCCTTTAAAATATATAGTGCTGGGGGTAGGATACAGCTCAGTGGTAGAGCGAATGCTTAGCATGCACGGGGTCCTGGGTTCAATTCCCAGTACCTCCACTAAAAAATAAATAAACCTAGTTACTTTCCCCCTCAAAAAAAACTGGTAATCATTTTACACTATGGAAATGTTTATAATTAGAAATAAAGTGACAAAAAGAAATTATGTTTAAAAGTTAAATATTTCTAATTAATTTTTATTTCAAATAAATGAGGTAATTCTAATATTAAACGTCCATAACCAAATTGTGTGCTAAAAAAATATATTTTTAACAAAAGTGTTTGGCTCAAAACCTGAAAATACAAATACATAAAAACTATATATACTTTGAAAACTGAATTTTAAAGATTTACTAATTAGCTAATACATGTAGTGGCTTTTTTCCTGCTCCTCATATCTGGTATGTCTAGAGCTTAGAACTGTCCCTAAAACTTTAGTTTTTTTTATTGTGGTGAAACATAGACAAATACTCCACTTCTTCAGTTTTGTAAACATTCTCAAAACATGTCAATGAACATTTTAACCAACTCTGAAAGCATAAAAATTGTCTTCTCTTTTCATTCAAACCAGCTTTCTTTACCTGGCAACTGAATCTAATTAACCTCAACCTGAATTATTTCACCCTCATTTTAGAATCTAGAACTTACTCTGGTTCCAGTTCATGGGGTATAAGGACATTTCATTCACTGAAATCAACTGCTAAGCATCAAACATTTGGAAGCTTCCCTATTCCTCCCAAATTTCTTACTTTCAATAAACCTTCATGATTTTGCTGGATCTACCTGGAATTTCCACCCACCCCCTTTCCTCCTATTCCTCCTCCCCACTCATCCCTTCTTTCTTTTCTTGGTCAAATTCCAATCATACTTCAAAATCAGACAGAAAAAGTAAAAGAGAAAAGTATAAAAGAAAATCAGGACTTCTACGAAGCATCTCAGGTCCAGGGACACATGGCTTCCTGTGTGTCCATCTACTGTAGAACTGTTCACCCTTTAATGATGATGTTTGTTAATAAACCTGCTTCCTTTCTTAAAGTAAAAGTTACTCAGGGGCAGAGTCTGTGTCTTCACGTACTGTACTCCCGATACCGAACACAGGAGCAGGTCCACAGTAGGTGTTTGGTAGACATTTGCTGAATTTATGGATGTTGCTCCTGCTCCCCTTCTGTGTTTGTCTCTGACACCAAAAACAGTTCTTTAAATACCTGGATTCTAGCTACTTCTCAAAAGCTTTTTTAGACTACTTATCCCCATCTCTTCCTGCCTTTTCCCTTCTATTCCTACTTTTGTTCTTTTCTGTCCCTTTCTCTTCCTCCCTCCCACCCCTTCTTTCTTCTTTCTTCCTCCTCTTTCCTTCAAACTGCCTCAAAGTAATGAGTTCTCTTAGTCATGCACTAATGCTTAGTAATTAGTTTTTTGTTTTAAACCTAGCTAGGATTGCATTGCCAACACCTGTCATCAAACTTGTCCAGTGGAGACCTACCACATTCGTGAACCCCTAACGTTGCCTTTATTTTGAAACACTGACGGTCATATGAGCTGTGCCAACCTGGAATTATGAACTCAGTTTAAGATGTGTTGTTCTTGTGTTTCACCTTTGTACTGCCATTCTAATTTCAAACCTATTAGGTAACACAATTCTCATGTCCCTTTCCCCAGAATAACCAATTCTTGGTTCAGCTCCCACATGTGGGCTCCAAGTGTTCAGCCAGCCCTGTGATTCTGCCTGAACCCCTTGCCTCTTATCTGGACCTGTCCTCTGGAGACAAAAAGAGAGCAATAAATACCCCAAATGTGCAAGATGTGTATTGAGAAACAAAGGGAGGAATAGTCACCCACTTTGCATTGGTAACAGTTACAAGTCATTAGGGTTTTATTGCCATCATAGCTTCCCTCTGCTTCAGGTAACTACATAGAAACTAGCAATATGGTCAACTCAAATCACAGGGCCTGAGAGAACCCAGGAAGGATTCTACCTCAGCTCCTCCTGGATATACTTGTCTTGAACACATCAAAATATGACTAGATATACACTTAAGAATGAAGAAAAAGAGAAAATATTTTATTTGCATCTTTGCTTAAATGTCAGCTTTCTGTTGTAGCTGATTCTGACCATTGTAATTAAAACTGAAAACCCTCACCATGCCCCATCCCCATTCTATCCTAATCTATGTTTTCTATAGTACTTATTATCTTCCAATAGGCAACTTACTTCTTTGCTGTTTTTATAGTTTATTGTGTGTTTCTCCTTGCAAGCTGTACAAGGGCAGGGCTTTTTCTTTTTCCTCATTTTTGTCTGTTTGTTCACTAATGTTCCCAAGCACCTAGCATAGTGCCTGGCACTATGATATTTACACTCACAAAATATTTGTTGAATGAATGAGTCGACAAATGACAACAGTGAATCAAACATATTCTCTAGGAATTATACATTTCTGATTCTACAATCAAAACAATTCAAAAATAATATTTAGTTCTTTCCAACTGCCAGGAGGTAAGGTGAATGAATGGTTTTCAAGTGGGATATTTATATTTGTTGTTCTCTTTCTGTGATGGCATCATGTTTTAAAATTAAGTATGACCATGCACTAGCTCAAAATTATTTCCTGGGATTTTGATTATTAATCAATGGAAATCTTCCAGCATTCCAAGGTGCTGATTTATAGCTACCATGCGAAAGACGTCATGAATAGATCTTTCATGACAATTTCCTCAGAATAGCAAACTCCCAGCTGCCCCTTCCAGCAGAGCCCATGATTTAATGCTGGCATTTGTTTTGACTCACTGACTATAAAAGAGACTAAGACACATGTGGGAGTCATTGAAAAGTGCAGGTGAAACCCACTTTAAGAAAGAGAAAAAACAATCCCAAACTGTGAAAACAGATCAAACATAGCAAATCCTTTTGACGCGACAAAGGTTTCTTCACTTTGTAAAAGGCGTCACCTCAGGATTACTTTAAATGGTGATTCACTGATGGTATTTTTTACTAATGAAATGTCTCCTGTGTGAATTAACATAACATGGCTGTTTGACAGGAGGTTGTCTAGGGCATGAAAGAAAGTATGGGTGGGCAAAGGAGCAAGTCTGGAAGCTTGCTCGTAGGTAAGGAAGCAGAAGCTTTGTTGGAAGTCTTGGGTCCACCATGGTGCATCCAGAGACTACGTCTAAAAGCCTGAGCTCTGTTTCATGAGAGAGAACACATCAGTCAGAGCAGAACAAATGGTGCTGATGGCTGTCGCTGGAGCTGCTCTGTGACTAAATGTCTGATTTACTTATAAGCTTCCAGATGAAGCCCTTTTTTATTAAAGGAATGGTTCTGTTAATTTTAAAGTATCCTGTTACTGCGTTTCATTTAACTTTGTTGATCTTAGGTATTTAGAGAATGGTTTGCTTCCTGATCTGAGAGGATTCATATTCCTAAGACAGTTAAGCTGTGGGAAAGATGTTAGGGAAAAATGCACGGCCTCACAGTAGATATTTGTTTCTATGATAAAACAATTGTTTTTCAGTGTGTTGAAAAGGGAACGCAGGTGAAACTATTTTTTTTCCTTAATTTTATCACTAGGAAATACTGCACAGAAGAGACTGTCACTAGATCTCAAAGAGAATCTTTTTACTACATGGATTATTTCTACTTTTTGGTTTATTTATTTTGCTGACATAAATTTTCTTTACATTTATCCACATACATTTTAATAAGGATAAATATGCAGAGAAAAAGTAACTTAAAGTGAATAACTGTCATCTGGATCCCTTCCTCTGAGAAGAGTAGACAGTGATTTTCTTGGAGAATTGACATCTACCAAAACTATAATGCCCAAAACAATGACTGTTTGTACTTAAATGAATTAAAATTCAATAAAATTCACAATTAAGTTGCTCAATCTCCCTAGCTACTTTTCAGGGGATTACTTGTCACTAGTGGTTATTTGCCAGTGGTTACCACGTTGGACAGTACACATGAGGAACAATTTTATAGCACAAAAAACATTTCTCTAAAATATCTAATTTTAAACAAAGACTGAGATATGTAAATAATCATCACTCTCACACAAATATATATACTGCACATACATCAATATTTTAGAAACATTAATAACTGAAAGAATCCCACCTAAAGAGTAGTAGCAAATCTGAAAATAAAAGAACACTCAATTTGTTTTGTAAAGTCTGTCAGAGAAATTGAATGGCCATTAGAATAAACAGTGAATTTAGCTTTAATGGAGCATAATAAAAAGAAAAATATTGGAGGTAATTTCTAAGGTTTATTACAAAACCTTGAACGAGTGACTTTGAATGTATATTTTATCTGTTAGCATTTTTACATGTTGATGTAGAAAATTAATATTAAAATTATAGTTTAGAGGACAAAAGAGAAAAGCAGATAATTGTCATGTTAAAAGAACCCAAATAACTTAAACTTGATGAACTTTACCCAGTCACCTGTGATTTTTGTAGCATCTCTTGATCTAGAATTTTTTAGCAGGAAAAGCAGATGTTTTACACTATGTACAGATAGATCAAACCCAAGTAAATCAAACCATGTAAATCAGTACCTAAGACCCTCAATATCCACTTTGCAACTTACTGGTTTTTAAATTTCTAAAGGAAATTCCACAAATCAGAATTTTCGTATCTCTACCATACTTCAGTCAAAACCATTTATATGAATTAATTTTTTCCTCATATCTATCACATCATCCAAATTCGTCAAATTATGTATTTGTCATGCTTGTCATTTAATTTCAAATGAGCCAAGTCTTCCTAGAATCATTGGAACAGCTAACCACTAGAGTACATCCCACAGAAAATGCAAATGGAATGCACCGACTTGCACACACAGTTACACCAGTTGACACCAGTCCTCAGTGAGGAAATCCGAGCAAACCTAAGAAGGGGTGGTGAGAGCAATTAAACGCAACCTGGGCTGGACCATTGGGCATAGAAAGGAGTCTGGGGAATTCCCGGTGCCTTTCTGTGCTGCTCCCCAGGACCTGCAGTTGAGTTGAGAGACAGGACTAATCCATCAGGCTTATCTATTCCTGAGTCCTGAGATGGACTTATCAACTTACATTGATTTTACTAAATTCTAAAAATGCAGGACATTAGGTAGCTACATTTTAATGATCTATTGTTAGATTATGTTTAAAATTCTACTCTATAAAAGAGCTATAAATAAATACTATCTCCAAGTATGAAATGCTTGAGGCTACTTAAGATGGTTAACTAGTATGTGAGGCCATTATAGTCACTCGTATGAGCTTATAAACTCTGACATCTTTCAGTTATCAAATTTTACTCAGACACTCGTGTTTTTCTTCTTGGAATAAATTCTACCTCTCTGAAGCAGAACAGCAACATTAATATACTCTTTGGTTCTGTAGGTTTTGTCAAGCTTATACAAAGCCTGTCAAAGTTAACTAAAAGTATTACAGGGGCTTTTAATTGTCCCACCAGAGAGAAAAATTTGGAGCACCATGGAATAGTTAAAGGGATCCCATAATGAGAGAAGTTTCTTTTTTAAAAACATAGTGATGCACAGGAATTAAAGTTCTTGTGCAATGTACAGATGAAACAAAAATGAGGTTAGCTGCTGTGTTCATCCTTAATGCAATGTCCTTACTCTGGGTGTTTTAGTTCAGCTCTTGATATTTTCAGTATACCTGGAAATTAAAATCTTGGTTGCTCTTAAATTTAAATCATATCTTGATATTAAATAACAGTTGCCCTCTGGAATATCTTTTCTAAGCTTGTAAAATAAAGAGGCTTTTGAAAAGCTTTGCATGGAAACCAAAGAAAACACAGGAGAGGAGAAGTAAGGTGAGGTGGGAGGAGTTGTTCATTTCACAGGAACTTTGATCAGTTCGCCAACCTCATATTTGCCTCCCTATGCTAAGATCTCTGCAGGTCAGCATCATTAGAACATAAATCATTCCCTAAAAGCTTCCCTCTTTTGGCCTCTGCTAATCTAATTTTTTTTTTTTGCATTCAGCCAAGTGCACATAAAGTTTAATCACAAGGCCAGAAATATGTGGAGTAAATTCTTTAAGACAGATACTAATCATGTTAGGATATCAATTGGGTGTACCAAAATGAATTGAGAATGAAAAATAGAGATTGAGATCCTAGTTTGAAAGTATTTAGAAATCCATGCCTGACCCATCATTAGCAAACTCCCCTTTATTCTTCCCACAGCAACTCCCACTCCAAATCACATACTTAAACGGCTGGAAACAGAATGAGCAAAATTATATGTAAATTATCCTAGAGTTCGGTCTGTATTGGCATAGACTATAGCTTCTCAAACTTTAATGTGCACACGAATCATCTGAAGATCTCCTTAACATGCAGATTCTGATTCAGTAGGACTGGTGTGGGGCCTGAAGTTCTGCATTTCTAATATGCCTCTAGGTGATGCTCCTGGTCTGATCCCCAGAAAACACTTTGAACAGCAAAGTTTTAAAGCAGAGTATCATTTGTTTTCCCAAATTGTGACCTGTCTGTCCT
The DNA here is from genome assembly GCF_048564905.1 of Vicugna pacos. NCBI lineage: Eukaryota > Metazoa > Chordata > Mammalia > Artiodactyla > Camelidae > Vicugna > Vicugna pacos. The sequence continues at coordinate 40,930,472 of NC_132991.1, read as the reverse complement.
ATTCCAAAGACTATTCCACATTGGTCATGTTGACTGGCAACTTCACAGAGGATATATATAAATATATATCTCAAAGAATATCCTAAAGTTGTACTAATTATGATCTTTAACAAACATCACAAATATTATACTATGCATTACTTGCCTAAAACAGAAAAAACCAGAATGTGACTAATCAGAAATGATAAATGATATCTGTATTTCATAATAAATTATTTAGATTTTGCACTTCTGTCATAGTTGAAATTATATCGATAGTGTAATTTCTAACATATGAGCTATTAAGTTTTTTTACGACATTTGTAAAACATTAATCAAATTTATGAGGTTTCCCCCTAAATTATGACACTCTCATGTCACTTTTTATTCTGAATTCATTAAGCACATTTAGTTTAATTGTCTGAAGATGAGATGCTGAAGACATATTTTTTTTTTGCCACTGACAGTTATGTATATTTTATCCTTTCGTTTCCCATACCCAGAGAGGCAAACATGTTCTCTCTTTCACAATAGGAAAAGTCAGTTGATGGTCAAATGCATTGCTGCAAAAGCCTAATATTGAAAATGCTTATTGTACTGGTTTATAATCAATTAAAGTATATTTTATTTAGTTGTAAAAATTAAAGCAAATATGATCTCCAGAAGTATTTAAATATACCTCTATTTTTCCTGAGTTGTGTTTCTGGAGTTATATCCTGTCATCTTTTTCTTTACTAATTTTGAAACAGAACCTTTTCAGATTTTATTCATTAACCACTCATTCTGTATACTGTATGATCTCAAGAAATCACATCAAAATATTATGCTAACCTTCAGAGATGTGGCTGTGACCACTTTCAGGTGGCATCTTGTCAAAAGAGGTTTCCTTGCCTTTCTTGTCTGAATCTTTCACAGAATCACCGGGCTGGCTTCCAGGGTGACTCTTTAATGTTGGTGAACACAAACTTCTCTCAATTTCCACTTCCTGTTAGAAGACATTAAAGGGATGTGTGTTAAAAGCTATCAGTGGGAAACAGATGTGGTTTAGGGGTTTAGAAGGCAGGAGTGAGAGAGGGAGGGGGTTTCTATGAGTGTTGCTTTCCAATATGCTTCGGGTAAAATTTTGATAACTTAGGCAAGAACTGCAAACACATATCTGACGCTTAGTTTACTTTTCTGCCACTAGTTCCACTTTTGAATTAGTTTTCTTTCATGTGTTTTTTTCTTTTTTTTTCATAAAAGAGAGAAAGTGGAAATAAGGGTCAAAATACAACATAATATATGTTAATAGATGCAACTTCCTAAGGCCTGAGAAATGTCCATAAGGGACTTCAAAAAATAGCAATAGATCAACATTATATGCTTAAGACAGAAGAAAATGAGTTTTTTTTTTTAATGTCATGCCCACCCTATAATGATAATCCTAGTAATTATAAAGCTCCTAAATTACAAACCTATTCAGCCACCATACAGTAAGTACAGTTTGGCAATTCATAAAGACTGTGAAATTACTTGTTTGAGACAGTAATTCAAAATTGGAGAGAGAAAAGCTTATGAAAGAAAAAAAGTAGAAAGGATATTTCAAATAAAGGGAGTCTAGTGTTCATTATTTTATAGATTAATAAAATCTAATAAAACAAACCAAGTCTATCAGATTAATTATTTTGAATACAAAATTATAAAATAAATAAATGAGCCATTGAGTCTTTCACCGTTGAGAACTATGCTGGCTGTAGGTTTGTCATATATAGCTTTTATTATGTTGAGATATGTTCCCTCTATACACGCTTTGGCGAGAGTTTTTATCATAAATGGATGTTGAATTTTATCAAATGCTTTTTCTGCATCGATTGAGATGATCATGTGGTTTTTGTCCTTTCTCTTGTTGATGTGATGTATTACATTGATTGATTTGCGTATGTTGAACCAGCCTTGTGTCCCTGGGATGAACCCCACTTGGTCATGTTGTATAATCTTTTTTATGTGTTGTTGGATTCCATTTGCTAAAATTTTGGTGAGGATTTTGGCGTCTATGTTCATCAGTGATATTGGCCTATAATTCTCTTTTTTTGTAGTGTCTTTGCCTGGTTTTGGTATCAGGGTGATGGTGGCTTCATAGAATGAGTTTGGGAGTACTCCCTCCTTTTCAATCGTCTGGAAGAGTTTGATTGAGAAGGACTGGTATGAGTTCTTCTTTGTATGTTTGGTAGAATTCCCCGGTGAAGCCATCCGGTCCTGGACTTTTATTTGTAGGGAGGTTTTTAATTGCTATTTCTATTTCCTTTCTAGTGATCGGATTGTTCAAGTGTTCAGTTTCTTCTTGATTCAGTTTTGGTGGACAGTATGTTTCCAGAAACTTGTCCATCTCCTCTAGGTTATCCAGTTTGGTTCCATATAGTTTTTCATAATATTCTCGTATGATATTCTGTATTTCTATTTTGTTTGTTGTAATTTCTCCATTTTCCTTTCTTATTTTGCTAATTTGTGCTCTCTCTTTTTTCTTCTTTGTGAGTTTGGCCAGAGATTTGTCGATTTTATTTACTTTTTCAAAAAACCAGCTTTTGGCTTGGTTGATTTTTTTCCATGGTCTTGTTAATCTCTATTGTATTTAATTCCTCTCTGATCTTTATTATTTCCTTCCTTCTGCTGCTTTTTGGGGCTTTTTGTTCTTCTTTTTCTAATTGATTCAGGTGGTGGGTTAACTTGTTTATTTGAGATTGTTCTTTTTTGAGGAAGGCCTGTATCGCTATAAACTTCCCTCTTAGCACTGCCTTTGCTGTGTCCCATAGGTTTTGAGTGGTTGTGCTTTCATTATCATTTGTCTCAAGGTATTTTTTATATACAATGGAATACTACTCAGCCATAAAAACCGACAACATAATGCCATTTGCAGCAACATGGATGCTCCTTGAGAATGTCATTTTAAGTGAAGTAAGCCAGAAAGAGAAAGAAAAATACCATATGAGATCGCTCATATGTGGAATCTAAAAAACAAAAACAAACAAACAAACAAAAACAAAGCATAAATACAAGACAGAAATAGACTCACAGACAGAGAATACAGACTTGTGGTTACCAGGGGGGTGGACGGTGGGAAGTGATAGACTGGGATTTCAAAATTGTAGAATAGATAAACAAGATTACACTGTATAGCACAGGGAAATATACACAAAATGTTATGATAAATCACAGAGAAAAAAATGTGACAATGAGTGTGTATATGTCCATGAATGACTGAAAAATTGTGCTGAGTGCTGGAATTTGACACAACATTGTAAAATGATTATAAATCAATAAAATATGTTAAAATAAATAAATAAATAAATAAATAAGCCAAAACAGCTTGAGAAACAAAAGTGTATTTTTTGAAAATTAAGTACTATGTTGAAGTTTTTTTGAGTAGCTACCCATAAGTTTTATATTTTTGTACATGACGTTGTATTTTCTAAACAATAGCCATTCAGATAAATAGTTGATGAACTGCTCTTCAATTTTGTTACATTTTAAATACACTGCATGAATGAGTCAAGTTGGAGAGACACTATAAACTCTAAAACATTTCCTAGAGAATGTACATTTCCTGTGTCTATGATATGGTTGGAAAGACAAGGCTTTTAGAAAAATAACCTCTTGTTAGAATATTTATGTTTTCTAATTTTCACACACACAGTATATACACATTCATATACTATATATATGTACAATATATACATATGCAATATGTAGTTAGAAAATATTGGCATGTGTTTAATCATCTCATCTTTACATGCCCCTCAAACATATGATATATACTATCTTCATTACTGTGAATGGTTAACTGGAACTAAAAATACTTGCAGCAGAAAAACAAAGGAAGAGAAATTCCCATTTTTTTCAAGGCATTGCCTTTAACATTTGTGTTTCCAACTGTTAGCAAAAACCCAAAGGTTCATAACAGTAGTTTGTTTTATGCTGTTGAGACACAATGGCATACATACACAAGCCTCGGCGTGTGGCATGAGCTCCCAGCTAGTGAATGAGCACAGAATCCTCACCTCAGTTTACTTGAGTGTCGTCTCCTACTGTCACATTAAAGTGACTGCTATGAAATGGACGCAATATGTTTGTTTGCTCTTGTTTCAGCAATTTAATTCAACTCTTAACATTGGCAAAAATAAAATAAGATAGATAACAAATGAAGATGACTAACAAAATAGTGACTCTTGTTCAGAAAATTTTTGTTCTGACAAAGGGCAGAATGATGAACATGGTCTGTGGACTTGACCGATGATGTGAAAAGATCACCTCTCTATTTCATATAGAAACATGAAATGTGATTTGGTGAAATTATTTAAGCAGATTTCAGCCAGTGATGACACTAACTTATACTCTACTGGTAGTCTCAACTTCGAACTCATAGATCTCAAGAGTACCTCATATACTGAGGCAACAATAAGGGGTCCCTCAGTATGCATATGAACATAGTCGACCCATTTCCAACCCTCAGTCATCAGATCCAAGTCATTCTGTGGGAAGTCCATTAGTACCCTGGCAAGTGGTAAGGAAGGGTCTGGATAGAGACAGAAAAGAACTTGGATAAGGTTCAATTGAGCTGTCTCTAGTCAACGCAGTGATCTGCTTTAATCTCTTTTAATCTGTTTAATGCACTATGTTTCTACTAAAGATTTACTCTGAGTGGAAATCTACAGGCTTAAATAAATGCACACAATACCAGTTTAGAGAGGAAAAAAACATAGCATTTGACGATGAGAAACTTGGATTCAAGCCTTCCCTTCACAACTCATTAGCTACGTGGCCTTGCTCAGGTCCCCTGACATATGTGGGGCTAAGTTTTCTCGTATGTTATAGGGAGAGATTGAGTCACCGAACATCCAACATCCAACAAATGACCATTTGTAGTGCAATTTTATTTGAAATAAAACAAACTAAAGAAATATTATTCATCTTTTCTACCTTCCAGTCTAGTAAGGGACACAAAGCATAGCACATAAATCAATGTAAATATGCAATTATGTATGGATCAGGAAGGAGAGACACATAAACTCTGAGTGTCTAAAACGGGGATTAGGAAATTAGCCTAGAGAGGAAAGTCATGCAAATCCCCCCTGGGGAAAAAATCTTCAGCTGATATTTGAAGGATAAATATTCTACTTTGACAAACCTACTCTAGAGGTAGGCTGAGTTTTCCACACTGCAGACCTGATTCTGTCATGTGTGTGCACACACACACACACACACACACCCCTTGCCTAAAATTCTTCAGTAACTCCTCACTCAGCTAAGACTTACGAAACAGGTAGTATGGCCCTCCATTGGCACCACTGACATTTTGAACCAGATAATTCTCTATTGCAAGGGGCCTATTCTGTGCTTGTAGGATGTTTAGCAGCCTTCTTCCTTTCTATCCACTAGACCCTAGCAACACCGCACTCTAGTCATGACCATCAAAAATGTGTTCAGACATTGCCCAGTCTCCCATAGGGGGCAGTCTCCCCTGGTTGAGAGCCACTGCTCCAGAGTAGGCTAGACTGGAAGAAGGTCAACAGGGGAAGATCAGTTAGGAGCATATGACAGTGCTCTAGGCAGATGACCATCTTGGACGAAGGGTGGTGATGGAAATAAAGAGAAGTGAACTAAGTTGAAAGCTATCTAGGATGTAAAACTGACAAAGCTAGATAATGGGTTGAATCTGAGTTTTGAGCAAGAGAGAGAGAGAGAGAGAGAGAGAGAGAGAGAGAGATAAGGAAAGTTAACTTTTTTCTTTATGGCTTATACAACTAAATGGGTTGTGGTACTATCAAAAAACATCAGAGCACCAGAATAAGGCTGGTTTGGGAGAAAAGATAGACTTTGAGTTGGGTCCCAAGATATCCAAAAGGCCCTGGAGCTTAGTGGAGAGGTCTTAACAGAACAAGTAACTAGTGAGTCATCTGCCTTATAGTGGTAATTGAAACAGTGGGTATGGATGAAATTTCTTCAAGTGTGATGAGGAAAATATCTAGAAACAAATCTTGAAAATGTCAACATTTAATATTATGGCAGAGAAACAAAAGCAGACAGGAAGAAGGAAGGAAGAAAATTAGATGGGAAGAATATCCTTAACAATATTAAATCCTCCCTGAGAATGTAAATTAGATAGGAGCTTAACTATCTCCTTTGCGTTTAGCAACATGGATAAACTGTTGAGCAAAACTGTTTTGGTGGAAGTAAAAAGATTAGAAGGCAGACTGAAGTGGGTGAAGTGTTGACTGAGAGGTACTGGGTGAAAATAATTTCTTAAATAGATTAGCATTAAAGTGGAGGGGAGATAGAGTGGTAACTTGAGAGACATGTTTAGTTTTGTTTTAAAGACAGAAACCTGCATTTGTTGAAAAGTCAGTTGAAAGGATTAGTGAGACGTAGAGGTTGGCTATACTGAAGAAAGAAGGAAAAATCAATGATGTAAAATTCCTGAGAGGGGCAAGATGGAACCCAAAGAATGGAATCAAATATAACCCAAAGATAGGAGAACATAAAGCATTCCAGTTGCCAATTGGAAGGAAGGTGAATTTAGTGTAGATCTGAATGATCTGTATGCTTGACAGCTTGAAGAGAAGAACATTTCTGTCTGAAATCATCCATTTTCTCTATTAGGATGTGAGGTCTGATGAAAGTGGGAGGAGTATTTGAAGAGATAGAAGAAAGTTTAATCTCAATGGGAAAGTGAGATGAAAAGACAGAGATGGCCATGGCTAATACAGAATTGGGTACCCATTTGAGGTTGGCCATATCAAGTTTACAGGGCAACTGATAGACTTTGTTGAGTGTCTTTCTCTGAAAACTCTCCACAGTTCTACTTTATGCAATGAGAAAGTGGATAGCTGACTTCAGCCAGGTAGAGGTTTTGTGAGGGAAAAATAACAAGAAAATGTGTTTTGTAGGATAGGCTAAGGTGTGGGAGGGGAAGAGGTATACGGGAATTTAGGTTACCATCAAGAGAAATAAGAAAGTGATTGAAATGATACACCATGGGGTGTAAGATGGATTAAAAGAGAAGAAAGTAAAGGAAGTGTGGATCAGAAGACAGAAAAAGGATCAACAGAGTAGAATCCTGGTGAGTTTAAAAAACTGTGAATACTTGGCAAAGCAAATTGGAAAGAAAGGTGACTGAGATGTTTGCTTTAGAGATTTGGGAAGTAGAACAGTTATAATTGCTAGGATTCAGTTGTGACCATGAAAGCAGAAACTAAAGCGGAATAGAGGAGAGAATTGTTAAATAGGAGGAAAGCTAGGAACTCAGAGACTATGATGACATCTCAGGTTAATGCAAGGGCTTGGAAGACAGGGAAAGACTGTAAATTAAGTGTCAACATCCCTGGTAAACGAGAGAAGTTTAACTGAAATTTAACAAATAATAGTTACGTTAGGGGACAAGAGGGTACACCTGACTGCCATGAGCCTCAAATGAGCAGAGTTTTAAACAAGAGAGTGGTAGAGGAGTGGTAAGAAAGATTAATGGCCACAAAGTACACAAGGAGGATTCAGGGATGGTGATTTTTCAGGGGAGAGTCATGCTTCTGCTAAGGCAGGAAGGTAGAGGAAGCATTTATAGAAGAGGCTGAAGGTACAGAAGAGGTTGCTAATTATGGAGAGGTATTTCTGGAAGCACTGGTGGAAACTCTGGTTTAAATAATATCTAAATAATTAGTATCTCCAATAAGGTCTACAATCTTTTCCAGCTTTAAGACACCTTGAAGCTAGGAAAGCAACGGAAAATAGGGGACTTTGAAGCTTCAAAGGAAATGAGATATTTTTTCTTTGTCATTTATGTACATTTCTTTCTTTAACATAATGTGTAATTACAATCTTATAAGATAAAAACATATATATTTAAAAATATGAGAATGAAAAATGCCAACTTTTAATCACAATCTAGCATCTACTTTACAAGAGACCATGAGTTATATAAGATCACCTAAAATGGTCAGAACATCTTAGCAGGCATTTCAAAGGAAAATGGTTTGCCTTATTACTTTATATTTTTTCCTCTCAGTATGGATCCATGAGTGAAGAGGTCACCGAGGAGGGAGGGGGTAGAAGATGAGCATGGCCTAATAAAATAAGAATGTTTGGACTTGTCTATATTTAAAATGCTGAGCTAGTTCACATACATTCCCCGAATTCTCAGTGAGTTCTTGCCTTTAGAGAAATAAAAATAGGAAGTTTTATGCCAACATAAAGAAAAGGCCAGAAACAAAGGGAAATTATCAAAATGCAAGAGACAAGAGAAGAAACCTCCTTATGAGGAATTCTGCTTACTTGAGGGAAAAGGAGAAATCCAATCATGGCTTGAAGACTTCATGAATGAACGATTCTCCTGAAGGTTTATAATCCCTTTTTCCCAACCCCTTTCCTAGAAGATTTTTTACCTCTTTCCTATGTGTATTAAAAGTATCTCTTCTCTCATAATCCAACTCAGTGCAGCCTTCTCTATGAAGCTTCTTCAATCATTTCATTCCACACACCTTTCATTCATTCAAAATATTTTTGAATATTTAAATATGTCTCAAGTACTGTTCCAGGTACTGTGAATACAATGATTAAGATGCAGGTTGGCTCCCTAATGTCTTCCATAGCAGATTACCATTTTATCCAGCAATTCCATTTTGGGGTATATATCTAAAAGAATTAGAATCTTGAGTAGTATCTGTAATCTCATGTTTAGTTCAGTATTATTCACAATAGCTAAGATGTAGAAACAACCCAAGTGTCCATCAACAGACAAATGGATAAAGAAAATGTGGTATATAATAGAATTCAGAAAGAGAAATTGAAGTTTTCCATAAAAATATTGATAGAGATTATCTGACATACATCTCAAAAATGTTCTCCTAGAACAGTCTACTCAAGCAATAGAAATAAAAGCAAGAATAAACAAATGGGCCCTAATGAAACTTACAAGCTTCTGCACAGCAAAGGAAACCAGAAGCAAAACAAAAAAACAACCTACGGAATGGGAGAAAATTTTTGCAAATGAAACCGACAAAAGCTTGATCTCCAGAATATATAAGCAGCTCATACGACTTGATAAGAAACAACCAAACAACCCAATCCAAAAATGGGCAATAGACCTAAACAAGCAATTCTCCAAGGAAGACATACAAATGATCAATAGACACATGAAAAAATGCTCCATATCACTAATTATCAGAGAAATGCAAATCGAAACTACAATGAGGTATCACCTCACACCAGTCAGAATGGCCATCATTCAAAAATCCACAAATGACAAATGCTGGAGAGGCTGTGGAGAAAGGGGAACTCTCCTACACTGCTGGTGGGAATGCAGTTTGGTACAGCCACTGTGGAGAACGGTGTGGAGTTTCCTCAGAAGACTAGGAATAGACTTACCATATGACCCAGGAGTCCCACTCCTGGGCATATATCCAGAAGGAACCCTGCTTCAAAATGACACCTGCACCCCAATATTCATAGCAGCACTATTTACAATAGCCATGACATGGAAACAGCCTAAATGTCCATCAACAGATAACTGGATAAAGAAGATGTGGTATATTTATACAATGGAATACTACTCAGCCATAAAAACTGACAACGTAACACCATTTGCAGCAACATGGATGCTCCTGGAGAATGTCATTCTAAGTGAAGTAAGCCAGAAAGAGAAAGAAAAATACCATATGAGATCGCTCATATGTGGAATCTAAAACAAAAACAAAAACAAAAACAAAGCATAAATACAAAACAGAAACAGACTCATAAACATGGAATACAATCTTGTGGTTGCAAAGGGGGCAGAGGGTGGGAAGGGATAGATGGGATTTCAAAATTGTAGACTAGATAAACAAGATTATGCTGTATAGCACAGGGAGGTATGCAAAGGATCTAATGGTAGCTCACAGAGAAAAAAACGTGACAATGAATATATATGTGTTCACGTATGACTGAGAAATTGTGCTTTACACTGGAATTTGACACAACATTGTAAAATGATTATAAATCAATAAAAAATGTTAAAAAAGTCTTACAGATTAAAATATATACATATATATATATTGATAAAGAACTACAGAGTTATCTTGCTTTAAGAAGGATGCCTAAATTTCATTTTTGAGAATCTGGTAGGTGTAGCCTCTTCTATGAATTAAATTTTTGACAAGTTGAATATGAGTTTTCTATGAGATATCCAGAGGAGGATATCCAGGAAACAGCTAGATTTCTCAAAAGAGAAGTTTGTGCTACAGTGAAAGATTTAGGACTTATAAACAAGAAGGTGATAGTTACAACATTAAGAGTGTATTAAATTATCCAATTAGCGTATGTACAGCAAGTGCAGATAGCTGAGAAAACTTCACTGGCACTTGGGAGACAGGCAAGGGGAGATTATCTGGGGTAGGCAGAAGAGGAGGAACAGTCAGAAGCAGGGCCACTCCCAGTCCACACGGTGCCTTGTATGAGTTAGAAAAAGATCTCTTCTTCAAGATACTTTACTCCATCTGTCAGAAAGTAGTCGTAATATACTGATTTTGTTTGACCGGAACATGTTACTGCCACCTGCTGGAAAACTGTCATAATAGATATACGACGCGACCTTATTTTTGCTGGGCACCACTTTCCTTCAGATGTGTGACCTTGAGTAGCTTACAATCTGCACAACTGTATGTGGCTGCCAGAAGCAGCCAAGAAAGAGTGACTAAGTCACGAACGCCAAGGATGTAGGGTATTTTAAATGCAGCAGGGAGTTTGAAGGTTTCTGGTTTGGGCAATTAGGAGGTGACCTAGGTAAAAACCATTTTGGCAGAACAGAATTGGGTTGGGAAAAACTGATAATGAGAAGAAAGACATGATATAAATTTCTCTCCTAATTCTGAGGAATTTTAATGGTTATAAAAGCAATAACAAGAATAGCTAGAAAGTACTGAATGCTCATTACACATTAGGCCCTATTTTAAGCACTTCATGTGTATTCATCATGTAATCATCATTTCAACTCTATGAGAAGGATTATGATCATGAAGATTATCCCATTACCCTCAGATGATGAAACTATGGCTCATAAGAGAGAGGACAGGGCACAGATACAGAAGGTGAGGGTGATATGTAGATTGTAAGGAGTTGGAAGGAGATCACAGCTTTGAGCCTTGATGGTCCTTCCCATCTCTGAAGGGAACTCATGATTGGTTGTATGAGGAGAGGCAGGGGGTAGTTTTTCCTGGAGACCCAGTTTGGTTTCAGAAGACCAAAGTCCACTGTCAAGCTCTTCCATTTAAGAATGAAGTTACTTTTGCTAATTTTTAATATCCCTGATCCTCAGGTTCCTCATCAGAAAAAATGAAGACAACTATTGTATACCCTATTTTTAATCATACTTTCTTATTTCATTGGATTTTTTAAATTGAAGCATAGTTTTGTACAATATTATATAAGTTATAGATGTATAATGTAGCAATTCACAGTTTTTAAAGGTTATAGTCCACTTATAGTTATTATAGAATATTGGCTATATTCCCTGTGTTGTACAATATATCCTTGTAGTTTGTTTTACACATAATAGTTTGTACCTCTTAATCCCCTACCTGTATATTGCCCCTCACTTTTTCTCTCTCCCTTCAGTGCCCACAATTTGTTTTCTTTATCTATGAGTCTGTTTCTTTTTTTGCTATATTTACTAGTTTGTTGTATTTTTTTAGATTCCATATATAAGTGGTATCATATAGTATTTGTCTGTCTTTATCTGACTTATTTCACTTAGCATGATGCCCTCCAAGTCCACCCTGATTTGTTGCAAATGACAAAATTTCTTTCTTTTTTATGGCTGAGTAGTCTTCTGTTGCTTATGTATATCATGCCATGCCTTCTTTATCCATTCATCTGTTGATGGACATTTGTTGCTTCCACATCTAGGCAATTGCAAATAATACTGCTTTGAACATTGGGGTCTGTGTATTTTTTTGAATTAGTGGTTTTGTTTCTTTTGGATACATACCCAGGAGTGGAATTGCTGGGTCATATGGCAGTTCTATTTTTAGTTTTTTGAAAAACCTCCATACTGTTTTCCATAGTGGATGCACAAATTTACATTCCTACCAACAGTGTATGAGGGTTCCTTTTTTTCCAATCCTCACCAATATTTGTTATTTGTGTTCTTTTTTATGATAGCCATTCTGACAGATGTAAGGTCATATCTCATTGTGGTTTTGATTTGCATTTCCCTGATGATTAGCAATGTTGAGCATCCTTTCTTGTTCCTCTTGGCCATCTGCATGTTCTCTTTGGAAGGACTGCCACAAAACAGCAACAGTATCCACATGCTCATGTGCAATGTCACCTTCCTCTCCCTTGTCAATCCTGTCAAGAAGTAAGGTCTATGTCTCTACCCCTTTGAGTCAGGGGAGACCTTGGGCAGCTTTCCCAGTGAATATGGCAGGTGTGCTTACAGCTGAGAATACTGTGGAGCAAAAGGCCCTGGAGAATGAGATGGGGGAGAGGAGGAGAGAGGGAGAGAGGGAAACTGGGAAATGGTGAGCAGTGTGGGTGCTCAGATATGTGAGTGAGGAATCTTTGCAACTTCTGGTCAAATCTTTTGGAATGCTCACTTTTGGATGGGGTCTTTTGGAGACCATCACTATGTTTTGAGAAGCTCAAGCCACTTGGAGAGATCATCTATAGGTGCTCTGGTCTGCAGACTGAATAGATTTCCCAGGCAACTGGAGCATCAGCTGCCAGCAGTGCATTAGAGTCATCTTGGGTTTTCAGTGCTGCAGCATCTTCAGATAACTCTAGCCCCAGCCCACATTAGATTGAAATTGCATGAAAGATTCTCAGTCAGAACTGCCCAGTTGGATCAAGACAACTCACAGAACCATGACAGATAAAAATAAATTGTAGGAAGTCACCAAATTTTGGGACTGGCTTGTCATGCAATAATAAATAACCAGAACATATTCTCCTCACATACCATGTATCCTATTGTTCAGCTTCTGTGGTCCTCATTTTTTCTACTCAGAAACAAGAAAACTGGAGAAAAGAAATACTCCTTAAAGAAATCTTAAAGGCCGGAATTTCTTGACTATTACTTTGTGCCAAATGTTCTGCTCTACAATCATATTTTTTATTTAATACTTTAAACAATACTCTGAGACAGTTACCTTTATTTTACAGTGAAGAAACTAAGGTTAGAACCCATTGCTTTCCTTGAACACTGTAGATAGTCACTAAATGTTTACTGAATGGGCTCAAATAATTTTTGAATTTTATATTCACATAAAAATTCAGAACTAAATACAATCCAAAAATGTTCAAAGATGGTAAAGGCATGTCTCAAATGTAAGTAACTAAAGTAACTTACCCAAGTCCACACAGTAGGAAGTGCTAGACCGAGGTCTTGAATGCTGGTCTGTCTGATTCTTAGTTGATATTTTTAACTGCTACATAAACCTGTCTTCCTAGTGTAATGTATTTATCAGTCCCAGAAACGGGAATAATATGGGTTCGAATGGGATGACAGTTGAAGTATTTATGGCTATAAGCGTGTCTTATTCCATCTTATACCTTTAGTGGCATTAAGCCTCATACACGGCAGACATTTAAGAAATGTTGAGCTGAATTTTCAAAATCTCATGACATTTTATATTCACATACCAATCAGGAACAGAAGTAAAAAAGGCAAATTCAACAATTAGATGAGGAAAGCATAATGATTGTTATATTATTAAACTCTTTTGCAGGCCATCACTTAAGAAGGGTCAAAAGAAACCACGAATAGCTCTCTCATTTAACCATGCTTGATAAATAATTTCCATGTGAGTTTATCATGGAGGTTAACTGGGCTGCATGATTTCTCTAACTTCCCAGTAACACGGCATTTAGAACCTTCTAATTTGGCTCCACTGGGTCCCACCAGCCTATGCTAGGCCATCCCTCTGGCTGTTTTTAAAGGTATTTCCTAAATCATCTCTGCACTTTCTGCTTCTCCACCTGTGTTCATACATGTTTGTCTAAAGGACACTCTCCCTCATGTCCCCACTTGCCATCCTTTTCTATAGAAATTCCAACTGTCTTTTCACATGAGGGTTAAGTGGCACTTGCTTTAGGAAGATTTCCCCTAACACCACAGTGAAAAGTAATCCCTCCCACACTAGATCCCTTCCAGTATCTGCAGTCTCCTTAACACTTTTTTTCATTCTGCTTTGCACTCTAGTCATTTTTGACACATCTTGTTTTCTCATTACACTTGTCAGCTCATTAAGGATATGCTTTATTCATCTTCATAGCCCACATAGAATCGAACCCACTGCTTTCCTTGAACACTGTAGATAGTCACTAAATGTTTACTGAATGGGCTCAAATAATTTTTGAATTTTATATTCACATAAAAATTCAGAACTAAATACAATCCAGAAATGTTCAAAGATGGTAAAGGCATGTCTCAAAGAGTGAAAAGGGCAGACATTAAAAACACAGGCTAACCCCCTTGGGGAGAGAAGGAAAAATGAAATATAAATCCTACACATGACAACTCAAAACTTTACTGCCAATACTTTTTTAAAGATCCCTTTAGATACAACTCAGCACCTAGATTTTCCTAGTAGTCTAATGCAAAACAATTTTATCACAATGTAAAAAAATTTAAACTTAAAAAAATCCATAGTACATGAGAGAAACCATTGGAGTACTAAAGCTATTATCTATAAGCAAGAATTAGATACATTTTTGCTAAAGTACTATCAAACAATTTCCTTTTTAAAACATGGATCATCAGTTCTCATGGTATTGCTATTTCTCCTTCTAATGGGTTTAAATATTAAATAACAAAATAGCAGCTACCATTTTCCAGGGAAGAAAATGTATCAATAATTTTTAAAATTTTCAAATCGCTTTTCTCAATCCCTATTGACTGTAGAGCCATCCATGTCATTCCTATAGGTACGTTTCCCCGTGTAGTCTTACGGTCCTACAGTCTCCTGTTCTACTCCCGTGCACACAGATAGCACATCCAGCCACGTTACTTAATTCATTTCACTTACTACTGTAATGGGCTAAACTGTGTGCCCCCTCCCCAATTCACATGTTGAAGCCTTAATGCTCAGCAGCTCAGAATGTGACTATATTTGGAGAAAGGCCTTTAAAGAAGTGGTTGAGTTAAAAGGTGGCCTTCGGCGTGGGCCTTCATTCAATCTGACTGGTGTGCTTATAAGAAGATGAAATTTTGTTTCACTAATAGGTACCAGACATGTACATGCAGAGGGGTGACCATTCAAAAAGACAGCAGGAGGGCGGCCCTCTGCAAGCCAAGGAGAGAGATCTCAGAGTTAACCAACCATGCCGGCCAGTGGATTCTGGATTTCAGCCTCCAGAATTGTGAGAAGATGAAATTCTGTTGTTTAAGTCTCCCAGTCTGTGTGCTTTGTTATGCCAGCCCTAGCAAACTAATATGCTACATTTAGACTTAGAGAAATAAGGATACAACATGTCACTGAATCTATTAAAGTAAGTTCCTCAGTAGCTTTAACAACGATAGATTTACTTAACTCGCTGTGTCTCTACAGCCAGACAGAAATCTCCTTAGTAACTACTACTAAGGTGGTCTCTCAGCCACACTTATTGGATGAATCTAACTGAGCAACTATCAAAGTAGTTGTGCATCACAATCTTTGAATGAATTTTCCTCACCACGTTTTCTCTGCATTGGGTGTCAGGCTCCCATGTGACATAAGGTATTCAGGCCCTAGCTGCTGAGATAAAGCCACAGACAAAAGTTTTCCTAGCTAATTTTATAACCTCCTGATCAGAGTGAGATTCATTCTTGAAATTCTGACTTTTTCAAATACGTTCCCACTGTAACTCTACCTGTATTCCAATCAACGTTATTAAATTCTGGCAGATTTTTAGGTCCTCAGATGAAATGAATATAAGCCCCATCTGGCCCTCGACAAGCCAGCACAAACTAAGGCAGAATGTCAGAAAGAATTCTCTAGCAGAAAGACCTAAAGCAAAAAACAATAAATGCATAAATAGCATTGACCCTCAAGGTCATTCTCTCTGTTTTATTTTATGTTACAATCAATTCCTTTTCTTTAATTCTAGATTCACCACTTAAGGCCATTCTTCACTTTGACTTTAGTTCCAGAATGATATAAAGACATGCTGAATTTTATCACTCTGGCCTATTATTTCTAAGCCTCAGATGTATGCTAAAATCTCCCCAACATTTCGTCCTCAGAATTCCTGAAATGGGTGCAGTCACCCTCAGGAACAAGGGTATATCTCTTCCATCTTTCATCTTTTCCTCTTAGTGCCCTGGATAGGTCTAGGGATGGAGAAGTCATGCACTAAGAATTGTTCTCAAAGTAAAAGACAGTCTCTTGAGCTTCTGTAGATCATCTAATGTAAAGCACCTACCAATCCTTACTACATTATCAAAGAATTTGATAAATATATTAATTTAAAAAGAGGCCTTTTGCCCACAAATGCTACGAGTGGGCAGTCATGTGGTTGCAAGACTTGGGAGAGCTCAGCCACAGGACCTTGGGTCTCCCTGCAGCCAAAATCAGGTCCCTTCACAGGATGCTCTCTGGTACCTGTGCTCTGCCAGAGAGGCCAGTGAGCCTGGACAGCCAAGCCAACACTGTCACAGCTAAGTAAACGCTGTCACCTATACTTCTGGGAAACACTGTTGCTATTAACTATGGGTAGACTGTCAACCTTTCCTATGCCTGTTATGCTATTTCTCTGCAGAATGAGCCTGCTCCTCCTTGCCTCTCCCAGAACGTGCAAATGGGTATGAAACAACTCAGCACGCATATACTTTTTTGGTGTGACACTTGGTGCTGTGCTCTGTATGGTTTGTTAGATGTTATCATCCCCATTTTCTAGGTGGAGGAAATTAAGTACAATTATAGTCCTGGTTCATAACCCCATTTTTGGTTGGATGCAAAATTAAAACTCCTATGTCCCAACTTTATTTAAAGAAAATCTTCCACATATATGTATGAACCATTATTTAATATTCTTGGAAGAAGACTCCTCAGGGAGGGGAAAAGTTGATTCAGGTCTTGTATGTATGTTTCCAAATTTCTTCAGTTTAACTGACCTAATTTAGAAGCTAGGCATGTATATGATTATTTTCCTGTTTGCTACTGACCTAACAGAGAGAATGCTGGGAAACTGAAAGAGGTGTTTTGAAGTTCACTGAAGTTCCCCATGTGCAAAAATAAAATATGCTGTTATTGGAGCTTTGAGTGGCAGTGCATATCATTACATCCCTTGGTTTCTCACCTCCTTAGAGACCATGTTAATCTAACTTGCCGTGATGCCTAAGAAAGCCTGTGGCGTTTTATGCTCAGAGAGAACGGAACACAAATTTCCCCTTAGATGCAGATTTTCAGTGCTATGTACTCTTATTTTCATGCTGGCATCACATTTAGGCAGTTAATTTTCCATAAAAAAGCAGAAATAGCACCTTCTTTTCCTTCTCAGTCAAGAATAAAATTCTGCAACTTGCTCCTCTTGCACTCATTTTCTTAAATAGATCCCTAAAGTATTTTATGATTATCTTTATTAGCTGGAAACTATATCCAGGCTTGAAATAATTCTAATGAAAAGAAAACTTCTATTAAAATATTCTAACTAGTTTCAATTGACCATATTACTGGCAATGGAAAATTCCCTGGTGTCTAAACCCTTTATAGCTAATCTGATTTAACACATTTTAAAACTGATGTGCCATTTGAGACTTAGGTGTTAGCATGCAGAGTGTTTTCTTTTCCTATTCTTACATTTACTTGTTATTTCATTTCCTCTTAACTTTTTGAAAACGAGATAACCTAATGATATTCCCTAGAGTTGCATGAGTGAGTTAAAAGTGAATTTCTGTATTCAAACTAATAAACTAAAAAATTCAAAAGAGTAAAGTGAAAAAAGTAATCATGTGGATGGTGATTTAACAATGCTCAGAGTGAATCATTTATGTTTCCTAAGGAGCACAAAGTTCTTGACAGTGAGAACATTCACGATTGTGTTGAGTTGGGGTGACATGGCGGAAAATGGCTGGAAGCTAGTCAGACCTGGGTTTAAATTTCAGTGTCACCACTTTCCAGCTTAGTGAATTTGAGAAAATTATTTCATCTCTCTAAGCTTCCATTTCTTCATCTGTAAAAATAGGATACTATTAATCTCTTTGAGGTGTATATGAAATATGACATTGGGTAAAGGAGGCACTGAACACCTGGCAGCTACTCCATAGATACATCACTGCATAATTTTAATAATCATCAATGAAGTACTAAGGAGGAAACTGAGTTTTCCACAGTCAAAGAGACACGTAAGAGAAGATTTCTTGAGGAGTGTATTTAATTTCTGGCTGTGAATTCTCTTATAGACACTAAATTGAATATTCAGATAAAATGTAATCCTCAGAAGGTATAAATATTTATATTCATGGGCTAATTATGCCATGTTGAGATTTCGCTAAGAAGAGAGCCTGAAATACACGCTCTTATGAAGCTTCTGGCTGTCCATGTTTTATAAAGGATAGAGTCTTCTAATTAAAAAAAAAAAAAAGATGGGTTTTTATCTTTTCTTATCTCTTATGAGCTATGGGAACTTCATAGAAAATAAACTCCCTGTAACTCTTTTTCTTTACAATAAATTGAGGGCAATGATAACTTAGACTTGCTGTCGTGAAAATTAGAATAATTACTTAAAACAATGCCTATGAGATGACTTAACACTTCAGAGGCAGCGTGTTCTCAAAGTTTGAATTGTTCTGAATCAAGAGGTAGAAATTTAGAGACTTCTGAAGGTATTACACACCCTGACAGAGTTATTTGCTGTTCCTAGGGAATACAACATTCAACCCCATGGAGGAACAGGTGGTGAAGAAAGCTTGTTCAAGTCTTTCCCTCTGTGGGGACTGTGCTAGGAATAACACTGTAGAGCTCTAGGAAGCCAGATATGGCCCCAGAGAGAAGTTCATGGAGTGGCACTGAAGAAGTGCAGAAAGGACCTCATCTTGTCTAAAGCTTTTCCTGGGAGAGTTCTTGTTTCTGCATTACCAGACTACAGATGGTCAAAAAGTGTCAAGGGAAATCAGCCCCACCGTGACGGAGGTAAATCCTTTCAAAGGCTCCGTAAAAAGTGGAAAGCACACTTGCGCTCTGCGATGTCTTGTCTCTGAAACTCATTTTTATAAATCCCCATGAACAACACAACGAGCGATTTTATATATAGTAGCACAGAAGGAGAGGCTCTAAGTGGATTATCCATATAACATTTTTACGATGCTGAAAGGGAAAGAGTGCTCTTATAGGCCAATTAGATCAGCACTTTGCATGCGTGACAGACTGATGTTTAACATTTGCAGCAATGAGGGAGAGAAGCAGAAGCAAAATTGTCCTATAAATAAACTGCTGAACTTCAGCATGTGCCATATTAAGAAATTTTCAATCTTCCAACTCTGAAATGGTGTGCTTTGAATTATAATTATTTCTGCATGATTGTGGGCATCATAAGTATAATCCATTTGTTCAATCAGCAAATATTATTAAGCACCTATCCAATGCCAAAATCTTTATCAAATACTGAACTTTTAGGAAGATGAACAGTCAAGAGCTTTGCTTTCAAGAGCTCCCGGTCTGGGAGAAGCACCTTTAAAGCACCTATAGGTGCAATGGTTCTCAGAGGTTGTGAGTCATGAGACTGGGCTCAAGTACTGAACTTTGCAAGTGATTCTCACATATTCCCTCTTTACTCTGTTTCATGGTGCTCCCCATAGTATTTTATTCTTGTTTCTCTGCATTTCAAAGTATTATCTTAATTAAAAAGGGATGCAAGGTCAACCAGTGCAGCAGAAAACCATGAGTTTTTTTTGAAGAGTGTGTCATTCCTAGGACCACCATCTATCACATGCATTTAGAAATGAGGCCACAGAGACTGCTCAGCCTCACATCAAAGAGTGGAAACAGTCATCAGTCAGTGGACGTTTTGCTCTCAAACCTGGCTATTGTTTATGAAATCATGCTTGTCAATGGAGAACATCCAAGAAGCTAAAGAAGGTGAATTTAACCACTAAAACTCTAAGAAGATCATTAAATTTACCCTAAAATATTGTCTCTGTCCGTGCACAGAAGGAAGCTACAGAGAAAGAGCAGTGAATCTGTTTAACCCAATTAAAATATCATTCCATTTCAAAGAAATTGTCTCGCTTTCTCACTCAATTTTCATAGCTGGATGAACTGAAATAGGCATTATTTTTTTCTTCCAAATCTACGATCTTGCACCTGCAGTCCACCCTTGCTGCTTTTCTATAGACCAAGTGGCATCCTCCTTTTTAGTAAAGCTAATTCTCTCACCTGTGCCCCTAATACCACACCTTCTGCCACGGTTCTCATTTCTGGATGTTGCTAGAACCCCACTCTGCACTAATTAATTCAGAATTCCTCAATGTGGAGACAAGATTTAAATATTATCAAAATATTTTCCAACAGATTCCAAAGTGCAGTCAAGGTGAGAACAATGTCTTCTTGGACATCTTGACTCTACAGTTACCCAGTGTCTCTAATGTACTTTTGTCAGAAAATTTATCTAAAATTTGATAATAAGGCTAAAAAAGTGGATGGTACATTTCAGTATCATGTTGGAGCTAAGGCCACATAATGATTGTCTTGGGGGATGTACTTAATTGACCTTATATGTTTATGACTGAGCAGAAGTCCAAATTCTGAGACTTAGAGAAGACACATCTTAATGTGTATATTTTTGTTCAATAGAGATGCAAATAGATTCTGACTGGTAGAACTGACTTATGGCCTATTGGATGTGAACGAGTTGTACATCTAGTCTAATAATCTTATCCTAACATCTTTGTTAGATTGCCTAGAAAAATCAAAGCTTCTCAGATACTGCAGGAATGGGTCCTGATATTACACTGCTTCCTTCATTAACTAATGAGTTATCTAAAATCTTTGACTTCATAATTCCATTTGCCTGTTATGATTTTATCTTCTGAAAATTATATTTTAAATACTTTTAACTTTTTCCCAGTTATTAGATTCCTCCCAAAGAACATTTTAAGATGCCAGTGTTTATCTAATATTAAAAGTAAAATAACAAAAAAACCCTAAGTTCTCTCCCAGTTCCCTTTTAGGGGCTCCTTATCTTCCTCCTCATCTTCAAAGACCCTTGTTAGAATTGTCTGCTGCCACTATCTCCACTTTATTACTTCTCTCCTCAACCCATCCCAATCCAGCTTCTGCTTCCACTGATTCACTGCATTGATCTTGCCATGCTGTTGCTCTCATCCATATCCTCCTGGTTACTTAAATCAATGGGCATGTCTCAGTCTTTAACTCAGTTAACACTTTCGGCTCCATTCTCCCCTTGAAATCATCTCCTTCCCTGGGCTTCAAGGATACTGCAGTTGTTTGATTTTCCTCCTATTTCTCTGGCCACTCTTTGTCTTATTTCTTTTTCTATCATATTCTGTCATAGCTCTCTTCTCTCTCTTTCTCTCTCTCTATTTTTCTAGGTAATCTCATTCTTCATGATTTCCAACTACATAGTTTTAACTCCCCACAGACCTTGAAGACATCAGAAGAATAAAAAAGAAATACTATTGTGTTCATCCCTCTACAAATAATACAATTTAGATGAAAAGGACTAATTCCTTGAAGTGCACTAAATATCAAAACTTACCCAACATAAAACAGGTAATTTTCATAGCCCATAACTATTAAAGAAACTGAATTTGTAATTTTAAAACTTTCAAAAAAGAAATACCCAAACACAAAATGATTTCACTGGACAAGTCTACCACATCCTTCAAGATGAATCAGAGAAAATTGTATAGAATCTCTTCCAGAAAGAACAGGGAACACCTCTCAATTGATTTTATGAGATCAGCATTGC
Source organism: Vicugna pacos (assembly GCF_048564905.1). NCBI lineage: Eukaryota > Metazoa > Chordata > Mammalia > Artiodactyla > Camelidae > Vicugna > Vicugna pacos. The sequence continues at coordinate 40,908,587 of NC_132991.1, read as the reverse complement.
ACTGATAGCAAAACCAAGCATAGCACCAAAACAAAAGAAAACAAAACATAACAACTCCAGACCAATATCCTTCATATATATAGGCACAAAAGTTCTTAACAAAATGTTAACAGAATTCATCATATATGAAAGAATTTTACACTATGAACAATTACAGGGATGCAAGACTGGTTTAATATTTTAAAATCAATCCACAAAATCCACCATATTAATAGGTAGAAGAAGAAAAATCTCAGGATCACATAATGCAGAAAATTTTTGACAAAATTAAGCACTAATTTATGATTTAAAAAACACTCTGAAAAACAGAAACAGAGGGGAAATTCCTCAACTTGATAAAAGCATCTACAAAACACGTAGAGCTAACATGACACTTAATTGAGAAGACTGAATGTTTTTCCTTCTGAGACTGGGAACAGAGCAAGAATGTCCACTCTCACCACTCTGGCTAAGTATAGTACTTGAAGCTATAGCTAGTGTAATAGGCAAAAAAAAAGGAAACAGAAGCATATAGGTTGGAAAGGAAGAATTAGAACTGTTCTTATTGGGAGATGTCATGATTGTCTACGTAGATTAACCTGAGTCACCTACAAAAAACTTCCTAGAATTAAAAAGCAAGTTGATCAAAATTACAAGACACAAGATGTATATACAGAAATAACTGAAATTCTTTATACTAGCAATGAATACTTGCACACTGAAATTAAAAATACAATAAGATTTATAATTATTCAAAAATAAAATATTTAGGCATAAATATAACAAGACATGCACAGGACTTAGATACTAAAATCTAAAAAACACTGATGAAATAAATAAAAGAAGATAAACATAAATGAAGAGGTATGTTGTGTCAGGGATTAAAAGATTTATCAAAGATGCCAATTCCACTCAAATTGATATGTAGGTTAAACAAATTCCTGTAAAAATAACAGCAAAATTTTGTAGACATAGGCAAGATTATTCTAAAAAATATATAGACATCAAAGAAACTAGAATAGCTAAAACAGTTGTGTGAAAAAAGCATATAGTAGGAGGAGACAATCAATTTGATTTTAAAAAGTGTTATATAGCTACAGTAATCAAGATTGTATGATATTAGCAGACAAATACATAGATTTATGGAACAGAATATAGAACATAAAATAAGACCCATGCAAATATGCTCTACTGATTTTTGACAAAGGTGGAAAAGCTATTCAATGGACGAAGCATGGCTTTTTAGGCTTTTCAACAATTTCTGGAGCAACTGGACATCCATAGGCAACAATAAACAAACAATAAAAAAAACCACAAGGTAAATCTCACCTCTTACATAAAAAATAAATCCAAACGGATCATGAACTTACATGTTAAAAGTAAAACTGGGAAACTTTTATGAAATAAACATAGGGGAAATTATTCAGGATCTAGAGCTAGGCAAAGAGATCTTAGACTTGCTTATAAAAATAATGATCTGCAAAAGGAATACTGATACATTAGACTATATCAACATTGAAAATTTTTGCTCAGCTAAAGATCTTGTTAAGAGGGTGAAAAGACAAGCAACAAACTGGGAGAAAGTATTTGCAAATCACATATATGGCAAGTGATTGTTATATAGAATATATTAAAGGACTTTCAAAACTCAACAGGAAAAACAAAACAAAATTTAATTAGAAAATGGATAAAAGTCTTGAAGAGCCATTTTGTCTCAGAAGCACATGAAGAGATGTTTAACATCATTAGCCATCAGGGAAATGCAAACCAAAATTCAGTAAGATAGAACAACACACCTATTAGTATAGCAAAAATAAAAGCAACATCAAAAATGCGGGCAAGGATATGGATAAACTGGATCTCTTATACTTTGTTGGTGGGGATGGAAAATGCTATAGCCATTCTAGAAAACAGTTTGGCAGTTTTTTAAAAAGCTGTACATGAAACTATCATACAACTCAGCAATTGCACTTTTGGGAATTTATCTCAGAAAAATTAAAATTCATGATCACACAAGAACCTGTACATGAGTGTTCATAACAGCTTTATTTGTAATAACCCCAAACTGCAATCAACACATGTCCTTCAGTGTGGAATAAACAAACTGGTGCACCATGGAATACTTTTCAGGAATAAAATGAAACAAACTATTTACAATTATACCCAACAACTTAGATGAATCACCAGAAAATTAGACTGAATGAAAAAAGCCAATTCTAGAAGGTTTTAGAAAGGAATACGAAGGATCTGTGTGGTGATGGAAATATTCTGTATTTTGTATCACTGTGAATATCCTAGTTGTAATACTGTGTTAGAGTTTTGTAAGACATTACCATTGTAGGAAACTGGGTTAAGGGTACAGAGGATCACTATTATTTCTATAATTATCTAAAAATAAAGCTTGATTTAAAAAAACTGACTTACTAACTCATTTGGGAATTAGTTATTAATGACAAGTAGATTTTGCCATTCAAACATATTAACACAACACTTAATTCACAGATCAATTCAGCAGAAAAATTGTGTTGAGGAACTTGATTTCATTTTTATTAAACATTTATATTGGATGATTTTACTATCTGGACTGGTGGCTCAGATGAGCTAAAAGGTACGTACAGAATAAGGATGATTGAACGGTACAAAAAAGATATTGTGAGTGATCAAGAAAGCAAACTGAAAGTAGCTTGATGATATAAATTCATCATAACTATGTCTGTGGGTCAACCAATTTGAATCACATATATCTAACACTACTAATGATGGCAAAAATTCAATTTCACGTGGGAAGAAATAAATTAAACAACACTGAAATAAAGCTACAAAAACATAATATTTACCCAGAGGTTACTTATTTGGCACTACAACCATTAAGAATTCAGAAGGACACATAAAAACAAGTAAATATTTCTAAGAAGCCCAGAAATGTTTAAGTTCACACAATGAAGCTCGAGCATTTGGTTCCAGTTATTATTCATTTAATTTTATTTCAGAAACAAATTAAAATTGTTTGGTTATTTGATGTGTTAGAAGTGGAAAATTAGAATCTGTGAGAATATATAAATGTAAATTGAGAACATTCTGCAAGGATAGTGGTTATTTTGGGGGAAGGAATCAAATTGTTATGTAGGGTCAGTGAAAGTGTGAAGGGGAAATTATAATTTTTATTCTGTATGCACTGGTGTTTTTGAACTTTTTACCAGTATGCATTTCTTTATTTACTAATTTTAAAAAGAATAAAATGGAAAATAAAAATAAGACATGAAAAATACTCAGATAAATTCTACTGCAAGAAGTAAGATAACTATTCCAACCAAGTAAAAATACTAAAACCTTTCATGAGAAAAACCAAGAGAATAAAAGACAATAATTTCTTGTTAAGGAGAATTAATCACAGAAGAACCGTCAGCTCATATCAACTGGTGTGCTGGTAGCTTAGTTTTTGTTCTCATACAAAACCCAAGTGAACACTTTGTAAGAGAAATTCTAAAGGAGCCCTAACAGTAACTATAACGCACAAGACTTCACTGAGGGTGTCAGCTGACTCCTTTTTTCCAACTGGAGGATACAGATTAGGGCAGAAAAACAATCACTCGTGCTGGTAATAATGCAGTAACTTAATAGAGTCTAGTGATAAGAGTAGCTACATTTAAAATTAGCTGCAGTTTGGCCTTGGCACTTTACCATTATTTTTTCTATAAAGTGAAGTCATAAGCATGGGTTGTTACAAAGCTGGGCATGGACATAATTAGTGTTTGGTTCCATTTAGCTAAAGTGTTTTCTGACAAATGAATTTCTGTATTTCCTTAGGAATAACTACTTTATGAAATGTTTCTGTAGAACCCAAAATATAAAGAGTAATCTGTTTTTCTGCTCTATAATAACATCTGGTCTAATAACAGCTTTCTTGTAGCCCAGAGCATTGCTGCAATATTGACTAAGTCTGTTTGCTGACTTTAGGCAACATAAATTCCTGGAAGCAAAGACAACTTCCTAAATCTCGAGATTTGTTGGAAAAGCCTGTTTGGGTAGGAAACACAGAAAGATTTTACTGTGCAAGTCTAGAAGAGGCCAATCTCAAAGAGCGACAACAAATAAAAAAATGCTACAGCAAGCTTTATCTGTAATAGATCATTATCCTTTTCAAATATCATAGCTGATGATTTTCAATTTGGAAAAGAAAAAGGCCAGTCCTCCAAGAACTGTACCAAAACAGGACACAATTCTTTCTTTGAAAATAATAATAATAAAAAGTTAATCTGGTAGATTGCTGTGGGCAAAATCCAAAGGGTTATTCTTTTTTATTTACAGCAATTAATCTTCTGACAGGCCAGTTATAGAAAAGTTATATTTTAATAAAATGGCCAGGAGATGAAGAATAAGACCTGAGTCTCAAAGGGAAAAGTTTTTCATTTGGAAACCAAATAGTGCTAGAACAAAAAATTTGCTACCAACAAAGTCTGCTATATTCTGCAGAGAAATAGGAAGTCTGGTGAAGAAATGTGACATTGAACTTGTAAGATTACATTCAAAAGCAGAGGAGGTGAGCAATGAAAACTCCGGTGATGGTGTCTTCAGCTTTTTGACCTTTCTGAAGATTGTTCTTTTATGGAGAGTAACATAAAAGATTATGCTACACTTTTTATTCTGCCTAAAAACATTGGTATTGTCACCATTTTACATGCTAGAGTTTCAATGAACCTCTTCATAACAATAAATTTAGATTAATGATAGAGTAAGTGTAGTTTTCATACATTGCATGTTTTCAAGCTTTAACTATTATTTGTAGTTGTCTTGAAGCTAATTGCTTCTCTACAGTGTTTATTTGTATGTTAAGTTGTTTACATGAATGCCAATATGCATACTTTTGCCATTATTTTTGACAAAAAGCCGGTCACAAATGGCCATGTTAAGGTATATAAAGAGAATGGACAAACTTTACAAGCCGCAGTCACAAAGGATTCCTTTGCATTAGGGCTCTGATTATTTCACCCCAGCACCTATACTTTGCAATGCCCCTCCATGTCTGATTCTGATAGCTGTTTCTATGATCTCTAGGCTGCTCCCTATGAATTGGTGTCCCCAGTAATCCAAATCAAGCAGTTATTAGCAGGGTTCAAAAGCACTGTAGGGGTACACACTTACTTAGGGGTAACCTACACAGGCAATTAAACCCTTCAACTGAGGCCACTAATCTGTACTAGGACAACCTGGACATAGAGTGTGCAATTCATCTTGGCCAAACAACCATTCATTTTTAACTTTCAGAAATATTGATACCCACCCCTCCATTTGTTGTGCCCTGGAAGCACACTGACTCCCTCCTCCCCCACCTTCACCAGGAATAACTCACATTTAATAATCAGCACATTAAGAAGGTTTAATAAATGGTTCTTAGATGAATGAATGAATGAATGAATGAATGAATTATATCCTATATAATTTTATTTTGAAAAATCTTGCATTGTGTATTTTATAAACTTTTTTAAAGTTGAAATTACCTGAACTGCTTCATAAAAATTTAAAATGACACAAATGAATGTATGAGTAAAAAGTAAGTCTCCCTTACACCACAGCACTCAGAAACTATCCTCTTGTGTATCTTCCTGCTCACAGTCAATGCATATAAAAGTATATACGTCTATACTCAGACAATTTCACCATTTGTTTTTCCTGGGGGGGGGGATTTATTTGTAATTATAATAATAATTTTTTTAAGAGGAGGTACTAGGGATTGAACCCAGTACCTCATGCATGCCAAGCATGTGTTCTACCACTTGAGCTATACCGTCCCCTCCGATTTCACTATTTTTTATAAATGAGATTATATTCTCCACACAGTCCTATACCTTCATTTTTATTTAATAATAAATCTTGTAAATTATTTATATCATCACATACAGACCTTTTTCATTTTTTCACAACTAGGTAGTATTCTAATGTATGAAACATATTAATAGTTTTACAAATGTACTTGTAGAGTTAGAATACAGGAAAGTTTAGGTAAATTTCAGTTTCGTGAAATTATAAACTCAAAGTTCAATAGGTTTTTTTTCTTAGTTTTCAAGTGACCTTGAACATCTGGGTAAAAATATTAGAGAAAAAGAAAAAAGATCATTAGTAAACACAAACAAAAAATAGGACAATCCTTTTTTAAAATTTGAACCTCAAAGAAATAAAAATCTGCTTTTTCGTCTCCGTACCCTATTTTTCTGGCAAGAAATGAGGAGATATATGAAAGCATGACTCTTATCTAGAACTTGGGAGAAGGAATGAATAATGATAGGAGGAATGAGGAGAGAGGTACAGGTCTGAAGATCAAAGTAGCACACATAGATCTGACAAGAGGGAGCTCTTTGATTTCATGTCAACCAGTATTTCCGGTTGATTATTGCAGGCAGGATGCTTACTTGCTTTTAATCTAGAAAGACAAATGACAATTCAGCACAACATATGTTCAGTCCCAGGTGAGTGATTATAGACTGTAATTGCTAAAGGCGTCTGCTGAAAATATTAACACTACGTCTAGCTTCCTTCTCAGGCCAAGTAGAAGTACTGTAGTTTTCAGTGGTCTGCCAGTATAGGGGGAGAATTTGGTGCTACTCAATGGGGAATTATCTCCTCAGGACAATAATCTAGACAGATTAATATGTTATATGTGGTTCAAAAATTTCCATGCAACTGCTAAATTCTTTATTACTCATGTAAATCCTGAGCTTTAGAGATTTTATGCACCTTGATAAATAGAAGATTGGAAAAATTCTAATGAAGTAAATCTTTCTCAAAGTACTTTTTCCTAGTGAACCATCCTAGCCATAAATAGAAGTTCTTGCAAAATATTTCATAAATTTATTGTATATATTGTATATGTTTGTAAACACCAGTATTGTGGGCAGTTTTGCATTTTTTTCTCCCATTTGACAATATGATATAGTGGGAAAAACTTGTTTTTGGGGATCAGATAAGCCTGTGGTTATATCTTAATTCGACCATTCACTGGTTGAGTCATTTCTGTGAATTTTCTCCTGTCACAGTCCTTGGTGTTGTCGTGAGAAGTAAATGAGGTAATCTGTACACAAGTTTTGTTGAGTTAAAAATATAAAACAACACATGCATTGATGTATATATTAATCAAAATATATATGCTTTATATATATTATTAAATCATTTATTTAATATTTTAATATTATTTAAAATATTAATTTATAACATTATTATATTAATTAATATAACTAATTATGTAATTATATCATTATTTGAAAAACTTTAATTAAAAATTTATGGTACATGTTAAAGCTAGTATATCATAGAATAAGACAATTTTCACTTTCACAATAATTTGCACAAATATGTTTTGCTTTAATATCCATTGTATTATCATGTTATTGTGAGAGATTAATAGTACTTGATTCTGGTTACTTCTCTAGACATTATCTATATCAGTAGATAGTTTTAAAAATTTTGCTGCTGCAGTCTTTTTATACTCCAATTAAAGTTCACTATTCTTTAGTAGTGGGTCTTCCCTTTTTAGATTAGTATCTGGATTCTAACTTGCTTAAATCTCTCTCTACAACTCACATAAAAATCATCAGTTTCTACCACTAAGTTATCTTTCTTAAGGCCAGTCCCTGAATAAACCACAGTGGAGCCATGGCACTCGCATTTTTAGTTGTATAATCTGTATGTAATATGGTCAAGATGTTAAGAAAGTTATTAAAGATAATTGGCAAGAATTAGTGTAGTCTCTAAGAAATGCCCCTTGATTGGGAATATTTTTTAGATTCAGCATGGAAACCAAATTCAGAGTCCAGGGACAGATCATAGTAAACTGCAATGCCACGTGGAAAAGACCAAAAAAAAAAAAACCCTTTGCTTTAAGAAAGTATGTAAGTTGGTGAGATGTCTTTAATTAACTATTTTGTTTTCAGTGTTAATGTTGTATAGTTCTGTGCTATTCAAATCAGAATGTGCTTAATACATAAAAACACAATTGATAGAGTCTTTCTTGAAGCATGAAAATACCACTTACAGATGAAGAGACTGAGAAAATGTAGCTATTGTTATTGAAATCCATGCTGTTAAAAAAGTAAGCATCAAAATATTATGGGCTATGAACTAAGTGGTGCTCAAAGGCAAAGACTGTACAAAGTGAGCTAGTGAAGAGTGGCATACAGAATGGGCTATGACACAGGTGTACCAATCCAGAATTTACTTCTAATAATGGTAAACTAGGTAATTTGTTTCAATCTTCCAAATAATAGCAATTGCTGACAAGCTGGACAAAATATTTAACAGTTGTATGAAGGTGATGGAAAACTTTAAAAGTGGCGTAGATTTATAGAGCCAAGATCCAGGAGACGAAGGGAACCCAGAAAGATGAGCCTCCCCTTTGGAGTGGTTTTTTCTCTTAGAGTTAGCTGCTAATACTATAAAATGTGGTAGCGAGATTAACAGGTTGAGCAAGGCTGTTGACAAACTGTGAAGGCTTGAATGACAAATAATTAGAGTTTGGATTCCCCTAAGGAGGGATGATTTAGTAAATGTCTTTGAGATTGAACCCTGAGTACTACAAACTAAATAGAAGGATGAGCTGAAAATTGACTAGCACTAAAAAGGAAGGAGAACCAGTTTCAAGTGATCTCAGTCCCTGAATGGGTTACAATGATCTGGATATCTAGTACTCACAGTAGCCTTCTAGATGTAATTATTAATTCCTACACCTTTTCATATGCAATGTCTAAACAAAGTCATAAGTAGCCAGGAACATGAGAATACACATCTACAAGGCCAAAAAGGCAACAGACAATAAAATAAAAAACTTAGTTATAAGACATGGAATTGAAACTATGATTTAATATGTTCAAGGAAACAAAAGACAAGTTTAAGAATTTCAAGAGAGAAAAAGATAGGTTTAAAAAGAGCCTAATGGAAATTCTAGAAGAATATACAGCACCTAAAACTAAGAATATAGTATAATGGTTTAAATTCTATTAGATACAACTGAAGAGGGAATTAGTGGACAGGACAGAAAAAATATGCAAACTGAAATACAAATAAAAGTAAGGTTGCAAAATACAGATAAGAGCATAAGAGACATTGAGGATATTGTGAAAAGGTCTACTATAAGTATAATTGGAATCTTAGAGGGGAATGGGAGAGGGAACTTGATGGAAGCCAAGTTTAAAGATATTAACTGACTAAAAATTTCCCAGCTGATGAAGATATCAAATCACAGATACAAACGTTTCCACAAAGCAAAGAATTATAGATACAAGGAAAATGACACAAAGGAAACATCATAGAAAAATGACTGAAAGTCAAAGACAGAAAGACCATTCTGGGTCATATTCCAAGGAACAAGAATAAGACTGTCAGTTAACTTCTCATCAGAAACCATTTCAGCCAACCAGCAATGGAATCATATTTAGCGTTAGTTATTTCATTTCAGTATACTGAATATATCATGCCTTATCCAGCAAAACATTCTTCCTGAATTAAAGTGAAATAAATATATTTTCAAACAAATAAAAATAGAGGGTATAGATTACCACCAGTCACAGATCAAATAAAATATTCTAGAGCATTTTTCAGATGAATGGCAAGTGATGCCTGAGAAAAACCTGAAGAATCAGGAAGCGATATTTTAAAAGATATTGGAGTAATATTAACTGCTTCAAATAAAAATAATAATGTCTTATTGAGACATTGTGCTGTACACGAGAAATCGACACACTGTAACTGACTATACGTCAATTAAAAATAAACAAAAATGAAATAAAATAAAATAATATCTTATTTTTTATATTTATATTTTCTATAATATAAAGAAAATATAAAGAAAAGTCATACCATGAAAATAACATATCATTTATGAATGAAACAAATGGAATCAAAGTATTCTAAAATTTTGCCTTGTCTAAGAAGAGGTAAAATTAATTTATATTGGATTTTGATAAGAACGCATCTTGGAATTTGGGCAATTTTTCTCAAAGTGTGGTGCACTGCTCTGAGATCTTTTAGTGGGTCCATAAAGACAATATTTTCATGATAAGACATTATTTGCCCTTTTTACTGAGTTGGCATTTTGTCTGATTGTGCAGAAGCCATGCTGAATTAAACTGCTGGATTCTTAGCCCAAATCAAGACAGTGACTCCAAACTCTGCTAGTTTTCATTGTACTGTTCTGAGTTATGGGTCAGCAATTTTTTTTTTCTTTAAAGGTCCAGATAGGAAGTGTTTTAGACTTTGTAGGCTATGCAGTCTCTGCCTCGTTACTAAACTCTGTGGTTTAAAAGCAGCATTGTAGATAATATATAAATAAACGGGTAAGCCTGTGTCCTGATAAAATGTTATTTTAAAAGCAGTAGTTTTGGGTTATGTTTGACATGTGGGCCATAGTTTGCTAACCCCTGTTCTATGACTCCCATTTGCAGTAAAAACAAGTAACACACACACACACACACACACATACACACAAACAGGTTTACTTAAGAAAGCCCTTGCTGAAGCAGGAGGAGTTGATTTTATTAAAGCTTGGCCCTTGAGTACACATCTTTTTAGTATTCTTTATGACATAATGGAATGTAAGCATAAAGAATCCTGTCTCCATGTTGAAGTACGATAATTGTCTTAAGGAAATGCATCTATGTGATCTTATCATTTGTGAGTTGAACTAATTGCTTCTTCATGGAATACCATTGCTACTTGAAAGAACAAGTAACAGATGAATTATAATTATTTAGATTTTGAAATTTGGTAGACTACCCAACAAGACATGAAGGGAATTCTTATACGAAGTTTTGGAAGAAAGTTGTCTTTGCTATAAAAAAAGACATCCTAATAATTGCTTCTCCTCCACTAAACATTATCCTCCCTGCATGTGATGCCCAGAACTGTGACAACCATAGGTAGAAGGTAGCTTACCTGAAGACAAAGCCAACAGTATCCTACGTGACATACTGCTGATACATTGAGTTGACAAGATTATGGTACAAGGGTTACTACTCCACTTTTGTTAGGTCATTAATTTACCCATTTATTTACCAAACACTTATTGAATGATAATTATATGCTAAGTACAGGGGAAATGGCAGAGCCCCTCACTCCTAGAAGTTAAATTCTAATAGGGAAGACAGAGAATGAATTTATAATTAGATTCTTGAGGAGAATTCAAAGTTCTATGGAAATGTGACCTAGTCTAGGGTGCAATGAATGCTTTTCTGAGAGAATATAAAGTACAATCCAAGTCTGAAGGATAAGTAAGAATTGGCTGAAAAGGAGAAGAAATGGTTTCCAGAAAGGAAACCAATGCACTTAAGTATGAGAGAGTAGGGAACACGTGATATGAAGTTAAGGGAAGCCAGTATGTCTGGTGCACAAAGAACAAGACGTGTCACTCATAGTGGCTGGAGAAGTGATTGGTCATCCTGCAATCTTACAAGGTCATGGGCCAAATTAGAGAATTTCATCTTTATTCTAAAAGATACACAAATTCGTTGAGCTTTGACATGTTCAGATTAGCATTTTAAAAAGATCATTTTGGCTGTAATGTAGAAAATAGATTAGATTGAGTCTGAATTGGAAGTCAGGATCCCGGGAAAGAGGCACACAGCAGTGGAGGAGAGAAAGGAAATGGCAGTCGGTGGGGCAGTGCCAGTGACATTAAAACAGGGAAATGTAACCTGGTCGGACATGCAGTGAATGTGAGAATGTGAGGTCTGAGCAGACACTTGAAGGATGCTTAAGTGCTGGCTAGGATAAAGGAGACAGCAAACTTTTGACAAATTTGTTTTTTGTGGCATTTGGGGCAGGGAGGGAGTATTTATATATAAAATGCTATAAAACAAGCCCCAGATCAAACTTTCTACACTTTTTAATCTAATTTCCTAATATGTTTGATACTTTCATACATCCCAGATTTTGCCTGTCTATACTTCTTATTCTTTCCAAAGGAGAAGTTTTAAGATCCCTATTGCCAGAAATGTAATAATACCTAATTAAATATTTCCTTAGGACACGATTTACAGATAACCTTTTATGTGATTACATTTAATTGGTTAAAGTATATGGTTAAATCGGTGTCACTGCATGGTTCCACTCCTCCTAGCTATTTATACTTCATCACATAAGGTATCAAACTTGAGCTCCCTTATACATTTTTAAGACATTCAAAGGAAATAATATATCAAAGCAGGTTATGTGTTTTTGTGTGCTTGTTTCTGTTACTTTTTGAATAGTATTCCAATCATAAATTAAACGATCGATACTTAAATAATTTTTGACTTCTAACCCAGTAATTAGAGATCTCTCATTTCATTCATCCAGTAATCAGAGATCTCGTATTTTATTCAATTTAGACAAGTAACCAAAGATAATACCTAGAGTCTCAGAAACTGAACACGCTTTATGCAAAAAGAGTCTTCAATTCACATCTGACTATTTTAACAACAGAAGACTATTTCTTACTGAAAGTAACAATTTAATATATATTAAATATATATTGATTCCTTTTAACTGAAAGGAATGAAGCTTTTTTGGGTTCTCTCTGAAGCTATAAAACTATTAAGAAATCTAAGTTACATGTAGTTATTTCATTTAGAAATTTAAGTATTTTTGCTTTCATGTAAATTCAAAACAAGCCCTACGTTATTTCTTGGTTAAGTCACTTCATTTTATTTTTTAGAAAAGTAATTAAATTGAATAGTATATACTCAGGTCAGAAAGTTATGACAAGTTGTTGTTCCAAAACCTTCAAAATTTCTATGTCTAATATTTTTGAAATTATTAAATATTTCCTTAATGCAATCTAAATGTCACATTTATTAACATTTTATATAAATTGGGGTTAAATAAAAAATTATGATCATGGAAATGGCTGCATTTCTCTCCAAAAATTGTTCTTTCATGTGGGGAAATGTTCTATTGGAATCCTAACTTAGAGAAATTATTTTATTCCTGGACTCCAAAGTATAAACTAATATTCATAAAAGTAAACATATTCATGAGTTAATTCATTTAGTCAAAAATATATATTTATTTTTCAACTCCTCAAATGAAATTGAGATGTTTCCATTTCCCTTCCTTCCATCTCTTTGCTGTGCTTAATCCCCAGGGGATGAAGGAGGAGGACTTAACTTCTGGGCCATCTATTCCACAATAAGATTCTTTTCCTTCAGGGTTCTACTTTATTACACATGTTATCCTATTGGATTCTTGCCCTTGATACTCCCTGGCATTAATTTTTGCTCCCTCTCCTTTTAAAGTCCATCACAGTATCAGATAGTCTAGCAGTATTAGCAGTGTCCTCTGGGCCAATGCAACTTAAGTGTCCTGTTTTATCTCTCTGGAATTTGCTTTCTTTGAGGATTATTTATTCTATAAGTCCTTGCTATAGGTTAGTCTCTCAAAGCTTTCCCAGAACCATTTTCACTTTTGCCTCCTGCATCTTTATTTCAGAGTTGGTCTAAATAACCAATGTCACTGTTACAGCAAACAGCACCACAGCCATCTTTTTTTTTCCACACTACCACTTTGGTCCGAGCCACCGTTGTATCTCTTGTCTGGATTGTTGTAATGCTTCCTAGCTGGTCACTATTTTTATTGCCTTTGGACACCAACAGGTATTTAGCACAGGACAGCCTCCTCAAAGAAAACTTAGAGCAGGTTATGTTAATGCTTTGCTCAAAACCTTTCACAGCTTCTCATCTCACCATTATTAACAGCCAGACCCTTAGAAGTGGCCTGTCGGTCTTTTCTGTGACCCTCCAGACACGCTCTTGCCTTTGGGCCTTAGTTCTTTCTGTGTGTATAGCTGACTTAGTGTTTCCCCAGGTACCTTCGTGGCTTACTTCTTCAGGGCTTTCAGATACTCACTCAGATGTCTTCCAGTGAATTTCCTGGGTCACACTATTTAAAATCACAACTCTCTCTCCATTTCTGTTGTTCCTATGCCCTCGTCAGTCATTATTCTTTCTCTATAGCACGTGGGGCATGCTGTGTATGTATTTATTTATTTTATGTCTCCTCACCTAGAAATCAGCTGTTAACTGGAGGGAATGTTGCCTTTTTCTTTTAACTCTTCCATCTTCAGTCTAGTCTATCACTTGATACAAAATAGGCTCTCAACAATTATTTGTTGACTACATGATTAAATAAAGACATCAAGAAACAATTAGTGTAATATCAGGAAAGCAAGCGCTTTCATTAAAATGATTGCATTACCAGCTTTGAAATGTAATCTGACAAATCTCATCTCACTATACCATTCACTGTCTCAAAGGTTTTTTTCATTGAATAATTGTTACTCCCTAAATAACTTTAAAAAAAAAAAGAGCAAAAAGAAGTAAATAATCTTAGTAGCTATTACCTTAAAATGGAAAAATGTTTTCTTAGCTCTCCCATTCCCTGCAAAGTGAGTATACATTCAATGCTTATGAATACAGCAAATCTTCATTTCAAAAATAATTTTCACAACTTGTAATCAATTCACCTGGACCAGTCAACCTGAAGTCTAACTAATTACTGCTAAAAAGCACAAAGGAATATTTCTAAAGCCTATTAACTGTAATTAAGGAAGAAGATACAGTCCTTGTTTTCTTTAATAAAATCTCCTCTCTCCAGTCTACATTCATTTTTCTGTATATTAGCTGTCTGTCTCTTTTTTCTTGACTTATTTTGCAAGTTCATTTTCTTCTCTTCTATGGATTTTTCTCTTGCATATAATAAACAATGTTTTCTGAACATTCATCATGTGTTTTATATCAGTTTATTCATCTACCTCCATTGTGTTATTTTAACTTCAACAGTAACTGAAAGACTTCCAGCTTGAGGTGTCAACATTAAAATAAAAGATTGAGTACATTCGAAGGCAGAAATTGCCTGGATGCCATATAAATTGCTTGTAAATTTCTCTGGAAATGTTACCTTAACTTTCACCTATGATTTCAACACCTAATAATTTAAGATCATTTACATTTCAGAAAACTAGAAGCTAGACAAGTGAGCCACCATTTTCTATCATAATTAGAAAACATCTGTTGCCACTCTCACGATACCACCCTCAGCATATTGTGAAGGTTGTATTCTAGGGACCCATTCTCCCTTCAGAGAGAGCTCAGTAAAAAACTGCCTATTTTGCAGGATTGGCAAAGGGAATAGACATTGGACCTTGTAGAAAGACAAATTTTACTAAAAGAGATGAGACTAAAATCTCGTTTAAAATATTGGTCCTGGATGGAAACAAGGTTTAAAAAAATGGACAGAGAATATAAAATCCACCATCACTGAGAAGCAAAACCTTTAACAACCAAATAAAATTGGCTCTTGCTAAGAAATGATGACAATAACTAGATTGAGCAGCTGTGAAACTGTTAGAAATGATGTGCTTCAAATGTGAGTGAATTGTTCCAGATGTAGAGGGAAGGGCTAGATTGCAGAAGAAACAAATATTTCCCCAAATCCTTCTTTGATATTGTTTGCCCAGGCTGAAAGGTCTACTATATAGGCAATAGTCTTTTTTATTTTTAATGGCAGCCACAATTCTCAACACTCCTCCCTTCCTTCCTTCCTTCTTTCCTTCCTTCCTTCCTTCCTTCCTTCCTTCCTTCCTTCCTTCCTTCCTTCCTTCCTTCCTTCCTTCTTTCCTTCCTCCCTTCCTTCCTCCCTTCCTTTCTTCCTTCCCACAACCATTCTGCCTTTTGCTTCTTCCTACTTAAAGGGAAAAAAAAATGATACAGTACCACCGGGGACCAGACAGTGTTCTAGGTGCTATGGATACAAAAAGATCAGGATTTATATCGAGGGCGTGCACACACACACACACACACACTCAAACATAAACAAACTGTAGATGTTAAAGCTGGGAGCCAACATGAAGATAATTCATCCAATCTCCATTTTACAGCTGATGATTTGGGCCTCTTACAATTAGATGTCCGAGATCACTCCTTTAAATAAGTGGTAAAAATATAGTACTAGAAACTAGGACTTCTGATGCCTGGTCCATTTCATTTTCTCCTACAGCACACTGGCTCTCAGTGAGAACAAAGCTTTTAACTATAAATAACTAAATGAAAGTTTAAAGCAAAGAAAAGATGTTAGAAATGCTGAGCTGAACTATACTACCAAAAACTTAAACTCACTTTGACATTCAAAGATGAAGTTCTAAATCTAAGATGTTTACTGTTTAAGCTTTCCTGTTTTTCCCTGCTAAATACAAAGACCATTATTTAGTTTTAGAAGTAGGAAGTGGAAAACTGGCCCCCATATTTAGGGCCACTTATACATGAAAGTATTCCATATATATGAGAATAGACAGCTTTTGACTGATACATTCAAGGAAACTCTTTTCTAAATTTAAGTTGTCTATTTGTTCCTTACTCAAACCTATAATTTCATCAGTAGGTTTAGACAGGTAGACATCTGCTACAAAAGAAGAACTGAATCTTAATGAGGCTCGAAATAATAAATGGAATGACACTGATATCTGGTTGTCAGCCCTTGAAAGCTTAAGGTAAAGACTGAAATAAAGTTAAGTGACAGATTTGTAAAGTTGGACATACCAATAACATAATGTAGAATTCTCTTACAAAACAGGAACATGGATCCTACATGAATAAAAGTTTATTTGTTTAACAGTGTTTTCACTATTTAATTAAAGATAAAATAAGTAATTGTTATTTATATTACAAGGGAATTTGATTCAGAAAAAAGATACATTGTTTTTGAAGTAATAATTCAAATCTGGGAGGTTTAATTAATGATCATTTGACATGTATTTAAGATGAATTGTTGTAATGGCTTTCAATTTATCTTTAAAATCATTATTTTGGCTTACTGAATGACTCAGGGATTTTTTGAAGTTTTTCTTTTATCTTTTTTTGTTGTTATTGTTAACCAATGGAGTAAGACTAAACTGGCAAATGCAGACTGCTGCAAAGAATTCATTTGAAATCATGCCATAAAAGGTACATACACTTTTGCAGAGTACGTGGACCTTCTATGTGCTCTGACTTAGGCTAGGGAAACCTCTCTTGGATCCTCAAATATTTCCTATCTGCTTTGTAGAATGGAAAAAATTTACTTGTTTACATGTAAGTGTTTTTATATAAGCAATGACGTTCACAATGTAAATTGATTGAAAGGTGACCCAATAATAAGCTAGGTTCGTATAAGTCATTGTTTACTCATCTGAGGGAAGCTTTTGATTTGGGAGAACACAGAATTCAATGAAGTATTTTTGAGTGCCTGCCACTTACTTGGGTTGAGGATATAGAGGAATATACAATTAGTCTGTGTATGCTGAATAATGTGACATAGGTATTGTTGTATTAAAGAAATGTAATCAGTGCTATGACAAAGGAAATCAGAGTATCCTAGAACAAAGGGATCTGACCTAGTGTAAAGGGTGGAGGCCACCTGATCGTGTAAAGAAAAAGTAGAGTGTATTAGGCAGAAAGTGGGGGAAAAGGCAGTTTTCACTATTGCTAACTTAATATTGTCAACTGTTTGGTATTATGTAAAACATATGATATATAAATCTCTATTTTCTATATACATTTTCCCATAAAATTTCCCATACATAAACAATCTTCTGAGAGGTAAAATGTTCATTTCTATAAATAAAACAGTATGTGTGTATGTGTGAATGTATGTATGTATTCACACACACAGGGACGCTCACACCACCCCTATACTCACACACACTTATACACATATCCCTATAAATGTGTATATATATTGTTTTTATATCTACATATATCCATATTATATATTTAAAAAATATTTAGCCCGTTGTACTGCTCTACTAAATGACCACTATTTTAAACACTGTGTTCTGTGCATGGCATATGGTAATTCACTGCTAAGTTCATGTTAATTACTTCTGAGTATAATGCCTCACACATATTTATGAGAAAAGTCTCTCACCAAATGCAGTGTTGATAGTGGCTGGATGTGTTCCCCATCCAGGCTCCTGATTCTTCACCTGTGTACCTGTGCCCACTGGGAGTGGCTGATGCTTCATTCTCTCACAGGAGATGCCAAACCTATCAGATGTTGACACCAGCAACATGCATTTCTCAGGAGCTATCCCTATATGAAGGCCTGCTGGCTTCCAGTGGAAATGGGGTTAATAAACTCTCCCCCTTTTCTTATTTCTCATATTTTTGTTGTGCTGCCTTACACAGTTTAACATTTATTCTGTTTTTTTTTTCTTACAGATAAGTTGGTGAGGAAATGGACCAGGAGCTGAATCTGGGTGACAGACCCCACCCTATATTCAGAATTCCCTTTTCCTTCAGGAAACGATGGCTTTAACCTGAGATCAAACTTCTCTCAGAAGTTTGCTCCCATGAGATATTTTAGTTCCTAAGTAAAATAGACTCTGACAACAATCCTCTCTAGTTCCCAGGCACACTTGTTCAGATATGTTGGAATCACCACAGTGTATATACTTGAGGTTTTTCTTGGAATTCTTATATTTGTGACATATATTACTTCCTAATAATGGACATTTTGGGGTAGAGACAGTTTCAGGAAAACATTTCAATTTTATTAATTCATAAACGTTTTTAAGGTAAAATGGTGCCATTTACCTCTGTTTATAATCAAAATTAATTTATATTCTATCAGCCCACTTCAGGTCACCACTTTAAATCACACATGTTCAAGTTATATTATTTTAATTTGACTCCTTCTCTAATAAATCATTATTGGTGACTTTCCGTGTCTTGATAGAGAGCTAATAGCTCATAATGTTAAGTGCACAGGTTTTGGAATGCGACATTTGGTAAAACCCTCATCCTGGCGCTTGCTAGATGTTTGGGCAAACTACTTCATTATTCCAAGCCTCAATTACACAATGAGGGTTACAGAGGTATCACCTCACGATGTTGTTGTGCATTGTCAATGAGACATAATCTGGACAAACACTTAGTACAGGAATGCCAACAAAATAAACTTCTAAGAAGCAAGAGTTGTTGCTGTTGCATATTGCTGTTTCTGTAAGATATTTTTTCCTTCTGAATCAGTTTAACAAAATGGCATCAAGATGAACTTGTCCTTTCAAGGAGAATGCCAAAATCATGGTATGGATAAAATAACTTTCTGGGAATCTAGTTTGTTCCAACTTAAATCTTTAAAAGCCTTAATGGCAAACTCTCCACCAGCACACATATTGTCTGTCCCTATAATAAAAACACATAAAAAGAAAGAATAGATAAAAGTGATGA
The DNA here is from genome assembly GCF_048564905.1 of Vicugna pacos. Classification (NCBI taxonomy): domain Eukaryota; kingdom Metazoa; phylum Chordata; class Mammalia; order Artiodactyla; family Camelidae; genus Vicugna; species Vicugna pacos. The sequence goes on along the minus strand of NC_132991.1, from coordinate 40,889,382 downwards.
TAAGAAAGGCTATTTTATTGGCTGATAAGAAATAGCCATCTGGGGTCCAACAGACATTTTAAAGAACAATGTATCTGAATTTAAATTCTAAACTATATTCAGTCATTAAATTCAGAATATGTCAAAGATAAATATTTCAATTTCACTAGCTTGTTCACTTACTAAAATTCATTTAGATATTGGATTTTCTGTTTATGTGGTTCTACGTGGCTAACCTTAAAGTCAAGGAGCTCAAAATTTGACGTCTTCACTAGGAAAAAAAACCTAGTTAATAAAAGACTTATCTGGAATTGAACTTTCCTAGATTAGAAACTCATAGAAATAAAAGGCAAAGAGTGTCAAAACACTAAATAAAGCCTACTCAACTAAGATCATCAAATATTTATTGGGCTCCTGCTAGGCGTATAGCTCTGAACTACGACACACCAGAAAATCCAAATACAAGCAAGACTCAGTCCCTAACTTTACGAAGCATATGACTATGGAAAAGAGTTAAGTAGGTCTGACTTCTACAACCCGAGATCTAGGGATGTTAGATTAAAGAACTCCAGTGTTGGGAGAATATTTGGAGCATTTGGCAAGTTAGAACTGAATCATTATATACACTGAAGCATGGAGCTGAGATATGATTGGAATAAAAATTGAGGTCAGATTGTGGAATGCTAAGCTGATGATTTTTGCTTAAATATTAAAGCATAGTAAAGAGCTCAGCTCCTGGTGGTATAAGGTAGCTCATGGTAGGGCAGTACTCCTTCCTAGAAAAACTAGGAAAGCCTAATAAAAGATAGAAATTCTCTGAAGGAGCTGGAGAATTACAGAAGCCAATAAAAAAACAGAAAGGCTAATATGAAAAAGAAGGAACCCACCTAGAGAAGTGAGCTGACCTTTGCCAGCTTTTCCTGGGGGAGATGTAGCAGTTCTGGCCAACGGCAGGGAACTGAGAATCTGGACCAAATTTGGGGGGAACCCCAGTGGTGGAGAAGGCCACTATAGGGTGGAAGGCCACTGTGGACAGAAGAGGCATGTGTGGTTTCAAGCACAGGGCCAGTTTCTCCTCAGGATATTTCCCAAATCCTGGGGATGCCTGGCCTGGGAGACTAAAAATCTGAGCAGAAAGCCTCTGGACAGCAGAGCAGAAATTTTGGAATTCTGACAAGACAGTGATTAGAGTGTAGGACACAGTAGAAAGAGGAATGTGCTGATCATACCATGCTCTTAATTAAAAATGCTGGAGGGCCATGTTCATAGCAGAGATAAACAGAACATTATCAGATTTCTACCCAGTTTCACCTTTAGCATAGTCCCTATTTATATTAAGGTGATCAACCATCATTCTATCTGCCAACTAGAAGGGAGGGTGAATTCTCTACAACAGAAGATAAGACTTTGTAGAGTGAAGCAATAAAAGAGGATTTTATGACAACAGTATTCAATGCCAAAATGTTTTTACCAAGAAAATAGCTAAATATTAATCACAACAACTTCTATATAAGAAAGGCAAAGATTTTTTCCTATATATATTCAAGACTAGGTTTAATAAATATCTATTTAAGCTGTTGCAGATACAGATTAAAGGACCATGGTTGGGAAGTCATAGGATTTAATCTATTGAAGGTGACACCTGTGTATTATATGATTGCATATTTATGGACTTCTGAACATTATTACTTACTTACTGGTCTATAATGATTTTGAATAGTCTGCTATGTAAGCTTATATTTAGTCATTTAAAAATGCATATTATTATTTGGTTGACTTTATATCAAAGCATGATGAAAGAGGTGTTGTTTTCTGAGTATTATTCTAAGGGCATGCCAGGTATTCACAAGTGAGTCTCAAATACACTATTTACTAGTACACAGTATGAAAATTTATTTACAAAATATGCTTTGCTGCCCCAGTATAAACTTTATATAAGTTTTTTTCAGATATATGTATTAAGGAAATAATAAAACCTGATTCCTATTTTGTTTAATCCTATCTTTACCTTGGACCTTTCCTTAGACTGTCTTCTTGAAAAATATCGAAACTTGACAGCAGTCAATTACTTAATGGCGTTCCTACCTCCCCTTTAACTCTGTTCTCAGAAAGATATCTACATCTGTACCACTGGCATCCTATTTCCTACTTCACAATTTGCACCTCTTAAAGTCCAGCCTTTCAAGATTTCACAGCACTGAACTAATTACCAATATAGTACCTATCACCATGGGTTCGGCTAATTGTGGCTGCTAAGACAAATTTGCTGTGGACTGTTTTTATACAGCCCATCAGCGAAAATGTTTTTCACCGTTAAGAGTTGTTACCAAAAAGAAAGGAAGAAAAAGAAAAATATGAGACGGAGACCATATACAGCTTACAAAACTTAATATTTGCTATTCCCTTCTCTAGAACTTCTACAATTATACACACTTTTTATCATTCAGTTAAAGAAAATTATTCTTGTAAAGGAAAGGACCACATAACTGAAAACCAAGAGATAAAATGGCAATTGGAACAGATATAAAGGTGACTCAAATATGGGTGTGAGCTGAGGAAGATTTTAAAAGCACTATGATTAATACGGTCAAGAAGTTAGAGAAAAAGATGGAATCATAGAAGGCGAGCTGTAGATTTTCACCAGAGAAAAGACTCTAATGGAAATTCTAGAGATGAAAATCTCTATCAAGAAAACTTGGGGTAAACAACAGATTAAGGAAGGATTAGTAAAACGTAATATAGAACATTAGAAAAAATGCACATTTAGTCATAAATGGGAAAATGGGAAAAATGGAGAAGTGTTTGAGACACGTAGAGCAAAATAAATATGAGTAAATTAATTTAAATTGGAGTCCGAGACAGAGTGAAGAAAGAGAATGGGCAGAAGCACACTTTGAGAAGTAACAGCTGAGAATTTTCCAAAATCTATGAAAGGAGAAGAGTTCTGGAGAACATATAATAAGAGAGCTCAGAGACATGCAAAAAGGTCTCTCAAACTTTTGGCTGAGTTATGATCTATTATGAATAAAGAAAACTAAAAACTACATAAGGCCTGAGAAAGAGCCCTTGGAAAGGACATTAAAACAGTAACAATTAATATCTTTGTAGTTTCAAAATATCCATTATAAATACAACTATATTTTTAAGAAGGTGGAGGAAAACATGAACACAAGAAAGAGAAGTGGAAGAAAAATTGGAAATTCTAGATATAAAACAAGTGTAATGCATGAAATTAAAAATACACTGGTTAGTCATTCAAAAGTTCACAAATGATAAACGCTGGAGAGGCTGTGGAGAAAAGGGAACCCTCCTTCACTGCTGGTGGGAATGCAGTTTGGTGTAGCCAATGTGGAAAACAGTATGGAGATTCCTCAAAAGACTAGGAATAGACTTACCATATGACCCAGTAATCCCACTCCTGGGGATATATCCAGAAGGAACCCTACTTCAAAAAGACACCCACATCCCATTGTTCATAGCAGCACTATTTACAATAGCCATGACATGGAAACAGCCTAAATGTCCATCAACAGATGAAGCTGTGGTATACTTATACAATGGAATACTATTCAGCCATTAAAAATGACAACATAATGCCATTTGCAGCAACATGGGTGTTCTTGGAGAATGTCATTCTAAGTGAAGGAAGCCAGGAAGAGAAAGAAAAATACCATAAGACATTGTTCATATGTGGAATCTAAAAAAAAAAAAGAAGAAGACAAATGAACTTGAATATAAAACAGAAAGAGACTCATAGACATAGAATAGAAACTTGTGGTTGCCAGTGGGGAAGAGGGTGGGAAGGGACAGAGAGGGAGTTTGAAATTTGTAGATACTGACAGGTATATATAGAATAGAGAAACAAGTTATACTGTATAGCACAGGGAAATATATTTAAGATCTTGCGGTAGCTCACGATGAAAAAGAATGCAACAATTAATATATGTATGTTCATGTATGACTGAAAAATTGTGCTGTACATCAGAAATTGACACAACATTGTAAACTCAATAAAATAAAATTTAAAAAATACACTGGTTAGGATTAATGGCAAATTGAACACTGCAGAATAAAAGATCAGTGAACTTAAAGACATAACATTGGGTAATACTGAAAATAAAACACGGATAGAAAAAAAGACCAAAAAAAATTAAATAGGCCATAAGGGAACTGGGAGATACTATTAAGTGATCAAAGTTATACACATGGGATTGAAGTCATAGGAAAAGAACATAGAGAAGGGAGGCAAAACACACATTTGAAGAAATAATGACTGAAAAAATACCTAAATTTATGAAAAATATAAACTCATAGATTCAATTCAAGGATTTCAATGACACATAGGTTTCATTCAAGGAGTTCTATGACCCATTGCAGAATAAAGATAATAAAACTGCCCCAAAATATATCTTAATCAAATTGCTTAAGACGAGTAATTAAAAAAAAGGCCAAAGGAAAGAGACACATTATGTATAGGTGACAAAGATAAGAACTCGTGCAGATTTCTCATCAGAAACTATGCATGTAACAGGACAGTCATCATTAATGTACTGAAAGAAAACAAACACATCATACACACACACGAACACTGTTGGCTCTGAATTCTTAAACCAGTGGGAAAATTCTTTCCAAAATAAAGGAAAATAAAGACTTTCTGAGCCAAACAAAAGCTGAGAAAACATATCACTTGGAGACATGTATGAAAAAATTGTTACAGAAAGTTCTTTAGACAGAAAAATTTACACACAGAAATTTGAATCTACATAAAGAAATATGATGAGCCAAAAGTGGTAAACATGTGAGTAAAGATAAAAACAATTTTTTCCTTTAAAAGACTTTAAAAAAGATAATTTATATGACATTGGATTAGTCAATGATTTCTTGGATATGACACTAAAAGCAAAAAAAGAAAAAAACTGATAAATTGAACTATACTAGAATAAAAAAAAACTTCTGTGCATCAAAGAATACAATCAATAGAGTGCAAAAGGAACCCATGGAATGGGAGAAAATACTTAGAAATAACATATCTGATAAAAAATTAATATCCAGTGTATATACGGAACTCCTAAAACTCAACAACCAAAAAATAAGCAACCCAATTAAAAAATGGGCAAAGGACTTGAATAGACATTTTTTCAGGGCAAATATACAGATAGTCAATAAGCACATGGAAAGATGCTCAACATCACTAATCATTAAGGAAATCTAAATCAAAAGCACACACCCATTAGATTGGCTACTATCAAAAAAACTTTTCATTATCAGAAAATAATAAGTGTTGGTGAGAATATGGAGAAATTGGAATGCTTGTGCACTGTTGGTGGAAATGTAAAATGGCATACTTTCTGTGGGAAAAAGTATAATGATTCCTTAAAAAATTTTAAATAGAATTATATAACCCAGCAATTCCCCTTCTGAGTATATAAGCCCCCAAATTGAAATGAAGGTCTCAAACAGGTATTTGTACACCCATGTTCATAGCAGTGCTGTTCAGTACAGCCAAAAGGTGGAAGCAACACCAGTGACCATCAGCAGGTAAATGGATAAACAAAATGTGGTACATTCATACAACAAAATATTATTCAGCATTAAAATAAAGGAAATTCTGACACATGCTACAACATACATAATTCTTTAGAACATTATTCTAAGTGAAATAAGCTGATCACAAAAAGACAAATGCTGTATGATTCCAGTTATATGAAGTATCTAGAATAATCAAATTTATAAAGATAGAAAGTAAAATGGTAGAAAATGATGGTTGACAGGAATGAGGCGGAAGAGAATAAGAATTTGTTTAAATGGATACAGAGTTTTAGTTTTGCAAGATGAAAGAGTTCTGGAGATTGGTTATACAACAATGTGAATGCACTTAACACTACTGAACTATATACTTGAAAAATGGCTAAGATGGTAAATTTTATGTTGTGTGTATTATACCACAATTAAAAATAAAATTAAAATTTGATTATACAGAGGTAATATGTATAACAATTATATAAAGGACAGGAGGAAGTGAAGTGAAATATATTGCTATAAAGTTCTTATACTACATATAATGTGCTATAACTATTTGAAAGCAAAGTGTGATAAATTGGATATATTTTATAAGCCCTAGAGCAACCACTATAAAATGAAACAGGAATAGCAAGTGTGGAATTAAAATGGAATATTTAAAAAAATCAAATAACCTTTAAAAAAAAAGGCAAGGAAAAAGAAAAAAACAACAACAAAAAGCAAATAGGAAAAATTGAAAGCAATAGGTGATTGTAGATTTAAATCTAGCCATATTGATAATTACACTAAAGGTAAATTGTCTAAATAGTCTATTTAAAAGGTAAAAAGTCAGATTGAATTTAAAAAGTAAGACCTGCTATATATCATCTACAATAAGCCCATATGAAATATTGATACAGAGATTAAAAGTGGAATGATAGAAAAATATAAACTTAGAAAATACAAATAAAAAGCTAAATTATCCACACTAGTATCAGACAAAATCAATTTTAAAACAAGAAATATTACTAGGAGTGAAGTGAGACATTTCATCTAAAAAAGTGTCAATTTGTAAAGACATAACAATTTTAAACATGTATAAGCATATTAACAGAGCTTCCAAATACATGAAGCAAAAACTGATAAAATTGAAAGAAACAACAGATAAATTATACCACACATACATATCCCACAATTGTAGTTGGGAATTCCAACCCTCTTCTTTCTATAACTGATAGAGTGAGTACAAAGAAAATCAGTAAGGATACAAAAGACTTGGATAACAATGCCCACCAACTTCACCAAATTGATATTTACAGTGCCCATAATCCCAAATTGGAAGAATTCCACATTCTTTTCAAGTGCATATGCAACATTCTCCCAGATAGACCATATTATGAACCATTAATCAAATCTCACTAGTTCTTCAAGGTTTCTTTCCATGTGGTGTTCTCTTATCATTTGATACCATAGCCTGAGCTCCACAGAAGGCAGCAGGATGCTAATAAAAGTTTCCTACGTGGATATACCTCATTTGGTAAGCTTTTGTAGAGCCTCTGTTAATATTATGCTTGCTGATGTCTCAAGATCAGATTCAGTTTTAGAGGGGGTGGGACACAAGGTGTGTATCTTGGAGATGCTTATCATTAGGGGTCTCCACTACAACAGTCTGCCACACACTGGGAGCCTTGTCTAAGTAGGTGGTTCTCTTTGATCAGACTGCCACAGCTGCCTACTGCTTGTTATATACAGATTTTGTGTAGGTGGGAATGGAGGTATTTCCCTGAAAATTTCCCCCAAAGTTAATTCTGCTAATTCTACTTGTTCTCTCTTAGATTCTAGTTTTCCTGGAATAAACGTTTCCTTTGCAGAGACATTTTCGAAGCTTCTTTTGAACACAATTTTCTCTACAAATCAATCTAATCCTGCTTATATCTAAATCTAATGATCTCAGTGATCTCTATCAAATTTTAAATTTACATGTATTTTTCCTTTTTGTGATAGATTAATTGTTCCTTCCCCCACCCCGTTTTTTCCCCAAATACCTTTTCTACCCTTTTTTTCTAGAATGTATGGTTGAAAGTAAAGTAGACACATAGGCTCTGTTCATCATAATATTCTGCAGTGACGAGATAAATGACTCTAGTTGGTTCCATCTCTGAATCCATTCTATTACAACTGCCAGCTTCCTCATTCTGAACATACCCATAAGTCAGACCTCCTGGGATTCACACTTTTCTCTCTTTCTCTTATTGACTCCAGAGGCTCTTTTATGTGACTTGCTTTGGTCAGTCAGGGGCATTAGCAAACATATTCAAGCCGAGGCATATATATGTTTTCACACTGGGAGTTATCCTCTTGAAATGTACCTTCATGGAACTGAATGGCCATCCTATAAGGTAGTCCAGGCTATTCTTCTGAAGAGAGGTCCTTGGAGGTGGAGCCTCATGTACTGAGAGAAACGACGTATCAAGGAGAATTGAGGCATTCCAGCCGGACTCCCCACTGAATGCAGCTACTGGAGGGACCCCAGTCAAAACCATCTGGATCAAAAGACCTGACCACTCAACCCCAGAATCACAAGAAATAAAAATCACTGTTTTAAGACATTATCTTGGGGTGTTTTGCTGTGCCACAATAAATAACTAAATCAGGCACAAGGGAAAGCCTTGTCCCCAGACAAATTAGACTACTCACATTTCCCATAAATGTGTTCTCATTTTTTTCCTCCTCTTTCGTTTGCTTATGTTTTTCCTTCCTTCTAGAATGTGTACACCTCTCTGCCTACTGAAATCCTCAATATCTTTCAAGATGTTGAGATATGAAGTATTGAGCAGAGTGATAAAGGTATCCTGTATTTCTAATATGTTTTGGCTTAGCTTTCTTTACTTCTCACCAAGCAGAAAATCCCCCAGGATTTATAGTTGTCTCTATTTTCATTAACCAGGTGGAACTACAACACTGTGTCATTATTTTAAACCCAAGTGATTGTAAACTGTTGACATGCCAAGAAAACTGCTATTGTAGATGATTGAAACTATTTCAGGAGTTCATTTTCTCTTTCAGCTATCTGACTCTTGCAATAAGTGGAAAATGGACCCAATGATAATAATTACAATAATCACTTTTGAATGCTTGTTGCACAGTGTTAAGACCTTTACATACATAATCCAGGTGTCTCAGACCTCAGCATTCTATGCTTACCAAAGAAGGTCCTCATTTAGAAGCTACCATGCTACTCTCCTCCTGTTCTGGCTCTACTGATTTATGTCTCTGATCACAAATCCTTGGTGAAATCTCACAGTGTCATTTCCCATCATGAGAATTCCAGTCTACATTAGGAGTGTGGTCTCCCTATGTTTGGTAGCTTGGGACTACTTGGTTTGGGATGTAAGAGCATGGGTGGGAAAGTAGCTTCCTACCCAATTCTTTCCCATTTGTCATCTGGGTCTTGAAACAGGTCAGCTTGTATAGTCTCATAGATGATAAAAGTAATAATAATAATAATAGATATTTATTAATCATTGGCCAAGCACTTTACTTTTTACTCACAGTTCCATTTAATACATCCAACACCTGTATGAAATGTACTATTATCATCACCATTTCACAGATGGGCATGCAGGCTGAAGTTAAACTGTCCAAGATTAAACAAGTTTCCAAGAAAAGGCATCTGTTTTCGTCTGTGACTCCTCTAATCATAGGAGCACAAATCTAGTTCAAGGAGCCTGATGAGTGTTGTGTCCCATTTCATTTGTCTACCCAGGTCTGACTGCCACCAGGCACTATGAACCCATCCCCAACTCCACCGCCTCGATTTTTCAGCCAATGCTCCTCCCTTATAAGAGGATGATAACAGATATGGAGGGAAGGAAGATACGAGGAGCTGCCTGCATTAACACATGTACCCAACTCAGTCAGCCGGAAACAGCCCATTACACCTGCATTATCTTGCTATTTTAAACAACAAATCAAACATATGATTGTTAGTCTTGATAGTATTTTATAGCTGAGGAAACTAATGCTCAGCACTGTTAAGCAATCTGCCCACACTCACAAAGGGATCAGGTGATTATGAGCAGAATCATTAGGAGTGCAGACTGAGCTCGTAATGAGTCTGTTATAATATCTCCTGGAGAAGGCCTTAGGAAAGTGAGAAAACAGAACTTACATAAACTGGGAATTTATAATACTGATTTAGCAGGAAACTTTATATTTCTTGCTATCAGTTTGAACAAAGGGACTTCCAATAACTAGAGAGATGGGTTGAGACTTCCAATATAGAAAGAGATAATATGCAGAAATGAACAAGTAACCACTTAAATCAATCAGATTTATACCCTTAAAAAAAAGTAATTTCACATTTATGTTCTAACATTGATTTTATGGCTTTAGGTTTCTAGCAGGAAATGAGAGGAATGCCGTCTTATTTTCCCCCAGCGACTTAGAGGCCCATATCAGGAACAAACTGCGTGGACTCAATTTCCTCAGTAAATGCCACTCTAGCTGTTGCTTACTTTTCATATTAAAAAATTTCTAATACAGGTAGGGTTTGTGCTCTCTCTAAGGAGAACTGGCTTAATTTTTATTATATACTTTTTAAGGAACATCTTAACTTTTCAAAATGAAAATTAGTCAGGAAGGAAATGCATTAAGATGAAATAGAGGTACTTATTGAACCTAATATATTTATGAAGAAAAGCCTGTGGTATACCACACAATTATGATATTAAGTCCTACTTAAAATGGCAAATGTTGGATGTGTTAATGCATTTCATATAAAATTGAATTCCTAGAGCATATAGTCCGAGGTAGTGGATAAAACTATCCTATGCCCTTAACAATGCATAAATAAAGAGGAAAAGATGGTAACAACCTAAGATCAGGTTGTAGATTTTAGACTATATCAACCAACCACTTTAAAAAAAATTTATTAAAAGCATTCCTTCCCCCACTGTATTTTCTTTAATATACTAGGCTAGTATTGTAAATCTATTCATTTATTTGGGTTCCTTGATGTTAGGTAAAATAAGCATATTCAGAGATGAGGCTACATCATCATTTCATATTTTTGGGCAAGAGGGATGCAATAGACTGAATGTTTGTGTCCCTCTCAAAATTCCTATGTTGAAATCCTAACCCCTAGTGTGGCAGTATTAAGAGGTGGGGACTTTGGGAGGTGGTAGGTCATGAAAGTTGAGCCTGATCGAATGGGATTAATGCCTTTATAGAGCTTTCTTGCCTTGAGAGCTTTCTTGCCTTGCATGGTTGAAAAAGGAAAGAATTTTCAACGTTTTATACAACACTAAGGTACAATAAAAATAACATTAAGTAGAAAGTATATGAAGCTTAAATGGTGTACTGATTCCACTATAACTAGTTTACCTTCAGGACTGCAGATGTAGAGCAAGTCCAGCTGGGCTTAGACATCAGAAGAACCCTTCAACTAGTTCAGATAAAAAATTGTGATCCACAGAATTGGGAGCTCAAAAAATAATTGTGGTTTTAAGAACTAAGTTTTGGAGTGGGTTTTTTTGTGTTTTTTATGTAACAAATCTAACTAATGTGTCATAGTTCAAAGCAATCTAATTTGAAGGTAAGTGCTAATATTAGCATCATCTTCAGAGTTCTATGAACACATGGATGGGAAAGAAAGCAAGAAAGAAAGAGGGGCAGAGATAGAGAAAGGGACATAAAATTTTTTCACTGGGCTCTAGAAAATCACATACACCATCACATAAAAATTACATTCACATGACGATAAAAGTTAATTCACGTATGGTAAATACTTCAACACAAGGATAAAATCTGATACTGATCCCTTTTGACCTCAGAACACATGTTAATCACTAGTGAGTTGATTTTATCATCTAATAACTGATTTTTCTAAAGCATTAAGAAGCGATGTTAAGTGCCTCCAATTAAAGAGCAGATCATTAACAATCAGAAACAGCAAAGCAACGAATCTATTGTAGTTGGTGTAAAAAAATCAACTCTGTTGAAAAATAGAGGTGAAGTAAGAACAGTTCTCTGGGTATTATGCATTTTTTAGTTGAAATCATGATAAAAATTATGCCAGTAAATTTTTGAAGGAAGTCATGCAAAATATTATGCTGGCCATCTGGCCAAATATTAAGCGGTCATAACATTATTGTTTTAGTCTGTCAAATTTAATTGTTGAAACTACTGTAACTATATTTTCAATACGTTTAGGAAAACTTAAGGGCAAAACAAGGCAATTCTTGCACCATAATATAGAACATTTCCCTCAAATATGATTTCAAGAAACTATTAAAAACGTCACAATCTTTCATATCTCTTCATCCAGCTTACTACTTATCAATAACATTTGACTCTCCACAATTATTATTATCCTAAACATGTTGAGCAATGTGCTTTTGTTTACTTTTTTGAGAACTAAGATAAATGTAAGATGCCAAAAGTCAGTAACTGGAAGTTTCAAATTAAATGTTTGACGACCCTATTACCATACAGAATTACTTAGAGTAAAACATGATAAATTATCAAAATTTGTTATCAAATACCACTATGAATGAAAAAGAAAGTGGGTACAAAACTTTTTTTCATTCCATATTGCATATAACAATAATTGGATTTATATCCAAGGACAGAATTTAGCACTTGGTTTTTTAATACAAAGAAGGTATCATCCCACTTTTTATTAGATATTAAGTCATAGTTGACTCCTGCAAGATGCTTACACAGAGAGATTTATAAGACAATCTATTAGCCCTGTCCTCAGGGCTTAGAATTTTAAAGGGTTGGCTTTTTAAAAAACATGTTAATAAGGAAAGACTTAAACATTAAATGGTAGACTGAAACACAACTGAATATCTTACTTTGTTAAATGAAGAAAAATTAAGCTTATAATAAATACTGTATATACACACACACACACACACAAACATAAATAAACCAACATGTAAACACAGGCATGAAAATAAATAACCACCACCATTTTTAATCTTTCAATATGCCTAGATCACATTGGAGACATGGATTCTCTTAGGTATATCTATAGAGTAGGAATCATGCTTTGGAAAATGTATAGAAAATAAAACATAGAATTCATGTATTTGCATGAAAAATTAGTAGTGTAAAGACTGATGAAGGCAGGATATAGATGACTGGATGAGGGAGAATACTGTAAGAGTAGAAACATTACAGGCAGCATTTTTCTGAGCTATTCATTAACTATCCTACTTGGCCTAGGTATTCCACACAGGATTTCAATGTTTAACTCTAAGGGCCAATGCATGACCAAGAGAAAGCTTGGTCTAATTTTTGGACACCTAGACTGATATGTAATTTACTAAGCTAGCATTAAAAGGAGAAATTTTAGATCAGGTCTTTTAACAAGATTAGCTCCACTCAATACTCTACTTCTGGTAATTAGGTTATTTCCATGTCAGAGTAAAAATAGTGATTTTATCTTTCTGGCCTAACAAGACAATAACTGTAATGTTTCCATTATCATTTATTTAAGAATGGCTTTTGGATCAAAGTGTTTATTCTGTTCTATAGTGGTGTATGTACTTCCTCTGTGTATGTCCCAGTTTCTTCTAATTTCCTGTCTGGCCCTACTATACATAAATAAATAAATCATGATTTTTATAAACAAAAAGGTACTATTATGTAGATTCAAGGTAGAAAATCAGGTATTTTATAACAAATGTGATCTTGTAGAATGATGGCTTCAAGTTAATCCTTTTGTATTTTTGGATAGAATCAGATGTTGAATAAACCACTTATGTAACACAGTGAACTAGTGGTATAAAAGCTATCTTCATTCCTATCTCATCATGTATACCACACTACTGGCACAAGGGCAATGCACTAAATAAAATGAAACATCAGAAACTAGCGGATTTCAATTTGATTAGACAGAATTTAAGTACTCTCTTTCCCTTGTTTAAAAATTGCCCATATACATTTCTGTATAATAGTAACATTTAACATAAAAACTCTAAATATTAGTAATTTTGTTGTAAAGCATAAGCCACAGCCACTTTGGGATTTAATTTTCTTATTTATATAAAAGAAAAATAACATTTACTCTCCAAGGCTTTTTGTGAGGATGAACCCTGTTACCACTGTACTCTATATATTTTTTTCCCTACTAGAAAGCAGTATCCTTGAGGGTAGGGTTTGTCTTGCTTATCTTTTTTTCTGAAGTGATTTTATAGCCTCAGCTTATAGTAGTAGTCATTCTAGTTTTCATTTCTTAGCAATAAAATAATAGCCCCCAAATTTTCATCTTAAAAAGAATCAAATTGATGTCGTCACTTCAGAGCAAAAAGCTTCAATAGAAACTTGTCAAGAAATGGCTTCTAACCTGATTGTTCAGTTTCATATCTAATGTCACCATTTGCTTACTAAAGGCAAGTTCACAGTTAGAAAAACACTGTATAATTTACTTTATGATTCTGATGGTCATTACTGAAAATTTATTTAAAGATGGTTGCCAAAGTTTCTTAAGTAGAACATCTTTATGTGTATTTTTAAAAAATATTTTGCTATAGAACACTTTGACCAACCAGATAAATACGGATAATAATATAACATACCTATCTAATCTCTGGTTCAATTCTCTCAGCTTCCCAATCTTTTCTCCTTACTGATAAGATAGGGGCAATCCCAGGACTTCTCTTCCCTTGGCTGTTCTCTTTAGCACTCCCTGCTTGGTCCCATCAGGTCCTGTATGTATCTCCCATTCCAAAACCTCTATGCCAAAATATCATTGGACTTACATCATTTTGTCTTCTAGACACTTCCCAGGTGCACAATTCACTTTTCATACTCTCGGTTGACCTGTCAGTTTGGTTTCACTTAGAAAATAAAAAACAATAAACAAGGGGGCTAACTGCTTTTATATTGCTTAAAATTCTCAAGTGTGTACTAATTAGAGTCCCTGAGTTCACAGAGTTCATATAACCATCATGTAAATCTGTGATAACAAAATAGCCAGGAGACACTCGTAGATTTAGGTTGAATCACTGCTGAAAGCCCACCTACATCATTGGAGTGTGCTCGGCCACATGTAACAGCTGAACGGTAGTTTCTACTTCAAGACAACAGTCCCGGTTTGTAGCAGTTCCCCCATCACTAGTCACATTGGGAACTATAAGAAAGCAAAATACAAGCAAATTGGCAACTGGCTTTCAAAGTGAATAGTATACTGTTCTGCACAGATGCAGTTAAATTTCCAAGTACTGAAGAGGAAGTAAAGGTCATATAACCATCATGTGTGGCAGCTTAGCCAGCATCCAAACTCATTCCTGAGATAGATTTTTTTCCCAAATCAAAGCCAAAGGGAAGGTGAAATCTTAAATCCTTCATCTTGTAAATAGTAGCCATAGTGGAAACAAAATGAAAACTAACTATGTTCATCAGGAGCTCCCAGCACAAAACTCTCTATCATACAGTTTCCATTACTTTTACTTTATCTGACACTATAATTTTTCATTTGTCTTCTAATTCTGGTTCTCTCTTCCTTTAAAATGAATTGATACTTTGAAAAGAATTAATGTTTCCAAAAAATGTCCAGCACAAATACCAGGTAAGAAGGCAAGAAAGCTAATTCAAATATCCTAGTTTTCTGTGTTGTGAATATGTAAAGGTAATTTCTGTGCTAAGTATCTTCAATAGATGGACTCAGAGGTTACAAATTTAGCATTCATGAAAAGGTTATAATAGATTGTGAACTGAGGAAAGAGTAAATTAAATTGTACATTTCTTAATTATATGCTTAAGTACGAACTTTCTAAAATAGGTTTGTATCTTTATTTGTGTCTTTGATACACCAGTCAGTATCCATAAAGATTATAATTCATTAAATAATCATTAAAATCCATGAATAAGGGATGTAACCATTATCCTTCATATTGAGATTAAGTGTTTGACCCCAAAATTCTATTCAGAGCAATCTTAGTTTCGGAATTTTTATCTTCATTATTGAAATACAATATAATCATTAGTGAGAAAAATCCCCTTCTTGCTTTTCTCTCATTTTCCACTGTACAAGTAATAGACCTAGAATAATATATACAAACATTTGTTTAATTTTTAAATAGAGTCCTCACTGTATTTATGTTAATATACTGAAATGTGACCTCAGTGATTTATAGATAATTATTACAGCATAAGCCTCATGAGTCTAAATGTTAACTTTGACTAGTCTGGTTATAAAACCCAGAAGATTAACGAAACAATAAGGCTTTGAGAATTGTGTAAGTAGTTGTATGCAGGCACAGAATAAATCCATGTGGGACCACTTAAATAATTATTTGAGTCAAATCCCTAAAAACCAAAACAAAAAAAAAATACTGACATGTACAAATTTCTGTTTATAATGAGATCAAAATAGCTAAACACACCAACTTATTTTCTAACAAAACTTATTTTCAGTGTAAAAAATTAAATCCTGAGTCACTTTTATGTAATACTCCCCCCCCCACAAATTCACTGTATTATTTGATTTTATCTTTACAAAAATTCTATTTGGAAGATACACACATATTCATATCCATATACACTCTATAATAGAGGGGTTTATCACAAAATACTGATAATTCTAAAGAGTCACAATGAATTTAACTTTGGCAAAGCACAACCTTTGCATGAAAAATACATTTGTCTCATTGGTTCTACTTTGTGTATAAAGCCTTCTAATGTTCCTTTATACATTCATTCATTTAATTGATTATTCACTCATATATTTAACAATGTTTGCTCTATGCCAGACTACGAAAACTCACATTAAAAAGATGTAGAAACTATGAATGCAGGCTTGAGAGAAAACAAGGTCAAGAAAACAAATAATTATGGGGTCATTATTAAATAAAGGTTTAAATAAAGATACAAATAAGACACATAAAAAGATACAAGGTCAAGAATAAATTTTAGAGAGAAAAAATCAATTCTGTCTACAGGGAATCAAGGATGACTTCTGATTTTTATAATTGAATGGTTATGGAAAGAGGATTCCAAAAAGGTAGAGCAGTATAACAGAATTCAGGGGAAAAAACATGGTATGGGGAGAATGTGAGGAAGCGGAGGAGTAGAAATGGTGAAAGTCAAGTTTGCTGGACTAGGGCAGACTTGGATGGGCCTCGTACAATGTCACACTGAGTATCTGTGCTTTGTGCTGAAGGTAATGGGAGCTATAAAAAAACTATAAACAGTTGTGTTATATTCTAATTTATATGCTTGCATATCTGCTGATTTTAAATTGTAACAAACAAATTAGAGGACAATTTGACACTACATATTCAGTTTGAAGAGTCTCATAACTTGTAACCAATTTCACAGACAGGTGAATATATGCTAAAAACTCTCATATACTTGAGAAAGGACTTGAGAAAAAAAAAGGACATACATAAATGTTAACTATAGCATCCTCTGTAATAGTAACAATGAAAACAATCTAAATATTTATCAGTGAGTGAATGTTAAAGTGTGTTATGTTCTATGAAATGGATTGTGATGTATAGCAGTCACACTAAAAGGAGATAATCACGATCATCATAATAAATTTTTAAAAAGCATTTTGTAATATTAAAAACGTATTACTATTTAAAAAATTCAGCAAACTCTGAGCAGAAGGAATTTTCTAATTAATGAAGAAACTCAATGCCTAATGAAGAATATTAAATGAAATTCCTGTAAGACTGTAATAGAGAATAATCTTTGTTTTGTTGGAAGTTTACAGGGACACCATGACCTGGCCCACGGGGATGGCTGCAAGAACAAAGAATGCCTGCAGCAAGAAGTTTGCAACAACCAACCACACCCCCTCCCTTGTTTTTTGTATAAAAAGAGCCTATATTCTGACTAGAGCAGAATGGTTCTCCAAGACATTAGTCTGCCATCCTCTCGGTCTGCTGGCTTTCTGAATAAAGTCACTATTCCTTGTCCCAACACCTTGTATCCCGATTTACTGGCCTGTCGTGTTGCGAGCAGAACGAGTTTGGACTCGGCAATAAGACTAGGAAAAAAATAAGGACATCCACTGCCTCAATTTAACATAGTAATAGAGATTTAAATAAGTGCTCTTATAAGGAAAGACAAATCAGAAGGATAAAAATTTTAAAGGTAATGAAAAACTCATTTTCTGATGATTTATTTATCTACCTAAAATCACCAATGGAATTAACAAACTGATAAATAAGTTAATGAGTTAAACAAAATTTCAATGTACAAAAGTCAGGAACATTTCTTTACACCAGCTAATTGGTTATAAGCAGTAAGAAAATATCTAATAAAAAGATATTCATGATATAAAGAAAAATGTATAAAGCATTTAGTTATTCACTTTACCAAGATCATATTACACAAGACTTCTGTGGGAAAAATTTTAAACTACTAACTAAAGAATGAAAATACAATCTTAATGAATAGAGAAACATGCTTAGCTCTGGAACACTACAGATGTCAGTTCTTTCCCAAATGATTTATAAATTCAGAGCAATCCAAATAGAAATTTTAGATATGATTTTGGAGCCTATAAAATTATTCAGAAATATGGAGGATTAAAAGTTTATATATATAAAATAATTCTCTTAATAAATAGGTGATCTGTCTTATTAGACATTAGTATTTATTACAAAACAGAGCTGACAGTGGTAAACAGCAGTATAGCTGCTCCACTTATTTATGGCTAAAGACCTGATTTGCCAGGCATTTATATATAGGTTCATGGCCATGCCAAGGCAGTTTTGAATTCTTGTGACTATGATTACTCCTGTAAAGTCCAGTAATGAAGGCAGTGGAATAGGATGAATTTGGAGGGGTAAATAAGTATAAACTTAAAAAAAACCCATGACTAGAAGTGTTCTTTCGTCCAAGTTTTTAAGGTTAATTTAGATTTCCTATCCCTAGGTAACCAAACCAAATCCATCTTAATATAATTTCACCATAATGATAGATTCAGAACTGCAAAATTGTTTAATTTTCTAATTTTCCATTCTTATATATTTTTTCTTGCCTAAGATTCTGGCTAGAACCCCTAGCACAACAGTGTAGTGATAACTATCATTCTTATCTCAGTCCTGATCTCAAGAAAAGGCCTCAAATATTTCACCATTTAGTGTGATGTTTGCTATGGGTTTTAGGTAAATACTCATGATTAGTTTATGCAATTTGGTCATTTAATCTTGTTAAGACTTTTTATCATAAATGGGGGTTGACATTTTTTTATCTTACAATTTATCTTTTTATCTTACTAATCTAGTCAACTACACTGATTAATATTTGAATGCTAAACCACCATTTAATTCCTAGAGTAAGCCTTTGTTCATGAACTATTTATTGTTTTTAACTTTTGTTTTAAATAATACGTGTATTTTAATTCCACAAGTGACTATTTTTATTGACTTAAACATTCCATATTCTTTTTGTTTCCTCTTAAACATGGAAATTTTCTTTGCATTCTCATGTTTATGTCTACAATAGTTTTATTTTTCTTCCTCAATAAAAAATTTCTCTTTGTATCATTTTGGGGTTTGACTCATGGTGACAAATTCTTAGAGTTTTGTGGGTAAGGAAGTGTGTCTAGAGATAGTTTTAATTTGCTTTTATTATTGAATAATATTTTCCCTGTGTATTCAATTCTAGAGAAGCAATTATTTCCTTTCAGCACATTAAAGATACCATTCATTGCTATCTGTTTTCCATTGTTCTATTGGGCGTTCAGCAAAGAACCTAATGAGGATACTTTGTAATTAATCTTCTATTTTTCTAGCTTAATTTAAAACTTTGCCTTTTTTTTTAAAAGTAGTTTTACTGTGGTATTCCTAGGTATTTTTTTTTATTACTACCATTTGAATTTCCAGAATTTCTTGAATCTGCTATCATCATAATTTCATATATTACTATTCCTCTACTTATAAGAATATTCTACCTTAACATTTGTGTGTGTGTGTGTGTGTGTGTGTGTGTTTGTGTGTGTGTATGTGTGTGTGTTCTAAGAGAAAAAATTAAAGGGCTATATTAAAACATTGACTACAGGATTTTACAGCTGCTTTGAAAAGTTCTTCAAACATTGCAGACTACTGAAGTCATAAATACATCAGATATGATAAGTTATTAATATTTAATTTTTATCCTATATTTTGGGTCTTTGTTTTTGTAGGAATAATAACATTCAAAATTAAAAGGCAATAATATGATGATATACAGAAAGTAAATCTAAAAATAATTAAGAAACTTGACACTTGTTTTATAGATTTATTCACATAATTAACTCATTTTTATAATGGCAATTTTTTAAAAGAAAAATTCCAAAAGAATTTAAGAAACCACCCATTAAAAAAGGGGAAATTAAGCCTGAATGTAGTATTACAAAAGTAAGAGCTTTAATAAAGTTCAACATTACTAATAATAAATTTAAATTTTTGTTGTTTGTTTTTTGGGGGGGCAGGTAATTAGGTTTATTTATTTATTTTTTAATGGAGGTACTGGGGATGGAACCCAGGACCTCATGTATGCTAGGCATGTGCTCTACCACTGAACTATATACCCTCCACTGACTAATAATAAATTTTTCAAGCACAACAATATAATTAAAATAATATCATCACTTAGAAGCAGAGATATCAGAATATAGTAAGTAAATAGTTCTATCATCACAAAACTTTTTATGCAAAAATTATGAAAGTTATTGACAAAAGAACTACACTTCAAACAGAACAATAAAGTATAACATTCAACTTTTTTACACCGTTTATTCAAACAAAGTCACATAAGTAATGACATTAAACCACATCTGAAACTATACCTTCTCTAGAATGATGGGTGCCAAAATGATCACATAAAGGAGTCATGCAGGAAGTTTCAAAAGTATGTAGTTTAGACCTCATCACAGACAATTAAAAACAGTAATTCTCCCAAGTGATTCTAACATGCTGCCACGAGTAAGAACCAGGGGTCTGGAAGAATTAAAGGGTGACCTGGAGGCCCATTCATTTGGACCCCTGCTGTCAACTGAAGAATATAAGAAATAGATTTTGAAGACCACTGGAATAACAGACTGTTTCTAACTGACAATTAATAAGTAAATTATATTTTGAAATAAGATTTTAGTAAAAAGCAAGTTCAGGAATAAAAATAGTAATTGTGACAGTCCTTTGAGCAGAGGAGGGTGTGATCACATTAAATATATCAGGCAGTGATAAAACAAATAATTATGAAACAGGAAAGGAAGCCACCTGTTATTGAAAAGAAATTCCATAACTTGAGGCAGTTAGAGATTAAAAAAAAAATCAGCCAGTGAATTGGCAATTTGTATTGTTTGGTATGAGACACTTGGAGCTATAAATTTCAGAGTGGGCTTGATTCCTACTCTCAAGAAACCATAATAAAAAAGAAATTTCCAGTTAGAACACATACACACAACTTACATAATACATGGTACTGTATATTTCATACGATGTCATATATATAATATTCTCTACACACATACATATAAACACACAAATTCATTTTTCAAAGATTAAATATCCTATGGTGTAAAAATATTTTAAAAAAGATTAAATAATGATCTGTGGCCTTGTTAATAGTTGAAGCATATAGATTTACAATATACTTTTCAACTCTTAATTATTTATTATTTATGGTTCATTATTATTTGAATATTATGTTTAATATTCTATAAACATTTTAGCTATTATTTAAGTAAAAAATAGTTAATATACTTTGGCCTGAAAGATCCAGATAGATGAGATAAAAGTGAAGAACTTAGTATTAATTGAATTTTACGATCATCTACATGATCTTTCATCCTGAGTAGATCTTCTACTTTCAATTTTGGATGTATAAAATCTCCATGAAAATTGAAGGAAATGCTTTAATATAAATGGAAACAACTTAATTAGTGGACTTTAAAAAAATTATGGTCTTTATTATGCCTGAAAGAATGAGGGAAATTAACATCTATCCCCTAAAAGCTAATAATGCATCTGTGAGCTACACTGTAAGTTTATGGAAAGCTAGAAAATAAAAACACAAGTTAAAAAAAAGTCATCTTGCTACAAATAGAAGCACTTAGATTGGCAATACAAATGACTGCTATAAAATGTATCTAACGTTTTAATGTTTTAAAAATGTGACATTTTTCCCAGATGGAGAAAGTGTAATAACTTTAGGAATTCATAACCCCTGAAGTATATATAACTCATTTCTTGATATTTTGGCCAAATGTCTTAATAAAAAATCAAGGTTAAGGAAATCTTTTTTTAAATTAAATTTGCTTTAATCAATGGGAAAATCTTCTGACCAGATTGCTACTTCTCAGTGAAAAAATGCATGCAAACACTGCAAATCTGAGTTTAAATTTGAGACTGTAGGTCTTAACCCTTGCTGGCTAATTGGGCATGCTTAACATTTGCTCTTTTGCCTTATTATTTTTCACTTTGAATTTTCCCTTTAATGAAGACAAAATTCTTGACAACTATACTGTTCCACAGATTAGATTTGCAGCAAAGAGGTCAAGTCTCTCTCTCTGTTTCTCCTAAATTCTTATCCTTTTTAGTAACATTATCCATTCCTTACCCTTTTCATGGTAACTTATTTCACCTGCTAACCTTTCTCATTCATAGTATTATTATTAGGGTCGCTATTTCTTGTACTCAGAATGCACATCTTGTTATTAGTTTAAAGCACAACTGATAAAAAAAGAATAAATTGACACTCAGATTTTGATAACAGCAGGGATTGAATGGCACATTGAGGAGTCATTTACTTCTTAAATCACTTTAAAGTTCTAAGTCTCCAAACAATCCCAGGAAGTTGATAATATTTCACTATTTACAGAGAGATTATAGAGTTGTCTTGGCACTCTGCTGTCATTGCTGTTGTATATGAGCTTTTGATCATCTAACCTAAGCAGACCTCTTTTGGTCTCTTGTGTATGTGTTTGTTCACTCGGCAAACACTTGTTCAGCATTTGCTACTTTCCAAGAATTCTGTGAGGCTGTAAGAACTCAATAATTAAAAAAGAAAAAAATCCCCGCTTCCAGATGCTCACATCAAAGATCAAAGCAAGCAGACATTTGGTGTACACTGGGATCCTGGGGGATGGATTAAAGTTTTGCATTTTATAAGGATACAGAGAAAGGGAAGAGAAGAGGGAGGTTTACCCAGTGGAAATAAACACAAGCTAAATTTGAATTAACAGTAAATGTCAGAGAGTGGTTGGGAAATGGTACTTTGGTCTCTGTTGGCCAAGAAAATGCACCTCTCAGGTATCCTGCTGCAGGAAGCATAGGTGACTGACAGCCCCAGCTGGACTTTTCACTCTATGGATGGAGAAGCCATGCTTCTTTTGGCCTGTTCTGGGCCCCAAAATGAGAGCTGTGAGTTACTTGTACAGATCCCTTCCTGTGGGATGCGGCTCTTCTAATGGATGACTTTGGCTCCATTCCTCATCGCCTGATGAAGCTTTCTTAGAATTGTGCTGAAGTTTGAGAATCTTCCTTCCAAGTCCTCCTTCCTTTCCCCCCTCTTTTCATGACTAATCCTATTTTGGAGACTGCTTCTTGGAAAACCTGAATTAACACAGGTGGTGCCAGGAGTTGTCCAGTGAAAATGGGGTTTGGAAGCTGGTTTACTTGCTGTCCAGTAAGCAAAGAGTCTACCATCCTGAGTGGTATTTGGGTATAGATAGCTCCTGGCAAAAGTGGTGGCCTAATTGTTGAAGATTTCACTGAAGGTAACCTGAGAAAATATCTTGGTACAGGGGAAGCCCCATGCAGGTGCAAAGAGTTAGGCATTTTGTATTTCAAGTGATATGACCTATGTAAGGAGTTAATATCCAAAATATATAAACAGTTCATACAACCCAATATCAAAAAACAAACAACCTGATTAAAAATGGGCAGAAGACCTGAATAGACATTTTTCCAAAGAAAATATACAGATGGCCAACAGGCACATGAAAAGATGGTCAACATCGCAATTATCAGAGAAATGCAGATCAAACTCACAATGAGCTATATCACCTCACACCTGTCAGAATGGCCATCATCAAAAAGTCTACAAATAAGTGTTGGTAAGGATGTGGAGAAGAGAGAACTCTAGTACACTGTTGGTGGGAATGTAAATTGGTGAAACCACCATGGAAAACAGTATGGAGGTCCTTCAGAAACTAAAAATAGAATTGCCATATGATCTAGCAATTCTACTCCTGGGCTTATATCCAAAGAAAAGGAAAACACTAATTCAAAAAGATACATGCACCCTAATGTTCATAGAAGCTTTATTTACAATAGCCAGGATATGGAAGCAACCTTAAGTATTCATCAATAGGTGAGTGGATAAAGAAAATGTGACACATATAACATACAGAGGCAATGGAATATTACTCAGCCATAAAAAGAAAGGAATTCTGCCATTTACAACAACATGGAGGAAACTAGAGGGTATTACACTTAGTGAAATAAGTCAGACAGAGAAAGACAGATCTAATATATTATCACTTATAATGTGGAATCTAAAAAAGAAAGACAAATGAATGAATATAACAAAACAGAAAGAGACTCACAGATATAGATGACAAAATAGTGATTACCAGTGAGTTAACGGAAGGGAGGGGAGCAAGATAGGGGTAAGGGATTAAGAGGTACAAATTACTATGTATAAAATATATATGTTATAAGGATATAGTGTATAGCACTGGGAATATAGTCAATATTTATAATAACTTTAAATGGACTATAATGTATAAAATATTGAATCACTAAATCATACATGTGAAACTAATATCACTATACTTCAATTTTATCAAATGTATGTCAACATTAAATAAAACAAATATTTCTATGATGAGTTAAAAAAAAGATTCAGGCATTTTAGAGATATGGAGGCAACAGTTCCTACAAGGACCTCAGAACTGGCTTGTTATTACCACTCTGAATCAATTTCTTGGCAGAGGGATAGCAAGAAACTAAGGGGTGTTAGCAAGCAGTAAAAAGGTCAGTGTGAGGGCCAGAAGTTCTTTTTGGTAGCTTACCAAGAGTGTTTTGTCTCCTGCAGTGGAATTGTGGACCCTGTTGAGGTAGTAATTCACGACTTGATATTCAGATTCATAGAGCTCCAGAGATGTCTAAATGTTCAGACAAAGCAAGTCCTTTATGCTGAGTTCAGAGTTCTGGTTGTGAAAACCTGGGACTCTAAAATATGGGATGAGGTCATCTGGATGAATGCCCTTGAGGATACTGGCAAAGGAGAACCCCCAAACCATCAGAACTGGCAGAGCAGACTCTCCTTCTTCATAAGAGGTAGAACATCTGCTGTGCTAGAAGATGCTATAGAGGCTTTTCCCCCTCATAGCAAGAGGTGCATCCTTCAGGAGTTGTGCCAACTACCTCCCTTGGCTGCCAGGCTAATAACTAGAATTAAGTTCCAACATCATCTAGGTGAGGATGTGCTTAAGGAAGGATAGAGAACACACTGAAAGAGATGTGAGCATTAGTTAGCAAGCACTGAAAGGAGCAAGGGGAGTAAGTCTGGGATTGAAGTTTGAATGTGTCTAATCTATGGGGTGAGATGTAGGGTTAGGTTATCAAGAAGTCATTCACTTGGGAGCAATTTTGAGGGGGACACAGGATTTAACACCCTGACATTACCCTAGGGGATGAGGCAAATTTGCTGCTAGAGTGACTCTTACAGGCCTGAAGAAGTTATGCTTCAAGCTGAGTAAAGTGACAATGCCTGAGCTATAGTGACAGATGGTAAAGGTCAGGGAACTGTTAGAATAAACATATGAGGCCAGCAGACCCAACAGGGGATTATGTTCCACAGGAAGGCCCAGAGGACATACCATCCACCATGACCACTGGGAATGCGTTGAGGAGAGAGGCACCAGCATAGCATCATCAAGGAGTTCAGTGTTGAATCTCATCTGCAGGTCTTGGATGATGCAAGAGAGGCAGTCACAGAGCTGGGATCATTAACATCAATGAGTTAACATTGATAGCCCCACCCTTCCTTCCAGTATTAGAGTCAAGGAGCAGTGCTTAACTGCTAGAATTCAGAGGACTGTAATTAATGCAATAACCTACAATGTCAAACAGGAAACCAGGGTGGTGGTGGGGAACTGATACAAAAGGAGTCATGGAGACGTTCAAGAGAGCAGGATGTCTTTGGGACAGACTAGACAGGAAGCTAATAAGGATGATGCTGAACATGTACAAGAAAAAAGTAAGAATAGAAGAACACAGGTTAAAGATGATCACTTCAAGTAAATTTCATAATATACATTGCTCAGTTCCAGGATGAGCAGGCCTGATGGATCATCATAATAGACTTCTAAATGAACAGGTGAAACAACACTTGGAAGTAATGCTCTGAATAGATGGGAGGCCATCATTCAGAATGTGACCCATGAATTAAATCAGAGGTCTCTATATGCATTTCATTCCCAACAGGACTGGTACATGGATCCAGGAACAAAAAGGTGGAAGCAGGAATGGTCTCACTTAACATCCCTCCCAATG
This sequence comes from Vicugna pacos, assembly GCF_048564905.1. Classification (NCBI taxonomy): domain Eukaryota; kingdom Metazoa; phylum Chordata; class Mammalia; order Artiodactyla; family Camelidae; genus Vicugna; species Vicugna pacos. The sequence goes on along the minus strand of NC_132991.1, from coordinate 40,863,391 downwards.
ATGGGGTCCTTTGTGAGTCTCCTGCTCAAAACTCTCAGCTCTTCAAGGTTGGTGGAACTGGTTTCCAGCAAGTTTCCTATTAAACTGAAAGATATGGCTGCTTCTGAGGCACTGCAGACTCCTTGGATCTAGAGACAAATAAGAGGGAAGAAGAGAAACCTTCTCAGCAGGGGTAACTGACCCCAGTGCAACACATGGAACTCATGTGATCCATTTTGCAGTCTTGGTTCTGAACCTTAGGAGTGAAAATTTGGGTCACACAACCACATACAACCCAAGACTTGCTCTGGTAATAGGTGAAGAGTGAGAGGGAATTTAGAATAGATAGCAAAGGAAGGAAAAGATCAATACCACTTACAGAATTCAGACCAGTGTCAGCAATGGGGGTTGTAGTTTGTTCCACCCACTCCCTATTTCAAAATTGTCCTGAAGGTCCGTGGTAACAATAGAGAAGCAATGGAGAAGCTAATCCCTGCACCACTTAGTGAAGTAGACCTATGCAGTGTAAGGCATGGACTGTGGCAGTCATGAGAATGCACTGCTCAGATCTCCCACTGTAGAGTATAGCTCAATGACAGCCCTGACTGCCACCCTGCTAGACCCACTACCATGTTCACACCAAGGCCACAGTCGCCCTGTCTTATTTCCAGCCGATGACTGAGCATGATAGGGGTACTGGTGCACTCCCACTTGTGAGAGTCAGTGGATTCCTTTTGGTTCAAGGACTCCCCCATCAGCTTGACTGAAACTTGCTTGAACTATGTTGCATGCTGAGAGTTCTCCTGATTAATTCTCCTTCCTTACCTCTCTCCTTGCACAGATGCTAAACCTGAATGCTCTGCCTCCCAACTACATGTGCTTCCTCTCCTTCATCCTTCTTAGGCATTTCCTTCAATAAATATCCTTTCATCTAATTCCACATTGGAAGCTGCTTCTCAGAGGACCAAAGAGGCAAAAGCACAACCTGTTCGACTAAATCAAAGTTTTCTCTGACTATAACACTGGGTACTAGTGGGTATACAGGAGAGAATGAATTGCAAAGAGATGGTAAATTGACAGGATATGGTTGAATTACGAGGTTTATTTTTTTGTCTTGCTACACCGAGGAGTTATGTCCAGGAAGTTGGAGACCCATCAAAGGGGGCTGTTAGATAAAATTTGTATTTTAGAAAGTTCACTCAGCTTTGTCAAGTAAGGACTGGTGTGTTAAATTAGGATGGAAGATAGTCTACATCTAGTGAAACTGACTGTCAGGATGGGGAGAAATGGAAAAATTTAAGAAATACTATGGAATCATCAACAAAAATTTTGTTTTATTATAGACTATAAGTTGGATAAAGAGGAAGTTGACAAGGATAAAGCATGGATTCACTTGACAAAGTAAAGATAGTGAACATGGAGGCTTGGAATAGGAGGTAAAGGGTATCAGATATGATGAGTTTGGGTACATGGGAAAAATGCAAGTGGTGTTATGTAAGAGACAGTTAGATACATGAGTTGAAGGTCAGGAGAGAGAAAGTTGGCAAAGATAAAGACGTAGTAAATGTTAACTTATATATAATAAATGATCTCAAAGTGGTTCAGATTACCCAGGAAGGATACATTGAATGGAAAGAGAAAACAGCCGAAAAAAGGACAAAGTTATAAATTCATCTCCATTTAAAAGCACCTACAAATGGCTATCTGTATTCTCTAGGGTAAATATCATTCCCTAGGGGCTGTTTTCAAAGTTTCTCTTTCTAGTCCTCCACTTCATGTTAGGATATTTATTATAATCATCCACAAGGAAATCACTTTGGTGAAGACAGGATCAACTAGTGTTTAAAGAGTAATATTTCAAACAGGAATTTTTGGGTTTTAATCCTCATTTTTCCAGTTGTGTGACCTTTGAACATTTGTTTAAGCTATCTAAGTCTCGGTTTCTTGTTTCTTCATTTATAAAATGGAGATGAAATGGGACCTACATGCCACAGGGTGACAGTGAGGAGATATATACACACAAAATTAACAATGTCAAGTGTCTGGGATGGTAAACACTATGTAGACATCAACTTTTACTGTTATGATACAAAGAAAAGACTTACTATAGAATATTGAAGATATCTCAAATTAGGGGAATCTGTGTTCTTTATTGATTTATATTAACTGACTAGCAATAATATGGGCTTTAAAAAATTCTGCAAATATTTTAACACTTTGTCTAATAAATTCCATAATTGTTTTAAGTACCAATCAAAAGAAAAATAAAATTATTCAAGTTTTGAGTCTATATTGAATTTTGTTTATGTGGTGATATCTGGTGGACAAGTGTTTATGACCAATTTGTGTGTGGACTAAGGAGGATCCTGTGAGAGAACTCATTTTCACAGAAAAAGAAGCCAGTCTTATTGTGCTTAAACTAGTATGAATGTTTCAATGAATGTTTTATGAATGTTTGGACAGTCAATTCAAGTAGGTGAGATTAGGAGGCAATAAAATATGACCCATTTCTGTGGTGTTAAAAAGTGTGAGGCTTAGAGTAACACCTGAACTAGCCATGTAACAATGAGCAAATGATTGCACTTCTATAAGCCTTGTCTTTCTTAAACTGTAGAAGAGGGCTAACCACTTGGCACAGAAAATAGTACATAATAAATAGCTAAAGGATGCTAGTTATTATTGTTATGTTATATCATTCATTCTGCTCAATATTTCATAGGTCCTTTTATTCTGAAGATATATCTTCTGTTTGGCTCTGGGAAATTAACTTCTATAATATTCTTCCCTTTGTTTCACTCTTTAGTGTTTTACCTTCTTTCTGTAGGTCAATTCTATTGGATTGTTCTGTGTTTCATCTTTCCTTTTATATTTTTCATTTCAGTATTTTTGTTCTTTGCTCTGAAAAATTTCATCACATTTTTATCCTCAAGCCCTTTCACAGATTTTTAAAACATACAATCATATTTCAAATTTCAAAGAGCTTTTTTTTCTGTATTCTTTCCTTTTCATAGAATTATATACTTGTTTTTTTGGAAATAATATTTTTTAGTTTTCTCTGGTGTTATAGCTAGATCTTTTTACATCTACCTATCTAGCTCACTTAAATATTTTTATTTTTTACTTTTTTTTAACATTTTTTATTGAGTTATAGTCATTTTACAATGTTGTGTCAAATTCCAGTGTAGAGCACAATTTTTCAGTTATACGTGGACATATATATATTCATTGTCACATTTTTTTTTTGCTGTGAGCTACCACAAGATCTTGTATATATTTCCCTGTGCTATACAGTATAATCTTGTTTATCTATTCTGCATATGCCTGTCAGTATCTACAAAATTTGAAATCCCAGTCTGTCCCTTCCCACCCTCCACCCCCTTGGCAACCACAAGTTTGTATTCTATGTTTATGAGTCTGTTTCTGTTTTGTATTTATGTTTTGTTTTTTTTTTTTAGATTCCACACATGAGCTATTTCATATGGTATTTTTCTTTCTCCTTCTGGCTTATTTCACTTAGACTGACATTCTCCAGGGACATCCATGTTGCTGCAAATGGTGTAAGTCACTTTTTGATCTACCAACTAAATACTAATAGTTTCACATTAGAAGTGTGTACTAAAAAGGCAGACAAATTTGACTTTAACAAATAAAAACATAATGTTATAGTTAGTATATTCATCTATATTTTCACATGCATAGTCTTTATATTAATTTAGGAATCCTTACATAATCCATGTATTAGTGTATGCTTTTAATATGAGGAGGAGCTTTGCTATACAAAGGGAAATGCACTAACCAAAAGTATCGTTATCACTCAGGAGCTTGTTAGAAATGCAGAATCTCAGCCCCTCCCAGACTGGCTGAATCAGAATCTGCATTTTAATAAGGTCCCCAGCTGATTCTTATGCTCACTGAAGTCTGCAACAGCAAATAGGAAAGAGAATCAAATTGAGGTTCTTTATTCCTTATTCTAGAACTGGTTTTTCCTTATGATATGTTTTATATTGAAAATCATACTTCAAAATCTTGGCTATTTTGGCATAATACATTCAGTGGGGAAAGAAGCTTAGAGAAAAATGAGTAACATTTCATGTCATATATTTGCACGGAAATCCATGTACTTGGAGCAGAAATACACAGAAAAATTCTGGTAAAAATAAAGGCATAGGGAAAATAAATGGCAAGGTTATATTAGAGATGACTAAATCAGAGATAAGATATAGTAATGGTGAACATTTTAGCTAGGTAGACAATTTCTGGATGATTCAGTGCAAAAGCTGTGTAGCTGATAAATTTTTCACTTTAATTGATGACTTAATGTCAATTTTCTCACTGAGAAGGAAGAGCAAGTGACAAGAAGTTTTACTACTATTGTCCTAATTTTACCATTATGGAAGAGCCAATTGATGAATTGGAAATAATAGGACATTAGAGAATTACAGTTAGCTGTTTAAGAGTCTGTGATAACAAAGGAAATCCAGGCATGGCCAGACTGACAGGCTAGATAATGGGAAGTTAAATTTCAAAAAACTGAAAGAATGTTGGATGTACGCCTATAGTCTGAATCTCTAAAAGAAAAATGGTCAAAGGAAAGGCACTCAAAAAAGAAGTCATTTACAATTACAGTAAGAAAGAAGAGAGTTGTAGCTTGATGAACCATCAGAGCTAACCAATAAATCTTACAAGGACAAAGAAAGACAGAGATGAGGAAACATACAGAATAAACATATGGCTTAGTTATGTCAGGAAAGTTCAAATCTAGAAAGACACAGGCTCTTAAGTGTAGATTATTATGTGGAGATTGTGGTGTAACCTTAATAGGCATGAGAAAGAAGCCAGATCACTCAACTATTACTTTGTTTCTCTCTTTTTATTTGCTCACATCTGTCTCCCTTACTAAATTAAGGACAGAGTTCTAGCCTGGTTAATTTTGATATTATCAAAGTATAATAAATAAAGTAGAAACTCATTAAATTAAAGTAGAAACTCAGTCAACTCTGTTGAATGAATGAAAATAAATATTGGTAACAACTTCTATTAAAAAAGAGAAGTTACCTCCTAAAATATTATTATTTGTATTTTTAAAAACTGTTAATATGATGACAAAATAATCTTTTAAATTTTTTATAAAATTCTAAATTAGGTGAAAAGGAAGTTCTACTGAACTCAGAGAACAAGGGCATTAAGTACAGTCTTGATTAAATGGATCCAAAATGACTGAGAAAACATGAAGAATACAACTCCTAATTGCTATTTCTCTATATATTTTACTTATGTTTGAATAGATATTACGTGGATGTAGTTAAAATATTGGAATATACAAAAGCGCATAATGAAATGTGTACTTTAATTTCATGTTGATGATTATGTTTAGTTTTCAGTTTTCACAACTGTTTATATTAACAACTCATTGTTTCCTTTGCTTATTTGTGTGATGTAAATAAAATCTGTATGATGTTTAAGTTCCTATCCTGCTCCCTTCCCTAGCTAACCACTTCTAGCATTAGCTTCTTATGTAAACTTCCATAGCTTCTCAATGTATCACTACATGAATACGAATCTACATTTTCATTCTTCTTTCCCTTTTTTGTACAAATGGTAGCATAGTATATACAATATTTTCCAACAAGGCATCTCCCAGCTTCATTGTGTTTTGGTAATTTTTCCATATACATAAATACATAAAGAGATTTTTGTTCTTTTCTGTTTTCATTTCTTACTATGGAAACTCTCAAAACAAATTAAAGCAGAAAGAATAGTATAAGTTCCAGAAATAGTTACCAATCTTCTGCCACTCTTGCTTCATCTATTCCCCATTTTTATTTTTTCTTAGCATATTTTGTCTTTTTTTTTCTTTTTCAATTTTTTTAGGTAGAATTATTACAGTTTGCGCATATGCATTATATTGCATGTAAATACATACATACAATATACTGCATATTTTTTTCAGTTTACATATATGTACTGATCATTGTTTCTAAGAACAGATTTAAGCTTTAGCTTTTTAAACTTACATAGTTATCAAAGGAATAAAGCCAACCACAAAATAAGAATCAACAGAATGCGGAAATACAATCATAAAGGACAGTCAAATGTGCTTACACATATTCAAGAAATCAATCATCTAAGTTATAAATAATAAGTAGTTCATTTGTGTCCTTATTTATTTACTTATTTGTATATTCTACCTATAAGTGATATCATATGGCATTTTTCTTTCTCTTTCTGGCCCACTTCACTTAGAATGACAATCTTCAGGTCCATCCATGTTGCTGCAAATGTCATTTATTATTTTTTATGGCTGAGTAGTGTTCCATTGCGTATATGTGTGTGTGTGTGTGTGTCTGTGTCTGTGTATACACACATACATCTTTATCCAGTCATCTATTGATGGACATTTGGGTTGGTTCCATGTCTTGGCTATTGTAAATACTGTTGCTATGAATATTGGGGTGTATATGTCTTTTTCAATTTTATTATTCTTGGGTATATGCCCAGGAGTGGGATTGCTGGATCACATGGTAAGTCAATTTTTAATTTTTTAAGGAACCTCCACACTGTCCTCCATAGTGGCTGCACATCCAACAGTGTAGGAGGGTTCCCTTTTATTGGTAATATTTAAAAACAAATCTCAGACATTTTACCTCATCAATGAATACTCTGGTATGAACAGTTGAGCACTGAACAACACAGGTATGAACTGAGTCCCCTTATATATGGATTTTTTTCTTTTCAATAGCAGATACTACAGTACTATAGGATCCAAAGTTGGTTGAACACACAGGATGGGGAACCCTGGATACAGAGGACCTGCCTATAAGGAAGGCTGACTATGTGTTATACACAGAGTTTTGGCTGCACAAGGGGTCTGCACTCCTAATCCCCATGGTATTCAAGGGTCAACTGTATTTCTAATAGATAAAAATATTTATTTATTTATTTGTTTCCTTGCATAAACACAATGCCACTAAATTAATAATTTATTCATATAATCTAAAGGTCAGATCATGTTGAAGTCCCTCCCCAACTTTGCTGAAAATTAGTTTTTACAATTCGTTTATTTGAATTGATATTCAAACCAGTCTCTACTTAATATTTGGTTGATGTATATGCCTCTTAAATTCTCTTTTCATCTATGACATTCCTCTCTCTCTTTTTCTTCTGGCCTTTATTATTGTTATTCTAAATCTAAGGGTCATTTGTGTTGCAGAATTTCCCACATTCAGATTTAGTTGTTTCCACATTCAGATTTAACTGACTGTATCCTCCTAGTATTTAACATAGTCCTCTTCCCACTCTATGTCCTATAAAGGGATCGTTAGAACTAGTGGATTTATTAGTGTCAGATGCTTTATTAGATTCAGGTGTAATTACTTACAAGCATCCCTCATAAGTGATTCTAAATTCTTCATGATGCATCTCAGAAAGATGCATATATCATGGGATAGTTCACTAGTAGAGATTAATCAGTGGGCCTAGGTGGTATCAGCCTGGTTCATTCAGTATAAAATTTCCCTTCAATGATCCCCTGATGCTTGTAGCAGCCACTGATGACTGTTGCCTAGATTTCTTTTTCATCAGGAATTACAAATGATGCTTTTATAATTCTATCATTCCTTTTGCTTTAATTTGCTATAATCCTTTGATAACAAGCTTTTATTCACCAACTTTTTGGGCACTTGGAAATACCTACAGGAAAGACAGGATATATATGATTTTTTGGAGTAACAAATTAGTGTTCATGTATCCTGCAATAGTGACTGACGGGATATTTTTTGTCATTTGAGCTCATGAGTTTTATATATTTAATAGATTTTATTTGTCATAATCCTAACTCTGGAGCTTTAATTGTTTCATATTTCATCATTTGACTACATTCCTTTTTTATTTTAACAAAGGCATATAATTCTGTTGTATGGATGTAGCATAATTTATATAACCAGTCCTCTATTAATGGGCATTTAGGTTATTTCTGATCTTTTGCTATACCATGTAAGACTGTAATAAATAATCTTACATATATGTTGTTTCATACATATACAAATATATATTAAGGATAAATTCCCCAAAGTGAAATTGGTCATATGATAAGTACATGTATAATTTTGTTAAACTTAAGAGAGTGCATATTTTCCCATAGCAGAGCCAAGAGAATATTTATCAAACTTTAGGGTTTTTTCACTCCTGACTCAGTAGGTAAAAATAGTTATCAAAATAAACATGTTCAATTGGGTGATTCCAAGGAAAACAAAGTGTTGGCTTGTATGGCCATTTTATATAGGAAGCCTACCAATTGCCATTATTAACTCCTTTGAGAACTTGTGAAATGAGGATAAAGAAAAACATAATATGAGGAAGTATGTTTGTCACAAACTGTTAAGTGTCTGATTTGACCTACTCACAAGTTGGAAATTTAGCCTGCTGCGGAGTCACGCATGGTACCAGACAAGAGTTTCCTTGGTCAGAGACAAAATACGTACTTACAACAAAACATGTATCCAATGAAAGTTTATGTTAGTTTCCGTAGCCCCATTTCCAACAGGGGTGGTGCAGATGGGCCTACATGGATACCTGTGCAAGCAGTGAATTATGCTACACAAGAGGAACACTGAGTATAGGAAAGCTGTTACTTTATAGCACCAGCAAGCAAGACTACTCTCCAGAAGAAGACATTACTTCATCCATAGAAGTTGCTTGGGCACATAGCCAGATGGAAACTTAATTCAAAAAGACACATGCACCCCAACATTCATAGCAGCACTATGTACAATACCCAAGACATGGAAATAACCTAAATGTTCATCAACAGATGACTGGATAAAGAAGTTGTGGTATATTTATACAATGGAATACTATTCAGCCATAAAAAAGAATAAAATAATGCCATTTGCAGCAACATGGATAGACCCGGAGATCGTCATTCTAAGTGAAGTAAGCCAGAAAGAGAAAGAAAAATACCATATGATATCACTTACATGTGGAATCTAAAAAAAGGACAAATGAACTTATTTATGAAACAGAAACAGACTCACAGATCTAGAAAATAAACTTTTGGTTACCGGGGGGAAAGGGGTGGGAAGGGATAAATTGAGAGTTTGAGATTTGCAGATACTAACTAATTTATATAAAATAGATAAACAACAAGTTCATACTGAACAGCACAAGGAACTATATTCAAAATCTTACAGTAATTCATGTGAAAAAGAATATGAAAACAAATATATGTATGTTCATGTATGACTGAAGCATTATACTGTACACCAGAAACTGATACAATATTGTAAACTGACTATACTTCAATAAAAAATATATATACAAAAGAAAAAAAAGAGAGAGAGGTTGCTTGCTGCAAACACAATCCTGAAAAATTACCTGGGCAAAAGTGGTTAGGGCCTTACATTCTTACATACCCAGCTCTAGCAAAATGTGTGGGAGCAGGAGAGATTCATAGAGGAGTGTATCCCCAAAATGTCATTTTGATAATTACATTATGGACAAGGCAAATTTTGCTAAATGCTAAAAAATGTGAACAATGCCAAAAAATGTGAGCAATGCCATTCCTAGATAAAATTATATATCATATTAAAATATATTTTGTGAGCAGTTTGAAAAAAAGTTTGTTGAAAATAAAAATGACTTCACTAAGATAAAGTATATAAAGTTAAGAGTTTCCTCTTAAAAAGGGCTTTATTTTTTACAGAGCACAGAAATTTAATAGGTATAACATACCTGAATTTTTAAAGATTTCTTTGTGGAAAATTTAATAGTATATAATGGTGGATTTATACCTGATTTAATAAGAATAAGATTCTTTTCAAAAAAAGATATTGCTTAGTTAGTCAGTTTAACCTTGGAGAGAGGTTAATCGTGAAGATATAACTCTCCAACGAAAGCTGATTTTTTCATATATATTATGAATAGTGTCTAAAATGGGATAGCAGAAATACTGCTGTATTATAACAGTGTTTTATAACTTTATTATAAATTAATCATCTCGTATCTTGCTTATTACAATCTTAGCAATACTGTAAGAGTAACAAGAAGCATAGAAAAGAGAGACCAGTTTATTATTTCCATATGAAAAATAATTGAGGAAACTGAGGATACTTTTCAGCAAAAATAAGACAGAGAATAAAAAGAATGATAGGTAAATTTTGGAAAAAAAAATCAAGGTTGCTCTTTTTGGTTTCTGAGAATTGAGCCTTGGCCTATAGTAAAAGACATAGGTTGACAAGTTAAACATAAAGAAAAAATTCTAGCAACATGCCCTATGATGAAATGGTATCTGAGATAAAGTAAATTTAATCCAACGATGGCTCCTGGCTTTGTGGGGCCTGAATACTTGGTATGCTGTCTTTATGAAAACAAACAAAAATGTCTAGATGTAATCCAAAATAAGTACAGAACTAAATGTTTATTTAGAGTGAGAAAATATCCAACAAAGTACACATTTTCGAAAGATGTCAAATACCACAACATTTACAAAGTCCAAACAATAACTTAATATTTTAATTCTTTAAATGCTTCCATACTTTTCATCTTAGTTTGACTGCATAAACTCTGATCACATCTTTTTGGATAATAATCCTATCATGCCATTTTCTCTTGGGTATTAGCAAGATAACTCAGCCTTTCCTCTGGCAATGCTGATTAATGTATTTTTTAAAAGATAAGAATTTAGAAATGTTTCTTTTAGGCTCACAACTCATTACTGGCAATGCCATTTTTTAGTAACTGAGATTTCTGAATCTGTGGTTATATAACTTCTAATCTCATTTCAACTCTTAAGACTTAAGTGTGGTTTCCAGGTGTATCTTCAACTTATGTTGAAAAAAAAGTCAGTCTTTTTCGGACATAATTAGGTCTTCCTAAGGTAACACAGCAATTATTGACAACTTTGAATAATCAAAAGATCCACAAATTAGAGAAAGTGTTGTTTTTAATAAAACATTGCTCCTTATAAATTGTTTCAGGTGATTTTCCTTCGGTATGTTACATCTAGTTGTTTTAATTCTGTAATCCATGAAAGACTTCTTCATTGTTTCTATAGATTTTCTTACTGCTTTTCTAGGTTACTTTAGTGAAATATGAATAGCTTTAAAGCAAACATGTTAAAGAAGGATGGAAAAAATAAGACTATAAGAAGGATGAAAAAGGTAAACTACATAAGACTTTAATCTTTATAACGGTCAGATTTATACAAAGAAGAAAAAAGTATTACCAACAGAATGAAAACTACTGCTGTGTTGGGGTTTTAACAATGCTTTCAATTCACCCAAAGGATTTTTTTTATCCAGCTACTGACAGGAAAGCCATGTGCATTTTCCTGGGATGCTTGGTCTCCTTGGCACCTAAAGGATTGTACATATTTGGCTTTGGCTGTTAATAACAATACCATTTTCAACTTTAGCAGGGACTGTCCTGTGTATCAGCTAGCTGAACACCCTATGGTAATATCATGCAGTACAGCTTAAAAGCAGAAACGATATAAGTATGTTTTGTTCTCAGAGAAGAATATTCCTCATCTACAAATAGGTGAAAAGGGTCTTTAAAAAAATAATGCAGCAATTCACAGACAAGATTTTAGCTTACTTTTCACACTGAGCAATACCACAAGTTTTTCCTCTTTTTTTGTCAAAAAATTTGAATCTTCTACACCTTTCTTTCATTTTTTTCATAAAATTGTACATTTCTTTGCCATCTACACTGTCTTTCATAACTCTCAGAAAAAAAACCCTGATAGCTTATAACATCTTATATAGTTTATGAAAACAAAACGAGAAAGCTTCTCAACATTTTAGTTTTCAGATATCTTAGAAACAGCTCCTCAAAATGTTTTTTGTGACTCCTGTTTCAACCTCATCTCGAATCATTCATTCATTGAACATCTAAAATATGCCAGGCAGAGAGCTAGGTTATGGAATACAGTGAGGAATAAAATAAACACAGTACATAGCCTCATGAATTCTACATTCTAAAGGAAAGACAGAAATTATGGGCAGAATATGTCCCCCTCAAATTCATATGTTGACGCCCTAATCCCCCATAACTCAGAATATTAGTACATTTGGAGACAGGGCCCTTAAAATGAATTGAAATGAGGTTACTAGGGTAGACTAATCCAGTCTGACAGATGCCCTTCAAAGAGGACACTTGGGCACATGGAGAGGCACCAGGATTGCTCTCACAGAGAGGAAACACCATTTGAGAACAGTGAGAAAATGGCCATCTGAAAGCCAAGAAGGGAGGCCTCAAAAGAAACCAAACCTGCCAACACCTTTATTTTGGACTTCTAGCTACCCAAACTGTCAGCAAATACATTTCTGCTGTTTAAGCCACCCCGTCTGTGGTATTTGGTTACTATATGCCAAGCAAACTAATACAACAGACATTAAATTACCACATAAATACTTCTAAAGTTACAATTGAGACCAAAGTTATGTTTCTGACATGGCATGCACCAGATCAAATAGATTTGGGACAGTGCTACCACACTCACACACACACACTAAATCAGAGCTAGAGGGATATTGAAAGTTGTAAAGCTGATTCTAGTCTTGGCTTATACAAATAGCCAGCTGTATAACTAGTCAGTTCTTTTAATAGAGAGATTCTTCCTGCCATATATAAAACTTGGCCAACACTTTCCAAATGCTCTTCTATGTCTTTTTTCCCCCATCAAATAATTTAAATTCATCCTGCTCTGTTCTAACTTCTGGGTAAATTAATAACAGCTACATAGCTTCTCCTACTGAGTAATCCCTATAACTAGAAGTTACTTATGGGGTCATTGATTCTTCAGTCGTTTCCACTGTACTTTAAGTAATCCCTGAATCTTTCTAACGGTTCTAGAAATTTCAATTATTCTAAATAATTTCCAGTTGTTCTAAGTCTCAACATTTTCATCATCCACTAACTCACTAGATGACCTTAATCTCTTTATGTCTCAGTTCCTTTACCTGTACATGATAGGGCTGAAATACAGTACAGTCTCGAAGGTTCCCTCCTGCTGGATGATCCTTGATTCAACACCTGTGGTGACTGCATTGACCAAACAAAGCAGATAAAAGATAGCACCCATACATCTAGTTTCTGAAGAATGCTATAAAATTTACTCTTGTTTCTTCTAAAGAGTAAATGGGAAGAGTACATGTATGTAGGATGAAAGTAACTCACTTCCTTATTGTATGATATGTAGAATGACTCTCAGAAAAATTGGAAAAGCTCTAAAGTTGATTCTAATTTGTTATCTGCAAATATACTACAATAAGGAAAAATGATTAAAAAATCTTTACACTCAATGGTACTTTCAATTTTAAAATATTTCAGTTGTTTTCATTCTTGAATTGATCATTTCTTGCCAATAGGACTTGCTATGTATGCTACATGGGATCTCCATCAATGCTCTAATATAAGAGCCACTTTAAGTCACTTATGAAACACACAGGTACATTGTACCAGATGTTAGTTATAAATGGAGATTGTACTTGGAGAGCTAGTTTTAAGAACTTCAGTTCTCCTACTCCTGTGAGAATCTATCTACACCTTTTATTCTAGATAGTAGACATTTTCCTTTTACAAATTACACTGTGTTCCTATCTAGTATGTAGTCTAATGCCTTACAGTTATAAATGTTTAGGCTGCATTTACATGTAGCAGATCAACTTCACCAAGAGAATGTTTTATAAATTTGTATTATTTAAAGCGTATTTACTGATATTTTTAGAAAGTCAAATGGCTGTACCACTATTACTGTGATGAACTTAAGGAAGGTACTAAACTTCTCTTAGCTTTAAATTCCCTATCTACACATTTCATACGTTTAAAAGAAAACCAATAAACTCATGTACATAAATGCAGCCCAAAAAGGTGACTGGAACATAATATACACTTAATAACTGACTAAAATTCATAATTAAAAAGCTTGCAACAACAACAAGGAACATCCTAATTCAGGCTTGGCTATCCCAGTAACAATGTTTTACAATTTACCTGATTTCTGTTTTCCAGTATGGATGATGGTGTTATCAAAACACAATTTATTAAGACAAGGGCCAAAAAATATGATTAAATGCATTCTTTTAGTCTTCACTTTTAATTGTAGCACCAACTGGAGTTATTGCTTTAAATACGAATTTTATTATGTTATTTGGGACCTAAAATCCTCCAACAGCTTTCCGTTGTCTCGAGGATAAAGTCTAACATTTAGAAATGGCTTTATAGTCTTTTTTTCTGATACCATTGTAAGACACTTTCTCGAACTACTCCAAAATATTCATTCATAATCGATACCTCAACCATACTGAGTTATGTCCTGTTCCCTAAATCTTTCATACTTCTGCATCCTTCCATAAATTTGGAGTTCTGCTCTGTGTCTGGAACACCTTTCACTGCCTCTCTCCACAGCGTTAGTTATCAGATAAAAGTATAAACTTTAACAATCAGCTCAAATGCCACGTATTCTTTGAAGTGTCTTAACCACCCGCAACTTACTTTTAGTAGCCTCTGTTCTTCTCAGCATTCCCTTTCACTTGTCAGTCATCTCTTTATAGAACTGAGTTAATTCATAATATTCTACTTAGGTTTTTATATTTCTATCTTCTAACTTAATGATGACAATTCTTCAAGGGAAGTGTTCTCTTTAGTCATCATTTCTACCTGTGCCAGTCTTACATGAGTGTTTGTTGACTGAATAAATGAGATTTATTTATATGTAATGTTCACCTGCAACAACTGAATATTAAATGTTTTTGGTTGTCAAATTATCTCTGTTCTCTTCTCTTTCTAATGTAGGCACATTTTATTCTTTCTTGGTATTTATACTTTAAAACTGTTTATTTTATGAATTATTCAATAGGAGAAACATAAGGAATACTGATTTTAAGAAACACAGGCATACCTTGTTTTATTATGCTTCTCTTCCACAGATATTTTACAAATTGAATGTTTGTGGCAACCCTGTGTTGAGCAAATCTATTGGTGCCATTATTCCAGCATTTTCTCACTTCATGTCTCTGGGTTGCATGTTAGTAATTCTCAAAATATTTTAGACATTATCATTATTGTTATAGATTTGTTGAGGTGACCTATAATCAGAGATCTTTGATGTTACTATTGTAATTGCTTTGGGGCGCCACAAAGCTTGCCCATGTAACATGGGGAACTTAAAAGGTAAATGCTGCATGTGTACTGACTACTCTACCACCTGGCAGTGCTCTCGTCTCTTTCTCTCTCCTCACACCTTCTGTTCCCTGAGACACAACATTAAAATTATACCAATAACCCTACAATGACCTCTATGTGTTCAAGCGAAAGAGTGGCACGTCTCTCACTTTAAACTAAAAGTTAGAAAATGATTCAGCTTAGTGAGGAAGGCATGCTGAAAGCTGAGATAGGCTGAAAGCTCTTGCATCAGGTAGCCAGGTTGTGAATGCAAAGGAAACATTCTTGAAGAAAATTGTAAGTGTTTCTCCAGTGAACACACATGCGGCAAGTGAAACAGCCTTATTGCTGATATGAAGGAAGTTTAATTATCTGGACAGAAGATCAAACTAGTCACAATATCCCCTTCAAGCAAGGGCTAATTCAGAGCAAGGATCTAACTCTCTTCAATTCTGTGATGGCTAAGAAAAGTGAGTAAGCTGCAGAAGAAAAGTTTGAAGCTAGCAGAGGTTGGTTCATGAAGTTTGAGGAAAGAAGCCGTCTCCATAACATCAACGTGCAAGATGAAGCAGCAAGTGCTGATGTAGAAACTAAAGTAAGTTATCCAGAAGATTTAGCTGAGATGACTAATGAAGATAGCTACACTAAACAATGGATTTCAGCGTAAACAAAACATCCTTCCATTGAAAGCAGATGCCATCTAGGACTTTCATAGCTAGAGAGGAGAAAATGCCTGGCTTCAAACTTCAAAAGATAGGCTGACTCTCTTAGTATACACCTTCCTTCTTGCTTCTCAAATTTTATTCTTTTTATAATCTGATTATATTTCAAATTATCTTATTATTGTACATTATTTGTGTTGTCTTTAAAAACTACCAATTTGACTATATTTGAAACTATATTTATGATAATTAGGTAGTTCCATGCTTAATGTAAGTTTCAGTACTGATACCAGTTCACTGTGTTACAATCTCCTGCTGGGCTAGAGCACTTCCTTAGGTAGTTTCTCAAGGGTACAGAGTTATATAATTTCTAGACAGGTTTGTACTTTAAAATTTATTTCTGCAGTCCTCTGCTGTGAATGACAACTTGGCTGAGTCAGTAAAAATCTTAGGTCTCGAGCTTTTCATCCCAAAGCGCAGTACATTTTCCCTTCTGTTACATGTTTCAGAGAATTCTGAGGTTGACTTGATTTTTCTCTTTTTTTTTTTCCAGTTAGCCTGTTTTTCAGTCCCTGCTTGGATGCTGCGGAGACCTCGGTGGTCTGAAAGCTCTCTAACTCCTAACATTCTTCTTATTTGGGAGGAAACCCACCTTTTATGGGTCTTAGTGGGAGACAAGTCTCCATCTCTCCCTATAAAGCTACATATCAAGATCTTTCCTTTCTGTTCTCCTTAGAAGGGAGATCCCCAATCCTTTTTCCAAGACTAGTTCTGTAGCAATTTTATGAATTCTATAAACTACATAGCCTCCAAAAACCCTGGGAATTTTCTCTCAGTTAGCCAGAGGAAGTTTGTATACAACTACACAACTGAGAAACTGACACACTGAAAATGTGCTCCTTTTCCTTTATGTACCTATTAGATATAGATATAGATACAGATACAGATATAGATATTTCTGTGTCATATATGTATATATAATATATATTTCCATGTTGAATACTGGTTGGTTGATAGATTGATTTTTGTTTTCAGATATACTAAAATTATTAAAATGAGATGTTTAAAGGTATAGCTGTATTACAGAAATTGGGCATCTTTGTCTTTCCTGTGTCCTTCCCGCTCCCTGTTGTTGCCATGTTTCTAATCGACTTGGAGGCCTCTTAGCATTAAAGGCTCATGGATATTCGCTAGTTCTGAGATCTAGTTTTCAAAAAAAGAGCATGCACTGGGCAGGTCATGAGCAGCCCTTAAGAAGTAAGTTCATCTTTGTGCAGTTTCTTCTCTTCTTTAGGCGAATCCATTCTCCAAAGTGCCAAACACAATTGTGACACATTTTTCATGCTTGAAAAGTAGCAGTTTTTAATATTTTGTCCAAGGAGCCAGATTCAAAGGAACACATAAGTTCAGTGTTTCAGGAGACTATTCACTGTTAGGACAGCTGCTATGTCTTGACCTACACAAAGCACAGGCCCAACTGCCAGAAACAGAGTGAAAATACAGCCTGGTCTGTCCAGGAGCCCCTGTTTATGCTTGCTAACCTTGTCTGATATTAACAGCACCCACTTGCACTCTTAAAAGTGTCCCAGTTTAGATGATATAATAGGTACAGAGCCTGTGTGCGTGGCGTCCAAGCCTAGTTTCACAAAGCAGTCAGTAACAGAGTCACCAAAAATGAGCGGTTCCTGGAGATGGCATTTCCCCAGAGCTCCTGCCATCACAGCAGCCAACTAACCCTCCCAGTGCCACGACTACTGTACCCAGTACTGGTTTCCACAATCACGTTAGTTTCTGGCCAACTGAACTTTAAAATCAAGCCATCAATTGAATTATCAAAAATAACTTTACTATCTCAGGAAAAAAAAAATCCATTCAAAACCATGACAATGGCCACTAGGTTTTCTGCTCATTAGTGTTTTCTGGTCCCTGACTCTGCTGTTGTCCTGTGACTAGAAAGATTTACAGTGACCAAAATGAAATAAATTGAGTTTTCTCAGCCAGCCTTATGAACCACCCCCATTCCAACTCTAGCTATTGATACTTCAAGTGCGGTGTTGTTCAAGAGGTCCATATTTCACTGATTTACTTTTGACATAACAGTGGTCTGACAGGAGATTTATAAATAAACCATGCCCTTCTATAATCTAGTGTAATCTACAGTGCATCAAGAGAAATATCTGAAATTTTGGGGTAGTTTTATGCCTGCCTGCCTTAGTTTGAAGGGAAGATTGGAATTTTCCCTTATGTGTACACATTCTGGACTACTGTTGTCCTTGTGGAGATGGGGGACAGGTGGAGAGTTGTGTTTTGAAAACAAGACGGGTTCACACACCACATTATCTTTAAGAAAGTTTAAATATTTAATACTTATAATTAAATATTTTGAAAACATATCTCTGTGTCTAAGTCCTTCTATTTCAGTAAAGCATATGACTTTGTCTGAACAGCAAATATAGCACAAGAGTGGGACTTATGTATATTTACAGTAGCTGTAACAAATCTGCCATGTCCAGAGTTCAGTGAAATAATTCATAGGTTGTTACTCTGAGTTTGTAATAAAAATTAGCCAAGCATCACTTTTTTTGGTGTGTGTGTGTGTGTGTGTGTGTAGGTTTAGTTAGTTTTTTTTTTTAAGTTTAGCTAGATATTTTTAATCACCTATTTAATTTAAAATTTAGAATAGATGACTATTTTCTCAAAAATTCACTGAAAGTTAAAGAGAAATTTTAAAATCAATTTTGAATTAAAAAATTAGAGATTTTAAGGTTGTTTTCTAGAAATTAACTGTAAAAATATTTTAAGTGTTGAGTTAAATCTAAAGGATAGAGTTCAAAGTCACATGCATTTGATGTGTATGATAAAGGAATTATAAGGAATGCATAAAGCCATTTATGAACTTCATAATGAAACAGATTTCATCTCTCCCTGTTTCTCAAGTTGAAACTCTTTTATGTGACCTACAGAAATCAAAATCTATGCCAGAAAGTCTCCCAATAATCCTTAGTCAGTTCAGTTGAACTTCATACGGAAATTCACTTTGTGCAAAGTCAAGCATACACTTTCTGCAAAAGTCACCTCAAAATGTCATTGCTGAGTAACTTACATTTATGGAGAGACAAAGACTGGAAAAGAAATAAGTAGTTAAATGGAAGCCATTCCCTATGTGACTGACATATTGAACTAGATTTTCTTAGCAACTAACCTACTTCTCAATTTTAACTTTTTTAATGTACCTTTTTAAAGCTACGTCAGTTATTAACTTGTTCTTGAAGATTAAGTTAGAACCTAGAAAATGTTACATAATTATAAACAGAGGATATTTAAGCAAACAAAAAATAAAAATGCCTATAAAGGGCAGGACACAATTCAAAGAGATACGAAAGAAGTAAGGTTAAGAATGTGGTAAAAATAAAAGGCATTTGGGAAAACTAGAAATTACTCAAAGTCTTTTGAAAATAACTTTTCATAATCTTGAAATGTATCAGTGCTAAATGTGTTCTGATCATCACCAAAGACGCAGAGACGATCCTCTATTTAGGTCAAGTGATATCCTCCTTCCTCGTACAAGGAGGCAAAGCAAACTTATTTTCGTTCATTTTTTTCTGTCATATCTAGGAATCTTTATCTTAGGTACATTTTATTTATGACCTCTTGATTAAGGTTTAAATAGTATTTAGGAAGGACAAATAATACTTCTTGAGGTAATTTAATTAGTCTTTTGGGAATGAGAGCAAATAAGGTTGATTTTAAAATGGAGATAGGATCTGGCCAGATTGGATGAGTTCCTAAATTAAGATATAAATTTATATGTGTGTGTGTGTGTGTGTGTGTGTGTGTGTGTGTACCTTCCTGTAAATTGCAGCGGTAGTAAGAAGGGGTTCCAAACTGAGAACAACGAAGCATTTTGGTTTAGGCTGATTACAATCTTGCTGCATTACACTAGATACTTGGCATTCTGAAATATATTCAGAAATTTGCCCAAAGACATTTCAGAATGTTCTTAGGTTAATAAATTTTATGAGTTTTTAACCTGGGCTAGGTTTATTCTTTTCTGAATTTGAATCATCTGTCTTTTCTTCCCTCTCTCAGCCTTTTTTTTTTTTGAATTATTGCTTGTATAAAGCAGAATAGATTTTTAATTTTTTCCAGCATTATTGAGGTATAATTGACAAATAAAAATTATATATATTTAAGGTGTACAGGGCGATGATTTGATATGTGTATTCATAAATACACTGTGAAATGATTACCACAATCAAGCTAATTAAGATATTATATCACCTCACAGTTACCATTTTTCTTCTTTTCTCCTAGGACATTCACTTGTTCCCTCATTACTCTGACAAATAATTCCTGCATATCTACTATGTAACAGGCATTCTCTTAAGGACTATGGATATGAAAACAGCAAGACTAAACGCTTGAATAAGACTCGAAGAGCTTACAACTTAGTAGGGGAGCCTGAGACAGGAAGTAATTATAAATCACTGTGATTGGTCCCTTAATCATACTTTTCGAAGGGCATATGAAACATAGAGGGAGAAGAGAAGGAGAGGAGGGAATACATCAAGGAGACTTAATGAAAGTGATGAATCAGAAAATAAAGGATGATGCAAGTTCGTCCGATGAAGACAGGAACGAAAACCTCAGGACAGTGTAAGCATAGGTTGTGAGATAGGAAGTGGCATTTCAGGGCTTGAGGGCTAATGTCAGTTCTCTTCGAGCAAACAGCCATGGGAAAAAATTTTCCTAAATTCTCCATCTGCTATAAATTTCATACCAGCTCAAAAGGTCAGTAATATGCACCATCTGCTGAGAAACTTATATTTGAAAACCACTTTCACACCAAAACTGCTCTATGGTAATTGTTTTTATTACTTCTTTTATCTCCACATTATAAGAGATGAAGAAACTGCATAGTCTCTTTAATTTTATAGTCAACTCAGAAGAGACCTTTTCTCAATTGCTTTAAGATTAACAGCAATAAAACAAATAGTATCAGGAATCTGATAGACGATGTGACAAATTTCACAGGAAAAGGTTATTATTGATCATGCATCTTTAAAGATACAACACAACTGATTATCAGCTCTAATTGATTCTGGCCAAGACTTCTTGAGAGTATAGCCAGCAATTCAGAGAGGCAGCACTTGTGGTAAAGCATCATTAAGAGTAAAAAATGTCACTAACGCTTTTCCTTAAAAATCAAATTTAATAAAACTCAACCATGCAACAAGCCATATATCCAAATGTCAGATGGTCACTTCTATCATTGTACATATACTGACAATTCCTTAGAACCAATAGTTTTTGTTAAAATAAAAAAAACAAAGCACACATTTTTTCTCATTTTTAAACTTTTTCTTGTGCAATATTTATATGCTTAAAGAAAAGTTGCAAATATAATACACAATTCCTGTAAACCCTTCAACAAGTTTCCCCTAGTGACAGCATCATTTACACAACCATAGCACAATGACTGAAACCAGGAAATTAAAGTCGAAGTGATACTAGTAACTAATTTGCAGATTTTATTCGAACTGTACCATTTTCCCAATTAATGCTCTTTTTCTGGCCCAGAATTCAACCTAGGATCCCACATTGCAGTTAATTGTCACATCTCCCACATGTCCAATTTGTGACAGTTCCTCAGACATTCCTTGTCACTTGACACTTTTAAGGAATACCTGCAGTTATTTTGTAGAATGTTCCTCAAGGTGGGTTAGTCTCATTATTAGATTGAGTTTCTATATAATTGGCAAGAATACCGTGCCCTTTTAAGTATGCCAGTAGCAGGAGGCATGTGATGCTTATGTGTCTTATTACTGTGAGCCAAAGTGATTCTTTGTCCCTTTTGTTTTTCCTTTGTGACCAAAAAGAGTATCCTGTAGGAAGATGCTCTGAGACTAAGCAAATGTAGTATTTCTCATCATACTTTTGCTCCCTGGCTTTACAACTCATAGATGTTTCTCGGCTGCTGCAATTGCTTGGAGTTTGCATAATGGTTGTTTTATATTTCCACCATGCCTTCTCTGTTAATTAATTGGAATTCTACTGTGTGGACAAATGCATTCTCTCCATTTTAATGTATTCAATTCTTTATATTAATACAGACTCATGCATAGATGTATGCTTTATTCTATTTACTGGAATCTGTTACAATTGTTACTCACTTTATTGTTCAAGTTGTCTTATATTTGGACATTGGGAGCTCCTTCAACTGGGTCTTACATCCTTTATATCTGTTCCCATTGTTTTTGAACACTTACTTTATGGCACATCAAAATGTTCCAGGTACATCTTGTATTTTCCCTTCCCAATCCCTGGAACCAAGCATTTCTATAAGAAGCCCCGATTCCTTTAATAGGAGAATGGGTTTTAGAAATCAAAATCTGGGTGCTAGTTGAATTCATACTTTAAAAATCGTTTATAGAATAATGTTTCATAATTTTAAAAATTCACTATATTATTCACCAGTGAGGTTGCCATTATTCACTAATGCTATGAATGGGCCTGACCTTAATGAACATGTCGTTATTAGTAGTATTTTGTTAATATTTACCCCACATATCTTGTTGTTGGTATAGATGTCAGTCATTGAAGACCTCTGTGCAGAGATGTCCTTCTGTGCTATGATGGGTAGGTGTTGGTGGCTCCCAGGCTGGTGGTATTGTCTTGGCCTTCCTGTTTTTGTTTAGATCATCTTCCTGTTGCTGCCATCTACCTTTCCTGAAACTTTTTTTTTTTTAAATCAAGATTGGTCTATGTTTGGGCCTTCTTTCTTAACTCACTCCATACCTAGTTCTACTCCCTAAGCAAATACTGTCCTCTTGCTGCCTCCTGACTACTCAGAACGAACATAGAGCTGACTCAGTTAGCTTACTTTGCCTTGCAGTCCTATATTAAACTGCCCTATATTAAACTATTTTTCCCTCTTCCTGCCCCTGTCAAAACTCCTGAATACCCAGAATTGCTGGCATGGGCTAGATATTGAGAGCAAAGCAACAGATTTTAACACTGTCATACTAGGTTGAATTAAATTTTCAAGTTTTATATAATGTCTAAGCAAGATCAGTTATTAGCTCAGTGAATTCCAGGCCTGTTGAATAAACTGAAGTAAAACACTTGGGGAAGCACGGAGAGAATTTGGATAATAATTCCTGTAAAATCCTCAGAATGCATAGTTCTAACTCCTAACAACACTACTTCCTCCTCAGTATGTGAAAAGAAAGGTCAGATTCCCAGTACAACATATTTACGTGGTGCAGACTCTGGTAACACCTCATTTATCTAAACATATGCTTTATGATACCATTTTGCAGTACAAAAAGTTAAAGTAATTCAATGACAAAGACCTCAGATGAACATTTACAGAACAATCTCACAACCAGTCTCATAAATTTACTTTTAGAATATAAACTGCTGCAAAGTCTGCAGTTCCCTGCTATCTAGTAACTATTTGGTGATATGAGCATCTCAAGAGGAAGCGGACGCTAAAGGCACGTGTGACTTATTTGACGCTGTTTATGCTGTGATGCTTTCCCCACTTTTGACATGTACCTACCTATCATGGATATGTGATTACCAACAAAACGAATGGCATGCAATGAGTAAATAGTCCACTTTGAAGTTTTCATTGAAATGAACACTGGTATTTTACTCAGTCTTGAAGGAACTGCAAATGTTTCATAAAACCCCTCTATCAGGTGGCAATAATAAGTCACTTACATGGGGATTTTGAGGTATGAGTTATGAAGATCTCCATCCTATGTTGATAAAGGTCTGAGGGCACTGGGAAAGCATCTTCAAAACCACAGGGTGAGCAAGAATGTCCTATGCTAGGAATGATCTCAAACCATGTCTCCAGTCATGCTAAAGGAGGTTATTGTAGAGTAACCTAGTCAATTCACATATACAAAGCTGGGTCCCCTATTTCCAAAACTTCCTCTACCAGATCCAGACATAACAGATGCAGCTAGGTGGCCTTAACAGGTGTTCTCCCTGAGCCGGGTGCCTCGCCCCTCTTTTCCTGCTCTTATGGAAAGATAAGGGTGACTGCCTAGCTCCAACACTACCCTTCTCTCAATTTAGAGCCCTGTTCTGCCAACTGCCTGCTTGGTCATCCTGCTTCTCCTCCTGCTGACTATACCACTCGAGCTTGGAAACATCATGCTTCCCTCTGGTATGGACTGAACTCTGACAGTATTGTCACTGTTATTTTCAGAGCAGAGTGATCAGAAATTCCTAATATCTCTCCACACCCAGACCAACTCTAAGAATAACTGTTAGAAAAGACTTAGGTAAAGATACTGAAGTAATTATGCAATAAAAATAGCATTCATAAATAAAACATTTTGAAAATGATAGTCAGTGAGTAAAAACCAACTACATGTGTGGCCGGATACACATGCTTAAAAGTTCCTGTAACTGTATAGATTACTTTTCCTTTGTCTTATCTCTCTCTCTCTAACCTGCCTATTAGCTGGGGTCACTTAGCTGTACTGGTAATTGCTTTAATTGCTTTTCAAATTGATTTCCATTTTTAATGAAGACAAAGGGAAGAAAACGAGTTGTAGCATGTGTTTAGTATCAATTCAACCACTATTAAGGATCAAACTTTGTGCAAGCTGTTGTGAAAACAAAGAATTATACAACATGTTTGGCAATAGACGTTCCGAAGGGTATGCACAACATATAAGCAAATAATTACAACTTAATGTAGTAAGAACATAATTAAAATAAGTAAGATTACATGAGAACACTTGGTTTGTAGGTGGAGGCAGGGGTACAGCAGTTGGAACTGATTTTTTTTAAAAAATGTGAAGTCTGAGTTGAGTCATACAATGAGAACAGCTCACCAAGCCTATAAGTGCAGGCATTACTTAATTCTTAATTCTCTAAACTCATTGTAGGCCTCCTATTAAGTGATAGAAACCCAACTCTGATATTTCATGAAACAATTTGATTCAAATACTGTACATACATCTCTGACACCAGTTTCCTCATAATCATAGAACCACATTGTATTTCATTAAAACAGAATTCCCTAATACTTCATTCTTAGTACCCTATGTATTCTTTTAGATACAGCACATTTAAAAAATATGTTTCTGATGCTCAAGTACTCATAAAAAAGAAACTTTAGGATGACATCTGTTTTAAATAAAAATATAACTTTTCCTATAAATATGTATTTGTGATCCCCATATTCTTATAATAATATTTTATAGTAATATTTAAAAGGCTATTTCCAAATATCCCAAAATTAATATTATGAGGGAGTATCTCTAGAAACAATTACTATAATATTATAGTTAACAATTACGTTAATTTTATTCATTTTTTAAAACTTATTTTATCATGTGAGCGCTAGAAGCCTCCTAAAGTAGCATTGATTGGAGTTATTTCAGGCTGATGTGTCTTCTTCAAGGGGAAGACACCTTCTATTTTGTTTAAGTAAAATAATTCAGAGAATGCCCCAAGATATGAGAGAACTTGTAAAGATTCAAATATGTCACACCTCTCTTAAGATTTGGGGCAATAATTTTCCTCTTATTTAGTGGCAAGGAAGTAATTGATAACCATAAAATACCTTCTTGCACTCTCATGGTAAAGCTGAAAGCTAAATTACAGTAAGATAATGAACTAATAGAAATTGAGAGAATTTAGATGGCCATATTGGACAATACTTTAATAAGACTGACCAGAGAGGAAAGTGAAGAAATAGAGTGGTAGGTAGAAGAAGACTTGTGATTTTGAGGTCTGTGTTTGTTAGTTTCTGTTTGGAAGGGACAAGTCAATATTTAAATGTTGATGGAAGGAACTGGTAGAGAAAGAGGATAGGGACTTCCTCATCTGGTTATACCTAACACCAGACTACCTCCTGCTACACACATTTATACATACATACAACAAATGTACAAATATATACAACAATCAATTATATGCATTCTAGAATATGTAGCAAAACACTGCACTATTTGTGAGAAGGAAATTCACAAGATGAGTCTTATATCTGCCCTGGCTCTTTGTCTAGGCATAATTATAAGCTTCTCCACAGAGAAGACAGAATTTAGAGTGAATTCCATCAAGTTCACAGAGATTGGTGTATACTTTGGACTTACACAGGCAAAGAATAAAGTCAAGAGTACAGAATTTCAAGATCAGACACCTATTAACTAACTGATATAATAAAATCAACACTCTTCTGAAGAAGACAACAGAATTAAGTCTCTATAGTATACCAACCAAACAAACTAGTTATATTAAAAAAAAAACCTTACTAGATACATCATCAATCAGTTAATCAATCAATCAATAGAAACAGACCCAAAGATGGCTTGGATATTAGATTTAACAAAGCATTTAAAGCCAACTATTAAAAGTGTGATTGAGATATTAAAATCTTAATGAATGACAAAGAAAATAATCTCAGAAAAGAAATGAAATCTACTAAAACACCACGTGGAAAATCTTGAGTAGAAAATTACAATAAATGATGAAAAATTTCTTCAGATAGATGTAAAGATCACATTGGAACTGGTAGAAGAAAAGGTTAGTAAGCTTAAAAACAGATCAATAGAATTTTCCAATCTGAATAACTGAGAGAAAAATAATTGAAAAAAAAGTTTGGATTCTGGCCAAGTAGCTCCTACTGAATCAAACTTTCTACAGATAACACAAACAAAACAAATTAACAACAGCAGCAACAACGAAAACTAACTGAAATCACCAGAGAGTGAATCAAAATAGGCAGAAACTTGAGGCGAGGTGGCACTTGGTAGATGGAGATAGCCCTGGGTAAGCTTCACATTTTAAAGGCCATTAGTAAGAAGGAAAGCCCCTATCTGTGCAATGCAGGAAAGACTACGACTCCAGTAGGAATCTACAGTCTTGTTGGCTTGAAAAACCACAGCCTAGTCCCTGGAAAGGGAGATGATACAGATGTGGAATTAGAAGGCAAGGATTTTAAAGTAGTTCTTTTAACTATGTTCAAATACAAAAGGAAAATAATTTTGTAAATAATGGAATGATAACAGATACAACATCACATCTTGAGGGAGAAATGGAGAGTTCAGAAATCATATATATGTAGGTGTATATGGAAGATTTTTTTCTTCCCTTGAGTTTCTTACAAGGAAAATGACTATTTTTTTCAAAAAGAATAACACTGTAAGATGGGGACAATGACATATGTAGAAACAAAAAAGATAAGACAATAATAGCACAAAGGATGGGGATCCGTACAGGGAGTTACGTTATTATTAGGCTCCTATATTTGTCAAGTGTGATTTGTGAACTGGGAGGTGGGAATTGTCAGGTGTTAAGTGGGAAGTGGAAGGTGATACAGTATGGATTCTAAGGATGTGACAATTTTAGGGTTGTCTTAGTCCATTCAGGCTGTTACAACAAAGTGACCTAGACAGGGTGGCTTTTAACCAACAGAAATTTCTCGCATTTCTGGAGGCTGGAAGTCTGAGATCAGAGTTCCAGTATGGTCGGGTTCTGGTGAAAGCTCTCTTCTGGGTCACAGACTGCCAACTTTTCCGTGTATCCTCACATAGCAGAAAAAGGTAGCTCTCCAGCTACTTTCTTACAAGAGCACTAATCCTATTCATGAAGGCTCCATGCTCATGACCTAATTACCTCCCAAAGGCCTCACCTCCAAATACCTTTTTATTGGGATTAGAATTTCAACCTTGGAATTTTGGGGGACACAAACATTCAGTCCATCAATAAGATACATTTTGTAAACACTCCAGGAAACACTAAAAACATACTTAAAGGAGTTATACCTAAAAGTCTAATTGATGAAAAAGCTAATAACAGAAAACATCTATTATTACCCACCACCACCACCCCTCCGCTGAGGAGGCATAAAAGCAGTAGCCAAGTAATTCAGATACAGTATGGATAAAACAAATTTACGCTGATAACACAGAAAGTGAGAGTGGAAGAAATGTCACATGGCTGGAGAAGTTGGCATTAGATAAAACAATTAACTTGCCTTCGAATGTAACAGAAAAGAAGGGAAAAGGATAACTGACTGGTAATGAGGAGATATGAACAATGACAGCATTAGGATGTTGATTTGTCTTATGTGATAGAAACATCACATTATTGCAGATATGGGCCCAATGAGATTGGCAGATATTTATACATTTAGATGAGGTAAAGCAACCAGATAGCTATTAATGGTAGATCAAACCAATGGTGGTATTTGTATGATAATCTAAAAAAATTTCTATTATATTCACCAATGTCTTCATTGTTACAAAGTGGTGCTTTCAAAGCAACAACTTGATTTTATCAGAAAGTCAAGAAAATTGCTTCTCTCAGGATGGGTTAAGGAAAGAATATCTGTTACCTGTTAAAGAAAAATAATAGATGTCTTAATAACTGCCTATTCTATTTAAGGAGTTGTATAAACAAACTACTGACTCCTTTACCTCCATTTCATAAGAGAATTGAATATAAATCAGTATTCTTACGCTGCGGCAAGAGAGTTCCTTTGGTCATCAGAAGTTTATCTTTCAGTTCCCATATTTCAAATTATTGAAGATGATTATGAAAGGATATCTATCTGGGGACATTTAAGGCTCTGTTTACAAAAGTCATTGAATGATACTTTTAGGTATACACTGAAATGAATTTTAATTAATTTTTAATTTTTATTTTTAAGATTTTAATTCAGAGTTTTCATAAATACATACACCTATGTGACCTCCAATTAATGACGGAGGACATTTCTGTCAGTCTAGAAAACTCACTGATGCCCTCTTACAATCTACCCTTGTCCACAAAGGAAACAATTCTGATTTCTAACACCACAGCTTTATCTGGCTTATTCCTAAATTTTATATAAAATGAAAAATTGTATATGTATTCTTTACAATCTGCTTTCCCTCATTCAGCATAACAGTTATATGATTTATTCATGCTGCTGTGTGTATCAGTACTTTTTTTTAGCTGAGTAGCATTCAATTATATGAATATACCATATTTTTTGGTTCATTCCACTTTGAGGGTATTTGGTTTCTTCATAGTGTGGGATTCTTTTGAATAAAGCTTTCATTAATATCTTTGTGGTCATGTATTCCTTTAGCTTGGGTAAATACCTTCGAGTGGAATTCCTGGTTGATAGGGCAGGTGTGTGGTTAACTTTGTATATGTAACCAACCAAGTTGCTATACATTCCCACCAGCATTTAGTATTTTAAGTTGTTTTAATTTTAGCCGTTCTGGAAAGTATATGGTTATAATCACAATATTTTAGCATCTCATGGTGTGAATTTGGACTTCCCTGATTGATATGTTGAACATATTTTCACATAATTTTTGGTTATTTACATATCTTTTTTTGTAAATACGTGTTCAAATATTTTACCACTTTTTGAGTTGCTTTCTCTTTAGCAATCGATTTGCAAAAGTCCTTTTCATATTCTTTATGCAAGTCCTTTGTCAGCTTCATGTATTTCATATATTTATGCCTGTTGTTTGACTTTCATTTTACCTACACCAAGGTAGAGAAAAAAAATTGAACTTAGTCAAAATTAAGAACATTTGCTTTTCAAAAGACACAGTTAAAGAAATGAAAAGCAAGCCACAGACTGAGGAAAATATTTGCAAGTCACTTATCTGAAAAAGACGTGAATCCAGAATATACAAAGGACTCTCAAAATTCAATAAGAAAAAAACCAACTCAATTTAAAAATGGCAAATGACTTGAATAAACATTTCACCAAAGATGATATACAAATAGCAAATAAGCACAAGAAAAGATGCTCAACATTTTTAATCATCTGAGAAATTAGATCACTATATGATACTAATACTCACCTATTAGAATGTCTAAAATTAAAATGACTGATGATAATATCAAGTGTTGGCAAGATTGTGAAGGAAATGGAACTCTAGTACATTCTACTGGCAATGTAAAAATGGTAAAATCACTTCGGAAAACAGTTTGGATTTCTTCTAAACTAAACACCTAATTTATGATCTAGCTAGTCTTACTATTTATTTACTCAAATGGGGTGAAATAAGTATTCAAAGAGAGAATTCTATATGAATTCTCAGAGAGGCTTTATTTGTAATAGTCAAAAACTGGAAAACACCCAAATTTGTCTATCAATAGGTAAAAGAATTAAAAAAGTATTATATATACCTATTCAGGTATTCCCAGCTATATAAAAGTTTGCTTTACACCACTTAGCTTTTACCAAAGATCTACATTAATACCTGTTTTGCTAACTGAAAGAGATCCAAAAAGGATTTTCACTTTTAAGAAAAATGGTGAAAAGCAAAGTAGCATTCAGACTGTGTTTTGCAGCAAGCTGTTACAGAAGCAGTGTGCACCCCTAGTAGTGAGAATGGCACCACCAAGTTCCTACACTCCAAGGGAACTATATTCTGCATCTTAATACCAAGCCAGTATAGCTTTGAGCTGTAAGCATCTGTGCTTTATCTTTATTTCCTTTATGCATCCATTAGCAAGATGTGTCCTAAGGTAATTGCTTCTTCACATTACACCATTTCAGTTTACAAAAGGTTTCATAGGAACACTCTACTTTCTGATAGCATGGTGGGGAAACCCAAAATGGAATACTACTCAGCAACAGAAAGAAATGAATTATTACTTTAAGCAATAACATGGATTCATCTCAAAATGATTATGCAGAATGAAATAAAAAGAGTATGTTCTGTATGATTCCACTTATCTATAACTCAAGAAATTGCAAACATATAGTGACAAAAAGCCAATAAATGATTGCATGGAATGACACAGTGGGGTTGTGGGTTGGACGGAAAGTCACAAAGGGTCAATTTATACATATATTTATATCAAAATTTATCAAATCATTCACTTTAAATATATGTGTTAATTGTGTATCACTTGTATGGCAATAAAGAACAAAGTTGTTTAAGAATAAAAGATTATCCTGGCTTTGTAAAATGAAAGTTTCCTCTTCGTTTATTTTCAAAACTTGTTTGATTGGTATTGTTTTCTCATTAAATGTCTGAGAGAATTCACAAATAAAAAAAATGTCAGCTTAAAGTTTTATTTATGGAAAGGGTTTTTAATATAAACAAAATTCTATGTGTATAATAGATATGAGGTGATTCATATTTTATGACTCTTGAATTAGTTTTGGTAAGCTGTATTATGTAAGGAATTTGTCAGTTTATCAAAATTATCAAATTTCTTGGTAAAATATTTTTAATGATATATTTTTATTTGTTCTTTAATACTGTAGAATCTGTAATGATATCCATTCTGTCATTCCTGATAGTGTTTATTCTTTTTTCTTGGTCAATCTCTTTAAGGTTAATCAACTTTATTAGTATTTTTTAAAAAAAACACTTTTGCTTAAAAAATTTTTCCTGTTTGTATGTTTTATCTTTAATTGATGTCTGTTCTATTTTAGAATTCCTTATCTGCTATTTATTTTGATTTTAATTTATCCATTTGTTCTAGTTTTTTTTTTAAGGGTGGAACATTAGATAATTTACTTCAAATGTTTCTTCTTTTTTAACATATGAATTTAAATCTACAGTTTCCTCTAAAAACTACATTATCCATATCTCACAATTTTATATGTATGTTTCCATTTCCATTCTGTTTGAAATAATTTCTATTTTCTCTTGTGAATTCTTCTTTCATACACCTGCTATTCAGAGTTATGTGGTTTAACTTCTAAATATTTGGCATTACCATAAAATTCTAATTTGCTTTGTTTTCTAACTTAAATCAGCTGGGGTGACAGAATATACTCCATTAGATTTCAACTTTAAAATGTACTTAGATTTACATTTTGCCCACTATATGGTATGTCTTGGAGAACATACCACATGTACTCAAAAAGCATGTTTATCCTGTACTTGTTTGATGCACTGTTCGACAAATATCAATTAGATTAAGTCATTTGGCAATGCTGTTTAATCTTATGTCTTAATTTTTTTTCTAGTTTTTCTATTAATTTCTGACAGAAATATGTTAAAATCTGCAATTGTTGTGGATCATTCTATTTTTTCCTTTAATTCCATTCAGTCTCTGCTTCATGTTTTTGAAGCTTTTGTATTATGTGTATATTCATGATTGTTACGTCTTATTTATGTATTGACCTTTTATCATTATGAAATTATACTTTTGATCT
The DNA here is from genome assembly GCF_048564905.1 of Vicugna pacos. Classification (NCBI taxonomy): domain Eukaryota; kingdom Metazoa; phylum Chordata; class Mammalia; order Artiodactyla; family Camelidae; genus Vicugna; species Vicugna pacos. The sequence goes on along the minus strand of NC_132991.1, from coordinate 40,831,432 downwards.
CTGGAAATACTTCTTACTTAAAGTCTTGTCTGACTTTAACATAGTTACATCAGCTTTCTTGTGTCTGATGTTAGCATGGTGAGTCTTTTCGATACTTTTATTTTCAATCTATGTTATTTTTTGTTTTAAAATGTGATTCAACTGGACACTGATTGGGGTTTGCTTTTTTATTTATTTTCACTCCTTGCCTTTCGGAATGTTTAGTGCATTTACATTCGATGTTATTAGTTATATGTTTGGATTTAGGTCACTCATATTTGCAATATTTTTTACTTGTCCCATCTGTTCCTCTGTTCTTCCTTTATTATTACAACTGTGCTTTCTTTAGGTAGTATGTTTTAATTCCTTTTAGCATTACCTATTTAATTATTACTTTCTAGTTAATGATAATGCTACTATTTACAATATTTATCCTTATCACAGTCTATTTAGAATTAATATTGTACCACTTCATGTAAAATGTAGAAAGCTTGGGCAGTATAATTCCATATATATCATGGAATATATTCTGGTGCTCTTCATTCCTCTGTCTAGAGAAGAAATTCTACTGGGTATCATTTTTCATCATTCTTAAGGATTTCCTTTATTATTTCTTGCAGCATGGGTCGGCCTCCAACTCTTTCCTCTGAAACATCAAGTCAGTAAGACTGCAGGTTTTTGCCTGCATCTAGTCAGCTTGAGCTCAGCAGACAGGGGAGTGGTCACAGAATAAAGGCCATATACTGAGCACAGACTGTGCTCAGTACACATTTCTTTTTTCAATAGAAAAAACATCTTCCAGTTTCTGCCTACATTTAGTTGCTCTGATGGCCCTTTACATAGCTGTCTTTTGCAATTTATCCTAAGTTTATAAGTTTTATCTGAGATAGAGTTGTTTGCTATAAGGCACTCTGCTGTTACTAACACTAGACACCCTCATTTGCTCTATTTTAAAATTCAGTTTTATAACATTATAGGCTTCTCCATTTTATAAATAACCATGAGCAATAAATATATATCCAACTTAATGGAAAATTAATGAAATCATCTGTCTGTATATAAAATACATTTTCAAGAGTATTTATTGAGAAATGATTATATAGTCATATAATTCATCTTTGGTTAAATGTTCATGGAGTACAGGACAAATCATTTTATTTCTCTCAGTCATTGCTTTTTCTCTGTAAAATAAGGGGTTTAGACCAACTGATTTCATGTCTAACAATCTGACTGTAAGGTTAGGCATATTGTGGAATTTTCATATTTTTTCCTACTCCATACGTGGAAAATAACTGAGATAATGTATTGTTTTGGCCAAGGTTTGTCTTCAGTGACACAAATGACCTAAAGCACTACTTCCCAAACTTTAATGGAAAGTTATTAGAATGCAGATCCTGTTCAGTGTTTTGTGGAGACTGAGATTCTGCAGTGCTCTGAAGTGTTGGTGTGATACTGTAACTGCTGATCTGTGGAACACACTTTGGTGAGACCCTGCAGTGTGGAGTGGCATCTCATTTTAGCCAGACCCACTTGGATTTGGTATTCTGCCCTGTGACTCTGTAGCTGTGTGACTTTGGGCAAAAAATATTTACTGTCTTAGCTTTATATAGTCATCTGGGAAGAGGGAATCGTTCTACCACCTGGAAAAACTATTGCCTCACTTTTACCTTCAATGTTTGTAAGCCTAAAGTTAAAAGATGACAAGAGAAACTCACTAGTTGGACAGAAAAATCTCTTCTAGTCCATGACATGAGAAAATATATTTCCTGAAATTTTCTAGTACACATCACGCTTCTCTATAAAGTTTCTTCTCACTTAATACCTCTTTCTTAAAATACTATATTCCCTGTAAAATTCACACTCACTTTTATAGAAAAGGAAAATGGCCTATGAAATGCGAGTGGCATCACACGAAGCAATACTTCAAGCTGGATTCACTCAGCCCTTTAAAGAATTTGCTAGAAGAAGGTAAGCTAAAATAAAAAAAAGTTATGTGAAATCTTTTTGGAACATGAAACGTGCTTTCAAAATTCACATCATGTCGGACAACTGATGACAAATTTAGAAGGTATTATTAAGATATCTGGAACATGAAATATTTGATTACAGAAATTGCCACTCTTCTTTTGACAAGTTCCCCTCAAGTCTGGAATTTATCCCTCCCCTTTATCCCTAGCTACACCTTAAGTCTGAATGACAACATAGTGAAATCAAGATTAGAATAGTCTCCTGGAGACAGCTGTTTCCCACTCCCAAGAAGGGATTCTGTATTCGAAAACCTCTTCTAACTGTATATATTCCTTATGCTCTCTGTCAGGGAATAACTGCTTTAATAGTTAAATATAGTTTTGAAATGTCTTCATTTTACTACAGTCTATAAGTATATTTTTATTCAAAGGAATATTTTATGGATAGGGGTTGCAGAATAGGAACTATGTTTCTTTGCATACTATCCAGTGCCCCCCTACTGCTCCAGAATCTCTCTCTTTTTTTTAAAATCTCTTTCTTCCTAGCAGAATCATTTCTCCAACAAAGCTGGGAAGGTGATCCAGTTGCAGGTCTGGTTCCTGATCAATTTAAGCCAATCAGGAGCTAGTAGCTGCTTTCCTGTTAACATCACTGAGCTGCTAACTATTCATATGTATATAAAGATCATTCTACCTGATATGAATACATGAGAAAGTAAGTGTTGTATAAATCAGTTTGGGTGGCTATAACAAAGTACCATAGACTGGGTTGCTTAAACAGCAAATATTTATTTCTCATTGTTCTGGAGGCTGGGAACTCCAAGATCAGTGTCTTGATGATGGCAGATTCAATGCCTGGTGAGACCTTCTTGCTGTATCCTCACATGGCGGAGATAAATGGCTCTGATTTTTTCTCTCCTTATGAAGGCACTAATCTCACCTTGGGGGCTCCACTTTCATAACCTCATCTAAACCTACTCACCTCTCAAACACTCCACCTCTAAATACCATCACACTGGGGATTGGGGTTTCAACACATGAATTTTGGGAGAACAGAAACATTCAGTACATAGCAAATGTCCTTTATGTTGGCATCCATTTACATTATGTGTTTTTCTGTTACTATATTTAAAAGTGTCGTGCAAATGTTAAGCTAATTACGGGCACAACTGTACAAAAGCAGTACCCTTCACTCAAGTTGTTAACTATTTCTACAGTACTATATATGCCACATTGTTCAAAAATCCTCCCTCAGGTTTAAATCATTTTAAATTTAAAATGATTTTCCTAAGGATATCTCAGATATCTACAAAATATTTTTCATTAGACTTTCCAATATAGTCCTATATTTAGTCTCGTAGGTCAATGTCTGATCTTGCAGAATGACTGCAAAATGGCAACCTTAAAAAAAAAGTCATGATATCAATATAATGTTGTACATTTGAAAGAGAACTAATTATGTTCAGCAAGTAAAATGTTTTTCATTTATGATCTTGTAAATCACAAGCTTGTGGAAGAGAGTGGCTGAACAATATCAGAAGTCATTAATCCATGTTGTGCTCTAATAAACCAAAATATTTGAATTTTTAAAATATCCCAAAATTCATATCATCAGAGTCCAATAAATTACTTAAATTTACATACTTTATACTTTTTTTCTTCAAACTATCTCCTTGAAGCAATTGGATTTTCTATATTAGTTTTCACTTATTCAACAGTGATTTCCTACAATAAATCAGGTAGTGTATAGGTTCTAAAAAAACAATTAGCAAAAGCATTCACAGTTCCAGCCCTGCTGTAACATATATTCCACCAGAAGAGGTGGATTGAACTATTAAAAAATTAAAATTACAATTGTATTAAACAGTAAGAGGTCAGAGATTTACTATTAAGAGAGTATGTGGTGTGCAAAAATAATTTCAAAAGACTCATTCTTATTGTTCCCCTTAGTTCCTTGCTCATTTGGGCCACTGAAGTTTTAGATGGCAATTGCATTGTCCCAACATTCACATTACATGATCCATCTTTCCTCTAAAAATCTGGATAACGCTTTACCATATATTTGATATATGTATTTGGTTCTATTTCTAGAGTTTGTATTTGGTTTCATTTCTCTATTTCTGTATAATTTTCATTATTGAGGCCTTATAATATTCTACTGATACACGTAACAATAAACTTATTTTTAAACATGAGCTTCAGAATCAGTTTTATAAGCTATCAAAGAAAAATATCATTGATATTTTTATTGGGATTACTTTAAATTTATATGTTAACTTGGGTGAAATGACATCTCCCCAAAGCTAAATATTCCTTCCTGAAATCATGTGTCTTTTCATTTGTTCATGTCTTCCATGAGTCCCTCAGTTGTACAGAGAATGTAACCTACATGTTCTCATCTAAGTTTAATTTAGTCTAGAACTGAGAATAGTTTACTACAATATTTGAGAAAAAAGTGACTAGAGATTGAGATACTAAGTCCAATCTGTCATGCTATTACTCTGTCAATTACCAACATTCAACTGAACTCAACTGGGAAAACAACAACAAAAACAACCTCCCAAAATACAGCAAGAGATCTTGCCCAGAACTCACATCATTTAAGACATACATAACAATCAGGTAAAAGTATAGTGATTTCCATACTCAGGCAAGAAGCAAGGGTAAAAGAAATGCCATATTATAACCCTAAAAGGTAAATCAAATCATGTTAGATTATTCATGTCTCCTTCAGCAAGACCTTTTCAGATCCTTATCAAAAATAAGGGTGAAAAAGTTAAGCCTGGAAGTATATGTATGTATGTATGTGTGTGTGTGTGTGCGTATATATATATATATATATATATATATATATATATATACACATGTATATATATATATATATATATATATAAAGCAAAAATTTTTAAGTAAAATATAGATGCTTTTCAAAGCAGAAGTTTCTAAAATCTGCCATTTACAGGACCCCCTCCCCCCGTTAAATTCAGGTCATGTGGTCCATGAACATTTCACATTATGTGGACAGACTGTGTCCCCTTCAGTCACCTAGAACCAAATATGAAGAGCAAAAATTATCTAAATGCCAACAGTTCATGCAACTGACCTATAGATTTTTCAGTTGTCTCTGCTTTTAATTTGCTGTCCTAAATGTGTACAAATGTTTCTTGGAAGAGTTTATAAGGGTACGGGGGAGTTGCTGCTTATTTAAACAATTTTAATGAAGGACTAACCTTTTACATTTAACATTTGTTCCCTTCATTTGCTTTCTGGCAGCAGTTCATACTTTTTTTTCCCCTCCCAAAGGACATAGCATAATGAACATACACGAGATTATTTAAATGAATGGTTTTAATGAGTTCTTTGAATAGATTCTTTAAAAAGCAAGCATGAAATTGCTTTCCCAGTTGGGATGCTTTAAATTATTTTTAGAAGATTCATATATAAAGCCTTAAAATTCAAACCATTTTTAAAGGAACAATGATTGAAAAGGAGGTTTTTTCTATTGCAATATGAATCATTTTTTTCACCCATACTGCAGAAGATATCATGAAACCCAGCAGGTTTTTTGAATTATTTTAATGGATTATCACATTTCATATTAATAAGTAGTTATTTATCACATTCAAAAGCTGCAGCTCTTATATAATACTTTCACACATGGAAATATGTAATCTCAGTAACTGGTGACTATTAGACATAAATAAATTTACATTATACAGTGAACATTGTGCTGTCCCCCCAATCCCATTAAATTCCAGCTCAAGGTGTCACTGTCTTGAGTTTGGGTGTAATTGACCTCATCCCTTTGACACTGATTGTTTTAGAAGTTAGCATATACCTCAAGTTTTCTCATCAAAGCAACATTCAAGACTTCGGTTGGCATTATGCCTCATTAGTTCTCATTAAAAAGATGTTCAAGACTTCTGTTCAGTGATTCTATTCACTTTCTGGATGGGGATGAGGAAAAGTGCAGGCCCAGAAACTTCTGGAAGCCATTATGCCTCCATGAGGACCAAGGATAAAGTGAGCACAATAAGCAGCATGCAATTGTGAGAACTGCACAGAAGACGACTCAAAATTTGATAAAACCCTTCTTGACGCGTGATGTGGCCTCAGGCTTTTCTGTTCTGTGAGAAAGTAATTTCTCTTTATTATTTACATTCCTTTGGAACTAAGACTATAAAATCTAAGAATGACGTGAACTAGCTTTGGCAAGTATCACCGCCCTAATTTTGAAACTATTTATCCATTTGGGAGCATAGATTGTTAAACTGCCTCTGCTTAGATTCAAATGAACTATTCTGATAGCTCAGAACCTTAAAGCTGACATTTAAAAAATTAAACCACCTTGTTAATAACTAAACGTTGGATGATGATCAGTCTTGTAAATGCTGTTATTATAACACCTTGTGTGCTGTTTCTGTCAGTCAAAAAATGTCTACACACTCTTATCTAGCTACTTTAGGGAAAAATAGAAAATATTAAAATCAGTTTTCTTACCTTTAAGGGTTAATCATCCAGCATGATTTACATTTATGTTTGAAAACAGAACATATTCAATATAAAGGAACGTTGTGGCAAAATAGACCAACTTCCAAGTATTTCCTCATATGCAAAAAGACTTTGTAACAAATGACTGATAAGTTTCCTTCCAGCTTTAACATCCTATGATTCTACGGCAAATGAGACATTAGGAGTTTGAGGGGAAAGTAGCTGAGGGATGTAGCACATGGAGATCATCAGGAAAGTTGGAGTCTTCTTGTTCTTTATAAATTGGTTTATTGTTTTACTACTGTAAGTTCTTAAAGGACAGATTCTGTGTCTGTTCCCTGCATTCTTTTTCACAAAATAGTCTTTGAAGAGGATATTTAAATTTTTTATGATCAGTATTCCTTATTGATTGTTATTACATATTCAGTTATATGCACAAAAGAATATCAATTTGATGGTAAAGATTTTGAAAACTTGGAATCTAAAAGGTTCATAACAAGAAAGATTTCCTCATATTAGGTGGATCCTTAGAACATGTCCTCCAAGTCATCCTTGAGCCTCCTCTGGAATTCCTTTGTTGGTGAAATACTCATTTGCTCCTAAGATACTCATTCCATTTTCATACAGTTCTAATGGTAGTGCCTCTATTTATGTATTTAGCCTTCATATAGTCCTTGGAATTCTAGAAAATTATCTGACATATTATTGTAACTATAGCTAAATATATTCTTTTGGAGAAATCTTGATACTCAATCTTCAGATTGTGCCTATTTCTATCAGATTTCTTAAAAAGTACACAATCATTTACATAGAAGTTAGTGGCTTATGACCATATAAGTTATTTCATCAGTCTAGATTCAAAAACTTAAAAATTATCACTGTCATCTTTTAGGATCACACAGTGAGATTCTTTTCTACTTACTATTATATGGTTAAGAGAGACATGAGTGAAATAAAACTACTCTTCTTAGAAATGATATGTTCCACTGATTACAGTTACAGTCCTGGTAAGATTATGTAATCTGGTTGTTAGTGGAAAACTGCAGGCTTATACATTATGTGTGGGCATAAGACCCCTGTCATCCTTGCATAGGATAAAGGGGTCTCCCTTTACCGTGTAATTCTTCACATCAGCTTTCTGATCACGCAGTGCCCAACGTGCTAGAGAAAGTGATAAAAGCATCTCTTCAGTACTCCTTCAGAAGAACCCAGACAACTTTGTGCTGAAAATCAGGATCAATATCTGCATCAATAAGATTTAGCAATACGTAATTTGTTCTTTAAGGGCTTTATAAGAAATAAGTGGTTCATCAAAGTTGCTTTGAACTAATTTCACGTAATTCAAGAAACTTTAGCTTCCCAACCAAACCAGACTTCAAATGTATGTAAGTAATCTCTTTTCCTTAAACCCGAGAAAAATTTGACTCTTAACAGTGGGTGTGTCTGTTATAAAGACTTGCTATGGGTTTCTGAAAACATTTAATTTTATTTATTTTTAATGCTTTCTTAACTAGGGTGGTGAAATGAGTCCTTTTCTTCCCACTGCCCTAGTTATTGGGATTCTGACAACTACCAAGGGTAAGGCAATAGGAAGTGACATTTTGTAATGCAACACAAAACAGGAAAGGAGAGAAACAAAAAGCAGTGTAATATATTGACTAGAAGGAATACTTCTCAAACTTTGGAATGCATATAAATCTCCCAATGACTTTGTCAAAAAAGCAGAATCAGATTTAGCAGATCTGAGATGGGTCTGAGATTCTAACAGGGTTCTAAGTGATGTTGATGCTGTTGGTCCAAACACCTCACTTTGAGTACCAAGGTGCTACAATATATATCAGCTTGAAAATGTGCAAACTATAGATTGACTTTTGTTTTCAAATAGTCTGATTATCTATGATTTACCCTGACATCAGAACATTTAGAATACCTTTACTCTCTTCCATCACTCACTTCCATGAACCAAAGCTCCACATCCATCTCTTTACAGAAGCAGAAATAGATGGGGCAAACGAAGTCCAATAACCCTCTTAGAGGCTGGCAGAAAATGGAATGGAATCATAAGATGCAGGGAGAAGAAAGGATTAAAAGTATCAAAAAGTAAGGTAGAGGAAGAAAAAGGAAAGTAAAAAGGGTGTACATATTGGGCAGAGGCCCCCAAGGCACACCAAGACTTTTGCTGTCTGCTATCTGCCTGTATGGCTAGAAGGTATATCTTGAGATTATCAGATTAATATATCATATTTCTGAGTGCATCTATGCTCAAAGATACAACCCTGAGCCTCTGCTATGCTGCATAAACTATAATACCTGATAAACTCTATCTGATCAACTCTTCCATACTCCTGAGGTTATTTATGCCAGTTTTAAAAGTACTTTAAAAAACACACTCAAATGTGTATTTACTAAATACACATTTAAAGACAAGTATTAATAAATTAGAGACCTCCAATGCATTAACTGGTGATGCTAAGTTAGGCAGTTTTATGAGAATTCAAAATGATGCAATTTCTGGGGACACAGTAGTATTTTATATAAATCTGTCACTATTAGTACCTATGAAGCCCTTTTATTTTTATTTATTTTTGCTGTTGATATTTTCTAGAAATCCTAATCTGTTCATTCCTGTCCATGTGAAATTATAAAAATGAATAAACCACTACAGCACATGTAAGGGACAGTCAATGGCAAGCAAGGCCAGGCATATCCTGGTATACTCATAGTACAATAAAAAGTTAATATACAACACAAGGTACTGTGGCTTTTTCTCTAGATAGAGGTAGGTAGGCAGATAGGTGGATACAACATCAGTAATATTTGGTGAATGACAAATGCATCTCCTGACCTGTTATCACCAATGTCATTATTTTCTCTCTTTCTCATAGATAATCAGGAGGCATGGCAGTCATTCACCAAATGTAACTGACTTTGCCTTCTAAGCATATGTTAGCATTACCTCTTATGACTGGGTTGGGCCGTATGACTGGTTCTGTTTACTGAGGTAAGTAGAAGTGACATCCAACACCTTTGGGTTGTGGTACTTAATGACTTATACAGGATTCTCCTTGCTCTCTCCCTATGGTGGTCAACTGGCAATGTTCAGGGTAGTTACTGCTCTGACAGGTCATGCCTCTTAGTGACTACAACAAGCAGAACCTCCCAGGTGACCAAGGGTAGATATATAATATGAGCATGAACAAAACCAAACCTTCTGATTACAGGCGTTGTTTTTGCTGTGGCATAATAATTACATCTACTCCGAATGATTTAGGTGGACAAACTGTAGATCAGGGATGGCTACTTAGAAAGAAGAAGCTTATTCAGTGCGGTCATGACGGCTGCTCAGTTCAAACTTAACTTACTTCAAAATATCATCCAACATTCCTGAAATGTATATGAAAGCTAAATATATACATACATATACAAAAACAGCTAAATCAGAGGAGACAAAAGATCCACTCAGTCCAATTGACTTATGATGAAGATGGACATGTGAAAAGAAGGCTGATATTTCTACAGCACAGGTAGGCAGACATTTAGGTGGAAAATGGTTAAAAAAAAAAAAAGACCAGAATCAAACTTATTCTCAACTGACTTGTGAATGCATTTTAGTAGATAAGTTTTACTCTTTATTAAAAGACATTTAAGACCTTCTATTTGTGATAATCAAATTAAAAATATTTTAAGGTGATAGTACCAATATGAGATATCCATATTCGTCTATAGCACTGACGTCTCTTAAAAAAAAGTATAGCTTACATGGCCTTAACAGTATGTTAATTTTCACTGGTTACAACATCCTTTTACATTACTTTATGAGAAGCACAATTCACCTATACATTAACAGAATGGCAATGTGATTAGTAATACAATTAAATATTTGAAAATGTTAACAATATAATTTTAAGTGATTATGATCTAATATAGCTGCTGTAAAAAATTCAAGCACCAACTAATTTTATCAGTATGTTTAGAGTCAGCATATATGTAGAATCAAATTACAATGCCTAATACAAAGACTAGCCTTACCCCAACCTACTTACGTCCTCAGAATATAAACATGTCCATTAGCCTTATTTCTCTCCTTCAGTTCCCACATCAACTTCATCTGCAAGCTCTGTCAGATCTGCTTTAAAAACATATCCTGACTCCAACCATTTCTCCCTAACTTTAGAGCAACAATCTTGTCACCTGGACAGCTGTAATTGCCTCTCATTGCTGTTGCTTCCATTTTCCTTTGAGTATCCAGAATCATTATAAATTTCCTCTGCTTAAAAGTCCTGAAGGACTTTCCATTGGTTTAAAAATAAATCAAAAAATCTTTACCATCAGTTACAAAATTGTACATGATGTAGGATTCACTTCTTTCTGGTTCCATGTGTACTCTTCTTTACTCTGCTTCAACCAACCTGGCCTTTTTTCCATGAGGTTGCTAAGTACACCTTACACCTGCCTTGGTGCCTTTGCCATAACTTATCCCTCTACCAGGAATTCTCTTGACCAAAATCTTTGCATTTATGACTATCTTTGAGGCATCTGTTCAATATCCCTTCCTCAGACATGACGCGTCTGACCATCCACTGTAAACATTCTCTCCTCCCCCATTTCTTTATTCTTTCTTCATTAACACTTTTTTTATTGACTTCATTAACATTTATTGCTTACTAGCTATCTAAAATTATCTTAATTATTTATTTGTTTTGGCCTATTCTTCCTAAACATATAACTCTATGGCATGATAGAGTTGTTGTCTGTGAATTTCCAGTAGGTTAAGTGAATGAATGAATGAATGAATGAATAAATGAGAGGATGAAGGGAAAAAATTATCAAATGAAATATAAATAACCAAACAGGCATTCAGTGCTAGTTTGAAGCTATGTTGCTTATGAGTTACTTACGAAATTTTATTGATTTTTAATGTTTTTATTTTTGAGTGGTTGGCATTGTATTAGGATATTAAGATGTGAGACAGAAAATTGGCATAAACTGGTTCTGAGTCAGGAATTTTGGGGTTGGTCTAATTAACAACTCTTTCTAGAAAGTGACAAATATTCTTGATAAAATGAACAATTTTTAATGTAATTTATTGAGATTAAGAACCATATTTAGGAAGTTAGAATCACCCCCATTAAATTGCTGACCTTGGATCATTCCTGTGACAAATTGACAAACTTTAACATGGCCTTCCTTTATTGTATCATCCTTTCTTTTTTTATCCCAGCCAAGAAAATTCCTTGAATTGCTTTTTTGTTCATTTTTTTAGATTTTGTATCATGTCTGAAATAAAATTTGAACATATGATTATAATCAATTGCTTTAAGAATTTCATGTTATAAATGTATACAGCATTGTTTCTGTCTCCCTAAATAATTTAGATTTAGTATTAACAAACCAGTCTTAATGAGGTAAATTTGCCCTCAGTATATCCTATAGCACACAATGTTACCCTCCTATAAGCTTTTGTACGGACCATTCACTGTTTCATACATACAGTTTCTGTGATTCTGCTTATGTGGTTTTGCTTAGACCTACATAGATTTTCCTTTCACTTCTGCATGCTTAGAACATTTTCAGTCCAAGATCTATCTCTTCCAAAAAATCTCCTTTGACTCCTCTAGAAATATTTTATTTTCAACAAAGGGCAATTCAGGCTATTTAGATGGCTTTTGGAAATGTGTGAATATTCTTACTTTTTAAGTTGTTACTACACAGATGGGTGACAGGGAGCCATAGATTCTTAACACAATATTATTCCGCTCAAGATGCTGATAACATTCCCACTGAGAAACTGAAAAAATATCTCTTCCTCCTTAAACTCCCATGGTCCTCCATTGTCTCTTTCTAGCCCCCAATCACTATTCAGGGGCCACAATACAATCCTTCTACTAAACTAAATATTCTTTGACTCCTGGACCTATGCCTGATCCATTCTTATCTTCCCTACCAGGAAAGTGTTTAATGAATTTTTTTTTTTAAAGAATGATTCTTTGTATTTTAATGTGTTCCATTAGCCATAGCATGTTTACATTTTTTAACTAATCCAAAACTAGCAAAGTTAATGGTAGAATTTCAGGTGTGTTGGATTAGAGTTCTGCTCCATGGGAGGAAAGTAAAAAAGATATTTTTAGCGAGATGGGAAATGAAGACAACCATCTGGTGCATCTATAAACAGAGTCATTTCTAGGTAAATACAATGTCCCTTTTCCAGGTACTTACTTCTTAAACTTGGACAGTAAAATTCTCGTATCTATTCCTGGCAAAATAGGAAAAAGGGAAACATATTTGATCAAGATTATTGTTACATTCCCTTTTACATATAGCACATTTTATTTCATTTCCTTGTTTTCTAAATAGAATACAAAATAAGTAAACAGAAAAATGAGCTGTTTAAAGGCTAACTGAGCTGCCAGATTTGAATTTATTCCTATCTGATCTTTTTCTTTTTTTAAGTAACTGATAATGCAAACTCAAAGTAATTAAGATAATTTAAAGCAACCCTATTGCCCTAAAATTTACTGGACATCAATTTTGAGGTCCCCAAGAAACATCCTGAGGCTTGAATTTTGATGTCGTTCTGATGAATTTAGATGAGACATGTTGAAATGCTCCCTGGTGGTATGTCTTTGGATGCTAGGTAGGTCACTTTCTGTCCAAGAGAAGAAACAAGCTCTAAATGACAATCAATGCAAAAATGACTCAATCATTTTTGTTAATGCCTCTGATCCTCTCACCCAGAAGTGAGGGTTAACTCTGCTCTATGCAAAATAGTCTCCTCCCAGCTGCAAGTCTGCCAGTAAATCCATGTCATACCACACAGAGCCCCAGAGAGGGGGCCTGGGCAGCGGCACTTCACATTAACAGCACTCTTCATATTCGTGTCATGCTAATTAAGCAAGTACCAGCAATCTAATGCAATGATGGTACTTAAACTGAGCTTTCTAATAGCAATAATGTGTCTCAAAGGGCACAAGTCAGCGTCCTGCCAATGAGTTTAATCCACGCCTGAACAAGTTAAAGGTCGAGGATGGTTACAACGTGCCAGTAAATGCTTCAAAGTAGGAGGCTTGGAATAGAGCCAATTTTAGTCTCTCTAAAAGAGTCCGTATAAAAGCTCCTGACTTGACTTTCATTATCAAGTGTTTTGCAAATATTAATTAGGCTCATGTCTCCTTCCATTGAGATAAGTGATATTGATCCCAATTCTCTGATTTATCGGTATGCATAAACTACCTTAGTCTCAAAGGAAGCTATGATTCCATACTGAGTTTACCCCAATAATATACGTTGCTTTTAATCTGAGATTCACAAGAACATTTCTAGCAAATCCTCTGTCCTGGTACATTAGTCCTCTCAAGAGACTCACGAACTCAAAATGAAGAGGGCTCATTCCATTCCAAGATTTCCTTGCATTTGTGAAAACATCCAGTAATATCATCATCAAACCTGGGGGTTGCAAAAGTGGGTCCAATCTGATCTTGATCAGAGACCAAGGATCCCTATTTTTGAAACATTCACATGCCCTTTTCATAAGTACAACTGTTCTAACAAAAATGACACATCACATATTTGACCTTTTCTCCCTTCCCTCCCCTCTTTTTGACTTGTTCTGCTACTTGCTCTCTAGGATCTAGATAGGGCAGATTTTGTTGCTGGCATTTTCTTTTCCACTCACTTTTCATTTCTTTTCTCTTATCGTTCGACTACCATATTCCCTTTTACCAACTGCTGACTCCTTCAAGGTTGTGATTTCCTTAGTTAAAAAACGCCACTTTTAGCCCACTGTTCTCACAATGAATAGATATTCTGTAGGATAAAATAGATTTTCCTGTTAATAAACCCATTTTTTAAACAGTAAGTCTAGCTACACTGAAACATTCTCAAACTACAGACCATGTGACATAAAACTGGCAGGGTAAAATAAATGAAGCACTGGTATAACTGTGATTTAAAATTATTTTTAATTTACTCAGTTATGCTTTCCTATTTTCCTAAATCTCAGCTACAATTCATCTCCATTTCCTTAAAGCAGTTGTGTTTATCAGTTCCACTAGGTCAGCTGTGTGTTTAATAGACCTTGTTTAGAATCACAAAGACAGTCACAGGGATTGTATCCTCTGAAATAGAAGATGGTTAACCTCAGAGCCTCATTCTCTTCAGTGCAATAATTTGTGGGCAAACTATCAAAATCACAATAAGGGTATCAAAAGTCCAAACCCAAGGAATGAACACAGGGAAATGAGCCCTCCTACACAGAAATTTCAGCGCAGTCAGGAGGGTTTTGTATCCAAAGACATATCTAATCACCATAAATAGAGTCTTAACAAACCCCTGCCAGCATTTCTCCATAACTGGTTGCCTAGGCACTTGTCTTGCTTTTTGGTTTTCCACCCCGAATGAAGGAAATATTTCATCACTTTCTCTTTCCCCTGCATTTCTAAAACCAGACACATGCTGCAAGCACACAGCTTCTGAGAAGCAATTAGACTTAATGGGATTAAAAATCTAATCACACTGCTGCTCTTGGCTTGTACCCATGGAACTGCATAGCCAAGCCTAGCACTGCAAATGCACAAAAATGAGTTATTACACTGGTCTGTGGAAGGTCTCCATAGCCCGTGTTGTCTCTGGCTCTCTCCAGGGGCAACTTTTCATGGTTTGATCAGAGAAAATGGCTTAGATTTATTTTTTCACAACAGGAACATTTGCACTTTCTTGCTTTTAAGTTGATTTTGATATATGTTAAAAACAACAGCGAGAGAGGAAATGCGGTACAATCAGGACAAAGATACATTAAAAATAGTTTCTCCTGAGCCCAGAGAGATGATAATTACCACAGAGACTCTCCACTTTCTTTCAGGAATGCTTCTACTTTAAGAAGAAATGGGGATGTTTGTGCCAAAGCATTATGGGATGTGGAACAGTCATTGTAGTCATCCTGACCTTCTGTGACAAAGAGGGGACTGAAATATATGTCCTTTAAAATCCTTTTTGCTATTGAAATTCCATGAGCATTCAATGTGAACAAAAGTCTGGGAATACATTTCTGTTGTAGATAATTTAATTTTAAGATAACCAGACAAGAATGTATACAATGAAAAGGAAAGACATAGAAAGCAATTTCAACATAGAAAGATGAATGGCTTACTCTTGATGTTATTTTATTCAGTAAAATAAAAATTAATAATAATAATGATAATAGTAATAATAATTCTAACATTTATTGAGTACATCCAACTCCATGGCACTATTCTAAGTATTTTGTATATTAACATCCAATTCTCATAACCCTACGAAGCAGCTACTATTATTAATCTTTCAATTTTTGGCACACAGAGAAGCTAAGTCATAGATGGTTTAGTAATTCACCAAGGTCACATACTGCAGGGGCAGGGCTGGAATGTAGGCAATATGGCTCCAGACCCCAGCTGTTAATGACTATGTTGAAATGAAAATGCTTGCTTGAAAGTCACCTGTCTGATTCTGTTCATAGGTGGAGATCCCTCAAAAGCCCTTCATAAAGAGTTAAAAATCATTTAACAAAGAAATATAAAACCTGCCTTAGTTTCTCTGTTAAATCTAATAACTGCTTTTCCTGTGCAATTGAGTCAGCTTAGTTATTGCTGCATATATATATATGTAATTTATATATATTTATATATTATAAATATATATATCTATATATATTATATATGCAATTTATACAATTTCTCAAGCATTTTTGATGGCCACCCACCCCAACAACTATCTGGTATGGAATCTAGCCACCTGACCCACAGTCAGTGAGGCTTGTCTGTCAGTGTATTCTGAGGGAATACCCAGGCAGCAAGCTGAAATTTGTCATTATTTTAATCTAAGAAACATACAATTTGCAAAGTCTCTCATATTTTACGAGCAAATATAAATGACTCAGATTCCAAGACTGCCAATCATATTGGATTCTTAAGAGTTTTCCCTCTTCATTAGTTTGCAATTATATTCAACTATCATCAACACTCAGCAAGCAGCCATCAACCACATGGAGAGAGGGATCTAAGATATCACAGCAAGTTCCCAACACAGTTTCAAAAGGAAATCAGCTGAAGGTAATGCAGAATACTTTTCAGTGCAGTTGTTATCTTACATGAGGTTACGTTATAAAGTCAATTATTAACGTGAAAATGAACTAAACATAAAATTATCCTGGAAGACATCCTAAGTCACTCATGTGTTTGTTTACATTGTTTGTTTCAGATAGAACTGTCTCTTCATAGGGTCTACATTCTTAGTGTTTTCTCTATGTAGGAACAGACCAGAATTTCATATCCATTAAGTTAGCATGAAATGAAACACTTGACTTACATTAAGGGACCATAGTGTACCAAAAACTCCAATGCACACCCTTGTCCTTGTAAACTGGGTATAGTCAAATTTGTATGCAAAAATGTTTATTTTATGTGGCATCCATAAAATCCAAAGAAACAAAGATAATTATTAGTGTTAAGCCCTAGGTTATTTCATTTACTGACTCATAAACGTAAATTAATGTATATCTGCCTAGGAAAATGGTATAAAATGAATCCTTCCAAGTTCTAGCAAATAAACACAAATAAAAAGGAATAAAATGGTATGTTTTATCTTGGATAATATTGATGTTTGAAGAAAATTATTTCAATCAAAGGAGTAAGAAAGGTAGATATGAATTTTGGGAGAGACATTTTCTTATACTTTTCCCTTGCACAATTTAATTTTAATAAATAATGATTTTCCAAATTGACAATTTTAAGATCATAAAATGTTAATATCCTTTGAGTAGTAGTTGAGGAAAATCATAAAGGAAAAAATCAACAATAAATAAAGAGTACTTAACAAAATAAAAATAGATGCTGTTAATGATTAATGGAAAATTATGCAATATTGCAACACATTGCTTTTAAAGAAAGCTGAATTGTGTAAAATGCTTAATGATATAATAAAATGAAATTGCAAAATACTTATGTGTTGTTAGTTACTTACTCAATACCCATTCTAACCTTTTCCCTAATGTAATGTAATGTAACAATGTAATTTAATGTAACTAGATTCAAGATAAACAAACATTTGCTGGACTGCTGTGCAACCAGAGATGGCCACATGACACACTTCTGGCTATTGAGATAGAAGTGGAAGCCAATGGGAGGGTCTTCCAGGGAAGTGCATTTAAAAAGGGACAGAATCTGTAGATACTTGGCCCCTGACCTCTCCCTTTCTTCTCCCCTAATACTCCAGTGTCATACTACACACAAAGTAGTCAAATTGAAGCCATGAGATCATGTCTGAGAGGTAAAAGCTACCTGGTCAAGATAGGTGACTATAAAGAGGAGACTGCATACCTGATCACTATCTACTCTGGACTTCTTTTTTATGTGAAAGAGAAATAAAGAAGTAATATGTTTAAATCACTCTTTCTCAGGCTTTGGTTACTTGGGCAATCTACGACTGCCATAAATTATATGAATCTGATCACAAATACACGCCACCCCTCTCCACTTACACACACAGCAGTTCTGGCAGTCCTTGCT
The DNA here is from genome assembly GCF_048564905.1 of Vicugna pacos. Lineage (NCBI taxonomy): Eukaryota > Metazoa > Chordata > Mammalia > Artiodactyla > Camelidae > Vicugna > Vicugna pacos. The sequence continues at coordinate 40,813,458 of NC_132991.1, read as the reverse complement.
TTGCACAGTCTTGATATAAATACATTTCAGTTACAATAATTTAGTTAAATGATACCAGTTCCCCAAAACCATAGTTCAAATTTCAGTTACTACAGAATATTAGCAGTGAATTACTGCATTAAGTAAAAACTCCACTGCTAACTTTTCAGTTTATAAATCACTACATTAAAAAAAATCACTACAAAAAAAGATGCTCATTGTGATCAATAACCAATCATAACATGTGGTGGAGCATGAGAACAAAGCATGATGTTATGATCGTGTCCTACCTATCCTTTGAGTACACTGAGGCTCAGAGAAATGAAGTAGCTCACTGTGGGATCAGATCTCAAGTCTGTGCATTCCAAAGTGAGACAGGAAGAGGGCAGGGTACAGCCATTCAAAGAATGCTACAGCAATTAACATCAAAATGGTGAAACATTCTATCCCCAGTAGGCCTTGAGGCTCAAGATGATGGGAGATTTAACTTCTAGCAGATCTTGAGCTTCATTATATGCCCATTGTAATACATATGCATGGTGAATAACATGCCCACAGGCACATGGCAGTCCCAAGGCTAGCCGCGGCAGATCAGAGTGGGAAACGGCCAACTTTCTGGGAATCCCAGCCCCTTCCCTGGCTAGTAAGACTGAGCCTTCCACTTATTAGCATATGAAGACACCAAGCCCATAAAAACTGGCAACATGGCACCTGCAGCCACCCCCTCTCTCTCCCTCTTTGGAGACGGCCCACATTCTGTCTATGGAATGTTTACCTACTTTTAATTTGAGCACCCAACTCCCAAATTTTGTGGCCTTTGTCTTGCATTTCAATGTATCTCTCTGAATACATCTACCTTTACTCAACTGTGGCTGGCTCTTGAATTCTTTCCTGCATGAAGCCAAGGACCCACGCTTGGCGGGGCACTTCCCAGGAGCTCAACCAAAGCCTGGGACACAGCCCTTCTCACGCCCCACATCTGTTTTCCTGCATCAAAAGCATGTACTCTTTTGGGTTGTAACAAGTGGTTCAGTACAGCCGAGGCTTATAATTCATGGGTAAAATTTGCAGAAGAGGAGAGCAGAAGGTAAGTTGGAGCTACACTGTGAAAAGCCCATACGTTATATTTTAACTTCTGGTCCTTAATCAGTAATAGAATTTTGACTAATCCATGATAAATGACAAAAAAATCAAAAAGTATAGTATATTCAGTACATGCTCATGTTCAGATTACCAACTCATTTTCCCCCTTTCAAGGACTCTCCTTCATTTGCAATGATGTCCTTTTTAAATTTTAAATACACACATTTTGTAAAATAATAGAGAAAACAGGGTTGTACTTGTTTTCTTAATATTACTAATTGGCAAAATAATATATACATATACATATGTACACGTGTGTGTGTAACTATAGATATCTATTTTTTCACTGCCTTATGAAATCTAAAAATCTAGGAGCCTCAACTATGAAGAACTATGGAAGCTAACATGATAATTTTTTAAGGACTGAGCTTAATTATTATATTATGAATACTTAAATATATGAAAACTTGTGTTTAAAAATTTTTGTGTAGTAATAATAATGCACTATTTGTAGTTTTCTTTCATTCACTACTCATTCTTTTATGATCATACCCCTGTTTATTCAGGACTACTTGGAGACCATCTGGGATCAAAGAAAAGAGAGAGAAAAAAAATCTAAGCATCATTTTTAGCTCTCCCAGGCATCCTTGGTTATACTAAGAGTGATGCTGAGTGCCTATTCTGTTCTGTGACTGTATATAATAATTGCTCATTTATGGATCAAATGATTGAATGACTTCTTAAGGGGGGGGTTTAATAATATCCATACTTTTTAATAATCATTGTTATCCCTGGTCTTGAAAATGATTGGACAATTTCACCATGCACAACAGAAAAAAAAATATTACTGCTCTAAAAATGCCTTAGGAAATCATTCCAAACTGAACAAAAAAATGGTAGCAACAAGCTTTTATTTTAGCACTCAGTTTATAAAATTCAGTGATGGGCATTAATACAGAGAAATTGCTGGTAGTGTAAGGCATGCGTTTCCATTTTCAAATAAGTTGAAAAAACATTTTAATACAATTGAGATTTTATTCTTCAATGGCTCCCTGTAATTATGCTTCCACTAATTAAGGCTTTTACAGTTTGGGTTTAATTCCTCCTTCAACTTTTTTCCATCATTTTTTTCATCTGTGAGCTGTCAAAAGTAACAACCCTACTCTCATTTTTCCTTGTATAAAAGTCAGAAACTACTCCCAAGACCTCACCACAATTAAATACACGACTGGAAAGGCAGATATTATAATGGGAAGCAAATTAGTTTTTGCCTCAGTGACAACAAGTACTTGAGATTCTATGAAGATTCTTCAAATAGCAAAACAACCAGGGAGGGCATTTCAGTAGCTGCATAAACAAATACTACATGCAGATATTCTAATCAAGAACATTGCCAAATGCTACCTTTAGCATTTGGTTTGCATTTCTAATTTAAATTATTCAGTGTGGAGTAATATCCTGGAATTTTAAGGGATGCTAGCCGTCATATTTGTAAAACTATTTGTATGCAATTAACTATCATCTGTACTGATGACATAACCTTTTACATCCAAATGTGAATTCTGCTGTTCAGTTTCTACTCCTTAAAAGACAGCAAGTTGGAAAAGGCGAGTAAAATGAAAAAGAAAACAAAAAATGTGGTTCGAGACTCTGTCATCCAGATTATTAAAGTACACACTCCAGATGAAGTAGTTTTACAGTGTTAAGGTCAATAAAGAAACTATAGAAATGTCTTAGTTATAAACACAATGGATGGTGCATTGTAACATGAAATTTAATGAACTTTATATTATATTAGTGCATTAGTTCTGAATCCAATCTTATATAATCCTTGATTGATGATCTGGTCCTGGAATCATGAATATGTTGATCTCATTTGTAGTGATATTACATTAATCACATTTGCTGATAGACTGTCTGACATGAAGGCACCTACATATAAATTTAACCAACTGGAAACACAGTTCATAAATTTAGTAGCATTAAGTGCAAAGTGGTGTTGACATGGAAAAACAAAGTAATTAATGAATGTCTAGAAACAAGTGAGGAAGAAAACAAAATTAAGCAAACCCCACCCACTAAAGTTGTGATTGCCGAAGCCCCACTTTGGCTACAACGAAAAAGACCAAAATGAAGTCAACTTTGAATTATCAACCTTGACGGGTTAGTTACTTGTCATGCTCAAATCTCCCCTTAATTTCCATAGCATCTATAAGGTAAACTCCGTTATCATCTTCCTCATTTTACAGACTAGGAAATAAAGATGCAGAAAATTTAAGTAAGTTGTTTAATGACACAGAGCTAGTGAGAAGACACAGCATTTGAACCAAAGCAGTTTGCTCCAGCGCCCACAAATCACTGTATTCTGTAAAATAACAGTCTATTTCAAAATTGGAAATAAAGCAAAATGATGTCTTTGATTTTTTTTAATATCATGCTAGAGCACTTGCTAATAAACCTGTTTAACTCTCATCTGTCTTATAGAGTGTAGTTCTAAGTTTTACTAACAAGAGCCTAGGTGTTTTACGATATACAGTTGGAAGTTAACCTGCAGAGGGAAAAAACAACAACAACAACTTATGAGGTATGATTTTTGGGGTGGAGGGCTGGTAGGAAAGTTAACTCCAAAAGTAGTAGGAAGATAACGAGTTTTGTACTTAATTGAACAATTTCAGGTTGGTATTTCTTTCCTTATTTACACAAAACTGTGGTTTTCAAATACTCATGGAACTAAATCTATTGACTTTTTGTTGGTTTCCCAGTTAATTAATGAAATCAATCTTTGACATGTAGCCAGTATCCATTTTTGTTTTTTAATGTTTCTTTTTTCACAATTTTCTCTTTGCAGATTAGAGGATGGAAAAAGTTTGAAACGAAGAGGCATCATAGAGTAGTAGTAAAAGTGTACAGGTTATTAGAGTTAGACAACCTGGGAACAAGTACAGATACATGTGCATGTGTACCCTTCTGAGCGTCAGTCTCATTGTCTATAACATGAGGATGATAATTCTTAGCATAGAAGAATTATTTGAAAGGATTATAAAAAAAATTCCTGAGGTAACTAAAATGGGTTTGACATATCCTCTCTAAAATTCTTAGCTCTTTTCCTCTCATTTTTTTAAGCTGAGACAGATGAATTTTACAATATTCTCCCACCACACAACTGGCTTTTGAAAATTACACTTAAGTAAGTGTGTATTGCGGGGGGTAAATCTGAAGCAACTAAATATAACAGGAAAGTAACTGAAATAAATACAAATGTCAAAACTAAGTAATATGTAATATGAAAAAATATTAAAAGAAAATTTCCTTTTTCTTTCTTTTTGAAAACAAGATTCTGTTTCAAGCATGTGGAGAAATTTTAGACCAAGGAAGTGGAACTGCTGTGTATCCTACATTTGCAGAAGTACTTAAATGAATGAGTTCATATTATAGAATTTTCTTCTAAAGTGTTCCCTAAAGGACTGGTTTCAAACCGCTGTGTATCAAACACTGTTTTAGATTTTGACGAAAGCAAATATCTTTTCCCAATGGAAAATTTATATATGTTGCCCATGTATCCCGGGTTCAGAACTCCTGTTTTAAAGAAACTATCAAAAATGAGGCAATAGAGAGAGTATAGCTCAAGTTCAGAGCAGCACATTTACAATAGCCAAGACATGGAACAACCTAAATATCCATTGACAGATGACTGGATAAAGACATTGTGGTATATACACCCACCGACCCCCCCCCCACATACATACATTGGAATATTCAGTCATAAAAAAGAATAAAATAGTGCCATCTGCAGCAACATGGATGGACCTGGAGATTGTCATTCTAAGTGAAGTAAGTCAGAAAGAGAAAGAAAAATACCATGTGATATCACTCACTTTTAGATGTGGAATCTAAAAAAAAGAAAAAAGAAGACACTGGTGAACTTATCTACAAAACAGAAACGAAGTCACAGACATAGTGAACAAACTTATGGTTACCAGAGGGAAAGGGGGTGAGGAGGGATAAATTGGGAATTCTAGATTTGCAAATATTAACCACTATACATAAATTAGATAAATAACAAGTTTCTTCTTTATAGCACAGGAAACTAAACTCAATGTCTTGTAGTAACCTATAATGAAATATATGAAAATGAATATGCGTATATATATGTATGACTGAAACATTATGCTGTACACCCAGAAACTGACACATTGTAAACTGACTATACTTCAATATAAATAAATAAATAAATAAAATAAAACAATACAAATTTACTCTCCAAAAAAAAAAAAAAGGAGTCAATAATCATGGCCAAAAGTCAGAAATGCCTTATATGTCACCTATTTGCTAATTAAAATTAATATGATATTAGCATTTGGCATTTTATTTAAAAATATATCCATTTATTTATCAATTGATTTGACAGATTTTTTTCAATAAAAATTATGAGAGATTTGAAATGGACCAAAAATCAAGACATCTAGCAAACCCTTCAGTGTTATCAGAATCCATGGGAATGCTTTGCCTTTCACTGTTCTGAGCTATTTCACAAGTCTGTAAGTTTTAGTAGATAAGTGATAGCAGTGAAGATATTTTCCCACAGAGATCCAGACTGTATTCAGTGGAATCTGTGTATTGTCCCTTAAATATTGACCAGTTTTTCATCTATTGTAAGTTAATTTAAGCAAAGTTTAATCCGTCTATCAATATACAGTATTTTGAATTTTTCTTTGAACTGGATGTAACATCTTACTGATCCCCCTTTAATTAATGAGCTGAATAAAATATTTGGCACATATGCCTTTCATATGTATGAGAATCATGGTTTTACTCTTCTTAGAAATTATCCTTTACTTATCAATCTCTTTATAAATAATATGAGTTTGTGTATTTATAAAAATCTCCCCAAATCTTTGGGTAAAATTATGTTCTATGAAGATAGGCCATTTATCCATGTCACTTCACACATCACTGCTGCATATCTGGTTGTATTCATAACTCAACTGTGAACTGGAAGTCTATGTTAAATAGAAGCTATCCAAGCTACGCGTAAAAACTCAGCAACAATTAGGGTAATACAATAAAGCCTCACAGCAAAAGAAAAAGGAAATTCTCCTTGCATAGGTGAAGTATGAAAAGGGGCAAGCAAAGGAATGGTTTGTTTGGTTAGTGGCCCAAAGACAGAGTGCATTTGTAACATAACTTGTAGCCAACAACTAAAGAACAATTCATCATTTTCAGTATTAGGTTTTACTGAAACAGTGCAGACTATAATTCTAAGTGTAACCACAATAATTAGGGTACTTTGTTTTGTGATCAAGACCTTTCATTTAAAAAAACATAAATGCATTTAATAGCTCTAGAAATCATAATCATCATTTTTATACCACTTGAGCAAATACAGGATGAGTGTTTCTCATTCGTGCGAGCTTTGGCGGAAACCTTAGAAAAGATAGCCAAAGCTTAAATAGCTCCATTTGATTTGAGATGACATGGACCAAGGATGGCAATGAAATTCACTGGACAGAAACAACATTTGCTTTTTGTCTCATCTCCCTAGGTACTCTGGTCCCGCAAGAGTTACATTAGTGGAATAGTACCTTCTTAAGTTCTCTAGAGGCTCAAGATCCTCATGCTTCTGGAGTACTTAGTCCTTTTTATTCTAAACCCATTAAAATTCATTTATATATGAGTAGAGTTGGGTTATAGTTGTCTTTCCAATAAGTTACTTTGGTAAACACTTAATTAGATATTTACATATTTTGATTTTTTTTAACTTTTTTTCTAAAGCCAATTTTTTTGTATGCGTGTGTGAGGATCTCAGAATTTTCATGAGCCTTGAAGAGCTAATAGATCCTAAACCACATTCTTAGAATAACTAATTCTTAAAACATCCTATTATGGATTTTAAAATCCATGAAAGACATATAGTCCTATTTTTATGCTCTCTTAGGAATGACAATATTTACTGAGTAAAAACACAGTAAAACCTCATACCTTTTGCAGGTATGAATGGCAGGGGAATGGGGAGCTGGTTTTTTTTTTTTTTTCTGTCCAGCAGGTTTTCCAATACTCCTGCCTCGAATAACTAAGTTCAAGTCATAGATGTGGGCAGGGGACACAGGTCCAGACAATCCTTTGGGGTCAGTAACTTGCACCTGCTAGAGGATGGGGTCCTTGCTAGACTGAAAGGCCAGTTTAAGCAGGAGAGAATATGGTCAATAAACTGAGAGAAGGCAGAGTTGACAAGATGAACTAAGTCCTGCTGTCAAGTCTGTGGCTGTAGTTTCCACAACTTTTCCATTTCTGGAAACGACCTCAGAAACCAGGAGCATCTGAGTCACTCTAGAATGGGGACTCATTACATGATTTCTGCAGCCAAGCTGCATGTAATCAAATCCCAATTCTGCTACCTATTAGCTGTTGTGTCCCATTCACATTACCTCATGTCTTTAGAGCTGGCTCAAAACTAAAAGAAGGATAATGACGATAATGCTAACACCACCTAGGTCAGAGGGATTGAAGATAAAATGAGTTAAAGCATATAAAGCACTTGGAACTGTGCCTAGTATATAATAAATACATGTTAATTATTATTTTCGATACATACTCTGTTTTTAAGCTAGTTTGAGTTAGGCTCCTGTAACTTGCAATCAACATAGCCATGATTATTAAAGGCACCTCTTGGTCCCTCCTCTCATTTAACATGAATATTAACTCCCACTATCTCTCCTGAAAGGCATCTGTTTCTGAGAAGGAATGCAATACAGTGACTATCCTAGATTTCAGAATGGCTTTAGTGTGGGCTGCTCTTATCACTGGCCCGGGAATGAAATATATATTTTTTTAACTCCCAAATGGCCACCTCATATTGACTTCTCTCAGGTAACTTAAAGATAGGAGGTAAAATTATTTGCTTTGGAGATCTGACCAAATACATAAAGGATCATAATTGTTCTTTATTTTTTAAGGAATTATGTATGAACTAATCACAATTTTAAAATGCATATGCTTTAAATAAAATAATCATTAGTAGTACACATTAATTTAACTAAAAGAGAAAATAAAAACACATTAAAATCAATAAGCTGGAAGATTCCAGTAGAGAAAAATTAAGGATTAAAAAGGTTTAAAAAAATCAGTAAGTTTTATGTCAACTTTAATTGTACCAATTATTCATTTTTTTGTTGGAGAAAAATTCAGAGGGTCAAAGAGAAAAGGCTGCCATCATACATATTTCACTTCTTATTATTTGCCACTTTACCCAATTATATACATCAGGACATTTTGTGTGTGAGGATTTCCACTGAGGAGTATTTCTGAACTGGAAATAATTGAACTGAACATTAAATCAAACCCACTATGGAACAGGAGTCTGTACTCTACAGGAAAATCATCTTGATAGAAAAGTCCAGGCCAAAGATCATGCCAATGACCCAGCTCTCCTTTTCAAGGAGCAGCTGGTGAAAAAAGGTGAAAAAGAAGAGACTCAAATGAGACTTTTAAAAATTCTAATTGGGGTTGCAAACACACAAATGCAGGACATCCACCATTCTGACTGGCCTGATGAGGCTTAGTCGTATGCCTGCCACTACTGGTCACTGTGACATGGGACAACCATGCTCCTTTTCGGCCAGAATGAGTCCCATGTCCCACCTCAGAAGGTACCCACCCTCCTGCGACCTGAAATAGAAGGGTGTGGTTTGCCACTAGAAGTCAAGTGTATACTAGGACAAATAGTTTCACAGTAACCAAAACCTCCACAGGTCCACTGTTACAAAGAATCAATACTTTGTCTTATCGTATGGAGCAAGTAATATTTCCAAACAGCTTTAAGGTGGAGACCAAAAGAATCCTCTGAGCAGAGCAAGGACAGAGTACCAGGAGAGCAGAGTTATTTCATGACAGTCTCTGAAAAGTGTTTCACCTAGGAGCGATTTGATGCCAGCTTTTACATGTGCATGTATTGAGTTATTCTATTTAAAATTAAGAATGAATTATGTACTATCTGAATTATCTTTCTTTTACTTTTTAAAGAATAAGAGAAAAGTGATACATATATCTAAATTATGTTATTAGTCCTATGGTAAATGTCTGTAGTTGCTGTGCTTTTGTTACATTTCTCCTATGAATCCTGAAGAGAAAATGTTTTTATTCTGAAAAACAAAGGAAACAATGCTTCTTGTAGAACTATTTCAATTAAAAACATGTAACTGTTCCATCTGATAGCCATTTATTTGTATATAATGGTATTGAATTAGAGTTTAATGAAAACATGATGTAATTTTATTCATCTTCCTTAGATATTATTCCTGATGCTTCATGTGTATTTTGATGTTTTCATAACTAACACAAGAGATTCCATTTGAGCATTTCAATTTAATTGGTAATATTTTCATGTTGTTAATTATTTTTAACACTTATGTCAGCAATTTGGTTGCTGCTGTAGAGCTTAACATTCAAAACAGTCCCACTTCAAGGCATTTATTTTGCATTTAAAAAATACCTGACAGTGAATATCTTTTCTAATACAAGGGAAAATCAGACCTTTTCAGTGAAAAGAGTATATTTTGAAAGTAATGATTTTTAGCATTTCCTGTCTCCTCTTAGGAATTGTTTATCAGTACCAGTTTATGAAATATGCATAATCACAATGCTCTTTAAATAATGCATAGAATTTGATGCTTGTGGCTAGATTGTACAATAGCTTTATGGAAACACCATAATGAACAGTCTTGGACTTGGCAGCTTATTTGAGTTCTGGCTCCACCACTTACTAGGTGTGTGTCCTTGGACTGACTACAGTTACAGAGGACCTCATTTTGCTTATATAAGAGATGGAAAGAATAATATTATGCAATGTATTTTTGTGCCTTTTGAGTTCTTCATAAAAAGAGATAGCATCTGTGAAAGCATGTTGTTTATTTTTAAGGGCTACATAAATTTAAGACAATATTGTTGCAGGGGTCTTTGCGTGACCCGTAAAGCTTCACTTGTCCTAGGATTGCAAAATGCCCAATAGGGTCAGGATTTTTTAAAGCCTGAATTGAGTCAAGGCAGTTTCATGTTAGAATAGAAGTGATAGGAAGAGGAATTTGGCTCTGCGCCTCCACAGAGCCTTCTGGCAGCTTTGGAAGCTTTGCTACAGCACGGGTGCTTGTGACAGTTTTACAGCAGCACAGATACAGCAAGGTGAGGACGTACTTACCATTGAAGAGAATAAATACATTTTTCTGTAGAATTTCTGTATTAACTAGGAGGAACTTGACTGGGTGGAGTTTTCACAGAGAAGACACAGCAGAACCAGAGAAGTATGTTTTATTACTATCCTTTGTTATATCTTTACCACAGGCTCATGCCATATAATTAGTAGTATCTTCTAGTAAAGATTGGTATCAAAAGGTAAAAATACTTGGCAGGATTCTCTATTCAAAGTAAGATATACAATTGTCCTGAAATAAGCTAGCATATTTTCTATGATTTCTTCTCTGTTTTATAGACTATGTGTTCTGTTGATCATCTTTTTCAAATAATTTTTATTTTTGGATATGAGAAAAACATGTAGAAAATTCCAAAAAGATAGATAAGCACAAAGAATAACAAAAATCACTAAAAAATCCCAACATTCAAAGACTCAGACATGAGTACTGTTAGCATTTTGATGCTATTCCTTCTAATTCCTCTCTCTTTCTAGCTATCTTTACTTCTACCTGCTAGTTATTTATCTACTGAGCTATTAATCTTTTTGCATAGTTTAAAACATATTTTACATGTGATTTTAGATATTGCATTTTTATAACATTATACAAGTACCATTTTCCCACATAACAAATTTCCTAACTAGAACAGTTGATGTTACCACCTATTAGACATTTCTTAACATTTCACAATAAATTAAAAAAAAAACTTCATTAGCACAATCATAGTTTTAAGGTCATTCATGCTCTCAGTTATAGCAGAACTCCTCCAGAAGTATCTTCATAATTTAGGGAAATGTCTCTAAAGACACATTCTGACTTAAGGAGATGTTATTTATTATCTCATATTTGACAAATGCCGTATATTGAAGCACTCACACACAATTCATGCATTTTTAAGAGGAAAGTGGAAGAAACTGTGACCGTGAGTAATAAAGCTGGGGGCTTTTATAAGGCACCGAGCTTATGTTTATACTTTATTTGTAAGTTCTTTGTGTTCATTTTTTATGTGTAGGTAACAAATTCCCACAAAATTTGCAGCTTCAAGCAGCACACATTTATTATCTCAGAGTTTCTATAGGTCAGAAGTTTGGGCAAGACTTAATTGGGTTCCTGCTTCAAGGTCTCAGCCGGCAGCAATCAGGGAGTCAGCCAGGGCTGTATTCTTATCAGAGGCTCAACTGGGGAAAACATCAACTTCCAAGAACCTTTAGCATATTGGCAAAATTCATTTTCTTGAAGATGAATAACTGAAGGCTTTTGTTTTTTGCTGGAAGCCATCCTTCTCTTTGAGACTGACTATAATTCCTTGCCACATTGGCTTCTCCAATATAACTACTTGCTTCACAGTGACTTTCTTCTTCAAAAAGAGTCACAGAGAGACTCTAGTGTTCTAGCAGGACAGAGTCTTATAAAAAAGTAACATAATTACCAGAGTGACATCTCTGACTTTTGCCATATTCTAGGGATTAGAAGCAAATCACAGGTTCTACTCTCACTGAAGGGCTTAAATATCATAAGGCAGAGATTATTTGGATTAAATTAAGATCTGTCCCCATATTTCTATGATTTTCAAAATTTCCACAATAAACTTGCATAAATATATTTGCACAATGAAAAATAGTAAAAAAAAAAAAAAAAGCCTCCAAAACCCAAAAGAAAAAAACAAAACAAACAAATGAAACCTAAGGGACTTACATCTTTAAAACAACAATGGAATAACTAACAACATGATAATAAAAATTAAAAATAAATACTATCCACAAATAGCTGGAGAAATATCAAACACATAGGAATAAATCTAACTAATAATATGCTAAATCCCTACAATGAAAAATATAAAATATTACTGAGAGAAGTTATAAAAGACCTAAATAACTAGAGATGTTTCATGTTACAGCATTGATTCTGTAACAAACTAACAAAGTGATTTTATAAACTTAAAAGCAAATATAAAGGAATTAGTAGAGCCAAGATAATCTTGAAGAAGGACTAGGTTTTTGACGTTCACCAGATTCTAATATTTATTTTAAAGCTACAATAATGAAGATAGTGTGATATTGGTGTGTAGACAGACAAGTGGACCAAAGGAATGAAATAGTAAGTATAGAAATAGATCTTTAGGTAGAGGATAACTTGAGTGTATGTCAGAGGGTGGGAGTGGTCTTTTCAAGCAATGGTGCTGGGGCAAACAGATGCCCATATAGAGGAAAAAATATCTTGACCTCCACCTCAGTCCATATACAAAAATTAATTCAAATTGAAACATGGATCTAAAAGTGAAAATAAAGCTTCTAGAAGAAAACATTGGACCATCATTATAATATTGGGGTAGACAAATATTTCTGGAACAGAACATTAAAGTAAGAATTTATAGATTAGGCTTCATTAAAATAAAGCATTTCTGATGAGCAAAATACATTATTAAGAATGCAAATACGCAAAGCACAGATAGGGAGATGGGGGATGGTAATCTGACAAAGGGCTAATATCTAGCATATATGAAAAAAATGCTACAAGTAAAGAAAATACAAAAATCAGCTTTAAATAATGGACAGCAAGCTTGAACTGACATTACACAAAACAGTATCTCCATATGGCCAATCGACAATGACAAGGTGGTCAGCATCATTAGTCACCAGGGGACTTCCAATAAAACCATAATTAGAGTAGTACACACCCACTGGAATGGCTAACATTAAAAATACTGGCAAACATAAATGATAACAAGGATATTTAATAATTAGAACTCTCATACATTGGTGGTGGAAATGTAAATTAGTTCAATCACTTTGAAGAACTATTTGGCTAAATCTATTAAAGCTAAACAGAAGCCAGCAAATGTGCCAATATTTCTACTCCTATCGAAGATAAATGTGCATGTCTACCAAAATTCATAAAAATATTCATAGCAGTTTCATTCAAAAACTTAGTAAAGCAGTCACAAAATGAAAACAAATTAAATGCACGCCATTAGGAGAATGGATAAACAAGTTGCAGAACACTTGTTCAACAGTGCACAACTCAGCAGAAAACATACACACCACTATTATACATAGCAATATGGACAGGGTGCAGAAAAATTATGGCGAGGGAAAAAAGCCAAAATACAAAAGAATACATACTGTATGATTCTATTTATATGAAGTTTAAGAACACAGAAAACTAATCTATTGTGTTAGAAGTCAGAATAGTTGTTAACTCTGGAGAGGGTATTATTGACAGCTAAGGAGCTTGGAGGGGAAGTTTGGTCTGAGTAGTGCTTAAATGGGTGAATGGAAATATATGCATGTAAAAATCAACTAAGATGTACATTTGAAATTTGTACACTTTATGTAAATTAACCATTTCAAAATAAGAGGCACACCAAGGGCAAAACTTTGTCCATTCATGTCTTTCTATAGATATCACTGCACTACAATTACAAATACCAGGGTCTTTGTTTAGCTTTCACATTAGTATTGAATCTTATTTGACCTGCACCAGTCTTATTTCTTTGTTCAAAAATCTTCCTTTTCAATATTTCATTAGTTTCTATACTTTTTGTTCTCCTTGTGAAGTTACTAACATGATACTCTGAGTTGCTTTGTCCTCCTTGGTGAAGAAATATTGCATTATATTTTCATCCTGGCTGTGCCCTTCTGCCCAAATCCTCTCTGGCTTCCGAAATCAGTGATCATCTTGCCCACTCTTCCTATACAACAGCTAAGAAATATGAGGTCTAAAAGCTTGCATAACCAATACAAAGTAACACAGCTAACTGCCCTCAAAATGTGTATGTGACACCCACAATCCATTTTAACATCTCTTTTTCCAACAAGAAGATCCTGAGACAACACCACTCTGTTTATAAAGTCTTGAGTATAAGAAAAGAGAATGGTGGTAGTACAAGAAAAGCAGAAGTTTCTACTACAATTTTAAGAGATCATCATTTTAGAGAAAGACATTTAGTAATTAAAGTGAATTATTAATGTAATCAAATTATATTGAATCAAAAAGTTATTCAGATACTATTTTCCCATGTTTTTAATTCAAATAGATATCCAAACAAAATAATGTACACAAAACTACCTTCATGCAATTGAATTTTTTATCTCAAAACAATTTCAATATTGATGTATACCAATCGTTAAGCTACTCATTCCACAATTTATTGTTCACATATTATATGACTTCCATGACCTTATTGAAATATGTGCTATAAGTAGAAATCCAAGATGTCTGCAATTGATTTCCATTCTTAGTGGTAGACATGACATAATGTCAGCAATAACAATTTAAAAAAAAGTTCTTTTGTGATCAATAGCTCATTTCAAGAAGGGAATCTGGCCAGCTAATCAGCAGATCCAAGACTGGTGGGTAAGTGATGTGTCCCATGTTGTGGTCAGATCACCCTTACTTTTGAAGTATGCTCTATGGAAAACTGACGGGTATCATTACACATTGAGTTAAAAATAAATGAAGGTGCCAAATGTTTAATATAATCTAGAGATTACCCATAGTGCTGATGCCTATTCAAATCTAGAAAATTTCCATTAGCAAAAGACAAAAAATAGAATCTAGTATAATACCTCTGCAACTATGTTCTTAGAAACTTAGGTCTGAGGGAAAATCCATATCAGTTATTCTCAAACTTAGCTATAAATTGTCATTATTTGGGCATTGTTAAATTACAATAATTCTCTGTATCCCAAACACTAATTATTCTAATTTAATTTGGTCTTGGGTGAGGACCACACATCTCTCCATATTTTTATACCATTCCCATGCTAGGCCTGAGGTCATCTATCCATGTGAAAATAATCAATTCAAAAGATTTTTTAAATGACTATGAAGTCATCTGCAGAGTGTAACTAAAAATAGGAAGGGCGGAAGAAACAAAGAAGTACATCTCCAAATATGTCCAAATCACCATTTCTTTCTGGAAATCAGCAAAAATAACATAAGAAATAACAGATATGCTGGTAAATTTTAATTAAAAATGTCAAATATAGAATAAAGGAATAAAGAAACACCAAAAGAGAACTGATTTCAAGAAATAAGTAGTCAGAAATACTCTTTAGTAATACTTTAACAATGCTATAATCATCATAATCTACTAATACTATAATACTGTAAAGACTTACTCACAGTACTCCAATAATACCACAGTCTACAAAAATGGATATCTATTAATCTAAAAAAAGAAGCAAGTAGAGGCTAATGAAAGCTTTTGACTAGAGCCTTTCAGAGGTATGTTGGAAAGTCAAATTTAAATCCTTGAAATGACCTTTGCTTCCAGAATTATTATCAGTGTATCTGGAAGCAGGGTTTTTGAGGACAGCAGATACATAGAGAAGGATCCCCAAAATGCTATATTACTAAGGACCATAGCCCTCATTTCTTAAGATGTGATCAACTAAAAAATACAACTTATCTGGCCTAAATACAGGTTTATTAGAGTAGTGGTTCTCAAATTTTAGCATGCATTAGAATCATCTAGAGGGTTTGTTAAAACACAGATTGCTTACCCTAGCCCTGGACTTCCTGACTTCGTAGGTATTGGTTAGGACTCCCAAATTTGTATTTCTAACAAGTTCACATGTGATGCTGTAGTTGCTGTTTAGGGTGGGGGTGTCACTCTTTGGGAATCACTGATATATTTACAAAGGCTTTATGGTGATCTATAGTAATTGAGAACTAGAGCAATTTTCTCCACCATCTGTTACACTGAATAGTGGAAATTCTAAGAAACTGCCACTATTTTAATTCCACAGTTCTGATTGTGGCAAGACAATAAAGGCTCCCAAGGGTGGTTCCTCCTATGGAACCTCTGCTTTATGCTGACCATCCAAGCAGCTCTCATTCATGAATAGCCCTACTGATCTGTAATCATATTTGGCTGAAAGATGAGAGGTGAGGAGGAATGTTCATTTGTATTCTGTTGCATCAGTTGTTTCTATTCTTGTGTAAATAAAATATGTAAGTTAAATATTTGGGAGAGCAAAAATTTCAGAAGGTCATTTTAATTCCATGAAGGAAATGGAACCAAGGGCACTCAGGTTCTTAAATGATGGCAATGATCTTGGGTTAACTTTTCTCAGAGTAATTTCCTCTTCTCTGGGAATGGTCCCACATTAAAGAGGGATGGATCCCTGGCAGGCATGCTCTTATCTGGCCCTCCCCCAGGCACATTTGATTAGTGCTATAGTGAACATTTAATCAAAATCAAACAGTAGATATTTTCTAGATTGTAAAGTGGCCCCTTGAATCAGTCTTTATCTGATGGAAAATGTTGCAAAATGTAAAACTCAGATGCTGAGTAAAGGAGGTTGTGTTTCTCAGCATGATGATCATGATGAACAGGACAGATGTCATATTCCCCAGCATGTGGTGGAAGATGGTTTGCACTGGTAAAAAACTGAATTGACATCATTGGGAAGGAAAACTATCTGGGCAGGGAGGGGGAGGAAATGAGAAAGGAGGAGATCTGGCAGAGTTCAACGATCTATTTACAGTAGTTCACGACGTTCAATTGCATAATTTCCCAGACTATTAACTGATGGCTTAACCCTTCTCTGAGAACTCAGTTTTCTTTGGTTTTTTTTTTTGAGTTGGTTCTATTACTTGCAATTCAATTCAAGAGTCTCGTTATTAAGCTAAAGTTAAGAGGATGCTGCTTGCAAACAGAAAGCCATTTAGGTTAAACTTCTTGGAGAAAAGAAGAAAGGAAACAGAAAAAGGAAAGTGGTGTAGAGGATATGTGTTTCCTCCAATTAGGGTAAAGCTTGTGAGTGAGTGTGAGATAAATGAGAGGGCTCCTTCCTATTTCATACCTGAGACTTGAGAGAAGATGTTCACATAGTGCATTGTGCACCAACTTGGTACATATCAAACAAGTTAAGGAGCAGAATAGTATGGCCAGGGACAGAGGGGCTTTAGTTAGTTAGCCCTCCTGAACCACTCTTAGTTCTAGTGGGATGGATAATAAGTTGAAAGCCAGTGGACTTTCCATAGGTCTACTGTAATGAGAAAAACATGACCCTTTCCTAGATACTGGGATTCTGGTCACAATAGGGAGAGACTCAGGCAACTGAAGTCAACAGACTCTGAGCAGGGAGCAGACTCAAAAGGATAATTATGACTATTTCTTCCCTTGAGCATTATTTTAGCCAAAAGTATGCACTGCAAAGTAATCAAGCAAAGACTATGGCATCAGAGACCAGTAGAGCACCAGAGGCAACCAGGGAAGGTGAGGCTGTTTTCTGGAGTACAGAGGAGCAAGCTTGATAAATTGTCCCTCTTGCCCTGGAATAGGAATAATCTTGAAACGAAGCTAAGAAGGGGATTGGAGGATTAAGAAGTGAGAACCCCAGGAGGCTGAGTCTTAATCTCCAGGGAGAGATTGCTTACATTATCAGAGCAAGATAGGTCTTAACAAATAGGTCTAAAATGAAATTGTCCCCTCCTCTGTCTACTTCTCTTTCTAATAACCAATAGACAGGGACTTGGGATAAGGATTACATCAGTTACAGAAAATTTGAGGAGATACATTTTTCTCTGCATATATGAATGTGTATGGCCAGAAATCAAGTTGTTGTTTTGTCCTTAACTAATCTGATGCTTGTGACAAGCCCCGCATGCTCTTTAGCCATATTTAACTTAACACCATCTGTTGTGACAATCCAATGTACCCTTTGTGTAATGCTCAGTATCTTCTGGATAAAATGCTCAGTCTGTTTGGCCTCCTTTTCCCTTAGTCTTTTCTACTTTGACGGCATTAACTTCACAGGGAAGGATGAGTCTTATAAAGTTTCCTGTCAGAGCAGAATATTTAGTGTACTCTGGCTGTTCTTGTCACTAAGTACTATCTCCTGACTACCAGGGATTGGCATGATCCAAATTATTGCCCTTGAAGCTTTCTCAGTGGTGATTGCTGGTTGACAACATTTGACTTGACTCCCTATAGCCCCCTCTGTAACTTCTATGTCACCTTCTCTCTACACTTCTGCATCCTACCTTTTCCTTTTTTCTTTCCAACCTCACCTAGGTTGGGGGAAATGGCCAACTCTTCTTTGACTACTCCTGTATTACATACTTCTTTTCTATAGCAACACACCTCATGGTTTTTCTGCCATGGGCATAAAGAATGTCTTCTCTATAATGAGGGTATTCTTTGGGCTGGTTCTTCTAGCCTTAGACATTGATATACTAAAGGCAGAACCAGAATATATTTTAAATTCTTATCAACAGTTCCACTGTTGAATATCAGAAGCTGGGTTTTTTAAAAGTCTTTGTTTAACATTCTTTAATATTTGTAGTTTCCTTTACAGCTAGATGAATGCTAGGGCCCAAATGGTAAAACAATGATACATCAGAAAAGATAAAAGTAAAAATCACATTCATGATTTGAAATACGATATTTATTATGTTATTATGGGGGCAGAATAATGAACTCCAAGGATGCCCATGTCCTAATCCCTAGAACCTGTGAATATGTTAGGCTACACGGCAAAGGAAAATCAAGGTTGCAGGTAGAATTAAGGTTGCTAAGAAGATGCTCTTAAAATAGTGAGACTATCCTGGATTATTTGGCTTGTCCCAGTGTAATAAAGAGTTCTTAAAAGTGGAAGAGAGAGGGGCAGAAGAGGAGGTCAGAGTGATGCTACCTGAGAAAGACTCAACCTGCTGTTGCTGGCTTTAAAGATGGAGGAAAGGGTCATGAGGAATATGGGCTGCCTCTCAAGGCTGGAAAAGACAAAGAAATGGATTCTGCCCTAGACCTTCCAGTAAGGAATGTGGCCCTGCCAATACTTTGACTCTATCCTAGTGTGACTCATGTAGGACTTCTGACCTCTAGAGTTGTAAAATAATAAATTTGTATTGTTTAAGCCACTAAATTTGAGGTAGTTTGTTCTAGCAGCAATAGGAAACTAATACTGTTACTTAAATTGGAAACTGGCCTGATAAACCTAAAGAAGCTCTTACGCATCAGTTGCCTTTTTTCCCTTGTTGCTTCTGCTCTGATCATTTCTTTAATCATTGATTGTAATCCCTAAATTTAAAGTCTATATTGTGAAGAGCAACACAAAGATTAACACATTAGTTTTCCTATTTGAAAATAACTCCAAAAAAATAACATGAGGAAGAAAACATTTCAAACTAATAGTACCTATGCATCTTTTAAAATTATATTCTCAACTCAATGAGCCATGTTCATCTTTGCCTCCCATTACCAGGAACAACTGAGAGTTGACTATTTAAAATAAACAATGATCTCAGGGTTTTGAGCTATTGATGACTATATTATGACTGGTGCACTATGCCTGCTGGGTCAATGGACAGCTGCTATATTATTTATTTGTAGACTCCTGGGCTACATTTTAAGCAAGAAAAACATTGTGCAGGGCTGATGTTTCCTCTGCTCTATGGTCTGTCCACTGAGTAAATTCTTAGACAATGAGGTTGTATTTCTTTGGCAGGAAGTAAACATTCAAGATAACTCATGTCAAGGAAAATTTTTGCACAAAGCTTGGATAGTAAAATAATGCCGACTGAAAATGTGACTTTGTCCTGCCAAATGTAACACTAGTGTTAATGTGGATTTAGAAGACAAAGAGTGGCCACTGAATAAGAGGACTATATTATGTAAGGCAGATTGATCTGGATTTTGTTATAAAAGCAGAAATTATTATGGTTGATCTCTTGTGCCTTTTGAGATGTCACAATAAAGTAGACACTAGTATTCAAAGATTCTTTTTAATGGTAATGATGAAAATGATAGGTGGCAGTAGATTAGAATGGTAGCTATTTTAAATTAAGACAGATCGCTTTCTACACTTTAGGTGGAACAGATGTATAGATTATTGTTCTGGCCAGATTTCAATAATGACATTTTATTTTACAGTGGTCATAATAATGGAAGAAGGTAGGTAGGCAGGAAAACATTTCAGAGAACTGTATTTCAATATGAAATGAGCAAATACGTAACCCCCCAAATAAACTGGATAATAGAACAATGCTTTGGAAAACCAAATAAGCTCAGGTGATTGTCCTTCAAATAGTGTATGTGTAACTGTCAGAGGCACAGAATTGCTTCAAGATGGATTTATTTATTCAACAAACATTGATTGCATACTTTGTCCTGTGCCCATCACCCTGCTAAACACTGGGGATACCAAGATGAATTTTGACATAGTCCTTCCCCATGAGAACAGTATGCGGTTGGGATTAGACATATACATAAATATTTTTCACTATGGACATTGAGATATGCATTTATGTAAAGATAGTCAGTTGCATCAAGTGAGTCGAGTTGACTATAGTGCTTGGAGCATATATTAAATTTCAAGAGATGAGAAATTAAAATTATGCTATAAATTAAAAAGCAATACAAATTTGGTGTCCTTTTTGATTGAAATTCCCAGAACATACCTAGCAACAGGAAAGGTAATATTCCTGAATGTATGTCCAGTCATTTAGTATTTACAGGAGCTTGGTGAATTTGTGATCTAAAAAGGTGAAATTCTAACTTAGAAACTGAATTAAATGGCTCAATGAAAACTGTATAAACCTTTTATACAAAGTATTAAATGCCTAATATTGAGCCTCCCTCAGATGTTTCACAGAACAATACTGAATGTAGGCTGACAGCTGTACAAACGCAGAGATGACAGGATTTTTGACAAATATAGCTACTAACTATTATGTGTGAAAGTATAGCCTGTAATCATTTTAGAAGAGAGAAAAACACGTGGAGTGAGGTAGGCCTGGTACAAGGCATTGGAGAGTGAGAGAAGAGAGAGAAATACCTACATTCTATTAAAGTTGTAGTGATCCTTAATATTAAAAATCAGATTTAAAGAGTCATTTTCTGATGAAAACAAAATAAACTATCTTCTTGCTTTTGCAATAAGGATAAAAGAAATTAACTTTTAAATGTCAGCTCCATGGAACCCTCAGTAATTTTTTGATTTAATCAGTTAATTTAAATCTTGCAGTGATATTATTTCCCCATTATTCATAAACTTGGCATCATAAACCACAATTCGTATCAAGTTATCTACAGTTTCAGTGCAATCCCTATCAAAATTCCAATGGCATTTTTCACAGAAATAGAACAAACAATCCTAAAATTTGCATGGAACCACAAAAGACTCCAAATAACTAAAGCAATCTTGAGAAAGAAGAATAAAACTGGAGGCATCACACTTTCTGGCTTTGCACCATTATACAAAGCTATAAGACTCAGAACAGTATGGTGTTGGGATAAAAGCAGACACATAGATTAGTGGAACAAAACAGAGAGCTCAGAAATAATTACATGCATATTCAGTCAATTAATTTTCAACAAAGGAGCCAAGGATATACAATGGGAAAGGGGCAGTCTCTTCAATAAATGGTGTGGAGAAAATTGGATAGTAACATGCAAAAGAATGAAACCTGACTTACACTATATAAAAAAATCAACTCAAAGTAGATTAAAGACTTGAATCTAAGTCTGAAACCATAAAACTCTTTGAAGAAAACCTAGGGGGTAAATTCCTTGACATTAGTCTTGGCAATTACTTTTTGGATTTGACATCAAAAGCAAAGGCAACAAAAGCAAAAATAAACAAGAGAGACTGTATCAATCTAAAAAGCTTCTGCTCAGCAATATAAAAAGTCAGCCTACGGAATTTGAGAAAATATTTGAAAACCACGTATCTCATAAGGGGCTAATATCCAAAATACATGAGGAACTTCCACAATTAAATACCAAAAAACCAAGTGACCCAATTAACAAAATTGGCAAAGGACCTGAATAGACATTTTTCCAAAGAATAGATACAAGTGGCCAATAGGTACACAAAAAGGTGCTCAACATCACTAATCATCAAGGAAATGCAAATCAAAACCACAATGAAATAGCACTCACAACTGTTAGGATGGTTAGTATCAAAAAGACAAGAGATAACAAACGCTGGCAAGAATGTAGAGAAACAGGAATCCTTGTTCATTGCTGGCGGGAATGTAAACTGATACAGCTATTATGGAAAACAGTATGGACATTTCTCAAGAGATTAAAAATAGAACTACCATATGATCTAGCAATCCAAATTCTGGATATATATCCAAAGGAAATAATCTGTCATCTTAAAGAGCTGTCTCTACTCTCATGCTCATTTCACAATATTCACAATAGTCAAGGTATGGAAACAATGTAAGTGTCCATCAAACAGATGAACAGATCGAGAAAATATGGGGGACGTGTGTGCGTGCATGTGTGTATGTGTATGGGAAATTTTTTCAGCTTTAAAACAGGAGGAAATCTCATTTTCAACAACATGAATGATACTAAAGGGTATTATGCAAGTGAAATAAGCCAGACAGAGAAAGACAAATACTCCATGGTATCATTTATATGTCAAATTAAAAAAAATAAAAAGACAAACTCATAGGAACAGAGAGGAGAAAAGTGGTTGTCAGGGGCTCCGGGATGGGGAAAATTGGGAGAGATTGGCAAAAAGGGTATAAACTTTCAGTTATAAAATGAGTAGGGCCACAAAAATGAATAAGATAAGGTCTGAGGATATAATGTATGATGCAGTGACTATAATTGATAACACTGTATAGTATAACTGAAAGTTTGCTAAGAGAGTAGAACTTAACCATTCTTACCAAAAAAGAAAAAAAAAAGGAAATATGTGAGGTGACAGATGCATTAATTAACTCAATGAGGGGGCTCCTTTCACAGTGTATATGTATCAAATCCTCAAATTGTACACTTTAAATACCTTACAATTTTATTGTCAATTATATCTCAATGAAGCTGGAACAAAGTTTCATAGACCTGGACGCTGAGAGACAGAGCTGGGACCGTACGAGTGGGTAGGGGTGGGTTGGAAGAAAGGCTACGTTCTGTTATTTGGCCTCCTACAAAGAGGGTGCTAAAGGCAGAAGCACGTAGGAAGCCTCTTCTTCAGCCCTGGTCCTTAACCTGCTTGTAATGACAGAGCAGATGATTGCCATAGGAGGAAGAGGCTGTGTACAAGCGTAATCAGTCAAAAATAAAAGGGATAAGTATATATGTCTGTGACTGAAGTTATAATTAAAGAATTTTTTCAGTATAAAAAATAGCAATAAAAAGATGACAGTAACACATTTGGTATCTATACAAATAAAACTGCTGCAAGTCCTTGGTTTAAAGCCTAGCCAGAAAAAGCAAAGCCTCAAAAGAGACATATGATGTGAGCACCACAGGGTGCTAACACTCTGAAGAGTATGAACTGCACTTAAGACAGATAATAAAAATGCTGGATGAAGTCCACAGTTGTCAAATTCTGTACCTTCCTAACCCAAGTGCTTGTTAAAATACTTAGACCAAAAAAAAAAAAAAGTTAATGACATCTGTCTCTGTTATAGTTGTTGGCACTCCCAAGTGGGTCTATATTCCAAATAAATTCCTGATTTTTCTACAAAAAATAAGCATAGGACTTTCTAAGATTTTTAAAATAATCTTCAAAGCAAGATACTCAAGTATATTGGTTGACCTCTGCAGTATAGATTCCTTAATTAACATCCTAACTTTTTTGGTTTTGTTTTCAGGGCATCTGTCTTAGTCTGAACCTGCTGAGTCATATCATGCCCTTGTCATGCACAGGTTTGGCTATGACTCTTCCTAAGTCACTCAGGAGTATCTCAACCTCACCTCCTACTGCTAAGCTGTGTCCTGAGCCCTCAAGGTTAGACATAGCCTGTCATTTCCCACAGTGACAAATGGAGAACATCCTGTGTTGCTTCAAAGGGCAAAACTTTATTCCAAATGTGGACGTTCCCAGGAGACATTCTACTCAACATGAGGACTAATCTTCTAAGAAAGAGAGTCATCTCACAATTGAAAGAACTGCTTTGCAAAAGCACAAACTCCTTGAAATCGAAAGTATTTAAAGAGAAGCTGGTTTGCCATCTGTCTGGGATATAATATGGATTCCAACCTTGGGAGGGAGTTTGACTCAATGACATCTGAGGGCAATTTTCTCCTCTAATATTCTTACCATTCTACTTCAATCACTTTAATTGCCATATCTTAATGAAGACTGAATTGTCTCTCGTTTTTAATGATTATCTACTTTGTATCTGCACTTGAGAGTTAAATCAATATAATCTCTTCATGCTGGGAGAGGACTTATTAGTAATGTTCATATTGGAATTGGAATAAATTCTTTGAAAGGATTTATAGTTTTTAATTTCTACATTTGGAAAAGCGTCTCTCAGTAGAAAATGATGAATGGGAAAGCTCTCATTAGATATATTCTGTTGAGGCATCTCTGAGCAATATGCCAAAAAACTCCAGGGAGAGCTCTGGCAAAACACTTTGCTATGGAGAAGGTGTTTATAGTAAACTGATCTTAACTTTGCAGTTACTTTTTCCTTTTAAACATTAAAAACCATTTAGGATAGGTTTATTTTTGCTTATACAGCATCTATACTCTAGTTCCCACTCTGAAGTTATTATTAGTGGCACTACAAGAAAATAGGACCTCTGCTTCTTAGCAGTGCATTCTTCCTTCATTTCCACCCCCTCATTTTCTTTGAAATGACAGGAATGTCACCTACATTTTTTTTTCTTTTAGCAGTGAAGAAACTCAGATGCTGAACACCCTTGGAGACCAAAACCTAGTTTTTGTTCACTGCTGAAGAATAAGAAAGAAAATATGATGATTCAGCACAACTGTATCTATGAACATTCACTTGGGGTATTAGAAACCATTTCACTTAGGTATATGTGCTATAGACCACTGGTTAACTTTCTTAAAAAAAAAAGAGATAGTAACTGGTTTTCTAGTTGGCTTATTTTTAATGTTGTGTATGCATATGTATGTGTGTGTGTGGAGCAATATATATTTATTATTTATTCCGAGCTCTGCATCTGCTGAGTTTACTTTCTCCTATTTTATGCAGAAATCTTCAAATATTATGGAAAAATAAATTTGGACATTAGCAAAGAGAAAGCTTTCTGCTAGTCAAAAATGTCTTTGAACTCCATGTGGATATACATACAAGACTCGTATACCTGAGAGCCTCGACATGCTCAGCATGACACTTTTGATGGAGAACTGCAAGAAGATGCAGAATGTGTTTTTATACTTTTCTCTGTGGTTGAAATATTTCATAATTTAGAAGAGTCGGTAATAATTGATTATTACTTAACGTTTTCTAGGGTAGAAAAAACATGTCAAACAACAAGCCACGGTACATTATGAAGAGCTTACTGAGCTAGCAGTGGCAGTGGGTTGGGTGAAGGTCAGCAGTTAGGAGGCAGACTCAACCAATAGAGTCTATGCAACATAGAAGTGGAAACTCTCCCTGAAATTTGCTGCATATTCCAAGCCACTGTCTAATAACACAATGGGCAAAATGGAACAAATATTAATCAGGAAGGTAGTTCATCCTTTGGGAGGCTGATAGACAGAGCTTGATGTCAATGCAGCATCAGACTACAGGTTAACAGAAGGAGCATTCATCCCTTCATGTCTATCTCTTGCATAATTTCACAAGTGCCATCTATAAGGCATATAAAGTAATAACATAGGGTGTCCAACCCAGAGAAGCTGGCATACAGCCACCGAAAAGACTGCTTAGGCTGGATTGACCAGATGCAAGGGACAAATGACATCAGGTTATCAAATACCTGCTGTCAAATGAACAGAAGGAGTGCAACTATTGGCAGTGCAGGCTGAAGAATTGCTATAAAGTTACCTTGAAGTGGACTCCTAAGGATGAAATGCTAAAGCACATGACTTAGAGAGTAGAAACTGAAAGAGCAAGCTCATTTTAACAAGCTCATTTTCTATCTACCTGTTTCTAATGTATTTAATGAACACCCACAATATGCTCTGTTAAAAACAATGGTGGGAAGGAGAAGGAAGAAAAGATGTTTTCTTGCTTTATAATCCAGGTAGATATTCAAGCAGGGTAATGACATAATTTATCACTCAAACTGAGACACTTTTGAGAATGGAAAGGATTCTACCAGCAATTACGTTAGAGCAACATATGTAAATCAGGACCGTTTCCACAAAGTGAGACATATATTGCCATATAGATCAGATATGTGTAATTCATGGTTCATTAACAAAACATCTAGGAAACTGAATTTGAAATGATACAGAGTAAAATAAAATATACAATAGGACTAAAAAACACCTTGTCATAAATAATTACAACAAGCTTATGCCCCAGGTTAGAAACACCCAAGAGTTTAAACATGTCAATTTTGCACAAGCAAGACATAATAAATAGAAAAAAAAATCAGAACACTTACTCTATACTTATTATAATGGCTAAGATTCAAAATACTGACAGCTCCAAATGCTGGTGAAGATATGGACTGAACAGAAACACTCATTCATTGCTGATAGGAATGCAAAATTATATCATATAGCCAACGTGGAGACAGTTTGGCAGTCTTCTAAAAAATAAGCATGCTCTTACCAAGCAATACAGCAATTACACTCCTTAGTAATGAATTGAAAATGTATTTCCACACAAAATCCTATGCAGAAATGTTTATAGAAGCTGTATTTATAATTGCTAAAACTTGGGAAAAAACAAGATGTTCTTCAATAGGTAAAATGTATTATTCCAACTATATGAAGTTGTGGAAAAGGCAGAACAATGGAAAAAGTAAAAAGTGGTTGCCAGGGTATCAAGGGAGGAGCAGGAAGGATAAATTGGCAGAGCACAGAAGATTTTTAGGACAAATAAACTAATCTGCATGATACTGTAATGGTGGATACATGTTACTATGCATTTGTCAAAACCCATAGAATATACAACAAAAAGAGTGAACCCTGATGTAAACTATGAACTTTAGTTAATAAAAATGTATCAATAATGGCCCATCTATTTTAACGAATGTACCACACTGATGCAAGATGTTTATATTAGGGGACACTGGGGGTGGCAGGGAGAGTGGATATGGGAACTCTGCATTTTCCACTCATTTTTTCCTCTAACCTTTCTTTTCTCTAAAAAGAAAGTCTATTATTTAAAAAAGAGAAATATCAACTTCTGAAATATAATCATGACATAGTTGGAGGAAATCAAAGAACATTTCTACAAGCATAAAGGGGTGCAAGATAACACCACTGGACAGGTGTCTGCATGGAATAAAGAGCTGGAGGAAGGAAACAGATTATTTTTAAAAAAGCTTTGTTAAATAAGAAAATCCATCCAAGCATGCTTGAGAAGATTCTTTTTGGCACTATATAGGCTTATAATTAGTCTCAATATCATGCTCGGTATCCATGATAAATAAATTACTATATGCAAATTCATGTTGCATTGACTTCTCCTTCCCTTGGTATTTCTCCTTGTACAGGTTCCAACAATACGTTGTGTTGAGCATTCAGCACCAAAATAAAAAAGAGAAAGACATAGTCCACTTGAGGCATTAGTACAAAGTGGAAAGGCAGAGATATAGACTGAACTAAACCAGAAGAACTCTAAAACACATACAACCACTAGAAACATTTTTAATGGGGATGTTGGAGCCTTGTATAGGAGCTACTAGAGAGCAACGCCCAACAAAATTTCCACAGATGATGGAAATGCTTTAGATTCATGTTTTCTAGTACAGCAACCACTAGCCACATGTAGCTACTGAGAACTTGAAATATGGCTAGTGTGACTGAGGAAATTAATTTTTAATTTAATTTAATTTAATTAAGTGCAGTTACAGTAACCACATATGGCTAGTGACACCATAACTGACATTGCAGCACTATAAAGTAGAATGCATGTACATGACATATGTTAGTATATGATATGGTATACAAGCCCACAGCTGTGGGAATTAGAGGAGCTGTAATCACATCACTGAGATCAAGGCTGGACAGAAAAAGGTTTACCCTAGAAGGACTAAGCTACCAGAAAGGAAGGTAATACAACAACCTAGGTAAGAAGTGACAAGGGATAGGTGAGAAATGAAAAGTAAAAAGAAAAATTGAGAAATGTGGAGTTGAAGGCAAATGAACAGGATAAATTAAACTATCTGAGAGAACTCTTGGTCACTTCACACAAGTACAATCATTAAAAATATGTAGGCTTTAGGTTAAGAAGTTGACTTAGGTAGAGAATAATGAGCTCAGAGTTGGCCATTTTGAGGTAGCTGAAGAACATCCAGGTAGAAGTTCACAGAATGAGTTGAAAATTTGGGAACAGAACTTAGATAATAGGGTAAGGTTGGAGATAAATGTCCGCATTATGTACATAGGACAAAAAATTGAAATCACAGAAAAAGAAGAATGAATCTGAGTGACTGTCCACAGTAAGAAATCTAGAGAATTAAAAAGAAGCACTAAAATGGGAAAAAGCAGACTATATTCCTGTTTATTAAATTTAAAAATTGTACTTGGTCTTGACCTGCTATCTTCCTCCTACTGGTTGCCTTCTCCAGCAGTTTTTAGGCTTCTAAAATATTCATAGTTAGATTTTTTCTCTAGATTTTGGTTTTATCAATTAGAGAATCTGCCTTCTAATGAGTATTAGAATAAACTTCAAAGTTTGTTTTTTTCTTTAAAAAGAAATCTTTCAAAAGAGAACCCTTGTGCACTGTTGGTGAGAATGTAAACTGGGGCCACCACTATGGAAAACAGTATGGAGGTTCCTCAAAAACCTAAAACAACAACTACCATATGACCCAGCAATTCCACTCCTGGGTATTTATCCAAAAAAAATGATAACATAATTCAAAAAGATACATGTACTCCAGTGTTCATAGCAGCACTATTTACAATTGCCAAGATATGAAATCAACTTAAGTGTCCATCAACAGATGAACGGATAAAGAAGATATTTTATACACACACACACACACACATATAAAATTTAATATTACTCAGCCATAAAAAAGAATGAGATTTTGCCATTTGCAACAACATGGATGGACTTGGAGGGTAGTATGCTAAGTGAAATAAGTCACATAGTGAAATGCAAATACTGTATGATATCACTTATTTGTGGAATCTAAAAAAATAAAACTAGTGAATATAACAAAAAAGAAAAAAATCTCTTTTTCTCTCTTTTCTTCCAAATATCTCCAAGTACCTTTCTTTAGGTCAAGTCCTAAATTCATCTCGCTTCCACTCCCAGTCCCTGAAGGAGAAAGAAATAAGTTAAATATAACGCTTATTTTTCCTGCCAAATAAGTCACTGTTGATTGCTTTCACTGCTTTATTAAGCTCCTTGTTAGTGTGAAAGTTATTTTGCACAAAGTTTCTTGTTCATTAGACTAGAAAATTTCAGCTACTTTAAACTCTATTAGCTGAAGAGACATAATACAAAAACAAGCTTCTTCAGAAAGACCTCTGGGCTCAGCCTGTTTGGATGATTCCTTTTTTAACCATTTCTTCACAGAGGAACCTTAGATAAAACGGGTTTATTTTTACTAAGCCTCTATTTTCTCATCTGTGTAATGATAATATTGTCCTACCTTAATTTATAGGGTAGTTATGAAACTACTAATTTTATGAAAATTATAAGAGAAAATAGATTTAAAGTGTTCAGTAGATTCCTGGCACACAATGAATGGTCATTGATTTTTTTTAACTGTATTTATTCAAAATATGAATTTTATTTATGCCTTGTTTTTATCAAAATAAAGTGGCTCATTATTTTATGTACCTCTAAGAAAAGGGGGGAATTCCAGGCAAATTATGAAATGCCACTGACTACAAGAAGCAAGTCAATTTCAGAGGTGTTAAAATGTGAAAAAATTATGTGTCTTAGGATTGAGCATATATCGTAGTGTTCGTGGCATTCAAAGTTTAAGAGTTACTGTGATTTCTATGAGTGACTAGGATGCATTTATACCAGGACCCATAGCTATGAGATCCTGTATGAAACCGGACAATATAAATCTAGAGAATGCAGACAGTGGTGTTTTAAGATTCTGGGTTCTGTATTGAGATAGACATGCCTGATCTGTTACTTACCAATGGTGTATCCATGGACAACCTTGTAGCTGTAAAATGGAATGATAGATCTGAACTTCTAAGATGGCTGTGACTATTAAATGGCAGCCATACCCATGGAGCCTTCAACATAATGCCTGGTAAATACTCAAGTGCTCAAAAGTTACTACTTGCTAGCCATTAGCAGCACAGTGCTTCACCCTCCAGTGGTCTGGGGGCAGACCAATGTTAGGATAAGGTGTGGCATTCAGGGATAACCTCAAAAATATATGAGCCCTACAAAAATGGTTACAGCTATAAACCAAAGAGCAAACTTGAAACATATCTCAGTGAAAACACAATTGCTAATCTTGGATAAATTAGTCTTTTAAGAGACACTGACACATGTCCTGCAATCTCTGAATTTACTCTTAAACATGAAATATTTTTAAATGCCTGTGTGTGTGTGTGTGTGTGTGTGTGTAGGCAAGACTGGAGAAGAGAAAGAAAATTTGTTTGTAGAACTTCTGGTTTTTGTTTGTTTATTGTTGTTGTTGCTTTTCATAACTTGAGTTTCCTTTCCTATGAGAATTTCAAACATATTTCAAGACACAAGGAAAAAAATTGCTCCTAATGCTCAAAAATAAAGGTAAATGGGAAAGAGATTAGATCTTAAATTATAAAATCATTATGATCAGAAATGAAAATATTTTATATCACCTTTATCATTAATAAAAGATTCTGACACCTAATCAAGGTTGAAATCAGAACATTCTGACTGATTTAAATGTATGCACCTGGCATGTTTCCACAAATGGAGGTTGGGAAGAGTTGCATACATTAAGATGCATTACCATACTTTAGAGCAATTTGTCTCATGGCATCCAATAAATGACTTCACATTGACATAAAACAAGTTAGTACACTACTAAGTACCATAAATCATTATATTTGGTAGTTGGTGTAGATGAGAAACATTAATGGAGCTTGAATTTGTTTCAGGTGTTTGGAACTCATTGCATTCACTCCCCACTACACATTAAACACATAAAGAAATATCTTTTAAGAAATATCTTTCCAAGTATAAAAATGTGTTAACCACTTGTTTTCCATATACACAATATAGTGAGTGCTAAATAGGTGCTAAAATAAGGGTATAGTTTGGTGTCTAAAGACTGGTTGATATCCAAAAAGAGATGACTGTATGTACCTGTTGTAATAGCCACATCCATTCTGAACCATCAGTGCTTACAGTGCCCTCCATGCTAAATATCTTGTATTTCAACCCTGTCTAAAGATTCCAGACTTCTAAGTTCAGATAATGAACTTCATTTGAGGAATAAAAAGGGCAACTACATTAAAGAAGGCTTTACTATATCAGCACTGGCGCTTGGGACTCACTAAGGAAGACCAGATAGGGAAACATATGAAGTTAAGAAAGTTGGCATCAGAGGGGCTAGCTCCAAAGAGAAGGAAGAGTTTTTAGGAGAATTGGGAAATCTATTTAAAAACAACACATTATATCCACCAAAAAGAAGGTGAGCATCTTGGAGGGATTGGCAATGTATTATAGAGATTGAAGCTTATTGTCAAATCAGCATCAGAAGGGCGCTAGATAGTTACAGCTCCTGAAGCATAAGTTTGAGACAAGTGATAATTTGAGTTTCTTGAATGTGCAGCAGTAACAGGAGGACTGTAATCAAGACAGAACCAAAGGTTTAAATAACAGCAACTACTACAACTACAATAAAAACGAGGAAAGCACTCTACTTCTGAAAATGTAGTGAAACTCAGTGACTGGAACTAGGGTATAAATTTAAGGCTGATCTAATCACAGAGCTGTCTATATACTCAGCTTCTGAACTACTGATTAGGCTCCTTGAATTCTCCTTACTAGCAAAATAATTATTTGCAGAGAACCTGAGATTATAGGCAGAAATTAAATGGCTGAAACTTCCAAAGTTTTAGAAGTACAAGGGTGGGAAGCTATGAATCACATTTTACAAAGGGATATAAAAATAATAAATCTGTGAGGTTTGGAAAAATCAAGAGACCACAATCCCCCACTCCACAGTCCTAAAGCCTCAACAATGATCATAACAAATATTTAACTTTATTTTGAAATAATATTACGTTTATAGAAAAGTTGCAAGCATAGAGATTCCCATATAGCATTTGTTCAATGTTTTCTAATCTTACCATTTTATTTAGTCACAGTATGATTTTGAAACCAAGAAATACTTAGACCTTATTAGAATTTCACCAACTTTCCCACGAAAGCCCTCTTTTATGACCCAAGATTCAATAGAAGATTTCATCCTCAATTTAGCTATCATGTCTCTTTCAGTTTCTCGGTATTTGTCCAACATGGCCTTACCACTTTTAAAGAGCAATGGTCAGCTGCTTTATAGCATCCCCACATACATGGGTTTAAATGATGTTTCTCATGATTAAACTGAGATTATGCAATTTTGGCATGAACCTCATGGAGCGCTGTTTTGCCACGTATAGTACATTCAGGGGTACATGATATTAATATATCTTATAACTGGTGATATTAACTTTGATTACTTAGTTAAGTTTTTTTTTTTCCAGGCTTCTCCACAGTAAATGGAAGTTTACCTGTCTGCATGTTGTAGAAGGAATCCCTGCGTTGACAGAAAGAGAGGCAATGCCCTAAGGCTATTCTTCAGGGCAAAGGCTCGAGAAACAGGCATCACTGGTCTCCTGTGACACATTCTAGACATCTTGCAGATGCCAAGAGGAACAACTGGCCCTGGGGATGTGCAATGGAATGGTGAGTACATTCCGGTTACTGTGGACTTGGACCTTGGTAGATGTCAGATTGGGGCCCCAGGGCTCCATGCTAAAAGCCCCAGTAGCTGCCCCAAGGCCTTCAACCTCCTAGAAGGCAACAGATTTCCGGCTCACACACCTGCAGTTTGCTGCCGTGTTCTGGCTTAGAGCAGTCTCCCGTCTACATAGCCTTTGGGCGAGAGCCAGTTTCTCAGCACCTGATTGGGAACTCTGGGGTGAAGTGCCATTGTAATACGTCTCTGACTGTGGGGTTGGGGTTAGTGATGATGAGAACTGGAGTGTACTTGATAAATGGCTTGAAGACTCTGTACTGACTAGTCTGGAAAGAGCCACCAAACTGCCTGCTGGATCAGTTGTCTGTCAGGCACTGTCCAGCACTTAGCTTCGTGCTTTGAGATGCCAGATCCAGTGCTCATCTCATTAACTCAGTTTTGACAAAATCATTTTGACACAGTCTGTAGAGGTGACCAGATGTGGGCCAGGGCAAAGGAGAATGTGAGGACGAGATGGCCTTCGGATTGCTGGTTCAGTGATTGGAAAGTCATTTTCATGGCCCTTGGAAGAGTCAAAGGCCCTGAATAAAATTCTCCCTATTTAACTATCCTTCTCAAGGTAATGTTTTCTTTACCTTTCCCTTTAGCTTATCCAGATGGTAAGGTAAAAGAACTTGGTAGCATTTGAAAGTCAACAATGGGAGGACAGGAAACGAGAAAAAGAGCATTGTGTCGGTCTCATGGAATTCAGTCAGTGAGTAGAAATGTTGGATAAGCATTTGGGGAAGAAAGTGAGTTTGCTGCAGAGGCAGCAGAGCTGGTATCAATATTCTTATAACACAAGGGTGAAAACCCTCACTAGCCTTTCAAGTAAAATGTCACAGAATGCCAATCCATGAACTGACAGCAGTTTTCCCAGTTGAAGGTGAGTCAATATTGCTTAACATCTTTCTGAGGTTACTGGTACTACACTCTCTAACAATGTCATATCGTGACTGCATATATCACTGTGAGACACCAATGAAATGAAATGGCAGTTTCCTCAGAAAAACTTTAAGGGCATGCAAATATGTTCAGTTGGGAATGTTACCATCAGATCACAGAGCTATTTTTTCTTCAACTAACATAAAACCTGGGACAGGAGGCAGTAAAATAACGAGCACATAAATGAGGGAAAAGAACAAAGGAAGAACACTAACAATATTTGAAAAAACAAATTATATCACTAAGAAAAAGCAGTATAAAATGAAACAGAACATTATGGCCCATCCTTGTGGTGTCTTTGAAGTCCAAACTTTATTTGTTCTCTGTGTGTGTGTGTGTGTGTGTGTGTGTGTGTGTGTGTATGTTTATGTGTGTGAATACAATAAACACTTTTATACCATGTAAGTCTTAGCTCTTTGGAATTTGGATTTTGACTAAATGCCAGTGACTTCTATTACTCAGAAAGGACAATGAAGGTGGCAAACATCTCTCTGTCTAGGGTCTTAGTAAAACTTTGAAAAACGTAATTTCACAAATTGCCTTTTCATCTCAAAATGGGATTGTAACTCATGTTGGAATGTTTCATTAGCATTTGCTTCACTGAATAGTCAATGAGAGTCCTTCTAAGTGGGGTCTTTGCAAAAGACTAAGGTGTTGTCAGACATGAAATAAAAGCTTCTTTGCCCAATGCACCTTTCTGATTTTTGAAACCATGGACTGTAAGCTTCTGGCTTTATAGGTGAGAAAACAAAAGCTCACTGAGATTAAATATTTTCTCCAAGGACATGTACTGAATTACACAAATAATACTGAAAAAGAGAAAACAGAAGAGATATTCATTTGGTGCTACTTTGGTGCTATTTCATACATTCCATTTGATGCTACCTCTTAAGTATCTCTTCTCCTTCAGGTGTTATATAACATTATCTTCATGAAAATCTGCTGCTGTATTAATTTCCTCATTTTATAGATGTGAAAATTAAGGATTAATGAGGCGAAATAACTCACTCAAGTTCATACAATGAGGAAGCAGCTGCGCCAAGGTTTCCAACTGATCTTTTGTCAGCAAATATTATGCTCTTATATCCTATACTGAAATGACACTTACAATTCTGTATAATATATCCTCTAACAAAAAAGTTATCTTTCTCACTAAACTATCTACTTCAGTGCTACAACAAAACTACTTGTCCATTTTTCAGGTAAAGAAAAATAGTTTTCTTTCATCAAAGATCTTTAAAACTCCTCCCATAGGAAAAAATACATAATTATATCTCTATTTTTGAGAGTTCGGTGGACAGATTTTTCAGCATTTTCAAGACTGTAATAACCCCCATCTTTTTAAACGCTTTTACAAAATACATCATGCTTGACAGCAGTTATCTCAGAAGCAATGATGAGACAGGAGAGCGGGAGATGGGTAATCAAAGGCTGTGACAGAGGTAACTGCCTACAAAGAAGGAGGGCTTCCTGCTGAGATTAGAGATAAATTAATCCGAGTCTCCACATGCTTGAGTGTAAGAAGCAAATCTAAGTTTGAGTATCTAATGAAATGATTTTGGAGTGGAAGCCAAGTTGCAAGCCATGATTTACCTGTGCTTTTAGAGGCCTTGATTTTATGCAGAACTAAAACGTAAGAGATGACCAATTGATCAATAAATGAAAAACCAGAGCCTTTGATCGTTGGAAGGAATGAAAATAATAAATTCTGGAAACTATTCCATATTTAATTTTTACATCCTATTTAATCAGTGACATACCTGTAGGTCCATAGTCCCTCAGCTTGTGTCTTCCTGTCCTTCTCCAAGCCTCCAATCATACAATGGATCACATCAATGCATTCTGAGGCAGCACAACTAACTAGAATAGGGTGACTGTGCCTCTGTGTTTGATCAAGTTCAGCTCATGTTTGAATGCTCTTTATCTACCAAGGGCCTGAGTAAATTACAGAAACAGTCTCTGTTGGAGTGTTAGGTAAATTCAACCTGATTGCACAAGTGAGTGGGGCTTTTGAGAAAGATCATAACTGCGTATTAAAAACACACATCATTAATCCTCACCAAAATTTTAGCAAATAGAATCCAACAACACATAAAAAAGATTATACATCATGACCAAGTGGGGTTCATCCCAGGGACACAAGGCTGGTTCAACATACGCAAATCAATCAATGTAATACATCACATCAACAAGAGAAAGGACAAAAACCACATGATCATCTCAATTGATGTAGAAAAAGCATTTGATAAAATCCAACACCCATTTATGATAAAAACTCTCGCCAAAGTGGGTATAGAGGGAACATATCTCAACATAATAAAAGCTATACGTGACAAACCTACAGCCAGCATAGTTCTCAACGGTGAAAAACTCAAAAGCTTCCCACTAAAATCTGGGACAAGACAAGGATGCCCACTATCACCACTCCTATTCAACATAGTCCTGGAAGTCCTATCCACAGCAATCAGGCAAGAGAAAGAAATAAAAGGGATCCAAATTGGAAAAGAAAAGGTAAAAGTGTCATTATATGCTGATGACATGTTACTATATATAGAAAACCCTAAAAGGTCCACACAAAAGCTACTAGAGCTGATCGAAGAATTCAGCAAGGTAGCAGGTTACAAAATTAATGTTCAAAAATCAGTTGCATTTCTTTACACTAACGATAAATCAACAGAAAAAGAAAGTAAAGAAACAATCCCCTTTAAAATAGCACCCAAAGTAATAAAATATCTGGGAATAAATCTAACCAAGGAGGTGAAAGAATTATACACAGAAAACTATAAACCATTGATGAAGGAAATTAAAGAAGACTTTAAAAAAATGGAAAGATATTCCATGCTCTTGGATTGGAAGAATCAATATTGTTAAAATGGTCACACTGCCCAAGGCAATCTACAGATTTAATGCAATCCCTATCCAATTACCCAGGACATATTTCACAGAACTAGAACAAATCATAATAAAATTTATATGGAACCATCAAAGACCTAGAATTGCTAAAGCATTACTGAAGAGAAAGAAAGAGGCTGGAGG
Organism: Vicugna pacos; assembly: GCF_048564905.1. NCBI lineage: Eukaryota > Metazoa > Chordata > Mammalia > Artiodactyla > Camelidae > Vicugna > Vicugna pacos. Next base: position 40,776,471 of record NC_132991.1, on the reverse strand, counting down.
AATAACTCTCCCAGACTTCAGACAATACTATAGAGCTACAGTCATCAAGACAGCATGGTATTGGTACCAAAACAGACATATGGACCAACGGAACAGAATAGAGAGCCCAGAAATGAACCCACAAACCTTTGGTCAACTAATCTTTGACAAAGGAGGCAAGAATATACAATGGAATAAAGACAGTCTCTTCAGCAAATGGTGTTGGGAAAACTGGACAGCAGCATGTAAAACAATGAAGCTAGAACACACCCTTACACCATATACAAAAATCAACTCAAAATGGATTAAAGACTTAAACATAAGACAAGATACAATAAACCTCCTAGAGGAAAACATAGGCAAAACATTATCTGACATACATTTCAAAAATTTTCTCCTAGAAGAAATAAAAGCAAGAATAAACAAATGGGACCTAATGAAACTTACAAGCTTCTGCAGAGCAAAGGAAACCAGAAATAAAACAAGAAGAAAACCTACAGAATGGGAGAAAATTTTTGCAAGTGAAACCGACAAAGGCTTGATCTCCAAAATATATAAGCAGCTCATACAACTCAATAAGAAAAAAATAAACAACCCAATCCAAAAATGGGCAGAAGACCTAAACAAGCAATTCTCCAAAGAAGACATACAAATGATCAAAAAGCACATGAAAAAATGCTCAATATCACTAATTATCAGAGAAATGCAAATCGAAACTACAATGAGGTATCTCCTCACACCAGTCAGAATGGCCGTCATTCAAAAATCCAAAAATGACAAATGCTGGAGAGGCTGTGGAGAAAGGGGAACCCTCCTACACTGCTGGTGGGAATGCAGTTTGGTGCAGACACTATGGAAAACAGTGTGGAGATTCCTCAAAAGACTAGGAATAGACTTACCATATGACCCAGGAATCCCACTCCTGGGCTTGTATCCAGAAGGAAATCTACTTCAGGATGACACCTGCACTCCAATGTTCATAGCAGCACTATTTACAATAGCCAAAACATGGAAACAGCCTAAATGTCCATCAATAGGTGACTGGATAAAGAAGAGGTGGTATATTTATACAATGGAATACTACTCAGCCATAAAAACCGACAACATAACGCCATTTGCAGCAACATGGATGCTCCTAGAGAATGTCATTCTAAGTGAAGTAAGCCAGAAAGAGAAAGAAAAATACCATATGAGATCGCTCATATGTGGAATCTAAAGACACATGGACAGAGAATACAGACTTGTGGTTACCAGGGGGGTAGAGGGTGGGAAGGGATAGATTGGGATTTCAAAATTGTAGAATAGATAAACAAGATTACACTGTATAGCACAGGGAAATATGCACAAAATGTTATGATAAATCACAGAGGAAAAAATGTGACAATGAGTGTGTATATGTCCATGAATGACTGAAAAATTGTGCTGAACACTGGAATTTGACACAACATTGTAAAATGATTATAAATCAATAAAAAATGTTAAAAAACCCCACAGATCATTTACTATTTGGAGTCTAAAGACATGAATGAAATAAAAGCAAAAATAATTATTAATTGAATCAAGAAAACTCTTATTTACACTGAGATCATAGCAAAGGCGAAGTGATCCTTTAGGGGAACTTTGCTTAGTGGTCTCACTGTCCCAGCTCTACAGACAGCAATTGGGAGCTTGAAAAAAGGAGGAACTTATATGACCTTGTTGTGTTCCAAATTAGTCTGAACACTGCTGTTATTTAGAAGTTACTAACCAGATTTCAGTTGATTTTTCTAAAAATCTGCATGTATATTTCACATAAATTCTATCACTCATAGAAGAAACATGAATTGAAGAAAGTTTGTCTCAAAAGCATTTTGTGTTTATTTGTTCTTTTATAATATTATTTTATTATTATTATTATTTTGCCCAACTTCCTCTCCTGATAAATTCATCCTTTTAGGTGATGCATATCAAATACAGATCATCCAAAAGTAAGATTTATGGATGTTGCTTGGTTATTTAAAGTTACAAGCATTCATTGACTACATACAGAAGAAAGTAAAAGATCTGATTTTGAAATATGGGAATATGTTCATCAGGGAAGAGAAGAGGATTACTCCAAATTCATGTACTACCTAACCATTCTTTTACAATGTTTGAAGAGCCTATAATATAACTGTATTAGTTTCCTGCAGCTGCCGTAACGAATCACCACAAGCTTAGTGGCTTGAAACAACACGAATTTGTGATATTATAGTACTGGAGATCAAAGTCTGAAGTTAGTTTCACTGGGCTAAAGTCAAGATGTCTTTAGGGCAGCCTTCCTTTTGGATGCTCTAGGGAGGAATTGGTTTCCTGGCCTTTTCCTGTTTCTAAAAGCTGCCCACATTACTTGAGTCTTTTCCCTGTACCACTCCCACCTCTGCTTCCGTCTTCATATCTCCTCTGATTCTCTCATTCTGACACTCCTCCTTCCCTCTTAGAAAGACCCCGTTTTCACCTGGTATACTTCAGGAAAACCTTTGCATCTCAAGATCCTCTAACTTAACCACATTTTCAAAGTCCCCCCTTTTTTTTTGCCATATCTGTAACATATTCACAGGTTTTGGGGATCAGGGTGTGGACATCTTTGGGAGGCCATTATTCTGCCTTCCACAATTACTAGCATCAATGCAGGCAATTAATTGAATATAAGAGAATAAGACACTAGTTTTGCCCACAAATAGTTGTCAATATGGATTCTTTTGTGTAAAGTGTTTCTCCTGATGTTTGTATTGATTCTTTACATATTAAACCATTCTGATTCTTGAATGTATTTAAATGAACTTGCCTGTGGTAGACTGTTTGCAAAGTAGCTACAATTATTCCTCTCCTTATATCTGTTTACCTTTGCAAATGTGAATTTGTAATTCCACCCACTGAGAGGTGAAGTATATTTTGGCACATTATTAATTTGGCTTGTTTTGTTACTATTTTGACCAACAGAATATGGAGAAATAATGTGTAAGTCCTGAACAGAGACCTCCAGAGGCCTCAGGAAGTTCCATTGTCTTTCTTGAAACTCCTATGACCTGAGCATAAATCTGGGCAACCTTCTGGAGGAGGAAAGATCACATGGGGACTGAACTGAGTTGTCCCAGCTCTGTAGCCCTCCTAGAGTAGCCAGATGCCTGCTCACTTGGTAGCTGACATTGATGTATAAGTGAGACCATAAAACACTAGATAAACTTCCCAGCTCACCAGAGACTTCAATCATAAATGCTCACTGTTTAAAGCTGCTAATTTGGCGGTAGTTTGTTACACAGCAAATGCTAACAGATACATTGCCTTATATAATAACAATTTATTTCTTAGTGTTGCAAGTGGATGTGCCATTCTCTCCAAGATTTATAATCTTAGATTCTTGTGAGTTCTTAAAAACTCTTTTAAAATCATGTTCCACACCGTTTATTTGGGATAATGCCTGTGTGAATTCATATCTTTGAATTATAGTCTGCCTCATGAGCATAAAAATCTTCAGTTTAAAAGTTCATTCTCAGTTGCTTTTATATGGTGTTTTAGAAATGATAACAATAGGTTGTGTCTCTTTGGAAATTGTAAAATGTCAGCAGGCAAAATTATTTTAAGAATTTCTCATTAATTTTCTATTGCAATTATATTAGGATAAATTGTTTTAACAAAAGCACTAGAATACAATGAGTAATTTTTAGGGGTTGAAATCATCTCTCTCTTATGAGCTTGCATACTTATAGAAAATAATATTAAGTCTTGTAGTTTCTTTTTCCCATCAACAAATGCATTTCCAAACTATCTGTAAATGGACACTTTTTAATAAATAAAGATATATTTCTCCTATGTTCACTAAAAGTGCTTTAAACAAATATATGTGTGTGCATCTGTAAATATACATTTATAAAAGATTCTATGCCTTTAAGAATTCTACAAACTCTAGATTTAAGCTCAATAATTTTATGAAATTTTTCTTAACAGTTGTCTATTGCTGAAGCAATTGTATTTGTTTCTAATGTAACATTAAAATGCAGTTCCATGTTTATTATTTTGAAATGATTTGCTAATTGCAAGAACTTTTCTTATCTGAAATTATTTTCTGTCCTTGCTTTCAATATAAATATTGAATACCTTTCCTCACATCACCAGTATCTCAATAGAGAGTCTCCACAAATATGTGTTGTTGTTATAAAGTAGCTAGAACATTTTTGGTTATTCTATGCAAATAAATATTATGTCATTATTTTATAATAATAGCATAAATATTAATATGAGAAAGAAGAAAATAATCTATAGAAACAAAGGGTTAAGTTGTATATAATTACTAAGCTTTGACATGTAATATATAATTTTAAATCAAGTTGAACTAGGCCTCTTTTCACACATAACAAAATGATTCACTGGAAGAAAGCAAGTTAATTCCTAATTAGCTTATTTTTCTTTTCCTTTTTTTCTCCCTGTTCTAGAAGTCATATGGAATTTATATAGAGAGTTTTGCAAACATTCATTTATATAACTGATTCTAAAAGTTATGTGAGTCTCTGCAGATAAAAAATTTCTAAATGCACAATTCATGCTTCATACGCTTAGAGAAATACCATATTGTGACATAGTACCTTAGAATACCTAGAACACCATGTATTAAATATGTTAACCAAATCTCACTTTTGCAAATCAAATGGTGGTTTCACATAACTGACTTCTTTCCATAATTATTTTTATAGACATTAAATCCAGAATCATATACTAATACTAGTAATCTCACATTTTGACCAGAAACCCTTATTAATGCTTCATTTTCTTACTGTTGTATTTAAGCAGCTATACCTGCTCCAGATGAGGATATTACATGGTTTATAAGGATGACTTTTTCTACTTTAAGCTATTTCTTTTGTCAATCATCTTGGGTAAATGTCCAAAATTGTTACACTAAAGTCAACAGAGACTCTTTCCTGTGGCTTTAGTTTCCTTAATTCACTAGCATAAAAATTAATGACATTTTAGATACCTATCTTAAGTATATACCCCAATCCCTAGACATCCAACGAAGAGATACAAAGCCATAAACAAAATAGGATTTCATCAGTACAATCAAAAGGAAGGAAACAAAGTTCTCAAATTGGAAATTTGCAAGTGGTTGTATTTTTTCAGGAATCCTCTAGTTTCAACAAAACATCACCAACGTAACTTCATAGTCCTTACTCTTATTAAACCAATTTGGGTTATTTGATGTACAAGAATGGTCTCTACTATGTATGTCCCAATACAAAAACTGGGAGCAAGTATTAGCAAAATAATTTACTTTGGAAATTTTTCTATTTCTGTGAACCTTTTATGAAGGCTAATTACCCAATAAAAAGAGTAGGACGGTACCTTCCTGATAACTGTCACAAGGTTAAAAAAATGAATAAAGCATGGAGTTTGCTTTCCAATGGAAAAACTGAGATCATTTATTAATTCTTTATGAAATTCAACTGTAATCTTTTATGGAAAGGTCCCAATGAGCATAATAAATTCAAGCAATTCCAGTTTAAACAGTAGGTACTTATAATTGACAAAAGAAGTATAAATGTGGTCTTCATTAATAATGTTGCTAATCCTACTTCCTGCATTTGAGTAAATGTCTCCTTTAGTTAACAGATATATTTTATATGTGACATTATAATACACCGTCATCACTGAGGCTTAATCATCATCTACCATGAAATATTCCAGACTCTATGCCTACTAGTTTAAATACATTATTGACAATTCTCACAAGATGTCTGGGAAGTAGCCGAGTAAGACATTCGTATTCACAAGGGTAAGCATCATGCAGCTAGAGAGTTAAATGGCAGGTTTTAGGATTAAAATCTAGGTCACTGTGGTTCCAGAGCCTTCACTTGTTTCCTTTCACAATCATTCCTGATAAATCTTTACTGAGCTCTAGCTAAATGCAGCACCATTTTTTAGATGTTTGTGGTAAGAAATTGTCCTTGCCTTGTGGAAACAAGGCACGTACCTAAAGAAGCATCAATATAAAAGGGTCTATCAGAGCTATTTTTGTGGGAGTGAAAGGAGGTCAAGTCCCCAATGAAACAGACCATAGGGGAAGTCAATAACAGAGGATGCCACATTTCACACTGTATTACATGGTTGCTTCAGGACATCTGTCTAGAATAATGGTGAAGGGGAAAAATTACATGCTTAGAAATAAATGGCGGGCTAGCCAAACTGGCTAGCTTGTCAGCTGTAAATGTGGACTCTCAATCAATGGTTCCTTACCTTCTGGCCATACTCAGCTGGTCCAGCTTGTCTGCTTCCACTCCTAGGAGCCTCAAACACACTCCTCAGCTCATCGAGGGCGATGGAGAAGCGTTCAATCCTGCACCGACCACTCACGGACTCCTTCAGCACTTCCGGCCTGCCATATTCCCTGGAGTTGTCACTCTTCTCCTCAGGACACTTCTCTTCAGGCTCTAAGCTCAACATCCCTTCTCCGACACTGTGGGGCAGACTTGGGGGATCTGGAGGTACAGGTGCTGACACTGTATCTCCTTCAGGTTCAAGCAATTTGTTTTCTTGAGGCTGGAAGAGCCTGGAATGACTGCCCCCGGGACTATGCTCCCTTTTCTGGTAATCGCTGGATTCCCATTTCTGCCGCAGGAGGTTCAGGGAGCCTTTCTGCATTGGGAACATGGATGATTCCAGGTTGTCCTGCAATATCAAAAGTCCTTTCATCAAAGATATGCCTGTGAGTCATTTTCAAAACACCATGTTTAAGAGTGGGAGCTCTTGGGATTTGTATTTCAGTGTAGAAATCCACCTTTGCTATATAATTTCTGGCTCTTGACCTGACCCTACAAAGAGCTATGTCAGCTAACCACAAATTAGATTGTGGAGAGGGCTTATTTGTAAAGCCATGGACATTTGAATATAAAGGGACAAACACTAGAAAAATATGATTTTTCTAGAACAACTTAACAAGTCCAACAGGAAAGAAAAGGGTTTGTTTTTTGCCTATAATCATTCAAGATTTCCTTTGAAATTACTGGTTTCTGCAAATATACTACTTCAAAAGTAACAGACTAATAGCTAAAACTTAAGTTTTTGCTACAAGAAAAACCCATTGATAATTACTTTATAGGAATATTTCATTTTAATCCCAACATTCTCACAATGAGTTAGTTGCTACTAGGACACTATTTTCCAGATAAGGAAATTGAGAAGTAATTTGCCCAGGATTCTGCATGACAGAGTCTGGATTTGGAATGCATCTTTGTGACTCTGGAATCGTCCCTCTTAAGCACTGGAGTGTAATGTCTCTTTTGTACCTTAAGCGTCCAGTTCATGTCTTATTGTGAAACTAATTAAAATTTAACTTTGTTTTAGAGTTTTATGGTAACTAGAAAAAAATCAAATGGCAAAATAAACTTACCATAAATATATATACACACACACACAAATCAAAAGCATCAAGAGCTACATGCTAGCATGGATTTTTGTCACAGAAATAGCTACTTTCTATTCTAACCCAAGATTCTACACTTCGAACTTAGGGCTTCAAAAAATAAATTGTGCTCTTGAGAGATGATGCACTTTCCCGGAAAAGTATTAGCACAGTGGGTATGGTAAACAATCTCACTTAGATTAAATGTAAGTATCTCAAAAGGTCATCTAATACAATGGCTCCAGACTTCTTTGACTGTCAACCATATTATAAAAAACATTTTATTTATTGGGACTCAGCAAACATATGACATTAATAAATATATATATATATAAGAAACAAAATGTTTTCATTACTATGTGAAATGTCTAGTGATATTTTCTGCTCTGATATCCTTCACTTAAAAAAAATTTTACTATACACTAAATTGATTTAATGGTCTACTAATGGTTCATAGACTGCTGGCTAACTCTATACTTACAGCAGGAGTTCAATTCCAGGATTGGTTTAACTAACTGTGCAACCTTGCAAAAGCTTCATTGGTAAAATGGATTTATATACAACCTGGCTTTATTTTTGAGGAATACATTAGATAGTGCATAAAACTTCTAGTGTCAATTAGACCCCCTCAATAGTCATTTTAATCACTCAGTTATTTATGATAAACAGGAGCCTCCTAGGTAGGAAAGCTTTTGAGAAAAGGATAATTTAAACTACAAATCCATTAACAGACTGGAAAATTTGGCTTTAATATATTGGTAATTAATAAGTTTGGATTAGTTGCATTATAGAAAGTCTCAATAAAACAGTAGCACCCAACAAGACCTCAATATTTGGGAAACTGATCAGCATATGTTGAGAAGCTAATCAACATATGCTGGAAATGCCTATGTCTCATGTGTAAATGGACATCAGAAGAGACCTTATTAACAACGGAATGGCTGAAATATTGTCACAGCTGGTAATAGTGACCTCATGAGGTTATTTATTGAAAGAATTGTTTCTGAGCCAACCTTACATAGTTAGGAATGGAAAGCTGGGAGGGAAAAAAATTGGCAAATGGAAGAGGAAACCATCTTTTCTCATATGGAAAGGGAGATCCCAATTTTCAAAACTGATGTGGAAATTCTGGCTCTAGATAAAGATGAAATAGATACACTTTTCACTATTCTTCCTTCTAAATATAGCTAAAAATACTTTTAATAATATATAAAACAAACATAAGAGGACTTTGAAAGAGAGAAGGCAGACAGCCTAGGGACTTTAGCACTTAAGGAACAAGATGATGGTGAATTCCCTGGGTTTTCTTTTACCCTGAAATATCTAGAATTTGTTGTTGGAAAAGCCAGTAACCCAAAGACTCCACTGGGAACAAAGAAAATTGGGGTTCCCATGATCCCCCTACTCAGGTTTGATAATTTGCTAGAACGGTTCACGGAACTTAGGAAGGTATATTATTTACATTTACCTGTTTATTATAAAGGATACAACTCATTGACAGCCAAATGCAAGAGACACATAGGGCAAGTACAGGGAAGGGGACGTCTGTGCCCTCTCCAGATGTGCCACCCTCCCAGCACATTGATGTATTCACCAACCCAAAAGCTCTCCAAATCCCATCATTTAAAAAGTTTTTATAAAGGTTTCATCACATAGACATGATTGATTAACTCATTGACCACTGGCAATTAACTCAATCTCCACCTTCTCTCTTCTCCTTAGAAGTCAGGGGGTGGGGCTAAAAGTTCCTACCTTCGAATCATGCTTTGGTGTTTCTTGCCACCAACCCCACTGTTAAGCTATGTAGGGCCCCCAGCCAGAAGTCACCTCATTAGCATACAAAAAACAATCATCACTCCAGAGATTCCAGATTTTAAGAGCTGTATGCCAAGAACTAGGAACAAAGATTAAATATATATTTATCACAAACACCATGAAAAATTCGGACTTCGCTCCTTACTACCCCTCCCCATCTCACCACAACCATGGTATCAGAGAAGACTGAGTGGGCAGCCAGAATTTTCACACACACTTATAAGACCTTTCCCTAAAATCATCAGTGGAGGCCAAGTAAGGATTATGTACTTCTGTATCACTTAGTGGTAATGAGACATTTCTCCCCTTCCCTGCTTGCATCAGAGGACACTGAGTTGGGCAGCTAGAACTTGTACCATCACCCACTGTTGGTGAGGCCTCTCTTCCAGCAGTGGTATCAGTGGAGGCCACATGGAGAGCAGTAAAGCAGGGGGAGCTCTCCCTTCTCAGCCAGCCAGGGTGAAAACCAGTGAAATCATACCTCAATCTAACAGTAGTGGATCACCCCTCTCTAGCAAGCAAAAGTATGCTAATTGGGGAAATTAGACTTCCATTCTCACTTGGCAATAATGAGGCAACTCCTCTCTTCATCTTTGGAAACAGATTTAAGTAAGATCCAAAGTTCATAACATAATTGCCCAAATGTCCAGGATATAACTGAAAATCACCGGTCATACCAAGAACCAGAAAAATGTAACTTAAAGGAGAAAAACAATTAACAGACACCAATATTGAGATGACTCAGACATTTGGAATTATCTGACAAGAATTCTAAAATAGTCATTACAAAATTGATAAATAGACAATTGCAAACTGTTTGAAAAAGTGTTTAAATGGAAAAGGCTTAGCAAATAAAAGATTTTTTAAAAAGACCCAAATGGAAATTTTAGAATTGAGATATAAATAACAAAACAAAAACAAAAACAAAAACCCCAAAAAAACAAACAAAAAAATAAAAAAAAAAGACCCTCTCACTGGTAGTCTCAGCAGAATGGAAAGAGCAAAAGAAAAAGATCAATGAACCTGAAGATAGAATAATAGAAACTGCCCAATGTAAACAATACAAAAGAAATACAGTGGGGTGGGGGGGGGAAGAACAGAACATCAGGGACCAGTAAGACCATAAAAAATGTCTAGCATTCATATTATTTGAATTCCAGAAGAAGAGGAGACGGTGTTGATGGTGGTGCTGAAAAAACATTAAAAGAAATCATGCCTGAAAAATTTTCAAATTTAGCAAAAGACATGAAACTATAGTCAAAAAAAAAAAAAGCTGAGCTAATCCCCAAAACACATCAAAATCAAATTTCAGAAATCAAAACAAAAAATAAATCTTGGAAGCAGTGAGAAAAAAATGACACCTTACCTATACTGAAAAACAATTTGAATGACAATGGATATTGCATTAGAAACCATGACAGCCAGGAGGAAGAGGCACAATGTTTTAATTGCTAAAAGAAAATAACTGCCAACTCTAAATTTTATTTCTACCAAAGTTAATTATCAGGAATGAAGGAAAAATGACAACATTCTCAGACGAAAACAAAAAAACAAAACAAAACAAAATTAAGAGAATTCATTACCACCAAACTTACCCTAAAAGAATAGTGAAGGGAGTTCTTGAAATAAGAAGGAAATTATAAAAGAAGGAATTCTGGAACATCAGAAATGAACAATAACAACAAAAAAAACAACAGAGAAAATCATGGATAAATACATTATACTTTCTTCTCATTCTAAACTATGTTGATGGTTGATGCAATAAATATAACATTGATGTGATAATCAGGATGTGTAGAGATTTGAGACAATTATAAATAAGAGATGGTAAAGGAATAAAGGAAGTAAAGTTTCTACACTTCACTCAAACTGACAGAATGTTGATGCCAATAAACTGTGATAAGTTATATATGTATAATGTGATACCTAGAGAGAGCACTTAAAAATCCATCACATATGAATATGTTAAAAAGCACTACAGATAAATCGAAGTAGATTTTAAGAAGTATTCAAATAACTCACAGAAGGCATGAAAAAGTAAAGAGAGAAAGAAAAGACAAATGGAACAAAATTTAACAAACTAAAATAGCAGGCTTAATAATATCAACTATTACATAAAATGTAAATGGTCTAAAAAGACTAATTAAAAGACAGATTGCAGAGTAGATTGCAGAGTAGATAAAAATCATTATCCAACTACATATGAAACAACATTATGCTGAGTGAAAAAAATCCAATCTCAAAAAGATCACATACTGTATGGTTGCATTTACATAACATTCTTGAAAGGGCAAAATTATAGATTATGCAGTAAAGATTAGTGGTTGCCAGGGTTATGAATGTGAGGGTCAGCTGGGTTTGACTATAAAGGGAGATCTGTGTAGGGGTGGAAAAATTCTATATCTTGATTACTATGGTTATAGAAAATTAACAACTACAATGAAAGTCAACAAACTACAGGTGAAAAAATAGCATGAAAATATATATACAGATTGTGCCAATGTCAATTTCCTAGTTTTAAGAATGTTCCACAGTAATATAAGACATAACTACTGGAGGAAACTGGGTAAAGGGTACCTGAGGCCACTATGTACTGTGCTTGCAACTTCCTGCAAATCACTCCTCCAGGTTTCGTGACACTTGGAGAAGTGGGTGAGAGACGTAGAAGTACCAGCATTCACCCTGTGCAGTGACAGAGGGTGGAAAGGCACTCTGCTACACAGGCCACCATTATGAATGGCAAGCGACCTGCCTGTGTCAATTTACTGCCTCTCACCTCTAAGTAAACTCTTCAATATATGCTCCGTGATAAATGACTAAATCTCTTTAAGCATTTCTCCTTTAAAGTGAGTGCAATGTTTAGCTTTCTCAGTAGAGGGCGCTAGAGAGACATGGCTGAGAAAGGGCTTCCTGCAATTTCCTGCATGGATGGGGTGTCAGGAGTTATGAATCTGAGAACACCCAGGAGCCAGTCACAGGCATGGAATGCCACCTGTCAAGATCTTATAGCCTTGACCTGGGGATAATCTGGGGATAATCTTCCACTCTCAACATGGAAACAAATCCCATAGCTGCCCATGGCCTGGAGGGTCATCCAGGGAACAGTTACTGATTCTACAAGTCCTTGAGCAGTCTACATGCAGCCCTCCTGAGGCCCAGGAGATGAACTCAGACCTGCTGCTTCCTCTGCCAGCCCCTGCAAAGCCTGTGTGCTCTGAAGGCCTCTTACCCAGATAGGCACCCTGATCCCCACTGTAGGGCCTTGCCTCCAGTTTCTGATCACCTGTTCAGGCTGGAGGGTGGCCTGTTGCATCTAGAAACTCCAGAGTAGGCCCAGCCTGACTAAACCTGCAAGCTTCTCTGTCCCCCCAGGGACCGAACCACACCTTCTTTAAGGGGATCTAAACCCATTGTGAGTTTGTCCTTCCTTCGTTACCCTCCCTCAGCCCTAGAGGACCATATAATGTTTCCCTATATATTGTGGTTACACTTTTATTGTAGTTGTTAATTCTTTAAATGAAACTTCTGTAACCTGTTGTGTGGTTTCTATTTCCTGATTCCACACTGATGTAACACTCTTGTTCAATAAGAGATGTTTACTATCTAATTTCAACTTAGAGAGGAGGGTGAGAAACATAGAAGTACCAGCATTCACCTTGTGCAGTGACAGAGAGTGGTAAGGTAGGTCATGAGGCCACATGCTTTCAGTATTGTCATGACGATGCATGCCACTGTTCCTTATATTTTCAACCGTGCTGGGGTCTGACATGTGGTTGGCAACAACTCTTCCCTTACTCCCTGGTCAGGGAATGACCACCGACATGACAGAGGGCAACACTTCCATTTCCCTTAAGGTGTCCCACTGAACTCTAGTCTTCCACAATGTTTCCCAAAAAACATTACAGCAACAATTATCTAGACAAATAAGTTTAAGAAACTTAATGTTCATCCCATTCTGAGAGAACTACGATGTGCACTTCCAAATTAAAGGCTGTTGAAAAATCTTTGAGATAAAAAGAAGGCCAAGTAATTCAGGGTTGTTCTAAACTTATTTAACGAGAGGATCTTTTATCATAAATTGCCCATAACATCCTGAAGTATTGTCTCTCATCAAAGCCATTTTGAAAAATTTTGATGGAAGGCAAAAAATCACTAATTATAAAAGGTAGTTTTCAAATTCCTCCTTAGCATATACATAGTAGTAGAAATTAATTATTCATCTCACTTAGTTATGACATTGACAAGTTTTTAAAAAGTATTTGTGTTAATAATTATTATATTTAACAAATGACTTTCTTGTATTTTTATTTTATTGAAAAACAGTAGCACCTGTCAAAGATTACGTGATAAGCTACAATATTTATGTATAAAATGAGAAGATTGACCAGCATTGAGGAAACTGTATAATAAACTAGAATCTGGGTATGTATGAACTGAAGATGTTTATATTTTATAGTAACAAAAATCATTGAATTAAAATGTATTTAAAATTAAATACATTTTAATTTTAAAAACTGAGTTGAAATGAAGTTCCCAAGGGGCTATTAGGTGATCCCCCTGTGACTATGCTACAAAGGCTGCCAATTGGTTACAGCATCCTCTTCGTTCACATTCAGTGAGACGAACTTTGATTCACATAGGATTTACCTGTGTTCACGCATCCAGAGGCTTTTTGGTGGGTGTTGTGGAACTTGCCTACCACCTATCTAGCCACCCAGGTGAGCAACGCTCAAGGACAACTTGAGTTCAGGAATTTTGGACTTTGGTTTCCTCTGTCAAGTGAATGGCATCCCTAAGTTAGGCATCACTATGTCAAGACATTGAGACTAAGGTTTTAACGAGGCAGACTGAGGTAGGGTAAAAATTAAAAAATATCCTTTGAGCAGAATTAACTGCTGACCTGAAAAGAAGCATTAGGGCATAATACATGTAATACTGGCATTTCCACAGAAATGCATGCTGTCTTATTCTGTCGTATATGACACATAAAATGTTTTGGTCTAACCTCAGTAAATGGATTCTGCATTTTTCCTTGTTTAGGGGATGGCTTTGGTGACTTAATGGATTTTCAACCAAGAGTCCCTCATCCCTTCTCTCTAGGACTTACTCACTGTGTCCTTTCAGCATCATGTATTCCTTATTTTCTCTACTCCCAAAAGATCTTTGCGAACACTGTTCCTTCTGCCTCTGTACTCTTCCCTCTTATGTTCTGGTACCTCCTAATTATGCTTCTGGACTCAACTTAGGCATGACTCCCTTAGAGAAACATTCCTAACTTATCAAACAGGTTATGGCTCACTATTTAATAAGCATCAAGGTGATTTTAAGGAAGGTGCTCTGAAATCCATACTTCAGACACACTAATAAAGAGAGTAATTGTTTGCATGGACTGACAGATAAAATCTGCCAAGATTTAGTATACCGTACAAATGAACTAACATTCAAATTAGGGTTGCAGTCTTTAGTTCTTGCTGTTAGGTGATCTACTATCTCATGTAAAAGAGTATCAGGTGTGTAGAGGGAGAATTTTTAAGCAAGGAGAGGAAAGCCTTCTCCAAAACTAAGATGTCAATGCATTAAAAACTGGATTCTTACAAGAGTGTTCTTATACCTTATAATCTCTGTATTTCTATTTATCTCCTGCTTCTATTATTGTAACACTGAGTTTATTTCTATTTATAATAATATATCAGGTGGCTCATTTCATAGAACAACAACAATCATTTTGCCTGTCAAGTGCACCAGTCTGCCCAAAGAAAAATTAAATCTTTGAGGAACTCTTGGTGAGAAGAAAAATTACCAAATGCCTCCCCATTCCACTGAAATTCCCTGAAGTCAAATTTTAAACAAGCTTTCTAAATAGTCTCATGTGGTTGATTTACTAAGTCTCCCTGTAAATCATAACTCTTGTTTCCTATATTTAAAAACATGTTTTGGTATAATTTTCTTCAAAGAGTGTTTAAAGCAATGTTATTTATGAATTTGAAATGCATTTCCAGATCTAAGAGGTATGATTATTACAAAATGACAGCAAGTGAAAAATTTTAAACGGCCTGATACGTGGCAAAGGTGACGAAAGTGCTGATAACTTTGACCTATATTTCCAAAGAGGAAAATTTATTCTAAAGTAAAAGTTTAATAGAACTCTCTGTATATGCAAATATCCCTTGCAGCACTTTTACAGTCATTAAAAAATAAGAAAACCCTAAGGTTCAAAGCATGAAGCACATTTTAATAAATTATAGTCTAGGTACAGAATGAAATTATGTAGCCATCTGAACTAATAAATATGAAGGCAGCATCGAAATATTGAAATAAATTTACAGAATATCATTAGGCAAATAAATACATGAAAGTGAATGTATTTCATTATTTCAAAATACATGCATATGTTCAAGAACTGAAAGTATTTTAAAAAGTGAAAATAATTGTGTTAGTGTATTGAGATTTGAGGAAATTGGCTTTCCCCCACTTAAAGAAAAAAAAGAGTACTGTCTTCAGCAGTAGTTTAAACTGTCTACCTCTTTCTATGGAAGAAAAAAAATGCCTTTTGAAACAATTACAGATTTTTCTCAAATATTAAAAAAAAAATTCCCACCCATTACTCTAATATTTATAGCATCAAATTCCAATATTCTCAGTTTTCACTAAGCAGAGAATAGCCATTGAAGGTAATTTAAACCCAAGAGTCAGTTTACTGCAGTCATCTCTGTTTTAAATTACAGCACTACCAAACCCTCCCCAGAATCAGCATATGATCCCTTCTTTTTCCTTCTGGTGTTATGTATATGTATTTGTATTGCTTCTATGAAATGATGCCTGAACCTGACTGCAAGTGATGTCATTTTCATTACTCTAAAATCATGGCACTCTATGACAAGAAACCAGCCAAAGGTTCTTTTAGCAAAGCATACAAAGTCAGCTTCAGGAACTTAAGAAGCCTCTTCAGCATATTTCCTGTGGGGACCTGGATGGAAAGCCTTTTGTCAGATGCAGGAAGGTGGAGTTCTTCAGAGGGTTATTCAACCCTGTTTCACTCTATACAATTATTTAATGTCTATTTTGAAGTTCTGAAAACACAGCATGCTGCAGAGGGTCTACACTGCATGAAAAATCTATTTCATACAATAATTTCAGTCATAAATCAGTTTGCTTTTCTGGTAAATGTCTATTTCCATCCTATTATTTCTACTGGTTTCTACATCTTCTCTCTTCCCAACACCCACTGTCCTCTAAAACATTGCATTTCAGAGATCAGAGAATCCCCTGAAGCCCTAAGATATGACTATAATATAAAAATATTTTTTTCAGATATATTTCAGCAATTTTCAGACCAAAGAAAATTAGGAAACTTTTTGTTAATCAATATTGATGGCTCTACCAATTTAAGAATAAAAAATACATCACAGTGGAAAAAAACGTATTGTGCAATAGAACATTTCTTAGTGGGCTTCTCATCTTTGGTAACTACAGCTATATGCCTAAAAGGAGAAAATATTTGCAATATAATGCTAGCCTCCTTTAAAATGGTACCTAATGATCCCACAAGATGACAAGAACTTAAGACAACTGTGAGGCATAGCAGCATCAGCAAACTGCAGTTTCAAACTACAAAACAAAAGGTTTCCAAGAACCTGCCAAATTTCTGTTGTCACTGAGTCAGATTCTCTGCCAAGGAAATCCTCAGTCTTGTAACTGTAGAAACAAGTTAAGGTTAGGGAAATATGTTAAATAAGCACCTTCCAAAAAGAGTAAGAATCCCAAGTATCAGTTTTATAACACTAATAATAGTGTAATTTATTTTTCTCTTTTGGTTATATTTTTATTACCAAGCATTCAGTATTTGTGTTGTGTTTAAGAAATATTCTCAGACAATACTCATTTTTTTTCAGAGAAAAAAATCCTGAAGGCAAGGACTAAAAATGTCCAAAAAATTAATCGATCTTTTTTGGAGAGGGAAATTTTAATTAGTTTTGGCAAATTGTTGCTGAACATCTACCTGATATAAGAATTTGAAAGAAAAATGAATTAAGAGTTTCAAAGAATATTTAAAAATAAATCTAACTAAAGCCATAATATTAGATGTTGCCAATTCCATTAATTTCTTTTTGGCTATTCTAACTTTATCAAAACAGATTTTCAATTAGTTTTCCTTCTAAAAATGTACCTACAATTAGTACATTACTTAATTTGCCACTAATAAGATGCATGCATGATTCATATACATGAAGAAAAAGATAGAAATAATGCATTTGTTTATTTTTCTTTCTTTTATCTCCTCATTCACATTTATTAAGTGAACTGGCAAAGCACCTAGCTAAGACAAGTTATTAAAAGAATTTATGAAGTTGTATATTTGCAAGAAGCTTATCTTACCGCCATGTCCTTTTCTGTCAAGTTCCTGTCCTGTGACTCGGCTACCACGGTTACATATCCATTAAAGGGAAACACAAATTTAACAGTTCTTTAACTCACTGATCTCATCTAACTAATGAACATCAAGCATGATGGACATACATCGCTAGATAGCGGTTACAAGACACCAAATCTCTCATAGCTAGCTCTGGGAACTACATTATTTAGTAAGCCATGGAAGAGAGAAGTGCACTTTCGACCATAACCCCTGCTTGTGCTGGGTACTCAGCTTACAAGGTTTGCCAGGTAAAGGCTGACTGAAGTAGCTTTTGTTTCCAAATTCTACAGAACAAAAACCCATCCTCAGTCAAAGAACCTATCTTGCAGCATCCCAGGAAACTCTGCAGGATGTGGATAATTAGTATTTAATAAGAGAAGATATTCATTAAATGTTTTATGGATTATCCCAAGCAGTTGGGTACCAGACAACACCTATTATTTACCACAAAGCTGATGTTCTGTCACATAGGCAAGCTTCTATCACTTTCACATACAGAATGCATCTGTAGAAAAACAACCATCCAAAACTTGCTTTTGTGAGGTTTAAAATGTGTTATCTCAATGTTAATGATAGAAAGAAAAACAAAGTTTTAGAGTTTACTGTAGGAAGCTTCCAGAGGGTTAGAAATGATCAGTCCTACCTTCTAGGGTTTACAGTCTGATCAGATGCATTGCTTCTTACATTTATTGTGCACCAACATCAACTGAGATACTGCTAAAATTGCAGATTCCTATGGGCCCTAATTGGGAAGTTCTAGATTAAGTAGGTTTGGAATATGTCCTTGGGAATCTGCCTTCTTACAAAGCACCACAAGTGATTCTGATGCCCATGCATTAAAAAGTACTTTGCTAAATTGACAAAAATATCCATGAACTGGAGAAAATACAAGATCATTCATTAAGTGCTAGTGGATAGCTTACTGTAGGAAAGGTTCTATGCTGAATAGTTATAAAGCATTTATAAAACAACATGCAAAAACAGAAAATAAGTGTTAATGAGAATATAGAAGAATTGGAACCCATTGTACATTGCTCAAGGTTATGTAAAATGGTGCAGCTGCTCTGGAAGACAGTGTGGTGATTCCTCCTGCAAATTAAATGTACATTTATCACATGATGCAAAAATTCCACTTCAGAGTATATACTTAAAAGAATTGAAAACCCAAACTCAAAACAGATTTTTGTTCACCTGTGTTCATATCAGCATATTCATGTAGCCAAAATGTGAAAGTAAACCAGATATACATCAATAGATAAATGGATAAACAAAATGTAGTATATACATATAATGAAATATTATTCAGCCTTTAAAAGGAAGGAAATTCTGGCACATGCTGTTACATGGATGAAACTTGAAGACTTTATATTAAGAGAAAGAAGTCAGTCACAAAAGAACAAATATAGTAAAATTCTACTTATATGAGATACCTAGAATAGTCAAATTCATAAAGACAGAATTATTGAACAGTCATTACCAGGGGCTGAGAGGAGAATGAAGAATTGTTTAATGGATAGAATTTCAGTTTGGGATGATGAAAACATTCTGGAGATGGGTAGTGGTGATTGTTGCACAATAACATGAATGCACTTAATGCCACTGAACTGTACACTTAAAAATGATTAAAATGGTAAATTTTATGTTTCTGTTTATGTATTTTGTCACAATAAAAATATAGAAAAACATGTCATTGAACATCACGCAAACAGTAATCAGAAAGTAGAGAAAGTACACTGGTACACAGATGACTTTTGTGGTAAAATAAATTAAAATAGCCTTCTTGGTGAAGAGAATTTTTATATGTGGTGTTGAAGGCAAAGGGACTCAACCCCTCTTGCTTCCACCCTCTGTGGACCCCTCAAACCCCAAACACATGCAAATCACAGGGAAATGGAAATTTGGTGATTCATCATATAATGCAAAGATCAGCTCATCTGAGACATGAAAGTAGAATCAGATATTGCTTAAAGCCTGTTAAAGAAGCAAATGGATATGTAAGGGTTTTTTCCCTCTTAGGCAGTGAAGGACAACAACAATAACAAAAAGAAAATCAAAATCACCTTCTTATTTATTAAGTGAATGTGTTGGAGACCGAACAGTGTAGTAAGCATGGATGTAATAATGTGGACATGCTCCTTGTAGTGCGGTAGCAAAAATACAGACCTGGGACTCAGCACATTAGACTGTTGCCCTAGATTCTCTATTCAGCCATCACATGGCCTTGAGCTTCAATTCCTTGGAAATAAAATGGGACTTATAATGCTTTCACTGACCTGAGATGTACAGATCACGTCTTAGAAAGAATATGTGGAACTTTGACAGTGTTTCACAATATCAGGATAATCTCTTTATGTGGTACAAGAAATGGCATTCAGTAGAGAGCTGTCCAGCTTTCCCAACACCACTTGCAAAAAGACTGCCTTTTCTCCATTGTGTAGTCTTGCCTCCTTTGTCAAAGATTAATTGACCGTAGGTATGTGGGTTTATTTTCTGGGCTCTCTATTCTGTTCCATTGATCCATATATCTGTTTTTGTGCCAATACAAAGCTGTTTTGATTACTGTAGCTTTGTAGTATCGTCTGAAGTCTGGGAGGGTTATTCCTCCAACTTTGTTCTTTTTCTTCAGTATTGCTTTGATAATTCTGGGTCTTTCGTGTTCCCACACAAATTTTAGGATTATTTTTGTTCTAGCTCTTTGAAAAATGTCCATAAAAGGGATCCAGATTAGAAGAGAAGAAGTAAAATGGTCAGTATGTGCAGGTGACATGATACTACAAATAGGAAACCCTAAAGACTCCTCACAAAAACTGCTGGAGCTGATAAACAAACTCAGCAAGATAGCAAGATACAGTTATCTTCTTCTATGAACTATGGAATACCATAGTTTTAGCAATAATCTGATTTTATTTCATATATTTTAAACTATATGTTATTTCAATTGATTGAGTTTATTAAAAGTCTTTCTCTTCAGAGATCATAATCAAAAGTCTAACGATTTGATTTTTACTTGGTCTTTCTAATAGATGTTATTCCAGTCTGGAGGTTTTTATATATAATTGTTAGAGTGATATATTATTCAGGACAATATTGCCTATTTTTTGGATACATGAATCCAGTGGCAGAAATAAATTTTAGTGTAGTATTTTAAATCTTACATGTTTAACTAATGAGTTTTCTCACATAAAAAGGACTATAAATCATATAAATAGTTGCAGAGTTTAGCTAATCTTCAAATTATAAGTTTCACAGGTCTAATTTGAAAGCTTGAAATATAGAAGAGCTACAATATGATATTTGGGTGTGAGATAATGATTCTAATGTAAGACTAATTTTGTAAACTAGGTACATTCTGAACTGCAAGTTCTAGTGACTTAACAACATTTTTTCAGGAGTTTGCCAAAGTCAATGAAGAACAATTAACCCAACATCTCTTAAGGGAAAAAGGACTTGAAGATTGAACTATACCAGAAAGAATAAATGCAGTATTTATTTTAGTATGTTTCTTTTTCCCACTCTACAAAGATTAAAAAAAAAAGAAACTCTAAAAATTATAGGCCTGTCATCATCACTAATTAGTTGGAAACTTACTGAAAGATATCATCAAAAAATCAATTTGTAAGGACCTAGAAAATCATGGGTTATTGGGTAAAATCTGCCTGGCATTATGGAAAAAAAAAACCCTGGCTAATCAACTTAATTTCCATCTACGACAGAAGTGACAAGAATGGTAGACACAGAGAACTTGATAGACAAAATATATCCTGATTTGGTCAGAATGTAGGGGCAGTTCCATATAATATCGACAAAGAATACAGTTTGGGTGTCACTTTATCATTATTAAGAGCTCCTATTAAAGATTGTGCTTAATATATTGGGAAATGATACTCATTTGGAATATTGGACAGGTAACTGGTTAGATATAAAGATAAGCAAGTCCAAGATCAAATTGTGAAAGGAGTGATTCTGATAATATTCTTATAAAAATTTTAGAAGGTATTAGTAGAACTAAAACCAAGTAGGAATCACTATCATTTTGCTGCTTCTTTTTAGAAAGTCCTCAGACCTTTTGCAACCACCATGCCTCTTCTCTTGACTTCATTCATGCCTTCATTAAACTATGAATGTCAAGTTAAAGATTTGCAACTAGAAATGGTATAGAGAACCATAATGTCCATGTAATGCTTTAATGGGATTGTTCTCTGAGCTTTTGGGGTTTGGAGACCCAGGAGATTAGAGGAAATTAAGGGCATGAAACCAGATGTGCCATTGAAGCACTGCTTCTGTCCAGTGAGGGATCCAGTTTTATGTATGACCACAAGGGTTTCTTTCCACAAGAAGTATTCAATGTATCCCTCTCATGTCTGAAGACTCAGGACATTTAACAAAAAGAAAAGAGTGTGCTCAAATCAGAAAAAAGTCCTATTTTTGCAAAACATTAGCAGTTTCTAAGCAGGAAGTCAGATATCTGAATATGCATTAAAATATCAAATCACTTTGTAAAAGAAAATTATTAATTTTAAGTGAATTTTGATAAATATTAATTCTAAAGTGAATTTTGAGGAACCATATTAGAATATATTATTTGGAAACAGTATTAAAGGGCTTGATTTCAGTATATTGTATCCCAGCCTAGACACTAAGTTCGTAAGAGTAGGAGACAGATAAACACTCTAAAACCTAGCACACAGTAGACCAACAAAAAAATGGTCCCTTAGACCAAGACTTAAAAATAATTTTCATCTTATATACCAACTCTAACAAATCTGTAGCAGCTGGGCTTACTTTAAAGAGTGATATGATCAGGAAGTGAACCAGAAATACTCTGATTATTTACTTTGATGGGGGTGGAAGGCTTTGCCTTCTTTCCATAATAAGAAAGGCTACAAGTTTATAGCTTAACTGTAGTATTTATAGTTGACTGTACAGTAAATCCAGAGGGAATAATCATTCTTGAATACCCATTTATTCATTCTCAACTAGGCACTGATGTCTTTATTAGGACTTGAATTAAAGACTTTTTTGAGATGCAATTATACGTATCTGAACTGTATACACATACCTGGGTGCTGAAGTCCAGATTCTAACATGCAGAACATGTAACCAGGACCTTTTAGGGGACTGTACTTTAGCAATACTTATTTCTGTTGGGCTATGCTAATTCATCCAATCAAAACAATTATTTGATGCCTGAATTTCTCTTATAAAAATACATCTATGAATGGGTCCTCCAGACTGGGGTGGAACATTATAAAAAAGCTCACTTCAGAAAAATTAATTCATCCACTTGACACACACTAACTAATATCCAGTATGTGCTGGATAAAGTCACGAGACAGTGGATTAAATCCCATGCTATCTTTGCCCAGGATCTTACGTCTGGTGAGAGATTCCAATGAATTAATCTCTGACTTAATTCATTGTTAAAAGTGTTCTGGCAGTGGTGCTGTGAAAGTACAGAACAGGGCATGTGCCTTAGCTTTGATTTTTAAAAGGATTTCTTGAATTAACCCCAAATATCTTTGTAAATTTTCCCCCATTGAGCCTATTCTAAGCTTTCAGGTCATACAGAACAAGTCTAATCCTTTTTCCACAAGAAAAGCCTTTAAGATTTCGAAGAAAATTCTAACAGATCCCCTAAATAATTTTCTATCCAAGAAAACCATCTCCAAACGGACTTCACCAGAAATAGTCTTAATTCTCTCAAACATCTCAGCTCTAACCCGTTCACCACTTATAATCAGAATTAATCATGTGTTCTCTTTGTAGATAAATCACTTCTCTCTCTCTCTTTAGTAAATGGAGAAATCTTAAAGTTAATGTTTTGATTCATTTGTGATCTCCTGCACATTTTGGACAGGGTCAAAAAATCAATAGATTTTAATTGAACATAAAGGAAAAAACATTTTAATATCTGGGAAACAAATATTATAGAATACCAGAGCCTTGTTGAGAATATAGAGCAATTACAGTGGCTGGTATAGATTCTTAAAAAATATGACATATTGAAATCTTAGGAATTCCTGTTTTGCTAATGCCACATTTCTACTGAAGTCATTTTCTAACTCAGTACAAAGTAGACTGTAACATAAAGATTCAAAATATTTAACAAATAATCGCAGATGGACATGACCCTAGTATTGAAGCAAGATCTTGGAAACACTGACATTAGATTGGGAAGGTCTGGGAGTCTCAGGGAGGGCCAGAGGCTATTTGAAAACAATTTCAAAATTGTTTCAATATTTTAAAAATCAGTAAGGCGATAACAGCGTGTAGTGGCTAAATAGCCTTTGAAACAGACTTTTAGCATTAGAGGTTTTAATAGAAGCCCTGTAACAAACATTCTCATTCTCCTGGTCATAAGAGGGAAAATTGCCTGTTCAAATTCACAGTGACAGAGACAGTGGTAAAACTGACCAAAAACAGCCTTAACATTTCCCTTGGCTTGACTAAACATTAGATTTCTTATTGACTCTAGGTCCGTAACTAACCTCCCATTTCTTAGAGCATTTACTTTGGAAAATTTGCAGTTGTAAATTATTCCTCTGTCCTTTTGACATGTAAATCTTCTCCCATTATCTTGCCTATTTTATGACCCAGGAATGTTAGTTTTTCAAGGACCTGAGAGCCATCCCTTTGAAATGTAATCATTAAGAAAGATAGCGCCCCCCCCCAAAGTCTGTGAAAGATTAGGAGCCTAAATCCAATAATCGCCAATTAGTAAACACAGATGGCTGGATCACATTGACCAACCTCCCACCGAAGTCCTAAGTACTTTTCAGCTAGCTGATGCCAGTGCCTAAAACTCTCCCACTTTCTCCTCACTGCCGAGTGGAGCTGAATCCAACCTCTCTCCCATAC
Organism: Vicugna pacos; assembly: GCF_048564905.1. NCBI lineage: Eukaryota > Metazoa > Chordata > Mammalia > Artiodactyla > Camelidae > Vicugna > Vicugna pacos. The sequence goes on along the minus strand of NC_132991.1, from coordinate 40,751,992 downwards.
TGCAATAGTCTTTTATACAATTTTCCTTGATTGTTTAACTTGCCCATTGCAATATTTCTTTGACAGAATGTATACCTTCAGACTTGACCTGTTTCTGACTCAATATTCTTTCCAGTTTAATAACTAGAGTTATCATATAAACAACAGGGGAAGGTGGCTACCAGTTTCTTGGTCCACTATAATATAAATTATACTCCATGGGAGCTCCCTTGTAAACTGTAGAGTATTGATGTCAAACTTCAGTGTGCCTAAGAATTTCTCAGAATGCTTTTTGCAAATGTAGATTCCCAAGTTCCATTATCAGTGATTCTGATTCAGTAGATCTGTGATGGGGCCAGAAATACATATTTTAAATGATTCTTATTACAGATTCTGCTTTAGATTGTAAGCTTGATAAGGGAGAGGGTCATTCCTAACTTGTTTACAATTTTATCCCCAACATAGGTCCTGGCATTCTGTAAATAACTGTTGTATAGATGATTGTTCTGGTTCGGACTTCTTCCAAAAAAATGTTTCCCTTCGTGGAAATCTGATGCTTCATAAATTTTTAACTGCTTCAAAAAATTTCTTTTTTTTTTATTTTGGGAGAAATAATAGTAGTAGCTTATGCTTCAATTGCAATTTGTAAATGTGTTTCTCTCACATTTTCTCAATAGATCTTCACAGCAGTCCTTCCAAGAAAACATATTATCTTCCCATTTTGTAGCTAAGAATACCGAGCTTCAGAGAGAATTAGTGATTTTCAATAACAAATGCCAGATAAGAGTAGAGCTGTTTTCTGGCTCTAAGCATAGGGGCATGGAGAAAGTTTGGCAAGAACTCTTTTAAATTATGTATTATATTAATTTAAACAGATCTACAAATGTTTAAACATTTAAAAAGTATTTTAGATGGTTTATTAATAGGGTCATATTTTATGCCTTATTCTTTAGATGAATATTGTAAATTTAATTTTTTAAAAAATAAGCTTTATCTAAATAAAATTAATGTATTTAGTATGTTTTTCTAAGTTTTCCAATATTCTTAGAAGTTTGAGCAACTGTTACTTTTAAAAATTAATTTTTGTTGGTATCTCCTTATTGTCTTTAAACCAGACATCAAAAAGAAAAACATTAAAAAAAAAAGCACTTTCCATTGCCTTGTGTACTGTAAGAAAGTTCTAACACTTAAAAAAAAAAACAGTTAAATCCAACTGATGCTGAAGGCTGAGTAAAGTAAAAGAATTCACTTTGTTCCAAATAAGAAGCTGAAAGATTTTTAGAAACACTCAAGTTATACTTTATTGCTCCTCTAGTTTTTTGTACATCCATTAGGGATTTCTTCCAATGAGTACACTTAAAAACCATTTCATTTTCTAATAACTATCTCACTATGTTGTACAAAATTTAAGTTTAGACACAAAGTTCATCTATAAAGTGGTTTCATATTTTAGTGGGGGAAAGAAGACTGCGGGTATATATGACACTTTGATTTGTGTTAACTCTAATTCCAGAGAATAGTCAAATATATTTTGAAGATTCTAACATGAACATTTTGTGGAGGGCTTTGATATCTTCAGTATCCATTCCTGAATGTATCACATTATCTATAAAATATTTTTCACAATTACCAAAGCTCAAGAATATTGCACTTAACATTGTTGGAATATGTGTAAAATTAGGCCTAAAGGAAAACAGGAAAGCTGTATATGAAGGGTGAAAGAATCTCTCCCCAATATGAACCAAGGAAGATCTTCTCAGCATCTTAGTCATATCTAATATAGAGTGAGATCTTATCTTACTAATAATCGGTCCTCTTTTATGGCTCATTCTACCAAAAAATATGCTAAAGTCTGATTCTATAAATGTCTTTTCATCTCTTTCTTCTCCTTCGATTTCTTGCTAAGCTCACTGAAAAAGCAGTGTGGCTCACTGTCTACAATTACTTGTTGACATTTTCTCATTAGCCCTCCATAATTTGGATTCCAGCCCTGTCATACTGCTGAACTGACTCTCACAAATTCAAACTAATATTTATATTATACTATTCTATGGACATTTTGCAATCTTTATCTTATTGAAGCTTGCAGCACTTAAATTTTTCTACTTTTTGTCTCTTGTAGAACTATGAGACTAGTTTTGTGATAAGATCTAACTGCTTTAATTTGAAAATAATTTTAAAGAATGCTGTGTAAATTGCCAAGCATGTGAATCACTAATTAGTAAGCAATGCAAAGTGTCTATGCTTAAAATAAATGCATTAACATATAGTCCTGATGTAAAGAACACGATGGTCTCTACTGATTTCTCTGTTGGTTTCTTTGCATTGGGAGGGTTAATACCTAGTTGGCACAGCTTTGTGACTGATCAACATTCCCCTCAAAGTTTTTGGCAATTTACTCAACTTTACTTCTTTATTATATTTATACTATATAGCCTCACTGAAAAAACTGCTTTTGATTGGCTGTGGAGGAGGGTATAAGGCCTTGCTCAAAATATTTTATAGAAGATCCATCAGACATTTTTCTAGTCTCTGTATGTATTGAACAAGGTCTGCAATAAATACAAGTTGAGCGTGAGAAAACGTAATCTTAAACAAATATGTGGTAAAAGAGATTAATACCGATTATCCATAAATCACCTAATCCTCAAAGAATTCTCTCTCATTTTCTTTCTATGTCCTTGGTATTTGCATAATTATTCCAGGATATAGAGCAAACTTCAACAAGGAATTTATATGACTCAGTCCTTTCCTAGGGAATTCATTTTCTGCCCAGAGGTCTCCCCATCAGTGTTAAATTTATTATAGAACCCTAAACTTTCCAAGGTACCTGGAAAGCAAGTGGCACTGTGCCTCTTGAAACAAAACTGGAAAGTTGAGAGGTAATCTGCAGTTCGAGCATAACTGAACACTGACAATTTTGGCCAAAAACACCATGTTTAAAAAAATTTTTTAAAGGAATTATACTTATCTGAATCTGATTTTCTTAAGTTAATCGTATCAAAGAAATAATAATTAAAAGAAAAAAGGTATCATGAATCATAATGTATTCTATTGTCTGAAATATTATGTTTGAAGATTTTTCTTCCTTTGTTAGTAGACATTTGAGTTACTCCCTTCCAAGTTACTTATGTCATAACTTGCCAATTCATTAAGATTCCCTAAATTTATGGCCATCTGTTGTTCTATTTCTACTTGAGCAGAAGAATGCAAAAATGCATTAAACTACATGGTGATTCGTTTTGCACCTTACTCAAGACTGGCAGTTTCACAATTAAAATGAAACTGTTACTTTGGTAGATGAAATGGTAGTCAATGGAGCATTACACTATCTTTTGTTGACTCCAGATGCTCTGAAATTAACCTTACCATATCTGCCTGATTTGGCCAACCGTGGAGTATTACTTAGGAAGTTGGGGTGCCACTTTTTGCTATCATTAAGTAGAAAAGAGAAGAACAGAACAAATAAAAGAAGACAATGGTAAGAGGAAATGAAGGCAACAGAATCTTTCCTCATAGCCTGTATAGCAATGCCTGGATTCCAAAATTAAGTTCAACAGGTGCCTTGTTCCAAATAAAATGCAAAGATATTGGGAGAAGCAACAGTTTGCCTTAATATTAATTTCTGCCTAAAGATAAAGGGAACCAGGCAAAATGTGTAAGTTCTTTGGGCTCCTAAAACACAGACGGTAAGACTAGGACCATGAAACAGCACCATTACAGCTCACAACAGTGATTTAACCAAACCCCAAAGTTCAACAGCAACAAAAGTAATGATCAGCCACCAGAGGCCATGTCTGCAGTAGGAAATACATCAGACCATTAGGTGTGGGGTTCCTTAAATTAAGAAGTCTGAAAGCTATTTATGACTTAAAGGAATCATAAAGAAGAAACATACAGATCTAACCCGTGGCTTAAAATAACAGAAATTTATTATTTTATTGTCTGGAGATTAGAAGTACAAAATAAATTTTAGGGAGTTAAAAGTTAGGTGTCAGTGGGGCCCCTCTCCCTTCAAAGGTTCTCAGGGCAAAAAAAGTTTCCCTGAGTTTCCCAGTTTCAGGAGTTTCATTTTCCCATTCCTCCACCCTCAAGGCCAGCAGCATATTTTCAAATCTCTTTCTTCTCCATCTTCACTTTGTCTTATTGTCTTTGACAGTCTCCTTATGCTTCCCTCTTACGAGACACTTGTGATTGCATTTGGGGCCCATTTAGCAATCTAGAAAAATCTTACCATCTCAAAATTCTTACTTAACTTAATTACATTGGCAAAGTCCCACATAAGGTACTGTTGACAGTTCTAGGAATTTTGGAGGTGGTTAGCTTTAGAGGCCATTATTCAGCCTAGGACAACATGTAATATTCTCTACACTGCTTTCGAAGCAAATTTTGTGTCTTGCACAGGTTTCCCTACCCCACCTTTATCGAAATTTTGGAATGCCTTTCTCTCTACCAATTGGCAATATGATTCATTTTTCTGGGTAAAAATCATATAACATTTTATTTAACAAATATTAGATAGTACCTACCCTGTTTAAATGAATTCAAATATGTGATCTTGCCCTCCTCAAGCAAAAATTTACTTAAGAAAAGAAACATGCATTGAATAAATATCAGTGCGAAGAAATTTATCATCACTATTTCCACTTACTCGCCTTCATTTTTTTTCTTCAATCGTCTCTAATGATGCTTTTGTCCCCAACAATCCACCAATACTGCTATTACCAAGGACCACAATGACATCTATGCAGCCTAAGTCCATAAGTCACTTCTGTGTTTTTATTTTACTTGATTTTTTTCAGCAGAACTGAAAAATGTTCCTTTTATGTTTGGAAGGTTTTATTTGAGAATGGCATTAGAAATCATAATGAAGGAGCTAGGTGGTTCATGTTACTGGAGTAACAGTCCCAGATCATTTCAGTCTACAGAGGTAAAAAATAAACACTTGGATTTCTTTAAATGATTGCTGCCTGTTGATATTTCTACTTAATTCTATCTAACACCATGGTGCTTCTATTTAATTTTCTTCAAGTGGATCAGTAATTGTACTGTTTTTCACTTATAGTGAAAATACTTATTTCTGACAAAATAAACATAAAGATTCTTTGTATATTAAAAAATAAAATGGATGTTAATATTAAAAATAAAACTACTGAATTAAGTTCAAGTTTTCCTATATAGAACTTTCTGCTTCTAGTATACATTATAGCAAGCATATGTATACATTTTATTTTGTTTTAGAGTCATTCATAACTCATCCTACATGGCTATAGCAGTATTTACTTGTATGATTTGTTGCAGTTTATTTAAATTTCAAGGTATTATCATTCCAACAGATGAATGTTTCATATTCTTTGAAAGTTTTATTTTTAGGTGTTTATATTTAGATTCTGGTACAGCATGGTAGAAATCAGCTCTATTGGAATACTTTATGAGATGTGAAAAGAAAAAAATCAGGAATTTAATCTCTGAAGCCCTATATAAAGTGTTTCATTTAGCCACCATCTGGTCTATCTGCCATGGTTAAATGCATGGTTATATGCTAAGATTCATATGTATGACTTCAGACTGGGCAAAACAATTCTGTCTTCTATATTAAGTTTCAAACAGTATTAAAATCTACATGTTTTCACATAATCACAATTTTGACTTTATAAAATCCTATTCTGATATATTATTTTATTTGTCTTACTCACTTTAAGAAGCTTAAAGTTACTTTCTTTTTATAAAGCATAATATTCCCTTACAACCTTAATATATTTTGCTGTGCACTGTTATGCCAAGGCTTGTAAGTGTATATATTCAATTCCTGGTTAGTATTATCACTCAGTTCCATTTAATTATTTATTTTGTTCCAGGGGATTTTGAGGAAGATATCCAGTGTCTTGGATGCCATATTATTGCTAAGTTAGCATACATAGCAAAAGTGTTTTGAAAATTTGTCTGACCTCCTCTCACATCTCAAGATTCTGAATATAAAAATATTGCAATATTTTTGAATTATAAAAAGTCTAATGAAGAATTCCAGTGTATCTATTATTAAAATACTATATGAATTGAAATTTCTTAAAGTTAATTAAAACACTGGAAAAATAGAATTTATCAAGAATAGAGTAATTAGATTACTAAAGCATTGTCACAAAAATGTACAAGACTTGTACCTTGAAACCTTCATAAATATTTCAAATACAAATTTTTCTATAGAATAATAAAAACTTAGATTATCTGGTTTGTTAAGACATTAATAGAAAACACTAAATTTAATAACTGTTACACACTTTGATGGCCACACTTTCTCTTTCAAATTCTATGTTCTACTTCACATTTCTATAAAGTTCAGCTATTGATTTCAGTACACATATCAAAATTACTCAGAAAGGAAGGATGCCATGCCACCAATGGACAATTTTATGTTCTGTAGTAACTGCATCTATCAATACAGAATAAAACTATAAAACTATTATTTTAAAATTAATGTTAAACTACATATTTCTCAGTTTCATTAAATAATGCTTTATCTCTTTTTAAGACTTTATACACATTTTTCTCTTTAAATCTTTCAACAAAGCTGCACATTTTAAAGAAAAAACTAACAAACATTGAAATTACTAAGCAATTTTTAAAGACATCTAGCCTTAGGTAACTAAAACTCTTATTTCCTACCTATGCTGTATCTTGAATACAAATTTTGAATTTCTTTATGAGCTTGACACTATCATTGGTTTACAAATAGATAATGCTCAGGAGTTTTAGGTGCATGTAATATGTTCATAGAGTCATTCTGTCCTTTTAGCTAGGAACATACACTGCAACAAATTATTTAGATACAAGTGTTTTACCTTTTTACAATAAAATCAATGTTTACAATCAAATATTTTATGTTGTTTTATTTGCAGGTCTCATCGAAAATAATCACTTTTGAAATCCTAAGATATATGAATGTATTTTAACTTTGAGTAAGTTTATGTAATGTGGTTTTATAAATCATAATAGCCAGAACTCCTCAAGGGAAGAAATCTCCAAACAAAGCTTGTCTACCCTGTAAAAATAGAGACGCTTACATGTACACATACTGAAATCTCAGGATCCACTTAATGTTTCTTGCTATAGTGGGGTTCCTAATTTAAAGGATGTGTCCTCTGCCTTCTTGTCTTGTGCAGTCTAGGCTTACTCTGAGTGGAGAATTATTCCATTTTGATCAATTTCCAATTACTCAAATGTGTTATCCTTAACAGCTAAATGCTCTCCTGGATGTTCTGAGTCCTTTAGTTTTAGAGACAGCATATCACGAAGCTCAAGGCCTTTGGTGATGATGCCTCAAAGCCTCAGTCTTACTTTAGAACAATCTGAGGAGTTCCTGGCATTCCTAGAAGCAGGAATTATAAAAGCATGCAGAAACTTGATATAAATGTATATTTAGGTAACTCCAGGAATAGAGGTGAGGAACAACTTGTCCATCTTGAAGATTATTGTCTTCTGATAAGAGGAGAGATTAACACATAGCTTCAGAAGCTCATACTCAGGTACAATGATGAATGAATAATCATGATGGCTACATATATAAAAATGCAACTCTTCTGGTTTTATTTCAATATTCTTTATGTAGTTTTGTAACTTCTTCTGAGTATTTGAGTAGTAAAATTCATTTTCCCACACATACTATTAAGCTAATTGGTTAAAATGGGTTTCTTTCAGGTTTCAGGATTTCTTAGATACATGATAATTTTGAATCATCTCTGTATATCAATATAAAGCTTTACAGATTGAGAACCACAACTGTCTAATCTTTTCTGAGTAGGAGTAGAATGTACCTTTTGTTCCTGAAACAGAGAATCACTTATAGTAGATTGATCTGAACTTGAGACAAAAACAGGGCACCTGATACTTACATGGAATCTTATTGGAAAAATTAAGAGGTATAGAGATATGACACAGAAAGTAAACAAAGATTCAGTTATGATTCTTAACTAAAACAACAAAGTCTTTCGAATGGAAACAGTTTGGGGCCAAGGTCTACAACGTCAGTCCCAGACAGTAGAGGGGAGGCAGGGAGGAGGAACCAAAAGAAAAATATCAATGATTTACCGATACCTGATTCTCATTTTGCTGACTCATTCTACCACCTTGGGTTCCATGCCAAGTTAACATATCATTACAAAATCATTACAAAATGCTAAATATTAGATTGTTGTAGAAAACAAAATCATAGATTCATAAATCAAAATGAACTATGTTTGTCCCTCTAATGTTTCTACTAGCTTGTGTGGTCTCTTTATACAGTTGACATTTCTACTTTAAATAGCTGAATTATCTAAACCATACCTGCTATATTAAGCACCCTTTTAAATGTATTTGCTTTATATTAAGTACTTCTTTTGCTTATTAATATACTTTACACTCAGATTCCTGTTGTTTGGTTCTTTAATCCAATCTTTTCTCTTCCTCTAACATGCATGTTCCCTTCTTTCAGGTCATAATTACAAATATTTGCAATTCCTCTCAAATACAGAAAGTGTTGGTATAATTTTTCAGACACCCTACTAGGGATCATGAATGAATTTAGTAACTATTTGTTTTGTTTATTGGTTGTTTCTAACTTAAACATGGGAGAGGTAGGTACAACCATGTATAAAAACTGGTAAAGCTTTGGGCAAATTGCATCCACAGACACTTGATATGTTTGTGTGTCTTACTTATTTTTTCCCAATGCTAATTTTCACTCCTCAAAATAAAGAATCTTTTTCTTTAGGCTATCACAAGATCCAGCCTACTCTATTCTCTTACAGTTATGGCCTGCCTGGTCTCTGTGGGCATCTAAGTTTAACTCTGAGCTTGAAGAGGTCTAATGTTCCACAGAGCCATAGGAAGGTAATAAACTTAAGAATTCTTCCTTACAGTACATTCAGTTCCATGACTGATTTGTTATTAAACATTAGACCATGAAACTGAGATATTAGGACATTAAATGTGGACAAACAATATAAGTCCCATTAGCCTACAGGGTAAGCAATGAATGATCTCATTTAATTTGTGGAAAGTTGAATAGCAGAAACTCTGCAAATGAAATTAAGTGCTATGCCTCATTGAATGGGCTCAGAGCTCTCCAAGGGGAGATCTGAGTTCTAGAATACAGCAAATAACAGGCAGTGTCTTTAATTTAGCTGTAATTTTGAAATGGTTAGTTGGCAAAAGATATTAAGAAGAGAGATGTAAACGATTGAACCCTGTAGGAAGCTGAGAAGTGTCTGTGTCAATGAAGCTCTCAAGGTTTAAACTGAAATAAAAATATTCAATTTTTGTTTTCAGTAACGATTGACAGCATAATTTCCAGTTTTCTCACTCATTCCTATATCTCCTTCAAAAAAGCTAGATCTAAATTTTGGTGAGATTCTTAATCAGACCTTTGCTCTCAACAGGTTCAATGATTTACTTTTTTTACAACTACTTTAATCATTTTTGACACTTTCTGCTGTACTATCACTTTGGAACATTTGCTGATTTCTGTGAATCATAAATTCTAGGACACACTGAAGTATCTGCCACTTTCACTTAACTTACTTTGAAAATCTATCTTAAAAATGTATGCAGATGAAAGTGAGGTTGTGATATAGAGGTTGTAAAAGGGAAAGTGAAGGCAGCTATGGCTCTGCAGGTAAAAAGTGTACAACACTACAATAACCTTCAGCATAATTACTCTCTTCTAGTACAATCATATATAGTAGACATTTAAACAATTATATCTTATATAGACTTTGTATTAAAGTCATGTAAAATTTCTTCAAAAACTTTGTTAGTCTATAATTTAAGACACTGTAACTATCTCAACCTTCCAGCAGGGAAGATTTTCTCATTTCTCTTCTTGCTTTTACAAATTTGTCAAGAGATAACCTTGTTTTCATCCGCTAGTCAGATCTAGTGTATTGGATGGAGCACTAAGCGTGGAAACAAGAGGATCTGATTTTGAATCTTAATACTGATTTTGATAGCTTAACATTTTCTTAGAAGAGTTCTTTAACCTTGATGATTGATCATTTTCATATCAGGTCAATGGGGATACAAGTACCTACCTTATCAAGTTGTTAAGAGTACTAAAGTAACAAGTTTGAAAGAATATTCTAAGTGGTTGATCACTATGTTAGGTATTGATACTAATAATTTCTGCTAGAAATCACAGTGAGATTTCACAAATATGTAAATGGAATTGATTCTGTGAATTGGGCTCATTCATATTGACTCAAGTGCCCTAATTAATTATAAAGCAATAAATAAAGTCATTATGCTAGATTCAAATAACTACAAGATAACTTGTCTAGACAGGCTGAGGTTGAGACTCCATAAAGCTCTTCTAGTAACTTCATTATGTCCACCTTCCAAGGAAATGACCAATTATCTTAAAGTTAACTTTTAAAACAAACTGAAGATATTCTGATAGAATTTTTCTGGATATAATTTTAAGGTAAGCTTCTTTTTTAAAAAGCTTATAAATAACATGACAACAAAGTAAAATCATTCGGAAATCATTCGGTCTTCCTAGAAAATCTCTAATAGAATCCTGTTTTTAGTTAAAACGTATTATTTCACAATACAGTGAATTGTAAAGGTCTAAAATGTGAAATTTGATGAGATTAACAAATGCTTATAACCATATAACCCACATCTTATAAAAGTACAAAATATTTCCATTTCCATTACTTCAGAAAATTCCCCCATATCTTCTTCCAGTCAATATGCCCATATGTAACTACTGTGACTGTTCTTATTGTAACAGTTTATTTTAGTTGTTTGAACTTCATAAAAATGGAATCATACATGTGTACTTTTTTGTGTCTGGCTTCAGAATATTTTCGTGATTCATTCATTGCTGAGTAGTATTCTACTGACTGAATATATCACAATTTGTTTATACACTTTCATGTTAATTGGACATCTGTGTTGTACCTAGTTTGGGGACAATAAAAATAAATTTGTCTTTTTTTAACATTTTTTATTGAGTTATAGTCATTTCACAATGTTGTTAAATCTGTCTTTTAATGGATACATATTTCAGTTCTTTTTAGAAGTGGTACTGCTGGGTCACAGGATAAGCATATAATTAATTTTAAAAGAAATTTCTAAAATATTATTCAAAATAGTTGCACTACTTTATAATTCCACTGGTAATGAATGTTTCAGATGCTCTGCACTCTCATCAAAATTTGATACAGTCCTAGTTGTTTTAATTTTAGCCATTTTAGTACCTGTGATTTAGTATCTCATATTGGTTTTAACTTGATGTTTATTGATGACTACTGGTTTTGAACACATTTTAACATAAGTATTTAGTCATTCATACATCTTCTTTTGTGAAGTTTGTTCATTTGCCCATTTTTAAAGTTGATTTGTTTGCTTTCTTGTTACTGATTTGTAGAAATTCTTTATATACTCTAAAAGGCTCTGGTTCAATATATGTATGCAAAGTACTGTCTCCTAGTCTGTAATGCTTTTTTATTCTCTTACTGATATAATTTTAAAAAGCTGAATATTTAGTGTTGATGGAATCCTGCTTATCATATTTCATTTTACAGTTGGTGCTTTCTGTGTCCCCTCTGAAAAAGTTTTACTTACCTCGGGTCATAAAGATATCCTCTAATACATTTATTTAATAAGCATCAAAATTTCAGTGTTTACCTTTAAATATATGATCCATCTCAAGTTATTTTGAGGTAGGAGTGAAAATTCTTTTTTCCCCTGTTTATCCAGTGTATCCAGCATTATTTGTTGAAGACTACCCTTTTTGATATATTTGTCTTAGCATCTTTGTTGAAAGTCATCTATGTTAAGGTTTGATTCTAGATCCTTTTTTCCCTCCATTGATTTTTTGTTTATATTTATGCCTATTTCACATTATTTTACATAGTAGCTTTATATTGTTTGAAATCAGGTAGTGTGAATCCTCCAAAAATTTTTTTCATGATTATTTTGACTGCAGTCAGTTCTTTTGCACATCAATATAAGTTTCAAATAAACTTGCCTAATTCTACCAAAAATTATTCTGTTGAAATTTTAATCAGGGTCACAATGAAACTACAGACAAATTTTCAAAGGACTGATTTTAATTTTAATTCTTAAAATTCATGAACATGATATATAGTTAGCACTGATTTTTAGCTTTTAGTTTATCTCAGTAATATTTTGCTGTTCTTAGTTTAGAGGTCTTGCACCTCTTCTGTTATTTTTATTTCCAATTACTTGTTGATGACATAAAATGGAATGTTTTTCCTTAATTTCATTCTCTAATTATTTGCTTCTAGTATATAGTATCACAGTATTTTTATATTGTATTATTTTTCTATTTCTGTGTACCAAATTACTACATACTTAGTGGTTTAAAACAATACCCATTTATTATCTCTCACTTCTGTAAGTAAGAAGCCCATGCATGGCATAACTGATTCCTCCTCTTAGGATTTTCTAAGGTTGAAATAAGGTGTCAGCTATACTGATTTCTTATCTGGAGCCTTGAGGGAAGAATCCACTTTCAGGTTGATGGCATAATCAACCTGCATTTTTGGAAGACTGAGGTTCTGTTCAGTTGCAGGCTGTCAGCTGGACATGGCTCCAGGTTCTTAGAGGACACCCACAGTCCTTGCTATGTGGACCTATCCATTTTTAAAATGGAGAATCTCCCACATGTCAAATCACTCTTATGCTTTGAATCTCTTTCACCAGCAAAAGCCCTGTGCTATTTAAGGGGTCACCAGAACCATTAAGGATAGTCTCTCTATTAAACTAATTCAAGATCTTAATTACAAATCCATAAAGTTCCTTCATGAGAGCAGAGATTAGGGTTTCATTTAATGACTGGGAGAAAGTATGTATATACACCAGTGAATGGGAATCTTGGGATCATCTTAGAATTTGACCTGCTATGTAAATTCACCTTGTATTCAGCAATGCCATTATATCCACTCATTGGTTCTAACATTTGCTTTGTAGATTTCTTAGGATTCTTTATGTAAATAATAAAATAGTGATCACTTAATTTCTTTCTTACCAATTTTTGTATCCTCTCTTTCTCTTGTTTTATCGAACTGTCCAAGACTTCAGTTTATTGTTGATAAAAGTGGTAAAACCAAATATCCTTGCCTTCTCTATTCCTAATTTTCTAAGTGTCTTTATCATGAAGGCACGTAACATATGGTCAAATTCTTTTTAAATGATGGTTTATAATTACATATTCAGTTTCTATAGTAGTTACTGGGTAGTCAGATTTGCTTTTTTGAAAAAAATTTTTTATTGATTTATAATCATTTTACAATGTTGTGTCAAATTCCAGTGTAGAGTACAATTTTTCAGTCATACATGAACATATATATATTCATTGAGACATTTTTTTCTTTGTGAGCTACCATAAGATCTTGTGTATATTTCCCTGTGCTATACAGTATAATCTTGTTTATCTATTCTACAATTTTGAAATCCCATCTATCCCTTCCCACCCTCTGCCCCCTTTGCAACCACAAGATTGTATTCTATGTCTATGAGTCTATTTCTGTTTTGTATTTATGCTTTGTTTTTGTTGTTTTTATTTTTCTATTTCTTATTTTATTAGTTCTTGCTGTGATCGGGTAAATATTTTGTAATATTTCATTTTTTAAAAATGTGTTGGGGCTTATTTTATGGCCTATTATATGTTACATACTTGTGACTAGTCTATGTGCCTTTGTAAAGCATGTCTATTCTTTTCTATAGGATGTCTATTGTTGATCGTAATGTTATAAATATCAAATAGGTTAAATAGGTCAAAGTAGTTGATAATGTCACTGAAATCTTTTATACACTTACTGATGTTTTGTCTAGTCATTCTTTCAATTATTAGTGACAAAGGCATAAATATCTCCAACTAACATAAAATTTTCTATTTATATCTTTAAATCTGATGATTTTTTCCTCATATATCTTGAATATTTTTTACTTAGGTTTATAAACATTTATGATTATAGTCTTTCTGATTAATGTAATCTTTTATCAATAATAATCTTCTTTATCATTGGGAATATAACTTGTATCTTAAAGTCTACTTTATTTGATATTAACATAGCCACACTATCTGCATTTCATGTAGGCAGAATACATTTAGTCTCTTTATATATTTTCCTCTGTATATTTCTATAACCCTCTTATGTGTCCATTTTTTGTACTACTAGTTTCATATATTTTATACCTACATATGTTACAAACCCTACAATCCAATGTTATAAGTTTTGCATTAAATAACAACATCCTGTTTTAGCATTTCCTTTTGGTGATAATCACTACTTCTGTTCTGCTTATTATTTTAAACATTAGACATAATTTTAAAATAAAATATGCTCTTTTTTCTTTTAAAAAATGTATATGGACTTTATTTATTATTTAAACATTTGCTTTTCCCCTTAGCCACCAGGATATTCTTAACTTCTGATGAGTTTTCCATCATAGATAAAAAAAGAATCTGGAAAAATATCCAGTTGTATTTAAGTAGAGGAAAAAAATAACATTATTATTATTAATTGAGGACCTACACGTCTGGCAAAGGAAGTCAAGAAAACTTGCAAATGTGTAGTAAGACTGAAAAAGAAGGTGGGTAGGCATATCTCAGAATCCATGGAAAATGTGTCATAATTAATAACTGTAAGTGTCTTAAAAAATCATAAGGACTAGACATTGGAATATCTGCTTTTCTAATTAGTAGTTACAACCAATATATCATTTCGCCTAACCCTACAATATATATATTCAAAGATGTAAATAATGATTCTGTGCACCTAGAAAAATATATTTTCCTAATCTCTGCAACACTACCAATTTTGTTTTATATAAATACTGTTTGTTCTATTTGATTGCTCTGACCAGCGTTTGTTTATTATTAGAAAGAATTATAATAAGTCTTTCTAATCCAAAAGATAGTCTTGGTGTAGTTTTAGGCATAAAGGCTGATCCTGGGGAAAAGAGTTTTCCCCATTTTTTCTATAAATTGAGACTCCTAGAGGAGTATGATTATTAAAACAACAACAACAACAAAACTCTTGAGGTTCTCTCTTATTCATAGAGAGAGAATTGTTGGGAAGGTATAAATATATACCTGTAAAGAGAAGATTTTATTGCTCTCCTCAGATGTATTCAAAATTGCTTTGGAATCATGTATCATCTGCCCACATTAGAATGTCACTGGCTCCATATTTGCATGGAGGTGACACTTGACTATTAGCTCAGGAAATATATATATACATCAGGATTAACCAGGTCTTCATGTTCAGTAGTTTAACCAAGCTTTTCCTTATTGCTATTTAATAATTCTTTACTACTACCAAAGTTGTTGAAGATTCAATTTTAGAATCCTTTTCTACACTAAGGGAAGTAGAAGTCACCCCAACATGTGCATGCACACATACATATACACATAAATGTTGCATCTCTATTCACATCATCCTAAAAAGTATACATTACAACCACCTAATAAATATTTATCTCTATAAAATTCAGATAAATTACAATAACATCCAATATTTTAAAATCTAAATGTCCCTCTGATTCCAAAAGTGGACAACAGTTATGTTTCTGACATGTAAGTAGACACAGTAATTAATATTGGCCAGCAATTTACATACTTTTTTCTAATCATCACATTGTCCCTTTAAAATAAATGTTATTATTCCCACTTATAAACAAAGAAGTTGACGCCTAAAGTATTTAAACAACTTAGCCAAAAAATGATAAAGCTAGAAAGGGCCAAATTTGAGAAGTATTATCTTAAACATGATTCATTCAGGTAATGGTACTATTTTCAAAGCACATTTTGTGGGGCAAAGGCTTTTCTAACTACACCACCTTCACAGAACAGGTCAGAATCCTTTATTACTCACCCTCTAATAACTGCACTTTTTCAATGGCTCACCACAATTGTAACTAAATTATTACTTGTTATTGTCTCCCTCACTTGCTAGATTATACATTCAGGAGATGCATAATGTGTACATCTTACTGCTACTGCATTTTACCTTTTAGAATGAGGGCTGGCATATAGTAAGTCCTCAATCTATTTGTTAAATAGACAACTGAATGATTATGCAGCAAGTCTCTAATAAGTGGGCAGATTTCTTAGGATGTATCACAATTTTCACAGTTCAGGTAATGCTAGGTTATAACTATATAAGTTAAACGTAGCATAAAATAGTGTGTGTGATCACAATAAATCCTCATTTTATGATTCCACTGTTTAGTTTTCACTGTAATTTCATCTGAAGTTCTTGGGAAATGATGACAGTTGTTATTGACTGCTTAGCATTTGTGTAACAGAGATGAATTCCTTTAACCAGCACATTATCATAGGAAATAGTTTCACTGTGCCATTCAAGCATGAGTAGCCAAATGTTATGTGTCATTATGATTATATAATAATTATATTAGCTAAAGATTACGATTATGCCTAGGGTGTGCCTGAAACTGTGTTCAATGTATCTCATTTAATCCTCACAACACATGCAATAGTATTATGATACATTCTATTGATTCCTCCATTTTGCAGATAAAGACACTGAAGTTTAGACAGGATATTAATGTGGTGACTGACAGCTATTCTTTAAATCCAGACAGACTTCCTTGAGAAAGGCCTCCTAGCTACTACACTGTATTAACTAGCATGAAATTCCATATTGTGTTAGGTTCTGCAAATTATTTCTCATTGGTCATGTCCAAAGAAATTGATTACTTCAGAAGGAGAGAATTAATTTTAAAAATAAGATAAGAAGATTAAAATTTAGTCCTTAGTTTATAAGAAGAGAATGGAATTATGCTGATATATTCTGGCTGTCTCTTTCCAAAAAGGTAATATGAATTATTGAGATAGATAACTCAGATGTTTTATGTTGTTTGACTTCTAAAGGATAGAACAGTAGTGTTGGCATCTTAGTAATATATAATAAGGAATTACACTGAGAAATGGTGCTATGGAAAAAAATGTTTACTTTATTAAATTTATCTTCCTTTTGAACTTTGCTTTGAGTGGTGGATTCCCTTTCTTCAAAACTCTAAACTTAGTGGCATGTGGTGGGGTAAAGATTTGAGTAGGGCTGCAGACTATAGATGTCTCTTTCTCTCTCATCATAGAGTAATAGTAGGGTGGAACAATGTACACCAATAACATTCAAAGGTAATAAGAGAAAGTTCTTCACCTAACTCCAAGGGCTAAGAAACCATGATAAATATTGTCTCTGTGTTATGCAATCCCTAACTGATAAAGTCAGAACATTGATAGATAATATTTTTTGCACCATAATTATCTCAGTCAGTGGTGTATGGTATGGGAAGGGTAGAAAATATAGAAAAGAAAAAGGGTAGGGAGGGAAGATGGAGGAAAGTGTAATGTTCTTTGAATTTTTAAATATCTTTATTGAGACATAAATGACATACAGTGAGCTGCACATATTTAAAGTGGATAATTTGATAAATTTTGGCATACATGATATGCGCATGAAGCCATCTCAATAATCTACATAACCATCACCACCAAAAGATTCCTCATCTCCATCATTACCTTTCTATTTCATCTGCTATCTTTTACTCCACATAATTATTCTGAGACTCATCTGATAGTTCATTCCTTTTGGTTACTGAGTAGTATTGCCTTGCATCTTTCTCAATTTTATTATCCATTCACCTGTTGATGGGAATTTGGGTTGTTTCTAGTGTGAGCTGTTAGAAATGAAACTGCTATGAATATTCATGTATAAGTCTTTGTATGGTCATATGCTTTCATTTCTCTTGGGTGAATATCTAGAAGTGGTAGTTGGGTCACTGAGGTGTATATTGTAATTTTTAAATTAGATTTTTGGGGATCAGTTTTAAGTTTACACACACTCAAAAAGAGTAAAATGTACAGAGGCTCGTTATATCCCCTCATCCCCTCTGATTTCTCCTATTTTTAAGACCTTGTATTAGTTTAATACATTTGTGAAAACTGATGAGCCAGTATTGATGCATCATTATTAAAGCCCATGTTTCACATTAGAGTCCACTCCTTGTATTGTACATTCAATGGTTTTTGACAAATGTATGATGCTATGTATCCACCATTATATAATAACAATTTCACTGCCCTAAAAATTCCCCTCTGATCTATCTATTCATCTTTTTAAAATTTATTCTTAAGAAAAAAGTTGACAGAGAAATATTCCAGATTAAAAAGATATGATAATCTCTTTCTTGTGGAGAAACAAGAAGTGAGCAGGAGGATGGCAGAGGTCGGGGAGATGGAATCAAAGTAGTAATTGTCATCCCTCACTGACAGAACTGCAAATTGCAAAGCAAGTAATGTCTCTTCTCCATTTTCCTAAGAGAATGGAAAACAGAGGGTTAAATTACTGAACATTATACACCCTATGCTAACTGAGCAAGAATGAAGCACAGAATTTGTTACTCCTCTTTGGAACTACACTATCAGGCAAACTGGGACACAGGGATCATTTTAAAATGAATAATTAACATTTTAAAAGCCTAGTTTCACAGGGTGCACTGCTGGAATATAATAATATTTTACAAACAAATAAATTACCTAAAATTGTCTTTAAC
The DNA here is from genome assembly GCF_048564905.1 of Vicugna pacos. NCBI lineage: Eukaryota > Metazoa > Chordata > Mammalia > Artiodactyla > Camelidae > Vicugna > Vicugna pacos. The sequence continues at coordinate 40,733,425 of NC_132991.1, read as the reverse complement.
AGATTGTTCTAGAATGGAGAACAGCAGAGCCTGTGTTTTTATTCCCTGAAATTCTAACCTAAGCCACTTTCAAAGACCAGGATGTAAGACTAGATAGAATCAGATTTGAATATATGAATTATGGCATTATGGGATGTTTTGAGAGGCCCTGGGACAATTTCTGTTCCCCAAATATCTCCACCTTTGGCTTATTATCCTGCTCTCATACAATCTCAGAGAATAATTGCTTAGAGTTAATTTGTGGATATTTAGAGTCAATGTATGTGCATCTTTGTACTTTAATACCACTCAGTTTGTTTTACTGTTTTTTAGTTGAGGACAGTGATAAACAGGGACTTGGAGAGAAGGGAAGAAGGCATGAAACAACATAATTTTAGAACACTGGGAATGTCTGAGATGATCAGGTTGGTGGAAAAAACTTAATGGCAACTAAAGAGCAGTCTGAAGGCATTAGGTACCCAGGAGTCAGGTATATAGGGTATCCAGCAGTGGAAGAAAAAAGCCAGAAGGAAAATAAGGAAGCAGTAAACCACATGCTGCATCTGTAAGGGAACTACAAAGGTCCTGTCCCAGGCATATGACTTACATAGGTTCAGTTTTAATCTTCCAAGAAGACAGACAATAGAAGGCAGGATGGGTACATATGTCAACAATGTTCCAATTATTCTGCTCATTATCATTCATCTCTGTTCCCAACTCAACACTTTCTCCTTCTAAATGTATCACATATTTCCAGAAAAGTGGGGGAAAGCATAAAGAGATGATAGAACAGGATATAATTAAAAGGCATTTGTAGCAGATACTGACCATGCTTTGCCCAGACTCTGCAGTATCTTCATTAGTGCCTAAGGGTTTTTTTCCTTCCTGAAACTGCAAATATCAAGGAATTAACACTCCTCTCCCCCGTTCCTACTGCTCCTTGACCAATAACTTCTTGGGTGAGATGGTAGTTGGCTGAATGAGTACCCTTTACCGATTATCTTCCCTTCCCTGAACCACTTCCATACCTTTCTACCAGTTACCTGTATCCCTAAATAGGTTCACTCAGATCCATGTCCCAGGGACAGAATTCAGATAGTGAACAAAGAAGAAATTATTGTATTACTAACATTTGTGAGATATTACAGATAATCTTTATTTCTTGGTAACATCCATTTATTATGGGTACCTTCTTCAAGAAACATGGAACCTGAGGCTTTGGTTAGACTCAACAAACATTTAAGGGGTAGTTATTAAATAGCAGACATTTTTCTAGGCCTATTAGCATGTAATTTTCTTTTTATAGCCTAATTACAATAAATTTCATTAATAGCTAACTATGCTTTTCATCTATCCAATTAATAACATTTATTTCTCTAGGTTTCAACAGCATGATATATATCACATCACAATAACAGCTAATAGGAATTTTTTTTAGTTATGCCCAGATTATTTGGTAGACTTCCAAATCTCATTTTTGAAAATCCAAAGCAAAAATATGGGGGAAGAGATGTCTATATTGTTTTCACAGAGTCTTCTCCTTTATCATGTAGCATCTGCCATTTTACATCCCCCTCTACTCTAGCTTTGCTTCCTGAAACATCTGCTTAAAGCGTCTGTTGTCCAGCTTATTGACCTTGTGAAGCCAGTTGAAGATACTTGATTTCTGCTACCACGCCATCAGTCAGTAATACTTTGGCTGAAAGTAACAGACAACTTGTCTCACAGTAACTGCAACAATAAAGACATTGGATTACCTAACAACAAAAAGTTTGGAAGTCAATGATTTCAAGTTGTTGTAATAGCTCAATGCTATCTTCAAGGACTCATTTTTCTTTCTGCTCTGCCCAACTCAGTGTGTTGAAAAGATTGCTTCTTATGGTCATAGAATGGCTGCCAGAGCACCTCATATTACAGTATTCTAAGTATTAAGAAAAGGAAGGAGACACTCAGATAAAAAGGAGCTTCTCCTTGTTCTGTTAGAGAGAAAGATCTTTCACATAAATCCATGCCAAGTTCTCTTTACATCACATCTCTTTACTGGATCACGTAGCCACATTAGACTAGCAAGAGCTAACAAGAATACTGATGGACTTAGGACATCATGAATTATCTTCCTAGTTTGGGCTTAGTTCCAATAAAAAATACACAGGCATTCTGCTGACAAGAATAATGGAGGGGTGGCTGCTAGACGTGATGAACAGTGTCTGCTTCGCTGCAGTACCTATTGAAATATACCAAAGTGTTTCCTGATAAAATCTTGCACCATGGTCTTGGTTAATGAGAATTTCTCTTCTTTTAACTTTTTAAAACTCTTTATTAAGATATGACTGATATACAAAATGCTGTACATATTTTTTGTAAACAACTTGATGAGTTGGGAGATAAATTTGTGAAACCTATGCTACATACATATCCATTATCTCCAAAAGTTTCCTTCTGCCCTCTTTATTATTATTACTATTATTTGTGATAAGAACATGTAGCATAAAATTTACCCTCTTAGCAAACTTTTAAGTATATAATACAGTATTATTGACTATGGGCTCTATCCTATATAGATTTCTAGGACTTAAATGTATTGTACAAAACTGAAATTTTGTACCCTGGGCTAATACCTTCCATTCTCTCCTCCCCTTGGCCCCTGCTAGCCACCATTCTACTCTGCTTCCATGAGTTTGATTATTTTAAGTTCTTTATATAAGTGGTATCATGTGGTATGTATCCTTTACTTTTGGATTGCTCTTATTTATGCATTTTAAAGCTGTGCTTCCTGTATTTCCTGTTTTATGGATTTCTTTTGAAAGCTTCCCTGCCCCCCTCCAAAGTCCCCTTCCTTTATTAAACAAAGAGTAGTCCTTGGTGATGAGTTGAAGGATCAAGAGTGATAAGCTTTGTGTGTGTGTGTGTTTTTTAAATATTTTTACTGAAGTATAGTCAGTTTACAATGTTGTGTCAATTTCTGGTGTACAGCACAATACTTCAGTCATATAGGAACATACATATATTCGTTTTCATATTCTTTTTCACCATAAGTTACTACAAGATATTGAATATAATTTCCTGTGCTATATAGCATAAACTTGTTGCTCATCTATTTTATGTATATTGGTTAGTTTTGATCCTCCTTGTTATCAGTACTGAGACGCTGTTACTGCACTAAGCCTGTATGTCTGATTCCTTCTACACATGAGATTTCTTTTTTCTTCACAATCCTCCCCAGTCCTATTTGAAACAGGACCCTGATGGTCCCATAGTCTCCAGAGAAATATCTGAATCCTAGTGTGAGTATAACATGCACTCCGTATGAAACCCTCTTATACAGATAGCCACCTAGATTCTACTCTTCAGTTCTTCTTATGGGTCTGTCTTCTCTCATACTGGATTTTGAATCTACTCATATAACTTTATTTCTTATCAGAGTTGTGAAGATAAGAGCAAGTTCAAAAGAATAACTTTCTTTTCAGTTTCTGCTTTCCTGGTATCAATTATGTTCAAATTTTCCTAATACCCACATTAATGTTTTAAGTGAAAGGTAGAACAAAATAAGACAAAAAACAACTTAGACATTAAGTTTCCCAAGTAACCAATTCAGTCTTTAAACTCAGGGAGGCATAGTTAAAGCTGTACCAATGATATGATATTCAAGTGCAAGGTCTTCTTATAATTTATGTTTATTTCTGTCCTAGTTTCATTATAATTGAGTAGATAAGAACAAAAATTGCATGACTTTTTAAAAAATTATCTACTTGGTGATTAAAGGTCCACAAAATGAAATGTAATGACATCTTCCAGATTGACAAGATTATTAATTCTAGAAGTCTCTTCCCATAGCCTATCTTTTGCCTCTCAACAGTTGATCTTTTTTGCAGGACTCTCTTACTATTCTATGCTATCTTCCTGGATAGTCACATTTACTACTAGGGCATTAGAGGTATCTATATGCTGATGACTACCAAATCTTTATCTCCAGCCTAGAATCTTTTTTGTGTATTAACTACCAATAAGACACCTTTACTTATCTTCACTTATCCTACAGATCCGTTAATAACAGATCCAAACTGAATCCATCATCTTCTCTGCTAAGCCTACTCCTATTATTGTTATCTCTATTTCAGGACATTGAACCATGAGTCACTCAATCTTTCAAGTCAAAGATCTTATAAATCATATTTGAGCCCTTCCTTTCCTTAACCTCACACTTTTGGCCAATCAACATTAGTTTTAGCAACATTAACTCCTAATTATGTGTTAATTCTGTCCACCTACCTCCAAACTTTTACCCTAGTTAAAATCAACATCTTCTTTTACTCCGAAAGTGTTATATCATCTTGAGTGATATTTTACCTACCAGTAATATCTACTCTCATATGTGTCAACTCATGCTCCATAACACAGCCAGAGACTTTTCTAGAACACAATTCTATACTGTTTGCTTAAAGTTACCAGTTATTCCCATTACTCACAAGACATTTCACAAACTTTTGGTATGTTAACAAGGTCCTTTATTACTTGGTCCCTGACAACACTTCAGTTTTATCCCACTTCACACACAATACTGATTCCACTTTCCAGAAATACCAAAACACTCAAGATTTTATGAATTGTCCATGACTTTGTTCTTTTTGCAGATATTTCTACAAAAATAAATTCTATAAATTCATTTTCCTTTTTCTCTACCTCTCCATTTCCATATAATGTCTACCAAGAGAACTTTGATAAGATTTTCTCTGATCCACTTAAGAAAACTTCCTCTCTCCTTATTTCCATCACTGTAATTAGTACATCTCTCTATTGTAGACCTTGGTTATCTGAGTCTTCCTTCCTTTTAGACTACACATTCCTTGGAACAAGGGACAATGTATTATTTACCTTAGGATGCTCAGAGAACTGTACAAGGTCAAACACAAGTAGAATCTCAATAAAATATCTACTGAATGGATGAATAAGCATGGATTGTATCATTTCCATGTTTGTTTCCTACTTTCTTCCCAAATAAATAAGGATAAGCTCTTACCCTTTCCCCAGTTTTATATGCTCAGATTATCATGCTTATTCCAAACAGAGTTTTGGAGAAATTTACCTTGAAAACAAATCTGTATTCTATTTGAAGAAGAAAAGGATAGGAATAAAAGAGGAAAGAAAAAAGTGAAGAAAGGAAAATTTCCTTCGACTTCTCATATCTTGTTCTTTATATGGCTGTGGAGGAATTGAGCTCATGGAAAGAGCAGTGATATGATGCTTTCTCTTCCTCAGATTCATTATCCTGCTTTGTGTCTCTTCTAGTGTCATACTCACTTCATGTATACGTGGTCTCTTGAAATTCTATTTCACTTTACCTCATTTCCCTGAGCACTACACCACTGTCTCTAAACTCTTTTATACTTGTACAAATTCCCATGTATGGAGGTTGACATTTTTTTGACTCTGCAGTTTTCGTTAATATTGCTTTAAGTTAAAACAGATATACTTTCTAAGAAATGGAAGTTTTAAATTTGGGTTTATAAACTGGATTCCAAAATGGTTACATTCTTTGTGGAAATGACACCAGTAAGTATTTTAACTCCCTATATTTTATGTACTAATGGAATTTACAATAAACTGAAAAAAAAAGAAGCACCAAAGGTATTTAACCAGTTTATAAACCTCCAGATGTTCTAGGAATGATTATGAGCCTCTTGTATTTGCTGGGGATGACTGGTGCTGAAGCCAAGGGGGACAAAGACAGTAGCTTCTAAAGAAAGCTCAGACTAGTCAAATCCCTTCTTACAGAAGGTATTAAACTAATTAGGGTTTGCTATTTGGAATACAGCTAAAAAGAGGAATTTTTCATATGAGTTTGGAGATTCAAAATCAGAAGAATATTCAGAGGAGAGCTGAATGGTAAATATTTTTATTAATTAAAAAGAGAATTCAAACTTACCATCAAAATTTAAGGATCAAAGGCAGTTATAGAGAATCAGGATACAAAGTAGAGAAATTAAAATCAAGAGGGACAAGAACAAGAACAATTGGTGTCAAGTTAGTCTCAATTTAGGATAATTGTCTATAAATAGTTTGGTGTTTACAGTTGCTTTGAGCATGTCAGTTGTGATATTATATATGGACAAAACATGCATCCTTAAAGGCAAGAGAGAAGATAAACAGGGATTTGCATTCCCCCATTCTTCATTACTCTCCAGGCCTGGGTCATTTGTTAGCAAATAGTATAAAAATAGGCCTGAAGGAAAAGTCTGTGACTGACAGTAATAAAATATAGATGTCTTACCTTCCAGACTCTTTAGAGTAAATCTTTCAACATTCTGAGAAACAAAATGCCAAGATCTTACCTAACAGAACAATGGTTTACCAAGTTCATTCTCATAGTTGCTATTTCAAAATGACCTCAGCCCAATTATGTCACCCAGGTCCCATAGCTGGATAGGAAAGCTTGGATAATTTAAAATTCTCTCAAGATATTCTGGGACCTTTCATAAGGGCTTGGGAAATTTTCTTTCTTGTGCCCTCTGCATAGACAGATTCCAAGCATTATTCCATAAGCACTGAATACTGTTTATATAAAGAATGCCACCTCACCTGGTATGTGGAGCCAGAAACACACAGAGACCTTAAGAAAACTGATAACAAGTAGGATTATATTTCCTACAAATACATAGTTTTAGGGCTTGGCAAATATTAGATAACGAAGGTTTTGAAATCAGTTAAATCCTTTGAATTTGTAGAGAAATGAATTTTTATATGATCTGGAGCTACTTTATGTACCATTTTGACAATGGGACAAAGGGGAGTTGTTGGAATAGTAAAACTGAGACAAGCGTAGGATTAGAATGAGCCAATATTGCATGCCAACAAGGGAATTAGCACAGAAGAAACACAATTTCGTAGGATTTGTAGAAAAGCTTTACCATCAGCAATCAAAGGCCTACTGTGGGACGAACTAGCTACTTCACATGGTGATGACAGCTGCCATGAAAGCAGAATGAATTTATAGAATTTTCCTTCAGGAAGAAAAAAGATAAAAAGTGGATTTAAAAAGCAATACAGAAACTATCAATTTGAAAGCTATCAATTCATCCCAGACAATAACATGTATTTGGACATAACCTGGACTAAGTGTTCTGATTTCAGATCTGGCACTAATGAGCTGTCTAGTTTCAGACAGGTCTCTCGATTGTTCCGTGTCTCAACATTCACATTTGTAAAAGGAGGTGGCTGCATTATATGATTGCTACAGAGCATTCTTGTTCTGCAATTCAGTGAATGCTAAAGGATCTAATAAGAAACATATTTTGAACTGCCTCTAACTTTGTACATATAAACTAAAAAAGCCATGGTTTAGATAATATAATAGAGACAATATTCCATCACCATACTTTCTCAGCCTCACCCCTGAGATTTCATATAATCTAAGCAAGAATGTAGTTTAAAAGTAACAGGGTCTATACTGTGTTCAGCTGCCAACATGGGCTGCACATTGGTTGAGAGAATCATCTTATTTCATTTTGAATGAGTAAATTTGATAGGGTAATAAAAGAAATCTATTAGAAGGTCAAGGAAAGACTGAGTACATTATTACTCTAAATATGGCTATGGTGATACTATTTCTAACAGAATGCTTATGTATGCCATAAAACAGTTCTGAAAGGATATATTCCAAACAGTTTTCTTTGGAGACAGAGAACAGAAAAGAAAATATGGGTGATTTTTCACTCTTTTCACATATAACTACATGAATTTTTTAAAGTAGGCAATATTTGTATAGTCCCACACAAACAACATTAAAGAAACATATTTAAGAGATCATTTGTGGCCCTTGTGTGTGGCTGTACTAATAACTTAATATTTGTAGTAAAAATCCTCCATCTGACCAAGAAATGCAAACAAACAAACAAACAAGAAGATGGAAGCTCTATCCCACTCCCAGTCCATGTTCTTGGTTACTTTTTAAAACAATTCCTAACTATAGAGTGCTAATTTAAGCTGGCCTTTTCTCTTTTTTTAAATTAAATTAAAATTTTTATTGAAGTATAGTTGACTTACAATGTTTCAGGTGTAAAACAGTGATTCAGTTATACATATGTATGTGTGTGTATGTGTGTATATATATATATATATATATATATATTCTTTTTCAGATTCTTTTCCATTATAGGTTATTACAAGATATTGAGTATAATTCACTGTGCTATACAGTAAGTACTTATTGTTTATCTATCCTATATATAGCAGTATGTATCTGTGAATCCTAAATTCCTAATTTCTTCCCCTCTTTTGTCTTTGATAACCATAAATTTGTTTTCTATGTCTGAGTGTCTATTTCTGTTTTGTAAATAAATTCATTCATATATATATATATATATTAGATTTAAGCTGGCCTTTTCTGATATGTTTCCTATCTCTTCAAGAAAAAGAGAAAAAGATTTGGGAAAGCTGTGAGTGCCTGTAAAACAACTAAGTTTCAACGTTAAGACTCTGTTGACTGTACTCCCAGATGTTATATATTTGACTTTGTTCAATCTCTACAGATTGATTTATTGATAGGACCATGTGAAATGTTTCTGTCACAAACTGGTAAAATGTACACTTTCATGAAGTAACATACCCAAGACTAAACTGCACTGGTAGGTTATTTTAACCTATGACTTTTTTTTAATATCCTCCTTTTTTCCCAGGAAGCCAGTAGAGATGATCTGACCCAAAAACATGGGCTCTAGTATTCAAAGGAACTAGTTCATATTTACTAGTTTTGGAATTTTAGGGACGGGACAAACCCCCTGCTTCATTGAACTATCTGCAGCAATAAAATTGAGGGTGAGAAGCACAATGGAAAGAGAGAGAATTTGGGGTGGATTCATCTTTGATTACTCATTTTCTAAATACATTGTGCTAAAAAGAATGCTGTGAGAAAGCTGGCTGTCTAACAGACTGTTTAAAAGCATGTAGGTGTCTTAACAGAAAATAATGGGAAACAAAATGTAGTGAAATGAACAATTACATACATGTAAAAGTCCCAAAGTTTCATTAGCATCATTTTATCAAAATAAAACATGGTAGCTTCAGTTTGCTAAGAAAAATTGAGTGCTGCTTAGGTGCTTTTTTCTATTTCTTTTCCCCCGTAGAAAAATATTAGACCATTTGCAAATAATATTTCTTTTTGTTAATGTAAAACTGCAGAAATCTGCATCCCTAGGAAGATGAAATGTTTCACTCTGGTGAGTGACAAAACATTTCCTGCTTTAGTATGACAGCTAACACAAAGTAACAGCCTGCCCCAGAGAGAGCAGCAAAAATGACAAGTCAACTATCAGAAGCAGCCAAGGGTATCTATTTCCTATTTTCATTCCATTCCCTTACATGGTCCAAAGTGAATGGACAATTACCCAAGTGCTTTAATTGGATGGTCCAGTTATCATAGGATTCTGAGTTCACAGTTGGATCAGTTGGCTAGGTTTAGATAAAGAAAGGAAAGAAAGGAGTCAGTAGATCTTAAAACAAAACCCCAAACAAACAAACAAACAACAGTTCTATACAAACACAAATAATATCTCTCATTGACTTCAGGTACCTCTGTTTAGTGAACTACTGAGTCACAAAATGAAACACTGAAATTTGCAAAAAAATAATTTAACCATAAAATAAATGATGTGATTTTAAAAGAGTGATCCCTTACAGACAGCATTCCAGTAGGTTTCACTCTCTAGTTCAGCACGTTTCAAATGACAGGACTTGCATTGTATTCCTTAGGGCATGAATCCACTAACAGAGATCTTGTTACAGCATCACAAAATGTTTTCTGATATCCAATTCTTTCTTTCTTTCTTTTTTTTTTTTTTTAGCTCCCTGCACTACTTTAAATATACCTTCTCTCCCACTGGAGTTCAGGTTTCCCTGGAGCCAGGGTAATTCAAAGAGTTACCTGATGCTCTTCTCTATGCCTTCTGCTCCCCTCTGACCTTACTCCTCCCTCTTACTCTGCTCAGGCTGCAAATGCCCATGTCAGACAGATCTTTGTTTTCCTGGGTCCTCTCTTGTTTTACTGTCCTTACTTGCCCCCTCCTCATGCATCCTCCCTTGTTCTTTTTGCTGGCTTCGATTTAGGAGCTCCTTCACCTCTTCTCTCCATCCTTTTCAAGAGAAATGTGATTCTCATGGTGTTACTGACTATATACTTTCCTTACCATATGTCAGGAGTGATGAATTAAATTTTCCACATGGTTCTGACCATGCTAAACTCTGGTTTTAAATTTTGATCTTTCCATTAAAAAAAACTCTAAGAATTTCAAATTTGACAATAATAGTGATTCAGCTTCAAAATATACAAGGTTGCATATGAAAGACTGAAAGAAAATAGAAAGACACTGAACTTTTCAACAGTCAATGTCTTTTTGGTTTTAGGTGCAATTATTAGGGTGAAATGATACTTGACTTAAGTGACTGGGGGATGAAAAACTTTATTCTCCCTTGTTTGTAGGCTTGTTTTGAAATCTCTGACTTAACTCTAAATCATTCTAATATCTGCCTGCTCTTAGAAACACCGTGCAGGAGATATTTTAAAGAGACCTGAACATGAAATCCTAATCCATTCCCTAACCTCCCAGAAATACACTAACTCACATCTTTTTTTCATAGGGTATACATTTTCTGAGAGAATGCAAAGATGTGTTAACACCTAGATCACACAATATGCCTGTCAATGAGTAAGGAAACTACCATTTATTACTCCTCCCACTTCCCATCTTCTGTCTGTCAGGTGCTTGGTTAAAAGCTTTCACATGCTTAATCCTGCTTAATCATCACATATCCTACAACAGAAATGCCATTAACCCCATTTTCACAAATGAGGAAACCAAGGTTGAGAAAGGTAAATTTATTTGCCCTTACCAACTATTTGTCATACCAAATAGCATGTGACAGACAGAGGGTCATGTTATGTTATATGATTAATAAATATTAACATGAATAGAAGTATTTGTTTTTTAAGGATCAAAGCGAATGCTAATATACAGTTGTCCCTCAGTATCCGCAGTGGATTGGTTCCAGGGTCCCTGTGGATACCAAAACCCAAGGATGCTCAAGTCTCATATAAAATGGCATAGTACAGTCCCACCCTCTGTCCGTTTCCTCAGGTTCTGCATCCTCAGGTATGGAGGGCTGAATGTATCTTATTAGATTTGAGGAGTATGACTATTATTCGAAAATTTCATCCAATTCTGCCTTTTTCTTCTGTATGAACCAAGTAATCAGTGCATATTTTTATTCTTCTCTGATACTAATCACATAAGTCTTCTGAATTCAATAATTTGTGAGACTTCCATCCTTTGCATAATGCTAAGGTAGTTAGGGAGCCTTCTCCTGTTTAAGAATCAATATTAGGAAAGATCCTTTTCATCTACTGATTAAAATGGCAAATTGGATTAAGTTTTTATCCACTGACATTGGTTCAGCAGTTTATGACATGTTCTCTTGGTCTGAAATAACTATTTCATTCCAAAGAACATATTTCATTTCTTAACTACTGAAGGTTCTGTCCCAAAAATTTTATTGAGTTTTGTTACTAACCAAATAAGGAAGAAGTTTCTTTTTCTGGCTTCCTAGTTGCCATCTGATTATTTTTCTCTCCATTTATGCACATATTTTTGCATATGACACCTGTCCTTTGCAAATTAGTTCTGTGTATGACACAGCATGAAAGAAATATGTATTCTTAAATAATTTCCACATTTTATAAGAGGAAAATTTTAGTCTTCAAAGATTTCTGACACAATGCGCTTATTAAGTACTTGTAAAATAATTGCCTCAAATAATTTTAAAAGAACATAGTTTGGCAGAATAAATTGGTTATTAAATATCCTTGAAAACCACTGCTAAGGTAGTTTTCAGTTTTGTTTTGCTTTGCTTTATAAGAGAAATCCCTTGGAAGAAATTTAAAACAGATCTTTAAAATTACACAAGAAGATGCACACAAACACACATACCCATTCAATTACTAAAATGTTAAGTGCAATATTGAGTGGAATTGATGATAAAATTTTCATTGTAAATAAAAGGCTTTCTTAGAAATAATGCACCCAAAGCCTGTTAAAATCTACAAATGCTACTCCAGTAGCTATACTGAAAGTCTATGGGAATTTTCAGAATTTTGGTTTATTTAAGTAATATTGAGTTCTGAATTGAAATTTATAACTTCATTTCATAAAATCATATGGCCTTTATTCTGTAGCTGTTTCTAAAGCTAGAACAAGTGAATTAAGAGTCACTGCAATAAAAATTAGCATTTAAATAAAAGGCAAAATGAGAAAAACATGGCAATTATCATCATTACATTATGTTCACTTAAGGAAGGCAATTTAGTTGGGTGTGTATATATATTATACATATTATATGTATAAGTAATATGTATAACATATAATATAAATATTGTAAATATGTATTATATATTATATATAGTAATATTATATATATTAATCAAAATACTTTTAAGATCATGACCTTGCAGTATTTTGATAGTTCTAAAGCCTGCAGATATTTTAAGATAGATCATTAAAACATAGACCTATTTATCTGAAGCAATTCTACTCTTATTTATAAGCAAATCAAAAAATAAATTTTTTCACTTAACTTATTTCTTCCTGGGCAGTTGATATAATTTTAAGTCTTTTATGGGAATGGGAGACCTATCAAGAGACAACTATTCTTTTCTTTTGTTTTTATATTATATTTTACCCTAAAATAGCTAACATTTCCCATAAATTTGTTTTAAATGTCTAAAACATTGATTTGGAAAAGACTATAAAGATGACACCAGTAAATGCAGCAAAACTATTAAGTTTTTTTGTAGTCTGGGAAAATGTGTATTGGAAAATGCGTATGTGGATCTGAATTTTTAAAGTAGATGCAGTGGACAATTTTAGAAGCAACCCTCATGTTTTTCTTTTCTTACACAGGCAAGTGGTACTTCTTGAATTGTGTTACAAAATGTTAACTTGATTAAAATGCAATTAAAATTTATAATATTCTTTTATCAAAAAGATAATGGCCTGAGACGAGTAAAATAAGTAGTAGCTTGATTTTTAAAGCATTTTTCTTATAAAAGAAATAACTGTCATAAAAACAGTAATTTTGTGACATAAGATATAACAACTCCTCACACCACTCTCATTACATTATTTAGAGAGAACAAATATTAAAATTTTAATGTGAGTTCTGCCAGACATTTTCAGGACACATATAAATATTTCTTTGTATAATCTGGAATTTTTTTCAAAAATAAAATCATATTATATATACTTGTATCTCTAGATAACAATATATCATGGACATTTTATATATGTGTACATAAAAATAAACCTTTTTAAAAGATACATTCATATTTTGGATGTATGGCTCATATGAGTAAATGATGTATTTTAAATATTTCTTTTCTATATTTTAAAAAGTTGTTTTATTTTTTAACCAATCAATTTACTATGGTCTCTTATTATTTTCATCATGCTTCAGGTGATTCTCTTTTTTTTTGAGGGGATGAGGAGGTAATTAGGTTTACTTACTTATTTTTTAGAGGAAGTCCTGGGGATTGAACCCAGGATCTTGTACATGCTAGGAACGTGCGCAACCACTTGAGCTATACCCTCCCCACTAGGTGGTTCTGTTAGATTTTTTGACATACAATTATACAAGACAGAAAAATAATAACTTCCCCACTTTTGTATGTTTATACTATTTTTCTTGTATTTACTGCATTGGCTAGTATTTATGGAGCAAGGTTAAATTAATTTTCATGAGAAATCCTTGTCTGGTCCTGATTTTAATAACAATCATCTGCATTTTCACTATTAACAATGTACCAGTGTTAGTTTGAGGTAATTTCTTGTCCTAACTCTAAATCTCACCCTAACCCTGACCCTAATTCTTTCCTCAAGCCTTAACTATGCTCAGAATTTTTGTATCCAGTTCTAGTTTTACACGAGTTTTGTTTCTTTGTTTTAAAACCAGGAGCATGTCTTATATATACTTATAAATTTTTTTCAATTGAAACTATTTTTGTAGAATTTCTAAGTCATTGATTTGTGGTTCACCCTCGTCTTTGCAAGAACAGCTTTATTTGGACCTTCTATTTATCCAACTGTAAAATAGATCATCTTTGACATCATTCTACTTTACATAGGCCCTGTTTCTTACAATGTACAATGATTTCTCCACCCAAAGAAACTACATTTTAAAGGTAGGTAGGTTCCCAGACTGACTGATAGAATTCCAATTTACCAGTGATTTTACTAAACTAGGTTACTCATAGTTCGATTTCAACTCTTTACTGTAGTTAGAACTCATAAATTTAAGGCCTAGACAGATTCCAGCTGTTGCACATGTAGGTGTTAGCAATGTGGAGGACCAGTACATTTCCATCATCTCCTAGATCTCAGCAGGATAAAATTAATTATACATGTCTTCTAACCAGTAACCAAAACTGTGGCTGTCCAGCCTGCCAAGCAGGCCCATGTCATTCCTGGTCCCATGGGTCTGAGGGCCTCCTTAATGTTTCCAGCATACTGACACACCACAGCATCTGTTTGCCAACATTTCTCATTGACATTGCCCTCATCCTTGCCACTGTCAAATCTAGTTTAGACAAATGCTATTGCATTTCTGCTCTTGACCTTTTACTATCCCTTCTATTCATTTCCTTACAGCAACCAGAAGGGTATCAATGAAACATACATCAGATCCCATCACTTTCCCTCTCAAAACTTCAAATGGTTTTTACTTGTGCAGAGGATAAAATATTACATTTATTGTGCTCTTCCAGACTCTTCCAGATTGACCTACCTTACCATCCTCACCTCCTATAGCTCTCACACACAACACTGAAGCCTCACCACACTTCCCTTGTTTCTGACACCCTCGCAAGCCTTTCCAGACTCAGGAGATTTTAAACCTGTTATTTTATTTACCCAAGAGCTCCTTCTTCCCACTCACTGCACTGATAATTCCATTTCCAGACCTCAGTTTCAGTGACACTTCCTCAAAGAAACCTTCCCTAACACCTTAATCTAAATTCCTACCCGCTATTATAGTATCAGAGCCCACAATTATTTTCTTCCCTATTATGTACAATAATTGCTAAATACTTATTTATTTCTAACAATTTCCTTCTGTAAACTCACAAGTGGTTTTTCCCTCTCTGTATTTTAAGAATCCATGCACAGAAAGGTATAGTATCCAACATATATTATCATCAAAATCAATGAATGATGATGAAATTAATACACAGATTAAACAGACAAATATGATTCACTAACCCCTAAAGATATCATTATACTGAATTACAATAATAGATTTCATTTATTTGAGTGCTATTTATCGAGCTGTGTATTTGAAAATCCTGTCTGGTCCTCATTCAAAAAGAGTGTACTCTGTCCTAAAACACCTTGTGCCTTTTCACTTCCGCATCTTCCACCCTGCTTTGGTCTCAAACCCAGTCCCAGGGGACATCCATTTTTAGCTTACAGCTCTGGACTCACAACCATATTTAAGAAAAGGCTGATACACATCCACCAGCCTTTTACTTTTGGCCTACTGAATTTCTCACATCTGCCTTTACTTCTGTCCAATCAAGATCCAGGTCCAGAGATTTCTATGCAAAACTGACGTTTGTTACCACTCTATATTTTGACTGTATGTTATCATATTAACAATGTAGGTCTTTCTTTCCCCAACAATTACTCATATCTTTTGGGTATGCCTTTCTGTACATAGCAGTTAAAGAAACAATTTTAGAAATTCTTGTGTTGTGGTATTGTGACTTTTATTGGTAAATAAGTATTTTACCCAGGTTTTTCACCTCTAAAAAGTATGGTAGCTATGCCATTCTGGGGAAATGATTATTCCTTCATATTTAAAATGTCCTCCTTCAGTAATGCAATTGAAGATCCCAATGGCAAACTGGGACCTCTACACAGGAGACTCACATTAATAAGAGGAACAAAATGTGAAAAACTACATTTTATGTGGCTTTCATAATAAGAATAGGCAATAATTAAATCTAGCAAATAGGTAGTGGAAGGTAGGCTATGCATTCTTATGACAATCTGAATTGATTTTTTCCCCCCTGAAAAGAGGTTTTATCTTTGAAACTGATGATACAGATGATGCCTGGGGATAGGCCATATGATCCAGATTTGAGTTAGTCAGCCACAAAGTCAGACAAAAGCATTCATCTTCCTTAAAAAAATCACCGAGTCCTTTCTGTCTTTTGAATTGACTTCAAGGAAAAGAAATGTTATATTTTAATTTAAATGAATACTGAGAACCTTCTGCTACAAAGGATCAAGGTGACTGACTTGTGCAGACACTTGGCACATCAAGAAAAAGTGGGAGAATAGACTCAATGACAATAATCCCCCCTGCATCCAATATTTCCTTAACTATATATGATGTAATTTTCTAAATCTGTCTCAGTAAGTATTTTTCTTTAGAGGCTTACCCAGATGAGCATTTATAACTTTCTTTGATGTTTGTGTATTTTCTCAAGAAGCTATTATATCATGCAAAGTTCATTCTTCCCGTTTCCTCATATGCTTTCATCAGTTGATACATACGTATGTAATACATATATATGCACATACACATATACATATATTACACATATACATACTAAAAGATAAAATATACAGAAAAAATTCCAAAAGAATTTCCCATTCTTTTACTCTTCCTCTTTAAACTTTTTGTTATGTTTGAAAAACTACATTAATATCATGAACATGTATTCATTTTAGAAAAATACAAAGTATCAGAACTAGCTAAAAAAAATCTAGAATTACAGTAGATTCTTAAAATAAATGAATTTAATATCTGTGTTTATGACTACCAACTCCTGGTTCTGAAAGTATCATATGTGAATAGGTCTTTTCTTGAAGCATTCATTTGAATTGCACACACTCCGAGGCCAGGGAGTGGGAGCAGGAGCAGGTCTTTTAGCTGGCAACCAAGACCAGCAGAACTCACAGCATATCCATTTCAACAGGACTTTGTTGTTCTCTATTTGATGTTGCATATCCAGTGAACCCTTTTGAAGTGAGAAGTCTTTGTCTGTCGGTGAGAAATAGTCCCTAAGAAAAACTGACTAGTAGTGCTACTTGTGGGAATGAAGAGAAGTGAAGAGACCTAAAGCAGTGATTGTTCTTAGTCAGAAAATGGAAATTTGGAAGAAAGCTAAGACTATAATATTAAATTTGTGGCTTAAATGTATTCAACCTGCTTAATTAATTTTTCTTGAATGTCAAGTCCATGCCAGGTATTGTTCAAGATCAAAGGGATTTAATAATGACCAAAATGGGGCATGTAGGCTGACTACATAGAGCACAGAGTCTAGTGTCAGGGAGGAAAAAAAATCTTTCCTCTCCCTTCTGGGTTCTTCTAGCTGGTCTAACAATTACATTGACATGGGACAGATTAACAGGAGAAAATGATTTAATTTTGCACATATGGGAACCCCCTATATATGAGACAGAGATCCCATATACCTGAGAAATTCATAAACAGAAAGGTAAAATGAGGTACATATGCCATCCAGAG
The DNA here is from genome assembly GCF_048564905.1 of Vicugna pacos. NCBI lineage: Eukaryota > Metazoa > Chordata > Mammalia > Artiodactyla > Camelidae > Vicugna > Vicugna pacos. Next base: position 40,715,875 of record NC_132991.1, on the reverse strand, counting down.
CTAATAAATAGAGTAGAGGCCTGGGGTTTTCAAGGATAAGAGGATCATTCACAGAACAGGAGAAAGAGCAAATGTTTGGTAATTAGATATTTGTCCTGCCATATAGATGGGGTCACCTAGATAAAATTTATTTCTGCTAATAACTCTTTTTCTGGGGAAAAAAACCCTCAATTTAAATTCGTATAGATCATTGAGGGATGGCAGTAGTTTCTCTTGAGCCTGCAGGGTCTTGATTGCCTTTAGCTCAAAATAATCCATATGCCAAAGCAGCACATCGTGGGGAGGCCTGTTCTACACCCCTACAGTAGCAGTAAATTATGTGCTTTAAACTATTGCATATTTATGTAGGTAGGTAGGTAGGCATTTCTTATTTATTTAAACAAGCTAATATTTGTAACTTTCACTACATGGTATACACTTTCTAACACTTGATAAATCTAACTTATTTAATCTTTTTTGACCTCATGAGGTATGTCCTATCATCATATTCATTTCACAGATGAGAAAAATGAACAGTGTGGAAGAGATTTGCAATAATAATATACCTCCCATTTATTGATTTTTATTTGTGTATCAGTCAAGGATCAGCCAGGAGCTATTCTATATCTTTTAAGCAGAAATTGTGACTAAAAATGTTTAACTGAAGTATAATGTGCATTCATAAAATACACACATTGTAATAGTACAGCTCAATAAATTTTCTTAGTTTAAAGATTTCCATGTCACAGCCTTCAGATTTAAAAATAAAACATTATCAGTACCTCAAAAGCCCACATCATGCTCTATTTTTGTCCCTTATTCACCCAGGGATATCCATATAGGACTTATAGAATAATTGGAAGGGCTGAGGAACAAAGGTCATTGAGGCCACTTCTAGTCTCTAGGAAATCTGCTAATATAGAAAATAGAGGAATGTCACTAAATGACCTCAACTTCCTGTAGCACTTAATTGAGGATCTCTGAAAGAAAACTGGTTTATGACTTGCCTTTGCTCAAGCCTCTGTCCACAATTGTCATCAGAGAATTATGGCTTTTTCTTTAATGCCTTCCAAGTATTTTTCCACTGACTTTCACTGATTGAACATGACTTCATGAGAATCTTAGAAATAGAATATCTATAGTAATTGCCTGTGGTTGATGGGAAATCAGATGGTACTGAGATGGACATGGTACTGAGCATCAACAGAAAATACCTGGTCTAGTCCATTACACTACTTTACCTTCTTAGCTTCTGTACACACACTAATGTGTATATGTAAATTACTAAATCACAACAAGAAACAACCATCCATCATACAAATGGAGGTTTAAAAAATAGAGAAAAAAATTCATAAGTAGTTGCATCCATTTTTAGCTAATACTTATTTCTTGATCTGATCAGTCATAATCATTCATTGATATATTGTAACTTAAATACCAATATAATACTTTATATAAATTATTTAAGGAAGAAGAGAGGAAAAACTGTGCGCGTGTATAGACAGATGGATAGATGATCAAGGATAGGTATGTCTAGCTACTGCAGTTGTTTTTGCAAATGCCCAGTGCCATCTTACAAATGCCTTCTTTCTGCCACTACTCATTCTATGTTTCTTTCCCTCAGTAAGCATCTAATTTTCAATGGTTCTTCACTTGTTAAGAGAACAACATTTTCATTCATGAAGGTCTGAGATGCCTATACCCCTGTCTATGTAAAATTGCTATAGCTCTCCACTAACTTTACCACTAAAAATAGAAGCAATAGTAGGTGCTTTAAAAAAATCCCTTAGGTTCTAGACATACTTTTCTTTGTCCCTATTGTGTAGCAGAAACCACAACTCCCCTTGATAGTTGGCAGTACAGTAGTCTCTCTTTGCCTATTGATTCAGGATCAGAAGGTGCTTAATGTTGCCATATGGAAGTCTTGATTTTCAATTCAATCTGTTAATAGTGTGTCTCCCATAAAAACATAGTTCCTTTGAAAACTAAGATTCATAACAAGCCAAGTCCAAAGATGTAAATACAAGAATCACAAATTATGTAAGCTACTTTCACTTCCACATTTGTTTCCAGGACACATGTCTTCTTCAGGCCAAGGGATAAGTGTCTTCATATGTTTATACAGGGCATATACTAAAATCTGTATAGCACCACACAAGCCTTAAGGCTTTGTCATCACCCAGCTTCATCATAACTGAATACACAGTAACCGTTCCACCTTTCTCTCAGTCCTGTTGCTTCTGTGTGATGGGTACATGCTAAGATCAATTATTCCTATGGACATGAGCACTTTATCTCACTTATTTTGCTTTCAAATTGGTAATAACAAAGTCTTAATCAAAAATCACAGCATATTATTTTTAAGAAATTGACAAGTTGATTCTAAAATATATATGAACAGGCAAAGAATATAGACAAGTCAGGCTCTTTTTTAAAAAAGAACAAATTTCAAAGCTCACTAACTATAGTAATCAAGATAATGTGGCTTTGACAAAAAAATTATATATATATATGAAAAAGAATAGAGAATTCAGAAATAGCCCCATGTCTATACAGCAAATTAACTTTTGACAAAGGTGCCAAGGTAATTCAATAGGGGAATGAAAGTGTTTTCAGTAAAAAATGCTAGAAAAACTGGATATTGATGTGAAAAGGAAATGAAATTCTCCTCCTTATCACTCACTATAAACAAAAACTAACTCAAAGAGGATGACAGTTGTAAACATGAAGCCTATAATTAAAATGTGTATTATATATAAGAAATAAAGTCTTGCAAACTTGGAGTAAGCAAAAAATTTCTCAGATGCAAAGTAAAATCATAAAACAGATAAAATTAGCATCACAAAATTAAAAACTTTTATTCTTTGAAAGATGACATTACTAAAATAAGAATACAAGTTATATTTTGGGAGAAAATATTTGCAATACATGTATCTGTCAATGAAACTCAGTCCAGAATACGTAAAATTCTTACAACTGAAGACTAACAACCCAATTTTTAAAATGGGCAAAAGATAGGAATATAAACTTCACAAAAGAAGATATAATTATGGCCAATAAGCATATGAAAAGATGCTCAGCATAATTAGTTGTTAGGGAACACTAATTAACAATAAGATGAAATATTATTTGATATCTACTAGAATAACTAGTATTAAACATATTGACAAAATCAGTTGTTGGTGAGAATTTAGAACAACTGGACCTCTCATGCCTGATATGTAGAAGTGCAAAAATGGCATCACCACTTTGGAAAAAGTTTTGGCAATTTCTTGTAAATTAAACATGCTTTTAGTCTTGACCTAGTAATACCAAGTCTATGTTCAACATAAGAGAAATAAAAACATGTATTTCCAAAATGCACAAAAAAATACAAAAAATGTTTATTACAGTTTTATTCATAAAAGCCAAGCAATGGAAACGACCTAATTATCTGTCAGTTGGGGAATGAATAAACATATTGTAGAATATTCATATAATGGAATCCTACTAGTGATGTAGAGTAATGAACTACTGGTACATTTCACAATGTGGATGAATCTCAAAAAAAGAAAACCCCCAAACCCCACACATCATGCTAAATGTAAAAAGCAAGAAGTAAAAGACTACATACTATACAATTCCATTTATATGAAACTCTAGAAAAGGCAAATCTAACATCTAGTCATAGAAAGCAGCACACTATTTGCCTGGGGCCAGAATGGAGTGTGGGGTTGAGAGGGGCATAATGGGAGATTTTGAGGGATGATGGAGGCAATCCAAATGTTAATGATGGTAGTAGTCAAAAGGCATATATGTCTGTCTAAACTCACTAGATTCTACATTTAAAGTGTGTGTGGGAGATTCCTCAAAAGACTAGGAATAGACTTAACATATGACCCAGTAATCCCGCTCCTGGACATATGTCCAGAAGGAATCCTACTTCATAAAGACATCTGCACCCCAATGTTCATAGCAGCAATATTTACAATAGCCAAGACATAGAAACAACCTAAATATCCATCGACAGATGACTGGATAAAGAAGTTGTGGTATATTTATACAATGGAATACTGTTCAGCCATAAAATGATAACATAATGCCATTTGCAGCAACATGGATGCGCCTGGAGAATGTCATTCTAAGTGAAGTAAGCCAGAAAGAGAAAGAAAAATACCATATGATATCACTCATATATGAACTCTAAAAAAAAAAAAAGAAGGCAAATGAATTTAAATATAAAACAGAAACAGACTCACAGACATAGAATATAAACTCGTGGTTGCCAATGGAGAGAGGGGTGGGAAGGGACAGACTAAGAGTTCAAGATTTGTAGATACTGACAGGTATATATAAAACAGATAAACAAGTTTATACTGCATAGCACAGGGAAATACATAGAAAATCTTGTAGTAGCTCATGGTGAAAAAGCATATGAAAATGAATATGTGTATATTCATGTGTGACTGAAAAATTGTGCTGCACACCAGAAATTGACACATTGTAAACTGACTATAACTCAATAAAAACAAAAAAATAAAAAGTGTGTATTTTATTGTACGCAAGGCAAAACTTAATATAGTTGATTTTAAAAAATTAGATCTTGATCAGAAGTAATATTTGAGCTATGGTATATATATGTATACATGGAAGTCTTGTGAACTGTTGGTGGGAATATAAATTGGTGCAGCCACTACAGAAAACTGTAAGGAGGTTCCTAAAAAAGAATGTAAAAATAGAACTACTATATGATCAGGTAGTTCCTCTTAGGGGTATTTATCCAAAGAAAATGAAAACACTAATTTGAAAAGATATATGCTTCCCTATGTTCATTTCAGCATTATTTACAATAGCCAAGATATGGAAACAACCTAATTGTCTATCAATGGATGAATGGATAAAGAAGATGCTGTGGAATACTATTGATCCATAAAAAAGAGTGAAGTACTGCCATTTGTGACAACATAGATGGACCTTGAGGGTATTACATAGGTGAAATTAGTCAGACAGATAAAGACAAATACAGTATAATCTCAATTATATGTAGAATTAAACAAAACAAAACAAAACGAAGTTCATGGATATAGAGAACAGATTGGTGGCTGCCAGCATCTGGGGGTGGGGGAGCATGCACAAAAATGAATGAAGGGGTAAAGGAGTACAAACTTCCATTTATAAAATGGATAAGTCATAGAGATGTAAGCAAATCCATATCCATAATAAACATCCAGTAAGTTGGGGAAAAGGAATGAGCAGAAAGACTCAGAACTACACATGATCCTATAAGAACTGAATTCATGATGGTGCTTAAGAGTTCATAATGTTTCTGTCATTTACAAATGCATGCTATATCCCTCATCTTATTCAACATCTGAATTTTGGTGAAGCTTTTAGGAAGACCCCACAAAAATATTCGGAGAAACTTTCTCAATTGTTGTAAACTGATTTCATCCTACTTAACAGAACACATTCTCATCATTGTCGTAAAGCACATATTATTGCCCAAAGAGTGCAGCTTCACTTGTTATTATCACCACTTTAATTTGACAGATTCAGTAAAATTCTAAGTTAATGATAATAAGGAAAAAAAGATTGTCATAAAGGGTGGAATTTTTGCAAAAAATTATTTTAATAGTTTTAGAAATGCATTTACCATGCATAAAAATGATTGAAAGAAGAAAATATCACTTAAAATTGTCAATTATATTTTACTTAATCTTATGAAGAAAGTATGTTAAAATTGCATTATCAATTTGAAAATTCACAAATATCTTGGTAAGTATCCCATGTGAATATAATGGGTGGTCTCTTATATTTTTTCTCATTGCAGTGAAAAAAATTTAGCCAAGTAACATCACTTTTTGCATCCACAGCTTGAGGTGATTATATGGAAACTGATTCTTTATTCAGCCACTTTCAATTCTCACTGACATACCTGTAAAATGTATTTTGTTTTCTTTATTTTTTCATTAAGCAAAACCTTATTTTCTACTAAAACATCACATGAAATTTGACTATATTGTTTGTGACCCATATTTTATACTGTTTATTTTAATGTTAGAATATTGTATCCTATAAAGAAATATAATAACAAGGGGGCTTAAAAAGGAGTTAAAAAGGAATGTTTAGATATGACATGCCCAAATTGTATTACCAGATTCAGAGGAGAAGGTAATTTTTTCAAACTATGAATAATATTTATCAAGCAATTTAGAATATAAAATATTAGAGTTTTGATTTCATAAATGAACTATCCCATTATCTCTCGAAAAATTGAGGACCAGATGAATTAAATAATCTATAAAAGCTTATGCTGTCCCCGGGATTGAAATCCTTATTTAATTCAATCCCAGCTTTCCATTCACAACTGGCATTTAAACATACTGAAAATGGAATGTAAGTATAAAATAAATATACAAAATTATGCCAATACATACAATTCTGAATATAAATGTTTTTCTTCCATGCATCTTCTGCAATGCCTAAGTGGGTTTTTCTGGACTTTTACTTGTCTTTAGGCTCCTATTTATCTATCTTTTTATCATAGGCTATCCTAAGAAGCCTTTTTTTTTTAAATAAGATTTTATTTTTTAGAACAGTTTTAGATTCACAGAAAAAAAACCTGAGAAGATAGTGCAGATAGCCTCCACATACTCTCACACTTAGTTTCTCCAATTATGAATATCTTACACTAGTACGGTACATTTCTTATAATTAATGAACCAATACTGATACATTATTATTAACTGAAGTTCAGAGTTTATTCAAATTAGTTTTTACCAATGTCCTTTTTTTTATTCCAGGATTCCATCCATGACCCCCCATTACATTTAATTCCTTGGGCTCTTCTTGGCTATGACAGTTTCTCAGACTTCCCTTGTTTTTGATGACCTTGACAGTTCTGAGGTGTACTAGTCAGGTATTATAGAATGGCCCTCAACTGGGGTTTGTCTGATGTTTTTCTCATGATTAGTCTGGGGTTATGAGTTTGGGGGAGAAAGATCAGAGAGGTAAAATGACATTTTCATCACATCTTATCAAGATTACATGCTATCAATATGATTTATGACAGTTGGTATTGATCTTAATCATTTGGTTGAGGTAGTGCTTGTCAGAATTCTCCACTGTAAAGTTACTCTTTTTTCCCCTTTCTGTACTGTCCTTTTTGGAAGAAATTCACTATAACAGCCCACACTTAAGGAGTTGAGAGTTATGCTCCCCTTCCTCTAGGGTGAAGTACCTACATAAATTATTTGGAATTCTATATAAGATGTTTGTCTCTTCTCCCACCATTTATTAGTTTATTAAACTTACTTACTAAGTGTGGACTCATAAATACTCATTCTATGTTTGGGTTATTTTCTTGCTCAAATTGTTTCAGATCTGGCCATTGGAAGCATTTTCAGTTGGCTTTTGGCCCATTTGACATTCTTCCATCAGTGAGTGATTTGTTTGTTTGTTTGTTTCTTTGACACTTTCTTACTTCTAGGCACTATAAAATGCTCCAGGCTCACCTTGTCATTCCTGCCTCAGTCCTGGAGTCAGGCAGTTCTCCAAGGAGCTCCAGTTCCTTTTCTTGGAGAATGGATGGTATCAGAAACCAAGATCTGGGTGCTAGTTGAGCCCAGAGGCCTACTTGAAAATCAAGGATTCAGTATATTTGTCATGCAATAATGACACTGTGAAGAACTCAAATATATTATCAAAGGTAATCATTAGTGATTTTTAAATAATATGTTGCTCTATCCAAATTGAATATTTTCCCTTATATTCTCCGAGTTGAGAGAAGATACTTGCTGTTTTATTTTACATGGTAGCTGTTTACCATATGTTTCAGAAGCAATATTGTGATTTCCCAGTGACTTACTCCATTTTCTGTCTTGTTAGTAAACCTTTGTTGACTTGAGTTACTCAAACTCTCCCTTCACTTCCAGGCCCAAGAGACTTGATAAAAAGAATATACAGAAAGGTCAAATAGCCTTTTCCCTGAGTTCAGTCCGTTAGGTACTATACTCAGCTGAAACTAATCACCAATTTTTTTTTAGCTCTTATTTATTCTTCTAGGTATTCCAGAATAGCTTCATCTGAAAAAATGCATTTTTAGATTTCTGTGAAATTGGTCACCATCAAAAATATTTTAAGAAAGAGCAAATGATTTTTTTTAGGAGAAGAGAGACCGGGAAAATGGCACACCAAGCCTTGAGTCTAAGCGAAGGTTGTCATCTGTTCCAAAATTGGAACAGTAGAACTTTCTTTTCCGAGGTGTAAGCTACAGAAATTCTCTTTATAGTGTAAGATTATGGATTTCCTCCAAAGGGATTTCCTACCTGGAGAATGAAAATAACAAAACTAATCTCTGAAGAGGGCTTACTACTGACTTTCACAATACTGGAGCTACACATATTTTCATCCTTACTATAAAAAGGTAAATAGTATTCAATGTTAAAATATTTATACTTCCTTCATGATTATGTGAGATTATTCTGAACTGTAATTTTATCTTAGTATCCTCAATTCTGATTTCAGAGAATTGACCTAGGTGATGATTGAGTCCCTTACAGCACTAGAATTCTATAATCAGGTTTGATTCTTTGATTCTATTGTTTCCACAAATATAATCAACAAACAGGAAAAACAATCCTCTAGTAAATAATTCTTCCATGTCCTTTCATATTGATGCATTGTTTCAAATGCAATTTTCTTCACAAATGGGCACAAGCAGGCATGCCCAAGAATAAGAACCAACTGAAAAATCACGCCTTTCAAGTGAAAGGTTTAGGTTTTTTCCTCAGTGCATGCAGCAACTTAGGAAATAGTTATCATCTTTGCCAGGAAAAGTGATTCTCTCCTTTGCTTAACTTTATTCCATTTATGTATTCTGGGAATAGGTTTCCTTAATATTTTAGAAGCAATCAATATCAGATATCTCTTAGCTTCTCTACTCAAGAGAACCAACTTTATCTTCATTTTACACAGAATCAATGTTCTATTTAACTCTAAATTATTTATTATGTACCATTTGGGATATAGAGGAAGCCATGTTTTGGAAAATAAGGGTTATGTAAAATAAATTAATTCTAAATTAGTATTCATGGATGTCTCACACAGACCTTAGATTTAGTTTGAAATAACACTAAACAGCAAATAAGAACAAGTGCCTCTTCTGGAATAAATTTCTAAGCTGATTTTTGAACCTAAGAGACAGAGTATAACTACACTAGCCTCTGTCGCTTTTGGATGCACCTACCATCCAAAAAATATTTTGTATATGATTAGGGTAGAACAGACATTGGGTATAACCTGACTGTAATCATGAAAACCTGACATAGTGCTTAGAGCATAGTAGACACGCCAAACATTTTTGTTGAGTGACTAAATGTTCACAAAATGAATACACGATTCAATCACTCCATTCTCTCTCCTTAGTTAGGAGCTGATTTGTGATGTTACCATTCTTGACAGATGGAAAAACTTATTAATTATCTATGTGAGATCCAAAGCTTCATTACTGTGATTACTATTTTATTTGTAGCATTCATATTGTTAACTACACTGGCAATTGCTTTGAACTTCCTCAACGCAAGGTGCCATGAAGTCATACACTTTAATTATAAAATGATCTCTTTAACAAAATAGACTATGATGAATTTTCTTAGAATTTCTCTGAAACTCTCTGTAAAACTCCCTCTAGAGTTTTCCTTCTATATTCTATGAACAAAATTATAGAAATAATGTATACCAGAGGAAGTCATAATTAGAAACCTGCTTTTTCTAAGTCACCTATGGATTGTATACCCTGTTAGTTATTTGTTTCAAGCAGAAAGTTCTTTTTCAAAAAAAAGGAGATTTGATTTTCAGCTGCAAAATAACCATTTTTTAAGAAAAGCAATCTTCATCCAGCTTTCTATAATATTAACATACATAATTGAGAAGTCAACAGTAACACAATACTGTTATCAAACTAGAGACTTATTTGGATTTCACCAGTTTTTCCACTAATATCCTTCATAGCCCCCTCATCATAGTCAGAATTTGCACAAAAGTTCTTTAACCATTTAGCCCTGCTTACTTGTCCAGTTCTATTCTTCCAAACTCTCTGTTTTATCCTTTGTATCCTAGTAGTATTCATGTTTTTTCCTTAAACGCATCGTCTGCCTTATGGTCACATAAATAGGTTAATACAGGAACACTTCCTATCTTTCCTTACCTAGACTATGTTCATTCAGACTTCAGCTTAATTCCAGCATCATTTTCCCCCAGAAACTTCTTCAAGCCCCTAGAATAGGCAAGTATCCTTGCTGCTGGGCTCCACTAACATTCAGGCTATATGTCTATCATAGCAATTATCATATTTTATTAAAGTGATCTGCTCATGTGTCTGTCTGCTTCCCTGACCAGACTATGAGGTCCTTTAGGGCAGAGGACATGTTCCTACTTCATTCTTATAACCTTTGTGTATGGCATAGCCCTTACCCATTGAAGGCATTCTGCAAGAGTAGACACAATTAAGGAAAGGGATATGGAATTTCAAATCTACTTTTTGATCTTTAAACCACATTATTTCCATTATGCCATTTTTATCTCCTATCAGTAAGATTATATTAGATGATTTATTAAATAATATAAAATTATCATTGACATAATTACAGAAGTTGTACAATATTTTGTTACTTGTTACACTAGCTTTCCATTTGCTTTTAAGCAACAGTCACCCATTCTCTTCAGTGACATAACTACATCTGAGGTGCTTCCAAATATAAACAGAGATTAAAGTTTGAGTCATTCATTTGCAACCCATGTAACTTTGATCAGATCTCTTATTCATCTTTATAGCTGACGGAATTGAAGATCCATCTTGAGTATCAAATAAAGTAAATAATGGGAAAATACAATAGAAATTATAGTTTTTCATCTGTAAAAGGAATTGTCATTTATGTTGTTTGTACTCATATCACTCATATAGTGGTATCAAATAATGGTTTATTTCAGCTAAAGTGTGAAGATACCTGTCATAGTATGCAATTGTCACAAGAAAATAAATACCATGCAAATGAATCTAAAGAAAACCATTGAATCTTTTAGGGAAGTGCTATGAGAATCTTAAAAGACTTTATTTTTGTTCTATTTTGCTTTGTTTTCTTTTTTGGCAAAGTCAGAGACTCTTTATGGAGATTCACTGGGAGAAAATATTCTATGGATGAAATTACCATAGCACTATATGGTTCCTTCTAAATAGTCAACCACTTACATTTGCTGTAAGTTATATAGTACAGTCCTTTAGGGACCCCAAATGCTTAGGGTAACTTAACTAACGTTATATATATATATATATATATATATATATATATATATATATATATATATATATATATAATTTTATCAGTTTATATATAACTTTTGTCTATATATATAATTATATAAAATAAATAGTGGTGGTGCCAGAATTTGATTCTGTCTCCAGAGTCCATGTTCTCAAATCACTATGTTTTTGAGCTCTGTTGGACACCGGGATCACTTGTTAAATTCTCCCAATGATTTGTACATTTCTTTATTGGATGTGAGGGTTGGGGGTGGGATTTTAATTTTGAATATTTATTAAAGTGACTAAATTACCTTCTTATGGGCAGCTTCCTGATGTTCTGTTGACACTGAACTAAAACATATTTATCCTACATGTGATTACCATGTTAACATGACACTACCTGGTGACCTTTGTTTCCTTAGCTCTCTTACAATTTTAATGTCCATCTGCACCTCAAATCTACAGGATCATAAATATCGAATTCTCCTAAGTTGTACAGAGCTGGAAAATATGAACTTTATGAGGATGATAACATTATTTAACAACACTGCATTCCCAGTTATGTGTCCCATGTGACTATAAATTTAAGCCCTATATCATACTAGATGTATAATACTGTAAAAGTTGTCTTCCTTACAAGTTTCTAAACAGTGCCTTTGATTTATTGACAATTTCATGAAAAGAAAATTCATGTCCTGAGCAATTCAATGACTTAAAAATTAATTTGTAACTGAGATATGAACAAAGTCTATGTTTAAAAACTGTGATTATATAATTAAGTATCAATCAATATAGAGTCTAATTTGACTAAAGACAGAAAATGGAAGGTCTGAAGGTTCTGAAAATTCTCTAGTGAACCATTTAGAAATTGGAGCATAAAGACATTGTAAGGAAAACTCATAGGTAGAGGACAGTGGAAAAATAAAATTAAAAAGTGAACTTAAATAATTTTTTTCAGTTACCATTGCACAAAACATATATTTTAAAACTACATTAAATTACCACAATTAATTAAATAATAGAAATATAAATACCATGTTCTGTCATCAATCATCTGTTCTTTTTTGCCAGGTAATGACTAATCTTCTTTTAAAGCAACATATGATTGTATATACCTGATATCAATGTTCTCTTACAAAGGAAGAAAAATAATAAAAATATACATAGCTCCTATGAAGTTTAGTGACAATTGGAGATAGGAGAATAACTGTCAGTTCCACTTTTTAAAAAATAATGAAATTGATGAAATTAATTAATTCTATTTATAGAAAGGAGAGTGGTGCTGTGTCTACTTAGTTGAATGTAGCCCCACAGACTATTGCTAACATATTCCCCCTCAGAGTTAGCTTTTTAATTGTTTCTGGATAATGGGTAACTTCTAATACTACTTCAAACATGGCAGAGCACAGAACAAACCAAAGCTGAACTTGGGCCAATTGACAAGGGGTGGAGGAAGGGTTTTTAAGGTGGATCAGGGAGGCCAAACAACATCATTCTGTGTATTTAGCGCAAAGCAATCTGACCATTATGTGGACAGCCAATTGAGATAATTCTGCTAATTATATATTAATTAGAATTTAATCTTATGATAGGACTAATTATTTAGCTAATTTTCAGAAATGGAACAAGATATCGACAAAAGACACTAACTCATTCAACAGATTTGCTTCATACTTTACCTATTAAGAAGCTTCTCTTTTTTTCAAGAACTTTTTTTTTTACCTGAAGTATAAATGCTTGAGGCAGCACAGTGTCCTAGAAAGTGTTTGTGAGAGGAGTCAAGAGGCCAGATTCTTCTTCCTAATTAGTTTTATGGCCTTGGGAAGCCACTTCACACTTTGAGCCTCAGTTTATTCATTATGATAAAATGATGGACAAAGGGTAGTTAGACAATCTCTAGGGTTATTTCTAATACTAACATTTAATAGGCCTGTATCACTCATTCTGTATTTGATGGTTATTTTCAAATATCATGTGCCTACTAGTTCAGAATTTATAGCAAATATTCTAGCAATATATTTTTAATATTAAATCAGATGCCACATATATACTTAAGTAAATCAGCATAAATGTTAAAGTGCAGAGAAAAGTTTTATAATTCATCCAAATTCCTAAGGACATATGGTATGAAGAGCATGATAAACAACTCTTTATTTCTGTGGTTAACAGAGAACACATATGCCGGGTTCCTAGAAAGATAGGAAGACATACATAGGTCTCCTATTTTTAAAAATGCACTGAATTCAAGGTCATACAAGTAACGAACATGATTCATTTTATCAGTGGAAGCTAAGGAGCCCCTTTTACTGAGAGTCAGCAATTTGGAACCTATGAATTTTCAGCAGAATCAGGAGACACAGCTGAAGAAGAGCTGAGGACAGAAAACTATCAATCTAGGATGTCTAAGACTCTTCAGAAGCCAGTGGGACAGACTAGATAATGTCTTGACAAAATGGATGAGCTGGCTCTCTTTGTTCGATATTGTTCTATAACTGTGTGTGGGTTTGCTGAAACTGGCAGATATATAGCTTCAATCTTCATCATCCTTCCAGTTGTTAATATTCCAGCTGTGTGAAACTCATTCGAAAATGTTTCTATATCTTCTTATATTTGTATATCTGGAATGCAGCTGTTGGGATACCAAATACTGTAAATGACTGCTCCAAGAATTTCTGTGTGCACTTCAAGTCTACTGAGATGAAATATTTCACAGTAAACTGCAAACAAAAATTAAGCCTAGTGCTCAAAACCATTACATATTACTAGTGAAAAAATAAGTCATAATCCAAGACAGCACAGAGGGCATTACCTTCCAAAGGAAGTTTATTTGTTTTATGGGAAAAAAAGCAAACAAAAAACTCAGTTTTTTTGGCTGACTTGTAAAATGGTTTTCAGTGCTAACTATATATTAGAAGCTAATTTGCCATTGCTTATAGCTTTCCTTTTATTGTTAATTTCTTAATTATTTTCATCATTAGATTTGAGAAACCTGAGAGTAAACCACAATCACTGAGAGAAATTAGAAGTAGACAGAAAGGATGGGAGGTCTCACTCACAGTGGCAAGTGAGACCTGGGAGAATACAGAGGCAAGCGGAAGGAGTGGTATATATAATCAAGAAAGCAGCTGAGATTATTCATTAAAGCACAGTGATTGCAAGTGAATTCACCTGTAGCAGAACAGCAACACCAGCATACACTGACAAGCAGTCATTTTCAGGATGCTCATATTTATAATTCACTTGACCCCAGCTAGTCTTAGAACATGGCCATTCTAGAGGTGGATGTTAACAGAACATAGGTTAACATGGGTAGTTGTGAGAAAGCCAGATACTAGTAGGTCATAAGGGAAGACAGTCTGAACTTATTATAGGGTTCTTAACTTATGAAGAATTTCCTTTATGTAGAACTTCTAGATATTTAGAGTATAATGTGAGAGAACTTAATAATCATTAATTATCTTATAATAGACCAACAGTAGAGTGAAATAAGAATGTGTTTCCCTAAATGTAAGAATCAAAACTTATCTATTTCACTTTTCTTTATTCTAGTATCTACCATTCCGCTAAAGAAATGAATAGGTGTGATTCTTATTTTTTGAAAAGATAGTATCGTTAAAGTGGGTTTCAAGAGGATTTACACTATTTCTACAGATATGGAAGATGTTTAGTTGTATAACATGTGGAAAATGTGCACCTTTGGCAGAGGCAAATTTGAAATTCTTCCCTTTCAACAGACTCAGGTGCCTGACAGCTTATTATCAACTCTAGAAAACAATCAGAGCAATGTGAGAAAAATAAAGCTACTGAATTTAAAAAAAAGTATGAGAATTACATGGAGCTACCAACCAGCTTAAAATTTTTGGCTTTGAAAACAATTTGGTTATTGACTTAGGTTAGCAAAAATGAAAAACATATTTGAAAATTCAAGTCAGGAAGATAAATATATTATACCCATCTGGCAGGCAAGCAGTGCTTTCTAGTGGAATAGGGGAGCCAGCTCTAGAGAGAAAATTGGGTTTATTCAGAGGTAAATAATCCAACAGCAGAGACTTAAGGAGAGGGAAAAATAACTTAGAAAATCTCCTGACAGTTGTTTTACAGACCACTGATTTGCATCTTATTTGGAAAAATTTAATTTTTAAATAAATGTGAACTTTAACAACAACAAAAACAAAAATTTTAATAATACGTTTTGTGGTAGATGGGCGTAAGGGGGCACTTATGATCCCCAATTCCTTGTAAACACACCTCTGCTAATCCCCCCACCCAACTTATGTTTGAGTAATACCTGTGAGTTGTTTCTAACTAAATGGATGCAAAAAGGTAATAGGATGTACATGATGAAGTGTGTAAGATTTCACAAGTGTTACATTCATCTTACCAGTGTCTCTCCATTACTGGCTTAGAAGAAGTTAAGATGCCATAAATCAGGAAGTGAAATCTGTCAACAACTTGAGAGAGCTTGGAAGCAGATTTGTCCCCACTTGAGTCTCCAGATGAGAAACCAGCCCTGGCCAACACGTTGATAGCAGCCTTACAGAGGATCCCACTAAGCCATGCCTGAACTCCTGACCCATTAAAACCATAAGATAGTAAGTATGTGTTGTTTAAAGCTGCTATGCATGTGGCAATTTTGTTGTTTAGTAAAAGGAAACTATTAGTCCTATTTATATGAAGTTATTCATTTGTTTATTCAATCAACATGTGCTCAGGCACTACACTGAGTGTTGGGTCTAGTGCTAAACCAAGTTCTATAGTGTAATGGATCAGATACTCACTATATTGTACAATAATTTGGAGGAAATACAGTATCTTGTTAGAGCTACAGAAGGCTTTCTGGAAGAAATGATTTTCTATTCTAATACAAAATTTGAAATATGAATATAAATTTCCTAGGTGAAAAGAATGTTTCAGAAAGAGACAACTCATATGATGCTGAGGATGAAACTGAAAATAAATCAGTTTAGCAGTTTAGAATTGTGTGTCTGTGTGTGTGAATTTAGTAGAGATGGGAGGTAGCAAAGGGTAAGGTTGAAAAGGGATGTAGATTTATGCTGGTTTGTTCTTGTTACTCATTTACAGAGTTTGGACTGTGTCCTAATAAGCTGCTCTTTTCCTTTAGGTGTATGTATCATATGGTATTTTTGTCTTCACTTATTAAAGATTTTGGATCATGGAAGAGAGCGAAGTTTTTTTTATCATTCTGGTCTCAGTTCATTCCTTTTCCAGCTTTCTTGTATGAAGTAAATACTATGATGGTTGGAATAAATGACAAAGACAGCATTGTAGCACTTGCCTTTTATATCATGGTTGTTGTATACAGCCATGCAAACTAAAATATTAAGAACTCCAGAGAATTTTAGTGACATACAGCAATGTTTCTCAAACAGCAACATGCATAAGAATTACTAGGGATCTTTCTAAAATGCAGATTCCAATTCGGTAAGTCTGGAAAAGGCCTTCTGAATTTCTAATAGCCTCTCAGGTGATGCTGATGCTACTTGTCTGAAGAGCACACTTGCAAAAGCAGAGAAGTAAGTCATAATGTGACTAGAGTCCTCTGGAGTTGGTTAGTAGGATGACTCACCATTAGAGCAGCTGGGGACTCATGAAGTTGAGAAATCTCAGGAGTAGTCATAAACTGTGATTAAATTATGGTTAGAGATTGTTAAAATATGAAGGGATACTTTTGAGCTCTTTTAAATAAAAATAGTTTTAGAGCACCCAATTCCAGTTCCTTAGATTACATACTGTGATTAAAATGGAGATTAGTGTTTTGTGAGCATCAGTATTCAGTTCAGTACGGGGCCACTACCAGCTCTGAAATGCCAGGCAGAATTCTACGATGAAAGAATTGAGTTGTTCTTGAATTTGTGTATAGAAAGGGAAGGCTATCCCTGGAAATGAAGAAGGAAAATGTATATCCTTAGCATCCTTCCTAATACAAACTAAAGGCCCTCCTCAACTCTGCCCCTGGGCTCTCCATTCCAGTCCCTACAACTACCATACAGTCACACACTCCTCAAAATAACCCTCCAGACAGTTTTCCATTATTCCACGGCCTTATACTCTATTAAGGCTATCTTGATGAATAAAAAAAAAGTGAAAATATCTCTCAACAAATCATACTTCTAGTCACAGCTTGACTTTACTAGAGAGCAGACCTGAGGTGGAAATTTGCATATAGGAAGTTTTTTTGAAAAGTGCTATTGAAATCAATATGGGAGTGTGAAGGCAACAAGACTGAGCTCAGGAAAAGGGTAGGTTGTGATGCGGTCACAACAAAGCTTCAGCTGAGGCCCTGGAAACCTCTGGAGCTGGGATGGTCCAGAAGAGTTACCCCAAATTGAAGCAGTGGGCCATTTTGTTATATCCCCTCATAAAATAGTGACTGTATTCAGACTTAAAAGGGGAGATACTATTAGCTGAGGCAGCTCTTTTCAGCTAGTGGAGTAAGTGCTTTAATCTTGAAGGAGGGGTTAAATAAACTTTACAATGAAGTATCTAATATGATCTTTTCCATAAATAATTTGTATTTTAAGAGCCTTAACACAAGAATGGGAAAAGAAAAGCAAATAATGTAGCCATTTCATACCCTACTGTAGAAGTGGCTAAAGATATAAAAGTCTCATACCATCCAGGGCAGTGCTTCTAAACCTACTTTGGTGACAGGCTACAGATGTTTATTATTTCAAATCTCTCAAGAACAGATGTATGGTTTTATCACACATGACCAGTACACAGCCTGTACAACATCTGGAATATACCCTATTCAACAAGATATGTCCACTGATCACAAGTGTTGTGGCAACATCAAATCACTATAAATACTTATAAAAGTTTACTCGATTTTTGTACTTATGAAGAATGGCTTGCTGAAGGGCACTGGATTTTTTGCTATTCAGATGAGCGTTGTGGTTTGTGAAACTCTGTTTCAAGTGGTCACCCAGTTCCTGTCTTTAAAGAAATTTTTTAAAAAATCTAAGAAACAATTATAACACCAATAATGAAATCTACAGCAATAACACCATCAATTACTGCTCTTATTAGGAAAATAGATACATGGGCCTTTTCTCATTTCTTACCTCAGTTTTAAGGTTCAAGTGAATTGAAATTCTCCTGTTTTACGTCCAAGCCTTTTCTAGGTTATTTTAACCTCAGTCTCTATCAGGAAAGGACATTTGTCAGTCAATGCCCCTGTTTCATGCAGGTAATATTCCTTTAGCTGCTTTTTAAACTTTATATCCCCCTTCATATGTATGGGACATTTTCAGACCCACACTGTGCAGTTTCTGAATCAAACATCACCAGAAAAGGCCTCTTTTCAAAGGCTACTCCTGCTGAATTTGAGTCAGCCTCCTGTCACAGAGTGTCATTCTAAAGTTTAAGCTGCTGCAAGTTCAAAAAGATATGAAAAAATAGCTAAATAGTACCCTTATATGTATAGTACAATTCCTATTGGTCTTCTGAAAACTAGACCTGCTTTGACTGTCCACTTAGACTTGAGCTGAGTGGCAATATTGTTCTTACTTGCAGGGAAGCAGCTACACATTGCAGGCAGAATGACTCATAAGGTGAAGCTTTATTTTTGCTGTTAAATTCCAAAAGTAACATGTTTCTCACAGGTGCTCTTCATTTGCTTCTTATCCAAAAACAGGAAGAAAACACAATTCCATTTCTGCTTTGAACTCTGATCATCATGACACCCAAACAGAGTCTCTAAGATAACTAACTGACCTTGGAAACATAAAGTCTTCTGGATTAGGGAACACAATTCCTGGAAGTTCCTACCATGTCAAAGCTCTAGACCACTGCAGGATGGCTTTTTTTTTTTTTAGCATTTTTATTGATTTATAATCATTTTACAATGTTGTGTCAAATTCCAGTGTAGAGCACAATTTTTCAGTTATACATGAACATATATATATTCATTGTCACATTTTTTTCTCTGTGAGCTACCATAAGATCTTGTGTATATTTCCCTGTGCTATACAGTATAATCTTGTTTATTTATTCTACTGGAGGATGGCTTCTGATGGAAAATAATATGTTCACCCAAAAACCAAGTAAGGAGCACCTAATTTGGGGAGGAGTATCAGTAGGGCTGCACTACATATGTAAGGTGGTTAAATAAATTCTTATCTCATGAACTAGTGATTATTATCATGACTTCTTACATATTTTAATAGCCTAGAATTTGATCTTTTAAAAAAAGCAAGAGTTGTTACAAATCAACTAAAAGCATCATCACCATCATAACCACCATCTCAAAGTATTACCATCATCACCACCACTGTGCAAACTTTTACCATGTGCCAGTTACTATTCAAAATGTTTTAAATTTAACTCACCTAATCTTCCCTAATAAACTCACAACAGGTAGATCAAGGCACAGTTTTCTTATACATATGTCATAAACACACATATACCTATTACATTAGAAAGAATGACTGTTACTGAGAATTGTATTGATTTCCCATTAAAAAGACACATTCTTAGACAAGGTTATTCTTAGGTTATTCAGAATTAGAAAAAGAATTGCCTTATATTGAGGGAACTTGAAAGAAAGAGGACTGTCTTTTAAGCCCACATTGCAGTATAAGATGTACTGATGGTGTTTGTTTAAGCTTCAGCACAAGCCAGACAGTAATGTATAATGAATTTTGTTTCAATCCTACACATAGTTACAGGCTTTCTAAGGAAAAACGTCATTAAGCTGCATGTTGTGAGCTTCTCACTATAACTTCCAGGTGTGCTTGGAAATATTTAGCAAACCATTATAATGAATATGTTTCCTGAAGTTGATTATAGAAATATTCATTTACACTTCTAGAATATGTAACTGTCATATAAGAATTACAGATATAGGTTTGCTCATTCTAAATATAGACCAAAGTAAAACATAACAGTTTTATTATTTAGGTTCTGAAGCACAGAAGAGAGACTATAATGACCCTTTTTATGACCTCTCCCTTCATTCTCTCTTTGGTTTCCTTTTGTTCTAAGTAGTTCTCAATAAATCCATCCCTAAGAACTCAATTTCAGGTTTTAGAGAGATGTGTACAGTTTCATTCTATAGTGATCAAAAATAGGCAAGGTAGAGCTTCTTTTTCAATCCACTTGACCTAATTTTATCCCCCAGATTTCTGGGGTCAAAGTGTTTCTTGAATAATATTCCAATGCTGAAATTATGGGACTGATATACTTTTTTTTCCTTAGGGATGCTCAGCACCATCTGAAGAAGCAAGGATCCTAATGTGCTTCCCTTTGGAGCACCAAAGCTACTGAAACTACCTTATGGAGCAGCTTCAGGTTTAAGAGCACATCAAACTGGAGCACCATCCACTGGAAGGTGATTGAGGCTCCATCACTGCACTGAGTTCTCTAATAGAGAAATATGATCACAAGACAAGGAATACAAATCAAATTGTGCCTTTATTTACTTCAGAGATTGCATCTGACCCTCCTACTCATCTTTAGAAATGTGCAATAGAAATGCAGTAAAAGATAGCAGTGATTTTCAAACTGAAAACCATCTTAGGAACGGATTTATGTGGCTATGTTGTTAAATGTGCCAACAGGGGCTCTAGAGGCAGAATGGATTCGCTGACTTAATTATAATTTACTTCCTTGATCATTCAATCAATGAATGTTTATTATCTCTGGGCTAGCCAACAATATTCAAGGTACTCTTATACATATGAAAGCTAAGAAAATAGATCTATAGTATCATTATTTATTATGTGCTAAATTACTTGGCACATCTGTAAAGTGCAAAGGGAAAACAGATAAAGAAGAATTATGGAACTAATGATAAATTCATTGAGGAGCTAGTATTTGGGTTAGTCTTCAAAGATACGATTTTATTAAACAAAGATAAAGGGAAAAGGTAGGTATGGACAATATTGAACAAGCTATATGACAAGTCAAACAATTAGTTTTGAAGTTAGAATCTAAATAAACCTCTCCTCTGTTTCCAAAATCTATGATCTGCCCAATATTCCATAAATTTGGGAATTATGCTCCCACTAGTTGAAAAATATGACAGACTGAGTTAACTGAAGTTTGGGCATATCATGATGTCCATTTGAGACCTTTTAGAAAACTTTTACTAAAATTTACATGGTTATACATGGTTACATAGGTATTTTTATGTATGCATGTGTGTGTTTTTTATATATATATATATATATATATAAATATATATATATATAAAATATACAGACATATACATAGAGAAATTCATTTGAACATACTCAGACACAAATTATTCTTATACCACAACCAATAAAATCAAAGTATGTAAGAGTCCATAGAGAATGGTTGTATTAATCTAAAATTATTTATACAAACACAATAGTATGTGTTTGTATATATATAAACATATTTCAGTAAAGATACAAAAAAAGGAATCCAAAACCCTGATAATAGCCATTAACTTCGAGGAGAGAAATTAATAAGCATAGAGATGGAAAGATAGATTTCAATTCTGTACTCTTCTGCATTATTTGATTTTTTTGACATGTTCATATATTGCTTTTATGATTAAAAATCTAGTTTAAACTTAGATACTAACGTTTATATAATAGAAATATTCAAAAATATGTAGATTTTAAAGTTCACATGACACATATTTTAAAGTGTTTTAAAAATTATCTAGACCCATGTTCAAAATGATCCAGTCATAAGAGCTCTGAATGATCTAGTTGAGAGTCTTCCTCATCTAGTTTAATTTCTCCTTCTCTAGGAACATTTACCACATGGCTGTGACGGATGGTAATGCAACTTTCAGACTTCAGCAGGAAGAAATGATTTCCATCTACTTTCTCTTATGAGTTCATGGAGAGTTACAAAGTGCAAAATGAAGGGGAAATAGTCTGTCTGACAGAAGTGAGTAGTAAGACGCTGTCACCCTTTAAAAGGGATACAGTAAATATTTCTTTAAAGCAGCTTCTCTATAACTTACACAGTAGTGGAAAGCAACATGATGCCTAAACTTATTGCTACCCTTCGTCTGGGTGACAATAGGTCTGACAGTTAAAGATAGGCTTTTCCCACTAGCCCAGAAAATTAAATAAATTGTTCATTGATTTCTTCTATTCCATTCTACAGAAGGCTTTAACTCTCTGACTATTCTGCTTATATATATCATCTATAGACTGTTCAATGTGCAGACATTTTGGATTAACTTTCAGCTTATAAATATTACTGCACTTTCAAGTATCCTTTTGATCTTTTTCTCTTGCCATAATATTGGGCAATGTGAATATTTTCTTGAGGTGAAAGCAAGTGATAAATTTATGGGATTGATTAGTGCCCAGAAGTTAGGACACATTTCATTAAAGTCAAACTAAAGGAGAGAGATTAACAAGTTAAAAATGTGAAATTTGACCTGAATGATGCAAATTACTGATAATAAATTTCAGTTGGATTTATATAAGAGAACAGCAAAAACTATTTGGAAAGATGACTCATTCTCCCAGTTCTCATTAAAAATAAAATAAAACAAAATAAAATAAAGGCCTATAGACATTTAACTTCCTTGTCTTAATTAGAAGGGATTTGAGTAAAAAGATATGTTACATAAATGTCCTGTCTGATCTGAGCAAACAAAAGGAAATAATTCCCCTGCCTCTAATTATTGGTTGAAATAACATTATACAGAGGACCAGAGTAATTTATTTCATTACATGCATTCAGTATCATTCTACGCTTCACATTTTATTTGTTTGGCGGCTTTGTATTTGTTAGGTATGAGGTTAGGGAAGGTGGTAGAAAGTATTTCTAAATGCCCTAAGATTGAATGACCTCCATACCAAAAAATGAGCAACTGTCCTTAATGAGATGTCCATAGTTCCCCTTGAAGAAAAAAAATACTAATTCTTAAAAAAGAAAGTAATGGAAAAATGTAAGAAGTGAAGTTCATTTACCAGTAATGCTACTTCATTGAACATCAACCATGAATGCCTTGAATAAAAGTCATCAGTTCTACTATTTGTATGTAGTGTTGTTCACTCAAATTTTCAAAAGGAAGAAATGCCCTTTTCACAGAAGGCCAGACATAGAAAGATTTTGCTCAAAAGTACATTTTTCTTTAATGTTATAAAGTGTGGAATAGAAGCGATAGTTTAATATAGTTAAACTTCCTGATGCTATCTCTTGGATAAATAAGTACTACTTTCCTATTGATTTGAGAGTACATTTATAGATAGATACATTAATGATAAAGACCTTAGTAGTTTAGAAAAAGTGTTAGTTCAAAGAGTGAACTTACATCTCAGGCAGGTCAGTTTGTAATTTTAACCAAAAGCAGTGAACAGTCATCCCTAGAAAGTTACTGGAAATTTACTTTCAGGTTTAAAAATAAAAATGGGCACATAGCTATATACCAATGGCAAATACTGTAGTATTCTTGCATTAAAATACAAAGACCCATTGTTGACAAATTTAATTAAATGTCCCACTCTATAATGTTGGAACAGGAAAGGATAACCTAGATTCCTAAACTGACAAATCTGTTTCATTCTTTGCATAATAAGGAAATTCCAGTCCTTAGAGATAATGTGACCTGTCCCTGGCTACTCAGAGGCAGACAATGCTAAATCTGGGCTGACAGTACAGAATTTCTAATCATTTTACCATCACAATTTCCACTTAAATCATTAGAGTAATCTAATAGCTGGATTTAAAAGATCCAAAAATATAAAGGCACAAATACAACAGAAGTACACTTGTGGTTCATACAATAGAAGGTAGATGCACCTTCTTAAATGGGAAATCTCTGGTAACAAAATTTTTATGGTACCTAGGCTGCCTGCAGTTCTGGGGCTTTTCAATACCTGGCTTCTAAATTTGCCTTAGGTTGGAGCCATCATCTCCTTCCTAGTTGTCTGGAAGAGGGAAGTAGCCCAGAGGAAAACATTTACGAGGCAGGTTTTGTGAAACATGGCCAGAAACAACAGCCATTACTTTTGATAGTATTCCAATGGCTAGCACTTAGTCCCTGGAAACAAGAAAGTCTCTGGAATGTAGGCTGACTATCTGCCCAGGAGAAAGAGAAAAATTTAGTGAATATCTAGTAGTCATTACTTCATAATATATGACACTAATGTGCACAGATATCTTACAAAGGCATCGTTTATCCCAGTCCTGAGTTCTGTACATAAAAGAGATAACTTATAAATAAACAAACATTTAGTATGTAAATGTAGATAAATAAACATCCAATAATCTCTACCACACCATTTTAGTACTTTATGGTATACATGGTTCTAACCTGTGAGGTGCCCTGGTTAAAACCATCCAGCATCCCAGCCCTGAAATCTGTGCCACAGAGATACGTGGATGGCTGCTCCGGGCTTATCCTCTCCAACCATCAAATCCTTGGTGATATTAGTAAGAGTGGTTTCTCCTGCATGCTTAGTTTGGATGCAGGAGCTCACTCTCCCATTCTGTGCTGATCTTCACATGCTCCTCTGCTTTGAGTTTAACATGCAAGTAATAGGAAAATAAGGTCATATGGCCACTTCAAAAATGAATTAACTATTTTATTCAGAGAATACAACTCTTTGTATACTGTGTATACGTTTTACAAATGTGAAAATATTCATTAAAGAATCATTTGACCTAAGTTCACAGGAACATTTAATTTGAAGTTCAAAGATAAAAGGTTCTTGTGAATGGATTTTTTAATGGTCCATTAATATAGATAAAATAGATAAATTCTTTAACTTACATATTAGGATATATATTTTTTAAACATTTTTCTTATATCTCATGGCCTTCATCTCATTCAGAAAACTAGGCGATTTCTATTGTTTAGTGAAGGGATATGAGAGAAAGCAAAGAAATAAAGACTTAGCATCTGAATTTTTAAACACTGGAACTTAAAAAAATTAAAAGCACTCAAAGCATAGGCAATAGATCTGAAGAATAGCACACAAGTAAAAAAAGGATTATCACTCAGAGAGTACAAGCTGAATCCCATTTGAAGCAAGGAGAATGGGAAGAGGAGGAGACACCATGAGTGTCCCTGAATGAGGAACTGCCTCTAGACTGCTTCCTGAGTGAAGCACAAGGAAAGGCTAAAATGAACAACGTAGACAATATCAAGTAACTTGTCTATGTTGTTCATTTTAGCCTTTTCGTTTGGGGTGTAATTGTATCTTACTGTCATTTTAACTTGCATCTCACTGATGAATAATAATGTTAACCCTAATTTCAAATACTTAGTGGTGATTGAGAGATCCTGTTTGGGGAAATTCCTCTTACAGTCTTTGTCCACTTTTTTTTTTTAATTTGGCTTTTTCTTATTAATTTGTAGAGTTTTTTCTCTCTATTGAGATATAATTGACACACAGCATTGTATAAATTTAAGGTGTACAGCACAATGACTTATGTATATTGTGAAACGATTATCACAATAAGTCATCATCCATCATCTCATACAAATACAAAAAACATTTTTCCCTTGTGATGAGAACTTTTAAGATCTACTTTCTCAGCAACTTTCAAATATGCCATACAGCAGTGTGAAATGTAGTCATCATGCCGTACATTATACCTCCATACTATGTATCTTATAACTGGAAGTCTGTATCTTTTGAACACATTTATCCAATTCAGGAGATTTTATATATTATATAAAATGTATTTATATTTTTATTTTATTATAATACTATGTATTTAAAAGATTGTATATATTTTATATGTATTGTGACTATTTTTCCATATCTCTAGCTTGTCTTTTCACTTAAAATGTTGTCTTTTGGTAAACAGAACTTCACAATTTTATTGTGGTCCAAATTTATCAGTATTTAATGATCAGTGCTTTTTCTCTCCTGTTTAAGAAATACGTTCTTTGCTCAAGTCAATAAAGATATTCTCTTATGTTTTTATAGACTATTGTTTTAAACTTTCTAAAAAAGTATTTGAGCTACTCATAAATTTGTATATGGAGTGAGGAAAGGGTTAATGTTCTTTTTTTCAAAAAGATATTCACTTGACCCCCCTCCTACAAATTATTGAAAAGAACATTCCTTTCACACTAAATTGAAGTGGATCCTACATGTGGCTCTCTATTTGGGAGTCTAATTTTAGACTCTTGTTTTATTCTTGCACCAACACTACTCTTAAATTACTGTAATTTTATACTAAGTTTTGCTATCCAGCAGGTCAAAGCCTCCAGTTATCTCCTCCTTTTCCTTTCTCTCCTTAAGACTACTTCAGCTATTGCCATATAAAATATTCTACATTATGAGACGCTATTCCATAATAAATTTGTTTTTAGCCCATCTAAAATTTCATTTAAATTTTAGAATAAACTTGACAATTTCAACAAGAACCCTGTGATTTTTTAAAATTATAATTATATCATTTCTGAAACCTCAAAGTCTGGTGAGTCTCTTTCTTTGTCTTGAAGTGCAGATTCACAATATGTCTGAGGTAGGAACCTCCCTCCCCAAACTTTAAGGGACTTATCTCTTAAGCATCATGAAATAATAGGATATGGCTCTGCCTTTCAGGAGCCCTCAGCACAGGCACCCCTTGCTACTCAGAACTCAATAAGTGCTTCATAGAGGAAGCTGGCTCTGACTTTGAGACTCCAAGTTTCTAACCGTCATGCTCACTACACTTAACTCTAAAATCCTACTGGTCTCTTTTCTTCCAGTAGAGTCTCTCTAAGTAAGTTAAGTGCAAACTTCGGTCTGTACCCAGGATTGTCAACTATCCACCAGGAAGAAAGCGGCTGGCAATCATCAGCTCACTTCAGAAAGGTCCTCTTTCAGAATTAAAGTTCAGCATTGTTTCCTCAGCTCTCACGTCTTAAAAACTATTATTTTTATAATATATCTGACCTTTTTTCTTTAGCAGCAGGAACATTGGCTTCATGAAATCTACTTCATAAGAGTCAAAAATGGGAGGCATTTCCATATGGATTCTTGCAGAAAAGATACTACTTTGGAAAAGATCCCCACTCTGTTCTCATTTCCCACCCCTATAGACTTAACATTTATACAAGCAATAAACTGAGCAAGAAGGTACCACTAATTGATTTACAACAGGTTTCTGCTACCTAAGTGGGAGAGGTATTTGAGATAAAAATTAAGTTGAGCTACCACTATTCTTGGCAACCTGAAATTTTTGGATTAATATAGGTAAAAATTACTTTAAACTTGGGAACCAATCTGAGTCAAATATTAAAACAAACACTTTAAAAATCTTTCAAAACCACATTTTTTCCTTACAAGAGAAATTTCTCTCAGACAGCTCCTTCAGAGATTAAAATGGATAGGCGAGATCGTAGCATCAGCTACCAGACTTGTACATATTTATATACTTTGTGGATTGGATGAAGATTTTATTACTTGAGAATCACACATAGCAAAACTCAGTGAGCTAATTAATATGCCCAGGAACAACAGAAACATAAGAAATAATAAAAGGAAGTAAAAAAGAGTGAGTTAGGTGTGAGGCCAATCTCTGCCTGAGAAACACATGATCATTTTTAGAACCCATATCCTTGACTCGCAAAGCATAGCCTCAATGGTTTCTCATTTATGTTTACCTATATTTCAGAAATCTGACTTATTAAGGGTCTAGCTTGGAATATAAAAACTAAAGGGGTATTTTATAGGACTAACTCACAGAATAATATTTAATAAATATTTCTGGCCCATGAGACTTACGGTATTGTACTATAAACTTTGAAAAAATGAGAAAATCATATGATGCCCAGACCCTGGTATTGCTGGTTTGTAGTTTAGATGAGGAGACAAGAGGAACATACATGAGAAACAGTATTACAATTTAACGGTATTATATAGCAGGACATGATATTGATAACTGTAGATTTTTAGTGTTGTTACTTTGTACTATCAGATTATTATTAGATTATCACTACACTGGCTTTCATCTCAAGAAAATTAGAGCTATCATGAGGGCTCTTTTTTCCTGATAATTCTTTGCAGATTATCAAGATAAATATCTACATAGAGAAAATTAGACCTTCTTTATTTATTAGCTCTTTTAAGTATCAAAGGCAAAAAGAAAACAAAGGAATAAACAAACAATAAGCAAACAAAGAAAATGAACACACAAGGTCCTTAGATGATGCAGTAAGTTCTCATAAATGCTGGGCAGGACTTCTAGAAGCCTACTTATCAATTTCTTATCCATTCTCCTTATGACCTAGAAGCAGAACCACTATAAAGTGATATGTTTTTTTGTGGACAGACTCTAAGACAGCCACCAATGATCCTTGCCTCCAGGTATTCAGGCTCATTTACAATCCCTCCCCCTTGAGTGTGGGCTGGCCTAGTGACATGTTTCTAACTAGAAGAATATGGCAAAATTGATGGGATGTCACTTCCATGATCATGTTACGTAAGATTTTAATATCCATCTTGGTAGCAGATCATCCCACTTGCAGATTTTAGTGAAGCAATCTAACATATGGAGAGCCCAATGTGGCAGAGAGCTGAAGGCTAGGTCTAGCCAGTGAGGAAATGAGGCCCCTAGTCCAAAAACTCACAAGTAACTGAGTCTTGCCAGCAATTATCTGAGCTTTGTAGTGATTCTTTGCCAGGCAAATATTTAGGTAAGATTCCAATCCTGGTTGACAAATTTCACTATATTTGATTGCAAATACTTGCTTACAGCTTTGTTAGCAACCCAGAAGCAGAAGACCCAACAAGGCGTGCTCAGATTCTTGACCCATAGAAACTGTGAGATAATAAAAGTGTTATTTTAAAGGTCACCTCAAAATTTGTGAGAATATATTACACAGCAATAAATGAACAGTACACATATTTTTTCAAATAACAACTTTACTGAGATAGAATTCACATACCATACAATTCACCCATTTGACATGTACAATCCAATAATTTTTAGTGTATCACAGATGTGTGCAACCATCACCAAGTTTACATTCATCACCTCAAAAAAGAAACCCTATACATTTTAGCTATAACTCTTCTAGTCCCCCTCCCCCAAGCCCTAAACAACCACTATTCTACTTTCTGTCTCTATACATTTACCTAGCCTAGACTTTTATATTGAATCATATAATATGTGGACTTCTGTAGCTGGCTTCTTTCACTAAGCATAACGTTTTCAAGGTTCATCCATGTTGTAGCATTTAGCAGTACTTCCTTCTTTCTTACACTGCATGGATGTATCACAATTCGTTTATCCTTTCATTAGTTGATGGACATTTGGGTGTTTCCTCCATTTCACTATTATAAATAATGTTGTTATAAACATTTGTGCGTAAGTTTTTTTTGTGGATATATATTTTCAATTCTCTTGGGGAGTAGAACTGCTGGGTCATATGAGAACTCTTTCAATAATGTGAGGGACTGCCAGACTGTTTTTCAAAGTGGCAGCACTGTTTTAAATTCCCACAGGCAGTATATGCATGTTCCAATTTTTCCATATCTTCATGAACACTTGTTATTATCCAACTTTTAAATTAACCATCCCACTGTGTTAAGTGCTATTGCATTCTGGTTTCAACTTGCATTCCCCTGATGACTAATGATGGTGAGCATCTTTACACATGCTCATTGGCCATCTGTGTGTCTTCTTTGGTGAAATTTTTATTCAGGCCTTTTATACATTTATAGCTGAGCTGACTTTTTATTATTGAGGGACAAGAGTTCTTTATATACTCTAGATAAATTTGCTTATCAGACATGTAACATAAAAATATTTTCTCCATTTTGTGAGTTGTCTTTTCACTTTTCTGGGAGTATCATTTGAGACAGAGGTTTGATTTCAATGAAGCCCTATTTACTTTTTCTTTTGTGGCTTGTGCTTTGGCATCATAACAAAACCAGGTTGTCAAATTCAAATTCATATAGATTTACCCTTACGCTTTTCTCTAGGATTTTTATAGTTTTATCACTTACATTTAGATCTTTGGAACAGTTCTAGTTAATTTTTGTATATGTTATAAGGATGGTTACAATTTCATTGTTTTCCATGTGGGCATCCAGTTGTCCCAGCAGTTTGTCGAGAAGAATATTTTTCCCCCAAACAATGATCTCGGCACACTTGTCAAAAAATCAGTTGACCATACAACATGTTCTTTATTTTTTCTGAGCTCTCAATTTCATTGGCCTATCTGTATCCTTATGCTAGTAGCACACTGTCCTTCATTTTTTAATTGAAGTATAGTTGATTTAAAATATTATATTATTTTCAGGTGTACAATATAGTGATTCACTATTTTTAGAGATTATACTCCATTTAAAGTTATTGTAAAATATTGGCCACGTTCCCTGTGCTGTACATTACATCCTTGTATCTTATTGACTTTTATACTTAGTGGTTTGTACCTCTTAATACTTTTCCCATATTGTGCCCCTCCCTCTTCTCCTCTCCCCACTAGTAACCACGAGTTTGTTCTCTGTATCTGGGGGGACAATATATTTTGATATATTCATTTGTTTTGTTAGATTGCACATATAAGTGGAAACATAGTAGTTGTCTTTCTCTGTCTGACTTCCTCCACTAAGCATAATACCCTCCAGATCCATCCACATTATTGCAAATGGCAAAATTTCATTCTTTTTTATGACTGGGTAACATTCCACTGCGTGTGTGTGTCTGTCTGTCTGTCTCTCTATCATATCTTCTTTACCCATTTATCTGTTGATGGACACATAGGTTGCTTCTGTAATTTAGCTATTATAAAAAATGCTGCTTAAAAGAATATGAAAACAAATATATGCATGTTCATGTATGACTGAAGCATTGTGCTATAACATTGACACTGACACAACATTGTAAACTGACTATGCTTCAATAAAAATATATATATAATTAAAATTTTTTTTTAATTAAAAAAAGATTTTTAACAGTAAAAAATGCTGCTTCATCTTTATTTTTGAAAGATAGCTTTGATGGATATGTGATACTTCATTGTCAGGCTTTTTTTTTTTTTTTTTGTCTTTAAGAACTCTGAATGTGCTAGCCCACTGCATTCTAGCTTCCATTGTTTCTGATTAGAAGTCAGCTGCTACTTTATCAGAGTTCTTTTGTAAATGAGTCATTTTTCTCTTGTTGCTTTCAAGATTTTCTTTGACTTTGACTTTTGGCATTTTTACTATGGTGTGTCTATTTTTGGTTCCCCTTGAATTTATTTTACTTTGAGTCACTGAGTTTCCTGGATGTATGTATCAATGTTTTTCAATAAATTTGGGAAGTTTTCAACCATTGTTTTTTCACATATATATATTTTTGTTCTTTCTATCTCACCTGGAATTCCCATTATATACATGTATGTTGTGCATTTAATGATATCTCACATTTCTCTATGGCTGTTTTCATTTATCTTTATTCTTTTTCTTCCCTCTTCTTCATCTTGCATGAGCTCTATCAATCATTCATCAAGTTCTGAAAGTTTGCTAATTCTTCTGTTGGTTCAAATAGGCTGTTGAGCCCCTGTACTAAATTTTTCATTTCAATTATTGCACTTTCAACTCCAATATTTCCATTTGGTTATTTTTCATAATTTATTTGATGTGGCATTGTCATCTCACTTTCCATTACCTCTTAATCACAGTTTTGTTTAGTTCTCTGAAGTCTTTGAAGTCTTTTTCTGTTAATCCAACATCTGTTTGCTCTCACAGGCAGTTTTTGTTGCCTGCTTTTTCTTCGGTGTATGAATCATACTCTCTTGTTTCTTTGCAGGCCTTCTAAAGTTTTCATTGGAAACTGGAATGAAGTCTTTGAAGTCTTTTTCTGTTAATCCAACATCTGTTTGCTCTCACAGGCAGTTTTTGTTGCCTGCTTTTTCTTCGGTGTATGAATCATACTCTCTTGTTTCTTTGCAGGCCTTCTAAAGTTTTCATTGGAAACTGGAATGTTAGATAACATATTTTAGCAAGTCTGGGTCCTGGTTCTCCTACCTTATTATTATTATATACTTGTAAACTTATTTAGTGACTGGCTGGGTTATATTAGTGAAGTCTGTTTCCCACATCATGAAGGAGCTTATGTGAAACCTCTAATGTTACTTCTCAGGGAATGCACTTGAGTATGTTCATAGTCACTCTGGGATGAAATTAGTCATAGCAGAGCTCTCTTTGGCTGTCTCAGTTCCCTGACCACACACAACTGTTAGGCTTCACTAATTATTGATTGTTTTATTGTTTTCAAAATTTTCCTGAGGCATAAATTGCTTCACAGATTTATCCAATCATTTCAGACGTTTCTGAAGGGATAGTTCCCCAAGTTACAGTTTGAGATTTGTTCTGACACCTGAAGGATTCTTCCCAATTGTCTCTTTTCCTATTTCTCTCAGGGAAACTACCTGTCTTATAGTAGTGTATATCTCTAGTATCAGTGTCTTCCCAATGACCTTCACCACAATTTCCAATGTTTTTGAGAATGCCATTAATCTTGAACTTCATACTCTGCTGCAAAAGAAGTCAGTTTCATTGGGGAGGGATTTGGAGCTCTCAATGCTCTACTTCTCTTCCCAGGCAAAATCATAAGGCTCTTGTTCTGGGAGAAGAGATAACGGCATGCATCTGAGTGACACCCTACTTTAGAAGATTGGCACTTGATGTATGGGAGGGACCCCCCAGGCCCCTCAGCTTGCTTTTCAGTGTTGAACCTCTCACCCATAAGCTGCAGCCAAGGTGATTAGGGCCCATTATTTTCAGTGCTGCCATGCCTAATGGTAGAGCCTCTGTGCTTTTAGTGGGAAGTGAGTAGAAGAAAGGAATCCCTAACCTCTCAGCTGCCCTCAGCTAGAACTCAGCCTCAGCAACAGGTAAGTTGGGCAGGATGAGAAATTCAGACATCCTGTAGCTCCCGGGAAAACTGTCCTTTGAATAAAAGCTGGTGGGAGAGTGAGCCCTGTGTTTTTCACTGCACCATTCTGAAGTGATGGGCTGAGCTGGAAGAGAGAAGGTTGGGTTCAAAAACTACAGATCTCTCAGTTCTTACTAGTTTTAGTTGATTCTCTTGAATTTACTGTTTTTTTCAGTGGCTTTATGTTCTTAAAATCATTTCCAGAGATTTTAAATAGTTAGGTTATTTTCTCTTCTCTTCTTTTCTTTTTTCTTTTCTTTTTTTTAAGATCAGAGATCAGTTTCACTGGGGAGCAGATCTGTGGAGTTCTTCCCTCTGTCACGCTGCAAGTAGAACTCTGCACACTATTTTTAACACTTTAGAATTTAGGCCTTGCTTAACTCAGGCAAAAAAAAAAAAAAGTCCATTACAAGTTCATTTCTTCACTTACGACAAGCCAAAGAATTAAAGAGTCGATATTTCCAATAGAATGGAGATTTTTGGGGGTCATTGTCTGGTAGTAACAGTTCCTCCTCTAAATGAACATACTTTGCACTTCCCTTCTTGGCTCTAGCTCAGGACACAGCTGATAAAGCATGTTGATGAGGGAGCTAGTGAGAACAAACACTCTATGTTTCCCCTTGATTCGTAATTTTTTAGTAATAAAATAAAACTTCCCTGTAATATTTATATTTTATACATCAAACACATTGAGACATGTTGTCAGTTCCCATTTTTAATCACTCTTCTAATTGCTTTTCTTTTTAAATCCTATCATAAACCTACTTCATACCACCTGCTTATTCACAGTAAAATGGGAGGGAATAGAGAGAGAGAGAGGGAGAACAGAAATTATGGCTTACATAAATTCTTTTTAATCTTAGACATTCAAAAATATGCTACATATAGGAACACTGCCTCCACTACTTGAGGGCATGAAGTAATCAAGAGACAGCATGAACTCTTTGTTATCTAAATCAGTTTGTGTTTTACATGTGAAATTCTAGACAAATAGGCATAAAACTTACCCAACGTAAGTGTCTCTGTTATGTTCAAATGACATAGGTTTTGATCTAAGTTTTTTTGGAAACCACTAATGATTTGGGGTACACTTTTCTAAATCAGAATTTCATATACTGTGATTTTCTATCCACTTGTCATTGAATACCCAGAAGTCTATTTAAAATGCCAATTCTAGCTCCCATTCAAGTCATTATCTGTAGGGACTGAGAATATAAAGATAAATTTTTAACAAACCCTCCAAGTGATTTCAATGTACACTAAAGTTTTGGAGTCAGTCACTTTGTACTTGGTTTTATGTAAGGGATTCATTGACATACTTTGCTGAAGAGATAATGCTTGTGACAGAAAGAATATTGGGATGAACATCAGGAAAGGTCTTCTCTGCCACTCAGGAGCTGATGATGGCTGAGTGACTTGTTCTTTCTGAGCACTGGTATCTTCATTTATAAAACTAGAATGGTGTATCAGTTTATTTCTTAGGGCTGATGTGAATATCAAATGAGACAGATCAGTCCAACAAAACTGCTTTTCAAAATGCAACACCCTATACAAACAGGGAAATTTATATATAAGTTTTATTTTATCTTCATAATGACTAAGATATAGTCTACAACTTCACTGGTATGGAAAGTAAAAAAATAGAAAATTATAATTACAGGATAAAACAAAGTAGGTATGAAAACATGCTTATGGTTTATTTCAACAGGTGACTCAGAAGCTAGAAAGTGTGGTACATACATCAAAATATGTCTAAAGCTTACATTCTGATGGATACCTTAAATAAATTTAGAGAGTCAGAATAAGTTATGGGTGACTTGGCATGATTGATAATAAGGATATTAATTATATTTTTGAATTGCTGCACCTACATTTAGTCCCCAAAGAATGGAATGATGGTCACAGCCAGCAATATTTATCAAAGTGACATCAGAGTCACAATATATGGATTTACTCTTCACCTACTGAATTTACAGACTTTGATTAAGTCATGTGATGATACACGCAGGACATCCTGGAACTACTGTATATCAAAAGGACAACTCCACTGACAGCTTCCCCTTGAAACATCTGCAAGTCGCCAAATTCCAGAGAGCATATGTCTGGAAATGGTATCAATGACATACTGCTAATGAGTGAATCACTTATCTGCCAAAAGTCCTTCACCTCTCTACAAACATTCTGTTGCTGCTAGAGGTCACTGATTATTTTTGTTCAAGAAGGAAGGAACATTTACATTAGCTAGAATTTTCCCTGTACAATGCCTAAACCCTTTGTTAAGGATGATCACTCTAGAAATTTACAGGAAAAACTACCATCAAGACCATAATTGTGTTGGGAGGGAGGGGGCTGATGTACATCCTTAGTAATATAGATAAGATAAACGTCAAGTTTCAGGCAACCAGAATCATGTTTCTTATGTGTGTGTTTCTTGATATATCTAATTTAATAACATGGATACATGCATGACATTTAAAATCATAAAACCCTAGCTTAGAAAAAGACCATTGAAATAATCTACCTAAAAGAGGAAAACTCAAAGTTCTTCAGGCTAATCATCTGAGCTAAGTAAATAGAGACTGATGGTTGCGGCGTAGAGAGATATTTGGATTCATACACTAGAAAGACAGACCCCTGTTTTGTGAACTCTGATTCACCCAATCCTCTTGTTTCTGAATGATGAAAGAAACTGAGAACCATAAAAATCATGCAGCTTTTTAGTAGCAAAGCCCAGATTATAACCCAATTCTACTAAAGTATTCAATTTGGGTTGATTTATAATCAAAGATAAGGATATTTTAACATGCCTGAAATAATTTATACATTTCCTAAACCCAAATTTGTAAGACAGAAGATTTATACATTTTATTTTAAAGCATCCAACTTATGACTTTCATTCATTTAAATACCTTGGGAGAATAATTACTGAATATACTAAGGTTCTTTGAATGCTTGATTTATACTACTCATTTATACAACACTTTATTTTTTCTTATTTTCTTAACTGTTCTTATGATGACATACTATATTTTATGTCTATAACTACACTCCCTTTCAATAAGAAGTATATCTCTACATACTTGTGCAGACAATTAAATTGTTTTTTGATACATCTATGGCCTAGATGACCAACAGATAAATTTTATATATGGCCTACTTCTCTCAAAAGTTAGTCAGTGAAATTATTTCTTCAATAACGTGATGCGTAATGGATTATTAACCAACTAAATTGTGGGATTCTATTTAAATGAATTCCTGAACTGCAACTAGGATTCCAGATGGCTGGTGTGTTTAATAGGCAATGTGGGAAAATGCAGTAGGTGAAGAGAGCTGCCTCAAAAAATATTAAACAACTTTTAAAGCTTTTTGACATACTGGCAATACTGCTCAAAATTGCAAAATGCTTTTGTATGTTAAATACCACTAACAAATGAAACACATAAGCATATGTTCTCACCTTTAAACAGGGGACACAACACACATAAATGCAAGGTCCTAAATAAATTATAAATTTATAACCAGATGCTGTAAGGGTAGATAAAAATATGCTCTCAAAAAGCTAACAGCCAGCTCATTAAGGACACAGTCACCTTCTGCTCTTCTAATAGCTATACTGTAAATGAACACCACAGAAAACAGATATTGCAGAGAAAACAGCCACAAGTTAATAGAGGGAAAGTAAGAAGGGACAGGAAAGTAGACAATTTGAGAACTTAACCCCAATGACTTCTGTCTATATTATTAGGTGCCAAAAAGTAAAAATGCACATTTATGAAACCAAAGTCATGACTATGACCAAAGCTAGTATTTTATTTCATAAAATATAAAAGTTAAAGTATCTTCCTTTCAGAAACAATTTCATTTAGTATTTAGCCCTTAATAGTAAAAATATGTTCAAAGTACATATGCCTCTTAAAAGATTTTATTTCTAAGGAAGGATTAATAGATCTTAAAGAGTAATGAAATAGTGGGAAGAAAGAGAAAGGAAATGTTGAGTGTATTTTGGGTCGAGTGCCAGTGGAAATTCGGGGCCACTTGTTGAAGTCAAGAATAAATAATTCAGAAGGAAGACATGGCTGGAGATTGATTTTATAAAACACCTGCTGAGAATGATAGCTAAAACCATGAGGGTGAATAGATAACTAAGGAAGAAAATCTACAAAGAAGGAAGGACGACAGCTCTAAATGTGTCTAAGCTTTGGACCCAGAAAGAAAAGCAGCATGACACTAAGTGGCAAAAAGAATTACAAAGTTAATGCTATTTTATCAAAGCCACTAAATAGTTTGATTTTAAGAAGAGCTAAAGATATAAACAAGATTAACTATACACACTTCTGAGCCACAGTTTCCTCATCTACTGAAAGACATGGCATAGAAATGCCTGGAGTGGTTTTAGCTCAAGTAAATTTTGTCACTTGGCAATTAGAGCAATTTTAGTAGGCTGAAAAAAATTCAGATTTCAAGGGCTTACATAAAGAGTAGGTGGGTGGTCGATGGTTCATCTCTGAAGGCATCATCTTTGTCAATGACTTTCAAAATATACTCAGCATATAAAGTCACAAATATTTGCACTCATTTATTTAATCTGCAGAATTGGCTGTTCCAGACATAAATACAGCTTTATTTTTTATTTTCATGAAGTTCTTATCCTCATAGTAAACTTGAAGGATATAGTAATCACAAATAATCACAAAGACATTGCTAAAAATAGCTTTAATCTTAATATTAACTTGGAAGGGCCAGTGAAGACATCAAGAATGAGCTATAACCACATCAACAAAGTCAACCATGACAACTAGAAAAAGACAGTCACATTTTTCTAGGCAAGAGGACTCTGACTCTGCTCTCTCTATACATGGTGACTACAGTTACAGTTTAAAACACAGATACTTAAGTACTACTAAAAGAAAGTAGTTGGTTACTAAGAGAATAGGGTTATTTGGACAAAATATTAGGAAAGAGAACTAACACACCAGTATAAATAATATTCATGAAATTAATGCATTAATAACTTTCCTAGAAAGAGGGAGACCACCTACAGATGGAATAACAAAGAGAAAAGCAAAATTATATTCATAGTGGATAAATGTGACATACTTTTATCAGAAACTGATAAACAGTCATAACATTCATATGAATAGAAATGTAAACAACATAATAAATTGATTGTATGTGATATGTACCTATATATCTATATTTATAGAATACTATGCCCTAAAAAGAGAAAACATACATATTTTAAAACATATGAAATAGAATATATGGAGCACTTACAAATTTTTATCAGGCATAAAGAGAAAAATTTTTAAAGAAAATTTTAAAAATCTGTCATGTTGGACTCCATTCTGTGACCAAAATGAAATATAATTTCTTTGCAGTTATGTGTATTTATGTAACTCAGTTCTTGCCACTAAAATGGAGTGGAAGTGATGAGTGTAACTTTTGTATCCCTTGTTACAAGTAAGTTATTTGCTTTAGATTTTCTTTTTTTCTTCTATTCTATAAGCTAGACTTTAGATGGGCATCAACAAACTTTCACTCTGCAGACAAGGAAGGTACCTTGACGGAGAGCAGAACAACTAAGATAGAAGGAGCCAGGACGCCTGAATAGCCTTGTGGAGCAGAGCTGTCTCACTTCTCTGGACTAGGCAGACTGTTACATAAGAGGGAAATACACTTCTATCCTATTGAAGCCACTTTACTATTTTTGTTACTAACAACTTAGAATTGACGCTAAAAATATTTTTCAAAGGTTTTAAAACCACTGGAAAGATGTAGATCCTTTCCAGTTAATGCAGACATGTCTGCATAGGATTTCAATCACTTTGGTATTATAAAACATCCCACACTCACTCACTAACACATGTACTCTATTGCCAGCAAGTTGATGTCAGGACTATCTAAATCCTTTTATCTACAGTACGCTGTTCTCAATTTTCAGCTTTCCCAAGATTCAAGATTGCATTCAAATGTTTAATGAGAAAACTGTTGTTTCAGACAAAAGCTAACATTTTGCATATCATAAAAATTATATGTATATACAATAAAACTGCCAAAAGGATCAAAGAGTCTACAAAGAATGTAGATTTGTAGACAGTTTCCTGCATTTCTACCTTAAATACATTAAATTTAAGAGTTTTCTTCTAAGCAGAAAGGTAACAGACTACATCTTAGGCTTATAAAATGTATTTGCCAGGTTGAACATGGACTTAAGCAAAAATGTGTTGAATTTTGAGAGTCAACTATGTGCTTGGCATTGTGCACTTTGCATCATATGTCTGCATATAGCTAAATATCTCCATCTGTTTGTTGAATTAAGTACGTAATATTTTATGTTACCTTTTAAAAATAAACTCCTCATAAAGAAATGATTGTTAAACGTATTAATCAGATGAGGAAACTGACATAGATTAGATCACAGGCTGCAGATCAGAGTTGTGGAATAGCTGCTGTGAAGTAGGAACAAGGATGTCTCTGACCACTGGACTGTTTTAGCAAGAAAATGAGTTACCTCTGAAGACTATAAATAACAAATAAATTATGACAAAAACTTGTCATTTGTCTAGATCTTGGAGTTTAATTATCCCATTCATGAGAAACTTTTATAATGCTTCAGTTGACTTTTCAGCCCTGCTGTTGACTAGCTATGGGCTCTGGGACAAATTTTCTTTCATGTAAAATAGAAATATTAATTTTTAGTGGATTTAAGTATAATATAGACAGGTAAGCATTTATTTCTTATTTAAAGTAATTTTGAAACATATAAATTGAAAGAAAAATGTAAATCTTTCAGAAACTTATCAAATATTTATAAATTTATCATTCACCAAATATTCACCAAATGCTGAATTTAGTAATTAGCAACATATTTTTATTAAGTATTGCAACCTTAACCTATTTATCAAATTTATTAGCTTTTTTTCCTCTCTTTTTTTCCCTCTACTATTGTCACATTCCTTTTCTCTGACTCCTTTGAAAGAAATCTTTCTTTATAAATATAAAAGTAGAGCATTGTGAGTACATTTTTCAATAAATACTTGTCAAATAATGTTATCTTTCAAAAAAGTGGTGCTAGGCACATTGAGAGATAAAAGAGAAGGAAAGGATTCATTAGTTACAAGGAGCTTGCAAACTAATTTGGGAAAAAATGATAAAGCAGAAATAAAACAGTATCTAAGAATTAATAACTCAAATGAGAAGAAGAATATGTAAAGCAAATATACATTCAGAGAAAGGCGTGATTTAGTGATGGTGAGAGGTCTTCTCCAAACCTGGAAGGACATGAGAGAATGGCTCATCACCAATTTATTTATTAAGCCTGTTCAAGTGTTTCCTTTAGAAGAGACTGTCATTATGAACGTTTGTGCTCTAAGACCAGTACTTAGTACTCAAACACACTTCAAAATAATCAACATTTAATATAAACTTAATAGGTTCTATCTTTTGGACTTATGTACTATTTCATTGTGCATTTGAGATACTTCCCATGTAAATTCTTCTATTATTTTACTATGAACCAGTCACAGCCAAGGTAGGAAAAAATAAATAGCTATTTTTAAAAGGACAATTTTATACAGGAAACTAGTTAAGCTGATATCAAAAAACCAAGGAAAAACCTGGAATACTGAGATAGAAAAAAATTATAATTGTAAGAAGTAGGTAATAGCCCTAAGGATAAGGGGCCAAACGGAAGAGGTGGGTTATCAGAAGTTAGCAGTTTGGAAGAAGGACTGTGCAGATTTAGAACCAAAGACTCTTAGGAGTAGATACTGCAGGGTTAACATGAGTATCTCTGGAATCTGAAAGAGGACCCCTGTGTCACTGGGCCCAGACCCTGAGGAAGGGAGGCCAGCTGGTGGATGCTGACACTGTTGCTAAGGTTGTTCTTTAAAGCAGTTTAAAAAAAAAAAAAAAGGTGAGAACTAGAAACAATTACTGCTGCCCAAGGTGAAGGGCCAAGGTTGGAGCAATGCCAACAAGAACAACAAGCAAACAGGAAAAGGAAATCCCTTTCTCCCCACTCCTGTTTTTTGCATTTGCTCTAGTGTCCCTATTGGCAGAACCCAATGGGGGGCCAGCTGGCAAAGAAGAAATGTGCTTGGCAGAGTACCAGCCCCAGCATCAAAATACTGAATATTTAGGATAAATTTGTTGCTGAGAACAATAGCTTAATAACTAACAGTTATGTTCTAAAATGAAGACTAGAATGTAAACATATCATAATAAATTTACCATTTTACTATGAAATTAAAATCCCGCCCACATAATTTTACTGTACTGTATTTAGCTTTTGTTATTGCTAAGTGTGCATCTCTCAGTGGGAAAAAGAAAGAAATTCTTGAAAGGTGAGTGAATGTAATAACATAATCACCAACTATTTAAAGACTATCACTGAAAGGAAGAAAATATTTTACTTTCATTAGAGTTGTGTTTAGGGCAAGCAAAATTTTAACAGACAAATTAATATAGGTGAGAATGAATTAAAGGCTATAGAATATCCATATGTGTGCTAATGAATAACCACTATATACCAAATAAGAACGACAGGATAAAAGAAGACTAAATGGTAAATGATGACATTAATGAGCAGCAGCTGTGGAACTTTTCATGATTTTCTGACTTTTGCACATGAAGTAGAAAATCCTTGTCTATATCAAGGTGCTGTCTGGAGTAGACATTTTAAGGCTCTGTTGGGGGAAGATGTGCTTTCAAGCTCAGCCTGGTAAATCTAAGGACAGGCTCAGGTCCTTGATGGCCACTGGCCAGAAGACATAAGTTCTTGGTTACATGGGTACCCCTTAGGGTAGCCGTGAAATAATAAGAAATATTTATCTCTCCTTAGTTCCTAACACAGCATTCCCACAACACTTGTAAACAGGATTCCCAGAAGAACTTTTTGTTCTAACATTTAGACTTTGAATCCAATTCCTGACACAGAGCTCCTAAGACCTTTATAATTGCATTAATGACAGCAGTATCTGACACCAAACTCCTAAATCCCTTGAATTTTCTAGGTGATAGAAATGTCTTTTGTTCTAATGAGTTGACTCTTGGTGGGCTCCTGGATGGGGGCTGGTCACCAGAAAGACTAATCCATGATTAGAAGCTTAGAACTGTTGGCTCTACTCCTTCCCCATTCTCTGGAGAGGAGAGGGAGGCTGGAAACGGAGTTAATGATCCACCATTCTTACATGATGAAGCCTCCATAAAACCTCTGATAGAATGGGATTCAGGGAGCTTCTAGGTTGGTGAACAAATCCATGTATCAAAGGAATGGCATACTCCAATACTAATGGGACCAAAGCTCCTACACAGGGGACCCTTCCAGACCTCATCCTATATATCTCTTATGTTTATCATCTGTAATCTTTATCATATATGTTATATTATAGTAAACTGGTAAATTTAATTTTAGTTTCCTGAGCTGAGTTCTGTGAGCTGTTCTAGTAAATGACCAAATCCAAGAAAGGGGTCATGGGAACCTCTGATTTATAGCCAAGTCAAACAGAAGTTATGGGTAACCTGGGAACCTACTATTTGAGACCTGGCATATGAAGTGGATGGGGCTTGGGAGGTAGAGGACAGTCTTGTGGAACTGTGCTAACTCTGGGTAGTATGAGAATTGAATTGAATTATAGGACACTCAGCTGGTATTGCAGAGAATTGCTTGGTATTGTAGAGAACCGCCCCCCTCATATCTAGTGTCAGAAATTTTATGAGTAAGGTAGTAGTGTGAAGGTAAAAAAGAAACACACAGGGAATATTTTTCCTATACAGCAGCTCAGAGTAGAGCACAGAGGGTGAGTAAGAGAACCAGAGAGATCACCCAATACGCATGCCACAGTCTTTCTGTAACCTAATCTCAGAAATGACAACCCATTGCCTCTATTGCATTCTACTTGATAGAAGCAAGTCACTAAGTCCAGCCCACACTCAAGAGGAAGGGGGTAAGATATAGGCATAAATATCAGGAGGTAAGGATCATTGGGGATCACGATAAATGCTACTATAGATGCTAAATACTGTAAAAAAACAGGGTGGTCTGTGTTCGGCACTTCAGCAGAATTAAACAAAAAGAGTTTGCGTCAAATTTTTGAAGACAATGGAATCCACTATTTGAAGTATTTTTGTAACAGACCTGCCAGTATTATATGCTTAAATAAGATAAATTCAAAAGAAACACAAGTGTATGTGTTGGAGTCATTTTCAGTTCTATAATGATTTTTCCCCTAAAGCTGTACTTTCCTAGGCTTATAGTGATTAATTCAGTAGATCAATAATGTTATCTCTATGACAACAATGATCTTTGTGATCGTTGGGGCTTCTCCCTTAGGGTGCAAGTTGGCTGCCACAACTCCAGGGATCACACTTTAGTTCAAGGCAGGAAGAAATGAAAAGAGATGGCACTAGCAAGCCCTTTTCTCCTCTCATGGGAAAAGAAAATCTCAGATGCTTTCTACCCCACTCTGCCTACATGATAATGCTTCTCCCTAGATCAAAGAAAGAGACTGAGATTACATTGACAGGTTTAGACTGATCATGATTTGACCCCAGAGTTGGAAAAGGAGTGCATCTCCATCTGTTGAAAAATCAGATCTTAGCAGAATAGATGGAGAGAAAGGTTTTTGACCATATAATGAACAACCTGCCATATTTACAACCAAAGTTTCTGAAAAATAGAAAGTGTCTCTCCCTGCCTTGCATATTTCAAATTCAAAGAAACTGTTAGTATTCTAATTTATTTCTACCTTCTATTTTATCATATTTAATTATACAGTCACAGAAAATAAATGAAACCAAATGAAGTTAGATGAATCAGGGGCCTTAAAGGCAATAAAACTTAGCTTTAATTTTTGAGTTGTTAAGTTGTCTTACTTTTAGACAAGAATATATTAGGACAAAAGAAAGTACATACATACATTATATGAGATGCTAATAACAAAACTTTTTTGTAAAGACATCTTTACCCTCTAGAAAGCCTGTTATCTGGACTATTGCTTCTTTTTTCATTAAAATGTCTGCAACTAATATTTTAAAATCTGATTTAATTATAGATGATGAGAGAAATGTAAAACTGCTGTTATATTGTTGTTGTTTTAATATATGCTTTAAAACCAATGCATTGATGTTTAAGGTTACT
Organism: Vicugna pacos; assembly: GCF_048564905.1. Classification (NCBI taxonomy): domain Eukaryota; kingdom Metazoa; phylum Chordata; class Mammalia; order Artiodactyla; family Camelidae; genus Vicugna; species Vicugna pacos. The sequence continues at coordinate 40,671,647 of NC_132991.1, read as the reverse complement.
TAATAAATCTGTAATGATAGGGACTTTAAATGTTTTTAAACTTAAAAATGGCATTATATAGACAGGCTGTTGGAACAAACCTAAAGAAAAAAAATGATAAAAACTACATCTGTGATAGTAGGTGATATGATAAAAATTGTATTTCAAATTCATGGTCAAAATAAAAATTTTAATAAATACTATTAAGGTAATTTAATAGTCATCATATTTTATACACAAATAAATATTTAAATAAGAAATATGGAGAAATAAAAACAATAGAAGACAACATGGGAGTATTTCTTCAAGCCATGAAATGAACAACCTTTTCCAAGGTTGGAAAGAAAAGATCCATAAATCCAAAAATGTACAAATCAAGCATTCTACACTGTGAAACACAGGAAGTAAAATATTGTAATTATATAACAGAAGACTAATTTATTTATTATTGAAAATACTCCTAACAATTGGAAATTGAAACATGAAAAATACAGAACATATACAGGAGACATGAGAATAACCCATAGAGATGTAAATTCCAGTAGTCCGTAAATAACTGAAAAAATGGTCTCTCTCACTCATAAAAAATAATGAAAATAAAAATAAAAATACTACTTTCTCCTATCAGATGGGTAAAGAACAAAATGACTGAAACTAGAACCACAAAATTCATATAAATGTTTTCATGACTGTAAACCCACAAATAACTCTCAGAAAATAAACTGATAATGACTATATCTAGAAAGGGGAGCAGAATAGCTGCTAGGAAACATTTTGTTGCAAACTCATTTTTGTCATTTGTAATTTGAACTGGAATACTCTATTCCTTTTTAAAAAATAAAACTATTTAAGAATGGAATATGCTAAAATGTTGCGACCAATTGCAATCTAATTGAAAATCTACCACTATCGTGTAATTACATACCTAAAATATTACTTAACATTTCTGTTTCTCATTCACACCAAACCAAATGCCAACTTGCAACCGCCCGAGAACTTTCCCTGAATATTGCAGCCTGCTTTGCCTGCCGGTGCAATAGGCCAGAAGTACCTGTACTTTAGCATCCCATAGAAACGGCCACTAACCCAGGACTGACAGGAATTGGTATATAACAAACTAAGCTCAACCATCCCTTGGTTGGGGTATCTTTGAGACATGTGTCTTAAAATGGCTAACTGAGTTTTCCCAATGAGTTTAAGATAAAATTATATGATAAAAGTTATTTAGGATTGGGTCTAAGCAGGTCCAAAGTGCACAGGCAATTTTCAACAAACAAGTGGCCAAGAAACTCAAGTGAAAAACCTCCGTTGCACCACACACATTCATAGGTCTCCTTCAATTCACACCTTTGGCCTTTTGAGGAGTTCCCTATCACCAGCTGTCCAAGGAAGAGAATTTACCCAGGTCTTGTTCAGGAGAAGTTTCCTCCTTAAGTTGGAGAGAAAAAAAACTGATTGTTGTTGAATTCTAGCTATACTCAGGAATAGCCATGAAATAAAACAATGGGGAAAACATCTTCCAAGTAGTCAGATATGTGAGCTATACACCTGATTGTTGACTTGGTATAGAGGGAGAAGTGGATGGAAATATGGATGGCCATGAAATCCTGGGAAGTATTAAGTGACTTAGCTAGTTGGTCAAGAGCCTGGGAAGTATAAGACTGGAAAACAAGAGAAAAATGTTTTGGGAACGAAGCATATGGGTGGACTTATAAGAGGGGGCATGAAGTATGCAAATCTTTGTCTTGCTCCTTAAAGCCCACAAGAGACATCTGTCTCCATCACAGAGGAAATACACTAACCAGATAGAGAGGATCCTGTGCAGAGCAGCCAGGTCTTTCTCAGCCCTCCATCCCTGATGTTGTGTTATAGGCCGCCTATGAATGGAGCAGTAATAAGGGCAGGAATGGATACTATAGGCCCCAAAACATGCACTTCTTCTCAACGGCAACATACCAGGTCTGGTTCCAGGTATTTTTGTTAAGATATTAAATCATGAGCCATGTCAATTAAGTTTCTTTTATATAGCCATTATTCTGTACCCCTTAACATCCCACCTCACTTCGTCCTCAGACCAGACTGGCACTTTCCAATTCCAGTTGATAACTTTTAATTTAATCTTCCAGTCTTTTTTTTGGTAAAAGAAACAAAGAAACAAACAAACAGAAGACTTTTTATTCTCATACTAAGAATAATAATTTTCCGCCAGTTACCTGCTGATACTTGTCACTTATTATTGATTTAAAAGCAATAAGGAAAATAATCAACTGATCAGAAAAAGTTCATGAGAAAGCAAAATATTCTGCAGAAAAATGATAATGAAAACACAAATAGAAAAATGTGTGACATGTAGTTAAAGCAGAACTTAGAGGGAAATTTGTAACTTTAGATACCTATATTTAAAAGGAAAGCAAGATTTGTAATAAATTATCAAAAGTTACAACTTAAGCTACATAAAGAAAAATTAATTAAACTCAGAGTAATTAGGAATAAAGAAATAACAAACATAAAAGAAGAAATCAATGAAAAACAAAGCAAATATTAGAATTAACAAAGCCAAAATCTGGTTTTCTGGAAGGATTATTGAAATTGATAAGCATATAGCAGGGCAGATCAAGAAATATGATAAATAAGACAAAATAACAATAATAGGAATAAAGAATGTGATGTCACTATAGAGTCTATAATCATTAGAAGGTAATATTATAAATAGTATTATGGCAAAACACTTGGAAACTTAAATGAAAAGGAAAATTCTTTGAAAAATAAGTCATCAAGATTGACTCAATCAAATAAAGTAGTATTTAATCTATAAAAGTAATCAAATTCCTAATTAAAAATTCAGCTTCAGTAAAAGCTCCAGAGGCAGAGATTTGCATTAGTTAATGTCAGACATTTAAGGTAAAAATAATACAAATTTTACAAACCCCTTTGTAAAAATAGGCAAGAGGGAAATACTTTCCAACTTACTGTGATACCAGCACAATCATGATACCAAAATCTGATCATGTTACGGACACAAGGCATTAAAAAAATTACAAAACAATAGCCCCATAAACATAAAGGTGAAATATTAGAAAATGAAATACAGAGCTATATAGAAGGAAAATAGATACTGCAGGGATACAAAGTTAGTTCAATAAGTGAAAATCAATAATATAATTCACCAAATTAATAAAGGAGAAAACTCATAATCAGGTTAATAGATACAGAGAAATCTTTGACAAAATTCAACACTCATGCATTAATAAAAGAGTTCTCATCACACTTAGAAAATAAGAGACTGTCCTTAATTTGGTAGAGGGCATCTACAAAAAAACTACAGCTGATATTATATTCAGTGGTGAAATACTGAATGATTATTCTGTAAAATCAGGAACTATGCAAAGTTGTCCACTCCAGCCTCTTACAGATATCATACTGTAATGAGTTTTGGCACTGAAAGACAGCAACAATATTGAGAAAAAAGGAGTAAATCTGTTTTCACCCACAGACAGCACACTTGACTACATAGAAAGAGTTTTAAGGACTCTACCAAAAAAATCCTAGAGTTAATGAGTAAAGTTAGCAGGATCACAGGATATGAAGTCAATATATAAAATTTATTGCATTTGTTTATAGTAGGAAATTGACATTTTAAAATGATACTATTTATAATAGTATCATAAAACATGACATTTCTAGGAATAAATTTAACAAAAGATGTCCAAGATCTTCAGTCTCAAAGCCATAAAATATTACTGTGAGAAATTAAAGAATTTAAATAAATAGATAACTATACTACATTCATAGGTTGAGAGAGTCAACATTATTAAGATGTCTACTCTTCCAAATTGATCTACAGATTCATTATAATATCAACCAAAATCCTACCAGGCATTTTTGTACAAATTGACATGCTGATGTGCAAATTTACATGAAAATCTAAAGGCCCTAGAATAGCCTAAATAATTTTTAATTTCTTAATCATTTTAAATTTTCTCTTAATTTAAAAATGTTTAAAGATACAGGAGTCGAATCAGTGAGGTAGTCACCTGTGTATAAATAAGGACAGTACATACAGCAGGTATTCCAAAATTGTGTTTTGTGGAGCACCAGTACCTTCAAGATGATGATAAAAATTCTATGATCTAATAAATCATAGAAATATGGTGAAATATTGCAAACAAAATGTTCATCTTGAAAGTGTTAACATTTTATAGGCTGTTAATGATTCTAAAGCAAATATAGCTAGTTTTACTTAACATATTATCTCCCAAACTTTTTGAACCATGAGTCATTCTTCCTAAAAATCTCCACCCTTCAATTTAACATCTTTTAACATCTTTACCCCCCCATTTGTAGCACTCTTTGTAGTAGGGAAATAAAAGCAGATTCATTAACATTACAAAAGGAGACAGAAAAGTTATTTTATTATAGCAAATATAATAACTGGTAGTAAAACTGCACAGAATATTCTCTGTTTAGAAAGCATGACCTCTTATATAACTGCCATTTCAATATTTCAGTTAGCTGGACAGTCTTTTAGGTGAAAGAGCTTAAATCACTAATTCAGGATAACATAAACTAAGAGTTTTCACTATATCACTGTATACTTCTTAAGTATATCCTCTGTGTTAGTTCATTTTATGTTCATGGTTAATCATAGATCCCTTGTGGGCTAGAATGTCCTGTGTGTGTCTGTTTTCCCACTAAATGTAATTAAGTGCTGCATATATATTCACTCGGAGTTTAATAAATGTATTTAATCAATATTTCATGGAAAGTACTGAGATTCAATATCTTCAGATTTCTCATTTTAAAATCAGAATTTATATTGATTAATTTGTTTACTTGTTACTTAAAATATTTAGTTTCAAATACACATATATCTCCATCTGAACTTACATTTTTGAGACCATTCTTAGGTAGCTGATTATATTGCCAGATGTCATAGTGCTACTTAACAATTATCCTGATTTGCTAATTTGATTGTATACAGTTTTACATTTTGAGTGTAGTATCTGTTTATTTGTATTAACAAAATGTTTTTATTCAGATAAATATATTGAAATAAGCACTGTCTAACAAAATGGGTTATAATCGTAGCTAGAAGGACATGCCCTAAAGCTCTACAAACAAAATAGTATATCCTAACCCTGCCACCTCAAATCCCTTAAAATATGCTCACTCAAGTGACTGAGATAAATGACTTGGAATGAAAACACAATATACTACACTGGATCAATAAACTAGGCTTGACTATAAATAGTGGAAAGTATTCATGAAATAATAGAATACTCATATAAACAAGTGGAAAATGTCATTGATCAAATTCAAAAATACTAGACGAGAAAGTGGAAAGGTTCCTGACCAACTTATAAACCTAAAAGCATTTTAATAACATGAAACTATTTTATTTAAAAAGCTGTCAAAATTGATTACTGTAAAAGTACCAGATTTTCAATTATATAATCTAACACTAAACAAAAGCCTGGCTAAATAAAGACTACTAAAATAGATACATAAACACTGATAAAAAGGGCCACATTTTATACAGACTAGTTTCAGTAAAGAGGTGAATAATGAAACACATCTTTTTGAAAAGAGCAACTATTAAATCAAATAATCAAGCTAGATCCACATGTATCAACATAGATGCATTTCCAAAGCATAATAAGTGAAAAAGGCAAGGATAGGTTTATTGAAAAAGATTGGTTTATGATTTTATTATTTATGTCAATACAAAAAAATACCATCTCCTTTTCTGGAATGATGAACTTCAAGAGAGAGAAAGAAGGGAAATTTATCATGGAAAATGAATTTAGCTGTATGTATAATGTCTAATTTATTTGAAAGAGATATAGGAGGGTGGGAGGGAGGGGCAGAGTGAGATCTAAAGCAGAAACAAGCAAAGAAAAACCAGTATTTAATGTCACCCACAACCAAATAATCTATAATCTCAATGCATATTTTTTATATTTCCTTTGATTATCAGGGGACAAGAAGAGGAAATGAAGAGATGAGATTCTGGAATATGTAACTATCAGTCCACCTCATGCTTATGCATCCAAGAGAAAGTGGCTTCAGAGAGAAGCACATCTATCCACAATGACATGCTTAACTGCTGTCTCAGTGCCACAGCACTAATTAATGTTCAAAGGAACATACTTGGCAATGCCCTCCTGGGAATGGCACTTGAATGGAAAATTTTTTAATTTTTAAGTTTTTCCCTTTACTGTATGCTTCAAGACCAGTTGCGTTAACTAAACTGAAGTGGTGAAATTATACCTACTCTAATTACAACTTTAACTTTCAGTATTCCATCACCAATAGCAATAACATTTCCCCTCCTGATCATCTTCAAAAGGAGTGTAAATCAAATAAATACCCACAGGAACAGACTTATTTGGATGCATCTTGGAACTCAAAGTATCTGTAGCATACATTGCCAGTGACCATCCGCACCTCCTCCGCAGCAGCATTTGCACTGACAGCTTCTTGCTACAAGTCCCAGTGACTCTGAAAACCCTCTGGAAGAGATGGTAAGTGTCCATATTATCTACATTTTACAAATGAAATATTGCTGACAATGTTGGGCTGGTAATTATTTTTTTAAAAAAAGAACATTTGAATACTTCTGAAGCAAAAGAGAATTTTTAAAATATAAAATATATCTTTAAAAAAGTAACCGTCCATTTCCACCCCCATTCAAATTTAATTACTATTCACTTTTGCATCTCTCTCTTGCTCGCTCTCTTCCTCTCCCTACCCTTTTCTCTCCATCTTAAAGAATACAAATTGATTTCCTACACCCATTCTCTACTTACATCTTTTCTGAACAAGCTAGAATTCTACATGTCTCAGTATCAAGGGAATCATATGACTAAATTTGGCTAAAGGGATAGAAATAAAAGTTAGTCTGCATCCCTGAAAAGAGTGGAGAGAGATTTTTGTGAATCCCGTCTCTTGCCACTGGCTTAGAATGCAAAAATGACAATGAAAGCTCCAGCAGAGATGTCACTATACCAGCCCTGGTAACCTACCTCTTTTATGTGATAGGGAAATCAACTTCTATCTTTTTTAAACCATGATTTCTGGGTTTTATGTAACTTTCAGTTGAATATAATTCTATATGGCATCTATTAAAATTATACAAGGACTCTATGTACATGTTGCCAGTAGAAATTGTCAACAGATAAAAGAATGTAAAGTTCATTTGACTACCTTCTTCAATTCCAATCTACTTGATTCCTGTTTAGAAGTTTTCATTGCTATGTGTTTATGATTTATCCTTCCACTTCCCTTCTTAAAATTTTACATATGTATCGATAGTAAATATTTAGTTTTATTTTCTGTATTTTTATTAATTTACATAAAAGATAACATGCTTTTTATGCAACTCACTTTTTCTACTCCATAATGTTTTAAAGATGTTTCCACACTGATCTATGTAGTTAATTTTTATAAATATGTAAATTTTAAAAATGTGTATCACTTTTTATTGATTTATTTCTTTATTGATTAGCATACATTTGTTTCTAATATTTCACTATTACTCTCCAGTCTGACCCATTCCATGTATGAGTAAGTATATTCTAGAGTAGATTCCTAGCAATAGAAAAGCGAGTCACAGGAATTGCACATTTTCAATTCCTATAGATGTCTCAAGTGTTCTTGTAAAGAAAGATACAGTTAATACCATTTTTACAAAGCAAGGACAACCTTGATAGTCTTTACAGATTTACTGTTACGAGGAATACCTATACAAGTCCAGCTTTTTACTCACAACCATATACATTTATTACCATAACCAATATTGTAAAAATTTTTAATAATAAGCATAGACCTCTGTGGTTCCCTACACTGTATTTACTTGGTGAGAAAGATGATAGAGGGAAATAAAAAAGATTAAGGAGACCAATAGCCAAGAGAAATTTAATACCAACAGAGTAAAATCATGAGTGTGCTGAAAACAACAATATTTTCCCTGCTTTCTATTACTTATCAATTGATGGGCAGAAAAAGATAAATGGCAATGTAGAAAGATAAGATTTTTCTCTGAATAATAATTCTTTTCTGTCTCACGGCACCTTCTATTTGACTTCTGCTCAAAGGTCTCAGCTTTATATCTACAGAGAAGCTCTAGTTTTATAAATTCAGAAAATACAGCACACTGAGACTTGTTTAAAGACTATGGAGGCCAGTGGAACCCATGACTATAAATCTTCTATGATGTCTGTTCACCTTAATAAGCCCCCTCTGTCTTAGAAATTGTGGCCTTCTGCCCTTAAACAGTCAGTGATGTCTAAAATGCTTACTTTCTTCAAAGTTACATTTTAAATGTTAATTTATGGGAAGCAGTGCTGTGCTGAATTATCATTTACAATATGTCAATCTCTTACTTTGAAGTCTGGGGAATGATGTTTGTAAACACTGAAAATGCAGCTTTCTTTTTTTTTGCAAACATTTAGCTTTCAAAATAGATCAAAATATACCTCAGACAAAAAAATCAAATTATAATCTTTGACATGTTTTTCAAACATGAGTGCTTTCTTATGTTCATAAGACATTTTTGCATAGCTTCCTTAGATTTTGACTACAAATTTTAAAATTATAATGCAATTCCCCAATATAGGGGAAGGTCCATTTTTAAAGTGAAATCAACATTAAAACTCTTTCTTAGTGATTCTCCTGTTAGAGAAATAATAAGCAATCATTCAATAGTATAACCAAATATCTCATTTATATTTCAAAATATATATGCATCTCAAACTTAATGCATTATTTTGACTCCCTTTTTAACTTCAAAATAAATAACCAACCTAATGCCACAAAGGGATTGCCATGAGATTAAAAGCCTAATGTAGAAAGCTAAAACTTTTTTTATAAAAAACATTCATTGTTTTTCCTTGACATTACCTAGTTCAAAAATAAACAGAATGCTTGAAAAAATTTCAGAAAATATATCTGTATACTTAACAAGGTCTCCTCAACAGCCAAAGACAGACTGTTCATGTTTTACCTTATGTTAAGTTCACCAGTGGTCTTATATAAATGGAAAGTGTCTTACTGGCAACCGTATGATAAATGCCTACTGTAGCAGCTTAGACTTTGTGTTAAAGATAGGTGTGTAGATAAGTTTTGAAATAGATTCTAATAATTCAATCATATCCGAGTAATAAAGTATAATAAAATAATAACATTAAAATAATATTTGTATTTGAAATCAATTGGCATCCTCAAAAAACAGCCATTCAGAAAAATATATATTAACTAAGTCTTTGATTATTAACTTTAGGAGGTAACAGTTAACCGGAGCAAATAAAACTAATTGGGTAGTTCTTCTGCATTTAGACATAGTATCATATATCAAATATAAAATGTTAATTCAGGTTCCTTTGACAAATGATAAAATGCTTAAGTGATTATTTATATTAATCCATTTATCTAGTTTGTTTGCCATTATGTGCTTCATCCTCATCAATAACACATTTTGACAAACAACCTTCTTCTGATTTGCTGGAAAGAAATTTAAGAGGCTAAACTAGTTTTATTTTAATAGCAGCAGAAATAAATGTGAAGGATATTATGTCCTTTTCAAGTTCTGTGAAACCAGGAGGCCTGGTGTGCTAAACCTGATGATTTGGCATCCTCGAATCATGATAATAAATTACATTTGAGTACAGAACAGCCCTAAACATTTTTCATAGTTCCTTCCAACCTTTCCTCTGTTGGGACTCTATTTTCATTAAGCTAGAATATTCTCTCATGAAATATCTCAAAGTTATTTTTTCAAAGCACAGTATCAGGTAGCTTTCAGTAGCTCTTGTTTTCATAACAGCAGGTGTACAAACATGCAGTGAAATGTATGTTCAAGTCTGGTGTTTCCTCTTTTTGAAAGAAAACAAAAAGAAAAGAAGAAGCTCAAAAAAGAAAATGTAGCATTTTGAAGCTGTTACCTCTATTCACTATTCAGTATTCTCCAGTTTTTCCTAAAGGACTATTGTGGACATCATTTTTAGATGTAATCAAAATAACTTTATGCAGCCTTCTCATGCCTGGACTTTGACCAGACTAGTTAAGAAATAGATATGAGCATCTACCAATTACCTGCACTGTATCAGACACTTAGGAGAATATAGAGAAACAAAGGGGACTGCCTTAGCCCTATTATATTTCTTTTTATTGAAAATTATCTCTCTAAGCAGATCTAGAAGACTGATAACAGTTCATTCTATTTGGATTATGTAAGTCTCCACCAACTAAAACATTTTCAGGAGATTTAAGTCAGTCATATTTCTTATAATACTGGAGGGAACTGAAATTATTGTATTGGTGCCCTGCTTATAGCACATTACAGAAAATAGTTACTCCTGTCAATTCAATGATTACATTTAAAAATTGTCGTTTTCACCATTTACATGATAATGTAATTATGTGACTACAAACTATCTTTGTTTCTAAATCACCATTTTTTTTCAAAGAAGCATTGGCTGAAAATATTGACTTTTACTTATTTAAGATTATACTGAATTTGGTTTCTTCCTTTGCCATGTCAGCACAGTGAAGGGACAGTTATGGCCTTTTTCCTCCCGAGTACAACTTAATAACTTCAAGGATTTTCTTTATATTTATCTTTATGTTATCTTTCTCCTCCTACAGCATGCAATGAGATATATTATGAACAGGATAAATGACTGTGTTTATAGGGGAAACACAATTTAGAATGGCTAGCACAATCCAAACCTTTATCAGTAAGATGCATTACACTGGCTTAACAAATACCTTCACTTTCTAGGTAGTGTCAAATACCTAGGTGGAAGCAGAGTTCAAGTTTTCTTAGATATTTTTTCCTATTCTACTTTTCCCCCATGGAAGGTAAATACTAAATGGAAGAAAAAAAAAAAAAACAAAAAACGGGGAGATGGAGCATATAGCAAAGCTCCAGTGGAAATCAGATCTGAATTTCTATACTTAGGTTTTTGTCTCTATTGCCACCTATACAATTTTTATTTATGCATTTGAAAATTAGAAGAAAAAAAATTGATATAGCCTGTCCACTAATTAATGTTGTAAACAGTAGGTAAAGTATGTATCTTTAAGCTGGAGATAAACTGGATTTTCATTTAAGAAGAATAATTCTATCAACTCCCTTCTTTGGAGGCTATAACAGAATCCAACTCTGGCTAATTTACTAAAAACGAAGTATATGGGGAAGGTATGAAGTGGATCACAGGAGAAGGAGAAGCTGAAGGACCAGGACTTAGAAGCAACAGGAAAGAGAACTGTCTAGGACAGAGGATTCAATAGCAGGAAACAAAGACCAGTCTCTTCAGGGGAGAACTTTGGAAACAGAGATACTCCAGTTGTTTTCAGGTTTTTTTGTTTCATTTTGATTTGCTTAGTCTCATTTTTTAAAATCACTGTTCAGTGTTAAAGTTCCTGGAAGCATGTCCCATTGGCCAATTTTAGGTCATGTGTATAACCCTGGGCCAAGGGGATATAGAGTATCTTCATATAGGGTGTCATTCCCAAAACCAACTCAGGATCTGCTGCTAGAAGATGGGAGTGGATGTTCAGGTAGCTGAACAGATTTCTACTATGATAACTATTGACAGAAATATGAGTAAAATTCATAATTTCATAATTATTGTCAATAGAAAATAATGATTGACTTGTGTTAGTTTGTTATAGAGATGACTCTTGTCACTAAATTAATTTAGCTGAACAAATCAAAGATATATATTTATTTATATTGAAACTTAACAAATCTTTCATATAGAAATTATTTTATTTGCTCTACCCTGTAGATATTATTTTGCATATTTTATATAGAGAAAAAGTAGATTCAAAAGGAGTAAGAGACATAGTCACGGTTAAAGAGATAAGAAGGAGCAGAGACAGAAACTCAAATCATTTTTGGTTTTGGTTTTATTTTAAATTTTAAGTGCTTAAATGTTCTATACACATACTTATAAGAATAATTGAATGAATTTTGTATTGTAAGAATGAACAGGACTTCAATGTTTTTACAAAATAATTATTTCTATATGTTTCTATAAAAGCAAGTGTTTTAAATAAGAAAACATTTTTAGTTTCCTAAACAATGATGGTTTTGCATAATTTGCTATCTACTTGTGAATATTTACTTAAGGTTAGTCTGTACCACACATAATCCTGTTATCATAAACTCCCTAACTTGTATTTTCTTTTCTAGTAAAGAGACTATTTTATGTTTATTTGTATTATGACATCCAGTTATACCTTTTATTAAAAAAATAATTTAGCTTCTCTCTCCATGTTGGGACCCTGTAATATTTAATCAAATGTATTATTATGGAATCTATTAAAATTGTGATTTTGTTTTATGCTCAACAATTTTACAGGTGTCCATCTTTTTTTCCCTTAGTTGAGGGGCGTGTATGTATGTTATGTGTGTGTGTAAACATGTTCTCATGTTTATAATCCCAATACAAACCACAGGATTTGCATACATTCTTCCTGTGGCTTATGCTTTCTTTCAGTTGTTATTTCCTTTGCTCTCAAATCCTACTCTTTGTTTTCTCTTCATATATTTAAGTCTTTCTTTAGGCAGGGTTCTGAGAGAGCTTTCCCACATTTAAACTGACCAGACTTAACCTAAACAAATAGTTTAAAATGATACAGATACATGTTGAAAATGGAAGCTGTGATCAGAAGAGTTGATACTCCAAATAGTGTGGCTGAGAAGAGAAGAGGAAGGAACCATTATGATTTTGGAGTCTGGGAGATGCTTTTTCTCTTCCTTGACCTTTCATTGTACTATTTGTCTTTGTAAGAATAATGTTGGCCTTTCTCTGGCAATGACAATTTCCATTGTTTATATTTGTTCGTCCATATATTGCATTGTTTATGTTCACTTAAATAGTTTTCAAACATACAGAAACTTATAGAAATCAATATAAAAGGTTCCTATACAACTATTTGAACAATTGATGCCCAATTTTACATATTTGCCTTGAGTTTTTGTAAAAAATGAATTCTACAGTGTTACGTACACTGCAAATAACTGTTCCACTTCATTATATATGTTTATATATTTCTGTATTTATATATTTTATATTTATATTTTATATATCATACATAACATATATGTATGTGCATGTATACATATACACATACATGTCTTTATTATGCATACCTGATCTTTTTAGGAACATAGTGTATATATTTAAGCCTTTTAGAGGCACTAATTAATGTAATATAGAAACATCTCTCTGTTCAATGACAATGTAGCATCTAGATAAGATTTTTCCAAATACATCAATGAGAAAACATCGGTAGGGACAAAGTCCAAAATTCACATAGTCTCTATCTTCAGTTTACTTTCTTTAAATTAGAAGCTGGGTATGTTGTTACCAAATGAAATACGATTGCAAGTTCCTTTTCTACAGAGCAAGTTTCATGGAGGTGCTATTATATCTAAACATTTTTGTAGCCCTTTATGTGTGGCATGGTGAACTTGAACATTTTAATCAATGAAATAAATAGTGATTATATGAGTGCTTAGGTGAAAATGGTCCATTTTGAATTTGTCTTCAGAGTTAAGCTTTTGCTATCTAGGGACTTTTGCTCTTCTTGGTTTAAATCTAATGAGTAGAGACACATTTTCCTTTATAAAATATTACAACTAAATCCTTCCTTCTCAGTCTTTATGAAATATTATAGCACATTCAATTCCTAAATACAAAGATGTTCTTTAATGTATTTCATGAAACTCTGCTTATAGTGTTCAGTCATTTTTTGCCTGTTCACTGAGTCTTCCACGGATTACAATTGTCATTCATTCTACAAATCTGATTAAATCTGATAAACTCACTATAAAAACCAAACTAAAAAGCACTGAAACCCTAAGTGTAGATCAACTTTTCTCTGCCTAAAATTTTAAAAGAGAGGAAAGCTTTTTCTTGGTCTTCCCCTCATAATATTGAGGATATTTTCTTTTCATCTTTAATTTTGCACAAGAATTGCACTACTAGCACATTGTAGCTTTCTTACTCTTTTCCTACTTTGTTATTAACACTTCTGGATCCTTCTTTACTATTAAGTGCTTAGTATTTCCATTTCAGAGTCCCATTGCAGTCTGGGCATAGAGATATTAGTATTTTAGTTTCTTTTCCATATTCTTGATGCTGAGAATTAAAGTAAATATTAGAGAAAGTGAATGGGATTATAGAATGTGGGAAGGAGCAAGAAGCAGGTAGGAGTTACAGATGGTGAACTGTGGCACAAAATGCAGTCTTCAGCCTGAGTTTTAAAGAAGTCTTACCACTGAGGTGTCTTACAACTAATGCTTTTCAAAGTTATTTTTAAAAATACCTTAACTGATTAATTTCCTGCCCTCCATTTTTTATAGGATTCTTAATAGAATAATCTTGAAATTAATTAGGTACTAAATATTTAAGTGTTAAAAATTATTTCTCTTTTCAGAAAATATTATGTCTCCTTCTCACCCCACCAGAAATTTAATGCTACAGAAATGCTTTGATGTTATAACAATCTATTCAATTTTCTATTGACTTTCCAGAAATTAATATATAATTTTGTGTTGTAATTTTTTTAACTTTTACATTTGCCTAATGTATTGGGATCATCTATGAAAGGTATAACAATAAATAGATTCTGATTTTCTTCTTTCTGAGGCTTCACCTGTACCTTATAAATGTACAGTTAAATGATTATAGTCAAAAATACTTTTTTACATATTTGAAAGTTACTGAGAGAACAGATCTTAAATGCTCTTACCACGAAAAAGAAATAGTAAATAGGAGGCATGATGGAGGTGTTAGCTAATACTATGGTGGTAATCAATTTGCAATACATAAGTGTATCTAATCAACATGTACACCTTAAGTGTACACAATGTTATATGTCAATTATACCTCAATAAAGCTAGAAAAATATAAATGTAATTAGATAAAAAGCAAAACTGTATAGCTAAGAACAATGACAGATGGTAACAAAGGGTCATGTTCAGCGGAGAACTAGTCAGGTGTAGGGATGGGAAAAACAATTGGGAAAGATATGGGAACCAAAGCACCTAGTATGTTCAGGGATTCTCAGTCAGAGGTGTTAGCTATTTCTAGATGGACTTCTGGTCTGGAGGAATAGGTGGTGCTCCTGGTGTTTATTACCCAAGTACTAGTGATGAAGTATCTGCTGTAATGCCTGGAATGGTTCTACGCAATGAAGAAATGTCCAGCCCAAAATAGGACGGTATGCTTTCTAGAGCACTTGCTATAAGAACATGGTTAGAAGGAGTAAATAAAGGAGTTTGTATTGTATTCTGTATAAGAACGACAGACATAGTCACTTAACCCTCCCCAGGTGTTCAGGGAGGGGAAAGAGAATGTCTGGTAATGTTTTCAGGTCACTTTAAACCAAAACTCTCTTAATTTGATGAGGAACAGAAACTATAAGAACATTCTACAACTGAACAAAGATAGTAGAGTGAGACAGCCAAGATAAAGAGGGGAAAGACCACCTCCAATTTCTCATGAATTCATGTTTCTAGAATTCTCAGTTCTCAGAAAGTAATTTTGAGCATAAGCCAGTTTGTCACCTCCCAGGAGTGGCTAGCAAGAGTAAGAGACAATGCCTTCGGGCCTGAAGTGTCTGTAAGATTGGCGTGGAGCTACAAGCCTCTCCAGTGAAAACCATACCACGAGATTCCCAGGGGTCAAGCTGGGTGCCTAAAGATGATCTAATATGTTAAAAGAGTTCATGTTACAGCATGCATAACCAGAGCCAAGTATAGACATCAACCACTGAATGAACTTAAGTATAGGTATATCTTGGAGATACTGTGATGTGGTTCCAGATCACCAAGCAAATATCATGATAAAGAGAGTCACATGAACTTTTTTCATTTCCTAGTGCATATAAAAGTTGTGTTGATACCATTCTGCAGTCTATTAAGTGTGCAATAGCATTATGTTTTTTAAAAAAAGCAATGTACACACCTTAATTTAAAAATACTTTATTGCTAAAAAATGCTAACCATCATCTGAGCCTTCAGCAAATCATAATCTTTTTGCTGGTAGATGGTCTTGCTTCAGTGTTGATGGCTGCTGACTGATCAGGATGGTGGTTGCTGAAGGCTGGGGTGGCTGTGACAACTTCTTAAAATAAGACAGCAATGAATCTGACTCATCAGTTGACTGTTACTTTCACAAATTTCTTTGTAGCATGCAGTATTGTTTTGAAAATATTTTATCCACAGTAGAACTTCTTTCAAACTTGGAGTCAGTTTTATCAAACTCTGCCACTGCTCTATCTACTAAGTTAATGCAATATTCTAAATATTTTCTTATTTCAATAATCTCCACAGCATCTTCATCAGTAGATTCCAACACAAGAAACCACTATCTTTGTTCATGTATAAAAAGCAACTCCTCATCCATTAAAGTTTTATCATGAGATTGCAGCAATCAAGATACATCTTTAGGCTCCACTTCTAATTCTAGTTCTCTTGCTATTTCCACCACATTTGTAGTTACTATGTCCACTCTAGAATTATGAAACCTTTCCAGGGGGGTTTCAATTGACTTTGCCCAGATCCACCAGAGGAATCACTATTATGGCACCTTTGGCCTTACAAAATGTATTTCTTAAATATAAGACTTGAAATTCTACATTATTCCTTGATCCATGAACTGCAGAATGGAAGTTGTATTAGCAGTCATTAAAAAAAAAAACCACTAATCTCATTATACGAATTCACCAGAGCTCTTGGGTGACCAGGTGCATTGTCAATGAAGCAGTAATATTTTGAAAGGAATCTTAATTTCTGAGAAGTAGGTCTCGACAGCAGGCTTAAAATATTCTGTAAACTGTGTTGTAGACAGATATACTATCATCCAGGCTTTGTTGTTCCATTTACAGAGCACAGGCAGAGTAGATTTAGCATAGTACTTAAGAGTCTTTAAGGATTTTCAGAATGGTAAATGAGCACTGGCTTCAACTTAAAGTCACAGCTACAGTAGCCTCTAACAAGAGAGTCAGCCTGTCCTTTAAAGTCATGCACTGACTTCTCCTCTCTAGCTGTGAAAGTCCTATTTGGCATCTTCTAATACAAAGTTGTTTTGTCTACACTGAACATCTGTTGATTAGCATAGCCATCTTAATTATCTTAGCAAGATCTTCAAAATAACTTGCTGCAGCTTCTACATCAGCACTTGCTACAACGCCTTGCACTTTGATGTTATGGAGATGGCTTCTTTCCTTAAACCTCATGGACCAACCTCTGTTAGCTTCAAATTTTTCTTCTAGAGCTCCCCACTTCTTCCAGCCTTCAAAGAATTAAAGAGATTTAGGGCCTTGCTCTGAGTTAGGCATTGGCTTAAGGGAATGCTATGGTTGGTTCTATCCAGACCACTCAAATTTTCTCCATATCAGCAATAAGTCTGTTTCATTTTCTGTCATTCATGTGTTCACTGGAGTAGCACTTTTAATTTCCTTCAAGAACTTCTCCTTTGCATTCATAACTTGGCTCACTGTTCAGTAAAAGGAGCCTAGCTTTTGGACTATCTCAGTTTTCAACATGCCTTCCTCACAAAGCTTAATCATTTCCAGCTTTTGATTTAAAGTGAGAGATGTGCAACTCTTCACTTGAACACTTAGAGACAATTGTAGGGTTATTAATTGGCCTAATTTCAATACTGTTGTGTTTCAGGGAATAGGGAGGCCCAAGGAGAGATGGGGGATGGTCGGCTGTTCAGTAGAGCGGTCAGAACACACATGATTTACTGATTGCCATCTTATACAGATAAAACAATTATAATAGTAACAGCAAATATCACTGATCACAGATCACCATAACAAATAAAAAATGAAAAAGTCTGAAAAATTGTGAGAATTACCAAAATGTGATGCAGAGACACAAAGTGAGCAAATGCTTTTGGAAAAGTGGTGCCAACAAGCTTGTTCAATGCAGGGTTGTCATAAATCTTTAAATTGTGAAAAAATGCAGTATCTCTGAAGTGCAATAAAGCAAAGCACAACAAAATGAAGTGTACCTGTATTCAAAATAAAATGAGGAATTGAGTTCTCCCTTCCATTTCCATCAAAGTAAGCCTAACCTCCCCCGTTGCTACTTCTGAGTAATAGTACAAGGGAACTCCATGAAATTAGAAGTAAAACCAAGATATGGGGAAAGAATGATGCTTAAGAAAAGGAAAATAATCAAAAAGAGAATTGCAATTGACAACTGAACAAAATTAATTGAACCAGATTGAATATTTACCCCAAATAAATAACATGAAAGCACATTTTAAGTGTTTTGCTACTATAGAGAGATAGGAGGAGTTCATAAAGGAAATTAAGATTAAGCTGTATTAGAAAAAGGAGATTACTTATTTCTTGTCTTGTTTTTAATGGTTAAGTGATTTATAAAGTATTTATTAGACACCCACTATGTTCAAGGTCCCATTCTAGATCCCCAAAAATAGGATTAAAAGAAATACACAAAGATCACAAAGCAATGACACCTTAAAGAAAAAGCCCTGGATATGGAAGACAATTTCTATTCCTACTCTGCCCTTATCAGCCATTTGGCTTTAGATACTTACCTAATTTCCCTCCATTACAATTTGAAGAAGAACAAGATTTGGATGCTCCCCAATTGGGTGGTTGTGAGAATCTAATGAGATGTAATAAACTACAAAAGTGGTAGTTCCAACATCTAAGGGACTGTCATCCTTACTTCTTTTAAGAAACTTATAGCACAGTAGTAGTATCTTAGCACAGGAAAGAATCTTAGAACTAAGTTCATCCAACTCCACTTAAGAAAAGAGGAAAAAAACAGTGGTAAATTTTAGATTATATATATTAGATCTATTACATAAATTTGACAATACTATAGTATTCTTCAACATTCATTTGTGGTTATTAATTCTGTCAATTTCTAAGAATTTTTTTCCTTTTAAGGAAATTAATAATTGAATAATTTACCCCTAGATAACCTAGAATTCTTTACCATTCAAATCAGTATATTCCCAAAATAAATTTGTGTTCAATTGTGCTACTATAATGCAATATGCATATTGTTTCTCCACAGTAAAGTTATAGATAATATATAAAAGTTACAAATATACATGCCCTTTAGTTAGTTTAACCCCATTACCCACAGATAATAATAATTGCTACTCTTAACACTGACCAATTGACAATTTGTATGCATTACCTCACCCCTTACAATGACCTGGTAAGGAAGACATTCTTTTTATTGTTTAATATCATTTTATAATTCTCATCTTACAAAGAGAAAACTGAAGCTCAGTGATGTTTCTCATCTTACTTGGTTTTCAAAGCTCCTTAGTGAAAGGACCAGGTTTGGAATTCAGCCCCCAAGTCCCTCCTTTTAACCACTATACAATCCTACCTCTCTTGGATTTTCCAGGAGCTTTAATTTATTCTGCTTTAAATATACAAAAACACCCCACTCTCTTTCTGACAGTCTGGGGGAGATGTAAAACCAAGTAAGTACAAATATACATACATGTTTAAGAAAAGTAACAGAAACTCAATAAACCAGTGAGAATGGCACCTAATTCTGAATGCTGCCATTTCAGCCAGAAAATAAGAATGCAAATGGGTTATCCATTATAACAAGAGAAAACCAGTGAAATATTCAAATAACAGATATTAACATTGTGTTTGTCTCATTTATTGATATGAATCATAAAATACTAGTATCCAAAGCACAGAAAATGTAAGAAACAAGCAATCCATATACTATTATCCCATTTTAGTTGTACAGATTGGATATTACCAGAACCTTGCTTCATTTAACTGTAATTTATATTTAAAATAAGGTAGTTAGGATTCAGTTCCTGTCAGTTACCGCACCATTTCCTTTATTTCCCCCCCTCAGAGATTGAAAGCATTACACAAAATAAAGTTATCTTCAGATTGTGCTAGAATGTATATAGGATTGCAGGTGGCAAGCCAATATATGATTCATAAAGTTCTTAAATAATTACTCATTTTCATTGATCTTTACACATTTCTCTTTAATATATCTTTGGAATTAAGGAGTATGGTTTGAAAATGTTTTCTGGAGAGCCAAGATCAACAATTTCTAGTTATGAAATAGATGTACGTATACTTTTCTCTGGGAATAGGTTTTGTAAGGCATTCAATTTCATGAATAATTTAAAACTTTCACTCTTTTTGTTTTTCTTTGCAGACATTTTTTCCTTTTGCATAGACACAAAAATGACCTTGATTTGCTTTCCATAAATCCTCAGCACATTTCAGGGTTTGTCTTTGAAACAGATGTCTCATCTTGCTTCTCTACATAATATTTTTACAAATTGAACAACGTGCCACCTTGAAAGCCCCAGACAAAGCACCCTGTATGATTTACTGGTGCTCATTCCTAGAGCTTTACTACTTCTGGCCAAAATCAAAGACTAGTGGGTTTGTTTCTAAGTCAGATAATGAACAAATGTTATCTAATAATTCATGTACTCTTTCTATAGCATCTATTACAGTTTATTGCAATAAAATACTTTTAGAATCATATTCTTTCCCTAGAACTATTTTTTTCTTGAATTTTGGTTCTTCCTAAGCCCAAGAAAATGTAGCTGTCTCATGGTAGAAATGAAATCTAAACATGCTGCTTTACTTTAGATATTGTTTTCATTCTGAATAATTTTCTCTAAGGTTTTCTTGTTCCTCTCTGCTGTAATTCATATAATTTATCAGTATGCAAATTACATTTTCATATATTTTATAATCCAAACTTTATGACTTTGCCCTATTTGACTATTTCCAATTGTTTCTCTAAGCCTAAGCTTCCTTGTGAAATTTTAACATTTATTCAATTCTTCGTTTCATCCTAATTATGACTTAGAGGACTGTACAGATATTAAGTCTTCATTTTGGGGTAGGGAATAATGAGTTTTAGAGGCGATTTTATCTGTAAATTGTAGCAATTAAACTATTTTGCTTTTCTTCAGAGGTTAATTTATCTTATACTCTGATTTCTTCTTTTACAATGGCGTTTTAATAACATATATGGCTATGATAGAAACTGCAGGTGTTAGTTCCCTGTTGAATTACTTCATAACAAAGCCAGAGTAGAAGACATTCTTGAAATTTGAGAAGACATCAAAACCTACCCTGCTCTCTGGTGGGGTTCAACATGGTAAATGACATAGCAAAATGAATTAATAAGAAAAAAGATGTGAAGGTAATAGGTTTCCGGTAAAATATGCTGCAGATGAATAATCGCAATATTATTTAAACTGAGTTAAATAATCTGAAACTAAGTTAAAAACTGATCTGGTTGTTGCTGTCTTAAACACAGTTTAGCAGGATACCTTATTGTGCTAATAATACCTTTTTTGAGTAGATTTTGTAATAGGTAGAAAATTTTGCTTAGAAGACAGTTCTCTAACTTCACATTTAAAGAAGCTGTGTGTGGAAAATTTTTTATAATTTCTGAATATTCAATTTTTAACTCTTCTTTAATTGGTGATACTATTTGCACCATAGTCAACACTAAATGACTTCAACACTATGACTTCATGAGCTCATCGTATGACTTTCCACAAAGTATTTTTCTTCATATTTCAAATCTTATTAAAGTCTAGAAAAAGTTGAATCAACTGGGTTATTTTTATATCAAATAGGATTCTGCAATTTTTCCCTCAAAACTTTACTCTCAAACCTTTTCATTTCCTTATTGTAAAATGGTTATTTCTGTAAACTAAATTTTTTAAAAAGCCTTTCCATTCTATTTATTGTGCTCATTGTGGGTCATAAATAACAATTCATTTATAATTCCAGCATCTCTTTCTAATTACAGCATCTCTTTCTAAATACTTCCTCCTAAACCTCATAGCATTAAAGAACTGATGCATACATAATGACAGAAACTGAAAAGTATTTAAGATATTTCATTGTAAAATAAGATGAATGAAGTTGCAACACTAAGCAAATGAACCAAGAAATTAGGCTTCCATTTTTTAAATATTTAATTTTATAATTGTTTTAGATTTATATAAATTTGCAAAGACAGCATATAGTTTCCATATACCCTCACTCACTGATATTAATATTTCATATTACCATAGTGCATTTGCCACAAGCAGGAAACCAGTATTGGCACAATTCCATTAACTAAACTTCAGATGTAATTTGGATTTCACTAGTTTTTCCAGTAATATCCCTTTCTCCCCCTAGGATCTTATCCGACATCAAATATCCCATCGAGAATACAACATTCCATTTAGTTATCATATGATCTGAAACAGTTGCTAAGTTTTCCTTTGTTTTCTTATGACACTGATAGTTTTAAGGAGGATTATTTAATTATTCTGCAGAATGCCCTTCAGTTTGGATTTGCTTGATGTTTTCCTCACGGTTAGACTGGTGTTACGAATTGTGAGGAAGAATATTACAGAGATGACACGTCTTTCTCATCCCGTATCAGTGGTGCATGGTATCAACATGAGTTATCATTGGGAATTTTAACCTTGATCACTTGGTTAACTTAGTGTTTGCCAGGTTTCTCCACTGTAAAGATATTTCTCCTGCTCCATATTCTATTCCTTGGAAGCGATCTACCAACTGCAGCCCACACTCAAGGAGGCAGAGGGTGGTTTAAGTTCTAAATATTGGCAGTATCTAAATAAAGTACTTGGAATTCTTCTGTAAGGAAGATTTATCTCTTCTTCCCCATTTACTCATAGTGCTGGTTTTTATGCAGCAAAGTGCTAATCCAGCAAAGTGAGAAGAAAGAAAGGAATATTTTCAGACAATTTTCCTTTGAGGAAAGAAAAGACCATAGAAAATGTGCACCTTCTTTCCTTTGAAATTCTCAACAGGTACAAAAAAGATTTAAAAACTGGATTCCAGTGTTTTGCAATAACAGTTCATAAAAGAGAAGAAAAAAAGAGGATAGAACAATAAGATCATCATCAGAGTTCTTAAACATTCACACATATACCAACTATGGCCATTAAGTATTTTATAGAAGGATAAAAGACCTTATGTGTCAAAATACTTCAAAAATATTGTATTTTCAGGTCAATTTCTCCATGAAAAATGTCAACATTCACTCATCCATCAGCTTCCAGTAACATCTGGTATGCACCCTAATACACACTGTTGAGTACTCTGTCTTCCCTCCACAAACTTTGCCAGGACAGACTGCTTTACTATCCTTATCTATTCCAACCACCACATCTTTTGCAGGATTTATTGTATTCAGAGTCCTATCCTCAACTCCAAAATGTCATCTGACATTATCTCAAAATCAAGGGCTATACACATAAGACAAATCAAACACTTCATTTACAACATTCAATTTCAATATGTCTAGCTCAGTGGTAGAAGCAATTGGGGAAATTTTTTAATTTCTTTGGTACCTACATTTTTAGAGGAAAAATAGTTGCTGATAATTGGTAGGGGAGAACAAAGCATCAGTTATGCAGTGCAAGTTTCTCATTTTACAGACTGGAAGCTAAACTTCAGACTAGGAAAGACTCAGTACAGCTGATATTAGAAAACAGCTCCCACTTACAACTCACAACTCTTAAGCAAAATAAATGTATTATAAAAATAAGACTTTTATTATACCAAACAATTTGTACACTTCAACAAGGCAGTGTTTTATCATCCACCATGAAAATTTGTCCGATTAACGAAATAAGAGATATAGGGTAGGAAAACTTTCCCCTGCTTCTCTTCTAGGTTCTTTGGCTGACCTAATAATCTAATTGACCTAAGACAGAGTAACAGCAGAGAAACAAATTTCGATTGTGTATGTGTAGGAACCCCAAAGTTGTAAGGCTCCGAGAATAGGCCAAAGCAGGCAGCATTTATACCTTTTAGACAAATAAGCAATAAATGTGTGAAACATTGACATGACAAAGTAATTTGGGCTTCAGGTAGTAAATTAATAAGTCTTCTTAATCTTGAATTCCCTGTCTCTGATGAATAGGATATCTCTCTGCCTCCTGGTACAAGGATGGTACTTTTCACATGAGAGATTTATTTTCTGTTTTCTGAAGACTAAGGGAGGGTCAGAGTGTCCTTCTTGTATTTTCTGTTTCTTAAGTAACTTTAATTTAAAATAATATGCCAAAGTAGCATGTTTTGGGGCATCCTGCCCTAAACCCATCATCATCTGAGCTAAGGAGGAGATGGCACCTGGGACTTCAAAGGGGAGGAAGACAATTCACAGGGAGATGAGAAGAGCAAATGTTAGGTAAACAAATATTTACCATGCCATGCAGTGAAGTCTTTCTGGTGTAAAGAACATTATCTTTGGTAATAGCTCTCTTCCTGGTACAGGCTCCCTATCTAAATACTTTCTGGCATTTAAGAGGGCGATAAAAAGCTCTTTTTGAGTCTGTAGAGCCTTGATTGTCTTCAGCTCCAAATAATCCACATGCCAAAGTGGCACATTCTGGGGCATCCTGCCCTGAACCCCATCAGAGAAAATGACTCATAAGGTACTCTGGTGATGTTTGCAAATATTCTCAATTGTCTTTTGATTCAAAAGAACTAAGGATTAAATTAAATGGCGGCTAGTAGCCTGAAACGGTTTTACACTCTCTTCACAAAGTGAAAAAGTCTAATAGATTCAAGATATGTGCCTGGAGAAGAACAAATTCAGTATAATAATGACTATTATACTCAGTCCTTTGTTTCAAGTCTGGCTCAGCTGCTTTGGCTTTGTTTTTGCACTACATTTTTATTTTGTAATAAAATAAATTTTCATTTGCATACTTCCCTTAAACTTCCTCATTTCAGTAAATGTTCTTTTCTCTTTCTATTATCAAATACTCATTTTCACTCAATAGCAAAAGACATCAGAAAACTCAACTTCTCAACCTCAAAGACCTTCAGCAAGAATTAGGGGTTACGCATTAATTCCAAGAAAGGAAATTGATTTTAAGGTCCTTATTAACCAGGTGAAACAGGAAATGCATTATTCTTGATGACAAATGCCTAATGGTTTAGGTTCTCACCCTACTCTATGCTTTGGGCATTCTTCTACAGAATTACACAAAATGAAAACTTTACTTATATTTATTCAACAGTCACAAAATCATTATTCATCCAAGTGAGAATTTTAAACTTGTGACTTAGATTTAACCTTTAAGCTCCCTTTTGCCTTCTTCTTCCCAGTCATGTCTTTAAGTTGTGGGGTTTTGGTAAGCAAATTACTTAGTTCTAAGACAGTCTTCAGATCTTTATGGGTACTGTGTAGATTTCAAAGCCAGGAATTCTTAGCAAGATTTGGTACATTCTAGAAAACAAAATGGTCCATCCAGATATAACTGAATGAGCCAAGAGACCTGTCATAACATGTATCAGTTCAGTTTAAAGCCAGAGAACTGTGTCTCTCTAGAAGAGAGAAGACATACAACATAATGAAGGGATGAGTACAGAACACCAGTCTTTACAAAATTATCAGCAAGGATTATTGCCATCTCAATTTAAATCCCATGCCCCTGTTGAATTTTCCATGCTTGACTGGACTTGGGCAGGGGCTAATAAAAAGATACTGAGGAGGCACTGAAGGAATGGGTTTCAGCCAGAAAATACCAGAGAGGCAATTTGGCATAAACTGTTCTCTTCTTCTCTTGGCTCCTCTAATTGAAATTAATGGAAGAGTAAAAAAAAGTCAGGATATATTCCACTGAGTAGGGATGGGTATTAACAGACACTTAATCATCGAAGACCTAGTCCATCAGCCCCAAAAGGCCTGCAGACCACATCTATTATTCCTTTAGTCCTTATCTGAAGGAAACCCGATCCCACACTAAAAGGTGAAGATAAAGGGTACTCCCTGGACAACTGTTCATTGAACAGAGCATTTCCTATTCTCTTTGCATTTTAGGTAGGTGGAAATAAGGGTGTAATCATAACAATGTCCACCATGCACTCTGCTCAGTGGTTCAGAGCTTCATCTTGGTACCACCAAATCAACTGAAACAGAAAGCCAATTGAATCATCTGACTGCATTTTAAACACACTGTGCTATTCTAAGTGGAAAGTGTTTAGGTTAAACTGGTGTTCCAATGTTACCTTTCAGGAATGCATAAATCTATTTTCCACCTATGCTTGAAATTGATTAATGTTGAAATACATTCATTTATCTTCAAGACTGAGTTTACATAGAAACTGAAAGCTTTGTAAGTTAAGATTAAAAACTTAATGGTGGGTGTTTTCTCCTCTAAGGGTGTATCCAATTTTTCTGGCTATAGCTTCATCATCATCAAAACTGTCTGTACTTGAGTGGCAGTCACCCAAAGAAAGTTAGCCACTTGCATAATCTCCACCTTCAAGAGGTGGCAAAATATAAACAATAGAAATTGTGCATGTAAACAGATTACCATGGTAATTCACACAACACACTGTGTGTATGTAAGTTATCGTTTCAAAATGATTCTTAAGAATGTACATTTGAATCATTCACAGACTTTTCTGAAGCTTTGCTTATTTTCTTCCATTCTAGTTATAAGCTCTTTCTATTGAAGCACTCACAGTAGAGGGCTGAGAATAATTCTCGACTTTCCTCCTCTCATATCTTACATTCAATCACTAACCGTACCCTATTGATTCTACTGCCTAGAAATCTTTTCAACCAATCTTGTCTTCTCAACTTTTACTTCTGCTGCCTCTGTCTTATCATTTCTCCCCTGAAATTCTTTAATATCTTTCCACTTCATCTAGCTTCCTACATTCAATCCACCTATAATACAACCAGAGCAAGATTCCTAAAATAAGGAACTAATTATGTGACTTCTCAGTTTAAAATCCTCCAGTGGAATGCCATTATCTATATAGTCAAGCCCAAACTCCTTAGCACAGTAAGTAACCCTCCCTCTTCCTCACCTGCCTCCACCTTTCTACATGCACCAAGAACTCCAGGCACACTATGCTTTCTACAGTTTCCTAAATGTCCCACACATTTTTTTTCCTCCCTATAATCTTTAACTACACCTTCTCTGTTACCTGGCTTACCTTATGTCTCATTTCCCACTTCTCCAGTAAATGCACCCAAACCCATACAGATCTTCATATTCCTGAAGAAACTTCACTTTTTGTTTAATACTGAATTCAAATGTCTTCTCTTCTAAAAGCGTTCCATGATAACTTCAGGAGACACTTTCTACACTCCTTAATGAATTGTTCTTACCTCTGCTATATCACATGCTACATTGTGGTAATTAGATTTTCTCATGTCTGTCTCTTGCTTTGTTCTGTTTATCTTTTGTATCTGTAGCACATAATTGGTATCTAATTAATGTCTGATGGATGAATAGATGAGTGGATGAATGGATGGTTATTTAATAGGAAATATTTATTGGTTAAATATTCTGATTAAAAGAACTTTTGATAAGTAGAATAGAATGTAACACTTAAAATATTAGTTATTTACAAACCTATTAGCATAGAATTATTAAATAAAATTAGATAATATTAATTAAACACTAATAATAATAAAAGAAATCTCCATCACACTTGCATAGTACTTAGTTCTAAATGCTTACTCTACTTAAATGTCTGTTTAATTCTAATTTTAGACCATAAACTTCACTGAAGATGAGACAACGCTTTCCTGTAAACAAGTACTTCTCAAATAATATTGTGTTCTTATTATTGTATAATAAAATACAATCCCTCCTTAAAAATTTACTTAATCTTGTCTATCTAATCTTGTCCACTTCCTTTTCTAGTAAAAAGTCCAGTTTTTATTGGGGGAATTAAAGTTCTACTTGTATAGCTTTCTAACTTCTAATCAAGGATAGAAGACTGCAAAGGTATACTTGATCAGAGAGGAAACAGACAGAAGGTAGCAGGTGTTTGAAGGCTAGATCAGGCTCCACATGAGGGAAGCTAGTTGATGGAAAGTTAGATAAGAACCAAAAACAAGGCAGGAACCCCCTTAATACACTTCATGGGCAACAGCAGATTATTGTAAATGACCTGGATACAGGTGAGGAAAGGCTGGTCCAGTTATAATTTCCTTCCTATCTCCCCATTCTAAATATTCTCACAGAAAAGTTTTTTTTTAATACTTCCAGGTTTCAAGGACAAAAAAAAATCCTAGATTTCTAAAGTTTACAAACCAGTATTTATTTTCCAATTATGATAGAATAGTACCAGGTAGAATGTTTCTGACTTTTAATTTTTCCATATAAAGGCATTAAAAAGGAAACAACTTCCATCGACTATCATCATCAATTCCCAAAATGTGTTTTAATATACAAAAGGATTTAATGCAAACAAAATATCTTTGTAAAGATGATTACACTAAACTTAATTTTAAAAAAAGCAAGTATATTTCTTGTGGATGAATAAGGATCTCATCATGGGCTGACCTTAAACTGAAGACTGGTAGCTGGGTACCACTCCTTCAATGATAGAAGCAGCAAAGATTTCTGCCTTTAAAGATAAATCAAGCATTCAAGATAACAGAGGGAAATAAAAAAGATCCAAATACAGAGGTCACATTTCTGGGTTTATTAATGGTGATGCTTTCTTAAGTGTCAAGATCTTTTCTGATAAATGGGGTCACAGAAAGATGTATAATAAACAAATTAATATCATAAAGTTAATATTTATGAATACCCATTTTCACTTAAGAATTCCATGATCAGCACTCCTACTTAGCTTTGTCAGTTACCCTTTCTCAATTCATTGTTGCTCACTGACCTTTGGGGGCATTTATTTCAAATCCTACCCTTTAGGTTGTGTGAATCTCTGCCTGTCCAGGTAGCACTTAACTTCACCTCCCTTTCCTTAGATTTGAAGTCAAAGCTACCTCTCAGATGCCCAAACAAACCACCATCATCATGATAATTTTAAGACTCAACAAATGCAGCAATTTAGAAATAACAACTTCTCTGAACCCTGCAATTCAATCTGATTTGCAATCCAAATTTTTTATAATGGTGAAGATAGAGTCTTAATGCTATGCATATGACACCTTAGAATAATGCCTATACTGTTAATATATATACTTTCTGAAAAATGGCAACTACTAGAATCATGATAAATAAAAATATTGCCTATTAAATTCAGCAGTTTAAATGTTTACCTGTTATTTTGTTATAGAACTTTGTATTGACTAAGCACTAACATGTTTGTGACATGTTTACAACTTTTTGATCTGACATAAGCATTACCACAAAGTGAAGAAAAAGGAAGGTTGCTTAACCAAGCTTTCATGCCTGAGGCATTCACTCAGTAGATACTGCCCTACCAGAATTTTTCATCTGTTAACTTGAGCTTTACTCTCCTCCTGAATTTACCCACCTCCATCATCTCACATGCACACACCTGAATTAATCTATCGTTTAAAAAAAGAGCAAATAGATAAATCTCTGAAATCAGAAAGAATAGCTTCAAAACTTGGATCAGTCATCTTACTTGGGTGAGCCTCAGTTTTCTCAAACTTACCTGGGAATTTCATCTATATTTCTCTACAGGGTTGCTTTGGAGCTTGAAGGGAATCATGTGTATGTTAGCATTATAATGTTTCTTTCTATCTTTCATCCAGCTACAGGAATTTCAATTCCCTTTTATGGAGATGTCTCTCAGTCACTGGAAAGCAAAAGCTTGGGGACTAAATATCATTCATACCATTATCTATTGTCTGAATATTGTGCAGCATAAAACTTCAATAGTAGGAAAAATAATTAGATCATTAAAATAAATGAGTCCACTCTAAGTAGTTCAGAGCAGTATTTCTGAGTATGAATAGAAACAAGAGTATGAGCCATTCCAGGAAAGCGTGTTGCTTGGTAAAGTGGCAACAGACAGGGTGACATGAGATTGCTGAATGTACTATAGTCTTAAATCAGGACACCTTAGCCTCGAAGGCTAACAAACTTGATTTTTATCTACTCGTGACCTGAATCCATCTCTAGGAACAGACTTACGTTAACTGAACTCAAGAGATTTCAGTTTAAAACCAGAATGCCAACTTTTTCTATTTTGGAGAATTATTCTTGAAGTTGTTGGAAGACACTAGGGTCCTCTCTGTAACATGTACTGACTGCCTCTGTAGGCAACTCTAAAGAATATCTAATTTGACATTTGAACCTGGATATCAGTTTGTTAATTCAATATGAAAATTTCTAATTCGAACCTGGATATCAGTTTGTTAATTTGATATGAAAGCTTTAATCTATAACTGCCAAAGGCACTGGACAGGTGGAATTTTGCAGTCAATATGTTATTTCTTGGTAAGTAAATTTCACGGAAATCTAAATCATGATTGGAAGGTTGCCTGGTGAGTATGTGATCAGAATAAGTGGAGTGTGGTGACCCAATGCTGTTAAACCTTTGAACCATATAAAGAAAGTTTATACTTTTCTATTCCATCCTAGAGTCATTACTGCCACCTGGAACAGACATATGTTGTGTTCTTAAGCAATGTGTTCTTGCCCTATGGGTGGCTGCAGCTAATGTTTGCCTCTTCCTATGAGTCCATGACTGATCAACCTCCCTGCTGCCTATTATAGCCCTTCAGTAACGTACATTAACACCTCAGATCAGAGTACAGGTAATTCTTACAGGCCTGGTACCTGTTGTCTCTGTACTGTTACAATATTGTTCTGCTTTTAAATGTTGATTTTAAACTTCAACTCTTACAAGACAATTCTCTTTCTTTTACTTTACATTCTTGGGGAAAGCCTGGAACCCTCATCTTCTGAAAAGAACAGTTCCAAAAAGGTGTTACATGATGAGCATGAGGAGGACAATGGCCTTACATTTAGATGGGGAGCCTCTACAGAAAAAAAAGAAGTGCGGAAAGAGGAGACAAAGAAGAGGGCAATAAGAAAATTCTAATCATGGAAGCTGTCATATTTTCAGTTTGCATTTCTCTATAGTACAGAGCTACAGAACACATACCACCGTTTCCACCTCATAATAACAAACTCCTAATTAACTTTAATCTCAGTCTTTCTGCTGTAAGGTTATACCCGCAGTGACATGAAATATTCAAATCTCTTTGACCTTGGTCAAATGTATCATCCTTCATGGTCAGCTTATAGACCAAAATAATACCACAGCAATTCAAAAGGGCAAATTTGAGAAGCAGCAGAAATAGCACTGCTCCTTCTTTCTGCCCCTTTCTATGTAAAAGAGAGAGAGAGAGAGAGAGAGAGAGAGAGAGAGAGAGAGAGAGAGAGAGAGAGAGAGAGAGAGAGAGAGAGAATATGTATAGGAGATCTTACACCACAAGAAATACCCCAATTAAAGAATTCAATAAAAGGATTTGCTGCAGGACCTCCTGAACATAGTAAGTCATCTTCATGGCTTGTTTGAATCCTCTTTTCACTTGTAACTCTTATGACTCTTTTGATCACCACTGTCTACTTTTGCAATGGTTCAATACTTGTAAGATGCCAGAGGAATAGAAATCTCGAAGTCCTGCAGTGTATTTATTTAAAAGATACGAGTTCTCAGATTGCCTAGAAAAATGATCACACCTCTCCACTATTAATAGTCATAAAATTCCATCAAAACATACTTCTGTGAGGCAACATGATGCCTTCTGTGAACATATAATAAGGCTATCACCATTTCTCAACCTGACCAACTTTCTGAGCCACCAATACAATGACATTATGTGGGTATTCGGTAGCTTTATTTCAGTGTCTCCATTCTCGCTCTGACCTTTCCCATCACTACTCTGAAAATGAAGAAGGTCTGCACTCCTCAGTGAAAGGAGATATGTCTGTATTTTCCAGGTGCTACTGCTCACCATTTTCATTACTATTTTCATTACACATCATTCTGTCTGAATAAGATGCACCTCTAGCAATTCAAATTCTGCCAAAAGTATTTTGCAAACTGTTATCTTCTTCGTGAAGTTGCTTGAAATCCTAACCCTGTACTGTCTTTCTATGGTTATTGTCAAGCCTTTCTTGAATTGCATCGTGGGCTGTTAAGTAGAGTAAAAAGAACCAAAAGGAATAGCTTGCTTCTCCTATCTTTATTCTATTCATGTAGAGGAGGATCTGAAATTTAAAAATAAAAAAAACATATGTAGAGAAGGTAGGGAGAGAACTCATAGGACTTTGACTAAGGGATATATGCCTGTATGTCATCAAACGAAGAGAACGGGATACCCAGGACATTGGTTTCCCTGCCTTAACTCATCCCATGGATAAAGGTCACATACGTGATCTGCTCCAGGCCACTGCATAAGCTTGGAATTAAGCTCAATGCTCTCTCCTAGTTGTAATTCCAGTCCTTTCTCTCTCACTCTGAAAAGCAAACGCAAGTCAGTGAACATGACATTATTATAGGGATAACCTTGAGTCCACTGTAATTTATAAGACAGCTAATCTTTCAAACACTTGAACACCTGACACCTTACAAATGATCTCCATGTGCTTCTATACCATAGTTAAACCTTATGAGTTAAACTATAACAAGAATTGTTATTCACAAAGCAGGTGATAGAGACTGCATGACATAAAAAGCCTGACGTGTAACTTAAGAAAACTTCAAGATTTGTACTGAATTCTGCTTTTGCTTTGTTTGGGTAGGTAGTAGGGTGGGAACTAGAGAACAGTTATATAGGAACAGAGAAGGAAGGAAGTGAGAGAGAAAGAACTATCAATCTGTCTATAACACAGAATGACAGATGTGTACATTTGGGAAAAAAACAAGAAGCAGGGGAGAAAAAATTATTCAGTAATCAAGCATTTCCTTTCCAATTGTTTGATGAGTTTGCATTGACTGTCATTTTTTGCCTGCACTGGGATAATGCTTCATGAATACTATCGCCTTGGGTTTCTCTACAAATGCAAGATGTGTTTCTTATGAGATTATTCCCCAGAGCCTCATTCTGAAATAAACAGTTCATTGCTTATAGGGTTTTTATAGAGCAAGTTCTTTTTCAATAGATATAAGACTCAAAAAAATGGTCTGTATTAAATTGATCCTACACTCTTCCCCCAAACCATGGGGTTTCTAACCTGTTCTTTTTTCTCAGTTGAGGCCTGAGGCCCCCTTTTCCCTTCTTTTCAGAAAGCATACTATCCTTATGCAAATTATTTGGCTCCTAAATGTAATTGGTTGCTGACCTATAATATTTTATAGTATTTTCTCAACAGTGTATAATAAAGTTACACAACACATAAATCATGCAGCAAGCTCAGCATGCCATAGGTAATTTCTTAGAAAATTTTAATTGCAAAGAAAATTGACTACAACACATGGTATTTCCAAATTTGGCCTTTAAAATTTGTTTTTAAACTCTGCTTTGGAAGATCTCACCTTAAAAATGAAAAGGATGCCTGGGTAGTGTGCTTGCAAAATGCCTGGAAGGATAAAGCAAGAAATATAGATTCCAAACATTTATTTTTATGAGCAATGTGTTCAGTACTTTTCACTGTGCTATTCACTTTTTAAGTGTGTTGCTAATATGATGTGAAAACCAATTAATAGCCCCAAGACTCCAGTAACCAAGTATTATTGACCACTTTCTCAGACATTCAAAATGATTTAAAGGCATTAAAACTTGCTTGCATTATAGAAAAGGGAGGAAATAGTAAGCCTAGTTCAAGAATAATGAACTTCTGCCCCCATCTATAGCTTAGACTTACAACAAATACTCAAATAAATTTTACATTAAAACAATACTGTGTGCCCACTAAGTCCCAGAGCCTGGGTTGAGAATAATAGCCAAGATATGAACAACAACAACAACAAAATGAACATTTGGTCATTTACTTTGACCATCTAGAATCTGTTCAGTTGCTCTACAGCAGAATTCATTGGGAGAAACTCATACAGGCAGGATCAGGAGCAGAATGTGGTCTTCCCTTGCTCCAGCACATTCTGGCATGGCACACAGAAACCTGACAAGGCTAGGCATCATCAGACTGTAGCACAGGGTCTCCATGGGTTGTGGGGATTTTTAAGCTTACATGATTAGGCAAGCACTGATCCTCCCCTGTTGGGATTAGGAACCAGGATTCAATAGTAATATGATATGCTAATAATATGGCCCCAACCCTCTCTTGCCAGCTTAGCATTCACAGCTTGGGCAGGGGGCCACCTGTGTGACAGAGCAAGCCAGCAGCAGAATTACCAAATGAGCACTTGTGAGTGGCAAAGCAACAAGCCCTCTCTGGTGTGATCTTGTAGCTAACCAGGCTTGATTTCCTTAAAGCACTGAACCATAGCTTCTTTCCAGTGAAATTCAAGGAGGACCATTATTTTTCTGGTGAGACCAACCTGTACTGTTAGTCCTAAATTCTCTAAACTGCCCCTCCTGAACATAGTGATGGAATCCAAACGTTATACCCTACTCTGTCAGAAATCTGTATTTTCTAAACTCTAAAGGACCACGCGGCCAGCCAATGAAATACATACAGGAGACTCTGAAGATGATTAGAAATGACCAAGTGACCACCCCAGGAAGCAAGTCATATTCTCCCAAATCAAACTAAGAGACTGGTTATTAAGAACAGCCCAAGAGATATATGATATCCAGTCTGCAAAGTCCAACAAAGCTGCCACCCACAGCCTCAGCATGGAGGCTGAGAAATGGCATGTTCCCAAATCTCCTCGAAAGACTGGAGAAGGAAGAGCTATAAGCTCTGCTCAGCCTCTGGCTTTGGATACATTGTTAGTAGTTTATTTGGCAGATACTGGATGATGTAATTCAATGACATTTACCAGGAGTCTGGTAGGCCCAGGAGCATAATAGTATTACCAGCGGACTGGGGAATGGCTACCAGCTTTCTACTTGACACATCAGTACTGGATGGCAGGCCTAATGTCAATGCTGAGTGAGAGCTACCACTTGTTAGAGATGTATACATTGAATTTAGTGCAGCCCAAGCAACATTTATCTTGGAAGACTCCTAATGTAAGACAATTGAGTATGCATTCTTTTGTCATCTTGCATAATCTCAGGTGTTTCTTTCTAGACAGGAAAGGTTTAACTTCACAAGCCCAGGTGGCTCAAATCCTGCAAATTCCAGAGAAAAGCTTACCTTCAGCCCTGGCCCTTGGCCAACCCCTGGGAGATAACCTCTGAGCCTTGAGAATATTCTGCATAATAACAGTGTCCTTCTGTGCCTGAGAACTTGAGGCCATGCTGAACCAGGTGGATCTGATTAGTTAACCTAACAGTATGTTTATGGCAAATGCCTGCTTTTGCTCTGAGGTGTGTGTGTGTTGTGTGGTGGAATCTCACAGCAGCTGAAATGAGTCATGCAGCCTATATGACTGACCCCCAATAAAATCCCTAAACATCAAGGCTTGGGTGAACTACCCTGGTGGCAATATTTTGAACATGTCATCACATATTGTTACTGAGAGAATTAAGTGTGTCTCTGTGTAACTCAACTGGGAGGAGACATCTGGAAGCTTACACCTGGTTTCCCTAGGACTTCATGTACCTGTTACCTTTGCTAGTTTTAATGTGTATCCTTTCACTGTAATAAACTATAACTGTGAGTCCAACAGCTTTTCTGAGTCCAGTCCTTACAGAGAATCATTGTGCCTGAGAATTGTCTTGGGGGACCTTGATAACACCTTCCTAGGCAAGGGCACTGCTGTTTGTTCAGAGGTCATGACATCACCACCATCATTACACGACCATGACCCTGTGGCAGTTGAGTGCACTGATCTGCAGCTACAACCCAGGTGAGGAAGGCCAGTGTAGAAAGTTCAACACAAGATATTTAGATTTGAAATTACTATGTCACATTATTACAAGAAAAGGGGTGCAGCCTCTGATGGGTGACTCAATAGCCAGCCAGTCAATTGCAGTTCCTTCCATGTGAGTGTTTGCTCATTTTTTGGTACAAGGTGTCATTCAGTTTTGTCAATCACCTGAGGAAGTTAGGGTACAAAAAAAAATGTATGGGAAGTTTATATGGATCGGGTCCCTACACACATCTGTGGCACTCCAGGAATTTCCTATCATTCTCCAATTTTGTGTCTCTAAGAGACAGGTCAGAGGAGACGGACTCCCACAAGATAAGGCTGTCCTTAGGACACCATTAAGCAAGAAGCCCAGTCAGCCTCCCAGGGAAAGTGAGGGCAGTGCTAGTGCAGTTTATCTTTGAATCAACTGTTCCTGGGCCTGTGCTTGCTCTCTCACTCTGTATACACACACGTATGTGTATATGTATGAATCCCGGCTTACGGGACACAGCTGAACAGGTAGATTGTAACAGGTTTACACTCTCTATCTTATCCACAAACAAATGTATGTGTTCTTAATTTGCTTTTCTCTTGTGAGTCCTCTATGATTTGAAAATGTCCATGCAAAGTGGTTGAAGTATGACACCATTGACTCAATACTCCCATCATCCTGGTGGGGACTAAACTCGATCTTAGGGATAAAGATACATGACTGAGAAACTGGACAAGGAGAAGCTGACTTCCTTAACCCACGCAGAGTGTTTAGCCGTGGTTGAGGAATATCTGGAGCGCTTGGCTTTCACACAACAAGGGCTCAAGACAGTGTTTGATAAAGTTATTTGAGCAGTTGTCTGCCTATCTCCCATCAAGAAGAAAATGCCTGCTGTTGTAAATATTCAAGCCCCACTCTCCTTCCCTACCCTCCATGGAAGTCTTTCATGCTTTGCTTAAAAACAGTGGAACTTTCACAGACAGAGAAAACAGACTTATAGTTACCAAAGGGGGAAGAGGAGGGAGGGATAAATTAGGAGCTTGGGAATTACAGATACACATTACTACACGTAAAATAGATAAGCAACAAAGATTTAGTGTATAGCACAGGGAAATATATTCAGTATCTTGTACTAACTTGTAACAGAAAAGAATCTGAAAAAAATATATATATAAGTGAATCACTGCTGTACACCTGAAATAATATTGTAAATCAACCATACTTCAATTTAAATAAAAGCAGTGGAGCCTTTGCACTTCATACAAAACTTTTGTTACATGTTATTTTTTCCGTAAACCCATTTTGAACCTATAAGTAATTTTAAGGTTTTGTTTGTTTAAAGTGTCAAACTTTAAAATTTCACATTCTACTAAAATTTAGCCTCCAGAATGGAAATATGTAAATATAAAATCTTCATACACACTTAGGTTGTATGTACCAGTGTTGTAATACCTAAATCATGAAGGGTTATGAGGGAATGATTCTGGGTATCCCAATAGGAAGGGCTGTCTCTCCCAATCCAGTCAATGGTGGAATTACTGTATTAGGCACGTCTGCATTTGGAAAGCTAAAGTTTCCACTTGGCTTCTGAGAAACTAGGTAATTCTGCGGTTTGAGCAGATCTGTTTGCCTAGTAACCCAACCAGAAATGGCTTCATCAGATTGACCTCTTTGCTATCCTAGGCATATAGAGAGGGGATGTTTTTTATCCCTTTCTTCTGAATGGACAGTATCTACCTCTAATATCCCCCTTGTCTAACGTACTGAGGAGTTGTAACCACCCTTCAGTGTTCTAAGGGTAGGGACCCCCATTCTCTTATGTTGTATGGTTATTAAGCTGAATGATTAGAAAAGCAATGGCCCCTCTCCTGCTGTGGTCAAAAACTGTAACAGCAATAGGTAAGGTAGAAGCTTGGCTTCAGTTCTATCCTACCAGCTCAAATCTGAGGTGATTTGGTGTTGGAGTCTAAACTTCCTGGTTGCAGTTTCACGGTGTCACAGGTAAAAATAGAATTAGCTACATCCCCCATTGTGGGTGATGAAAAACAGCCCTTGCTCTTAGCATCATTTAGAAACTGGGGTCCAAATCTTGCCCGAATTGTCTTAACTGGCTACCAGCCATGGCCAGTATCATGGAGCCGTGCAAGGAGATAACTCCTTTCCTGGGAGGCCAGCCTGTAGATGATCATTGTTGGAGGAGTTAACTCTTTCCTCTTAGCAGGACATTATACTGTATAAGGCGTTAAGAATTTTATAATGCATTATCTCTCTATTATACATTACACATTATATATATCATCTATGGACATACATTCCACAAGAAAAGCTTGTAGATCCACAGTGTGAAAACTGGCAGCGCTGAGATAGTTCAAGCGCCAGTAAAGAATACTCACTGCAGAGGCTCTGCTTGAAATCTCAGATCTGATAGTTGCTTCATTTCATCTTAGCACGATCGTAGTGCGCGGAGAAACTAGTCTGTTTTCGTCATTCTCTGGACTGTCTTTAACATTTCATCCTCAACATGAAAGACTTTTTAAATTAGCCAAAATGAACTAATACATTTTAGCTGATATTTAATAAGGCTTGCTAAGTGGCTCCCACAACTCTAGGCTGGGCAAGAGACGAAAAATTCAAGGAATGCGTATTTGAAGACTATCCCTAACTCCTACGACTTTTGGCCCTAGATTCATCACTTAATCCCAACATCCTAATTGCCTGATTTACAAAATGAGAAAAGTAGAAAAGCTTACTCATCAGAATGGCAGAATGTGTATAGAGATGAGTATTTTTATTTAACCAACTTGAGACAGGTAAATTACAACAGGCAGCAAGTTAGAGTGTTTTCCAATATGTATCTTTGCCTGAAGAACCTTCTGTCCTCTCCCAGACATCAAGCAGAAATACTTAATGTCTAAATCACACTTCCTCTCTAACAGAAGTCTCTTCAATCTAGCACTTATGTTAGATTATATTTTTGTGTTTGCACAAACTTTCTCTTTACAATAAGGCTACAAGCTTCTGAAGGGCAAGTGACATGCCTATCACTTCTCTGTGTCCCTGTAATTCTGTAATTCCTAATGCGTTACTAAAACCACAGCAGAAACTCATCAGGTATTTGTTGAGCTGCGTAT
Source organism: Vicugna pacos (assembly GCF_048564905.1). Lineage (NCBI taxonomy): Eukaryota > Metazoa > Chordata > Mammalia > Artiodactyla > Camelidae > Vicugna > Vicugna pacos. The sequence goes on along the minus strand of NC_132991.1, from coordinate 40,632,872 downwards.
CACACTAGACAGCTGGGAAGATAGCACATTTCCTTACACTTCATTCTAGCACAGTTACATTATCAGGGACAAACCCCCAAGTCTTCAGCCTCTGAATGCTTGAACCAAAACATTGCTCCTCTGTTTTAAATGGGTGGCTGATGTCAGCAGGATCATAATCACAACCCTCTGAGCCAAACATCAGGAGGTTGATAGAAGCTATTGTTGAAAGAAAAACATCCTGTTGTTCTTTGTCTCCAAAATTTCCCAGCAGGCATAAGGACCTCCTACTAGATGAAGAGCTTGAAAGAAAGTCTCCATCTGTAAAATAATTATCTCATAACTGTACTTTCTGTTACCCCCAATGGTTTGAGGAATGGACTGATAGAAGAAAGCACCCTAAGTATGTTTTTTTTCACTTCTCAGCTCTAAAAACCCAGTGTCCTCATTGATGCCAATGATACAAGAAAATAGTTCCATTCCCTGTGGCCATTAGCTTTTTCAGCTCTTTCTTCAGCTGTTAAATAAACCACCTTCAGATAATGAACATTTTTCTAGGTTAAAGGTGCAGAAATAGTTAGTGCAGTACTTATTCCCTAGAACATTCAATGTGTTAATGGATTGTTGTTGCATTAAAACAATACTACCAATAAGTCATAGGGATGTTAATGTACAGCATAGAGAATATGGTCAATACTACTGTGATAAATCTGCATGGTGACAGATGATAAGTAAACTTGTTGTGGTGACTACTTCAAAATGTGTATAAATATTGAATCACTATGATGTATAACTGTAATTAGTATGATATTGTTTGTCAATTATTCTTCAATTAAAAAAAAACTATCAACTTTGCCAATCATCCTTTATACTTTATTGGTGGGTTCTCCTGTTCCCATGGAGCAAACTTACACACTTTCACCTGAAAAGCTCTAAAGTGTTTTGAGATTATCCCAATTCAGCTTTGCTAAAGAGGCAAAATGAAAGACATTAGATTGGTTATTTTCTGTGAGAAAGAGACAGATAATGAAAAAGCACAGAAAAAGCAGAGAAGACCAAAATGAGGAAAAAGTCATGGCTACATGAGTCATGTTGTCCCAGTTACAGTGCTCAGGCTTTCTTTATATCATTCTGATCCCTCTTAATCTATTTACTCAGTTTAAATCTTAGACTGTTTACTCAGTAGGTAAAAAACAGCCTAAGTGGCCTTATTCTTTATAAACTCAAGGAGTTGCTCAGTTTGTGTTAAACAAATAGAATCATCTAGTGTTTTGATGTTCTGAGACCGTCTCTGTTTACTCTTAAACATCCTATTCTGAAGAACTGTCATCTACTACACTCAAGCCAAATCAGATTGTAGCCATTTTTCATCCTTGCTCTTCATGGAATGTGGTTAGTGTTAATGTCTAGGCTTTGCTGCCCTCTGCTGGTCTTCCAGGAACCAGCTACTCGTTTAAGAAAAACTGAGAGGTTCACTCACTTGTTGGGAATTGGATTCCAGATAAAAGGAAGAAACAAGTTTACACACAGTCTGATATTGAAAATACACATTAAAAACTAAAATTTAAAAACAAAGAGAAAGCAAGATCAAACCAACAAAATTTTATTCTTCCCTCAGCATAAGTGGAATTCTGAGATATGCGTTTAGTAACTAAACTTATTTTGCTGAAATATTAGTTCTGGTACCCTTTGTGTATCAATGAATGTTCTGTTGGCAATGAATATGTTTCTCAAACATCAAAACAAATATAAAAAATTATTTCCTGTTCCTATATCTGTAAACTTTTATCCTTTCTCCTTACACTGTTACATTCTGGGAACAATAAGACAGAGCAAACATTGTGTATCTCTGACATTTTCCAAAGTGTATTTACATATTACATTTATTTCAAAACATAACACTGCAGTCAATTTGCTATAATTATGCTTATAATCCTTGTAGAACTACAGGATTTAGGTGTACAATCAACAATTTTTTATTTGCCATTTCACATATATATAAGGTAAAATACTTCCCATTGTACAGTTTTGCTATTATTGAGAACATTCTTCTTAAAGTTTAAGAATCACAGTCACGAAATATCATTAGATGTACACTGGAATTTGATATACATTGTAAAATGATTATTATTAACTAAATAAAAATGTTAAAAAATAAAAGAAATACCATTAGATGAATTTCACTATATTCCATGCTATTCAAGTGATTAGAATCAACATATATTCACAAAAGTTCATTTTTATAAGAAAAACATAAAATTTTATGATAGAAAAATCCAGCCGTCTCTAAAAGGATTGACTTTTAGTCACCTTAATACACTGAATTGTTTGAGGTAAAAACGAGCCTGTTATAAAACTCCTAACAGATTGGGTTATCAAACAAGGGAAAATTATTTCTATCATGTGTAGATTACAAAAGGAATTTATGTGAAAAGCCTGATAGATTGGGATACTAAGAGCACAGAAGCAGCTGTTTGTGCGTTTTGTGTATGAGTTCAGAAGTGCGACTGTGAGTGGGAATGAGGTTAATATTTGCTTTCCCTAGAAGAGGCTAATACAGAAAGAAAACATCATTATTAACATCACCACAATCAATATAATTACCATTTATTTAGTATATTCTATATATCAAATTGAGAACTTAATGCTTTCCCTTTACAATTTCATTTTAATTCTCACAACATTAGTAGGCACTTAGTATCACCTCCATTTTACAAATGAGAAATGTATATAGCTAAGAAAATCTCGGCTCCTTGCCCTCGACCACACCTGAAGAGTCAGAACAGAGCAGGGTTCCCAACCCAAGCTGGCTCCGAGGTTCATGTTTTTTTTTCCAATTAAGCAGTAGTTCTATTGTACTATAGGTGTCTTGTTTCATCAATACAAAAATATAAAATATCGAAAAGAGGCTGAATCATTCATACTTTAAAAAGACTTTTTTTTGTGTGTATAAATCTTTAAGAGTGAGCACATGCAAGGTCAAGTTTGATAATTAATTTTAATTACATTATTCTTATGCTCTCTACCAAATAGCTCTAATAAATATGAAAAGCCTTTTGTTGCTTTGGAAACAAAAAGCTGTCGAAGCAACCACCAGAGCCATCCTTCAGCTCAGCTGATCCACTCAATTCAAAATATCTTTGATCCTTAAAGGCCACATTTCAGGGGTCATTAGTTCTATGTAAAAGGAAATCAGTCTTGAAGAGACTTTTCAAAAGCTTGAAATATGGATCCTCTTGTTAAAAAGGACACTGTTTTAGATTTGTTTGAAAAATCTACTCTCTTTTGAAAGAAAAGTTCAGAACAAAATTAACCCCATCATACACACACATTCATGTTAAGTTCTTGCATTTTTCTTCTGGCTAAAGCAAGCACATAAAGTATAATGAGAAGCATCAGCTGGAGCCCAAATCTATAAAATCCCATGTTCTCTGAGATTTCCTTAAAAAAATAAAAAAAAAGAATAACACTGTTCTTTGTTGAACTATGTCAAGGAAAAAAATAATAATTTTTTAAAAATTTACTTGATGGGGCCCAAACCTCTGCTGAAAACCTAAGTGATAAAAAGCAAAGTGGATTTTCCATTGCAGCTTGTATTGGAAAGCATCTTCTAAGTGCATGCAATGTGTTCTCTTTGCTCTGGCAGACTCTATGGAGAATTGATCTACACTGTAGCTAATCAGGATGCTTTGCTTCACCTCCCTTTTGTCAGCATACAAAAGCTTATGTCAGGAAAGCTTTCTGAAGTAATCAATCCTAAGGGGGGAAAAATGGATCAGGAAGAGAGTATCATGAATAAATACTTTATTGGACTATTTAAATTCACTGTTTTTAACATTGCCATATCCACAAAGGCAACAGTTCCCCCATCCTGTTTTACAGTAATAGATTTTTAATTATAAAACAACTATGATTAAATCAATTCATCATCCAAAATTGCATTTTACTATCCATTCCATCACTGTTTAACCTACTTATTACCAGTTTCCGATGGCCTGTAATTAACCAAAATTTTTCTATGTCCCCATTAACTTCAGCTAATCAAGGTTATCATCTGCTTATCATTCACTTTTAAAAAGTCATTTCTAAGTCATGAATCATGTTGAGGGAGAAAGTGATGGCTGAAATGTATCTTTTTGGAAGAAATGCAGGGATAACAATAACCCTTACCTACAACAACCAAAGTGTTGTTTCATAAAATACCAGACTTCGAATAGAAATAACCTCTACCCTTATGCCAATAATCAATGCTAACTTTTATTTAGTGCTCACTATATTTTCAGACAGGCTCTTTCCTAAGCACTACCATCCTCACAAGAATACTATGAAACAAGCACTACTAAGAAAAGTTATGAAACATATTTTAAATCATCTATTTTTAAATAGCTAATAAGAGACAATGCCAGGACTTTAGTGTGAAATAGGTGACTCCAGAGTTTAACGGGGCCATTCCTCTACTACAGATGATTATGACAGGATCCTCCCTTATAGCTGCATATTCTCAGTGGATGACTTAGTGTTTTGTCTAGAATAGGCAGTATCTGTTTAATTTAGAATTTCTATAGTTCATTCTCATATGACCCCACATTTATCAGTACAATCCTATTCATTTTTAAATTGCAAATTTTCTAATTTATCAATTGACTTTAAACATTGACTGCACTGACAGAATGGTAAGTGCAAATTTATCTGTGTGAAGGCCCATGCCTTCTTCAGGCCAGTTAGGTGGCAAAGCATAGAGATCCACTTCAAACTGGCTTAACAAAAAAGGGAAAATCATTGGTGCACATAACCAAACCACAGGAATGGTGGAGACAGAATGAGAGACAACCAGAATTTTAAACTCTGGAAAAGTTTGCTCTCAACATCTGTCATTTCATTTCCCTAGCTTCTCTTGTCTGAGTCTACCTTCTCAGTGCAATAGGACCAGCTGTCAGTATCTCTTGGTTCAAAATCTTACATTTCTGCAATCAGAGAGAAAGAAACTCTTTGCCACGAGCACTAAGTTTCAGAACCGTAGGAGACATGCCTCATTGGTCCAATGTGGGCTCCATGCGTGGTAGGTTCTGCCAGGTTTGGATCATTGCTCACTGCTATTGTGAAGATGGCAAACCAAAGGATTCAATGGCATTGCATTTAAAATAATAAATTTGCTTAATTTTCAAAGTTTAAAAAATTATATAAATTATTTGCTCTGATCTTAATCATCCTATGATTTGTACAGACGTAAATGGTTTCTAACTATCCTCGCATCTCCATAGTACTTTTTAAACCATTTTTCTTTATTTAAGGATGGCTAATTTACAATGTTGTGTTCGTTTCAGATGAATAGCAAAGTGTTCAATTATATATTATATATATACTTTTTCAGATTATTTTCCATTATAGATTATTACAAGATATTGAATATAATTTCTTGTGGTGTATAGTATGTCCTTGTTGTTAATCTATCTCATATATAGTAATGTGTATATGTTAATCCCAAACTCCTAATTTATACCTCCGCTTTCCCCTTTGATAACCATAAGTTTGCTTTCTATGTCTGTGAGTCTGTTTCTGTTTTGTAAATAAGTTCATTTCTATCATTTTTAAAGATACCACATATAAGTGATATCATATGATACTTGTCTTCTCTGTCTGAATTCACTTAATATGATCATCTCTATCCATCCATGTTGCTGCAAATGGAATTATCTCATTCTTTTGGGGGGCTGAGTAATATTCCATTGTATATATATACCACATCTTCTTTATCCATTCACTTGTCAATGGACATTTAGGTTGCTTCCATGTTTTGGCTATGGTAAATGGTGCTGCTATGAACAATGGGGTACCTGTATCTTTTCAAATTAGAGTTTTCTCTGGACACATACCCAGGAGTGGGATTGCTAGGTCAAATGGTAACTATTTTTAGTTTTTTAAGTAATCTCCGTACTGTTCTCCATCTTCATAGTGGTCACACCAATTTACATTCCCACCAACAGTGTAGTAGGGTTCCTTTTTCTCCACACCCTCTCTGTCATTTATTATCTATAGACTTTTTAATGATGGCCATTCTGACTGGTGTGAGGTGATACTTCACGGTACTTTTGATTTTCATTTCTCTAATAATTGGTGATACTGAGCATCTTTTCTTGTGCCTATTTGCCATTTGTATGTCTTCTTTGGAGAAATGTATATTTAGGTTTTCTGCCTTTTTTGATTGGTTTGTTTGTTTTTTGATGTTAAGCTGCATGAGCTGCTTGCCTATTTTGGAAATTAATCCCTTGTCAGTCACATCATCTGCAAATATTTTCTCCCATTCCGTAGGTAGGTTTCCTTTTCTGTGCAAAAGCTTTTAAGTTTAATTTGGTCCCACTTGTTTATTTTTGGTTTTATTTCCATTATTCTAGGAGACAGATCCAAAAAAAATATTGTTGCGATTTATGTCAAAGAGTGTTCTGCCTATGTTTTTCTCTAGGAGTTTTACAGTAACTGGTCTTACATTTAGGTCTTTAATCCATTTTGAGTTTATTTTTGTGTATGGTATTAGAGAATGTTCTAATTTTATTCTTTTACATGTAGCTGTCCAGTTTTCTCAGCACCATTTATTGAAGAGACTGTCTTTTCTCCATTGTATATTCTTGCCTTCTTTGTCATAGATTAATTGACCATAAGTGAATGGGTTTATTTCTAGACTTCCTATCCTGTTCCACTGATCTATATGTCTGTTTCTGTGCCAGTACCATACTGTTTTGGTTACTGTAGCTGTTTTGATTACTATACTCTGAAGTCAGGGAACATGATTCTTCCAGCTCTGTTCTTTCTCAAGATTGTTTTGTCTATTCACAGCCTTTTGTGTTTCTGTACAAATTAAAAATTTTTTTTGTTCCAGTTCTGTGAAAAATGCCACTGGTTATTTGTTAGGGATTGTACTGAATCTGTAGATTGCCTTTGGCAGTATGGTCATTTTAACATACTGATCCTTCCAATCCAAGAACATGGTTATGTCTTTTCTTCTGTATGTGTTGCCTTTAATTTCTTTCATTAGCGTCTTACAGGTTTTGGAGTACAGGTCTTTTGCATACTTGAGGTTTATTCCTAGGTATTTTATTCTTTTTGATGTGATGATAAATAGAATTATTTCCTTCATTTCTCTTTCTGATATTTTGTTGTCAGTGTTCTACGTTAGTTCTTGAAGTGTCAAAATCTTACACGGGAGCATCTGACTGGCTGGAACAGGTCACATGATTTCATATTAATTTTAAAGGGAAGATCTCCCACTAGGGATTTTATAGTGGGAGATGTGAACTATTGGCCACTAACTATATCTAATGATATATTGCCTTCAAATATCAGTGGGGTTTGCATAATGAAGAGCAAATAAATGAAGAAATGTCAACTACTTCATGTGATTAAGCCTCTTTTATTTAATTAGTCACTAACCTTAGTTTTTCAATATTTTCAACTTATTTTTTGATATTAAGTTTAAAACATATGTACAACTAACTACAATTGATTTAATATATTCTGATGGCTGGCATAACAATTACTGTGTGGTCATGGTATAATTGAATCTGGGTGAATTCCTTTTGTCAAATAATGATACACATTTACAATAGGGTAATTTGTAATGACTGCACTCACAGTGAAGAATTTTTTATATTTTACAATGGAGTATTAGACAAAAAAAAAAAAGGTGCAAGACCAGTGTTCTTAGTCTTGAGCTCTGAAAAGAGACAGTGGCTATAAAAAGAAATCTCAGTTGGGAGGAGATGAAAGAGTACAAAGAGATAATTCTGGGGAGGATCTCATTGAAGAGGACATTGCTGGGGGTCCCACTACCCCATGCCTCATCCTTAGATGAGGAGGAGTCGAGAAACTGTTGACTAACCATAAGTTTGGCTGGCTGGATCTTCATTAAGATTATACAGTGAGTCCTCTGGTGTTTCCAAACATAAAAGGTTTCATTTTGAAGGAAAGCCACTGTATTGAGCCCTTGAACTCAGCTTGAACTCTAAGAATTTATTAGAGTAAAGGATGCATGCATGAATATTTCCCTTGGAAGAGATGGGAAAGTGAGCTTATTCTTCCTTAAGAAGTCAGGGATGGGACTTCAACAAAGAGAGGGTCTATGGAGAGTAAGCAGCCAGGAAACTAGAAACTGAGTGACTATGGTCACCAGAAGAGAGTCCACATTCAGGATATGGAATTTGAACATAGAGAAGCTCAGTAGGAAATCTCTGAGGAGAGCAAAAGTGATCTATAAGAAAAAGAATTGGTTCTAACGTTCTGCTGACAGAGAGAGCCAAAGCCTTTGGAGTAGACAGATCTGTTACTAAAAGCCAACAGTCAACAGTTATTTTTAATCCACCTGAACACAGGCCACTGGACAACTTGGTTGCCAGGCAATAAATTTTTCATTGGGTCTGGTTTCAACGGATTGTAAACAAATACTGAATTCTTGCTGCTTTTGAAATGGGCACTAGAAATAAGATTGTGTGGTTCCAACTCATTTGTGTTCAGGAACTTATTTCAGTCAGAAATATAGAAATTCTGAGGTAAAATAATTCACATTTGCAAATTTGCTCTTATAAAACATAGGAATTTATGAAATCATCACAATTGCTGGTATCTTAACTTTGGTTAAGTCTCTTTCAAGTGAGAAGGATGAAAATGACATCAAGGCTCAACTGCCAGTAGATTGAGCACATTAGAGAAAGAGAGAGTTCAGCAAAGAAAACCTCTGATGTTCTGATTTATGTTCCTAAAACAACTGGAATCTTCTGCAGGTATGAACTCAAAATACAGAGGAAAAAGGAAAGTTTTCTTATTAGACTGAATACATTTTTTCTTTTTCTTATAATACAATGAAAATCATATCGAAAATATAATTGGAAAATAGTATTCAATATGTATATCACTGAGGAAACAAATCAAAAGATAATAAAATTCAATTTTAGACTCAACTTAGCCACCCAAAAGCTGTGCAGATTTAGGAAAACATCATGCTTGCTGAGACTTAGTTTCCCCTTCAGTAAAATCAGTAGCTTATGAGATGACCTATTACTTTCTTTTCATCCTAAGAACTCTATAACCCTAAGAATGCTTGAGGTACCCTCATAAACTTCCACTTATATCAACCCAGTGCTTTAAGACAATGTGTATTTAAAACAAAATTAAAAATGACTTTAGTTCTAAGAGTGATGAGGGGGCAGAATCATGCCTGTCTTGGCAAAATTTGTTTCCCTCCCCCTCATAAAAGTACTCCTGGTGATCGATCAGACTGTCTAGATACACCAGCAACTTCTGGGATCACACTTGCAGGCTGGGAAGAAAAATATTGCACCTGTGCTGGTTTATGCATTGAATATGAAACAAACTTTGACAACAATATGATTATGCTGAAACACATGCTAACATCACAAGTCAGTGCTTGGAATACATGGAAGGATTTTGGGAAATGAATTTTTCATAAAGGTGTGAGATTTTGGGAAATGATATATTAAAGAAATAAAATATGTCAGATGAGATGTGTATGTTATGTATAACATTACATACACATTAAATTATTTTCATATATGAGCTATAGTATATAAAGATTTTGTATACATGTGCACAAATACATATATGAGAGATGAGAAACATCAGATTTTATAATTTTATATATGTAATTTAAGATATGTTTACACATGTGTGACTATGAGTATAAATTATGTGTAATATATACCTCTATATGTAATATAATTTTTTTTAGTTCCTCAGTGTAAGTTGTAAGACAAGTAAACTTGTCTCCTGTATATCAGAAAATTCAAGACATAGGGACATAGGTTCACAGAAGAAATTCTCTGTCCTTTTATCTATATTGAGGATTTGTTAAATATACTATAGGAGAAAAGTGACTTTCTCCTGGGAAGAGAGCTGATTTCTAAACATATAAAACTGTACTATAAAGATTACTATTATATGGTGACCTAAATTTATTCAAAATATTAATATAGGAAAATTTTTCAATTTACTCTAGGAATAATGGCATTATTCCTACTACTAAAAAGTCTTCTAATACATTGATTCATAAGAATGAATTTATAAGAAATGTACTTACACATGGCATGCAGAAGAAAACTTACATCTATAATGAGGATCTATATAGCATGGTAATTTATGGGCTAAATAATCATATTTTAAATTTCTGATTCTTTCCCTATTTTTCATATTTCTCTTCTTCTCTGACTTTAATTTTCACAAATACAGGTATTCTTAAGTTTCCCTTATTCATTTCTTCATTCTTTTATTCTATCACTTTTTTTATTCAATAGTAAGTGTCTATTATATACCAAGATGTCAGAAAAAGAAGAGAAAGAGAAGGGTAAGAAGGAGGGGAGTGGGGAGGGAATTGGAACAAAGAGGTAGCAGAACAGCAGAGGAAGTGGAGTGAAAAGATACCCCCATCCTTGAGGAGCTTGAGCAATTCTATAGTGCCTCTCTCTCTGACTTTCTGTCCTATGTTAGCTTTCTCCAATCTTACACCTTTGTTTTCTATGCAGATCATTCATAAGGACTATCTCCCAAGTTCTGAAGTTTCTCTGAGCTCTTGTCAACATTACTCAAGGCCTAAACCACTCTCACTGAATGACCTCATCAACTTCTTAAATTTGCCTATGATAGAGCCTCTTCATCTTTTCTTCCACTTCTGTGTTCCCTCTCCTCTCACTAACATCACTAGTTCTATATTATACAGGTTCTGAATCTAAGATTGGTCAGTAGTTCTTCACTATCTCTTTCCTCTTATAATGATTAGCTGCTACATGATATCTACTCTACTCATATATTTCATGTTAGTTTCTTATCTTCCCCCACTTTCATTACCCTAAATTTAAACCCTCATTTCTCTTGCTTGGATTATCTGAACACCTTCATAACTGGTTTTTCACTTCATCTTCACAATAATACAGTATACAACTTGCCAGATATTTCCCCTAAAACATCATTTTAATATTTTCATAAATTTCACTACTTTGCCTCTAAAATCTTCAGTGCCCCAGCTTACAGGAATATGTGATGATTAACATTTGATAATGCGTGTAAAGCTCTTAGTGTGGTTTACCAGAGTAAGTGCTCCATTATAATTGACTATTTTTATATGTCACTGCCAACAAAAAATGTGTCAAATTATTCAGCTCAGCACCTATCCATTTCTTTCAAATGCCTGTATTGCAGAACAGTTAAAAGAGTTCTGTAGCCAGACTGCCTAGAATCAAATCCTCTGGGTTTCAAAATGTTACCCTTGAGTAAATTGCCCAACTTCTTTATGCTTACATAACTTGATCTACATAATTGTGGCAATAATATTAGTATCTACCTTGAAGTGTCATTGTAATGATTAAATAACTGATGCATATAAAGCAAGTATAGGACTGAGGTTAAATAGTCAATTAATGTTAGATATTATTCACAACTATACAAAGCCACCCATGATTCTTCTCCAACTTATCCAACAAGCTTTATTTCCCACTCTTCCTGTTCATCAACTCTGTTTCATCTCATCTAATCCAATTTCTACTTTTTATGTTAACCCTCTTCTGCTTTTCCACTGCTGTGTTCAAGCTCTTTCTTAGACTATCTTTGGTCCTGTCCCTTCTAGATGAAAGTACCCGAAAGTCACACCTTTCCCTTATTTATACATCTAAAATATCTTTCACATAGGAATTTAATAAGTACTTGTAGAAAAATGTATCACTATTGTCTAACCCTTATGTATTTCAGTATGCCACTCTTGGTTTATTGTGCTTCTAAACACTTGAAACTTGAATTGATTTATATGTGGTAATAATGAGATGCTGAGGTGAATGTATAATCTATCATGTGCCCTCTTTTGAACAATTTATTTATCATATGTTTATGAATAAACTATAGAATTTATTTATGCATCAGGTAAATGATTTATTCTGCTCATAAAAAGACTCAAACTGGGCTAATTTTGCTTCAACTTTTTTTAAATAAGAATTTCAGTCTTTTCCTTGGTCTATTAGACTCACCAAACCTGCTTTCAAGTTGGGTGGGTCAATTTATAAGCAATAGAGGTGGTCTGGGTTTTGGTTTAGATTAGTTTTTGTGTGTGTTTCTTCCCTTTTTTTTCTTTTTCAATGTTTTAGGGTGGATTTTTATGTAATTTTTTATAAAGTTAAAGGTACTTGTGATTAAAACAAAAGAGAGAGCGATCTCTTCTAGGTTCCCTATACCTGGTTATATTAGTTTCTTAGGGCTGCCATGACAAAGTATCACAAATTTGGTGTGTGAACGGAAAATACTGCAAATCATATCAGTAAACAAAGTATGCTGAAGCCATCAAGTCATCAGCCACTGCTGCCACTCCTCAGTGAAGACAAGCACCACTCACAATGGTGCACTCTGAAGGGACTCAGAATAAGAAAGGACAGGATACTGGCCCTAGAGAGCTAGGTGCTTGTCAAAGGAATGAATTCAGCGCGCCCAAATGTTTGCTTCCTCCCATACATAGAACTAAGCACTAAATTCTTTAACTTGAGATGTCTGGTTTTCTTTAGATAACAAGTAATCTTTTATTGTTCCAACTACCTGGTCTTTGTTGTAAAGCTCCTATATAACCTAGCTCCTCCCCTACCTCTTTGGAGCAGTCCCTCAGAGTGATCTGAGAGGCTGTCATCCTGGCCTGAGTCCTCCTGCCAAATAAAACATAACTCTCAACTTTAAGGCTGCGCATTTATTTCAGTCGACAGGTGGCTCAAGACAACAGAAATGCATTGCTTCACAGTTCTTGAGGCTAGAAGCCCAAAATCAACATGTAAGCAGAGCCATGCCCCCTCTGAAACATGCAGGGAAAAATCTTTCCTTGCCTCCTCTCTTCTAATGGTGCATTCCTTGGTCTGCAGCTGCACCACCCTACTCTGCCTCTGTTATCACATGCATTTGTCATGTGTGTCTGTGTCTTCACATGATGTTTCTCTTTTCTTAAGAGAACACAGGCATATTGGATTAGAACCCACACTAAAGACCTCAGCTTAACCTGATTACATCTGCCAAAATCCTATTCCCAAGTAAGATCACATAAACAGGTAGGAGAGTTAGAAATTCAACATATCTTTTGGGGGGACACATTCAACTTATAACACATGAAGGAGTCTAGAACATGCCATTATGGCATAAAAATTATTTTAAACTGAAGCTCATTTAAGTTCCTGAAATCCCCTATGTGCCTAAAAGCAGAGCCACCCAAAAGAATTCAGAAGGAACTCCTCCCAGGGAGCAACTCTAATCCTTTAATCCTCTCTGAAATAAGAAAGCAGGTGGCACCACACCCAAACAGACATTGGCTCAAAACCAAATCCCCCACCTAGTCCCCTGAGGGCCCCAGTTTACAGGAATATGTGATGATTAACATTCCATAATACAAGTAAATTTATCTTTCCTGAAAGAATTTGTTTTCCTGTTAAGTGCCCTTCTCCCTGTTCCCTTCACCTATTAAGATGGTATATAAGCCCCAATGTCCTAACCGTTTGAATCATATTTCTTTATGAACTGTGTATGGATGTGATTAAGTCTCTTTTTCCCGTCCTAATCTCTTCTGCTAATTTAATTTGCAGGCCCCCCAAAATAGAATTTAGGAGGGCAGAGGAAAATTTTTCCTATTGACATAGTGGAGAACTCAATTTATGCTTCATGATGAGCTATGTGGAATTTTTCATAGGTCTTATTGAGATAGGAAGCAGGCAAGGCACAGCCAGCCATTCAAGGAATGCTATAGCAATTAACATCAAAATGGTGAAAGATTCAACCTCCAGTAGGCCTTAAGGCTCAAGATGATGGGAGATTTAACTTCTAACAGATCTTGAGCTTCATTATAAGCCCACTGTAATACAAGCATGGTAAATAACATGCCCACAGGCACCATGGCAGTCCCAAGGCTAGCCACAAGAGGTCAGGGTGGGAAATGGCCAACTTCCTGGGAATCCCAGCCCTTTCCCCAAGCTACTAAGACAGGTCTTTCCACTTATTAGCATATAAAGCCACCAAGGCCATAAAAACTGGCAACACAGCGCCTTGCGGCCGCCCCGTCTCTCACACTCTTTGGAGATGGCCCGCACTCTGCCTGTGGAGTGTGTACCTACTTTTAATCTGAGCACTCCACCCCCACACCTCATGGCCTTTCTCTTGCCTTTCAATGTATCTCTCTGAATAAATCTACCTTTACTCAACTGTGGCTCACTCTTGAATTCTTTCCTGCGTTAAGCCAAGGACACACTTGGCAGGGCACATCCCAGGAGCTCAACCGAAGCCTGGAACACAGCACTTCTCATGCCCAACATCTGTTTTCCTGCATCATTATGACCATGGAGTTGAAGGGTTACTGAGAGGTTCAATGTCTAAACAAAGACCTCTTCAGTGCTGCTAGAAATGCCTTTTCCCTACACACCTGCCCTTGTCTTGCCCCAGGACATCTCTAAAGCAAAAACATGGCAATGTGTTAGTACTGATACCTATTCTACATGACATGGAGATGAGCCTGGTAAAAGGTGGAGGTTATCAAGTAGTTTTGAAAAGATTAGACATTTCTGGTATGTACCAGGTAAACAGAACACTAGAGGAAACAGGACAAATGTACTCACACAAAAAGCATTTAAAGGGCTGTGCTTGGTTAGTTCAGGCACCTGATTATCCCTGTACATGAATTAAACTTGATTTCTTTAATCTCCATCTTAAAATGCTTCCAAGAAAAGAGGAAAACTCTTTAGGTATTCAGATTCACCATTATTCCTTCAGAATAATTTAGGGCCAGCTGGAATTCCAGAATAGCTCTTCAAAACTAATGACCACTTCTGGTAAGACTCCTTGGAAGAGCCCCAGGCTATTTAGAGGCAACAAATCTATCTGCTGTTCTCTATATTAAGCTAGTAGGAAAGGTGAAAAGAGGAGAAAAGAAGAAAGATATGGGACATCAATGATATTCAGATATCACTCCCCACCACTACTCTTTGCTATATTACTAATATAGATTTATTCAATCTAAGACCATACAGGGTTTCCTGGCCATGATCCTTTGCAAATATCCCACTAAAACCATAACAGATCAGGTACATTTCGACTCCAAAAACAAGCATAGCTATAAATAAACATCAGTCCTTCTAGTTTCCATTTCATTAAGATTTGGAAGCTTAACAAACTCAAACAAAATCCGCTGGTACAGTATCATCTGTGAACCTAAAGCCAAAGAAGGATGCATCCCAGGCATCCATCCAGTGATGAGATACACTGGTTTCCACCACAGAGAGCACAAGTGCATCTTCAGCTGGATGCTGTCACTGTATCTGAGACTATCCTTTGCATTCAATGTGTTAGGAGAGTTGGCAGTATGGTGAAGAATAACTGTTTTCATTGTATTACATTCTTTGTCACAACAAATTCACCTTAACAGTGTTCTCCACCTCTAACTTCAGTGCAGAACACAGCTTTATATAGAAGCATGTTTAATCCCAGTCTTCCTGTTTCCTTGTTTATCTTTGTTCAGAGCCACTTAATGTTGCTTCATTGATTTACCTTAAATAAATGCACTACTACTTTTCATAGAAATTATTTGAGATTGCATCTTCATTGAGATTCTCAAGTGAAATCTTTAGACCAAGAAATAGTAAGTGAATTAATCTCATTTTTATGGTAGGGGAAATCATTATTGAGAGGAAAACACCTCAGAGCAAGAAGGCCTCTTATTTATTGAGTCAATTACTTATCGTTTGTGATGGCTGCTTAACATGTATGGCTTTTCACAGTACTTACTGCATATCAAATCAATAGTTAAATTTTGCCTGCATTTTAAAAATAAGGAGATTGAGGCACACAGACATGGAAAAGTTCAACATTTTGCCCAACACTACACAAGTAAGACAGCAGAACGTGGGTTGAATCCAGGTATGTTAGATTTCAAAGCATGATTATGCTACGGTGCCTCATAAGGCAATGGTTTCCAAAGCTCCTTGGCTGTGAAAAATACCTTCAGATTTTCAGGTCTGACTCGTCACATGCCCACTGGATAAAAAAACCCATAGTATGAAACTTGGAAATGCGCATTTAAAAAAAATCTACTGGTTAGTTTTAGGGTCCACTCTTTTGAAGGCTATAAAAGGAATTGTGTTGCATAACACAACATTGTAACTTATTTTACTATTGAGTAGTATTTGAATATTGAAAGAGTTACAGTTTTAAGGAAATTTGATTTCTATTACAAAGTATTAATCTATATCGAGAAAGCAGAGACAGGTAAATAGATTTATGGTGGTTACTAAGGAAATTATACCATATATAATATAAAAATTAGCAGCCAGATTTTGATTGTTTTAGAAGGAATTGTTTTATAGAAACTCCTTTATACAACATAAGCAAATCAACAAGATCTTGATTAACTACTAGTGATAGTTATTGGGCTATCATATAATTCATCATCAATAAACGTTTGTTTAAATCTGTAAGATAAAAACTAAGTTTCCACTATTTGTTTGTGGCATAAGTCACTTCACAACTAAAAGAATTTAACAGTTCAACCATAAATGATTTACGGAAGAGGTCTCCTGTGTCTATACAATGTCTATGGAAACCAACAGTCGTAGTGGTTGATGTAAGTTATAATGGGACCCTCTTATTTAGAACCCAAACTTCTTCAAGTTATGACAGTCTTCCTAGGATGTAAAATAATCCATCATCTTTTATTGACATGCTAAGTCAACAGAAATTGGGCAATATATATTTCTTAATTTTTGCAATCCCATTAGGGTAAATTCTGGATTAAATTAATTTAAAGTATAGTTTTAAGAATAAGCAGTTATTTACGTAGCGTCCCCTAATCTTTTTGGCTGTTAGATAACTTTAAAAAAAAATTTTTGTGCCCTTTTCTGCTAAATAAGAGTATTCTTGTTAATATGTTATTGATACTTTAAGGAATCATTATTTCAGCTGATCCTAAGTTCAAATCATTAAGCTATATTATAACACCAACTGAATGAGAACCAGAAATCCCTACAAATTGATGTTGTATATATTTGTGCATTCTGTCTCTCCTTGACGATTTAGTTCATAAATTCTACCATCTCAGTTTAGATATCACTTTATATGTTTTTTTCTGAATCATATGACATCATGACAATATAGAATGGTAGTTAAGAATGTGACTTCTTAATTGAGGATTCAGATCCCAGTTCTACTATTTACAAATATTAAGACAATTGGCTTAAATTAGATGCATTGATTTTTCTCATATGTAAAATGGAAATACACATAGTAGCTTTGTTAAAGGGTGGTTGTGAGTATTAAATTAGTAGTACACGAAGTGAATAGGGCCTGACAGATGAATAAGCCTTCAGTGTTCAATAAAAATTGTCTAGAAAAAGGTATAAATTCACATTATAAACTCTGGGTTCTTTTCTAATGTAGAGCATATACAAAAAGGTTTGATTAAATTTATCTTAGTTGAGCCATAAAAAAGAATGAAATTATGCCACGTGCAACAACATGGATGGACTTGGAGGGTATTATGATAAATGAAATAAGTCAGAGAAAGACAAATAATGTCTTATATCACTTATATGTGGAATCTAAAAAATAAAACAAACTAGTCAATATAAATAAAAAAGAAACTGACTTACAAATGCAAAGAAAAAACTAGTTGTTACTGGTGAGGAGAGGGAAGGGACAAGGGGCAAGATGGAATACGCATTTAAGAGGTACAAGCTACTATGTATAAAATAAATAAGCTATAAGGATATACTGTATAACACAGGGAATACAGCCAATATTTTACAATTAAAAATGGAGCACTTAAAATTTTTAAATTGTAAATCACTGTTGTACACCTGAAACTTATATAATATTGTACATCAACTATACCTCAATTTTTTAAAAATTACATTAATTGACCTAAACCTGAAAGATTTTGGTTTATTTGCCTAAGACACAGCTTATTTTTTCAATTTTGAATTCGAAAATTTTTGTTAGCAAAGGTATAGATTATCCTTTCAATTTTTTGATTTTACAATTATACAACCCCTTTTTTATATTTCACTCAACCCCCAAACTGTTCCCACAAGTAGAGCTCATATCAGAAAGAACTAAGTTTTTGGAAGGACATGATAATAATTATAATCAACTGATGTTTATGTAACACATAACATTGAACAAAATGTTTTCCCTTAACTTCTCTTGCTTTTGATTCTTAAAGATCCTCATTTCTCTTATTTTAAAGATGAGGAATCTAAAGTCAATAAAGATTAAGTGAAGGTCTTACTAAGATCTGTCTTTTCTGACTCTCATAGTCTTACCTCTTCTTTTTGCTCTTTTTGGGGATCAATTAGCATTTTTACCATCCAGGTGCCTTGACTTATTTACAATTGCTGCTCTTCCCTCGATAAATGGAATTCCATCAGTAAATGGAATTTCTGTTCCTAGTAGTGGTGAATGAACATATAATAGACCAACTGACCTACTGAAAAAGAAAACTATAATAGGCTGAATGAAACTTTAAAACAAATAAACAAAATTGTTCAAAAATGAGAGCTACCAAGGCATCCATCAAGGACACAAGGACCCCAAAACCAAAGAAACAAAACATAGAGATAAGCACATTATTTGAGACATTGTTCCACCTATTCACAGCTAGTGGCTGAGAGGTTAAGAAGTCAAGGAAAAAGGAGTGGTTAAGAAGCTCAGAAGGTTTCTAGAGATTTTGGAGTCATAAAAGGGTGAGGGAAATAAATATGTAGTTGACAGCCACAAAAGAGATGGGCCATTGGTAAACACCAAAAGTTTTCAGTTTGAACCCTAATGATTAAGAGTAAAGGTAAACTAGAAATAAATCTGTATATCGGTCCTCATAAAGACTGAAACCTAGTTGTAAGTCAGTAGAAGCCCTGACTGAATTAGGCATCATCCTCTCCTCCAACTTCCTGCTGAAAGCAAAAATGATCTTCTTTGTAGGAAGATCCTCTAGATAAATATGTCACTGTCATGCCTTAAGCTTTAGGAATTTGTGTATGTGTGTGTGTGTGATATAAGGTTACTGGGATTAATTTAAAGAAGACCTCAAAAGCTGCCTTAGTGCTTATTCTAAAAGTATTCACGTAATATTATAAAAAGAAGGAACAAATAAATATAGGCAGTTCTTTCAGAACAAATGAACAAAGTCAACTCTTGTTTGGGTAGGTAAGAGAGAGTCCTGAGACATATAAGGATACTTGCTTTTCCATTTTGAAGTATTCTTATCATCACAGCTTTCATAATTGGCTACATTAAGAGTCCCAAGTAAGGTATATATTCCCAAAAGAAAGCATAGAAAGCTTTCTAATAGTTGACCTTTTCATTGTCAAAGCTTCTTGGTGTGGAAGATTTTCTTCCTAAGTTAATAATGAGTCAACTCAGATAAAAATAACTAGAAGGAGCCACCATCTCCAAGGACTGGAGAAGATAAGGGAAGAAGAGTAGAAGTTACAAGACATCAAAGGAGGAATCCACAAAGCTGATCTCAAGATTTCTAAGGAGCCAGAGCTTCTGAGCTGCTGTTGGTACCTATGAGGGGACCCTATAGGGCTGGCTGAAGGAAGCCGGAGGCTAGAACAACTGTGGCCACAAAAATAATGTTGGGGGTAACATAACCACAGGAAAGAAGTATCTTTTCTCTTCCTCTCTCCTTCCAGTACCCCTCCAATTTTTCTGTTTCCTGAATCCAACAGAAAAGCAGCCCACACAGGAGTGTGGATATTGCAGTTTGCAGAATCCCAGCTCCAGCATCAAAGAACAGAACAGAGATGAGTAGAGTTAGAGCTGAGAAAAAGATAACTGGTACTAAATAATCAATCTAAATAAGGAGAGCTGGCCTTTTTCACAGTGTATTTACCACATACAAAGAAGAAAACATACAGAAACCAGTTTACCCGCTTTGACTGTATGTGGGTCTAGCTTCTGGCATAGTCCTCTCTGGTTGCTGGCTCAGTAAACCAGTACATAAACTTACTTGAATTAATCTAACAGCTTATGATCCAAGCATGCAAGCAAAGAGAATGGACACCCAAGGAGTATCCGTGTCTTATTCGAACTGATCTTTTATCACTGAAAACAAGTGAAAGGAAAAAAATGATGTAAATAAAACATAACCAAACAAGATCAATATAGTGTATTAAAAATGAAAGAATAATAATTTGGGAAGAAATATTTACGACAGGGGAAAAAAATTCCAGCAGAATCTGCTTTGTCCTTCTAAAATTTTTAAATAAATGCTAGTTTAAAAAAATCAGAAGTCATGGAGGAGTTAATAGATTAACTAAAAATGTAACTGCTTGAGAGACATTTCAAAGGCTTCCAGGGCTGGTAGAGTAAGAATAAACTGCAAATTTCACCTCTTTAAGTGACAGTAATATTTCAACAGGTTACCAAAACCCTAGTTATAATAGATACCTCTTCCTACAATAAAGAAAAGAGAATCATATCCCAGAAATTATCCAATTTACTTTAAACTTTGCTAGGCTACAAGTCATTTTTTAGCACAACAACCATTTGTAAAGAGTACCTTTTTGTTTTTGTTTCTGTTCAACTGGAATTTTAGGTTAATAATAAGTCTGTATTATTAAGAAGTAATTTGACAAAAAGAGAAGCAAATATTAGGTAATAATAAAATTAGCTAATTTTTTTGAGCCTGACATAGTTCTAAGCCTTCATATGTATTAACTCATTTAACTCTGACAACAACAGTGCTTTGTAGGAGCTATGAATAGACCCATTTTACAAATAATGAAACTAAGGCACACAAATTACCTAAACTAGCTCACCTATGCCACATTTCTAGTAAGGAGCTGAGTCAAGATTTGAACCAAGGCAATCTGATCCTGATCCTGAGAAGACAGGCACTGGCCAATAGGCTTATCAACTTGAGTTTTCCAGACTCTAACTGTATTGTTAAAATTCATTTCCCTATTGTCCTTCCCTCTTTCATCTAATAATCCAGTAATTGTCCACACTATACATACAGATAGTAAGATATATACAGATATTCATTTTACGTCTATGTACCATAAACACATGTTTTTGACTCATTGAATCAAAAGAATAAATTCAAAATCTTCTGTTTGCATTGATAGAGGAGTGTTTAGCTAACAATTTCAACCATGGCAAGCATGCCATAGTCAATGAGAAGCAATTAGAAAAGCACAATCCAAAGGCAGCCCAGTTTTCAGAACGTCAATAGAACCCCTCTCCTGTGGAGCTATTTAATGCTGACTTTTCAAATCACATGAACACAAAAATAGAGTGATAGTTCAGTGTTTTTTTCAATGACAGGATACATTTTTATTTTCTAACAAACCATTTCTAGAGACTGGGTATTCTTTATCATTAAAAACACAGTTCAATGTTGACAAAGAAACTTAAAATTAGAGTGGAGCAAAACATAGTCTAAATAGGCCCTTACCATATATTAATGGATAAAACAAAAAAAGGTGACATATTTCCATCACATAGCAAACCTTGCACAAGTAGACATTCAGT
Organism: Vicugna pacos; assembly: GCF_048564905.1. NCBI lineage: Eukaryota > Metazoa > Chordata > Mammalia > Artiodactyla > Camelidae > Vicugna > Vicugna pacos. Next base: position 40,611,359 of record NC_132991.1, on the reverse strand, counting down.
AAATACTGGCAAACAAATAGAGAAGTAAAGCTGACAACTGTTTTTGACTTGTTGATACTCTCCTATTTTTCAGAAATACAAGGAAATTACAACAGTCAGAAAAGACTGAAATTTATGACTGAATTCTTGACATTTTTGAGAGTAAGAATTCCTCTTTGTTAAAAATTAGCCAGAAAAGTCATGTTAAATGATAAATAATACTACTCTTTAAAAATCACAGAGTAGCATATAGGTTAAAACAGGAAAAATTCTAGAATTATTTTGTATCTAGGTATATATTTAAGTAAGAAACTAAAAAATCCATAACCTTTTAGCATAGCAGAAACTACCAGGGTTAGCATCTCAGCCAAAGATGAAAATGACATGAAAGTGTTTTAGAAAACAAACTGAGGAAGGTGGGACCAAAAGAAGCTTCCTCAACATTCAGCACCCAGGAATTCCAGGAAGTTAAACTGTCCTTCAAGAATATGAAGAGACTCAGGAACTGCTCAGACTGACAGGGTACAGATGCTATGAGAGTGGAGATGTTGAGGCAATTTTGTCATGAGTTTGAGGGAAAAACACATAATAACTGATGTCTGTATCTATAGAAAAATGAGTCATGGAGAACATATATTTGATCTGCGCATCCTCTACTCTCCCACTTCCTTAGTGGGAATCTCAGAAATAGGATCAGTTGTTAGATTAGATGGAAGTAAAAGACACACACCCACATACACACACAGAGCAACTGGAAGCAATGAGGGAAGACAAAAATATTTAGTATTCCCAACTATCAAAGCTTACTGAGAAAGGTATATAAAACCTTCAGAGTTGAAGAGGACACTGGGGTTCATTTTGTTCAGCTCCTTTATTTACAGATGAGGTACATTAGGCTCAGGGTTTATATGACTAGTTTACGTGCATGTAGTAATTTTATAGAGAAAAACAAGAAACAAACCTGGTTTTACCTACTATTCTTGTTTTGATATTTTTCTTTTTTTAAAAATGAATCTTGGATCTATCAGTTGGATTAATAAGGGTCCTCCAGAGAAACAGAACCAATAGCAGTTAGAGATGGGAAGGGGAGAGGAGGGAAGGGGAGAAGAGGGAAGGTAAGCGAAGGAAGAAGGAGCTTTATTACAGGAATTGGCTCACACTATTATGGAAGCTGAGAAGTCCTACAGTCTTCTGTCTGTAACCTGGAGAACCAGGAGAGCCAGTGGTGTAATTCTGTTCTCATTTGAAGACCTGAGAACCAGAGGTGCCAATGGTGTAAGTTCAAGTCCAAGACTTGGGGCTGATGGTCTAAGTCCTGGTCTGAGTCAGAGGCCTGATAAGCAGGAACGTGTGTCTGAGAGAAGGGAAAGATGGGTGTGTCAGCTCAAACAGAGAAAGAATTTGTACTTCCTCTGCCTTTATGTTCTTTTCATGTCCCTAGCAAGTTGGATGATACCTAACTACACTGGTGAAAGCAATCTTTACTCAGTCTACCAATTCAGATTCTAATCTCTTCCTGGAACACCTTCCTGGACACATCTAGAAATAATATTTCTATCTAGACATTCCTTAGCATATTTACCTGTTCTATAACTTTTCCTCACAACATATCTATTTATAAAGATGACAATCAGAATGTGAATTGTTCAAATATTCCAGGAAAATGTAAATAAAACAAAACAAATAAGTGGCCTATTCAAAGTAGCTTTGGGTATAGTTTCCTGTATTTTCCCCTCCAAAAAGAGAAGACAAATTTAAATGCTTTTCATTATATTTTTTTAAGAGGATCATCCACTCACATTATAGAAAAGCAGCCATGACATAAAATCATTGGACATAACTCATAGTTCAAAATGAGTTACAAGAATTGTGGGGACATAGAAGGAAAGGGCACTTAAAAACAGAGAAGTCATCAGAAGATTCAGGGGAGCTTTCTGGAGAAGAGTATGTTTCACATAGGAGAGATCCTATTCAAATCTTCAGAGTGGATTGTGGAAAAAAAGGACTGGCTAGTTCAGTTTGAAAAAGTTCTCTAAGTGAACCTCATATGCCCAAATTGGATGGCAGCCACAGTTGGGATGGAGGACTATTTTCTTGACTGTGACAGATGTTCAAACTCCATACTGCATCAAACTACACAAAGGCCTGTAGAGAAGGGATCTAAAATATCAGATACCATGTTGGACCCGCCACATCATTAATGCGCTTAACTCCTTTTATCCACTTTCACAAAAAGCTCATAAATGTTAAGCAAATCTCATTTAGAGAAGTTACTCATTTGTTCTAATTTAAGTGCCTTCCACAGTAGTTTAAGAATATTTTATTTATATTGTTGAAGATGAGGATCACATCCTACTTAAAATATATTTTCAAAAGTTCCTTAGTAAACTTAAACCAATAACTAGTGAAATACGAGTGTATATTTCTCTAACATCACATCAGAGACATAGAAGCCATATACAATTCCTTACAAGTGAGAGCCTCGCCCCCAAACTGTCCTGATAGCTGTAATTCAAGAAACTCGAATGACACAATTTGAATAAAACCCATAAGTTACTCACAGTAACAGTCTTTTGTGGTACTGCTGACAGAGCTTTCACACAGAGGAATCCTGTGTGTGATTTCAAAACTCTGGTTACAGAGTTTACAGTGACTAAGAGGAGAAAAAAAAAAAAAAAGACAAAACACAACACAAAAGAGTTCTGTACCACTGCAACTCAGGCAGGGTTAATTAAAATGCTCTCTCTTGGTCCCCCGAGGTGCCAGGTTGTGACAAATGGAATATATTCCAAGCAGGAAACACCAAATATTAATATTCCCCTTGCACAGGGCTTAGTTTAAATGAAGTCAACCATAATCAGGTGTTTGCTGCAAATCACCCACCTATAAATGTTATTAACATTGCAACCTGCTTGACACATTTTGTCATTGTGTTTACAACCTAAAGAAACTGAAACATAAAATGAAAACATTTTCTTGTCAGGGTCAGGCTATAATCATTAATTTTACTCTTCACCATTAAGGGTTTTTTTGTTTAATTTTTGTTTTCGTTTTTGCAGATATTTTCCACAGGAGGTTGTCAATAGCTGGCTCTCCACAGGTTTTATTGATATGTAGAGAACAAGAGCATTTTAAACCAAAGAGTTATTTCAATAATGACAAATAATTAAAAAGACACTATAAAGCTGTAGTGGTATTATTGGAATCAAAATATTCAGTAGAATACACAAAAGGAAATGGAATCCTTCGTAGTTTGAAGCTCCTAAAGAGAATTATTCATTCTTTTGGAAAATCCATCTAAACCAGTATTTCTGAAGGTGAACAAATAATTCTGCAAGAAGTGTTTCTAAGAAACTGCTATGTGGGAAGGAGATCAAATAAATTTAAAATACAAGCAGACGCCATTTAAATTCTGGGATCAAGAACAACCTTAAATATTTATAAGAACATTTTGTATCATTAATTATTTAATGGATAAATGTGTGTCAAATCTCTTCTTTAACTTCCTTTAAATTTAAAAAATAAAATGACTTTATCAGGACAAAGTTTCACCTGAATAATAAAATGTTGAACTATTAAACAACTCTTCATCATTGCTTTAAATGCCATTCTGCAGGTAGTGGACAAATGCAGACTAAAGGAAGAAAACACCTACAGGTGGAACAGAGAACTGGAGAGGATGGTTGCAGACTGCTGTCCAAGCAGCAATGTGGGACACACAGCGAGACGTCTAGGAAGAGAAGCAAAACCCACTGGAAAGGACTCACGAAACAAAATCTAAGCAAGAAATTAAGGCTGCTGAGTGACGAACATCAAGAGGATGCAGGCACAGAGGAGCGTGGGGATTCTCTGGTGGTATTTTACTGTTCCTCTGTAGCTGGGAGTCCTGTCCAAAATTTTATATATATATAAAATGTTTATACACACACACACCTTTTTCCTTTTTTGTAGTGAGAAGAGAGTCAGAAAATCACCTTGGAATCACTAAAAACAGTCCCTCCGAAAGGGTCTGCCTGAGCCCTTTGAAATAATTCAGGAAGGACAAATCATGTACAGTCACATCAGCTCCCAAGAAGGGTGAGTGTAGGGTAAGGTATAATCATCTCCTCAGAAGTTATCTGAGACCTAGAGATCCTTGCAGGAGGGAGGAGGACAGCAATTCCAGGGGTGTGAAATGGCCTATTAGAGAACCAGGCCTTGTTTCTGGTTAGTTTTGCTCCTCAGGAAGCTTTATGTAGGAACGGACACCAAGCTCTGCAGTTTCGGGGAGCAGGCCTTTACCACTGAGGACCAAGGACCATCCTGCCCCACAGAACAATGGGACCTGTGCACTTCTAGACTGGGGAGAGTGGGGCTATTATTGCCTCAGTGGACCAGCATTTTCTCTCCTCTGCTCAGGTTGGTTTCCAAAGAAGAATCAGACTCTAGTTATTGTAACATTGTGTCCTGATAGGAGCAAGAATCCTTAAGGAGATGCTGCTAATAAGAAATCAAGTAGCATTTAATTGAGAAATGATGGTGTGTAAATTTATCTGTACCTTGAGTTTTAAAAACAATTCCTACTACTCATATTGCCCACATAGAGGACCAATCAGAAAGAAGGGGGTTCCCAGCAACCGGCTGCATAAAATACTAAATCTGAAAAAAATACTAAATCTGAGTTCTGATGTTGCAAATAATTCTATGATATTCTGAAGAACTGTTTAGGAGATTATGCCTTAAAGAGCATTGGGTTTCTTCCTTTGTCTTTGCTCGCTAAACTGGGGCACAGAAGATTTTTCTTCAAGAACAACCATTGAGCAGTTAGGTAACAGTTCTGCTCAGCTTGTGTTAGTGAGAATTAAAGACGCTAAAAACCTCAAGGCTTCCTTTCACCCCTGCCATGAAGCAGCAAGTCGTTGCCATGATGTCCAATTAATTTTTATTACAAGAAAGCATGAATGAGGTAGTTTCCAAAACTGAATAGTCAAAAGGAGTGTGCCATTAAGAATGATAGCAGTCTCCCATCTAATCGTTCATTAAATATTAAATGATAAAAACAAAACAAAACAAAAATCAGCATCCATGTAATCAGCACCAAGATTTTTTAAATGACATTTTTCTGGTTTTGTATTAATTCTCTTCCCAGGTGTAACCATTATCATGAAATTGGTGTACATTTTCCTCTCATATATAATTACCCTGAAGTTATATGTTCTATTTGTACTTAAACTGCAAATGTGTATTCTATTCTGAAACTTACTTTATACAAAATTGAATTTTTTGTTTTAACTTTATTCATGCATGTAGAATTAATTCGTAAAGCTTTAGCTATTTAATATTCTTCTATTCACGAACATATCACTTTTTTAATCTATTCTCCTATTAACGGTTAGCTTATTTGTTTTAAATTTTTACCATAGGTAATACTATAAAGAACATTCTTTCATATGTTCTTGTGCTCACATGTACAGGAGTTTTGCAGTGTTTTACAGTCACAAATTTTGACTCATTAGAAGATGTAAAATCAATTTATTGGATTGTAAGTAACATTTGAAATATATATAGTAAGATGATATGATATGATGTGATAAAAATAGAATAAAAAAATAAATACCAGTGTATTGCAAGTTACAATGTAAGAATTGCTTCTTAAAGCCTCTGCATTACTTTGTGTATACATATATGTGTATATATATATATATGTGTGCATGTGTACGCCTATGTATGGATGATCAGAAAGTGTGAAAATGCTGCTCTGCTTTTTATATTAAGAAAGGAAGTTGCTGGGTCATACAGGGTATTTATTTACTTAGCTCTACTACATAACACCAAATTGTTCTTCAAACCTGTTATATCAGTTCATATCTCCCTCCGCCATCTACAATGCACAAGAGGTTTGATTTCCCCACTTCCCTGTGTGAACGAAAATTACTGCAAATCATTTCAATAAACAAAGAATGCTGAAGCCATCAAGTCATCAGCCACTGCTGCCACCCCTCAGTGAAGACAAGCACCACTCACAATGGTGCACTCTGAAGGGACTCAGAATAAGAAAGGACAGGATACTGGCCCTAGAGAGCTAGGTGCTTGTCAAAGGAATGAATTCAGCGCGCCCAAATGTTTGCTTCCTCCCATACATAGAACTAAGCACTAAATTCTTTAACTTGAGATGTCTGGTTTTCTTTAGATAACAAGTAATCTTTTATTGTTCCAACTACCTGGTCTTTGTTGTAAAGCTCCTATATAACCTAGCTCCTCCCCTACCTCTTTGGAGCAGTCCCTCAGAGTGATCTGAGAGGCTGTCATCCTGGCCTGAGTCCTCCTGCCAAATAAAACATAACTCTCAACTTTAAGGCTGCGCATTTATTTCAGTCGACACCTGCTTACTCGTGGAGTCAAAAGATTTCTTTAGATTTTCCAATATGAATGGACTTAGTATCTAGTTGTTTTAATTTGTGTTTCTGTGATATCTGAAAAGGTGGAGTTTTTTCCATTTCAACATAGGCAATATGCAATTTTTTGTGAATTGTTTATTTACAGTATTTACCAACATTAATAGCAATTTTTTTCTTAATGATGTATAGGAGTTTTATAAGTGTATATTCTTGATACTAACCTTCCATTAGTTATATGCAATGGGAATACTTTCTCTCAATCTTATCTTTTCAAAGAGTTTTCACTTTAAGTGCTTTTTGTCAGACAGATTTTATTCACTTTATATAGCAATCCATCTTTTATAATTTGATCACATTGTGTTAACTTTCTATCTGGGTATTACAATTAACATGACAATCTCTATGTTTTTTAAGCATTATTTGTTAAAATAATCTGAAGTATAAAATAAAATATTAATTAAAAATATATTCCCTAAATAATTACCAAAAAAAAAAAACAGGGACGTAAAAAATATTTGAGTAAAAGTGTTTTCTAAACTTGTTTGAGATGCAAAAACTCGTTATGAGAGAGATGCCAAACTACATCTGTTTCTGGAGGGAGAAAAGCAGTTTACTTTCAATTCTTAGCTTAACCTGCACAGAAGGAACATCAGGATTTGTGCCGTTGACCATTCAGGTTTGGAAATCTGACCTCAGTTTGGAAGCTAAGTTTTTGAAACTACTTGCTCATCACCTCATTTTAAAGCACATGGGACGTAAAAGATCATCTAGTAAACTGCTTTTCTTTTCTTTTTTTTTAAAATAAGGACATTAAGGTTCAGAGAGGTTAAAACAGCTTGTCTAAAGACGGTTTCATGGCTAATTAAAAGGCTATACTGGGACTTGGACTGAAGTCTCTGCTTTCAGTCCAGACATTTTTGTTTGTTTTCTCTGTTTTATATTTTCCTTATAAAGCTGAGTCAATCTCAGTGACAATGAAAAACCTTGAAGACTGCCCACGATTCTAGTGTCCCTTAGGACTGAAGATTTCCTTCTGGCCTGTGGTTGATAATAACAGTATCCTTTGGAGATGACATGAACACCTGCTAGCTCCACCACTGTGGGAACAGTGATGGCTGCTGTGCCGGGTCTTGGCAATCTTGATCCTAGAATGGCAATTTCCAGTGATATGTGAGTCAATGACAGCACCCAATCCTCACCCCACTATTCCTCAAAGTTTGTAAAAGTCACACTAAATTAACTTCAGATGTAAGTTCATCATACTGTCTGAGTTTCTGAAGTCAACATATGGAGAGTTAGCATGCAGTCAGTACATAGAAACCCACGCATGCACACATACAGTAAACATACACAGAAAGATGCCAGGATTTTTATTCACTAATTTCACTTTTTATACTTCACTGCAGAATGAGCTATACCAAAAATAGTAGCATGAATTTCTTCTATTTCAGAAAATAAAGACGTAAGAGTTTTAGCCACTCATATGGTTAGAAGGAGCAATCCTCACACAAGACTGTCCTCACTTCTGACACTTATTACAAGTATAAGGGTCCTTAAGGTCACCTTTAGGCTCTATAATTCACTAAAAAAAATTCACAGAACTTGCTGAAAGCTTTTATTTTCATATTTATGGTTTATTATAGAGAAAGAATACAGATTAAAATCAGCAAAGGGAAAAAAATATGTAGGGCAGCTCAGAATGGTATCAAATGCAGAGCTTCTGTTGTCCTCTCTCCATAGAGTCATGGACATGTTTGCCTCCTGGCACTGATGTGTGACAATATATACAGCATATTGCCAACCCAGGAAGCTTATCTAAGACTCAGTGACCAGAGTTGTTATCAGAACTTCATTATGCAGACGTGATTGACTGACTGCCTACGTGGCTAATCTCAGTCTACAGTCCCTTTGGAGGTCCACTGATATTTTATGACCCAGAGTCTCCACTCTAAATCACATTGTTGGCCTTTCTGATATAGTCAGCCTCGACTTTAAGACTCCAGGGCCCCAAGGCCCCAAGGCAAACAAACACACTCATCAGGCTTGACATCCCAAGGGCTTAGAGTTTATCTCCCAGAAGCCCAGGGCAGAGACCAGACCTCTTAGGCAAGGTTAAATTTGTTATTATACAGAACTTCTTCTATTGACAATGCCCTTGAATTTCAGAATTCTCAATGCCTTACCCATCAGAGATAGTTTATTTGTGTAATTACAGACTAAAATGTGTACAGGAAAAATTAAGGGGAAAAAATACCTTTCTTCCTCTTCAAAGGAGAAAGGATTTTCATTTATGTGATTAGACAATTTTATTCCCATTAATCTTCTCAGAGATGTCAAAGAAAGAAGATGTTTTGGATAGGAAGCTGAGGAGGTCACTATGTAAAGGACGAAAACAAAAATTGGAAATGTCAGCAAGTTTCACAAATAGTATTATTTATTATAAGTAAAAGTAAATTTTGGAAATAAGTCAAACTAAAAAATGTCTGTTTTCGAGAGAGTAAGGAGGGACAAAGGAACAAGTGGTAACTGGAAAATCCATATCTTTCTTGTAACTGGAAGATCCGTATTTTTCTCTCTTGCACAAAATAGCTAATACTGATCTGTAGACAAGGGAGACAACAGCAAGTTCTCTAAAATCATAGTCATACCCTTGTCTCTATGCTGTCTTTTGAATAGCTGTGTATATTAGAACCAGAATTATATTTGAAAGAAATTATAACAATGCTAATTTCTTTGGTCCATAGATGGTTATACATAAAAGAAAAGAAAAAAAAAGACAAGTATTTTCTCTTTTGTGTATTTAAATTTTCATTGAGGACTTTGTAATAACATAGTCCACTGAATTTGATACACCCTTGTATACGAGGAAGCACAAGAAGAAATAGAAATATTTAACACCAAAACAGAAAAGAAAAGTATTTATTATGCAAAACATTTGAACAATGACAATTTCTCTAATATATTTTTCAAATGGTTATTACATTGTTCTCCAAGGAGATTTAGAGAACTTGTTCAGAAAGTGTCCTCCAAATGTATCCCTAAAGCTATAAGAAATATACCAAAATTACATGCAGCTTACTTTAACAATGTGACATTTTAATTAAGAATATATTTTTAGAACCTGGAAGAAAAATATATAATGTCACAGCCCACTTGAAGAAGGCTAGCTACCTATACAATACCATAGATGCAGCACATAGCAATAGAAAATTTTCTTAATGACTGCATGTTAGGGCTGATCTGATTCAGCTCTAAGAATGATTCTTGAAATAAATGAGAAGCATAGATGATTTTTTAATTTAATTTTGAAGAGTAAACTGGATGCCTTTGTGCAGGAAGGAATTCAAGAGCAAGCCATACATGAGTAAAAGTAGATTTATTTTGGAAGATGTACACTCCATAGACAGAGTGTAGGCTGTTTAGGAAGGTGAGGGAGCAAGAGGGGCAACAAAGAGTGGTGTTGCTAATTTTTATATGCTAACAAGTGAGAGGATTATTCCAACTACTTTGGGGAAGGGGTGGGGATTCCTAGGAACTGGGCCACTGCCCTCTTTTTGACCTTTCATGGTTAGCCTCAGAACTGTCATGGCACCTGTGGGTGTGTCATTTACCATGCTAACACATTACAGTGTGTATAATGTAGCTCAAGGTCCACTGGAGGTCAAATCTCCTGCCATCTTTGGCCTCAAGGTCTATTGGGAATTGACTTTTCCACCATCTTGGTGCTAATTGCTGTGTCATTTCTTTAATAGCTGTATCCTGCTCGCTTCTTTCCTGTTTCAATGGTATCTTAGTCATGTTCAAGGATCGAAGTGTCAGAGAACATTCAATTAAGTCTTCTGCTTCTGTCCCTTGCTTAGGACTGACAGACAAAAAGCACAATGTAGAGCTTATTTGTTGTTCTTTTTTTTTTTTTTTTAATCTGAAGGTTAACTTACTACAAGAAATAGGAAAAAGGACAAAGATTAAATTTTCATTTCTTATATGTCCCCAGACCTACCTAATTTCTTATTTCCAAGTTTTGACCTAACTGCTCATTTTTTTCTGAAATATTCAACCCTCTTGCTCAACCAAAAATTACATAGAAAGGAAAGAGGTGTTGTTGTTCTTAAGACTTAAACTTTAAATGTCTGTAGTAAGAATCTTCCTGTTCACATATTTACTCTACTCCTTGAGGACAGAGAGGGTCATCTGGAGCATAGAGCAAAGGATTCAGATTAAAATCCAGATCCAACACTTACTGTTTTATCTTGAAAACTAATGTAAATTCTTACAGTCTCCATTTTCTCCTCTCTAAAGTAAGAATACTAATAACTTCCTTGCAAGTTCACGTGAAGATTAAATGAAAAAAATTATGCCTCCTATTTGCTATAACGTTCTTATGCTAGAATGAAAGCCACAGCTTAAGGAAGGGCAACCTGGAAGAGAATCCGCTTCGTTTCTTGACTAGGATGCTTTCTAGATTCAGATATAATTTCAGGGGATACTGGATCAGGAAACAAATAGGAATGGTCAATACTTAACTGCACTCAGAATTACCCTTTCCCCGTGTCTACTACACTTTTGATATAAAATTACTATCCATGGTTCCTGTTTTCCATAGACTAAATTTTTACTGAATTCTCTACTCAGAGCTCTGTAGAGAGTCCATTCAAGCTGCATCACCTCAGTCCTGCTCTAATATGTCCAAATACTAGTATTGGAAATTGTTTTTTTTCCTTTGAAGCTCAATAGCCCCTTGTAAATAGGGCTCTGGTCTTCCTGCCTTACCAGTTTACCAGGTGTATCTTGACATGTCAAAATCTCTAAAATTCAACCTAGGTTTTATATTACTGTCATTTGTCTTAAATGCCCTTCTCAAAGATGTGATGAGGGTCAGAATTGTTTCTCACTTTACTCTTATCTCCAACTTCACCTAATACACTTCTTTGTTCAATACAAGTTCTCAATAACCATTCTTAGAAAAACAAAATGATAATCAATCTCTAACACTTCACCATCCCTTCAACTTAACTCTAACTTAGAACATAGCAGATCTTTGTATCTCATGTTTTAGATCCACGGCTCCTAATCTGAATTTTGTCTCTCACTTGAGTCCAAATAGTTCATGTTACTCTTATACAAAGGAACCTTGGAAGTTTAATTTCAGATTCAAGGGACTGGGTCAATATCATTGATAAGATGATGGCAACCCGGAATACAGCAGAGGCTATGAAGGTAGGATTAGTTGAGACTAGGAATTCCTTTGAGGAAGGTGTTAGTGAAGGTCACCACTCAGGGTCAGTGGTACCACATGGCCCAAGAAGGTTCCAACACTAGTGACTCCTTTCCTGGAGCCAGCAACACTTCCTAGAGAGGAAGATTGCAGGACCCCAACCCACTCACAGCCTCCAAAAGTCCTACTTCAGTCCTGCAGTCCTGGAGTCTGAGTTCTTGCTCTTGATTTTTTAACCAATATTATCACAGGGATATGATATAGATATAATTCTTATAGTTAATATATGGAGTTTTTTTAAAAGCAGAATACTTAGAAGTTAAGCACATTTCCAACACAAATGTCAACCTCTGTTAGAAAATGCCGTTGAAGAAACTGCTTCTCTCTGCTATTCATACTCCTCTGCAAGGAGACAATCCCCCTTACCTGTAATAACAGCTACTTCACTTGATCAACCTCAGTCAATAACCATTGGCATTTTCTCCTATTAATCATCAGATTTGCCTTTTATTTTTCAAATAATTATTGCTATGAGGCAAAGAGTATGAGGAACTTAAAATCTAAGGTGATTCTTTTTTTTTTTTCCTATTCTACTTAGGATGAGGAGAAAAAAATACAAAAGACATTAAATACAAATGTGTCATTAGTAGTATTTTCCATTTAAAATTATATTTATGCCTCAATCAAATTATGACTAAAGCAACAGAGGAAGAATTACATTCACTTTTACTTTAAAACCAAGGAAAACAGATTATTTTTTTCCATTATGAAATGATATATTGACAATGCCTGTTAAAATAAAATCAGCTGCCTTTGAATTTTATGAATATTTCTAACCAAAATAAATAGGATGTGACCTTAAGAGTCCTCATAAAATAGTATTTAATAGTAATTAAATTTAAATTAGATTTATAAAAGGTATAAAGGGAATTTATAAATTAAATTTGGATTTCAAAATATAAATATGTTCTGTGTTAAAAATCCATATTATTAAATACTTGAATTTTAAGTTTTCAAATTACCATGTGGATCCAAATAAATCTGTCATAGTAAAAAAAAAAATCAAGTCAAAATTCAACATCCTTTGATGATTAAAAATTCTCAACAAAGTGGATATATAAGGAACATACTCAACATTACAAAGGTCATATATGACAAACCAATAGCTAGCATCATACTTAACACTGAAAAGGTGAAAGCTTTACCTTTAAGATTATAAACAAGACAAGGGTGACCAGTCTCACCACTTCCATTCAATATAGTACTGGAAGCTCTATCCAGATCAATCAGGCATGAAATGAAAAGCATTCAAATTAAAAAGAAGAAGTAAAATTGTCTCTATTAGTAGATGACAAGATCTTATATGGAGAAAATTTTGAAGACTTCACCAAAAACTGGTTAGAACTAATCAATGACTTCTGTAAAGTTGTGGTATACAAAAATCAACATACAGAAATCAGTTGCCTTTCTATACTCTAACAATGAACTATATTAAAAAAAAAAGTTAACAATGAACTATATGAGAAACGTTTTTAAAAATTCCATTTACAATAGCATCAAAAACAATTATTCCTAAAATACTTAGGAATAACTTAACCAAGGAGGTAAAAAATTTCCACACCAAAAATTACAAGACACTGAAGAAAGAAACTGAAGAAAACCCAAATAAATGGAAAGATATCCCTTATTCACAGATTAGAAGACTTAATATTGTTTAAATGTCCATTATAGTCAAAGCCACCTAAAGATTTGATGAAATCCCTATCAAAATTCCAATGGCATTTTTCACATAAATAGAAAAATCCTAAAATGTGTACCACAAAAGACCCTGAACAGCCAAAGCAATCTTGAGAAAGAACAAAGCAGGTGGCACTGTACGTCCTGATTTCAAACTATATTACAAAGCTATACTAACCAAAACAGTATAGTGTTGACATAAAAATAGACACACAGACCAATGGAACAGAATCAAGAGCTCAGAAATAAATCCACTCATAAATGTTCAAGTAATATTTGACAATTAGAGGATTACATATTCTAAGGGCTAGAAGAAAAAGAATGTCAGTCATAAAGTCTTATTTCTTCAAAACTATACTTAAAAAGTAAAAGAAATAAAGACATTCCTGGATTAAAAAAAAAAAACCTAGAAAAATCTGATGCTAGCAGAACTGTCTCGTAAGTGGTTCCCTTTGAGGGTGATGGAAATGTTCCAAAATTAGATAATTGGTATGATGCAGAACTCTGAATATACAAAATAACCCACTGAATTGCATACTTTAAAAGATGAATTTTAAGGTATATATTTTAATGAAGCTGTTCTTAAAGATATAATTGACAAGGAAAATACAGAAGTGCATGCGAAAGGACAATATACCTTGGCCAAGTAAATTTTATCCTAGAATTTTCATCTTTGTAAGCACAGAACATCAATTTTGTCAGTATACTCAAATGTAATGGTGTTTTTACTTTAACACACTTGAGATACATTCACAAAAGAGAATACATAAAACTATAGCACTAATTTATTATTTAAAGTGAGAGAGAAATCCATTCCTAAATATCTACCTGAGATATGAAAATTTACATTAACATAAAAATCAGTTTGTGTATGCCCAGATTTTGCCCCAAATCACCAAAAACTAGAAACCACCCAAATATCCCTCAGTAAATGAACACATATACAAATAGTAGTACATCCCTGTATAAGGTATTACTTAGCAATAAAAAAAAGCTACTAATACACATTTCAGAATGAATGAACCTGAAACACATTATAAGTATGAAGTAGTTAGATTCCAAAAGCAATATATTGTATTTTTCATTTATAAGGCATTCAAAAAAAGTCCAAACTAAGGGAAGAGAAAACATATCAGTAGTCACCAGTGGCTATGTGTGGGGACCAGTGATTGAGTACAACAGTGTAAAAGTAAAATTTTTGGGGAGATAGAACTGTTTTCTATCTTGATTGTGGCAATGTTTATATAATTGTATATGTCAAAACTCAGAGAACTTTACATTAAAAATGGTAAATTTTACTATGTGTAAAGTATAGTTTATAAAAAATGAACAAACGTATGAGATATATAGATACAGAGAGAAAAAAGAGAAGATAAAAAAGATAGCATACGTAGACTGGATGGATGGATAACAGATGGACTGGTGAACAGAAAAACGGACAGATAAGATAAGAGTTTTCTATGATTGTTTCCTTTTTCCATGTATCCTATATCAATATATATCTTGTTGATATTTATAAAAGGCACTAATAAATGTAATCCTTATATCCTTATGTCCGTATATTTCTAACTCATCTCCTATAAAAAGACAAGTACCTCTGAGGAGAGTAGCAGTGCACCTATGTTTCTTGACAGTAGATATCATTGAGGAGAATGGAAAGAATTTTAAAAGACTGAGGGGATTGGATGTGATCGCCTTCAATAAACGGAGGAAGCTATAGAGAAAAGATACCTATGGTTTCATTGTGACCCTCTGAAAACTTGCTTTTTCTAAGTACTTGCCTGGGGATAAAGAGAAGGAAGCTGAGGTACTACTATTTTTTATCTTTTCTATGCTGGCCTTCATTTTATGGATATCATTTCTGCTTCTCCTCATCCATATTTTTAGAACTTCCTTCCTAATCAATAATTTGTAGCCACAACCTAAAATTAATACCAACTGCCTGCCTTATCTTCAGATGTGGGCTAGCACAATGTACCCATCTGTCTCATTGTCCAATTCTGTGTACTAAAAATAGCCTCCATATCTGAAGGGAACAAAAGGAATGTGGAGGGCTTAATAACTGATAAGGAAAGTAATGTAATTTCCAGAAAGCTCTGCAAAGCAGTGGAGAATAAAATAAAATTAAGATAACTTCAAAACAACAACATTCTTTTAAAGAGTCACCTGGAGGAGACTGTGGGATGAAGGCTCATTCATCATCCCCATATTCATCAGCTTATGAAAAATCATGGTATTAAAAAGACCCACTGTCTCTCACAGATATAAAGCCAGAAAATCAATTTGTGAATCATGAGAAGTAATGGTAAGTACTAGCAATCAGGCACTTTGCAAGTTTTTAAGCTTCTTTTTACCCATTATTAATGGCATAGGGAAGTAGGATATGTTAGATCAAAATAACATTTTTATTTAGAGAGATTTAGAATAAATTTTCCAATCTATAAAATCTAGGAATGCTTTTAGTCCTTATGTAGGAAAGAGTTTTCTTTTAAGCAGATGAGCTGGTCTTAAGCAAAATTTCAAAACTGAAAGTAGTCATTTTTGCCCTGCTCCAAAGTATGTACAACTTTCAGGATTACTTCCTTGAGAAGGGCTAATTCATGAACCTTAGTGAAAATCAAATTGAACAATTTTTTTCCAAGAAATAAAAATTTCTAGTCAACTGTGTTTTCAAAAGTACTAATTTTGTTTCAACATTTTCAAATATCATATAATTTGCAATTTTTAAATATCTTTATGCAATCTGAATTTAAGTTACTATTCTTTTCATTTCTGATTCATTTTAAGGACATTTAAAAAAAAACACTTCTGCATTATAAAGAGTAGGAAAAACACTGCATGCATAAAAATGATGCAATAAAATATTTATTAGTTTTAAGTCAAAAAAAGTCAGTTACTAACCACTATTCAGACAGTAACATAATTAATTTTTTTCCAGTTTTATATTGTGGTAAAATACTATAAGATAAAAAATGGCTTAGTTGGTAAATTTTAAGTGTAAAGCCCAGTACTATTAAATACATTCATAAGGTTGAACAACCATCATTACCATCCATCTCCATAACTCTTTTCATCTTGCAAAACAAACTCTATACTCTAAAAAATATGTCCCCATTCTCCTTTGCCCCTAGTCCCTGGAAATCACCATTCTACTTTTGATCTCTATGACTTTGACTATTCTACATACTTCATTTAAATGGAATCATACAGTATTTGTCTTTTTGTGACTCACTTATTTCACTTAGCATAATGTCCCCAAGGTTCATCCATGCTGTAGCATATGTTAGAATTTCCTTCCTTTTTAAGGCTGAATAGTATACATAGTATGTATATACCACATTTTGCTTATCTATTCATTGATGGACATTTGCGTTGCTTCCACAATTTAGCTATTACAAATAATGCTGCTATGAACATGAGTATACAATTAACTCTTTGAGACTCTGCTTTTAATTATTTTGGATACATACTCAAAAATAGAATTGTTGGATCATGTTGTAATTCCATTTTTATTTTTTTAAGGAACCACCATACTGTTTTTCTCAGCAGCTGTATCATTTTACATTCCTACAAGAATGCACAGTTTCCAACTTCTCCACATTTTCACCAACACTTGTTATTTTCTTTTTTCAATAGTAGCCATCTTAATGGCTATATAATGGTATCTCACTGTACTTTTTTGATTTGAATTTCCCTAATAGTGATGTTGAGCATTTTTTCATGTTCTTGTTGGCCATTTTTATGTCTTCTTTGGAGAAAGTCCATTCAAGTCCTTTGACTATTTTTGAGTAGGGTTGTTTTATTGTTACTGAGATTCAGGAATTCTCTACATATTCTGGGTATTAGTCACTGATCAGATATATGATTTGCAAATATTTTCTTCCATTTTGTGTGTCTTTTCTATAGCTATTGTCTTTTGAAGCACAATTTTTAATTTTCATGAAGTCTACTATGTCTATTTTTTCATTTGTTGCCTGTGTCTTTTCATATCATATCCAAGAAATCATTATCAAATCCAATACTGTTAAGTATTTTTTACCCTATATTTTCTTCTGAGTTTCATAGTTTTAAGTGTTACATTTATATCTTTGATCCATTTTGAGTTAATTTTTGTAAATGATGTTAGATAAAGATCCAAACTTATCTTTCCTTTTGGATATCCAATGTTCCCACCACCATTTGTTAAAGACTCTCCTTTTCCCAGTGAATGGTCTTGGCATCCATGTCAATAATTGTTTGACCTTACATGCAAGATTTTATTTCTGAGCTCTCTATTCTAGTTCATTGATCTATATGCCTGTTTTTATGCCAGTACCAAACTGTTTTGATTACTGTAGCTTTGTAGTAAGTTTTGAAATCAGAAAGTGTGACTCCTCCAGCTTTGTTTTTCTTTTTAAAGATTGTGTTGGCTACTATGATTCTCTTGAGATTTCTTATGTATTTTGGATTTTTTTTCTATTTCTTGAATTGACATCATTGGTATTGTGATAGAGACTGCATTGAATCTGCAGATCCCTTTGGGTAGTTTTAATATCTTAAAATAGAAAGCATTCCAATACAGAAACAGGGGACGTTTATCCACTTATTTATATCTTCTTTAAATTCATTCAGCATGTTTTATAGTTTTCAAGTATTATACAAGTCTTTCATCTCCTTGGTTAAGTTAATCCCTTAGTATTTTATTCTTTTTGATGCTATTGTAAATGCAATTGTTTCTGTAATTTACTTTTCAGATTACTGTTACTAAATAGAGAAATCCAGCAGATTTCTGTGTGTTGATTTTGTACCTTGCTACTTTGCTGAATTCATTCATTAGTTGTAACAGATTTTTGGTGAATTCTTTATGATTTTCTACATAGAAGATCCTATCATCCGTGAACAGAAATAATTTTATTTCTTTCTTTTCAATTTAGATGCATTCAATTTATTCTTCTTGCCTAATTGCTCTGGCAAGAAGTAGTGAAAGCAAGTTATCTTTGCTGTGTTCCTGATCTTTTGGAAAAGTTTTCTGTGTTTCACTGAATTTGCTGTGTGTGTGTGTGTGTTTTGTTTTGTTTTTTAACATATGGTCTTCTTATATTGAAGTAGTTTCCTTCTACTCCAAGTTTTTAGAGTGTTTCTATCATAAAAAGTTATTAGATTTTGTCAAGTGTTTTTTTTTTCTGCATTAATTGAGATGACCATATTTTCTTTTTTTTCCCTTTTATTCAGTTAATGTGATATATTATATTGATTTATTTTCATGTTAAATGATCTTTGCATTCTAGGAATAAATCCCTTGGTTACAGTGTGGAATCCTTTTAATAATGTGCTGAATTATGTCTGCTAATATTTTGTTGAGGATTTTTACATCAAAGTTTCTGAGGGATATTGATAGTTTTCTTTTCCTATAAAGTCTGTCTGGATTTAGTGTCAGGATAAAGCTGATCTCACAGAATGAACTAGGAAGTGTTTCTTCCTCTTCATATTTTGAAAAGCTTGAGAAAAATTAATGGTAGTTCTTAAGTGCTTGGTAAAACTCACCAGTGAAGCCATAAGGTTTCCAGGGATTTTTTGGTTCGAAGATTTTTGATTACTTATTCAATCTCTTCCCTAGTTACAGGTATATACAGATTTTCTATTTCTTTGGGATTTAGTCTTTCTAAATATTGTGTTTCTAGGAATTTGCCCATTTCATCTAAGTGCTACAATTTGTTGGCATACAATGTTCATAATATCCTCTTATAATCTTTTTTCATTTCTGCAGAATCAGTAGGAATGTTTACATGTTCATTTCTTTTTAGTAATGAGTCTTCTCTCTTTTTTTCTCAGTCCAGCTAGCTAAAGATTTGTCAATTTTGCTCATGTTTTCAAAGAACTAACTTTTGGTTTCATTGATTTTCTCTACTGTTTTTTCTATTCTCTATTTCACTTGTCTCTGTTCTAATCTTTATTTTCCCTCTTTTGCTAGCTTTGGGTTTAATTTGTTCTTTTCCTACTTCCTTAAGGCGTTAAGTTAATTGTGATTACAGATCTTTCTTGTTTTTAATGTAAACTTTTATAGCTATAAATTTATCCCTTAGCAGTACTTTTGTGCATCCCCTAAATTTTGGCATGTTGTGTTTTCATTTTCATTCACCTCTCCATATTTTCTTTTTTTTCAAACATTTTTAATTGAGTTATAATCATTTTACAATGTTGTGTCAAATTCCAGTGTAGAGCACAATTTTTCAGTTATACATGAACATACATATATTCATTGTCACATTTTTTTTTGTTGTGAGCTACCACAAGATCTTGTATACATTTCCCTGTGCTATACAGTATAATCTTGTTTATCTATTCTACATATGCCTGTCAGTATCTACAAATTTTGAACTTGCAGTCTATCCCTTCCCATCCCCCTTCCCCTTGGCAACCACAAGTTTGTATTCTATCACCTCTACGTATTTTCTATCTTCACGTAGGTTGCTTCCATGTCTTGACTATTGTAAATAACCCTACTATGAACACTTGGGTGTATATATATTTTCAAATTAGTGTTTTTGTTTTTTGGGGGGTTATATATACAGAAGCGGAATTGCTGGAACATATGGTAGTTTTATTTTTTGTTTTTTGAGAAACCTCCATATTGTTTTACACAGTGGTTGCAATTATTCACATTCCCACCCACAGTATACAAGGGTTTCCTTTTCTCCACATCCTCAAACTGACATTTGTTATTTGTGGTCTTTTTGATGATAGCCATTCTGACAGGTGTGAGGTGATATCTCATTGAGATTTTGATTGCATTTCCTTGATGATTAACAATGTTGATCATCTTCTCATGTGCCTGTTGGTCATTTCTGTGTCTTCTTTGGAAAAAAGTCTATTCAGTTCTTCTCCTTTTTAAATCAGGCTTTTACTTTTTTATATTAAATTGTACTATTGTTTATATATTTTGGATATTAACCCATTATGGGACATACCATTTATAAATATTTTCTCTTACTTACTAGGTTGTCTTTTCATTTTGTCAATGATTTCTTTCACTGTGCAAAAGTTTAAATTTATTTAAGTTCCATTTGTTTATTTTTGCTTTTGTTTCCTTTGCCTGAGAAAACAGATCCAAAAAAACACTGCCATGACTATGTCAGAGTGTTCTGCCTATATTTTCTTCTAGGAGTTTTATAGTTTCCAGTTTTACATTTAGGTTTTTAATCAATTTTAAGTTTATTTTTGTGTATGGTGTGAGAAAATAGTTTCATTCTTTTACATATAGAAGTCCAGTTTTCCCAACATCACTTATTGAAGAGGCTGTCTTTCCCCCATTATATATTCTTGCCTCCTCTGTTGTAGGTTAATTGACCTTAAGTGGTGGGTTTATTTCTGCACTCTCTATTCTGTTCCCTTGATCTATGTGTCTGTTTTTATGCCAGCACCATATTGTTATGACCACTGTAGCTTTGTATTATAGTTTGAAGTCCAGGGGTGTGACACCTGCTGCTTTGTTCTTCTTTTCTGAAAATGTCTTTGGAAATTCAGAGCCTTCACTGGTTCCATATAATAACTTAGGATTATTTGTTCTAGCTCTGGGAAAAATGTCATGTGTATTTTGATAGGGATTTCACTAAATATGGGTGGTATGAACATTTTAATGGTATTAATTCCTATAAGCCATGAACATAGGCTATCTTTCCATTCTTGGTATCATCTCCAGTTACCTTTAATGTTTTAAGATCTTTCACCTACTTTATGATGTTTCCTAGGTATTTTTTGATGCAGTTTTAAACAGGATTGTCTTCTTGCTTTCTCTTTTTGGTAGTTCATTATTAGTGTATAGAAAAGCAAAAGATTTCTGTATACTAATCTTGAATCCTGCAACTTTACTGAATTCATTTATTATATACTATTTTTTTTTGGTGGATATTGTAGGGTTTTCTATATATAGTATGTCACCTGCAAATAGTTATTTCTACCCTTCCAGTTTAGATGTTTTTCATTTCTTTTCCTTGTCTCATTGCTATAGCTAAGACATTCAATACTATGTTAAATAGAAATGGTGAAAGTGGGCATCCTTTTCTTTTTCCTGACTTCAGAGGAAAAGGTTTTTGCTTTTCACTGGAGTATGTTAGGTTGTATGTTTGTCAAAAATGGCCCTTATTATGTTGATATGTCCCCTCTATAACCACTTCGATGAGAATTTTATCATGAATGCATGTTGAATTTTGTCAAATTGTTTTTCTGCATCCTGATCATGTCATTTATATATTTTTTTGTTAATGTGGGGTGTCATACTGTTGATTTAGAGATATTGAACCACTCCTACATCCCTGAAATAAATACCACTCGATCATGGTGTATGATCCTTTTTATATATTGTTGAATTTTGTTTGCTAATATTTTGTTGAAGACTTTTGAATCTATATTCAGAGAAATTGGCATGTAATTTTCCTTTTTTTGTAGTGTTTTTGTCTGGTTTGGGTATTAGAGTTATGGTGGCCTTGTAGAACTGATTTGGGAGTGTTCTCTCCTCTTCAATTTTTTGAAATAATTTGAGAAGGATAGGTATTAACTCTTTACATATTTGATAGCCACAATTTCATAAAATACATTTTTGACCTTTTTTTCAACTCTTCTCCTTCTTGGATCCCTATAATCCAAATGTTAGTATGCTTGATGTTGTTTTAGACATCCCTTTAAGTATCCTCATTTTTTAAAAGATTGTTTTCTGTTCTGATTGGGTGATTTCCATTTTTTCTATCTTCCAGGTTGCTCATAAATTCTTCTACATCACCTTGTCTGCTGTTATTTCTTTCTAGTGTATTTTTTCATTTCAGTTACTGTATTCTTCAGTGCTGACTGGTTCTTTTCTATATTTTCTAATTCCTTGTTAAAATTCTCATGTTCCTCTTTTTTTTTTACCAAGTTCAGTCAACATTCTTATTACTAATGCTTTGAACTCTTTATCATAAATTATTTATCTGTTTCATTAGAGGTTTTTTCCCAGGATTTATTTCCTGTTCTTTTGTTTGAAACTTATTTCTCTGTCTTCTCATTCTGTGTAACTCTCTCTGACTGTAGGAAATTAGGTGAAACAGTATCTACCCAGGTCTTGATTAGGAGTTATGTGGGATGTTCCTATGCAGTCTCCATGTTCCCAGTGGCTCTGATGGGAGAGCTGGATTCTGAAGTGATCATGGGTCATATCTTCCCCTGGGGTGTGCCTGGCAGTTACCACCTTGGTGAGAGGCGAGGCTGGAGATGGAGGGACTAGAGCCAGAGCTAGGTGTGAGTCTGTGGGCTAGGCTTCTCCTGTGTTCATTGGCAGTCACTGCCCTATTGAGGGCACAGTCAGGGTCCTATGTGGTGAAACAAAAGCTCTGAGGTTCAGGACTAAGCTAGTTTCATTCCCTCCAATATGTGCACTCCCTCTGGCAGTGGCACCTCCACCTTAGTGGAGAACAGCACTGGAGCAAGAGGGGCTCATGTAAGCACCCAGTGCAGGCCAGAATGTATGCCTGGACAGTTCCAGGAAGCCAGCCAGAAGCCCAGGCAGTTTCCAATCTTCTGCCTCCATGCATGCACTGGCAATGGCCACGCTTGCCTGTTCAGAGCTGGGTCTGAGCCAGTTCTGCTTCCTCCAAGTGTGGGCACCACCACCACACCCCCTAGCACTTCCACCCCACTGGAAAGCAGCACTAGTGCAAGAGGGCTGGAGTAGGTGTTCAGCACAGGCCAGGGTGCACATTGTAGTGGTCCTGGCAAGCTGGTTAGAGCCCTGGGCAATTTTCAATCTGCTGTATCCACACGTCAGCACTGGTAACGGCTGCCTTCACCTTGTGGCTGTAGGTTGGCTCCATATCCTATAAGTATGCACTCTCTTTGGCAACAGCAGCTTTCTCCCTAGTAGAGAGCAGTGCCAGAGCAAGAGGGGCTGGAGCAGGGACCTGGTTGCGGGTATACACTGGGGCAGTAGCAGGAAACCAGCCAGAGCCCTGGGCAGTTTCAATCTGCTTCCTCTGCCTTGTCCTAGGAGTAAGCCAGCATATGCAAACACTCTTCATGCAGTCTGTTTCTTATAGCCCTCCAGCAGGTCCCACTGGTTTTCAAATCAGCTATGGGGACTTGTCTTCCCATGTCAGACATAAGAGCTGGGTGCCCAATCTGTGGCTTGAACTCTTCACTCCCCAGGAGGATCCCCAAGCCTGTGATATCTCCTTCCTCTGCTGTGTCCCTTGATAGGGGCACAGGTGAACCTGATTACTTCTCTTCTCCTTCCACCCAATTCCATGTGGATCTTTATTTATAGCTTTTGTTGTAGAAGAGCCTTTTTGCCATTCTTTAGGTTGTTTTCAGCTATAGTTGCTTCACGTGTAGATGTATTTTTGATGTGTTCGTTGGGGGAGATGAGTTCAATATCCTCCTACTCTACCATCTTGATCTCCTTATTTTCAGTTCTTCTCTGAGCCTATACATTTCCCTGGGCATGTATGGTCACTGTCTAATTTCCCTAATGTATGCAATAGCTTTTTAATTTTTTAGTTTTAATATCTAACTCCCAAAAGAGAAAAATTAACAAGGGGGAAAATAGAGTGCTGGCCCTTTAAATACCCTGGAAATTACTTCAGCCTCAGTGGGAGGGGCTTGCAACAATGGTGAGAGGTGTAATGTCAATTGCCATCATCCTCTTTGCACCTCTGTGACCAAAAGCAGCTCTCATAGATCAGAGTACAGATCCCCAGTATCTGGAAGACACGGTCCTCTTTGTCCACCCTAGCTTCTATAACCTGTGTTTAGGTTGCCATAGGAACATATGCACAGCTGCCTGCTGTGGAGCTGGGGGTGGGAGACAGGGAGCTGCTACTGTGCTAAGAGTTAAATTAACCAAAATTAACCACGATTTAGCATTAAGGCCTATTGGAAGAAAATAATGGCTGAAAACTTCCCAGGATTTGATAAGAACCTGAAGATAAACATCTAAGAAGCTCAGTGAAATCTAGGTAGATATACTCAAAGAGTACATTGTTTTCTTGACTTTCTCCACATCATCCCTTAGTTCTTTTTTTTTTAACGTTCTTTTTTTTATATTTTATTTATTTATTATTGTATTATTTAATTATTTTATTTTGGAAGTGGCAGGGGGAGAGGTAGTTAGATTTATTTATTTTTAGAGGAGGTACTGGGGATAGAACCCAGGACCTCATGCATGCAAAGCATGCACTCTACCACTTGAGCTATACCCTCCCCCTCATCCCTTAGTTCTTTAAGCATCTTTAAGACAGTGGTTTTAAAGTAGTTTTCTAGTTGATCTGCTATCAGGTCTTTCTCAGTGACAGTTTCTGTAGATTTATTTTTCCCTTTGAATGGACCATACTTTCCTGTTTCCCCTGGAAGCTGCAAGCCTTCAGTTGACTCCAGAGTTCTAAAAATATTTATGTCAGGCAGATTTTTCCAGTGTAATTGTTATCTAGGTGAAGAGACAGATTCCTGGTGCTTCCTACACTTCAACCTTCCCATAATCCTCTGACATAACATTTTTATTAGATTAGTTGATTCAAAACACTTTCTACCCCAAAGCTTTCTTTTTATCATATCCATAAAACCTTTTTGGCAAACATCAATTCATCCCCGCAATAAGTGTCATTAATTTGAAGCTGCCTCCCAACAGCCCAAGTTTCACTCTACCTAGACAAAGTTTTCTGAAGAAATTAAAACACAGCATCTGAAAGCCAGCCACAACTTTGACCAAAGCATCCTTAAATAGACTACCAAAATGGAGTAACAAAGAGCAAAACAAGAATTTAAAACATCTAGCAGAAAGGTCAGTCTGAAATTGAGACTGTCGTGCCCTCTGAAAGTCATCACAGGTTTAATACATTGCAGGCACTGAAGCTGATCAGAAGAAACAAACAAGATACGTGGGCAAGGTTAGTTTTCCATTCCTCATTTTCTGAAATAGATTGCCTAGATCAGGAATGAAACACAACAGGTTCATGTACAGCAAAAAAAAAAAATGGACAGTTTAGGTAAATCCAGGAAAGTTTACCTCACTGTTTAGAGTTTAGCAAGACAATTAGGTATTTTACATTAGAAGCTTGAAACTCTGAGTAGTAATTACAAAAGTAACTTCAAACTTCCAGAATTATTGCTGTATTCCTATGACTTATAGAGTTTCAGTATAATCTCCTCTTGGCCAAAGTACAGCATCAAAAATGTGTCACAGGAGCTTCATAACTCCAGAAGCAAGCCATGTCAGGTTATTCTGAAATCATTGAATCCAAAGATAGGAATCCAATATATACTCTAACTTCTGGCTCTCAATTCAGAGAACCTTAATTGGCATGAATGACTGAGCCAGTCACTCTTCCAGGCGGGAAATAATCCTAATAAATTCAGTCTAGTTATTCTACTGGACTTCCATTGTTTCTGTTTCCACATTTTACTAATTGGGAAAGATGGAATCTCCCATGTAAGGTCTCTAGAACTGATTTTCATGTTGAAGCCTCTGTGCTTTAAGCCTTCTAGTGAATTATAGCCCTAGAGAACTTCAAAATCACCTAAGAAACATTTTTTTTAATGTCAATGCCTGGAGTATAGCCCACATATCTGATTTAGTTGATCTCTATAGAAGGGCCCGGCTTTTATGTTTTTGGAGGCATTTTAGAAGACTCTAATATGCAACCATTGTTGAGAAGTGCTGTTCTTGAGTAGAGATTCTAAAATGTTAATATACAATAAAATCATCTAAAGAGCTTATTAAAATGTAGATTCTAATTCAATAGGTTTGAGGGAGGGCCTGAAAATTTACATTTCTAAAAAGCTCCCAGATTGCACTCAGGCTGTCCTACCATAGACCACACTTTGGTACTAGAGGTACTTTTTCTGCAAACTGATTATGACAACATCCAGGTATATTATCCTTTGAAGCCATATACAGTAAAAATCCTTTAAAAAAAAAAAAAAGACTGATGGGAAGGAGTAGTGCTTAACCATGGTGAAAGTACAGACACACAGACACGCTCATCCATCCATCAAAGCTGAGTTATTACTGATTGTCTACCCCAGTACAGTTTTCCAGCAGGAAAGGTATGGTCTTTGGACTGAGAACCCCAAAAGACTCTAAGCAAGAGCTCAAGAGTGTGAAGCACTAGGATCCCCAGCCCCACTTTAGCCAAAGCACATTTCTAGAATACTAACTTCCTAATTCAGCTCAACACTCAGCTACAATCAATCACACCACTCAGCTCTACTCTTCACTTTTGTCATTTTAAACTATCACAGATTTTTACATTTCATAAGGAGAGACTAAGATATATATGGGAGTGAGATTAGAGAATGGAGAGAATTTGTCAAATTGAATTTCATGTAGTATCAAAATGTATATAACAGCTCAATAAAGCTCTGTTCCTAGGGGGCCCTGCCAGGGCTTTTAGGGTGCATGTGAGTGTATCTATGAATAATAGCATGAAGGCTGATATTCACTGCAATGAAGTTTGCCCTTAAATTTATTGCTCACTGGACATTTATACTAAAAACTGAACTTGACAATAAATTTTATTAGGTAAATTGGATGCCAAAACTCTTAGGGCATTGACTTAATGCATCAGTTCAAGTTAATAATTACATTTTCTACCCATTTTTATAAAGGTAAAGCATTTCTATTTTATTATGCTCTGACTTTATATCTTAGAATTAAATGACCTGTCTTTTGGGGTTATTAAAATAAAGATGATATAACCATGTGTCTTGGTATATTTTCTTTAACAATGAAAAATTAACTGAGATTTTCAAATAAAAATATCCATATAACTGGTCCTGAAGAACATATAACCAAATTTTAACAGATTCTTCAAGAAATATTAAATTTTGTTAAATCCATCTATTTAGAGTTGCTAAGTAGCAATTGCTTACACATTTATATCCCAGATTCTGGATTCAGGCACTTTTCTTTCAGACTTTATATTCTATTTAATCCAATAATAAAATCCAACCATTAAATGCCTAGTCAGAAATTTCAAAAGACTGTGGAGAAATGCTTTGCTTAAAACCATTCCATGTTAATATTTTTACTAGATCATATAACTGCAATAAAGTTAATACTCCAGATACTTTTTAAATGCTATAACTTTTTCCAGCATACTGTTCCTTGTTCCTTCCTCAGAGTATACCCAAAGCTTACGTAAGAGTCAAATGTTCCCTCAAAAGTGATAAGCCAACAAAGAAGAAATGTTCTGAACCTAAAATGTACTTATTTTTCTGCTAGGCATTCTATGAGAGAAAATACAAGGTAGTTTTGATTACTCCAGTTTATTCTCTTACCTAATTCTCCATAATAGCCTCCAAACCCCTTTGCTTGCCCCTCCACGTGTCTCACCAACTCCCACTGACGTTACCAACCTGTATGCTGTTTTTTACACAGCGTGAAAAGCTAAACTTTAAAAATCATATCTAATGGAATAGCTTACGGCATATGTATGTGGCAAAATCTGATGCCTGTATTCCTTTCTTGTGGTAATTACTAGACTAGTTTTCTATGAAGAAAGAATGCTGGTGGCCAAACTGAATTTAGATATTGTCTGGGATAAGACAGGGGCAGCTGATGAAACCTAGGGGTTGGGGGAAAGAATGCTCCAGTCCTGTCCTACCTACAAGAGGAGATGATTAAAAGAATTTGGACAGAAGAGAGTTTTCTGGTGGAGAAGAGTCTTTTGGGAGCATTAGAACTTTCCATTTTCCCTTGGGGGAGGGTCACATCACTGTCATCTATATTTTGTCTTGATGCATTGCTCTTTTCATTGGGAGGTCTGGTTTGTATGTGAAACTTCCCTTGAGGATATTCTCCCACCACAGAGTTTCCCTTTAATTGAGTAAGGAAATTATTCAAAACATAAGGACTAGGGTTTGTTTGCCATTGTAGATCACTGAGCACAAAGTAAGATGCTGAAGCATAGGAGACAGGCACAGAGGGAAGACAAAACATTAAAGCTAACTTAGACGGGACAAAGTTTGTCCTCAGTTTCTTCTAGAATAGCTGTTGGTTTTACAGTAAGTCCTAGTTTTTTTTTTGGTGAGAGATTAGGCCACAGATTTTCGAGTTTGCAAATCTCCCAACCCTGCCTACTGCTTCCCACCATTCCTTCCCTTTCCCTATTTGTCCCTACTCCCCAACCCTGCCCACCAAGAAACCAAACAGTGGAGTCAATGGGTCTCATTAGCTGAGAATAAAGAATAGACCTATTGCTGAAGGTTGAGTACTTGAAGAAAGGGAAAGCCTCCTAGATTTTCCAACAGCAGGGAACTGTATAGCTGGTTCATGAGGGATGCAGAATAGAGACAGCAGAGCCACACAGAGGACCCCAACAGACAGGGCTAGCAGTGAATTGACTATACACCAGCTAAGAAATTTTCCCATTTCCTCCTACTTTCCTATGCTTCATGTCAACAATTCTCACTTTCTAGGTAATGAGTGAAATACAAATCCCTTGGAGTTTTCTGATGAGGAAGAGATTTGGAGAAAAAGTATTAAATTGTGAATAGCAACTAAGATAGTGATAATATCTTGATTTGTCTAAATGGTTTATTAAAAGAAGCTAAATTTTAAACTGGCAGTGACTGGAAAACTGCTGTGTCAATAGTTGACTTGTATTAAGACAGATCTTTATTGGTAATCTGTTTCAGGTAGATGAGGGTTCTGGGCTAGGAGGAGGCAGAAGTATAGTCATTAAACTATCCCAATGATCTTCACTGCCCCAGAATCATAGCATGTCACTCTCTTGCTTAAAACTCTCAAATGGTTTTCCTTTGTGTTTGCAATAAACTACAAATACTACTATGGCATGCTAGGCTCTGAAGTTCTGACCTCTTCGCATCTCATTCTCATTCATCATTCCTCAGCAATCTGATCTGCTTCCTGATATTCCAATGAACTAAGTTTCTTTCTACCTCAGGACTTCAGCACTTTTTACTCCCTCCACCTACAGTACTCTTTCCCCAGATCTATGTAAGACTGAGACCTCATCCTGGATGTCTCAGCTCAAAATTCATCACTCTGAGGAAGCTTTTTCTAACTGTCCTAACTAATGTCCCCACCACTCTCATTTGATGAATGCAACTCTGCTTTGTTTTTCTCATATACTATATCATTCTCAGAAAATATTTAATGCGCTTTTTTTGATGTCTTGTTTACTGTTTCTCCTACTAGAATGTAAATTAATGGAATAAAATAACATGTCTATCTTGTTCACTACTATTCCTAGCATCTAAAACAGGATCTAGAAGATTACCAACGCTCAATAAATATTTATAGAATGAATGATTCAAGACTAGTAATCATTTTTATCAAAACACTATTTTGAGTGTTGCCTCTAACAAAGGAAGGATTAAACAGAAATATGCTACAGAAACTTCCACACTAATCCACAAAAGGGCAACAATACACACAGACCAAGTGAGCATAGGGGAAGAGAAATCATGCAATAGAGAGTACAGTTTATAGAAGGAAGAAGAAATTTAATTTTACCTTATAGGCACAGTCTAATTTAATGGCTATAGGCCAATAGATATAATGATTAATTGATTGCATTAATGATCTCAATTATTGCCACCTATACTGTATCTATGACCCTTTATCCTCTAACACTAATACCCTCTCAGTCTGGCTCTGAGATCAACTATCATGTGACTTCTTATAGCCAAAAGAATGTTATTATCATGCAAGCAAAGGCTTGGTAAGAATAAGTGTTTATTTTCATGAACAATTGGGCTTGTATGTTCTTGTACATCTGCCTCTCCATGAACACATACTGAAACCTACTGGAAGAATCTGAGACATATGAAAAATAACTGAGGCCACTGTAACCCAGCCAATCTTTCAACACATGAGAATGCTCAGACCAAACGAGTAACCCATAGCCAACTACGGAAATATGAATGTGCCCAGCTAAGACCAGAGGAGATGCACAGCTGATGAGAGGACTCAAGAGTTTGGGGCTTGTTATGCATCTAACTGTAGCAAGAGAAAACTGGAGGCATGGACAACTAAGTGAAAAAGTAAAGAACCACTCACATGCTGATGACTATCAAATCCATATCTTTTAATCTACCTCTCTAGTTCACTTATTTCTCTTGAACATAAGACTCAAATACTGCCTATTTTTAGGTTAGTAACAAGAACAGCAACATCTGTTGAGGACCTATTATATGCAATGCACAGGTATGTATTTCCTACGAAATATTTCATTTAATGTTTATAAAAGTTGTTTATAAATGGGGAACTAAAGCTTCTTAAAAGAATAACTTCTCCAAGTAGCCTCTAGCTAGGACTCAAACCCAGGAATTCAACTCCACAGTCTGTGTTCTTATCCAGTAGGCTTTTCTCTTTCTTATAGTCACAGCCGTTGGCCAGATGTCCTGAGGACAGCTCAGAGTCAACATGGACAACATGGCTGGACTCTATTCCCTCTTCAGGCATCAACAAATCCGTTCTTCCTATTGTAATTTTTCTTACCAGGAGAAATCTGAAGTAAAAATAGGGTCATATCTTAGAGAACTTTCTCACCTTACTTGCCTCCATATCAGTTAGTAACAAGGTCCTGTTTATTTTAACTCCTATGTATCTCAGCTACTTCATTTCCTTTTCAACATGCCCATTGTTACTGCTTTAAAATAGAATCTTACCATTTATTAAAACTTTCTGATTAATAATTCTACCTCCAATCTGACCTCCACTCCATTCTCCATTCTTATGCTAGAATAAGCTTTCTAAAATCTACCCCCAACCCTTTCTGCTTAAGATTCTGCAATGGTTCCTCCTGGCCTATTGTATGCTTTTCAAAGTCCTCACTGTGATCTATAAGCTCCTTCAGGATCCAGTCTAAACCACGTCTTTAGTCATGCATGTATCCATGTTCTCATAAACTACTTCACCATCAGCCATCCTGAACTACTTCAGTTTGCTGAATATACTATGCTTTTTCAAGGCTCCATTTCTTTGAATTTACTGATCTCCTCTATTTGTAACTTCTTTATCCCACCATATTGTACTTATTCCTCAAGATTATTCATGCTTCACTTCCTCTTGGGAACCTTCCTAGAAATGTATTTATCACCTCCCCAACTCCATGATCCCATTTCCAGATGCAATTAGGAAAGCCAAGATTGTACATATCTCTATTATGGTTCTGACAGAACCATAGATTCACAGTGTATAGTCATTTTTGGTTTTCTTGTCTGTCTCTCTGCACCAGACTGAGAGCTCCTGAGTGCAAAAACACACCTTGTTAATCATGGTGTCCTCAGCATCTGACACGTGGCAGATATTCAATGAATACAATCTGGATGAAAGAATGAATAAACACATACAGCATTTTCTTTATTTTCCTACTCAGCCTAGGCACAAAAAACTAATTCAGTTAATGACATTTTAGGAAGGAGTTCTTAAAAGGAAGAAGGAAGCACTTAAATGAGAACAGTAACTAAATGTAAAGGAAGATTTTAATGAAATCTCACCTTCTCTCTAAGATGGTAACTCCCTCAATAACAACAACAAAAACCTCTAAACAATTCTGATTCTGAGCAAGTATTTATGATGACCATATACATTATTTTAAGTCCAAAAGGGACCATGAAATTAACACATAGCCTTATATGACACATAATATGTAATTACCATAGTTGTCTTTCTCCTTTATCTGTAAAATACAATATAATACAATAAAGTATTCTTCCTCTCCGTATGGAACCACATAGGAAATTTGATTATGTTTGTTTACTGAATAGCCAGACTCATTCAAAAGTGCCCTGAACATTTATATATTGACAATGCCTTGTATTATCAGGAAACAAAAGCAGCTAAACTGTCATCTTGAAATTCTTAAAAGAAAAAAGGATTATATAGTTAACTCTTTCTTTGTTCTGGCATAACAATATTCAATAACAGAAAATTAAAATGTTTACATCAGTCATTCCCTGTGAGCGTTCCCCAAGTATGGGCTCTTCAGAAGCTTTGCCCACTAGGGAGAACACAATCCAGCCATTATTTTATGAGAAAAACTAAGAATCACTTAAACGCATTTACCTCAAAGAGTCATTTCACTATTATAATCTGTAAGATAGTTTACTGAAATCAAAGTAATATGGCAGAATGAAGTAATTATTCAATGACAGTTTCTGGAAAATAAAGCAGGTTTTTAGAAGAATTTTTACTATATATATGTACACACATACACACATATACACGTCCATACACATATACAGTATTGTGTCCTAAACATGGATAGATAATGCCTTTATTTGCTTCATTTTTATCACCTACTGCAATTCTTTGAACCCTATAAATTAGGTCCAACAGAGTCTAGTAAGGACCTATTTAGTCACACACCAGTGACTAAAATGTCAGCAATAAAATAGTTGAATTCCAGTGCAAAGGCAGTGTTTGGTTTTTCGTAGGTTACATATATCTTATCAGTGGCTTTCAAGGCCTTGATTAAGAGTAATAAATTAATTTTATGCACTAGGATGGGACCAACAGGAAAGATTTTTTTTTAAAAGAACATACAATTTGTAACCTTCCAATTGTTCTCTGAGGGCCTACTTTAATTAAGGCCAACTCTGTACATAAATATCACTGAAGTTCACATGCTATTTATCTTGGGTTTACCAAGTATCCAATATTGAGTAAAACTATTCAAATAAACACATAAAAATGTCATACATATAGAAAAAGCTTTATTATAATGTCTTTGTATTTGAGTATACCCACTTACTTTCTAGGCCCATAACTTTAGACAAACCATAACCAAAATTACTACAAAGTTACAAAGGAATTAGTCTAATTGTTACATCAGATCAATGTCATTAGGGATTTCAGCAACCTGATTGGCATATACTTCATTTCCTCCTATACTTAGTAAACACACTACTGTAATTCTAGTGTTTATACTTGGACACTCTAGTGTCCTAGTGGGATTCTTCTATAAATTCACTGTATCATGATCTGAGCACTTGTCAGATCTTAGTGCTTTATATTTGACTAAGTATGGTAATGATTCAGTTGATCAAATAAATCAGATCTGGATGTTACCTACAGGGGAAAAAAAGAGTTCTGCCTATACTTTCTTTATGAGCGTTTAGTGCCCTGGACATAATCCTCATTTCTAAGATTAGATCAATATTTTGGCAAATTTAAATCTACTACCTGATTTATTAAACATGTTGAATATTCTGATTCAACTCATGTGTCATATACCAGTGTGGAATTGTTACAGCCATGAGTAATCTATGGACTGACTAAAGATACAGACTGAATATTTTAATTAAGTCAGTAAGATGTGCATGTACTTTGTAATGTTAGAAAAACTTTTACTTGTTAGGGAGACTTGTTTAAAATGATTAGTTTTAGGCCTTTCTTCTCACATGTTTAATTTCTTAGATCTGAGGTGTATCCTCTGAGGCTGACTAGCACCAATCTACGAATCAGCTTTGGAGAAACCACTGATACAACATGTGCTTATCAAGGCTGGAGAGATGGTCGGAAGCCAGGATATGAAGGCTCAGTAGACTTGTGATGATTAATTTAATATATATGTAAATTTCTCAGCACAGTGCCTGGCACACAGTAAATGCTCAATAAATGTTCAATATTATTGCTATTGTTTTCTTTTTAAAATCAAAATTTATATTTTAATTAAACCTCCATAACAAAATGAAATGGACTACTCTGAATTTTACCAACAAATTTCCCATATTGTGTATTTTCCCTTTGGGCTGGGGTAAGCAGGAAAGTTTCAGTCAGTGTAGTCTGCATATGTGTACTAGAAAAACCTGGGACCCCTATATTTAACCAGATGCCCTTTCATTTACACAGAATTCCCATCAAATATGTGCACAGGACTAAATTCTACTAATTGGAACATATTCCTAACAGTAAGCACAGGATAGTGAAATAAATTGGATTTTGGAATATTCTGCACTTGATTTCACAAGTCCCAGCCTTGCTACTTGAGAGCTGTATAACCTTAACATTTCTAAAACTGAGTTTCCTCATTTTTATACATACCTCAAACAATTGTTGGTGAATTTAATTAGATTCTGCATATAAATCATGTGTCTAAAATATATAATTGGCATATAAAAGTTAGTTCTCCTTACCTTTGTTCCCTTGCCAATCTTTAATATAAGCCAGTAAATTAGAATTTGTTCACTGTTTCCAGTGAAATTTTTTCATATATATCTGCACCAAAACTTCAAATGACTTAATTTCTAGTTAAAAACAACTATATTTTGTACTCTTAACACACGTCCTGAAAATTGAATGGTATCTTACAGTTTCATGTTTATGTCACTGGAAGTTATGTCTGAGGCTGGCAGAGTCAGATGTACTTGGAACATACATTCTAGTACATTGAAAACCTAGAATGTATTTTGTATTAAGATATGAAGAACTTGGGGATTTTAAAGTATGGCAGGTATATTCATGGTTAAAAATAAGGGCTCTAAAATCAAACTTCTTGTGGTTAACTATGAACTCTTCCACTATTTTCTGTAGTTTTGGGCAAGCTATTCTTCCTCCCTCAGGCCCAGTTTATGGATGATATTAATAGTCACCTCACAGGGTAGGAATTAAATGGGATAATTCAATGGGGACTTATCATAATGCTCAGTAAATTAGTGTCAGTTATAGTGATACTCAGAGCATAACAATACATTTGTTTCAGTTACAAATAATAAATGCTAGTATCACTAAAATACAGTTCAAATATTCTCCAAACACTGGACATTACCCTTGTAGGATAAGCTTTCTCAACCCTTCTCCAGAGCACTGACAAGTTATCTTTGCCCATTCTACTTTACGATTTATCATCAGAAGAGTTTCCACCCCTTGCCTCCTTCCAGCCTTCTTCCTAGCTTTTTACCATGCCCTCTTTAGAAGAACTGTTCCACTGTCAATCAATCTTCTTGTACTTCCAAGTCTTCACAAAAAGACTTCCTTTGCCTTAAATAAAGTCTGTCTTTTTCCTGCTGTAACTTTTTGGGATAATTTGTTCTATCCAACCATCCCCCTATATTTCAGGTATTGAAGGCAAAATTCATATGGATCAAATAGTCTTTTGTCACTTCAAGACTATTAATCTTCCACTTTGATATAGAAACCCCTCTTTTTCAAGGTTTGCAGTATCTACACTCTATCCAATCTACCATGTGCAGACCTCCTAGCCACATGGCCTTGCTATTTAAGGTCTTTAACACCAGGCCTCCAATTGTTCTGTCTTCATAAGAGCATCTAAGGCCAAGTGTAAATCACTCAGCAATTTGATCACTGATACTCTTCTTCTGCTTATCTCAAGTCTTCACCTGTCTTCTACCATAGGAACCTACTCTCATGGTCACATTTTCGACCCCACCATTCATCCAACAAGCATGTATTAAGGACCTCCTATGTGCCAAGAACTTTTGAGTATACAGCAATGATCCAAAATGACAAAAACTCCTGCTTTTGTGGAACTTGCTTCCAGCAAGGGCTAATCTAACCACAATGTTCTCGTACCCTTTCCCAAGTATACCTGTTTGCTGTCTTCTTTGATGTCTCTGAATATTTAATAAGGCCTCCATTTTCTTCCAGGCTAATGCCTTACCATGGCCTTACTTTCTTTAGCTTCTATATTGTATCAAAGCTTTAATCATTGTCTTGTTATCTTATCAATGTTCCTTGTCCTTAGGCCACTTCTAATCCACTAATCCACTACTTTAGTTCAATTTAAGTAGCTGATTCCTTTGCTATAGGCTGCAGGGTCCTGCTAGAATAACAACAATAAAAATCATAGAAACAAGCCTACCATTGCAAACTTAGTGTCCAGGTTTAGACAGGGTTTCAACAGAGCAGAGCAGATAATTTTTTGTTCATGTTTTTATAACCTTAAGGTATTATTAACTTCAGCATTCTATTCAAAGACTCTACAATTCCTTAAAACTCTTATCTCTGAACTTCCTATTTTTAAGAAAATGGAATCACTCAACAGTAAATTTATTTGCTGCCTGTAGCTATCTATGCCTGAGTCCACTTATATTTTCTTCATACACTCAACAAATATCTGTTGAGAGCCTATCACATTTCAAGATCTATTCTAGGACTTCAGGATACATCAGAGGATAAAAACGAAAAAGATGTTTGCTCTCCTGTAACTTACATTCTAGCGAGGGAAATGGATTACAAGCAATGATGATGACATATACATAATTTATGTATGCACCACTGTTTATTATGCTATAATACTAGTGTTATGGATAAAAGCAAAAGTAGAGCAAGGCTAAGGGGATTACGAGTGCCAGGGTGTTTGCAATATTAAATTGGCTGATCATAGGAGGCCTCAATGAAGTTAGTTTTGAGCAAAGCTTGAGAGATGAGAAGTTCACTGAATCTCAGAGTTAGGCTCCATGCTCAGAAGAAGAAAATCCACTTATCCTACCTAAGGTTGAATTCTCCACAGGTCTCCTCCAGGTTTGGCACCTGTTCAATTCACTTATTTCTCCCCATAAACATGGTCTGATCTTCCTATATTAAATAAAGATTAAGAAACCCTCTCTTACCCTGGACTATTTCTAGTTATTTCTTCTTCTCTTACCAGGTGAGTTACTTGGAAAAAATAATAAAAAGGCAGATATTATAATCTGGTGATCCATAACCACAATGTGGTTCACAAATGTATTCATTTTGCCACAATGATGTTTTTTAAAATGTAAATTTTAATTTGGACAATTTTAGACGTGGGACGTATTTTCTATTTGACCATGGTTCCCCCCACTCCTCATATTATACTCTGCCTTCTCCATTCATTTATTTTACCTGTTTTATCCTTAAATCATTTGAGTTCACCAACTTGGAGCTCTAATTCTGAGTTTTTCTGACAGTAGACTAAAAGGGACTTTTGGAAAAATGACTAGCATGTTGATTACACTACCTGTAAATATTTCCAAAATTAAAAAAAAATTATCTTGCAATAGTAGTATAAGGTAATAAAGAAGAAATCTTAACCTCTTTTGGGATTCAAAAGCAACTTAAATCTAAAGTCCAACTGCATAGGGATAATCCTCTGAGTCAGAAAAAATCATGCTCCTCTTTCGGGCAATCCTCATAGTGTAATGATTTCTACCTCCAGTTAGAGAATATGCCTCCATTGTACAAATGAGGATGAAGAGTGCCATACAGTTTCCTCAGAAACCAAGCTATTTTTTGAGAATTGGCACAAACAACAATTTTTTATGAGCAGTATGATCCTGGCGGAGAGTGTAAGATTTTTCTGAACATAAAACCCTTAAGTTCTTGTTATGCCAACATCCTTCTTTTGAATAAGAGTCTGAAAGTGTTTTTGTACACTTACGTTGTAATGTTTCATACCAGTTTATTCTGTTCCCTTGGTATAACAAGCTAGATCAGGGCATGGTGAATATATGAAATCAGCTTTCTATAGAATCACCAGTGACCTTAGAGAGCCTATACAAAAGCTCTGTCTAAGGCTAGAAAGATAGTCTCTTAGGGATCTGGAGTGTAAAAGATAATAGCAGAAATAAGATAGAGACATAAATGCAGAGATAAAGACAGAGGTAAGGGATGGGGGAAGGAAAAGAGATAAAATGTGCTATTGGATAGTGACAGGGAAAGGTAAATGAGTGATAGGGAGCATTTTACTGGTAGAGTGAAGAGTGCTCAAAGAGACAGACATCCATACTGCTAAAGGTTCAGTAAGACCATTTGATCATTGGAGTTATTTGTACCTTCAAACCCATTTCAACTCTCCACGAGGAGTGTCTATCTGACTGAGCTACGTTCTTTAAAGAAAAATTGCAGGCCTCCATTGATAGAACAATAAGAGCCAAACAAAACCCTAGATCCATCTGGTAGCTATGCTTTAGATAAATACCTGCTAGGGACCACACTGGAGCTTTCCAAATTTAGGTCTGAAAGGAAACAGTGGAAGAGAGTAAGAACATTCCAAGCACCTTAAATATCAAGAAAGACCTATCCTAGATACTTGGGCCCCATTCAAAGATGAGAAAATAAGAAGTAGAAAATACAAAACTTATGAAAATACTTTACAATATAAAAGGAAGGGAAGCATGTATTTGGAGATCCTAAGGAAAACCTCATATCTAAACCTATCTATAGATATAAATATGTTTTAACTAAAAACAAATTCTCAGGTGTTCTACATCTACCCTGGGCTGTGATAAATAAGTCATAAATATGAAATTAAATTGTTGGCAATGTGTCCAGCTAAATAAACATAATGGTGTTCCCTTAAAGGCAGAAACGTTGTTGCTATTTTTGTTGTTGTCACTGGTTATTATTAGCAAAAGAAACTGCCATTTAAAATTTGCCACAGTATCTGGAGTTCCAGAGAACCAGTCAACATGAAACAGACAACCTGTATTCAGTTGTTTGGGCTCTTCATGGGCCTCCCATCTCAGAACACAGCTCTAGCCTAATAAGCTTCATTCATCCCTCAAAACACTGCTCTGAGTGACAAGTGTTTACATGAATATTTTAAATCCATTAATTTTAATGGAAATTATTAAAATAAATTCCATGTTAATCCAAGATACCGAAATCATTTTCAATTAGAAAATTATTTGAATGAGAAAAAAACATCAGTAATTGAAAGTAAATACAGACAGTATATACAATTTATTATGATATATTTTTAAAGAGATATTTACTATTATATTTGGAGGAAGGGAGTTTTGATAGAAGATGGTGAGTAATGGAATAGGTTGCAAGGAAATCATCTTTTGTAGGTGAATTACTCTTTTTGTGCCACATTTTCACAAATTTTTAACTTATTTTAGGGCTCATGGTTGCTTTATACTCAAATTTGACTTAAAAATTAGAGTATAGCACAGAAATACAACTTTTGTGCCAGATTAAGGCTAAACAAGACAGTGCTTTGAACCACGCATACAGCACGTGTATTCAGCAAATAGAAGATCACAAAAGATGCTACCCTTCCACTTCTCTTGTTTCACATAGTTATGACAAAGCCCAACATGGTACACAATTCAAATTTGTCCTATATATTATTCTCTGAATAAAAACCAAGTGCCAAGTAAGTTGGTAAGTATGTCTGCCTGAAAATGTCATATAAAAATATCACATTTCATGTCACAATTATTGAAGTACAGTGTTTCAAGAAAAAGTTGTTAAGTGAGGGGCAAAAAGTCACTAATTTCAGTTTTATGTGACCTCAATCTATAGAATTCAATGTTCTTACCTTGGTCTCAACTCATACACATTATCTGGCCCGGCCTACAACTCCATTTTCATTTGTGTAACTCTTACTCACTCTGCTTCAGCCATCCTGACCTCCTTTATGTTCTAATACCCCAACTGTGCTTGTCAAGGTGTTTGCAATGCATGTTGTCTCTGCTGAGAATGCTCTTTACCCCACATATTAGTTTGGCTCTTCTTTACCAATTATTGTCTATCTTTATCAACAGAACACAAGCTCCTTGAAGACAGAGATTTTGTATGCTTTTATCAGTGCCCTGGCACAGAGTAAATGCTAACCAAATATTTGATGTTGTTGAACAAGTGATTGAACGAACGCCATGGTTTCTGTTTAGAAACATATTAAGCAAAAGAGCAGTCATTGCCCTAGGAGAAAGGTGTGATACAGTAAGTTTGTTGCATTTTGATTTTGTTTCTGTTGAAGACAACCACACTGCCCATGCCACCTTAAGTAACAGTGCTTGAGAACAGCTAGGAAGATACAAACAAATCTGCATAAGTAATCAAGGAGCTTTTAAAAATGTACAAATCTCAGAAATAACATAAATCATTCATAAATTTTTCTGTATTTCTATGAACATCAACTGGTTTTCAAAAAAATTCCCTACTGAGAATTGCTTTTGCTGCATTAAGTCTTTGTAAACTTACAGAGAAACCAATATTCTTATATTTTTGTAAATAGACCAATTTAAAAAATACATCTTAAAGTTGTCAACATTTTTGGAAATCTATTACTTTTTAAAATACTCACTTGGCTTTTCATTTGGATTGTGCAAGTCCAGGTGATTAAAGATAAAATAAATTATGATAATATTTATATAACTATACTACATGCATATTTCTATGTTACTCATATTTACTCATTTGATCTCTGCAATCACACTGCAGCAAAAAGGACAGCCACCATATCCCAATTTCACACACACACAAACTGAAGCTAGAAAAGATTACACAATTTAATAAATGGGAACAAGCCAGGAGTAGAAGAAATACACATGACTTCCGGGTCAGTGCTTGTTCTTCCATTCCTAAATCCATTTCTTAAAGTGCTCTTAGAAAATCAGTGGTATTTCCAGGAAAGAATCATAAAGCTTGAAGCTAGTAATCATATCTTCAGTAGAGAACCCATTTTTAGCTAATCAGGCTCTGTGGCCATAGCCTTATCCCTTACAGCTTTTCAAAGCAATCCCTTGCAAATTGCTTGTTTGCTAGTATTTCTTCCAGTGTGAGAGGAAGTATCAGCAACTCCATGCACACATCACACAACATGTGCAACTGCAGAGTTCAGTATGAGTCTCTAGGTATCCACCACAGCAATGAAGATAAAAATCTATGAGTGGAAATAAACTGAAAGAAAATCTTTTCTCATTCTGTGAAATTATTTTCTTCCTTTTTATAAGTATAATGCTCTTTTATATGATGTGTCCCATAAAGTGTGGGCTTTAAAAATTAGTCATTCTAGCAGAAAGTCAGATTTAAAGTTTACAGAATCATTATTCACTTCAGTCAGTGTGGTTCATGAATCTCATATTCCATGCTTTATTTATGCACTGAAATTGCCAACACTGTCAACAAGAAAGAACAGCAGTTAGGGTCCTGCACAAGATTTTTTTTATCGTGTGGAATATCAAATACAAACCCTAGTGATGGTAAATTTTTGTTTATATTTTCCACAATAAAACTAAAGGGAATGTATTTTAACATGTCAATTTAATTTCTGCAGAAATTTTGTAACCATGCTGATATCTAATTAAGCCAAACAACTCCCTTGGAGTTTGACACAAATATCTAGGCTATTCTCAAGCTACTGGTAAATCTAATTTCTTAGCCTCTATGGGTGACCATATCTTGTCCATGTTGTGCTCTATGTTGATAATAAATAAGCATTAACTGACTCATAAGACCATTTGTGAAGCTTGAATAGCATCTTAACACACTTAAAATATTAGAAAATATGCTTGGCACATAGTAGGTACTTAAAAATATTAGATTTTCTTCAAATTGTGAAATACTGAATTCCCCATGGGATATGATAATTATCCACCTTTCCTTTTGAAATAATGGATAATTATATTCAACATTTTTATATGATAATCATCTCCTCCCTATCTGTTAATTTCTGTATGAACCTCAGGTTTTTAATTTTAATGAGCTCACTTCCTTGAGCTTCATATTTGTATATTCAGTTTTCAACCAACATCTCTACTTGCTATCTACTAAGACATCTCATTCAATATGACTCAAGCAGAATAATTTCTTTATACCCTCTGCTCTTCTCCAAGTTGCTTCCTCTCAGTAAATGTCATTCACCTGGTTACTCAACCTGAAAACACAGGAGTCACCCTTCATCCCTCTTTTTAATCTATAAATCACATTGCATCCATCAACAGGTATTGTTGGCTTTACTTTCAAAATTAATTCCATATGTGATATTTCCTATACTCTCCACTGGCACCATCTCCAAACCTTCTCAATGTAAATATAGATAAAACCTCATATTGTTTTCCCTGATTCTTCCTTGCCTCCATATAGTTTTTCCACAAAGGAGACATGATTTTATGTTAAATTAAAAGCAGAATAAAAGTTTACATATTCACTCTAATACCTACATCATAATAAATGGACTGAGGTAAAATAAATCAAAATGTGCATGATGGCTAAGTTATTTTTCCTAAATTGTTTTATTTTTCCAAAGTTCTCCCAGTAGTTTTATATTACTTTTATAATTAGAGAAATATTTTAAATAAAATCATTCTAAAAATATATAAGAATTGGATACTTTATTTGTAGTTCTTGAAAGTACATGAGAGTACTATTCTATTTCTATTATTCTATTTTATCTGGGCCAATTAATTTTTATTAATTTTTTATGCTTTTAGGTACACAGCTCTAAATTGACAATAATGAACACACATGTAACTAATGGTATTCCTCTATTATGTCCTCAAGACATTTTAAAAGAACCACCATTAAAATATGTATCTTTCATTCTATGCTAATTTTACAAATATTACTGTGTTATGGTGATGATAAAAATTAATTAATAAATTTGCCAATGATTTGGGTTCAAATTATTCTTATACCTATTCTCTGCATTAAATACCTAGGTTATCTTTATGAATTATAGCTATGACAATTCTTTTGGGGATTTTAGGGATTTATTCTATATAAGTAGGAATATTCCCCCAAAATGTCTTATCTCATGACACTTCCCTTCTGACTTCCTTTATAATTTTTATCATTGCTAAATCTTTTTCATTAACAATGAACTGGAAGTAATGAATTTATTTCTTTCTGTACTAGGAAGGGTTAAATTTTTATAGTTTTTAAATTCTTGTGATATGCTCAGCCTTACAAAATTTAATCTTATACGTCTATCTTCCAAATTTATAAGCATAACTACAAAAAATGACATTTAAGGAACAGCTGCATTGATATTAACAGTGTTGCTTGATATTTATAGGTAACAGATTAAGGAGAATGGAAGTGTCATTCATATTCTAAGCCACATCTTGTGCTTCTGAA
Organism: Vicugna pacos; assembly: GCF_048564905.1. Lineage (NCBI taxonomy): Eukaryota > Metazoa > Chordata > Mammalia > Artiodactyla > Camelidae > Vicugna > Vicugna pacos. Next base: position 40,568,287 of record NC_132991.1, on the reverse strand, counting down.
AAAATTAGTCTACCATTCCTTTGCATTACAAGTCACCTTGTAATTACAGCACCCTATTAACAAGAGCTTTTGCATTATTTGAAAAGGTTTCTAACTGGTGTCTTGGGAATGTTCTGTACTGGATGGTTATATTCTTGACATTTTTATTATAGATTAAGCTTGTTCAAAGTAGATTCATAAATGGTCATTTAAATGCAGACTACTTGAAACTTATGATTCTTAGTAAGGTTTAAAGTCTAGATTTATAAATAAGAGTAACAAAAATATAAAGCAAATGCAACCTATTTGTTATAGCTATTATAGTGTCCCACTTGGGAAGTAAGATGCTGCTGTTTATGTAGATACCAGCAGCTGTCTTCACATCATTTTATTTTTTAATTGAGTTTTTAATTAAATCTGATATATACTTATTAGAAAATAATTCAGTCATATGAGTCTCTGCAAGATAAAAAGTGTTAGCTCCATCTTATAAATATTTTGCAGTTCTACTTTTCACATTAAATCTTTAATCCATTTATATCTTTATTTATTTATTTATTTATTTATTTATTGTTACAGTGTGAGGCAAGGATATAAATTTATAGCACTCTAAATTTCCAAATGGATAGTCTATCTGGAAATCCTATTTTTTTTATCGTGGTCCTTTTCCTGGATTTTCAGTAAAATGAATTCAGATTTCCAAGCCTTACAGGGCATACCATACTGGCCCATTTAATTCCTTAGTATTATTTATAGCAAAGCCACTGGCTATTTCTTCTGCTCTCTTGGCTTCCAGTAGCTTTCAATCAGTACATCTTGTTTTTGCTGCTGCCATAGCATTTTAGATGTTCAACTAGGGAACTGACAATGAAGTGATTAATTACTTCCTGCCCCACCCTACACCATTTATTTTCAGAATCACAAAGATATAGACAGAGAGGAAACTGATGTTAGAAAAATCAGTTTTAAAGTTCTGTTATTTAAGTAATTTTCTCATTAATGAACTTCCCTGGACAAGTTTGCTCTAAATCAGCAGGTCTCAAATATTTTCCCTTCACAACAGGTGTTACTTACTTTTTTTTTAAATAGACAATATCCAGCCAATGCTCAGCATCCACATAAGAAAGCAAGCTTTAGAGTTGTAATAATTAAGCACAATTTTTCTTTCCCTCAGTATCTTTCATAGCAACCATTCACTATTACGACAGGCAGATGTTATTTTCCAGTCAAGAGGCAGCAAACATGTAGAAAGGATTATAAATCTTATGTAAGTTCTAGACACATGGTAAAACCTTTAGAATTTTAGTCAATCTTCAGGATTCCCTTCAGAAAACCTGATGTTTTCAATTTAAAAAAAAACCAATGATCAGCTTTCCTCTTCCTGTAGGTCTTTCAATTATAAAAGCATCAATTGCAAGAACCAGGCACTAATATGGCTAATAAATGGCTACTAGGGTTAAGTTTTTGATTAAGTTAAAACTTATATAACACTGGTCTTTACCCTCTCATATGACTATTGGGTTATTATTCCTTGTCGCGTCTTTCATCTGGAATAATTAAACTATTTCACCTCTTTTTTTAGACTCCCCATCTCATAAAATTCTATCTCTAAGTAGATTTATCCTCCTTTGATACTGTATCTAATTTTTTCTTTTCATAAACAAATCTTGCTATTTATAGTCTTGATTTATTCACTGAATGTTATCTTTATATGCTGATTGAGCTACATATATTGTTTTTTGATTTAAGAACTCATTCTGTTGCTATGAAGCTTGTCCATAAATGGTGCAGTACTTGAAAAAAACATTCTTTCACTTAATATGGAACAAAAGCTAATTAAACAGTCCATTTGTATAAAATTGACAAATGTTAAGAATATTTAGCTATCAGTGTTGATCTGGACAGTATCTCCTGGTATTTAACACTTAGGGAAAAATGCCAATTTTTATAATTAAACAGTACATTTTATAGATTAATTATAATATAAAACAGCACGAAAATTTCTCAAGGTGCCTGTACATCTAGTTTATCACAGGAAACAACTATTCAGTAACTGTTGAACATTAGATTTTGTGGTCATAACAAAAATAAGTATCTACAAAGTACTTAGTGTCTTGCAATTTGATCTCATTTCTCAATTCTCTAGAGAAAGTCATTTTCTGATAACTTTTGTAATGACTCCATTTATTAACTCAGTACAGATTAACCCAGATAACATCACAATTATTGAAATATATTTGGAACACATATTTAGAACACACTGTGACCAAAGCATATAGTTATAAATTTAACTAGGTAACATATATACATGTAATATTTATAATAGCAAAATAAGGGGAAGTGGGAATAGAACTATAAAGGAAGAACATTTCTATGTATCACCAGAATTAAGTTAGTATAAACATGAAGTAGATTCTTATAAAGTTAAGATAATAGTGAAACTATTAAGAAAGTATTTTTTAATGTAGTAAAAAATCATTAAAGAAACAAGTGTTGAACTGAAAAATATTCAGTTTTTAAAAAAATTGGTAAAAGATGAAGAAAAATAATGAGACATATATAAAACAAACAAGAAAATGATACATTTAAATCCAATTATAGCAATAACAATCATAAATATCAAAGGAATGAACAATCTAATAAAAGGCAGAGATTATAAGACTAGATTTAAAAAATGATCCAACTTCTGCTGCTTACAGAGAACATGCTTTAGATTCAAATATGCAAATAGGTTAAAAGTAAATACATGGAAAAGGCTATGTCATATAAATAGAAACCATAAGAAAGATGCAGTGGCTATACTTCTATCAGTTAAAATATACTTTAAAATAGAAAATATTACTGGAGATTAAGAAAAAAATTTTATAATAAAAAACAAAGATGCCAATCAGGAACACCTAACAATTATAAACATGTATGGGACTAACAAAGAACCAAATACATAAAGCAAAAATGGACAGCTTTAAATGGAGAAGTAGACAATTCAAAATAATAACTGCAGAGTTCAAGAGTCTACTTTCAATAATGTGTAACCACCTATGCAAAAGATCAGTAAAGAACTGGAAAACCTCAACACTATCAATCAATTAGGCCTAACATATCTATAGAACACTCCAGACACCAACAGCCGAATTCACATTTTCTCAAGGGCACATGGAACATTATCCAGGATAGATCACATGATAGCCCATAAAACAACCTTCAATGAATTTAAAAGAATTGCGATCAAAGTAAGTGCTCCAACATGAAGATAGTGAAACTAGAAATCATTAACAGATAAATTTGAGAAACTGACATATAAGTTAAAAAAATTTCAATACACAACTACATAGCAAATGTATCAAGCACAAATCATAAGAGAAACTAAAAAATATTTGAGGTGAATTAAAATGAAGACATATTACAGAATGCAGTTAAAGCAGTGGTTAATGGGAAACTTATAGACATAAATGCCAACATTAAAAAACATGAAAGATTTTGCAATAACCTAACTTGACACATTAAGACACTGGAAAAATGAAAGAAAATTATACTCAAAGCAAAAAGAACAAAAGAAATGATTATTAGAGTATAAATTAATTAACTAGAGATTAGAAAAGCCAGAAAGAAAATCAAAACCGAAAGTTAGTTCTTTGAAAATAATTTTTAATTACAAAGCTTTAGCTAGACCAAACAAAAAAGAGAAAATATTCAAATTACTAAAGTCTAGAATGAAAGAAGGTACATTACTACTGATGTTACAAAATTTTTTTAAAAATGATTTAAAGGGGATAAAATACAATTCTGTGTCAAGAAATTATACAATCTAGGTGAAATGACAAATTCCTAGACAGACACAAACTTTTAAAATGGAAACAGGAAGAAACAAAATCTGAATGGACCTATAACAATTAGAGTTTGAATTAGTAGTTTTTAAACTCTACAAAGACAAGTACAGGCCCATACGACTTTACTTTTGAATTCTACTAAGGATTTAAAGAAAAATTACTACCAATTCTTCACAAAGACTTTCAAAACAGAAGACAGAAGACTTCCTAATTCACTATGAGGCCAGTATTACCCTGATACCAAAGCCAGACGAAGCAAGACGAAACCATCACAAGAGAAGAAAACTACAGATCATTATGTTTTACTAATAGAGACTCAAACTTCTCAACAAAACACTAGCAAACTGAATCCAACAACCCATCATGAAGCAACGGGTTTTGACCCAGAAATTCAAGGTTGAATTAATATCCAAATATAAAATAACAATCTACCTTTATCAACAGAATAAGTAATAAAACACATGAAAATTTCAATGTATGCAGAAATAGCATTTGACAAAACACAACACAGCTTCATGATAAAAATACTCAACTCACTAAGAATAAAAAACAACTCATTCAACCTCTTAGGGGATCTATGAATTTAAAAAAAATGTTGAAAACATACTTAATGGTAAAAAACGGACTGCTTTCCTCCTAAAATCAGGAAAAATAAAGGGATGTCTGCTTTGCCACTTTCATTCAACATTATACTAGAGATTCTAGCCAGGTCAATTAAGCAGGAAAATAAATTTTAAAAATACACTGGGAAGAAATAAAACTATTTGTAGATAATATTATCTCATATATAGAAAATCCTAAGGAATCCACCCCCCCTCCAAAAGAAAAAGCTAGTAGGATAATTGAATTCAAATATTTCATAGTACAAGGTCAGTATACAAAAATCAACTGTATTTATTTATATAACCAATGAACAACTTGAAATCAAATTATATTTGTAATAGCATCAAAAATAAAATTATTAAGAATAAATTTAACAAAATGGCAAAGCTTATGCTCTGAAAACTATAAAAAAATTTGTAGGAAATGAGAAGATATAGAAATACATGAAAAGATGCTTAACATCATTAGCCATCAGAGAAAACATCAAAACTATGAGACACCACTGCACTACTGCACAGATACTAGTATGGTTTTAATAAAAAGATGCCAGTGTTCATGAGGATATGGGACAATTTGGAACCCTCTGACACCCTAGTGAGAATGTAAAATAGTGCAGCTTCCTTGGAAAACAATCTGGCAGTTCCTGAAAGACTACACAGAGTTACCAAATTACCCTGCAATTCCACTCCTAGGTATACACCAAAAAAAAACATCCACACAAGAACTTGTATTCTAATGTTCATAGCAGTATTATTCATAATTGTCAAAAAGTACAAGCAACCCAAATGCCCATCAACTGATGAATGTACACAAAGGAAAAAGTAGTCTATCTGTACAATGAAATATTAATTAGCAATTAATAAAAATGAAGTACTGACACCTGCTACATCATGAATGAATCTTGAAAACATTACACTGAGTGAAAGATGCTAGTCACAAAAGACCAGATATTGCATACAGTATGTATATGAAATTTCCAGAATAGAAAAAACTCTAGATACAGAAAAGAGATTAGTAGTTGCTTAAGGCTGCAGGATTTGGGATGAAACGGGAAATGACTGTTAATGTACATGGATTTTTGAGAGGTAATGAAAATATTCTCAAATTGATACAGTGACAGTTGCATTACTGAATATAGTAAACTTTAAAAAAACTTAGGTAAAAAGTTTATGGACAAAGTAGTATATCTTATGAGCCTGTGGCATTTTTTTTTAACAACTGAATATGAAGATGAAATTTTATGAAAAGTGTTATTCCCTTTCCAAATGAGAAAAATTACGATAATTGTCATTGGCAAATGTTACCATTTCAAGACTCATTAAGCTGCACTGTTGCAATTCTTCAAAATCAGCATTCTTTCAAAATCAGTATTCTAAGTTGAATATTAGTCTGTCTTTCTATAGCTAGATATTTCCTGATGTAATTGAGTTGATTTCGTGTACTTCAAAAGGTAAATGGCAATACATAAAGAATAAATAATGCTGATTTTATGAAAATCTCTTGGTTTTAGTACAAGGCTAAATGATTAAGAGCAATTCTTCACTGGCTTTGTTAAAATGATTTTTCTTTATTGTTTTTCACTTCCCTAAGTAACATACAAACCTCTGCCTGGAAATTCTAAGTGACATGGTGAGCAGATTGACAAATATGGTATAAATGTAAATCCAGATTTAAATACTGCATCTGAAATACAGTAACGATTTTTACAGTAGCTACAAAACAGCAAATGTCTTACCATTAAAAGATGTGGGGATATGTTGGGGGGGTGTTGTTCGTTTTTAAATCCCACAAATGAAATTCACAGGGTATGTAAAAACTACCTAAGTTGTATGTCCAAAAATCCCACGATGGACAACTTGGCCTATAACGTCAGTTCACATTTTCAAGCACTAGAGACCATTCATCCACCTTCAGGAGTTGCCTGAACTCTTAAAATCCACTCATGGACAAAAATTTAGACAGAGTAGTTAGAATACATGCCCTCTAGTATATATAGCAGCTCTCTGTATTGGCTTTCCTAGACCCTGGGGAGCCCTCGATATGTGGGATACACAATGGGTTAGTCATTTCCAGGGATTTTTAAGTCAACTGTAGAGCGAAAGACTGGACAAAGTTTAGGAGTAAGTCAAAATTCAGTGACCCACAAAAAACAGGTACCTTCCTACATGTTCCATGAACTTGTTTTACCCTATGCGTGCCTTCTTAAAAGCAAATGACTCTGTGCAGTGCACAGCCTACATAACCATGTATGGTGGTATTGGCTTTGTGGTCACAGAAATGGAACACAGTAGGGCAAGGGTTTCTTTAAATATTGGCCACACCATTTTAATCTAAAAACACCAACCCCAGGGAGAAGTAATTAGTACTTCTGCATTCAGAATCTCTCCTTTGGTATCTAAATAGAACTAACATTTAGAGAATCTCAGCTATCAAAGAATGCTGTGTTGTGGCTGCAGTTCATAAATTGCAGCCTGAACTCTGCTACTTTTGAGTAAGAATTTTCACTTAGAGAAATAAAGACAACTAATAATAGAAATGAATAAGGTAAAAAAAATAAAATTAAAACAACCAATAACAAAAAATTTCATAAAACCCTTTGGAATTCTCAAAAGAATCAAAGGACTTCTACAATTTTTACCTTTAATATTGATGATGACCTGATCAGAGGCACCAAGGAAAAGAATCTCAAAGTGAAAGGACCGGTTCACATGCCCACCAAGACTCTAAGAATAACTACAAGGAAGACTCCTTGGTGGTGAAGGGTTCTAAGACTTGGGATCGTTTTCAGATGAGGATCCACGAGTGACTCATTGACCTGCACAGCCCTTCTGAGATTGTTAAGCAGATTGCTTCTATCAGAATTGCGCCAGGAGTCGAGGTTGAAGTCACCATTGTTTATTTTTTTTATTTTTTTATTTTTATTTTTTTTAACATTTTTTATTGATTTATAATCATTTTACAATGTTGTGTCAAATTCCAGTGTTCAGCACAATTTTTCAGTCATTCATGGACATATACACACTCATTGTCACATTTTTTTCTCTGTGATTTACCATAACATTTTGTGTATATTTCCCTGGAAGTCACCATTGTTTAAATCAGCCTTTTTAATAAATTGACACAGTTGTTTAAAAAAAATCTTATTTTACATCTGAAGATGATTTGGCTAATATTTTTAATACATCAATCTAGTTGGAACTGAAGCAAGACATGAAATTGTTCGCATTTCTTAGTTTAGTATCTGTGTACTGGAATAGCAAGTAGAAAAGGGTGCAGATTTATTCCGAGGCAAGAAAACAATGAAGCAAAATTAGACTCACATAAAATATGGTTATTAACTATTTGTAAACTCAGTCCTTCATTCAGCAAATAGTCACTGAGGTCCTACCAGTCACTGTGTCGGGAACTGAAAATATCCATGATGAAAAAAATCAGGTCTGGTCTCCGCTTTTGAGGCATTTACACTCCAATGGAGGAGGAGGGGTATTCATAGCTAAAATAAACTTCAGTTTCATCCACTATACTCTGTACAGCTTAACATGATGATGTGGCCAGTCTTCTAATTCCATGTGCCTCCAGTGTTTATAATAGTGTATGCACATAGTCAAAGTTCAATAAATATTGGATGAATGTTTGAATGAATGTAGAAATATTAAGCTCCATGGAGAGATTGGTTGGAAAAACGAATTTTGGAGTAATTGCCTCTAGGCAAGTTGCATAAAGAGAAGATAGCCTAAAAAGACTAAATCTTGAGAAATTTTAACATTTAATGAACAGGTAGAGGGGGAAGAACCTGGAAACAAAAGAGAGGAGTTGCCTCCAGAGGGTACAGATGATAACCAGGATAGTGCTTTAGCAGACAAAGGAAAACAATGTCTCTCTCGAGAGTGGTCCTTAGTGTTGATAGCTGCTGGTCAAGACCAAGTAAGATGAGAACTGAACAGTGTCCATTATATTTAGAGATAGAAATCATTGATATATTTTCTAAAAGTTTAATAGAGTGATGGGTGGGGTTTTAATGGGTTGTAAATGTAGTAAAAGGTGACTATACCACAGCATTTGGCTAAGAATGGAAAGGAGAGTTGGTACAATAGCTTGGGTCAAAGAAACATCAATTTCAAATGCTAACAGAAGAGAGACATTTCTGAGAATATGAAGCCAATGAGATACTAAGCACATTCATCTATTCACAAAATATTTGAGCTCTAAATGTGCCCCTATTCTAAGACATGTGAGTGAAACCAACAAAATAAAAAGCAAACATTAGAAAAGCTTCTTTTCCTCACATAACTTACATTATAAACAGTGATGGATTGCTCTTGGAGTTAAGAAGGGCACTCTCTATTATAATGATAGTAAGTTTTAAAAGGCGGGAAGAAGAAAGTTATGGACACCTGGAGCCTTGTGTGTCAGTCAAAAGGCTGAGTTACGTTGCATTAATTAGCAAACAGCATCGAAATCTCAGCTGTTTAACATTATGAAGGTTCATTTCTTATTCAAGCAAAGGCAGAAAGACAGTTAATATTCACAAGTTAATTCAGAATTCTAAGCATTCTTTAGCACCTCTCTTATTACAGTGCTTCAGGATTCACGTAAGCTGAGGAAAAGAATACGGAGAATCATAATTTTAAGTGCTACCACTCCTATTTTATTGACTGAAGCAAGTGTGACAGCTTTAAGTTCAACAGATAATCATTCTGTATGTCCAGTAGTAGGAAAAGATCTAGAAATATTGGTAAGCACCAGTAATTTATCAATCAGTGAGTTCTAGTTCTTAGTTCTTGATCAGTCCCTCTACATATCCCATTATCTATGTATCTGAGGCCAGAGTTTGACAATTCTGATATCACATTAGAATCAACTTGAGACTTAAAATAAAACAATGTATGGATCCGTGTCCAGAGAGTTTATTTGTTCTTGAATAGAGCATCTGTGACTGAGAATCACTTTCTTGGAGAATATTCTCAATTTTTTTTCTTCTAGGTGGGTATTAACAATGTTTACAGTAGAATTCTAGTCATTTGGTTTATAGTGACAGTATTTTTATCTCTGTATTATTACTTATGTGTGACACTTTAACCATAGGTTGTTAAACAAAACAATGATGGAACTACTTGAAGCAATCAGAGACATTAATTATAAGAAGTTTCATTCTTATCATTCCATAAAGCCACTTCCTTAAAATTACATTACAGTCATATTTCCTTCCAGTCGCTTCTTACCTTCACTGACATTAATGGAAATGGTGTTCTTTTGATGTTCAACTTCTGGCTCATGTGTCAGGTACATCTACAGGTTAACGTTCTTATTGATTATACCTACATACTGCTATTGCACACACTAATTCAAAGAGCAAGTTTAACCTTATGTTTATTTTCTTTAACATACTGTGATTTTAATGTTTTTTTTCTGTCATTTTCTCTGGAAACAATATTATATTTTAGATTTATCTGCCATCATTTTTTTAAACTTAAAAAAACAATTAGAGTTAGCTTTACTTGAAAACTGTAGTGAGATTTGAAGTATATGACAAATGTGTCCCCTTTCCCAGAATCTTTCCCTTAAATCCTTGTTGTAGTCTCACATATCCCATCAGTAAAGGGTTACATCATTTTAAAAATAGCTTTGTAACTCTGTTAAAATGCATATGCCCATGGAAAGGACACAGCCTTTAAGCTGTAGCAGTTAATAGCCCCTTCATGAGAATTAATTTATCAACTGTCGCCTTAGAAAGTGGAGTGCAATCCCCACACTCTTCTGTCATAGAAGAGGTAAAGCTTAATAAGGAGCAAGGCTTTTAGAGAGATAAAAAGGAAGTAATAAATATTACTGCCAAGAGAGGGAATTGTGATAGCACCCTGAAGTTAAGGCGCTTGGGTCACCAGAGCCCCCTTGTAGACCCAGGGTGTCTAGAGAAGTAGAAAGATACAGATGAGTGTGGCATGAAACGACCAAAGAAGGCAGAGATGGGAAATGTAAGTTTGTCTGCATCCCAGTTTTGCTTACTTTCAAATCCTCCCTTAGATAACACTGCTATCTAAGCAAAAAAAAAAAAAAAAAAAAAAAAAGGAAAAAGTCTAGTGTGGGGAAATAACTGACCACAGTTCTGCTTTCATTGTAAAGACCCTATGTGAGAAGAGTCAGAGTGGTGTGGTAGAGTGAGTTGAGATGAGTCACATGGGCCTGGGTTCAACTATGCCAGCATAGATATTAAATAGCTATGTGAACTTGGACAAGTTACTCAACTTTCTTCCTTCAGTTTCCTCATCTGAAAAAAAAAAAACCAGAAAACTGAATATGTAACAACAAAGACATAATTAATGTTCAATAAAGGTGGCTTGCTATAATTGTTACTATCAATGGCAAGCTATGTACTCTGGATTAAAACATAACTTTGCCATCTCAGATGTAAAATGAGAAAGACAACATGAACTCTAAGGATACACACAATGCTCAGATTCTGGGACTCTTTTCACCAATTCTTATAAGATTGTATATAAGGGTGGATACACACAATCTTACATTGTCAACAGTTATGTGAACATGGCTACATATTCAGAAGTAGATATAAGATAAATGTAGACTCATAAGATAGAATATGTAACTTTCTTTTAATAAAACATAAAGTGACTTAGACCACAAGCAGAAACTGTTTATTAATTGCCCCATTCTTCCATATTTCCTAAGAAATAATGGAAAGTATTTCATTAAATGCCCTTAAATGTCTCTTAATGTCTACACAAAATTTTATGAAATAGGATCTAAAATGCTTTCTCATCTAAAAACACATGAGTATAACTAATTGCAGAAAATGTCACCTAAGCTTGATTATTTTTTACTTGCAGGTAACTTGACTAGAGTAAATATAAACCATATATCACATAATGTGTCAAATTTACCAACTGAAATGTGGTAGTCTTTTCCTTTACTGCTTATAGCCCAATATACTTTTTTTACACACCTTATTTCTCTTTCAAATCCAAGAATATTCTCTTCTGAAACATACTGAAGTTATTTTTTCACAAAGTATATTTTCTTATTATCTGGATTTATTAGATGCAATTGATAGCATCAGTGGTAAAATTCTCCTCTGAAGCATTTTATGGAAATTGAACTTTATTGAGAATGACCTCGTATAAGGTAAAAACCACCCGGTGACTCTCTAATTGAGACAGCTTGTATGCCATATATCAGTGATGCTCCCCACCTAAATCTGGGTTAGGAAAAATAAAGTTAAAAACACAAGAGATATTTCACCCTCCACAGAAACATGATTCTGTGTTTGGGAACCACTCTATATTTTGCCACTTTCTTCTGTGAAGAGTCAAGTTAATTAAAGCTAATCTGTTCAGTAAAAACTTGGAGAAACTCTGGAAAGTAGTCCAAGTACCCCTACGATTTTAATTCAGACATATAACATTTAGTAAACCTGCTTCATTTCACAAAAGTTTAAACATCTGCCAACATCTGTTCTTCACAGCAGTGGTCTGTAGTGTACCATTATCCACAGTATATAGCTAATGGGTGAATGTTAGCTCATGCTATGCTGTCTGCTTCGAGAAGAAATGTGCTAACAGTCTCCTCAGTGCCTTTGAATTTTCAACTCTCAGCTATAGGAGTTTTGTTGTTCTCACATTTAATTTTAGCAAAATCACAAGTAGTGGCCAGGAAAAAATGCCAAGGTAAAACAAAAATCAATATTTTAATATGCAGTAATGTGCATTTTAGAATAAATGCTGAAAGATAGTTCTCACTGATTTTCAAAAAGAATTATTTTTATATTCTCTGATTAAACTTCCCCATAACACCTTTTTGATTCACAGTTATCTTGCTAGATTATGAATTGGTCTTTTCAGCTGTATCCTTATACATGAATAAAAAGGATGCCAGCAGTAGCAGCTGCTCCTGCTGTGAAAAGACAAGACTCTTTTTAAAGTAACTTGCCTGCTTTTTACATTATTCAACAACTAAAAATAGGAGATTGCATTATAAATCTAGAAGACAAGCTGTGTAGTCCAGAGGCTAAGACACTTGATATAGATACAAAGATCTTTAAAAAAATTTCACATTCAAATATTTTTTATTACTAGCAAGCCAATGATGAGTATATTAGAGTATGCCACTCACTCAAGTTGTGAGGTTTTGAAAAGGCTAGGACTCAAAACACTGTAGATTGTCCCATGTACATAACATTTGCTGTGACTCAGAATTGTAGAGAGGTGGGAGGAAAAAAATCACTGGTATTTTAGTGGGATTTTGGGGAAATAGTATATGTGGTATTATGATACATTTGTATTTCAGATCCTAATATAATCTGAATATTTGTGTTTACCCAAGTAGGATGAAAACATTTCACCTTTTTATTCATTGCTCATTTTTATATATAACTCTCCTATGAGGAAAAACAAATTTCTTTTGTTTTTAGTAGTCATAATGATAAACTTACTTCTATCTCACCAATTGTATTTTTGCAGTTATCTCAAATCCTACCACCTCCTCATGATAGCCATCTTATTTTGGATTCATGATTTATAGATCAGACAAGAGTTCAACAAAACAATGCCAAAACAGCTTAGGAATATGTAGTACATATGTTTCAGTGAGATGATAAAAGGAGGTCATACTATGAGAAGAAACAAAAGCTTGTCAAAGAAGAGGTCAGGAATAATCCTTGAGTTAATAAATACATCCAGATTAATAGAGATACAGAGGGAAGTATACAACAGTTCTTAACCTTTGAAGCGTTTACAATCTCTTTACCAACAAAATATATAAGGTGCTATGGGAGCAAGCAGAAAAAAGCACTGAAATGTAACTGAGAAAGTGACTGTAAGCAATTTGTATTGTACAGAGTTGAGGGGGAAAAGAAAATCTTTGTGCAAAGCTAGGGCAATAAGAATGTTCAAAACAGAGTTTAAGGCTGAAGATTTGTCATCTAGGATAGAGTGACAGCATTTTCAAAATTAAAATGTCATCATACTGATAGTTCAATAAGGAGCTCTGAGTAACCAAGGAAAAGCTATGTGTTGTTATTTTTTAAAGGTTAATTTCACAGATATGTAGCACTTTATTTCCTCATTCTAGAAGGCACAGCAAATCAAGGATACAATCTTAAAAATTTGCCTACTCTACCAGGACTCATGTTTCATAACATTATGCCAATGCTTTACTGGATGACAACACCCAAGGAGACCCACATCCACCACTTTAAAAGCAGACTACTAAATGATAATCAGTCAAGTGAATCCATTAGTGAAAAAGAATGGATGCTTTCTAGTCTTATCCCCAGAATCAAATATAGTAAATAACATTTTGTATCCCCAAAGACTTACTAATATTCAAGATCAAACCACTTTTTAAGAGAAATCATATATACATATATATATACACACACACACACAGATACACACACACACACACACACACACACACGCATATACATATACAAAAGAAAACCCCTGTTAACGGAAACCTATATCCTATTGACCTGGGTGTCAGACTCTGGAACAGCAGCGTTTTCTTTGATTTTTGCCTTTCTCTTTGACTTAGAATAAAAGCATGTGCAGTCTTCACTTGATAACCACTAAAGATAACCACTAAAACAAGTGGTTTTACCTACTGGAAAAAGTTTTCAGTTTGTACATTTGCCTCCTCAACTGCCTATCAAATAGATCAAAACTTAACTATGGGAGCCAAGTTACCCTACTCTCTGGTGGAAGGGAAAGAATATTCAGCACAAATGGCTTAATGTCATCCTCATTCATATTTTGTCTCTTCTTAGATCGTTTACTCAAAACCAGATTAAGATGTCAGAAGACCTTAGCACCATAAAATTATGATGGCCCACAAGAACACAAAAACATAGCAACAGTTGTATCATAACATATAGAAGTATTAAATCAAAGCCTAATAATTATTTAGTAGCCCTATTGCTCTTGTTTCTTCCATTTCTTCTGTATATGTTAACTGTTTCCTGGACCTCTATCCAGGTGTCTCACTTCAGAGCATGATAGACTAGTTAGGGAATGAGGAAGAGAATGGATGAAGGGAAAGAAAAGGAAAGGAAGAGGAAGGAGAGAAGGGGACCAGGCTGATCAATTAGGAATACAGGCTACAGCGGGATGTTTTAAGTTTGTTCCTTTATACTAAACTGAATCAAGAATTTTGTTGTTGCTGCCTTTGCTTCATTTTGTTTGTGCCTGGTTGATGGGTTTTTATTGCTTTCATATTAGCTAAATTGGTAACCACGCCTGCCCTCCATTTACTCTGCTCATCCTGTACATCAGTGATTTCCAAAGTGTGCTCCCCAGACCAGAAGTATCACCTTCACCTGGGAACTTGTTAGAAATGCAAACTCAGGCCCTGCTCCAGACTTAGAAAAAGAAACTCTAGTAGTTCTGTGCCCATGATCTGGTTTCAACAGTCCCTCCAGGAGATTCTGACACATGCTGAGTTTTGAAAACCACTGCTCTACACATCTATACATCTATTTTTCTAAAGCACATTTCTCACCATGCTTTTATTTGTCTGCTTTAAATACTTCAGTATTCCCTATTTCATCGTCAAAATACAATCCAGACTCATTTTAACATAAAAACCATACTGTGGTCTGGTTCATTTATTTCTCCTCTACCCTCATCTCCTACCAACACAGCAGGCCAGCTACACTGAGTTTCCTTTACTTCCCCTTGTAATCTATGCATATTGCTGTTTTTGATTATTGGATAACCCAACATATCCCTTTAGATCCAGGACATTTCTAGTTACTCTTCAAGATTCCCCTCAACCGTCACCTTCTCCATTCAGTTTTCCCTCACCCATTGCCACAGTATTTACCCCAATAAGGCATATTTAGGCATTCTCTCTTCCCTGGGTTCTCACTGTATACATGTACTTCTAGCACATTACTTTTCTACACATGTTTTTAAATTTGTTTTTCTTTTGAAGGGGAGCAGGTGTCACCCCAAAATATGCCATTTTGGCATATTATTTATTTTGAATTAAAGTCACTTGAGAAATAGCTAAGAAGATGCTCTGACACTCCTTTATTCCCCTCTGAATGCAGAAAATAAAATCTTCCATGTGAAAGGTAACCCTCTCTATACCAGAAAGGTAGAAGGCATTTGTATCACCAAAAATAGGGAGTTTAAAGCCTAAAAGACTCTATAAATAAACCTTGTTAACTTCTTCACTTGTGTACAATTCTAACCCCAAACTTCTTTCCTACCAATTCTGCACACATTTATTGTTTCTGTGTCGAAGAAGTGTAAGACATTCCAGCCTTGGTCACTTTAAGTCTTATTTTTATGGGGGTCACTCTCATGCATACAAAATTAATTTCTCTCCTGTTATGTCAATTTAATTGTTAGAACAGCCAAGGAACCTAGAAAGGAAGAAGGGAAAACTTTTCTTCCCCAATACTTTTAGATAGATCCTAGAGGAAATGAAATTTAATTACTGATGTCCTGCTCATTCCTGCATTCTACATGGCTAGCACATGTACGGTTAGTAACTGCTTCCATTAATGAATTATAGCTTCAACACTTCAGCAGTCCAAGCATCATTTATTTTATAATCTGAACCTTCCACAATACAGTTATGAACCAGAAAGAAAAGAGCTTTTAGATCAGATAACCAAAACACATCGACAAGTAAAAAGAAACTACAAACATTCTTGCAAAAATAAATACACTGATGTTTTGGATTAAAAATAATCAAACAACCAACCCTTAAATTCCCATCTGAACTTGCAATTATGTAAGGGGCCAAGAGTGACACGGCATCAGGAAACCATAGTGGTAAACAGTTTCAGAAGTTGTGGCTAAGAGGTTTTGCTAATCTCACTTCTAGAGGACAGAGGCCTTCAGCTAGGACGACCAAAGGCATTTGGGATTGAGAACTCTGAGTAAATAAAACAAGGATTGTAAAAGAACACATTCAAAGAAAGAAAGGACTAGAAAATATGTTATGGCCAAGAAAGACCTAAAAAAAAAACTTTGTCTATCTCATCTTGGACTTAGAGTGAATAAACAATCTCAAATTTGTAAAAACAGGCTTCATTCACATGTATTTATAGCTTGAAAGTAGAAAATCAGTGTTGTCAGGAAGCCACAAAGCAAAAAACTAATGAAAAGTAGTCAGGACTTACGGTTTCGGTTCTGACAGGTGAAGAGCTTGGACATCATCATGAAACAATCTGAAAGTCACTCTTCTTAGAGCCATCAGAGATTTGAGGTCAGAGGGCAAAATGTTGTCTCGAAAGCTGGAGAGATAGGAGAATATAAAGAATCACAGCTGAGATCAGTTTACCAGCTGGAACCTATAACTTGTAGAAACAGTTAAATCATAACTGACTGATTCTGGAGGCTGAGTGTGCACTAGAGTAAAAATTAAAAATTCCTGGAGGCCTATTTTTAGGGGAGCCCCTATGCTTTCATCGGTTTTACCTTCCAGAAAACTCCAGGATCTTACCGTGAAGATGGGAGAAAACTTTTCTCCTGCTTCAGACAGGTCTATTTTGAAATAGGCCCAGAGCATTATCCATCAAAGAGAACTGCCTCAAGGCAAACTACTTTTCCAGAGCCTTACATGATCAAGGGGAAGGGAAATTCAATTAGACAACTTCATACCCCTCTCGCCTTTCTTAAATACTGGGCATGGAGAAAAAAAACTATGAAGATGTTAGATGATGTTATCTTCCTCCAAAGAGGGTTTCCTCTTGGCTCTGACAGGCAGATAGATAAGGGGAGGTGCTGATTCCAACCATTCAATCAGGGACTGAACTAGGTGGGGAGTGAGGGTTCATTTTTAGGAGATTTAATCTATTTCTGGCTCTTATTCCTTGGGTATGCCCTACCACAAGCTTTTAGTTTACAGCCTAGTAAATCTCTGTTGCCTCAGTTCTAAAAGACAGTGGAATGTTCAGTTCTGTACATCAAGAGATTTTAAGCATACCTCTTTAGGTTCTTGCTACATACAGCTTCAAAATCTGCCACACTATGCTTCCTAGGTAAAACCACCCGTGTGTATGGGACCTCTCTAGATTCTCCTCCACTGTATCAACTAGAATGATCTTCAAAATCTCTGCAGGCTTATCTTCCAATTACTACAGTCCCTTAAAAAAAACTAACGAATCTGCAGCTTCAACTCAGAATTGGAAAAAGCCCCCAAGAAAGAAAACAGTTGGCTGTTGTCACCTCATCAAAGGAAAGCTCTTTCCTCTCTGAAATTTTAGGTCAAGTCTTTTTTGTTTCCATAGGTATCTCATATGTTTTAAACATTACTGTTATAATTTATCCCATTTTTCTAGTCATTGCAGCAGGAACACCAGCTTCCTGTGTGTTGGGCTGCACCTCACAGGCCTGTAAGCCTTGTAGTTGGCCAGCCTGGAGACCAAAAAAGAGCAGGGAGACAGCGAAAGGGACGTCAATGATTTAATGGACGGGGATCTTACACATCTGAAGCAAATGTTCTGGAGCGACACCTCACCTTACGTGACAGCAGGCAGGACATGGCAACAATCTTCCCTACTCCAAGGAGAAGAATGCTACCATTTATAGGAGGAACTAACATCAGCTTCACTCAGTTACCAGGGAAACCAGCAGCTAGGGCACATCCCTCACAGTCCCTCAGGTCAATGACGATCATGAGGGTGGAGGTTTGCCTTTAATGAACTAGCAAGTGGAGTCATTCTGGCCCAAGGATTGTAACAGTCACGGGCAGGGGCAGGGGGCATGCACATTGGCAGTTACTGATTAAGCCCTATAATTAAGAGGGTTGGTTAGTCAAGTGAGTGAAGCAGGGCCCAGTCGAGCAGGGGATGTACAGAGAGCAGGAGAGCAACCATCCTGACTGGCCTGACTGGCCTGACTACATTGTAACCTATAAATTCTACTCAAAAGGGAATTTTCTGTCATTTATATTTTAATTTTGTATTCAGGGTGTTTTGTCATTCAGAAAAAAATCTGTAGTCAAATTTACTAAGTATATATGGCCTCTTACCTTTTAAAAGTAGCCTATTTTTCACAGCATTACAATTTTTTTCTTCAGTTTCTCAAAACAATTATACTAAAACCTGTGAGCTATTTAATCCACCTAGAATTTTATGTACTGTGTATTTGTGTATCATTTATTGTGTATCGCTCAATTTTCTGAAGTCGTATGAAAACATTTTCCATAATCCTTTCTTTATAAAATGCCATCTTCTTCATACTAGTTTCTATCAGGCAGGCTCTCTGAGCCAGGTTTCGGGATCTAGTCTCCATAATTAGATGTAAAATCTAGATGATAAAAGTTCCTAACTCACTAAGTGTATTTGAAATATGCATAAAGTATTTACAAATAATAAATGCCCAATAAATAACAGCTGTCATCATGTTTTTGTTGATGATGCAGTTATGTCATCTCTTCAACCGTTGGAAGACACTAAAGTCAGGAATCATGTCTTAAATGAGCTCTTTTAATCTACTTAATTATGCAGATGTTTCATCAGTAGTAGTTGTTCATTAAATATTCAGCATTTGATTTCTATAATATCTTATACATACTAGGCCTCATTATGGAATTTTATTATTTTGGGGAGCTGTTTTCATTTTGGCATTTTATTTACCTTCTTCTCTAACAACAGAGGAAGGTGCTCTGATATTTTTCCTTACCTGACAAAGAATGTAAGTTATTCAAAAAATGGAGCATTAGAGATTTACTTGGGGAAATAGGTTTAGCATTCAAATGACATCTAAAACCAATACAAAATGATGGCATAATTACAATGATAATTATTTAAAATGAGAATGAAGGCTACTACATATTAAAGTAGATAAAGGTATTTTGGCTTCTCTAAAGCCATACATATATCAGCAAAATGTATTAGAAAAATGGAAATTCCAATTATTCTCATCTATACATTAAACCCCAAAAGTATATATTCCAGCTGTATATTTAATATAAAACACATAAACTGTATATTAATATTATTTTATTTATCTACTAACATCATTTATGGCCATACTTTACCTCCAAACCATTTATCAACTATTCTGAAGTAGGTGCTCCGTTTGAATCTCCTGTTGCATTTCTGATCACCTCTCTCCTGGTTTCTTTCTGTGTTTGCTTCTTAAGGTCAGTACTGGCGGACTCTCTTCAGGGAACACCCTCAATACTGATACAGCTTTGCTATCAGCCATAGAGAAGTTACTGAGGGTTTATGTCCCCTACCAGT
Organism: Vicugna pacos; assembly: GCF_048564905.1. Classification (NCBI taxonomy): domain Eukaryota; kingdom Metazoa; phylum Chordata; class Mammalia; order Artiodactyla; family Camelidae; genus Vicugna; species Vicugna pacos. Next base: position 40,548,661 of record NC_132991.1, on the reverse strand, counting down.
TCCTACTTAGACAATAAACAAGTGGTGTGATAGTACTGCCTATACAAAACACCACTTACTAACATGTAGAATAATGAAATTGTAAGGACAGACCAAGTGTTGTAGTTTGGGGAAAAGGAATCATGGATATTTAGTAATTGCAGGCTTTATATTTTGAATTGTTTACAATGTGCTAAGCACTGTGCTGACCACCAAATTATTTCATTTGATTCATTCATTAGCCTACTGTGGTAATTACTATTATTTACCCATTTTATACGAAAAATCAGAGATTAAAAAAAAGCCTATTTGCCCAAAGATCACATGGATGAAGAAGATGGACTCAATTCTCGTCCTGACTCTAAAATCTGAGTGCTGAGTAACTGCCTCCCAAACCCTGTAATGACAGAAACGGAGGCTCTTACAATTTAAAATTTGAAATTTAAATTTAATTCCTCATGGAATGAATGGAAAGAAATGGTATATTCTCTGTGTTTCAATGAATAAATAAGTGTCACAACTTCCCTGTACATGGGTAGTTTATATTATATAAAGATGTGGGAGGTTACCCCTCATGTGGCATCCAGGATTTTCCCTTTTAATTTCCAGGTATTCTGTCAACTTCGAACTTTGTCCACTGTTACTGTGAGTGGTAAGGCTATGCCTTTTTGCTGCTGGAGCTGAGGAGCATGTGTATAGGGAGTATTCTGAGACAATGAAAAGCCACATACTTGTAATGCTCCCTTATCATAGTTGTCTTCCAAAGGCAAACCCTCCTATAGATTTTGCCTGCTGTATTTAGTGTCTTGCTATTTCAAACAGCTGAATTTGTTTAAATTATTTTTTTAATTCTCATAATCATTACTTGTGGGAGGTTTCCCTGGACTACTTCACATAGCCAGCATGACTAAAAGTCTGAGTTTTCTTCAAAATGTAGATTTTCAGGTAAAAAAGGTTTTCCTGGCATCTTTTTGTTCTTCCATTTGTGATAGAAGCTGAAGCGTCAGTGCGATCCAAATCTCACTTCTGTTAGGTCATAAAGTATTTTCCAAGACAAGTGTTTGTTTTTCTTTCGGTTTTCCTAGAATGATTATTAAAACAATCTCTCTGGCTAATAATATCACTGTTTTTGGCCAGTAGATATCAGTCCTCTAACAATCTGTGTTTCCCCTTCATAGGGGATTTCTGAGGTTGCCCCATCAAAAAGTACATTTTCAAGACTCCATTTCTCCCAGGACTATAGTCTTCCCAGGAGAATAAAAGCAGAAGTGATGTGTGCCACATCTAGGCTAAAAAAAGATAAGAAACAGGTGTATGTTATGAACTCTTTCTTTCTCCAGATGGAAGAGAAAGTGTCTATAATCAGACATGAATGGCCACACAATTAAATGGAAGTAGAAATTGTATCCACTCTTCATTTCCATCTCATTTCTAATGGCATTCCTTAATTTTTTTTCTATATAGATATCAGGTTTTCCTTTCTATTTTCCCCTGTGTGCCAGGAAAAGCTGAGCTCACCTCCAGCTGCTAAACTGGGCCCAACTAAACTGATGGTAACCCCATACTCTGTCATCAGTGATTGATTTGAGAATGGACATGTGGCCCACTTTGGACTAATGGGATATGAGAAGAGGTTTTCCAGAAAACTGTGACACAGTTATTCCTTTTATCTTTTGGAAATAATCCTTTAAATGGTGTTTTGTCCATTCTCTTTCACTGTCATGAATTAAGCTGAAGCTTGGGACTGATTCCATGATTCTAATAACAATCTCACTTTGAAGCCAACACATGGAAGGAGGCAGAGCCAAAAGAGTTATGGAGGAAAATCATGAGAGACACTGAATTTACTGTTAGTTATTTTAGCCAACGATTATTATCAAGTTTACTGTTTAAAACAGCTTTTATATTAACTGTTCCCAAAGGCATCTAAATGATAAAGTGCAAGTAATTTTTCTAAATATGATAGGGTTTTTCATAGAGGTCTTTCTCTCCATTTTCTTCCCCCAAGAATTTGAAAGATCAGAGACTGGATCTTTTAAATTATTCTAGAGTTTGCTTTTGTCTGGTAGTTTTCCCTCTTATCACAGATAGATATCAAGACTAAGTATATTCTTGATGCCAGAATGTGAAAAATTAATTTCTGCTGAAAATTGAACTTTGGACTTTTATATCTCAAACTTAAAAGTAGAAATGTTATCACTTCAGCCTAAGAAAATTTATAATAGCTTTTTACTACTTATGTTAAAGTCCCATTCACAGGTCGTTTTGTCACCAAAAATGTAATATGATTCTGTTTTTTCTTCCAGGTGTTGTCAGAGGTTTTATCTGTGTAAGTCACTTGAATTTGCAAACTCAAAGAGTTCTAAATATTATCTACACTGCACAGTGGAGTTCCTATTTATGGGAAGATGAAGTACTACTGGAAAACCAATATATCATGGTCTATTTTGGTATTAGTTTGATGTAATCTGTCTAGCTGTCTTGAGGCTATTGATATATTGAACATTCTGCGACAGTCCTTTATTGGCTTCATCATACATCAAATCTATGCACCACAGAAATCTACTTGTGGATTTAAAAACAAAATATTGAAATATTAAAGTGAAAAATACTCTTCTATATACAGAGGAACAGGGAAGTTGATGCATAGGGATGTATATGCAGAAATGACAATAAGACAAAGTTCTTGCCAACAGAAAAAGATAAAAGATTGGTGTGATTGGGGAGGAAAGTTGAGCAAAAAAATAATTCAAAATAAGGAACAAAACTGTGTTTGATCTTTTCTATTTTTGTGTTTAGCTATTTTTTTTGTATGATTTAGTATAGAAGCAGCTGGAGTCAATGTTTTAAATAGGAGAATAATGTTATTATATGTTATGTCCATTTGAATTAATTTCACATTAAGATGTTTAATAGTGGAGTATCCTCCTGGTTTTGACATATAAATTCTTCTAAGCTTTAGAATTAGAACACATAAAATAGGGAAATCTTTTTTCAGTTGTTATAATATTTTTTGCTTTGAAGAGATTTAACTATAATTACAGAAAAGGGCTTCATTAAATTATCTCTTATTACATGAATAACTCTCCCACATGATTTCTGAAACTCATTTTGAAGGAAGCATCAAGTAAGATTTCATTTATTTATTTTTGCTTTAAACTGTATTGTTCCTAGCCAAGAATTTTCTCTTTCCAATTGCAAGAAATGTTTGATGTTTTCTTTCAGAAATGTTGCATGTTGCAAATGCAGTGTTTACATAAGATTATTGCTCTGGTTTTTATCAAAGAAAATGCAGCAATATTTAGATTGTTTGTGATTTCCAAACAATAAAACCCATATATAGGTAGCAACTGTGTATATATTAAGATTCTAGGACTGACTCCTCTTACTGATTCATTATTTGTAGTTAGAAAAATGCTGTCTTCTTTGTGTAAAAGTAGTCTCACAGATGAAGCCAAATCTTTTCATACCTCTGGATGGTTTGTGGTTCTTTTAAATTTTATTATCTTCAGTATATTCACCAGTTTCATGATTTCTTATTTTAATTACTGATTCATGTTCATTGTTAAAAGCATAAGGTAAATAGAGACATCCATACCAAAATAAATTAGATAATTCACTGTGGCAAGGAATGGATGTAAATTTAGTCCTATGATTTGAGACCAAATATTAAAGGCGGTGTAACTTCTGGAAGATTGAAAACCTGATATATTAAAGTATATTTTGATTCTTATGTTTACTAGCTCAGTAAACAGAGTATCAACCAGATCTACTCATTCCTCAGGAAATCACACATGGCCAGATCACCACTTGCCAGCACTTTAGTATCTGCAGACCAGTACTTTTGGTAAAATCAATTTATTCATTCAAAAATAATGATCACTCAATAATATATATTGAACATCCTCCCTATGCCAGGCATTATTCTAAGCACCAGGGATACAGCAGCAAACAAAACACAATCCCTACAATGACACAACCTACAATCTGGTCCTGGGGAAACATTAACAACAACAACAACAACAAAAAACAGAAATAAAGCAAGACAAGGAGTAAATACTGCAACACAGAAAACAGAAAGATATAAACAGGGTTAAATAGAGAGTGGTATGTTTCATACTGGGTGGTTAGATATGGCTTCTTAGGAGAGGCAGTAACTGAACAAACATAAATGTAATCATAGAGCAAGTAATGTAGGTATCTGAGTGAAAAGCATTCCAGGGAACAAGAATAGCAAATGCAAAGACCCTGAAGTGTAAGTGTTAATGGTATATCCAAGAAACAAAAATAAGACTATTATAACTGAAACAGAGCAACTAATAAAAGAAAGTGGCAGGAGACATGGTCAAAAACCTTACTCAGGAGCCAGATCATATACAGCCTTCTATTGGCCATTGTAAGGCCACTAGATTTTACTATAAGTGAAAAGGGAAGTCATTGAAGTATTTTAATGAGGGTAATGTGGTTTCAATGACATTTTGAAAGGATTTCTCTGGATGCTCTCATGAAGAATAAACTATAAATGGTAATGAATGGAAACAGACAGACCTGTTAAGAGACCAGTGAAGTAATTAAGGTAGGAGATGACTGTGAGAAATTGCAGAGTGAGGACTAGTCTGATTCTGGAAATGTACAAGACAAGAATTCATTTCTCCCAAGATTAATTAACATTGAAAAAGAAGATTTTCCTGGTTTTGATTATACATGCAAGTCACAAATTCTTTAAGAAGTAAAAAATCCAAATACCCTCTTCCTACCAATTTTGATAGTGTTGGAAAATGCACCATATTTATTCTGTGGCTTTTTTTGTCTGTTTCCTTTGGAACCCCAATATAGATGCATATCCAAGTTTTATTCTCATAGGATACAGTTGGGTCTGTCCTTTCAGTTAAATAAAATATACTGCCAGTGCAATAAGATCAAAAAACAAAAGAAAGGTCTGAGAGAGAGAGAGAAGAAAGGAAGAAAGAGATTATAAATGAAGAAGTAAAAAAAAAATGCTTTAATTTGCAGATGACCTAATCATTTTTGCAGCAAATCATATGGAATCTACAAGAAAGTTACTCAAATTGATAGATGAATTTAGCAAGATTTTAAAATACAAGATCAATACATAGAAGTTATTTGTATTTCTATATACTAGCAACTTACAACTGAAAATTGGAATTATAAAATCAATACCATTTACAATAGCATCAAAAATATGAAACACAGGAATCAATCTGACAGAAGATATACAGACCCGTATACTAAAATCTGCAAAACATTGCTGAGAGAAATTAAGGATAGTATATGTATATGAAAAGATATACCATATCTATGAGTCAAAAATACTCAATTCTGTTAGCATAAATTCTGCCTAAATTGACCTATAAATTAAAGCTATCCTAATCAAAATCCCAGCAGACATTTTTATAGAAATTTATAAGCCAATTTAAAAATTAAAATAGAAATGCAAATAACCCAAAACAACCAAAACAACTCTGAAGAACAAGAGGATTTTTAGGGCAGTGAAATGATTCTGTAATGGTGAATACGTGTCCCTATAAATTTGTCTAAACCCATAGAATTTACAATATCAAGAGTGAACCCAAATGTTGACTATGGACTCTGAGTGATAATGATGTGACAGTGTAGGTTCATCAATTGTAATAAATGTACCACTCTTATGGGCAGTATTGACAATGGGAGAGGCTACACATGTACTGGGGAAGAGGGAAAATGGGAAATCTCTGTACTTCCACTCAATTTTGCTATGACCTAAAACCTCCCTAAAAAAATAAAGTCTATTAAAAAAAATCAGAGGAAAATTTAATGACTAAAGCTACTTGATTTCAAGTCTTATGATAAGCTACAGTAATCAAAACAATTTGGTATTGGTCAAAAGACAGACAAACAGGTCAATGAAACTGAACAGAGTGCAGAAACACACCTTCAAATAGATATAGACAACTGATTTTTGACAAAGAGGTACAGGGAACTCAGTAGAGAAAGGATAGTTTTTTCAATAAATGGTGCTGGAACAATAGAATATCAATATCCAAAAGATGAAACTTTGATCCACACTTTGAACCATACATCAAAAATTAAGTCAAATGGATCATAAGACATAAGTGTAATACATAGAACAAAAAATTTCTAGAACATCCTTAATCATCCGGGTAATACACTCTAAACTAAAATGTGAAGCATGATGTTAGCAAAACGGTGTAGAAGCTCTAATCTCCTGTCCCCCAACAGATCAAAACAGAAGCAGAAACTACTGGAACCAACTTTGTTAGAACTCTGGAAAACAATTAAAGGTTTACTGCAGCCAAGCAAATGCTAAATAAAAAAAAAAAAAACTGTTTTTTTTTTAAATTGAAGTACCATCAGTTACAATGTGTCAATTTCTGGTGTATAGCACAATGTCACAGTCATGCATATAAATACATATATTTGTTTTCATATTCTTTTTCATTAAAGGTTATTATAAGACATTGAATATAGTTCCCTGTACTACACAGAAAAAATTGTTTTTTTAAATCTATTTTTATATATAGTGCCTAACATTTACAAATCTCAAAACTCCATTAAATAGTAGGAAAACTTAGTTGTATTTTTACTCGTCCTTGCCTCAGCCCCTCCCTGGCTCAGCAGCAGTCTGGAAGAAGGAAGTCTTATATTTCTAATGTGAGTCTTAATCCCTGGTTGTGGTGGGAGCAAGGTGACCTGACTCTTAAACTATTGTATATATCTATACTGACATGTCAGAGGGTTATTTGAAAGACTGACACAATGGAATAGTTTCATCTAAATCAGAACTCACTCAAGCCTGGAAAGTGGGGGAATCGCTCAAAAACATTCTAAAATAGAAACAATCTATAGCAAGAGATTATAGCTGAGATATAGAATAGATCACCTGAAGCCTGGGAAGAAAAACAAGGGAGTTTCTTTGGGAAAGTGGGGCATTCAAGAGCACACTAATATGAGAAATTCAGAAAGCCATGTGCATGCCCAGTGCAAGATGCATGCTCAGAAATATCTGAGATAACTCTAAGCTTTACCTTGGGCTTTTACCTAGGCTCAGGGCAAGCCTGGCTAGGTATTAGAGGAGTGTCCTAGAACAGAGCCAATCTGCAAAGACTGGGAGAGGTGGGGGGTTTTGTTTGTTGCTTTAGCTCCTGGCATTCAAGGAATCTGTCAAAACAGTAGCTGAATACAAGCTAAGAACAGACTTCAGTGACCACAACACACAAGGAATATGATCTCTGAAAACAGTAAAAGCCAATAAACAAATGGATTATTACAGCTTTCAATAACCAAAAAAGCAGTAAACCCTGGGAAAAGTGGAGAATCTGATTTCCAGTGTTACTACATTATAACATTTAAATGTGTAGTTAAAAAAACAAATGAAAAGATGTACAAAGAAACAAGAAAGTATGATCCACTCGAAGGAACTAAGTTAGAGAAACTATCCCTGAGAGCCAGAGGGACGTCGGACTTAATAGTCATAGACTTTTAAACAACTATCTTAAATATGCTCTGATCAGCTGTACTTTCAACCTCAATATGTTTACCAACAAGTCTTGCCAACTAAAGAATGTCACTCACCATGCAGCTCTACAAGGATTAGGTCATTAGCCACTGCAGCTGTTGACCTTTAACACACTCTGAAAGGAGTTCAGGAATGAGGCACTCTGTGCTCTAGGAAACACTGGCAGAATAGTTAGACATTTTCAGGAGGAAATTTTATGAACCCAAATTCTTGCACCTTCTCACAACTAGAAAAGCACTAAAATAATTAACGGAGACATTTACTCCCCATGACTAGCAACATGTGCTTGATTGTACATACTCCCTTCACTGAAATCATATATATACTGACTGCCCCACACCCCACCTCTTTGGAGCAGTTCCTCAGAGCTACTGGAGAGACTATCTCCTCAGCTATAGTCCTCAGTAAGCCCCAAATAAAACAGAACTCACAGCTCTCACATGGTGCTTTTTTTTCCAGTAGACAGTCTGTTTATGATGGCTGAGGTATTCTCAAAGCAATATAGGTCTTTCTACCATGCTCTCACTTCATTCTAGGTCCTCATGGACAGAGTGTTTAGCATGCATAATTCTCCTAACATAGTGCAAGGCTATACAGGTTTTTTTCTACCATACTCTTCAAAATTATTCTAGTCTTTGTCCCATACCCAATTCTAAAGCCACCTTCCATATGTTTAGGTATCTGTTACAGCAATCACCTGATTTCCAGGTACTAAAATCTGTATTTATTTTTTATTACTGTTGTAGCAAATTACCAAAAACTTAATGGCTTTAAAAAAATTCAGATTTCTCCCTTATATTTCCAGAAGTCAAAAGTCTAAAATCAAAGTGGTTGCAGGGCTGCACATCTCCAGGAGACTTGAGAGAAATCTGTTTTTTTCTCCTTTCTAGCTCCTACAACTCACACTGGCTCCTGTCCCTTTCCTCCATCTTTTAAATGCATCCTTTCAACCTCTGGTTTTGTCAACACGTCGTCTTTTTCTGACTTTCACTCTTTTGCTAGCTCTTGTAAGATCCCTTACAATTCTATTGGTCCTTCCCAGATACACGAGGATAATTTCCCTATCTCAAGATCATTAATCAAAAAAAAGAAAGAAAGAAAAGATCATTAACTTATATCTGTAAAGTCCCCCTTTCCCTGTAAAGTAATATCTACACAAGGTTTAGGCATTAGGACGTAAGTGTCTTTTGAGGACCATTATTCTGCCTACCACAATTAGCCATCAAGGAAATGCAAACCAAAACCACAATGAGCTACCACTTCATACCCATTAGGATGCCTATAATCAAAAAGACAGATAATAATAATGTTGACAAGGATGTGGTGAAATTAGAAAACTTACACACTGAATGTAAAATGGTGCAGGACTTTTGGACTATGATCTGGTAGTTCCTCAAAAGGTTAAACATAAAGTCCCCATATGACCCAGCATTTCACTCCTAGAGAAATGAAAACCTATGTCCACAAACAAACTTGTAAACGAATGTTCATAACAGCATTATTCATCATAGTCAAAAGGTAGAAACAACCCAAACATCCAACTGACGAAAGAATAAACAAAATATGCAGATCCATAAAATGGAATGTCATTTAGCAATAAAAGTAATAAAGTACTGATATATGCTATAACATGAATGAATCTTGAAAACATCATGTCAAGTAAAAGAAACCAGTCACAAAAGACCACCTATTGTATGATTCCAAGTGTATGACTGTTTAGAATAAACAGATATACAGAGACAGAAAGTAAATTTGTGTTTGCCTAGGGCTGAGTGGAGGTGGAATGGGGAATTACTGACAATGAGTCTAAGATTTTGTTGGGGGAGAATTAAAATGTTTAAACTTGGATCGTGCCGGTGGCTGCACAACTCTGTAAATATACTAAAAACCACTGAATTTGTTTACTTTAAAATGGGTGATTGCATGGAATGTAAGCTTTATCTCAATAAAACTCTTACCAAAAAATAAATTTAAAAGACTTCTTTAAGATGCTCATTGGAACCATTTCAGGGTTTTCCTACTCAGTGGAGTAACATAAATGATGTGGTCTAATTAAACAGTGTGCAAATCTGGATATATCACTCGTGAGATTCAGAAGAACACAGAACTGCATTTGATAAAATTCAACACTCATTTATGATAAAAACTTTCGCCAAAGTGGGTATAGAGGGAACATATCTCAACATAATAAAAGCTATATATGACAAACCTACAGCCAGCATAGTTCTCAACGGTGAAAAACTCAAAAGCTTCCCACTAAAATCTGGGACAAGACAAGGATGCCCACTATCACCACTCCTATCAGGCAAGAGAAAGAAATAAAAGGGATCCAGATTGGAAAAGAAGAGGTAAAAGTGTCATTATATGCTGATGACATGTTACTATATATAGAAAACCCTAAAAGGTCCACACAAAAGCTACTAGAGCTGATTGAAGAATTCAGCAAGGTAGCAGGTTACAAAATTAATGTTCAAAAATCAGTTGCATTTCTTTACACTAACGATAAATCAACAGAAAAAGAAAGTAAAGAAACAATCCCCTTTAAAATAGCACCCAAAGTAATAAAATACCTGGGAATAAATCTAACCAAGGAGGCGAAAGAATTATACACAGAAAACTATAAACCATTGATGAAGGAAATTAAAGAAGACTTTAAAAAATGGAAAGATATTCCATGCCTTTGGATTAGAAGAATCAATATTGTTAAAATGGTCACACTGCCCAAGGCAATCTACAGATTTAATGCAATCCCTATCCAATTACCCAGGACATATTTCACAGAACTAGAACAAATCATAATAAAATTTATATGGAACCATCAAAGACCTAGAATTGCTAAAGCATTACTGAAGAGAAAGAAAGAGGCTGGAGGAATAACTCTCCCAGACTTCAGACAATACTATAGAGCTACAGTCATCAAGACAGCATGGTATTGGTACCAAAACAGACATATGGACCAACGGAACAGAATAGAGAGCCCAGAAATGAACCCACAAACCTTTGGTCAACTAATCTTCGACAAAGGAGGCAAGAATATACAATGGAATAAAGACAGTCTCTTCAGCAAATTGTGTTGGGAAAACTGGACAGCAGCATGTAAAACAATGAAGCTAGAACACACCCTTACACCATATACAAAAATCAACTCAAAATGGATTAAAGACTTAAACATAAGACAAGATACAATAAACCTCCTAGAGGAAAACATAGGCAAAACATTATCTGACATACATTTCAAAAATTTTCTCCTAGAAGAAATAAAAGCAAGAATAAACAAATGGGACCTAATGAAACTTACAAGCTTCTGCAGAGCAAAGGAAACCAGAAATAAAACAAGAAGAAAACCTACAGAATGGGAGAAAATTTTTGCAAGTGAAACCGACAAAGGCTTGATCTCCAAAATATATAAGCAGCTCATACAACTCAATAAGAAAAAAATAAACAACCCAATCCAAAAATGGGCAGAAGACCTAAACAAGCAATTCTCCAAGGAAGACATACAAATGATCAAAAAGCACATGAAAAAATGCTCAATATCAGAGAAATAATTATCAGAGAAATGCAAATCAAAACTACAATGAGGTATCACCTCACACCAGTCAGAATGGCCGTCATTCAAAAATCCAAAAATGACAAATGCTGGAGAGGCTATGGAGAAAGGGGAACCCTCCTACACTGCTGGTGGGAATGCAGTTTGGTGCAGCCACTATGGAAAACAGTGTGGAGATTCCTCAAAAGACTAGGAATAGACTTACCATATGACCCAGGAATCCCACTCCTGGGCTTGTACCCAGAAGGAAATCTACTTCAGGATGACACCTGCACCCCAATGTTCATAGCAGCACTATTTACAATAGCCAAAACATGGAAACAGCCTAAATGTCCATCAATAGGTGACTGGATAAAGAAGAGGTGGTATATTTATACAATGGAATACTATTCAGCCATAAAAACCGACAACATAATGCCATTTGCAGCAACATGGATGCTCCTAGAGAATGTCATTCTAAGTGAAGTAAGCCAGAAAGAGAAAGAAAAATACCATATGAGATCGCTCATATGTGGAATCTAAAGACTCATGGACAGAGAATACAGACTTGTGGTTACCAGGGGGGTAGAGGGTGGGAAGGGATAGACTGGGATTTCAAAATTGTAGAATAGATAAACAAGATTACACTGTATAGCACAGGGAAATATACACAAAATGTTATGGTAAATCACAGAGAAAAAAATGTGACAATGAGTGTGTATATGTCCATGAATGACTGAAAAATTGTGCTGAACACTGGAATTTGGCACAACATTGAAAAATGATTATAAATCAATAAAAAATGTTAAAAAAAAAAGAAGAACACAGAACCTTGAGCTTTCAATTTCACTGAAGATAATTAGGCTGACTTGAGGAAATCTATCATTTAACTAACCCTTTATTTCCTCCAAAATCAGCACAAGTTGTCATTCACCAATAGCTGGTTAAATTAATATTAGTTTAATATTTTACTACTGCTACTGAAATTTTGCTAGATGCTTAATAGAGCAATATACGACTGCTATAAATACATACTGTTTTATGTTTCTTAGGCAAATGAAAACTCATCATTAAGATGTATGGTAATTAAAGCCCTGTTAATCTCTTTTCAACTTTCCTTATTAATATTTCCAGTTAAAATTCTAGGTTTAATTGAGATAATAAGATCTTCCAGTGGATAAGCCAAGTAAGTGAATCATTTTGTAATAACACTAGTACAGTGGCAGAAAAATCAGTATTATTACATTGTATTTTACATAAAATGTATCTTTCTTATCTGTATCTCTCACTTTGTGTTCTTTAGGAAGCCACCTATTAGAAATATAATAAAGTTGAATTATTAGCTATTTATGTCTCTTCCTCCTCATACTTTTATGCAAAGTATTGTTTCCGTCGTTTCAACTCTATGTTCCTAAAGAACTATCTAGTCTTCATGTCCAGTTAAAACCTGCTATTACTTTGTCATAGATCCATTTACTCATTTAAATACATTCAGGTCTTCATTGTTGTCAGCACTGTCCTGTTTCATACAATATGAACAAGGCATGATTCCATCCATAAAAGAACTTAAAGTCTAGTAAGAGCTGTGTTAACAAGGAATTAAAGTAAACTGCATTAAGTGTGTTCACATAGTGATATACATATGGTGTAGCTGTAGAAGTGACTGCAGTCAGAAATGAGGTTACAGAAGGTCTAACAAAATAGAAATTCTTGAGCCCTGTCATAAAGAATGATGAGTAATTTGCCACTCTGCCAGAAAGGAATGGCTGAGTATGTATCTCAAGCAGAGAGAATAAAAGAAAAGGTAGGAAAATATGGAATTTTATAGGACACCTTTTTTATTCTGTTTTTTCAATAGAATTGTATTTTTACTTCTGCTTCCAAGAAGATAGAGTAGAAGTTTTTTTTTACCTATTGCTCCTTATATGGATAACTAAAATTCTTAAATTATGTATAAAATAAACATAGACTCTGAAAGGTGAGGAGAGTGCTGACTGGTTAGAGATCCTGGGACCTGAGGAATGACATGATAAGAAGTTTCTTGGGTTTGCTTTTTGATTTATATACCCCAAACATGGAGTTGGAGAAGCCAGAAACCTGAAAATGAAAACGTGAGCAAGCACAAAAACAAACACAAACAAAACAGAAAATGTTTAGATAATAACCTTTCTATTCCAGCCAAACATCAAAGAAAATGACACAGCTCTAGTCATGCCAAGACTTCCACCCTCACTAGACTGTCACAATGCATCCCAACCCCATTACCCCATACTACCCAAAGCAATCTATAGATGTAATGTCATCCCTATCAAATTACTCAAGACATTTTTCACAGAATTAGAAAAAATAATCCTAAAATTTATATAGAATCATAAAAGACCCAGATTGCCAAAGCAATACTGAAGAAAAATAACAAAGCTGGGCATAACCCTCCCAGACTTCAGACATTACTACAAAGCTACAGTAAGCAAAACAGTGGGGTCCTGGCACAGACACATGGATCAATGCAACAGAATAGAGAGCCCAGAAATATACCCATACACCTAAAGTCAATTACTCTTCAACAAAGGAGACAAGAATATGGAGAAGTGGAGAAAAGACAATCTCTTTGGCAAGTGGTATTGGGAAAGCTGGATAGTTGCATGTATATCACTGAAGTTAGAACACTCTCTCACACCATACACAAAAGTAAACTCAAATGGCTTCAAGATTTAAACATGAGACAGGACACCATAAATCTCCCAAAGGAGAACATAGACAAAACATTCTCTGACATAAATTGTAGCAGCGTTTTCTTAGGTCAGTCTCCCAAGGCAATAGAAATACAAGTAGGACCTAATCAAATGTATAAGCTTTTGCACAGCAAAGGAAACCATGAACAAAACAAAAAGACAACCTACAGAATGGGAGAAAATATTTACAAACGATGCAACTGACAAGGGCTTAATTTCCAGAATAAACGAACAGCTCATACAACTCAGTAACAAAAGAACAAACAACCCAGTCAAAAAATGGGCAGAAGACCTAAATAGATGTTGCACCAAAGAAGATATACTGATGGCCAACAGGTACATGAAAAGATGTTCAACATGGCTAATAATTAGAAAAATGCAAATCAAAACTTCAATGAATTATCACCTCACACTGGTCAGAATGGCCATCATCAAAAAGTCTACAAATAATAAATACTGGAGATGCTGTGGGGAATATCCTCCTGCACTATTGGTGGGAATGTAAATTGGCGTAGTCACTATGGAAAACAGTATGGAGTTTCCTTAAAAAACTAAAAATAAAGTTGCCATATGATCCAGCAATCCCATGCCTGGGCATATATCCAGAGAAAACCCTAACTCAAAAAGATATGTGCACCCCAATGTTCATAACAGCACTATTTAAAATAGCCAAGACATGGATGCAACCTATATGTCCATCAACGGATGACTGGATAAAGAACATGTATGTATGTATACAATGGAATACAACTCAGCCATAAAAATGAATGAAATTATGTTATTTGCAGCAACATGGACGGACCTAGAAATTATCATACTAAGTAAGTCAGAAATAGAAAGACCAATATCATATGATATCACTTGTATGCGGAATCTAAAACATGATACTAATGAACTTATTTTCAAAACCAAAACAAACTCACAGATATAGAAAACAAACTTATGGTTACCAAAGGGGAAAGGGGGTGGAGGAGGGATAAATTAGGACTCAACAAGGTCTTACTGTATAGCATAGGGAACTATATCCAATATCCTGTAATAAACCATAATGGAAAAGCATGTGAAAAAGAAGACATATATCTATGCCATATATATGTGAATACAGATATATATGTGAATATATACATTACATATATATATATATGTGAATCACATTACTGTATATCAGAAACTAATACAACACTGTAAACCAACTAACTTCAGGGTTTTTTTTTTTTAAAGAAATATAGATCAGAAAAAAAGAAATAAAAGCATTCCTATTTGTAGAGGTCATAATTATCTATGTATAAATTCTCTAGGAATATTTTTTAAAAAGCCTAGAACAAAAAAATGAGTTCAGGCACATCACAGGATACAAGATAAACGTAACAATAATTGTATTTCTATATACTAACAATGAGCTCTTGGACACCAAAATTAAATATACAATGTCCTTTACATCTGCTCAAAAAAATAAATACTTTGGTATTTAGAACATTACAGCACTTACAGGCTGAAGACTATTAAATACTAATAAAAGAAATCAAAGAAGATCTAAATAAATGGTATAAATACTGAGTTCATGAATTGAAAGACTCAACATAGTAATATACAACTTCTCTTCAAAGTAATTATAGGTTTAATTCCACTCCTACCAAACCTTAGCAAGGTTTTTTGACAATACTGACAATATTGTTCTAAAATATATATAGAATTTAATTCTAAAGTCTATGTAGTAAGACAGGAGAACTAGAGTAGAACAATTTTGAAAAGGAAAATAAAGTAGAAGAAATCTGTACCTAATTTCAAGACATCATATAAGTACATGGATCAAATCCCCATGGTATTGCTAAAGTGATCAACATTTATTTAGGTCATTTTCAATTTCTTTTCAGCAATGTTTTGTGGTTTTCAGTGTATGAGTTTTTTATTTCCTTGGTTATTTATTCCTAGGTATTTTATTCATTAGATGCTTTTATCAATGGATTTACTGTCCTAATTATCTTTTTGGATTGTTCATTTCTAGTGTATAGAAACACAACTGATATTTGCATATTGATCTTATACTCTGAAACTCTGCTGAATTATTTCCTCAGTAGTCTTCTTGTGGGTTTTCCTTCAGTACTTGTTTTCAGTGAAGCTTAGAAGCACTGGCTATCCTGAGATGATTTGTCCTTAACTAGGATACAGCCCTGCTGCAGAGCATATTCTAGCTCTTCCCAATTAAGAAATTTATACTCTAGGCTTCCTTTTTCACATATTTCAATTAAAAAATGGGTCCTTGTATGCTAAGGCTCAATTTGTTTTAAATGACAATTGTTTTTGTATAAACTTTCTCAAAACTTCTCCCTAATGGTTCCCTCTAAGATTACCTCACAGACTTCCCAGGAGATGAAGACAAGAGATTGAACAATGGTGTTTATGACTGTCCTCCCTATGAGGAAAGACCTGCCATTGGATGTTATTCCCTGATTCACAAAAAGCAAAGGGAACCAAACAAGTGAAGTGAGAGGAGGAAAAGGAGAAGGAGATGGGACAAAAGCTTGCAGAGAAGTGTCAGCAACTGACTGTAAAAGAAGAGTAATCCTCTGAGTAACCACAGGGAGAGAAGGGTGAGGGGTGGGTTTGTATTTAGGAACCTTGCTCTGAACTTTGAAATGCAAACTGAAAGAGAAAACATAGTATTATTTATTTCACAATCACTCCCTGCCTTGAATCAATTCAAGATACAAAAGAGTTTGCCTCCCTACTGATTATATCAATTTCAAATTGCATTTATTGCTATTTTCCTTTCATCCAGAAATATGTACTGTGTCCCTATTATGTGCCAGAAACTATTCTCAGTAGAGCACTGAACAAAACAGAAATTCTCCACATTCGCACAGCTTAAATTCTAGCTGGAAAGATATAGGAATAAACAAACAAATAGCTCAACAAATAAGCAAACAGGACATCAGATGGCATAAGGGCTATGAAGAGAAATAAAGCAGGTTAGGAAATGGGGAGAGAGATGTACATGGGAAGTTATCACTTTCACTGGGGTAGTCAGGGAAACTGATTTACTCCAAGATTAATGCATGCTAATGGTAGGGAATTATTAACAAATAAAGATGAACAAAATGAAAAGCTAAAATACTTTTTATTTTATGATCCAGGGGTAGATAACAAATAAAGATGAACAAAATGAAAAGCTAAAATACTTTTTATTTTATGATCCAGGGGTAGATATTTTGTTTCATATATATATAATTTTTTAAACTGTGGTACATTGTTTAATTGTTTGAAGCATTTGACATATGTCTTCCAATAAGATGATTCTACTTTTCCACTCACTGTCCTGTTACTGTTACTTACAGTGCCTACTTAGAGGCAGGGTACACTTCCTTGTCTCACTGTCAGCTTTGACCTAGTTCAGCCAATGTAATATGAGCAGCAGAGATTTGTTCTAGTTCTGAGGGATGCTTGAAGAGCCCTCATCTATTTCTGCCAGCTCTTTTGCACTATTCTTCTGCCACGAGGATGGCAGATCCCAAATACAAACTTATTTTTGTCTACTAGGTCCTGAGGTTAAAATCATTTTGCATACAGTCACAGAAAACAAATGTTACTCATGGAAATTTTGTTAATGTATCATGAAAACTAGTGAATGCTGACTAATATATATGTATATATAATTTATTTCAGAAATGAATCATATAATGCATATTGTTATATTTAGTGAATTTTTCATCAAATAGCATGACTAGTGTATTACCAATTACATTCCCTATGTTTTAAATTGCAAATAATACATGTATTTATAAAAATTTTTTAACTTTACAGAGATGGATAAAAAAGTGAAATTGCATAGTATACTTCCCCAACCCTCCCAATCTCAGCCAGTCCCACAGATGATGTTCCTAACAATTTATAGCATATTCTTCAGTGAGAATATGAGCTTTTTTCCTCTTTCACACATTCACACACACTTATAAAATAGGATAATAGGATCAGACACAGTATTTTGTGTGTGTGTGTTGGTGTATATGTGTATTACTGATATGTCATGGCTACCTTTCCAAATCATTATATAAGTAAAAGATATACTACATTCCTTTTAGTTGCATTCTGTGGTCTAAACGTAACATAATTAAATTATTTTATTACTCATGTAAATGTAGGATATATCTAAATTTTATAATAGCAAACATATCTGAAAAATGCATTTTTATGTATACTGTTTACTAGTGTCAGAAGATAGTCCTAAAAGTGGACAAGTACTATACATTTTCTAAAATACTATTTTTTCTGTTTTCATATTATTTTATTACATATCTAATTTATTAAAAATGCCATGTAAATGATCATTTACTTTTATGGAGTTTTCCCAGCATTTTACTAGTATGTACAAAATTACAATGAACAATCTTGTTTTTTTAGTTACAGTTAGTATCATAATTATTTCATGAGTTTAATATCAAATATCAGTCAACAACAATGTAAAAGTCTAGAACTGTAATCAGCATTGTCATAATTTTTTCTAGTAAGTTATTACCATTGGCATTGGATGAGAGCAGCCACTTCAAATACTCATTACTAGTTAATGTCATTTATTTATATATAATGAATATGATTTATCATTTTTAGTTTTTGCCATTAGCATATTGTTTTTAAAATATAGGTAGTATACACATTGTGACGGCACCTATGTTCACTGAAGGGAAAGAATTGTAGGAAAAGGGCAGAGGAAGTATATTTTCTCATAGTGGGCTGGAACTACACTTCCATACGTATCAAAAGTGAATGTGGAGCACAAAACCTCAGTTACCCTTTAGGTATTTTTTGCAGTTTTCTGAGATATACTGATGTCAATAAGCTGTACATATTTAATTGCACAATCTGATAAATTGTGACATCTGTACAAATCCAAGTAACTATCACAATGATCAAAATGATCTTCAAAGTTTCTTTTTGACTTTTCATAATCCAACCTTCATCACATCTCCCACTCATTCCCCAGGAAAATATTTATTTGCTTTCTATCACTCTAGATTTGTTTTCAATTTCCAGAATTTTATATAAATTGAATAATACACTATCCACTCTTTTTTGCCTGGTTTCTTTCATTCCTCGCAATTATTTTGAGACTCATTCAAATGGTTGAATGGGCTAATAATTTGTTCCTTGTTCTTGTTAAATATGAATATACCACAATTTGTTTATCCATTTATTGATTAATGGACATTTGAATGTTTTCAGCTTTAGCTGTTATTACAAATCAAGTTGCTATGAACACTCATGTACAAATATTTTTGTGGTTCTATTTTTCATTTATTCAGAGTAAATATCTAATAGGTGGGTGGTATGGCACTTATGTGAAGCTTTAAAAAATTCTTCCAAACTGTTTTTCAAATTGCCTCATTTTACATTCCCACCAGCTGCCTTATCCCCCTACTCCCGCCTCAGCTTCACAGTCACCTTAACTTGTCATGGCAGCCCCACTGCTCGTAAGTCACAGTTCACACCATGTAGGAACTGGAAGTCTCTTAGGAAAGAGAAACATCAAGGTCAGCTTCAGCCCAGCTGAGAGGATCTGCCAAGTTCACTTTATTATGACCATGCTTCAGGTCGATACTAGGCAACTTCTGAGACAGCCTTTTACTGGAGAACTGACAGATGAACATGGACTAGTGGAAACTGCCCTCAACTTACCCAGCACTCCTTAACAGACAATGGAAACCTGAAGATTAAAATTCAGGAAACACAAGTCTGATGGCTTTTTAGTCTCATCTCTTTTTCTTCTTTCCTTTCCCCACATCACTCATAGGTGAGAAATGAGCCATTTCATTGCATTCTGCCCTGTCCTTCTAACATCACAAGAAACCTTACGTCTCTACTGTGTAAGAGGAAGTATTCTCCCTACACTAAATTCCCATTCCCTTCTTATAGTACCCCCATCAGAGACAACAACTATCATGAGTTTGGTGTGGTTTTTTCCTAATTACATTTTATACTTTAACACACACATATACATACATATATGTGAATAATATACTAAATAGTTGTATATGAGAATTTTTTGAAATTTTATTAAGACATATATCAAACATACACAAAGGTATAGAAGTTAGGTGTCCTTTTCCTTCTTTTAATGGTTACCAAAAACAACTAACACCCATTTTTATATTAACATTTTAATAATATGTTCTAAAGTAAATCAATGTATCAATTCTCTTCTGGAAGAAAAACACCTTAACAAGCTTTCTTTGAATTCCCAACTTCTAATCCAAAACCATGTGAGGTAACACATATTTGTTATTATTTTTAGAATCCTTTAAGTTTTTCAATATGTTTTACAAAATTTTGTTCACCCTTATAAAATCCCATTCCTTCTGCCTGGAGTTTTTTTCTTTTTCCCTTGGATTAATATCTTATTGATGACAGTCTGTGGAGAGATTGAAGAATAAACACCTCAGAAACATGTTCATTTTAAGGTGGTTTTTAAACTTCTTCAAGAGAATCAAAAAATTCTGACTTACTGTTCCAAAAAATAGAAATCATATTGGAATCTTCGTAAGTGAAGTGAAAAAGATAGTTCTGATAAAATTTTTTTCAATATATGTACATTTTAAATTTCAGTATTTTGTTTTTAATTTGAAATTCAGTTACATCTGAATTATTTACAATAAATCTAATTAATGAATCAATGCTATCTTAAAAACTAACCACACATTCTGACTTTCCATACTTATCTAAATGTTTCATGATGTTAACAAACAGAAAACTTTATGTTTATATAAGTAACAAAAAATAAAATGTAGAGTACTTTTACCATGGACACTAAATGGCAAGAATAATAGCACAAGAAATTTGTTACTTTCACTCATGCAGAAAAATTTCTTTGTCTTAAGACTCGTTTTAACTTGATTAGTGGGAAAACAGAATTCTGCTTAACACCCTATGTTGTAAATATTCTGAATGCCTACCTTCTCTTAGTAGTGAAGGCAAGTAACTCATAGCATGGTGCCTAGATAAACAGAAATACTTTAGACCCTAGTGATTTACATCATAGCTTCCCTTTCATTTAAAAGTGATTCTATATTTAAAGGGTAATAACTTTGCTGCCACTTTTGTTTCTTTTTTAAGCGAGGTCTTATTTTATTCTGTCATGATAGTGGTAAGCTGTTGATGTGTGTGCGTGTGTGTATGTGTAAAATACCTTCAAAATAGTCTGGACAAAGAAATCCAGGTTCAAATATACTTTCCCTCAGCACTTTGAAGGTATCATTCCACTGTCTTCTGACATGAGCTGTTGGTGAGATAAACCTTATTTCTAACATGACTGTAATCTCTGCCTAGGAAATCTGTATTTTGACTTTGAAATGTTTTAAATATTTGTCATTGTTCTTAATAGCATGCAGTTTTACTACTGTATTCTGATTGTGGATTCATTTTTATTAAGATTTCTTAACACACAATGGATTTTGTCAATTTGTGCACATATATTTCTCAATATAGGAAAATTCTCAGTCATTATCTCTTTGATGATCACTTCCTCCTCCTCCTCCTATTCTCTCATTCTTTAAAGTCTATTAGATATATATTACATCTTCTTAATATTCCTTAATTTCTCTTTTATATGCCATATCTTTTATTGTATCATAGAAATATACCTGATTTTATTATCAAATTCACTTATTCTTCAGTTATGTTCAATTTATTAATTTATGTATTGATTTTTAAAGTTAACAGTTAATTCAATTTTTAAAGTTAATGGTTATTTAAAAGTTAATGGTTAATTTCCAAGAATTATTCTTAGTTTTTTTCACATTCATCTGTTCTTTTACAATCTCTTGCCCATTTCACAAATGCCCTTTCAGTATTTTAAACAAATTTATTTTAAAACTCCTTCAAATTACTTTAGTGATCTGAATGTTGTTCCTCAGATACGATTTTTCCACTCACAGGTATGCTGACTTTTTCATGTAATGGATTTTTTCATTCATTTTATTAATTTTTAATAACTCATTTTGCTTTGTTTCCTGGCAATTTCATCCATTCCTATTGGAAAGTTTCATGATGGATTCAGACCAGGCTCTATGGAGTGTACAAATCCAAACTAGGCCTTAAATTATTAGTAAGGAGCAGCAAAGTCTAACCCAGAACCTGCATCCTGTACAGTGCAGGCTCAGGTCTAGTCTTGTTCTGCCCCAAACAAGTGAGTACCAAGTAAATTTCTACTTTGAACTTCAGGTATGGAGAGGAACCTATTTTATCTCCTGAATGTAGGGGGAGATGCTGGTTCCACATCTTGGCTTGCTTTCAGCCCCTTACTTTAGAGAGGTTTCACTCCCCTATCATTTGCCCAGTTTTGCTCTTACTGCTCTGGTTCCTCTAGCCTTTTGGGGGTTTCCTCTTCATGTCCCTGACCTTTAGATACTAAATCACACCAGAGTTCTCTCTTTGGTTCTTAATTCTACTCTATCTACATTCTGTGTCTTTATGATCTAGTGAAATTTTATGGAATTAAATAGTGTCTATATTTTGATAACTTCTAAATTAGTATCTCCAGCATGGATCACTTCCTTGGACTCTCAACTCATACATTCATCTTCCCACATAATAACTTTAGGTGGATGTCTAACAAACATCTCAACCTTAACATTTCCAAATCTGAGCTCCTGCTTTTCCCCTCAAATCTGCTCCCCTTACAATCTTCTACATCTCAGTATGGAATTCCATTTTTTAAAATTGAAGTATAGTCAGTTTACAATGTTGTGCCAATTTCTGGTGTACAGCATAATGTTTTAGTCATACATACAAATACATAGATTTGTTTTCATATTCTTTTTCATTATAGGTTACTACAAGGTATTGAATATAGTATAAACTATTTTATATATAGTAGTTAATATCTGCAAATTTTGAACCCTCAGTTTATTCCTTCCCACTTCCTCTCCCCGCTGGTAACCATAAGTTTGTTTTTCAAGCATGTGAGAATGTTTCTGTTTTGTATATAAGTTCATTAGTGTCTTTTTTTAAGATTCCATATATAAGCAATATCATTTGGTATTTTTCTTTCTCTTTCTGGCTTATTTCACTTAGAATGACAATCCCCAGGTCCATCCACATTGCTACAAATGGATTTATTTTTTTCTTTTTTTATGACTGAGTAGCATTCCATTGTATATACATGCCACATCTTCTTTATCCATTTATCTGTCAATGGATATTTAGATAGTTTCCATGTCTTGGCTATTGTAAATAGTGCTGATGTGAACATCAGGGTGTATGTGTGTTTTCAAGTTATAGTTTTCTCTGAATATATGCCTAATAGTGGGATTGCTGGATCATATGGTAAATCTACTTTTAGTTTTTTAAGGACCCTCCATACTGTCCTCCATAGTGGCTGCACCAATTTACATTCCCACCAACAGTGTAGGAAGGTCCTTTTTCCTCACACCCTCTCCAGCATTTATTATTTGTAGACTTTTTAATGATGGCCATTCTAACTGGGTGAGGTGATACATCATTGTACTTTTGATTTGCGTTTCTCTAATAATTAGCAATGTTGAGCATACTTTCATGTGCCTGTTGGCCATCTGGATGTCTTCTTTGGAAAGATGTCTATTTATATCTTCTGCCTATTTGTTGATTGGGTTGCTTTTTTTTTTTTTTTGATATTAAGCTATGTTAGCTGTTTGCACATTTTGGAAAGTAGTCCCTTGTCAGTCGCATCATTTGTAAATATTTTCTTATATTCTGTAGGTTGTCTTTTCATTCTGTTGATGGTATCCTTAGCTGTCCATAACTTTTTATGTTTAATTAGGTCCAATTTATTTATTTTGCTTTTATTTGTCTTACTCTAGGAGCTGGTTCAGAAAAAATACTGCTGCAATTTATGTCAAACAGTGTTATGCCTATGTTTTCCTCTAGGAGTTTTATAGTATTCAGGCTTACATTTAGGTCTTTAATCCACTTTGAGTTTATTTTTGTATATGGTGTTAGAGAATGTTCTAATTTCATTCTTTTAAATGTAGATGTCCAGTTTTCCCAGCACCATTTATTGAAGAGACTGTCTTTTTTTCTCCACTGCATATTCTTGCCTCCTTTGTCATAGATTAATTGACCATACATGCATGGGTTTATTTCTGGACCTTTATCCTGTTCCAGTGATCTATATGTCTATTTCTGTGCCAGTACCATACTGTTTTGATTACTGTAGTTTTGTAGTATTGTCTGAAATCAGGAAGTGTGTTTCCCCCAGCTCTGTTCTTCTTTCTCAGGGTTGTTCTGGCTGTTTGGGGTCTTTTGTGTTTTCATACAAATTTTAATTTTTTTTTTGTTCCAGTTCTGTGAAAAATGTCATTGGTAATTTGATAGGGATTGCATTGAATCTGTATATTGCCTTGGGTAGTATAGCCATTTTAACAATATTGCTTCAGTCCAAGAACATGGAACATCTTTCCATCTGTTTGTGTCATCTTCAATTTCTTTCATCAGTGTCTTATAGTTTTCAGAGTACAAGTCCTTTGCCTCCTTAAGTAGGTTTATTCCTAGGTATTTTTTTTCTTTTTGGTGCAATGATAAATGGGATTGTTTCCTTACTTTCCTTTTCTGCTATTTCATTGCTAGTGTATAGAAATGCAACTAATTTCTGTATTCTAATTTTATATCCTGAAACTTTACCAAATTCATTGATGAACTCTCATAGTTTCCTGGTAGCATATTTAGGATTTTCTATGTATAGTAAGTATCATGTCATCTGCAAACAGTGACAGTTTTACTTCTCTTCTGATTTTGATTCCTTTTATTTCTTTTTCTTCTCTGACTCCTGTGGCTAGGACATCCAAAACTATGTTGAATAAAAGTGGCAAGAGTAGGCATCCCCGTCTTCTTCCTGATCTTAGAGGAAATGCTTTCAACTTTTCACCATTGAATATGATGTTAACTGGGTTTGTCATATATGGCCTTTCTTATACCAAGGTATATTCCCTTTACACCCACTTTCTGGAGAGTTTTTATCATAAATGGATGTTAAATTTTATCAAAAGCTTTTTCTGCATCTATTGAGATGATCATATAGTTTTTATTCTTCAATTTGTTAATGTGATGTATCACATTGATTGATTTGCAGATACTGAAAAGTTCTTGCATCCTTGGGATAAATCACACTTGATCATGGTGTATGATCCTTTTAATGCATTGTTGGAATCATTCTGCTAGTATTTTGTTGAGTATTTTTGCACCTATAGTTATAAGTGATATTGGCCTGTAATTTTCTTTTTTTGTGATATCTTTCTCTGGTTTTGGTCAGGGTGATGGTGGCCTTATAGAATGAGTTCAGAAGTATTCCTGCCTCTGCAATTTTTTTGAATGTTTTCAGAAGGATAGGTGTTAACTCTTCTGTAAATGTTTGGCAGAATTCACCCACAAAGCCCTCTGGTCCTGGGGAACTCCATTTTTTCAACTGTTCAAGTGAAAAACATGGAGATATCCTCAAGTACTTTATTTCTTACAAAACTCCACACTGATCCCCCAGCAAGTCCTCTTGAATCTACCTTCAAACTGTATCCAGAAAAGACCAATATTCTTCACCTTCTATCTGCCACTTTATTTGTGACACCATTATCTTTCACCCAGATTACTGAAATAATCTTCTAACTGACCTCCTTGCTTTATTTGGTCTCTCTCCAACACAACTTCCATGACAATTATGTCAAAACGTAAGTCACATCATATCATTTCTCCAATTAAATCCCCCAATGGCTTTCCATCTAATTCAGATTAAAGGCAAATGACTTATGCTGATTTATACTCATAATCTAGTATCCCATTTTTACTCTGAAATTTTCTTATACTACTCTCCTCCTTGATAATTCCTCTCATACCAATCTATTGCTGTTCCATAAGCACACCAACGAACCTTCCACTGCAGGCCTTTGTCCTTTTATTTTCTTTTGCTTAAAAGGCTTCCTCTACCCCCAATATCACATGGTTTATTCCCTTACTTTGTTTTTTGATATTTCCTCAAATGTCACTTTCTCAGTGAAGCTTTTGCATTTCAACCACCTGACTCCTACACTTCATAAGTGTCTTTTCCATGTATTATTCCTCTTTTGCATTAATTCCTATCTAAAAAAACTACATATTTTACTTAATTCTCTGGTTTAATTTTTCTCTTCTCTGTTAAAATGTAAACTACATGGGAGTGGGAATTTTTGTGTATTTTATTCATTTCTGTATCCCAGCACCTAAAATAGTGCTTGGTCCCAAAATAAATAAATAACATAATGTACAAAAGACACACAAAAATGCCAATAAATATGGATTGTTTTAAGGTATGATTTTTCAAAAGATTTTAATTTTCAGTAATGAAAAAGTTCTGGAATTAGATACTGGTAATGACTATACAACAGTTTGAATGTATTTAATGCTACTTTATTGTACAATACAAAATGGTTAAAATGATAAATGTTATGTGTATTTTACCACAATAAACAAAATTCATATTAAAAAGAAAACATGGCTCTTATACAAATATAAAGTAACCATATGTCAAAAATTTTGTTTAATTCATTGATTAGTGAGAGAAATTGTAAGAAGTTATGATTGGTTCAAAAAGGATTTGAGGAGATATATATATCTTCTATATGTATATATATATACATACATATATACACAATTAATAAAGAAATGTCAGAATAAAGTTTCTAGGTAAAATGGAGAATTATTTAATACTCAATAGGTATTAATCATAACCTTTTGGTCTATATGTTCCATTAGTCTAAATTCATTTGCTTCTCTGCAGAAAGGAAATCTACAAGTTATCCTCTACTCCTCTAGAGTTGAATATTGTCCAGACAGCTAGAGCATTGACAACAATCCGGGATCCTTCATATGAAGGATTTCACACTCTTTAAAGCATTTAGGTCCATGGTATTTTGCCTATAGAAAGCTAGGGAAGGCTGACCAATTCTTCTGATTTGATATATCTCCCATGTTAACCAGGGAAGGCTGTGTATCTCATTGGATTTGACAACAGTTTTGAGCCAATTAAGGAATATGGAGCATATCAATCAAATCAAATTATTTCTAGCATCCCCTTTTTTAAGACAAAATAACAAATTTATGATTTTCCAGGAGCTCTCTAGGAAATCTCAACGATAGTTCTAGTTGTGAAAAATATTGTGAAATTTTTATTTTATTTGTGTAACTGTAGGGTTGAAACGTGGGAGTCAGAAATGAAGAGTTATCAAAGATTTATAACAGGATAATAATGGATTATGACTGACAAGAAACAATACTCTGTTATCCATTTAACAATAAAATATTTTAAGACAAACATAGATGAGAACAACATGATTTTAAGGAAATAGCACATTTACAAGCAAAGAAAAAAGGTTCTTTTAAATAGCTGAGGACATAATAAAGTCAACATAAAAACAAATAATTATACTGAAAAGATATAGAGCCTTTACTAATAGACATATATAGAAGATAAAAAGTAACTTTTGGGGGGAGGGTATAGCTCAGTGGTAGAGCACATGCTTAGCATGCACAAGGTCCTGGGTTCAATCCCCAGTATTTCCAAAAATTAAAAAAAAAAAATTTCGAAAAGTAAATTTTACTATCCCTTGTTAAGACTCTAGGACAAATTTGACATTTTAACATAGAGAAAACATTAATATAATATTTATAGTAATATAATAATTCACAGTAAAAGTTTTAACTTCTTTTTTAAAAAAAACAGTATATTTTTGTCATTATTGTTCCTAATATAATCTCACCCACCCATGTCAATTGTAATTTTTCACCAAAGTGATAACTTCTATTCATAGAGACTATTGAGGGGCAGAGAAGTGAAAACTGTCATATACAACATAATACAAGTATGTTAACAGACAAGCAAAGCTTGTGAGTACACTGATAAATCAGAGAAAAACACATTTTTCTTAAATCAAAATCATAAATCAGTGTGATTTGTTGAAGATTCATTTTGATTTTGTGACTTGGAGTCTTTAAATGTTTCTGAATTAACAATATCTGTAAGAAAGATAACTATTTTTGTGGGAGAGGGGATCAGAACTTTTAGAGTATTAGAAGACAACTTTATTTTCTGTGAATTTAAAAAATGTATAATTTATGCTAAGTACTTATTTGTCCTTGAAAAAATAATCAAAACAGAACTCCATTAATTAAAGAGACATTATAATGTAACCTATTTACATGTGCCAGAGACAGGAAAGTACTTCACACTTGTCAAAGAGATGTAAATACTTTTTTGAATTATGGACAAACAAACATTGACACAGATATAAAGAGAACTTAAAGCTTCAGTTTTCCAACTTCAACTATAGATCAAAAATAAAAAGAGAAGCACAAAACTCACCAGTTCAGAAATCAAGGAATTCTCTTTCCTAATAGGCACAAAATTTTAATTGTTTTCAGCTCACAGATGAACAATGAAAGAAACACAAAAGACTAACCAACCAAGTTCTCTGTTATTTATCACCTAACAGAGGATAGATCATCTACAGAACAGAGATCTCATCAAATGGTCAAACCACAA
Organism: Vicugna pacos; assembly: GCF_048564905.1. Classification (NCBI taxonomy): domain Eukaryota; kingdom Metazoa; phylum Chordata; class Mammalia; order Artiodactyla; family Camelidae; genus Vicugna; species Vicugna pacos. The sequence continues at coordinate 40,520,354 of NC_132991.1, read as the reverse complement.
AACCAAATTTGTATCCATTGCCACCACCAATGGGAAATCAATTATCAACTATGCATGAACCAAAAACAAAAACAGTAGAAACAAAAAAGAGAGAGCAACAAATCAAAAAAGTTAAAATTGATTGCCACTTGAGATCTTGAGATTTACTCTAGCAGCCAAGACATGCCTAAATTTAAGTAGCCTATCTCCTACAGTAGTTTAGTTGGCTCTGTCATGAGGCCACTTGGGAATCTCAATTAATAATCTCCAAAACAAAGCATAATCTTCAAAAGTTGAAAAACATGATTCTCATACAATATAAAATGAACCCATCAAAGACTTTATTTAAATCATTAATTAATAAAGAAAGCAATAAGCATTATGACTGGTTCATAGATCCTTTAAGAAGCAAGGTATACACAAGGAATTAGAGGAATGTTAGAGTAAGATTTGTGTTACATATGAAACTTCTTATATCCAACAGATCTACAGTTGATAATTGTCAGTCTTATCTGTTCTACTAGACAGACATTATTTATTTTTCCTCCAGACAAAAATCTACAAGCTAACCTCTGATCCTTTCAAAATTGAAAACAGCCTAGTCAGTAGTCAAGCCCAGCATTGCACTGAAAGAGTACCAATAATCTTTCTTGACTATTTCAAGTTTGAAATAATTTTTTGGCAGTGATAGGTAATCAATCTCTGGATTTTATCAAGCCTCTATTTACTTACAGTTGTCCCAGCTATGTGTATATTTACTGCTGGCTTGTCATTCACATAGCTATTTAACACTGTGCATTCCAAGACCATATATAGAAGAAAAAATCCCACAAGAGTTAAAGTATATTTGAAACTCTATGGCAGTGAAACAGACTCACATCATTTATAATATGGTTAGTTTACTAAACTATCAAAAATTTTGGTTCCAAAGCCAATTAAGCTTGTTATTTAGAAAGCCATTTAAATGGCTTGTCTGAATTAGCACAAGGTATTTTTCATCATTTGGGTAAGAGTGAAACAAAATGAACATGCTAAAAATTGCTTCACAAGACAGATTAAAATGATAGTTATGAGTTGTGTTATACTCAAGTTGTAAAATGTCATTTCTGAAATAGCTTTACCTATAATAATCTAATTTCAGGGCTTTTCTTAAATGACTCTAGCTGCCATAAGATCTCAATGAAGCTTTAATGCGAGGATTAGATAAAATAAATTACTTCAGGTGATTACAGTTTTTAAATGGTCTATTCTTAGTATATGATATATTTTCTTAATCACCATATTATTTATATTGATATTATCACTATATCACATGTTGAGTAATAATGTAGTGCAATTTTTTGGACACTAATTACTTCTATTAACATTCTCTATCCTACATTTCATTCTAACACCAGCAAATATTGAACATTATAATGCTTAAAAACCTCTTTCTATTCTGTGTAATGAATTTATCTTTATCCAATTTCCTCTTATTCTTGGTCTCAGTGTGAACATCATAGGAAATTTTGAAGTTTACTCTCATTCTCAATACAGTGTGGAATTATATGGGTGTTTCTAACACCCCAACTATCACCTAATCCAGATTGTTTTCTCTTTCCAGTTAATAGGCTCTTACTCTACTGGTGAATAAATACAATGGTCAAGCCCCAGTTATATCATTCCTTTTTGGAGAGATTCTCATACTTTGTAACTTTCTTAATCGTCATCAAAAATGTGTCTAATTTTGCCTTACTTCTTCAGAGAATCTATTTCCCAGAAGATACATTAACAGTTGATAATATATTTATCCATTGTCTTTTCAAAAGACACTCATTTAAATAAAGGCCTCCTCTGTCTCAATGGAAAGCAATGCCTTTCTCAGTAATTCAGGTTTTTTTAGTTTCAGGGCTGCTGTAACAAACTGCCACTAACTGGGTGGCTTAAAACAACAGAAATTTATTTTCTCACAGTTCTGGAGAACGGAAGGTGTCAGTAAAACCACAGTGTCTCTGAGGCTGTAAGGAAGATGTTCCATGCCTTTCTTTAGATTCTGCTGTTGCCAGCAATTCTCGGTGTTTCTAGGCTTACTGATGAATCATTTTCAGCTCTGCTTCCGTCACCACATGGCCTTCTCCCTTTGTGTCTTCTGTCTGTGTCTTTCACCCTTTTCTTATAAGGACACCAGTCATATAGAATTAGGGCTCACACTAATTCAATGTAACCTTATCCTAACTTGATTACATCTGCAGTGATACTAATTCCAAATAAGATCACAGGTATCAGTGGTTAGGCCTTTGACATATATTTTGAGGGGGACACAATTCAACCCACAATACCAGGTGTTGCACCACAATCTTTCAATTCTTCCTGGATGGTTATAGAGGCTCTGGCCAAAAACATTGGCATGTGTGTAGTTTAAGTTGTTCATCAACTATGCTTTTCATGTTGCAAAGTTATTGTTCTTTCACCTCCTTTTTGTTGGGATGTAGACGTGCTTGCCTTTGCTATAAATAATAAAGCCATAATGGTGAAGGAAAACTAAGAGAGGCATGCTGAACTGCCTCACACATCATCTGCAAAATTGTCAGCTAAATTCTGACTCCAAAATTTTTGCTTCAGTGGTAGTAACTAGAAGAAAAATAAACATGCTTTGATTTGTAGTCAGTATGCTATGGTTGTGACATTAGAGCATTAGACAAAATACTGTTGGGAAGCATAAACTAAGAAAATTTAATACGGAAGTCACTGATGTAGTCTTAGGAGAAACACTTTTTCAGACAACAGATGCATTTTATTCTTGCTTTTAACATTCACTACATGTTTCAGTACTTTCCATATAAATATTAAAGATAACTTAAAGAGTAATTTATATGTAAATATATGGATATTAATTATCACATGACTGTAAAGTACTAGATACTGTTTTTAATGTTATAGGAAAAACTAATTTTGGCCCAACATTTTTTAACTCACATTTTTTATATTTCAGTAAGAGTTCAGCTTAACTTTACCTTTGCTTTATAAGAAAATAATTTGCTAAGCATATTTATCTTGTGAAGAAATTGCCCTGTTTATGTGACAAATTGTATATGTATTCCAAGTAGCCTGGAAACATATACATATGAATAATTGATACACTAACTATAAGTCATTATTAAGCTGCTTGTTTAATCAAGTTATCTAAGTTCCACTTCCATAGGAGACTATTACCAAACCAAACTTTGGTCTACTTGCCTGCATACAGTAAAGCCAATCTACTGGCATTGGGTTGTGGTAAAGGAAAGTGTAATGTTTATTGTAAGGCACCATACAAAGTGTCCAGGACAATTAATGTTCAAAAAGCCCAAACTCCTCAAGGTTTCAGCAAAGCATTTTTAAAGGCAAGGTGAGGAGGAGGTCCCAGGGTGTGTGTGATCAGCTCATGCACAATTCTCTGATTGGTTGATGGTGAACTAACAGGGCAAGAGGGCAGTGTCACAGAGGTTAACATTATCAATCCTTTGGCTGGGGCTATGTGCTCACAGTTATCAAGTACTTAATTTCTTCTTTTGTGGGGGTTTTAGCATCTGTAAAACAACTCCAGAAATGTGCATCAGATACTATTATCTAGGAACTTCAGAAAGAAGCTAAAGCAGAGGATATGGTGGAGCAGTCTGTCCCAGGAAGGCCCCACAGGGTCCTGCTCTGTTACAAAACTGTCTATTTCAAGGCTGAATATAGCATGGTTGAGAGTGTTATTAAAAGAAATTTTTATATATGAAAATGCATTTTAAGTCAAAATTTTACTTATTCAATAAAACCTGTCATTTTTTAAGATGAAGCAACTTAGAACATAATGTTTCTTTCATTAGATGTTATTCCTCATTGCTAATTGGTTCATATTCTGAGATAGAAAGTAAAATTTAAGTGGATTGATATTAAGATTGATGGTTTTTGCAAATAAGTGAAAGATGGCACCTAGAACACCAAGGAGTTTTTCTTGCACAGTGTGAAACTAAATTCGGTTTCATTTGTTATTATGAAAACAATCAGGTTAATGCACCAGACTGCATTCTTTTATCACAATGTACTGAAGATGTATATGTCTAACACTGCACAACAGGATTTAGGAGACTTTGGAGTCTGGCTGAATCTATTACAGAAATTTACAGAGGAAAAATCCTAAAACATTCTGATTTTATAACGAGTCCTCATGGAGTCAAACAGCTTGCGGTGATTACGGAGAATAATGAAGATAATTCATCTAGAAAATGCTGGGAGGAAAACTGACTTTGTGGTTCATGTATTTCAGGAGAAGCAGAGCAGATCACAGATCTGATGCTCAGACAATTTCCACTGAATACAGGGTTGCTATTTCATGCAACCTTTGCTTATTTCCTCACTTGTGCCTTTAGTAACTTCAAGCCTCAAGATCCTCATTGGGCTTAAGCCTAAAAACAATTTGGAGAAAATACTGACAACCATCACCATATAAGGCTGGTCATAAATCAGTATGTCATTGTAAGCCTACCTCACATGATTATACAAGAGTCATTTTAATATGGTTATGTTATAGATTCCTCAGATCATACATTAGGAAGATGATTAAATGTCTATTACCTACATTTTAGACTTAGCATTTCTGATTGAGTGAAGTTCTCATTTAGACATAAGCTTATTTAATAAGGAAAATTTTAGCTTAGGGTTAGCTCTTACAGATACAGAGAGATCATTGCTATTTGACCATACTGATTTAGTATAGATTTTTGTGGCCTCTAATGATCTTTCTAATTTATAAAAACAGCTCTTCTAAAAGACTGAATTATTATATAAATTGAAGGAAAATACTGAATTCTATTGATATTTGAATATCCAGTTGCTGTTCCTTTAGTGGGTTATGTCACAATAGGGATTGCAAAGATTGTGGCATGGGATGGCTACTTCTGAAAACCCTAGATAGTACTGGGGAAAATGAGAAGTGAAAGTTTTTGAACTCCCATGACAGAACATGGGGAAAAAGAAAAATAATTAGAAAATATCTACAAAAGCTTCAAAAGCTTCCTTATCTTCTGCAGCCACAAAACAGACAACACTGAGTCTGACTATAAGGGTCACAAAACTGCAGCGCCAGTCAAATGTGGAACTCTACCAAGTTTCTTCACTAACATATAGGCATGGTGTGGAAAATGTTGGAACCTATGGTACAGGGTCATTTTAGTAAAAACACATAAGATGCAGCAATTTGATTCACCAAATCATTCTAAACCTTCCTTAGTTATAGAAGCAGTCAATCCACATCTGGGAGAACGAGCATTAGTGTCCACAGAACTTGTATGTCAAGTAGTTGTCCCAAGGATGTCTAATTCTTGTAGACCCAACCTCATTACCTCTCATTGCCTCTAAGCCTAAAACAAGAGATTTTTATTCTATCATAGCCCAAATGGAGAAGTAAAAGACCTACTTTGGGAAAAGATAGTCTTTACCCAAAAGAATTACAGCAACTTGCTAATGGAGATATTAGCAAGGTAAAGATGCCTGAGGAAAGGGAATTACCAAACCTTCCAGCTATTAAAGGTTGGCTGGGAACTGAAGCTAATTGATAAAAATTCCACTATTCACTGGGCAGAATTAGTGGCACTGGAGGTTAGTCAAAAGATGAAGATGCAGTCTGAGTCATCTCACAAAGCATCCAGTGGAATCATGGCTGCATGCTGTGATACTTTACTTGGTCCTTAGATATACTTAGTAACTGGAAGAATCCCTTAGATTTGTTCCTGTGAAGTGAGGGTCATTATGGTAGGTGTGCCAAGTAAAAGCCATGATATCATACCTATACCTAGATAGTAAATTAAAAGCAATACTGTATTCCAGAAGATTCACAGAAATCAATGCTATTATCAAATACCTGGAAAATTTAGTGGTGATGATTCCTACTATATCCCCATTAATTTATCTTTCTGACTGACATAAAAGCCAGACAGGCCTTGCAAAATGAATGATTATATATTACTGCAAATATAATCAAATCATTTTACCAATCATAATTGTGATAGAGAAACAAATTTTAGTGGATAAAATTAACATATCCTGACACACTTATGATGCTTTCTTTGCACTTTCTATCAATAAAGATAACCATGCTCAGAAATAGCAAAACACCCTCACTGTCTTATGTCAAGATATATCAGCTCTTCTGCTCCCAGCCATCATAGTCCCAAGGAACCTTAACTATCTTGCTATTCCTCAGATTTTCAGGCTGGTTCACTATACTGATGACATTATACTAATTCAACCTGGTGGCAGGATGTGACAAGCTCTCTAGCTGCCTTAGTAAAGCACAGCATGCAAGAGGATAGGAGATGAACCTGGTAAAAGTTAGAGTCTGACACATCTGTTCAGTATCTAGGAAAAAGGAGTATCTTGGAATATTGCTTCTAAAGTGAGAAGCAATTTACACCATATCCTATGAGGAAAGAAGCATAATGTTTGTTTGGATTCTTAGGATAATTGGAGAAAATACATATCATTTGGGGGTCTGCTCTTCTGACTCATTTACCAGACAGTTGAGCATGGGGGTGGGATGGAGAAAGGACTTCACAGCATGTCCAGGTAAGTTGCCCCTGCCCACTCAGGCCTTATTACCTACCCAACAGCAATGGAAGTGTCAGTGGAACAGATGCTAAATGAAGCATTTGGCAAGTTATAAGGGAATCAGAATATAGGGTTTGGGACCAAGGATATGCCCTCTTCTGCACAGCTCTCAGACTGCTACTGCAACCTGGTAGAGACTGGCCCTGGACACTGATTAATTCAAATTAACTATCCTTCATGACCTGTGTATTATCTGATTACTGAATGACAAAGCTGTACATAAGCAGCAACATTTCATGCATAAATAAAAATACTTGTTAAAAGAATGAATAAATGTTACTTTTTACCATTTTTCAAACATTTTATTTCCCTTTTACATTACCTTATTCTCATTGATATTATTTCTTTAGTTGAAAGGAAATAAAACAAAAGGAAACCATTAAGGATATTTAACTTTCTGAAGAGTGAGGGAGACATTCTTGAATATTAATCTATATGGTGCTGAAACAAAAATATAGTCTAACAACTCACCATACAGCAGATGGTGATACAAAAAGTTACTGTGGGTTACTTCAAGTGCCCTTTGCAATCCATTCACTAGTAAAAATAACTGCATACATAGAATTATCATATCTGCAATTTTATACATTCATTCATTATTCATTTATATAGATATCAATATAGATAGAAATTCTGAATCATAAACAGTGTAGTAAATTTTAAATGAGTCTTTACGACATTGGATGTAGAGGTTAGTAAAGGAAATGCTTATAATTTCACTGATTCAATGTCTTTATCTCTAAATAGGGGTAGTTTAAATTCTAAAGGAAGATGAGAAATATTAATATTAGTTACTCATAAACTGAAAATTATTTGTACAAAAGAACCAAGAATTTTTTTAACTGAAAATTTTAAGTGTTTACTGTCTTTATGATAACTGAATTAATGATGCGTAATAAATTTTAACAATATTTAGAACTATTTGATGGAATCCAAATTGACTTAACAACCTAAGTGTTCTGTCAACCATGAAAAAAAGATGTTAAATGATCCCAGGTTAATTAGCTTGTGATGCTTAACCAGTCTTATCTAGTCTTTTGAGCCTAAAAGCATAACAAGAATTTTTTTAAATTTAGTTACTCTCAGCTTGGTTTAAGAGGGCTAAAAACACTAAGCCTCACTTAATGAGGCTTAACTAAGTTTAATGGAGCTTGAAAATTTTAATGAAGTTTAAGTTTTAATGAGACATAAGACCCCTCTTCTATTTAAAATTATGAAGACTTTCTTAATATCTGAAAAGTAATCTTCCATGTTACTCCCTCATTTTCCTTTGTGCTATTGCTATGATGCAATTTATCACTATGTGTAATATAACTCCCACAATAAAATGTTACTGTTTGTGCGTTAAACAGACAATTGCATTTTGAAGAAATTAGAAAAGAAAAAGTCTTTTATATGCACTTACTTTCCACTTACAGTGCCCTTCAATCCTTCCTGTAGATCTGCCTTTGCAACTTGTATTATTTCTATTTGGACCAAAGAACTGACTTTAGTACTTCTCATAGCGCAGAACTGTTGGCCACAGTTCTATTGCCTTTTGTTTGTTTGAAAATGTCTTTATTTTACCTCTACTTTACAAAGTTGTTTTTGCTAGGTATAGAAATCTATGTTTGTAGTTTCTGTTTTTGTTTTTAAGCCACTTTACAGATGTCATTCGACCCAGCCAGGTGACCCTCTGGCTTACTTTGTTCATAATGAGAAGTCAGCCACCATATTTAATTTTGATTCCCTGTACATGTGACTTTTTTCTCTGGATGCTTTTAGAATTTATGATAAATTTCCAGCAGCATTACAATGAGGTGCCTATGTGTGACCTTCTTGCATTATTATGTTTGGGATTTACCAAATGTCATAATCTTGTGGGTTAGGTCTTTCATGAAACTTGGAAACTATCTCATCATCATTTCTTTAAACATTTTCTGTCCTGTCTTCTTGTTTCCCTCCTCAAGGACTCCAGTGTTAGACTGTTTGGCATTAGACTGATCATTTGATTTGTTTTGTTTTGCTTTGTCCTCTTGCCTTTCAGCCTTACCTTCACTGTACTTTCTCAGTAATGGTGGTGGGGCAGTAGAGACAATCGTTCGGCCCAATCAACTATTCTCTCACTTGAGTGTCTTCAAGACTATAATCATTCCTGCTTGCCTCTACCTTGAACAATAGCTTAGCTGGCCTCTCCTCAGTAAATCCATTTCTTATGATTTTTGGCAGACTTTCTCCTGTCTGCCTGAACCAGACCCAGCAGTTGCCCCAGAATCACTCAGGGGCTTACTACTCACATATGAAACAGTCTTTTCCCTGGCAATCAGTTCATCAAGACTTTCTTGCATCCAGTACTCTTCAATAGTCCCTTAAATAAACAGATTTTCTTTTTTATCTAGGTTTCCATTTGTGTTACCAGAGGAGTGAAAGCAGTCCATATCTTTTTACATCTTAACCAAAAGTGAAATGCCCTATTATCTGGCTCTAATGAAGCTGCAACCCATGAGGTTTCTCTTCTGCTACCTTTGTTCTTCTATTTGATTCTCTGCTGCTGCAACAATTAAGTTACTGGAAATTCTTTATGTTACTTTTAAGTCATACTGTCTTGGCTCACATTAAGCTTGTGTTTAATCACTTTTATTTGAATAAGGTTAGTCTACTGAAGCAGAGACCAAGAAGTCATATTTTGGCTTCCTGTTATAGTGATATTAAACAAATCAAAAAAGGGAATATATCTCCCAGAGAAATGTTCTTAATAAAGTCAGAGATTAAATTTTCTACTAAATAACTTAAAAGTAATTAATTTTAATAACTCATTCACATGGATTACCAACAACTGAAGTCATGATCTTCAGTCTACTTTCTCCTGTTTTAAAAAATATCAACATTAACCAGTATTCAATATTGCCCTATGTCTGTTATATCAAAAAGAACCAACAGGGATCTTACATTCACATCTTCAATGTCTAGTATTTTTCAGTGTTCTTTAATGTAATTATCTTAATAATTTTTACACATTTCCTACTAAGAAAAGCAAATAACAAAAAACAAAACATAGTAGTTGAGTATTTTCTGCCTCTGTCTATCTTTCTCTCCCTCTCTTTCCTTATCTTATTTGATAATTTATTACAAATAGGAATTCTTTCTTGTTCTTGTCCTAAATATAGTCTGAAAAGCATTCATCATTTCTTAACATCTTCTGTAAGATCTATAGCTTCTCACTCTATTCTTGCAGGATATTTTAATTTTATTATGATTATGTAATATTTCTTACATCATTTATAAGTGCATATTTAAAATCTGAGCACATCAAAAAGCCCTACATGTAGCCACAGACACTTTTCCTTTTCTGAGTTAAAATCTCTTGAATTTGAAACACCTAAATTTTATTTTTTTAATTTATTATGGATTTGAATTGTGTTATTATTTGGAAATGACCATGTGATCCTATCTATCTTTTTAAATTCAATTTCAGACTTTTTTGATCAAGTATCTATTCCCCTACCAAACATATTCTTTGTATTTTCTAGGATCAAACAATTCTGAAATTCTAGGTCAAGGTTCTGAAAATCAGATCCTGGTTTTTTGTCTGTTTAATTTACGTATTAATTTAATCTACTAAAAGTCACACCTTTCTCCATAAAAGAGATGAAAATGTCATTAGTTGTATCCCTTTTGCCCTTTATTATCTATGAAAATGAAAAAATATTTCACTAACCTCTACTTTTTTGCTGCATAGGTATCCTAGTTACAGTTACCAAAATAAAATATTGTTATCAAAACATAAATAAATTTTGCTTTCTACTGATACTTTCAAAAAGACTACCAAGAGATGATAGATTTAGAGCAGAGAGAAAGATAACAAATGAGAGACAGATCAGAAAAATCTACCAAATAACCATTGGATGATATGATCTGGTCTAAGCATACAGCCCCTAATTAGCACCCAAATCTATGTCTGACATCTCCATCTTAATCACTTGAGCACAATTATATTTCAAATAATTAGTATTTATTTTCACCATAATTTCTTACTCTTGTGCTCTTTACATACTCTTAGAAACCCTGTCAGCCATGAGAGACTGACAGATAAAGTATGTGATTGCAGAGTTTGTTTTTCCATTTCAAAATTTAAGATAAGTGGGCCAGAGATCAAGATGGTGGAATAGAAGGATGTGGAGCTGACCTCCTCCCACAAATACATAATAAATACATCTATATATGGAACAATTCTCACAGACTACCTGCTGAAATCTGGCAGTAGATCTCACACAATCAAAACTACAAGAAAGATCACCTCATAACCAGGTAAGATAAATAATAATAAGAAGAAGAAGAATCAGGATGGAACCTGTGCCATTGGGAGGGAACTGTGAAAAAGGAAAGGTTTCCTCACTCAGAACCCCCTTCAATGGCTGGGAGATCAGCCGAAATAGATAGGGAGCTTCAGAGGCTCAGAGGAGAATGCAGCAGCCAGCTTGTAGCAGGCAGAACAGAGAAAGACCAGCAGAGACAGTCCTGGCTACCACCTTGAACTCCCCAGCCTGAGACACACGTCTGCTGGTGCAGGCAGGGGCTGGGTGCTGAAATTTGGGCTTCAGCGGACAGATCTGGGGAGAAGACGGGGGCTGGTATGCAGAGATAGCCCAAAGGGGCTGGAGTGTGGCCTGAGCCACAACTGGGAGCATGGGCAAGAGGGAGTCTGGTCTGCCATAAGAGTTCCTTGTTAATGCATGTGTGTGAAGGGAAGGGCTGGACTCCACCATGATAGCCTCATTCTCAGCTTGCTCACAGTGGGTGCAGCTCCACCTCTCCAAGCTCTGGAAGCATGCAAGCTCTAGTAGATTGCCCACAGGCAGAGATGAGGCTGAAATTCACTCAGATGTCCCAGGGGCTTGGCATATTTTTGCCACTGGCACCTTTGTAAGCTCAGTCTATGCAAAACATCTGAGCAGAGTACTGGTGCTCTCATGGCTTGTGCCAGTCTGGTGAAGCAGCTAGGGGCTTTTCAGAGGCAGGGCTGAGGTCTGGGCTGACTCCATAGCTTCCGTGGGCAGGTCCAGGTGCCTGACTTCAGTGGATCCATGCCAGTAGATCTATGCTGGCTTTGTGAGCACAGCACATGAGGGACATCTGGGCTGATTGCCTGTATTCCCATTGCTAAGGCAGGACTGAGGGTAGTGTCAACAATAGTGTACTTTGTGAGTTCGCATTATGGTGACATGGGACACCACAGAGCACACTTTCCACAAGACAGCTTCTGCAGAGAAATACTCAGTGGCTCCTTTCCCAGCAGAAGTGTTCCAGTCCCATCTACCTCATGCTGCAGCTCAGAAACAGATCTGGGGGCTTCTACTCCAACAAATGGGGAGCAGACCTGGCTCTCAAAAGGGCTATGACAACTACAGACCAAAAAGGAGAGCTTGCTCAATATCCAGTGCAGGCCCTGGTCACCACAACACTAATTCAACCCCTTATCAAGTAGATAACAGCCGGCACACACAGAGGAGGGATGTGGCAGGCATCCATATTGAAAACAGCCCTTGCACCAAAAATATTAGACTCACATAGGCTACACAGGGACACTCCCACATAAAAACAGCCCTTCAAGTTCACAGTAGACAGTTGTTAACTCCTAAATTCATAGATTCAGAGAAATATAAGTAAAATAAAGAAAAGGAACCACTCTCAATTAAAAGAACAAGAGAAATGCCCTGAAAGAGCAATGAAACAGACCTCTCCAATCTACCAGATAGTGAGTTCAATGAAGAGTTCAAGAAAAAATACTGAAGGAATTAAGAAAGGCTATTGATACAAATGCAGATCATTGTAAACAAGGAAACAGAAACTATAAAGAGGAGCCAATTAAACTCAGAAAACTGATTTGCTGAGATGAAAGCCAAGCTAAAGGAAGTAAATAGCGAACTAAATAGCACAAAAGAACAAGTAAGTGATCTGAAAGATAAAATAAAGAAAATCACCCAATCAGAAGAGCAGAGAGAAAGACACATTCTTTAAAAAAATGAAAGCAATATACAAGACCTATGGGATAATATAAAGTGAGCCAACCTATGCATAGTAGGAATCCCAGAAGGAGAACAAAGAGAAAAGGGAATTGAAAATGTATTTGAAGAAATTATGGCTGAAAACTTCCAAAGCTGAAAGAAGGAAACAGATATCCAGGTACAGGAAGCACAGAGGGTCCCAAATAAGATGAACCCAATCCAAGTTAGAACAAACCAGTGGTCATCAGTGGGAAGAGGGGTTATTTACAACAGCCAGGACATGGAAGCAATCTAAATTTGTCCACTAACAGATAAGTGCATAAAGAATATATGGTGTGTATACACACACACACACACACACACACACACACACACACACACACACACACACATATATATATATAAAATGGATTACAACTCAGCCATAAAAACACATGAAATAACGCCATTTTCAGTAACATGGATGCATTGAGATTATTGTACCAAGTGAAGCAAATTAGACAGAAAAAAAATCATGTATCACTTATAAGAGAAATCTTAAAAAAAAAGATATAAAGGAACTTATTTACAAAGCTTAAACAGACTCACAGACGTTGAAAACAAACTTATAATTACCAAAAGGGAAAGGAGGGGAGGGATAAATTAGGAGTTTGGGATTAGCAAATACAAATTACTATATATAAAATAAACAACAAGGTCCTACTGTATAGCACACAGAACTAAATTCAATATCCTGTAATAACCTTTAATAAGGAAAATAATATGAAAAACAATATATATATATGTATATGCCTATACACACACACACATATAACAGAATCACTTTGCTGTTACCTGAAACTAACACAGCATTTAAATCAACTATACTTCAATTTAAAAAAATTAGGATAAAAACAGAGCTGGAAAAGGGTAGGAGAGATTAGGATGGGAAAATAATTGTCGATCAGAGTTCTTGAAGTAGAAAGTGAAAAGAAGTCTTTCCATTGTAAGTGCTAACAAGTTAAGTGGAAAAAAATGACAGCATGTGCCAAAATGAGGAATCTCCACTAACCCTTTATTTTTGAACTACTCATTATCCAACAGTCTTCTTAAAAACTTTCTGAACTGAATTGAAGGACTAACATAGGAATCATGATTTAAAAGATATTTTTTGAACTACTCATTACCCAACAGTCTTCTTGAAAACTTTCTGAACTGAATTGAAGGACTAACATAGGAATCATGATTTAAAAGATATTTTTCCCTTGACCAAGATGGCATTGAACTATCCCAACAGATGATTTAATAATCCAGAGTAATATTGGACACTGACTATAATGTGTCTTGGTATAATTTTCTTTTTTTTTTGAACAACAATATAACATTTTTATTGATTTATAATCATTTTACAATGTTGTGTCAAATTCCAGTGTAGAGCACAATTTTTCAGTTATTCATGAACATATATATATTCATTGTCACATTTTTTTCTCTGTGAGCTACCATAAGATTTTGTGTGTATTTCCCTGTGCTATACAGTATAATCTTGTTTATCTATTCTACAATTTTGAAATCCCATCTATCCCTTCCCACCCTCCCCCCACCTTGGCAACCACAAGTTTGTATTCTATGTCTACGAGTCTGTTTCTGTTTTGTATTTATGCTTTGTTTGTTTGTTTTTGTTTTTTTTTAGATTCCACATATGAGCAACCTCATATGGTATTTTTCTTTCTCTTTCTGGCTTACTTCACTTAGAATGACATTCTCCAGGAGCATCCATGTTGCTGCAAATGGCGTTATGTTGTCAGTTTTTATGGCTAAGTAGTATTCCATTGTATAAATATTTGGTATAATTTTCTTAAGCTTTCTTGTACTTCGATTAGGTTGAGTTTCTTGGATTTGTTGGTTTAAAATTATTACCAAATTTAGAAAAATCTTGACCATTATGTTTCAAATATGTTTTCTACTCACTTCTCTGCTTTGAGATTCAATTGCATATATTAAGTCTCAAATTTGTCCCACAGCTATTTGCTCCTTTGTTCATGTTTTTGAAGTCATTTTTTTCTTTGATTTTCATTTTGGATAGTTTCTATTGTATTTTTCACGTAAGAATTTTTTTTTCACTTCCAGAAATTTTCTTAGGTGCCTTTTTACATATTCTATATCACTACTTCACTTACTCAATTTTTCCCAGCTTATTGAACATATGGAATGTAGTTCTAATAATCTTTGTAATATGCTTGTTACAGTTTCTATCATTTGTCGGTTCTGGGTATGTTTTGTTTCTTTGTTTGTTTGTTTTTTTGTCCTCATTATGAGTCATAGTTGTGTTTTCTTTCACAGGCCTGGTAATTTTTAACTGGATGCCAGACAAATTTTATCTTTTTGGATACTCTATATACTTGTATTCCCCTATATATTCTTGAGTTTTTCCAGAAAATTCTTAGGAATTCTAATCTTTTCAAGACATACCTTTAAAATGTCTTATCTGGGAGCAAAGAAGAATTAATTTAGGGTGATTTTTCCTTACTGTTTAAGCAATATCCTGCTACTAAGGCCATACTCAATGACCTAGACAATAAGGTTTTTTGGATAGTAGGAAGACCAACTTTTCCAGGCCCTGTGTGAGCTTTCCAGATTGTTCCCTCTGCTCTCTTCAGATGAATCTTTTCCTGACCTCAGGTAGTTTCTACTTACTGAACACCTGAATGAGGCCCTCTGAAAATCTCCAAGGCACTCTGTGTAGCTCCTCCCTCTTCAGAACTATGGCTTGTGACATATCAACACCTTGGCCTTCCTAGGTACTAAGCTCCGTCTTCTCAATTCAAGAAGTTCAGTAGTCTCCTCCACGAGTTCCCCCTTCCTCTGCTGCATCCTGGAAAGTCTCAGGCAATGAGCTAAGGCCTAAATTTTTTTCTTCCCTCTCTCTCAAGGCTCTCTCAGGGCTCAGAGATCACTGTTCTGTATTGCCTAGTATCTAATAATTGAAATAAATATATATATATATATTTTCATATTTGTTGTTGTCATATGAAAGTATAAATCCTGTTACTCCACTCTGTCTTGGTTGGAGGCCATAGTCCACTGTGAGTTTGTTTTATTTTGAAACCATCCATATTTATAGTATATAATCACAAAAAATACAAAAAATAACAAGATATTGAATAATTTACATTTAAAATCTCAGAAACAGGCAACTGGTGAAGCCCTCTTGGAAAGGAATCAGGCTTAATGTTTTATAAATATAATAGTTGTCATACTGTTTTATAACCATTTAAAATTAATAGCCCTTAAGTGTATAGCAGTCCTGCAGTAAAAAGATAATTTCTCTGCATGGCCTTTGCCCGTTTCAAATTTTAGCAGAAAGTCTTCATATTTTCATATACAGCAAATTCCAGTAATGTCTTAAAAATAACAATATAGCACCAGTTGAAGTGTGGTCAAAGAGCTTCAGCTTAAATCTAATTGAAAGATAACTTAAAACTCACTTGCATTGCTCTTTGTGTACCTCATTTTAAGTTTTAACTCTCGTGAATTATGCCTAAGATTTTGAGTATAGGATAACAGCAAATTTATACATTTTAAGTGAAATACTCAAAGTCACATATAAAACAACATAAATATTGTTAAATTTAACTTTCTAGAAAGCTGAATTAGATGCTCACATGTTTTATATATAGTGAGGAGTTAAACTAGATGTCACAATTATGAATGGATGGGAAGATCATTCTGTCTCAGTGATATGAGTTTAATTTGACTGCCTGTCAAAGCCACAGTTCAGTCCTTACAAGTGAAATATTCTTTTAAATATGAGGAACAAAATTTATTCATATTTATGAAAAAATATAACAATGCTTTTACTATATTTTCAATTTGTAGGCACCATACTCAAGCAGAAATTATCTATTTTTAAGGGAGATGAACATAAATAGCATCATAATGTTTGTTACAATGAGAGTGTATATTAATCAATTAATTTATATTCTAACAGCTCAACCTTCAGTCTCATTCAATTTGTTGTACAATAAAGTTCTTTCCTATGTCTCTTTTTTCAAGGTAATAAATCTCAACAGTAAATCAAATTAAGTTCTCTATGCTTTTTAACACCCTATTTGCAAACTGTTATCTTGTGATGTTGTGTACAAATAATGCACTAAAAATAGAAGGAAAAACATTAACAGGGAACACCAATAAAATTAATTCTCCCAAGCAATAGAAACTAAGTCCAATAAATCAACAATGAAGGTATTAAAAATAGTCAGCAACCATTGCTCTGTTATTCTGTATCACCTTCTGCTTTTTGGAATAGTGTCTACATCGTTTCAGCAAGACTGTTTTGTTAGGCCTAGATTTTCATCCACCTTTGAAAATCACAAATATGACATGGCCCTAGAAGCAGTCCAATTCTTTAAGCTCAGCAGTGTAATATACTCTAACTCCCTAGATTTAAAGTAATGCTTCTTCCATCCCCTTTAGCATCCCCATTTTACTGTCCTCACTACAGAATTAGTGTTAAGAATTGGTGTTAAAAATCCAAATTATGTTTCTACTTCTGTCTGACTTACTCTTTGTCCTTATATGTCACAAATTCTTTTTCCTATATCTAAATCCCAGATAATACTATTGATTTTTTTGTGTATAATGTAGAGAGATGCCCTTTATCCACTTCTAGTAGGGCATGGTGTTTGAAACACTCTTCTAGTAAAGAAATATTTTTGATGCAATATTGAATGAGCTACCATAAATCCTTTTTCAAATACTGTTGAAAAAACATATATATTTAAATATACATACACACAGAGCCTCACCTATTCATCTTTTAGATCAATAGATTTTATCTGACTGGGGTTTGGGGAACAATTTGTATCAATGGAGTAGAATGAAGCTAAAATGTTTTGTGTCCTTGTTCACATCAGCAAGGTGATTAAAGCAAATGAGCTCACAAATAAATAAAGGTTATAAAGGTGTCTAAGAAATTCTATACAATTATAACATTTTATCAAGATACCAAAAGCCAGGGGATTCTTGGTTTCGTGTAACAGTTTCTTCAACTCTCATAAATATTTTTTGTCACTGCATTGTAGTAAGATATCTTGATATGGGAAAATTTAGATGAAGTCAGATATGATATGGTGATCTTATTTCAGTCAGCCTATGCCAGCTTTTTTTAAAGCTCCTTTTTTTTTTTTTTTTTTTTTTTTTTTTTAGAAATACCTTCTCTTAAGAATATTTACCAGTGAATAGAAACTAACCTATTCCAGTCTCTACAGACCACACCCTTAGATTCTGGCTTCTCTCAGCTTCTTTGGAGTAAGCAGCCTACTCCATGACCTTTCCACCTGCCACAGCCAACTGGACTAGGTGGACAGTCAACCAAAACTGGGTCAATTGGAATGTGTCTCCAAAGAATATGGAGTCTTTACCCAGAGAGATTAAAAGATGCAGTCTCTGTACTGAAAGAGTCTTATGTGACTGTCACTGAGCTACCAGGAGCAACTTGAACAAAGAAATCTTATATGCAAAAAGAAAGATGAAAGAAGCTGACTCACAAAAAGAAGAAGGGATGAGAGAAAATATGACACAAAAAGAGAAACAGAGCACAGGAAATAGGAATAATAGCTTTCTTAGTGTCTGATTATTTTATAGATCTAGGTTCTTGCTCCTCTAACTAAATTCCATTTGAAATTAGGAAAATTAGGATAATTATAAATGTTCTTCCTCCCCAGAGTCGAATTCAAGCTCATGTTTGCACTGCCAACAAATAGGACACTACACACCTCACAATAAGTATTCAAAAAATGGTTACTGATTTTAAAAAAAACTATATATATTATATATATATATATTTTTTAAGACATTAGTTTGTTTAGATACTTTGGTTCCAAGGAATCAATAATTTAGGACTCTCATATTTGAGAGAACCATCACTGACAGAGTCCCTGATAAGGGACAGGTGTTGGGCCAATGGTTTTACATTATCTCATTTTATCCTCCAACAAACCTGGAAGTTATGTGCTGTTTCCAGCATTTCACAGATGATGAAACTGAGACTTAAATTACTTTCCTATGGTAACAGAGGCACTAAGTGGTGAAGCCAGAATACAAATTCAGCTCTCTCTGACTCCAGAATCCATGTTCTTTTCATACTTAATTTATGTAAAGTTGGTCAGGTTTGTTTTCATGTACCTAGTTTTTGACTGGGGTGTTCTTCCAGTGTAATGGTAGATTAAAAAAACTAAGCTAAAGACTACTGAAGATGGCTTCAAATATTTGTAATTATAAATTTGTTAAATTATTAAAGTGAATGAAGTTGGGATTAAAGGACATACGAAATCAAAACTAGCTAATTGCTCAAGAATAAAAGAAGACTAAAATCACTCAAATGCAGCAATTTAATACAGAAATTTATTTTATTTCTGCCTTATAGGGAGTAAAATGATATATTTTCAATCTCTTTAATTTCAACATTGTTATATTTTATGAAAATTAAGTTGGCAACTTATTTGTTGAAAAAAATATGTACTTAGTATTTTCTAAACATACGAGGCACAAATGAGTAAATAAATACCTTTATGACAAATAGATATCTGAAAAAGATGATTCATAGAAATGAACATTTTTATAGTATTATTGTAAAAACCCACACTCAAGTAGCTACTACACATTTGAGTAGATGTTTCTTATTAATATTAAAGTAGATTTCTCTCTCTGTCATCAAAATATTCATGCAAAATTATAAGTACTACATTACTTTAAGTGCACTTTCAAAATTTTACCTTTTAACAAGTTTTGGTATTAAATTGCACTTTCCAATGAAGAGACTGGCCCCAAATAATGACTCAGGTAAAATATATTCAATCCCTAAGTTTGATTTTTACAAAATAAATATGTGAAAATAAATTCAACTAAGCTACTAAAATGAGTCTCTTAAGCAATACTATTTGCAATTATGTTTTGTTAGCATGTCATCAAGACAAAAAAGTGACTTAACTCTTCTAGGCTATTAATTATGTCATTTAAAACTTTAAAAGTCTTGACTAGTAACTAGCAGATTAAAAATAATTTGCATGAATTTACAAAAATAATGTTTAAAACATCACTTCTGAAAAATTTTTAAATAGAGGTTAGAACATAGTTATATATTTTAAGACTTTATTTCAGAAAAGAATTTCTTTTAAATGACTTTAAAGGAATCTCTTTTCTTACAGCTATTTTTTGTTTTGTTTTTAATGAAAAAGAAGACTGGGACCAGTTTACTCTTTGAGACAGCCTCAGTATATTAAACAAATTTCAATTACAGAGAAAATCTGGAAAGAAAAAAGGTTTAAGTGTAACAATCCTCAAAAATAAGATATACATCTATAGAACCAAAAATGGAATCAGATTTGAAGAGCAGAAAGCAGGGCTGAAACTTCAGATCCACTGGGCTTTGCCTCCAGCAGCAGGCAGAGTAGACAGGGAGAAGAAGAAATTAAAAATGCCTCATAGAAGCAGACACTAAAGGGCTCACTATTTGAATCCAGGCCTACAAGGCAGAGGCAAAGAAAAGCTGTAACTCTTCCCAAGGATATAACATGTAAAGAGGCATATCTAAAGACATGAGGACAAAATAGAAAAATCTTCCCGCTGAGAACAGGTACCGAGCTGCTTGCTATGCCATGACTTAATCTGAAGTTTCCCAATATCCCCAGAAGATTAAAGTGATAAATTGATAATATAAGATCTGGTTATATACACAGTACTACAAAGGCCAAATTAAGACACACAAAACTACAGACAAGGGAAATAGGAGCATAGAGAGGGGATAGGGGAGGCAAATGCCATCATAGACAGGCCTGCAAACCAAAATTCCAAAACAAATGAGGAAAAAATTCTAATAGCAATAGTTTTAAAAATCAAAATTCAGGAGAATGTCACTGCAGATACAGTACAAAATAATATATCTAAGATGAGCTTAAAATAAGTATGCTGCAGATTCTCAAAGGCATAGAAGAAAGGAAACCAGGCAACACAAGAGTAGGAAAATATGAAAAACCACTAGTTCCAAATATCAGGTATTAAAAATGTAATGAGCGAAATTTAAAAATTAAGATTAAGAGAATGTTTAGGCTGAAAAGGGACACAGTCAAAAAAAGGATTAGAGTATTTTCTTGTTACTGTCAAGAATGCACATAGAAGAGCCAGTAAAGAGTAAAAGCACAAAAAAAAGAAGTTCAGAGTCAGATGTTAAATGACAGATTTAGTCACAGGATCTAAAATATCTCTCATAAGAATGTACAGGAAAGACAATGAGGAAGTACTACAGAAGCGATACCCAAAGAGGTAAGGCTGAGAATATTTTAGTACAACTGAAAAACATGAATCTTCAATTGGAAATTACACATGGAACAACAAGCAGGATAAATAAGAATTAATTACTATTTCAATGCATTGTAGTGACATAATGGTAGTAGTGCAGTAATAAACAATAGTAACAATAAAAGTACAAGAATCAGTAATGAAAAAGAACTTTGCATTTAGAAATATATCAGCGGGAACTCACTTCTTCCTGTCAGGCCCACTGAGTTAAAACGTTCAATGTGTTCCTTTTTTAAACAAAGTATTAAAAAAATTCAGAACTCCAAGTAGTAAACACCAAATACTATTTTTTTTCTTCCTTTTTTTCCCCTTTGTTTTTCTAATGGAGCTCAGTTTGAAAGAAGTTAATCACACTTTTGAATTAAGAAGCACATTGCTAAAATCTATGTTTGCCTGTCATCTTTCTCATTTAATTTTTGCCATTCTTTTGTAATCACTGTTTTTATTCCCCTCATCCCATAGCTAATATGCTTGATCTATGCCCATTAAATATAACATTATAAAATACATAATGTGTTTTGTGGATATTTCCAATTTACCTATATGGTATAAATCTCAGTCCGTTTTCTGCTTCTCTCATCCAAACCTATGATTAGAGGTATTTTAGTGTTGCTGGAACATGTTCATTTACTCTTAATATTTCATAGTGAATTTTAGTAAAAATCCACCACTTGTAAATATCCATCACATGTCTTAGTGATGGACACTGAAGTTGCCACTAACTCTATCACCATAAACGAAACCACAATCAGTATCCTTGTCTTTATCTACATATGGATGTTTCTGAGAATTTCTATATGATATATATCATAGAGATAATATGATCATAGAATAGGATTAATAATTAATTTAGAAAAAAATTACTTTCCAGGTTACTTTCCACTGTGAGTGAAAGCACTCCATATACATTCACCAGCACTTGATGTTCCATCCTTTTGAAATATAATCTTTCTAATATGAGTAAAGTGATTTCTCACTGCTTTCATTTGCATTTATATGATTATAATTAAGAGAGTTTCCTTGTATACTGTTAAGCTGTGCAGAAGTCTGATCTATGGTAGTTTGTCTCTTTCATTTGTCCATTTTTTTCCCATTGGAGTTTTAGTTTGAGGTACATGAATGATTCTGGAGAACTCAGGGGAAAAAAAGAAGAGAGCTGGAGAGAAATCTTCCATCTTCTTAGAAAATACATAATCATAAGCAGAATATTGGCAGAAATATGAACAGTAAAGGCCATTTTCAGGTCTCAGATGGAAACAAGGAACATGTTATTAGAAACCAGAGGAAAGGTAATACTTGCTATAAAGTGGCAAAGAACTTGGGTGAATAACATTTCTGTTCTTGTGTTCTTTGGAAGGTATACCTTGCAAGTGATGAAACTGAATATTTAGCTGAGGACATTTCTAAGCAAAATGTTAAAGGAACAGCTTGTTTCCTCCAGCTTCTTATAGTAAAATTCAAAGAAATGAATTAAAGAAGGAATTGTTAAGCAAAAAGGGACAATACTTCAAAGATTTGGAGAATTCTTAGCCTGTCCATATTTCAAAAAATGAGAAAGTATATTCAGAAGACAACACCAAGGATATGCTGGATTATCACTTAATAAAGAGATTATGGAACTATATAAGCAGAAACACTGCCAGTTTGAATTGAAGAAGATCAAGACATGATGTAATAAAGAAAGTCTATTGGACTTAGATTCTACAGGACAGGATTAAAAAAGCTGTTCAGCTGCAAACCTGAACTATTCTTCGCAAAAAGGGAAGAATGACTCTGGGGGGGAAAAACAAGCTTATAGATACAGAGAAGAACAGATTGGTGGTTGCCAGAGACTGGGGAGGGGCAGAGGGAGTGGACAAAGTGGGTGAACACGGTCAGAAGGTACAAACTTCCAGTTATAAAATAAATAAGTCATGGGGATGTAATATACAGTATGGTGACTATAGTTAATAATACTGTATTGCATATTTGAAAGTTGGTAAGAGAGTAAATCTTAAATGTTCTCATACAAGAAAAAAAAATGTAACTGCATATGATGAAGGAGATTAACTAGACTTATTGTGGTGATCATTTCACAATATATACAAATGTCAAATCATGTTGTATATCTATAAGTAATATAATGTTGTATATCAATTATATCTCAATTAAAAAAAAAAGAATGACCCTGAAGATAATTCAGAGATCATTAAGGCCACCACTTCAGTTTCAACAGACCATATGGCCTCCAACTGAAGCTGTGGGGCTGGGGTCACCCAGAAGAGCCTTAGGGAAATGACCTGCACCTGACAGAGTTTTAAGGGAATGACCCCCTGCCCTGCAGAACTGCAGGAGCAAGACTATTGCCTCAGTGGGTCCAGAAGGCAGAGCATCAAACAAAATAGGATTATTCTGGAGACTTACAACCTGACAGAATTTACCTTGCTACCTTTTGACCTGCTTGTGATTTGTCACCCCTTCCTTCTTCCCTATTTCTCCCTTTTGGAATGGAGATGTCTATACTACACCTGTCCCACCACCGTATTTTGGAAACACATAGCTCGTCTGGTTTCACAAGTTCACAGCTGGAGAGGAATTTTGCCTCAGATGAGTCATACCTTGAATAACACTCACATCTGATTTTGCTATTTAGATGAGACCTTGGACTTTGAGTTAAGAATTAATTCTCGAAAGATTTAAGGCTTGGTGCTACTGGAATGACATGAATATATTCTGAATACAAGAATGGTATAAATTTGTGGGGTCATGAGTAGAATGGTATGGATTGAATTCTGTCCTTCCAAAATTCAGATGTTGAAGTCCTAACTGCCAATGGATGGCAAGTGGAGATGGAGACAGATTTCAATGAGGTCATGAAGGTGTGAGCCTTATGATTAGGGCCCTTATAAGAAAAGACACCAGAGAACTTGCTTCCTCTCTCCACCATGTGAGAACAGTGAGAAGGTAGCCTTCTGTAAGCCAGGAAGAGAGTTCTTACTAGGGAACTGAATCTTCACAGTGGACTTCCCAGCCTTCAGAAATGTGAGGCATAAATCCCTGTCGTTTAAGCCACCCAGTCTATGATATTTTGTTATGAGAGCCAGACCTGATTAATACAAATTTTGTCCAAGTTTCTTTATGTTTCTTTATTTATATTTTTTCATTTTTCCTGTCCTGGCCTCCACTTGACAGATCAAATTTCCTTTGACGGGTTTAAATTCACACATCGCTCAATTTTTTTTTTCTGGTTGCTACCTCTGCTTTCTTCTTCTTCTTCTTTTTTTTTAATTAACATTATCTCTATCTTCCTGAAATATAGAGTACTTTAATATATTCTATCTTCCATGGTACCCAAGCCCTTCCATGGCCTTTTCAGCAAATTTTTTTTTCACTAGGACTTAAAACAAAATACATTCTGGACTAATAAAGACCTATTTTAAAAGAAAATATAGGAGTATATATTTGTGGTCTTAGAATAGGGAAAAGTATTCTTAAAACAGATTTGCTCCCAAAAACGTAATGCTAACTTTTTGCATTGTTTTATTTTTTTTAATTGAAGTATACTTGATTTACAATGCTGTGTTAGTTTCAGGTACACAGCAAAATGATTCAGTTATATATATGTGTATGTGTGTGTGTGTGTATTGGGGGAGTCAGAATGCAATTAGTATGAGTAGTATCACTAGTATGGTGTTTGTAAGCAGTGCTAATATGAGATTAATTGTCTATATATATACATACATACACACACACACACATATTCTTTTTCAGATTCTTTTCCATTGTAGGTTATTGCAACATATTGAATATGCTGTATTCATGTGCTATATAGTACATCCTTGTTGTTTATCTATTTGATACATAGTGTTATATATATGTTAATTCCAAACTTCTAATTTATCCCTCCCCGCATCTTTTCCCTTTGGTAACCATAATTTGCTTTCTACCTTTGTGAGTCTATTTCTAGTTTGTAAATAAATTCATTTGTGTCCTTTTTCTAAGAGTCCACATATAAATGATATCATGTGATATTTGCCTTTCTCTGTCTGACTTCACTTAACATAATATCTCTAAGTCCATCCATGTTGTTGCAAATAACATTATTTCACTCTTTTTTATGACTGGGTAGTACTGCATTGTATAAATATACCACAGCTTCCTTATCCAGTCATCTGCTGGTTAGGTTTAGGTTGCTTCCATGTCTTGGCTATTGTTAATAGTGCTGCTATGAACATTGGGGTGCATCTTTTTGAATTAGAGTTTTCTCCACATATATGCCCAGGAATGAGAGAGTCAAGTACCAACTGACTGGCTTCTTTTTCTCACTGTTGCAAAATTTAGATTCCTAGGTCTGAGAGAATTGACTAAAGCTTTACCCAGAGAGAAAAACCATGTGTTATTTTGGCCAATTTGTAAACCATCTTGGCCATGAAGATTTGGAGACTAATAAGTAAATTCTGAACTCCATCTAAAGTTAATTATACTCTATAGAGCTCAGACTCCTAGCAGCAGTTACATCTGAGCAGTGCGGGCAGAAACCTTGATATTTCCTTTTATTTCAACCCGCTCCTCCTCAGGCAAACATAGGCTTTTGCAGCTAGCAATCTGTAGTGTATTAAAAATCACTCTGGGAGCTTCCGGTTAGTGAACACGGTGAAGACTCGAGAAGAGGGGCGCGCCTGGAGACGACACGTAAGCTCCCCGCCCCTCCCACACACCTGGCCCTAAGTATCTCTTCACCTGGCTGCCAACTGTCGACACGCTCAGGGGCTCACCTTCCCGCAGAAGAACTTCTTTCTGGAATGGGCGCAGCCTCCTTCTGTCCACCTGAGAGTGGACCCACCGTCACGGCAGACGGGCGGAGACCGGGCAGAGCCTCCGGGCCCCAAGCCGTCTCCAGAGCCGAGCGACAGTTCTCCTGGCAGCAGCAGGCTGCCCGCAGAGGCCACGACGCGCCTGCGCAGTGGCCGCGGCTGCCGTTCAAAGTTCCCGCCAATTCTCGTGCCCCTCCCACCGCGGAGGAGTTCCGCCCTCCGTGGAGAAGTTTGACCCCGCCCAGCTGCCTGAGCTGCTTAAGATTTATTACCAGAGGCTCTTTTCGAACGCCAGTGCTATAGCTGACTCGACTACAGCTGAGTGATAAGGAATTATCTCCGACACCGAGAATTTTCATTCACATTGAAAGATGGTATTTACGTTCGCTACCAATCCTCCGACAAGCAGAGTGATCTGGAAGAGGAGACGTAGACGTGTGTTCTAAGTGCCGGACTCTCATGACAATGGCCATACGCCTCATCGACGGAGCACTGAAGGAGGACTTTGGATTTAAGCATCGTCTCTGGGTATTTTATATATATATATATATATATATATATATATATATATATATATAAAATACAAAAATAAGCACTTTATTAAACAGGCTTCTGAGGGGGTGGGGGCTTCCAGAAGCATCACTGGGAAGCGCTGCTGAGGCTAGGGTACATCAGCGGAGATGTGGGGCTGAAAGAAACTATCCAGGACTTGCTGGCCTGGGCTGGGCTTTTTCCATCTGTACAAAGTGACACCTGGGATCTTTCAGAATCCTTGCAGTTCTCTGGCTGCTGGCCCTCGTACACTCGGAACACCTGCCCCAGGTGCTGGAGGCTGGTGGCCGCGGGGGGATCCAACTCTGCAGTTCCTGCAGCAGGACCCTGTGCTGGTACTGCCCTGAGGGCTCTGCAGTCACAGATGGGAACTCCCACAGTCCTGTCAGCAGATCTTGAGTTGGGCCTCTGCACCAGCAGACTATCTCTGGGTACATTCTAGAAGGAAAGGTGTTCATTGCTGAGTCTCTGATTAATCAGAATTGTCCTCAGTAGTACCGTCTGGGATAGTTGTGGAGTTGAGGCTTGTTAAGGGTGGTCGAGACATTACAAATGAAGTTAACCTAAGTGAAAACATTTACCCTTTTGTCAGAAAATCTATAAATGTGATTTTAAAAATACATGGAAGAATACATGTTGATTG
This sequence comes from Vicugna pacos, assembly GCF_048564905.1. Classification (NCBI taxonomy): domain Eukaryota; kingdom Metazoa; phylum Chordata; class Mammalia; order Artiodactyla; family Camelidae; genus Vicugna; species Vicugna pacos. Next base: position 40,493,454 of record NC_132991.1, on the reverse strand, counting down.
ATCAAGATTTTCTTGAAAATAAAGAAAGCTGGGATAATATTTTAGCCCTTGTTTCTGAAACAATTCAAGGTAAACTTCAACAAAGCTTCCAAAATCATCACAGTTCACTTCATTGTTGGGAGCATTTGAAGAAGGTAGCCAGCAGATGTCAGAATAACATCGAAAATGACAAATGTGGACCCTGGCTTGAGTGAGAGATCACAGTACAGAAAAACCCAGCAGTTTTCCACAGCTGCATATCATTGCTAGGAAAGGAATCAATCATTGACTGAAGAGCCCTTTTAGTGTTCATCCTAAAACAGCTTGCATTTCTGGGCTTGTTGATTTTTGGAAAATAGATCAGTTTGATCCATTTACTGTTCCAATCATAAACTCCATGAGTTGTATACAAATTCCACTCATGAAGAGGAAAAAGAGAAGGAAGCTGAATCTGATATCAAACATAGAATCAGAGACTGTAAGAAGATTAGTCTAGCTCCTTATGTAACAGTGTCTGGACAGCTTCTTGAAAATTTAGATAAATCCCAAAAAGGAGATCTTATCAAGAAGAGTGATTTCAAAAAGACTTCTGAAGATAACAACTCCCTTCAAACCAATTTGGGTGTCTTCTACCTTCAACCAAGAATCAAATACTTCATGAGCCATTTAATAAATATGGCAGAACCATGTATGCATATTAGCGCTCAAAGCAATTTCTTTTTTCCTTGAGAAAGAATTTTGTTGAAAAGATTCCTGAGACCACCAAAGGAGAGTGTTAAATTTCCTGAAAGGAGCCATAATGGGAAGAATAAGTGGACTGCAGATCAATTCGTAAAATTGAATATTGTACAAGGATAATTCTGAGATTTCTGATATGAATACACAGTTCTACCAGTTGCAACATACAGAGGTGAGTGAGTAGTATATATATCTAAGACTTTAATCTCAGCTCACTGGATATTTCTGGACTGAATATTCTAGGTGAATGAGGGATTTGTCCTTAAGTCTTAGACACTTAAGTTAATTATACATCAATTGTGTATTCAGCCACTTCTTAATTTTACTTCCTAATATTTTATTGGTCAGGTCACACCTCATTGCTCATCTTTTAAAAGTTATTTTGAACTGGGCATCTAAACCTACCAAAACTTCAATTCAGAAGTTATGGGGAAGAGTATAGCTCAGTGGCAGAGCATGTCCCTAGCAAGTACAAGGTCCTGGGTTTTATCCGCAGTACCTCCATTAAAAATAAATAAATAAATAAAAACCCAATTACCCCCCCCCCAAATAAAATAATAATAAACAAAAGGTATGAGTTACTAGATTACAATTGGGGCTTCATAGAGTAGTATTTTTTACAACTGTTGCCATTTTTTACAACTGTTTCTCACTTCTTCCCTCAGAGGACAATTGGATTAGTCTTCCTTAAAGAAACAGCTGAGAAAAACATAACCAACTTCATTTCACCAACATAAAACCTGTTATATTTGTCAAAACACTTGGACTTTCCATGTATCTAGATACTTAAATTGAATTTTAAAAGTTTTGTTTCTTCCATGTTTGATTTTGTGAGATAGATTTTGAAGTGTCAGATATATTTCACCTGGTTTAGCAACCAATCTAAATAAAGCAGTTGTTCTAGTTTACATTCTATCTTCAGAGAAACATCGAGAAGCCAACTATTGGGCTAGTGCTTTCCATGGCTTAATGAAAAATTTCTTTCCTTTAACATTGTTTTCTCTATAGGCATACAGCTTTTTTTTCTTTTATCTTTTTGGTTTATATAGAATAGACTATAATGCAGTCAACACAATGAAATGCCTTCCGTTTCTTTCTCTTCTCTAATTTTTCAAAGAAATATTAAAGACTGTGTGCACAAAAACAAACACACTTTGGATTGTGATCTGTATATGAGGATCAAGAAATAGCTAAGTATGAAATAACATAAATCAGAGATGATTTGGGAGAAAACCTACAGCAGTGGGACTTATGAGCGTTAGATGAGATTTTAGTCCCACCTAGTGTCCCATAGTGGAATCACAGCTTGGAAACGAAATCTAATACATCCAGGGCAAGACTCAAATATTAGGCAGCTAGCAGGAGGCTGGGCACTGACTCAAAGTAGGTACAGTCAAAGGGATGTTGGTGTTTCTTCTTTACTGAGCTGAAAAATAGTCATGCTAAAAAAGCTATTCTTGGTGGCAGTGTATAGCTCAGTGGTAGAACACAGTGCTTAGCATGTGTGAGATCCTGGTTTCAATCACCAGTACTTCCACTAAAAAAAACAAAACAAAAAAGAAGCTATTCTATTCTTGGATCTAAGGAATTTACCAAATATTTACAGGGCCAGTCTATAGACATATTCATTCATATATCAACCTTAAAAATAGAAAGGTTTGAGATGATAGCCTGATTTGGTAGAAATAAGAATGAGATAGTGATGGAAATTAGAATGTCAGTAACACCTGGGAATGAGAAAGTTCACACATATCTAAGGATAATTTACATATGCATGAATAAGGTCATATTATGCATTTTTTTTCTTTTAGTGTGAGTGATGGGAAGATTTTAATATGCCTATTTTGGAATTGGATTAAGATAGCAGACAAAAAACAAGTAAAGATATATATATATATACATATATGTGTGTGTGTGTGTGTGTGTGTATATATATATATATATATATATATATATATATATACATATACACTGAATAATCCAATCAGTATATCTGATAATTTACTTTAAAACATTTTATTAATAAACAATAATATAAAACAAAAACATGCCTATTTGTGTCTGGTTGGAGGAGCCAAACACAGTATTATTTCGAACTCATCCCAGCAAAGTTTTCAAAGTATGACTGCCTTGTAAACCCAAATCAGAAATATTTTGACATTTTTAGTCATTAACTTTTTCAAAAGTATCAATGGTCTATCTAATTTTGAATTGCCATACATGTTTCTTACCCAAGTTGGGCCCATTTTGATGTTTCACACATTCCTGTGCAGAGGTTAGGAGTGATTGCCAAATGTTTTTTGGAAAGGGTCCAAAAGTAAATATTAGGCTTTGTGAGGAGGATGGTGTCTGGCATCTGTCCCAACCACTTAACCCTGCTATTGTTGCTCAAAAGCAATCATATTCAATATGTAAATTAATAAATGTGTCTGTATTCCAATACAAGTTGGTTTGTAAGAAAAAAAGAGGGAAATTTGAGTATGAATTTGGCCTATAGGCTGCATTTGCTGACTCTGGGTTAAAGTTAAATACAGATTTCAATAAGTGAATAGGCACCATTGATATGAATGTGAATATATAAGCAAAGTCAGTTTAAAAAGAAGATATTCATTTGAGAATAGCATAATAATTACAGTGACTGTTATAGCTATCATTCTGGTGGGTTCTTTCTATAGGTCAGGCACTTTATATGGTGTTTTAGGTATAATTTCTCATTTAATATTCACATCAACCCTATGAAGTAGGTACTGATATTATTGCCCTATGCCAGATGAAGAAACAGAGTTTTAGACATTTAAGATACTTATCCAGTGTTCCAGTTGAAGGTAGCAGTTTGAGATTTAAAGTCACCTCTGCTGAGCCAAGTTCTAAACAGCTCCATAGAAATACTTGGAAGTCGGGGTGTCATACACCTGGCAAGGCAGGGTATTTTTCCTGAGTGCAGGGAATTATTTCTCCATGTTCATTTTTCTTTGAAGTTACTTTCACTCCATTTCCCAGGAAGGAACACTTCATCCCATCCTCCTTTCCCACCTGTTCCAGCACTGAGTTCCCCCCATGGTTGAAGAAGTGAGCATTCTGATTTAAGAGTCTGCCTACCATGGAATCACATAACCATGATGTTAGGACCCAAGCATTATAATTTAGGCAGAATGAACCCAATTCTCTGTCTTCCTTTTGGAGAGAACTGTATCTGGGTAAAGCTAATGCTTGCTCTTGTGAATTTGATGGAGTGAGCTAAAGAAATAGAACTTCTTTTAGGCCCAGCTTATCCATGTGCAATAAGACATACAGGTCAGAGACTTGGGGGTCTCAAATTCTAGAATTAAAAATAAAGGTAGAAAGACACCACCCCCATACTCTTCAATCCAGCTTTACTGGTAAAAATTCTGAGCCTATTTTAATACTTAATGGCTCCTTGTCTGACTTATATTGGTTAAGTTCTCAAAGATGGGAAGAGTGATTAATTAGGCTCCTTCAAACCTCTTGACTATAGGAACCATAGAAATTACAACACATGTCTGAGGCTACTTGAGAACAAGGCCAAATTGTTTCTGGAATGTTACCATCTATCTAGAGTATACCCAAAGGCAGAGTAACTCTAAAATCTGCTGAATTTCCCTCCATTTGACAATTCTTTAAGAGTGTTTCTTAAATTATTGCCTATAATGATGTAAATGGAAGATGAACAAATTACAGCCTGATCATGAAACGGGCTGGAACTGAACCTAATGAGACAATGTGAAATTGCGAGACTGTGGAATGAATTACAAGAGTCAGTGATAGTCACCACTTAAATGAACTGTTTGACATGATGAAGTTCAACTACAAAGTGATGACTGATGCAAGGACAAGTATGTAAAAGGAAGGATAGTCACCAATTCTCTGTTTTCACTGATCTTTAATGGTCATCCTTAATGTAAGAAGAATTTAATTCAGACACAAAGATACAGTCTTTAACTGAAAAAAATGGTGGCAAGGCCAAGAAGTTACTGAGATGAGGGGGAAACTCATTTATCTATGACACTTTAAATGGACATTTTAAATGGCTCTTTCTTTTAGATTCTAGATTCTGGAGGTCTTACCTAGGCCTGTGACTCGAAGCACTCATCAGAACTATGCTTTCATGTAATCAGGCAGAAATAACAGATTCTTTTGGCATCAATCTAGCGAGATCACAGCCTGTCAGTTTGCACTTTGCAGCTACTGGGAAAGCAAAACTTTGGATTGTGAGAATTCTCCCTGAGTAAGTGTAACAGAGGTGAGAGGAATGTCTGGCAGGCAGAAAGTTTTTTTCCTTAAATTACTTTGAGGACTAAAACTTGTGAATCACACATCATTTAAGAAGTACAGACAGAAGATACTTTGGAATTATTCCTGGTTTATTTACATAGCATCAGTAATAACATATAAAGAATATAGTGTTTTTCCCAGTCTGTTGTATTTGAATATAAGATTATATCAAGATATGAATTTTTCCACTATTATTTAAAAATAAACTCAATTAGCCTTGAAAAGCTTCTGACCAGCAGATAGGTAGCATAGATATACAATAAATAGGAAAAGATAAACATGTATTCATTGGATACAGTGGAGAAGTTATGCTTTAGATTATGAGTAAATTAATGAAAGACTGTACTACAGTCTAAAATATACAATTTGAAATGTAATTTATAGGTTAGGCTATGGATAAAAGGGAGTAATTAACACAGCAGAAAATGTAGCCATTGCTTCTAACTTGCCAGAAAAGTTTGGTTTGAACAATGTAATTCCAGATGTCTTTTATGTAGTAAAGTTTATATCAAAATGATATATGCTTGGATTTATATCATTAACTCCCAGGAGTTTTTCCCTCTGATAATCTTAAACAATGGAATAAAAAAGTTGGTACAGTATTGATTAAGCACATATCTAAATCTACGTCTACATGTTTTTACATCTACATTGCCTCGTTCCCTTTTCCAACTATCAAATCTTTTACTCCTCCAGGGATAATCCAGTTTTCAAAAACTAAGATACTATATTGAAGCCACTTAAAGCATCTCTGAAGACAAAACAAAACTGGATATCTTTAACTTTATAATGTTCCGAGAATTACTTTCATTGTCTCTGTCCTCAGCAAAATCATTGACTCTTTTAGGTGAATCAATGCTAATCCTTTCCTCCTTTGCCAACCGTAAAATGAAAAACCAAAGTTACGGGAATGCTATAGAAACATTACATTCCTATTGCTGTGGTAGCAAGTTATCAGAAATATAGTGGCTTGAAACAATACAAATTCATTATCTTATGGCTGGTCAGAACTCTTAAAATCAAGGTGTCATAGGGGCTACATTCTTTCTGGAGGCTCTAGAGAGGAATCTGTTTCCTTGCCTTTTCCAGCTTCTCGAGGCGTCGTGCATTCTTTGACTGATAGCCGCTTACTCCATCTGCAGAACTATCTCTGACTCTGACATCCCTGCCTCCCTCTTTATGTGGACCCTTGTGATTACATTGGACTCACTCAGATGATCCAGGATAGTCTCCCCATCAAAGGATTCTTAACTTAATCACATTTGCAAAGTACCTTTTGCCAGGTAAGGCAACATACTGATAGATTCTGAGGGTTGGGATGTGGACATCTTTGGCAGGAAAAAAGGAGGACAGTATTCTGTCTACTTCAGTAGCATTTGTAAACTTGAGTCTAAATTTAATGTGGTCTAGGGAAGAGAAGGGAAATAACAGAGATGAAAAAAGAAAAAGGCCCTTTGGAAATAGTTTAAATTCCTTCCTTATCACTAAAACCACAATGAAAGAAGTTAGTATAATCCCTATGGGATATTAAATGGGAAATAATTTCTATAAGGCAGAAGCTGGCCTTTTTTGGAAAGTAATTTTGTTAATCTGAACCATGATATATTTAAGCAATTTATCGATATAAATTGCCTTCTCTTTCCCATCATGTGCCTTATCTGTCCTTCTACAGATATGTAAATTGGAAGTAAGAAAAAAATAGAAAAAGAACTTCACATTCAAGACATTTTATAAAAAGTTATTGATCAGCTTCATGATTATGTACTAGTCCAAGACCTACCACTTCCTATGTAAATTATTATGTGTCTAGTTACTGGTATTTTTTCCAAGGCTATCCTCTACAAATTATTTTTCTTAACACATGCCTCTTATCCATCATTTTGTTGCTTCAGGACCTTAAATCATGCCACTTGACAGACTGATTCATTGGTTAATCAGTTCTTTCATTCATTAGTTCATTCTACTGATATTTTATTGGTGATTTTTCTAGAGTTTATGCTAGACACTGCATGGGGGTATGTATGACAAGCACAATACATGAGTTTTCACAGCCTTTTCCAGGCTCACTGCCACAGAGAATTATTTTGTTGCTTTAGGGGGAATATAGTGCACTGCTTAGTGATAGACAGTGACTTTCTAGGTTCCGATGGCACTCAAACATTTATCATCCTTGATCTTGACAAATTACTAACTCCTTGGTGCCTCATATCTTTCCTCAATAAAATGAGAATGTGTTTCATTAATTGTTAAGCCTTACATAATGAGTATTTTTTAAGTTTAAATGAATCAGTCCATGTTAAGTACTGATGTTAACCATTATTTCATAGTCCTCACTTATTTCTATAAGGATTATCTCCTAACCAAAGATCCCCATGCTTATCCCTATAGTTAGTACAAGGGAAACCTGGAAAAGAAGAAAGGTTAGTGGGATTTGCTTTGGTTAAAGCACAGAATTTCTCTCGGGAGATGATTAATTTACATTTAGACAGAGATGACCAAGAGGTATAAGAAATAGTGAAAGTGAATAAATAGGGAATTAATTTTTAAGAACATACCTTAGTGAGATACTGAGACTTTAGAATTTTTAAGACAATATAAGTAGAGACTATAATTGCCTTTATTTAGGGTTGCCAGATGATGTTTTTCATTCATTCAGTCAACAAATTATCAATAAGCTAACACAATGTGTCATATCTTGTGCTAGGTTCTTGTAATAGTCATGAAGAAAAAAAGTAGGTTTCTGTCTGCATTTAGTTTTTATTCAAGGGAGATGACAAACGTTGACTGTATAATCGGACATGCAGATGTTAAATTATTAACGCTGCAATTGCTACAATTGTAAAAGTAGAGAAGTTTGGTATACTCAGGATGATCAACAAAGCTTTCCTTGGAATCTGAAAGATGATTAAGTGAAGTAGTGTAGCCTTTTCTAGGAACTGAAGGAAGAAGCGTGGCTGAGGTGCATTTAGTGAGGTGGCGCTTGGACAGAAAGGAGACTGAAGGGGTAGAAATATGCCAGGGTCATGAGGGCCTTAATCATGATTTTGATCTTGTCTTTAGGAGAAATGGGTTGATACAATCAGTTTTATATTGCCAAAGGATTTTTATTCAGAGACTGCTTGGAATAGAAGAGGATGTGTGGGTAGACCAGTAGGAGGCTGTTGTCTTAGTACTGGTGAGAGCTGATTGTGGCTAGGAATAGGGTAGTGATGTTAAAAATGTGGCTGAGAATATGAATTTATAAGCTGTTTAAAAATGAATCGACAAGTTTCACCAATAATGATGGAATAGGTGTGAGGATCAAGAAGAAAATGCCATGGATGACTCCCAAGTTTCTGGCTTGAGTAACTAGTTGAACAAATAGTAGCTGTTTTCTGGACAGACAGGAGGGAACTAGAAATTGTGCTGGTTTATTTTTGACTCATTGAAATATTTATCCTCAAAATGAAAGCAGAGTTTATCTAGAATTAAAATCATCACCCTAGAGATGAGTCAAGAGTACTGCTTAACTGTGAATATATGATATTGAAATTTACTGTTGAAAGGCATGCAAGTTGACCAGACTAGAGTTGTGATTTGGAGAAAAAAGTTGTTTATCCAAACAGAAGATGTAAAATACTCTGTGCAATGTTTTTGTTTGTTTATTGGTTTTCATTACACTGAGAAAGCCAGGGAAACTTCTCTGTGAAACTGCAAACTAAACAATATTTTCAACCGAATTTGCATGAAAACCTAATTTCTAAAGCAGTAGGACTTTTCTTGGCTGGAAAGTGATGGTCATTATTAGACATGCCTGAATAAAATTAAAGCCATTGTACTGCCTTGCTGGCCAAGGCTGAAGACTTGGCTGCTGCTATAAAATCTGAAGGTAGTAAGGGTTGTTTTCTATTAGAGACTTAAGAAATTTGTGCAAAAAAAGAGGAGAAAATAAATCTATTTAAAATAACAATAAGCTCTTATTACACAAGAGAAATGGAAACCATTGAAGAAACAAAAATGTTGTCAATTGAGTGAAAGGTCTGCAGGGTCAGGCACCGGCAGACAGTATTTCAGCAGAGGAAGCCCTCATTACACTAGAGGTAGTTCAGTAACTAGGATTCATATGCAGAATTTATAACAACTCTTTAAACAAAAAGGGTAGAAATACTCTGCCTATGGGTTTAAAGAGAAGAAATTCTACTCTGAGTGACAAGGACCCAGTATTTTGGAAGATTGCTACATCTTGAACCAAGATGTAGAGGACTCTTTCTTCAAGAAGAAATCTGTTTTAATTACACAGGTAGCACACATATCGATTACTTGGTAGTCGGTAAAGAATGAAGAGAAAAAAAAGAGGATAATTGTAGCAAGATTCCAGGACTAAGGAAAAAGAAGCAGAAAGGTTTAAGGAACTAGATGTCATGCAGTAAGTCTCATCTTCTTGAAGAAAGACACTCCAAGTCCCTTATGGGCTGTTTTGCCAATCCCTGCCCTAGGATCACCAGAGCAAGCCTAAGGCAGACTGAAGAGAACATTTCTTTATTTTTTTCTGAAATCAGGGTTGATTACAAGATGGACTACTATGATCACTTAAAGAATCATGCCCTTACATTTCCCAAAATCCTCTTTGAAAAATGAATTATTTAATTATAAAGCATGAATGTGCACATTTCAGTATAGTACCTATATGAGTGCTCAGAAAGCCATAGGAGCAATGTGTTATGAGAACAGAGGAGTGATTCACAAGTTACAGAAGTTAGCCTCAAGGAATGTTATTAAGACTAGATTTTTATTTTATATTTATTAAAGGTTAATATATATATTCTATAGCACATATGCAAATATATCTGTAGAAGAGTACATATGTAAGTGTATACCTCAATGAATTTTCATAACATAGGTATAGTACAACCATGCAACCAACACACAGATAAAAATATAGAAAACATCAGCACCCAAGAGATTCTCTCTGTGCCCCATTTCTGCCAGCTTCCCCCAAAGAAACCACTATCCTGATTTTTATCACCATAAATTAATTTTGCAGATTGCATTATTTTATAGAAATAGAATCATAAAGCATGTACTCTTTCGTATATATCTTCCTTAGCTGAATATTACGATTTTGAGATTCATCCAAATTGCTGTATGCAGCAGTAATCTGAATATGCTATAATTTATGTATCCATCTCTACTACCTTGAAAGAGTAAAGTATTAATTTAGGGTGGATACAATAAATCAAGGATCCATTGTGTAATCTCTAGGAAATTGATCCCTCCTCTTCCCAAAATAATATCAGAATCTATAGTCAATATAAGGGAAAATAGAAATATTTTAAAATGCGTTTGATTAATTCATAATGGGTCAAGAAAGAAGAAAAAGGAAAGAAGAGCAAAAGGGAAAAATGGAAAAAAAGAGTAAGCTGATAAATCTAGATCCAAAAATACCAGTGATAATATTAAAGTTGAAGATTTTCAGTCTGGATGAAAATAGATCCATTTTCTGATTACAATAAACATACTTTAAGTATAAGAAAAGATGAAAGTAAAAGGATATAAAAGGTTATACCGTGTAATATTAAACAAACAAAAGAATATGTAGTTTTACTAAAGTCAGACAATAAAACTTTAAAGCAAGAAGCATCACTGGAAATAAACATGTATTTCATAATGATAAAAGTTGACCATATTGGGGAGTTATCACAATATTTTATCTTTGTATGCCCAAAATATAGCTTTAAAATATAGAGAGCAAATATTAACAAAATTATATGAAATATATACAAATCCACAATCACAGAAGGACATTTTGCCATACCAGTGCTATGTGAGATTTATGGACTTAAATGCACATTGTGGAAAGAAGAAAGCCTAAACATTACTATTTAAAGAATCCATCTAAAAAAGCTAGGAAATATCAGCAAATCAAACCAAAATACAAGAGAAGAAAATAAATAATAAAGATAAGATTCACAAACAGTGAAACAGAAAACAAATTAACAATATAGGACCCAACAAAACCAAATTTAATTCTTTAAAAAGACTAAGAAAAAAAATTTTTTAAACAAAACTGATCAAGAAACAAAGGAAATTACCAAATCAAGAATTTTTAAATGGAATATCATTACATATTCCAGAATACAAAGATAAGAGAGAGTATAGTGGACAGCTCTATTACAATAAATTAAACGTTTAGATGAAGTGGACAGATTTCTTAAAAAGACAATTTTCCAAATTTGGCTTGGGAAGAAATGGAAAATGTAAATAGTTTTATACTTATTTAAGAAATTTTTTTAACATTTTTTATTGATTTATAATCATTTTACAATGTTGTGTCAAATTCCAATGTAGAGCACAATTTTTCAATTATACATGAACATATATATATTCATTGTCACATTCCTTTCTCTGTGAGCTACCATAAGATCTTGTAAATATTTCCCTGTGCTATACAGTATAATCTTGTTTATCTATTCTACAATTTTGAAATCTCAGTCTATCTCTTCCCACCCCCCACCCCCCACCCCCTTGGCAACCACAAGTCTGTATTCTCTGTCTATGAGTCTATTTCTGTTCTGTATTTATGCTTTGTTTGTTTGTTTGTTTTTAGATTCCACATATGAGCGATCTCACATGGTATTTTTCTTTCTCTTTCTGGCTTACTTCACTTAGAATGACATTCTCCAGGACCTATTTAAGCAATTGAATAAGGCATTAAAGCCATTATTTCACATATGAACATTTCTAGACATATATATAATCTCTTTCAGAAAATAGAAAAACTACTTAAATTCTGGTATGAGGTCAGCATAACCATGGATCCAGTGTTGATAAGGATTTTATGAGAAAGAAGAATCGCATGCTAATGTCTCTCATGATTATAGATGCAAATCCCTACACAAAATATTAGCAAATCAAATCCAATAATATAGTAAAATGATAATATGCAATGGTTACACTGATGAGTCTTCAAGAATGGAAAGCTGGTGGGATGTGAGTAAAGCAGTTTATTCCAGACTCCCTGTTCCAAGTCAGGGTTCCTTCTCAGCTGAATTCTGAACCATTTGCCTCTTTTGTGTCTTTATTTTCCCAACTTCATTTTTTAAAAATATTATCATGTTTCCTTTCCCTTGCCTTTCAAGAAGACTTCTTATTCTTAAAGTCTGTAATTATACCTACCAACCACGATTCCAAATCTCCCTTTAGCAACACTCAGACAGCCTTGAGTAAATGGTTTTGAGCGTATAACTCTCCCAGTTGGAACAACTTCTGTGTTCCCTAACTCAGGCTTCTCTGGTGAAGTATATTTCTGTATGGCTTCCCATGCTCCCTTCAATGGGAGTTGAACAAACCCCTATACCTATTGAAACTTGCATTAGGACTGAAAGTATGTTATAAACACTGCCCAGCCAGCCAAATTGTCTTAGATAAGATTACAAAGAATATAGAATCTGAAGTAAAAGCTTATGTGCAGTTTTTTATTGATGATTCCAACACCACAGAAACTGAGGTCTGAGGGACTGCATTCACTGAGAAAGCATAAGCAAATAGCTTTGCTTCAAGTTCCGATTTTTTTTTAAGACGAGAACAGATATGCAAGAGTAAGGCAGCCACAGCTTTCTAACAAGGATGACTTGCAGCTTTGCCTTTCTGAATATTTTCATAGAAGCAGTATGGAACTACTGCATCTCAAATAATACAAACCAGGAGGATGTTAAGAGGGATGTATTCTGGTCCCCTCTGGCCTCTTTTCTGTTCCAGTCAGAGTTTTCCCCGAAGGGAATTAATTCACCTTCACTTCCAGATGTCTCACCTGACTGTTTTGACTCCCATAGGGAAGCCAAATTCCTCCACCTGCTGCATGGAAGGGTTTTTTTTTGTTTTTTGTTTTTTGTTTTTTAGACAGAAGTGGTGGAAGGAGCAAGCATTGCAAAATTCAGTATTAGGTTGGATTTACAGCAACTGGGACTAAAGAATTGGTCTAGGAAACATATATGAGTGTGAGTTCTGTGGTGGCAATCAGTGGTGCCCAATACATTTATATAGCCCACGTCTGCCTGTTAAACTAGAAATACATTCCATACTTCCAGTGTTGACTTCTCAATGAATAAAATTATTTGCTGGTTTTCATTTTGATACTCAATAACAGATTGTTAGATTGACCCCCTGATTTTTACAAATTCCACACTACATTTTTTAAGATCTGGAATACACCTCCCAGCCGAGCACCTTCAAGTTAATATTCCCAAGTAATTTATCATTCAAAAAATAAATCATACGTTGAAATTAAGAATATATTAATAAGACCAATGCTAATAGCACAGCTTTATCAAAACGAATAATTCTACCCAAACACATTTTTGTCTCATATTTTTATAGCACTTCTTAGAGTACACTCACTAGTTGTGTTAACCTATCTTGAGTGTGCTATGCACTTCTCAGGCATTATAAAACTTGATGTGATGACTAAAATTGAAACTAGTTTATATGGTTATAAATAATACTTGCTGTAAAATAAATTTAGAAATACATTTAGAAAAAAGTAAAGTTGGAGAACTGGTGGTTAGAAGCAAGGAATAAAAATTACCAATATGCTAATTGGCTTACAAGTTGTTTAACACTTTTCTTTTACATAAAAGTTACAATGAACCGGGAAATTATGTTATTGCATAAGAGATGGCTAGTTCCATCCTTCCATTTCTCTTAGCATCTCCATTAATTGTGTTTAGAAGATGGATTAGAATTTAACTTGTCACTGATGGCTTTTAGTAAAGCTTGGAAAGTGTTTCTTTTCAATATTCTCCACTCAGCAATCCCAGTGGGCCTGTGAAAAGCATTATGTTCTTTCAACTCTAGGCATGTTATTCTAAGATGTCAATGCCTAGCCAAAGCAGTTACATTAGGAAAAGTGAATGTTTAGAAGCCTTTTTTTTTTTTTTTTTTGATAAACAGAGCATCCCTAGAAGGGAGCTTGCCTGGTGCTGGGCAATGATGAGTAGAGGCAGCTGATGGTGGATGAAAGGTACTAAGTAAAAAAGCTAGCTCCTCAACTAACGCAAACCAAATACCTGATGCTCACATGTACAAAGTAATTCCATTGTTACATTCATGATCCCTACCAAACTGGTATATCCTAGTACTTCAGAATGTCTACACTTGTAATCTGGATTGCAATTAAAATGTTGATCCCTGGACCTCACTCCATATCTACTAGATTTGCAATAATTACTTTTAGCTATTTTTACGCAAACCAAATTTTGGGGACCATAAATTGGCTTAGAATATAAAGGTTAAAAGGTTATACTAGGGGTTAAGAACATGGATCCTGGAATAAGTCTACCTGGACTCTACATGTGCTGAGATGATAATCTTACTTCCCTTATGAGCCTTTAGCTCAGCATATAATATGTGTTGGATGAATGCTGGCTGCAATGGCAGTTATCAAAGGAGAGCTCCAAATTGTAAATGCTTTCGCTCCTTGTGGGCTACTGTTTAATAAATTCATTTCCCCTTTAAGGACACCCTGAATGACATTTCATCTGGATTTCCAACCTGCAGAATTGGGAATATTTTTAATTGAAAAAAATTAGTGTCCTGCATTTTTCTGGATATGGGGGCCTATTTTTTATGGTCTAGTTACTTATCTACAGATAGGAAAGCCTAGAATTACTTAAGTAGAAGCATCATTGTTCAGCTCTGTTAAATGTCAGAGGAACATAGGCTGAATTGCCCCCAAGTAACTGGGACCCAGTAAGCAATTCAGGATTAACTGAAGTTTCAAAACAAGTGAGAATAACTCAGTTGTAAGGAAACTGGGTGAGGAGAGTAAGGAGCCCTAACTAAAAAGAGAATCTGGGCTATTTTCAAGCAAACAAATTATTGGAGAGTACAATATACTACATTATTCACATACTCCATTATGCCTCTGACTTCAATAAATAATTAACCCTCCATAAAATGAATACCTACCATAAGTTTGAGTTTGAGCTAAAGAATGTATTGTACATAATGTTCTCAATAAATATTTTAATTATTAGTAATTTTTAACTGATTTGAAGTAAAATGAAGCCATTGTGTTTCAGTTACAATTGTGAGTTCTCAGATAATCACGATACTCTTAGTTTCAAGGTTCCAAGATTCCAAGAATTGCCTAAGTAGTAATATATTTCTTACATTAGCTTCACTCTAAATGCATTTTGTTTTTCTTCCCTGTTCTTGGACTATTGAAAATCATTACCATTGCAGCAAGACTAATTTTTGTGCCATTACAAATACTGACATTTATTCTTAATGACTACAAGAGTGGAAGCCAAAAAGCAATTGCAATCGATTATACACAGAAAGTTCTTTTAGTCACAATTATAGTATTTGTATAAATTTTAAAATTTGCAATTATAGCTGTCTCAAAAGACAAATTCTCAATTATCATGAAAAGACAAAACATAATTTCCTAAAACAAATATTTCTCTAAACAAGACCTGAACTTGCAACTAATTCTGATCCCTCAAAATGTTGTTCTTCCTTCCCAGATTCCAATATAAATGGCCACTTTTTTGCAACTACCCTCCCCCTAAATGTAACAAAAATTCCCTTGCATTCTGAGTTCTTAAAACAAATTATCCTATTAAAATAAAGTTTGAGCACTGATTTCATTTAAATTCCCCATAGTCTGCCTAGTATTTCAATGTGGTTCTTTTTTGAAGCTCTTTAGTGCTACTGTTTTTTACTGAAATGATTGTAAAATCTTCCAATGGCCTCCTACCAGCTTACTTATTTCTCTCTTGTCTTTCCTTACCTTTTCCTATGCCTAGGTTAGGGGAGGCTCAGGTATTTAATCAGGAAGAGAATGAATTTGTTTTTGTTTTCTTTTTTATACATCAATCCCTATCTCTAAACATGCATGGCCTGTAGAAAGATAAATTCTTTGCTTTTATACCTCATGGGGAAACTCTTGTAGCTACAACCTAACTATTATGGGGTTATTGAAATTGCTGCATTGGTTAAAGCTTAGCCACCAATTCTGACGAGAAGTGTTTTTGATCCTTGCCATATAGATTCGAAACAATTTTTCTTGATCCTCCTTCTATTTGTTTTTAATGCACTTATCACATTACACTGTAAGTCCTATTTATGTATCTGTATCCTCTATTAGACTATAATTTTCATAATGGAAAGAAGGGTCTACCTTGTGCCTAATACAGTATCTGGAACATGGTTGGTGTTCTACCAATAATAGTATATAAAATTAGCAATGCAAAGCCCCTTTCTGCTTTAAGACAACCAAGATGGAAACTTAAGAAGGAATTAAGAAAGAAAAGGCCTGAGTGGTGGGCAGGACATCTAACACCCTATTATTGACACTCTATTATCTTAAATATGACTTGTGAAATATATCTTAACTTTTACAATGAGGAAGTTGAACTGGATACTCACTAG
Organism: Vicugna pacos; assembly: GCF_048564905.1. Classification (NCBI taxonomy): domain Eukaryota; kingdom Metazoa; phylum Chordata; class Mammalia; order Artiodactyla; family Camelidae; genus Vicugna; species Vicugna pacos. The sequence goes on along the minus strand of NC_132991.1, from coordinate 40,477,032 downwards.
AGATTATTGTCTACTCTGAATGTATAATAGTATCTTATTTTTGCTGTTCCTTATAGTTAATTTGAGCAGAAGGGGCAAAAGGGAAGCTAAATGAATTTGCATCATTGAAAATGTACATCAATGTATTATTAATGAGGGAAAGAGAAGAGGAAAGGAGCAAGGGAAGAAGGAGAAGGAGGTAAAGAGAGCAAATAGAGACTGAAATTTACATTTTAGACAGGAATTATTTCAGATATACCAATTAAATCAACTCAAACATGCAAAGTATAATTATTAATCTCACCAAAATTTCAGCTGAAATGAAAATAAAGCTTTCTGAACCAAAATTTTGCACAATACAGTATCTCTAAAAAGAAAAGGCTTAAATGAAACAATGGAAATGTACTGTAGAGGGAGGTAGACCATGTAGCAGTTAAGGTTTAATTTGACCACCAGGGGGCAGTAGGGCATTTTCTTATTTAAAATACAATGTATATAAGGGTAAAACTTAATTTGAAGCATTTTTAATCATTCACATTTATTCAATGCCCACTGTGTGCAGACCCTTGAAAAATATGTTGAAGAAATTCCCTATGAAATAATGTTCACAGTTCATAGGCATTTAAAGTGGAATAATTACTGGATCCAGCTTTAGTTCTGTTACCTCATTTAAGTCAGTGGTTCCTAATTCAGTTAAAATTGAAATAGCTAATATTTATGTCCCTTACAACAGCAATCTATAATTTCTTTTTTTAATTGAGATATAATTGACAGATAACATTATATTAGTTTCAGATATACAACAGTGATTCAATACATGTATATATTGTAAAATGTTCACAACAAATCTAGTTAATATCCATCATTACACACAATTACAAATTATTTTTCTTAATAAAAACTTTTCAGATCTACTGTCTTAGCAACTAAACTATAATTTCTTAAGTGGCATTTTACTCCCTTTATGCAAATGCTATCTGAATAAATGCCAATACCTGAGTGCTAATTCTCTTCTCTAGTCTTCAGACTACTTCAAATCATAAAAAGGAAACTCTTTGCAGTTTTTGTTTTCAGAAAATCATGATTGTTTAAATGTGACAGAGCACAATAAAAATTTTAGAGCTGAAAGTATAATCATTGATATGAGCTATTCTGACATTTTTATTTTTGCAAATGAAGCAACTGAAAAGAAAAATGTCTTCTCAAAGATCATGTTCATTTCTAGCGCTATTCTGTCCAGTATGGTAGCCACTAGCCGCACATCACTATTTGAATTTAAATCAATTACAAGAGAATAAAATTTGCATTACAGTTTCTCAATTTCACTAGCTATACTTCAAATACTCAATAGCTACATGTGGCTAATGACTAGTGTATTAGACAGATATGGAACATTTTCATCACTGCAGAGAGTTCTTTTGGATAGCTCTGGTCTAGAGAAAGAGCTGGAATAAAACCAGGTCTCTTGAGATGATGTGTCAGAGAAATCGAACTAGAAAAGTGTGGCATCAGCAAACACAAAGAAAAAGATAGTTTCAAGAAGGAAATAATAATACAATAGAGGTATTAAGCAGATGGAAAATGAAAAGAGTCCATTGATTCTGACATTTAGCAAATCTTTTTTAATAACATTATTCAGTGCCTGCTCACTTTCCAATTTCCCAACATAACATCATAATTTTCCAGAGAGGGTAAACAATTGTTAACAAAATGAAATTACTGAATTATGACATGGTAATACATAATATCAGTTAATCAACACTGAAACATGTCCAGTTTTAATTTTTGTGGTGTAAGTTTTGCAAAATACTTGTGAAAATATAAACTGAAGGAAAGATAAACAAATATGGCAATTTATACAGACCAAAACCACAACCTGTGTGTCCTTTGCAAGGTATTTTATTCACATAAAATGCTCTTCTTAGTGACCCTGGCAAGAGAATTTCAGTGGGAGAGAAAAAGCTTAAAGCCAAATTCCAGAGTAGAATGAAAGAATGAATGAGGAGGAAGCAAAAACATCAGGTATAAGCTGTTCTTTTAAGGTGGCGGAGAAAAGAAAGAATGGTAGCCTTCAGAAGACCAGGAGTTTGTTTCACTGCACTGTCTACTGTACTATTAATAAATGGACTTTAGACTGGTTCATGAATCTTATGAAACTAAGTGCAAAACTTTCTAGTTTTGTGCATTTGTGCCTTTTCCTGTAGCATGTCTATAGGTTAGTCTAACAAAAGAATTTGAAGATAAAAGGAGAAAATTGATTGAGCAAGGTCCCAGAGAAGGAAGGTAAGAAAAGAAATCAGGAAGAGAGGGGAGAAGTAAATCTTAGGAAAGAGTTAAAAAGCCTCAGTTTCGGTCATCATAGGGAAGAAAGGCTGTATATGCAGAGAAAATCAGTCATGAATAATCAAACTGAGAATCCTGCAAAACTGTTTACAGAGCTTTAAATTTCTTCTTGGTTTCACCCAGGACTTCTCCAAATATTTTTGCCAAATATGGCCTCTACATAGAAAAATGTTTCTGGTAAACAATATATTATATTTTGTGGAAACTACCTAAAAACACAAATTATAAATTAATTTATCAGCAAATACTAACTAAGCATTTACTACTAGCTGATTACACTTAGTACTATGTTTTACTATTCTTACGTATGTTTACTTGTATCAAGACCAGAGCTATGCAAAGAAAGACCCAGTGCAGTATAATTTTAATAATTTTGTACATTTTCTACTCATCATGCATAATTTATTTTCTGCCTTTCTCTAGTGTATCCAAAATCCTCATTATACTTTATATTAAGTAGCACATTTCCTAGGAAGCCTGTCTAATTACAATGTGGTACTATTTCCTTTAACTTCTCTATATTTATTTTACTGTAAAGTAGATGTTTGGAAATTGTGTTGTTATTCTGTTAGTGTTCTGATTATTCCTTAATAATCTGTAATAAAAAGTCTAATAACAATAAAATATAATATTTATTAGATAATTATTATAAGTCAATGAGACTTATATACATTGCATCATTTAATCATCCCAATGACTTTAGACATTAGTACATTATTATTATCTTGTTTTATAGGTAACATGTACAACAATTCTTCAATCTCCAAAGTTTATACTGAAGCTCAGTGGTAAGAATAATATATTCACTGATTCCTGAGAAAAAGATGTAAGTTAAACAAATAGTGACACAGGTAATATCTTAATTACAATAAGTAATATGAAAGCCCATAGCTGGGGTAATTAACTTGGTTTGGTAGGAGGCAGCAAAGGGTTTCCTAAGGATTTTTAAAATGAAGGATAAACAGTTGAAGGGAAAATAAAGTAAGAGGCAAAATGGCTTGGCATACTGTTGGAGAAGAAGCTGACTCAGAACGAAACAATAGTTAATTCTGTTCTGTATAGTGTGGTAAAGGAAAAAAACCCCTGATATCTCTGCCATTAACAGACATTTCAGAATGCTGGGTTTAGATGATATAGCTGTTGACCTTAGCTGATGTTTATTGTGCATCAGAAGAGATGGTGTTGGCAAAACAGACCCCTCCTGTACTATCGGTTCACTCAGGATTTTTTCCTTCCATCAGCTGTAATGTTGGGAGTATGGGGTGTGGGGGTCCTGAAGTACAAGTACATTCTGTTTCTGGAATAGATGCAATTACTTCTGGGGGAGAGTTGCCAGCAGAGGGGTTGTTGACTTGAAGAAAAAGGCACAACTTAAGAGTTGTGAGTTTAAGTTTTATTCAGGGACCTTAGTGAAGACTATAGCCCGCAAGAGAGCTGCTCAGTAGCTCTAAGGAAATTGCTCCCAAGAGGTAGGGGAAAAACCAGTTGGTATGTGGCTCTTGGCTCGGGAATACATGCAGTCAAGCATACATCGTGGTAAAAGATTACTGTTAGTCACAAAGAACAGGTATCTCAAGTTAATCATTTTAGTGTTTTCCAGTATATAGAAAGAGGCAAGAATCTGGGTTCATTTAAACTCTTCCTGAGATATACATTTAATTATCTATGAGAAGCATGTTTATCCAAAGCACAGAGGGCCTCATCCTGTTTTCATCCTGAACTCCTCTCGGGGTGCACTGTTAGTCAGAGACAGTGGCTAACAACTAAGTCCTTACAGAACTGGGTGGTCAGCAACACTCTGTTTTCCTTTGTTTACAAGGGGTCACAAGATGGAGTCTGTAGGCAGGCTTCCTTGAATGTGGGAGTGGAGTTTGGACATATGTGGCTATAAATGCAATATTCACTTATAAGAGAAGAGTGCTTTTAAGATTTGGTGGCTTTGTGGAAATTCCTCTCATTTCTGGTGAGGTGAAAAGATGGGGATGCCATCTCTTTGAAGCGTCATCTCTTAAAAATTATTTTGTGAAATCCTCACTTCAAATCTGTTTTTTCTTCTGTGGGGTGAAGAGATAAAGCAGCCCTCAGGGGGAGAGGTGGAATGTTGTTTACATCTTCATGCTGGTGTGGTAACCTCCTGGGAAGTCATGTATTAACTTTATTTTCAATTAATTTTATGTTTTACTAAAGTAAAAAACATAGACTAAGAAGTTAAATAGTCCTAAAAGGTATATATCAAACCCTCTCATCTTCTTGACTTTAGGCAGGCAACCCTTTTTAGCTCTTCTATCTTTAATCTTCTACCAAATTTACAAATAATTTGTGGATACTGCTCTTTTTTGATTCATCAATTTTAGATACTATATATCACATTTCTACTATGGAAATTAGCATTTTTCCTTTCTTTCCCCCTACCCATGCCAACGTTGCTGTATAACACAGATTAAACCCACAATGTTGCTTTTATAATTCTGCTAGGTCAAGGAGAGTACCATAATCATATTTTCTTACATATATGTGTTTTTGTCTTTTCTAGGGCTAATATTTAAATAACTTTTAAACTTTCTTATTTTTTAAACTTTTGACTAAGTAGTCTCACACTCTTTAACATTTCTCTAAAATACCACCTGCACCTCCACCTTCAGCCTGGACTAGGTGCTCTCAGGGCCTGCAATGCCTCCCTCATTCTGTCACATTCATTCTCTTCATGAGGAAATGCTTCTTTGCATTTTGAAACCCTGTTTATTAGATCCCAAGAACATTTTTTATATTGTTCTCTCCTTGGTTAAGTCACATTTTTCAGTAACTTCTTAAGTAAGAATGCACAGATAGAAAAGGACATGGAAAATAATGTTTTGAGAACTCTTGTATTTGAAAATTATTTATATCCTTCTCTTACATTGACTGATGGTTTAGCTGTGTGTAAAATACTAGATTGATAATAATTTTTTTCTAGATATTTGAACTTACTACCCCATTGCCTTTGGATCCCAATGCAGCAACTAACAAATACTATATCATTTATAGCCGAATCCTTTATTGTTGTGGTTTTAATCTACAGTTTTTATTAGAATGTCACTAATTTTCCCACCAATGTCATATGTCTGGATCAGGATCCTATCTAAAATTCCTCATTATATGTACTTGTCATGCCTCCTTGGTTTCTGTAATTTATGACAGTCCTTTGGTCTTTCTTTGCCTTTAATGTCTTTGACATCTTTGAAGAGTATGAGCCAGTTACTTTGTAGACTCTCCCTCCATTTGAGTTTGCCATGTGTGTTTTCCAGATTAAATTGAGTTTATGATTATTTGGAAAAATACTGCATGTCTTATTATAGGTGATGTTAATTTTGATCATTTCATTATGTTGGCCTCTTGTCAGGATACTCAACTATAAAGTTGCTATTTTTTTCCCTTGTAACTGAAGCCTATTTTGTGACTAGATTCTTTGAAACTATAGAATATCCTGTTTCTCATTATACTTCCATCTTCATAATACTTTATTTCTTTACAGCAGTTTTAGATTTACAAAAAAATTTTTTGAGAAGATAATACAGAGAGTCCCATATGCCATCCCCCAACACACACACAGTTTCCCCTAGTATTTACATCTTACATTAGTGTGGTACATTTGTTAACAATTAATGAACAAATATTGATATATAATTATTAACTAAAGCCATAGTTAAATCAAGTTTCTTTAGTTTTCAAACCAATGTCCTTTGTTCTGTTCCAGGATCCCATCCAGCTTACCATATTTACACATGGTTATCATATCCTTAGGCTCCTTTTGGATATGACAGTTTCTTAGACTTTTCCTTGTTTTGATGCCCTTAACAGTTTTTAGGAAAACTAGTCAGGTATATTGTAGGTTGTTTCTCTATCAGAATTTGTCTGATGTTTTTCCACTAGTCTGGGGATATAAGTTTTGGGAGGAAGATCACAGAGGTAAAGTGCTGTTTTCATCAGGTCATTTCAAGAGCGCATACTATCAACGTGATTTATGACCGTTGATGTTGACCTTGATCATCTGGCTGAGGTAGGTTTCCGCACTGCAAAGTTACTCTTTTTCCCATACTGTACCCTTTGGAAGGAAGTATCTATGTATAACCCACACTTAAGAGGTGAGGAGTTATGCTCCCTCTCCTTTAGTGTGGAGAATCTACATAAATTATTCAGAATTCTTCTGCATGGGAGATTTGTCTCTTCTCCCACACTTATTAATTTATTCAATCATTTATTTATATCAGTATGGACTCATGGATATTTTATACTTTGGGTTATAATTCAACACTACTTTATTTCTTTTGTTGCTCAAATTGTTCCAGCTTTGGACATTAGTAGCTCTTTCAGTTGGCTCCCACGTCCCGTTTGTTTTGACATACCCCCATTAATGTGAAGTTTTCTTGAGCACTTTCTTACTTTCTGGTGCTGCAATGCTCCAGACTCATCTTATATAATACCTGCCCAGTCCTAGAATCAGCCATCTCTCATAGGAATTCTGGTTGATTTTATTGGAGAATAATATTGCACCAAAGATTGGGGCAATGGGTATATAACTCAATTTTTTTTTTTTTTGGTCTGGGGCCTTTAAAATCTTATCTATATTTAAAAATTCTCATATTTCATTATGATTTTCTTTGTTCAGGAAATTTTTTATTTAAACTGATTGGGCCCTCTGTGGGCCTATTTACTTGGGAGACACGGGTTCTTCAATTCTGAGAAATTTTCTTGTATTTGATTTGATAATTTACTCTCACTTGTTCTATTCTCTCTTTCTGGATTGCCTGCCAGTTGAAGGTTGAACCTTTGGAATGTACTCTCTGATTTTATGTTTAAAATCCTGTTGTCTATTTCTTTGTACATTCTTGGTGATTTCCACAATTTTATTATTCAAATACTTCCATCATTATCTTCCTCCTCCTCATCATAACGTTTCGTAGATTAAGATTCCAAGAACTCTTTCATGTACTGTTCCTTTAAAATAGGACATTCTATCCTTGGTCCTTGGGTATGTTGATATTATTTCTTGCATTAATTATATTTTCTTGGAATTTTCTTCTGGGCCTTGCTCTGACTCTACCTCCACAGAGTTACTCTGTTCAATACATTTGGTTCAGTTCCTCTCTGCTATGCTGAAGGCATTTCTCAAATGTCCAGTAATTCTCGTTTAGTGATCACTAAGTAACCAGTTGGATATGTTTGAAGGTTGGGGAAGTAAATCTTGTGGACTACAAGATTTTATTCTAGAATGATCCAGCAATCAGTTAAATTTTTTGTTGAAGACATGAAAATATCAGTATCAATGAGTCTATCACATGGGATAAGTCAGATTTTCCCAGAGGAAGATCCTAGAATCTCCCTGCTGAAATGTAAAATGTGACTCAGAATTCTGAGTGCTGATTAAGGAGAGAGTCTCATCATTTAGAATGTAAACTTGTATTCGGGTTACTCTTTTCAGTCCAGCACCTCTCTTTATTCTCCTCTGTGTTAAATATTTCAGATTTCAATTCTCTACAATCCAAATTTTTCACAATCCTCCTACCATGAGTTGAGGAATAAGGTAGTTAGCAGGGTGAGCTAGAGTTGGACCTCTGGTAGGCTACAGATTTTCAAGCAACTTCCTATTTTCAGCAGCCAAACTTGCCTATTTGCAAGATAATCAGGTCGCTTTAATTCCTTAGATCTTCTAGCTTTCTGCAGAGATGATTAGCTTGAGTCTCATCAATGTCACTCTTTATAGGCAAGAAACCTAATGTGTTTGAGGAAACAAACTAGAATCTAATATTGTCATTGTTCAGTTGGTTGTTCTTCAATCAGAATTTCTTGCCTGATAATTCTAATTTAGGTGGGGAGAGGTGTTTGTTGATACATTTAGTTATGATTCTGTAAGTTCTTAAATCTTTAGTAGTCACACAATTTTTTCTAATTTGCCGTGTAGTGAGGGCATCCAGTCTAATTAGAATGTGGCAGAAGTTACTAGTCATCTTCCAATATTTATTCTTACTTTTCTCTACCTTAGTAGAAACCTCAACTTTGGCTCCCTGAATAGACATCAGAATGAACATGACATTCCTCAGTCTTCCTTGCAGATAGTTGTGTCTATACAGTTAAGTCCTGGCCAATGTGATATGAACTCAAGAATGTATAAAATAAAACTTCTGATTGTAACCTTTAGTGAAATGGGCATAAATTCCATTTTCTCTATTCCCTTTTCCTACTTTCTGGAATACAAATGTGTATGTGAGCCACCTGATCATGCAAACAAGGATAATAATATAGTAGAGATAGATCAACAAAATTGAAAGAACCTTGATTCAGTGGTATTTTGTAGCCTTGAACTGCTAGTACTTGGATTATTAGGTTTGAGAGAAATACATTTCTGTCATATTTAAGTCACAGTTATTTTAAGTTTTTGTTACAGCAGTCAAATCTGATTTTTATGTATGATGTTCACATACTCAACTATTCCATATACGAGCACATAAATTATAATGGAACATCCAGATAAATGCCACAGAAACTGAGATTTTGTAACTATCTTTGTTTTCTATTTTATTATTTTTCTTGAAAATATTCTGGACTTCTGCCAAGACTGGTTAGAAATTACTTGATAGAATTGCAAAATGGAATGCATTGTGATCAAAAACATTTTGAACACAAACTCCAGTGTGTCTGTGATTTGTCTAATCTGGTTCTTAGTACCATAGCAAATTATGAAGTAAACAGAGGCACAAAATGATCCACCTTAGACTATGTGAGTGTCTTTTCCAAATTAAATGTTTGACATATTTTTCTCTGCTAATTTCTAATGTTTAATTTGGCTTTTTACTGATATTCTTTATTGACTATGCCTATCTTTGCGAGATTTTTAGAAAGAATCAAACTGGGGCATTGTGTTCAAATGCATATATCCCAGAGGATCTGAGAAATTGGAACCAATTTAGAAATTTATCCACTGAAAATTAGATCTCTAAAAGGATTTTTTTTCTACTTTTTTGTAAAGAACCCCAATTGACTCTTACCATCTACGATCTGTTCTTTCATTTCTGAGAATCCTTGAGACTCAAGACATTTATTTTGTTCCTCTGCAGCTATAACACCTTTTTGCAGTTTTATTGTCCAAATTCTTGTAGTTCTGGAACTTGAGACAGAACTGAAGACTGTGGCAAGGTTTTCTTGGAACAGTCCTAAGGAATTCAAACATATAAATAGTCAAAATCAGAGGTAGAATGCTATACAAATAAAAATAATGATCAGGAACTGATTCTGGCTTTGCAGCTCTGTCTTGATGCAAGTAAATGAGGATAATAAAAAAACTGACAAGAAAGTATTATAGATGGAATGTTTGTGTCCCCTCCAAAGAAATTCATATGTTGATGTGATGTATTAGGAGACAGGGTCTTTGGGAAGTGATTAGGGTTAGTTGGTGGATCCCTGGTGATGGATTTAGTTCCTTTATAAGAATCACTAGAGAGCGTTTCTCCTGTCTCAGCTCTTCACCATGTGTGGATACGTGGAGAAACCTGCAGTCGGCCACCCAGAAGACGGCTTTCACCAGAATCTGAGTGTGCCGGCACCCTGATCTCAGAATCCTAGCCTCCAAAATCGTAAGAAATAATTTTCTGTTATTTATAAATCACCAAGTTTGTGATATTTTGTTATTGCAGCCCTGACTGAGACAAAAAGGATCATAGCTATTTGTCTGTGATATTACACGACATGTGAAAGTTAACTAGCATTTGCTAAAAATATATAAAATCTTAAGAATCATAAAGTTCGAGTGATTCATTGATGTGTTTCTACAATATGGTTATTTTATACTCATCCTTAAAAATATCTAGGCTTGGATTTTTACAGCAATCCCAAACCAATGCCTCTCCCTTACTAGACTAGAATAAGGGTAGAGAAGGTTTTTGTTTGTTTGTTTTTCTGTTTGTTTTGTTTTGATGCTGAATGCTTTATCTCTCTGAGTGCCCTGGCATTCCCCATAGACAAAACTGGGCTTTTCTTATTTTTACCACTTCTTTTCAGTCATGTCTGTGCTTTGTGTTAAGATTCTAGAGCCAGGGGAAATTTTCACACCTGTATATTACAGACACATTAAAGTATATGTTATCAGAGAGTAAGCAGAATGAAAGCACATCAACAAACAATTTTCATATTCTTCATATTATATGTGCCCTATGATCTATTTCTGTGGTGAATCACCACATTCTTCTGAGAAACACACAGTGCACTGTGGGTACACTTGGTGTTCATTCCTTTAACAAATTTACTGGGTACCCACTACTTTACCACCTCTGTTCTAAACACTATCTTAGGGAATAAACAAGCCCCCTTTGTCATGCAGCATGCATTCTGGTGGGACTAGACCAAAAATAAATGAGCAACTGATATTTAACATGTCAGATAAATACTATAGAAAAAAAGGCAGTTGCTGGCTATGACAAGGTTCAAAGTGTGAGTGCGGGAATTAATAGCTGATGTAAAGTGGAGAAAAATCATCTGTTAGGAAGGAAATTAGAAGCTAGGCTATTGGAAGTTGCCAAATGGTTGTTGACATCCAAATGGATAAGAAAGTTGTTAAGAGTAATAGTAATAAAGTCCAGATGGAAGGGAAGACAATCAAACACAAAATAAATCCTTAATAAATAAGAATATTTATAAAGTCAAAAGATGAATGCTGGTCCAGAAAAAGAAAAGGATGACACAGCTAGCAGACGTACCTTCAAAGAAAGAGTTTTGATTCCTTTGTATTTGGGGAGAATTGTTTAAAGTTTTATCAACCGTGGTTGTGGTGATACAGAGTGAGAATCAAAACACCTGGCCCATTTACACTCCAGACACGGACATTCTTGAAGTTAGAATAAACAGCTTCCACGATCAGGACACAAGGGAAATAATTCCCCCAGGGGCTCATCTGGTTCAACTGTAGTGTGGTAGAAGAGGTTTCTCTTGACGAGGTAGGGCATGCGGTCTAACACTTCAGTCTTCTGAATGTGTATACTTAGGAGACACATCTTAGAGCATAAGATTATAAGGTTCTTAAGGCAGAAGTGTGGAAAACAAACAGCAACTGACCTCTCCCACCAACACACTTCCCCCTGCCAAGCAACCCAAACGGGTCTCATCAGCTCAGTATTGGGAGCATAATCATTGCCCAAATTTGTCAAGTTAACTTAGTAATATTATCTAATAGTAGGGACAAAATATTTGCTCCAGAAAAACAGCAGCAAAAAATGGTTGTCCAACTAAGAAGATAAATCCTTGATTTCCATTCTGTTCGCCTCTTGTTCTATTATTGGTCTGCACAACATCTTGGAGTGAGTTTCCTGTTACAGCTGCACACTATACAAAGCAGTACTTCTCTTTGTGTCAGAGATCTTGCTTGAGCTTTAAAATATTTGATGTTTTTATGTTTAAGTTTATATTATGATATTTACATTATGTTTGAATGTACAGAAGGATTCATAGACCTTTACTGGATGTGAAGAGATGCATAAGTTGGATTGCTCTGAGAAAAGTTCTGTGCACTAGAAAATGCACTTGTATTGTCAAAGTGTGGGGAAGAGAAGCTGGTAGTTCGCACATTGTCTATTGAAAATAAATCAAATGGAAGTTTGACTCTACAAAATAATGATTATTAATTTTAGGTATGATAATTGTATTGGGTTATGTTTTTTAGAAGTCCTTAAACATTCAGAGATATATGTTGATGTATTTTTGGATAAGATGATATGCTATCTGGACTACTTTTAAATTAGTCCAAGGTGAAAGGGTCAGTATAGATTAAACAAAATTGGCTACATGTTGACAATAGTTGAGGCTGAGTGATGAGTACACAGGAGTTTATTACACTTCCTTTGTATTTTTGCATATATTTAAAATCTTTATAACAAATGTATAATTTAAACAAAGTACATGTAACAAGGCCTTTTCTGTGAATCATGAAACATGCTGTTTCTGACATGGTTTGCACAGAACTGATGTTAGGTTAGCTTCCCTTTACTCTTCTATCCAATGCATTGGAACATAAAATTTGAGCCTGTTGTAAATATACATGAGGTCCTTTCCCTTTTCCTCATTTTTATTATCTTTCCAAAGTGTGTTTGTAGGGTTTTGTTTTTTTTTTAAGGAAACTACACCATTTTTGAACAAGGTTGGGTTATAAAATGAATATTCTATGATGTAGCAAAATTTTCCAAACTCCCTTTGGGAAAGAAGCTCCAACACTTCCCTTCTTCACCCCCAAACTACACTATTGTGCCCTAGTTTTCCAAGATATGCATAATTGTTCCTCTGTCCTTGGGTCTCAATTCACCAGAGTGGGAAAGAAATCTAGATTGAGAAGGTTTTAGGAGTTCCAACCCACTCTTTCCTGAACAGCTGCACACCTACACATACCTACACATACCTACACACACCCACACACACCCACACACACTTACACACCCACACCCCCCCCACAACAATGTCCAGAGTTGAGTGATGCAGGCTGACAATTGTCCCTGACAGGCTCCACGGGGGTAGCTAGGCAAGGAGAGAGAGCCAGTAACCGAGGTAAAGCCTTGAGTTTGCTAGCTTCCTCTCGTCTTCTCTCCCTCCTGTTCCCTCATTCACGTCTCTTCCCCCACCCTCATTTGCATCCCTGCTCTTGTATTCTCCATTCCTTCTTGCCCTCCAGCCCTCTCCCGCTCCCCGCCCCGCCCCATCCCGCTCCTCTCGCCCCGCCCTTCCCTGGCAGCTGGTGGAGGAGACACCGCAGCTGCTGCTATTCCAGCCGCAGCAGCCGCTGCTGCTGGTCTCTGTCAGCATCACCCCGCCCACTCCCGGTCTGGAGGCTGAAGTCTTGCACAGGCCTAGGGATGAGGGCGGGGGAGAGGGTGGCGTGGCTTGGAGAGAGGAGGGAGGAGTGGGAAGGACACAAAAACAGTTTCGAGGCGGCGGGCGCGGCTCAACTGCGCATCTGGGCAGGAGGGGTCCTTGGGTCAGCGACTGGGCAGCCGCCCCAGAGACTCTTTCTAGCCAGCAATTCAGTGGGGCCCGTTTACTGCTGAGCTATCCGTGGCCTGAGTAGCATCAGCTGGTGAGGGCAGACGCCAGCCTAGCAACACCACCTAAGCAACCAGAGCTCAGGAAACCAGAGGGATCCTGGAAGAAGGAGAAGCCCAGGAGGACAAAGGGGCTCCAAAGAGCCCAGATTCTCAGGTTTCCCTTAGATGCTGGTGGAGACCCGTCACATGGTAGCAAGTAAGTGCCTTTTTCTTGCTGAGTGCCCAGTCCCAGGACGGTGATATCCGCCATCTGCTGCCAGCCTTTCCCACCCACCTCACCTGCCCCACCCCTTACACACCCCTGGGTCCCCAGCAGGAGATTAAGATTCTGGACTCAAATTAAGAGAGCTACTTCAAGAGCAGCAGTGGTCCGTGGATGTTTGCTCTGCACTGTATGTATGTGTGGTCAGTTTTCTCATCCCACCAGGTAAGCTTCTGAAACCAAGATGATCTCTTAGTGTAAAATTTCTAGAAACCTTGTATGGCAGTGACTTTTAGGTTACATGACACAATGATAGAACAGAAGGAATAAAAGCTTACGCAGGATGGAGTATACTTCTTTTAAGGAGTATTATCTTTTACTCCAAGTAACTTAGTGATTTATGTAAGAATCAACAGTATAAGATTAGAGGCGTAGATGTGATGGGAAATACCATGCCCAGTTTTAACGGCTGGGCATTTTGGTATTGTTTGGATCAACAGGTTTTTTTTTTTTTTCATTGTTTAGCTTTGTAATATGCATACCTTCTGAAGGTTTTCTTTTAGAAGTGATGATGTGGTCATTGTGACTCTGGTTATATATTGCTTTCAATAAGTAAGATACCAGTCTAAGCAGGAGAAATGATGAATACATGAGGAATGACACACTGATGGGCTCCTTTCATTAATGGAAATGATGGAGTCAAGTTTGGATGTTGGCTAGAAAAATCTCTTGAAATGCGGAGGAGTTTGGATGGTGCTTTTTGTGGATGTTTTTCTTCCTGGCTATCATTCAGGAAAGTAGTTTATAGCAAAATAGAAGGAAGCTGGGCCCTGTCATAAAGAGTCCTGAGCACCATACCTGCTATGACCAGCTCTAATTAGTTTCTATAATCCAGCCTCTAGTTTTACAAATAAAGAAGATAAGGCTCATGAATAATTTGATGAGGTTACCTGGCTAATTAGTGATGTACTGGAAGTCCAGTGAAGAAGACTTTGAATTTAAAATGATAAAATTTGATTTCCATTTTTGTGAAATTGAAGTTATTTAACTTTTGATTAAGCTTTATTTTTCTTATTTGTAAATGACGCATCAAAAATTTACATATCCTAATAAGGACAAAACAACAGAGATTACACGGTTTTGTGAAGGGTAATAACATGTGTAACTGTTGCTTGTATAAGAAATTGTTCTGTTTTTTATCCACTTCACTCTTTAGCTCTCATTTAAAGTCCAGTTCAATATAAGAGTAAAAGGGGCTTTGACAGGCCTCACTAGAATGCACTAGAGGAAGTGATACGATTCAAAACCAGGTCATGATCTTTTGCCACCTGTACAGTTTAAAGTATATTCTAACCTGTGAACCTCCAGCCTCAAAAAATGTGTATGCTTTGACTAACAATTCGTATTTAAACTCTTTTGAATATTCTCAAAATATGCTTTAACATCTTTCTCTTTTCAGTTTTAAATTTTGTTTTAGGTATGTGGTCTTCCTTTGCATGAAACAATCAGGTATATTGAATATTGCTGAATTTATTTGATCCACTAATTAAGATAGGAGAAATCAAAGTCTGGCATAAATGTGCTACTGTTGACTACTGGGATTTATTAAAATTCTGCCTTCAGAGGAGAGGTACTATGAGCTTCCGTTTTTTTTTTTTTTTTTTAAGCCATCAATGGGTTTAAAACAAAAAGAAAAAACCCTGAAACTGGATGTAGGTTCAGGAAAAAGGACCAACAGATTCCAGATAACATGGACAGATCCCTGGACCTAATGTGTGTCAGTTTCCACTGGAGGGGGGTACCCAGAGCTAAGCATCTAGGAACCAGGCATTCTGTCTCATAGCCTCCTGCGGGAGAGGCTCTGAGGGGGCAGTTGATACACACTCCCACGACTTTTGCCCAGGTAGGATGAATACAGACCTAAAGCACACTGGAAATGGAAACAACAGTACTTTGTTCAATTCTTTACTTATAGAAGAAGTATCCTAACATGCCCCCGCCCTAGATCTCATTACTCAGGCTCTGCAACACAACTGGGGTCCTCAGAGGCTGACCCACAGCCCTATGTCAACCACCAGAGACTCTTGAAAACTTGTGGTGGGGAAATTTGCATAAAATGGACATTCTTGATTCCTGGGAGTCTTGTCCTATTATTTCCTCTCACCCGTATCACGATTGGTCTATTACGAGAGGACATCTGTAAACTCTGCCCAACTTGACTAGCTATCAGCAATGGACAGTCACCCACCATTGTATGACACTAACTTGTACGGACAGATCTCATTCTTCCCTGAGCTGTCCCCTTCCCTGCTAGTAATGTGAGCTAACCAAGGCCATGCAGGCAAGGTCTCACCTCTGCAACACTGAAAAAAGGAAGCTTTACGGCTGAAGAGTTTTCATCGGAGGGCTTCTAGGGATGGTTTTCAGCTGATGTGTATCTTTTCTCCTGGCTAGGATCATGGTTTCCATTTTCATTCATTGCTATTTATAAGCCAGTTTTATTCTAGTTACACTCCATGCTAATGGGGGAACCCCCATTTGTCTGGCAAACAGATATCCCTGCTGTATACACAGCGTTTCTGACTGGATTGACTCAGCTGGTTGCTGACTGAGGAGAACCAGCCCTGTGGAGAGTTTTGGTTGTGGTGGGAGCCAGGTGCTGGACTGACTGTACCAGCATCAAACAGGAGGCTGACAAAAATGCTGAAGCCAGGGCCCTGCCCAGGGAAATTCTGATTTTAAAACTCTGAAATTAGGCCGGAGCACTTGGTTTTAACCTAGAACATCAAAAGATGCTGATTTGGGGGCCATGGTCCCCAGCTGAATATATGATGTTGAGTGGAATAGTCCTTCCCTTCTGCTTTAAATTCCAGAGTAAGGTTCCACATTCATGAACCTCTCATTCTCTAAGTTCTCCCAGAGGCTGCATGGTCTTAGCACCTAATTACACGCTATAACTTTGGCTCTGGTCTGTATCTAGTCTCACCCTTAAATGTTTCCAAGCTCCTCTCTAGTTGCTCTCTAACTTGAGAAGAGGTCGCTGTCTATGTGTTTGGTTCTACATTTGAAAAGCTAGAGTAGTTTGGGGGGTGTGTGTAGATCCTGGAAAAGCAGACCAACTGTTTCAGAGTGATCGGGAGCAGAGGTCAACAGCCAGTTCTGGGAGGCCTCCAGAGTTCCAGTGAATGTGCCAGTTCTGGAACTTTTTTTTAATCATGTATTCCACAGATTCAGTGGCATCTAAAACCATAGGCCAGAAGGTCTCAGGATTACTGATGACTATAGAAAATACATGCATTACATGCATAACAAGCTGTCTTTTGTGTTATTCTAGCCCAGGCAAGAATAGATTCCTTCCTCTCGAGCTCTTAAATGGCCTCTGGTCAGATTCTTCTGGTCAGGGGTCTGACTGACTACAGTTACTAGAACAGTTAGTTCTCAAAAGCTTCTGGCCTTCCCCCAGCATGCTTGTTTTGGTGGGCTGGACAGGCACAGCTTGGAAGTTATTATCATATCCATAGAAACAAGGGACCCTGCTAGTGAACCATGAGGTTGCCATAGAGAAGCTCAAGTGGGCATAGTTAAAACCCAGGCAGCTTTTCTTCATGTTCCTGGAACCCTTCTCTGCAACCACTGACAGTCATAATGGTTCGCCCTGATGAGGCTCCATCTCTTAGTGTTCTGCATCCCCTCAAAGCATTCAGACATCCACTACCCTTTCCTTGGGCTCATTCTTGTAAATGAACTTGAAAAGAGACCAGCAGGTGTGAAGACTCATCCAGATTTCTTCTCCTCAGTGGAAGTCATAACAGTCTGAATGGATGGTCAACACTTGCAAAGACCTCAGCTCCTGACTGTTTTAATGAAATACCACCAGAATCCAAGTTTACCAGATTTGAGGAGAGTTCAGTTCCAAAATGGAGAACTTTTTATCTGGGGAAAAATAACACCTGTCCCTTTGGATTTTTGCTGGTATTCATTTATTTACGAGACTGTTTTTCTAGTTTTTAAATCCAGAAGAATGTCTGGAATAAAAATTCTTAAGAAATAAACCCAAACAAGATAGCAATGCATACTTAGTTTTTGAGAAAATTACTTATTCACAATTTTCTTTCGCAAGATGACATACTCTAGGAATGTGTTGGCTGAAGTTGTCAGGGTGAAGGGGTTGAGTCCAGAATTAAGTGGATATAAAGAAGCCAAAATAGACTGACCTGCTTGCGGAACTCAGCGGCAGGCAGACTCCAGGTCCAGGGACAAAGGAGAAAAAGTTAGTTAAGCCAGGTGAGATAAGCTGTATGCCAGGGAGAAGTAAAGTGTGGGAGTCAGATAATCAAAGCAAAGCAGGAAGTAAGCAGCTGATGTGAAAATAATCCAAAAGCAGTAAACCAGGTTGGCTGAAGCTAAGGGGAACAGACAGCTGCAAAGTTCTAGGTGGATTGGTATTGTTCTGCTCAATCTGTCCTTTATTCTTAAGCCTTCAGCGTGTAAACTTCTCATTTCTGGGTTTTAGTAGTACATATACATGGTAAATTATGTTCAACTAGTATAGAAAAACTAACCAGAAAACAGCAGAATCCCCTGACACCTTTTCAGTGCCTCTCCGTAGATAGAGCAGTTTTTTTCCTTCCAGAGGGAAAACATTGTGCATCTGCTAGCATGTATGCCCCTATGTATATGATCCTCCTAAAACATTTTATTCAAAGCTGTTCTTTGAATGTAGTGCAAGCTGTTCTCAACATTATGTTTTTTTTACTAAATAATTTATTTGGGGAATCTTTCCACGTGAACATGAACAGGTCTGTATCATTATTCACTGTGACTAAATAGTGTTCCATGAGAGCAACACACTGGAATTTATGGTGTTAACTCCTTAGGGTGGACACTGATTTTTTCCAGTATTTGAAATTGAAAGTATATTGTGATTAACAACTTTGCAAACACGACTTCTCAAACTTCAGCAAAATATTCATAGGGCAGTTTAATTGCTGAGCAAAAGAGTATATGCAACTTTATTTTGGAAAGTATTGCCAATGAGTCCTTCAGGGAAAAAAGTGCACTTACTTACTCGCTCTCTTGAACTGTGAGAGGGGCTGTTGCTTCCATATCCTGGCCTGCCAAAGATCGCATCCATTGAGAAGAGTCTCAATTATGTCTCTAGGGCTTTACTGTTAAAATTATTGATTATTTTAATCTTATCCATATCTTTCAAAATTTCATGAGTTTCAATCATCTTTCCTCACAGTCTTATGCTTCCTAAAAGATGATGATTCCTAAAAGACAATATTTTCATATCCTTCACAAGAAATAAAGCAATGCATCTAATATCATTTGAGCTCAAACTCTAGAGGAAAAAATTGCTAATCAGAGAGCTCTCAGGGAAAATGCTCTGCATCAGAGAATTTAGCTGTGAGTCATCATAGAATGTGGGAAAAGTGAAATATAAGCCATAATATTTCTATGAAATACAGTCAAGTGTTTCCAATGAACAAAAGTATCAATCTAAATTGGTCACTTCATAAAAGCAGGTATGGTTCCTACATTCTCAACAATATAGATTCCAGTTAGTAATCACATTAACTCTGTCTCCTTCACTTATGTGTGCAGTACCTTCTAGTCCCAAGTTAACTTGTTTATCAGCCTTGTCATTATTATCATTACTTTGTGTTTTTTTGTTTTTACAATTTTCTGAATGTCATTGGTGCAAGAGGTTTGCTGGATTGTGAATGTCTGATAGAGAACATAATTGTTTCAAAATAGTTTGGAAACACGGTGAGAAGTCATTTTACCCTTCACTTCCTTTTTCCTCTCAGGGTGAAATTAACATTTGCTAAATTATCCTTACTATGTGAATCTGCCATCCTGTTTTTTTTGCTTCATTTTTTCTTAGTTTATATTATCTTGCTTTATGGTCCGTACCCTTGTAAGCTACCCTAAATCTTTTGATAAATGCATAGGAGAATAATATATATATTATCTATATATCAATCTCTATATATTTATCTAAATATAAATACACATATAGACCATTTCATAATTCTCTTTGGCAAGCCTATTCTAGCATCTGTTTCTCACCCCTAGGATCAACTCCAGCTTCCCAGAAAGCATAAAGGTTGATTATTTAGATGCTGTGGTTTTAATTCCCTAAGGTGGGAAAAATGAAAGTGAGGGGGCTGTGATTGCATTGGGCAGTCACATCCCACATGTGCAGAATCTGTCTTTACAGCTTGACTGCATTACTGGCAGTCTGTGCTCTGGGAATCAAACTGAGGGACAAGGAAGGCAATGAGGAGTGGGAGAAGGAGGGCAAGGAAAAACATTGACTTCTAGCCTCCCCTTTCTTCCGTGTGCTTCGTTATCTCTAAGAAAATGCAGCTGCAGGTGCTGAGAGAGAATGCCATGTTTATCTATCCTCACAGCCTCTTCCCTAGAAACTAAGCTACAGAGAGGCCAAGCATTTGGCTCACTGATTGAGGGGCTGTGTCATTCATCATCTAACTCAGATGCTTTTGGAAAGGAAAGAGAATGACCTGAATAATTTAGTTCTCAGCAACAGGCATAAACCCAGACTGTCCCCAGAACCGTGTGACTTCTAGTCATATTGCTTAAATATGAGATTTGGTGGATTGGAAACAAAAGAAAAGAGTGGAAGGAAATGGCTAGATTGGTTATTTTGGAGGGGACTGGGAGCAAGAGGATAAGGTGGATTTCCCAGCTGCATTTCCTTTTTTACTTTCAAACTTTAGAGCTGTTTTGCACGAGGACATCTGTGGCAGAATGGCAACATCTGGTAAGGTCATTGCCAAACAGGCACCCATAGAAGAAGGAATATTCTTGAGCTGAGGAGGAGAAGGTGCCCAGAGAAGTGAAAGGCATGTAAATCTTCTGGAGAAGTAATGTTCGAAAGCAGGTATTTGCCTCAGCAATTCCAGTATAAGCTTCAGTTCTCATATTTAGGATATCAGACAAGAAAAAACAACCATAGAAAATGTAATGATGTCTTTGCTTGCTTTATAAAGGTGGTTGGGTGAAGCGTGGCTATCAGCCAAAGGAACCTTTCTGTCTAGCAGGCTATATTAGATTCATCTCAAGGGACCCCCAGTCCAAGATACTCAGAAATTTTCTGTCTAGGTTGGGCCTCTGGCTCTTAGATTTTCAATATTAGCACCAGAAGATTTCTAATATGCACTCAAGAGCTGGTATAATTCAAATCAGCTGCACTGAGAGGATTTTCTTTCCCTACAGCTCTCAGTACCAGACTGTTGATCAGAGGCTACCATCCTCTCCCCTTCTCCATCCTCTGAGAGACCCCAAGATTCGTGAACTGCAGATTTGACACAGTCACATCTAGTCAGCCACCCTGGGCCTGGTACATTGTTGAAGGTTTTGTACATATCTCAAGCTAACCAAGAGCCAGACTAGATGCTAGAGGTTTATGGTTGGCCTTTTATGACAGCTATAGAGTTCAGAGCTTTTCCATCTGGTCGCAGATTTAGGGCATGGTTTGTGGATCTATGAGCTTACTCCCACTGCTGAGAACCTGAGCAACAAAGAGGGTCCAAGAAAATCCACAGTCTCACTTCAGATTAAGAGAATACTTTGGGAGGTCAGCTGGTTGTGAATGGTCCCCAAGAGCTCCAAGGTATAGTTCTAGTTTTGGGTTTTTTAAAACAGATATTGAGATCAGGTCTTACATCTCAGGGGAACCAGTTGCATCAAGGACATTAGGATTGAAGACAAGTTATAGAATCTGGTTGCATGATGGAATCCCTTTGCATTCCTCTGGGAAGTAACAAAGGATACTTTTTTATTTCATTTGTTGAGCTCGAATGTGGCCACTGGCCAGGAATTTTGGGTCAAGGATCTGACAGATTCTTGAATTTACCAGAAAAAACAATTCTAGGAAGATCTTGGCTCATTTTACAACTTGCTCATTTTGTTGGAGTAACAAAGGATAATTCAGAAATCCTAGAGGCCAATTTCACAAAGCAGTAGAATTTTGAGAACAACTGGAGAAAATGGGGACAGAGAGAGACTTAGAATGTTGGCTTAGACCACTTTCCCAGACTCACTGGTAGGGAACCAAAACATTTGTGTCTTAGAAGATTCAAGGAGGACTGTTTAAGGCATAATCAACTCTACTTTTGTGTTCCCAGCAACCTCACTTTCTATTGCCTTTATCACTGACATAGTGGCATTTGTTAGTGAGGCAGGAGACCCTCACTGGGGTCCTATCCCTAGTCATCTAGATCCCTTCCTGGTATTCTAACTGCCACTAAGCTTTCCTTCTGTTCACTGTTCTTTGAAAATTTGCAATCAGAAGCAGATGGGGAGATCTTGCTATCTGACACTGGTTATGGACTTCTAATCCTATTGTCTATACTGACTGTGTCATTCCGAAGCGTAATGTCCTAGACTGCTGCCTCCCTCATGAAGAAAGGTGTTAATTCTTGTCAGATTATTGGAAAATTTAACAAACACTGGAGAATCCAGGTCCACCAGTGTTGGAGATGATTTTAATTTCAGTCTCTGTTGCTCTAGAAATGTAGTAATTTTCAGAGATGACCAAGATAACTTGGTTCTTATTTGTTTACAAGTCTGTCTCCCATTGTCCTCAAATTCAGTGACTCTAATTTCTTACTATTTCCAGCACTGATACCTGGCACAGTGCTTAGCACTTAATGAATGTATGTACCACAAATGATTGCTAAATAAATGAATGTCAAAAGCAAACACCATGGTTAAATGTATTGCCCTATATGACATACAAAACTGAAAGAACATCTTTTAATGAAAAATTGGAGCTCACTTATAAAAATATATCTGAAATTAAAATGCTGAAATATAGAATTATAAATAAAAATAAGCACATATGATTATAAATATATTTTGGAGGGACTTACTTGTTTGCAACCACTTTCTGCAAGACAGCATATTCCAATAATGTGCTGCAAGGGGTTTGAGAGTCATTATGACAAAGGAACTTAGGAAGAATAGAGTTGAGCCATCAGGAAATCTGAAGCCACCAAAATGCCCAGAACTGGAACCCAAAGTAGGTCAATTCTAGGTTAGGCACACATATCAAGGAGCCTTAGCCAAAACTGGCTAAACTCTGGGCAGAACATAGTTACAGAGAATGTAAAGACAAGAGTCATAAATCAAAAGTCATTTAAATTAGGAAAGAGTAAAACAATCTCAGGGACAAGAAAAAGAGTTGGAATAAAGAAAATGTTAGCCACACTAGAGTAAAGAGATGTAAGTACAAGAAGAATCCAAGAATATAAACCAGTTATGCAATGAATGGGGTGAAGCCTGAGCTAGTTTTGGAGACTAGAGCTTATGTCCCTGGCTATTTTCATCAGATGTTTGGTCTGTCCAGCTAGCTGCCTTTGTCAGTCCTTCCACATAGGAATATTTTTACCTGTGGGGATTTAAGTTAACAGGTAATAAATGTGATGTATTTTGGATTATACTTATAATAAAAAGAAATATCGTCAGCTTCTTCTAAACCTGTCTGGAATCTGGGAATCTACAAGAAGTACGTTGTGCTTTATTAATCCAGGAGTCATCATTCATCAGTCTCAACCCTTCAAGTTATATCTCAGGACAAGAAAACAATAGTTGATTTTTTTTCCATTGGAGATCTGGGACTGCCATTCACAGCCTTTTATTATGGTGTTTACATCTAGCAAGTTAGAGGCAGTTGTTAGAAGAGGAAACAGGTAGAAGCAAGCAACTGGAAAACAATAAGAATAAATCTAAAAGTCTGATGATGAAAGATAAACAAATCAATAAAGCAGAAGAAAATGTAAAAAGCAGAGCTCTGAGTTTTAAAAATAGAGATGTCACAGTATTACAGTCTATTATTGCAGTTGAATACTATTATTACTTTAATTTGTCAGTAGGAAATTAAATTACATACTGCATATTCCCTTTATAAGTTCCAAGAAATTAGTCAGCAATTTCAATTAAGAAGATGGTTAAACAGAAAAATACTGTACTTTAATGGATTGAAAATAGAAAATAGTACTTACTGGTGGGCACTGGTCTAGGTGCTTTATATTTATTAATTCATTCAATATTCATTACCCTATGAGGTAACTACTCTTATTATTCCCATTTTACAGTTGAGAACAATGAGTCATGGAGAGGTTAAGTGCCTCACTCAAGGTCACAGTTAGAAAGTGCTAAAGCCCAGATATGAATCCAGATAATCTCACTCCAGACCCAAACTTTTAAAAAATATTTATTCTAAAATATTTCAAGCATAGAAAAAATTGACAGAACTATGCAATGGACACCCATACACTCAGCACCTAGAGTCTTCAATTGTCATTTTATAATATTTATCACATGTTTGTTAATGCAATCCTCAAGCCATCAATCAATTCTTATTTTTTGATATCTTTCAAAATAAGTTGCAAATACCAATAGGCCTCACCCATAAATACTTCATAATTCATATAGATAACT
The DNA here is from genome assembly GCF_048564905.1 of Vicugna pacos. Lineage (NCBI taxonomy): Eukaryota > Metazoa > Chordata > Mammalia > Artiodactyla > Camelidae > Vicugna > Vicugna pacos. The sequence goes on along the minus strand of NC_132991.1, from coordinate 40,452,981 downwards.
AGAATTTAGTATTTGTTTATGGGCTTTTTAAAGGTAAAACCAAGTACAATGCACAAACTTTACTGGTATTCTATCAGTTTTGACAAACATGTATACCCTTGTGCAGCAAACCTCTATCAGGTTGTTGAACATTCCCATCACCTCAGAAAGTTCCGTCATCCCTGCCCCCCAGTCAATTCCTGCTTCACGCCTAGAGATTAGTTTGTCTGTTCTAGAGCTCACATGAAATGGATCATGTAGTTTGGTGGAAGACTTTGGTGTAAGGCTTCTTTGACTCAGCATGTTTTTGGACACAGTCATTTTTGTGTGTATCAGTAGTTCACCCATTTTTATCACTAAATTTTGTTCTCTTGTATAAATATGCCACAGTTTTAGTTTTTCTATCTATTCTGTGGATGGACACCTGGGCTCCTTGCAATTTTTGGTAATTATGCTTTACAATTTTTATATTTTCCTACATATGTATCGTTTCTCGTTCTCCTCATTCCTTCCTGAAGATCTAAATTTCCATCTGAAACATCTGAAAATATCTTTGTCTTTATTCTTGAAAGGCACTTTTGGTGTATGTGTAATTCTAGCTTTACATTTTTTTTATCTTTCAATGTTTTAAAGACATTGTTACATTGTCTTCTGGTTTCTCTTTTTCTGTGATGAGAAGCCAGTGATCATTGTTATATTGTTTCCTAATATATAGCATGCTATTTTTCTTTATGTGCTTTTACTATTTTGACCATGATATCCCTTGTTAATATTTGACCCATGTGACTTAAAACATTTATTAGTAGTGATATATAAAATAATTTGCTTTCTTAACTATTTTTTCATCAAAAAGGTAAAACTATAGATAGATTTTTTTCAATGGGCTATCCTGGAAATCAGTCTATAAAGAATTCCATACATTTTGCAAATACACATAATCTTTTTCACTCCTTTGGTTTCAGCTGTTTATATATCATATAACTATATAACCATATGTAGTATGTATATACACACACACATACACACACGTACTTATGAATATATATAGAACATATACACATACACAGCCTAATTTTCTTTATTAAGCTCTACATTGATATTTCCAATTAATCTCTGAATTTTTACTTTTGGGTATTTCAGATGTACCTCAAATCCTTAAAATACAAAACATTATTTCTCCCTCCCATAATTTCTAAACTATTACTTCTTCCATATTCTCTATATGGTATGGCAGTCAGTCATAAAGTCCAGATGTTATAGACCTAACTGTCAGAACCTGTGATCTGCATACATAGTTAGAAATCAACTGTTAGGTTTTTTTAATTTATAAAGATAGTAAGAATCACATCATTTTCTAGTTAACACCTGTTTCTATTTTTAAAATAATTCTGTGATATATTTTAAAAATCCATAAGGTTATAGAAGCATAAAAAGTTAACAGTAGTCCCTTATAAAGATATATATATATATGTATGTATATTTTAGTAGCTGTACCTAAAATACATGTTATCTGCTTCTGTTTTTAGCTATCAAAATGCTACTCTGAACAATCTTGTGCACATAAATTGGTTTAAGGTGTATCCATAAAGTAAGTTCCTAGTGCTCAAATTGCAAGGGTAAGATATATACATTTTAATTTAGAGAACTATTGTCAGATTTCCTTCTAGAAAAGGTGTACCAAAAAAGTTTATTAGAGTGCTTTATTTCCTTACATCTTAGGCAGTACATTGCTTCATTAAATTAGGGCTTCCATTTTAAATTATTATAAATATGTAAACTTATGCTTCCTTTTATATGTTTCATTGTTTGGTTTTTTTTTTAATTTTGTTTTGATTTGAATCGTTGAGTCATCTAAATTTCATTTGGATACAAGTGTATGGCTCCAAAGATAATGTGAACTGCCCAATGCTGAACCTTCACATATGTATTCCAGAAGAATACAGTACAAAAAGAAAAGCAAATAACAATACACAAAACTCACACCTTCAGTGTAACTAGAAGGCAGAGAATGCCCAAACTTCAAAATGCCTATAAAGGAAAAAAATTCATTTGCACTCTCTCTCATACTCCAAGTCTTTATAGAAAATAGTCTAAATTCTATTTTAAATGACTGACAGAAAGAATGCTCACCTTCATTGTGAAAATTCTGGGGGAAAAAGCATTTCCACAAACTTCTCTGTATAGCCTGTTTGATAACCTCTATTTTCCTGCTCTGATTTGAAACAAACTACAGTTTTTGTAGAGACTCTATATTATACTAGTGTTTCAAATTATGCTTAACGAGAGTAACAAAATCAGTTTGAGGGAAATGAAATCATGTGATAGATTAAAACTCAACTCTCAATAATCTTAAATCTGAGCATCCACAGAATATGGGAGAAGGGGTAAGGGGATGGCTAACTAAGTCACAGCCAAGATCACAGCCAATATTGTATGACAGAACCAGTTCGTTGGCACAAATAATACCTTAGATCAAATAATCAAAAATATACCTCTAGTCACTGCTATTGACTCCATTGCTCCTATTGCTCCCTAAACTGCTGAAAAGTTGCTGCTTAAGCTTTTGCCTCTCTTGCAAATAGAGATTCTCCACTGCCTCTCTTCTTTTGTGTCATTAAATCCAAATTAGAAATCTTGAGCTGATGTATTTTATTGGCTTGGTCAAGGTCGTGTGGTCACTTCTTAGATCCATGGGATCCTAGAAAAGTCATTATTTGGTCCTTTCCACTTCTATTGCAGGAGGTCTCCCATCATGATTCATTTAATAACAAACTCTCTAAATCAATGTAGAGAATCACTTTGCTAGGCAAGTGCTAGGCTCCTCCCTCCAAACTAATGTCCACTAGGCTTACTCACCTTCAGTTTTATAAAATTTTATAAAAATTTAACTTTGACATTTACATGATGAAAATTTCTAAACACTCCCATCTGACATCAGCCTGTCAGCTATTCAGTGAAGCACGTTATCCCAGTAAGCCCATTGCTTTTTGCATATCTCTAATTGTTTCCACTTGTCTGAAAAGTTGACAGCTTGTAAGTACTTTTGTGATGTAGTTTAAACATACTCAAATTTAGAATTAGTCACACCTCGGTTAGCATCTATTTCCACTACCTATCTAGCTATACAATGATAGAGAAGTCATGAAATTCATCAGTCTCCGCTTCATCATTTTTAAATGGTGATCACAAGGGTGGTATGTGAGAAGATGAGATAATAGTATTAAAAACATCTAGTCCAGTGCCTTGAAATGGTAGTCACTTGGCAACTATAATTATAACTACCATGATTATTATGGTAACTACTGGCTTCTGCTGAAATGCTTAACATTTCTTTCAAGAATTTTTTTCTGTAAAAAATACACCTTTTGTCTCCATACTGTTGCCAGTTCTGCTACTTTCATCTGATGTCCAAGAGAAAGACTGGCACTTTAATCAATAATATAAAATATTAGTACAACTGGAACTTGTTAGAGTCCAAGCCTAAGTTGATTTCGATACAATTCTTGCCAAAATCTTACTTTAGCTATTGAATTTTTTAGAAGGGCAGGCTAATGGACAGATTGACTATTAATCTTTCTATATTTTTCAGGCATTAGTGCTGTATTAAGATCACTCACCAGAAAGCATAGCGCCTGGACCATATTTCATAAATTCCCCACAGAAATGCTTTTACTGAATTATGATTTAATGATTAATAATTTACAATCAGCACTCAGCTGTCTAAAAGTCAGATGTCAGTTTTATTTGATTAAGTGCTTGTATTTGAAGACTGAAGACAATGTCCACCATCCATTCATTCACCTAGTCAACAACAAGATGTTGTTTCATTCAACATCAAAATCATGACTAAAGAAGTCTTCTGAGATGAAAATTAGCACTGCCAATGTCAGCACTTTGGTGCAGACTTTCTGTATATTGTCTGGTTTAATCCTTATGGCCCTGTGAGATACATGAGGGATTCCAAAATTTACTCAGGCTATATTATTAAGATCTCATAGCTAGTAGGCGGCTGAATGAGATTGTTGTGCTATGGGATGGTAAGATTATAGTTGGACTATACAATAAGAAGACTGGCTGACAAATTAAATTTCAATGGAAGGTTTTGAAAAATATTTTCATTAATGGCAGCATCTTTGCAATAAGTTTGTAACTTCCCTTTGTATCTACTTTTAAGGACAATATTCTGTATGCACATAAATTAATAATGTTTTTTCAGCATTTAGAATGGATCCCTGAAAATATAAGATATAAGAAACACTTTTATTGTAACATGAAAAGACAGATGTAAAAATGCTTTTAATTTTGTTAATTCAGTGATGCATAGGTTTAGCTTAGTTAATATTTAGTCCAGACTTTTAGATCATGTGATACTCTGAAAAGTCAATTCAAAGATTTTAAGTTTGGAAAGTTCTAAAACTATATGGTTGGACCCATTTATATTATTCTACCCAACTGTTAACAAGTCCATGCTTCTACATTGCTACTTACAGAGACGAATTAATGACCAAATTAACTATTCCATTTTCTGATAACTATTTAGAAAGTGCTTTATTATCTTGAGCCAAATCTGTTGTCTTCAGCTTATTGCTCCTAATTCATCTCTTTTCCTAAAACAAAAAACAAAAAACAAAAAAAAACTTAAGTCTAATTTCACTTCTACACAAGAATAATTCAGATACTTGAAAACAGTAATGTTCTAATTCAGTTTTTTCTGCTTCAACTAATATATCCTCTATTCTTTAACTGTTCTATGGATGGCATGATTTGAATCTTATCAACGTTCTAATTCCATTTGAAGACCTTCCAGTTTACATATATTACTTTTGGGTGTGGTCATGGAGTACAGCAGGATAGACAAAAACTGCCTTCTTCATCCTCCTTCAGTACAGATAAAGGTGATATTAGCTTTCTTGGCAGACACAAATCAATATTGATCTATATGGCAATTACTATTAAGTAAACCCCCTTGACAGTTTTCTCTGCTGCAAAAGCATATCAACTGCATTTGTGCAGATTGGTTGTTATGCTCCAAAGTTAAAAACATTACATGTATTCCTACTATATTATTATTCTATTAGATTTGGCCAATATTTCTAAGATATAAAACCATACCATAGTTAAAAATTCATTTTTACTTTTCACCTATGTACCAATCACTGTACTAGGTATTTTCACTTGTATTATTTTTTTATGCTCCTTGCTCCTTATTTAACAGGAGCAAGAATTCCAATTTTATAATTGACAGTTTCAAGAATATAAAGTAATTTGATTGAGACCTGTAAGAATATTAATAACAGAATTTAGAATTTGAATGTAGGTCTTTCTAATTTCAAAAGCTTGTGATTCTGTTTGTTTATACTAGCCTATAACCATGAGTCACTAAGAAACTATATATTTAAGGAACTCCATGTAAGGAATATAATTTTGAAAGTTCACTAAATATTTTAAGGGAGGAAAATTTCATATGCAAGTAAAAGCAAACTGTAGTTCTGTAGCTTGTCTTTATAAGTTGTACTTATTCAGAGCATTTGACTCCTCTCAATAAATGTGTGAAGTGTTACTCTACATGAGTTTATTTGTGCATATGGTATATATAAATAATTCTGAACAGTCTTTCAATAAGTGTCAGTTTTATGCATGACATTAAAGCAAAATATTTGGAAAATAAGTAAATTTTAAGATGAACAATTGTTAGTTTTCATACTATTAGTCTGGAAAGAGGGTTCCAAGTAGATATACGCTAACATTCCTATTCCAAATTTCTTTCTTTAAAATTGCTTCACACCTCATCCTTGCAACATCCCTTGAGGGTTTTGGGCGTAAGCAGCCATTGCTATTGTGGAAATTTCCCTCTCTCTGGTCACAAATGACTGAACCAAGGGGAAATAAATCCATAGGCTGGGATAGACCAATTAGAGTATCTTTTTATTTACATTTTTTGAGATAGAGGCTATAGGCATATGGTGGGAACTTAAAATGAAAAATCAAATAAAGTTGAAGCAAGGGATGGCATTTTGTTCTATGTGCATTCTTAGAAGTAAAGAAAGCCATTCTTTAGGTAGAATGCAGTAGAAATCAGCAAATAAGAAAAGCCTAGAAAACTGTGATGCCATAAAAGGCATAAGGGGTTATCCCAGGAATTATTTTCCATTTTTATTTTCCAGGATACAGAAATAAACTATGTGTCCTCTCTTTGACCGTCTATAAGATTGCCATTTGTTTAGTTAAAGTATCTCTCACATACCACTTATTTAAGCTAGTAGGAGTCTGATCCTTACAATGATCAGCACTCCATTATGATTAACTAATTTATTTTTTCTTACTTTCCATTGATAGCAAGTAATGGATTAAACTACTAAACATCTCAATTTCACCCAACAGTGGAAAGTTCTGGATTAGAATATGTGTGTGTACATATATGTGTGATTTCTCTCAGGAAAATATTATACAAGAAATTCAGCTAAGGCCAGCACTTATAGGAGACAAAATATACATATAGAAAAGGCTACAATATCAAGTACAAAATTTCTTTTCCTTAATTATAGTAATAAAATTACCAAGAGGTTTAAGGGAAATGTATAAAGAATAATCAGTCAGTCAGCCAGTTGTCACTGAGTAGGATCACTTGAAGACTAGGTTTTGACAAGAATTGGGCTGGAAAAAATCATCAAAAATATTTTTTTATTTGAGACAGAAGAACAAGGTTCATAAATGGAAAACTGATGCATAAATTATATTAGAGAAGACTACTTTAAATGGCTTGTAGGATGACTTGAAATAGGTAAAGACTAGAATTGAGAGAAATCTATAAACACTACTAGAGCAATCCAAATAAAGATTTACAAAGATTATTATCTTGAAGTAGGTATATGAAAAATGGATAATATTTAAATACGTAATGGAAAATAATTGTAAGAAAATTATTTTTAGAGGGATTAATGACAAAGGAAAACTTCATGAGTAATTTTCAAAACAATGAGTATATATGTGTGTTTTTGTTTTTACAACGTCTAGAAGGTTATAGAGTGATTCTAGTCATGGGAAACAATGAATTTTGTTTTTTCTTGTTAAATTGCTGTCATTGGTGGATTGCCACATAGATGACTGAGGGAAGAGAGTGTTTTGGGAAACATTTGGTACTTGTAAAATACGATAGGTAAAACTCTGTGTTTGCCTACGTATTTACCGAAAAGATGGATGTAACAGAGGGGAAAAGCAGAACTTTAAAGGATATCAGAGTTAAAATTTGGAAGGAAAAATTAAGTCAAGACTTAATCAGAGCGATAAGAAAAGACACAGAAGAGGGGCTCAGAGGCAAAGAAACCTGAGTTTAGGTAAGGAAAATCTAGTCAATGGTTAAATACAGCGCAGAATGAAATAATTGGTCAGGCCTTCTAACAATCTCTAGCCACTTTGGAACTCTTTCCTTATAAGGGAGAAACTTGAAAGGCAGTTTTCTGTAAAAGAAAGAGGATTCAAGGGATGAGTAAATGAAGTAAAATGAGTTATTCATGAAATTACAAATTAAGTCTAATATTAAGTGAAACAAAACCAAGTTTAATAACTCAGATTTCTGTAAAACTCAGAGAATTTTCTGTGAATGCATGTATTCAATTTGCTGTTCCCTTTTTATTCATTCTAAGTTTTTATTTTATTCTAAACTTTTATAATTTAAATTTTTCCTTTATATACCCAAATTTTATCTAGAACTGAAGACAATACTTTTCTTGCAGGTACAAAATTGGAAATGGCTTCCTCTGAATCTAAGGATCTTGTCCCCTTCAGCAGAGAGTCTCTTGAAATTGTGGAACAGTGTAGTGCTAAAGGACACAGTGAGGAACACAAAGAAGATTTGAAGCCAGACACTGACTTGGAAGTTGGAAAAGAGCTTCCATTTGTTTACGGAAATCTTCCTCAAGCAATGGTGTCAGAACCATTGGAAGATGTGGACCCATACTACAGGAATAAAAATGTAAGGATTACTTATTGTGACTACATTTTATTATTATGTAGACATGCAAAAAATGTTATTGAGATAGGATGAAAGAATAATAAAGAAAAAGTAATTTTAAGAAGTAATTTCTTCAAGAATAACTTTACGTTATAGAAAACTGGATAAGAAATTTCACACATATTTGAGATTTGTATCAAAGCTGATTATTTTCCTGGTAGGTTAGTTTGTTTGGAATTACTTTACTTTGTATATAATGGGCTGTAACATTATGCCTTAATGTAAATGATTTATTTTATAGGAGCAAGATGATTGGCTACTTAAGATTATTAATTTAAAAATAACTATAATACAAAATTTCTATAACATGTACAACAATTTCAAATGTTCAACTTGATGAGCTTACTCAGTAGTTGGGAAAATAAAGCAAATCCATATTTTATTTATAAATCTTATTCATTTAGACTTTCACATTCTGTCTTATGCCCAGAATGACTTGAGGAACCTACTAAATATTTGAACAATTCAAGAACATGCACAAAATTATAAAAATAAGAATAATTATTTCTTATTAAAATAAGAAAAGACAGATCTGTGTGGACTGACAAAGCTGAAAAAGTCTAGGAAATTGAATTTAAAAAGTTACAGAAATAGAATTTGAGTTATAGCTTGGAGAACACTTGAAATTTTTACAAGGCAAAGGGAAGATCTTCTTTGAACAGGCAAGAGCAGAAATTAATTCTGGAGTAGGGAAGAGACAGGGTGATGAGACAACTAGAACCCTGTAGCCGTGCAACAGATTGTGGGAAATAAAATGAGATAATGGAGATGATAACATGGATTTAATGTGCTGGCTAAGGAACTGATGTGATGAATGCAATGTTTAAGTAAAGTTAATCTGGAGATTTCTAAATTACTACTGCATGGAAGAGGTAGGATCAGAGAGATGTAATAGGAGAGACAGTAATCCAGGCCTGAAGTCAAGCGGCCTGGATAAAGGAGTGTCTCAGAGGAGAGAGTTAACACATCCAAGAAGAAACAGCAGGATTTGAAGACTGACTAATCATGTCAAGATTTCCAGCTTGAAAGATTCGAGGTGCTTCTGACAAAAATGAAGTAGCTATTAAAAAAGACCAAGTTTGGGGGAGATGGGAATTAACCCCGGTGTAGTCAAATGTGATTCGATATTCTTGTAGGGCATTCAATGATATTACCAAATGGGTGAAATAGAATGGAATCAGTTTCTGAGTGGAAAGCAAAGTGATCTTTTTGTATGACCACAATTCTTTCAAATACTTTGCATAGTGGAAATATATTGTCATTTTACAATATAAATGTATATATTAACAAAAAAACTCCAGTATCTCTGGTAACCTCGATGGGCATTATATATCATTTGCTATAAAACACCTGTAAAATCTTAAGACTATTTTAGTGAAAAATGTAAATCCTCATCTCAGCTATCTCTGCTTTCACTGTTGCTATGCTTAAGTCATAACCATTGATATAACATAGAAACCTTAGAGGTAACTATTATAGCAGAGGTCTGAGTTCTTTGTAATGTATGCAGATGTGGTGGGCAAATCTAGGTTTGTTATTGAAGACAAAATCAAAGATTTTGAAAGATAAAATAAACCAAAAACTGTGAGGAGAGGAGGAGGGTATAGCTCAGTGTTAGATTGCATGCTTAATATGCATGAGGTCCTAGGTTCAGTCCTCAGTACCTCCATTTAAAAAATAATAATAACAAATAAATAAACTTAATTATTTCCCTCCCCCTGTACCCCCCTAAAAGGATAAAGTACTGGGCTTCAAAAAGAAAATAATACTTTAAAAAAGAGTAAGAAAAATGAAAGTTAAAAAAAAAGGCAAAAACTGTAAGGATAGCTTAATATAAAAACTACTGTTATTAATGATGTCCCAAAATTATTAAAGATTTTGAATTATATTTAATTTATTCTCTTAATGATGGCATATAAGTAAATATTTCTAAAGTTAAATAAACAGTTTTAGCACTTAAACATTAACGGGAAAATTATTATTTCTGCAACTACTCATTCCTTCACAATGACATAAGCTGATTGGCTATGTCTTGTGTGAAGTTTAAGATTGTTTTGGAAAATAAATGGAAAGCAATTTTAAATAATAAGGCTTATTTTATTTAGCCCTTTTTAATTTCTCTTTGCTTTTAAAATGCAAAGGGAGAAAAGAACTACAACATCAGCCAAAATATATACAGATTGTATGTTGGAAAAGTATTCTATTGAGGAGGATTATAGTACAGTTTGGTTTCCATTTAGAACATGTACTCATGAGATACTGATGAATGCATTTTGTATATATTCACAAATATAAATACAAACATACAGTCACCAAATATACCTCTATGTAATTATGTTACAGAATATATAATATAGAATAGATTAATGTAATATGTATTTTAGTATATTATATTTTATCCCATTGCATTATATACTATATATGATATACTACAATAACCTATATACTGTTTACTATATATAATATACTTATACACACACCACAATAAATGAATTTGCAAATGGATATGTATATATAATAAAAGTGCATATATGTGTGTATATATACACATGCAGACACACACTTTTCCTGTGTATATATTATAATATATATGTTGTAGATACACGAATATATATACACACATATATACACATATATACACATATGACTCCTTCTTAGGATATTTCTGATCTTTCCTTTTTTTTTTGGTTTTAATGCTTCTATATCCCAACATATTAGTTTTACATTGATGTAAATTTCTGTTTTAGATATGTTTGTGTCGATGATAACATACAAGTTTAGTTTTATACCATAGATAATTACTAATGATTAATGTAATATTTGAGTACATTGGGTAACTTTCACTATTGTAATCCTACACCTTATTTGCTTCAAAATAAATTAACTTTTTTTACTTTCATTGAAATTTGGTGTGTTTAAATGCATATCCATGAGCCAACAGATAAAGATTTCTTCCTATTGCATTAGTTCTGCAGGAAGACTTGAGGATTGGTGGGTGGCACATAACTTTCTTAGGTAGAACCTGGCCAAAAATAAATAGATAAATAAATAAATAGTAGATAAGCCTAAATATTCATAAAAATTGCTTAAAAATATCAAAATATAACTGTTCGACTTTATGACTGAAATGATCATTGGCAATAGTTGCATAATTGATGAGATTACAGGTTTCAGTTCTAATTTCACTTGATGTTCTTTTTTCTCTTGCAGATTTTCATGGTATTAAATAAAAAGAGAACAATTTTCAGATTCAATGCCACCTGGTGTACATTGTCTCCTTTCAGTTCAATTAGAAGAACAACTATTAAGATTTTGGTACATCCATATCCTTTTCTATTGGCTTTAGACTTTAGAATTTAGAATTGTATTATACAGTATCAAATGCAGCTATTCTGTTCAAATATTGCTGCAGTCTTTTTCTCCTTTGAATTGATATCTCATATTAAGTCATATTGAAATCTGGATTATAACTGCGCTGTGTTCCACATTTGGAAATACATTTAAAATATACTTTCTTGTACGTACAACAATAGTAAATATTAACTAATCTTATTCTTCATTGTTTATCAATATGAATAGTATATTTTTGACATTTAAGAAACTAATCTTATATGTGTATGTACATATAATATATTATAGAAATATCTATTTCCAATATTATTTTTATTATCCATTATTCCTTGACTGTAACCTACTCTTTTCCAGCTGTTAATTTTAATTAGTGTCCTAATTGATTGCATATTTATGTCCATGACTAATGTGCCAAAATGGTGGCCAGCATTACAGTAAGTTATATAATTTTATGATGTATAATTGCATTTGTAATTGTATTTTATATTTAACACATTGTACTAGTGTACATTATATAACATTATACCATTAATATTTTACATATAATAAACATTGTACATAATCATATTTATGCATATACCATGATTAATGAATTTTCTGAATAAACATATGCTTGTATGTTGGTTAATCAATTTTACTATTTTTCTACCATTTCATTACTCTTACTTGGATTTTAAATGCCTCTATTTCCCAGCATGTTAGGTTAACATGAAACAAGTATTTGAGTCTTTAGCTATATATATGTTTATGTCTATGGCATCATACAAATGAGGTTTTATTTTAATTCTAACGATTAATATATTTTAGTACCTGAGATTTTCTTTATTATTGAAGTCCCACAACTGATTTGCTTCAAACACAGATAACTTTTATTCCTTTCTATTCTTTAAGAAAATTATTTCTTTTCTTCCTTTCTCTTCTACCTCCCTTTCCTGAGGGATGTGAGTAGTTTGGCTTTCATTAGGCTGTAAGAATGGAAAGGCCTATTAAATGTTCTAATTTAATAGGGAAGAAGGCTTTCCTGATGCTAACCCTTTAAGGTTTGATTCTGTTCTTAAAACTAGTTGACTATGGGAGGTAAATATGTATAATACTGATTCACTGTAAAAATCCTTGTATATGCATATAATAAAATTAGTTCTTTCATATTCCCTTACAGTTCAGTCACTTATTGTGTGAGTCCCAATATGGAATAAATTTTATATTCATTTTATATTTTCATTATTACCTAAATATATATAAAGACTATAACCCTGAGCTAGAACTTTTTGAAAAAATTGACTTTTTAGTCAAATTTCATGGTTACTGCTATAGGATATAACCCACTCTAGAAGCCCTAACTAAAGCCCTATCCTGTGGTTGTCTAGTTGATTGGTTGGTTGGTTGCTAGATAATTATCATAGACAATATATTTCAGAGGTAACTATGTATTATTCTCACTTCTAATGTTTACATGAAAAATTTTCTGCAGGAACACTTTGCTTGGAATTTACACATTTGAAATCCTTATAAAACTCATTGCAAGAGGTATCTGGGCAGGACCTTTTTATTTCTTTGGTGATCCATGGAATTGGCTTGATTTCAGTGTAACTTTGTTTGAGTGAGTATTTCTTTTAAGTTGCAAACATCTTAATACCTTGCTAAGCAAATATATTCATAAAGAAACATGGAGGTTGACAAAGTTTTCTGCCTGCAAAAATTCTGTGAGTAAAGGTAATTCATAAATCATAGCCATAATGAGTTCTCTCAGGCAGCTACAACTGAAATAGTCCTCAGAATGTGCAATAGAAATGAAAGCAATGGGATATTATCTCTGTTTAATACCTGAAGCAAAAATGATAGAGGTTGAATTTTCGCATTTAAGTGATTATTTTCAGTGACTAGAAAAATCTCTTGGAGACTTAGGAGAGGATCCTAGCATATATGATTGTGTCTCCAATCTACATTTTATTTACCTACATTGCTTAAGACCTGTAGATAGTCTAGATACCAATGTAAGATATTTTATATATATACACATTTTTCTAGAATGATACATTAAATTCTAATAATTTACATATGTATTGATTTTTATCAATACTTTTATTTCGTGTATTCTCTTCGTGGCTAAAGAAATTATCACTGGCATCAAAGTCCTGTTAAAAGTAATTTAAAATAATATTCTATAGGTTTGGGGTCATATTGTTTAAAAAGAAATAACCTTTATAAAAGCATAATTAGTGTATGCCATGTTGTAAGCAATCCAAAAAAAGTAGCTAGTATCATTGAAATTATTATCACTGATACTTCTCCTATTGCTACCATTATTTCTGCTGTTTCTATTGCTCTTAGCTAGCACATAGCCCTTAGTATGTACCAGGTGCTTTTCTATGCACTTTACATATGTTAACTTATTTAAGAGCCTCAAAATTAGGAATTATTATTATCCTTACTTTACATTTGAGGAAACCAAGGCAAGGAAGATTAAGTAATTTTTTCATATCCACATAGCAAGTGTGGAGCCTGTATTTATGCACAGGCAGTGTAGCTGCAGAGTCTGTGTCTTTAACCACTACACACCCTGACTTCTGCTATCATTACCATCACCATTAATGTCATCATCATCATCATCATCATATCACCATTATTTTCAGTACCAGAAGTTTAAATACTTAAATCTTATTTCTTAGAAAGACTATGAATTTTTCTTATTTTTAATATCTTTTCACCAATCAGATTACAAAATATTTATGAACATAATGTGGAGTATTTGATATGGAATTCTGACTACTCACAGTGTCAAACTTTATAAACTCTCATCATTTTTCATAGATATTTACTTGGATACCTTGCACTGTAGCAATTGTTATCTTCCAATCAATAATAACACTATTTGCAAAATGGAATAATGAAAGCAAGGGAAATGTTTGGATATATGATTTTAAAAATAAGTTTCAAATAGTATAAAAAGCTAAAGATAAGTGACAAAGACTCAATATGACTTCTAAATGACTCTAATTTAATTCCACAGGCATATAGCAAGATATTCACCTCTAAACTCCATTTCAATATTTAAAATTACAAGAAATTTGAGAATTTTGAAAATTATTCCTTTAAACCAAGGTAAGAAAAGGCTTTGAGTGTTTTTTCTTCATTTTGTTTTATGTACTCCCATGTATTCATTTGAACAACCCTGTTATTGTTTGGAGAAATACTGAACTGAACAATGTTTCAGCTTTGAAATCAATGAATGATCTGATCTTCAAATTTATTTCAGTCACTCCTAGAATGGCAAGAAAAAATATCACATTTGTTATTTATTTGAAGTGGGTTTGATGCTTATAATAAACAAATGTAGAGCTCAGTCAAAATATATTATTTTTTATTTTTTTCTTATTTATTTATTCTTACTTCTTAAATATGAACTTATAAATTGCCCTTAGACTTCTGAGAGAGAAAGTAGTCTAGACAGATCTCTAATCTGCCTTCTTCTTTTCCTTGTTGCTTCTAAAAACCTGTTGAAATTAACAAAGTAATATAAAATAAGATAAATTCCCTTTTGTTCTCAGTGCTTGGATAAGGTGCATTCCACATGCCACAAAGTTAAAAAGTTTTTGCTAAATAAGGTTGAGCTGTGACCACATTGGTGGAAGATGATGAGGACTAATTTACACCTCCCATTTCTGAAGATATCTTAGAGAATCCCATTGTTTAGAATGAATAAAAACAGTCAGATAGGAATAACTTTACTCAGAGTATTTTTAGCTGCTATGGGTCAGAAGTATTATGAAATAGCTGGATGAATAACCACACAAGCAAGTGTGACAATACCAAAAATAAGATCTGTAGGCAACTTTCATCCACTGGAACAGCATGGAGAAGGCCAGATACATGCGTACTCTGTACTTGGAGTCCAGGCTGGGAAAAACAGCCTAAAGATTGGGGAATATGGTGAGGGTGCCTAACCTGTGGATATACTGAAACATTGAATAGTCACATTAAACAGGTGAATTGTATGGTTTATAAATTATATCTCAATAAAACTGTTTCAGTAAAAATTGTCTGTGGCATGGCAGCTTCACCAAACACAGTGAAGAAACCAGCAGTGGGAATTGCCCTGGCAGGAAGTTCCACAGTCCTAGCTTTCTTACTACTCTCCGCAAATTACTAGAGCATAACGTTGTATCACCTGCTTCTTCATCTTAGGATCAGAGGGAAAGATTATAGGAGAATTCAGGTAAATCCAAGTTAATACAAGAAGAATACACTAACCAGAATTCAGAGCCCACAGGCTGGTAGGAACTGCTCTTTTTTTTTTAAGGGAGAAAATAATCAAGGCAGATATCAGCAATATAGAATGCATGAAAATATTTTGCAATACAGAGAGAGAAACATACTACTCAGGAGAATGAAAATAATCCTCTTTTTTTTCTTTTAAAAAGATGAACTCTAAAGAAACATAGGCAAGCATAAGAAATCATCTATTTTGTAGTCCCAGTAGGAAAAAAGCCTAGACCTTTTCAAGCAGAAGATGAAAATGAGATAATAAAATAAACAAATAAAAGTACCTTTGAAACAAAATAGTGATAAAAATCATAGTATCCTTGGTGATAATTTGATGGTAATAGAAGCAATAAAATATAGTATTATGGTATAGTATACAAACCACTTGTGAAAAGAAAAACTAGAGAACTAGTAGAACCAAAAATGGGATGGGTTAATGAAGGAGAGAAAACTAAATTCCACTATATGGATAATTGGTGATCCTTAAAAAAGAAGAGACCAGATTAAAGCAAAAGATAAATTACTCAAATGTGCTATAAAATCTTACAAATTTAAAGCGTTAAAGAACAAAATATTATAAAAACAAGCAAAAAAGCAAAGAAAAAGAACCCATGGAAAGGTTTCACAGACCTCTTGATAATATGAAACATGAGTAGGCAGTGAAGTTTCAGAGCTTGGGGGAAGTGTAGGCAGGGAAGTTGTGACACCAGAATTTTATACCTGTCTGCCATTCATAAGGGAAGTCAACAGAATGATATTCTCAGTCACACAAGAATTCTGAAATTTTACATGTGTATCTTTCCTGAATATCTCCTGAAAAATGAAACTATGAAAGTAAAATATTCAACAATGGGACTATTTGGTACCAAAAGTAATGGCAATGAACTCTGAAATCATTTCAACAGAGAATGAACTCCAAATTACTGTTGTTAGTAGGTTGCAAAACAATGCGAATATTATAAATCAGAAGTTATAATGTAGACACATGTGGGTTATTCTTCATTCAACTAGAGACAAATTTTGCTTACGTTCTGGAAAACTTTGAAATAGATGCCAACAATATAAAAATCTGATGATTTTAACATTAAATTCTAAATTCACTTGGATGAATTATCAGCATTCCTGCATGGCAACTACCAGCTGCAGTTGAGGGCAGCTGCATTTTTAAGTCAGGCATATTCACCCAAGTCCCCGCCACTCCTTATCTGCATGAATTTATGTTTCCTGACAAGTCTTTGGAATGATTTGAGTGTTACCTTTTCTATAAATTATGAAAGACAGTATATAATGCAAAGTACATAAAATTCAACAATTATAACTAGGTCAAAAAGTCCCAAATTACATAAATAAACAAAAACTGAGAAGTGGGAGTAAAGAAATGTGAGAAAGTAGCTATGGTTATTTCCTTGTATGGTGAGACTATAGTCAATACAGTTTTATTTTTAATGTAAAGAGTACATGTTTTTTTAAAATAAGAACTTACATTTGAGACAGGTTCTCAAAATAGATACAGTTTATCTAAAACTGAAGAAGAAAAATTTAAAGTTTATTTACAAAGAATAGGATACATAGTAAATCATAAGGTGAATTTAGAAATCAAAAAACAGAATGATAAAAACCAATCCAAAAATAAAGCCAATTTATGAAAATGAATGTAATTGGATTAAAATTTTCTGTCAAGATGTAGAAACCTTAATATTAAATCAGAAATAAGTTAAACTCCACAAGAGATATACCTAAACTAAAACAAAATGAAAATTTAAAAGTGAAAACAAAGAAAAGTTATACCAAGAAATTAAAAACAAAATTGGCATACGACTCAGAACTTTGAATGATAGATAACAATGAAAATTGTTAATAAATTTGACTCTGTACAATTTAATAGTGACTTTTTTAACCTCCAAACCAAATGTCACCACTAAAATTAATGCTCTAGAAAAATTTGGCTTTATATACATATTATATAATATATATAAATTATATTAATATTATAATAGTTTATATTTATATATTAAATGTTTTAATTTATGTAAATTTATTTGTGTAAATATTTTATGTAATATATTATAATTTAATAATATTATTAATAAAGTATATTTGCATGAATTTATGTTTATATATACACATATGTATTCTTATTTAAGAATTTCTATTCTTAAAGGTAATTTCAGCAAAACAATATGAAAATTTTTTTCAGTTGCAAAATATACAGAGAATTCATGACAGTTACCAAATAAAAATCACACAGTGCAAATATACATGTTTTAAAAGTTTATTATGGTGCCCATAAAAATTACATCAAAGTAAAATTATCCTATTTTTCTTCTAATAAATTGGCAATGATATTTTTTTTTTATGTCCTAGTTTTAGTGAAGGTCTGACTACATATTTATAGTCTTTGGTTTATTCATTGGTTCAACATCTCTTAAAAAATAATTTGAGCATATGAATCAATACTTAAATGTGATCATATATTTTGACACAGAAATTCCATTTCTAATGTAATACTTAAAAAAGACTTGCATATAGCAAGAAAGTTTATGGTATTATTGTAAATGACAAAAGTAGGCTATAACTTTGTATCTCAGTATGATAGCAATTAAAATTATATATTTAATCTAGACATCACATTTTTTAACTACAGGAATAACTATTTCAACCATATTCTATTACACTCAAGAAATCTAATCATCTGATAAGGTCATCTGAAAAATAGATTTTCAATTCTCACAATGATGTATGAAATAGGCATTATTATGTGAATTTTTAAAATAATAAAACAGAAGCATAGAAATGTTGGTAACTTGATCTGTCACAGAGCTGCTACATTCTCATCTATTGTTGAACTGAACAGTTATTAAGATCCTAAATAGAAACAGACCGACAAATAAAAAGAGACCAAGGGAAAGAGAGAAAAAAGGAAGGAACGAATGAACAACGGAAAGAAGAAAGGAAGAAGGAAGCCTAATGGTTTCATCTGTGTAGTATAATTCTTTTGTTTCTCTTTGTTTTCTATGTTTTCAGAATGAGCATGTATTATTTAATGAATAGAAAATGAATGTCCTTAAATAAAACTAGTTTTAAAGTTGAATTCTCCATTAGTAAGTATTCTGATGTAAATACAGCCTGCATATAATCACAGTTGTGTATTATTCTCATTTCTAATCATTAATTTTTTTCCTGTTTTATTTAATCAACTCCAAAAATTGAGTTCTTAAGAAGTCAATGAAAGAACAATATAGAATTCTGCTATTTCAAACTATTTCTTGTTTCAGCAACATTTGCAACCCGTGTTGATTTACAACTCTACGCCTTTACCTATGCTTATAAGTAATGGTGATTAGTATGCAAAGCAGTAACCAAGAGAGAAGTCCTGTTTCTTCATGTACTAAAAAGAAACAAACAACTAATTGTGGTAAAAAGAAACAAACAACTAATTTTTTAATACTGTGTCTGAATTATTTTGTCAGGTGAAGTAAATTAGCAATAATACAGAAACCTCAAGGTTTAGGGTTTTATTCATTTTGGTCATTTGGCCTAGATAATGATGAATTAAATTATAAAACACAAAGCTGCTGGTTTTGATGGCATCTGCATTTGCCATAGGAGAAGCTTGCTAATGCTGTTTTACTAAGATATTTTATTTTATTAAAAACAAACCTTTCTCTTTTTAGGTCTGAAGTCTTTTGTAGGGATCCTGATCCAATGTTTGAAGAAACTTACTGGGGTCATTATCCTAACTCTATTTTTTCTGAGCGTATTTTCTCTAATTGGGATGGGACTCTTCATGGGCAACCTGAAGCACAAGTGTTTGCGATGGCCCCGAGAAAATGAAACTGAAACACTACACAACAGAACTGGAAATCCATATTATATTCGAGGTAAGAATCACTTGCCATTTTATATCAGAAAAATTCAAACTTTTCTTACTGGCAAAACATTCTTCACAGAAGTGTTGAACATTCAATTCACCTTCAGAACAACCTTCATGTAAATGCTATAAGTATGCTCAAGTACTAATATGCATCTGTTTATCAAGATAGCAAAGTTCCAGTCTTCAGACAGTTAAATCAGGAAACCTAAATTTAGAACTGCTAAAACTTGCAAATTTTATGCTTTAAAAAATAAATAAATACGACCAAAGTCTTAATTGCAATTTTATCCGAGTAGAAGCCTCATAATACTACCTTTCTTCAACAAAATTGTTTATTTAAAATATAAATGTTGTGTGGTCATTAGAAACTTTGTGATGAACTATATAAATCAAAAAATGGCCTACAATATAAAAATTCTTACTATTGTTGGATTTCAATTACTGCTGCTCATTTTAAATGCTTTGAGTTGTACTTTGATGAATAATGAAAATATTTTAGGCTAACAAATAATATCGAGTAAGTATTGCTTAGCTCTTATACATAAGTAATTCACATGCCTGATCACATATCTTCACCATAATCTTGCATAGAAGATATGAATTACTGCTCTTACAAGCAAAGAAACAGAATTCAGAAAAATTCAGTGAATGTTCCAGTATACTGTAACCACTCAGTGGTAAAAGTAGGATCTTAGCTAAGCTCAATCTGGCTTTAAAACTCATTGCCTTTTCACCAGGCCATCTTCTCTTATTAGATTTTTCTCTCATATTAAAATTATCAAGTCCTTCCTGACAGTATTTAGGGGAAAAAAGCATGTTTTTCAACTAATAAAAAAAAATACTGATGAATCTTATGTAGTCATTCTACATTAATTTTTTTATACTTTGGACTTAATAAGTTCTAAAACAAATAATAATCACACTTTGGTTTACCCCATATGATTATGATGCAAGTAATGCAAAATTGTTAGTATATGAGTATGTGAACTGTTTATTACATATGCTATTTCATGATCTTAATTCTAGTGGTAAGGACAATAGGAGATGGACGTTAAATCTTAGATTCCAACTGAAATCCTCTTTGGTTTTTTTGATGTTAAAACCAAAATATGCTAATTACTAAAAATTAAACAAATTTTGCTACTTCACTGGTTATTGCTAAAAAAATGGAGCCCAGGTTCTTTTTATCTTTGTTAAAGTATGTATATTATAATGAAATCACATTTAAAGATTACTATTTTAAAATTTGTCCAATTCTAGCCATTCCATTTTCTCAAATAGGATGTTAGAAATGGCTGAAAATATTTTATCTGTAAAACATTATTTAACCTAATTTCCATGTCATGGTCCTTGTATTTAGAAGAGTACTTGGGACTTCCAGTTTCTATGTCAAATCTCATTTCATTTTTGACTGCTACTCAAAAGATTTGATTAATGATTCCTAACTATGATTTTTAAATTCTTCTAAAATAATTTTAGGTGCCAAATTAAAGTGACATTATTTAAGATTGGTGTAATTCAATTTTATCTACACACGCACACATACACAAACACATATACACACTTACTCAGGACTGATCTCATGGGTTTGATTTTTGTGATTTGAATTCAGAACTTAAAAGCCAATGCTACTAAGCATGCATGTTCCCAACCCTAGTAACTGATGTCTATAAATAAACAATTAATGTTTTCATTGACAGCAGATAAAAATACCGGGATAAATGCTGTGGGCTATTATGATTCAGGTTAGTGTGGGTTATAACTGAAATCATGTGACATCAGAACAAGTAACTGGCACTGGACACTCAATATAGAAAAATAAGCTTCAAAGTGGGAAGAGAATGGAAATTAAACCCAGAGACAGAAAAATTTGATTTTCTGCTCAGGAATAAACCTTAGAAGGAACAATCCTCAACTTTCAAACAGGTTAGTCTTGGGAATTTTTCCTTCAGGGTCTGGTCATATCTGGCTGGAGTAGATGGCTTGCCAGTTGTCTTTTGGCTTGTACATCAGATTCTAGGACAGCTTCCTAGATAATGAAAGGCCAGGCTGTATGCTTCCTTCTCATTGTAAAGAGGGATGTTCATCTATGCAGATTTAATTGGGCTTCAGATATGCTAGTCACTCAAGATTAAATGTAGAATATCTTTTTTTTTCCTATTTTCCAGAAACAGAAAACTTTTATTATTTGGAAGGAGAAAGATATGCTCTTCTTTGTGGCAACAGAACAGACGCTGGGTAAGTGGTGTTAATGTTTTCTTCTACCAAGTCTGTATCACTGATCAATAATATTTATCGAGTGATTATTGCTTTTACTAATGGTTCCCATTTTATTATATGATCTCATTTTACCATCAAAACCATACTGAGAAGCATACAATATAGAATACTATTAATATGATTTTACAGGAAAAGATAATAGATATGCTAAATGATTTATTCAGGATCAAGAAGTTAGTAAATGACAGAGATGGGACTTAAGAATCTGATTTTTTCTGTTTTCAGTTTCTCCCAGAGCTAATAGCAATTATCAAGAAAGACAATATAATCTTTACTTTGGCCAGAAGCCTTTGAAGAAAAGAAATATTAAATTATGTGATGTTATTTCACTTATTTTATGGCTTGTATATCTATAATGACTATAATTTACATTAATAAAAAGCTTATTGCTCTTAAAAACAGTACTTATAAGTAATTCTTCAGTGAGATGACAAAACTCTCAAGTTTTATTATCCTATAATTTCAGATGAAGAGATAAGATGGTAAAAATAGAGCGCTTCTCAGCAGTACTATGACTCCTTTAACTCCTTATGTTACTTTCCTCAGCTAGGACCCCTTGACACCCATCTGTAAACCAGCTCTTTCTTAGAGACTCTGGGCCTAGATTGACAAAAAAGCACCTAGGAGGAGGGGAGCATGAGTTATGTAGTTTTAGTTGTACTAGGGTGATTTAGACACTTTGTCACTTACTCAACTCTTTTTGCCCAGCTAGTGCTGGGCTTCCATTCTATTTTCAAGTCCAGATTGTGAACCCATCGGATTGTGTCTGCCCATCCCACTCAAGTTAACCTTTTTTATGGACATCCTAAACTCAGATATGGCCTGAAATGCATGTTGAAGGTATCTGGCCATGGATAGTCAGAATCACAATGATACAGTACAGTATGTCAAGGCCAGAAGAGAAAGTCATGCAATGGTTCACCTGCAGCCATCATACTTTGCTGCATGGTAAACTGTCCCAAAAGCGAGTGCCTTAAGACAAGAACACAAATTCATTTGTTCAGGTTCTGCAGGTCAGCAATTTAGCAAGCCTCAACACACAAGTACTTTGTAAACCTCTGTTTGCATCACATTTGTTAACTACTAACAAATACACAAAACAAGTCACATGGCCAAAACCAGAATAATGTAGGACAGAACTACAGAGATGTGGATGGAAGAAGTGCTATTTATTGGGCCACAGCTATAATAATGGACCTCAACACCCAAGCCTCCAGGAGGTAAAAGTGTGGAGACTGCATGAAAGGAAATGCGATAAATACTTAATCTGATCATTCTACCAAAGTTCCAGTACTGCTTATAAATTATTGATGTGATAAATGTTTTCTCACCCTTAAATAATGGGATCTAAGGGTTTGAGGTGAGATCATTTGAAAATTAAACTTTCAACTACTGAAGTTTTATTTTTATCAGTATTATTTTCCATCAGTTATACATACTTTGATACTGGGTAGTAAAGAAATCTTAACAAAAACGACAAAAACCACTTGTGAGGCTCTGTTGTCTTTTAGTTTAATTAATGCTGTTCACCTATATCAACTTAAAATCCAACTCATTTGCAGCTTTTTTAAGTGGAAATTGGAAGAAGACTACTCCCCGTGGAAGAGGGAGTCCTTTATTATCCATGGGCAGATGTTCTATATTTGATTTATAACTATATTTGATTTACATCTATATTTGATTTACTTGTATGTGTGATTTGGCCGTAATCTGAAAGTCACCTAAGAGTAAGTAGTTTTTCTTTTCTTTGTCTTCTTTAGTCAGTGTCCTGAAGGATACGTGTGTGTAAAAGCTGGTGTAAATCCTGATTACGGATACACAAATTTTGACAGTTTTGGCTGGGCCTTATTAGCCCTATTTCGATTAATGATGCAAGATTACCCTGAAGCACTTTATCATCAGGTAAGAACACAGAGAAGCTGCACTGCACATAGGAATGTTGCCATGCTCCTCCCTTCTAAAATAATGATCAAATGTATATACTTTATTAAATCTTTATGTGAAGAAGAATTGGAGGACAGAAAAAAAAGAACCAGGATTATTAAATGTCAAACTGTTGGTTAATACTGAGCCCAAGTCTATGTTCTTATGTATGATGCTGATATCTCCTTTAATCTTTGAAACAATCTACAAGGTCAGGATAAACACACACACACACACACACACACACACACACACACACACATATATTTTTTATATGAAGACACTAAGATCAGAGTAGTTAGATAACCTCTCCAAAATTACAACATGTGTATCTGCCAGAGATACTGTTACTACCCTGCTCTGTGATATCATGCAAGCCATTTTGCCTATTTTTCATTTCTTTTCTGCATATTAGAAATAATAGTAAATATTATGTAAATGTGTTGCACAGAATTAACGAGATATTAAACATAAAGTATTTATTAGTCTGCATGTCCTGCAGTATACCCCACAATGTCTATTACTGGCTCCTGAATGTACAACTACACATGACAGATATTTAATGGGAAAAATATTTGACCAAACCCTAAACAGCTAACTCACTGGGATAATAGAGTTTATTAAAGATACCTTTAAAGGAAAATATAGTATAGATTAGTAAGAAATTGTTTCTGATTAAATGTTAGATCTCCCTATTAATCTGTAAACATCCTTAATTCTGTTATATAAACACAGTATTTTCTGTAAATAATTGTCTATTGATTCAAATGGATACTTAAAAATTAAAACTATTCCCATTTATTTTCCTGAGTTCTGTTCATATACTTTTAATCAATGAGGATAAACCAGTCAACTATATTTTAGATTTGTAATATCTACTTATAATTTTCTAAATTTTTTAATTCTCTGATATATCTCAGGTAATTATTATGAAATAAAAGCTATTCAATGCTCAGTTTGGAAATCAACAATTTTATATTTTTCTATCTATAAATGACTTCATATAAGTGAATTAGATGACTTTCTTAATGTGATTTGTCTAGAGGTTCTTCACCAAAACAGATATTTTGACAGATGTAGAAATAGGCCCATTCCCTACCCCTTTAAATAGACGCAGTTTTGTACCTTGTTGTGATGTGTCTGTAAAGTGATGATCAGAAGAAAGTAATCTCCAAACATTCATTCTTTGACTTTATTATACTTCATATACTTAAAAGTTATACTGAAAGGCAATAATCTTTCTTATTCAGACGGTCCTGCTTTCTTTATTGAATGATGACAATTTTTTCCTTTCAGTACATTTTCTCTATTAATGAAAACTTAAAAGTCAAATGCTGACCCTGAATTAACTAAATTACTAAATTCTTCTTTTGGTTTTGTACCATATATTTTGTACCTTACATAGAAGTCTAAAGTTGAAGAGCTTTTCATTTATTTCTCCAAGTAGAGCCAGTAATTAAACTGTCTTGTAATTTACAACTGAATTATTTTTATCACAGAATTTCATTTTTCATTTTAAAATAGGAGATTACAGGAAGACAAATAACATTTCCTCTCTGTCCTGTTTTTTCACCTCTCCTTAGATCCTTTATGCTTCTGGGAAGGTCTACATGATATTTTTTGTTGTGATAAGTTTTTGGTTTGCCTTTTATATAGCAAGTTTGTTCTTAGGCATACTTGCTATGTCCTGTGAAGAAGAAAAGCAGACAGCTGCTGAAAAAGCTAAGAAGATTGAGCCAGAACTTCAGCAGGCTTTAACAGAACTTCAAGAAGGAAAAAAAACAGAAGAGGTATAGATTTTTTTTAATGCTTTCTTAGAATCAGAGTTTGAATTATCTTCTCAGGGTCTTGGAGCATATTGCCTTCTAACAGATGCTCAATATCTGGGTGTGACGCATGATAAGAAGATCATAACTGATTTTGACAAGAGGGCTCATTTTTGCTACATAAATTCTTTCCTGAGTGCAATGTGGTAAGAGTGACCAACATCTTTAAGATCTCCTTAGTATATACAATATTTTTGTTTCAAAATGTGTGTTACTACTGCTGATAAATTATGGATATATTGTATGTATTTTTGAGTGTGACTTCTCTTAGTGCAGGTATAGTTTATTAATTCAAACTTACTCCAGACAGCACATCAGAATTAACTTTGGAAAATTTTGGTGTTCACCTCAAGAGTGACAGTGCCTTCCATAATTTAGAAATCAGAAATACTGAAAGCATGGATCAAAGTATAGTACTAAAGTTGTGAAAAGGGAAAAAATTTCTTTATTGACTTTCTAGCTCATTCAAGAGGAAATGTACTATGCATCATGATATAGGGAGTCATTGTATCTGTGGAATAATTAAATCTGTGATTAGTAAAACTTAATATGGTTTTACTCTAATTTTCAATTACTTTAGTGTTGTGTTTCAATGTATTTTCAGATGTTTAGCCTCATAGCAAAAGATCTGGTCTATGAATCTACAAGTATTGACAGAAGTAACATTAAAGAAGTTGTAGAAAATTATCTTTAAAAATCTAAACTGTGCATAAGTGTGCTAAAAGGAAGAATAGGACCCAGGAAAGCAACCAAAAGTAGTTTTCTTGTGTTCCACAGGCCCCTAGGTTTAAAGAGGGATAGGGCTAGCCCAGTCTCCTAATACCCTTCCCCATAGCCGTTGAGGTGTGCAGTATGCAGTGAGCCAAAGCAGCTGAAGGTGGAACAGAGCCCATGCCTCTTCTGGGATGTTGTTCTCTTCCCTTGTATTGTTGGGAGCCCTTCCTGCCTCGGAGCGTGTTCTTTGGAGGGTGCTCAGCCCAAAGTGATCACAGGCAAGTCAAGTGCTCCCACCCCATTGGCTTCACAGGGGCGTCATTTGTGGGAGGAGAGCCATGCTCTGCCTTCTTTTCCACCCCTCTTGATTTGTTACTGTTTTGCACTCTTAACACCTGCTAATGAAATTGTCTACACAAGCTAAAAAATACTGAAACTACATTTTCTAGTAGACGTAAAAAGGACAGATTGCGGGAGCAAAGGATAGATAGAAAGAAGCTGTATCTACAACACTCTCATACAAAAAAGGATAAAAAAGAGTTGGGGAAAAGTGAAGGGCCAAGATTCACTCTGGCATAAGTGAAATGTGTAGTATGGAGACTAAGAGATTCAATAATACCAAAGTTTCTTTCTGAGACAAAAAGGGGAAAATGTTAAGTTCCCTACACATATTACTCTTTTATTAAGTCATCATCAGTAAAGAAACTCAAGAAAAGTCATTTTACTAAAAAGCAGGGCCTGAGTGACATTATGTAGGAGCATACCAAATGACAAGTTATTGATAGATAATATGTATGATGTTTCGATGCGTTCTATTGAAACAAGACACAATTATAGACCGTATGACGAAAACACATATTAAAAGAAGCTACTGAGTATCGCTATTATGTTACCCATGGGGATATCACAGAAAAACAAATCACAAAAGCTTTCTGTCTCTAGAAATGGGTCTGAGGTCCTTCAGATTGAATGATTACAGTCTGAATGGTATGTTGAATGTGTAATTTGTTTTGAAGTGGCATTTCAAATATCATGGTCTATTAACCAATGTATCCAAAAGCACAATACTTCTCTTATTTCAGATGAAATACCCTATTAACACTGCTTATGAAGAACTTAGATTATTTCCCAATTTCCCAATATCTCCATTCATTTGGCTGTTCTTGATCAAATAAAGCCTTCCTGGTTTCAATTAAAATCTTTCAATTATAAAGGATTTCTTTTCCTAGAAGAGTACTAGAACATTTTGTCATACAAAAGTTTTCTGGGAAATGAGAGTAAAAGTCGTTTTCACAAAATGTATTTTCTTTTCTTTTTTTATTTATACATAAGGAAATACACTGGAGAGTGCAGAATTTAAAATGGAACACACTGAGGACCTTTTAGGTGACTGGTCTGATTTAACACTAGTCAGATTCTAATTCCAGTGTTGGAGTTGCTGGGAAATTGCTTAAATGTGTCATATTTTCATGTTTTAAGAATACAGTATATCATAATGGCTAAAAGCAGTTTTGCAGTCAGATAAGTAGAAATTTCAGTTCATTTTAGCCACTTAATAGATGTATGATTTTTGCCAAGTCTATTAACCTTTCTAAACTTGAGCTTCTTTATCTCTAAGATGTATATTGCCATATCTCATATTGTTATGAGATTCAAATTAAATAAATGCTTGTAAAGCACTTAGCAGTACTTAGCAACTGAAAAAAATGGTAATGGCTAACTATAGGAAACACAGGAAGACAACTGCAAGAAGGCACAGCAAGTGGAGAATACTCATCAACGTAAAATTCTTAAGTCTTTGGCTATGTCTGAAATTGATACTTTTAGAGATAATTAAAATAATAATGATGATAATAATAATAGTAGGTAATGTTTATTGAGTGTCAACCATGTGCCAGACACATGGTAAGTGCCTTCATGAATTCTCAAATTTAATCTTTATTGTGGAGTTTCACTTGCAAAGTTTGATCTATGTTTATTGGCATTTGATTTCTCAACACTGAGAAAGGTAACCCATTTTTCACCACTTTACATCATTGTTCTTGAGGATCAACGCTGAAACAACATTATTTCATCAATTACACAGTTTGTAGACAAAACTTTCCTGTGAATTGTCAATTACTGACAAAAACCTCAGAAGAAAATCAGATATACACAACTGTAGGAATATAAATATTTAAAAAATATTTACCCATCTAAACTGACATCCTTACAGTTAAATCTGTATAACTAATAAAACATTATTGTCAATCTGCTATATATGGTAAGCATTGTACTAAGCATTGGAGACTTAAACGTTAATAAATATAAATATATTGTCTATCTTCATGAAGCTAATGGTCTAACAGGGAGATAAACTATAAAATTATTATAAAAACAGATTGTAACTCTAGGACCACCAGACATGTTTTCAAATGTCATGAAATAGGAAGCGTAAAATACCATGTACAATATACTCTTGCCAAAATCTGAGCTAAATCTAATAAGCCTCTGGACCTAACCTAACCATCATTTTCCAAAGACAACCAAAGAAAGAATAACACATTAAACTTCACGAAAAAGACACAATCTGCCAAATTAAGAATGTGGAAAATTGTACAGTATAAGTGATAGTGTATCTTCAACAAATAAATCATATAGGAAAAAGATCAGTTAAAATCATGAGATAATAAATAGAACTGCAAACTAAATACAATATGTGTATCCTTTTTGTATGTTGATTGAACAAATCAACTATATATATAATAGAATGTTTCTGAGCCATGAAAGAAAATTGAACATGGTCTGGGTATTGGATAATATTAAGGAATTACTGATTTGGTGATTGTGATAATGGTGATCTGATTATTTTTTAAAAAGCTTATCCTGATAATTATATGATGTCTGAAATTTGATTTAAAATACTTCAGGAAAAAAGGTAGGCTGAGTAACATGTGAAAAATGAAGAGTATAATGTCATTAATGGTTGAAGCCACCTGTTGGTTGCTTGGTGGGTCACGATATTATTCTCCACTAAAAAAAAATTAAATGGAACTGTGGGAAGTGCTATAAAAGTGAGAAACATTTAAGAGCCTGTAATGAAGGATTTCTCTGAGTCAGAAAAGTTTTAATGAGCACCTGCCACTTGAGCGAAATCTGAAGAATGAGTCCCTGCTACCTGGGGGGAGGGAACAAGATGGGTCAGAGGATTAAAAAGGCCAGTGAGGCCCGGAGTAGAGAGAGCAAGGCTTTTTCCAAGATGAACACTTCAGTTATTCATTGCTAAATGCTAGAAATATGACTGGGCTATTGTTTATTCATACCTCCCCTCCAGAGAAAATTGAAACCAGTGGTGAGAAGAATTCTAGCCCCTTTTTCCAGTCTAATTTTAATGTTGTATTGTCTAAAATCCAGGCATATGCCCTTTTCAGCTCTTAAACTTTCAAAAAGAAGATTTTTGAATCATGATCTTCTCAAGTTGCATTGTAAAATAGCTATAACCTTAGTAGTTGGCCAACGTGTGGCTATGTATTCAATATTTTTGAGAAGCTCAATTGAGATGAATATATTACCAGACTGATATGTGGTTTGTTCATTTTGTATCCTAAAATATACCCATAGTTCAAGCCAATTTAGTATAGAATTGAGTATTGACTCTAACGACAATAGCATTATTCTTCTCACTCCACCTCCCTCTCCCCCCACACTCAGATGATTATCTTTACTGGATTGTCCTCTTATGTGATTCCATCAAATATTGTCCCTATCAGAAACAACTCTATGAGAAGTGATTCCTCTATATTAAGAATATAGTGGAGGATATTATTCACAACATGACAAAGTATCTATCACCTTTATGATGAAACTCCTGAGAAATTCCTGTTAGACTTCAGTAGCAAAAATTAAATTTCTGTTGGTTTTTATCTCATGGAAATTTGGAATTATATAAATTATCACATATATTATGTAGATTTGTAAGTCAGCTATAAAATACATTCTGGAATAATCATGGTTTAAATAAATAAATTAGCTATTGTTTACTTTTTCAATTAAAGAAAAATGAGGCAGCAGAGATCTGTAGACCTGCAGAACCTGTCATTTTCCTGATGGAACTCAGTATGCAGTACAGTTGGTTTTCACCTCTTCTAGCTCTAGTATTCATGAGGTTAGAAGAGACTTGACTGATACTGAGTGAGAGGAGTATGATGATTCCCTTGATTTCTATTATGCAACTTCAGGTAGACCACAGCAGAACTTGCCAACCAGGGTGTGCTGGGTGTGGGTTATCTGTGAGCCTCAACTGCTAATTCCCTAGTTTCAGAGCAGCAACAGCCCCGTGCCAGTTATCTCTATTCAAGAACAGCCTCACCTATTAAAATTTATTTACTGTTTATTTCACCTGTTTAGCCTCACCTATTTACCAAGTTAACAAACTTGCAAATATTACTCTTTGTGTGTGCCAAATGTAAAAACTTTCAGGAGCTCTATGGTGCAGTATCAACTGCCCATTGTCAGTTTCTTCCAGTTTAAATTCAAATACAAATGTTATACATGGTCACTAGAAATCTCTGGGGCCATACTGTAACAATCAGGAATGTGTAGAACTTGTAACATCTACGTCAAAGCCTAGGAGTTTCAAGTGCCTTTCCAATGCAAGGATTCTTTTTAACTCTGTGTAACTATATCAGCAAGACAGAGGGTGTCTTAAAACCATTTCTCAAGAGACATGAGAAACAGAAAGAAGTGATTCCTTTATGGAATTATTACGTATGTTCTAACTAAAATTATATTTTTAGTTCATTTTGTTACCTAATATTATACAAGATATATTTTATCATCCCAACACCAAATAACTTTGATTTTATCAAAGGAATTTACGAAGTCATAAAGTTAACATATCCTCAAGTTAAAAAATGCAAGGTGTTAGAGAAATATAAGGTATTACTACTCAACAGCATGTTTGCCAACTGGATATTTCACAATAATTCTAAACTATTCATTGAATTCTTTGTCAATTATGGGTGATACCAGTAACATTCTCTGGTTTACTCCTTTCATAGTTGACCTCATAATGTAAAATGATTTTGTTGAGTTGCAAGTAATACAATTCATTTTCCAAATAATCCTAAATCAGTTTAATAGTGCCTGTAGTATAAAGAGTGGCAAATGATAGAACCCGGAAAGGCTTCTGGAGGTAAGAATCAGCATTTTTATGAAGGTTATAAACCTTCTTATATTTATAGTCTTGGATGTACAAGAAGGAGAAGCCAGTATTAGACTTATCAAGTTTCTTTTTAGACCAAGACAACACAAATAGAAATGAAGAAAAGATCATCAACTTCTATGATTACTTCTTTGGATATGTTGGATGATGCTACCATCAGATGTAAAGAAGGTAAATTTTAAAGTATTTAGACATTATGAAAGATACCATGACTCACTACTAAAGAAATCCTCTAATTTTTTCAGAATGTTGCATGATAATAACTAAAATTTAAGGAATAACATGAAAATATTAGGATGAACAATATTTAAAAATTTCATAAGCATAGTGTTTTAAACACTGAAATAGGTCACCAAAGAATGCCAAGAAATTTTCTCTGTTTAATACTGAAAACAATATGAAGTGTTAACTTGTAACTAAAAATAGAGGTTGGCGTATATAACATTAACATCTTAAGGTTCTTTCTATACTTTGTTTTTTTTGGTTGTTGTTTTCACATATGACCAGTAACTCATTATAGACAATATTGAAAGACATTATTTTGTTAAGCATATAAACCTACAAATTGTAAATATAATACTCAACCATATTCCATATTTGTTTTCCTGACAGTTACTCCTGTTTTGATTCTAATACATAATTTGTCTCATTGTCATTTGTCTAACTCAGCAAGCATGAACAAAATAGAGGAAAATTACTTTGTTCTGATTTTTATTAATACGAAGTATTTGTATTTGCTAGTTCCAAATCAAAAGTCCAGTTTCAAACCTCCCTTTACATGCAAAAGTAAAAATTTTCTACTAGTTAGAACTGAATGAACAATTAATTAATGCTTAACTTTTCTACTCTTTCATTTCAGAGCTTAAAAAATCCAGGAAGAGATGCCCACTTTGTTGGTATAGATTTGCTAAAACTTTCTTGATCTGGAATTGTTCTCCCTGTTGGTTGAAGTTGAAAGAGTTTCTCCATATGATCATAATGGACCCATTTACCGACCTTTTCCTTACCATATGCATAATTCTAAACATACAATTTCTGGCCTTGGAACACTATCCAATGAGCACAGAAACCAGCAATGTCCTCAGCATTGGAAACCTGGTAAGGCTCTCACTGTACGTTATTTGCAGTTTCAACTTTTCTTTGGTCATCATTATCCTGTTATTTTATGACTCCAAAATATTGCAAATGCATCAGATGAGCATTAGATGAAGTCGGTTCATGCTTTCCCACCTCACCTCTCTCAGTCCTGCTTTGGAAATATTCTTATCATTGAATAGATTTATAGCTAGAAACCACTTATTAAGATTTATATGCATGGCAGTCAGGTTAAGTAGAAATTATTTCCTCTCCCTTCCCAAATATCCCCTCCCTTGTTACAGTGGCCCCTAGATCAGAGTAAGACAGAGGCAAAACAATAGATACAAAGTCTTTACTGACACCTGAATTTTGAATCCTGATACAACTGCACCTAACCCTGTCTACTCTAAACATCTGTCCTTGCCTTAGATTGGAGCTTATCCTTTTGGCAAGGTATTTTTGAAATTCAACTATCCTTTTCCCCACATACAATATGAAAGACAAAGATTTCTGCATCTATAGAGATGATCATGTGGTTTTTGTCTTGTCTTTTGTTAATCTAATGTATCACATTGATTGATTTGTGTATGTTGAACCATCCTTGTGACCCTGGAATGAATCCAACTTGATCACGGTGTATGATCCTTTTTATGTGTTGTTGAATTCAGTTTGCTAAGATTTTATTGAGGATTTTTGCATCTATATTCATCAAAGATAGCAGACTGTAATTTTCTTTTTTGGTGGTGTCTTTGTCTGATTTTGGTATCAGGGTGATGGTGGCTTCATAGAATGACTTTAGGAATGTGCCCGCCTGTTCAATCTTTTGGTAGAGTTTAAGTAGGATTGGTATCAGTTTTTCTTTGTATGCTTGGTAGAATTCTCCTGTGAAACCATCTGGTCCTGGGCTTTTATTTGCAGGGATTTATTATTATTATTATTATTATTATTATTATTATTATTATTATTACATATTCTATTTCACTTCTAGTGATAGGTTTGTTCAAGTTATATATTTCTTCTTGATTCAGTTTTGGTGAGTTGTATGTTTCTAGAAGCTTATCCATTTCTTCTAGATTGTCCAATTTGTTGGCATACAGTTGTCCATAGTAATCTCTTACAATTTTTTGTATCTTTGTGGTATCAGTTGTTATTTCTCCTCTTTCATTTCTTATTTTGTCTATTTGGGTCCTCTTTTTTCTTCTTGGTAAGCCTGGCCAGGCATTTATTGATTTTGTTTATTCTTTCAAAACACCAGCTCTTGGTTTTTTTTTTCTATTTTTTAAATCTCTTTTTTATTTATTTCCTTCCATTATTTTATTATTTCCTTCCTCCTACTGTTTGATTGCTCTTTTTCTAATTATTTTAAGTGGTCAGTTAGGTTATTTATTTGAGATTTTTCTTGTGTTTTAGGGAAGACCTGTGTCACTATGAACTTCCCTCTTAGAACTGCTTTTGCTTCATCCTATAGAGTTTGTGTGGTTGTGTTTTCATTGTCATTTGTCTCAAGGTATTTTTTTTTTAATTTCCTTTTTGATTTCATCATTGCTCCATTGGTTTTTCGCTAGCTTATTGTTTCGTCTCCATGTAATTATTTTTTTCTCATTTCTCGTTCTGTTTGATTTCTAGTTTCATGCCATTGTGGTCAGAAAAGATGCTTGAAATAATTTCTATCCTCTTAAATTTGTTGAGGCTTGTTTTGTATCCTGGTTTGTGGTCTATCTTAGAGAATGTTCCATGTGCACTTGAAAAGAATGAGTATTCTGGGGTTTTTGGATGTAATATCCTGAAGGTATCAATTAAGTTTAGCTGTTCTATTGTGTCATTTAGGGTCCCTGTTGACATTACATTTCTGTCTAGAAGATCTATCCATTGATGTTACTGGGTGTTAAAGTCTCCTACTATTATTATATTCACATCAATTTCTCCCTTTATATCTATTAGTATTTGTTTTATGTATTTAGGTGTTCCTATATTGGGTGCATATATGTTAAGGAGTGTAATATCCTCTTCTTGAATTGATCCTTTTATTATCAAAAAGTCTACAAATATTATAGGCTCAAGAGGGTGTGGAGAAAAGGGAACCCTCCCTCCTACACTGTTGGTAGGAACATAAATTGGTGCAGCCACTATGGAAAACAGTGTGGGGGAAAAACTAAATTAGACTTAGCATATGATCCAGCAATCCCACTCCTGGGCATATATTTGGAAAAGACAAAAACTGTAATTTGAAAAATACATGCACCCGTACTATGTTCATAGTAGCACTATTTACAATAGCCAAGACATGGAAGCAGTAGATGAATAGATAAAGGAGATGTGGTATATGTGCAATGGAATATTACTCAGCCATAAAAAAGAATAAAATAATGCCATTTGCAGCTACATGGATGGACCTAGAGGTTATCATACTAAGTAAGTCAGTCAGAGAAAGACAAATATCTTGATATCACTAATACATGGAATCTAAAAAATTGATACAAATGAACTTATTCACAAACAGAAATAGATTCACAGACATAGAAAACAAATTTATGGTTACCAAAGGGGAAATAGGTTGGGGAGGGCTAAATTAGGAGTTTGGAATTAACAGATACATACTACTATATATAAAATAGATAAACAACACTGACCTACTGTATAACATGGGGAATTATATTCAATATCTTGTAAGACCCTATAATGGAAAAGAATCTGAAAAAGAATATATAACTGAATCACTCTGCTCTACACTTGAAACTAATACAACATTGTAAATCAACTATATTTCAATAAAAATACAAAGATTTCTGTGAGTTTAAAAACAAGTCATATTCCAACAAATATATATTGTTTAATTTAATTTGCTTTTTTTGTTTAGTTGCTTGATATTAATACAAACAGCCAACTACTCCCATTTTGAACTATACATTTACTTGACACCAAAACCATAATTTATTTATTTCTGCCAGTATAGTTTTCAAATGACAGTTTCTATAGGTTTACTTTTTTCTGGATCATATAAACTTAAAAAAAACTTTCAAATTTAAAACATTAAATTTCTTAATACGTGCCCCATATCCCAAAAAGAACTATTCAAAATGAAAATATTTTCACTTGGAAATATTCTTTTGTGTTCTTCCAGGATTGCTTTTATTAAAGTAATTGAAGATTCTATATAGTGTTTGGCATTAGATTGTTCAGCAAAATGTATGAGTCTGTCCTTGTAATAGACTTCAAAACTAACCAGATCTTGACAGAGGAAATATGAAGAATGTATCAGTGAAAAATTACATTGTCTGTGTATGATGGTTTTGATAAAGCTATTGGAATCACACTCTCATTCCTGCATTTTGTTTCTTATTAGGTGTTTATTGGAATTTTCACAACAGAAATGATTTTTAAAATAATTGCCATGCATCCATATGGGTATTTCCAAGTAGGTTGGAACATTTATGATAGCCTAATTGTGTTCCATGGTTTGGCAGAATTTTATGTAACAAGTTTTCATGGATTGGCTGTTTTTCGATCATTCAGGGTGGTAAGTAGAATCCAAGACCTAAATTTTATTTTATGAAAAGTTATCTCAGTTTCCTTATACACAAAACGAGAAGAATACTTATCCTGTTGGTATATTGGGAGTATTAAATGAATTAAATCATATATAACGAGCTTAGAAAGTAACCCAGGAAAGAGTAAGCAGTCTCCAATGCTGTTATTTGGACCAGGCATTAAAGGAAATAAGCCAGATATGCAGCAAATTTGGAAGATATATCTAGAAAATGGGCCTGGGTCAGTTTTGAGAAGCAGAATAATAAAGAGTTCCAGAAGCTGAATGCCAATGTGTAACTAAAGAACTAGATTCAGGTGAGTATTTCTAAATGTAGGGTAGGAAACTTTGAAAAGAACAATAGTCAGGCCAATAGAACGTTATTATGAAAATTAAGTTGAAATCACTATATGCCTACAATATAGGTGCTGGTAAAAACATCACAAAATAGGCAAAGAAACAATGTTATTAGAATGATATTTATGGAAATGTTGAGCATTTGATAAAAAAAATATTGTCTCATTCTGGTAATAAGTTGAAGGAATGTATCAGGAATAAAGAACAATTAAGTAGATTTGATCTTATCCAAATAATTCTTCAAAACTGTATCTTAAGTTCTTATCTATAAACTTTTCTAACAAGTAAGAGAAGTATATAAAACATGTATTTATCAAATTTATGGGTGAAATGAGACTGGGAAATATAGACGATGTGACAAAAGACAGTATCAAAATATCTGAAAGACTGGATCTAAGATGATTAAGTTTTAAATTAATAAATGTTAAGTTCTATCCTTGAGTCCAGAAAGCCAACTATATACCAGAAAAAGTTGGCAAAGTTATAGCACATATAAAAATAATATTCAGATTTTAGATGACCCAAATATTAAGGTGATTTTGTGCCATATAAATAGAAATTTTAAAATCTAGTGAAAATAAGTGAAATATTCAAGCTAAACTTAGAATGTAGTGTTTAGTCTTTCATATGTTATTTTTAAATATAAATACACAATAGAATTGTCAATGGAATTCGATGGAACCTAAAGACTTTTCCAATATCACTTATATGTCAAAATGTACGAAAATATTCAATATATTGCAAAAAACAAAACAAAGAATGGAAACTTGCTTTACCAGATATTAAAACATAAAACTAGAGTAATTACAACAGCATAATATTGAATGGGAATTGACAGATCGATAGAAGATGATATGCATGATTTAGTGAAAAAAATACAGAATATGTATTAAGAACTGTACATAAAATAAATTTTCAGTGGTTAATATTAATAATACTCAAAACTGAACATTACATTAAAGACTACATATGGGTATGTGTATGATGCTGATAAAAATTTTAAATGTACATCGTAATGAATAGTGACCAGATTTTTTGTTGTTTTTCCTTATTCTCATTGTTCTTACATTGCTTTATTAGTTGCGAATTTTCAAGTTGGGGAAATATTGGCCAACATTTAATATTCTGATGCTGACTCTTAGTAACTCGTTGGTGGCCTTGAAAGACTTAGTCCTGCTGTTGTTCACATTCACATTCTTTTCTGCTGTGATTGGCCTGAAGCTATTTGGTTCCAATTACAAAGAATGTGTCTGCAACATAGACGAAGGTTGTCAACTCCCACGCTGGCACATGCATGATTTCTTCCACTCCTTCCTGAATGTGTTCCGGATTCTCTGTGGAGAGTGGATAGAGACTTTATGGGATTGCTTTAAGGTAGCAAGCCAATTCAGTTGTATTCCTTTTTACATGATGGTGATTTTAATTGGAAACTTATTGGTAAGTAATCCATGCTTTTACATTTTCCTTGAAAAACTAATATATTGGAGTCTGGTATTTTCATGATGAGGACTGAAGGGAGCTAGCAGTCTATAAGTGTGCTGTCTGGTATGGTGGCGTCTAGCCACAAGTGGCCATTGATCAGTTAAAATATGAGTGGTCCACTTTGAGATGTGTTATAAGTGTAAAATACACTGAATTTGAAGTCTTACCCCAAAGAAGAATGTAAATTATTTCATTAATAGTTTTTATATTGAATTCATTTTAATTATAATATTTTGATACATTTAGTTAAATATAACATATTAGTAAAATTAATTTCTCCAATTTTGTTTACACTTTGAATGTGACTACTGTCAAATTGCATGTGTGATGTGCATCATATTTCCATTAGATAGCACTGGTGTACAACCTGCTACTCTAGGTAGCACTGGCATTATGTAGGAGATAGTTACCAGTGCAGACTCTCAGACCCCATCACATACCTATGGAAGCCAAATCTACATTTTAACAATATTCCCAGGTGATTTGTATGCACATTAAATTTTAAGAAGCACTTAAATGTAGCACTCGTTGTCAGATTTGACTGGAATTACCTGGGGAATTAATAAAGATGTGCTAATAATTTAGATTCATTCCCAGAGACTCTGATTTTATCAGTAGGTGAATATACCCTTGTCATCAGATTTTTTAAAAATCCTTATTTGATTAGATTGTGCAGCAAAGTTTGAAAACTACTGGTCTATAAAAGTATTGTGCATTAACTAAGAAGGAACACTTTAACTTTTAAATTTCTAGTAATTGAAGTGGTGTTACATGAATTGAAGTACCTTTTACTTCTAAGAAAAGGAAATAGCTTATAAGAAAAAATTCTAATAGGAAAAAAAAGGACTCAATATTTACTTTTTTACTTATAAGTCATAGAGATCAAGTACATCTCCCAAAACAAATATATAGATGTATATGCATGACTGAGACATTGTGCTGTACACCAGAGATTGAAACATTGTAATTGACTGTACTTCAATTTTCAAAAAAAAAGGATAGCAGAAATAGAACAAAGTACAAAACAAAACAAAGAAGTACATATCCCAAAAGAGTAAAAAAAATCACAGGTTAGACTCCATTGTATCAGTTTATTTCCTCATTGCTTCTGTTTACCCTGGGCATACCCCTATCATGCACATCACATTGGCATTATGTCTAATTGTTAATGTACCTGTCTATATTCCTTATTAAACTGTAAGGTCCCTCAAGGAACGGATCATGACTCTTCCTATTAATCTTTTAAGAGACTAGGCTATTTTTAATTCAGAGCATGCTTATAACAAAACAGTAGCATTTTATAGTATTATAAAGTCTTTTTTTAAACACGATTCCGAAGTCTTTTGAAACTTCATTTTCAATTTTTTAGTTTTTTAATTTTCAAACTTAAAAATTTTTTTCACTGTATATGTTTGTATGCATGTATATGTCTGTAGGGAGCATGTAGGGAGCAAAAGTGTTTTGATATTTGGGTTCTTTCTGTTCCTAAGATATATAAATATCTAGGTATTGAGAAGCAAAAATAATCCATTAGAACTGAACATGAATTGATAGGTACTTCATTTTATTTTAGGTGCATATGTACATGAGAAACACAGCAATTTATTAGAGAATTCTAATAAATTGAGAATTCATCTCTTCACATAGTTCCAAAATTCTGAAAGAAATTTTAACAAATGAATGTTGCATATCTTCATATACTTAATTATTTTATTTTATGTACATGTAAATTATCAGTATAACTGTTTTAAAGAGCAAATCTTAATATGTGAAGAAATCAGAAATACAGGCAGCAAAATATTATGCAAATTTTATACATATTCTTACATATGTCTACCATTTGAATTTTTCCCTTTAAAAATAATGTAATGCATAAAGTAAATTAAATCTTCAAAAGCTCAAATATCTGAAGAGAGGAGATAAAACTGCAAAAGACTCAAGTAATTACTCTAAGTCCAAGAGAATAATCAGTATAAATCTGAAACACTAAATGCCAACATTATAATCTGCACTCTACAATCACAAACAAAATAGAAATCTGATTCTCTGGAAACTTAAGATGCCCTAATCATATTTCTCAGTGACAGCAAAGGTCAAAATACACACTATTCTTGTGTTCAGAATAGCTTGCAAACATTAGGAATAATTCTTCCATCACTCATCTCTTTCTTATTTGACTAAATGAAATACCACAGAGAATCAACTAACCTACCCAATTCCTATGCTTACATGTCACAAGGAGAATTAAATGTGGGCTTCAGAACCAGGGATAGCTTTCCCCCCGTGAGATTCCTTAGGGGTTTGCAGAACCAATGAGGATGTCATTACACATCTTCCTGGGTTGAGGCTGAAGAGAAGTCAGCCACCTGGAATAGCAATTCATTTTCTCACCTAGCTTAGTGAAAGAAAACAAGCTTTGGAATAAGACAGACTTGAGTTCAACCTGTATGACCTTTGGTACTAGGCATCCTTAAGTTTTGTCCTTCACATCTGTAAAAGAGAAACAAATGATATTTCATAGAATGTTATGACCTTACGATGAGTTCTGGTTATACAAACTCTTGGCACAGCACCTGACCCACTGTAGATGAGTAAGAACTGAAGAGTCTAAACACCATTGTAGTTTGTATGCTATTTTCAAATCTCAGGTCAGCTTTTTAAAAAGATAGATTTTTGTTGTGGTAGTTCCGAAAGAAACCAAAAAAATGAGATAACATTTAACCTCATTTACTTCCTCATTCAGATACTTTACCTGTTTCTGGCATTGGTCAGCTCATTTAGTTCATACAAGGCTGCAACAATGGAAGAGAATAATGAAGCAAAAAATCTCCAGCGTGCAATAGCAAGGATTAAAAAAGGAATAAATTATGTGTTTTCTAAAATATTATGCAAAAAACAAAATGTTCTAGAGGAAACAATGGACAACGTCAGTGATATATATGTTAAAGAGAACATTTCTGACCATACTCTTTCTGAACTGAGCAACACCCAAGATTTCCTCAAAGATAAAGAAAAAAGCAATGGCACAAAGAAAAACACAGTGACTGAAAATGAAAGTCAATCACTTATCCCTAGTCCGAGTGTCTCAGAAACAGTACCGATTGCTTCAGAGGAATCTGATATAGAAAATCTGGACAATAAGGAGATTCAGAGCAAGTCAGGTGATGGAAGCAGCAAAGAGGTAAGTTGTTTCAGTGTCATGATTGCTCATTGTTGATTGAAGGCATTTTTGGTAAGGAAGCGAATCAGTGGGGATGTTCCAGAGTTAGATTGCCCATTCAATCCTAGCTATAGAACTCCTTGAGCCTGATTTTGTGCTTCTAATCAAGTTTCTCAAGCTTTCTAAGCTTCAGTTTCCTTGTCTATAAATGAGGGTAAAAGTGTATCTATTTCTCAGGGAGGATAGAAGAATTAAGAAAAATAGCTTAATAGTGTATAGAATAATGCCTGGTATATAGTATGCACTTATAAACATTAGATAATTTAATTATTCTATCAGTAAGCAAGCAGTGTGGGGTGATTAAAAGCATATTGAAGAAAACTAAGTTTTTTAAATCAATGTATATTATTGGAGAAATCACTAAACTCTCCTTGGCTTTATCATCTTTAAAATGTAAGATTGGACTAGAAGATTGCCAAGATGCTTTTTTGCTTGCTAAAATTTTAAGATTCTCATCAGTTTGTTTCTGCAACATATAACATATATAACTGAGTTGAACTAAGAACAAAGGAAAAACACCTGTTTGAATTGTGAACATTTTGTAACTTTATAAACCCCT
Source organism: Vicugna pacos (assembly GCF_048564905.1). NCBI lineage: Eukaryota > Metazoa > Chordata > Mammalia > Artiodactyla > Camelidae > Vicugna > Vicugna pacos. The sequence goes on along the minus strand of NC_132991.1, from coordinate 40,411,336 downwards.
GGCCAAAAAAAAACCCAAAAAAACAGGAAAGGGTCACATTCAAAGAAGGGCAGATACTGCTGTTGACTTAGCTTCTAAAATGTATGCCCTATTGGGCACTTATTATCTTCATTTGCAAGAGCATAATATCTTAGAAAGAGATATTTTCTAATATGAAGCTACATCTATAGAGATCACATCTGCACTGTGAGCCTCTTGCATTAGAACCTCACTAGGGAGTCATTTTAGATCATCCACAGGCATGGGGAGGGGCAGAAAATGTCTCTTTCCAAGTCCCCAAAGTCTCTGGGATCATCTTGTCTCCCAGACCTCTTCTGGCTTGGCATCTTCTCTCTGCAGTAACTTATCAAATTGGCCTTCTAACAGGAATTAAGTTTCAATTATTCAAAGTCCTTTCAGTTTCTCATGAAGGCATCTTTGTTTTAAAGAAACATTCTCACTTCTTAGCACACCCGGTATTCTTAGGTTCATTTTCCTTTAATTAATACCATTGTTAGAAAATGAAAAAACTTTTCTTCAGCACACTTCTATATCTTCACTTAAAACAAACATTTATGAACATTTATAGAATGCTAGCTTATTTTATTTAAATTACAATAACAACATAAGACATGTACTACCATCCATTTCTGGGTAAAATTGCTACATCATGTGTAAATGTTCTGGGAAACTTCTTGCCAATCTCATTAGAAAGTCTGAGATATGAAAGTCTACAGGAAAGATGGAACTTAATGTAACTGTAAATGTCGATGTCTCAGAAGTTGTCATTTAAATGCATAGTTATTTGGTCCTGTTGATTGGTTAACTACTCACAGAAGATTTATTCATTTATATATTTTGTTATATATTTATTTAGTCAGACACTTTCCATATTATGTAGGCCATGAGTACTTAAGACATTGATCTACCAAAAGCAAAAGAATAAAATATAAAAATCACACGTGATCTGATAATTCAGAGATACATACTTTTATTTCTTTGTTATTTAAACCTTCATCTTTTATTACAAATATATAACTATATAAATGTTATAAAAGTAGCATCAAACTTTACATCAGATTTTGTAACTTATTTTTTCATAATGTAGCAATATATCATGGTTACTTTCTGATGCCATTAAGTAACCTTCTACCAAAGTGATTTATAATTTTAATCTTAATTATTTATTTATAAATTTAGAATGACAACTATGCACAGGGTTTGGGGAAAATCACATTAAATAGTTTATGTGGTAGTTTTTTAAAACTCTAATAAAGCATTTAAATATAAATTGTATAATTTTAGTTATTGAATGCCTAAACATTATATAATATTCATTTGTTGTCTACTCCCAAATCAGTGCATTGTTATACCCTTATTTCATCAAGAATAAAGAGAATACAAAGGGAAATGAAATTATTTTTAAAAGATTTGTTTATTTAAGAGTAATATCCTGCTAGATATTTTATTTTTTTAATTGAGCACTATAATATCTTACAATTGACTATATCTAGTCTAAAGCAAACAAAACTTCCTAATTTTATTTCCTGACACTATTGTGCAAAAAGTGAAGTGGTAGAACAAAATATTCATAATTTCCTATTTTATATACTCTAACTAGATCTTTCCTTTTAGAAATTAGAGATAGCCTATACATCTTTTAGGAGAACAGTGTTATTAACTAACTGTTAATTTTAATGTAAAAATTATTTTTGCTTCAGTTAAACTTTAAAATTATTTTTTTAAAACTTCAACTCCCAGAGATATATATGCATTTTAGTATCAATCAGGAAATTGGCCTAAAATCTTTTGCACTTGACAGAAGTCTTTCTGTACATAATGTTCCTTTTTCTGAAAATGAAATAAACTTTGACTACAGTGAGTAAGTGAAACTTTAATCACAATGTTTTTGGTGGGACTTTACTTTTCAGAAGGTAAAGCAATCTAGCTCATCTGAATGTAGTACAGTTGATATTGCTATCTCTGAAGAGGAAGAAATGGTTTATGAGCATGAAAAGCCAAAGCATCTTAAAAATGGTAAGAAAAAAATAAGTTCCTTTGATCACTATATTGAAATTAGACTAAATTTCTCCTAACTTAAATAATACTATTAAATACAGTTTTAATTTTTAAAAGTGTATTAATTTGACTAAGGAATACGCAAATGCACATGTGCATATACCCATGTGAATCCCAATAGAAATTTATAGTAAGTATCAAGGAAAAAGTCAGTATTTGAAAAAGAGGGAAGAGACCTACTTCCTAGGGCACCTAATGCAGTAATTAAGATGATTGGTTCTGAAATCAGATAGCCTGAGTTCAAATCTCAGTCCACCATTGACTAGATTTTACTTTTCCTCTCTCTGACTCACTTCCTAATATGTAAAATGAGGACATTAATAAGACTCACTTCATGAGATTATTAAAAAGATTAAATTAGTGTGTGTGTGTGTGTGTATGTTTTTATAACCCATGGAATAGGGTCAATATTTAAAATACTCATATGAAAACATCCTATAACTTTCATAGGAAAATAAATCATGCAATAGTCATGTGCTTCTATATTCCACATGTATATTAAGACATATATATAAGGCTTCAATCAGTTGACTGACTCACTAGATACATAGCATGCACCTCTCAATGACTTAATTCAAACTAATTCAAATTAGTTTCCTAACAAGATTAACAAATAACTATAGGTTCAGAATATTTGAAATCACTGGAAATCATCAAAATGGTAACTGCTGAATGCCCAAATTCCTGTATTCAAAATAAGAATCTGCTCTCAGTAGCTTGAGGCCTAGGAGATGTATCATCTAAAACCAAAAAGGAAACATTTCCTATATTTTTCTGACCAAAGATGTATAAATTGACTCTATGGTAAATTCTAAAATATGTTGACTTTAAACTCCACCCATCCTCTGTTCTTCATGTTCTTACCTATTAATCACTCCCTTCTCAAGCTTCAGGTTTTCCTTATGCTAACTCTCTTGACTAGAAGGTAGAATTCAACCTCATTCACATGTCCCCTACCCACAAAGTACTTCGGAATCCAGGCTAGCTCCTTAAATAGTCTCAATCAAAATTTCTGTTCCCATGCCACCTAAGAAGTGGGTTTAATTTAATTGACTTTACTGACATTATGTATCTTAACATGTGATAAATATTTGTATATTTAAATGGAAATGCTTGTTATGCCATGTGAATCTTCAGAGGATAAGTTTTCAGGCATTATACAAAAGTAATATTCAGAAGATGGTGTGTGTTGTGTGTGTTATGTGTGTTTTTTAAGTGGAGGTGGAGGTAAGCGTGGGGGTAAGTTCTATTCTCAGACTCTGTTCAGCAGGGTAAGAGGATATTCTAAGTCATCTCTGCCTTTCACAGTTTCTTTCCTCCCACTATTACCAAACTCACAAGTTAAGTTTTTCTTTGTTTCCTCAATGATTGCAGTGGTCACTACAGTTGGGGTAAAAATCAAATGTTTTTATGTCAGAGACCACCTATATTAAATTTTGTAAACAAATACTATAACATTTGAGATGTTTATTTTTTCATGCATTTTCTGTATTTTTGTTCTTATATGAATAGTTTCATTCTTGGCAGGTTATGGACGAAGATCTTCATCTGCTCAAATCAGTAGAGAATCCAAGAAAGGAAAAATCTGGCAGAACATAAGGAAAACTTGCTGCAAAATAGTAGAAAACAATTGTTTTAAGGGTTTCATTGGCCTTGTCACTCTACTCAGCACGGGTGCTCTGGTAAGTGAGACTATGTGAGATTCTTATGGGGAAAAAAATGCATTTAAGTCTGTTTATTCATGAAGTCACCATGTCAAATTACTTTTCCCCAGAATACTTATTATAACACCACATTTCATATTCTATGATTTTAATTTTGGAAGATACAACATTACAGCTTCTTAGAGAATCTGTTTATGCCTCAATCAATATTAAATAAATAATACAATTTCAAAATATATTAATGACAACAGGAAAGCAGAATGTTAACAAATACCCAATTCTTCTTATTTTAATAAAATTTCATATATGAAATAGTTTAATAATATGCACATATTGTGCTAGTACCTTGATATCTGTTCCATAAGGAAAGAAAAATATTGCATATACTTTTAAGGACCTGTGAACTACAAATATATTTACCCATTGACCCAATAATCTTAATTTGGGGAACTTATCCTAAAATCTAAACATGTATTAAATGTATTTACAAGGCTATGCACTGAAGAATTTTTTGTAATAGCAAAAGATTGAAAAGCAAAATTAATCCATATTAGGTGACTTTAAATATACTGTGGTACAATCATCCAATAGTATACTGTGCAGCTTTCTGTAAAATATGACAGCTGTCTGCATGCTGATAATGCAATTCTCCAAGATTTGGTGATAAGTGAAAAAAAGAAAGATCTAGAGTAAAATGTACAGCATTCTACATTTTATGGAGGAGAGGAATAAAAATAGAATGTGTATTGATATTTGCTTGTGTTTAATTAAAGAAGATCTGAGAATGATACACAAGAAATAGTTAACTGTGAGATGCATAGAACAGAGATGATGGAATCATGGTTGGGAACCAGACTTTATACTGCATGTATTTTTAAGTAAACTTTATGTTAACATTTACCATACATACTGAAAACCATGCAAATCATAAGTGTATAGCATAAAGGACTTTCAGCAGTGAGTGCACTTAAGTAACTGTCACTTTGCTTAAGAAATAGAACACTACCAGAATTCCAGAATCATCTCTGACCCCTCACAGTTACTTCCCCATTCCATATGGGTAGGGAGTTTGTGGACTTCAACTGCTACAGATTGGTTTTGACTATTTTTTTTTTAATGTTTTAATTGAAGTGGAGGCTTCTGTATATCTTTTTATGTTATTTTGCATTATGGAACTATTCGGTATGTAAATACATGTAATAAAATAAAATACTTGAAAATAACTTTAGATGGTATTTATAATCTTCCTATACAGACACTTTTACTCCATAATTGGTTCAATTAGGTCAGTAACTATTGTTAGCCTATATTTACTTTTATTTAATAGTAGACTTTTAGGAAACACCATTTTTTACATAAGATTATTTTCATCCTTGTTTACTTTTTTGAGCTCAGATGCCCTTTGAAACAAGTCTGCCTGAGGTTATTGGTACTTTATTGCCTTTTTTCAGTGCTAAAAATACTATGAAATTGCTTTGAATAACATTATCAGATTTTGCTTCCCACAGTGAAATTGAAGTTAACCTATTAAAACTGTAAAACTTTGGAGGAACATAGTTTTACATCATATTCATGTGTTTCCACTGGTTTATCTGACAAACTTTGTGACTTTTTCATGTAATTTCTGAAATTACATGATTTCTGAAAACACAGGTGTTGGGTTTTTTGGTTTTTTGTTTTGGGTTTTTTTTTTAATCTCTGCTCCTCTATTAGCAAGTGACATATATCTGTGAGATGTGGAATTAGGTACGAGAACCATGTCAGATGTGATTAAATGTTCCATCTCTTCAGTTTTATTAACTGACTTTTGGATTATTATTTAGAACAATTGTGAGGCCAAGTCCAGTCTCTATAAGAAGAGCTTCTTAAATCAATTAATGATGTCTGTTATAGACATGGCATCAGAAAATGGATATAGATTATGTTAGTAAATCCAAACCCAGTCAATGAGTCCTTGAGACTACAATCTTTGACAATGTTCACTATCTAGAGATGGGTTTTCATTCCCCCTCTATGCCAAAAGAGTTTTTAGAACTTACACGTACACTAATCTTTAAATTTTGTACCCACAGGCTTTTGAAGATATATATATTGATCAAAGAAAGACTATTAAAATCTTATTAGAATATGCTGACATGATCTTCACTTACATCTTTATTCTCGAAATGCTTCTAAAGTGGATGGCATATGGTCTTAAAGCCTATTTCACTAATGGCTGGTACAAACTAGACTTCCTTGTGGTTATTGTACGTATTTTCAAGAAAAATTTTAAGGGCTATTTGATTTACTATTTCTTCTTTACTTCTACTCTGACTTACTTTTCCATTTACTTGTATCTTTTTTTCCCTCTATCTATACATTTTCAGTTACCAACATTTCATATTTTTTCATCTGTAATGTTTAACATCCATCCCTTTGATTCTAAAATTTTAATAGTTCAGCACTTAACTCCTGGATTACTCTAATTGTTACCTATGAATCTATTAACAGAATAGTTTTATTGCACAGTATCTTGAAATATTAGCATTCTAAAATATTTAAATTCTGTTGGCTCTACCTTTAAATCATACATCCAAAATTAGACTACTTACCATAATCTTCACCAGTACCACACTGATCCCAGCTACCAGAACTTCTCAGTTGGTTCACTGCAATAGATTCCAAACTGAGACCCCTATTTCCACCATTGCACACCTTCATTCTCTTTTCCACATAGCAACCACATACATCACACCATTGTAAAACAGAAGTCAGCTCAACTCACTTCTCTTGAAATCCTCCAATAAACACCCCTCACTCAGAGATTCTTAATCTAATTTCAAAATAAAAAATGCATATAAATGTTAATCCTTGATGATAAAGAATATCAACTATACAAATTTTTCTTTATCTCAATAACATATATTTCTGTTACCAGAAAAGAATTTTGTTTTATCTTTTTAAAGTGATTTTTACAGAAAATGGTTTTCTTATGCCTTTCTGTAAATCATCATTAAGATATATTGAAATATATATTAAAATATTTTGCAAATTTCTTGGTAGACTTTGACTGTGTATCTTTTCTGTAATAAAAGTTCACTTTACATACTCTTTTGATTAAAGTTAAAATTAAATCCTATTCACTTTTTTTTTCAATATATCCAGGTGTTTTGTCTTAGTTTAATAGGCAAATCTCGGGAAGAACTAAAACCACTTATGTCCATTAAATTCCTTCGAGCACTTAGAGTTCTATCTCAATTTGAAAGAATGAAGGTAAGAGAAAAGTTTCCAATCTAATCTGTAGGTTTATATTTAGGATTAATAAACTTCCATGAATTAACAATCTTTGTTGTCTTCTCATTTGTATGTTTAACAGTATTAATACAGCAAATGTATATACTACTAATTAAAAATAAAGAAGAAAAGTTTATTAGTTTATTATGATTATTTATTATTTAAAAGCTTATTAGTTTATTAAAAGTTTATTATGCTTATTAAGATTTGAGGCCATTTTGCTCATAAGATATGAAGACCAATAAAGATATGGGTACTTTACTACTGAAAATTTTGTTTCAACCATATTTATTGCTTTTATTCTTACATTTATGTATATTTTCTAATAGGGCATTTTTTTTCATCAGAGGCATTAGTGGGTCTCTTAAAATATCTGAAGAGTCAACAAAGGATCTGTGACTTAGTTTTAGAGATAAAGTTAAGTGTAATTAAAAGCAAAATAAAGAGCAATTAAAAGTCAAAATATTAATTCAAGGACAGAAAACTAAGGAATATAATTAAGAAATTACAGGCAAAAGGCTATGTATTCAGTAACAGCTGAGGGAAGGAAAGGTTAGAATGATAGAAAAGTGAATCAGAAAAAAGAAAGAAGTGAGGTTGGGGAAAGGGAGTCAAAAGCGTAAAGGATAAAAGAAAGATGAAGAGATAACAAAGAGATATTGAAAATATTTATTGGGTGTAGCCACTGGTTCACATTTGCTGTAACAGCTTTAGTGGAGTGATAAGAATAAAATTCTGATTGTCATAGTAAAAGAATAAAGGGAATTGAGGAAACGGAGGCAGTGATTATAGACTATTGCCGCCATTCAAGTTAAGGTGGTGGATTCATTTCCCAAAGTTCCCACTCTGCAGTGGCTCACCAGAGACAGAGTGGTTCAGAGAGAAGCTCTGTGGTTTTGTGAGGCACAGCTGCCCATTGTTTCTTGAAACGGTCTCTTGCGTTGGCTTCATTGATCTGCAGTCTCTTGGTCTTCCTCTTCTTTCCTCTGCCACTTCTTTATCGTCGCCTTTGTAAGCTAATCCTCCTTAAAGTTAGAATCCCCAAGACTTGGGTCTGGGCCTGTTTTACTCTCACATGCTTTCTAAATAATCTCATGCATTTACACAGCTGCAGTTGTTTTGCCCATTTTTGGCATAATATAGGAAATGGATAAATGTGTTAAATCAGTGAAATAATTATTTATTCCAGTATTTATACTAATCAGCTCTGTTGTCTTTTAATAATTTTTAGTGCAAAAATTATGAGAATATCTGAAATTTTGATACATAGTTTAATTGAAATTTGTTATTTAAGTTATTCAAATACCAGCATATGGCCTATTAAATATTTAAAGATAGCTTTTTTGTTGTTATTTCATGATATTACATTAATAAGTATTTCCAATTTAATTAAAATACTTCCACATTTCTTACCTAAAGTTTACATGTTTGTTTTTTATATGCCAGGTGGTAGTGAGAGCTTTGATAAAAACAACTTTACCCACATTGAATGTGTTTCTGGTCTGCCTTATGATCTGGCTGGCTTTTAGCATCATAGGAATACACTTATTTGCTGGCACGTTCTATGAATGTATTGACCCAACAAGTGGAGAAAGGTTTCCTATATCTGAAGTCATGAATAGAAGTCAATGCGAAAGCCTTGTGTTTAATGAATCCATGTCATGGGAGAATGCAAAACTGAACTTTGATAATGTTGGAATCAGTTTTCTTTCACTGCTTCAAGTAGTAAGTACATGTTTGAATTTGTTACTTATACGTTCATCCATATTGTAAGTGAACATAACAAAATGTAGGTGATTAATAAAGTTGTTTTTAGATTACTTAAGCAGTTATTTGTTAGTAGATACATGTTATGGGACATACTTACTAGGCATAAGCCTAGTTGGAAAGACAACAGTGAAATATAGCCGTTGCCCTGTTGGGAGAAAGAGTGGACGTAAAGTTATGACTGCCAGAGGAAATGGTAGGTGCTGGTCAAACCTGTTTCCTCCATCACTGATCAGATAATAAGTTCACAATTTTCATCTAACTCAGGTTACTACTATTTTGTTTTTACTTAGTGCTTTGAGGAATAGCTACTCCATTGCCCAACATCTAGCAGATATAAGGAGGTGAATCATTTCTGTCCTACCTCCCTCTCAGTAAAGTACATGTATGGAAGTTACAAGTAACTATGACACTTGGGCAGCATATGTTTACTTACCATTGATCCGTCTATCTATCTCTTTTTATTTATGCTATCTTAAAATATTTCAAGTTATTAACTACAGTTAAGCTAAGTAGATTTAATTAGTTGTTAATATACAACATAAATGTAATAATGAAAATGGTAAAGATCTGTTACACAGTAAATTGAAGTGCGGTCAGCCTTACTAATCACGTATTTTACAGTATTAATAACAGATTGAGTTTTAATTTTTATTTGCCATGAAGCATAAGATTTCCATAAGAATTAAATACATGCCATTTTTATAGGCAACATTTAATGGATGGATCACTATTATGAATTCAGCAGTTGATTCTTCTGGTGTAAGTACAATATAATCTTAGAGCCATTGTTAAGGTTCAGTCAAAGTGATTTTTGCAATTCAGGAACAGGACACAAGCAATAATTGAGTAATTAACATGGTAAAAGCAAATGCTTATGCTAGATGGAAATTAAATACATTTCAGATAGAATATTTCTTGAACAATGAACTCCTTCCAAGATTATATAGGATAGTTGAGGACCAAATGGCCCATTTGAAGGATTATCATAGCAATGACTAAACCAATGCAGTAAACTCTAAAATTCACATAAACAAAGCAATGATATTCCTTTACCAAAGAACAAATAGGAAATATTGCCTCAAGTAGCATTGTTGGATATTCTTGTCATAAATTGTTTTCCAAATCAAATCTTACGTTTTAAAAATTCAGGATCAATATTTTGTTTATTTTCTCACTTTTTAGTTTATTTTTATTTTTAAAGACTTAATTTCTGGAGCAGTTTTAGGTTTACAACAAAATTGAGAGAAAGATACAGAGATTTTTCCATATACTCCTGCCCTCACACATGCATACTTTCACCATTATTAACATCACTCACCATAATACTGCATTTTTTTTTTTAACCAAGAATGAACCTGCAGTATCACATCGTGATTACTCAAAGTCCAGTTTACCATTCTATGGGTTTGGACAAATGTATAATGACATATACCCTTCATTGTAATATCATGCAGAGTATTTTCACTGCCTTAAAAATCTTCTAGGCTCTGTCTTATTTTGCTTATTTTTTAATTGAACTTTTAGGTAGATATGCAGCCTAATTTTGAAGACACGATCTACATGTATTGTTACTTTATTGACTTTATTATCATTGGATTATTTCTTCCTCTGAGTATGTTGATTGGTGCTATTGTTGCTAATTTCAACAAGCATAAAGTAAAGATAAGTATAAATATTCTTTGTTCATCAAGTGCCTGAGAGGGAAAAAACGTCCAGATTCACATAACTGGTTTTTGGATTCTGCATGATGTCATTTTTATTTGGTACTTTAAAAAAAATGATTGATGTTTCTGCATATTGATGAATATTGCTAAAATGTTCATCTTTACATTGTTTTCTGTATTCAAATAAATGCAAACAAATGTAAAAGTTAAAAATTACAAATGTTTTTATATATTTGCTTGTAAATAATGACATGCTGATAAATAACGTGCATTTGCACAAATATGTGAACAAGTTCAAGAAGAAAAAAAACACACTTTTTTACTTTCTGGTTTACTGGACACTTTCAGAGTCATAACCAGCAGAGACATCTTTGTCAGTTGGAATAGCTTTTTCTGCTAGAAGTAGAGAAAGTCATTAATCCTGATTAGATGACCTAAATAGGAGTTCTTGAATTAATAAAAACATCTCAAAAGTCATATAAATCCACTTATTTTAGCCACAGGGACCTACTTTCTGTTAGGTATAGTAAAGTCTTTTAATAAATCAAAGAAGAGTATAATTTTTAAATTCCCCTGTTAGCCATGTCGTCAAAGTTTAGCCATGTTCAGAATTTGTGAAACAAATCACTCTGCCTCTGCACAAATCAGATGGGATTAGAGAGATCAGTGATCAACTATACATTTGATTGGCTGCTTCAGTTTCCTAAGGACTTCAACCCAATGGGATAACATCCTAGGATTTGCTTCTGGAGGCTTCAAATTGGTGATCCCTATCAATTTTAAGTGACCAAGTCCTGACTTGGGCATTAACAGTTTCTAATTCCTAGATTAACACATTTAATTTTCACTCTTACTCACTTTGTGTATTCTGTATAAGATACCAAAATTAGGACTAGATACACAAACATGAATAATCCCTAGAAGGTGCTATGAAGAAGTAGGCACAAGGTGCTTTTGAAATAATAGTGAAAAAGTATCTTCTGATAGTATTTGGAAACTTAAGCAACATAGGAACATATAAAAACACATATATGACCAATTCTCATTTTTCCTGTTTATAAAAAGGGCAAACCAACTTTACCTTTAGCTTTTGAGTTCAACTTTCCTTGGTAACCTTTCCAGATATCCCCTTCTGTTTCTCCTTTGTCTCTGTCTAGCAAGAGACAAGCTTCAGTAACTAAAAAATTAAAATAGGGTTGACTACCCACAGGAAAGTGCATCAAAAGACAACTGAAAGTCAGTCATTTCCAGGGTATCTTCTATAAGTGTTTTGTGTGGATTTTTGTGCAGAAAGTCAGACGTGTTAAGCATGATTTAGTCCATTGCAGTTAAGCCTTTTTAAAGGATTAAACCAGTAATTGCCAAGCTTTCTAAAATGCATATTCACATAAGGTAAAATCTGGATTAAATACGATTTTAATATCTTTTTCTTTTATTTCTTTACCAAGGAGGTTCAAATATCTTTATAACAGTAAAACAGAAGAAACAATACCGTGTGCTGAAGAAGCTGATGTATGAGGACTCTCAAAAACCAATACCTCGCCCAGGAGTAAGGAAATGTCTAGACACTTTTTAAGTTTCTGAAAAAGTATCCTTTATATATTCTCTCTTACAAATTAAGATGTGTTTTAAAAATTCTTAACAACAAATGCTTTTGACAAAATTTAAAAATATGTTCCTTGACAAAGCTTTTGATGATCTTTTCATTTGTTTGCTTTGAACTATATGGTATAATTATAGTTTGGTAAAAACTTAGTCCTAACTTATTCTCCTGTTTATGCTGGGAGGGAAGTTGTAAATCTAAAGACAATGTGTAGGTATAAATACCGTGTTAATAAGAATATTACACATATTTTCTCTACACACAGAACAAATTCCAAGGATTCATCTTTGACTTGGTAACACATCAAGTTTTTAATGTCATCGTTATGGTTCTTATCTGTTTCCAAGCAATAACCATTATGATACAAAGTGATGAACAGAGTCCAAAAATGGACATTGCTCTCTACTGGAGTCACTCAGTTTTTGTTATGCTGTACACCGGGGAATGTGTGCTGAAGCTCATCGCTTTCCATTGTAACTATTTCACCAGTGCATGGAACATTTTTGATTTTATGGTGGTGGTTTTCTCTATCACAGGTAAGATTTTGTTTAGTCAGATTTTTATTTGTAACAATGTTAATTCAGGCAAGTTCTTATAGTAAACATCTCCTAAGTTATAGTCTCTCATATAAGCAAAACAGGTCAGGACCCTATTTCCAACAGGAGTGCCTTATATTTTTGCATTCATACATGTACACATGCCTAACAGGTATCAGACATTAAAAATACTTCTTAAGTTGACACATAGACTTCACCTGACAGACCACCAGGTAAATGCTTGACTACCCCTTCAGTATATCACATACATTATTTTTCTAAGATGACCCTAGAAGGATCTTTATGTGTTAGCATGTTGTAACCATTCAAACTCATTATTGTTCCCTCTCCTCTAATCTCTAAAACTGTTTACTATTTTCACCAGAGTTTTAGGCTTTAATGAATTTGTCACAAGTTTCCTCTCACTCTAGAGATCCCAGTGTTTTCTTTAACAAATATATTTGATTACCCTCTTTGTGAATAGATATTATGCTATATGCAAAGAATTCTGTAGCAAATAAGGTAGGCATAATTTCTGTATACACATAGTTTATAATCTATTGAGGATTACAAATAAACAGTACATTTTAGTGTTGGGCTGTTACGGCTATGCTAAGGGAAGAAATTCAGGGTGCTACAGCGAGCAGCACAATAGAGTGAGGTGCATCTAATCAGTAAGGGGGGCCAGAGAAAACTTCATGGAGGAAGAAGAATGTAAATAAAGACCTCCTGGATAAGGAGGTAGCCAAGAAAGAATCAAGGATAAAAGTGTCTTAGGCAGAGAAAAGCTTGGGTTTTTTTGTCTGCTTCCCATAAAACACATACTAGACTGTTAGCTCCACAAGAATAGGGCCAATATTTAAATGTTTATTGTCAAGCACTATTCTAGGCAGTCAGTAATGAAAGGTGCAGATAAAGTGTAGATAAAAGTGTCTGCCCAGCTGTGTTTCCACTCATGTAGCTGGAAGTAGAGGCAATGCAACTAACTATTGATAGACAAGGACAAGAAGCTTGCTAGAAAAGTACATAAAGACGGGAAGGGGCTGATAGGAAGAAAACAGACAAAAATAGGATGAAAGAACCCTAAGAGACTGAAATGAGCATTACTGAATCAGATGTCTGGAAAGAGGAAATTGCAATCAGAGAAAACTGAATTTGAGATCTCAGGTGATCAGGTATCCTGGATCCAGCATGCAGCCATAGATGAGTATGATTAAAGTTAAACGATGGAGATTATTAAAGTTAAGAAGGCCAAAGACTGAAAGATTAGCCTTTTAATGAGTTGTTGATGGTAGGTGATAGAATGGAAATGGCAGCAGTGAGCCAAGTACTAACGTCTCCAATGAATATGAAAGAGAAGGAGTGAGTAGGTCCTAGAGCCGAGGAGTGGCAGGGGCGGTGTAGGTGAATGGTGTGGTCCACAGACCGGCAAAATTTCTTTTTTTTTTTTTTTTTGTAAAATTGATGTGAAGGAAAAGTATCTGAAAATCACACTGGAAAGAAAGATGCTTGCTTGTTCAACCTTTCTACTCTGAGAAATGTGGAATGGGGAAGAATGATCTGTCTGTGCTTGAGAGTGTTGCAGGGGAAATAGTGTCCTCAAGATAAGGTCAGATTTTAGACAAGAAAGGAAGTGAAGAAAATCTAGTGATGAGGAAGTGAAAAGTTGTTTACAGTTAAATGGGATACCTCCTGCATAATGGAAAGAGTTCGGAAGATGGAGGAGAAATGAAAATTTGAGTCAGAGTAGGTTTGCTATAGCACTGCGGAGAGGAGGGTACAGTAAGATAGAATGTCAGACAGAATGATGTCAATGACAGTGACCAAATGACAGAAATGTGAGGCATGGTCCTTCCGGATTCAGAAACTTCATGTAGAAATTTCATGGGATTTTCCTTCTCCACCTTCTCAACTGAAAATGAACCACAGTCTCTCCAGTGCTTCCAGAGAGCATCCCTTATGTTTTCATGGTAATTATAATTTCACCTTCTTTTATAGCTATATATCTCATTTCCATAGTCCCTCATCCTTCCACACTGCCAGAAAGAAAAGTTCTAGGCAAATACTCATTAATTCAATTCACATTTAAAGCTCCTAAGTGCCCAAATACTATTTATGAAATAAATAAATTCTGATCTGTGAATGACTGAATGTCAGAGGTTTTTAAAATTGTATTTATCAATTAGATCTTTCTGACCTGTATTATAAGTAGTTTAAATGTCTACCTCTACTCTCTAGATTATAAGGTCTTTGAGGACAGAAGTTATTCATTCGTCTTTGCATATTTTCATGACACCTTTATTAGGTATCCAATAAATGTTGGATTAAACTATATTTCTTGATCTAACTACAATCAGAAAAAAAATGTGACTACTGTCCTGTATTATGGATTCATGCCATCTGTGACTTCAGAAGTGCTTGATCTATATTACTACAACAATGGTAGAAATAATTCTCTTCCAAATTTTGCTAAACACTCTGAGCATTGCCACAACTAGTATTTGTTTAACCCAAACTTTCAATATATGCTAAATATTATATGGGAAGGATTAATTAAAATTGTCTTAACATTCAGTGTATTCGGAGAAAACACTGAAATGTAAAACAATTTATATTCCTCTAAATGTATTGCCTGCTTTCTTTTCCTACACCAAGGACTATTTCTGCCTCTGATGGTGGGATACTACCTTGTACCTCCTTCCCTTGTGCAGCTGATACTTCTCTCACGGATCATCCACATCCTGCGTCCTGAGAAGGGACCAAAGGTGTTCCATGATCTGCTGCTTCCTTTGATGCTGTGCCTCCCTGCAGTGTTAAACATCAGTCTTTTCATCATCCTGATCATGTTTGTCTATGCCATCTTTGGAATGTACAATTTTGCCTATGTTAAAAAGGAAGCTGGAATTAATGATGTGTCCAATTTTGAAACCTTTGGCAGCAGCATGCTCTGTCTTTTCCAAGTTACAATATTTGCTGGTTGGGATGGGATGCTCAATGCCATTTTCAACAGTCAAGGGTCTGACTGTGATCCTGATAAAATTAACCCTGGGACTCAGGTTAGAGGAGACTGTGGCAACCCCTTTGTCGGGGTTATTTATTTCGTCAGTTACATCCTCATATCATGGCTGATCATTGTAAACCTGTACATTGTTGTTGTCATGGAGTTTTTAAATATGGCTTCCAAAAAAAGAGCCAAGACATTGAGTGAAGATGATTTTAGGAAATTCTTTCAGGTTTGGAAGAGATTTGATCCTGATAGAACACAGTACATAGACTCTAGCAAGCTTTCAGATTTTGCAGCCGCTCTTGATCCGCCTCTTTTTATGGCAAAACCGAACAAGGGCCAGCTCGTTGCCATGGATCTTCCCATGGCTGTTGGGGACAGGATTCATTGCCTTGACATCTTGCTTGCTTTAACAAAGCGGGTTGTGGGTAAAGATGTGAAGATGGAGAAAGTTCTTTCAGAAATAGAATCAGGATTTATGTTAGCCAACCCTTTTAAGATCACATATGAGCCAATTACAACCACTCTGAAACGAAAACAAGAGGCAGTCTCAGCAACCATCATTCAGCGAGCTTATAAAAGTTACCGCTTGAGGCAGAGCGACAAAAACACATCAGACAGTCACATGATAGATGGTGACAGGGAAGTTCAAGCTGCCAAAGAAGATTCCCATTTTGACAAAGTTGAAGGAAAGTCAACTATTCAAAGCCAGCTCTAATCCCACTTACTACCTTTTCACCTTCTTTATATATCCTCAAAATGTTGAAAGTATAAATCAGAAATAAAAGCAAAGATCAGAGGAAGTAAAGATATCACTTAATAATCAGTTGTTTACAACCCATGGAGGATAAGTTTGTGCTCACAAGATCCCTTGTCCAATTCACTTTTACCATTATTTATTCAGTCTAACCAAGAGAACCCCTTAATATCACTGCAGAGTAGATTGGGTTAAACTTGTCATTTGAGAATCCAATGCTTGTTTTCTCTATATGGCTTTTATGGTGTGTGCTTCTTCTGGAGGATGGGGAGAGTCGTGGTAGAGATGAGTAACAATAAGAGCTTCCTTATATATTTTATATCTACTTTAACTTGATGTGATTCAAGTTACCACTAATAGAGGACTTAGTTACAAATAAACAAGTACTCTCTTAATGTGGGATGCTGTTTTAAAAAAATAGTACAATGCTACAGACCATTAAATCATTACTTGCCTGGACAAATGCCAATTAAGGGAAGAGGAAAGGCGGTTCTTAGAAAGTGCCTTTGAGATCGATCACAGAGACTCTTGGGCTGATTCAAACCACTTTTGAAAAAGATTGATTAGAGCATCGGTTTTGTTTTTGACGGTTTTTGTTTTATTTTATGTTTCGTAATGGAAATTAATGTTGTTTTGTTGTTGTTCTTGGATTCCTGGTTTCTCAATTCTTTGCCAAGTTCCAGCTAAGTTCCAGCTCACTAATAGAATGGATTCCTAGAACAATCAGCAACAATAAAGGGAACCACAGTTATGGCCTTCATTTGCTAATTTTTCTCATTTCTCTTTGGGGAACAGTGGCCCCTTTGAAGTACTTTTTCACTATACTTTATGTTTTTTTTTTTAAAATAACTTTGAGAAAGAAAATGATCACTAAAACTGTGCAGACCCTGAACTAGGAGATCAAAGTGTGAGTATGTTTGCGGTGGTGTTTTATAGTATTAGTGTATGCAAGTTAGTTTTCACTTTCTCATTTACCTTTTCAAGGTTTTGTTGTTTCTATCTTATCACATAAATAATTACTCTGTAAAATGTTTTATGTTTGAAAACTTTAAAATCCTAAACATTAATTTTCACTATTAAAATTATTTTTAAAAGATACATACAAAGAGTTGTTTTTGACATAATCATAAAAATGCAATCACTTGCATCCCTGCCCTTTGAGAGCTGATATTTCTTTCATTTGTATGAAGATTGATTTTAGTGTGCCTACAAAGTCCTAAAGGATTCAAAAAGAAAATGTATATACTGTTGACTTAAATGACAAGCTTTAAATATGTTGTATGACGTTTAGTATTACTAATAATTGTATTTTATTATGAAATGCATGATTTTGATTGAGCCTTAACTATTATAATCTATTTCTGCTGCTCAGAAATGTATTAACCTGACCAAGATGCCTTCGGGGGATCCCCTAAGCAAATGTAATTTCAGGGTTCTGTTTCTTTCTATAAGTGTTCCTTTCCTCTTTCCTCCTGTTCTCCATCATGAGATATAGTGTTAATTAGGTGACATGGTGACAGCTGGTGCTTTATCTAAGCATCTCAGTTTTCTATTTCTTGGAAATGCTTTAATGTGGAAACTGCGTCAGGTATTTAAACTGAATCTTAACTTGCTTCTGTCAATTCTATAAAGACTATGAACTGATTTTAGTTTGAAAATTTTATCTTTTCATTGTAAATCGTGTTTGCCACTAACCTTCCAAAAATATGAAAATAATTATTTTTAGCAAAATCTTACAATATAGTCTACTTTTTAGATACTAAAGAAAATAATAAATACAACCTGTTAACCACACTAAGCTTTGGTTCTTTTTCTTTGGTAAATTATATTGGCAACTTTGTATAAGAACTTTTTTAAATGAGCCTTACATTAAAGCTTATTCATTCAGGCTCAAAATTCAAAACTGTAAATACTTGTGCTGCCTTTGGATTAACTTAATTTTGTAAAATACATGTTAGTAAGCTTACCAGAGACCCTTAGACATTGAAAAAATGTAAAAAGTACTCCTCTTAACAAAATCCTAAATTTGCAGGATATATCTCCACATTATTAGAATTTGCCTTATGGAAGGTAGTGCTGAAATTAAATTGATTGCTATGCTACTATTTATCAATACCTGCTTCTTTAAAATTTGTCTTTATACATCTTTAATAAATATAATTCACTTTAACATGGTTTTAGAGGTATTGGAAATAGCTTACCATTTATTGAGCAGACTGTTACGCCCAGCCTTGTGCTAAGTGTTTATCATGCATGAACTGAGCATTCACAACTCATGAAGCAATGATAATTCTCATTTTGTAGATTAAAAAAATCAGGCTTAACAAGGTTATAAATGCTTTCATATGACACAGAACTTGTAATTAGCAAGGCCAGGAATCCAAACCAGGTCTAGTTACAGAGCCTTAATATTTACCCACTCTGTATGGTCACTGTCAAGTAATGAATGACCTGACCTAGGTAAAGACAGAGGAAGTTTAACATGAATTAAATTTGTACAGAGATAAGGAATCGCCTTCATTCTCTCTGCTCTCTCTTGCCCCCAAACTCCCACCCCACACCCCACCCCAAGTGAAAAGAATTTTAGAAGTACCAACAACCTCTGGAAAAAGGAAAGGTACAAAGGATAAAACTATAGATATTTTTCGTTCAACATTTATTGAATGCTCAATACTAGAGGTAAACCCGGAGCCTGGATAGATGTACATTCATACACGCACATAGATCCATATAAAGATAAATCTGAGACTAAAGAACTTGCTGACTACTGGGGAAAACATAGCTATACAGCTGGCTATAATATATGGTAATTTTTGTACTATTCAGATAAACTGCTGTATGTATACAGGAAAGAATGATGGGTTCTGCATTACAAAGTGCAGGTGATGTTAGTAAAGTGAGCCCCTGAAGGAAAAGAAAGATGTTATCAATTAGAGAAGAAAGTAACTGTATTCAACACAGAGACACTTTTAAGGAGAGGAGTTCATATGGAGATGAGAACTAAGTTTCCAGTTTCTAGTTCTTCAAGGTAGATAGTAAAGAGAGGAAGGAATCAAAAGGATAAAACTTTCACAGCAGGGATTGGATAGAAAATTGGAGCAGAATTACTCTGGGTACACTGAACCTCTTCGAGACATGCTTAATTTTGCCCTTTTGTTCTTGAACCCTCCCCTCCCTTAACTGGTTCTTTCAATAAATTCCAAATCTGCATCTCTAGCTCTAACACTCAGTAAAGTGCCCCCAGTGTATAACGGAGTCTTCACTCCACTGGTGGAGATTTCATCTTTGTTAGGTAACCTAAAAACTCAGAGTCAGACACTTAACTCACCTCCTCATCTGTAAGTGAACCTCTTCAACATTACAAATTAGCTCAAAGGGTTTTCTCTCAATTCCAGCTATGTACTCTACTAACCATCCAGGTGGCATGACACCCCTACTCCTGGATTAGTCTAGACTTCGTGAGTGTAACATTTTCAAATGACCCATTCGTTTGAGTTCAGAGTCCCCATTCATACAAAATTTCATCAACGTTCTTCCCTTCTTTTCTTCCTTCCATAAAGATCTATTGAGCACCACCTAGGTACTAGGCACAGCAATTTAGAGATAAACAACATTGTCCTTATCCTTAAAAAGGTATTAGTCAAGGTCTCCAAAGAAACAAAACTAATCAGATATGTAGAGACATACACGAAATTTATTATTATGGGAATGGGCTCACACAATTATAGAATCTGAGATGTGCCATGCACAAGCTGGGGAACCAGGAAAGCCAGCAGTACAGTTCAGTCCAAATCCAAAGGCCTGAGAAACAGGAAGCCATGGTGTAGCTCCCAATCCAAGGCCAAAGGCCTAAGAAGTGGCAGAGGGACTTTGGTGTAAGTCCCTGAATCCGAATCTAAAAGCCTTGGTACCAGGAGCTCCAATGTCCAAGGGCAGGAGAAAATAGAAGCCTCAGCTCAAGGACAGACAGAGGGAATTCATCCTTCCTCCACCTTTTTGTTCTGTTTGCGCCCTCAACGAATTAGATAATGCCTGCCTACATTGGTGAGGGAAATCTTTCTGTTTCTCATCCTTTTACTTTCAATAGACATGTATCTTTGAATTTGAAGTGGGTTTCTTGTAAGCACTATATGGCTGGGTCACATTTTTAATCCACTTTTTATTGGTATATTTAGGCAATTTACATTTAAGGTGATTATTGATATATTAACACTTCAGGTTGCCATTTATTATTTGTTTTCTATTTGTTCCCTTCAGTCTCATTTCTCTGGTTCTCTTTTCGTACCTTCCTGCACAATACTGAAAGTATTTTAGGATTTCAGCTTGATTTATTCACAATGCTTTTAAGTGTATATTGTTGGTAGTGCTTGTTCTGAGTATTACTATATCTACTTATCTGTGTGTCTATCTATCTACAAATTACACAGTCTACTAGTATCAGCATTTTACCCCTTTGAGTGACATGTGGAACCTCACTCTCATTGAAGTTTCTTTGTCTTCCCCATTTTAAAATATTATTGTCATGGGAATCAGAGAGTGCTACAATTTACGTTCCAGTCATCAAATAGGATTTTAAAACTCATGAGGAAAAGAATAGTCCCTTGTATGTGCCCATATTCCTGCTCTTTGAATTATTCCTTCTCCCTTCCTGATGCTCCCTCATTCTTTCATCAGTAATTTTCATTTGAAGATTTGCGCTTACCCAATCTAAGAGATTTTATTTTTGTTTAATATTTTTATTACATGTTAAAATGATAACATTTTTGATATATTAAATTAAACAGAATATATTACTAAATGTTTAAAAATAATATATCTTCTAATATAAATACTTCTAGCTTTTCTTCCTCTGAGAAGATTTCTATTTCTCTTTTATTCCTGAAGGATAACTTCACGGGATATGGAATTTGTGGTCGACAATTCTTTTCCTTTAGCATTTGGAAAATATTTTGCCATTTCCTCTGGCTTCCACAACCTCATATAAGAAATCCATTGTCTTTTGAATTAGTATTCTGCTGTGGGTAATATGTGATCTCCCTACAGCTTCTTTCAATAATTTTTAATATTTGGTTTTCAAAATTTGTAATTGTGGTATCTTTGGCATGGATTTCCTTGTATTTATCCTGCTTAACATTCACTCAGCTTCTTGGAATGATAGATTTGTGTCTTTAACGAAATTCAGGACTTCTTCAGCTAATGCTTCCTCAAACAGCTTTCAGCCCTTCTTTTTTCTCCTTTCCTACTGAGATGGTAATGACATGAATGATGGATCTTTTGTTCTTGTCTCATAGATCCCTGAGGCTCTGTTCTTTTTTTTTTTTTTTTAACAATCTATTTTGCTCTCTGTTGTTCAGGTTGGATGAGTTGCATTGTTCTGTACTTAAGTTTACTGATTTTCTCCATCATCACCATTCTACTACTGAGCCTATCTAATGAATTTTTTTTTATTTCTGTTATTGTATTTTCAGTTCTATAATCCATTAGTTTTCTCTTATATCTATTTCTTTGCAGTGATTTTCTACTTTTTAATTTGTTTTAAGAGAATTTATAACTAATTGTTGAAGCATTTGTTATAATGGATGCTTTAAAATATTTGTTAGATAATTCCAACATCTGAATCACCTCAGAATTAGTGTCAGTTTTCTTTTGTCCTCCAAGTTGTTATTTTTCTTAGTTCTTAGTATGTTGGGTGTTTTTTTTTTAATCATTCTCTGGATATTTTGTTTATTATGTTAAGAGATACTGGATTCTACTTTAATCTTTTATTTTAGCAGGTAATCATACTGTTTAGGTTTAGCACAGTCTTGGGCTATTTATGTGGGCTATGATTCTCATGGTAGTTTAATTTTCAGAAACTTTGAGGTGTTATTTTGGTCTTTTTTTAACTTGTGTGGCTTGGGAGCCCACTGGTCCCTGCTATTGCTGCCTGAGGGGCTGAAAGAGATTTCCACAGGTCAGTCAACCTGGCTCTTCTCACAGGAGATGGGGGAGGAAGGAGAGAGGGAGGGTCCTTCTACTAATAGCTCATGAGGACTAGGAGACTTTCTAGATGGCTACTTATAGCTGCATCCTCCTTGCTGGCTCCTCCCATCCACTCAGGTGTCTGGGCAGGGAAAGAGAGTCTCAGGCCGACTTCTGGATCAAAGAGGCTGTCTGGATCAGGCCACCTGCTGCAGCTGGGCCTCTGTTGCCAGTTCCACCCACCTGCTTCTCCAGAGAAGAGAAGTCTCAGGCCCAGCAAGGAAGGAGAATTGTTCCTCAGATACCTTTCTTTTGGTACGGCTCTCAGTAGATCCTCTTTGTCAGTAGCATAGGCTTGTCTGATGTTGCCAGAGAGACCCTCTTCAGATCTAGGGAAAGAATTAGCCTTCTGTTTTTAGAACAAAGGCGAGTGGCCGCCTGCTGTGGGATGTTGGGATGCAAGATGCCCTTCACTGTGTTCTTTATCCAGTCCTTCAATCTCAGACTAGCTAGCCTTCTTACTACTCTCAGAGTCCTTCTTTGGTTGTCTTTTATGCCATTTCCAGTTATATTTAACTGAAAAGAGCAGGGAAAATATAATCTATGACATCTCAGTCCCATGATATATTTTTAAAAGGTCTATTTAAACTATTAAAGAGAAGGTTGATTATATAGAATATCTCATTTTCCAATGTGACATAAATGAGGCAGCAGTTTATTTGGACAATTATATGGGTAAATTCTAAAAATTACTAAAAATACTATAAAATTAGTATTAAATGCTAAATATTAAAAGAAACATAAAATTATGTCACTAATCAAGATGTTTAGAACTATCATTATTAATAAAGCATTAATACTTAACACAGTAAGAAATAGTAATAAAAACTGAATTAGACCATCAAAAATTATAATCATTTTTTTGTCCAAATAAGTTCTGATCCTGTGCACTAGTTTTCAAAGTGTGTTCCACAGACTAGCAGTATCAAGATCATTTGGGAACTTCTCAGAAACGAAAACTCAATAACCTAAGTATAAATCAGAAATGCATAAGCCCTTCAAGTGATTCTACTGTACATGAAGCTTAAGAAACAATTAGATAATTGTACAATTAGATCAATGTACACTGCCAATATGGTAGCCACTAACCATATATGGCTGTTTAAATTTAAATTAATTTGCAAAAGAATCCAAATTAAACTAAAAATTTATTTTCTAAATCCCACTAATCACATTTCAAGTACTCAGTAAATATCTGTGTCTATAATCTACCACATAGCACAAATTTACTATAGTCCCATCGTCTCAGAGAGTTCTATTAGGTAGCAATGATCTAGGAATAAATGAAATTTGTCAGAAATAATGCATTTGTAACCATAAATTTTCAACTGTACTGGATATCTTCCCTCTTCTGTGCCCAAACCATTCTCCATCCTTCTCCTTGCTCTGTGCTCTTAGAGGGTCACTAACAATGGTTGCTTCCCTAGGTTCTCTTGTCCTCTGGCTTCTGGTTGGGTTTGGCCAATAAGAAGCACCAGAACAAGTGTTTTTCTCCCTCCCAGATTACTAGGTTTAATTTCCACTCTTTATCTATGGTAACAACTTCTCTAGAGGACCCTTTCTCATAGCTATATCTAATCCTGGGGCACTTCCAGTAACCACGCCCTCTGCACCCCAATGCCACTTCCTGCCCCACCTTCAGGCCTAGAAGCACAATCCCTTGATTTCTCTTTAAACTTTGCCCATGTCTTTTGTAAGACCCTTTGCTAAACTCTCCACAAATTATCCTCTTAATGTGACTTTTTTTTCCATAATAAGAGCTTATCCCTGATCCATACACCAGCTAAAATTCTGGCCTTTCATAGTTTTGAAATGGAAAGAACTCAAATTCTATCTCCTGTAATAACTGCCCTCAAAGTAAGCTTAAATCTTATTTCTCTTATTTATTTATTTTTTTAAAAACTTTTTAAATCAAGAGAAAAAA
The DNA here is from genome assembly GCF_048564905.1 of Vicugna pacos. Taxonomy (NCBI): domain Eukaryota; kingdom Metazoa; phylum Chordata; class Mammalia; order Artiodactyla; family Camelidae; genus Vicugna; species Vicugna pacos. The sequence continues at coordinate 40,387,062 of NC_132991.1, read as the reverse complement.
AGAAAGAGAAAAAGAAAGAAAGGAAGGAAGGAAGGAAGGAAGGAAGGAAGGAAGCAAGCAAGCAAGTGTTATTGAAGAGTACACTCTATGATACTTGCATTTTGCTGTGTGTGTTAACAAGCTTGGAACCACAGCTGAATCAATTGCTCAGAACAACAGAGAAAAATATACAGCTCTGAGAACATGGGAGTTAGGGAAGGAAACTTGGATATGAGCAAGAAAAGCTTGGGGAAGCAGTGACAGGAGTGACGTGTGTGGTGAGACTGATAGAGTGAATTGTTCAGGTCTTCCCACCTCCCTCAGGGCCCTGCCGTGAAACAAGCACTCCTCTTTTCAAACGGAGAGCCTCTTTCTGTAGTCTGAAGAGCAGAATGTCACCTTTCTCCTCTGCTTTCTCAAGATATTTTGTTTTTATCTGAAACCTAAACTTACAAGTTTTCCTAAGGATCTAGGCTTTTCGAAAACAAGGGCCAGAGGACTTAGAGGCTATTTCCCTTTTCTGCCTTGACCCGTGATTTGCTTGAGTTTGGAAGGAGAAATCAGTACTCTGTCTGAATGTGGGGAAAGTGAGGGAAGGAGGAGGCAAGAGATAAAACACAGAGTGAAAAAAAAAGTCTGAACAAGTAACAAATAATATCTGAAAATATGCAAAATAGAGTCTCATTTTCTTTTTGTGTTAAAATTTTCCTAACATAGGCTATCTCATATATACTAACAAGCCAGTCTGTTCTGGTTACCAAGTTGTATATTTAGGTATAAAAACTGAGTAAAATACACTCTCTGACCTCAAGAAGTTGTCATCTAAGTGGCGCAACAGACTATAAATAAAACGATATAAAAATAACTAAAGGTGGTATATGCCACAATTCAAATTATTAATAGAAGGAAATATACCACAGCTGCTGAATTAATATCCCCATAAGACTTGATCTGGCCTTTGACCACACACTAGCTTCAACTCCCAATTACTAGAAGTTTCTCTGCTCAGAAAATCATGTCTTTGCTGCCGTAGCTCAGCCTGAGCACTTGCAAATCCATCATCAAGGGTACTGAGTTTTAATGGTCTCAAAGGTTCCAGTCCATCTAGCAGAAACAGAGATAGTAGCCTCCTTTCCAAATGGGCACCACACTCTGTCATTCTGAGCAAAGCAGCAGACAGTCCAAGGCACAGCAATGAAAACTGATCAGTAAACTACTTTTAATAAGTGTACATTTTAGATGCACATGAGATTTATTTTCTCATCATTAAGAAGATTCTGAGTATGTTACAAATGACTTTTTGTTCCCCCCAATTTATTCTGCCATTCTTATACAGCAATAGCATTCTTGATTCTTAGCTAGATATGTAGCCTGCTGGAATAAACACCATATCTCATAACCATTTTTCCCCCGTTAAGACTGGCCAAATAACTAAATTCTATCCTTTTCAGCTTCTTTCCACTGACTGGAACATGGATGAAGAAGTGGGCCATCTGTTAAGAAACAAAGAAGGCCAACAATCAATGAATGATAAGCCACAAGATAGAAGAACCTGGTTCAGATAATCATAAAGTAGCAGGAAACATTTGGTCTCCTTTAACTAAGCTATCAAGAGAAATAAGAACCTTTGAGACATGACCCAAACCTCTTTCCCAAATTTCCAGGCAAATGTCCAAATCTTAAAAAAAAAATTCACACCATTATAGCAGAATCATATTCTCTAGAGTTTAAACCTGGAAATACGTTATCCAGCAGTGCAGTAGAAAGCATAGCAGTCTAGTATAATATCCCATTGTAACTGGCTCTTTGTTAGCCATATGGATATCATGGACAGGAGTTTCCAATCCTACACTGGCTTTTACTTTTTGCTCAGTCCGGATCTCTCTAAGAATCCCAACCAAATGAATTGGAAGGAAACTATTATAAACCCATAAAATAGTGCAGTGTGAAATAGGAGTGCCTATTTGATCATTGGATGCATTGTGCCGGTTCAGTATATGAAAGAGCTATCTTTTGCTGAATAAATATTTTTCTAATTGTTCTATCAATCATGCTTGATAGTTCTGGCGGCGGAGAGTATTCGTTCTCTCAACTGAGTGAATCTTCTTTAGATCAAGGCAAAGTACTGGCATATCTAGGACAAGAAAGTCTGCAATTGTAGCATCAGTTTGATTAACAGGGATGTGTTGATTTCCCTTCTTTTACGTCACAGATAGTGACTAAGAATCATCTCTAAGATGTCTGCTTTTCTCTTGAGTCTTAAAATATTAAACATACTTCCCTGTCCTTACATTGCTTTCAACAGAAGAAAACACTGCATCCTTCCAGTGAACACAAAGATTCTACTGCAATGCAACCCAAGCAAAACGAGCCGAGGTTTGCCAGGCATCTCTAGTGCTGCAGCATTTGATATACACAGGAAAGGTCTCATGAATAATGCACGGTTATAAACAGGTGGCCATATCAAGATCTCTTCACTTAATGCTATTCCCAAACACACTCCAAGGAAAGTAATTGGATACCTTCATTAGCAATTGATCTGTACAGGAAGAAACTGTGATTAAAAGCTTTGCAAGACATCAATTGCACGTGCATTAGCTCGCGTTGACTTGCATTGCTTCCTACTGAAAACCCACCTAAATTGTAGCAGTAACCAGAACCGTAGTGCTAAACAGAAATATAAAATATTTGAAAGCCACTTGTATGAAAATCTAGAACAATTCATCCACTGCAGAGCATGTAAGGAGCAAAAGCAGCTTGAGGTCACCTGAAAATGGGATGGGTGCCTGTGAGGCAGTGTTGAGTGCTGATGTGCTACAGTGGAACAGACTGTAGGCTACGAATCCATTGTAGTCCATTTTCTTAACACCAATGACAAGAAATGCCAGGAGGCTCCAGACACCTTCCTGGAACAGCCATCATTAATCTCCAGTATGATCTTTTTATTATTTTAGATGAAAAAAATAGTGAGCACTTTTTTTTTCCCAGTCACGGACTATGTGTTAAACCTACATTATAATAGCCTTGTGCAATCACCTCCATTTGCCGGAATTATCGACAGAACTGGCTAAAGTTGATTGCTGCTGTTGTTGGGGGGAGGGTGGATAGCCCCCACAGCCAAGTCATATACTGCAAATAGAAGCCTCTTCACTCTTTTACACAAATCTTTAACAAGAAGATGGAAATGTGGTATACTATCCTAACCAGACCATAAACTGTTATTATGGTAAGCATTTACATATATTTGTAAGGAATCAATGTAATAATTTCTGTTTATTTTGTTTTATTTTATATTGTTCACCTTCTTGGCTCTTATGTTACCAGTAAGTCCGACATAATACTAGCTGTAGCTGATTAGCTTTTTCTCTCTGAAATTATAGAGTAATTCATCTAGGAGATGCTATATTACTGATTGTGTGTAGAAAGCTTTGTTTTTATCATTACTCTGTTATGGTTATGTTCTCCATATCTTAGTTACTTCAACTTATCTGTATGAAAATTAAATACGCTAATATGGAAGAGAAAAAATTAAATTCTAAGCTGTCACTAATGTTCGGTGCAATTATTGGGGAAGAGGGATTTAGTTAAGGTTATTTAAAATTGAAGTCAGAATCTTCTGCTTACATTTACAAAAGATTAACTGATATAGGAATTTCCATCTCACTGTAAATAATTAGAAAACAAAATGCACAAAACACACATTTTTAGTTGTTGAACAATAGTCAGCACAAGATTATGAAATCCGACAGAATGTGTCCTGAGACAACTAAGTCAGGATCTCTGCCCTGTATTAAAGGCTACTCCAGATCTGACTTAAATATGTGTCAATACAAGCCTCAAAAAGACTAAACATATCTGAAAGGAATTTAAGTGCATATCATACTTAAGGAATACAAAGCACAGCACTCAGTAATGTAAAACTCACAATGTCCAGTATCTAATCAAAATTTTCAGATAATGGAAGGAGCAAAAAAAAATGGCTCTTTAGCAGAAATAAAAAGAAATAGATTTAGTTGTGATATTAATTATGAAATAATCAGCCCAGGATATCAAAATAGCTATTCCCCCTTCTCCTCCCTCATCCCTTTGGTTGTTGATTTTTGTTTCCAGTCAAAAGAGGTGGTATAGTATCATTCATTATTTGCATAGAAAGCTATTTATTTAAGATAAGCCCTAGTATCCTTATCTGTTACATAAGAATAATAAAAATGAATAAATCCTGGATTGCAGTGAGGATTTAATGCGATTGTGTGCCAATGCCTCAAAAACTTGGCTATTATTCTATTTATGTACCTATTTTTTATGGAGTATTAACTATTTATTTTATGTACAAAGCCTAGTGTTGATGTGTTAATGTTTTTATATAAATATGGCCCTATGAAATCCTCATAGACGCATATAAGGCAGGTGTTAGTATTCCCAAAATGAAATAGGGAATAGAGTATTTAAATGACTTTCTCATAATAACACAATTAACAAGCTTCTCCTGCCTCTAAAGCCCAGGCTTTTAAACACAAGAGTATGCTTCATCCTTTCATCTTTTTTAAAAAATTAAAGATGTTCTTTAATACTGACAGTAAACATTTTTGTTTAGCTTTGTTTAGATATAGGAATTTTGAACTCAAACCTAGGAGAGAAACAAGATAAGATTACATTATTCTACAGCTCATAACTAGTTATAGTACAAAGTTAAATCACTGGAAACAGGATAGAAAGCAAAGTGATTGTTAGAAGAATGTAAAAGGAAGTAAGTCAATCGAAATGGAGTCATTATGTTTTTAATAACTGAGAACTGGAATGTCTTTGCCAACCTAGCTTAATGATACAGATAATTTCCCAAATATTTATAATATGGGAGACTTCCAAAACCTGTAGGGTAGATCGTTGAAAGCTGCAATTAGCCAGCGGCCACCATTTCAGCCTTCTGTCACCATCCTCCTCCCTCTCCAGTTCCCATGAGGTTGATGCTAACATCCCACATTGTGGGCCGGTGGCCTAAGAGATCAGGAAAAGCAATGGTATCAGCTGGGTCTCGGTTTACATTTCTCTGATGGTCTGGTTCAGTTATACACTTTGGGGGTGTCCATAAGTCAGAAGTACGTATGGATGGCCAAATCATTAGTAGCCTCTCTTTCAACAATGCTATTGAAACACAGAATATAATACGATATCTGATAAGAACTTGGAGTGAAAGATGTCTGTACGTACTAAATCTTTTGTGTATCATTTGAGTTGGGGTAAACTCCATGTTTTTATCACACTAAAAATCTATGGTAAAGAGTAATGTAAATAATAATAGAATCTCCAAACAAGAGGTTGTTAATGTTTGTCCATGGTACAAATCTATGAGGAGTTTTCACCTGCCCTCAACTTCCGACTTCTCTATAATGGGGGTCAGTTCCTCCACTCTGCGCACTTGCTGTAAGCAGCCATCTAGCTGGCTTGGAGAGACCAGCTGTCTCAGTAGCTCTTACAGCTCTAACAATCAGCCAATTCACTCTCTGGCCTCCAACAGTTTTATTCTCAGGCTTTCAAGGAAAAGTCAGAAATATTGCCAGAGGAATCAGACATAAGGAATTGTATGGAAGTTCTATGGGAAGTCATCTCAGACTTAGCCGAGCAGAAGCAAAGGATGAAGGGTCGGGCAGAAGTTAAATGGCCATGCAGTTGCAACAGCAGCCTCAGTCAACTCACAGGAAGTCCTAACCTACATCCAGGCAAGGGGACTGGGCCTTTATGCCCTCCCATTAACCAGTCACTGGATGTGGGCTGCCTCTGGGGGAGGGCCACCCCTTGAGACAGGATGCTCCCCTCAGTCAAGGATAAGACCCAGACAGGATCACAGCTATAAGCCATCAGGAGCCTATGAATCCCTCTAATTTCAGGAATGAGTTTGTTTTTCCTGCAGGGGATGGGAAACACGCCACAGCATCCACTACTTTTTAGTAAATGTGATACACTGGGGCTGGGGTACACCAGATATTCGCTTCTCTGTGTTTTACTACCAAATGTAGATTCCTAAAGCGGCAAGCAGAAGTCAAGTAAATAATTACATGCAACGTGACATTGCCAAATAAAATTGAGTTTTCAATTTAAGAAAGTATATAAGCACACATAAGATTTTTTTTTCTGTCAAGGACATTACTTTATTCAAAGATTATGTTCTGTGTACTCCTTTGATGTTAAAATATAGGTTTTTAAATATCACATTTGGATTTTTCTTTTAATGACAGCACTATGTTGAGTCCACACATCCAGATTTCTTCCTAAACACTTCCACTGGGACGTCCTCCAGCAGCTCAAACTCAGTATGTATGAATCTTTACTCATCATCTTCCCTCATTAAGTCTATTTTGCTTATAATATTAACTTTTCTGGGGGGCAGAAGAGGATTGTTAATGAGATCATCATTGTCATTTGTTGTTACCCGTGTCAAAAACTTTTGCTCTATCCTAAATATCTCTATCTATTCTCCTATCTGAATTCAGTAAGTATGTACTTTTTAAAAAACTCTCCTTTAAGGGAAAAAAACTATCAGTTTTTACCATATTGCTCCATTTTTACTTCATCAGTTTCTTTAGATCTTTATTTTTCCTCCTCTGTTCAAACCATCCTTCCCAGGGTTGCCAGAGTAAAATGTATTTTTCTTTTTTTAACAGAAATGATGCTTCTAAAAGTCAAATATGATGGTGAGAATTCATATTTTAAAAACATGTCAAATATCACCCTTCTGGATTAAGTCCAGACGATTTATCAAGGTAAATTCAAGATCTTTTATGACCACATGCCTCCTCCTCCCCTGGCTTATAGTCTCTCATTTTCCCAGGTGCTTCCTAAATTTCATTCAAATAGAAACCGAGGTCACCTGCAGTTGTGCAGGACATTCCCTCTGCCTGGAAGGTTTTTATCCTCAACCCCATCTACCTAAATAATTCATGAATATCCTCCCAGGTCCAGCTCAAGCATCACTTTGTTGGGAAGCCTTTGCTGGCACCCAAACAAACAATTACAATAAAATGTGATAAATGTTTTGATAAGGGAATTTCAGGCTATAGTGGAAGTAGGAGGGAAGGGAATTTAACCTTACTTAGTACCTCAAGCAGGATTTAGAGAATGTGATATCTGAGATCTGCAGAATGATAGGAATGGGTTAAGCACAGATACTGGGTCTGAGTGCTCCATCAGAAAGTGTGAAAGTAAAATCCTTCCTGCTAGAGGTAATGCATAAGTTAGAGGGTTTGACCATCATCTTCAGGGCCACTCATTAAATAGGGAGTATAGAGAATTGGTTAGAATTGGTAATGCAGAAGCCTGACAAAAGCGATACGGACACTGTGTCAGTAACCCAGATAGAAGTTCGTGCCACTCAAGATAAAATTGGAGAATAGTAATGGAAATAAACAAATAAATTTGAGAGAATTTGGTATGCATTTCCCCCCCAGAAAAAGAAATAATGGAAGGAAGGCAGGAAAAGGAAAGGAAGGAAGGGAGAGGGGAATGAAGGAAGGAAAAAGAAAGAAGGAAACAAAGAAAAAGAAAAAGATCTATCTCAGGAAAAAATGTTTGCTCTATACTTCTTTCCTTTCTCTTCTGCTTAGATAAAACAAACAGCTTCTATTTTCCACCAAATCTCCAGCGTTTGCTATTGACCTCTTCTTGTGTCAACATATGTTAGAATTTCTTTGATTATTTCTTTATGAACAAAAGGCACTCAAAGCCAACCCAGAAGCAAAGACACGAAATTCTGGAATAGCACTCTAGTTATTTATGTTTCTGCATTTCATCAAAAAAAGGCAAAGATCATTGTCAGATGTCTCCCACCATCTGCTTGTATGTACCATTCTTTTTCTTTCTCCTTCCCTTCAAAAGCATATACTAGTGAAGGTAGGAAAAGTAAAGGAGAAATAAGGGGTAGCATTCAGGTTTGAGACCTGTTAGAAGTCTGCTGAGGATTATCCAAAGCCTTGCCACACCTGGGGGTAATCCAATATAAGATGGGTTCAGGCTTTAGAAGACAACCAAAGCCCTGGAACTAATAGACTTCCCTGAGGACCTGAAGGCACATCTCTTCTGAAGAGTGTGTGTCCCTCATGGACTCTATCACCTACCTTGTTCTCTTAATGCTACTCAGACAGAACTAATAAGCCTTTTCCTTTTCTCCTCCTTGGTTTCCTGTCTAGCCAGTGATTTTACCTGGTAACCCTAACCACCACTTGTGAATTTTCTCTATCCAATTTTATTGTGATGAAAGAAGTAAAAATAGCTTGTTCATAAATGCAGACAAATTTTATTTGAGGCATTATATTTTTAAATTAAATTGTGCTTCATAAAGTGTTTAATTACATTTAAATTTTTAGAAAAAATTTTTAAATATGCTAGTTTCTACACTTATGTCTCTTGTCCCTCTGTTTTGTTTTAAATTTGTATATATATCTCTGAGATGCTTTACTTGTTTGCTTTGCTTGTGACTCACTATACTATATACCTGCAACATATAATATTGTACATCAACTAGACTTCAGTTTAAAAATGTGATATTGTTAAATAAATACATAAATAAATAAACTTTAAAAAAAACCTGGGGGAAAACAAACAAATAAAAATACCATTTTGGAGAGTCATGTTGATAAGGGGGGAGGCTATGCATGTATGGGGGCAGCGGGTATATGGGAAAGCTTGGTACTTCCCTCTTAGTTTTGCTGTAAACCTAAAACTGCCCCCCACCAAAATAAAGTATAAAAAAATAGAAGAAAAAGAAAATATAAAAGATTTTGAGGTGATTTCCTAAAACATTTGACTTATTTTGAACACCAGGGGGCAGTAGATGTAGCATTTATCAAAAATGAATGTATGAGGAGGAAACAGTTTGAACGTTGTATATGCAAATTAATAGTATCTACAGAATGTCCACCTGCAGTGTTATGGAATGTGTCCTGGGGTACTTCTGAAGGAAACAGTCATCATAATCCAGTGCTGTAAAGATAACTTCGTATCTGAGTCTATGGTTTTTATTCAATTAAGTCTCATTTGATTATTTCCCTTAACTTATATCAACAGATCTTAATTAGCCATTTTGGCAACACCTTCCTAAAGTGGCCATCATCAAAAAATATGAATACATGTTGCTCACAAACGACAATCCCCCAGTAGGTAACATGTTTCAAGAATATTTAAATCTGACTTACAAAAACTGTACCTATTCATATAAAAACAAATCTAAAAGTTAGTGAAGAAAGGACCTTAAAAATAATGTACTACAAAGCTTCCTACTTGTGGAGAGAAAAGTGAAACACACAGAGATTAGAAGCCTTGCCCAATTAACGACACAGTAGTAATTGGAAGGTCAGGCACTGGCTTCTGTACTCTTTCCACTATAATACAATGCAATTTAACTTCTCTAACGCTTGATTTCAGTTAACAGGTTTATCTGTAAATAAATGAACTACTGAGGGGTTTACTTACTTCATGTTCATATTGTTCTTCTACATTTACCAGTTTTATTTTCACTTCATAATTATAATGTAGCCTGGACAATTTCTCTAAATGTGTATATTGCCTTTGTAAGACATAGCATAGCCACTTTCCTACGGAGCTAACATCTCTGGGTGCTTCAGCTCACAGACTCCAGAGCTTGATTACTTAGGCTGACACGTTGGCCTGTCCACATATTAGCTAAGTGACCTTGGGCAAGTTGTTTAACCTCTTATATTTTAGTTTTCTTACCTGCAAAAACAGGGATGATAATATTACTGACCTCCAAGAGTTGTTGTATGGGTTAAATGGGTTAAACAAGTTTTTAAAACAATGTCTGCTATATATTAAAATATCAACAAGTTTTACTGGTGAGGACCAAAATAATTTTGTGTTAAATCTAACTACTTTTCTGAATTTTTTTATAAAAATATACTGACCAATAAAAAAAAACAGTATTATTTACCATTCGGTCTATCTTCACTACATTTCATATAATGGTGCATTCTCAGAATATTTTTGGAATAGGTAGCTATTTTAGATATTGCTTAAACAGGCTTCAGATTTAAAATTTATCATATCCTATTCATCGTTATACAAACACATTCTGTTTTAAAGAAAATTTAGTTTTTTTCTTTCTTTTTGACCTTTCCTCACTACTACAAAAATTGAGTCTATTTACTGAATTGCTTAAAACACAATGTCAATTTTTTTTTAAATGTCAAAAAACTCCACAACAATGGTACTCTGATCATTTGAAATCTGGGATTTCTGAAATAAACCTTAACTAATTAGTATTTACATGATAAAAAGTTGCAGTGGAGATCTTTAAACAACAAATGCAGTACCTAGAATGTGGGGTCTATAAAGAGCTAACAAGTCCTTACAAGTGCATCTCAGACCCTTTGGACACTGGGCCCCTGCAGACCTGCCCAGGCAGAGCCCTCCCTCTCTTAGCTCTCTCTAAAGCACTCAGAACTTCTGACCCACAAACTGTGAACATTTATTCCATTGTTTCTTCTTTCTCAAATACTCCACCTATCTTTGCTTTAACATCTCCTACTCTGGCAAAACTCAGTTATTACTACATCCTAGAATACACATTCCGATTTGACAATAGTCTACTTCCGACAGCAATCAAAACAACTTCAAAAAAAAAAAAAGGCCTGTATAAACTCCTTCTTTGCAAGTGTGGCAATTTTTTTAAAACGAATGGCAGTCAGTGATAATTTTATGTTGCTAGGTTGAAACCAGTTGGATCCTTTTAAATCTTGCTTTTAAGCTCTGTTAGGGTAAATCCAGAGCAACTTTAAAGCTAATTTAGACCCACTACGAAGGCAAAACCCTTCTAAGGAGCCTACCAACATTTCACATGTGATGAGGTCGTTCCCCTTCGGCTAGGGGAACACAAATTATTTCTAGCCCTGTGTGAGGACCAAGAATTTTTTGACATGGTGCTTTCCATGAGTTCTTTCCCTGGCCTTAGGTATGTCTGTTCTCACCCAATGGCGCAACAGTATCAACCACAAATGGACCTGCAGGTCCCTGGCATACTCTCTATGCACTTTCCTTCTCTCTGGTACTCTAGACCACAAATTCCAGCTGCCTCAGCCTCTCAAACTCTAGTTTCTGTCTTCTCAACTCAGGAAGAGGGTGGGGCTCTTTTGGGGTTTCCTTCTTTCTGTGCTACAGTCTGAAAACCAATTTCATGTAGTGAACTGGGACAATCATGGGACTCACCTTGTTTATTTCCTTTCTCTCAGGGTTCACAGCTTTGTGTGTCGTGTTGCCCAAATGTCTAAAAGCAGATGTTTCATGTACTGTGTAACCTTGTCTAGTTTAATGCTTCTGCAAGAAGGGGACTTGGATATCAGTGTTTTTTTGAGCAAAAACATACCATAGAAAGCACATCATCAGCAAAAGTGTTGTTCCTGGTAAAGGACCCGTGGGTGGGCTCTCTGACCTTGTGGGAAGAATTCTTCATGAGTTGATCAACCAATAAACTTAGTAAGCATCTACTACATACAAAACACAACACATTGATTGGTTGGTTGATTGATTGATTGATTGATTTCATTTATTTTTATTCACATGAGTTTACTGGAACAAAAAGTCAAGACCATGTCAAATTAGACCATCAGTCACTCTGATGCTGATACATTTTTAGGGAACTGCTTTTTTTCTATTGTTTCATTGTGCATTTTGTCTGGCTTTCTTATCACTCCAACCTATGTCTGATATGCTTCCTTGTATTTTGTACATGTTTTAATTGTAGTTCTAGTTCTTTTTAATTCTACTTTGAAACTCTACTTTTGACCCTATTTTTAGCTACATAATGCATAAAAACTTGTAGCTGTATTCTTCCATTTTTGTAACAGTGTAATTGGTTTTTATCAGAATCTTATTTAATGAGAAAAAATAAAGTCTACCAGTACTATTTAAACTAAATTATTTTTTAGTTTATTTTCTTCATATTATTGCCTATCTATCGTTTCCAGAGGCTTCTATTGTTTGGAAAAATTGGAGTGGCAATTGTGGAAAAGATAGACGTGTAGATTTCTATATTACCACTAAGTAAACCAAAATTTTTCATCAGTTCTGGTTTTGAAGTAATTATATGAATTATATGAAGTATGAAATTTGTTAATTTCAAAGTATAAACATCTCTACTTTTTTCTCCTCAAATTATAAGATCAGTTGTGAATAGTCCAAAAATGTATTGGTTATTGGCTGGTGTCAACCAGGTATCTTCTCTGCCTCCTGTAATTCAAGCCTACCTTTAAACTTCTCAATGGCACTACCTACTTACATCTGCATGTGATACCACCACTTAGTGTTTGGTGAGTTCTCAGGGTGTTTAGTGTAATATTTAATAAGAGACTCAGATAGTCTTTTTCTGAATTTAAACTGAAACAAAAAAATCCCAGGACTGCCAAAAAAAGCAATAAAAAACACAGATAGCATAGACTAAAGGCAACAGATTACAAAATGCTTGCAAGACTGAAAAAGGTACATAAACAAAATAGAAGGCAAATAAATAGTTGGGCGATGAAAGAGAATTAGAAAAAATAATGAATAATATACACCATGTTTTGCCAATGAATTCACAGGCAAAATCCCCTAGGGACCCCTCAGACAAACCAAGGACTTTTATTTGGTTTTATTTCTGAAGACCTAACAAGAACCTAGGTATATTGAACAGACTCTCAGAGTGGCAAAACCTGGTGTATATTATTTTCTAAGGGGCAGAGGCAAAGGGATACCAAATCCCTTTCCTACTACACAGGTGGGAAGAACTTTTTTGTCCATTAATAAAACTTGCTATACTTCACTAAACCAATGGATCACCCAGCCTAGTATCTCACCACTACCAAGTGATGTTTTCTGGGTAGTGCTGTATGATGTTAACCACTGAAAGTGACCCTAATTTCCTGTAGTAATTCCATATGGTGCCATCTTTTATCAGTTCATCTTGACTCTATTTTTGCCTTCATTTTGCACCATTTCTAGAAATAACAAATCCAATAAGCTCACTCTGTATAATATAGCACTTTGGTTTGTTCTTGGTTGCGTCTTTAAAGCTTTCAGTAGGGAATTTGATCAAATCCGTGTTAATTATATTACTCAATTTTGTAACTTCAGAGGTATTGATCATTTTTTCTTTGTCTTAATCAACTAGGTTCTTTATGCTCTAATTTAACTTCTTAAGGAAAAATTAACATGGACTAGAAATTCTGTGGGTTCTAATGATTCTGAATGTCATATGGATTATTTCCTAATAAGATGGAGATCAGATGTCAGAGAGCTATAAGAAAAAGGGTTGATTGAACTCATTTTACATCTTAGTGACTATACAACAGACAATTTAGTTGAGGAGGGACTTCAAGGTGGTAAGAAAAGACAGTGATGTTGCCTGCATCTAATCAAAAAGGCTGTCACTCCTAGTACAGTTAACTCTTCTTCCTTTGTCTGTAAACAATTAAGGAAGAGAAAGTGACATGGCCATGATGTGGCACTGAGAATTATCCCCAAGTGACCGAGTTTACTCTTCAGTGGAGAGCCTCAGAAACTGACAGGTTCCCTCCTTCGACAGCACCTCTTAAAAGAACCTCAGGTCCAAAGCCCCAGGGCAAATCTCACAAGCTCAGTAAGCGGCCCAAAAAAGTAAACCCTGGGGCTTGAAATTCTGTGTCTTTCCCACAAAGTATCATTTCACAATAAAAGGAGTGGAAGTAAATAACCCTATGGCTGCAAATGCCCATCACTCATGTTTACACTGCAGAGCGATGTCCTTTTTTAAGGCCGAAATCCAGAAATCCACCCTGCCTCAACGTCGTAATCTTTCAATTTCTTCCCTAGGTGGAAATTTCCTGTTTCTCTTTGAGAAAGCTAATTCAATCCTGTTTTCATCGCTCTTTCTCCCAGCAGGCTGCTGTAGAAAACGCGCGCGCGCACACACACCCCCCTACGCCTCCCCGCACAAAATGATTTATAAAGATATCTTTCCACAGGCACGCCTACCCAGCCCTGAAAGTCAGAACCTACTGACACTGTATCCCGTTGAGCAGATCCCAGGTCAGGGAAGGCAACCTCTGCCCCAAGTGTGTCTCTCCATCCCCGTTGCCATCGACCTGGAAGCCTCACTTCACCTTTGAAAGAAAATACATTTTTTTTGCCTGCCTGGAAGACCTGGCAACCCGATCGATCTATCATTAAAAAAAGAGAAAAAAATAAATCGCAGTCTAGAGACTGGTCTTGTGCGCCACCGCCCCAGCGTCCCTAGACAAAGTCCCAGGGAAGAAACTGATTCCCAGTCTCGAATCCTCGGAGCCCAGGGCCCAGGAGGCACTGGCTGGGACTGTGCCATGGGTCCCCGCCTCCTCTGCCCGTAGTAAGTGGCTTCTCGGAAACGTTAGCAGATTCCGCTGAGCAGAAAAGGAAGAAGGGGTGATGGGGGAGGGGGTGAGGTAAGGGAAGGGCTCTTCAGGCTGCTGGACACACACACACACACACACACACACACACACACAAACGGCCCACTCAATGGGGTGGGTGAGGGTGGGCGGTCGTGTGACCCCGCCTCCTCTGCCTCCTACTAGTGCACAGTGGAGAGGCTGCAGCACCTCCAACACCGCGCCCCTGGCTGGGTCTCCGCCCGGCGCCCCCTGCGGGAGGGGAGGGCAGCCGGGAGCGAGGGTGGGGAAAGGGCGGGGAGGGGAGGGGCAGGGAGCGGGGGCGGGGCTGCCGCTTCCCAGGGCGCGCCCCGGAAGGAGGGGCGCAGTTTCCCGCAGGCCCTCGCCGGCGCTCCCGCGGCGGGCGTCTGGTTTCCAATTCCGCGGGCTCCGCCGGCTGGGGCTGGGCTAGCTTGGGTGCCAGCGGCGGGTAGTGCCAGGCGCCCGCGGAGCAACAGGAGCCCAAAGAAACGGAGAGCGGCAGCAGCAGCAGCAGCAGAGAGAACGCTGGGGGGGAGAAGCCGGGAGCGAGGAAGGGTCCCCGAAGCCCGCGTCCTCCCCGAGGCCATACTCTGCGGGCGCACAAGGTGGGCATGATCCGCGGGCAAGGTTGCAAGTAAGTGCCTTTTCTCTTGCTCCTTCAGTGTAGCGGGAAGGGAAGCCGCCAGTCTCTCGCCTCAGCCGCCACACCCACCTGTGTCGCTTTTCGCGTCTCTTGGTTTTAGCCACCTGGTGTTCCGCCACCTGGAAAGCAGAGAGGGGAGAAGCTGGGCGAGGAGGTGCCAGCGAGCAAGAGGAGCTGGAAAGGCAGCTGTTTCCATTGCAAGGCCGACCCATTGCTGGTTTTAACCGTGTGGGTTTGCTGCCACTTTGTGAAAATGTGGAAAGGAGGGGCAGCTGTACCTAATGGTTTACTATTATTTGTTTCTGTCTGCGCTGGCAGAGTCGTTGGATGAGTCTGGGTTCCGAGGGCAGGTCGTATTCTTTATGAGCAAAAAGCATGTGTATTATTTCCCATCTGCAAAGGTGAGCGACCGTGCAGAACCAACAAAGCTGACACTACCTGTGGGGACTGCGAGGGCGCGCCGCACCCCTTCCGAGCACACGAACATAGATAACTGACCCGGCTGCTTGGCCGCATTTCTCTAAAATAAAGCTTAGCAGTTTATTTTTTCCAAACGAATAATCATTTTATAGTGAAATTCAGATAAGATTAAAAATCATTTTAACTTTATCGGCTTCATCTGAAACTGTCATTTAATTTTAGAGAAAAAAAGTATTGTTTTCCTTACTTGTGTTAAAAACAATTGAAAGATTAAAGCAAAATTACCAAACTAGAAACTTGAATGCCAACTTCTGTGATTATAGCAAACATATTTCTCATTATTTTAGTGCTTTTGTTTGTTTGTTTGTTACAGTTGCAGCGTTCGAAGTAATTTATATCTCAGAAGCTAAGAGCAATTTTTATGTGAGAGAAGCTTAGAGTTTTTAAGAAGCTCACGTCAATAAAATAAAGATCAAATCAACGTAAGCTTTTAAAAGAATGATGGATTTTCACTTGCTGAGTGTGAAGTTAATGTTAGAAGGTTCAGTTTTTTTCAGACACACAATTATATTCTTTTCTGTTTCTCCGTGGGCAGGAGAACGATATTGTCTGTCTTTCTGTCAGTATTTAAAAATATTTTTTCATGACTTTTGCTTTAATATCAGTAAAGCCTATCTGCAAACTAAATCCAATTATTAAATAGTCCATTTTATTGAAAAGTCTTCAAATTATTTTTCTGTCATTTAAAAAAATTTAAACTAGAATCACTTTTTTAGAAACTGTTAAGTAGGATGTTTAACAAATTTTATTAATTATTTGAAAGCTAGTCTTATCTTATCCCTGTGTATGGAATAATCATGATTGCTAGAATAGCTTGTTCACAACCAAATGCTAGACAGAATATGACATTTGATGTAATGGAGGATGTGTCCTCTATTAGCAACTGACAGTAGTTTTGCTTATGGTAGGTGTTTGTTTTGCAGTTGTTTAAAGTGCCTATTTTAGAGGTTCCTTTTAAAAAGTGAACCTTTGTGCAATCGTGGGACATGGCGATGTATTTTTATAAAAGCTGGGCATACAATTTGCCATAATTCCTGTGGTGCAGGGCAGGGCTTACAGGGTACCTGATGCTTCTACAGAAGAAAGATGAGTCAGGTCTGGCTCTCTGCCAAGAGCATCCTCCTGCCGCCTTGTGTCTCTTAGGACCAGGAGATAATCATGGGAGCCCTGGTGCTTCTGTGTTTTTGCTACCTGTTGCCGAGGTGACTCTGGCAGCAAAGAAAAAGTAAGAAACTCAGAGGTGAAATCAGTGGGGTTCTAGTCACCTTATTTAATGTGACCAACCAACTTTCTCTGTGGCAAGGAAAAAAATAGAATCTTTATCTAATATCATTGCTGTTAGATATGTGAAGAAATGTGAAGTGCTAGGAGGAATTATATGGTATTTTTCAAACCTTGTAAAGGAATTTAAAGTTTGTTAATGTGAATAGGTCATTCTAAATATCATAATGGTAATAATCTATGATTTCCCCTAAAACTCTGTCTCAGATCTTTTTCCCCAGGCTCCGTCACCTGAACTAATGGTTGTACCATCCACCGGTGTTGATTGCTTTCTTTTCCTCATCATGGCATTTCATCCCTAACCAGTCCATATTTAGATCTCTCGATCTTACCTCCCAAATGCATCTCTATTCAATTATACTTCTCAGATGTACCTCTTCCACCCTGCTTTCTGTATCTACTCTACCACCAAATTAGTGGCATCATCATAATTTTCCTGGATTCCTTCTACAGCCTTCACATTAGTCTGTTTCCATAGTCTGCTCCCTTGTAATTCACTCTCATAAAAAGCAATGCCATCATGCCTTACGTTAAGAACATTCACTGGCTCAGAACTACATAGAAAAAAGGAGTAAATGTAGAAACACAAATTCCTTCTGTTAGCATACAGCACACTCTCTGGTCCTTCTCTGCCACGTCCCTGAGTGCATCTCCTCTCATTTACATGCTCTGG
Source organism: Vicugna pacos (assembly GCF_048564905.1). Classification (NCBI taxonomy): domain Eukaryota; kingdom Metazoa; phylum Chordata; class Mammalia; order Artiodactyla; family Camelidae; genus Vicugna; species Vicugna pacos. The sequence goes on along the minus strand of NC_132991.1, from coordinate 40,369,601 downwards.
TCTCCCTGCTCTTTTAGTACCTGGGACACATGAAACTGGAACACAGTTTCACTCCCTAAGGCCTTTTCAGAAGTTCCCAGCCTCTGGACTGTTCCTTCCTCTCTTTAAATGGTTAGTTCCTTTGCAAACTGGAAATCTCAGCTCAAAGGTCGTCTCCTCACAGAGATCATTCTTGACCACTTTGTCATAAGTAAACTGTCACCTGTTAGTCTCTGGGTACCTCCTTCGTTTCCTATATAGTGCTTATGACAGCATGCAGGTGTTTGGGGGATTTGTATATTTGAATATTTCCAATAAACAGAGACCACGCCTTTATTGTTGGCCCCGCCTCCAGAACAGTACCTGCAATGAAGTAGTAGGGAGGGTTCCTAGATATTTATGTAAATAATAAAGTACAAAGATAAGACTTATTTCACCACAGAGTGTACCAACCCTGTAAATTTATGCATTTTAGGATGCAATTTCTCTTTTAATTTATTGAGCATCTGCTGTTTACAACCCTGTACTATGGTTCTGAGGAGGTAAAATTAAAATACTCTGAGACGTATTCACAACTTGCAACTGTGTAGGCATTAAGGCGTTCAAAGGGAAGTAGATTGTATCACATTCTTAGAAAGGCAATGACCACAACTAGATTAAAATATATTTTAAAGAACCACTGGAGTTCATAAGCCAACATGACTTTAGTGTGACTCCTAATATACAATGATGAACTTCTTAGGCTTAAATCTGTATCTTTTACCACAATTTGAGGGTCACTCAGTAATCACTGAATTTAAAACCTTACTTTGTAATAAATATGGACACTTGAGTGGGCTCAGTTGATGGAAGTGTGGTCAAATGAGGCTGAGGCTGTAGATTGGGTGCCCTCATGATCCAAATTGGTGTCTACTCCAGGCTCAAGAGGGAAATTATCTCAGAAATCCAGAGTGTTCGCTAAGGAAGCCTCAGAGGGACACTATGAGCTGATCCAGGAAGATCATCACTATTATTGAGGCAGGGAAGTGGGCTTCAGAATTCATGCTGGTTAATGATCGTGTCATATTTATACAAGAATTTACACACACACACGGAACTTGTGTGGCAATGTCTCCCCTCTTTTTTTGAGACTATACTGAAAGATATGAAACAAAGAAGTAGTTTTGCTATGAACATTTGGTTGAAAATTTAGCTTTCAGTTAGGCAGCCAGCTTTAATCAATGCTCATTAATCAATGATCATTATCATTAACCATTAATCAATTAATCAAATATTATTAATTGATAATACTTTTATCTAGCAAGTGGCAAACCATATTGGTTTTTTAAAAATTTTTTAAAATTAAAAAAATTTTTAAACATTTTTTATTGAGTTATAGTCATTTTACAATGTTGTGTCAAATTCCAGTGTAGAGCACAATTTTTCAGTTATACATGAACATAAATATATTCATTGTCACTTTTTTTTTTGCTGTGAGCTACCACAAGATCTTGTATATATTTCCCTGTGCTATACAGTATAATCTTGTTTATCTATTCTGCATATGCTTGTCAGTATCTACAAATTTTGAAACCCCAGTCTATCCCTTCCCACCCCCTACTCTCTTAGCAACCACAAGTTTGTATTCTATGTCTATGAGTCTGTTTCTGTTTTGTATTTATGTTCTTTTTTTTTTTTTTTTGGATTCCACATATGAGTGATCTCATATGGTATTTTTCTTTCTCTTTCTGGCTTCACTTAGAATGACATTCTCCAGAAACATCCATGTTGCTGCAAATGGTGTTATGTTGTTGGTTTTTATGGCTGAATAGTATTCCATTGTATAAATATACCACCTCTTCTTTATCCAGTCATCCGTTGATGGACATTTAGGCTGTTTCCATGTCTTGACTATTGCAAATAGTGCTTCTATGAACATTGGGGTGCAGGTGTCTTTTTGAAGTAGGGTTCCTTCTGGATATATGCCCAGGAGCAGGATTCCTGGGTCATATGGTAAGTCTATTCCTAGTCTTTTGAGGAATCTCCATACTGTTTTCCACAGTGGCTGCACCAAACTGCATTCCCACCAGCAGTGAAGGAGGGTTCCCTTTTCTCCACAGCCTCTCCAGCATTTGTCATTTGTGGACTCCTGAATGATGGCCATTCTGGCCAGTGTGAGGTGATAACCTCATCATAGTTTTGATTTGCATTTCTCTGATAATTAGTGATACTGAGCATTTTTTCATGTGTCTATTGATCATTTGTATTTCTTCCTTGGAGAATTGCTTGTTTAGGTTTTTTGCCCATTTTTGGATGGTGTTGTTTGTTTTTTTCTTATTAAGTCGTATGAACTGCTTATATATTCTGGAAATCAAGCCTTTGTTGGTTTCATCATTTGCAAAAATTTTCTCCCATTCCTTCGGTTGTCATTTTGTTTTACTTATGGTTTCCTTTGCTGTGCAGAAGGTTTTTTTGTTTGTTTGTTTTTGGTAAAGAATTTGGCAGTCAAATTTATTCTTGAAGGATTAAAGTATCTCATGAATTGTCACCAAGGATTTTGTTAAATTTGCAACTGCAGTAGCACAATGTTGTTATTGGAGTGTACTGGAGTGCCTCTGTGCACTAATTGAAGATGGGCCTCCATGTTACACATCCCAGATAAGCTAATTCATTGTTACAGGAGGTATTACAGCTTCCTTCTTCAGAATTATATAGAGTTAGACTGTCATTTAAGACGGCAAGGTCATGATGAAATGGATTTTATAAGGTTGTATAAAAATGATTTTCATATGAGAATTTATGGAGAGCATTCACAGAATGTGGGTAGATTTCTTTTGTGGAATATGAGAGGACAGTTTTGGTGTCTTGCCATCCTGCAAAATGAAATTTCTTCATTGAAGGTTTAACGTTCTCTTCCTTCTCTGTGTAGCTGGAAGGAAAGGGCTTTAGGCAACAGGGAAAGCCATCAGCTCTTGGCAGCTAAAGGTAGAATGAAGTGGGGAGAAATGAAACCCTTGAGTGGGGAGGAAAAATGCCAGACCATGAACAAGGGGAAGGAGGAGGAAGGCCGTGAACAGTGCCAATAAATATAGTCTGCCACAAGCAAAGTTGAGTTGACATTGTATATAGAATTGAACTATCCTGTATCTTTTTAGCTCCACTGAGAAGCAGTTCTTTTTTTCTCTTTAAAATGACAACTGTATTTTAAGTGAAAAAATTCTGTCATTGTTTCTTTAATACAGGAAATGGAATACCTTTGGACTTTCAAAGTGATATAACAAGGAGCTGAAAATACCATATACTATTATTAAAATACACCATTACTGTAATTGCAGTTTCGTTGCTATTCATTTTATGATTTCCTTTTGTTGTGTCAGGTGTTTGAGAGAGTGCCATTATTGATCACAACTTTCTTTCAAATGCCTCTTTGGATTTTTTACAAAGCTGTCTGAATCATTTATCAAAATATGATAAAACTTTAATTGCACCTGTGATTGCTCACTGGGAAATTGTTCACTTTTAGAGCGAGTGAGTACATTTACAGTATCATTAACCTACCATCTCTACCCTGCAATTAATGCCTTTTTTCTTTCCTTTTCTCTCCTACATCTCCTCTTCTAAACACTTGGTATATATACCAGTAATACAAATTTTGCTCCACTGTTAGGTCAAAGTATTTCTACAGATGATTGGAAAACTGAGCCTCTAAAGAATAATGAATAAGATTAGACAGATGCATTAAAATACAACTACAAAGACATTTCTACAGAGATGTTTAATGAAATCTTCTTTGTGTTTTAGGCCAAACTAAACTCCCTGTGTCATCTGATTGTTTTTAAAAAATAGGGATTATTTCACTAGACATAGTGTCTGACAACTGTACTAGTCGCTCATAAAATATATATCTTAGAATCTACTGTAATTGAAATTGTCATCTTCTTGGGGTCTGTAATTCGGAAATTCGAAAAAGAAGTCAATGTAGATATTCAAATCCATACATTAAAGTAAAACTGGGGAAAATGAGAGAGAAGTTATATGATAATGAAATACCCCCTTATGTCTTGATTTAAACTCCACTAAATGATTATTCTTTCAAGTCCAATAGACAGTGCTTCCTTTAGAGCTTAGAGTAAGGATAATTTACTAACTATAGGTGTTTTTTAAGTAGAATAGAATATGTTATTGGTAAATTACACTTTTACTTTCTTTATTGATGATATAAAGTTAACATTTGTTCTAGGTAAATTTTATGGGACCACTCTTTATAGATGATCCTTTCATGGGACAAACATTACAAAGTTGAAGTGTTGATCCCCCCCCCCCCACCGCCCCATATTCTTGTTACCCTGGGCAAACTTGGCTAATGGTGATTCAAGTAGGAAGGAAAGAAATGACGTCCTTATGGGTCAGCTGGGAACAAGCTTCTTACAATCCCAAGAGATCATCTGACAGACTTTCAGGAATGAATGTTTGTAGAATGGCTATGCAGAGAAGCTCTTTGGAAAATTCATATTACATCTTTTCCATAGTTCAGAATCTTTGTAAAATGTTGTTATCACATGTTAAAAGCATAGAGGTATAAATTTGTGTTCACATTAATACAGTGAAAAAAGTGTTTTTCTAGGTATTTCTTTTGCTTAGCATGTGATCTTAGTCAAATACTTTCACTTCTCAAATGCAACTTTGTTGTAATGTTGGTAGTGTCTACATCTCAGGGTTGCTGTACACATTAGTTTAAAATATATATATTCACAACAGGCATTTTAGTATCTCACACTTGATAAGGAGATGTTCAATAATGTTAGCTAGTCATATGGTAACAGTAGATTAAAATCAAAATGCACTCCGATTATCTTTCGAACACAAATGGTATGGCATTTAAAGTTTATCACTGTTATTTCTACTTGTAACTGTGTTTCAGTGAATACTAATAATGCAGTTTCCTCTGACTATTTTTAAAGACAATATGATTATACATCTCTAATATAAGATCATTCCATTTGTAACTCTTTGTAACACTCTGTTGGTAAACTTTTCAGCTATAGGCTATTACAAATAGTTTATATGAAGTATCTAAAAACTTATCAATAGGCAAACATGGGAGAGGCATTCAAAAATCAAGAGTTTAACCATCCAGTTGTTGTTTTGTTTTTGACCCTGATCTACCAGAATTCTGCATTAACAGAGAGCAGCTCAGTGGAGGCGACCTGTCCCATGTCCTGTTAGTGCATCTTACAACAACTGGTATCTAATCTGATAGGAATTTTTTTTAGAAGAGCTTATCATGAAATGTCTCACATATATATGAAATCAAACTTACTTTAGTAATTCAGTCATCAGGAATATAACTCTGAATTTTTAAATCAGCAAATAAAATGCGTGAACCTGAGAGAGATATTTGCTAATATGTCAATTCACTTACTTTATTGAAATCAGATTCTTGTAAAGCACATCATCAAATTAAGGTTAATAATTGAATCATTTTTATTTACTGTTATCTTTAGCAATTCACAATTTTTCTTCAGATGCAAAGAATAATAGACTATGTGTTGCAAGAGGTGGACCAGGGCAGTGTCATGAAGACAGACAATGAATATATAACAGGTACCTTGCCATAAGGGAAAATATAGACAACACAATTTACATCTCATTAATCTTACTGATAATAACATTAACTTAACAACTTCATATGTGGAGATCTCATTTATTCCAAGCAGGACATTAAAGAATTTGCTAATGTTCCTTTTAAATCCTCACAACCACCCTTTGAGGTGAAAACAGTAAGGCTCAGAAGTTACTGACCATGATTACTAAGCTTGAATGACATATATTCCTCTTAACCGAAAGAAAATCTTATTTGTCCCAGGAATATATTTGCACATATCCCACACAGATACACCATACTAGAGAACAAGAAAAATAAATATTGAAGATTGTTTAAACATTCATCCTGAATACTGGTTTTTGGGGAGTACATTTGCGTTAAACCAAAATTGAGATTGAAGTAGAAGTTTGAAGGCATTGTGATATTGTGAAATGTATCTATACATTTGAAGTGTTTCTGAGGTTGTTTTAGACATTGAATAACTTTGCTTTCCTGGTCTAGGGGTGTCATTGTGCTACTCTGACTTGACTTGGCCATGATTAGAATATTTTGTTTGTTTTATTATGACAGAATTGAAATCGGCAGACAAACCCAAGGCAGACAAGAGTTGAAAGAGGAGGAGAGTCATTAAAGGGATGTGTGTGTGAAATGTCTGGGTAGGTTCATGAAGCTCTAAGTGATGAAATGGAGTAGAAATAGAGAATAAAGTTGCAGCTGTGAGATCCTGGGTGTTAAGAGGATGGAGGAGAGAAAAGAAGACAATATTCGTCTAAAGTGTTCTTATGTCCTAATTTAAAGCTTAGTACTTGTTGTCCTAAAGAGTCAATGATTTATGCCAATTATAGTGTTTTCTTTAATACCAATGATTCAGAGTGTTCGCTCTTAAGGGTTTTAAAACATTTGGGGGAAATTAATTTACCGTGTGTGATACTTAAAATAATTTTCTAATGCAAATGATTTTCTTTTAATATCTGTTATCTACTTAGGATATAAAATACGTGAGAAATTGGACCCCTGAGTTCCATGATATATCTCAGCCTGTTCTGATGATTGTGGGTTGGCGGCTTATCCACTAGACTGAAGGTTTTAAGGGAAGAGACCATAACTTTTTCATGTCCATCATGCTTCCCTGCATGGTGCCTCACATGCAATCATTCTTAATACATTATTGATGAATACATGATACATATTTATTGCACAACTGTGTTCAACTTTTATTAAAAATAGCTCTTTTTCACTGAAACTTCCTTTCTAAGAATGTAGGAAGAATCAGTTAACAAGGATTTAGTCATTTATGCTTTTCAAGCCTAGCTGTTTATCATTACTAGGTCCTGGTGAAACAGAGTCTTATTTCTTATTTCTTACTCAAGAAAGGAACAGCACTGCAGCTGATATTCTGCCACAATTTGGGTTCACTGATTCTCAATGACAGTATTTAGCCTTCTTTGCATAAAAGAGCCAAAATATTTTGACGTGTACTCAAGTTGATGCATTAAAAAGGCTGAAGCCCAAATCCTTTTCTAAAAGTGAGGATTGTCTGTTGGAGTATTTGCTTAAGAGGTGGAGAGGCGGTCAGATAGTTAAAAAAAAAAAAAAGAGTTCAAACTACAATTTTCAACTGATTTGTCTTTAGCTGATGATCAGTCATGAAGCCCAATCTGGTTGGCCTCCAAAATGTGTAGGTCAGGAGCTCATATCCAAGTTGGTATCAGTGCCATTGAGGTTTGTGGGAAGGGAGGACCTGGCAGAGATCCCAAGGGTGGTGGTAAAGAGATGCTGAGTTGCTCCAGGTCAGTTCCTAGAACTCTCAGCATCACTGTTCTCGGCATTTATATGTTTTCTGGAATTTAATAGTAATTCCTTCTTTCCTTTCCTCTTCCTTTGTTCATTGCCTTCAGCACTATTGTAGACACTGTACCTACAGCACTGAGCAACACATGGAGGATTCCTACTAGTTTTGAGACAGATAGTGAATAAATAAACGTTTACCACTTCCTGTCTTTGTGTTATAATATGTGCTATGAGGAAAAAAATCAGGGCAGAGAAAATAGAGGGAACGGGGCATTATTTAATAAGGGTGGCTAGAGAAGCGTTTTAGAGACGCTCTTTGAGCAGAGACCTGAAGGAGATGAGGAAGTGAGGGAGCCAGCTAAGCAACAGGAAAATTATTTCAGTGACAAGAAGCAGCAGCTGCAACAGCCCTAAGGCATATTTGATGTGTTTATGGAACAGCAAGGAAGTCACTGTGGCTAAAGTGCAGAGAGCAAGGTAGAACATGGTAGAAGACGAAGACATTTTCTTAATTTGGAAAAGATTACTAAGTCTGCCTAGAGGTCTGTATGATGAGCCAGTGTTACAGTGACTGGCAGGGGGCAAATTTTGGGAGGGGATGAAGTGTGCCTTTTTTTTTTTTAACTGGATCCCATTCTGGATGTGGATACCACACAATCCAATAAATGATTGGAAAACACCAAATTTCCACACAAAATTAATCTTTTAGTGACTTTTTGTGATTTATATGTAAATATATTCTCTTCCCGTCTGCAATGGATTAGATTCTTGGAAGCCAGTTGAGGAGAAAAGGGTTAGTAGGGCAGAGGTTACAATTGAGAGTATCTTTAAATGTTTAAATTCTGCAAATTAAAACATGGTGAGAGTACAGTAACATTTTGCAGATTTTCATTAATTTTGGTATCTGTTGTACAGTTATTTCTCATCAAATGATGATATGGCCTAGATATAAAGGGGTACTGCCTGGCAAAACAGATACCCGGGAAGCACATTTGAATCCCATCAAGATTGCCCCGCTGCTAACTGCTGACTCTGGTAGCCTACAGACACTCTACCTTACAGTTGTCAGGACATTTTTGTGACTTAAAAAATAAAATTTTTTTGTGGTAAAATATACATAACATAAAATTTATCATTTCAACCATTGCTAAGTGTACAATTCAGGGCCATTAGGTGCATTCACATTGCAACTACCACCACTATCAATCTCTGGAACTTTTTCATCATTCCACACTGAAACTCTGTACCCATTAAATAATAATTCCTCATTCATTCCACTCCCCTCAGTTCTTGGTAACTTCCTTTCTTTATGAATTTGACTTTTCTCTAGGTACCTCAAATAAGTGGAAATGTAAAATATTTGTCTTTTTTGGTCTGGCTTATTTCACTTAGCATAGTGTTTTTAGTATATGTGTGTCTGTGTATGTATATATATATATATATATTGGGGAAGTGGGGGAGGTAATTAGGTTGATTTATTTATTTTTAAGTGGTGGTAATGGGGATTGAGTGCAGGATGCATGCTAACCACACCTACCATAATACTTTTAAAGTTCATTTATGTTGTAGCATGTATTAGAATTTCCTTCCTTTGTAAGGCTGCATAATAGTCCATTGTATGTTTATACCACATTTTGTTTATCCATACCCCCTTTGATGGATTTTTGGGTTGTTTCTACAATTTGGCTATTATGAGTAATGCTGTGGTGAATATCGGTGTACAGATATCTTGAGTCCCCACTTTTAATTATTTTATGCACCCACAAGTGGAATTGTTGGATCATAGGACAATTCTATACTTAATTTTTTGAAGGACTGCCATAGTTTTTTCCACTGTGGCTGCCCTATTTTATATTCCCACCAGCAGTGCATAAGGGTTCCAATTTTTCCACACCCTCACTAACATTTGTTTTGTCTCTTTTTTTTTTATAATAGTCACCCTACTGGGTGTGAAGTGGTATCTCATTGTAGTTTTGATTTGCATTTGCCTAATGATTAGTGAAGTTGAATATTTTTTCATGTGTTTATTAAGGATTTGTATATTTTCCTTGAAGAAATGTCTATTCAAGGCCTTTGCTCACTTTTGAATAGGGTTTTTTATTTTTGTTGTTGAGTTTAAGAGTAGAGTCCTTTATATTTTGTGGACATTAATCCCTTATCAGATAAATGATTTACAAATATTTTGTCTGTTCTCTGGATTAGCTTTTTACTCTTGAGTAGTGTCCTTTGATACACAGAAGTTTTAACTTTTATGAAATCCAATTTACCTTTTTCTTTTGTTGCCTGTACTTTTGGTGGCATGTGCAAGGAATCACTGCCAAATCCAGTATCCTAAATGTTTTCCCCTGTGATTTCTTTTTATAGTTTTAGCTCTTTTATTTAGGTCTGTGATCCACTGGTGATTATTTTTTTCAATTTCTATAGACATTATGGAGTCTAAGAGTCTCCAACTTCCCTTCATGCATCATTCCCGGAGGTCTGGTTTTTAGTTCAATATTCCTTACTCTGAACATTTACCTTCCCTTTCAGCAACCCCTACCTTATTTTTTTCTTGTATATTAGGATTAAAATGCTTGAATTATTGAAAGAGTACAGTAGCAGCATAGGAAGATTCCTGGTGCAGAAAGAATATTATATGTTCATATGTTCCTGGTCTCTGGGTTCTTTCATCCTTTGGACCAATCCTATTATTGAAAAATGTTTGAGTTGATCCCCTCCTATGTAGCCTAGGAATTCTGATTCCTTGCTAACTAGTTAATAGATTCAGGAGCTCTTTATATTCTGATCCTGGGTTTTAGACGATATGATTAAACAGAGCAAGAATTCTGTCTTGCTAGTTATAACCCCCTCCAACCATGGCGCAGTATTTTACACAGAGTGTGTACTCAGTAATACTTGAGTGAATAAACAAATGAGTGAACGATGAAAAGGGAAGACTGTCTTGTTTCTTTAAGTGTTTAGTAAATCAATGACTGTACTATTTAGAATCTTAGATTAATTTTAATCAAACAGGTTCAAAAATCTCCTGTCCCCTTTCCCTTAATTCTTGGTGAAGACCTAGTTTTTCAGTCATTTTTGTTAGAAGTGTTTTTGAGAGAGTTTGCTGATGAGCACTGAGCTTTGAAGATTAGTTTGTACCACAAATAATCCTTGTGGACTTTAAGTCCTTTCCCCTTGGGTAGCTACCAGCAAATGAAAAATGGTGACTATTTATAGGAACTCAAGGTCACTACATATGGTTTATATTGTCATTAAAATATGACATGTGGACCTCTTTTTGTTTATAAACAGTTCAGTGCATTAATTAGAACACTAGTAAAAGAAGTAAAACCTGTAAGTACAAGTGAAGCACCTTTGCCATTGAGTTGTTATACACTCTTTTTGCCTAAGCACTCACCTTATTTCAGAATCCAAGTCTTTTGATCAGAAATCTATTGGAGTATAAATTTGAGGAAGGACAGGAATTATTTTGTCCACATTTACTTGCTACTTTGTGGCCACTGTCTAATCTGGAATATTCTCCACTGTTCTAGGCCTGTTTATATCTATCATGAGAGTCTAAAAACCCTGTCTAAAAATGGCAGGAAGAAATACTATCATACATTTACTTCACCCCCTTTTTAAAAAATAGCCATACCCTTCATCTTCTGAATATCTTTTAAACAACAACTACCTCAAAAGAGAATACATTTTAAACAGTATTATATGGGTTTCATCATATTCCCAGATTATGGTCAGGGCTGCTCAGTGCCCTGTCCTAATTATTACAGCCTCTAGTTCCAAGAGGAAATAGAGAAGTAAGAAACACAGGAAGTTCCTCTGCTGATGAACATATTAGTTTGCAAAAGGCTTGTTTGTAAGTTCATGTGATTTATTCCATAGTTCTTTACCATCCACAGTGTCCACAAATGTTCCAGAAGAATCTCTTGGCGTGTGTGATGCTTAACTAATTTGTCCTGATATTGAATTAAAGGGCTTTGAGCCTACTGAACTAATCTAGGCCTGCCAGGAATATTTATTTCATCAGCAGTTGTCACTATGCTTGAATTTTACCTTCTTCAATGAATACCTAGCCTCCTCTTGCTTTGCATTAAGTTCTAGAGCATTCACTACTAATGAAGAAAATTCCTCCAACCCCTACTAGAAATTTTTCTCTTTATGTTTTTTTAAAAATAATGATTCTTTGTATCATTCTGGCTGTTGCCTACTCTCAGCATTTTTAACCTATTGCATGATCCTGCTCAGTCCTAAAGAACCATTTCTACTGTCAGGTAATTAATCTTTTATAAGCTTGCCACATTCCTTATTTTCAGACACTTTCAGTTATTTTATTACTTCTACTTTGGTTTTCATCAAATTCCAGTTGTTTTAGTTATCAAATATTTCAACACTCAGTATATTTGCATTTAAGAAGTCTGATGTAGTTAATAATTTTCATCACCTCTTAAAAACAGTGCACTCATATCGTATGCACTGCTTGGACTAAGGAGCCTGAGGCAGGGACTAAGTGACTGTGTGACGTATATCGCCATCTGTTGGTAGAAAGCAGTGTCATTTTGGTTTTTACAATGATCATAGTTTTGTTTTAATCTTTAAAATATCCTGAAAAAGAAAGGTTTCTGTATGTGCAGTGCAATGCTCTGTCTATTATGAAGAAACCGAAGTTATTCTTCTGTCTTAGAACTTCAGGTGTGCTAAATCAATTGACAAGAAAGTTGATAGAAGTCACTCATAATAATGGTTAGAATTTTTTGTACACTTAAAACGTTATCAGGAAATGTGTTAAATGAATGGTTAGAATGTATTGTACACTTAAAATGTACCAGGAAATGTGCTTCATATTTAAAATGCAGTGTTTCATTTTTTTCCCTTAAAATGACCTTACTGGATAATCATTTTTCAGCTGTTTTACAATGCAGAAACCAAGCTTTAGAGAGGCTAATTAACTTGCCCAAGGACACAAGCTAATAAGCACTAGAGATGGGATTAAAACTCAAGTCTCTCTCACTCTGTAGCTATAAATTTAACAACTATGTTATGTTGTCTTCCTGTTTTACTGTAAACCTAGATTTTAGATTAAAGCCATAAACATGTTGGAAAAATGAATCATAAGTAACAAAAATTCTTCACTTAAAAATTTTACTTTTGCTGAGTAACTCACGGTTTATCATTTAAAAATTGCAGTATATATAGGGAAAAATGACAATAATTTTGCTAATATTTATTTAGCCTAGGCACTGTGGTAGGGACAGAAACTGTTTCTCTTTTACCTAAAAACCTTGTATGACAGATATCTCCCCTGCTCCATTTATGAGGAATTTGTATAATGTCACAAGGCTTCATATGTATTATAAGCAGGGAAATCAAACCTAACCCTGCCTGGCGCCAAAGCTATTATGCCCTTTCTCCTGGTAATGTTCTGGGGGAGGTGGACACATGCATAATCAGAGTGGAAATGCACTCTCTATATAACACTTTATAAAACGGTGTAGGACCTCTTCTGCAGATGTACTTTAGCGATCCCAGGGGTTACTTAAGTTCTTGATGATTTGTCCTCTCAGGAAAGGGTTAATTCTGAATAACAGAGAAAATTTAATGTGAGCAAAGAAATCTTTTCCCCTTTTCCGTCATATATCATGTATAAATGGGACTACATGAATTTTCTATTAAAAATTTCAGATATGCCAGCAATCATTGACAATAATCTTAATTTCCTTCAAAGTAACACATCTTGAAATTATAATGAATTTCTTACAAATTTGAGGAATACTGTATTTTGTAAGCCCATGCATAGAAACAACATCTATTTTAAAGTATAATGTAGATAATCATTACAGGGTGTTATGAAAGACCTAGAACACAATATTTCAATAATTTTCCTCATTAAAGATCTAGAAATAAATCCCTAACTATCCATGTGCTACTCTTAGTATGAAATTATTGCATACACTCCTTAAAATGTTTTGCGTATCAATTGCTCAAACACTATAAATTGTCATAAAAATTCTTTGAGTGATTTTAGGACATGGAGTATTTAGCTACTCTTTGGAAGTGTCTGTAATCCCCCAAATTATACATCTCTAAGAAATAATGATCACTTTAATAATTTATTAATATGATTAACTTAGTGCTAAATATGAAGGGTGAAATGGTAAAATTTCAGAAGAGAACAATTAAAGTGACTGCTTACTTATTGATTATTATATTTAATTTATGGATGATATACTTAACATTAGGGGGCTTTAAAATAGGTAGCCAGCTCAGCCCATTTTTCTTATGATGGTATACTTTGTATGTATGATCTAAAGAGAAGGTATTAAGAAAAGGAGTTATCGCATATAAAGATGGCAGTTTTTTCTAAGTTAACTTATAAATTTACTGCAGCCCCCATGAAAATAAAAATGGGATTTTCCCTCTTTGAAATTAGATAACCTGAATCTACTTAGCTAGGACAATATACAAAAGAAAGGATAATATCTGTTAGGACTAACCCCATTAGATATTAAATGATTCTATAAAACTAGAGTAAATTATGTAATATTAGTATAATACATAGTGCAGTGGAAGAAAATATAATGTCCAGAAATAGACATAATTATAAAGTGGCATCTCAGATAGATACAAGGAAATATTAGTTAATAGGTATCATTGGGACAACTGGATAGTCATGTGGATAAAGATAAATTCAAATGGCTACCTCACAACCGAACCGCAATGCATTTCAAATGAATCAAATATTTAAAATAGAGAATATAAGCCAAAAGGAAGAAGTGTTACTAGAAGAAAACATGTATAATTTTTCCAGAATGTTAAAGCAGAACATTTTTCTAAGGTAATGTAAAAAACAGTATCCATTAGAGAAAGGACAGATTAATTCAATTTAATTAAAAACTGAATGTTTTGAAGGGAAAATGTCACCATAATCCAAGAAAAAGAAAAAAAGAAAGAAAGGAAAACAGCAAACTGATAAAAAATACTTGCATCTTATGCCACAGAAAAGAGCTAATTTAATCATTGAGTTTCTACTTTAATAAGAACAGACCAATAGCCCATTATAAAAATGGACAAAGGCTGTATACAGAGAGCTCACAGAAAATGAAGTATAGATGGCTTCCAAGGATATGAAAAGATCCCAACCTTACTCATAAAAGAAAATGCAAACTAAAATAATAGGAAAATATCATTCCCACTGCTCAAAATGGCGAAGATGAAAACCAATTTATAAAACTCTGTGGTGAAGTTATAGGCAAACAATTCCTGATACATTTTGGGGAGTATAAATGGGTAAAACCTCTATGAAAAGTAATTTGGCGACATTATCTTTTCCAAATTAAAGACGTAGATGTAAGTATGACCCAGCAATTCCACTTCCAGGCATCTGTCTCACAAATATACTTCCATACTGTGAAGCTTGTGTATGGGAGGATAACCATTGTAGCTTTGGGAAGCTACCTGAATGTTCTACAAGGAGCAATGGCTAAATAATTCTGGCACATCCATACAATAGGAATTTATGAAACTCTTGGACAAACAGGTGGTGGCTTTCTACATACGTGTATGGAAATGTTTCCAGGTTGTAGTTTTAAGTGACAAATGCAAAATGTAAAGCAGTGTGTATATAAGGTATTATTTGTGTTAAAAGAAAAATTAATGGGTAGATATGTGTTTGTAAAAACATGTATATGGATACACAAGGTGATTCCCTCTAGGGTAGGAATCTGGGTGGCTGGGAAACAAGGGAGAGAGGAAGAATTACTTTGATTACCTCACTTTTGAGTTTCGTGGCTGTATTTATTCTTCAAAAATAAATGTAAGAATACTATTTAGGGGAAAAATGAGTCACAAACCTGTAGTTTTGGCCCAGTTATTCAACTTAAAAGTATTCTATCCTTGGAGTTACTAATTGCTGCTAAGCTTAGGATTATAATCAGATAACAAGTCCTCAAAAATATGTCTAGAATGAATTTGAATGAATGAATGAAGCACATGAATGTGCTTCATACCGTAATGTGTATAAAAATATGTAATATTATTAGTTTTATTTAGAATAGAGTCATCTGAATGAAAGAGATTTCACTATACAAAATTCCAAATGCAAAAATGATTATACAGAAGATCCAAGAAGGTGTGTGACCTAAACACAGGAAAGAAAAGAGGCAAAGGTTGAATTGGAGGGATCCATTCATGATAAAATGAGCACCCTCTCTCAGCCCCAGACCAGAATCCAGGGACTATGTGATAGCTCATTTCCAGACCTGTGCTTCCCAGAAATAGATCTTGAAAATAAAACTCTGCTCTCACCCTCGGAAAAAATACATATGCATAGAAACTGTGAATATTTTAATTATAAAGTAACTGTCTAGTTTTTTTAAGATAACAATTACATAATTCTATTTATTTTCAGAAACCAGGTTTACCAAAGACAAAAATTAAAAGATGACAAATTGGTAAAAAAAAAAATAAGTAGGAACTTTAGTGGAAAGGGATCAATATGCTTAGCATAAAAAGACTCTTTATCAAAGAAGGAAATGATGAAAACCCCAATAGAAAAAGGACCAAGGGAATAAACAGATTTATTAAAGAAGAAACAAAGTATTCCATGGAATGCACATCTTTTTAAATGCTTTTTTTTCCCTATCAAATTGTGAAGCATTTTAAAAATTACTATACTTAATATTGTTTGGGTATGGAAAAAATATATGCTTATATATTGCTAGAGGGAACATAAATTTTTACAGCCTTGTGGAAAGCATTTTGGCTGAATGTATGTGCATAAAAAGACAAAATAAATATCTCAAAATATCATCAATAATTTTCTCTGAATAGATTAATTTTATTCTAATCTTTATGCTTTTCAATATTTTCTAAATTTTCTACCAATGAAAATTTGCTATATTTATAGTCAACCACATTAATAACCTTAAATTGGTTATATGCACAACTTTCTTCAAAGTATTGTCTGTTGGATTTAATGATAATAAAATGTTTTCTGTATAACTTGACCCAGCTATTTACCTACAAATTGTAAATAAACTGCATTGTTTAATGGCAAAATTTTAAGTTAGAATTAGTCAACAATCCATAGAATAAACTTTTTAAATACTTTTTGGGTGAGGGGAGGTAATTAGGTTCACTTATTTTTAGAGGAGGTGTGGGGGATTGAACCCAGGATCTCATGCATGGTAAGCATGTGCTCTACCACTTGAGCTATACCCTCCCCTCCAACAATCTAGTATTTTATCTGTGCCTAAGTTTCTAAAACATTGAGTACATTATCACTTCGTTGGAGATCCAGACATTTGGTGATCTGTCCTTCATCAAATACATGTTTCAAATAAAATACTGACAATTTGGGGTACTTAATCCCTGGTGAAATGGAAAATCACTCCTAATGGATTTTAAATTTCTGCTCTTACTAGTATAGTTCAGAATTGAGGGATTTTAACGTATAATTAATTAGGTGGTGTCCACCATGTTGGTCTCCTTTCTCATCTGTCAGATCAAGCTTTTAACTTTACTGTTTGTGGTTGGTGGAAAGCTGCATTGATTAAACCCAAGCAGTTAGGCAGTAGTTTTTATTTTGGTATCATTAAAATGAGAAACCAAGTATAATAGCAGAAATTTTATGTTTCTTGCACACATCAGGCTACATAGAAGTTTAGGAATTGTTTTGTTTCCGAATGTGCTTTAATTTTTTTTAATGAGAAGAAGAAAAATTGAGGGTGCTATAAATTTTTTAAAAGTTTCTGATGTAAAATCAATAACATGACAGTTATTGGTTATTATATTTGAAGATACTCTCAAATTATTAGAAAAATCTTAAGGAATTTTGTTAACAATTGCAATTTGCTTACAAATCAGTGTGACATATGCATTACCTTAAAGGCAAGATGCTTGCTTCTTAATGTATTTAGGTTAGGAAGAGTCATCCATCACATGTTCTTCAGGTTTCTATGATGCCTGGGTACCATGCTGTACGCTAATGATAAAAGTTGCTTGAGGGGAGGGTACAGCACATAGATAAAGCACATGCTTAGCATGCATAAGGTCCATGGTCAACCCCCAGTACCTCCATTAAAAAACAATAAAGAAAATAAAAGATGCCTAAGACAAGTTTCCTATCTAAGGAGCTTACAGTCTAGTTGAAGAAGAGAAGGATGGAGATTAATGAAAGAAATGAGACATTAGAAAGAAATACAATAAAAATATGTGTTTCATTGCAATTGGGAGCCCAAGTCAGAGAGATGAGAGGAGAAGTTGATGAAGAGCTGAATTTATATTTGAGGGAAGAAAGGTAGGTGATGAGGTCAGATCTCTTCATATAAGAAGTGCTTTCTGAACTGAATAGAAACAGAGATCAGTCATCAAATGATCAGGGTGGCTGAAGCTGGATAGAGAGCGAGCAGCGTGA
Organism: Vicugna pacos; assembly: GCF_048564905.1. Taxonomy (NCBI): domain Eukaryota; kingdom Metazoa; phylum Chordata; class Mammalia; order Artiodactyla; family Camelidae; genus Vicugna; species Vicugna pacos. The sequence continues at coordinate 40,351,836 of NC_132991.1, read as the reverse complement.
AAAGGAAAGGATCATAAAATAATCTGGCCGCCCTTTAGGAAAATGAAATATCGATTGTTGCAGCTGGAATGTAGGTTGCAAACAGGGGAAGAACAGAGGCTGTCAGCACCTGGTTAGGAAAGGCTTTCTGTGCCAGACCAGAGGCACGGCAGGTTATCCTGAAGGCAGTAGACAGCTATAGAGGATTTTCTTTAGCAGGGGAAGATCATTTAATTTCCCATTGTAAAGGCAGGATCTTTTATACGTTGAATGAATGCTATATTTGATCCAAACCTCCTTGATACTAGCCAACTAAATGCTTTCAAGTATTTTCTATAGCACAACTCTTTTTTTTCCAAAAGAAATCTTGTTGTGCTTCAATAAGAAAAACAGATCAAATGGAAAGATAGAGTCCTTAAAAGTTTTAAATCTTGGTTTAGAGAAAACAATTCATTGTTCTCACAACCTCGGTACTCCTAAATTGAAAACCACTAATGTGGCCTATCTCACTTACATAGCCATGACACCCAATTTTCAACTGATAGAGGTGACAGAATAGAGCAGCACAGAAACCTGGAGACCCCTTTCAGGTGGAAGGCTTGGATTCCTAAAATAGGCTCTGTTTGGTATTTCTTCCTCTTTTTTAAGTTTGAAAGTCTGAATACATCTTATAATTGTCGTGGCAAAAGGATCTTGATAATATATAGGTGAATGTTTTATACTCTTGTAAGTGAAAAGAAAAATGAACAAATTGAAACAATATTTCTAATGAATTCATTAAAGTTCTAATGAAGATGTGTTTAATAACAGCAACACATATATTTTAGTTAATGATTAATACTTGTAATTGAGAATTGCTTTCTTAACTACTCTTACTTCAGTATAGGATATAAGGTCCTTGCTAATGCATCACTTGGTTTCTTAGTTTCAGTCTTGGCTGCACTCTGCACTCATGGTAGGTTTTTAAAAAAATTTTTCACCATCATTAATTTGTCATGGTGTTTCACTTTTTGAACTTGACTTGTTTAGATCATATTTTATATGCTTTATTTCTTATCCCAGAGCAAAGGAATACATATGTCAACCAAGTAAATATTTGTTAATGAAACAGTCTTTAAAAGTGCATCATTAGATCAGTAAGGGTTTGTCTATTTTAAATTTTCGATCAAGCTATCTAAAATAGGACTGCATAAAACAGATACTCTGTTAAATTACAATAGGAAATTTACCGATATTCCAAGTTAGCAGTTTTTTTTTCCCATCTTATAGATATAAGGTTTATTTTCTAGTCCTGTTAAGTTTCAACGTTGTACATGTTCCTTTAGAATATACAGCAGAAGGAGGACAGTGGAAAAGATTGTGATATAGTCTAGCCTCCACTAGTGTATGTATGTGTGTGTGCATATACACACACACACACACACACACACACACACTTTTTTTAAACTGTGTCTTACAATAGTGAAAAACAGCACACTATACTGGAATAAAAGACTTTTTAAGTGTTACTATATTACTTTGCATATAAACATATTCTTATGTGGCATCAGGTGTGCTGATGATGCACTGTACTTCATGGTAATTATTTAAAACTCTAGAATGAGATTTGTTCCCATTCTGTTCAAGAAGGATAAGGCATTTGGTGGGGCGGGGGTGGGGGGGAAGATTTGTCTCTGAGAATTTAAGTTAGCCGTATACAAACCTGGCTCAAAAGGTTTGAACATTGTGAACCCATGTGGTTTTTCTACCCAGCCCCCAAGCCTAATGACTTGGGTTGTATTGTGTTGTATTTGCTTGTCCATAGCAAAGACAGATGGACCAGCCAGGGAATTCTCCCTTAGCTCTGCCTCTCTGAAACCACAAAGTCAGGAAATGTAATCAGAGTGCTCAGCTGAACCAGAGCAAGAGCTTTCCTAATGGGTAACTGTGACTTGGGAAATCACATCCATTAGATCAAGTGATTAAATATACATCAGTCCTCTGGCAAGGGAGCCATGAAGATGCTGCAGTGGAACATCATCATATGACCCTTCTCTCCTGCTGGAAAAAAGAAACATGTTTTTACCTTTGACATGTAGCATCTCTAAATTCCTCAGCTCAGTTGCAGGGAGACATTTTTTCATGATGAAGTTTATGCAGTTCTGATTTTCTGGAAACTGTAAAGTAGTTGTGTGGCTGATAAAACATTATAAAGGAGTATTTCTGACTTGCTTATCCCCCCACATTGTTTTTGTTTTATATTATTGTTATTTATGTTTTAGGCATTTCGTATTTCAAATTGTTTAAAAAAATTCTTCCATGGAAGTCTTTGTGTTCCCAAATTAGATGTTTTTACTTATATATACACAGCTTAAATATCTAATTAGAAAAAAACATGTATTTGTGTTCATGAAGATTTCTCTTAGCTTTCCAAATAAGCTTGTTTTGTTAAAATAATGTTTATTTTAACAGATAAACTTTAAGAAATAATAAATAAATTTTAGACAATTTAGCTATCAAGAAATGTCACCATCAATTAGCATTGACCTTGACAACACTTATAGTCCTAGAGATTCCTGTTTTTACTCTTAGTTATAACCATCTTTTGATTAATAATATGCTGTCCACTAACCTACTCAGGGCAATGCATGCATTTAGAATGCCCTTTTTAAGCTTTGAATACTCTTTTCACTTTTTCCCTGGTGACCATCAGCAGACAACTGCAAGATGACTAACAGAGGATGTCTTTACAATCATGTAATCATAGATAACTAAGTTGAAAGTACCCTCAAAAATTGTAATCTACTTCTCATTTTACAGACAAATCCCTGAGAGCTCAACTTTTTGTGTCTAGCATAATAGGAAGCACAGTTAGAGAAATGATCGAAAGTAATTGTCATTTTTAAAGTTTCATTAGTAAATTCCTGAGCGCACCTTTATACACACTAATCCCGCTTCCCCAAATCAAGATCTCTCTTCATATTCTTAAATCTCTAAATCCTTAAAGTCAGCAGAGATAAAGAAATGAAGCTCTGATTTTATTGGATTTTGTGCTGCTGAGGCACATAGAAGGATGCCTGTTTTCAGGAGACCAAATGGCAGGGATATTACATACACAAACAAAGCCAGGCAAAAATGAATACCAAGTGCCAGGAAAGGCAGCTTCACTAGTCTGATTGATAGTGTCTGTGGTTATGCAAAATACTCTAAGAACCTGGAAATTATACATGCAGGGAAAATGGAATCAGAATTTTCATACAGAAAGGAACCTTACAGATAGATGTAGTCGTCAAAACTACCCATTTTGTTTAAGTGTTCTTGGTGCCGGAGACAGTGTAGCTGTAGCATAGCAAGTAAGAGTCAGATATGAACCATTCATTGGTAGAAAGGCTTTCAGGTGAAAATATAGCAGACCGAGCATGTTACTATGAAACCTTTTTATATACATGATGACTAGGCTCCTGTAGTGTACTGCCCTGAGTATGTACTTAGAGTGTTTAGTAAAATTATGCCTTAATTTAAAGTGTGGTGGAGACATTATAATTTGCAGAATTGACAGTATTTTAATATTCTCTGTCCATTGAGAATGTTTCCTTTAATATTCCTAAACTGGGAGATGAGGAGAAAGTACTCAGTGGGTAAGTAAAGTATGTGATTCAGTGCAGAAATTGAAATCGATGAGGTGAGTTGTATAGAAAATCATAATAAATACGAGAGAGAAGAGGAGAACTCATTACATAACTTCGTGACATTTTTCTTTTTCTTTTCTTGGGGCCTTAAATTTTAAGCTTTTTCTAACCTTTTCCAGAGCAAGAAATAGAGAAAAAAGTGTATAACCATTGTATCAATGTTTATTGTCTGCCTACTTTGTGCCTCATTGGGCTGAACATTGGAAGTAGAAAGATAAATAAGATGTCAAATCATGATGAGTAACTACTTTGGAGATGTAAGGAAAGAGGTCATGGGTGAAATAATCCTTGGGCTGGCACCTGAAGGATGAGTAGGAATGCTCCACTGGACCATAGCCACCTGTCCAGAGTCCTGGATAGACGGGTGGGCCTGAATTCCAGGAAATGAGGCTGGGATCCCTTAGGAAAGGCCCTTGTAAGTTAATCTCATAAACGCTGGGGGAGCCATTGATAAATTTTAAGTAGACACGTGATGTGATTATTTTTTATTTACCGCTCTGATAGCAATATGTAGTCTATGGATTAGACTAAAAGAGACTGGAAACCTAGAATTAGCAGATTATCATGATAAGGCAGGTAAGATATAAAGAGATAAAGAGAAAAGCTGTGGGGATGTAATAGGGAATGAATTTAGGGATGATTTTTTAAAAAAAATCATTAGTAGGACTTGATGAGATGTCAAGAGTCTGTTTTGAATCCCCAGATAGTGAGTGATATTGTCACTTCCAGCGCTGGCTACTGATTAGTAGTGTCATTTAAATGTGCAGGGTAAGATAAAGGTATATGAAAAATGGATACAAGTTTGCTGAACCCAAAGGATGTATCTAGGCTGAAAAATAGCTGTTTTTCATGTTTTTACAGTGGAAAGCCTTTCCATTCTTAGTTTGTAAAAACAATCTGTATGATAATCAACAAAAAATTGTACATGTGCAAAGGTGGCATCTTAGCTCATCTCCACTGGCTCATGAGTTGACTGTTGCCTGGCATCCTCTCTAAGAGCCAAAGCTTGTCAGCTGGGAAGTGGGGGATATCCCTCCTGTGTGTTCCCCCTGAATGTGCACCTGATTTGATCTCACCACCTTACTGTGGGGAAAAGGCTTAGACCTTCTGGAACAGGGTCATGAAAAGTTGCCAATTTCTTAGGTAGGTCCTTGGTTTATCTGAAATACAAATTCAGCTGGGCACCACATATTTTATCTGGCAACCCTATCCTATGTATTTTTTTTCAAAGTTTGTCCTTTTTTGTCTCCTCATGACTTCATTATATAAGCTCTAGATCAGAATGTACTAGACTCCTTAAATTCTGGGACATGAATTACAGATGCATGTGAAGGATGGGGTCCGGGAGGATAGTCTACCAGTCAGTTCCAGGTACTTAAGACACTGATTCCTGGATTTATTTTCACTGTTGTCATTTATTGATTACTTTACATAAAGTATTTATAACTCAGGAAAAAATGATGGAATAGTACTAACAGTGCCCCAGGTGTGTTTTTTGAGCATTAATTAGTTAATTATGAGACACTTAGTTGAGAGGGATTCTAAATAGCACAGAACTCAAGGCTTTTCACCTCAATTGGGGGCCCGCTTAAATAGCACTTTACTAAGTCAAGAACAAACAACTTGTCCATGAGGTATATTACCTACTAGGAAGGCTGACCTCCCAGTGTGACTGCTTGCATGAAAATATATCCCTGGGCGTCAAAGGCTTTCTAAGAGCAGTGATTCATGAACCTCCTCAATTTTTAGGACAATATTGTTAAATAGTTTTCATTTACATTCTTAAATAGTTACTTGATATGAATCAAATATTTTATGTCTTGATTCAGGAGTTATAGGTGTAAGTGGGAATGACAGAATACTCCAAAGATATAAGATCCCAGAGGAGATTAAGAAGTGGGAGAGGGCAGTGGGCTAGGAAGATGGAGAGAGTGGTAGACTAGTGCCTAAATATTTTAGACAAACTTGCAATACTAATGCTTCTTGTTTGTCTTCTCTAAATACTGTTCCTATTAATTCTGGGTTGTCATAATACATAAAGATGTTTTTTGAAAAGTAGACCAGGCAGGTATCAGCAAGTTGATGTGGAGAAAGGTGGCAGGCATGTGGATGGCTCAGCCCCAGTCCCAATTCCCTATCCCAATCTTCCTGTGAAATATCCAGCTTTTCAAGCAAATTGAGTTCTGTCCAGCCTGAGGCTCAAATGATTTGAATGATTATCTCAAAATGATTGTGCAGGTGTCTCTTTTTCTCTATTTTTGTTGACTTTCTGAGTTTTTCCTCTCCTTTTTCCACCTACTATTAGAAGGCATATACTTTATCATGTACATTTATATATTATATACCCTTTTCACTGAGCTTGATTCCCACCTGAATCTGTGCTTTAGAGAGAACAATGGTACGTTTCTCTGCACCTGTTTCATGTTTAGTAAGTTTCCAGTTCCTTTTGGTGTCAAACAATAGCAGGTACCTCCACAGTCCCTCAGGTCACTAATGTGCTCAGTTTTGTTGTCAAGGTAGCAACTGAACTGTATCTTTCACAAACAGGTGATAAATTTTTTTCCAACTTGGACAGAGCACCTCCCGTTCATTAAGAGAAATGCCCCTAGAGGTCCATCTTTATGTCGTGGACATGGGTCAAGCATTGTGTACTTTAAAATGTCTAATATGTACAGTATTTTCTATTGTACAGTATTGAATTGTTTTAAAACATTAAGTACCTTAGTAAATCCTCTTGCTTTGTTAAGATGACTAAAAGGTGTTCAGTTTGCCCGAGGCAAGATTGAAAAGATCTATGAGAAATGCCAAGTCATGGTAGATTCATTTGGGAAAGAAAAGTTTTGTGCAAAAGATTCATGATCTCTGATATTAAATTTTGGAATTAAGAATAGGCCTAAATCAGGAGGTTTTCTGAGGACCTTTTCCATTTTTATATCCCCTAATCAAGCCCCACATCCTTTTTGAGAAGTTGACTAAGGCAGGAAAGCTGGGGCAAGTATTAAGGCATCACTGATCTTTCTCCCCTTGTTTGTTTACAAGTGATGAGACAGATTACCTTCCACAGCAGCACCGGTTAATCAAGAGGCTCAAAGGAGCAGAAGGGTGAGACACTCCTTATTGATATTTCAGTGCAGAATTCTCCCTCTTGGTGGTTTCAAGGCAGATGACAGAAGCTCTGCAGCACGTAAATCCCACGTGGCAGACCTTATGACATAGATCTTCATCACACATTCCTGGTGGCTGTTTTAAGTGCAAAATACTCCCAAGATTCAGGGAGGACGCTTGGTTTAGTTGTTTTTCAGTAATATTGGAAAATATAATCCATAATGCTTGGGTTTAAACTGTCGTTTATTGCTAACAGGTTATAACTTCTATCATTAGAAGATGATCTCTTGGGGTGAGAATTAAAAAATTTAGGAAAGGCACCATTGGCTTTCTTTGGGGGCTGGTGGTAGTAGGGAAACATAGCCAAGGGTATCCCCCTCATTCCTAACTATGGCGACATGGAACTCTGGGAGCTCAGGAGGAAGGAAAGCAACGAATACTTGCACCTTTAACAGGACCTTCTGGCAAACTGTTTTGGTTTGGTTTGGTTTTGGAGGGGTCTGGTCTCTTTGGTTATTTTTCTTTTATTTTTTTTAAATTCCTTTATTGATTAGAAATAACTATTTGTAGTCTTTGTTTTCTTATAACTCACACCTTTATGTCAGTCAACAGTTCCCTTTTTCCTAAGTTTCCCCCCCACCTCTTTAAGACCCTACTGACCTCAACATGGTGAAAACTTCCAAAACAGGGAGAAGTGAGTTGAGCCTGCCTCTGCCCCAAAAGGAACTTCTCTAAATCTCCATGAATTGAAGTGAGGATAATAACACATTCATAGTGCTTTTGAAAAGATTAGATTTCTAATACAGTACTTAACACAGAGTAGCTGCTTTTTACATATTTATTAGTTTTTTTTCCTATCGCACAACTAGACTCCACCTACTCCTAAAAATCATATTCTCTCCTGATGGCATTTACAGCTTTGAAGAAAGCCCCTTTATCATGGGCCAGTTTTCTAAGCTATGCTCACCACAACTCAGTGCCCATTTTGTCATTAAATGATCTACAGATAGCCACAGAATAGAGAATCCATGAAAGAACTTTGGGTTCTTCTAAATCAAGGTAAGTGTTATCAAGCAGCAGTTTGCTCTCTCTTCTGTACAGATGAGAGCTGAGGCCTTTATTTAGGCCACCCGATGCCCGTCTTACATGGCAGCTGTGATATTTTAACTCCTGCAGTAATTGGGGGCATATTTGCAATACAATCAGCTCAAATCTAATTTATCAGTTTTATGAGGTCTGAAGCATGGTCAGAGCTCCCTGTCGGTGCCTTGAGGAGAAGCTGCTTGCCACAATAACAAAGGGCATGACTCAGCTGCTTTCTGACTGCACTCCTGCCTCACATCAGAGGCAGAGAATTTTGTTTGGTGACCTTCTCCTCTCACATCTTTTGGATTTTCCTCATCTAAAGGCACAGCTGTGACATCAGCAGTGGAAATTTCCATCTCTGGGTTTGTTCTCTTGATGAATTTTTCCTGCTTGCACCAAGGATTTTAGGTGGCTTTCCATAGAACACACATGAAAGGGATCACTAAAAGGACTTTCAGAATGAATTTGCTCTTACTGGCAGTGGAGGAAACAGTCCAGGCATCAGGAAGTTTTGTTTTGTCTTTGACGCAAGATGGATCTCATATTGATGAATTGCTAGTGTGATGATTACTTATATATAGAGATCTTCTTCAGATTCGTTCTCTGATATCTTTTGACTAAGCTCAGTACTCTGGTAAGGTTGGATGATTCTGATGCCTGATGACTAGGAGGACCCCTGTCTAAGCCAGTGTAAAGAATTACAAATCCTTAGTTTCATAAGATACCTTCTCACCAAAAGGCTTTACTTTGTGGTTTCTCATGTGTTACACTTCTGTTAACTGCTAGGTGGTAGTTAATGGTATCTTTTTAGCAGTGTGATGTTTGGTTCAAATGAAATAATAGATAATAGAAAGCTTTAAAAAGTTAAAATATATCAAAACATGGTTTTAATGATGCTTCATTTATTCTAAATAATATGATGTGGTTAATTATTTTTCAGTTAAGTATTTGTGCAAATTTTGTTTGGTTGATTGAAATATGATACCAGTAAAGCTAATGCAATGGATTGGCCCCACACTTAGCATTTATTTCTCTGTGTGAAGACATCTTATACTTTCAGGCAGTCCTCCTTGACCCTACCCAGTTATCCACATAAGTGCAGAATTCAACTTCAGCATTTTGAGATTTAATATTTATTGAGTGGTTCTTGTGTTCAGTACATCTCTCAGCATTTTATGTTATCAAGTACCTATGTAAATAAATGGCTTTATATGCATTATAATGCACACAGTGACATAATGAGGAAAGACACTATTGTCATCTCCACTTCTTAGATGAGCGAACGTGCTCTTAGAGAAGTCAAGACCCTAGTCCATTACATACAATCGGAAAATGATAGAACTAGACTACAAACTCCGGTTTGTCTGACTCATGGTTCCTAATACAGTGCTGTTCTTCAAGCCAAAGGCTCTCTCTTGGCTGACTTTGCAGTATATAGAATAATTCTTGGGGAAAAAAAGCAAGATATTATTTTTTTTTCCTTTCCCAGAAAATGTATCTAGTAAGTATTTTGCATCAACTGAGATTTCTTTTCTGAAACACAAGCATTTCCAGTCGTATAAAATGTTGACATGTGTAACGTCTCCTAAAAGCTTGGGGTTTCCATATATAAAGACTTCTTGTTTTCTCTTCAAAATAAAACATCAGTCATAATTCTAAATGGGTGATCCCAAATATGTGATTTTCTCCTGTAAAACTAGCAAAGCCTATGATAAAAAATTTTATGTGCTCTTTTTTTTTTCACCACACTGAGAAAAACTGGTCTTAAAATTATTTCATATCAATATGACTTTTCACCTGCACTGTTATGTAGTTTATTTCACAACCCCTAGAAATACGTTATATAGAAGATGTTATAGTTAATCTTGATGTTGAAAGAGTGCTAGTTTTAAAGCCAGAAGTACTCTGCACACTGAAAGTATTTTTTCAGTATGAAGGTAGGAATAAATGGGGACATGTTTGCCCGAGTTCTCCAGGGAAACTTTGGTGATAGATGTGAGACCTGAACTGAGCTGGTCAAATAAATTACGATTTGGACATGAGGAAGGCATAATCTGTGGTCTCCAAGTGGAATGTGCACATCTGAGAAGGATGCTGTAAGACTTTTTTTTTTAATCTTTAAGTTTTCAACTTTATATATACATATTTTTTAATGTGTAGAATATTTTAAAATTTAGCAATAGTATAAATTCATGTATTGGGTGATGCTCAGTTTTTTTATTCTTATTCTTATTTTGCTAGTAAAAGTGAGTCTGGTTCATTTTCTGTTGCAGTACTATAAATTATCACCATCTTAAGGAAAGGCATGGAAACCAGCTGCAGGAATTGACTGTTGGCATGTTGGGTCATAATTGGCCTAGTGTATCAGAAAGCGACCAGACAAGACATCTCCATATGCCATTGACTGAATAGATTGGTCCTACCACTGACTTAAATCCTTTGTGTTTCCTGCACAAACCTGAAATAACCCAGTAATTTCCGAATTCTTTTTGAAGTATATGTAATGTATTATTAGTATTATGTAGTCCATACATGTGTGTTCATTTATGTTTATTTGCTTTTCTTTTTTTATTTGTAAGACATCATAATTCCCCAAATGTCAAGGACAAGAGTTTTGGAAAGCATACACAGTCATCTCTTGATTAATTATTATTTTGATAGCTATTTACCATACACACAGAAATAAGTCTGAGACCTTTTCTGTGTATTGACCTCATTATTCTACAAGTGTGCTGTAAGACAAAAGAGAGACCAGAATCTCCTGCTGTTCTTAAAGTTAAAACCAAAACTTGCCTTATATTTCCTGAATGAAATGATAGGTTAATGTTATTGATAAAATGATGATGGGTTGGCTTCCTTGAAACGTAAGCTGTTGGTAAAAAATAAAAAGAGCAATTAGGAAAATAATAAAGAAATGAAACAGCAATTCCTCTCCTATTTTTCGTTTCCTCTGTATTGTGTCAGAAGCAAAAGTAATATAATAGCCACTAATTATAGGAAACCTCTCAGACTTTGTAATTGGCTCTCTCATTTTTCCCACAGCAACTGTAAACAAAGAATTGATTCCAATAGACCTGGTTCATTCCCATGAACTCTTATCAATGTCTCTTTCTGAGAGCCTTAAAAAAAAGAGACCTAGGTACATACTTAGACATATTGGCTAAACTGGTGCCTTTTTTTTTAAAAGAGCAAATATCTTTAGGTTTATTGTTGCCAATTCTTTCATCATCTGCTTTCAAAATGACCTGTTTTATGCAGAATGAAGTGATGGAAGGTATCGAACTCCAAGTTCAAAACTTGGCTTCTAGTCGTAGCTCCAATATTTCCTTAAAAATGACTTGGCAAATGCTAACCTATAAGCCTCAAAGTCACTATTTTAAAAAAAAAAAAGAAAAATATATTTGCATTTTGTATTTCAGAGCATTGCTGTATGTGAAAGTGCTGCAAATATTATAAAACCATTTAACCCATCATGTCTTTATATATGTATATGTCTGTCTTATTCTTGAAATGGAAATATATTTTGAATTTTTTCTCATAAAAACATGCGATCAACTAAGAAGTGTTTCCAAAAGAAATCAATTCTTTAGAAAATACATTGGCGTATTAATATCTGTAAAAAAATATAAAGAAATAAAGATTTAAAAATAAAATATAAAGCAAATACACAATACAATATTCTTGGCATACATTTGTACATCAAAAAATAAACTTCATGATGTGATGAGAGGATTGAATCTAAGACATTATAAACCTGATAAAATAAAAATTAGAAAACCAAGAGTCAGTAGTTCTGGTTGAAAGAGAGAAAAATAAAACTAAGTGAGACATTGTGGTGGAATTGATGTGGAAACAATGTTTGGTAAAATGCACAAGTGTTTTTGCCTTTAAATTTGTATCAGTGTTAAAATTGCATAGCTTGGAAGAAATCCCATGTCAAATGCAGTCAATATAAATTATAACATTTCTTTAAGTACATTCTTTTCAATTTGTATTATTTGGGAATTTTGTTTTCACTCATTTTCATTAAGGAGACAGGGTTCCCACTTAGTTCCTTGCTTTCTTGCTTTCTTTCTTTCCCCTTCCTCCTTTCTTTTAACTGTAATGCTATAGAATAAAAGTAATTAGTTTGTCCACAACCTTATCTCATGCCCTCTTCCCAGCGGATTAGCCAGGTTAGTTCCTCACCACTGGAATGGGATGTCCAGTTCCCGAGTGTCTGAGAGAATAAATCACTTGCTCTTTATACAGCAGTGGTGAATCTAACATTTGGACCTGTGCTTTTGTGAAAACGGAGCTTAGGATTTTCCAGCTGTGAAATGCTGCCTCTCTAGACAGTGGACTTTAGTTTCAAAGAGAAATATCATAAGGAACCTTGTGTGTTCTTATATTCTACACTAAGATTCTCATTTATTTTGATTTTTATCATATTATTATATAGAGATTATTTAAATAAAAGAGCTGGTTCATCTTGTGAAGGTGATTTTTTTGTATACTACCTTCAACTTTCTTTACAGTGATGAATTTGCAGTTAATTAACAAATACTGAGCAGACACTTAGATGTAAGGGATTCAGTTTTGTTGTTAATATATTTCTTTTTAGTTTAAATGTAGGTATTTGGTATCAAATATTGGGATGAAAGTTAACAGACTTAGAAGTTTCTCTTCTATCTTCATAAATTCATTACACTTAAGGGTAGGGGCCTATAAAAATACAAGGGTCTATAGATTTGTTGTACTTTAGTAAAATACAAGAAAATGCATTTTCTTCTCAAGGTACTTCTGTAATATTCCCTTGACCTCACTTATTTTTGCATATTTATTAGTCTTTAAATACAGTAAGTCTAAATTACAGATTTAGAAATTCTCAAATTATGTGGCTGTCGATGAAAGATTACTGCCTACAAAATGAGTCTTTTCTGTGATACCTTAGATAACAGAGAGTTTGCAGTTAGTTGTCCATGCCTACGCACACCCTGCCTGTCATTTCAAATTTGATTCTCAGAGAGCAGTGTGACAGAAATGTGACATAAACACACCAACAAAGTGTAGCTTCTAGGTGTCACTGATGGTAGGCATTCCTCAATTAAGTTTCTGGGGATTGTTTTATTTAATTACAAAAGCAGTTTACTAGATAAAGTACTCGCTGATTGAATTTCTAAACTCAGACCTGCTGAATAAAGCCAAATGAGTCATCAATTAAAAACTTCAGTGATTCAGATGCCAAGACCTTTGTGACAGTCACACATTCTAAACCGTATACATCTGCATTTTGAACTTTTAAAAACACACTCATCCCTCACCTAATGTTATCTTTTTTCCTATGTGAGACTGGAGATCAGCAGACCTTCGTCCTAGTCCTGACTCTGCTATACGTAGCTGTGTCATTTTGGACAAAGTAACCCTCTACGTGACACTTCACTTTCCATATTTGTGAATAAAGTGGTCTGACTTAGATTTCCTCTAAGCTCCAATCACCCTAGAGTAGTATTTTGAAATGGGATTAGTGAGTTATAGCTTATAGTACAACACAACGAACGGAATGAGGGTAGACTAGAAGAGAGAACACCCGTGAGAATTACTTGTAGTAAGAATAAATATTGTTTGTGAAACTTCGTTTCAGATATAAGTGAACATGTATACTGAGCCACAGCGTAAAATATAGCTTGCACCCTGGATCATGGTCAAAACTTGAGAAGAACTTCTCTAGAATCTTAGCCATCTTTCCTACTCTGTTTATAATAGTTGGTTTGCAAATGAAAGCTTAACTAACATCTATTCCTATTACAGAATTTGAATGGTCACAGCCTTAAAAATGCCATGCCCCCAAACAATAAATCCCCAAATAAAGCCAACACAAACCAGGATAATTCATGTCTGGAATTTGTATGATATAGGGTTTTTTGATTAGCAGTCTTAAACATAGTCATGGAAAAAGCAGAATGTATTTAAGGCGCTAAATAGTATTTTGCCCTTTAGGGTTAGGTACATTTTTAAGTATTTGCTGCATCCTAAAAGTCCAATTAGTGATTAAATTTTAATGTTGGTTTTGCAGCACCCTGCTCCTTTTAGAACAAGGAGTCTGATAATTGCCATCTGAGATTTGCATATTAAATCAAGGTGATTAATTATTATTGAGCTCAGTAGATAGTAATTAATGTAGTCTTCTTCAAGTATTTAAGTTGTCTTTTTATTTCTAGACTATAAAATAGATTTTAGTACTATTGGTTTTGGAAAACTTCAATTAGGAATAATTGTTTTAATATAGCCGTTTATGTACAGACCATTTGGACCAAGGTCTGTATGCACTGTAGTTGTTGGAGTCTTATTAAAAATATTACCTCTGGATTCATGGGTATTTTCCATGGGGTTCTCTTTCAGGTAAAACTGATACTTTTCTGTGCCTTAAACTTCCTCTGGAATGGCACCTAGGATGTAGTTGCCCTATGCTTTATTCTTCTCTTTGGAAAAATAATATTAATTATGGTATTAAGGTTGTTCACTTATGGGGTTGTTCTTATAGCCCTCTGCAGTTCACAATGACTGTGCTTCTTGAGAAAACCAACCTGTGTGGTAACATATCAAACACTGAATAAGATAAGTCTTTAAAATTAGGAATAATGATGAAAAATGAAAGTTTGGTAAATGTAAAAGAACAGAAGCATGTAAAATGTGTCTCAGTGTTGTATATGTTGTTATTAAGACCCATTTTATTGAGACTTCATCCATTTAATATGAGTCTAATTAATCTCGCTTAGTTTGATAGTTATTCAGTATTGCTTTAGTGTCATTTGGAATTAGATTCAACTCCTAATAATAGTGACCTGGACACAGTAGCTTAAACTCCCAAGTTTTATGCTTTCGCTTAATAGAAGGCCAAGGTAGACACTCGAGACTGGTACAGGAGCTGCACAAAATCACTGGGTGCCCAGACCTTCTGTGTTCCTGCTCTGTTACTTCTGACCTCCAGCCAGAAGGTCATATTGTCATCCAAGATGGTGGGAGAAGTGCTAATATCTGAAATCAAGGCAACAGAAAGGAGGGAGGTCTCAGCCTCTCCCTTTTCTGGCACCTGCAAGGACGTTCCATCAGCACTTCCTACATTTAGTTAGTCAGAACTAGTCACACACTGACCTGTGAGGAAAACGGAGTGGTACAGTTTTTCAGTTGTACAGATGATCCAGGATTCTTGTGTAAAGGAAAAAAGTGAGAATGAGTATTAGAGCACATACCTTTCCTCTTTTGTTCCAAATAATGGGCCCTCTTTCGGTTTTTTATTTTTTCAAAAAGCTATCTCATTACCAACTAATACTGAAGGATTTATTAAATAATCATTTAGAGACACTGTGCTTTTTATTCAAAATAAGTTAAACATATTCTGGTAGTATTACAAATTCAGAAGAGCTATTTAAAAGAACTTTTCAGACCAGAGAAGAGCTTAAAGATAATCATCTAAATTCTGCATCTTCCAAGTCAGGTAACTGGCACTAGGGAAGCTGAGTGAACCACTCAGGATCTCAGAGGTGACAAGAGTAAGAGCCAGGACGTGAATATAGGTTTCTCAAGGTCTGTGCTAGTACTCTTCCTACTATATTATGATGGTCTTTATTGACTAAATGATGCTGTGTTTTGCACTTTGCCTTTTTTAAGAAGACATTAGAATATAAATATTTTAGCATCTATATAAATCAGATCAAAAGGGCAGTTTACATAGGGACACTTTTTCTATTTTTAAGCTTTATTCATAGGAAGGAAAAGTCTTGTCAGAAACATGCCATTGGGTTGCATTACAGAAGTTTATTTATAAGATATTTATTACGAATTCAGAATACATTTTCCTGTAAGGAGTATGTAGTATTTCCACACCTGGCTCAGAGAAGCCCATTAACACTTCATGTATTGTGTATACACATAATACTATGAAACTTAAACATTCATTTTGTTTGTTTAATACGTATTTAATGTACATCAACATCGTGTTCCAGGTGGCACTGTGCTTTATACTGAGAACAAAACAGACGTCACTACCCACCCAGAGTTACCACGTGGCCAAGAGGATAGACATAAAGCAAATAAGTCAAAGTGTGATAAGTGCTTTCACTGAAAAGAACAAGGTCCTAAGGAAACACTTCAGCTGGAGGTGACAGGAATAAATCCAGTGTTGGGAGGGCAGACACGAGGAAACAAAAAGTCCAAAAGGTAAACATCCCTATTCTCCAATCCCCACTTGACTCTGAGAATTGATACTGATTTCTATAAAGAGAGGAACTAGAGGCATAAAAGGATTTTTTTTTCCCCAGAAAAATACATTGAGTGAATCCCTCTCAGCTATCCCCTGGCATCCAGCTTAGAAACTTCATTGTCTTTCATTTTTTCTCTTCGTCCTGTACGTGTATTTGTGCATCACAAAGTGCTCTGTAGCCTAAGAAGCTTCTAGCCCCGGTGGGCAAAAGGTGGACTTGACCATTTCCCATTCTCCATGACACTTCGATCTTCAGCTAGCTTACTAGCTCTGTTTCCTTGGAAACAGGTAAATGTGTGAATGATATTACTAAGTCACATGGCTTATGTTAATAGAGACTCCCGAGATGCAGAGGATCACCAGTTGGCAGACACCAGAGCAATAAATATTGCAGAAAAGGTCCACTGGTAGATGCTAAAATTAGTGGGCAGATGTTTGAAGAGAAACTGAATTTCCATAGTCTAAACTATCTTCCCCAAGATAATTAACAATAAAGGCGAAGCAGTAACTTGATAATGGAGAAACTCAGCTGAATTAGTGATTAAGGTAAACATCTCTAATAATAAGACATATGGACATTGTAAACCACTTGATATAATGCACTAGGAAGGACATATCTTTTTTTTTTTGCAGTAATCTTGTTTAAAAATGCATAACATACTCTAAGCATCAAAAATCATGGTACAAACCCAAATTGGGGGGCATTCTATAAAATAACAGGTTAATATTCTTCAAAAGTGTCAAGATCATGAACAAAAAGACAAGACTGAGAAACTGTTACAGACAGAAATAGACTAAGGAGATAGAATAACTAAGTGCAATGAAAAAATGGATGGAATTCAAGTAAGGTATGCTGTTTAGGGAATAATGTTGTACTGATGTTGATTTTCTGTCCTTGATAATTATAACTATGGTTATTTAAGTGTTAACATTATCAGAAGTGGGGTGAGGCATAAAGGGGATTTTTCTGTACTACTTTTGCTCCCTTTTTGTAAGTCTCAAATTAGTTCAAAAAAATTTTATGAAGTAATAAGTGAAAGTTGCACAGGAAGGAAGAGAAAACATACGGTATAAGTTTCATGCTGTTGTACGCACGTACGTTAGACAGGTTGTAATAGAAACCTCTAATATGAGTTAAATATAAGGAATACTGAAACAAAAGGGGAAAAATGATCCCTGATTGGAGAGCCCATCTGAATATCTGAACTGGGAGAACTATAAATGCCTGATGGGGTTGACCAGCTTGAGCCACTTTTAACATGATGACTCATGTTAAAACTGTTGCTGGCCCATGTGAAACATGTGGCTTTTAAGGGACGCAACTCCTACACTTGCTCAGTAGAAGCTCATCTCCCAGCACTTGTACTGATGTGCAGTGCTGCACTGATTGCTGTAAAAATTTCCCAGGAGACTCCTATAGAAGGGAAATGCCTGTCACTACTACTCTGCTAGCAAGTTCTGATTTGTGTCATCTGTTCTTGGGTTTAGGGCTACCAGGTACTCCGTACGCCTCTCGTCATTTCCTTAACTTGCTCTGTGTGTTTAATGCATTAGTGTCTTGGATCATTGTGTTCCCTCTGCCCAATTAATAATGATAGCAACAATCATCATAGGTGTTTTTTAAGGTCTTACTGTTTCAGATACGGTTCTGAAGAGTTTGTATTTGTTAACTCGTTTCATTCTCCATCATCCTTTTCATACTCATTTTACAGATGAGTAAACTGAGATGACCAATTAAGTAATTTGACCACAGTGACATAGCTTCTTAGTCTTGAAGTCAGAATTAAAAAGAAGTTACCCTGGCTCATACAGTCCAGGTTTTAGAAATCTGCGTTCAGGCGTGTACTTCTGTAGAATTCTGACTTGTCTTTCCTGTACCAGCTCAAACCCACTTCTACTTCCCTGTGTTTCCAAAATACTTTTAAAATACTTCCATTTGAGCAATTATATCATCCCTCATATTATGGTAATTTGTACAGAAGTCTTTCTTACAGACTATTAACTTTTTAAGGGTAGAAATTTTCCTGCCCATGCCAAATAGTTCTTTATGCTGATGACTCCAAAGTTCCTATTTCCAACCTAGGCTAATGTTTTGAGTTCCAGAACAATGTAGCTAACTATTTATTGCCCCTGTAGATTTTTTTGTCTCCAGGCATCTGAAATACATTGTATCCAAAACTTAACTCATCATTTTTCTCCCTTGGTTAAGCCTCATCTGCCTAGTTTTCCTACCATACAATATTATGAGAGCATTGATTTGGTTGACTAAGTCAGATACCTGAAAGTAATCCTTGATTCTCATCTCATTCCTAAGGTCCCACATTTGGATGTCAAGTCTAACTTTTATCTCTCAAATATGACCACACCTCTACACCTTGATACGCTAGTTTCACTTTCATTTGCTAGCTGATCTCTCTGTCCTAAATTCACCCTCTGTGCTGTGGGAGACATGAGCTTTCCAAAATGCAGATTTGATCATTTTCCTGCATAAATCAATTCAGTCACTGTGTCTACCTTCTTCTCCAACTGCCTTGACATGGTTCCTAAAAAATAATGAAAATAATCAGTGAATATTTCCCAAGTGAATTAGTGTCCACGTCTTGGGTCTGTAGCTCGGCACAGATATTCTTTGTAGAGAGCACTGTAATAGGAGCACCAAAGCTCAGACCCATGCTAGTGACAATGCAAAGATTGTAGCTGAAACGGTGACCAGCTTCTGTGGATTTATTCACTGCCTATGATACCCTTTAGAAGACAGAGAACTGAAAACTGAATTATCCCCTCAGGGTGTTTACAGTGTAAACAGCAAGTAGATAATATAAAAATCAACTAGAGCCATATTAGCAAGTAAGTTCCTAGGAACCCTGGCCCGTACTAAATCAGAGAGGCTTGCAGATGAAATTGTGGTCTAAGCCCAGGTTTCTCAACTCAGCAAGACTGACATTTTGGGCCGTGTAATTCTTTATTATGAAAGGCATTCCTGTAGGGTGATTGATTGGCAGCCTCCCTAGACTCTTCCTTTCTATCAGAAAACAAGCTCTCCTCCCTTTTATTGAATTAGGAGTTAATCATGATGAAAACCATACTTCTTCTGGTGGAGATAATGCAAGTATAATTTGGCGGATGTTTGCCTAAAGGTGCATTGTTTATTCAAAGTTGAAGCAAAACATGAGTCTCCGGATGGTGTTGGCTCTTCTGCCATATTGTATTTGATGAACATCTTGTGTCCTTTATGTCGACAGTAAAGTAATTGTCATGAAATTGTTTCTTATTTTAGAATTCTGTTCAAACTGAACGATGAAAGGGTTTTTGTAATTTTGTTTGCATTCATTATTCTTCAGTTCTCTTGCATTCTAAGAGTTAGTGGCTCTCTAACAAATGCAGTGGAGAGAATCCTCAGCTCTTTGAAGCACTGAAGTCATGCTTTAATTCTGAAAAGGCCTCACAGATTCTTGCTGAGTTTTTAAATAACCCATCAAGTGAGTGAAGTCTGCTTATTTCCTGTTCATGTTTTTTAATATCTCTTTAGACATAGGATTATACTGTTTGAAAGAGTAGAGAGTATTATTGAAGTACTCTGTTGCTTAAAAGAACTTGTTGAATGCAGTAAAGAAAAAAAATGAAAATGTTATTTCTCAAATGCCAAGGCTGTTTTTAAAAGGGACAAGATTACTTAGGAACAAGCAGGGGAGAAAATCCATCTTGAAGTGGATAGTTGTTACAACAGTTGTCATTTTATTTATAAATGGATTTTATCTCTTGAAGAATTTGACTCTTGTTTATGAATATTGCTAAATACTCTTCCAGAAGGGAATAACTGGAATCTTGCACAAAGAAGAGAAAATAAAATTCACGACAATGCTCTTACTTATCAGTGAACAGCATTTTAAAAAGCCGTAGATCAAGAACTACAACTTAATCCTAAAAAATACAAAAGCAAGTTGTGTCATGAAAGATTGTATTATGTGCTTCAAAGAAATAGCAAGTAAGGCTCAGAGGTGCTAACGTTATGTCAGTGAGTGTTCAGTATCCCAGCATGTAAGGCTAACGTTGAGCATGTTTTCTCATTAGTGAATGTTCAGTGAACAAAAGAATTAAGTTGATTTGACCACTAAGGCAGATCTGTTACAATGTAAATGGAACATAGACTCTTAACTGCAAGGAATTTTAGAAGAAAATTCTGCAAAACAAGAAGCTGTTAATGAAAGCCAAATCTTCAAGGACATTTTCAGGAAAGATGTGTATAATTTAGATACTGATAATTTATTTCAGATAAACAGTGAATGCGTTTTTAGAATAAATATGCTCTGTGTATGTGTTTCATTTATCTCAAAAGGTACATAGGCAATTAGAAATAATTTAAATTTCACTGAATGTTGTAATTTTTTATTTGCTAATAACTCTGGCAACCTGAGAGGTGGGTAGGGGAGAACTGCCCTGTTGAGAGAACCACTGGTTTAGGCCAAGATCAAATAATAGAGCATTCTTATGATTATTATTTTAATCATTTTATTATTAATCTTTATATTTCTCATAATCACAATATTCCTATATGTTCCAGACTTTCCTGAGGATGAAAAACTGTGATTTTATTTTGAAATGTATTAACAATGTAATTTTAAAAGAAAATTTGATTTTGAAATATTTTAATCACTTAGCAAAACTGCCCTGTCTAAAATTAGCTTGTTCTTGTCCTAACCTAGTTTCCACACAGTGAGTCAGAAGTAATTTTCCCTTATTAAACAAGAATATTGGTTGAAAGCAGGAGAAATAAATGTTGGCTCTCTCAAGCCAAAGAGAGATTTATTGGAAGGTCCTGAGTCCTCGCGCAGTCACTGGAGGGCTTTGGGAAGCTGGAAGAGCTGGTTGGAGAAATGAGCAGAACAAAGGGAGGGCTGGAGGTGGTTTGGCAGACTCACCTGGCCAGGACTGCTGGACGGTTCTGCCACAGTTGGACTCTCCCATGGTTGCACAAAGGAATTCCAAGCAGACCTTCCTTCATCTTGGCTTCACTCATTCCAGGGTCAGAGTAAAGGGAAAGTTAATCTATTTGGATAAGTTTAGGAGATGTGGCCTCGCCATACTAATGAGCAGCAAGAAAGGCTAGTTCTCCTGGGATTTCCACAGTAAGAGGTAGGGCTCGACTTCCATCACCACTACTCTCAAGGGGAGATGCCTGTTCACCCCAGTTAAAAAGGAAGATTGGCTGTTAGGTAGGATTTCTCAAGAGACCAGGCATGTGTACACAGAAAGTCAATTGAAGTAAGTGACCCTTCCTCACCTTTGTAATTTCCAAATGTGTTGAGGACTCTCCTAAGCCCAGGTGGCAACTGCACTCACTGCCTTGTTTCTCAGATTGATGTCGTGCAGTTACCAAAAGGCGACTAACTTCTGGAATCAGGTCATCTGGTTTGTGACCATGGTTTTCTAATCTGTATGCCCTTTAAGGGCTAGAACTAAACCTGAGCTTCTCCTGAATTAATCTTAGACCAAAAGCAATCCCATGTTTATACTGAACCTGGAGGGACTAATACAGTGATTGGTGTTGAGTATGTGAGCTTGTTTTTCATTTTACTAAATTTCTTTTCTCATCTCAGGACAATTTTCACATGTCTCAGTTTTTTAGCATGTTTTTATAATAGTTTTATTGAGGTATAACTTACATACCATAAAAATGACACCCTTTTAAAATGTGCATTTAGTGGTTTTTAGTATATTCACAGAGTTGTGCAACCATTAACATTATCTAATTTTAGAGCATTTTAATTACCCCCCCCAAAGAAACTCCATTCTCATTAACCAGTAACCCCATAACCATTCGCAATCACTCCTCATTACTGCCCCCAGCCTCTGGCAACAATAATCTACTTTTTGTCTCTGGGGGTATACCTATTCTGGACATGTCAGACAAATGGAATCATATAAGATGTGATCTTTTGGGTCAGTCTTTCACAAGGTTTTCAGGCGTCATCCATGTTGTAAGATGTATCTGTACTTTCTTTCTTTTAATTGTCAAGTAATACTCCATTGTATGGCTATAGCACATTTTGTTTATCCATTTATCAGTTGATGGACATTTGGGTTGTTTTCACTTTTTGGCTGTTATGAATAATGAGGCTGTGAACATTGATGTGCAGGTTTTTATGGGGATTTTTTTTTAAGTATAGTTGGTATGCAGTGTGTGAATTTCTGGTGTACAGCATAGTGATTCTGTTATACTATATATATAATAAATATATCCTTCTCTTACTCTTTTTCATTATAGGCTAGTACAAAGTATTGAATATAGTTCCCTATGGTATACAGTAGGACATTGCTGTTTATCTGTTTTATATATAGTAGTTAGTATCTGCAAATCCCAAACTCCCAGTTTATCCCTCCACCCCTCTCTTTCCCACCTGATAGTCATAAGTTTGTTTTCTATGTCTGTGAGTCTGTTTCTGTTTTGTAAGTAATTTCACTTGTGTCATTTTTTTAGATTCCACATATAAGTGATACCATATGGTATTTGTTTTTCTCTTTCTGACTTACTTCACTTAGTATGGTAATCTCTAGGTCCACCTATGTTGCTGCAAATGGCATTACTTCATTCTTTTTCATGGCTGAGTAGTATTCTATTATGTACCACATCTTTCACTACATTCTTTAAAACAAATTATCTCAACTTTAGTTTGCATCAAAATATATGTCTCTTTTGACTAGTGTTGAATTTATAGAAATCATGTAGTAAATAATCTTAGTACAATACTTTAAACCCAAGACAAACCAGCACACACATAGTAAATTCTGTTTAAAAGCAATACTATTCGCTGCCTGTGTCCAGCAGAGTAGGCTGATGTTTGTTCTTCTTTCTCATAGGTATACACTTCGGTTTACTCTGAATCCATATGTAGGAATGTGATCTTATCTGCAAATATGCCATTTGCCTGGCTTTCAACACATTCTCTCCCATGAAATGTTGCTATATATCTATTACTTGTAAGAGGCTTTTTATTCTCCACCATTGTAGAGATTGCTAAAGGAATTCTAAAATTCATATCTGAAATGTTTAAAACTTTGTACTTAAATCAGAGGAACTCACCACTTTCTTATACCTGTGATACTCTCTTTCCTGACACCTGCCTACATCTCTATCTCTGTTTCTACATCAGTGTGTAAAAAAAAATGTGAGTTATTTAAGCTGATTGTATTCTCCTTTACTACAGTGAAACCGGGTTTGTCTTTTGCTATGTGATTTGGTATGATTGTTTTTTCTTTTTTGAATGGAAGTTCCTTAAAGACAAAAACTTCGTTTTCTACTTCCCCTCACAGGTCTGAAGATCTAATATAGTAACGTGCACAGGTTAAGTATTTGCTAAAAACATTTAAAATGAAGATGGGTTAGTAGGTTGAACAATAAATGTGATGATAGCATACCATGGCAAAAACCAGACTGGATTGTGTGATATCATAAAAGGAGCATTTTTCAAAAAGCTAAATTTGCTTTATAAATTTTTATATAAATTCACAATTGCAAAATGATAATTTTTCTACTGTCTTTTAATTGGTTTTCCACCTTTAAAAAATACCTAAATTTCTGGTAAGGGCTATTTTTACAGTGTCCAAATCACTGGGGTGAAAAGTCATTCATTTTGCCCTAAACATAATTGAAGTTAATTTTGTTGGACATGTGAATAGGAGAAACCTGGAAAAGAATAATTAGTTTCAGCTTCTCCCAACCCTTTTTTCTGAATCCATATAACCTGTGTTGTCACTATTGTGATTTGCTTAATTTTTATATGTAGCATTGGAAAAGAAAAGACAAGACCATGGCTTCTCTTAGTTCACCCTCCCTGTGTGTATGATGATATCACTTAATATACAGCCTTTCAAGCTGTTCACAGTGGGTTGACATTCTGGAAGTTGGTGTGTCCTAACTCTCAGGCAATCCTAATGCAGAAAGACTCACTTTTTATTTCCTAATGGAGGAGTTATGAAGTTACCTTGACTCATTGAAATAATGAGTCTGTTAATTTTAAAATAAGAACCATTATTTTTCATGCTCTTTTATTTAGAACATTCCAAAATAATAATTTGTAGAAACTCAGATTTTTTTATGTTGTATTTTTCTTTCCTGTAGTTTGCAACGTTTCACATACACATGTCAGTTAATTAGGGGAGTCATAATTTGAATGCATATTGTAGTGGTTTTTTTCCTACTTTTCAAATTGAATCTATCCCAAATATTCCCCAAATTTCTTTTCTCTTCTTTCTTCTTCCCAAAACATTTTCCTAAATTGTTTTTAATACATAATAGAAATATATTTTTTGTGGCTTGAAAAGGAATATCTATTTATTGTAAGAAAATCTGAATGTATAAAATAGAGTAAAACAATCTTCCACCACCTCACTTTACAGAAATGAGTTTCCCTGAGAGGGAAGCAGAGGGTGTGAGTACGTCATGAGGTGTAAGACAGAAGAGGATCAGGTGACCAGAGAGGCGAGAGGAGAACCAGGGAGAGGTTCTGTGGGAAGCACAGTCATAAAGATTCTTAAACAAGGAAAGTGGAATTGAATTGCACTAAAAATGAATACACGTGAAAAGCAAAGAGAATTTTAAACTAGTTTTCAATAAGTTGTCACTGTTTTACTTTATAAGCTGTGATGTGTTAAATTCCAATTTTTAAATAAGGATGGTTAGAGAGCATGGAAAATAAATTGTGTGCATAATAGTTGTTTAATAAGTGTTCACTCAACATGATGATAATTCTGTGAACACATTAACTCCTGTAGTTGAAACTAAAATCTGTTTTATTATTATTGTTATGAAAGTGCCATCCCTGGCTGGCAAGCACTTAAGGCTTTGTTTCTACTTAGGCCTCATGTAAGGAGCTGAAGGGGGAAAGAAAATATACAGGATGAAAAGATGGCAATGTTGCCTCCCCCAGGACCTCAGAGCTTTGTCTACTTCACAAAACAATCTCTTGCCCTCATTGAACAACGTATTGCTGAAGGAAAAACAAAGGAACCCAAAGAAGAAAAGAAAGACGACGATGAAGAAGGTCCAAAGCCAAGCAGTGACTTGGAAGCCGGCAAACAGCTGCCCTTCATCTACGGGGACATCCCTCCGGGCATGGTGTCGGAGCCCCTGGAGGACCTGGACCCCTACTACGCAGACAAGAAAGTGAGTTTATTGTGCCTACAATGGTTCGCTCTGTGTTTGCCTCTTATGTAGAGAAAGACACCGTAAATTGAGACTAAGTGGAAGTCAGTGAAAAACCACATCATGACAGAAATGTTTAGTTAAATACCTATGTAGGATATTTCAAAAGGTGTATTTTTTTTCTCATTTTTCTTCAAAGCTGGTTCTGTCACTGGCATTCTAGTCTGATTTTCTTAATTTAATAGTGTTCAGTATAGTGTTCTGCCTTTTTGGAGATGACATAAAAATGCATACTGGTGGGAAGAAAATAATGGTCAGTTTGAGAAATGAGACCTGGGGATATGTCCAGAATGCTTTTGCCTTGGAGGTGACAGCTGAATCCATGGGATTATATGAAATCACTCAACCAATAATGGGTTTAGAGAGCCACTTCATTTAGGGTGTTGGAGAGTACGAAGAGTCTGAGATGGTCAGAGACGTGGGACATAAATCAGAAAATTTCCTGTTATTCAAAAAAAAGGGGGAAGAAAGTATCTCATAAAATTACCCGGGAAGTTGAGGCTACAGAAAGGCTATAAGAATGAATAAGGAGGATGGGTTGGTGACTTTTTGCAAGCGGTTTGTGTTAGGTGATGGAAATGAAAGCAAGATAGTGGTGGATAGTAGATAAAAAGAGCAAGCGGTGGCAGTCCACGCATGCTGAGAAATTTATGAAATTTCCACCGGAAAGATGGCCACTTGAGGCAACAAATAAATTAAAAACTCTTCAAACGTAGGGTATAATTAGCACATTGGAAAGTGGAGAAACATGTTTCTCAATCTCAGAAAAATACAGACGGCTGAGTAATGTAGCTAGTTGCTGATGTTAACAGACAAGGTATAAGCTACAGGTTAGATTGTATTTACATTAGAAATGTGGGGAGAAGCCTTTACTGTGTGAGACTTAGGGGAAAATAGGAGGATGAATTTGAGTCCTGATTTGTTGAAGTAAATGTAGACACATCTGAGGAAATACATGTTAAATGGTGTCAATACTTTCCATACTACAAGAGTGAAAATTGTCTTTTGGGCGTCAGTCTTGAGAGCAGCAGATCTGAGAAAGTGTTGACTGCATTAAGAAAATGGGAGAAAGTTTGAAACAACTACGGTAAAGGTTATTCTACTGAGAAAATGAGAGGGGGGGTTACAGTCATTTCTGAGAAATTAGGCCTTCATTTTTATGTGATGAATATATATGTGCTTTTGAATAGTTTTATTCAGTGCCTTTATTACAAGTGAAAGTTTATGTCTTTAAGAAAAAATAAATTACCAGTCATCCTCTAGTAATAAGAGGATGGGTACATTGTTTTTTATCTTCATATCCTTGGTACCTTTTATGTTACCTATAATATCAGCAGCTGCTCCCATCATTTATAAAGAATTTACAATGTACCAGCGCTCTCAAGTTGTGAAATAGTAGATCTGATATTTAGAATCATATCTGTCAACTCCAAAGCTTGTATACTCTAAGTACCATAATTCTCTAATTTTATGTTCAATAAATTATTAAATAAGTGAGCAATTTTGAAATAATTTATTCAGACCTTGACATGTATGCATTTGCTAGTAGGATTTTAGAATTTGCAAAAGAGACTCATTCTGATACATAGAATTTCATAGCCATACCAATTTTTCCTACCTTATAATTAACTCTCCTGGGTATGTATAGACCCAGACATTCCTAAAAAAGATTTTTTAATGAGTTTAAAAAAATTTTTGGAATACTTTTATTTATTTACTTATTTATTTTTAATACAGGTACTGGGGATTGAACCCAGGACTTCGTCCATGCTAAGCACACACTCTACTACTGAGCTGTACACTCTCCCCTTAAAACTTTGAAATACTTTTAGATGTACAATTTTCAAAGATAGCACAGAGAACCCTCATATACTCTTTACCCAGTTTCTGCCACTGTTAACATCTTTTTTCTCTAAAAAAATTTTTTTAATGCAAACGAAAATTGGAAATTTAAATTTAAAAATATCAAAAAATTCTTTTTTAGAAATTTCAAGTACATGGTAACTTGGTCTCACCAAGTTGAGGTGGTAATATGATTCTCATGTTATCTCAGTTCGATTTTCCTGTCAGAATACTCAGGGAGACTTCCTGACCCAGAAAATCAAACTGAGTAGTGGGACTCTTTCAACTCTAATGTTCCTTAGGTTTATGAAAATATTTTTTGAAAGAACTCATATTTTGTAACAGTTGCTACTAACCATGACAATAATCAACAGGTATTAAAATTCTCAAAGTGATATGATAAAAATCAGGGATAGTTTCTATTTGGTTTGTATAAAATGCCATGTCATGAACAAAAGAAGTTGTATTTTGAACTAATTTCAATGGCTGCAAGTTATTGTTACTGATTTGGGTGCTGACGGGATATGAAAAAGGGAAGACACTGTATTTTGAAAGCTGTGAACAATACATGTTCATAAATGGCTAACTTCTTACTTTACTGGGAAGAAATGGACAGTGGACCTGGAGTTCATTGGCCAACAGGATGTATTTAGTGCAACAGTGCCCTGGAACCATGTTGCTGGAGTCTGATGGCAGTGTTTCTTTACTGTGACACTAGCACATGGAGGGGTGAACTGCAGATGTTCATGTACCAGACTGAACTTTCCGATCCTCAGTTTCATATTGTTTTCTCTTTGCTCCTCAGACTTTCATAGTATTGAACAAGGGGAAAGCAATCTTCCGTTTCAATGCTGCACCTGCTTTGTACCTGCTCTCTCCTTTCAATCCTCTGAGAAGAATATCAATTAAGATTTTAGTACACTCATATCCTTTTTAAAATGCTTACTTGTAATGGTTCTTTAAAATGTAGTTTTTGCTATTTTATTTAAATATAGATTTTAGTCCTTTCATACCTGAAAAGACTCTAGTTTGTCAATTTCAATATAATTTGGTGTAGATCTCTGAGTAGATTGGGAGAATGGCAATTTTAGCATTTTAAGATAAATTACTTTTATCTATCACTTGCTTGTTCAAAGAGATTTTTTTTTAAAGCCAATAGACTTATGTAGGATCATTTTCTAAGGAAAAATTGTTAACATTTCAACACATGTCTTTATCGAATATTTAAAGTCCCCACTGTGGTCTTTTATCATATTCCTTGATTCTGAGCTACCTTATTCAGCATGCTAATCATGTGCACTATTCTGACGAACTGCATATTTATGACCTTGAGTAGCCCTCCAGATTGGACCAAGAATGTAGAGTAAGTCGGGATCAGTACATTTTAATATAGTCTTAGCATGGTCATTTCTATCCTTTCCTTTTCATACCAGGACGTAATTGCATCTATAAAAATTATAGTGTTTATCTTCCCATGTTATGTAGTTGCTTTTCTTTCAATTATTTTTTTCTTCTCTACAATATTAACCTGTTAAGCCTAGAATAGAATAATACATACTTCTAGAAAAATGACCTTATCAGATAACCTACCTTGTTCTTAAACAAGTCACCTATCTCTTGTCCTTGGGTGTATTTTTGCTAAGAACAATGTAAGAATTTTCTAGGCAGATCTAATACCTGTATTCTTAGTAATTTTTAAATACCTCTACCTTCTGGGAGTGTTTCTGATATACATACATTTTACGATTTTTCTGGAAAGGCCTTTACTGTAGTTTATTCTAATAGTTAGAATGGGTCCAGAAACCAACAGCCACACTCCAATAGGTGCCTTCCTTTGGTTGAACAAAAGAAAAATGATTATAAAGGTTCACATGCTACTATATTCTTTTCACACTTAATATCCCAATGGATTCTTGTGTCTAGGTACACTTTTACTGGAATATATACTTTTGAATCACTTGTAAAAATCCTTGCAAGAGGCTTCTGTGTAGGAGAATTCACTTTCCTTCGTGACCCGTGGAACTGGCTTGATTTTGTCGTCATTGTTTTTGCGTAAGTACTTTCAGTTTTTTGAAATGCCAAACTCATGAAAATCTCAGACTGCACAGTATTCAGGAAGGACAAACCTTTGGGGCCTGACTTTTCCTGAATATAATGGTTACATTTAAAGCATACTGTATGAAAGCTAGTCATCAAAAAATACTGATTTTTTTTCAGAAAGAGCATTTCCCACTCAAAAGTCTATGAGATCATTAAAATAGATGATCTTCCTCCATGCTCAGCAGTTGAATGGATAGTATATGCGATACCAGTTAGGTTCACCCTTTTTCCAGGTTCTTATGCAAAAACTGATAAAACCTGTAAGAAACACAGAAAAACTCAGGCCTTATTATAAGTGTGGTACTCTTTTTATTAACTGAATTATTAGCTAATAAGTATATTAAAATATGTAAGTAAATCTTTTTATGAGGGCTGCCACCTCATACTAAACCTAACATTAATGCATTATGCATGTATTACATATGCCTCTACAGTTTATTTTCAAGTGAAAAATACCACATTAAGGTGTAATTTAATTTATTCACATTGCTACTTTTTCCTAAGTATGTTGTCAGAAACATTTCCTTATGTTTTAAATCTCAAACCTGGATACAATACTTTTCCCTCTCTCATTTTGAATTGTAAAAGTAATACATGTTCATTGGAGGAATTTAGACAATATAGGAGGGTCTTAGGACCTCTAGTCTCCAGTTCCTGCATACCCTGCCCCAGCTCCTTGTCAATCAGGCTGGCTCTCTTTGTGGTCACCTAGAACCGCTGTAGTTCCACCCACCACCTGCTGATAAGAAACACTGAGTCAAAGAAGGCTGCATCTTCTCAGGGGTCTCCTTTTTTATTGAGTATAATTTACATACCATAAAATTTACTTTTTTAAAGTATGAAATCGAATGTTTTTTAGTATGTTCACAAAATCGTGCAATCATCACCACTTTCTAATGCTAGAATATTTTCATCACCCCAGAAATCAGTCACTTCCACTCCCTTCTCCCCTAAGTCCCTGGGAACCACTCTATGTCCGGTCTGTATGGATTTGCCTATTCTAGACATTTCATATGGATGGAATCATATAAAATGTGGCCTTTTGTGTCTGGCTTCTTTTAATTAGCATACAGTTTTCAAGGTTTGCTGCTGATGTTTTATGGAATATCAAATATCTACATTACATAATGTTGAAGTCTAGGAATTAAAGCGCTTAATTATTTAGGCATTTAAATGTATGAAACCATTTTCATAATATTGTATTTTGCTCACATCAAATGACTCAAATCAAATCAAATTAAATTAGTAATGATAGAAACAAAAGACTTGCAGAACTATAAATTTGAATAAGAAGTTCCAAACATAGGAAATACCTTGACTAAAGGCACAGGTAAGTATCATAGACTCTGTCTAAATTCTGAATAACTCTGATTTAATTCTACAGGTATTTAACAGAATTTGTAAACCTAGGCAATGTTTCAGCTCTTCGAACTTTCAGAGTGTTGAGAGCTTTGAAAACTATTTCTGTAATCCCAGGTAAGAAGTAATTGGTGTGAAGCATTAGGCCACTCATAACTCCAACTATCTGGGAGTTGTTCTTTGTTCGTTTGTGTGTGTGTTGTCACCGTGTTTGTGTATAAACCCCCCTATTACAGATATGTGACAGAGTTTGTGGACCTGGGCAATGTCTCAGCGTTGAGAACGTTCAGAGTTCTCCGAGCTTTGAAAACAATTTCAGTCATTCCAGGTGAGAGTGGGGTTAAACACCGGGGCTGACTTTGATGTCTTGGAGGAAAGACAAGAAAAACTTTCTTTTATGCAATCTTAATTAAATTTGATCCCTTGTGTTTTTCACAATAATTATTAAAAGTCAGCCTTTGAGTTTAATCAATTGCATGGGTTTAAGAGGATGAAGATGGACATTGGTTCACATCTCAACTTGAAATTTTCCCTCCTGTCTAACAGTTCATTTTCCATTTTGCTTATCCAGGAATGAAAATTTCAATTTGTTTGAATTGCTTTCTATATAATTGAGAAAAAAGCTACAGAATATCAGCATGGGGGGATTGCATGACGTTATGTTTTTTCTTTCCTCAACAAACCATTTCTTAACTGAAAATTAGTAAGTTGTCACTATCTGCTCCAAGTCAGCCTCTTTTCTGTTTTGGTGTCATTCTATAAAGAGATGGTTTGTTTGACAACCATTCACTGAATTGGCACTTCTAAAAAATTATTTTTACAAGTGAGTGTGGGCATGGTTTGAGCTAACTGTTCATTTTGACAGGTTGGTTGTTCTTTGGAAATATTTTACAGTGTTCAGTCATTTGCTGTAATATACAAAGAAACAAAATAGATGAGCAAATCCACCCTTTTGAGCTGGTAGGCTGTTTTTGAACTAGGTTATCATTGATTTGATAAAATGCATGCATTTCTCGGAAAGTCTGTGTTTTGTTTTCATTTCTCATTCAGAGTCTTTATTTCATTTCGAATATCTTTTCCCCCCTGTCTTCAGGCCTGAAGACCATCGTGGGAGCCCTGATCCAATCAGTGAAGAAGCTCTCGGATGTCATGATCCTGACTGTGTTCTGTCTGAGCGTGTTTGCTCTGATTGGGCTGCAGCTCTTCATGGGCAACCTGAAGCATAAGTGTGTGTGGACTCCATTTGAAAATAACGAAACAATAGAAAGCATGTTGGATTCCCTCGACGAAGAAGACCGTAGCAGTAAGAATGCCTCTGTAGTTGTCAATAGTGTGAAGTGGCTAAGAGTATTGTTCTCTTTTGGCAATGAAATGTTGCTTTCATTTTAATTATTTCAAAGTTACTCAAATATACAGAAAGTTTCTACAGTGTAAATTTGGATCATGTTATATTTTATTGGATCATATGTTTCCTTGGATCTAAACTTTCTAGCAGTTCTGGTAATGAAAACATGGAATAATTCCATAATTCTCAATTTTTGTAAGATAAAAAAGAATAAATTTGCTCCAGAGAAATAAATTTAGCTATGCACGAATGATACTAACCATTAGATTTTATCATAAGATACATATTTATGATATACTATGGTTTTATTGCATAATTTATACTTATTTATTTTATAGTATAAATTATTATATAGTAGTATATTTTTATACTTGTATTATAACTGTAATTTTGTAAAGTTGTGTTAATCATAATATAACGATAATATTAATTATCACATATGAAAATGTCTGTCTCAGTATTTCTGAAGATTTGTATAGCAGAACAGTTTACTCTGCTTTATCTGCACTATCCTTACATTATAACCAATGAAGAGTTTTACAGTGATTTCTAATGGCTTCCCTCCATAGAGTTAATGACCATGAAAGTTTAATTCATCAGAACTAGTCCTGTAGGTACCATTTAAGATGGTCTGTACACTCAGTCTCTGAAGTCTACTTAATTCACAAGTAGATTTTGGAATATCTTACAGAAAGCATAAACTGCAAGTTTCCTAAACAATTATCCACTAACACAGTTTCCCTCACCAAAGCTGATGAGTTTGGGTGAGAATGAGATCAAGCAAGACTGTTGTTTCTGTCTGACACCTGCAGTGTCTGTATGATGTTGCCCACATGAACCTGTAAACCTTTATAGATAGTTAGCTCCAGAGCTGGGGTGGACATGTAAGTGCCTTTGATGGAAGGAGATCAGGGAGTAAGGGTCAGGATTCTCCCTAAATAACAAAGAATTGTGTATATCATTTTTTTTTTTACTTTCTGTGTTTTTTCCCTACTCATTGGGGAAGGTAAAGGCAAATAAAAACTAGCTAATATAGTAAAAGACTATAAATAAAAAAGAACTGAGAAAAATAGAAGTTTAAAACAAAACTGAAGGTTTTCAAGTAAAATATTTAATGTACATTTTTCACTCCCAGCATTTGATAAGGAATTTAGCGTATTTTCATTTCCTTTTTTTCTTTATTTTTTTCAGTTTCTGATTTTTACTAATATGACCTTAAGTTTTATTTCCAATTTCCAAAGGATTTTATTTCTTAATTCATATGCCATAAAAGTAGTATATCTTATAAGTAATTGTTGACATTTATGAATCAGACTACAATGCTTAAACTTGGTTTTTTAAAACTAGGATCACTCCCAGCCCTTTTATTCTGATTCTTGATCCCATTCTTGAGTTCATGATCTGAATGATTGTTTTTAACCTTCTGGGAATTACTTCAAGAAATTTTTTCGAAAGGAGTAGAAAAAGCCCTTGAATTTTGCAACATATCTTTTATATTGTGTTTACACAGGTGAATGACAGATTAGCTAATGATGAAATTTTATACCACCATGCTTTCCCTCAATTCTGTACATTATTTTTGATTTTCTTCTGAAATATAGTTTTACAGCAAAGATGTTTGTGTCCAATCTGAATTTAGTTTCTTACCAATTTTCTGTGTCATAGAAGCCCGGTCTCACCGCAGTATTTATTCAGGCATTCATTTATCGTGGGTGTTTGTTGAGTGCTTCCCAAGCTAAGCATTGTGCAGGTTTCTGGAGCTGCAGCGATGCATATGACAGCCTCAGCCCCTGTTTCCACAGAGCTTGTCTTCTAGGAGGAAGGACGGAGCAAACGGAGGGAAACAGACAAATTAAAAATATTTCGAATTATAATAGTGCTCTGCAGAGAAAATAAATCTCAGGGGCTAAGATAACAACTAAATGAGAAGACCTCTCTGACAGAGTGGCAATGGAGCAGAGATCTAAAGGATAATAAGAAAAGAGAAAACAGAGGGAGTGAGAGTATGTATGTGGGGCTCCCACTTGAGTTAGAAGAAAGAGCCTGTGGAAAAGCCCTGAAACAAGAGTATTACGTGTTTCAAAAGTGGGAAAACAGCATTTGGGGTTAGACTTCAGCAGAGAAGAGGCAGAATGGCAACAGAGAAAGTAAGAGAAAAAGGCAGGGGTCGTATTAACAAGGATGCTTTAGCCCATGGAAAGGAGTTTGGATTTTATTTTAAATGCAGTGGTGTTGATCACTTTGTCTGCAATATGGAGAGCTGATTGGGCAAGACTGGCTGGTAGATTGGAATAAGGAAGGCCAGTTAGGGTGTTGTTTCTGTCATCCAAACAAGAGAAGACCTGGAGTGGTGGCAGAAAGTGAAGAGGAAAGGGTGAGTTCAAGATGACACCTATAGAACTTGTTGATGACTTAGAGAGGATATCTTCTAGGCTTCTGGCCACAGTAACTGGATAGATGGCAATGTGTCTTCTAAGTCTTCTACGTAACACCAACAGTGACATGTAAGTCAGTTAGTCTTACCTGAAAATGTTTAATAATAGGTGCTGCTCTTTGAGCAGCTGTGTAGAAAGTGGGGGTCACTTTGGTAAGTGTTTTATATACAATATCATATTAATACCATTCAACAACTCTACTCTAAGAATAGGTGTTCTTATCCACATTTTACAGATGCAGTAGCTAAGTCTCAAAGTGGTAAAATAATGCACCTACATAGGAAGGGGTAGAAACAATATTTAAATCTAAGCACATCTGATGTCAGAGTTTCTGTTCTGCTGTTACTCTAGGAGCCTCCTAAGAATCACATCTTTATTTTTTTTGACCTTAGCCAGTTAGGAAGTTGGGCCCCTATTTTTTAAAAAAAATTTTTAGTCCTGTATACCATTACTCTGCACATTTTGATCAGTCCCTTGTATTAAGAATATGCCATTATAGTGAACAAAGGAAGAGATTATGAGTTTTTTTACACCTGAAAATGGGCACAGAGGGTACCATGAAAGGGGAAATGTGCATTTTATTTCAGTTCCATATCCTCAACATCCAGAACTTAGTAAGCCCTAAGTAGATATTGACTGGTGAATAAACAGTGAGGGAATTCCAGGAAATTAATGTCCTTCATTTGTAGTGTTGTCTTGCTGACTCCACCTCTTCTGGAGAACTTGGGGCTTAGCTGGGGCTCTTTTCCTTCTCTTTTTCTCCCACCCTCTCCTTCCCCAGCCACACTTCCTCTCTGGCTCAACTCGACAGGTCCCGTGGCTTGATGACGACTCCCATCTCTATATCTGCATCCTTGATACCTTCACTGACCTCAGGACTCATAGCCACCCAATCATTTACTCCACAAATAAGAGTTTAATACCTAATAATCACCTCACACTAAACGCAGCTAACACAGAGCTCCTGGTTTTCCTTCAGGCCATATCTTGCCCCAGTGTCCCTCATGTCAGTAACTGGCAGTACTCTCTGACCAGCTGATCTACCCTCATGTCCCCTCTCTTCCACCACCCCCACGCACTCCATCCAGCCAGTCCTGCCCCCTTTATTTCATCCCTTTCTCTACGTGTCCAGGGCTCCTCCCTGAACTGTAGCCACATCACCTCACTGTCGTCACTTAACCCAACCCCTGCTTCCACGCTTGCCCTCCTGCAGTCCATAGTCCACAAAGCAGCCACAGCAACATTTAAAAAAATTGTCTCATCTCTCTACTTCCTACTTCTGTTACTTCTTATCATACCAGACTCCTTTCCATGGCGTGCAAAGCCTCACTGACGGCCCCTGCTGACCTCTGCCGCCACAGTCTGCCCCACTCACCGCGCTGTGGCTGGGCTGGCCATTTTGCTGTTTCTTCCACACACCAACTTCATTTCTACCTCAGGGCTTCTGTTCTTGCTCTTCACCCTGCCAAGATGTCTCTTCACCAGGGTCTTTGAATGGCTGGCTTCTTTGTAGCATTTAGGTTCCAGTTCAAATGTCATCTCTCTAGGAAGACTTTGACCACATTTTATCACATTGTCTTAATTTATTTTCTTTAGGACATTTATCACTATGTGAAAATAACTCGTATATTTACTTATTTACTTGTTAAGTGTCTTTCTCTATCCCCAGCCTCTACCCTTACCTAAACACAAAGAACGTGCAATAAAACTAATTATCTTGTTCATCATGTTTGTCATTATAGTCACTGCTTGGCCCATCAGAGGTTGTCAGTAATGTTTGAGGGAGAATATATGAGAATACAATAAATGAATGTCTGTTGCCTGGAGCCAGGCCCGAATGTGTGTGAGATGTCTGTATTAATTAACTTACCTGCTGTATCATTCTTAAAGCTTCTCTCCATAATGTTATATTGTCGACTTTCTTCCTGAACAGAATATTTTTATTACTTGGAGGGATCCAAAGATGCTCTCCTTTGTGGTTTCAGCACAGACTCAGGGTATGTAATATTTGTTTTGATTTTAGTTTAATGACTGAAAAAAGAAAAACATACTCAATCAATTTGCTAATAAGAATCTTTGATTCTGTATTATTTTCATTTATTTCTTGGCATTATTTAACTTATTCTGTCCCACAGTGAGTCCAGACTTTAAAACGTTCATGGTTAATGCATACATTTGAAAGCAAGACTTTGAGATAGTGCTTGAATTAAAATAAGATACAAATCATATACATCTTAAGGAAGCAGAAAAAACTTACTTCCTAAAAACCCTACCGAAAGTTGATGGGTTAGTTTGCAGCCTTTCTTCCAGAAAGGAGAAAGACAAAATCAACTTTTCTTTTCATCCTCCAATTTGACTCATTCACCAATCAAGTATGGTTCATAGGTAACTGAATGCAGTGACATTTTGTTCGCTCTAAATAAAAGGATCCCATGGACTTGGGTAAAGCTATTTTAAGAATGTCATATTTATTTAAGTACCCATTTTGCTGTTTCTTCCATATACCAACTTTATTTCTGCCACAGGGCTTCCTGCACTCCCCCTGCCCAGACCTCTCCTGACCAGGCTCTGTGTATGCTGGGAATGTAAAAATAAACAAGATAAGGTCGCTGCTCCCAAAGACACCTAAAACACCATTTTTATTTGGTATCATGGATACCAATCCACCAATTTTGAAAAGGAAAAAAATCTTTATAAATCTTTATGAACTTACACAATTGCTGTATATTGGCTGTTCTCAATTCTAATTTACTCCAAGAATAATTTGGGGAGGCACAGTTTTATTCGAGGCCTATATAGCAATCTTTATGGGTACAAGAACTGTTGTATGACATCTGGTGAAAGTTGCCAAGTTTCGTTGGTGATGATGATACTAACAGCAGCTGCCATATATTGAATGCTTTCTATGTGCAGGAACTAGGCTAGGTAATTTGCATACATTATCTTCTTTAAACTTAACAATCTTAACCTTTTGTGGTAGGTATTATTATCTTACCTCACAGAAAGAAGGAACTGGGCCTTGGAGAATTTAAGTAATTTGACAAAGTCAACACCTAGTAAAAAAAAAATAGGGGTGGGATTCAAACCCAGTTCTTCCTGACTCCAAATAATGTGTTCTTAATCATTGTTCAATATTGTTCCTCTAGGGAGGGGAATGTGGAGCTTCTCATTTCTCTGTAGCACTCTTTAGCTTTCATCCTGAAGACACTCTGACTTGTGATGTCCTTTTCCTCATGTAGTCAATGTCCAGAAGGGTACACCTGCATGAAGATTGGCAGGAACCCTGACTATGGCTACACGAGCTTCGACACCTTCAGTTGGGCCTTCTTAGCCTTGTTTCGGCTCATGACCCAGGATTACTGGGAAAACCTTTACCAACAGGTGAGTGCCAGGAGAAAAATCTGTTGCATTCATTGCATAAATATCTTATGTGGAGGGGAGGGTAGAGTGCCTGCTTAGCATGCACAAGGTCATGAGTTCAATCCCCAGTGCCTGCATTAAAAATAAATAAATAGATAAACAAACCTACCTACTGACCTCTCCTACCCAAAAAGTAAAACAAAATAAAACAAAACAAATCTGATGTGTGTTCCTTACCAGCTTTGTATATGATATGGTTTATTCAGTTTAGAATGGAGAAAACTCTGTAGTCTCAGTGCTAAAATCAGACATATTTTACTTCCAGCACTATAGAGTGGACAGTTCTTAAATCATAAATGGCTTTCTTATCTTTTCTGGGCTTTTTGACTCGAGATCTCTCTCCCCACTTCTGAATATAGCATCCCATGGGGTCCTAGGTAATAGCAAGAAATGTACTGTGATGTTCTCGTGCATCACTCCTACACGTGCTGTGCTTTCCACACATGCCTCCCTGCATGCAGTGCCCCAGACACCAGGATCTCCCATGCTCACCAGGCTTTATTTTGTGAACTCCCACGTACGGTTGTTCTGGACTGAATTATATCCCCCCAAATTTGTATGTTGAAGTCTTTAGCTCCCAGTGCCTTAGAATGACTGTATTTGGAGTGAGGGCCTTTAAAGAGGTTAAATGGGGCCGTTAGAGTGGGTGCTCATCCGACCTGACGTCCTTTTAAGGAGGAAACATTAGGACAGGAGTGAGAGAGACATCAGAGGTACACACGCAAAAGGCCAAGTGAGGACTCAGTGAGAAGGCGGCTGTGCCCAAGCCAAGGGAGGGGCCTCAGGAGAAGCCAGCATTTTGATCTTGTACTTCCTTCCTCTAGGGCTGTGGGAAAATGAACTTCTGTTGTTTAAGCTACTCGATTTATAGCATTTTGTTTGGCAGCCTGAGCAAACTAGTATAAGAATTGAAAACTCAATTCGTTTCTCTTAATTTATCTCTCCCAACTCAGTTGCTCCTTCCTCTACACTTCCCTGTCCTTTTTAAGATTCTTCAGTTTATGGCATCTGTCTCTTGGACGGTAACTCCCCATTCACGTAGCCATCTCCTCTAACTTGAATGTGGTCCTCTTGAGACTGTGAGCTCTGTCTTTTCACCTATATATTCTCAGTGCCCAACTCCAAGAAGAAGGAGACCAAAAATGATTATTCTGTATTATAAAAACTAATAAATCATTTTTCTCAAATTGCCACAGATTCTTCTTTATACCTATTTTTTGTTTAATTTCTGAGAGTATTATAAATGGATACAGAAATTATATAAAAATCTACTTCACAGGAAAAAGAGAAATACACATGACATTATAGTTATGCAAAAAGATACCTTTACTGAAAATTGAAATGAGGGGTACATACAATTTTTCTCCTGTCAGAATGACGAAGACCAAAAAGTAGATCAAAAGAGAGACACTGTCTGAAATTCAGGGAGGCAGACTTTCTCACACATTGCTGGGAACCACTGGAGATGGTAACACAGGAATTTCTTTGAAAATTGAAGTGAATACACCTGTTGACCTAACAATTCCACTGTTAAGAATTTAAAAGAAGACATTGGTAACAACAGAAACTAATAGGAAAGGAGATTGAGTTCCTAGGCATCAGAGATAGGATAAAGAGACTTAATTTTCATTTACTATGTTTGTACTATTTGAATTTTTTACCATGTATTACACTTAAAAATTTTTAGTAAATGTTAAATATAAGATAAATACCTCAGTTCATACAATAAAGCTGTTTATCATGTATTAACATAATAGATCAGCATTAATACTTCTTGTTATAGATAGAATTTTATCAGTAAAAGATACTATAGAAATTATCTGGTCCTATAATTTGAAATTGAGTAAAGCAGCTTGTTTTTGAGTAATTTTTAGACTGGGGGGGAGTAATTCAGGGTTATTATGCTTAATAGTCAAGAGTCATACTCAGTACAGGTTTAATTGATTGCTGTATCCTTTGTACTGAAAGTGTTTATTTTAATACTGATCGTTTTCCATGAAGATACAATTTTATTCCTTTATATTTTTGATAACATGAGGTTATATAGAACTGTCTGATTTACTATGCCTAACATGCCATTCAAGTTGAAGTGACTTAAAAAAAAAAACCTTTGTGTTATTAAAATAACGATTTCCATTCTTCCCTAGACACTGCGTGCTGCTGGGAAAACCTACATGATCTTCTTTGTGGTGGTGATTTTCCTGGGCTCCTTCTACCTGATCAACTTGATCCTGGCGGTGGTTGCCATGGCCTATGAAGAACAGAACCAGGCAAACATCGAAGAAGCTCGGCAGAAAGAGATAGAATTTCAACAGATGTTAGATCACCTTAAGAAAGAGCAAGAAGAAGCCGAGGTATTGTTATTTGGTTTAAAAATCTCCCTAGAAGTAGAAATGCAGAGGGGAACAAAAGAAGCCTTGTGGTCTGTGCTCGACCTTCCTCAGGGAGATTTTCCTTCCTGGATTCTTTTATATAAACTGAATCTTCATTCTGGTTTGGTTGAGGGAAGCAATTCTGGATTGAGTTAGAATTCACATCTGTCCCATCCCACTTTCCCCCGTAATCAGCTCACTCCAGCAGAGAGCATGTTTTAAGCTTCTCCTCCTAAATCTGTTACTCACCATCCCTCAGTGTAAGCAAAATGTATGGTATTATGCAAAGTCCTGAACATATATGATGGATTTCCCCAGAGTAATGATTGTACACAAATGTTTAGGAAACATTATTTTGATGTTAAACTTAACAGGTACTCTGTGAAGTAGAAAGTAAAATGTGCATCAGTTTTGGTTAATGTTGCAAGGATTTTTAAGGGAAAATGTGAGATGTTAAGGAAAATTGTACTTGTGGTTGTGGCCACCTTAAGTCACAAATTCTTGAGGATTTCTCCTTACTTCTCCCTCCAAAAAGGTACTTGAGTGGAAAAGTTTGAAAAGGTTTGTGTTAAGAGAACCAAAATTTCAAATATTTGGTAAGACTCTTAAAACATGTTGGATGGTTTGACCTAGTTAAATCTCTTCAAGGAATATAACCTATTGATGGGAGGGTAGTAGTCTGTAATGCAGAGAGATTTTGATAAAGATGTTTGGTGCGGTATTTTAATAATATTAAAAATCATTTAAATTTCTAAAAAATCAGGAAATGGTTAAGAGGATTATGATATTTCTGTGTCTTGGAGTATTATTCAGCCATAAAATGATGTGTTTTAAGACTATTATGACAGGAAAAGATATTAATGTAACAGTGATTAAGTTGTAAAATACAAAACTGAGTATAAGATGCAATTTAAAAATTATGTATATAAAGACTAGAGGAAATGTTAACACCAGTTGTTTCTGAGATGTAAGGTTATCAGCAATTTGGGGGTTTTATTCACAATATCTTCGTTTTCCAAATTTTTACAAGGATTGTTTTATTTTGATAATAAAACCTTAATTTTTCATAAAAGAGGTAACACTGGGCTATCCCAGGAATTTTATAGAGAACCCCTAAAAGTCTCTTTCATTTTCTTGAGATGTTCTGTAATAACTTAATATTTTCAAATAATTCATTCTTCATTAAACTATAGAAGTGCTTGATTCTCTTGATAATGTTGAGTTCACTACCTGAACAAGGTATACAAATGGATTATCTCATCTAATGGTTTATGTGCATATTGTGTCCCTGAATTACCTAAAATAAATACTTTCACATATATTATTTAGAAGTTCACGGATGCTATTTAAACTTGCTTTACTATAGTGTAATTGTATGGAATAGTTTAATTCCAAAGCACAATGTGGGGTACACTGCAGAAGCAGCAATAAATACGTATTTTGTAAGCTCTCTAGTCATAGTGCAAAGAAAACATTACTTCCTATATAAGGGACATGATCATATGCACAGTATAATTAAAGTTATGGTAAAAGGGGCCCCATGATAGGGCTTCCCAGACTCTGGAGTGACTCACCATGGGTGTGCCCTCTTGGTCTAACAGGCAATAGCACTGGCGGCCGCTGAATACACAAGCATTGGGAGAAGCAGGATAATGGGCCTCTCCGAGAGTTCTTCTGAAACATCCAGACTGAGCTCTAAAAGTGCTAAAGAGAGAAGAAACAGAAGAAAGAAAAGGAATCAAAAGAAGCTCTCCAGTGGAGAGGAAAAGGGAGATGATGAGAAATTGTCCAAATCAGAATCAGAGGAGAACATCAGGAGAAAAAGTTTCCGCCTCGGTGTTGAAGGTCCTCGGCGAGCACATGAAAAGAGATTGTCCACGCCTAATCAGGTACCACGGAAATGATCATGTGTGTATCATGGAGGTAGGAGTATGGAGCAAAATGTTCTGTCTGAGGGAAGGACCTCAGGAGAGGAGTGAGGGACTTCATTAGTATGTTTTTAGGTAAAAGCCTGCTGATTCCTGGGCATTTATGGAGAGAACGTAGATGTACATAGTTTTCCATTTGAGTTTGACCATTTTTGAAAGAGCTTATAGTTTTGGAATTATCATATCTCCTCCAATATAAGTATTCAAGACAAATATTCATAAGAACCATTGTTGAAATGAAGAGATTGTTTACACTATAAATTACCTTTTTTTTTTATTTAGTCTGTATTTTGCAAAGCCTCATTGGTTAAAAACTAACCTTAGACTAGTTTTTTTTCCTTTTCTTTACGCTGTAGGTAATCACCAACTGTAGGTATCACCAGAATATCAGTCACCCACGCTTGACAGCCTCCACCCCGAAATGTACCAGCTAGTCCCATGATCTGTTATTTCGACTCGTGTGGAATTTTTTTTTTCCTTTTTCCACTGACACCTCCCTAATTGAGGTCTCCCTGCCTACAAACCTCCAAAATGAACCATTACTTCTGTCCTCCTTTACACTTCCCTGTTTTCCATTGCATAATCCCTTCAAATCACTTTTCTAAAACAAAGTTGTTCTCGTCAACTTTAAAAACAAAGAAATACCAACAACAACTCCGTTGAATCGCCACTGCCTACGGAACAAGACCCCATCGTGTCAATGCCATGGACTGGCTTCAGCCTCATTGCCACTTTTCTGGACCTTCAGCTTCCCTCAGACCCCACGATTGTCACTCTCACCTCCGTGCCCTTTATCTTCATCCCTTTACTGCTCGGTACACATGCATTTCTCTAAGTGGGATGACTTTCCTTCCTTGTTTTCCCCCTAGTGTATTACCACTGGTTCTTCACCCATTAGCTCAGGTGCCACCCAGCCACAAAGTTGCCTGTGTTCTCTCCACTCCTCTCAGTCTGCTCCTCAGTCTCCCACTCAGAATTACTGTCCTTGTCATCTATGTCTTCTTTTAAAATTTCTAGCTACTTAAGTCTGTAAGACCCCACCAGACATACACAAAAATAAAGGAGTCTCTGCCTTCAAAGATTTCATGATCTGGTTGGGGAGACAGAACTTGAGTACATATGATACCAATTAAAAGAAATATGACAGGAGTGGTCCCAGCTAATTCTAAGGTAAAGGCATTGTCATACACATTTTCCCTTGTTCACAACGCCTTCTGCTTTGTCCTTTACATAGGAAGCACTAACGTTTATGCAGTTAGATACTTCCAAAGATTATGCTGTTCGGTTAATGGACACAGTTTATCTTGGACCTGAGTCATATGAATGTGATCCCCCCCCCCGCTTTGGTATTGGGCAACTTCTTTTCCAAGTTCTAATATTTTATGACTTGGTACATTCACTAGTGTTAAAAGATCTTCTTTCTTAACACACCTTAACTGAGCCCTCAGTGTGCAGGGCAGAGTTGCAGGCAGTGGCATGCAAAGATGCATGCAGTGTGATCTTTGGCCTGAAAATTTCAGTACTTATGGAACATAAGGATTGATACATGAAAAGCGTAATAACAGGTATCAATATCAAATTCTTTTTAAAGTGATATGTTCTTTACAGCAAAATGAATGGTACAGAAAGAATGGAGGGATGACTCTAGGCCAAAACTGTAGAGAGCTGTACCGCCACAAATAAGGTGCCTGGTCCTGAAAGGGTGAACCCAAGTGTTTTCATTCCTTACTTGGAAGAATTTGTCTTCTTACGGAATTTCTTTGTTTTTCAGTTTGTATCTCTTAAACCAGTACAGAGCCGCCTGCCCTCAGGCCGGTGGTCCCAGTGGTGGCTGTGTGAAATGCACACCTGTTTTCAGGTGCTTTAGCAGAGATATGCCGTGTTTTGTTTTTTCCTGCAGTCACCGCTCAGCATCCGCGGCTCCTTGTTTTCCGCGAGGCGCAGCAGCAGAACAAGCCTTTTTAGTTTCAAAGGTCGAGGAAAAGATATTGGATCTGAGACTGAATTTGCCGACGATGAGCACAGCATTTTCGGAGACAGTGAGAGCAGGAGGGGCTCTCTGTTCGTGCCCCACAGACCGCGGGAGCGGCGCAGCAGCAGCATCAGTCAGGCCAGTAGGTCCCCCCCGGTGCTGCCGGTGAACGGGAAGATGCACAGCGCCGTCGACTGCAACGGCGTGGTCTCCTTGGTTGACGGACCTGCAGCCCTCATGCTCCCTAATGGACAGCTTCTGCCAGAGGTGATAATAGATAAGGCAACTTCTGATGACAGCGTAAGGACGTTTTAAATAGCTCAGGCATGGCTCCGCCCTTACTCTTGCATCAGTCGGTCTCTGCGGGAGGGGCCTTCTCCCTGGTCCTGTGAATGGCTCTGCATTTTGCAGTACTTTTCATTTTAGAACTACTTATGATACTTAAAAATACTAGAAAACAAACAAACACACAAACAAACCAAAAAAAAACTAATTATTTTTTATGTGAGAAACACACCTTTAACCGATTAATACTCATAGTATGTGCTGTAGGTGTTGCATTCAAAGATATTTAAAACCCCATTTTTGAGAAAAGATACTTGTCTATTGAT
Source organism: Vicugna pacos (assembly GCF_048564905.1). Classification (NCBI taxonomy): domain Eukaryota; kingdom Metazoa; phylum Chordata; class Mammalia; order Artiodactyla; family Camelidae; genus Vicugna; species Vicugna pacos. Next base: position 40,307,170 of record NC_132991.1, on the reverse strand, counting down.
ATTATACCTCAAGATTATAAATCATCCCTTAGAAAACAGTTTATAAAAGATGTGTATATTGGGGGGAGGGTATAGCTCAGTGGTGGAGCACATGCCGAGCATGCACAAGGTCCTGGGTTCATTCCCCACTACCTCCACCAAAATAAATAAGCAAACCTACCTACCTCCCCCCAAAACAAACAAACAAACAAAAACTCAAAAAATAAAAATTGAAAAAAAAGATGTATATATGAGCACAGAAAAGCATGGATACATGCTGATCTTATTAGTTGATCATTCAGTCCGATGTCTGTAAGGGAATTTGGATTATTTGTCACCTCCTGCTATTTTTTTCAAGTCACTACTTAATATATACCTCATGGCAAGGGATCTTGTTTGAGTTAATAATAATAGCAAACATGTTAGTATTTACAGCAGGGCAGTTAGGTGATACATTATTATCCCTGTTTTACAAATCAGAAAACGGAGGCACAGGGAAATGAAGCCATTGGTGTAACGGCCACTCAGCTAATAAATGGTAGTCCTAAAGTTCAAACAGAGACCCTCTATTTCAGAGCTTGTACCTTTAACCATCACACTTTCTGTCCAGTGTGTGGTAGACTTCTTAACTTGGAAATAATTTAGAATAAGTGTGTTTTTTCCCACACATAAATGAAACCTATTTTCATTAAAAAAATCAAAACTCTTTTGTCTGGAATCAATGAATAAAAATATAATAATATCCAAAACACATACAGTAATGCAAACATTCACATAAAGACAAAAACAAAACACTTCCAAAACTACAATTTCAAGAGTTTAGGAGTCCTTGAGTGGTTAGAGAAGAGGGTCTGGTTAGGCTGGAAAGTGAGCTCTTTCTGGTTTCTGGAGTTTCTAGGTTACGTCTTAAGGCCACTCTCTGTATTACATGCATTACTCAGTATCAGCAAGGCTCAGCCTAACCTAACAAGCTCTGAACTCATGCTACTCATTCATATATTCACACTTGCAGACCACATAGTAGTTCAAGTGAGAATAAAGTTTCATCAAAGCCATGGCCACAGACATGTTTCCTTTGGAATAAATGCATGTGCTTTTAGGTAACGTGTAACCTCTATGCTTGCATGACGTCAGTTCAGCCCTCTGTCAAATGAGCTTCCTTATCAAATGAGCATGTTAATTTTCCATGGAATCAGAACTTTGTTGTGTTTTGCTTTTCAACAATTTATATTATCTGTAAAAAACTGTATAATGCATATCAGATTTGGAGATTATTTCCTATTTTTAAATGAAATACTATTTAATATTTTATTTTTATTTAAAAAATAAGATTGAGGATAATAACTTTAAAAAAGCCTTATTTTTACCACAGAAAAATCAGTATCACTTAAACTACAGAACTGGAGAAATGAGTAAATACTTCAAGATTCAGTAGAAATGCAAAACATAATAGTGTGGAATAATGTACAGTTTAGATGAAAAATCTGCATGACAAATAATATAACTCTGACACCTGAGATATGTCTGCATGGAGAAGAATTTATTTAATCAACATAGTTGATTGTTTGACTTGTGGGAAAAGAAATCTCTGTTTTGGGAAAGTCAGTGAATTAGAGAGTGTGTCAGAGAAAGCAAGGTTATAGAGAGATCTCTGTAAAAGCCACAGACAGATATGTGTGTGTGTGTGTCTCTGCACATGTACATACACACATATGTATGTACACACATGAGCACATTTACATCCATTTGTCTTTTAATCATATGACTATATGATTATATTTAAACAACTTTGCAACTCTTGATCTGTGTATCTATATATATGTTTATAAAATGGTGTGTGTTTGTGTATACATACCTATGTACATACTATACACAAGTAGATAGATGATAAATGTAGAGTTGTATGGCTGTATGTATGTATATATGTGTGTGATCACACATGTGTGTGTATTATTGGCCTGCCCAGAACTGGCATAGTATTTTAACTTTGAATTAGTTGCCAAGATATAGAAATGAGACATCTTCACCTAAAAATGGGTGTGCCTGGTAAGACTGAGCTCGTGTTCCTGCATGGCAGCAATCCTTTAGAGCTGGAGAGTGGTCACCTCTGTTAGATGGAGCTTACATTCTCCATTTTGTGACAGTTCCCCTGTATTAATGGTCCTTTTCAAACTGAGTCCTCATGTACTCAGAGCAGTTGATGAGATATTCCTTGGCAGTAAAAAGCAATCATTCTGGCCTTCTTATGGGCTTTTACCTCCACAAAGAGTAATTACAGAAATTTATCAGAAAATGTAAAGGTTCTAACCCTCTGCACATACCATTACAACACTTGCTTAACTGTTCTCACATAGGACTCTCAGATGGTAAAACTGTCCAGAAAGATAGAGAGATAATGACAGTGATAATAACAATGAAAGCAGCTGATTTTATTTTTTATTTCCTAAGTATTGATTCATTTAATCCTCATAGCAAGACTGTGAGGCAAGTACTGTGACTGTCCCCATTTTACCAATGATGGAGTGGAGACAGAGGTTAAGTAACTCTCCTACCATATGCAGCCAGTCAGTAGCAGAGCCATGATTCAAACCAACAGTCTACTCTTTGCTTTTAATTACACATTCCAACTACATCAGCAAGATTTTATTTTATGCCTGCAATTTGTTAGAATTCCATTCTTAGAACTATAATTAATTATCTTTTTTTTTCAGGGTGCAACTAATCAAATACACAAGAAAAGACGTCCCAGTTCTTATCTTCTTTCTGAAGATATGTTGAATGATCCCAATCTCAGAAAAAGGGCAATGAGCAGGGCCAGCATATTAACAAACACTGTGGAAGGTATGGAGTGATATTCTCATTACCATGTAGATTTTTAACAAAAGTCAGGTAAGTCCTGGTCAGCCTTAAATAGATACAGCAAGTTCTTAGGAAGATCTCAAAGAATATAAAATGACTATAAGCAATGGTAAGGATAACCAATGGATGCTGGGGGAATTGTCTTTATCTGCTTAAAAAGTGGATAAAGTTATTTTTGATTAAAGACAGGCTTTGGGCGATATGACCTTTCAAAGATAAACAGCTTTATGGTACTAAATGAAAAAAGTGAGGTTAATCCTGGGCTATGTGGTTCTCTCACTATATATTCTTAGAAATTTCACCTGGTCTCTCCAAATTGATCATCTTTCTAGTATGCAAGAAAATAATACAAACCTGCAGATGTCTATAAATTGCTCCCTTTTAGTACAATCTATGAAATTGTAAAATGTGACTTGATATCTGTAAAGATAATGATGCAAAGGCATTTTTAGAGAATATGTTGTCAATAGTAGTGGTCAGATCCCAAGATACATTGAGAGTCAAAGGGTGGCAATCTAAAGAATGTGTTGGCTCCCACCCTCTCTCCCCACAACTTGTCCCAGGTCCCACCTTGTCCATGGGCTACCACCTCATCCCCCTACACACCCACAATGGGCCCAGACAAAATTTTTACCCACCTCCTAAATTTATGATGAGAAGTAAATATGCTAATGGTACGTAATACCTACTGCATGAGTCACTCCATAAATTATTTCTAGGTTCTTCATTTGGGGATTGTTTTCACCTATGAACTAGCAAAAGCTTTTTGGTGGATGGAGTGGAAATGTGTTATTATTGTAATGGGATTAAAGACACAGAGGAAAGTATGTATGTTGGTATATGTACATTTATCTTAAAAAAATATGTATCTCCATTAAGAAAACATCAGTTCTCTTGTTTACCGTCAGGTGTGAAATGCGTGTTTCTCTCAGAGATACTCATATCTGCTTTCATTCATTAATTTCATTGCCTTCTCCTTATGCTTGATCCAATAAATGGACATGAGATGTAAGATTTTTATGTTACACGTGATGCTTTCATAGAAACGGTAACTGTTAAATTTGCAAAGTCTAAACCAGGAGACTTGTTTCAATGTTAGTGTACTACTGATCTGTATCTGGTTAGGAATAAAATATGCAATAGACAAATGATTGACTTCATGTTGTCTATGTTGTTTTTTCCTCCCAGAACTTGAAGAGTCCAGACAGAAATGTCCACCTTGGTGGTACAGATTTGCACACACATTCTTGATCTGGAATTGCTCTCCATATTGGATAAAATTCAAAAAAGTTATCTACTTTATTGTAATGGATCCTTTTGTAGATCTTGCTATTACCATTTGCATTGTTTTAAACACCTTGTTCATGGCTATGGAACATCACCCAATGACTGATGAATTCAAAAACGTGCTCACTGTGGGAAATTTAGTAAGTCTCTTAACGTGTTTTATGTATCCAGAGCTTCTCTCTTCGGTTATCATGGCTGTCATTTCTTTTTTTTTTTAAAGTCAGATGGATATATAGCTAGGTAATTATGCATATCCAGAATTTACAGTATGAATCATTTTGTGCAGAGTCAAGTTCCTGGTAATAGATAGTATTTTAAAATTATTTTGCAGTAGTATTGAGGTCTATAAATAACAATACTGTTTCCATAATGGGTCACCATCTTGGGAGCTGATAGTGTGTTTTCCTGCCAGCATGTCTCTTACCAGCGACACTTTTTTGTTAGAGGAGATACTAGGGATTGAACCCAAGACCTTGTGCATGCTAAGCATGTGCTCTACCATAGAGCAAAGTCCTGAGGTTGAATCCTGGTTTTGCCTCTTACTGATTATATGACCTTGAAAGAATGTTTTAATGTCGATAGTCTTTAATTTTCTCATTTATATAATACTAACACTTTATAAAATGATACTTATTATTTATAATATAATGATAATAATATTTATTTATCATATTATTGAGAGGAATAAACACGTTCTACTTATTAGCTTAGCATATAGTAAGTACTCAACAAATTAAACCTATTGTCATCACCATCATCATCAATCATTATCATCATGCTTTCAGTGAATCAGCAGAAACAACCCTTAAGAACAAGAATATTGAGAAACCAAAATGATTAAACTAGACATAGAAAATATAGGGGCAGATAGAAGGGATCTGTAGGCTTCATGAAGGTAAAGGATTCTGTTAGGAAAGTTAACGCCAGAGTGATCTCTTAAACATGCAGTGTCAGACTCTAGCTTAAATTAATGCCTATGGCAAACAGAGAGTGCTAGTTGCCGACAATCTGCATAAAGCAGGCAGAAGTTCTATTTCATCGCAGAAAGTTCCCAGCTTATGACTCTGCATAGGTCATGAATAACTCTGGATGTCTTTGTGAATGCCTGTATAAAGTAATTTTAATTTTTGCCGTGGCCCCAAACCAGTTGATCTTTGAAGTCAAAGAGTGTTTCTAAGTCGATCTTCTCTCCCAAATTTCTTATGAATATTCCCAGTCAGGATGTTTGAAACTCATGCGCTCTGAGTCAGCATTTTTCTTTCTTTCTATTCCTCATTGGAAAAAGGCAGGACTTTCTAGTTTCTTATTGTTGGTGGATTTCCAGATCATGAAAATCAGTACCTTCTCACTGAGTTGACTGCATCACCATGAATCCAATAAAGATTCACCATGTTTCTTATCTATCACTACAATCCCAAGTCTGGGTGTTCCCCGCTAGTGTTCTTAATGCTGCATTATTTAAAAAATGACTCACACAGTTATAGAGCTAAACATTTCCTCCTGAACCTTCTTTGGTCAGTTTCTTTGAATCAAATTGTACCCAAATGATTCATAAGTCTTTCACTGTCGCCTTTTTAAGTGAGTCCTCTGAAGGCATGTCATAAATTAATGATGTTTTGTGATGCACTTCTGTGTCAAAGCTTTGGAAGTCTTACTTTAGCTGCCACTGTGTCAATTAAATACCTTTTCGTCTTCCACTGATAAATTGTGAGTCAACATGTTCCTTTACTCTAAAAGTAGTCAACCCGGGGGGGGGGGGGAGACTGGCTCAAAATTTCAGTATCAATCTGTTTCCTTTTTATTTTCTTCCAAAATAACTTGTTGACCCGCAGAAATATTTTGCAAAGAGTAACTATATTAATTTTCAAAGGTTTTATTTATCTGGAATTGTAATATACTCTTCTGAAGTGCTATCTAAAGGTGATGAGAGCTGACAAGAGAGTTAGAGCTTGTTAACCCTTAAGTGCTGGTGTTAGAGCTATAGGAATGATGACACTTAGTTTATAGGATTAAATTAGATAGTAATATACATTTATAAAGTATCTAGCACACTGTCTGAAATACAGTAAATGCTAAACAGATAGTCATTATCATCATCAGGCTGATTCCATACCCTCTAATAATACTAGAAAAACATTGTTATTTCTTACGTAGGTCTTTACTGGCATCTTTGCAGCTGAAATGGTTTTAAAACTGATTGCCATGGATCCATATGAGTATTTCCAAGTAGGATGGAATATTTTTGACAGCCTTATTGTGACTTTAAGCTTAGTGGAGCTTTTTCTAGCAGATGTGGAAGGATTGTCAGTTCTACGATCATTCAGACTGGTAAATATAGACCAACCTTACCATTATATTCTATATATAAAGGGGTATTTCTTTGGTTTTGCATTATTATTCTTTAAAACTTTTGGAGGTTTGAATCAAAAGACAAGATTAGGTCTTGATATCTAGTAAAATAAAGTTCATTCAATAACAAAAGCACTTAAAGAGCTCAAAATCACATGAATATTTTAATTTTAGGATCTCGAAGACCTGTTCAGTTGTATATGCTAGTATAATGGTAGGGCAATAATTTATTTCATAATAAGAAGCTTATGGTTTATAGAATTTCAACCATTATAATGTATTCATTACTTTGTGGATTTGATAATAAAAGATCAAATTGTTGTCCCCTCAAAATTGTTGTCTGATACCAAAAAATATTAAAAAGTAAAGACTTTTCAATGCATTTTCCTCTAACATGTTGGGCTTTCTCCCTGTGTCTGCATGAAAAAAATTATCAAAGTATCAGAAAATAGAATTAAAGATAAATTACCAATTCTAAAGGATATAATACCATAATTAGAGGCTTCTATAGCAATGCTGAACTGAAATTACAGTTCCTTCAAAATATGTGTGGTAATTATATAGTGGCAATAATAGAATAACAGGAGTACTGAGAATAGATGAAAATGAAAAATAGAAATAATCAATTTCAGCCAGGTAATCATGACAATATTTTAGAACTAAATTCTGAAACAAAATTTAAGATTGGAAATATTGAGAACTTTTTCATAACAATTAATATCAAGCTTTGTGTTTACTTTTAGCTCCGAGTTTTCAAGTTAGCAAAATCTTGGCCAACACTGAACATGCTGATAAAGATCATTGGTAACTCAGTGGGAGCTCTAGGTAACCTCACCTTGGTGTTGGCCATCATCGTCTTCATCTTTGCTGTGGTTGGCATGCAACTCTTTGGTAAGAGCTACAAAGAGTGTGTCTGCAAGATCAGTGAAGAATGTACACTCCCACGCTGGCACATGAATGACTTCTTCCACTCCTTCCTGATTGTGTTCCGGGTTCTGTGTGGAGAGTGGATAGAGACCATGTGGGACTGCATGGAGGTCGCCGGTCAAGCCATGTGCCTTATTGTTTACATGATGGTCATGGTGATTGGAAACCTAGTGGTATGTAATCAGATGTTCATACATTTAAAATTCTTCATAGAAAATTGTTATATGATTAGTTATTTTTATAATAGAGTCAATTCGATTTAAAACTATTAACTATAATAGAATAGTGGCCATCTTAATTCAGTGACAAACAGAAAAGCAAATATTGTCTTAATTTTCAGATAACCCAGATTTATATTTTCACAATATTTATTTTAATGGAAAATTTTGTACTTTATTCTCTCATTTTGATAATGATGTCATCTGAATTAAATCTGTGGTTTTCATATTTGTTAAACATCGATTCAAATATGAAGTATACTAGTAAATCAGATATAATTAACAGTAACAAAAATGAAGTTATAATGGAACAAGGCAAGTGAGAGGACTATTCCTGCTGCATTACTGTCACATATAAGATTAGCATCTGTAACAAGTGTCACCAAACTACATGGCCCATGGGCCAAATCCAGCATGCCACCTGTTTTTGTAGGGCCCTGCAAAACTGAATTTTGTTCTTACATTTTTAAATAGCTTTAAAAATCTAAAGAAAAATAGTATTTTGGGGCCCATGGAAATTCTATGAAAATTCAAATTTCAGTTTCCATAAGCAGAATTTATTGGAACACAGACTTGCTCAATAATTTACATATTGTCTTTGACTGTTTTACTCTACATGGGCAGGGCTGAGTAGTCTTCATAGACAGTCTGTGTTCTGCAAAGCCTAAATCATTATTATCTGGCCCTTTACAGAAAAAGTTTGCCTAGCACTGCTCTATAACATCTCTTACAAGTGATCTACTTCTCCATTAGTGTTTTCTTGGCTTGTACGCCTTCTCTTGTTTGTTTCCTTCTTTCTTATACCTTCCTGTTGGTAGGAATTTTCAAGCTTACAAGCAGGAGAAATTTGAGATAAGATGCTCTTCAGTGACTCACTTCAGTTTTCAAAGCCACCATGTTGGCTTGGTATAGTCATCCTGGCATCAGACTCCTCATCAACTACCCTAGGCAGTTGTCTTTGGTAACAGCCATAGGGTTAGTACCTTCACCTCCCACTGGCTTGGAAATAAGTTGCTAATTTTTTTCGTCCTTGTAGCCCCTATGCAAACTTGAAATTCGCTGAGGGTAGACTTAAATGTTCTCACCACAAAAAAATAATGGTAATCATGAGACATGATGGAGGTGTTCCCTCATGTTATGGTAGTAATCATTGTGCAATATATAAGCATATCAAATCATGTTGTATACTTTATACTTATACAATATTAAATGACAGTTCTATCTTAATGAAGCGGGGAAAAAATATGTAATTACAAGATTAAAGAAAAAAAGTTTATTAACACTTGCATTGACTAGGGAGACTAACGGTAAAATGAACTCTTGGCTTCTCATCAACAGTCATATTAAAATATACACATAAACAAACATATATTTCATAGTGTAATATTATTTTCATTGACAATAAAGACCAAAATGAAAATAAACAATTCCAGAATTCCTTAATGATTCATGAAATTGTTTTCTGTGATTTTCTTTCCCATCCCCCTCAGATTGTTCTCTTAAATCAGATATATTAACATAGACATTTTTAACCTGTACTTTTCTACTTACATCTCTGAAAAATTGTTTTAGGTCTGACCAGAATTGGGGTTGAATCCCTTTTTTTCAGTTTGGTCTAATTTTGTTTGTTTAAATATGAGATAGATGTTTTTGGCCATGAAGAAACTTACATGAAAAGGTATTTCAATTATTATCTTTTTGTTTGCTATATAAAATGATTTTAAAATATAATTTACACATGTTTAGCCCTCTGTGAGAATTCTTTTTTTTTTAAACAATATTCAGTTCACCTGGACCCTTAGCACCAAGAGGAAGAACAGAAACGGTTTTGCACACAAATAGGGTTTTGCTTCAAGAATAGGAGTTGCCCTGACCTCTTTTATAATCTCTTCTAGAGCCAAAATGATTGGCAATGAAGCCACCCAATCATAGTGCCATTTTCTCATTTCAGTTGAGTTCAATGGGCAGCTCTTTTTCTTCGCTTTGAAAGCCTCATTAAGTTGCAAGTTGGCACAGTTCTTGGACAGAATATTTTATTACAGAGCTCTGCAAGTACTATATGTTCCATTTGTTGCAGTAAGTGACATTTCTCTCCTGGGAAAAGTGAACACAGATCTTGGCTTAAGTTACCTGAAGCACAGTAAGCACCAGTCACAGTTTTCTTGTTCTGCTTTTTTCTCTCAGGTAACAAAATTAAAGGTAAATGTTAGGAGGGCTTTTTAGGCCCATAAAAGGGATTTAGACAAGGGATTTCTGCTGCAGAAATGACCTTAGGAGTGACATCATGATAATGGTGAGGGAACATCCGTTTTGCTCCTCATGCTGGCCCTTTAAGGGTGTGGCTGCCCTCTGCTCCCCAGACTTCACAGAAGCTCAGATACCGAGTCTGATGAGGAGTCTAGCTTCTCCTCTGCCCCCACGACACCTTCTTATCTATGGGCTCTTCATTGTTGGTTTGGGTTTTGGCTGTGCCTCAGAAGACTGCACTTACTTTTTTTTTTATTTCCTGTCTCCCTATTTCTCCACACCCTCTCCCCACCCTGATGTAGGTCCTCAACCTATTTCTTGCTTTATTATTGAGCTCATTTAGTTCAGACAATCTTACAGCAATTGAAGAAGACACCGATGCAAACAACCTCCAGATTGCGGTGGCCAGAATTAAGAAGGGAATAAATTATGTGAAACAAACCTTACGTGAATTTATCTTAAAAGCATTTTCCAAAAAGCCAAAGGTTTCCAAAGAGATAAGACGAGCAGATCTAAACTGTAAGAAGGAGAACTTCATCTCTAATCGCACGCTCGCTGAAATGAGCAAGGATCACCATTTCCACAAAGAGAAAGATAAAACCAGTGGTTTTGGAAACAGTGTGGACAAATACTTGATGGAAGAAAGTGATGGTCAATCATTTATTCATAATCCCAGCCTCACCGTGACAGTGCCAATTGCACCTGGGGAATCTGATTTGGAAATTATGAACACTGAGGAACTTAGCAGTGATTCAGATAGTGAATACAGCAAAGGGGTAAGATTGTTTTATATGCATTGTGTTTCGTGTTATTAATTAGTATGAATTAAAACTTCAGATTCTTGTTGTCATTAATTTTTTTCTAATATTGCATACTAATGGATTGTGTGTGTGTGTGTGCGTGTGTGAATTTATAGAACAGCTTCCTGAAGGTTCATGTGGTAAGGTTTACTTACTGGTTCCTGATAATGGATTTAATCCCATTTAGCTAGATTTGAAGGCACCAGGTATCTTTGTCTTCTTCTTCATACCCTGCTTGTTATCAGTTGTAAAGTCACACACAGTCTCCTTCTTCAGTCTGTTGAATCCACAGCACCTCTTCATCCCCTTTCTCTTTGCATGCTCTACTTCTTGCCTAAACCATTCCACGTGGAGGCCCAACTGGTGTCTCTGTTTCCATTTTCCATTTACTCTAATCCACTTATTTGATTAGTTTTACTCAGGTTCAGTCCTTATGATGTTACTTGTTTGAATCTTTGATCCCCGAAGTCTCCTGAATTGCAGACTGTAGAGAAAGCCTTCCCATCATGGCCCCAACCAGCTGACCAGCTGTGTCACCTGGAGCCCCTACACCTGTACCAGGCCAGTTTTCTTCTGGGCCACAGGCACACCCTGCATGATCTTGCTTGGGGTTTCCTTCTTTAGTCAAAATCCTGTACGTGTCCTTCAAAACATAGTCCTCAGATTTCTCTTCCTCATGTGTAACATTATTAGTTCTTACATTACAGAGTTAGGTGAGGATTAAATGAATTAACACATGTAAAATGCTTAGAACAGTACTCAGAGCACTCAAAAGTAATAACTACTGCATCTTTCCTAATTTTTCTCCAGATATGATCACAGTTTGAACGTCACACAATTTTATGCCTTTTCCTGAATTTGTTATTTAGCCTGGCATTTGAACTTTTTTTGAGAAATTACTGTGTGCATCAAATGGTACTACAAACTCATTAAGAACAAACCTTTTATTAAAACGTTTGTATCCTCCTTCCCCATACCTGGTTGCATATATTCAGAGTTTTATTGAGCTGTATTTTTACTAATATGGAATATAATAATCATAAGTGAGTTTTATGACAAAGCGTTTTTATGGCATCTCTTTACAGTTTTAAGATAATCGCTTTAAAATATTTTTCCTTTCTTTAGGTCACATTTGAAAGTATTTGACAGGCATTTACCAAACATCTTTTATCTGCTTAACCCTGTATTAAGACCTATCCTCTTTATAGTGGATTTATAAATTTATAGTGGATTTTGGAATAAAGATACATGGCTCTGTGTATGTGTGCACACACATGTAGCACCCATGCACTGGCCATGTGACCAGTACTAAGTGCACAGTAAATGCAGTATTTATTTAATGAATGAATAGGTGATTAAATAAATTATGAATATATATTTCTAAGTACACAAAGAAATTATTTCCAAGATGACAAAGTAAGGACTGAAATATTTTATTATTTATTTCTGAAACCTTTACTTGGAAGAAGTAATAGCTCCAAAATTCAAAAGATGTGATTGTTTTGCCCTGGAGGTAGAAAATTAGATTCCACATACCCTGTTCCGGAGCAGTAATCTGGATCTAGTCTCATGTGAAAAGGGAAACTAATTCAACTACCCATTTCTCTGCCTGTGAAAATTAGAGTTGTAAAACCTTGATCACCTGGCAGACTTTCTGAGTAAGTTTGAGATTGTAGGTGTCAAGGCACTTTGGTAGCTGGGCAGAGTTTACCAAACCTCTTACATCTTAATATTTGGGAGGAATCATTTCTCACCTGGTCATTTTTCTTTGCTCAAAGCCTGTAGCTATCCATACATGGATCTCCTTAGTTGCTGTAAAAGTCATATTCTTAGGATGTTGAATTATATATAACATTTTAAAGGGAATCTTACGGATCTGCCCACCTCATTTTCTAACTGAAAAAGCCAGTAAGAAGAAGTGACTTTACCCACAGTTATAAAGCTAGTCAAGGCAGAACCTCTACAAGAGCCTCAGTCTTGTTATTCGTAGGTCTACCTCCCTTCCCCTTTGTCTCTTTTAGTGATAAAACACACATTTCTATTGTGGTTAATACCCAGTTTGTCTCCCCTGGGGTACTGAGCCAGCTTCAGAAGAATTTACATCCCCTGTGGTATCCAGAGAAGGTTTATGATGTTGCAGTATCCGGCTGTCCTTTATAATTAGTAATGTGGTCTATAAGCTATTTGGTTACTGAAATAAGACCATTTTAAACATCCATATGTAAATTTACTCTGCCCCCTACCCCATAAACTCTTCCTAAAAAGCATGAAATTTTGTGCCTTTAAACTGTTACCTGAAGACCATTTGATGGTAACATTCTAATATTCCTAACTGTCACTGGTTTTTTTTTCTGACATTATAGCCATAACTACATAAGGAAAAAAATACCCTTTTTTCTGTGGTTTACATGGTATAGTATTCAGGAACTTGAGGCTAACTCATAGGTTGTAATAAAAAATACATAAGCTAGTCTGTTTACATCATTTAGCACAGTATTTGAGTTGGTAAGCCCTAAAAAAAGTTAGGTATTGTGTTTTTTATTGAATTCATCATCATTATTGTCTTCTAAAAGTTCATATTTAAAATTATGGACTTTGAAATTTTGTCCTTCTTTATAAGACATTTTCCATGATAGATCTCAAAGTGTGTCATCTTGAGTACTTCCAAACCTACTTGACTATGTACTGGGCTTGAGAAGTAATGAAAATTCAAGATCTATAGGAAATTTGTTAGATAATTTAGAGATAGTATTAGGCTGTTGCCAGCTGTGAAACCTTGTGTCTAGCTGGAGTCTTTTTCTCAAGTGGCTTGAGATTTAAATGTTCCTAGTTATGACTTGTTGGTTTTGTTTTTCAATTTGGACCACTAAAAAGTACAGATTTTCTTTATTTATCTAAGGTGTTTCTACTGCCCTTCCATGCTCACCTCCCTGCTCTAATTCCCCTAATCTTTAGCTCCCTCTTGAATTCCCAATTTTTTAACTGCTTGTTGCCTCCTTTGTAACTTTCTTATATTTTCATGCCTGAGATATCTTTGAAATAACTATTAGCATGTTTTTGACGAACCTTGCCCAAAGAGGCCAATCTTGATTACTCAGTAGAAAGTAATGCCTGATTCACATGTAAGTTATTTAAGTTTTAAGCACTACTTTGGACTATAGTAGAGAATGCAGCTCTGGAGATGGAATCCTTGCCTTAGTTCCTAGTTTGATATTTACTAACTCTATGATTTTGAGCAAGTTACAAAAATCTGTTTTTTTATAGTTTACTTATGTGCAAAATAGAATTATGATAAATATTAAATGATTTAGGTAAATAATTAGACAAGTGCCTATTGGAAAGTAAATGCCCCATTAACATTTATCATAGGTATGAAATTGAGTGGTCATGTATACACAGTAAGTAACTATTTGCTACAGGTTAAATTTTAGTGTGTAAAGACTCACTTAGGGAGCTTGTTACAAATGCCTGTTCTGGGCCACACCCTCCAGAATCTCTCTGCCTTAGTTTGGATGCAACCTCAGAATCCCTACCAGCAAGGTTCCAGTGGCCACTATAATGAACTGACTTGGTATAGGAAGTGAACCTAAATCCACCCCTGGCTCATTTTGATCCAGGTTTCTGATAAGTCATGTTCTTTATTCAGGGCCTGGGGATATTTCCACCTTTTGCCCGTTTAAGAATCTGCATTTTGAACAGGCAGAAAGAACATCTTTGACCTTTGACACCTTTGCCATCCAAACAAACAAAAAAAACCCACCCTCTCTTTAGGACCTAGCGTCTTTTGTTCCCATTGTATTTTATAGAGACTTTCTGTCCTCTTTCTAGTGTCAGCTCTCAGATAGGCAGGTTTCTAGATCTGATAGTTAAATACACACTTCAGAATAAAGTCAAAATATTTTGTAATAAAACACTTTACCAGAAAATGACCAAACAGATGAGTTTGATAAGGTGTTGAGTAAAATATCTTAAACAGTTTTGAGGCAATAACGGGCAGTAGAAAATCAGCCTTTCTCTGAAGATAGAGTCTGTCTCGGAATCGAGAATGATACCCTGTCCTCTCCAGGGGATGCATGAGCGTAAGACCCCCGACACTGCTTCTCAGGATGCAGACTCTGAACTGATGGCCCCTCTCAGAATCAGCCTCTTTCTGGGGCGCAGTGCCGCCCTGAAGCACTGGGCCAACATTAACACACTGCAGATCTTCACCATTAGCAATGAAGCGCTTCATTATTATGTGCCTCAAATGAAGCGTGAAATGCATCCATTCATTCAATAAATATTTATTGAGCTCTACTGTGCCTCAGGCACTGTGCTAGCAATTGTTTCCAGAAAAAGAAGTTTTTTCACCCAGCTGCAGTAATTTAGTGCGATTGGCATCTGACTTCACTAAATGCTTAAGAAGTGTAATCCTTTTTTTTTTTAAATCGTGCCAAATTCAAAATTGAAAGCTCTAAAAAACTAAATAAATAACTTTTAAATGGAGAGCTCTCAGAGAGTTAAAGAGACATTCCCTTTGTTTTCAGTTGTTTAAAATCATTTCCTTCTTTGCTGTAAAGATGAAAAAATAGAGACAATGTACAGAATTATAACATTGATTTTGAAAGTTTTTAAATTTCAAGGAAAAACATTAAATTTATCCAGTTTACTTCTCCAGATATTTAAAAACATAACAGCCTCATGTGATTTTGAAGTAGTGTAAATTCTAACAGTTGTCAGAGAAGCTGCTCGCTGTGAAACTAATACCCCAGATCTTCTTTACTGATCTTTTGACAGGTGTATGGATGATCAAACCTGGCTTAAGTGAATTTCCTCATCTTGTGTACTCAGCAGAGTGGAAAACATCCTGGGTAGAATTTTCCTCACAGAAAGGTTCCCCCATTCATTCCTCCTCCAGCCAAATGGGGATACTTAGCTTTACTCAGTAGTTCCTTCGTGTTTTGAAATGTTGTCTCAAAGTTGTGATGAAGCTAGCAGAGGTCCTTGGAGAAAGGAGATCAAGAAACCTTCATTCTTCACATAATCACACTCCCTACCTCCAAGAGAGTATCATTTAAAACATTGCAAACGCAATTATGCAAAATTTATGTTCCTAAAGGAAGCAAAGTCCACACAAAGCCCTCATTCGCTTTGTTTATTATGGGAGAAAAAAATTACAAAGGAATTTTCTGTAAGCTGTAGCTGTTCGTTTTTTTTCAACTCTCATTTCCTAAGTACCTGCTCGTTGGCTGTTGCTGGCTGGACACCGGGAAGTCATCATCAGTGTACTCATTTCTACAGCAGCTGCAGGCTCACGGTTTTCTTGGTCTCTGGCATTGTGTTAAGTGAGTAAGAGTAAAGCAAGTTTCCTGCCTTTGAGGAGGAACACATATAGAAACCAGAAATTATAATTAAACATACAAAAAGAATTAAAACAGATACTTAGACAGTATGTTGAGGCACAATAGGGATAGTGTGACTCATCTTGAAAAGAAATTGGTGATGGCCTTTGAAGTGGATTTTATGGTAAAAAGAGAATCCATGGTGGGGGAAGGGCGGGAAAGGAGGAGGAAGGGTGGGAGGGAGAGGGACAGCTTTCGGGTAGAGGTGAAGCGCCCAGAAAGTGTGGAAGCACAGGTGAGGATGCCTGCTGGGAAGGAGTAGGTTACAGCGGTAGGTTGGAGCCAGATAGCAAATGGCTTCATCTATCACGACAAGAGTTTGAAATGGGTTTCTTTTTATTTAACAGAAAGGAGAAACTTTGTCTTGTTCTGTTATACTTTGTTGTTAGCAAACTTGTCTTTTTAGAGAAAGCTTGGTTGGGTAATAAGGCCCAGCAGGGGAAGAAGGTGAGAGGATGGAAGGCTGTTGCAATCATTCAGAGGGGAGTCGATGAGGCCACAAGCTAAGGGAGTGATGGTGGCATGTGGGATAACGGTAAGACACTTGCAAGTTAAAATAGAAGGGCTCAGGGTCTAGATATGTGAGTTGTGAGCTGTTTCAAAGAATATATTCTTTTCCTGTGACTGCCACAAACTTGGGGCTTTATGCAACAGAACTGTATTCTCTGACAGTTCTAGAGGCTAGAAGTCTGAATGGAGGTGTCGGCAAGGCCATGCGCTCTCTGCAGGCTCCAGGGAGGATCCTCCCTTGCTTTCTTCCAGCATCTGGTGGTCCTTCATCGTTGGCCTTCTGTGTCTAGCAGCTGCATCACTCCAATCTCTGCTTCTTTTGTCACATGGAGTTCTCTCTATTTGTCTGTCTTTTCCTCTTATAAGGACACTAACTCTATTGGATTACAGCCCACCCTAATGACCTCATCTTAACTTGACCACATCTGCAAAGATCCTGTTTCCACCTTAGGTCATATTCAAGGGTGCCAGGGATTAGGACTTCAACATATCTTTTGGAGAGATACAGATTGACTCATAATAAAAAGTTTTGGTGTAGAAAACTAGATAGATATTGATGCTATTAGAAATACACACGGGGAGAAGAAAACTTAGGGGGAAGAGACAGCTTAATTTGGGGACATCTTAATTGTGAGCTACTTGTAGGATGGCTAAGTGATGGTGAACAGTGGGTAGTTGGGAGTTTTAAGAAGATAAATCAGTTGTAGACAGGTTGGAATTTTGTATGTTATATTAACCATGGGATTATTCAGGGAGCCAGTCTGAGGTCAGGTTCCCTGGGGAACCAACTCTGGGTAGTGTTCTAGAAACAATACCTAACATGGTGAGAAGTGAAGGAAGCAAGATGATTGAGCAGAAGGAGAAGCTGGCATGCTCTGCAGCTGCAACAGGGGCCTCAGCTGATCCTACAGGCATCTCTGGCACTGGAATGACCCTTCGGAGTAGTTCCAAATTAAAGCAAGGGCGCAGGATTTTGTGAACTCCACACCAGTCAGTCATTAGATACAGGCTCTCCTATCACTCCTCCAGGATCAGGGTGTCACCTTGGGTAAGGCAGCTCTCTTCTGCACTGTAATGTCCAGGTAGGACCTCAGTTGTGAGTCTTTAGCTGCCAAGACTCTTAGTAGGTGGAGGAATGAGTGGCTTATCTGAAAGGGAGATGCAGGCAGTGCACCCCAGCATCCACTGCACTCCAGGGACCATAGAAAGTAAGAGGACAAGTGATCAACTCAACACTTGAGAAGTGGACATAAAAGAAGAAGGCACCAAAGAGACCAAGGGAAAAATGTATACATTAGCCACTTTCATACACACCATATAATTTTCTTCCTTATAACAACTTGGGAAAGTGGATAGTATTAATCTATATTTACAGGTGACTAAGATGCTAAAAGATTAAGAAATGATGCTAGTTAGTTCCTGATATTTCTGGGAGTCTTTTAAAATTTGAACTCTAAGCTTTAACCACCATAATACATATCACAGAAAGGAAAGAGAGTGAGTAGGAATAGAATTATTTTCTGTTCTATCCCTGCAATGTTGCAATTCAGGATGAGATTTTCTGTTATAATAGTATTGTCCATTTGCTGATTCATGTTCAGCTTCTAATCCTCCTTAATGCTAATTTATTAGGCTATAGTCTACCTCAGTAGTATAACAGAGAGCAGAACAAAGCACATTCGCACATTCCAGAATAATAAAGCAGTCCACTGAGGATGCACTGAGCAAGGGATTATATGAGGGATGATATTAGGTTGAAGGCACATGAAAGTAGGTGGCCCCTAAGCTAGACTATAAAGGATGGAGATCATTTCATTGTGTGAATGTAGTGGAGAAGGAAATCTCAGGCAGAGGAACAAACATTCATATTGTTCATCTGATTCATTTATTAGTTTATTTATCCACCCATTCATCTATTCAGTATTCAGTTTTTGAAAGCCGTCATCTTTGGAGAAATTTAAATGTCCTTACTTGTTATAAAATGCATTCCTTTTATTGATTTGATAAAAAGTTGTTTAAATATTTTCAGTTATCAAGGTTAAATATTTTATATGTTTTTACTATGTGGTGGTTTTAATTACATTGTTATCAGATCTGTCTCTCCTTAGATTTCTTTTATAGTTTTTTTCCACGGACAGGCAGTTGAAGGCAGTTTAGATTTCTTCTCATTATTGCATTTTAGAAAATATAATCATCTTTTCCAGAAATGCATTTGATTTGGCAAGATTTAGGGATTAGTTACAACTATGCCTTTGGGAGAAGCTGACATTCGATCATATCTTTTATGCATAGGTTCTTACAAAACCAAAACAAAGCACCCCTATAGAACTTTACTTAGATCATTTCTTTTTGCATATTGGTTCCAAACTATTTGAAATTTTTTCGTCTTTATTAGATTTTCTCATGTGTCTAAAAGCAATGAAATTTTGGTCTCACATTTTTTAAATCAATGTTTCTTAGTCTTTATATTTTGATAAATTGAAAACATCCCTTTCCTGTAATGCTGTTTAATATGTCAAAATTAAAAGTAAATCAAGAAATGCTAATTTTAGAATATGCTTCAAAAACTACATACTTTTACCCTCCCCTACTTCAGTATTGAGAATAATTTATTTAAAAATGTTTGAGCAGACTGAATGAAAACAATTGCCTTTGCACATTACAGTATTTAAATTCATCTCTTACATAACAGAATTTTATAATTATTTGTCCATTTTTTAAAATCTGTTGAATGATATTTAATCTTATTACTGTGTTTCAAATATATTGCTTTGCATTGAGCTTATAGCATGTGTTGTCAAATATAACTAATTTCTATTTACAGGTATGTGACTTTAAACATTTTAAATTAGTTGATTAAACTGTTCCATCGTGCTGCATTTACAACTTCGGTACCTAACCTTCTTACTTCTCACAGGGGTAAAAACAAACTGGATCCATCAAGGATGCAGCTCTGTGCTTTTAACCAAGCAGAGACATATGTGACCACTTTTACCCAGGTTACCTGAAAAAAAAAAAATCATACATATGTATATGATATTTTTTTCAGTGTCATGCATGCTGTTCAGCTACAAAATCTTTCTGCCTGACCCATTGCCCCATTGCAAGAAAGTAGAAACATACACAGTTGTTCCATAGATGATTTGACATTATAGCATGTCACTGGGGCAATGCCATCATTTTGTGTTATTCTTTTGATGACTTCCTTAATTTCTCTCTCCATGTTATTAGGTGATTTTGAGTGCATGATCTATAGATTTTTATTGGACCGATTATAAAAGTAAGATATAGTATATAACAGAAGCCACGAAGCAGCATTTAATTATAAAACCTCTATCAACTTCCCCTCCTAATTTAAGCTACACAGTGTTGATCCTTGAAATTTGAACTGATTCAGTCCACTTCAATGGGGATTTTTCTCAATAGTAAAAATTACAGGACTATACAATCCATGGTTGGTTGCATCCATGGATGTGGAACAGAGGATACTGAGGAACAGCAGATGTGGAGGGCTGACTATAAGTTATAACTAGATTTTAGATTTCACAGAGGATCATGCTGCCATGATGTTCAAGGGCCAACTGTATATAGATACATGTCATATTAAGTTGTCACATTTATTGTGATAAGAGTAGAGTTTTAATATTCTCACCGTAAAAACAACAATGGTAATTATGTGAGGTGAAGATTGTGGTTAACATTATTGTGGTAAACATTTCACAATATATACATGTATCTAATCATCACATTGTAGTTCTCAGACTTACGTAACATTCTATATCAATTATATCTCAGTAAAGCTGGGAAAAAATAAAAATTGTCATATTCAATTTCAGTAAATTAAAACTCAAATAATTTTTGTGAGAGAAATATTTCAGGCATAAACATAAAAATCTCATAACAAGAAAGGACCATTTTAGTGCTAGTTTTGAATTCACAGATAAGGAAATTGAGACTTACAATTTCTGAGTACACATCTAGAAAGTTGGGGACAAAGCCAAAGTACCCAGCTTCTAGGCCAAATTTTGAGGGTATTTTGAAATGATTTTAAGTATGATAACTAGAGCTTTATTTCTTTAATTAATTCAGTAATTAACCTTTGATTTTTATTTAATCATATATAAAATGCATCAATTAAGAATTTACTAGACCCTGCCACTGAATGAATGTATTATAAGTGCCTGAAATGATTCATTTGATTCCAGAAGCAATATTACATACTGATGAGAATAAGTTTATGATTATGTAAGTTGGCCCTCTGTATCCATGGGTTCCAACACATGTGCAGATTCAATCCACCAGAGATAAAAAATGGGGAAAAAATTTTATAGAAAGTTCCAAAAAGCAAAACATGAATTTGCTGCACACCAGCAACTGTTTATGTAGCATTTACACTGTATTTGATATTATAAGTAATCTAGAGATGATTTAAAATAAATGGAAAGATGGGAGGGTGTGCATAAATTATATGCAAATCCTATACCTTTTATATAAGGAACTCTGTCAAGCATTTGCAGATGCTGGTATCTGCTGGGCCCTGGTACCAACCCCCCAGGATACCGAGGGAGGATTGCATGCATCTCATGAGGAGGTAGACATACAGAAGATAAGAGGTTTAAATGGAACATATTATGACGTGAACACTAAATATGTCAATAAAACATGAAACACTTTACATAAAATTAGAAACAGATTAATATGGGTTGCCATTTCTAGTATCTCTAACAAGTATAAAAGAAAATACACTACTCAGATATAATATCTTGTTGTAGTTTTAGTATAGCTTGTTGAGTGACTGATCTCTAATAGTTCCTTGGAAGGAAAAAAAAATCCATGATAAGAATCTTGCCTTTTTTAATATAATACTGTTCATATTTTGAATTTCTCTGTCATTATTGGGAAGTTTGTATTACTGTTTTCCATTTCCAATGATGAAATCCAAACTTTATCCTGAAATTGATACACTCTAGGAATAATAATGCTAAGAGTTTCAAATTTAAAAAAAAAAATTTTTCTAGTTTACCTGAAGTTATCTTAAAGGTGCTGCTAGTTAAAAGACTTTTTCTATTTCAAATTGATGGTGACTTAGAGGCAATATTCTCTTAGAAAACAATTTTATTACAGAATGTAACAAATTTCCTTCCCCTATATATGTATAGGTAAAACACAATTTTTGAGAAAACTGTTTCCAGAAATATATGTTTGTGCACATTTAATTCCTAAGTTATTACTATTTTTGTTTTTTTACCAAACTACTGTTAGAAAACATGAGATGCATATTAAGGAATGGTCATTCTCCTGATAAACAAAAACTGGATATCAGTTGAAAAGAATGATTTGAAATACGATATTTTTCTTTGGCACAAGCTGTCTACTAAAAGATTAGGAAAAATGTATTTTACCTGTACCAAATTTTATTTTACATTGTGTTTGCAATATTAGAAATCCAGGTATTTATTAATCAAGATGTACAGGTAGTTTTGTTTTTGTGTGTCATTTCTTTCTTACTATAAATAATATTTAATGGTCTTGAGTCTTAGAGTATATGCTTTTACCCCACATTTTGCTGTCATGTTTCCCTGTATTCCAATCCTTATTTACCCACTTGTTGCAATTTTCTAGCAGGCTTCAGTGGTAGAACTGTTTGTTTGTTCCTAAAAATTTTTTAAGATATTCTTTCTGATTTGACCCACTGTATTCCAGCTATTTGAATAACTATTCTCTGCAAATGGCGGTTCTTTGTTAGTGCACAAAGTCTTTAAATACGACGGTTGCTTTACATTGCTGTTGGCATGGTTGCGCTTTAGTGGTGAATGCCACTTGCCTCTCCATTACAAAGAAGTTGATGTAGGATCTGGCTGAGAAATTTATAACCAGTCCAACCTTCTTATGTGGGCAAGCTTTGTTGTATTTTTTTTAATGCAAATCTTATCTTTTAGTCATGTAAATTTTTGTGTTATTGGATAGAAAGTGCCATAGGTAGTAGTAGATTCTGTGAAAACTAAGAACTTTCAGTGAAATTATTTGCTTTATTTTGAATTTCCCCTGTGGTGGCTGAGATTTGACCTCATTATTTCTCCAACATCTAATTCTATAAGCCATTTGACTGTTAAGTGGATTTCCTGCTGAATGAGCAGCTGTTCCCAAAAAGCCTACACAATTTCTCCTGTAGCAGTAAACAAAACTCTAAAAAAGGAAAAACTCTGTTTTCTTGCCCTTTATTTGAAAAAATGCTGGAGCTTTAGTTGCCTATAATTATGTGAAAAAGGAGTTTATTGTAACTAGTAAGTAAACTATTTCTGCTAACTTAAATGGAAATAAAATGGAAATCTAGCTAACAGAGAGGAAAAACTTAAATTCTCCACTGACGATTAATTCAGGGCATTACTTTTCAAAAAGAATCTTGAAAGAGAGCAGAATTGCAGGGAGACCAGAAAAGGACTAGAGGGACTTTGAGGGGCTCAGAAGCTAAATCATGTAAAGAAACTAAATATTATTAATCTCAAGATAAAAAGCACAAATAGTAATATCATAGGTAATTTCCAATTTTAAAAAGCAGAAGAAGGTAGTGTTTGCAGTTCTCCAGAAGGCAAAAAAAAGGGTTCTAACAATTGCAAGGGAGAAGAAAGCATGTTTTGGTTTCAAATTTCATTTTATCCCATCATAGAATGGCAAACTTGGAAAACACTGGACTCTTATTAAACACACAAAGCATGGTAGCTGTCTGTGGAATTCCTCTGTAAAGGTCCTTTGATCCTTTTTTCTAAACTTTACCATTCTACTCCTCATTGTAGATTCAGAACCCTCATTATAGAGATCAATTGTAAAATTAGTCAATAAAATTAAAATATGGATGACATTGATTTGAATCAAACTTTAAATAAAAGTCTTTCTTGCTTATTGACATACAATGGAGCTTAACTTACCACTCATGACTTCCATAATTATTCTGTCCATGTATGCCCATCCCTTCCTTTTGGTTTGTTTCTCTCAACCTTCTTGCTATCCTGTGTTTCTTTATTTTGGTGCTCAGGTGAAATAACTATTCTAGACTCTGATACTCAAAGAGTATCTTTCTTTTGTTGTGTGAAGCAAACAGCCTTATAGTACATACTTTAAATGTGACATCTTTGGGATGTTTTCAACACCAACCGTCCTCCTTGAATAAGGCTTTTGTTGAGTTCTGTGTTTTCTACAGTGCTATATGTTGACAGTTTCTCTCTTTTTTTCTTTTTTTTGTTTTGAGTGCCAGATTATCAAGTTATTAGACAATCCTACTTCATACCACTTGAAATAAGAAATGACCAACTAGCATTAACCACCATCCATACTAGAATGAAATAGGCTTCGAAATGCAAATGTCTACTTTGGAAATTTCAGTAATAAACTTGTAAGTGACCAGCCTAGGGCAGTTTCTCCTATGACATCTATATTTAACAGAGTCTCTACTTATATGCAGTGTTGTAGAAAACGCACCTTCAGGGCAACCAGAGGAGATCCATGAAGAATAATTAAGCTTTTAATTTGATCATATTTTTAATAGTGAAATAGCTGCATAAGTTTATAATCCAGATTAAGATGTTTCATAACTATTTCAGTGTTTTATGGATGCACATTGAAGAATATAGGAAGATACGTCAAAATAATACATATATATAGTATAATAACTACCGAAAAGAAATAGAATCAGGGAGAAACTGAAGGGGACTTTTATTTTTCATCATATACTGTTGTATATTTGAAATTTTTGAATCAAGTATATAGATTTTATTTAAAGGAAAGAAAAAGAAAATTTAGGAAGTACCTGTTGTCAATACCATGTTACTTAATGAAAAGGCAGGACATACTTCCTATTGCTAATACTAGTGAGTCTCCCTCTATGGTCCTATGTTTATGCTTATTTCTGTTAATATGTAGACTGGCAAAGACATAATAGACAAAAAGTAAATTTCATATTTTACTAAAAATAAAATCAACGTGAAATTAAAAAAGGCCCTATTTATAAAACCAAAAGGGAAATTTTCATTCTGAAGTATTTATTTCACTGCTTTTAGTATAGTGTAACTATTCTTCCATTTCCAAAATTAGAAGAAAGAAAACCAAATAGGAAATGACTGAGTTTATAGACATGAGAATAATCATATGAGTAATTATTTAAAATGACACAAATGATGGATATCTTCTCTGTACACTAAACAAGAATAAAAGAAGATTCAACAGTTAAATCCAGCAATGCCTGCTATGAGATTTAAATGAACTTCCCTTCAGGAGAAAACTGTTGTTATAGATGTTAGTCTTTCTATTTAAAGGCATCCTTTTTGGACCTTGTTAAAGAACCTTCTGCTTTAGTAAGTAGTAAACTTAAAAGGCTTAATAGATTAGAACTAAGCTGTCTATATTGCTAGGACATGCACATAAATATTTAATATTATATGCAGTACTGATACAGCTACTGTGTGAATACTTAATACATTCCCAGGAAAACATCAAATTCCTAAAAACATTCTAAATGTTGAATTTCTAAAAACCACAGTAATATGGGTTGTGATATAAATTATAGTTCATACTAAATATTTTGATCATTTCCATTCCAGTGAGGAATAATTTTGAATAACTGTCATGATATAAAATTTGAGCCAAACTCTAAATTTAATTGAGAAAAAATTGCTATAAAAGCTGTAGGAAAAAATGGTTTCAATGACAAGATACAGTTCATAAAATTATCTTAATTTTTACTTATAAATTAACTTGGCATAAGTCTTCTTCATTAACTCTTTTAAAGAGTGAGAAAACCAAATATTGAATTTGAAGATGTTTTCATTAATATAGTCTGTGTCAGAAGTCTGCAAATTTGAATCATTTTATTTAAAAGTTGTTACTAGAAGAGAGAAAACCATTATAAAATATTTCCTAGTTGTCAATATTTTGGCTAATAGCTTTATTTTATGTCAGATGTTCCACCTACCACTTTACCTCAAAGTCCAAGCCAGTAACTTTTTTTCAGGATGAAAGGACTTGGTCTCCTCTCCAACAGATCCCTGGTGCCTTGTCTTTCAACTCCCTCATTTACAGTTCACTTGCAGCTGAGAGGTCAAGAACTGAGGACATCAAATAAATGTAGTCTTTTAGATATGGTACTTAAAATTGTTTTTTGTGATAATTGGCACAATAGGGCATATTAGTAATTGTAATTTCCCCATTGTCTCCTGGAGTAATGTATATTTTAAAACCTTAAGTCTTATAAAATATTCAGAATTATAAGTAATTTATATTTGCTTTATTTAAAGTGATTTTGGATGAATTCAATCCATTTAAATAACCTGCTTTTTTAAATGAAATTTCATATTGGTACTGTTCTTTCGTAATATTTTGAAACTCTCTGACCAGGAAGGAACAATACCTCTATGCCAATGTAGATTAGAAGTATTCATTTAATAGAGTGTTCGTTAATTCTTTACTTCAGTTATAAAAATAACTTTGCTTACATCATTCCTTATGTACAATACTTTATTAATGCCTTTTAATCAATGTTGAATACTATCTGATAAGAAGAGCACTGAGACTTTAATGTGGTACCCATAAAGAACACTTTTAGCTTCCAAGCCATTCTCTGAAAGTTAATATTTTGAGTTGGGCCTATCGTCTTAATACAAGTCAATAGATTGAAGAATCAATTTAAGTGAAATGAGTATTTCCTCATTTTTAGCACTTGTATTTGTTTGAACTATTATTTAGAAAAACAAGTAAAGCTGTAATCTTAAGAGAAACATGTACTATAATAACTAGTAGTTTTCAATATTCACATGTCGTTTAGCAAATGAGAATGAAAATTGAACTCTTCCATTGATGTGCTGCTCTACCCCTTATAAAACAGTAT
The DNA here is from genome assembly GCF_048564905.1 of Vicugna pacos. Lineage (NCBI taxonomy): Eukaryota > Metazoa > Chordata > Mammalia > Artiodactyla > Camelidae > Vicugna > Vicugna pacos. The sequence goes on along the minus strand of NC_132991.1, from coordinate 40,280,736 downwards.
TAGGAAAATTTGACAGTTTTGCTACAATTGCTGTATGTATTTTTTTCCAAAACTTTCTTTGTATGTGTATGTCTGTAAACATCATGTTTGATCATAAAAGTTTGGGCGTGAAAAGCTTGTTTGTGTTATGATCAGTTGTATGATCATAATGACAATGAATTCATTCTTCTCATGTGTTGGTCTACCATGTTGAATTTCATGGAATCTGTTTTTCAGAGTTTGCATGTGGTGCTCACTTTAGTAGCCACTATCTCTTGACATTATAAATAATACTTTATGATTTTTGTTACTATATACTGAAATTTCATGACTCAAATGGGTAGTGCTTGGATGAGATAATTGCTATGGTCTTTGGCATTTTGATTCCAATACAGTACTCTACTCTTTTGGTTTGGATGAAAGGACTTCTATCTATATCATCCTGATACATATTCTTAAATCCAAGAGATAATAGAGATAATATGTTTGGATTTCAGTTTATACTGATTTTATTCTTTTTAAAATTTTAAGTATCAACAAGCTTTTTCTGCCAATTGTCAGAGCTGACCTTTCAGTTATCAGATATTGGCAATTTGGCACTTGTCTATTATTGCTATTAGAGTCTTGGTTGTTCTAAAATAATAATTATTGATCTATACCAATTTATATTAAACATGAAATAAAAATGTGGCAAATACTTTGAAATATTATAGTTTCCATTAAAATATTACCTTAAGCCTAATTCTGTCCTAACATTTACTTGTCAGCATACTAAAAATGATAAAATGTGTTTTTCACAGGATGTGTAGATAGAAAGATCAAGCATAGATGCATTGTAAGGTGACCTGACCTCGATGTGTGTTTATGTTTTTTTTTATAGCCATCATACTGTTAACCTTTTTTCATAACACTTTGCATGACTCTGATTATCAAATATGGTTTTAATACAAGATTTGAATGAACCCTAAATGAACTCTCTGGTGGGGTGATGAATTTCTTTGTAGAGGCTGAACCGATCAAGTTCCTCCGAGTGCAGCACAGTGGATAACGCTTTGCCAGAAAAAGAAGCAGAGGCTGAACCTGTCAATCCAGATGAGCCAGCAGCCTGTTTTACAGATGGTAAGAGAAAAATCAAGACCTCGGTTAGCATCCATTTATTATGTTTTGGCTTTGGTCTTACAACATAATACTTACAGGGAATTATTGAGAAAAAGATCAGAAGACTCCACTCCATGCCGATTCAGTCGTGGCTCTGTGGCTGTGGGCAAATCACTGGAGCTTTCTAACTTCAGTTTCCATACTTTCCACAAGCTACTAACAGTAATTTACAACAACACTGTGTTATACTGCAAAGTACTCTGTAAGATGTTCATATTCTCATTTAGATCCTTAATTTATGTCCCCAGCTCCATTAGTAGAATACAACGTAATGGGTTGGGTGGTACTGTTGTCCTTTTTATCAAAAATTGAAGCTACTCTAACTCTCAGGAAAAATTTGATACTGTTGATCACAGTTCGTCTCAAAATTCTTCCTTTCCTTGGTTTCAGAGGCCACACTGTATTTTCATTCTTATTTACATCACTGAGATTTCTGAGTTTCTTCTTCTGTTTCTTTCAGTGACTATTTTTATGCACATACCTTAAATAATAATGTTCCCTCACATTTCAACGCTTGGTTGTCTCCTTTTCTTCTCCTAGCTCTGTGCAGTTCCATCCGTGTCTGTGGATTGAGCATCCTTGTCTGTTGTGGACTCTTAAGTCCTTATCTTTACCCCGACTTTGTTCGAGTTTCAGATCTGCCTAGAGCTCCTTATTACTCATCTCCACCTGTTGTCTTGAAACATCTTAAGTTTGATAAGTTCAAAACAAACTTTCATGGGATTTCCCCATATAATCTCCAGCTTCCTCCAGTCTTTATCAGTTTAGTAATGTCATGATTTATCTTGACTCTCAAGTTAGACTTTAAGTCAGTTGATCATAAGTTGATCATAAAAAACCATAAGTTGATCAGAAACTTTGGAGATAGGATCCTTTAGAGGATTGTGATGCACACTGAAGTTTCAGAACCATTGGCAGGATAAGATCTGAAGTCCTTAACTTGACATGTAAAATCCTTTTACTTTTGACCTCAATCTGTTATTTTCTAACAGTACCTCTTTTCATTCCTTTTCACTTTCTGCCTTACTGAACTTCTTACTACCCCTGGAATTTTTCAAGGTGTTTATTCAGAATAGTAACTTTGAACTTGATCTAGGAAAGTATGCAGCGTTTTCTAAGCAAGTGTTGTATCATCTAAGTAAAAACACAAACCTAGAGTAGGGCTGCAATATAATGCAGTCATTTAGAACACAACCTTTGGACCATGAAAAATGTAAGTTCTAATTGGCCTACTGTTTACTCCATTGAGACCTTGAGCACATTTTAAAATCTTATACCTCAGACACCCCATCTGTAAAATGGGTCTAACAACAATATCCATATCATAGGAATGTTGGGGAGATTAAATGAGATAACATTAATAAATTAGTTAGCTCAGTCTTCCATTCCTTCTGCTTTCCTTATTGTTTTTAAAGTATTTTGTTAACGATCTTACCTAGAAGCTATGAAAGCCTTGATCCTAATGATTCATGATCTACTCATGAGCTTAAACTCTCAGCACCAGTGTTTTTTGTAGGAATCACTGGCTTGCTTTCATTCTCCAAGATTTTCTCAACCAGTCTCCTGTAACACTCAAGCAATAAACAAAATTGTAAATAAAGATATCAGCAAGCTACAAGGGATGCATAAATTTTCTTTAAATACAAGCCAAATCTCATTTTTTTGTGAAACAAACAAGTATGACACCCAATTAATAGAAATTTGTGTTTGCTCAAAGTAGTACCATAAGCAAAACATATGGAGTTTCTTTAGAAGTGTTCATGGTAAAGGCATTTAAGGGTTTCATCACGTGTTTCAAAGTCAAAGATGACTCCAAGTTTGGGGCCTTAGAAACTGGAAATATACATGAAGACTTCAAAATGAAAAAAAAAGTAAAGTCATAGTATTTAGAAAGAACACTCAGTTCATCTTTAGAGTAAGCCCAATCAGTGTATATCCATTGTTTGTATGTGAAATTTTATTACTCTCAAAATAAATAAATAAATAAATTAAATTAAACAAAACAAATGAGTGGGCTTGTCAGGATGAGAAAGCAGGAACTTGTCTATTTGTAGCGAGATGACCCTAATCAACTCATGACTGGCTGACAGGAGTTGAGCTTGAACCAATGCCAATTTAGAGCAGTATTTGGCCTCCAGAGGTTTTTGTTACCTGAAAGGTAGCAGGAAAGTCAAAGAAAGTGTGAGAGTTAAATCAGAGTAGTTGTGTTTTCAGTGACAATAAATGCATAAATGATTTTGTGGTTCATTGTCTTGTACCCATATTGATCCTTTTCAACTTTATGACTATCATTTGACTAATTTGCATCTATCTTGTTCCTCTTCACCTTTTTCTCCACCCTCATATGCCATGTCTTTCCTTAGTTCTGCTTCATCAGCTTTATAATTCAAGACTTCAGGCTCGGACCCCAGATCTGGCACTGTCCTGCTCTCTCCTTAGTGCTACATGTCTTCGCAATCTGTGTAATTAGGAACATGACATGACTCTTTGATTCTGCTTCATTTTATATTACACTGCTTTTGGATTATACAACTAGTAAATCACAAAATCAGGATTAGGTTGTAAGAAGGACAGACTCTTTTCCTTAAAATAATGTATTTTCTAATAAAACGTTCTTAGTTTAACTTCCTAGAAAATAACTAATCCTAACTTTAATAACATAATAACCAACTCCTTTGTGCCTATTTTTGTCTTTTTTAAAGAAAGAAAATGTGGACAAAACACTTGTTTTAAAGGCTTTTAGAAATTTTTAAGAAGTGTTTTAAAAAAAGACTCATTTTCCTAATCAATTTTTACCTTAATTATACTGATCATGTTATTATATTTTTGTTAATGGGTAAACTGTCTTGGAAGAGGTCTGAGGTTTCTTTTTTATTTGAAAGCATCGGCTTAACATGATGAAACCCAGTAGAGATTTTATGCAATATATCATGAGAGCAAATTAATGAAACCACCCAAAAGAAATAGCATTTACCCATGGGGACCCATTAAAATGTTTGAGAGGTTCATTGTTATGTTTACATTTAATTAATAGTCCTTTTAAAAAAGAAGGTGTGATAACGTTGCTAACCAGCTAGGTTGGAAATCTCTTGGGATATGCCTTGGTATAAAAGCCAGACAGGCAGCTTGCCTCAAAATTAGAGAGAAACTCTCTGCAGTGTGATAAATCCTGAGGGCAATATTTATGAACCTTTATCTCACATAAAAATTTACTTACTTTTCTAATTCGAATGTATAGTATGTATAGTACGTTTCTGTGCCTCAGTCATAAGAAGAATATTTCTCTTCAACGTTAAGGTTGACAAAAATAAATCCTAAATAATAAAATCTTCTTGACCACAGAACTAACTTTCTCCTCTGGTAATTACACTTAAGGCAGATAGATTCTGTTCTGCATACGATCTTTGTTTAAAGTTTGAGATAAATTCTAAAATCTTAAGCATTGAGTTAATGTAAAAAAAAATTCATCTTAAATTGTTCCACCTTATCTAGTGTTTTCTTTGCCCTGAAAGAGATTATCTGGGAGTCAATTTTTGGCCTTACTCTTTTACTATCTTTTTATATCATTTTATAAAATATTCTTTACTAAATGTTTTTGAGATATGAAGTAATTATTTTAAATACAATGAAGAGAAATTCTTTCAGATCTGAGGTTGTGTAAACTGTAATTAACATTGGATAGATGAAGCCATGTGTGTATTTTTAATTCACTCTGTTGTTACTGTTTTTTCTTTCTCATACAATCTTTGTGTAAATTCTAGAATTCACAGAGATGTGACCCTTCAGATCATGTCTAATGCTTAGATGATTTTAGAACTCTTTTTGAGGGGATTATGTTTTCTAAGTCAACTGTCCCTGCATATGAAGTTGTGTAGAGGATGGTAGTAAGTACTGTGAGCAGAAAGAAAGGGCATACAGATAGTTTAGCCTCCTGGGAACTTAAAGATTCCAGAGAGAAAGAACAGGGACACATAAAATACACATGATAGCAAAACTACCAGAGACTTTGGGAAAAAACATAGCTTGCTACATTTCTGTAAAGCTGGAAACTAAAGTGTATGAGATACTTCATATTAATGATCAATGAACTAATTTCACTGTAGAATTATAAAAGAAGCCATAACAAGAGATTGTCCAAAAAATGTATTTCATCAAGAGAATTCTAGCTTTGTTGTTTCAGGACATACAGTTCATGATTGCATGAAGTTATTACTTGATAGGCTTAATATTTTTAATGAAATCTATTATTTATAGAAAAGGAAATTAATTTTAAAGTGCTTAACTTGTAAACTTCTGAAACAAGTATCTAAAAAGTGCTGCTCACTCTTGCCTGCCTCTCACCTTCTACATTTCCTCCAAATGAGGTTTTTCACCTAAAATTTTTAAGAGAAAAATTAACTTTAGTTCCTCTTTTTAAATTCTTCCTTTTCTTTAAAGCAATTTTGGTGGTTTATTTTTTAATCAACTTTAATTTAAAAATTTTTCAGTTATCATCTCTCTGGGCCTCTCTTGGTCATGGCTCTGTTCACCGGTCCTTCATGAAACGTCTTCCTCCCTGACTTTTCTTTTATCGCAGCCTCTTGTGTCTCTCCCACTTCTGCTCTGTCTCCTCCTTCAGGGTTTTCCCTTCTTTCACCTGCCCCCATGGTGTACATGTAAATGTTTACCAACCAGTTCTCCAGGAAAAAGAAAGTACGTATACATACATCAGTTTGCCATATATTTTACTGATATAAAGGATATGTGGTACACAATTTACAAATAATAATATAATCAACATCCTTCATTGAGCATTCCATATAGCTGAGTAGTCCTCGCAAAATGCTTTTGCTGAATTTTGCCAAAATTTTGTACTTATAAACAACGATTGCATTGATGAACAAGTATAGCTTTCACCTGAAGGTTGGTTGGTATTTTCATTTATGTTAATCAGTAAGATGAGAGTGAAACAAAGAGGCTACATGTGAGAATTGACTCATTTATCAGTGATGTGAACAAATCTTTGCCGAATCGGATAGTAGAATTAAATAATGAAAGACTCTTTCCTCAATTTTTTGTGCTATTCACAGTGTAATGACTACAAACATACTTTTTCTGTTTTATTAAATTTTCTCCATCACCTTCTTAGGTCTACTTCAGAAAGTCAACAAGCCCTGATTTATAGTATTTGATGACTTTTGTAGATTCCCACCATGGCTGATTTCAAACCATTGGTGTGACTTTGCTAAATGCAGAGTTAGTTGGAAAGAGAGACACAGGAGCCCAACAGTGTAACACTTCCACCAGCCAGAGAGAACACATAAATATACTCAAGAGCATAGGTAACAGTAAAATGTAGTAAAATTGTTAGAGTAATATGTTTTAGTATTTATTACCTTTTAAAAAATAAGTTATACTTTTAAGTTTATACAATTTTAATTTTTAAATTTATTATTTTTTTAATCAAGGTACCGGGGATTGAACCCAGGACCTCATGCATGCTAAGAACGTACTCTACCACTGAGCTATACCCTCCCCCTACAATTTAATTCTTTATAACAGCTGCATTTAACAACAGTCTAGAGAAATTTCCTGACAATTTAACAGTAAGTTGGCAAGAGCCAGTATGCACTGGATCCAGCATACCACTGAATTCTGTACCTTAATATTGCATTTTATATGCAATTAATATTACCGTAACATTCCGAAATGTTCCAAACTTGACCCTTTCTTTCCTCACTCTAAATACCTTTTTGTGTGATGTCAACAACTGTCTTAATCTCAGCTAACACAATATGCTAATGATTTCTACACATTCTTTTCCAGACTAGACTTTTTCCCCTGAGCTTTGGATTCATACCTCCAAATGTCTATAGGATATCTATATTTAGAGGTTTCACTGGCATGTCAAACTCATTAACGCCACCTATCCTCCACAGCTGTTGGAGACATTGACTTAAATTACAATCTTCCTATATCGTTCTCTGCTTACAACTCTTTACTTACTCCTCATTAGGATATAGGATATAAACCGAACTCCTTAAGATGGGGAAAATGCTTTCCATAATCTGACCAGTTTCTCTGCTTCATTATTTATTTACACCTCTTGCGTACGCTGCTGTCATCACAATTCTGAACTGCTTGTAACTCCTTTGCACAACACATTTTGCTGCTTCTTGGCCTGGAATTCCACCCAAACTCTTCGTGGCTAACGCTTTGATTCAACTGAGACGCCACCTTTTCCGGGAAACCTCCTCTGACCTCACTTTCTCAAAGAGCAAGCCAATTAGGTGAACTTCTTCCATGCTACCAAAATAACTCCCACATACTTGTTGTCATTTTAGTTGCCTTATACAGTTATAGTCATTTATTTCCATATCTAGCTGCCTAGTAAGATACCAAAAATAGATTCCTCAAGCAGAAGAAACTATGTACACAGCTGAGTAAAAAGCTTACTCAGTAAATGTTTGATGGAGATATGAATGAATAAACCTGAACAATTTTAAATAAAATATTCCTCAGTTTTTTTATAGCAGTATGTTTTACATCTAGGATTACAAAGTCAGATTTGTTTGTGACTTATAGTACTTGAAACAGTTTCATCTGCATCTTCTAATCAAGATTTGTTTCTTTTGAACTGAATTAGAGAACCTAACACTAGTTTTTAAAATATTACTTAGAATGCTGTTTCTCAAGGAGTTTTTAATAGAGTTGAAGCAGCACCAGATTGTAGACTGAATTCCTGTCAAGAAGTCCCTGAAATACATTTTTGTCTTGAGATTTTAGTTCATTCATTCACCAGTAATTATTTGGTGTTCACTGTATATCAGGATTAGGACTGCATTAGGGTTGCAATAAAAAAAAATAGGTGGTTTAAATACTGTAGAGGAGACTGATGAGAAACTAGGGAGGTACAGAAAACACGAATACATCCTGAGTTAGAAAGTACAAGTATTAAGGAAACACCATGGAGAATTAGGAGCTGAGAGAAGGCAGCATCCAAGTTGAAACTATTCGAAGCTTTAGAGGTAAGTGTTAAAAATGGTTTGGTTGGGAAACTATCACAGGGAACGCTTTGCATTAAAAAATATTTTTTAACTATTTTATTTATCCTAAATATCCAGATTTTACATACATGTCTTCCTTGCCAGGTTGTGTACGGAGGTTCCCATGCTGCCAAGTTAACATAGAATCAGGGAAGGGAAGAATCTGGTGGAACATCAGGAAAACCTGCTACAGGATAGTTGAGCACAGCTGGTTTGAAAGCTTCATTGTTCTCATGATCCTTCTCAGCAGTGGTGCTCTGGTAAGTGTTCTGACACCTAAGGCATTAAACTGATCGTCAGTGTCTTTAATAAATGAGTTGGAAGACAAAAATATCACAGCAAATTGTTTTACTTAAGAATTAATCCCTATGATTAGTACCAAGGACAGAATGTTAGTTTAGCTCAGGCCAGGCATCATTCTTGCTGCCCTGAATGCAAAGATGGATGAGATCCAGGTACTTTTCTCAAGGAGCTCAGAGAGCATTAGGGAAGCGAGAGGCACAAGTAAGTGACACAGAACTGAAATGTGTTTGTAAGTGAAGTATTGCATGATTAAGCTCTGGAGTAAGAAGAGTTGTCTGCTTGGGATTTCAGAAAGGTAGACAATGTTTTGCAAGATCTAGAACAATGAATAGGAATTTTCTAGCCAGGAATGTAGCCTGAGGGGAATGAAGCATAAAATAGCATGAGCCATTCAGGAAATTAAAAGTTGACAAACAGCAGACAGTGTCATGGGAGGAAGAGCAAATATGGGTTGGTGGGTGGTGGTGACTAGAAATACTGTGACAAAGACAGGTGTTGTCAGCTTATGAAGCATCTTGCAGAAGGGAAAATAGACTGTAGTTTTAGGGTGAGAATAGGATGGGTTTCTCATTCTTGTACATGCGCCAAGCACCTTTGATGAGGTTTGAAGGGATCTGGGAGAATTACAAGCTCCCTGAGCCTTTTCTTGTTTTTTCCTGCTGAGCCATTAGAAGCCCAGTTCCAGCTAGAGATACCCCTGGAAATTCCTTTTTACTTAAAAGAGAATACTCCAGAACTTTATAAGTTACCTCACAGTCTTTATGGATCTAGGATTTGCTTTTACTTACAGAAGTGAACCTGTTACTGTTTCATGGGTGCTGGTAGAAGATGGGAGACTCCTGAGTCAGTGACAAAGGACTTTATTACTCATGGCATAGAAAGGAGCATGAACTTCAGCATGTGTGTGTTGGTTCCCCTTGTCCCCAAGTCCGATAGGGGCATCATAGGGACTGGAATGAAAACTGCATACCCAGTGGGTCTGCATCACAGTTGAGAAGCACTGAGCTTAGAGAAACCATCCTTTTATATCAAGCAGTAAGCAACCATGCTGTTTGTTCCAGAAGAAGATACTGCCTTATCCCTCAAGGTTGCTTATTGCAAAAACACCCCTGAGAAATGACCTGGATAAAGAGCAGTCAGGGCCTTGCATTCTTGGCATACCCAAAAAAAAACATGCAGAGATGCTCAGGGCCCACAGTGCATTGTCTCTTCCAGCAAATTTCCTCTCTCAAAAACAGAAGATGTAATAAGAAAAATTCTGCTCTCCTTCTCTAGTGGAATGGGAGTAGGAACCTTGACAAGGTAGACACTGCCTTCCTCGTAGTCTAGTATTCTTCATAACTAAAGAAGTTGATGAGTCATGCTGGGTCACATATGTGACTGAGACTTTCAGAAAGGAGATGACAAAAAAATTAAAAATTTAGAATAGTCCCTTGTTCAAAATGTCTAAAAAGGAAGATGACATTTTGGGGGAAGAGTTCTCTCAAAACTGAAATTCAAATAAATCACATGAGGAAGAAAAGGGAGAGATCTTTCAAGAAACTGGTGTTTTCACTCAGGAAGTTTGCTAACAGAGTGAGATTTTTGAAGTAATTAATTAATGATACCTTAATTAATAATAACATAAATAAAGAGTAATAGCTCCAATTTAGTACACACTTACCGTGTTTCAAGATCTTTATAGAGATCGTCTTTGATTTTTCAATCATCCAGTAAGATTACAGTAGTTTGCTCATTTTACCCATGAGAAAACTGGGGGCAGAGTTTTAAAAGTTGCTTAATGTCCCAAAGCTAGTAAATGACAGAGTCATAACTGAAGTCTAAAGTCAAAGCCACCATGTCTTTGCACTGTGTTGTGTCTCCTTTGAAAGCGGAGGACACACTGGATAGAAAGAAATGAGTGGTGGCCAAACGAGTGACAGAGAAGCCCATGCCCCAAATCAGGCAGAGCACACACAGTAAACTCCTCGTCTCCTTGCTCCCACATCCACAAGATTAGTCCTTGAAGGTGGGGGCCCTGCAGGCAGAACCCTGTTTCAGGCTCTGGCTCCAGCTGGAGCAGGGTGTGCTCTTCTTCTTTGTGATCAAAGCCCCCTCCTTGTCTCTGCATTTCAAGGACTGAGGGGTTGACAGAATTTCTGTTTAGGTAGCTTTTGCCTGATTCCTCCAGAACTTGGAGAAGGGAGGCAAGAAAATCCTGAGCTCTGGGCTTCAGTTCTTACATTTCAGCTCTGCTGCTTTGAGAACCTCTGCCAGCTGCTAGAACGTTCTCTCAGCATCTTAGTAGGTCTCTCCATTCTCTCTATCCCAAGTTCTCTGTTTTCTTCAATAATGATACCAACATTTGGCAAAAAGTGCTAAGAATCACTTTTACGTATTGCTAGAACTTGGAATAAGAATAAGAATGACACGTGCCATGACTATGGACAGGTGGTCCAGTATTAACCACCAAGGATACAGGTCCTTTTGCTTTTATTTTCTCCAACAAGAGAATCTTGTTTAAACTTGAAAGGAAAATCTAATACTTTAGACCTGTTTAGATCAGCAGTCATTTTCAAAGGCTTCAGTCGAGTTCAACTCGTTAAGTCCATCCAAATTTTTTCCAAGGACCTTGTGGCTGTGAGCACAGTATCACTGTCTATCACTTACTAAAAGTTCCTGGAGAAGTGTTAAAAGGTGCCCTGTTCATGGAATGAATTTCACAGTGATTTGTAAAGCTAAAGTTTTTAATGAATGATAAAATATTGGTGCAAAATTCAAAGGAAGAAACCATCCTCTATGTTCTGTAGCCTTAGTAAGCTACTGCACTCATCAATTTAGCAAACCTTTCCTTGCCTCCCTCTGTGTTTTTGACCCAGCACTAGGCACTGGGAATGCACCAGCATATAGGAGCTGAAGGAGAGGCTCTAACTCCTGCTGCTGGGTCCAAGGAGGACGGGATGAGAGGAATATATAAGAGGGGCTGACCCTGGAATTGTATCTTAAATTATTAGGACTTAATCTAATTTGAAGGAAGATAAAAGGGGAGCCAGATGAATGGAAATCCCTGAAAGTGTCAGAGATCCTGGTTCCTTTAGAGGATTATAAGTAATTTCATTCTTTTGCATGCTCTTTCTCTTGACCTCTGGTGACCAGCTGCCTGCACTAGTGAGAAGGTGAGAACTCAGTGCCACACAGTAGCTGTAAACCAGAAGAAAGTCAGCTGGCCCATAGTAGTATTATATTTCAGTGATTTCATTACCAGAATTTTATTTCCTGTTTTTGTCATGAATCATAAGCTTCAACTTGTATGTGAATTGAAATTTGAATATTATTTTCACAGGCTTTTGAAGACATATATATTGAAAAGAAAAGGACCATTAAGACTATCCTGGAGTATGCTGACAAGATATTCACTTACATCTTCATTATGGAAATGCTTCTAAAATGGGTAGCATATGGTTACAAAACCTATTTCACCAATGCCTGGTGTTGGCTGGATTTCTTAATTGTCGATGTAGGTACTTTTGAGTAAATTTTAAAAGAGGATTTATTCTTATAAATAAGTGTTCTAAAAAAGCTTCACTATTGTTGTATATTGATATTATTTACATAGATAATGTGCAAAAATTTTTTTCGAGGTGTAGCTATATGTTACATCTCCTTTGTTCTCTCAGGCTTCTTCTATGAGAAATCTAATTTTTGATACTTTATATTAATGACTTCATATTTGATTTTTTTGATCTACCTTTTTTATTATGTGTTACTTTTATATATAGTTACTATATATATTTACTTTTATATATAGGTACTGCCTAGAAAAATAAATGGTAAGATGAATACTTTTGTAATATAATAGTTTTAAAGAAAGGCTAACCAAAATAAGAAGAAATTATAGAAGGAATATAGGTTATCTCTTTTAACCTGTAAATATGATTGGGTCTTTTAAGAATTATTATAAAGTATTTAAGATAATCAAAAACCTTTTAAAATAATTATCCCAAACATAATTATTTTCATCCCTCAGATTAAGAAAAAAGTTTACAAGTAGACTTGAATTTATTTTTAGTTGAGAAAGAGATGTGGCTTTTTAATAATGGAAAATTTTTTTTTATATTTGAAAATCTAAAGTGATGATTCTTAATATTTAGGAGAATGTAATGTGCAGAATTCAGGGAAGTTATATAGCTTCAATTTGAAATATTTAATATTTTGAAAAAAGCTAAATAAATTATATATGTATATATGTGTGTAAATTATAATGTTTTTATAATGCAGCAAAGAGAGCAAAACTACACTCAGTATTCTTGTTGACAGAGATGTAAATCAAGGCATGCAGATTTGGGGGAGTTTTTTTTAATTTCTCAAAAATTAAGAAATGTATCTAGCATAATTGCTCTCAAAGTACAGTCCTTGAACCAACAGGCATTGGCACATGTGGGTGGGAACTTGTTAGAGATGCAAATTCTCAGGACCTTCTCAAGACCTACTAAATCAGAAGCTCTGGTGTTGGGACCCAGCAAATTTGTAACAAGCCCTCCAGATGATTGTGGTGTATATTCAGGTTTCAGAACCATGAATCTGGTTTTATATTTAGAAGATGGACTTGTTTCTTTTCTGTGAACTTTCTGATTATTTGAAATTTATTTGATTGAGCATTATTCATCAGTACAGGTATATATCATGCATATGCAGATATATACATACCTAGAAAAACAAATATATTCATATATACACACATATATATGTTCTCGGTTACAGACTATACTTTAGTTTTCTCAATAATGTGCATGTATTATATTCATATCATAACATTCACTTAACAGTAATTTGGAAATCAGATTTACCATTTTCTTAGGGGCTATTCAAATTACAATAGACATTTTAAAACTTTATCTTTTTATGATTAAAAAGGAACACTGATTATTCTGATTAAAAAGTACATATAATTTTTTAAGCATACTTAAGTGGAAAATAATGGACCTGAAAGCCTGGGTGAATTTAAAAGTGATATGAAGATTAATTAGTAACGCTGGGTAGATATCATGAGGACTTAAAAAGAGACAGTAATCTTACACTTAGTGAGACATTTAGAAGTAACTACATGAGAACAAAATAGTTCAACACATCCTGATTCAAAAATCAGTTCAGGGGAAGGGTATAGCTCAGGGGTAGAGTGTATGCTTAGCATGCACGAGGTCCTGGGTTCAATCCCAGTACCTCCGATAAATAAATAAACCAAATAAAATTACTACCCCACAAAAAACAAAACAAAAATCAGTTCGCATGTCTCTGATAGCACCAGCAATGAACTCGTGAGGAGTAAGTTCTTGTACTCCTCCAGTAGTTAAATATAAGGAAGTTGACTCTCAAGTTGTTCCATATCTTCCCTGGAAAACTTGAATCTTCAGTCATTACTTAATTTCTAATGAAGAACTGCATTCCAGACATTGTTCTTAGGCATTGCCTCCTGCTGCAGACAGTATGAAATGATGGATATTTTAACTGGAACTTACTCAGAGACAGAATGCATTTATAGATCCAGATCTAGGGTCATGGAGGAGCTCATTGATCTGTTACCAAAATGTGTATTGATTTTACTTCTGTCCATGTTCTTTCTTCTGACATAATTTATAAGAACACAGATTTCTTTTGGATACTGGTTACAGTCATTGTGGAGGGTCTTTCTAACATGATGAAGATCTTGTACATCTGTGTTGATTGTGAAGCCAGTGAGATCACCTACTCTCCTGACCTTCAGTACAATTGAGGGTTTTCTTCCGTTAATCATTGCTAGGAAGATCTTTGATGTTAATTCTGAGAAATTGTAGGGCAGAATAATCTCGTGGGGAACTTGCCTCATCTCAAAATCATGAGTCTTCAGAATGCTTTTGAATAAGGTTTATAGTAGAACTTAGATCTGGTTGATTGAATGCCTCACTCTTATGACTTAGCTTCAGAATCACACTTTGTTATGCCCTGAGCTTTATTCCAATTGAAGTTTTAAGAGGTGCTTTAAATGTTCAGAATTAACAGGCAAGTACAAAACCATTGGCTACAAAGTGTGATTTTCATTCAGATGTAAGAAATAACTTACTTCCCTTCTATTATTTCTGCTTATTTCAGTTAACTTTCCTTCAAATCTGTTTCCTTAAAAAAGCATCCATATTACCCTTTTTTTAGGCAGTGACTAGATAACTTTATATCTAAAATCAAATGTACATGATTGATTTATATATAATCATATTATATATAAAATCACATTGTTCTTGTTGAGCTGCTCTTAGTGATCTTTGAAACTGACTTTTTCTCTTCTTGCTGTATTGTTTCATTGAAATGATTGATGAAAATTTTATTGTTTTGCAGGTTTCTTTGGTTACTTTAGTTGCAGCTGCTTTTGGCTACTCAGATCTTGGCCCCATCAGATCCCTTCGGACACTTAGAGCTTTAAGACCTCTAAGAGCTTTATCTCGATTTGAAGGAATGAGGGTAAGAAATTGCCAAACTTCCTAATATAATATTCATATTTTAATGAAGTATAAAATATGAAAAAATGTGTCTAGAAATTATGGACTGTTTATGTTTACACACATGTGTGTATACACACATATGTATATCTTGTCTGTTAATTTGTCTAAGAGTGTATACATGTGCATACACACACAGCATTTCAAAGCATATTGTTTAACAAAGAGTAAAGTAAATACAGTAACGTCTCTTTCATACTATACCGTTAGGCAGTGATCCAAGTAAGTGACTTTTCCTTTAAATGAAAATCTTCACCATGTTAGGAAATTCAAGTGAAGGGGACATTATGTTGTTAGTCCTAACAACACTTCTCATATACAAGTCATGAAAGACGACAGCATCAGGTGACCAGTGCTTCTAGGTTCATTCTTAAAATATATGTTTCAGTGACACTGGAATTATCTCCAAATTATATTTGAGAAAACTAAGGCTCTGAGAGTTTACTTCATTTGCACTAGGCTGCATAGTGTCTGAAAAAAGATTCGTTTTACAGAAACAAATGAGATGAGATAAGTAATGACTACTAGCAATCTAGTAGCAACTTCTTCATAAAATACACAGAGGACAATGACCCTCTTTTCTCTAATAAGTCTATATCCTCATTTGCTGCTGCTCTCCTCGAATTTCTTCTTCTCCAGGTGTATGCCTGCTTTCGCATGTCTCTGTTCTCTTAGCCAAGAATGCTCGCCCTGCCCTGTCTCAACCTTAACTCATCAGCATAGCAAACACCTACCCTTTCTTTAAGCCTCAATTTAAATTTGCCTTGTCTGTCCACCACCAGGCATAACTGGGTATCCTTCTTGTATGTTCAGACACATAAAATCCTCCTCGTATTACTTAACTTATTTATCTGACTGCCTCTCTACCTGTGGCCTCTGAGCAGTTTAACATGCAGGTTAGTCTGGCTCACTGCTTCTCTAAGTGTGGTTGGCATCACCTGAAAACTTACTAGAAGTGCAGATTCCCAGGTTCCACCCCAGATCTACTGAATAATAAACTCTAGGATGGGCCCAGAAGTCTGAAGCCTCAGGTGAATATTAGACATGTTTTAGTCCAGCTGATCTTCATTATTATCCCTGCTAACCTAATTCTGACCGCAGCCTCTACTGGGTGTACCCAGTGTATATTGGCTCCCATGTGTATAAGAGAGATCATGATTGTACAAAAATCTTTTTCATAAGTAAAAGTCAAGTACTTTTTGTCATGTAACAATTGAAAAATAAGTTTCCTTAACTTTATCTTTTGAGCATTAGTAGAATGTTACAATCTATTCAGAATTTATGACTTGATGCCTCAACTCAAGCAGAGTGTACCACATTTCTGTGATCAAAGAATATACTTCCCTCTGTGATTAAGCCAGTCCATCATTTTACCCTGTTTGTTCTTTGTTCTTTATCTATAATATAGGTGAATTGGATGCCGGAGAATGATACAATACATTTGGAGGGGCAAACATACATTTGTTTAGTTACATTCATTAAGCAAGCAAAACAGGGATGTTTCTTCACACTGCAGGGTCATTTTGGAGAATAAATGAAATCATGATTGGAGGCATTTTGTAGTTAGCTTCCTTTGAGGCTTGAGGTTCTTAAACTTATTGATCTTCCCAGATGGCTTCTCATCAGGGCGCTATGTACCCATCTCCCTCAGAGACCCAGCATTGCTCACAGTCTTTTGGCAAACATTTTCAACACCACCTATGTGTCAGCTATAAAAAGAGTACAGTGGTAAATAGACCCCAGACCCCCAAGAGTGAGTAAGGACAGTGGTCATGGAGAGACAGACAGGGGAATAGCAGTTATTCTGTGACATCTGCTGTAAAAGAGTAAGCGCACAGTGCTACTGGAATAGTGCTGGAAGTGGCTGCCTGGGGAGGTCCGTGGAGGCTTCACGAGGAGGTGACCTTGGAGCGGGGACTGAAAGAGTGAGCCCCAAGTCACAGGCGGGTAGACATTCCAGGCTGAGATGCTATTTGCTGAAGGATAGAGTTGACTATGCAAGATGTGTTTGAACAGTGACTGGAAGGATCAGCATGTCTAGGTGATAAGCATGGTGGGAGAATAGCTGGAAATGAGGATGACAACGTTGGTTTGAATAAGAGCTGACCACTTTGAACTCTGCTCTCTAATCTTGTTCTTCCTAACCCTTTTGGGATCATGTACACTCTAGGAATCTCATGAAAGTATAAGTCATCTCTCCATAAAGAAATCATAGCCATAATGTTTTTCATATAATTTCTTGCCCCTATGGAACCTTTACAGGTCCATGGACCCCAGGGTCATCACTGCTGCTCTGGCCCAGGGGTCAAAAACCAAAGCCCACAACCTGGTTGCCTGTTTTGTAGAGGAAATTTTATTGAGTCACAGCCACTCCCATGTTTATGTATGATCTATTGCTACAATTGACACAGAGATCATACAGCCCACAGAGCCTAAAAATATTTAAGAAAATGTTTTCCAGCCCCTGCACTAGACAATCTCAAAAATAGTCAAGAGATCCTTAATGTCTCTCCTTTTGGGAACGTCTGGAGAGCCCATTTGATATATTGCGAAAGAGAGGGAGCACGTGCTCTTTACTTAACAAGTTCATCCTTAACAAATTTGCACTCAAATTCAGACCATAGCTCAACTGTAAGAAGATAGTAAGTCTGGAAAGATGAGGTAATTAAGAGAATCTGGAGAGTGGTAAATGCTGCAGTAGTCCCCATGCAGGAACGCTGCATGGCAAGAGGCCCTGGTGATCAATAATAGTGGAAATGCTGAAAAGCAGAAATACAGGAAGTATGAAAGATAAACTGTACTTCATTTTTGCTTTAACTGAGGCCTGCACTATCTGTATTTAGCCAAGGGATTATATATATAAAGCATTTCTAGAGTCAGAATAATTAATCTGTAGATTGCTCCCATTTTGCAGATGAGAAAACAGAGGTCCCAAGGTCTTAACCAAATTTACATATCACACAACTGGCAGAACCAATTCAGTCTAAGGGGTTCAAACCACGACAAGACTCCCAATCTTAAATCCAGTTTATACACATTAGTCTTTTCTCTATATGAGACAATTTTAACACTGGTAATTCTAGGACTGTGAACCTTTAAATGTACATTTTACTTATTTTTAATCATTTGTATTTATAAATTTCTTTCTTTTCTAGAGCATGCAGACTTTATGACTTCACCTTACATATATCAGGTTTTTGGTTTATTATTTTTATTTATTTTTTCATTTTAAGTTGTTATATGATCTTAGTTATTTGTTTTGTATTGTTGCTAATAGTTTCACTGTGTGATCCTCCTGTATTTTGTAAAGTCACTGATTGTGGGGCTCTTGTCTCATTTTGTCCTGCTTAGCACACTACTGAGCATATGGTGGGCATTCAGTAAATACATGTTGGTTGATTGGTTTGATTCCTTAAACATTTAAGGGTGGCTTTTCTAACTTATCTAATTCTGCATTGTGTTTCATTAATGTTGCCCATGTAACATTCTTACCAATCCTAATCGTTCTTTTCTTTCTTTTGAATGCTAGGTGGTCGTGAATGCGCTCATAGGTGCAATTCCTTCCATCATGAATGTGCTCCTTGTGTGTCTTATATTCTGGCTAATATTTAGTATCATGGGAGTAAATTTGTTTGCTGGCAAGTTCTATGAGTGTATTAACACCACGGATGGGTCACGGTTTCATACAAATCGAGTTGAAAATCGTTCTGAGTGTTTTGCGCTTATGAATGTTAGTCAAAATGTGCGATGGAAAAACTTGAAAGTGAACTTTGACAATGTTGGACTTGGTTACCTGTCTCTGCTTCAAGTTGTAAGTAACCTCTTTTGTGAATGCTTGATATTTTAGTGCACATTGGATGAAGATCTGTCATTATATAATTATTAATATAATTAAAGACAAAGTACTTTGTGACTTTGAAAACAGAGTTGGTCTTTCTTAGAACATGTGCTTGTAAACATAAGAAGCATGGGTTCCGGTGCATTTGAGAGTTATTAACCCATAATTACCTTTTTGGAGTCATTTTGACTCCCCTACCATTGTGCCATCTGAATATTGCTCCAAAAATCAATAGTCATTTTTGGAGACTGCCACTTTTACACCACAGGAAAGTGAGAGGGACTTCCCGCTGGGACGGAGAATCCTTAAGGTATGGAGAAAAATTGTTTCCTTCCTTATTCATAAAATTCTCCTCCCCTTCTGGAAAAACAAAAATTCATGTGTAAAACTCACAAACAAATTTTAACAACCAGGAAATAATTAACTAGGACTAAGATTTAGAATGTGACTTGAGAATGTATTCCTTTCTTTCCCCTTGATATAGCATCTTTATGTTAAATTGGAATTTTGATACAATGGGCTTTGGCATCTACGTAATGCAAGGGACTTGAGCGTAGACAGATTTTGGTATTTGGGGGCTGTGGGGTTGGGGGGTTTTGAGGGGGCTGATACTGATCTGCAAATACCAAGGGATGACACTACAGTAAAACTCACTAATTTAATATAGTTAATAAATGTTGTAACATTAAACAAATTAAACTTATTTATGGCTATTTTAGAGTATGAGTTTTGCATTCATTCTACAAATGTTATGTTTACAGGCAACATTCAAGGGATGGATGGATATCATGTATGCTGCAGTTGATTCTGTTAATGTAAGTATTGTAATATACTAAACTCTATGATTTTTAAAGCTCCCTAGTTTATTTAGGCTGTTTTCAAACAGCAGCTCCAAGGAGCCCTTGGTATATGCACACACAGTGAAGAACCTGGACCTGGTAGTGGTCTAGTGGTTACCTGTCAGCATTTGGAAACAGAGCTTCACTTAAATTCTGGCTCTACCATATCTTACAAGCTTGCACCTGACTTTAAGCAAATTACCCTACCTCTTTGAGTCTGTTTATTGGTGTGTAAAAAGAAAGTAATTCACTGCCCACCTCATGGGGCTGTTCTGAGGCTCCCACAAGAAAATGTGAACAGGACACTTAGCACAGCATGGCAATAATAAATTCTCAGAAAACATTTATTTATCCAAATAAAAATGAAATAACATATTCTATTTGTAGTTTTCACTGCTTTTATGTTTTAAACTGCCTTAGAAGAGTTTGTGCGAAATAAGTCCCACACTTAAGAAAATTTGAAGACTACTGACTAGTTCAGGTTGTCCCAAAAGCCAGTGAAGACATTTCTATAACCAAATGAAAAAAAGAGCATGATTTATGTAAAGAAATCTATTACTATATTTTTTTCTGGAAATAAAACATATGCATCAGGTCATTTAGTTACTAAATTAGTCCTACAATCAGAGAACCAGTAATATAAGTGGATAAGCCCTTTGTAGTTATCTGAAGATTATATTCATAGTAAGCATGTAATAAATATTTATTTAGTGTGGAATACATTTTTTAGAATGCTTTTGTTGAATCTCAACAACATTATGGTTTCTGAATAACCACATTTACCTAGGATAGCACTGTTTGGACTGCCCTGTCAAAATGTGTGAAAAGAAAATGATGAATTCTGTTGTCAACATACTGCTAACTTTTGTTAATTTTATAGGTAGACAAGCAGCCCATATATGAATACAACCTCTACATGTATATTTATTTCGTCATCTTTATCATCTTTGGGTCGTTCTTCACTTTGAATTTGTTCATTGGTGTCATCATAGATAATTTCAACCAACAGAAAAAGAAGATAAGTATTTCAAGTTTTTGTCATTGCACCGAAAAGAAATGAACAATTATTTTCCCCAAATTATAATGTGAAATTTAATCTGATATCAGTTAGTAATTAGTTCATTAGAATTTCACTTACTTTTCAAGTGAGATATGCTTAATCTCATTCATCTCTGCACAGAAAATAATCATCTCTTGAGTCACAATTATTTTTAAGCAATATATTAGCTATTGAATTTTTTCCAGTGTTCCTTGCAGAGAATTGATTAAGAAAAATTGATGCATTAGTCATTTATTCAAAACATGATTGTATAAGTAGTCACTGTATCCTATTCTGAGCCCCTGGTCTGTGTGGTCTGTGTGGGACTGGCACTTAAAGGAGACCACGTAGACCACACTTACTTCTCCAAACTAGTCATTGGCAGCAACAGAAAATAGGGGATACACTCGATTAAAAGCTTTTAAAGGGTAGGGTCTACAGCATTGTTTGGATTTGCAGGAGAATAAAATGTTTAAAAAGGCTCAGTTTTCTTAGAGTTAAAAGTTACTGTGACTGTAGTGCCACCCACGTGAACAGAGACCTTTGAAGGATGAGGGATAGAATTGCAAAAAGAAGTGATTTTAGGTACTGGTTTAGCATCTAAGAAAAGACAGTTGTACGTTGCAATGAAATGTCATTAGAAGCCATGATTGACTATTCACGAGTGAAGGAAAATGTAGTAAATGTTAAATGTTGTTTATGTTTACATTTCCAAATATAGGTATTTATTTTTCAAAGAATTTTTTAATTCCATGTACCATTCTTACATTTTATATCTGACAGTCAAACTTAGCTTACATTATCATATATTCATGCCTTTAGGCAGAAGATACTGAATAATTAATAAATTAATCTTGAAAATAATTTTACAAAGTATATCCTGATTTTCAACTTAGTTATTTTTCCTACTTTACTCATTATATATGTGACATATAAGCACACACATGGTTCCCTGGCAGTCCCTGCATAGGTTAAATTATACATGTATCTAGAAAGAGCAGTATGACCACTACAGGACAGCCACAGTTCTAATTGCTTTAACCTCCTTGCTCTTAAATATTATTCTTAAAACAAGAATTGCCACTGAAGGAAGTTGGCATGAGTAGACGCCATTACCAGCAATGTCAGGCAAAAGTTGCTAAAAAGACCAGCCTGACTTACAGGATGTCTCCCACCTACTTTTTAAAGGGATGCATTTTGTAGGGTCTGTACAAGCAACAGTAAAACAAAATAACAGCACAAGTTTCTCTGTTGGAGCATTTCGTAATCTCCTCTTAGTTTCATTCCACTCTTTATTATCAGGGCATCATCAAGGGAAGACAAAATTTGCCACCTTTATGTTTACCTTTAATTCAGGATTCTCTTCCCAGTGTTTCCCTAGCTTCTTGTAAGTTCTTGACCTGCTATAATGTTCAGCCCCTATCAATGAGCAATAAAGGGTCTCGGCTTCTCTTGACATTGGCATGAAAGTTCTCTCTCATGCATCAGTAGAATACCAAAATTCCACAAATACTGCCTGTCAGTTAGAGATGATGCAAGTTAAAACATGGTAAAACAAGAAGGGAAGTCTGGTTGTCATTAGGTATTTGAAAGATCAGAAAATGCAGTAAGAATTTCAGAACTATAAATTCCCCAAAATAAATTCCTGATTAATGGATTGTACTAATTTATGCCATAAATTAAAAGTTTCTATTACAGATCAATGAGATTCATATACATGAATCTATATAAATTACAGATAATTTTAAAACATTGACAGAATCTAAAAGAATAAGCTAAGCTTCTAGGCCTCCTTTGTGAGATTTAGACTGTTAACAGTGTAGAAAGGATCAAAAGCTTTATTTAGATACTAGTTTTTTTACTGTTGAATCTTAAAGGTTGTATATTCAATTAGAAAGTCCACAAGTATATGTATGTATATGTGTGGCTGAAATATTCTGCTATACAACAGAAATAACTGATGCATTTAAACTGACTCTACTCCAATTAAAATAAATAAATAAAATAAAAAATAAAAATAAAGCAGAAAGTTCTTCAAGTCAGAAACCCTGGATTATTGGTAATTTTCTCAACATCTAGAACTGTATTATGTGTAATGTTTACACCCAGTAAAGGGTTTATGTTGAAATTCCTTTATTTGGAATTAAAGAGGTAGCCAGAGTTTTTTTAAATAAATAAATAAATACATAAATAAATAAAAACTTTATTGTATGTGTACCAAATATATGTGTATCTCTATATGTGTATATACACACTATTTATGGATATGTTCTATATATATTGTTATATATCCATTTTTATGCTAAAAGAATATGGAATATTAAAATGAATACAAGTGAATATTAAAATAATACTATTTTAGCTACTGCTTTTGGCCCCTACTTTTAATGAGTCAATATGGCTAATGAGTAAACATTAGCCAAATTATCATTCACTACTCTTATTTCTTATAACCCTTTCTAATATATTTGTTATTCAGCAATGAAATGCCTGGTGAGACAAGTAGCAAATAAAATGAGATACTAGCACATAATTTAAAATAACACAGGTTAGGCTATCAAAAGAAAATTGAGCCAATCATTATTGGATGTAACCCATGTATTTTATATATTGTGCACATTACATTATGTATGGAGAGTCCTGTGCCTACATGTAGGTAATCCTATAAGACAAGTTTTATTTATTGACACCTTGCACATAATAAAATGCATTTCATTTTTTTAAACTGAGGTGTAATTGGCATATAATAGTATATTATTTCCAACTAATTTGGAACATTATGTGTACAACATAATGATTCGATGATTGTGTACACTGCAAAATGATTACCTTAAAATCCTAGTTACCATCTGTCACCAAAAATATGGACGGCTTCACAAATTTGTATGTCATCCTAGATCAGGAGCCATGCTAATCTCTGTATCCTTCCAATTTTTGTGTATGTGCTACTGAAGCAGGAATGCATTTCTTTTCTATATGAATACATTTTTAACCTGTCTTAATGATCTGAGGAAGGATCTAGACAATGGTTCTGGTTTTAACTAGATTTATTTTTTATTTCTTTACCTTGGAGGTCAAGATATCTTTATGACTGAAGAACAGAAGAAATATTATAATGCAATGAAAAAGCTGGGATCCAAGAAACCACAAAAACCAATACCTCGGCCAGGGGTAAAAAAATATTATATCTAGCATATAAATTTTTAAATTACTTTTCAATCATCTTTAATGTCCAACTACTTCTTAAATATGAATGCATATATTTTAATGTTGTGAACAAAAGTCCGTATAAAACTGAATATTTGTATTTTGAACATTATCATAGCTCTTAATAGTCCTTATATTTTATTTTTCTATAAATATGAAAACTAATTGTATATGCTTTTAACTCTTCATTAGCTTTACAACTATTAGTACAAATGGCCTGTAGAGAATCAATATAAGATGTACATTTGTTTGAAATTTATTTATTCTTTTTTCACATTCTTTTCCATTAAAGTTTATTACAAGATATTGAACATAATTCCCTGTGCTTTACAGTAAGACCTTGTTGTTTATCTGTTTTAGATATAGTAGTTTGTATCTGCTAATCCTAAACTCCTAATTTATCCCTCCACCCCCTCCTCCTTCAGTTACCGTAAGTTTGTTTTCTATGTGTATGAGCCTGTTTCTGTTTTGTAAGTAAGTTTATTTGTATCATTTTTTAGATTCTACATATAAGTGATATCATAAGATATTTCTTTCTCTGTCTGACTTACTTCACTTAGTACGATAATCTCTAGGTCCTTCCATCTTGCTGCAAATGGCATTTTATTTTTTATGGCTGAGTAGTATTCCATTAAATATATATACTACATCTTCTTTATCCATTCATCTGTCAGTGGACGTTTACGTTACTTCCACGTCTTAGCTATTGTAAGTAGTGCTGCTGTGAATGTTGGGATGCATGTATCTCTTCGAAGTAGAGTTTTCTCTGGATATATGCCCAGGAGTGGGATTGCTGGATCATATGGTAACTATATCATTAGTTTTTAAAGGAACCTCCATACTGTTTTTCATAGTGGCTACACCAGTTTACATTCCCATCAACAGTGTAGGAGGATTCCCTTTTCTACACACCCCCTCCAGCATTTATTATTTGTAGACTTTTGGATGATGGCCATTCTGATCAGTGTGAGGTGATACCTCATTATAGTTTTGATTTGCATTATTCTGATAATCAGCAATGTTTAGCATCTTTTTATGTCATTATTGTCCATCTGTATGTCTTCTTTGGAGAAATGTCTGTTTAGGTCTTCTGCCCATTTTTTGATTGGGATTTTTTTTTTTTGTTACTGAGTTGTATAAGCTGTTTATGTATCAGACCAACTAAATTATAATCTATGAATTTGAAGCTCTGGTATTTAATTTTTTCAGTGCCTTACTTGATCTTGATACAATGCCTAAAACTTGCCTATGCAGCCAGGGTTGGAAGTATGACCATTTCTTCCTTAAGTACCCAAGTCTTAATCATTACCTTGGTTTTTGACCTCCACATTGCCCTGACTGTATGATCTGGAAATTCATACCAGTTTTTGGCTCATGTGCAGCTAGAACAAAAATGGTAGCTCTGGATGCTTGTGAGTGTGGCTTAAGGTGGAGCTCTTCCTGATTGTCCCTTCTTTTCCTTGTTTGATCTGTAACTCCTTGCCTTCCATACCACTCTTTCCTCTAGTGGATAGTCACACTTAAAGCTTTGTTTGCTGATTATAACTTTGCCATCAAGAATTTCAAGACTGATTATTTACTGTGAGGCTTGATAGCTCTAAGATAATCAGGGAAGAAAAGGGGCCTTGAGAGTCTTGAAACTGAGAGTGGTCTTCTTAATAACCATCTTTTAAAATTTATTATAGAAACTAAATTATAAAATATTAATGGATATTTTGAAAGAAAAATAATTTTTTAATCAAAAAAAGTTTTTACTAGTGTAATTATTTATGGATACTTACAAAATTTACATCTCCTATTATTTTTGTTTCTTTGCAGAACAAATTCCAAGGATGCATATTTGACCTAGTTACAAACCAAGCTTTTGATATCACCATCATGGTTCTTATCTGCCTCAACATGGTAACCATGATGGTAGAAAAAGAGGGACAAAGTGAATACATGACTGAAGTTTTATATTGGATCAATGTGGTTTTTATTATCCTCTTCACTGGAGAATTTGTGCTGAAACTGATCTCCCTCAGATGCTACTACTTCACTGTAGGATGGAACATTTTTGATTTTGTAGTTGTGATTCTTTCCATTGTAGGTAAGACCATTTATTAATTGTATTTCAATTTGTAGTCAAACTAAACATCACATATACTTAGAGAAGTTTCTGAATTCTTGAATGTAAACTTATTCTAGAGAAAGTCACTAACACTGAAAGGATAAAGGAACGTTAAAAACAAAACTAAACCGAACAAAAACCTCTGTGTCAGAATTCTTGGGTTCACACTACAAGCCTCAAAGCCACACATTTTCTGTTTGTTGGAAGCACATAATACTCCTTATATTCAATTTCCAAGATTACCCTTCACCAAGGTAGGAACTACATCTATATGTAGGTATGTCTTAGAAGTTCAATGTAGAATCTGAAATCACTCCAGCTTTTGCACATACAAGAACTGTCCCATGATTAATGATAATATTAATAGTCAGAATATTGCTGACTCTTTGTGAAAATTCTTCCTGAACTCCAAGTGAAATTAAACTCTAAAGAAATTCCAGCCTCATTTCTTAGGCCTTCATACTTATCAACTTTATAATCATTTCTCAACTAACTTAATCATGTCTGTGAATCACTATACTTTTTTGTACTTGGGTAAGAAGGCTCTCCCTGTAATCATGACTATTTTTAATAAATTAATCTATAAATTTAGTGTATCCCAATGAGAATATCAGTATGTTTTTGTGTGGTGGGGGTAACAAATTGGTGCTATAAACCTAAATAATTCTAAAATTTATCTGGAAGAAAAATTAGAGTAATGAAGCAATGCCTTACATTTCTGGGTATTACAATTATTGTTACATTGTTAAAGTAAAACAGTGTTTACTAAAAAACTCAATGGAGTCAAATAAATAATCCAAAGTTAAACTTCAGTTATGTAGAGAATTACTACATTATTCAGTTAAAAGATAACATGAATCTTTGATTCCATGTGAAAAATCCATGTAAAAAAGTGGATTCTTATAGAAATATATTTATATGAACTTGAATAGTCTTTTCTATTCATGACACAAACTTTAGTCCATGAAGAAAAAATAATAGATATGACTGCATAAAATCAAAATATTCTATGGAGGAAAACTCACTACCACCACCAAATTGGGAAAAAAAAGTTGAAAGACAAATGAAAAAGAAGGAAATTGTTAATGTAACATTTAAGGTCAACAGAGGATTAGTACTCGTAATAGAAAAATGGTCCTCATAAATCAATAAGAAAATAGTAAATCACCCAATAGAAAAATGTGCAAAGGACTAGACTAAGCCAAAAAGAGAAAGTTGAAAATAGCCAACAAGCATACAAAATGTCCAATAAGCAAGAAAAATTGTGGATTATGTTTTCCCAAAAGAAATGCAAATAAATTACAATAATGAGGTGTTTTAAACATCATAAAGATATTCTGGTTAAATTATTAAGAAGAATGACAGCACTTGTAGGCATGCAGAGCATGAGCACTTTCATATACTACTAGTCAGAGTGTTCATTTGTACATACTTTCTGAAGATAGATTTGCAATATATAACAAAATTTTAAAAACAGTGTTTGACCTAATTTCTAGTAGTGTATTATCAAAATATGCTCATGCAACTAGAAAAAAATGTATCTGCTTGGATATTCCTCTCAGCCAAAACAAATGGAAACAACATAAAATTCTTCAATATATGGCTATTTTGGCAGAACATTGTACAACTAAAAGAAATTATTCTTCTGTCATTTACATGGAAATATCTCCATGATATGATGAAGCAACTAAAATAGAAGACAAAAAAGCTTGTATGCCATGATTACATTTGTATATGTCTGTGTGTTCTAGCATAGACAAGTGGAGCAATCTTCGACAGAATATTAACAATAATTAATGATAACAATAGTTAATATTTAAGATGATTTATATTTCCTTTTGAGCATATTATTGTATTGCTCAAATTTAATTTTTCTACCCTTACAATTTGAAATATTGTTGTGGAGGAAAAAAAAATAAGGTTCACAAACTTAGTAAAGGAGAAGAAACATCACGGTGGTAATTCTTACCATTTTCCTGTGGGATTGTTCAATCCATTGATTGCTATGAAATTGCTTTCAGTATAAAATGACAGTTCTTGAAAGCATAAGAGATAAGATAGCAGATAAAACTCTTTAAAAGAGTCATGATTGTCTGTAGCATAGATATTTAAATATTTTCTTTTTACTCCTTCCCTCTGCACCAGGTATGTTTCTAGCTGATTTGATAGAAAAATATTTTGTGTCCCCTACCCTGTTCCGAGTGATCCGTCTCGCCAGGATTGGCCGAATCCTGCGTCTGATCAAAGGGGCGAAGGGGATCCGCACGCTGCTCTTTGCTTTGATGATGTCCCTTCCTGCACTGTTTAACATCGGCCTCTTGCTCTTCCTGGTCATGTTCATCTACGCCATCTTTGGCATGTCCAACTTCGCCTATGTTAAAAAGGAAGCTGGAATCAACGACATGTTTAACTTTGAGACCTTCGGCAACAGCATGATCTGCCTGTTCCAGATCACCACCTCTGCTGGCTGGGATGGGTTGCTAGCACCTATTCTCAACAGTGGTCCTCCAGATTGTGACCCCAAAAAAGTTCATCCTGGAAGTTCAGTGGAAGGAGACTGTGGGAACCCCTCTGTTGGGATATTCTACTTTGTCAGTTACATCATCATATCATTTCTGGTTGTGGTGAACATGTACATTGCTGTCATCCTGGAGAACTTCAGTGTTGCTACTGAAGAAAGTACTGAGCCCCTGAGTGAGGATGACTTTGAGATGTTCTACGAGGTTTGGGAAAAGTTTGATCCAGATGCCACCCAATTTATAGAATATAGCAAACTCTCTGATTTTGCAGCTGCCCTGGATCCTCCACTCCTCATAGCAAAACCAAACAAAGTCCAGCTCATTGCCATGGATCTGCCCATGGTCAGTGGGGACAGGATCCACTGCCTTGACATCTTATTTGCCTTTACAAAGCGTGTTTTGGGTGAAAGTGGAGAGATGGACTCTCTCCGTTTACAGATGGAAGAAAGATTCATGTCTGCAAATCCTTCTAAAGTGTCCTATGAACCCATCACAACTACACTAAAACGAAAACAAGAGGATGTGTCTGCTACTGTCATTCAGCGTGCTTACAGACGTTACCGTTTACGGCAAAATGTCAAAAATATATCAAGTATATACATAAAAGATGGAGGCAAAGATGATGATTTGCCCAAAAAGGAAGATACGGTCTTTGATAATGTTAATGGGAACTCGAGTCCAGAAAAAACAGATGCAACTTCATCCACCACGTCTCCACCTTCATATGATAGTGTAACAAAACCAGACAAAGAGAAATATGAAAAAGACAAAACAGAAAAGGAAGACAAAGGGAAAGATGGCAAGGAAAGCAAAAAATAGAGCTTCATTTTTGATACATTGTTTACAGCCTGTGGAGGTGATGTATTTGTGTTAATAAGACTCTTTTAAGGAGGTCTATGCCAAAACTCTTTTTATCCACATATTCTCAAAGTCAGTACAGCCCCTAGCTTTGATTGTCTGACATAGGTGGGCAGCATTAGCAGATGACTTATTTTTGCATCGGGAAATGATTCTATAAGAATTGTTAAGAGTAACTCTACAGGGATAATTGGTTACAGCCAACAAAGGTGATTTAACTTAATTTCTTTTAATCAATCAGAGGACCGTATAGAAAATGTTCACATCTGCCTTGTCATCTTTTCACAGGATTGTAAACATTCATGTTTCCCATGCAAATTCACACACACACACACATACACATATAAATATCTATCATTTGGATATCTACAAAAGTATTTTGCCTTGGCTTTGTAGTGAAATGCCTTGATAGGAGGAATGGGTATTAGTAATGGATGTTTAAACATCCTGTTACTAGGGGGCAAGACTCTTTTATCCGTATACAGAGGTCATTCTACATTTTCAGGTGCTTAAATTTACTCCATATTGCATCAAAACCAATTTATATGTGCCTACTAAATGCCACAGGATTAAAAACATATGTAGACTCTTCATTTCAACAAATACTTTTTATTCATCTTGACTCATACCAACTAGCGTAAGAGTTCCCTTCAGAGTACTGTGCTTCCTAGACTGCCTTTTTCTATATCCTTCTTTGTTCATACAATAACCATGGAACATGAAAAACTATTTTACGTACATCCTTCAAAAGAAAAAAATGAACATAACTGAGAAAAGAAGCCACTGAAGAAAGCTTTGTTCACTTTTATTTACACAGTGTAATACTGGACTGTGCTGCCCCAAAATACCAATAAAGACCCAACTCTTAATCATTTTTGTCACAATTTTCTGCTTTCTCATGCAGTATTTAGTCATTCTTTAGCACTAAGCAAAGCTGTTATTTCTTTTCAATGGAGTACTTCTGGATATGCAGATAAATATTTGATTCCATGGTCCATGTCTGAGAAGATAATGACTTGGGCACTGTATTTACTGTATCGCCTGCACACTATCCTAAATGTATGGCAAGCTCTCAAGTCATAATACATGGCAGGCTTTCAATACAGACGTGTGTTTAGTGAGAATGAACTAGCATTCAACTGAGATGCTTGCCAACTTGCTTTCCTAATTGGTATTAGTAATCCTCTTGAACTTCTATTCTTTAATCTACAAAATGAGGAGGATGTCACTTTCTCCTAAAATTCTGTAACTACTGGGTATATTATATATCAATCAATAACGTACCCTGAGCTTATAATTTACCAAGCACACATTCATTTTGCTTTAGCTGTTGTCCTTCTATCAAGGATTATAAATCTAGTTTTAAAAAATACCCTTGTTAATAATGGCTTCAAAATAAGTAACCATCGTGCATTTTTATGAGTTTATTCCAGGAATATGAGCTCTTTCTTCTATCAAGTTATTCGTGCACAGGCAAAAATTGAGTTACATAAGTAGAAAGTAATTTTATTTAGATTTTGTGGGAGTTGTCAAAGCATATGTATAGAACAGTATTTCATTCGTTTGCTTTCTTAGATGAAAAAAGAACATAAATTAGACTTCAATATTCAGCACTTAAAACTTATTTTTTGTTGTTCTCGCTAGTTAAAAATAACAGAGATTTAACCATACCTTCAGAGATGGAGGAGTATGGGTAGAGAATGAGAGAGAGAGGCAAAGAAACAGATACGAGAAAGAGATGAAAACAAAGAAAGAGACATTTCCACAGAACTGCCTATCTAGAACGTTTTTAAATTGTGATGTATTTTGCATCACCCATGAAAGAGATTATGACTTCGACGTTTGTCTTAAGGCATGTGTGAAATTAAATCTAGGGCCAAAGATTCTCTATGCTTAAGTTCAACCATTCATTTTACATAATTTGAGCCTCTTCTTAATTTAATATATAAGATAATCATGCAGTGTTTTCTTAGGCTACATAGAGCATTGCATCACATCCCTGATAAGTCTGTTGAAAATAGGTTTTTGACAATTTAATTAGAAAACCATATAAAATATATTACATTTGTAAGATTTTTAAAACATTAAATTAAGAAATTAATATTACTTTAAATTTGAATGCAGTTTACCCTGATTATTTTGAATCCATATAAATATAACTGCACTTTGCATATATACAATATAGTGTGAAAAGATATATAGTGGGCAGGTTTCCTTGTGGTTTACTATTAATGTTTTTACATTGCCTGATTTTTATGTGAAAAAAAATATTGGCAACTGGTTCCTCAACACAGTTTCTTCTTAGCATTTCAAAAAAAGAAAAAAAATCACAAAGTCACACTTTCTTCTATTTCATGCTGAACTGTAATTTTTTAAAAATATAACATGAATAGGTGTTGTATATATATGTTTTCCCAGGAATGTCTAGTTGTGACTTTTTATCAATTAATAACAATATTTAGAACCAAGAGCTCATTTAATACAGTGTAAGCTTGAAGGAAAATTAGACTTCTTGTTTCATACTGTTTGGTACTGCTTATGAGATATCGCCCTCAGAAAGCACCATCATACTTATACTTCAGTCACACAATCACTGAGCTCATTTTACTTAATGAGACAGAATGGCAATTACACTGTAAA
This sequence comes from Vicugna pacos, assembly GCF_048564905.1. Taxonomy (NCBI): domain Eukaryota; kingdom Metazoa; phylum Chordata; class Mammalia; order Artiodactyla; family Camelidae; genus Vicugna; species Vicugna pacos. Next base: position 40,248,715 of record NC_132991.1, on the reverse strand, counting down.
ATTTAAATTACAATAAAATGGAAGTGAACAGATTTGACCATAAATCCATTCATACAATTTGGACAAAAGTGGGAGAATCTCATTTTACCTTTGTGACTGTTACATAGTTTGCAAAAGATATAAGTGACTTGTAGGCTGTTCCTAAATGCTGATTGTTGAAAACCTTAACCCAAAATGTTCAGCATGATTTTATAGAATTTTGATAGCTTTATTAAAAAGAGTTAAAATGCATATGTAAATAAAGCAGTTCTAAATAGCGATTTCAGAGAAATGTTACTGGGAGTGATGAAAGTGGGCCAGCTAAATTAGAACGGTCAAGCAGTTGGCTTGGGTTTAGAACCTACATACAGAGGCCACCAGTTTTTCTTAATATCTGTGGCTTATTATGTTATATTCTTGAGAAAATAATCAAGAATTGCTTCATAAAAATAAATGAATAGCCATGACTATAATAATGCTGTTCACATAGAATTCTTTACAAATTTCATACATCTGTGAAATGCTCAAAATGTCTGAGTTTGTCATAAATTATACTGTAGTTAGACTTGAGACACATTGTAATAGAATCTAAAAATAAAAGTCATCAAAAAAAATAAAACCATGTTGCATGTATTCTCTGTTTTTGTGAGAATAATCTTTAAGGAAACAAATTCAGTGCATCCCTAAATGAGATATAGCTACTGATAGCTTTTTGTTTTTAATTGAAAGATGGACAGCTTCAAATGTCTTCCAGAAGAAGTCTTCCAGGATAAGAAAGTTGGGGATAAAGAATATAGAGTTCCAAAGAGATTCATTGAAATCCACATTAGAGTTTGTGCAGAAGAAAACTGAGGCAGGAAGTGAAAATATACAAACATTTAGCTACACAATAGCAGTATGTATTTTTTGTGTGTAATAGCATGGAGACGTAGGATTAGCATACATAGTGGCTAAGGGCTTGGGTTCTAGATCCAGAACTGTACTTGGATACCTGCTAAGCCAGGACTCCTCATGTTTCCTTAATACGTTATTTAATCTGTGTGCCTCAGCTTTTTCATCCATAAAATGAAGATAACAGTGCTACTTTGCAGTATGGTTAAAAGAGTAGAATGAGAAAATTCACAGGAAGCAATTAGAGCAGTGCCTGACAACACAGAGTCAAGAATTTATATTAGTAGTAGTAGCTAGTGTGGCAGCCAATTTGCCCTAAAATTAGAAGAACTCAAGTTCCCTCTCCACAGAGGAGCACAATGCATTCTCCATAAATGTTAAATGATGAGAGTTCTATTTTATATGGACTAAGTGGAAATATAGAATCCGAAATACTACATAGTACTTACTACTGGTATGTAGTGAGCATTTAGTGATGTGACATATCCACCAAAATAGTTCAAAATTGAATTATTTTTAGATTTATGAATTCAAACAACATGAATTCAAACAACGATTTTTTAGATTTATGAGTTAAAACAACATGAGAACACATGCATACTGTATTTACGAAGGTTTAGCTTTTTCCAAGAAAAATTTGGAGGTAGTAGTTCTTATTGTTAGCTAAATAGTCGATCCAAACCTCTATTTTATTTTAGCTGTGAGCATCCAGTCCTGTAATTGGTCTTTAAATATAATCAAAATAATTGCTGCAAGGCTGGGCCATTATTTCAGCCTGTGTGTTGTTATAATGACAGATGAAAAGGTATAGAATATTCCTAGGGAATCTCTGTACTGGCAGACATAATAGTTATGCTGCATAATAACTAAACAGTAACATCATCTCAACCTGATTGGCAATCACAGGAAATTCCTACGGCAGAACAGTTCAATTCTTTCCTGTTCCGGATATCACTATACCGTAATCCTGGAAAAATGAGCTGCAGAGTACACGGTAATAGTCTCTCTCAAGGGAGGGAAATGTTGCATACTGGTTAGAGCAGAGGGAACCTTTGCTGCAGTAGCATTTGATGTGTACAGGAAAAGAAACATGAATAATTGATCGCAATAAACAAGCAATAGAGCAAACATGCTACACTTTATTCACTACAGTCCTCCACTCTACCAACTGAGCTATCGAAGGCCCCGATAAACATTCTACACTTCAATCTCTATTATTGGGAGTTGTGTAATTAGATACCTACATTAACAATTAATCTATCCCAGAAAAAAGCTAATTTTTTGATATGTATGGTTTTATTTCTTTCTTTTTTTTTTTAACATTTTTTATTGAGTTATAGTCATTTTACAATGTTGTAAAAAAAAGCTAATTTTAAGATTTAGGATGCATGTATCTTGTCTGTATCAGGTACTTTATCTTGACTCTCAAATACTTAGTATATGTTTCATAAACACTTGAAATGGGAAAAAGTAATTGATAAAACAATGGACAATAAGTATATAGAAAAGATTTTGCGCTTATCAACAATTTTGAAAACCTAATAAAACAGAGGAAAAATTATTCTTGTTCCAGATGTAATGTTTGCTTGCCTGTGCTCATTTTGATTGCATTTCATACAAGACAGTATGCCTTCTATACTGTTAACTTCCACTAAGTGACTAGCAACATCTTGGAATGTCTTTATGAGCCAATTAAAATAATGAAAAGCAAAGACAAATCGTATCATTAAGTAAAAGAAGCTGTTGGAAAAGGCTACATACGCTACAAACTAGCAGGTGGCACCAACGGGAATATTTCAACTTAAGCAGAACATATTGAGGTATCATAACCTTAGGGGATTTAAAATCTAATTTAACTACATTAGACCCCTAGCAAGACTAAAATGAGAACTACCAAAGAAAATCTCTGTGGTGTATTGAGGGAAAGAATGCAGTTCAAAGGCATCTGAGAAATACTCCCAATAAACTGAGACTACAGAAAAGTGACCTTTTTCAACCTTCCCCAAAGGTCACCCAAATCCCATCTACTTTTGGTCTTTCTGCAGAGTTTTAGAGCTGCTGCCACCTTCACTTCCACCTCAAATCCATGGATTCAAAGCTTTTCAGACTCCTGATAAATTCCAAAGAAGTCAAACATAGCAAAATCCAGTTTATGTTCAAAAAGAACTGAACACCATATGCAAATTAGACATTGATTCATTCAGTGACTGTCTACTGAGCACCTTCAATCAGCCAGTCCCTGTTTCAGACACTGTAAAACAGACAAGTCCCTTCCCTCATGTTGAAGCCTTTGAGGAGGATACAAACATGATGATATCTGAATGATTATAAATATCAGAGAATAAAATACTGATTATATCATTCATTATAAATCACATATACATTATATATGTTAAATTACATTTTACTATTTGTTCTATTACCTATGTTAATACTATTTTATTTTATGCTACTTTGAAAGACACTATCAGGATGTTCCACTGTCAAAAGCTTCATAATTTGGGGTCATAACTTAAAAATAATGGCTTGAGGTTGTGCAGATTCTTTTACTGCAAATTTTTGTAACTCTGAAAATACTCTAGTCATTCATTCTAGTAATTTATAAGCTGTTTTGCCAGAGAAAATCACGCTGGAGCTAACTTTTCATTCCTAGTAGGTAGGTATTTTTCTTCTCACTCTTACAAATAAGTGATTTAAAAATAAAGAACTCAAAACAGTTATTTGATTTTGGCAATTCACACCAAAAATTTAATGAGAAAAGATTAAAATTTATAGTTAAAAGGTATCTTTCTGTTTGAGGCTAGGGTATTATCATTGTCCTTTATGTTCTTCTCAATATTGGAAATTAAGAACTAATTTTGTAATAAAATACTATGAGTGAGAAATAGGTATCAAAACGCCACAGAAAATATCTTTCTCTTAAAAATCCTGTGAAACTCACAACTACGAAACTTCTAAATATCAATATCTGCTTTTGACTCCCATTAAGGAAACAGTAAAGATAGAATTTTCTTGTAATCTCCGTAAACAACTCAGCCTGTCAGGATATACTGGTTCTAGTTCATGCCTTCAATGGAATCAACTCTGTTAAGAGAGGAATGGGAGGAAAAAGAGGTGGGAAAAGAATTCCTCCACGCTTCATTTTCCCTTCTAAGTTATTTCCTTTTATATTTTATATACTCATCTTACCCTAACCATCTCATTTCAACCCTAAACTCAGAACAAAGATTGAAAATTGGTTCAGAGTCAACTGTTTTGGCCCTGAAACTTGCAACTAAAAGAAAATGTATGTTTATCTCTAAAAAGTCACACATTGTCCATTTATTTGAGTGGTAAATGGGCCTGCCTCCTACAAACCTCAGCCAGAACAGCACTTAGTGCTGGGTTATGGGCGGAGAGGGGTCTGGGAGGGAGCCAGGGTGAAGAGGAGAAACAATCTACTTTAGTTTCATGACACTAAGCCACAGCCTATATCAGAAATCAGAAGAATGACTGCAGACAGAAGTGAATTTTAAATTTTTCCTTTGAAATAAGATTAAAACTGTATTCATCTCTCATGTTAAGATCTAGAAGGGACATGACTAGCTTGGTCTAAAAAGTGCTTCTGTAGAAAAACAAAGCTCTTTGACCTGAACAAAGCTAGAGAATCATTCTGGCAGCTTAAAACGGCAGCTGCTGGCATTCCGCCCCCCACCCCCACCCCACTGGCATTTCTTCCTGTCCAGTTATTTCCTCCAAGACTGAGAGAACTCATTTTCTCCTCTATGTCTGTCATCTTCAGAGCTAAAACTAACAAAACTAATCTCTTCCTCTTTACAAGATCAATAAAGAAAATAAGACATGACACTGAAAGTACTTAAAGAAGTCTAAGCTCTGTTTTTCAGAGCAGCAATACCATCTTATGCCCTTAGGAATTGACCCAAAATGTAAATAGACAAATAGATACCCAGCAGCAGCATATAACATAACATCATGAGTTTAAATCTTTCTCTCATGTACCAACAACGTGACACTTACAGTGTCTGAGCTTCAGCTCCTTCATCTTTGCGAGACTGGCACTCAGCAGACCCAAAATACATAAATCCATGGTAGGAACTTTAAAGGCCAACAACATTCATGTAGAGTTGCAAGCACCTCTGGCTGACCTTGAGGTTCTGCATGAGCAGGAAGTGACAGTTAAGGCAGAGTTGTAAATGGTATGGCCCAACAAGTGATCAGAGCCCCTCAGCAAAGTCTACAAGATTTAATGGTCCGAGGCATCTAAAGAAATTTCTATGCGTTCTTTAGCTAACCTCATAGCTAACTGAGTGGAGACTTCAGGGTTCACACATAAGAAAGAACAGACTTTACTGATTCAGTCCAGGAAAGTCACTAAGCAAACAGGCGGCAGCAGCAACACCCACCATGACCACAAAAGGCAACAGTGACAAACCCAGGGGGAGGGGGAGAATCTAACCTTAATAAGATTAACAGACAATTTCTTACTAGAAACCATGGAGGACAGAGGCCATAGGATGACACACTCAAGGTAAGGAAAAGAGAGACTGTGAAGCAAGAACTATATAACCAGCAAAACTAACTTTCAAAAATGAAGGAGAAATTAAGACAACCTCAGATAAACAAAAACTGAAAGAATTTGTTGTAGGCACACTTGCTCTACAAGAAATACTAAAGAGACTGTTCAGGCTGAAATGAAAAACAGAACAAAACAAAACACTAGAAAGTAACTCAAATCCACATGAAGAAATAAAGAGCACCAATAAAGGTAACCAAATCAGTAAATATGAAATGTAGTTTTTGTTTGTAATTCCTCTTTTTGTCTATATGATTTAAAAGACAACTGCATAAAACAATTTTAAATCTGTGTTGATGGGCATATAATGTGTAAGGATATAATGTGTGTGACATAATAGAACAAAGAATGGGGAAGGAAAGGGAATATTTAGGAGCAAATGTTTTGTATGCTATTGAAACTAAATTGGTATTAACCCAAACCGAATTGTTATTAAAATGTTCATTGTAATTCCCAAGGCAACCACTAAGAAAATAACTTGAAAAATATGATAAGAGAAATGACAAGGGAATTAAAATAGAAAACCAGAAAATATTTATTTATAAAAACAAAAGAAGGAATTAAGGGAGGGCTAGAGGGAGACAAAAAAGACTTAAGACATGTAGGAAATAAGTAACAAAATGGCAAACAGAAATGCTACCTTACCAATGCATTGGAATTTCAGTCTTTTTTTTTTTTTGAGTTTGACCAGAGAAATGAAAATTAAAATAGCAATGAAACATCACTAGACCCTCATTAGAATGACTACATTTGAAAAAGACAGAAAATAACAAGTTTTGTCAAAGCTGTGGAGCAAAAAAAATTTTCTTATGTTGCTAGTGAAAGTACAAATTTGAACAATTACTTTGAAAATATGTTTGTCAGTATGTATTAAGTCTAAACATATATATAATCTATAACTGGAAATTTTATGTTAGCCATATATACACAGAAATGAATGTTTATAATCATCAAAAGGCATTTTAATGAATATTCATAGATGCACTATTTCTAATAACTTCAAATATGAAACGATGCAGAAATCCATCAGAATTAGAAAGGCTGTCACGGTACAGGCAGACAAAATGCTGTGCACTACAGGAAAGGACAGCTATGGACATGCCCAATATCATGGAAAATCTCACCGATGTAACGATGAGCTAAGGAAGCTAGACAGAAGATTACATATTGTATAAATTAACACATAAAGTTTAGTAATAGGCAAAACTGTTTCTGATCATAGAGGTCAAAAGACTGGTAACCTTTGGGAGTTACTGACTTAGAGGGGTATAAAGGAGAATTCTAGGGTACCAGACATGTTTTATACCTTAACCTAATGGTATTTACGTAAGAGCATAAATATGTATATTCAAGCTGTATAATTTTTCGCTGTACTGTGTATTTATTACCTCAATAAAGTAATAACCAAAAATGACAAAAGAAGACTCTGAGTGAGAGATCAGCCACTGTCCCCATGGTGGCTCTGCTGCAGTGTCATCTTACTACTCTGTTTCCTGCTGCTTCTTTGCTTTGGGTTCTTAGGAATTTAATTCCTTGTAAGCTTTGCCTTGCATTCAAAAATCAATTTATTAAATTTTACCCAACAGACTTTTTTTAATCAGGATTTTTTTTCAGGATATCTGGTCATCTAATTGCTGGGCACTAAATGGACACAAAATGATTTCCTGTCTAGGAGTCTCCTTTTCTGAGAGTCAGAGAAACTAAGGTCATTCTATTAAAACTTGGGCTCCCAAAATCATTTTTTTCTCCATTTCTAAAGCCTCCCAGAGCAAACCTAGGAACATCTTTTAAAAAGCAGTATGAAAATGGAGGGAAAAATTTATTCAAGGAGACTCATTAAGCCTGAGACTTAAGTTTGTAAAGTTAGATAATGTCTTAATTGTTTTATCTGAGAGCAATTATTTGGTGATCTAATTGAAACATCATTTTCCTACTGCACTGTAATTGCATTTCACTAACAACACAAAGCTATCTGAGAACTTGGATGTACCATAAATGCATTAATCATGTATCTTCTGAGGAATGGCTGCAAACAAAGGATGCAGCATGAACAGCTTTCTCTTCTCCAACCTGCAATGGCTAAAGGTTTTTCTTTTCATCATTATTTAGACTGTTCATTCTTTTTAAACCTACCTCAGAGTAGAAATTGGCTGATAGACATAATTATGTACCCTGTTCCTCAAATTAAAAAAAAATCTCAGAGCATTCTTATTTCCTTCACTTAAGTAGATATCCAATCCATCACCAAGTACACTTAGTTCAGTCTATAACATATATCCTAAAATCTGCCCATTTCCCTTCATCTCTCTCATTTTCACCCTGGTCCAAACCACTATTATTTTTTGCCTGATCTGTTCTAGTAGTCACTTAACTGGTCTTTTGGCTTCACTTTTGATTCCTTCCAGTCTGTTTTCCACAGAGCCACCAGCATGATCCTTTGAAACCCTAATTTAGATCAAACCACCCTCCCTACAGCCCCAATTCCTCTTACTGTTCTTCAGAGCTTCCTCTCACACTTAGCAAGAAAAGCAGACTTCGTAGCCTTGCAAAGGGCCTGATATTGTAACACAAAAGAACAAACCTAACTCTATATTAGATCTGTTTCTTTGGCTTTAACCCTGTACCCTGTTTTCTAGGCTTAGTCTTGCTAGCTCTGCACCTTTTGTAAAAGAATGTTGCTGTTAGCCTGAAATATACAGGAGAGCCTTTTCTCAAGGCTCTGACCTTTAAGGATATTAACACTTTTGCACTTATATAAAGATGACAAGTTGCAGAATAGAAAATTACATATGTTTTGTTAGAGGTTTTTGCAGGGGCACCATGGACAGCTACAAGAACAAAGAATTCCTACACCAAGGAGTTTGCAACAACCAACCACACTCCTTCCCCTTTTTAGTATAAAAGAAGCCTGAATTCTGACTTGAGTAAGATGGTTCTCTAAGACATTAGTGTGCCATCTTCTCTGTCTGCCGGCTTTCTGAATAAAGCCACTACTCCTAGCCCCAACACCTCATCTCCTGATTCACTGGCCTGTCGTGCAGCGAGCAGAATGTGCTCAAACTGGGTAACAATATGAGCTGACTCCTGCTAACCTGCAGGGCCCCATGTCATGCCACCCGCTTCTAAAACTCAGAGCTCCAGCTGCGCTGACTTTCCCTCTGCTTTGACCCATGAAGTCTGCTCTTGCCTGAGGTCCTTCCTCCTGCCCTTCTGCGCCTGGACTGCGCCTCTGGTTCCAAACACAGCTGCATCCTCTTAGATTTCAGCTCAGACATTTCCTCCTTAGAGAGACCTTTCCTCACCAGCCTACTTAAGCCACTCCACTGCCCGAGTCACTCTCTACCCTGTTAAGGTTTCATTTGTATCTCGCCATTTATTGTTCTCTAAAATTACTCTGATTTTGTCTCTTCGTTTACTTTCCCCTCTCAATCCATAAATACAGCTGTGTGAGGTAGGGCCTTCTTTATTTCAGCTCTCTCTGTCCCTTGAAGGCCTGGCATCCAACAGATGCTCGGTAAGTATTGTTTAAATGGATTATTCCTGAGGCCTGAACTCCATCAGTTCAGCTTCAGAAGGAAAAGCTCTGAGGGACTGATATCACAACAAGGTCAGTGTCCGTGCATCGTTCAGTGTTCACTGTTTGACGGGTCTGTGCATCTAACAGACAAATCCTGGGACTAGGTGGGAGAGGCGTGGCAGCAAAGGCTTCCCTGAACTCCTTCCACATGTGTCACAGAGCTGGGCTACATTGTTTCCTATGAGAAAAGCCAGCTGCCTTTCAGCAGGGGATAATTAACCACAAAATGGATGCCTACCAGAAGTGTCCTGGTAAATGTTTAGTAACAGGCTCTCCTGGAGTAGAAAGCTCTCATATGTACGTACGTTTTTGTCAGTATCTGTGGCATAAAAACTGCCACCACAGATGATATCAAGCAAACAACCTGAAGTCATGGAAGGTGGAGTCGGGAGGAGATGGGCCCCTCCAGCCCGTCCAGGCTCGCTCCGGCTTACCGCTGCTGTCTACCAAGAACAAGATGAAGATTTTTATATTCTGTCTCTTCTATCTTACAGCAACCCATAAATTAATAGTCACGTGTCAGAGATGAGAACATAAACTTGGGAAGTTGCTCAAGGATACATCTCATAAGAGGGGTAAAACTAGGGTTCAAATCCAGATCTCTCTGACTCCAGACACCACACCTCTCATGGGTTTCAGGGAGCAATAGTCACAAAAGCCATCCCCAAAGCTCAGCAACAAAGAGTTCAGTTAAATGTTGAGCTGCTTCTTAAGATCATTGCTGTCTTCTGGATATCCTGGATGTCTTGCAGATGATGTGAATCTTATTGCTAGCATCAATTATATGCACAGTGTGTAATTATATAGATTGAGAATCCTTAGAGTGCATGATTAGTCAGAGTTCAGTGAGCTAACAGAATCTCAGAATGCCTCTCTCTACTCCTCTTGCTTTGTCTGCTAGCTCTTTTTTTGACGCCTTCCATCTAAACACTAACATCCTAGATGTCAGGAGGGCAGGCATTGAAAGGAAAAGATGACTCGGTGTCTAACAGGATGTGTCTGTTTAGTAATTCTGGTGGAAACCAAAAAGTGGATCTGTTTCGAGGGTAAGATTGTTGATGAAGTAGTGAAAAGGTTTCATGCCTTTGGAATAGAGTCATCACCTGCCAGGGATAAAAGGAGGCGGCGTTTGGTCCCATGCGAGGCCGGTGATTCTAAGACGTTGGCACGTGTCAGAAGCACCGCGTATTGCTGGGCTGCACCACCAGTTTCTGATTGACTGGGGGCCCAGATTTGCATTTCTGACAAGTTCCCAGGTGATGCTGAGGCTTTTCGACCAGTGATGACACTTGGAGCCCAGTGACTGGTGTACACATTACACATGGAAAAGCACTGGTCAAGATCCTTGCTTCTGAAACTTTGCTGCATGTTACAGTCACCTGGGGACTTTAAAAGCGAGGCCTGGGTCTCACCCTAGTGATTCTGCTTTAATCAGTCTGGGGTGCTGCCTGGGTAGTGGGAATGGTAGAAACTCCCCAGGTGATTCTAAGTGCAGCTCAGTTTGAAAACCAATAGAAGTTGCTATGGACTTTAATTCATAGATGCTATATTCTCTGCACACAACTGTCAGTGTTTGTCCCTAAAACTGATCCATAAGATAAGCACTCATTCCTTCAGTGTCCTAGTTTGTTTCAAGTGTGTGTTGAATGGTCAGGGGCCTTGAGTGAGTAGCCAGTGGGACCCAGGGCAAAGTCACAAGTCGCCTGTATTTGAGGTGAACAGTAAATGTACGCACGCAGCAGTTATATAAGCCTCAGAACAAAGAAAGTGGAAGTACGCATGCGTTAGTGGTGGTCTGTAAGCCTCGTGAACAAAGAAATGAACAATGCGCATGTGCGGGCAGAACAGCTGAAAGCAGGCCGCAAGCGCCGCGCCGCAGGCGCCATCTTGTTGTGTTAGAATGAAGCGCCGTTTCGCTCCATGTCGGCTGTTAGCGCATTTTTCCGGTTGGGCAGCTCACCTCCTCGAATCCCTCTTCAGCCCCCCTTGGCTGACAGTGGAATAAACTGAAGTGCCGGCCCTGAGATCCAGGAGACGAGGCCTGAGCTGTGAGTCAGGAATATATCTCTTTTGAGTCTCACTCAGTCTTTGCTACTTACCGAGTGTGTGACCATACTTAGTTGAATGTAACATTTAACTCTCTGTTTTGTCTCCTGTTATGGGTAGGTATAGATACTAGCAGTGTATTAAAAAAAAAAAACCCTTAGAATATAATAATGTATTATTTCTCTGCATATGTGAGGTTAAAACATGTTACCTCCTTTCCATTACTCAAAATGACCTTCGGCCTACTCAGATTCCATAAAATGTTTTAAAATAATAATACAGTGAAAAGAGAAACTGTGGTTCCAGTTTGGCCTGCAAGTTTTGAAAATTCTTTATATAATGGCTCCATCTTCTGGTCAATGAAATTAAGTTTTCAGGCCCCAAAATGCAGTTAGGTTTTATGCTCCACAAATAAACCAAACTAATATGAGTCAGGGAAAGAATAAGGTGACTTTTTATTCAAAAAGTTCCACAAACTTGACTTAATTTCTTCTTTGAGAAATTTATTTTTTAAATTGAGCCCAGTCTCTCTGACGCTGTCATGTAAAAGCGAATGGTGCTTTGTCTATCTTGTTCCCTCTAATTTCCTTCATCATCGCTCCGCATCCTTCCTTCTTGCTGTTTCTTCCCCTAGCACTCAGAGGCGTGCTACTACCCCTGAGACTTCAGGCAGACTTGATATTTCATGGTCTGTACCCAGCTTTTCATTCCAATTTGGAAGAAATTGTATGAAATGTACGCTAAAATAGCAATGAGAATCACAGATAGCTGCACTGACCCACGGACAAAGGTGGGTTTCCAGAGATGGAATGTCTAGCAGAAAGAAAAACTTTCAATAGTAGATCTAGATCCAGTAAGACTACGAGATCTTTTGGAGCTTATGGGCTTAGCTTGGTAGGACTGAAGACCTGAAAAGCGAAGTTAATTTTAAATAAATAGAAAAGATGTGTACTTGATTGGAAAAAAAAATGACTGTGAACCCACTTACTGTTTGGATCTGTCTCATGGAAATGTTTTGCTATCCCTGTTCCACTGTATGTGATACTCCTTTGGCAAACACAACACAATTTACTCCTACTTCAGCTCATACGTTAGAGTAAAATAGTAGACTGTTTTAAATTGTATTTCAATGTCTGTCCCCGCCTTAGCAAAAGTAACTTACCGGTTCAATGCAGCTGAATATTAATAGACAGCTAGGTTAGTATTTTAGAAATCCAGTCTGAGCCCATTGTCAAAGCTGCTGCTTTGCTTTTTATTAAGAGGAACACAATCTTTTCTTTGAATAGGGAGGCAGTGGCATACTTAAATAGAAGTTATATTTTTACTTTTTATATTTATCTATGGAAATTATTATTTATTTTTGCATTCATTAGAATGTTCTGGGTTACAATAAAGATACTATTCATATCACGGCATATTGAAGTATAAACCAGAAATTAACACAACATTGTAAATTGACTGCACTTCAATTGAAAAAAAAAAAGTCCTATTGACATAGCTCTCTGGGGTTCCTCAGAAAGGGATGAGGGTTCTGGGGAGCTGTATCCAGTTACTCATTTGTGTCTGTATCTGGTTTTTAATCTTTGCATTACTTGTTGCTGCTTTAGTATAAACTAAAGTGAGAGAAACTGTGAACCAAATCTCAGTACACATTCACTAGTCACTGATCGCAGGCCAGCCCTCTGCAGTCTGGCCAGCTAAGTTGGCTTCTTAACTGCATTTCACCAGGCTGGGGAAACCATGCTGATCACTTCAAAGGTGTCTGCATTGCCTGATGTATTGGGGAAAACCTATATTTATTATTTCCTTGAAATCTAATATGAATTCCTCCATTTGCAATAGTAACATGGTGTTCCTTGCAGAAATTGGAAGAGCACGAAAACTCAAAAGAAAAAAAAAAGTCATATATTCTCTTGAGATAAACAATTTTTGCATTTTGATTCATGTCTTCCCCGTCATTTTTTTCCTGTGTAGGTGAAGTTGATTTTTGTGTTTTTATGTATTCTGGATAGGGTCATGGTGTTATAGAGTAATCTAAGAGCATTTTCTTCTTAAAACTGTCAGCTGGAAGGTCAGTGCTATATTTGATTCATCTTACAGAGCTTTCTCTGATGTGTCTCTGTGTCTCTGTCTGTCTCTCATCCCCTCCCCTCCCCCGCACTGAAGGCACTGATGCTGGTAAAAAGCCCCCACGCCCATGCATAGAGGCTGGGCTATTTAATTTACTTGACTATAGTGGTTAGGAGAATGAATCAGGATTTTTATGTGTTGCTTCTTAGCAGAAGTTATGACAGAATAATAAAGCAGGCTTGCTTCCAAATGTTAATTCTACTGAGGGAGACACTTAAAAAATTGTGTCTAGAAACCCCCAATTACAAATATGTACTAAACCAGCCCTCTGGTCCTGGGAGCCTGCCCGGACTCAAAGTTCTGTCATAGGCAGCTTCACATAACTGTTCATGGACTGTTCTATAATTACAATTAAAATAGTTTTACACATGTGTATTTGAAAATATTTGCCAAAGAAAGGGGGTGTGTTTGAAAATATGTCTACTTATTTCAACCATTTTTTAACTCTTTAAAACTCTTACAAGTTTATATGTATATAAATTTATAAAAGTATGTGGAAGCATATACATCACACTCTAATATCTCTGGGTAGTGGTATTTGGGAATGTTTTATGAATTTCATCTTTTATCTGAATTTAAATAACAAAGTATGAGTTACTTTTGTCAGCAGAAAGAGAGAGAGAGTTTTTTTTCTAGTTTACTTTTAGAATAAAACAAAACAGAAAGCCTTAGCTGATTAAGTTCAGCAAAGCACTTACCCTGGCCAGGTTTGTGTCTAAGCACCAGCAAGAGGAAGTGGAGGACAGTGAGGCCAGCACAGGGAGGAGCATCCCAGGCCCCCCTGTTGTTCAGGGCTTATTTGCCAAGTGCCGCCTGCTTGGGAACAATTGAGATGATACGCAGAAAATGACATGGCATCAGAAATAATGTCTTATTTTCCAAGGCTCACTTCAGAGACTTACGTGCTTTCCTTGCCCCAGTCAATTGAAACTCTTTAATCCAAAGCACAGTGTGACGAGGTGAATAGCATCCTACCTGTTTCAAATCAAATTCCTGAAGATATTTGAAGACTAGGTTTTCTTAACCATTAAAAAATAATACCAAACTGCCCTCTACAGAGGCAAAGGCTTAGAAGAAAACACTTAAAACTATAGTAAAATCGGAGAAAATATTCCTGTCTGGAAGAAACCTTTAACAAGTAGACTTTATGAGTTACTGTAATATTACAGTGCTGACTCTCCTTTTTCCTCCAGCTGTATTAAAATATAATGACATATAACAATGTATAAATCTTGGTGTACAATATGATGATTTAATACATGTATATATATATATATATATATATATATATGTATCTCGAAATGTTTACCACATGAGTTTAGTAAATACATCCTTCACCTCACATAATTACCATTTTATTGTTGTGGTTATGGTGAGACTATTAAAACTCTACTCTCATAGCAACTTTCAAGTGTAGAACACAGCATCACTAATTGTAGTCACCCCACTATACATTAGATCCCCAGAACTTACTCGTCCCTTAACTCAAAGTCTGTAACATTTGACCAGCATCTCCCCATTTCCCCCACCCCTCAGCCCTTGGCAACCACCGTTCTAGTCTCTGTTTCTATGAGTTCCATTGTTTTCAGATCGTATCTAAGTGCAATCATATGGTATTTGTCTTTTTCTCTGTGCCTTATTTCACTTAGCATAATGCTTTCCAGGTCCATCTAGGTTGTTGCAGATGGCAGGATATCCTTCTTTTTATGGCTGAATAATATTCCTCTGTGTGTGTGTGTGTGTGTGTGTGTGTGTGTCTTGCGTTTCCTTTATACATTCATCCATCAATGGGCATTTAGGTAGTTTCCATGTCTTGGCTATTGTGGGGAGTGCTACAATAAACATGGTAGTGCAGTTTTTTTTTTTCTTTCAGTACTTTGAATATATCATCCCAATCTCTCCTGGACTCCAAAGTTTCTGCTGAGAAATCTACAGATTTCTAACCTTATGGAGGTTTCATTATATGAGACATTTCTTTTGCTGCTTTAAAAATTCTCTTTTTCTTTAATTTTAGACAGTTATATTATAATTTGTCTTAGAGAAGATTGCTTGGGATTGAAACGTTGGGGTAGCCTATCAGCTTCATAAATTCAGATTTTCAAATCTCTACCCAGGTTTGGGATGTTCTTAGCCACTATTTCTTTAAATAAGCTTTCTGCTCCTTTTCCCAACTTTTCTTTTTCTGGAACTTGAATGATGCAAGATTGTTTGTCTTGATGGTGTCCCTTAACTGTCATAGACTGTCTTAATTTTTTAAAAATTTATTTTTTCTTTTTGCTCCTCTGACTGAATGATTTCAAATGATCTGTCTTTGAACTCATTGATTATTTCTTCTGTGACATTGGTCTGCTTATGTGACATCCGGTCTGCTCTTGAAGCTCTCTACTGAAATCTTCAGTACAGTCATTGTATCATTCAGTTCCAAAATTTCTGGGGTCTTTTTTGTTTTAATGTTTTCTGTCTCTTTATTGAATTTCTCATTTTGTTCTCATATTATTTTCCTAATTTGTTAAATTGTTTATCTGTGCTCTTTAGTAGCTCCCTGAGCATCTTTACGTTTGTTTTGAAATCTTTGTCAGGAAATTCATGTACCTCTGTTTCTTTGGTGTCAATCCCTGGAAGTTTGCTGTATTCCTTTGGTGGTGTCATGTTCCCTTGATTCTTTGTGATCTCTATAGCATTGTGTAGGTGTCCGTGCATTTGAAATACTTAAACTCAGTAAGAAAAGACCTTTACCTGCAAATGGAGGCATGGTAGAGCATGCTGTGATGCTGGGCCTAGAGGTATAGGGCAGCAGGTCCTGGGGCATGTGGCATCAAGTATGGGAGGACATGATGTCTTATGAGCCCACACTGCTGGGTTCCAAAGCTTCGACAACCGTGTGGTCCTTGATGATCGCTGTGGGAATCTGCAGTGTACACTAGGACTGTTGGGGCAGCAGCACCTATAGGTCCAGCAACTCAAGGACCATGGCAGACAGTGGTGGTGGCTGGACCTGTGGTGTGTACACATTCAGCAGTGGGGGCCAGCTGCAGGTGCCTGGTTAGTAGCTGGGCCAGTAGCAGACATGCACAGTGGCAAGGGCAGGAGTACCTGCAAGGGATGAGGTCAACTCCTGGCTTACTTATAGCCGTGGAGGCCCTGGCTGTCCATGTGTGCTCTTGTGACTGCGGGGTCTTGCCATGGTGCATGTGCAGCAGTGGAGGCCAATATCAGGAGATGCGGAAGGGCCATGCAGGTGCACGGCTGGACAGGCAGGCTGCGGGTGAGCCCTGTGTACAGGCCAGTGATAGGAGATGAGGCTGAATCCGAGCCTATACACAGATATGGGGGCCGTGGCTGTTGGTGTGCACTACCTTAACTATAGGGTTTCACCACAGTTGCAGGCACAGCAGTGGAGGCCTGTGACAAGCGTCAGGCCAGCCGTGTGCAGGAACGCAGCCTGAGAGGCTAGCCTTGAGGGCAGGCTTGGTGGTGGCGGTCAGTTGTGGGGTCTAGGCTGGCATCTTGCACTTGCGCAGCTGCAGAGGCCTGGAATGGCTGCTGTTGAGAATCTTGGGCTCTGGTAGCATCAAGAAGAGGAAACAGGAAGGCACTCAGGCCATTGGTACCCGTGGATGCAAATATCCGTGGGGTAAAAAGCCAGTGAAATTTGCAGGAGGTCCACGGTAACTATGTTAGCCTTTGGTTTCCTCAGTAGCAAAAGCTGCAGGGCTGCTTTGCAGAGCAGATCGCTGCGCACCGTGGCTGTTCCCATTACAGGTCTGACATTGTAGCCCTGCTCTTCTTCCTTGTTTCTAGCCACCTCCATACATCTCAGCTTTGCTGGTCTCTTCCGTGCATCTGAAGCAGGTCCTTTGTGCAGTGCCCCAAAGGCTGGGGAAGCTGGACATTCACCCCATCCTCCCTTTCCCGAGGAAGGAAAATCTTCCCAGTTGGGGAGTTGCTTCTTGGTGCTGAGTGAGCAGTGTCAGCCTACGGGGTTGGGATGATGCATGCAAAATAGAGCTGTTTTTCCTTCCATTATTGTGTTCTCAGGTTTTTTGTTCCACTGTGTTGCTCAAGCTTCCTCAGTGGGCTTCCTGAGCTCTCCCAGAGCAGTTTTTGTTCATGGGTAGTTGTCTCATTTTGATCTTTGTGGGAGGATGGAGGCTGGGGTCTCCCATGCCACCACTTTGGTGACAGTACTGATCATTCTATGTCTGCACATCTCAAATGGAAAAGCTTTGAAGAATTATTTTTCTTATTCTCATGGCTCACTCTGAAATCTGTAGAATAATTGTTGATCGTTTATTCTGCATAGACCCAGCACAATGAAAACCATCTGGGGTCTTAGGAATGCTGTTATATCTCTGACATCAGTCACTTACGCTGTCACCATCTAGCCAAGGACTCCTGTCTTCATATCTAGGCTATTGAAAGAGTATCTTGTTTTCAATCTCCTAGTCATAACCTTTCCAAATTAATCTTTCTAAATTTTAGCCTATGTTCATATAGATGACACCGCTTAAAAACGATCAGTGTGCTCCCATTACTGACAGGATGAAATCCACACTGATTATCCTGGTGCCATCAACCTGCCCAATCATTTTAATTTCTTTCACTCTTCAGCTGTTCAGGCCTGTCACCCCAGTGAGACACCACTGCTCCCCTGACTATAGCTACACTTTTCTGCATCTGCCCTTAGCCTCATGCTAGTTTGTCTGGGCTGATCACTCGAGTCTCTGTCAGTCTCTCCAGCTCCTCTCAGTTATTTGTGTACAGCTGGTGGGAACTGTAAAGGAGAGAAGCTTGGCATGTACCCAGGAGGTGCTACTCAAAAGGGCGGTTGTCTGTCAGGAGAGGAGCCAGTTGGAAGAAGGGCATCACCAAGGGGACACTCCAAAATCAATATTGGAGGAAGGAGGCAATCTCCAACCTGCATGTGAAGTGGGGGGATCCAGAGCCCTGAGATCTAATCAAAAGAGTTGCCAAGTCAGATGATCTAAGCAAACAGAAAGTCAGAAAGCTAATGTGAGAGGTGAATCGGAGGATGTAAAAGTGGTGAGGTATGGGTGTGCCCGAGGTCAGTTTGGGAATATTATTATTATGTGTCCTCTACTGCTGTCCTCTCTTGTGGTTTGGCATCCTTCGCAGAGCTGAGGGATACCCTTAAATGAACAGCACTTCTCTACTGGACAGCCCATCCTTCTTGGCCCAGTTCAATCCAATCTCCTCCAGGTCTCTGAAATTTTCTTAGATCACTCAACACACTGGTGTCTCACCTTCCTCTGACATTGCAGCGCATGTTAGGTCTCTCTCTCACTTAGCAATGAATCCTATGATTGCCTTATGATGTTTTTTGTATTGTGCTTTAATTTTTATTTAAGATTTACATTTTTGTTTAACTTCCTGTGGTTGTGTCTAATATAACCTCATTTAACTATTAAATCTTCATTCAGTATAGAGACATGGATCTTATATTATTTTTTATCTCCCCCTTAATCCAACATAGAAATATGCTCTTTAGAGGCACCCAAATTAATACTACATGACCAGGAATCTTAAATTTTAATTTACCTTTCTCTTTAACTAGGCTTATTAAATAAGCTGGTATCATGTCACCCCTTGAAATCATTTCTAAAACTGTCAAAATTTTCCCAAAAGTACACATTCAGAAATAATTGTTGATTAAGTCCATAAGGAATATAGACGCAGTTCAGACCTATGCTCAAGAAAGCAATATATTTTGGCCAGAATTCTTTGGTTACAAGCAACCAAATCAACTCTGGCTACATAAAGTATTATAAGGAAATTTTGTAGTTCAAAATTAACAGGAAGGATTTTAAATTTAAAGAAGAGGACTCAGGGAAAAAAAAAAAAAGCTATGAACAAGAATCTAAAGATCCAAGGTAGCAAACTCATCAGAGGACGACTCCCAAAATGAGCAGGCTCTGGTCACTTTTTCTGCCTGTGTTCAGTCTGCTCCAGGTTCCAAGTCCTGAGAGAGAGGGAACCCGGTTGGCCCAGCCTGAGTCATTCACTCTTCCACTTGACCAGCAGAGACCCAGACACCTTGACTGCACAAAATGAGGAGAGGTTATTTGCCCAGAGTGACTCCTGGCATTCTTACCCAAAGAAGAATAATGGAAACTAAGCTTCCAAATAAAGAATGGCTGGTAGAACTGATGTACGTTATAGTCCAGTGAATAATAATGGTGAGGTTTCACAGGTCAGGGTTCATTCTAGTGAGTGAATTTTGTAATCAGTTTAGACATAAAGCAGGTGGAATGAGCTTGGGGCAAAGGGGTTATCTAAAATTGGATTGCTATCCTGAGGCTTTAACCTTGAGGCAGATTTGGCCCCAGAGTATGAGTATGAGGTTTTGGGCAGGAAGCATAACCAGGTCAATGCAGATGGTGGGCAGGTTGCCAGGGGAGGATACTTTCAGAATCCAAGCTTCACTATCTACTTGGATACTCTTTTAAGGTCATGTTAGGAATCATTCCAACTGGTTCACATTTATTGGGAGCTTCATGTGTGAAAGGTAATTGTTTCACGGTGAAGGGAGAAAGGCAGAATGTAACAAAACATAGCAGTGCTGTAACTGACACGGATTTCTAGTGCCCAAGTGGCATATAGGTTACACAGAATTGTATTCAAGGACACAGGCAGTGGGTGAGATAAGCCGCCCAGTTATTCATCAGGCAGCTCTAAACAAACACAAAGGTATTAGAACTGCTGCCTTTTTTTTTTTTTAGTATTTTGTTTTGTTTTTTGTTTGTGTTTTTTCATTTTACATTTTTTATTGAGTAATAGTCATTTTACAATGTTATGTCAAATTCTAGTGTAGAGCACAATTTTTCAGTTACACATGAACATTCATTGTCACATTTTTTTGTGACAATGAATATATTTATGAGCTACCACAGGATCTTGCATGTATTTCCCTGTGCTATACAGTATAATCTTGTTTGTCTATTCTGCATTTTAAAATCCCAGTCTGTCCCTTCCCACTCCCCACTCCCTTGGCAACCACAAGTTTGTATTCTATGTCTATGAGTCTGTTTCTGTTTTGTATTTCTGGTTGTTTTTTTTTTTAGATTCCTCATATGAGCAATCTCATATGGTATTTTTCTTTCTCTTTCTGGCTTACTTCACTTAGAATGATATTCTCCAGGAACATCCATGTTGCTGCAAGTGGCATTATGTTGTTGGTTTTTGTGGCTGAATAGTATTCCATCATATAAATATACCACCTCTTCTTTATTCAGTCATCTGTTGATGGATATTTAGGCTGTTTCCATGTCTTGGCTATTGTAAATAGTGCTGCTATGAACACTATGGTGTAGGTGTCTTTTTGAAGTAGGGTTCCTTCTGGATATATGCCCAGGAGTGGGATTCCTGGTCATATGGTAGTCTTTTGAGGAACCTCCATACTGTTTTCCACAGTGGCTTTCCTTGCTTCCCTCTCCCACTCTTAATGATTTAGATGTCTTCTTTTACAATTTTGTGTTTATTCTTTTTGTAATTCATGGCAGTTATCTCCTTTCCAGTTATGAGTTTCTCATTTTTGTAGCATCCTGCTTCTTTTCTGTTTAGAGTAGACCTGTGAATATTTCTTTTAGCATAGATTTAGTGTTGCTAAACTCTTTTAGTTTTTGCTTGTCTGTGAAGTTCTTTATCTCTCCTTCTATTCTAAAGGATAGCCTTGCTGGATAGAGTATCCTAGGCTGCATCTTTTTTTCATTCAGGACTTTGAATATATCTTGCCGTTCCCTTCTGGCCTGTAGTGTTTGTGTAGAGAAATCAACTGAGAGCCTTATGGGGGTTCCCTTGTAACTCACTCTTTGTTTTTCTCTCTTGCTGTCTTTAGGATCATTTCTTCATCCTTGACTCTGGCCATCTTGATTATGATATGTCTTCGTGTGGGTCTGTCTGGGTTCTTCCTGTTTGGGACCCTCTGAGCCTCCTGTACTTGGACATCTGATTCCTTCTTTAGGTTTGGGAAGTTTTCAGTCACAATTTCTTCCAATACCTTTTCAGTCCCCTTTGTTCTTTCTTCCCCTTCTGGAACCCCCTTTATGCGTAGATTGGCACACTTTATATTATCTCATAGGTCCCTTATATTATTTCCATTGTTTTTTATTTGTTTTTCTCTCAGCTGTTCGGATTGGGTGCTTTCTGTTGTCCTGTATTCTAGGTCACTTATTCATTCCTCTGTATTATCTAGCCTGCTTTGTACAGCCTTTAGGTCAGCTCTCATCTCAGCAAATGAGTTTACTAATTCTACTTGGTTCTTCTTTATAGCTTCTATTTCATTTTTGACATATTTTATATCTCTAAACACTTTCTTTTAGTTCACTACTTTGATCACTCCTTTTTTGAAGTCTTGATCTAGTAGGCCATCAATGTCTATTTTCTTGCTCGTGCTATCAGGGGATTTTTCTTGATATTTTAATTGGGAGTGGTTCCTCTGCTTCTTCATATTGCTCATATCTCTCTGGCTCTGTGGCTTAAGAAGTATCAGTTATCTAATTCTCCTGGAGACGGTGTGCTCTTAATGATTTTATTGAGAGGTCTTTGTGTCTTCGTCCTGTTTCACGTACTCAGCTTGCTGTTTCCAGAGGCCCTCTGTTGGCGCCCTTGTCTGTGCTGCTCCTAGTGGCTGTCGGTGAGTAGATCGCGCCCCCTCCCAACACCATGGTCAGGTGCTGCGTTCCTGCCAGAAAGGTGGGGGGCCACCCACCCTCTCCTGGTACCGGTTGCTCTGCTGCTCTGTGCAGCTGCCTGCTCCGCCTTGGGTTGGCACTCCAAAGGCCAGCTCGGGGAAGACCGTGGAACAGCCCTGCCCCTGCTCTGTGCCAAATCTCAGCTCCTTGTTTCTCTTGGTGGCATGAGTTCTTTGAGGGACCAGGGCAGAAAGATCCTATCTGCCTCGGGTTGTAAACAAGTCTCAGTCCTGCCTAGGAGGTTGCGGAGCCCCTGGCTGTGCCCTGCCTCTCTTCTCTTCAGAAGCGCCAGTAAGGGTGGCGCAGGTCTGAGGAGACAAAGGCTATGGTGCCCCTCCCCCCCCAAGGCACACCAGCCATGTTGCTTTCCTTTTTTCGCAGTTTATGGGGGACCTAGGTTGTTCTGCTCTGCATTCCCTCCCAGGCATGGCGTGCAGCCCCCTTCAGTCCCCTGGGGCTGCCTCAGTGCAGTTGCCCCAGTCCTCCACGCCTCTCGGGTGGCCTGTCCCGGCTCCCAGCTGCTGGCTTGCGTCTTGGGCTGGGTGTCACGGGGACCCTTTGTGCCTATTTAACTCAGTTCTGTTGGTCAAGGGGTTCTCGGGGCAGATCTGAGCCTCGGAGTTTCCCCCTCTATCCCACTGGCCTCTCCGTTGGAGAGCGGAGACCCAGCGAACGAGCGCCAGTCCTCCTTTGCTGCTCCCTCCCTGTGGGATTGGTCCCGCACTGTTTTGCTTGTTTTTTCTTTCTTTTTCCCTTTTCTCCTACCAGATTTTTGGTGTCTTTGTCTTTCAAAGAGGGCGATGTTCTGTCAGAGTTAGGCAGGTGCTCTGGTTGACTGCATAGGTCCATAGATGTGAGTTTTGTTGTATTTGTGGGAGAGGGTGAGCTACAAGCGTCCTTCTACTCCGCCATCTTGCTTCTCTCTCTTTAGTATTTTGATAGACTCAAATTTTCAAAACATTTACCAACTAATTTTACCTTGTAAAAAGAATAACACTTAAAATCTGAGACTAGATAAACCACAAGTTTTAAAAAAGAATAATTTATCTATAGCATGTGTTTCTCATATTTGTATTAGTTTTAACTGCTTCTGTTATTTTAAAGAATAGTAAGTACAAAGCTTACTTTATGAGAAGATTCTAATTGTGTTTAGCAGTGGACTCCAAAGCTCTTATGTCTTCTTGAAAACAAACGAACAAAAATATTGTGAAAATAAGATTGATTTAGAGTAAAAAAGAGCTAGCCTCAGTATGAACATACTTTAAAGCATGATTATGGTCGCACCTGCTATTCAAAACTTACAACATACTTTATTTTACTAGGGAGTGTCCTAAACCTAGACAGAAAAAGAGGATGACTGGAACATAATGAAATAGAGACTAGAAAAAAAATCAACATTTGATTTTCTTAGCCTGAAGAACAGAGTAAAGAACCAGTGAGTGGTTGCTTGATATTTTTTATAAACACAAGAAACAAGACGATAGTAAATGAGTCCAATTTTCATAAGCAAATATGGTACTTCAGTTAGAGAATAGGTATCACTAAACTGACGAGACCAGTTTAAATCTATTATTAAATATTTAGAGCTTGATTTCTAAAAAATTATATTCATACCTTTTAATCTCTCGGTGAGGGGTGATTTAACGTGTACAGTTATTTTACTTCTTGAGTCAAAAGGACTAAGAAGTTTTCATTTGTATGGTGCTCTACAGGTTAGATATGGAGATGGAGTCATATCTGCCCTTTCCATTCTACCAATCAGCCATGGGCTAAAAGGAAGCATAAGAGATGTGTTCTACTGAAAAGTGAAGGTCATTTTAGTTATGTACAACTAAAAGAGAAAAATACAGTGCAGTTGAGCCATTTGAATGTTACACCTTCCCAACAACTGTATTGAAATATTTCATCCAAAGTGCACAGAAAATATCCAGTATCTTATACTTAGTTCCCCTCTATAAAGACAGCGTGGGAGGCTTTAGAAAAAACATTGATGAAACATTTTACGTGCCTCACAGTCACTGTTTAACATTGGTATTGTTACTGGCAGACACTGAAGCACTTACGCCTGATTTAAACATGGCTAGAAAGTGGTAATTTTGCTAAAGGGCACATGAAAGTGTTTTTAATTCCATCTGCAGACATCACACCAATGTGGAAGCTAGCAGTTTTACTGGATTTCTACAGAGCCCATTCTACCTCAGGAAATAAAGACAGCATATTATAAAAACAAAGAAGTTCTGTGGGGATGTCTTTTACAATATAAAGTCCTTTCTTCTAAAAAAAATTTTCTTATACCATATCCCTAGGGCACTGAACTAGGATTGTTGGGGGGGTGTTATAACATATACACGTACATATATGTATATCTTCATATTACTTTTCTTGAGTGCGTAAAGATGTGTGTGTTGACAGATGAACAGATAAGTGTAGAAGAAACTGAAATCTCAATGTACCTGAAACTGAAATCTCAATGTAGCCCCCAAAGCTCTTGGGGAATACTGGCCTGAGATTTTAATTCCAGGAAGGGCTTTCTGGTGGCAGCAATCTCGCCGACTTCTTTATTTGTCAGCTGATAGTTAGAGCCTGTTTCATACAAAAATGCCAAGACGAAGCTGAGGCCATCACTCGGCCTCTGTTGTCAGTACCTCTTGCTTCACTGTCTGATGATGTCAAGTTTCTGATAACAGCAGTGGGAGCTCAAGCTAAAAAGATCGTGAAGCAATTTTTAGTGAAGCAATTACTAGAAGAAATTGCTTTGGGGACTCTCAGTCTTAAATTCTGGAGGGAAATAACCTCAAGTATTTGCCTGCAAGTAAAGCAAAACTAGAATCACCTCAGCTTGAAGAGTTATGTACTTCTATTAGATATAGAAAACGTCAACTCCAAAATGTGGGAACACTAATGTATTTTAAAATTCCAAAAAGATTATAAAATACTTTTTTAAAAGGATAGAAAATGGTAACACAATATGAAAGTTTTAAGCAGTGAACAGTTAGTTCTTCCTAAGGATTGTCCTAACCCTTACCCAGTTTTTCAAGATAAGTAACTGAATATTGTTAAGTTCTTTGCAGAGTACCTTGATCAAAGAAGTATTTCATTTGCTTGTTTTTCCTTCACCAGATTCAACTTAAAGCTGTCTGAAGTTTCAGAATAACATTCCTAAGATGAAATAACTTTTCAAAAATTCATTCATTCTTTTATTTATTTCTTAAGCCAACAAATATTTATTGAGCATGGACTGTGGTACCAAAGTCTAGGTATTATTCATGTGTTTGTCACTTAATAGACCTATGCTATTATTTTTATTGTGTTTTGATTTATTTTTTAACTGAAGTATAGATGCTGTACAAAATTATATAAATTACAGATGCACAATACAGTTATTCACAATTTTTAAAGGTTATGCTCCATCTATAGTTATAAAGTATTGGCTATATTCCCCGTGTTGTACAGTACATCCTTGTAGCTTATTTTATACGTAATAGTCTGTACCACTTACTCCCCCACTCGTTTGCTCTCCCCCCTTTCATCTCCCCACTGGTAACCACTAGTTTTTTCTGTATACCTGTGAGTCTGGGTTTTTTTTTTGTTATATTCACTAGTTTGTTATATTTTTTAGATTCCACATATAAATGATATCATACATTATTTGTCTTTCTCTGTCCAACTTATTTCATTTAGTGTAATGCTCTCCAAGTCCATCCATGTTGCTGCAAATGTCAAATTTTCATTCTTTTTTATGGCTGAGTAATATTCCATTGTATATGTATGTATACTCCATCTTCTTTATCCATTCATCTATTGATGGACACTAAAGTTGCTTCCATATCTTGTCAATTGTGAATAATGCTGCCATGAACATGGTGGGAGTGGTGCCTGTATCTTTTCAAAGTAGTGTTTTTCTTTACTTTTTCTTTTTTTTTTTTTCTTTTTTTTTTTGCTATATACCCAGGAGGGGAATTGCTGGGTCATATGGTAGTACTGTTTTTAGTTTTTTTGAGAAACTCCCATAATTTTCCCACAATGGTGGCACCAATTTACAGTCCCATGAACAGTGTACGAGGGTTCCTCTTTCTCCACACTCTTGTCTACACTTGTTATTTGTGTTCTTTTGAATGAGTCATTCTGACAGGTATAAGGTGATATCTTGTTGTAGTTTCGATTTGCATTTCCCTGATGATTAGTGATGTTGAGCATCATTTCATGTGCCTGTTGACCATCTGCATTTCCTCTTTGGAAAAATGTCTATTCATTCTTTTGCCCATTTTTTAATTGGATTGTTTGCTTTTTGGTGAGTTGTATGAGCTGTTTCATGTTAGATATTAACTCCTTGTTGGGTATATCATTTGCAAATTTTTCTCTCATTCTGTAGGTTGTCTTTTCATTTTGTCAATGGTTTCCTTTGCTGTGCAACAGGTTTTAAGTTTAGTTAGGTCCCATTTATTTATTTTTGCCTTTATTTATTTTAGGAGATGGATCCAAAAAATTGTTGCAATTTATGGGTGTTCTGCCTTTGTTTTCCTCTAGGAGTTTTATAGTATCTGGTCCTACATTTCAGTTTTTAATCCATTTTGAGTTTATTTTTGTACATGGTGTTAGAAAATATTCTAATTTCATTCCTTCACATGTAGCTGTCCAGTTTTCCCAGAACTATTTATTGAAGAGACTGTCTTTGTTTCATTGTACATTCTTGCCTCCTTTGTCATAGATTAACTGACCATAAGAGCATGGATTTATTTTTGGGTCCTGTATTCTGTTCCATTGATTTATGTGTCTGTTTTTATGCCTGTACCATACTGTTTGATTACTGTAGCTTTGTAGTAGAGTCTGAAACCAAGAAGCTTGACTCCTCCAGCTCTGTTTTTCTTTCTCAAAATTGTTTTGGCTATTTGGGGTCTTTTGTGTTTTCTTATAGAAAAAATTTTAAGTTATTTATTCTAGTTCTGTGAAAAATGCCATTGGTATTTTGATAAGGATTGCATTGAATCTGTATATTGCTTTGGGTAGTATGGCCATTTTAACAATATTGATTCTTCCAGTCCAGGAACACAGTATATCTTTCCATCTGTTTGCATCTTCTTCAATTTTTCTCATCAATATCTTATAGTTTTCCTTGTTCAGGTCTTTTGCCTCCTTAGGAAGGTTTATTCCTAGGTATTTTATTATTTTCTTGATCAATGGTAAATGAGATTGTTTCCTTAATTTCTCTTTCTGATAGTTCATTGTCAGTGTATAGAAATGCAACAAATTTCTGTATATTAATTTTGTATCTTGCAACTTTACCAAATTCACTGGTGAGCTCTAGTAGTTTTTAGGTGGTGTCTTGAGGATATTCTGTGTTTCTATGTCATCTGCGGACAGTGACAGTTTTACTTCTTCCTTTCCAATTTGGATTCCTTTCATTTTCTTCTCTGATTGCTGTGGCTAGGACCTCCAAAACTATGTTGAATAAAAGTAGCAAGAGTGGGCATCCTTGTCTTGTTCCTGGTCTTATAGAAAATGCTTTCAGCTTTTCACCATTCAATATATTAGCTGTGGGTTTGTCATATGTGGCCTTTTTTTATGTTGAGATATGTTCCCTCTATGCACTTTTTGGAGAGGTTTATTTAGACGCTCCTATGTTGGGTGCATATATATTTGTAATTGTTACATCTTCTTGGATTGGCCCTTGATGATTATGTAGTTTTCTTCTTTGTCTCTTATAACAGCCTTTATTTTAAAGTCTCTTTTTTTTAATGTAAGTATTACTAAATCTGGCTTTCTTTTGATTTCCATTTGCCTGCAACATCTTTTTCCATTCTCTTACTTTCAGTCTATGTGTGTCTCTAGCTCTGATGTGTGTCTCTTATAGACAGCATATATATGGGTCTTGTTTTTGTCATTCAGACATTCTTTGTCTTTTGGTTGGAGCATTTAGTCCATTTATATTTAAAGTAATTATTAATACGTACATTCTTATTGCTATTTTGTTAATTGCTTTGGATTTGTTGTTGAAGGTCTTTTGTTCTTTTTCTTCTGTTTTCTTGTGATTTGATAATAATCTTTAGTGTTATGTTTGGATTCCTTTTTAAGATGAAAGAACTTTAAAAGCAACTTGTGAAATACTAATGCCCAACTTAAACAATGGCAATAAATATTCTGTGTCTGGTATGTACCAGGTACTGAACAAAATGGAAGTAACCCCTGTTCACTTTGAACATACATTCTAGTGTGTATGCATGTTGGGTAAGGGAGGGTAATGAACAACAACAACAAAAAGCTAAACAAATAGATGAACAAGCTAATTTCTGGTAGTGGCAAGTTCTAGGATAAAAGTATATTGGGGTGATGTAAGAGGCAATGACTATGGGGGAGGTGACAGGAGAGGGCTAAACTGGTTTGTCTCATTAGGGAAACACCTCAGTGAGGAAGTCGTATCTAATGTAAGAATGGAATGACTAGAAAGTAAGTCATTTAAAAATCCAAAATCAGAGCATTCTAGACAAAAGGAACAGTAGGGGCATATCCTCTAAGGTGGGAATGAGTGCAAGATGCTTGAGGAAAAGGAGGTTGGTGTGCACAGTAGAAAACAAAGCCAGAAACAGGCCAGGGCCAGATCACGGAGGCTTGTGTGTGACTTAATAAGGGCTTTGGGCTTTCTTCTAGATACATGAAGCAGTGGAAGGACATACTTTGATTTACATTTTTTAAAGATCATTCTGGCTGCTAGTGGGTGTGGAGTGAGGCAGATATGGAAGCAGGAGTTATAATTAAGAAGCTTTTGCAATAGTCTAGGCAAGAGATAATGGAGACTTTGGATTAGGGTGGTAAAAATGGAGAAGGGCAGATGTCATGTGGTAGACGTGTAGAGAGGCAAAAGTGTCTTTCGGAAATGAGTGACATACCTATTTCATAAGCTTCCTCCAGTACATTCACTTATTCATTCAAACATTTGTTGAGCACCTGCTAGATTCTGTTTTGGTACTTGAGATATAATAATGAAAGAAAAATTGGTAGACTAATACTTAAAAGTAGATTTTAAAAAATAAAAAATAGCTGTAATATTTTAAAATAAAATATTTTCATTGTTTTCTTTTAATTTTCCTTTAAATACCTGCACTTCAGAAAAAAATGAAAATAGAAACATACAAAAAATAAAAGAAAAACTAGAAACCTCCACTAAACTTACCAAAGAAAACCATTGTTACTATTTTTCAGTTAAACCTTCCTCATTTTTCTCTTGCTTATAGCTACTATTTTCTTAATGACAATAAAGCCTAAAAAGAAGTATTAAGCTGGAGTTAGGAAATGTTGGTATATTGTTGGAATTTACAGTGTTTCATAATTATTTTATCAAGCAGTAGTGAAGGCATTATGCTCTAGTCTTCGCCAAGGCTGACTAGAAAACAGCCCAAGGCCATCACAGAAGAGTGAATGAGAGGGAGACGCAGGGAGCTGGGGGAGAAGAGAGTAAACTCCAGTGGTACGTTGTGGGGCTGGCTTCACCAAGAGACACAGCTAGTCACTCAGCCACGCGGGGTGTCTCTGGACAGGCTATATAATGACACCATGCTGTGGAACTGTCCATAAGAGGAGGAAAAGGAGACAAAACCGATCTGCTGGCTCCTTCCTCTCTCCTGTCTGCCCCTCGTCAACATTTGTCTCCTGGAGATCTGCGCTCACCCTATAGCACAGTACTTCATGGGAGAGCAGATGTGGAGAACAGGGAGACTCTTTACAGTGGTCTCAGTGTTCTGAGACTACCCTGTGTCAGTTGCAGCTGCCATTGGCCTAAACGAGCAGAAGTAGCATGTCCAGAGTAGGTACAAAGTGGCAGAGGTTTCATGGTATGTGTGGCCAAGGGGATGTGAGGTGAATATGAGCTGGTCCTGTAAGATAGCCTGAAAGCCAACTGACTTTTGTCTTTTTTTGATTAAAAAAAAAAATCTAGAGATCCCTTGTGTTCTTTTTGAGTAAACTTGAATGTTTTGTGCAAACACTAAGAAAAAAGGTTTAATCTCTAAGCAATAAATTGCTTTAAAATTTAAATAAATAAATATATACACATACATGTACATATATTGTTAAGTCTGCAAGCAGGCTTTTTTCCCCTAAAAAATAATTCTTTAAACACTATCCCTTTTCTCCCAGAGACAAGGATACATCCTGCTTTGACCAAGATGGAGAAGCCCTTTGGGATGGACAAACTTGGCCACATGGTCTTCTCTTTTCTCCACATCCCACCAGCCAGAGCTAAAGCAGAGCCAGATGATAGGGAAGGCCAGCAAGGGTCCAGCTCACGTGCAGGTAATCAGGCATCTAGCCTATACTGGCGATGGGCCTGGTGGTTTTCACACTCCACAGGGAGTAAAGAATTGTCCAACTACTTTCTAGTTGAGCAATTTGTGTGCTAAGTTTCATAGTCGGTATTCAAGTAGTGATTTGAGTGCATTTTTAGTTTCACCTACGTGATCTCATTTAAAATCCTTTCTACACTTGATTTAAAGCAGTTTTCCCTTTGGATTTTTTTTCCTTCTGTTCTGTCAAAAAGATACATATTTAGATGATCTTTGGTTTTAAACTACCACTGTTTGCTCACACTGTTAATGAGCACTGGTGGTGGTTTCAGTTGTAGCCTCTCATGATTCTATGTCATTGAAAATGATGGGATTATAATCAAATTAAACCTGCAGTGGCTCTCTCTAGAATTTAACCATTATATGCTTTACCTATTTCTACACTTGATGGAAAAAACTATATGGTCCCAAGAGAAAGCCGTCTGCTTGTTTAATAATGGAGTCTGGAAACTGCAGAAAGGACTGAACTGCATGCCCTCAAAATACCCTTTATAAACTCTACTTCTCTAACTTTTGATGAGTCAAAAAACAGAGTTTGATGTTACAGTTTCTGAGAAGAGTCTGAAGTATGAATATTTGGGATATTGGATATTGGGCAAATTCTTACGCCATCCATATAAAATTTGTAGATTGGAAGGCTGGCATCTCTTTACAAACAACTATACAGTGTCTTAAGTAAAACTCCTACGTGAGAGGCGGACATGTGGTACAGCTTCCCTCCCTCTAAAACCCTCTGAAAGTCTTACTACCAGTTCACCTCTTTTCCACTTTGTTGGGAATGAACATATAATTAGGTGTAGAT
This sequence comes from Vicugna pacos, assembly GCF_048564905.1. NCBI lineage: Eukaryota > Metazoa > Chordata > Mammalia > Artiodactyla > Camelidae > Vicugna > Vicugna pacos. The sequence goes on along the minus strand of NC_132991.1, from coordinate 40,217,670 downwards.
TTTCCACTGACACCAGTAATGTCCCCAAGTATTTTTTTAAAAAAGGATAATATTGGGACTTTAGAAAATAACTTCTGTTTTTATCAGCATACTTTGTAAGAATTTGCTAGATTTCAATATTCTCTCCTCATATATGAGAGACTCAATTATAGTAAATTGGATATTACTGTTAAATTCTAAGCTAGAATTATTTTTAATTTAGAAAGAAGAGACTGTCAACAAAATAGAGACTATCTATAAATTCTAAGAAAATTAGTGATTACCTCTGGCAATGGACGGACTTCTGGCACAGGTTTACATCTGTTCCAAAGAAGAGCTTAAGGCCTAAATAAAGAAGCAAGTAGCAAGTAGTGTGGATAGGCTGTAGCCATCTCAAGACATGGCCACAGAGGTTGGGGAATTGACCTCTCAGACCCCTTTACCTGGACCACATGCAGATCCCTCAGTTGTTGTCATTGTTGGTATCAAATAGCTCACAGCTTCCCTCTTTCCTGAAGAATAGGAGTGACCATTCTTTCCAGCAAATGCATAGGAAGTTTCGCCCTCTTCCCTAGGGGAGCATCTGGTGCCTCAAAGTCCATCTGCTGTGACGTACAACAGCCTGCCCTGCCTTGAGGGAACCCAACCTGTGGGAGAATGGTTGGCAGTCACATCAAATTTCCTCCTTCTTTTCCATTTTATGGCATAAAGCTAAGAATTTACTAATTCAGATACCTTTGTTGGGCCATTTAATTTCTTGGGTCACTTAGTAAAACCACCCTAGTAGGATCTGATCAGTTGTGGTCCTTCGTTTCCCACACAGCCCATTGCTGGGAATAGCAGAGAGAAAAGAGTAGATGATGGAGAGGGAAAAGTAGTATAAGTTCTGAGAATTTTTCAAGTCAGGTTTTCTATGAAAGAGATTTTTTAAAAATAGTATAGTTAGACATAAATTCTTAGCAGATGCCAAATTGACCTTTTTTGAGCAATTCAATGGAGGGCTATGCATTAATGGCATTTTTAAAATCCTTGCATTAGATTGACAGATGAGGTAGCAACTATTTGTATCTGAAATAACACATACATGAGAGTATGGATAGTAAAAACCAAAGTTCTCATTCAAAATGCATATGATCATTCTTAAATATATAAAATAAATTTTTCTTCCATGAATGTCTTCATTCTAACCACTGTAAATCCAGTCTTAAATAACAGTTCATTCATTCACTTGTTCTTTCAGTCATTCAGCAAGTAGTTTTTAAGAGACTAACACAAGCCAAACACCATAAAATGTGCTAGGACACAGTAATAAATAATCTCCTTTCCTTATAGAGCCGACAGCTGGTTAACAGTAGGGACTAGACACGGTCACTTGCTGTAACGATATATGATGGAAGTGGTGAGTGCTCCAAGGAAGAATAAAAAGGAAATATCAGGAGCACACAAATGAAATGCGCTTAATTAGCCTCTGGATCAGAAAAGCCTCCTGAAAGGAGCAATCCTTAAGCAAAGACCAAAACGAACGAAGGAGGAGAGAACTCAGAGGAAAAGACAAGTGTCAAGGCTCAAAAGTAGAGCACTATGTGTTTGAAGAACTGAAAATAGGTCAGACTAGATAAAGGATAAAGTGCAAAGGGAAGAAGTCACACAACATGAGTTGGAAATGCTAAGTAGTTCAGAGGAGAGTCCCATGCCAAATGTTGGGTTCTCCTGAAAACAGGATTAGAGGCTAAGGTCTTCATGTAGGAAGTTTACTGGGGAGAGCTTCCAATATCAACACCTGGGGGGCAGTGAAGGCATTCCCGTACTCAACTTCTCTCTTTCTGTGCAGAGAGGAAGTTGAGTTGTAACCTGGTCACCACAAAGTCTTCAGCCAATCCCATAGGGAGCTCTGACTTGGGATGGACCTTCAGAGTGGTCTCTGATTCATTTAAGGGGCCTGGAAGTTTATACCTCTGGGTGTGACTTTGTGCACATACATTCTCTTCAGCTAAGGAAAACTCTCGGGGAGGGACATATTTGAGAGCTGTTAGCTGCAACACTACAATGAATGCTTGCATTTTCAGTGGGGTCTAGGGAGTGCAATAAATAAAGTGTGTAAGAATGCATTGTGTAGACCATTAGAAGAATGGTAAGCATGGGTTTTACACAGGGAGGAGACACAATGTGATGTATATTTAAAAAGGGTTTTCTGGCTGCAGTATGAGCAACAGATTGGAGAGAAGCATGACTAGAAGCAGACAGACTAGTTGAAAGTCGGTTGCAAAAATTCAGGAAACAGATGACAGTGGCCTAAAGTAGGATAGTGGCGGTAAGAATGGAGAGTTGTTGATAGACTTGTTGATTGGGTGTGAAAAGTTTGAGAAGAGTCCAGGCTGTAATCCAGATTTTTACCTGTGATTGGAAACAAAGCAAGAGAATCCATTTGTATGATATTTATTGCATTTTTTAATGGTAGGAGGGTGATGCTAAACTCAGTTTTGAAAACGTAGAGTTGAACAGGGTCATGTATGTGAGATTACTAAAAAGTGTATAGATAAAAGTGTCTGGAGCACAGGAAAGTGATTTGGACCAGAAACAGAAATATGGGGGCTGTCTGCATGGGGGTGGTAACTGTGGGCAACAAAGAGATCAAGACGGCTCAGGAAGGTGTGTAAAGTGAGAAAAATAGAAGGCCTAGGATAGAATTATGAGGTCTTGAGTTTTCTTTCTCAGTGAAGCATTTATTTTTACCCTCTGCTTTCAACTTGATTCAGAAAGAGAGGGAGAAAAGAGTAGTATTTTTTAAACACCTTTGTTATGCCAAGCACATTATCTCACTATCTTATTTTAAAACCCTAAGATTTTGGATTTTCATCCCCATTTAACAGATGAGAGCAAAGGCTCGGAAAACTTAAGCACGATGTTGTTAATTAATGGCCTCAGAATCTCAATCCTAATCTGCCTGTGTTTTACTGTGATTTTACACTATACTAAGGCTAAATTCAAATGATCATGTAACGCAAGTTTATTGTGAATTAGAGTTTTCATAATTATAGTCTTATTTTTGTTTATATAATATACTAACATTTAAACATTAAAAAGTAAAACTAGAAAATTCAAATCTGCTCTGGGGACTAGAGATAGGGTCTCCTATGTTTTCAAACCTTAAAGAAGATGTATAAATTTGTCCTCATCAAATAGAAAAACAGAAGAAAAGGACGTTGTCTCATTAACCACTTTGTAAAGAAAAGCTTCTATTTATTCTGAAGGGAATTAGAAATGTATAGCAATTGGCATTTGGGACAAATTTATCTCACAAAAAAAGTGTATTACTGATGTTATTTATTTATGTGTAAGCTAGAATTACATGCCCATATAGGACCCAGGCTTATGAAAATGTCTGAAAGGGTTTCTCAAGGCTGTGAGAAACTATAACTACGCAGAAGCTTGCCACGGGCTTCCTTGCAGGGACTCTGAGAAACCCTCTCCCATGGCTTCCTTTGATAGAGGTACATCAGCAATGCTCAACCAATGGTCTTCGCTGGCTGATACCTACAGATGTCCTGCCTAACCCACTGAGTGGGAGCTCAGTCTGCTGGGGAATTGAGAGAGAGAGTAATGTTACCAGAGGGACTTCTGGCTATACTTTTAAGTTGGACAACCATCCATCAGCTCTTGGCTTCCTGTGGACACACCCTCCCTATGAAAACAGCACATACTTTTTCTAAGGGTGGCCTCCCCTCCTCCATTCCAGTGGTGAGAATTGAATACGTTGTTATCTTTCATAAAAGGTTACTTAGGTCAAGTGCAGTTGTATGGGTGGATACCGTTTAAAATTACAGAACCTCATAAAGTGCTGTAATTAATGTTAAATTATACGTATTTCAGGATTCCTTGCAAGTCCCAGTTAGAAGCAGAAAGATCTCTTTTTAAAAATCATCCTTTATCTCTTTTAAGTTTCTTTAGGATGTTGGTTTTGACATTAAGATTTAACTGGGCTAAAAGCTGCCGTGTAGCCCTTAAAAAATTATCTTGCTATCTAAGAAGAAAAACATTTGAACTGTGCAGATACCATTCATCATGAATGTGGTTTTTAAAAAGGATAAAAATAAAAGAGGATTGTGGTTTTTAAATATATATTTAAATATATAAATACATAAATAAATATAAATATATATATATAAATTTTAAAACTTGAAGGGATTAAAGTGAATTTGTTTAGTCACATTTATTTTGTACATGATTGTACAGATGGGAAGTATATTCAAGGTCACACAAGAAAAGGAAATTTAATGGTAAAATAGGACTATAAACCAAGTTTTTTTATTCCAAATCAAAGCATATGCCATAGCACAACTCTGCCTTATTTCATAATTTCTTGACAAATATAGGATGATAAAACACTATCAATTAATACGTACTAAGTAAAAATGTCAAGTTATATGTTTAGAAATTTCAAGGACACTGAAAAGATGCTGAAACTAAAGGCTCATAATTTGCTTGGGGCAATGATATACTCAGTTTTAAAATATTGCACATAAATCAATCCTGTAATGAACTTCATATTATTGCCTTCATTTCTTAAAAAAAGTGTCCCTTGTCACTGAAGATGCAAAATAAAATGCATCAACAGGAATTAATAGGCAATAGAGCTTGATGAATTCTCAAGAATATTTTTATGATGAAAGCTTGGCAACCGTTCCTATGATTAATGATTATAATATACAAACTCTCAGCTCCATCGAAACAGGCCTATTCCTTCTTTCTCGAATATTCTTCTCCTCTTTTTTCTTCAAAAAGGAAAAAAGAAAGAAAATTAACTACTCCACATTCTCCGTATTCTTCCCTGTGACAGTCTACCTCCTCTTCTCTATCCAAATCTTGGTTTCCCCAAGAACATATCCTCAACCACCAAAGGAAGAAGCAATCGTGTTCTCCTTTGAATTCCAATGTGCTTCATAATTCTAGCACTCCACACTGATCATGCTGTGTAATATCAGCATGCATTCTCCAGACCTGGATCATTCCAGAAGGACTCAGTTGTATATTCCAGAAGGTAGATGTGGGGGTAGGGAGTGAGTTAATAGTCCTTGCCTATAGAGTGGATACACAACAAAAATATCGAGGTACATCAGAAGCTAGGATACTCTAAAAATTCCATCACTCAGTGGATCACTGGTGAGCACACATGATGACAGTGAGCTTTCCCTAGGAAGAAGGGACACTTCCAGTGCTCCCACCTTTTCCTACTTGTTAGAGAAAAGTAAGAATGAAAAGGAATGTTTTTAAAAAGAAATTCAAAGAGAAGATGTTCAATTTGATGTAATCTGAAGGGTTACTTGGTTAAAAATAGCCTTCCTCTGGCTGACCAGGGTCAAAATTCCCATCTTTATGTGAAGGAAGCAAGAGGAATAGAAGTAAACCTATTGACCATTCATCACATGCCCAGTGACCAATATATATTTTCCCACTAAAATTTACAACAGTCCTATGAGAGATGCATTATTATTTCCACTTCCCCTCTATGAAACTTGCCCTGGATGAACAGGAACCAGGATTACAGAGAGAATATGGTTAAGATGTGGTATTTTTTGTAGGCAATATTTCCTCTGCTCTGCTTTATGAAATAAATTTATGTTAAGAAATAAAATAGCTGAAGTGTTTTAACACTAATTAATATATATCAAATTTATTGCTTATTAAAGACTAATAATTCATTAGGGCTCAAAATTTAAATATCAAACTTAACATATTACATTTAAAAATTGTTATATTAGTAAAAGAAAGATTGTGGGTTGAAATGTGTTCTAGAAATACTTTTTTCATTTTGAAAAAAGAGCAGGAATCAAAGTCAAATTTCATCTGCTTCTGTATTTGTCAAGCTAGCCAAGTGGTGCTGTAGCAAAATTAGGGTTTCCTCCAATCTCTAAATCCTATGATTGGTTGATTTATAATGTGCTTTAATACTCGAATTAGAGGCAAACTTTTTCTACTCAATTAAGCTTGCTGACAGAGTAGTTCCTTATATACGTGAGATGTGCTTGCATTTGGAGCCTACTGCCTTTGCTTTCCAAAGAGGGAGATGTTTTCAAATCTGAAGACATGTGCAGCTGTGGACTGTTGACTAATCACTTCTAAGATTGTCTTCCCCCAAGTAAAAATCATCTGGGGACTGACTGTTACTCAGGATAATAATAGAGCTTTTGACATTTCTGGAGATCTGTTCATCACTGGATTTCACAAGTCTTCTCAGCCCATCTCTGAAACCCTGACTTCTGTTCCAAAATCCAAGAAGACACCCTGATACCAGAGATTCTCTGTGGCAGATTTGGGGTTAGTATTGCACATTCCTCATTTACGCTTTCTACCTCACATCCTTGAGTAGTAGAACCCTGCAGTGTGGTGAGCTGCAGAGAGCACTGCATACAGAGTTCTATGAGCTGGGCTGCATCTGGGCTCCATCTTAACACAGGCGTGGAATCAGGTGAGGGACTGCCTCGCAGACCTCATGTGGATCTGGAAAGCATCCAGGTCTCTAGGAAATAAATGCATGAACATGCCTTGTAAAGTATTAGGTGTGTTTATACAAGTATAAATTACAATTACCATCTAACTGTCATTAGCCCAACATTCTCATCAACTTATTTAGTTACAAAAAAGGGCAAGAGGAGGATGACTCAGCATATACCATCCCACTATGAAGAACATGCATAGAGGTTTTGCTAAATGGAATACATTTTAAATTTTTTATAATCCAGCTGTATCTACAAAAAAAACTGGGCTACTTATTTTTCATTTCAATAATTGATTTTTCATTTATTTGACCTTAGTCAAGAAACCCTATATGTTGGCCAAGCCCTAGGGACAACTAGCAGTGGGGACTCAGGTGAGTCATCAAATTTTTCCAAGTCTTTTTTCCAACTGAAAAGTTGGAGAGTGTGAAGGAGACGAAGCAAAAGGAACAAACAAATGGGTCTGGGTTACTCAGGTCAGCATCTACAGCTGTTACTTCTACCTCCAGGAGAACCCTAGCCTTAAGCAAAGGGAGCTCTGCTGGTTTAGAGTTCCATGTAGTCACAGATTTCCACATCAAAATGTATGAGAGAGAGCCAAGGCATGCTATTTGAAGACAGCATTTCTAAAAATGTGTTCCAAATACAATACCTTAATTTGGAATTCTGACTAAAATTGCCTGAGGACTTTGCAGAAGTAATAAAGGGTGGCACACAAGAATGTGGGTTGACTGCTTGATTTGCTGACACATTAAAATTTTTTATTGAATAGAACTGAGGCTCATCCGAAGAAAACACAAATTCCAAAAGTAAATTAATTAATTGGAAGGAAAGATCAGCAATCTAACTGACATCTTGAATGAGGTCATGGGCGCTTTCTCCATCTTTTTCCAGTAAGAGGAGAGGTGGGGTAGGGTACTGAAATCTGTGTAACACCTATCACAGGGTTATTACAAGAATAAAATAGTAAACCAAATGTGAGAGTTTAGGGACACTAAAACATTAGGCCAAAATATTAAATTTAAGCTCTATTACTATGATACCATTTTTATAATTTTAGAGTATTTTCAAACAGACTAACAATGTCTAGCTTTTCAAAAGTGTGAAGTGTTCTCAAGTTCTTATGCATGGACTTAATAAAACATAGAGAACAGGCAAAGTAGAGCTGCTACTATAACCAGATTTTTCAAATTTGTCGTTTTTTAAATCAAGTCATTGCCTGCAATAGGATTTTTAAAACATATTATTTTAAGAAATACATTTTTTTTCTGGAAAAACTGAATGTGAAGACAACTATTAAATGACACTTTCAATGAAAATTTGGTGATCTCTTACCAAGTAAAGCATCTTTTCATAGGATACATCATTATTCCTAGTATTTTCTATTTAATAAATCTGTGTATGTGTTTGGGCTTCTTAAAGTAGATGGGGCTCATCTTTATTCTTATTACTAATCACAGTATTTTATTGCCAGGAATAGTTACTAAATGTATAGTGTGTCCCACCCAGGAAGTTAAAAAATAAAACCCAATATTGATTCTTAAGCAGTTAACCAGTTAGTTGAAGGGGGTGGTATGAAAGCAAATATATCTAATAAGGTGTCATAAGCACAGTAGGGCTTCAGAGGTCACAGTAATATCCCAACAAGCAGTGATATCTCCCACTTGGGTGAGGTAGTGGGATCCGAAATGCTGTCCTTAAACCAAATAGGTTTCACAGATGGCAGGAAAGGCAAAGCCAGGGGTGCTGGGAGTGGGGGATGGGTGACCCCCAACAGGGAGAACAGGCTGAGCAATTTGATAGTCATGAAATAGCATAAAGATTTCTCATATCTACAAGCCATTCAGAGAGACTGGAACATTGGCCAACATTAGTGAGCAGGAGAATGAAGTGTTTCTTTCGATCTGATCTTAAGAACTACTCATAGATCTGAAAAGGAATTCCTGAGGAGAGCTCACTATGCAGAGATTGACGAGAGTTATAACATGGGGATTCTGGAAAAGCCAAGACAGTGCAATCATGCCAGCGCTTTAGGGCTACAGGGGAGGTGACCTGACACATTGGTGATGCACCCGGGCCTGCACATGCTGAGGTGCCACCTGGGAAACCGACTTGGAAAGAGAAAACACCAGGAAGGACAAAAATTGAACATGTCCCTTCCTTCTTCCCAGGCACACATCCTCCCTTCCACACACTTACTCCCAACTTGATGATTCTCCTTTCTATCAACAGCTTACATATTCTGGAGGGGCTGTGTGTGTGTGTGTGTTTAATGAAGACTAGCAGCTGGGAGGGAGAAAAGAAAGTTTTTTTAAGGGTGCCTCTTTCTACTCTAAGTAGAACACCTACTTTTAGTATATTCTAGCAGTTTCCAAAGAGAATGCAAGACTAAAAAAAATACAGACAGGCAAAATTAGAAATCTACAAACACCCAGGTTCTTTGCCACTGATTACAGAATCATAGTAACCTATAATGAAAAAGAATATGAAAAAGGATATGTATGTGTATAACTGAATCACTATGCTGTACACCAGTAACTAACACAATGTTGGAAATCAACTATACTTCAATCAATCAGTCAATCAATTAATCAATAAAGGCAGTCTCTGGGTTGCCTCGAGGTTCACCCTCAGGACCAAATAACATATTCATTCTCTCTCTTCCTCCCGCCCAATCTCTCTGTCTCTGTCTGGCTCCTCCCTTCTTCCCTCCTTTCCTCCTGTTCTCCTGCTGGAATTCTGATTCAGAGCAACAGATACAGTGCAGAGCAGCAGTAGCTACAAAACCCCAACAATAAGCTTAAGGAAACCTCGTTGGTGTAGCTGGCCTGCTTGATAAAGCGTCTGCTTTCATCTTTTTATTTTTTGACCACATGTTTAGATGGACAAACCGGACTTTGGGTTGCGGCATCTCTGATGCATAGTTGCTTCTCCAAGCTCCCTAAGGAAAGAGGTCACTTGAAATAGCCAGGTTCCTTGGGCCATTACCACATGGACTGAGGGAGCCTCAGCCTTGTCAGTTCCAACACAGACTCAGGGCACTAATTATAGACATACCTGCTCCAGGTATGTAATACATTTTCAGACCACTTCTCTGTGTTCCTATGGATATCTAACCTACTGCACTATTACAGAATATCCTTCATATTTTAACTACTTCAGGTTCATCTCAGAGTTCTGTAGAATTTTCTTCTTCTTGAGCTGATTCTTAGTCTTTACCACCCCCAATTTTCTCACTGTCAAGTCACTTCCACTTAGTTCTGTGTTTCTCTATGTGTCTCTCTGTGTCCCTTTCATTCCTCTCCTCTCCTCCCCTTCTCCTTCTCTTCCCCTGGCCTCCTGCCCCACACCACTGATACTAAGCACTCTGGAAAGTGTAAAACAAGTTTGAATAATTGGACTATTTACATTGAGGCAGACATAGTTACTCTTTTTACCCTGCTTCCTTATTAAGAGAACCCAAATTTTGTTTGAAACATCTATTAATCCAACTTGAAAGTTATCTTTCCAGCTTCTTCTCTTGCTCCTATGAGCGGCCGTATATCACTTCTGGCCAATGGGACACATGAAGAAGTCTGCTGAGGACTGCAGAGAAGTTTGCTTTCCTGGTTTAGGCTCTAGCCCTTCCTCCTTCAGTTTTGTTTTAATCCTGCCTGAAATACCAAAGTGATATCCAAGCATTAGCTGGATGCTATAATCAGAATGGGTTTAGAAACCATTCTTTCCAAATTCATATAAACAAGCCATGTATTTCATAGCATGTGAAACTGCTCCAATTAGGGGTACTTTATTTAAAATGTAAAATTATGGACCTGAATTCCAGGTACTATAATGTAAACATTTGAAAATCTATACAGAGTTTTGATGATCTCTGGTAGAAGGAAAAGGATGCAATCCCATATCCAGGTACAAAATATAATCAATCATGCCACAAGTCCAAGGGGAGACTCCCTCAACCTGCCCATTAAATCCTCTCAGTTCTCTAATCTCAAAAGACAGTAACTGTCCAAAGATGATATATTTTCAAGAGGTGCTTCAAATGCAAAAGTGAAAGGTAGGCAGGGAGAGCTTGGTGACTATAGTAATGTATGCTTCTTCTGAGAAGTGGCTGCCCAGTGAGGGACGACATTTCTCAGCCTTTCACTGCATCTAGGTGGAGCTGTGTGACTGTTGCTCACCATTTACATATAAGCCAGTCATGTGTGTCTCTCCTGGGCTGAAGAGGTAGGTGTAATTCTTCATGATCTCTTTTTTCATCAGCTAGCTGACTCTGGGCAGCTGGAAGGAAGAGAAGCCACAAGAAGTATCCATGAATGACCCATTAATGATCACAGGGAAGACCATCTGCCAACCAGGAACAACCACCTAGATCTCTGCGTGAGTAAGAAATACTGTTTCATTGTGCTCAGTCACCCAGACTTTTGGATGCATTTGCTGCTGAAGCTAGTGTTACTCTAATTAGTATAAAGGGCAAAAATTAAAATCTCACATTTTACTGAGCTAAACTTGAGATGACTGAAAAAGTATTAAAGCAATTGAGTTGACCCAGAAATAATTACATTTTCTGCCACTAGGCAAAAATGGGATATTAAAATAGAAATTAATTTATGGAAAAATGAAGAAAGTTGCAATTTAGTTCTCCCTTGAGTTTGCGACTTACAAAACTCACACCTGCCAGGTACTAAACATATTTTAATTTAGTTGTTTCCAGTTAGGCTGGATATAGTCTTGCTGTTCTGCAAAGGATTTCCTTATCTCTCGTAGGAAAGTGAAATGAATACCGTGTTCCATGTGGCGGTATGGTAAAGTAGAAGCTACTGCAATATTCATTTTTTCCTGAAGAGGTTATTTCAAGGTGATTGTGACTTGGGTTCAGAAGTCAACTATCTTCCATTGAAAGTTAAGTTAGTAGAAACTATTAAATGCTGTCATTTTTCTCTTCTAAAATTAAACAGCTTCTATTTCACTAAGCTTTGGAGCCCTCTAGAAGTTTAAAGTGAAACTTTTGGTTTGAGAGGTCATCTTGTTCCAGGTCTTTCAAAAGATGTCAATATAATTCCGAATTGCAATATGAAGACTAGCTTCTGGTTTAGAGAGGCGCTCTGGTGACCTTGTTGGGATATCCGATAAAGGTGGCCCAGTGGGAGGAGCCACATGCTTTTCAGTCTCTCTGATTCCAGCAAGACAACAGAACTGAAAAAAAAATTGAAGTAAAGCCTCTTTTCTAAATTAGTGAGGCACTATTATATGTATATATAACTATACTATGTTACTTAGTAGTTGCATAAATTTCAAGGGTTAGAGCTTTAATTCAGTGTCCATTTATGCTTCCATAGTCAGGATCTTTTCAGAAAGAAATGGCTTTAGATAACCTTATTTTGGGAGTGATTATGGGGTGAAATGGTACATGGGATTATTTTCCCTTTTCATTCTGAAAAGTTTATCTCCAGCTTTCTCTTTGCATCCATTCGACTATGGTGTAATTATAAACCTATTTCCCAAGTAACACTGTATTGCAAAAGTAGGATAATTTTTTTCCATAGAAGACCCAGATATAAAATGAGAAACCGTTTCTTGGACGATAAAGCAGCTTAGATTAAATGATCACACATTAGGATTTTATCAGAACCACCAAAACTGCATGCTAAAGGAGAATGGATATTGGGGAAGCAACCCCATTGGCCTTAAAAACAGAACCTCAGCTTTTTTGGGAATGGCAATGGGTTCAGCTAAAAACACAGTTTTTCCAGACTCCCCTACACCCCAGTGGGGTGGCATTTTTCACAGTTATAACCCATAAGACATAAGTCAAAGTCTCTAGGTGATATTCTGGGAAAGTTCTTGGAGAAAGCTGATTCAGCTGGCACTTGCCTTTTGCTTTTTGTACTTTCTGTCCTCCTGCCTGGAATGTAGTCAGGATGCTAGAGGTAAGGCAGCCATTTTGAGACCACAAGGCAACAAATCAAAGGATAAAAGCCACATACTAAGAATGGCCAAGAGGAAGGAAAAATGAGCTTAAATTCCTGAGGACTTTCAGTCTGCCAGATTTGTGAAATCCTAACTTAATGTCACTTGACCTTAATGTCACTTGAGTAAAACAAAACCTCTGGTTAACATAGTGAAAGTTGGATTATCTTTTCTGGGCTGCCAAACTTATACTAAGTTGATCGAATTAGATGGCAAGGAAAATACTAAAAAAAAAAATAATTATAAGAGCAGTTTCTGAACAAGTATTTCAGAAGCGTTCATTTAATTTGGTAATTGTTAAGCAGATACATTCGTAAATCATTTTTATACATTTATTAAAACAATTCCTCCAAGGAGCTCTACATGGCAGTAACATATGCAACTCCCATCCGTGGGTCAGTATGAATACATTTCCCCTCTCCATTTATTCATTCTGCAAACATCTGCTGAGAGCCAGGTAAGCACTATGCTGTGGACAGGGATGCAAAAATGAAAAACAAGTGCCTGACTATAAGAGGTTCCGTTTGCTTGAAAATGATAAAATAAAATCATTTTTAAACATTCTGTTTTCCAGTTCTTTGCTTCCCATGGGTTGTTTGTTTCATGTACCTTAGCTCTCCAAGAGACAGATAAGCCTAGTACCACAATCACATTAACAAAATAAAAGGATCTGAGCCACCAATGTGGTATCCATCACTAAATGTTCAGAACACTGTTTCATAATTTGAAAATTTAATTAAATGTCACACCACTATGTTCATTAGAGTTGTGAGAAATAATTGAAGAAAGTTTCTCATTCCGTCTGCTACAAAACTCGTTTTTCCAAAATCAGAATACTGCTAAAAGCAGATATTTAGTGCTATTCCACTTTGTTATCTGTCATTCTATGATTAAAAAAAGTCATTGTACATCAGGCCTGTACCCCAGTATCAAAGGACAATTGTTAACTGGGGTATGGTCAGCAAAATACTAGTGAGTAACAGGAAGACCACTTCCCACTCACCTCTTCCTCTGTCACCTTCAGAACATCATTTAACTTCTTTCTACCTCTGTTTCCTTAGGGGTTAAATGATAGGGTGGAATTAAATTACTGTGTTGTTTCATAGACCTAAAATTCTCTTATTTCCCTGCTCTATTCTCAGTGTGATGCATTAGTAGACAAGTTTCCCAACTAAGAGCAGCACATTAAGATTATTTTAAAATGATGCATGGCTTCTGCTCTGTTTCTGTTGCCTCGGGAATTATACATCTTAACCCATATCCCATATGAACCACAATTTTACATATAATTAAACAATATAATATATTAATAACACCATATCACTCTACTCAGGATCAGAGTATAGGACTGCCTTTATTATTTCCAGCTTTTAAGGACCCAACTTGTATTGCACACATTTGAGATAATAGAATGAAAATTAGATGGAGAGTACATTGTTTTATATTTGCTGTTTAAAAGTAGCCCCCAGATATCCAGGAGTGAATCTAACAAAGCTTATTTAAAAGCACAGTGATCCTGTTGCCTCATCCTGAGACATTGCTTTTAAAGTCTAAAAAGAGATTCATTATATGCAAAATCTGAGTGCTGAAATTCAGATCTTTTTAGTATAGACAATAGAAGTAATTAATTAACACATCTGACAGTTATCTGCAAACCACCACAGAGAGGTATTTGCTTCTCTCATTACTTTCACGAAAATATCTGAAACTGAAATACATTAAGCACAACCAGTTTAACCCACCACATTCTGAAATTGATACACGAGATTAAAAACGCTGTCATCTTGCTTGTAACAAGATGTTCAAGGGACATGAACACTCTTGATAAATCCTTTAGTTATCCTCCTGCAAACAAACTCACACCTGCAAGTATTCCCCTATTACATTCACACATATCCCCCTATACTCACCACAATGAGTTAAAGGTAGACAAAAGCTCCGTGGCAGCCTTTGAGTCGTTACTTGGCTTTCCCATTCCCTTCATTTTAGGTGTTGTGGCACAGTCCTTTACAGCCAGCCATTCATTCTGTTAGGTTTACTGCACACACCGAGAGAGGTGTCTCGCACTTGCTGGAAGATTTAGCCTTTATGCGTCTGGTCATTCTTCCCACAAAAAAAGAATGAGACCAGTTTCTGAGCTGTTCTTAACTCTGCTTCCCAAACATTTGAAAAAAGAAAGACAAGACTTCATGATTTCCATGCAAACTCCCAGCCCGCCCGCCCGCCCGCTTGCTGCTGCCAATGCTCCTCACTCTTGGTGATGACATTCAGCAAGCTCCCCAGCCCCGATGCTTCGTTATGTAAGGCTGTCTAGGTCAAGTGTAGGAGACACACTGCTGGCCTGTGAAAACTCATGGAACTGCTCCTTCAGATTAACACTTCAGGGGCTATGGAAGCTGGAGGAAGCTGAGCTTTTACAACATCTTTTGGGGGTAAATACTTTTGCATGAATCAGTGGTTTATATGCTATAGTCTTGGCAGATGCCTGTCAGCCATGCTGAGAGGTGCAGAGAGAAATTACTAAGAGATTTCAGTTCTGTCAGCATGCTTGAATAAGCAGAGGAAGTCTTCTAGCAATCCTAGCTTTAAGACACTTAAAGAGTAAATGAATCATAAATTAGGGTTTGCTTATCAAGCATCTTTCTAACCATCGAGGAATGCATGTTGATTTGACTGTTTAAACTGAATGCAATCCATTTGCTCAGAGGTGTTGGAGAGCGTTATTAGATGGGGCTATTAGCTGAAAGAGATTTACTGCAGTTCTTGGCTGTTTCATTGCCCTTGTCTGATTGCAGATTTGCTTCGCTTGTAAATGAGCTATGTGTTTTCTTGTATTTGTCTTCCCTTGTGATTGTTTGTGATAATATGAGAACAGAGCCTGCATAACTTGGCAGTTATGTGACTTCAACAAATAATAAATCCTGCCTACTTATTCCAAGGTGAATACTGCAGTAAAAGCACCATTCGATGCAAGCACTGAATGGTGTTGAGTTAACTGCATTGGTTCACACTGTACTGTGTTTGCCGGGAGCTTGGAGGCATTAGCCCAGGTTTAACATTGACAGTTACTCTACGAGCAAAAAAGTAGAAACAATATAGCGTTGATTCTGCTTTAGACTCTCACACTGTGTCCTGGTCCAGGCATTAGTTAAAATAGGAGTCTCTTTTTTCTGCTGCAGAAAAGCCTGGTAAGATTGCAGCAGCAGTGTGATAATGGCAAAAAAAATTTAATAAGATTTAGCCAGAGATGGTGATACAACAGATGGCATCTAATTTAAAGGATATGTGGGTATTTAAAAAGTTGAAGATAGGTGCAGCACATTTGAGAGGAATTGGCTTCTCGTGTGCCCTTGGCAAGCAAAGTTCGGTACCTTGGGCAAGATGTCGCGAGTTAGGAAAATAAGGCTGTGTAAACTGTCTTCATGGTGTTAAAGAGGTAAAGAGGACGTTGACTGTTCAGCCACTGGGTGTTTCTAAGTGAGGACTGGCAAGAGGCAGGTTAATTGGAGCACACTCACTAGGTGCACGGGTAGTTTTCTAGGTATCTGAAATTTGTTGCGTTCTTTTTACTAAATGAATGGAATGAAAATGAGTGTTACTGAAATGAATTTCTTTGAGGGTACTTTTCCCTCTGTTAATCATGACTAACAATAGCACGTTGATTGTTTATGATGGGAATATACTGCTTATCTTCTTATGATATATTTAATTGATTAAACATGTACATGTTTTCCCAAATAATTTAAAGAGACAGTTATGGTCCCTCAGGGCCTGATTTTGTATTACTAATGTTCAATAGGCATTTTCCCCATAGACTTAGCTTGGCATAAGAGCCCCATCAGAACAGGGTTTATTCAGTTATGCATATAGAATATTCCTCATAAACATAATGTTACAAATAATGTATACATATTTAGTTGGATTTACAATCTTTGAGTTTACGTATCTTTAGGAAAAATCTGCCAGTATTGTCTATAAATGATTTTCAGTGAATACTGTTTCTATTGGCTATTGTTAAAAGGGATTCTTCTTGCTGGTAATGAAGCTTAAAGGCTATATTAATTTCTTCATTTCTAAAGTAAGGGGTTTGAGTTAAATGAGGTCTAAACTTAGTTTTGGTTCTGCCCTCTCTAGAGCATATTCTTCTGAATGTGAATTAGCATTATTAATTAATCTATGCTAAAGTGAGTTTACATATTTTGATGAGATTGTGTTTTTTAAATACCTACAATACTAGGCTGGCATTTATTGAGTACCTACCAAATGCTAGGCTAGTGTTATTTCAAAGTGTTATCTCCTGAGCAGAGCATCAGCTGGGAACTTGTTCAGAATGCAGGTCCTCAGGCCTCACTCCAGACTTCTGAGTCAGGACCTCGGAGGGTTGGGGCGGGGCAGCTGGTCTTTTACCAAACCCTCCAGGTGATTGTGAAGCAGCTAATGGTTGAGAACCACTATGCTGGGCAGGACTTTGGTTAAGTATCGTAAAAATAGTTTTTACGCTAATAGATTTCAAATAGGTCCTTTTTATATTATTGAATATATTTCAAAGCTATGTTACATAATGACGTTTTGTATCTTCCTGGTGGCCCAGATTTCCCAGCGTTAAGCAGTACAATGTTTTAAAGATTTATGCAGTTATTTAGTACATCTTAAGCCTAAATTTGTTCATAAGGAGCTTTATTTTCCAACAGTTCCATTTTTAGCTTTTAGAAGTTACCTAGTGTGATGGGAAAAACACTAGAATCTATCTCTTCTATTGGCTCACTGTGTGACTTGGCATATGTCACTGACCCTCTCTGACGTTCAGTTTTTTACTTGTAAAATGATAGGTTGGAGCAAGTCAAGGCTTCTCAGCTCTGCACAACTGACATCTTGGGTCAAATATCCTTTGTTGTGGGGTCTGTCCTGGACATCACATAATGTGAAGCAGCTTCCCTGGTCCCAACCACTAGGTGCCAGGAGCAGCCCCCAGCTCTGACAGTCAACAATATTTTTGGACATGAGCATATCTCTCCTGAGGGCAAAATTTCCCCTCCTACCTCCTCACAGCCTAGTCATCCCCTCCCCATGTTTGAGAACCACTGTTAACCCCTCCACAGAAAGTTATATGATACTACATAATACAACACATGTGTTACTTCTCCTTTGGGAAGCAGGCAGTTTGGAAATTATAAATAAATGAATAAATATGTGTCTTACTTGGGTAAACCAGTTATAAGCCAGGGCCTCTTTGTCCTCTTGAAGATCTACGCATAATTTGCACAAAAACTTACCAATTTCATAGTCTGTAGAAGTCCAGAACCTTCTGCAACTCCTTAGGGACTTAAAAACTTATATCACCCTCTTAAGTCCTGAGTCCAGGTTCCATGTAAACTCATCACTCTGAACAAGTGACCAAGATTCCATCTGTCACTCATTTCTACCAGGGATTTATGCATACCAGTCATCTTTTGGGTTTAATAAATTTCACTAAGTATTTGGGCTCTTCCCCTCATTCTCTTTCCTTTCTCTACCATCTCTGCTTCTCACCCCTCCCTGCATTATATTCTGAGAGCTCCAAATTCTTCTCTTTCTAGTAGGCATGGTAGTCTAGCTTTCTACTGCTCTTATATCCAGATATAAATGCCCAAGCTCATCAAAGAGTTTAGAAGATCAAGGGTCTTCAGTTTAGGACCATCTTGCCTTCCTGGAAGGCAGTTGAGGTCATATTCTATCATCATAAAATCATAAAGTCATGGGGCTGGAATAGGTATTGAACTTAAATTCATTTACATGTCTTTAGAAGTCATACTGAATGATAGTTCTTGGCCCACAAAATTACACATTTGCATGCTAGAGTTTCAGAATTTTATATCTGCCTGTGAATTGTTACCTCAAACAGTTCAGCAGTTTAGTCCAGCTATTTTCTGGAGCTGATATACATGATAAAAGTAGATAAGACACATACACACACACACACACACACACACACACACACATTTTCCCCCAAGAGTTAGAAATTCTTTTCAGTAGAACATTATACAAATTCAAATTGTGTTATTCTAAGATATCTGTGAATTAAGGGACTTAATCTAAAATGTAGGTATAAAAAATGTAGTAGGTAGCTATATTTTGATTCATAAAAATAATAATAGCTTATGTTTAAATGATTATATCTATATTTCCAAGTAATTTTGTAGACATGACCTTTTCTGAGACTCACAGCAACCCTATAAGACAGGTCCCATTTTACACATCAGAAAATAAAAGCTCAGTATCTCCAAATGGCAAATCTGTTTCTCTTTCTGTTATTTTACAAGGCAAGACTCCATAGTACTGGTGAGTATAATTTCCAAGTGTTTTTTGATAAAGACCTATTTCAAGAGTCTTCCTGCTCCAAAGGCATTCAGAGAATATAAGGGCTGATATGTGTTACCAATTCTTTGCTTTGACTTCTAGGAGTAATACGTTTTCCCCAACTTACCATACATTGATTTGTATAATATGCTTAATTTATTGTTCTTCATATGTATTACTAAAGTGCTTATGGAATGATTTCAACACACCATTTATTATTCCAGTCATAGTCACATGAACTGTGTCACTTAATGCTCTCAAAATCTCCAAGAGCACCTTTAAGTGATGACACTGAATTCAGTTTAACCTAAACTTGAGTTTTAGCAGAGTTATTGCTCACACTCAGCTGTCTGCTCTGTCTTCGTGGGACAAAGGGAAGCCATAGCAACAGACCATCTCTTTTCACTGCTACTTTCCAGTGCACAGCATGGCACTGAGCATATACAAAGTCTCAGGAAATGTTTGTTGAATGTATATTGAATAATTAGTATTACTATCTAGTCCCTTTGTATTTTAGACTTTATGTCACACTATTCACTCAAGTCAATTAAATAGCAACTTCCAAATAAGATCTAGAAGGAAAAATCAAATTCCAAAAAAGGAAGTGGTGAATTCATTTATGACTGCAATACATTTGAAACTCTTTGCAACTCTCAATTATTCATGCTACGTTCTATATTTACCTTGAGTTTGATATAGGAGTTTCTCAGACTTACAACATGAAAAATTATTCCCACTATCAAATAGAAATTCTTCCTTTAAATTACCAGTTTTCCAACACCAGGATCACACAGTCACTTCCAATTTTATTTGATCTTAAATACTTGAGAAGAACTTAAAAGATCTTTTTAGACTATTAATTCAGGAAAAAAATTATTCAACAATGGAAGATAATTTAAACACATATTAAATACAGTGAACTTCAAATGAGCTGGTATTATATGTGGGTTCATTTTTCAGAAGCTGTGACTACAGTTCAATATTAGAGTTTTCTGTTGAGAGTGGAACTTCTCAATCTACATCCTACCCTAGCAGAGTTAGGGGTGCAAGTTTATTGTCAGCCCTTTTCCTTACCACTGGTTAGCTCCGTGACCACAGGCAATTTATTTAATCTCTCTGAAAAATCTCAGTTTCTTCAGCTGCCAAGTGAGAATGATACCATCCCCTTGTTAGAATGTAAACGTGATAAAGTATGTCAAGTGGTTGATTACAATGTCTTCTACATATTAAACATGTTCAAAAAATAATAGTTTGTAATAATATACTCCTAAATATATCAGGCTGTCTCAGGGAATCCTCCTAGTATCTTCTGGGCAATTAGGACACATATGTCAATATCAGGGTCTGGGACTCAAAAGATGCTGAATTCAAGGACCAGTGTTCAAAGAATTGAAGAGTCAGAAACTGAAGATTAGGTGGGACAAGGCTAATCGAGGACGGACAATCACCTGACTCTCACCCTTCCTTAGAAATAGATTTTAAAATGCAGTATCCCGAGATAACTAGCCAACCATATGTCTAGTATTTTTACTTGTTTTTCCTAAAATGTTACCTCCTATTCTTTACAAATTATATTATCAGGATTATGATCATTATGATCAATATTATAATCATTATATATAATTACATATAACTTAATTATATAATAATTATATAATTATACTATCAGGATTATAATCCTTTGAGAGATTTGAAAAACCTTGGAAATGTAGAAATTTTTCTTCAGAGTAGAAGAAACATCTGTTGGGGGAGAAAGTACCTATTACTCAAAAATAAATTTAAAATTATACTGATTAATTTATTTTGAGAAACAATTTGGACCTAAAGATAAAGCCAAATAAATTTCTACCAAGCTAGATTAAATTCTCTGACAACTGAAAGCCTAAATTAAATCATTCCTTGAATTTTTTTTCTTAATTCTAATATTCTGTGCCAATGAGTTTGACTCTGGAATATGATCATCCAAACTTCAACCAAACCAAGATGATTAGATTTAATAGACCCATTTCATGTATCCATTGGTAATTAAAGAAGCATAAGTGACTCGATTTTGCCATTTTAGTCACTTATCCTACAGTGCATGGTTAATCATATAGGTCCCATGATCTGGAATTTGATTGATAAATATGCTGATTCGTGAAAAATTAATCCTTCTTGGGTTTTTTTAAAATGAAATTTTAGTTCTCTGATAATTATACTTACTTTTTATGTCCAACAACTGCAGCGGTGAAACAGGATTATCTAAAAGAGCTGTTAAATGTTTCTCTGGGATTGTCTCATTTGGGGATGGAAGGAAAATAGAACAGGTGTTAATCTTCTGTACGAAATTTTCTAAAGAATATTATTGTGATTATATAACACTGGGATAAGGGAAAGTGGCAATAATAGTAAGAGTGTTTTGGTTTCAAATGTGCAGTTCCTAGGAAAAGCACTAGAGAAAACTTTGTATTAGTCAGCACGATCAAGACATCAGAAGGAAAAGAAATGTTTTAGTCTCCAGATTTACTAAACATTGTCCTCCCAACAATTAGCCAGCCCTCTCATACCCACACCCACCTTGACTTGAGTAGTTTTAGGGGCAAATAAGCCCATTATAAGGACACTACTGGTGCTGTCAGTGCCCTGACAGGAAGTAGGTGGCTCCCTCAAACTGGTGGGAAGAAAAAACAAAATACTTGGTTTTAGCTTCTCAGTATCATATTCCCCTGGTTTCCTTGTGAACAAGGGCTCCATCTTTCCTTATGTAGCAGGTATACTGGACCCTGTGTGACCAGGCATCTGCCCACATGTCCAAACACTAACCATTCCCACAGACCCAACCTAACATCTCTCCATACACAGTATCCCTTCTTCTTAGAACACAGCTTCTCTTCCTCCTCCACACGTCTTTGTATTTCTCCTAGTAAAGTCCCATAGGAAACTCCCAGGTAAAGTCAAGATACGGCCTAGATTTCACTTCCTGGTCAACAAAGAAGTTTGAGAATTCCTAGTGCTGGCAAAGGTGTGGGTCTCTCTTCTGCTGTGGGCTGGAGTATGAAATGGTGCCACACCCTTGGATAGAAGTCTAGTGATATCTACCAAAGTTAAGAGGCACATGCCCTTCCTCTTCATGGCTCTCCATTTTTTGGGAACGTACGCTACAGGAAAACATGTACGAGTAGGGAAAGTGTTTGTAAAGTGATGTTTACGCCAGCACTGAAGTAGCAACAAAACAAAAACTGGAAATAAATGTATTTATCATTTGAGGGCTGATTAAATAAATTTTGGTATATCCATCTACATGCATACCAAAATAGTCCTCTTTACATAATCTCAGGGGAAAAGATGTGAGATTAATTACATACATTGAGCAAGGTGTATATTTACCTATTCTGGCTGCAGAGAGAAGTGGGGAGGCTTAAGGCACTAAGGTGCCTGTGGAGGAGATCACCAACAGTAATTTTCTACAGCACTGCTTCTCCAACTTGAATGTGCCCAGGAATCACCTGGGGACCTTGTTAAAACACAAATTTGTCTTTAGCAGGGGGCCGGGGAGCCTGAAATTCTGCGTTTCCACAAGCTCCCAAGGGTTACCTAGGCAGCGGGTTCACCGCCCCACTTTGAGAAGCAAGATCCTAAAACTTAAGAGACTGTTGTGTATGTGTGTGGCTTGCGCCTTCACAAATATCAAGCAGAGCCAGAAAACACTTTTTAGAAAATGAGCTGAGACAAAACAGCTCGTTGACATGACGTTTGGCACACAGAGCTTTTGCCAAAGCGATCTAACTGGCAAAGGTTCACAGTCCGCTCATCTGCTTTTTTCGCCCCTCCATGTTTGACAAATGTAGACTCCTGGAAACTAGAGCATTGCCAGGTGGAGGCAAGCTTCTCCCCTCCACTCCTTATGGGTTTGGTTTATTTGTTGACTTGGGGAGAACGTAGAGACATTCTTTCGCCTTCTGTGGAAGACTGAAGACTCTGAAACAAGAAGGAAGGGAGAACTGTCATCTGCCATAAGCTGCCCCACCCCAAGATGTCTGGCAGGAGTCTAGGCTGTAGATCTACCATAAACCTGCAAGCTGGCCTGGGCTGACCACATGTACAACTGCCTTTCCTCCCTTGTGTCCTCTGTGAGCCTAATGTGACATAATCCAGCCCCCTGAGGAGCAGCTGTGTCATTGTCCACTTGTTTGCCCCAGAGACTCACCCCCAGGATTCTGGTAGTGTGATATTCTCTGAAATATCACATTCTTTGTACTCCCTTTTCTGGACCTTGCATTCTGTCCAGAGGAGGAAGTGGGAGAGTGGTGAAACATCTGGTAGCTGTGGAACAAGGGGCAATTCCCAGGAAAGACTCAGTCCCCAAAGGCCACTTTCTGTGGTTTGACATAATCTGGGAGCCCTTGTCTTCTGGGGTTTTTTGAGTTTAGCCCAGTTGGAGGATCTCCATCACCACGTCGTACTTTCTGGTCTAGGTGGCTGCATTCTCCTCTAGTAAACCTCCAGCTGAGTTTTCAATGGGAACTGGGACTTCTGTTCCTTCCTTACCTTTTAAGACCCAGGGGTGGCCCTGGCTCTCTCCATTGCTAGTACCTGCATGCTTCATCCACCATCTGAACCTACTTAGCAAATAGTTTCTCCATTAAACTGTTTTCATTCAACCCATCTTGTATGTAGCTTCTATTTCCTGCCAGGATCCTGACAAAATCAGGTGAAATTTTTAAGCAATAGATGTTTCATGGAAGGGTGGCTCTGTTGTGAAGCCTAAGAGAGGAGGCTCTGGGCAGATGAAGATATGGATAAAGTTACCGCTGCCTTGTGGGGCAGCAACTCCTGTGTGAAGTAGGGCCGATGATTTCTGAGTTTCATCATTGCTGAAGTCATGGAAAAATCCACTCTTTGCTTAGTTGCACAAAGAGTAAGGAGAGCAGAAATATAAATGGTCACATCCCATAGATATCCTTACAGAGGTGCTGACACAGAAGGGGGCCCTTTCCTGTTTATTCAGCCTGGTCTTCACCACAGAAAAGAGGAATACAGGTTATTCTGATGTCATAATAACAACCAGAATGTAAAAGACTTTGAAGGAGACTGAGTGTAACATGGAAACGAGTGTATCGGTCTTTGAGCTTCCTGACGTACCAAGTGCCATGAAAAACATTGAGACCAAGTGGTTCCATCACAAATGTGCTTGTCTTTCATCGGTCTGTAGACAACCAGGTATAGGAGACTGCACGTAGCCATGGGCATGCAGTTGTCCAGCACCTCTCTCCCACACCCAGACCACAGGATCCCGGGGTGGTATTATACCCCCGCACTCTGTTATCCAAAATGAATAAGAGCCATCCCAGAAGTAGTAACTCAGTTTACAAGCCACAAAATTTCCAAGGCATTCTGGGAGAATCAGGCTAAATGTAATTATCATCTGACCTTCCATGTGCCTTCTCCCCTAATCACTCACCAGTCTATTCTAAAGAGTTTAAAGCCCTGAAGTGGGCCCTGAAGGACCTCTGTGCATTATTTGGCCTACAGAGGAATTCTTGTTTTTCCCAAGGAGAGAGAGGAGAAGATAGATGTAACTGTATGAGATTTGGGGGAGTTAGTGAATAGATTTCTGAAGCTTAGAACTGCTTAGGAATATGTGAAAGGTGTTACTCTCCCAGAGAAACACGGCAGCATTTAGTCCTAGTGACATGCATACATTATGGATAGCTTTCTTATATTCTTGGTACAGTCAGTGGCTTTTTGCCTTTGAACATGAAAGGAAAAAGATGTTGATAAGAATCCTTTAGGGGAACAGGAACTACATGTTTGCTTATGCTAAGTTATAGCAAAGTTCAGTTTTATTCTGTAAATAAAGAGTTATCTTTATAAATTTCAGCTATTTCCTTTAGTTTAAAGAAAGTCCTCTTCATAAAAAAAATCTAATTAAACCTCTTCAATATATAGACAAGTGATGTGGTTGATTTAAAGATACATTAAAATGGCAAACTGGTGTTTTGGTTCCAATAAGTAATCAAGCATATTTTTCTTAGCAGTAGCATTAACTGACTGATATTTGCAAAGGGGGAAATTACTGCACGGAATAGATCAGGCAAAAACCAAGCATAATTGACTTAAAAGGATGGGAAAGAGCACAGAATAGGACCCAGCAAAGTAACTTAATTTTTGTTTTTATAACTGTCCATGCATTTGCTTTATTTACATTGATGTTTCTTTTCTCTCTTTATCCTCCTATGGCAGTAGATCTGGGCATAACGCTTTAACTATTGTGATATGCTTTGATCTTATTTCAAGAGCCAAAGCTTTATGAAGCCCTTATATAACTCAAGAAAGAGGCATAAACTCAGGCATGTGGAACATTAAATTTTGTTTCCCTATATGAGATATAACAACCATATATATATGGTTTATCAGCCTAAAGAAACAGACAATATATTTTTAGATTACATTTTGGCCTTTCAAAAAAAAAATACAACTTCAAGACCATCTGCTTCCTGGATATTTCCTGGGGCTCTTTTTGGGGCTGCATTTCTGAAAGCTGTCAGCATAACACTCTGAGTACCTGAGACTCAAGCCTTTGAGCTTGAACACTTTGTGGTTAGTGTTTAAGATCTGTATGTGGAGCTAGACTGAAGGACAGTGACTTTTTATACATTGCTAAAACCAGTGCTGGTTGGGCCAGTACCTTCTTAAACAGTAACTGTGGGTCACTCACTCCATCGCACTCATCTCTCTGTCAAAACATGAGTGAAAATCAATCTTGGCGTATCTAGAAATACTTCAGTCACTTCCATTTAGCTTCTTATGTGCTGATATACCTACTCAATATTAATTTCCTTCATAGTTAGACTGTGGAGAAAAATTGAATGGACATTTGGGGTAAAAAACTAGCTATGTGATCTTGGACAAGTCATGCCACTTCTCTTGACATCATTCCTCATATCTAAAATAAAAATCCTTGTCTGGGTGACCTCTGAGAACTTTCCAGCACTGCACTTCCTCAATGATGATCATCTCTGTAGAGCAGTGGTGAAGATTTATATCAGTTTATGAGGTTTAATGTGGTATTGTATCCTGCCTGTAAACTGTAGTGGAATTTCATTCTGGAATTTTGATTTATCAGTTCACAGCAGATACCTTCAGTTCATCTTCAGAAAATACCTTCATTCCACCACAGACACTGGGATATGTTTGGGAAATAAAATAATAAATAAGACATAGTTCTCACTGTCAAAGAGATTATGGGGTAGGGTCAGACAATGAAGAGATGCTCAGATAAAAGAGGGAGGTCTTCAAGCAGATGAAACAAAGGAAGCAAAGTCTCGAAGGTGTGATGGCTCCTGGTTTATTTAGGGAAAGGCAAAGAGTTTGTTGTTATGAAAAATGACATTGAGGTCGTCCTCAATAAATATTGATAGCATTCTTATCCACTTCAGCTGAAGAGAAAAGACCAAAAGTAAACCACGCCCCCAAATAATAAAGGCTTTAAAATAGAAATTTATACAGAACACTAAAGTGATTTTTAAATTAAAATATAATAGACATATAACACTGTGTTCGTTTTAGGTATACAACATAATTGTTTGATATATGGATAGACTCTGTGAAATGATGGAGTGATTTTTAAAAATGTTTCTTGGATGGTTGATAATAGAAGAATAATACCTTTTTTATATGAAATGATGAAAAATAGTTTGGTAATTTAATACCCATCTCGAACCAGTCTCACAATGCTGACCTCATCACATGCTTTACATTTATACATTCAATTACCCTTTGAGAAATCAGGTTTGTGCATTCCTATGTCTTGCCCATAAAGCCTATTTATTTGGTATACAAACACCATGATTTCTTTCTCCAACACCAATGGCTACCTGCGTAATTGAGAGGAAATTGCAGTGACTCTTCCAACAAGAAGTAGCTGCAAACCAGAATGATCGTCTGTGGATTTATAATGAAATTCTGGCTTTCATTGCTTCAGATGAAATGGCAGGGAAGGCGTGGAGATCTGGGGGAATCTGATGATCTCTGTCATGATCCCACAGCCTTCCCCCGTCTCTTTCTCATTTTAAAACATAACTCTTACCGTTCATTCTCCTCCACTACCAGAGGGAGAGTCAGGATTAATTTTAATGACTTTTAAGAAGTCTTTAGTAAAATTTTGTGTGCCCCGCAGACGTGTTGATTCTATAGACACAATTCCAGTTATATAAGCTCAATACATTGTAGGAGATTTAAAAAATGGCAGTCTCTGGGTGGAAAAATCACGTCTATACAGCTTTATTTCAGTAATTCAAGTCGGGGAGCCTCAAGTATTTTGGTATTATGTTTGAAAAAACAGCCGATTTTCTTTCTGGTGAGATGTATGGACTTCACTGCAGTTTAAACGT
Source organism: Vicugna pacos (assembly GCF_048564905.1). Lineage (NCBI taxonomy): Eukaryota > Metazoa > Chordata > Mammalia > Artiodactyla > Camelidae > Vicugna > Vicugna pacos. Next base: position 40,190,522 of record NC_132991.1, on the reverse strand, counting down.
TTACTTTTAGCGCCTACAAAATATTATGAAACCAAAAGGCCAATTTGGGGCTGTTAAGAAATTGTAACTGTAACCTTGCTGAAAAGCTAGCTGGCTCAAATCCTCCTAAAAGAGAGTTCTTAATTGCAGTTTATTTATTTATCTAATAGTCATTTCTGGCTCATTTTCAAAAGGATAAATTAACCTGAAAGCTAAAGTTAAAAGAGTTCATTATTTTCTACTGAGGAATGATTTCCATTTCAAAAATAGTGGCTGCTAAAGGCACTGTGTTCCTGAACACTTGGGGAGAGCAAGGAATTGGTAGTAAGTATTTGCAGAATGCTGCATGTTCACACACACACACACACACACACACACACACGACTGGAAACTCACAGCTACAAAAACAAAGGCCTGGAGTGGTAAATTATGTTTACCCTGAGACCACATCAGTTCTGTGCTTTAGCTGAGTTCCATTTTTTCAGTCACAAGGGGCAAAGCCAACACTGGAAGCCAGGTGATGAATGATACAGTGGTCCTGTGGATTTAGAATCATAAAGTCTGGGTTCATATTCTGACTCTGGCATTTTTCTGTCCATCTTGGAATCACTCACTCCATCAGAAGGTCTGTCACACCCAAGGCCTGTGTGGCATCATCATTATATCCTCCAGGTCATCATCCCAAGGTCAGGGCGCTGCTCTCTAAGCCTAGATTCCCAAATTAAAGGAGAATCTAGAAACATTTTCTGCTTTTAAACTCGATTGCCATTTATAACCCTGACCAAGGAAATCTAAGATTCAAACATAAAGATTTTACCATTAGTTTGGGAAATTTTTGGCCAAAGACCAAGGGTGATCCCCTTCTCCCTGCCAAGCTCCCAGTTAATTAAGAGTTAATTAACTTTTTTCATAAGACAGCTACCTAAAGGGTTTAAAAACTCCAAGAGCTGGACATCAGGCAGAATGTTTCGATAACAATTCCCTTTATTTTCTATGCAACAAAATATTAAGTGATATTTAGTTATTAATCGCACTGGCTCTTCAGCCTCCTGATGTTGTGCTGTCTCCTTGAACCCTTTCAAAGTTCTAATCGCAGCAGGAGGTTCTCCAGGCTGTCCTGGAACTGACAGGCAGAAGGATGTGGCACAGAATCTTCCGTCCGAGTGACTTCTCTCCCTCTTTAATGCCAGAGATTTATTGACGGTGATGAGTTCCCATTACATTCTTCCCTTGCTCTGCTGGGCACTGAGCAGTGACTTGCAGCCGCTAGCCCCCAACAAAGCTCTGCCAAAAGAACAGTCCCATCCTCAGGACAGAGAGAAGTCTTCAAAGACTAAAGGACATCTTATGCTTTCATTCCCTTCGCCTTGTTAGAAACCCCCTCACAGGATAGGCCCAGCCTGAGCCTCTCAGCCAGTTTGATAAGTCTGTGTCTTCAAAGTTAGAAGAAGTGTCGTCACAGAGGAAGGAAGTGGCCGGTGCGGTCTTCCCACCTTCTGAGACAAGGGTACAGAGGATCTCCTGGAATGACTAACATTCAGGGTGGGAAGGAAAGGGGGGAAATTACCTTCTCATTCTTTGAAACTGGAAACGTAACAGTGGAAAAGAGAAACATTCTATCTCCGTAAATTAACTTGCTATGCAAAAAAAAATAAAATGCAGAACTGATTCCACAGGGAGTTTATAATCTGGAGGGCAAATAAGATATGTCCGTAAAACTCTCAGCACAAAGCCAAAAGGGGCAAGTCCCTTTCCGTATAAGGTAACACGGAGAAAGATTCCTCTTAAATTATCTTTTGCCAACTTTTATGAATATGTGAGTTTAAGTGTACACCACACTGAGAAGAATCTCATGTTTTGCCTTTAGGCCAGGCCTCACCTAAGGAACATTCAAAGTGACCAGTCTTCTTAAGCTGGTTCAACTCTGACAGATGAAATGTCTTGCGTGCAGAAGGACAGGCTACTCGTTAGGCATCCCGGTTGTGCAATGAGGTCGGTGTTGGCCTTTTCTCTTTTCCAGAGTCTGTTCTAGCCATTTGTTCTCTGACCCCCAATGCCTTCAGTTTAACAAATAACTGCAGTCTGCAAAATAAAACATGAAGTTGTTCTGTAGTTAACAAAAGAAAAGAGATTCTCCCTACTGAGAAAACGAGAAAGGCACTGGAGGAGAAAGACTATGTGACCTAACACATTGGTAGAATTCTCCACGGACAGCTGCAAGGAAGGTCCGTCAAGTGAAGATCGTGAACACCTGTGCAGAGGTGGGAGGGTGAAACGTGCATGGAAAACAGCGCGCCTTCCCGTTTGTCTGATCTGTCAGAGTAAGCGAACCCCCCTAGTGGGGGGATTCTGACCTGGTTTGTTCACTGATGTAACTGCTGTATGTGGACAAGTGCCTGGCTTACAGCAGGGGCTTGAAGAAGTGAATAAATGATGCGTCAGATGCCCAGACTATGAGCAGTGCTTGAGAGTTCCCCGGGGCTGGGGCATCTGGATTCCTGCAGTGAGTGGGCTCATAAGGACTTCTGAGAGGAACAGAAACCATGTTCCACTCAGTAACAATGGAGTTTGTGACTCTCATGGAACCTCAAATCAGGAAAGTATCTCGATTTGAGGAGAGACTAGAGCCAGAAATAGGAAGTCATTGGGAGTTTTCTGGCTCTGTCGTTCGTTACTGTTTCTTCTACACTTGCAGGATTCTTTGCTCTCAGCACCCTGGTCCCCTTGGTCTTGAATCTGTATCATAAGGGAAGGCTGGCCCCCACAGCTGGTGGAATCACATGGCGCACCCTCCCCTGCTCTGGTCCTCTGAAGCCAGGAACACAGGCTCACCTCTGGGGACCAGGGATGGAGAGCTATTAAGAGGAATGTTAGGAGCAGCCACTCAAAAAATTGACCTCTATAACAAGCAATTGGAAGGCATTAAAGTTTGTGGCCAGGGGTGTTCTTATTTTCTCTAAACTATAAGCACCATTCATATGGAACAGGTTAGTCTAACATTTTTTTTTAAATACTGCATCTTAGTTCACATATTTCCTGCTTCCTCTTTATCGATTGCATCCTGGTAATTATTTAGCAAACATTGTCTCTCCAGCTCCTTTCCACATTGCCCAGATTTGACCAGGGACTGAAGAACACCATTTCCCTGACACTGAATAACTATAATTAATGTGTTCATGCTACCTTGACTGGCTTTCATGAAAGTATAGGATTTTTGAGTTGGAACAGAGACTGATCTCACTCAGTTTCTTTCTTTGATAGATGAGAAGATGGGCCAGTAATTTATAAAGAAGTATTAGTAAGTATTTTGGAAACACAGAAATACAAATTACATTCCTGTGAATCTAGAACAGGGAAAGAAGGGAGGATTTTTGAGTATGTTGCCAAGAATCAGTGGACTTTGGGACCAAGAGCCTTAGTTTTATTACTTTTCAAGCTATATGTGGCCTTGAATAGTTCTCAGTAAGGCATAGAAAGCCCTTAGTATTCCCAGCTGTACAATGGCAATAATTATAATATTAATAGTATTTATCACATTGTCCTGCAGTAAGGAATAGAACAATTAAGTGTTGAAGGTGATGTCATGTTCATAAACGATAAAGCCCATGCAGCTAGTTACCAATAATAAATGAGTTAGATGAAAGACAATCAGGATGAAACATTTATTGCAAATTACTGCAAATGACTAATCCACACATGATTAATTGTGAGCTTACACATGACCAGATGTTAACAGTTTATAACACAGAAATTTGCACCCTCAGTTCCTGGAGTTAAAAATAGTTTAGCATGAATTCTTCATTGTCTCAGGAAAACCTGATATACATGACTTTCATAATTCTACCAGTAGGTAATATTTAATTTGAGTCAAAATATGTATTTGCTTACTAAAACATGTTATTATAATTAAGCTTTAGATCATGTCCACAAAATGGGGAAATATATTGCAGTAAAAGATAACAAAACCATAGACTTTTAGAATGGGAAGATAATCTTGTTTAAACTCTAATCACAGATGAAGATGGGGAAATGTAAGTTCTCATAGAAGAGTTCAGTGACTTGCTCAAGGGCAAATGCTCATTAGTGTTGAACCTGACGTAAAACTCAAATCTTCTCACTCTGAGCTGCTCATTGTAATACAGAACCTACTATTAAAATACAACATGAAAAATGAGAAAAAAATTTCAAGTAGATCCCCAATGTAAAGCCATCAATCTATAGTAAAGGCACACCCAATTTACTTTTGGTGGAATAAAAAAGACAAAGCTTTATTTGCAAATTCTATAATTTGTAAAGATAACGATGATTCATAGTAGGAATAAAGTAACACTTTTAAATAAAATTAAAATGCAAAAACAACGCTCAAGTTACTTGCTATACTTGAAAACAGCTTTATTTAGTTTTAAACTTTTTCATCTTTGAGTCATTAGGTGTTTGACATGATAGAGCAACTAAAAAGGATGAGGAAACTGAGGACGCAATAGTGAGAGAGACACAGGGAAGAGGGAAATGGGGCTAAGAGAGAAAAGAGGTTGAGAAACACATAAATCTGGCCGATGAGAAGATATTTAATGTTTGACCACTAGATGGCGATGTAATGTAAGGTGCTACCTCGACTTTTTTTTTTTTTTTTTTTTAAAACAAGCTATTTGCTGATTTGTATTAGGTACCATAGAGTGAGGCGAGGATGAAGCCGAGAGGATACTGCAGAGGTCTCTGGTGCATGTGTGTATGTGTGCGTGTGTGTGTGCTTGTGTATGTGTGTCCTGCCCCAGTGAGACTGCAGCCCTTGTAAATACTTGATCACCTTTTGCAAGAAGGAATCTGAACAATTGCAACTGAAGCCACGTTGTTATCATCTGGTCTTTGGGAGATGCTGTTCCTCATTGCAGATGGGTAATTTTCCTTTTTATCAGGTAAGCCATCTGGTTGTTTCGTCGCGATCTTAGGCATATTCGTTCTAGTTATTCTTTTCGGAAGAAAAAAAAAAGAGCCTGTGGAAATACAGTTTGGACAGAGCAGGAAGTCCGTTTTTGTCTGTGAATTCGGACCTACGGGTACCCCTCCTCCCTCTCTTCTCCTCCCCTTCTCCTCCCCGCCCCCTCCCCCCTCCTCTCTCAACCTTCCACGAACTGAAATCTGGTTTGTTTTGCAGTCCAGCATTTTGATATAAGATGGGCTGCTTTGGCCTGAAATAGCTTGGAACCTGGCCAGTTCTTCTTGCCTTTGCTCGCCTCCTTTTGAAGCCCCCTGCTTCACTGGTGCTTTAGAACTGGACTAGCTTCGCTGTGAATAGAGGTCATATTGTTCCTAAGATTGGAGCAAAAATTAGAGCTCAGCGTTAGCCCCACAGGAAGAAAGGCGGCAGCAGGACGGCTGGAGCCCAGCACTGCAGGGGTTTGAGCCTCCTTGGAAGGCTGGGCTTTTGAGGAGAGATGCCTCATGCCTTGGGCAAGAAGGGGACAATGACTTATTCCCTGTAATTCTGACTGAGCAGGCTAAAAAAGGAGCTGGAGGGCAGTGGGAAAGATTCCCTTCTTCCTGGAATGCCAACTGGGAAAGGTTGAGTTACTTTTAATTAGATAGAGGTCACTGTCAGCAGTGATACTGCAGATAGTTGCTGTTTGGTTCCCAGTGTGAACTAGCTTCCTTTTCCAAAGAGTGCAAAAAATGTCTTTGGGTGGACATGAGGCTTTTTCAGACGTCTTTGTTATCCTGGATTCCCCCTCTCCTACCTGTTTGAGGTGTGTGTTTAAAGACACCCCCCCAACCCTGCCGCCACCTTTACTTCTCAAATTTCTTTTTGTTTCCCTCAGTTACTCACTGACAGTTGTCACTTCTCCTTAACAAGTCAGTCCAAAGAGGGTGGCAGGTAGGTGCTTTTCACATGTCCCATGAAATGATTAAAGCCGAAGCAGGGTAACATTCTCTCCGTCTGTGCGTGTGACTAAATATTTCTGAGGTGCAGTAGCAAACTTGCAAATTGCCAAACGCTGTTGCTCTCACACCTGTACAATGTGGCTGCTTTTTTCTATGGATTTACAAGTTCACGTATTTCTGATGCGCCAGTGTAGTAACAGAACATATTTCTCCACTAAGCATTTTAAATCATCCCGAGAGGCTGATACCAAACTGAAACAGGAAAATTCCATGCTGAGGTTGGTGATCACTGCTTTTATTTCTCCCGTCCAGAGCAGCTGGTCGCTTATCTTGCCCATTTGCTGCAATACCTGCACGCCAGGGTGATGCAACCTGGAGCTCCTGCCCCGGCGGCGTCTGACACTCTTCCTTCCCCTCACCTGTGTATTTGGGAAGCCGAATAACTACGGCGCGGGGGGACTCCTTGAAGCCTCTCCTTTGTGGTCGCTGCTTGTGCAACTGCTGTCAAGCGCTTGCATCCCTCTTGCAGGGGCAGTGTTGCAAAGCAGGCCTTCCTCCTCAAAGCTCCTTGAAGAGATTTTTAGATGGTGTCTATTTTAGGAACATAATATGTAGACAGGAATGGATGGCCACAGAGATTTACGGGAAACAGTTTCGTGGAGAGGGTGAGGTAACATCACAAACCACCAGAGCAGAGCTCCAGTGGCTGGTTATATCACATGAACCCAGCAAGGGAATTAATTTACATGAAACTCATTGCAGCTCATTTGTATGTCTTTTTTCCCCTTCTCTTCACATTGTTGGTCTGTTTTTTCAAATATCTCTTTAGGTAGCCAGTACACCTAGAATGCTCAGATTGGCAAAAATAACATGTTGGATTTTGCTGTCCAATTCTAGTAGTCTTCATTTACATGGCCCCCTCTTGCTGGGAAATTTGGTATCTGGAGACTTACTAGGGCAATTTCCCTTTAAGGTATGGTGGAGAGGTTTTCTCCATCTATGGGAGGGGCGGAGAGGGCACAGTTTGAGGCCTAATTAATTATACAGTATCCACGAAGGCACTGGGGCTCACAGCCAGGATTCTGTTTTACCAACCAGAGATACCAGGGGCAAAGGGACAGGCTACAGACCCGGAAGTAAACTACTGCCACCAACACAGGGAATGAAAACTCTGGAATCTCGCAGAGGAATCCAGCAAGAAACATTCTGGTTCATTGTGTAGAGGGCACTGTCAGGGAACCCAGAGATTCAGAGGGGGAAAACGGAAGAGCATCTTCTCTGGGTATTGCAGATAAGGGACGGAGAAGCTGGGGCTCTGTTTAGAGCTAAGTATGTTACAGACCACGCAGTCCTCCCAGGTTGATACTGGTCTGAGCTTGGCACAGAGCATCCCTGTGAAATTTAGCCGAGGCTCCCACACAAGGTATTAGTTTGCTCCTGGGTAGTTGGAGAGGCTGAACCTATCACTTCCCCCCTGTAAATACCAGGAGCACAAGGCCAGTCTCCCAGCTACCTGGAAGAAGTGATAGCTGGAGGAGGAGGGGAGGAGGAAGGGGGAGGGGAGGAGGAAGAAGTTCTAGGGAAGGTGGGGAGAGAGCTCTGGCAGTCTTCAACCTCAAGGTCAGTGGGGCTGTGATCTGTGAAGTCGCCACTTCCCTTTGAAATTCTGATTACTCAAGCATGTCACAAGGAGTTTAGATTATATCACTTTAAGGTAGGGGTGGGGAAGAGATTCATTCTCAGAGCAACTGTGGTCAGAAAAAAAATTAAGCCAGATGTCCTCCAAACTGCCCCAAACTGTGCTTTCCCAACTTTTTCTTTCGTCCAGGTTCCCAGTGATTATTTTATTTAACAAAGATGTATAGCATTTATTCGGGGCCAGCCGTTATTCTAAGTAGCACCTCACAAATATTTTCTCATTGAATTCTGTGAGGTGGGTATGATTATTAACCACCAGTTTATGGCTGAGGAGACCAAGGAGGCACAGGGAGGTTAGCCTGTCCTTAGTTAGACAGTGTGTGGGCGGCAGAGCCCAAACCTGAACCCAGGCTGCCCGGCTGCAGAGTCTGCGCTCTTGACTCTTCCTTGTCACCTGTGTGATGGTGGAACTCTGCGTTAGCCCGGATAGTCAAGACTCAGGCTGGTAGAAGCTGTACATGGTAGCTATAATTCGTCTGCTTTCTTACATGCCAAAATTTCAAAGTACTTTGATTTAGAATGATTCTCTAAATCTACTTCATTTATTCATTTTTTAAAAAATGTGCCTTTCTATATTATTGGAGAATCCCTCCTCCAGGTGCCAGAATATGGTAAATAAAACAAAATTCCTGCCTGCAAGGTGCTTTCAGTCTGAAGATGAAGTTGGACAGTAGACAAATCAATGTATAAGGAAATAACTGAACACAGTTTCTTCTTCTCTGAAGAAAACGAAGGCAGCATAAAGCAATAGTGAGGATGAGATGGGCATGCAGAGAGAACACGATGTTCAGGAGGTGCAGAGAGTAATTTTTATCTGAGTGAGGTGAGAGAAGAGCATTCTGGGAAGAGGGAAGGGAGAAAACACAAGCCCCACAGGGCACAGCGCCTGGCAGGTCTGAGGAGTGGCACCTGCCTGGTGAGCAATCATGATAGCAGAAGACATGGAAGGAAATGGGGCCCCACAGGTGACCAGCATGATCTGTGGAGTCTCAGCAAGTGTGCTTAGGGCTCTCATTGTCCCGGGCCTTTGTGAAAAACAAATCAAGGAATAGTGCTGAGTCAGTTTAAGTCCCGTATGTAATGGCAACCAGTTACTAGGTTTAAAACAAAAAAACATGAAACCAAGTCATTTTCACAAACACACAAAGTTTTAACAGTTTGTAAAGTTCTATGAAAAATGTGATAGTATCCATTATGTGGTGAAATTGGCTCAGAAATCTTTAAAAGAGAATTGATGGGGAAAAAAACCTGTTTGAATGAGATTATTGGTTAGATTGCTATAAACTATCAGCAATCTATAAACTATAAAAAGCATCCCCTATCATGAGTCAGTCTTGCTTGCACTTAAGGACTTTCCCCCCAAAATGAACAAATGGAGGCGCTGTGGGCTGGGAGCAGACATCAAAGATGGAGACCAGAGTGTACATCCCGGAAAGTGGTTAGGACACAGTCGGTGTTCAGAGGTGTTTGAACAAATCATTTTTTTCCAAATGAACTAACAGTAATGTAATTTTTAAATAATATGATTAGACATAAGGATCAACTTTCCTTTGTATCTGTATTAAACCTTTTGTTGTTATTTTTCCATTTCAAAATTCACATCCTAATGGTTTATCTTTTTATATTTTCTGATTATTTGCTCCCACTCCCTCTCAGTCACTGCTAACATTGTAGTTCCTCTTGAGCAAATGTGTTTCTCTTCTAGCTTAGAATAATCCTTGCTTCTTAGTGTATCCCTCTAAGTGGTAAAAAGTCCTTGACCTCTCTTGTGCCCTCTTCCTCCTCTGATGCTCCATCTACAACCTTGGCTTTGAGGGTTTGTGCTCTTTGGCTTTAATTTTTTCTTCTGTCACTTGTGGTTTTGATATCATGTCTAAGAAACCATTGCCTCATCCAAGGTCTTGAAAAGTTACTTCTCTTTTCTCTCTCTGAGTTTTTTAGTTTTATCCCTTACATTTAGGACTGTGATCCATTTCGAGTCATATTTTGGATATAATATGAAGTGGGGGGGGGTCCAACTTCATTCTTTTGTATGTTGACATCCAATTGTCCCAGCATCATTTGTTGAAAAGACTCTTCTTTCCCTATTGAATTGTCTTGTTAATCTTGTTGCCATGCCATGTTTAAGTGCATCTGTATTTTTAGCATAATACTGTGAGCAATAATTTCATACGCTGGGTACCAGGAGTGAATTTTTTCTTTAAGAAAAAAGCAGTAAGATCACCCCTTCTGGAGAATCTCAACTTTAAAGAACAAGAAAATTGGCCCATATGCCCTCAGCTGTTAAACACTGTTTTGACCTAACTTCATGTCAAGTTTTTATTATATAATTGAAAGCATACTTGTTTGTGACTCTACTGGAAATTTAAGGAGACTACGGTTCAGTAATGAGCTAACATTTTTGGAGAAGGATTACTTGTTATTGCTAAGAAACATCTCTACTGTATTGCACATGCTCCCAAACTTACACAGCCATTATCTGTAGGATACATACTGCTAGTCTGCTTTTGCTTCATAAACACCACTGATGGGAAAATGTTGAAGCCGAGATAAAGTTGTGCCTTTCAAAAGTGTTGGTTGTTGTGTTAGTTTGCTGAAGCTTCCAAATGGAATACCGCAGACCTGATATCTTAAACAACAGATATTTATTTCTCACAGTTCTGGTGGCTGGGAGGTTAAGATCAGGGTCTCTGCAGGTTTGTGCTTTTCCTGAAGCCTCTCTCCTTGACTTGTGGGTGGCAGCCTTCTCACTGTGTCTTCATATTGTGTGTGTGTGTTCTTGTGTGTGGGTGTGTCTTTTTGTGTTCACATTTCTTATAAGGACACCAGTCAGGTTGTAATAGAGGCCACTCAAATGGCCTCACTTTAATTTAGTCCTCTCATTAAAGGGCCTGTCTCCAAAGACAGTCACATTCTGAGTTTCCAGAGTTTGGGGCTTCAACATGTGAATTCTGAAGGGGTCACAGTTCAGCCCATAGCAGTTGTTGTTGGCTACATTTATAACTGCTAAAATAATGAGCAGAGATGATTGTTGTTGTTATATTAATAATAGTCTTTCATCATTCGTGCGTTCTTCCCACTGGTTAATAAGGAGTTGTCTGTGTATTTGTTAGTAGTCAAATAAAGACACTTAATTAGGTTTGCATTTAAAGAGGCATGATGAATAACAAAAGTCCACAGAAGCAAAATAGCAGTGACCTTGATCCCACTTGTATGCCTGTGATGTCATGTTCATTTCATAATCTGTGATAAGGTTATGAAGCTAAGGCTCTTATTTGTTTCAGTGAGAAAAGTGATTAAAAGGGATATAAAATATTGGGTATTCATGAGAAACTTATAAATAAAATAATGAATTTCAAAGTGTTTCAGTACAAATATGCACCTGAGACTGAGGTTAATTTAAATATACAAAAAATGTCTTGGAAAGCTATCACAGCTCACAGACTTGAGAGGCAGCTAAAATCTAGTCACTGGAAGTGACAAGAATAGGGAAAACTGTGACAGTCAGGTAGCCCAGATTTTGGACTTTTTTCGTGGTTTCTGCAATGTGCTGTTATCTCCTGGGATGAATCAGTTCAACTGTTTTCAGGCTTTTTTTGGACATTCAGGTGTAAGATTAAAATTCAGGAAGTGAGCATCTGATTGGTCACCTTTGGATTGTGAATCTGATCCCTTTAGTTAAGGGTGAACTGGGCCCCTTGCCTCACAGTCCCACAAAACTATTCCCCATTTAGGAAGGGTAATTCCACCAAACAAAATTGAAAACTGTCTACATACACAATGTTAGAAGAATGGTTAAATAAATCATGGTCTGTGCAAATGATGAGATGCTCTAGAGCCATTAAACGTAGTATTTCAGAAATATTTACTTCTATGCAGAATTGTTCAGGATATAATGATACATTAAAAAGTGCCACACAAGCATAGCTATCTCATATGATCTCAGTGAAAAACAGAAAACAAAAAAAAAATGTATTTGCTTAAGAAAAAAAACCTTGGAAATAATGTGATAATTATCTCTAATTTATGGGATTGCAATTTCAATTTTCTTTTTTATAAATCAACTTTTTAAAAAATAGAGTATTACATTTTATTTTTCTAATAACAAAATTAATATATGCTAATTACATAAAGCAAAAAAGAAACTATTGAAGAATAAACATAATGACACCTATAATTCTACATATGCAAAGTTAGCAATTAATAATTTACATTACATACCAAAATATTTTTTGTACAAATTCTCCAAAATAAGCATGTATTGTTTTAAAAATCAACATAAAAGTTAGCATACATTATTTTTCAAATGGAATTAGGTAAGTCTATTTTGTATAAAGATTTATTGTATCTCTAATCAACATAGTAAACTCAAAGTTACTGAGAAAACATTAAATATTTGAATATTTTATCAGCCCCAAACCCACCCCTCTATAATATTATTATAATATCTTTTAAAAATTGGTAACAATAGATGACCTTTGGGAAAGGATCTCATAGAAGGTTACTTTTGAAATGTCAAAATGGTATTGCCCTAAAAACTGTGTAATCTGGTAATCTAACTCCTTCCTTTAGAATTCAGCAAAATTTGAGCAAAGTTATCTTATATATTCATGGAGCATTTACTGTTTGCAATGGAATGTTTTTAGTAAAAATTGACCTCAGACTGAGAACTAAAAAACAAACAAAAAAGCCCTATAAATACTGACAAGTATGCACATACTTAAAAAAAACTATTTAGAAAAATACTCATCAAATTGGGAAAATTCCAGTAAGAGTATCATCAAAATTACCAAATGAAAGGATGACGAGAGTAAATGAGCAGATTATACCATTGAGTCAGAGGTGGTGGGGTGGAGCATTGAGGGGGGTTTATAATCTGTGTTGCATTTGGAGATGTGAAATTATTTGTGTCGAAGGTGTCATGGGAGGAATCTGTGTGAAGAGGAACAGATGGTTGATTTCAAGCCTTAGGTAACAATGTCTAGATTATTTTAAAGCAAATATTAATCATTTAAAATTAACGAGAAATATTGAATAAAGAAAAGAAACAAGAGTTCAGTGTTTCTAAGTTTATATTCAAAGAGGAAGGAAAACTAAGAGAATTCTGTAACAAAATGTTTCAGTGTAAGAAATTCAGTGGATTTGAAAATCCTAGAAGGAGTTACTTTGAGACTTGACAAATGCTACCAGGCAGCAGTTTTGATATTACCCTGGAATGTGATATGCCATTTATAAAGGCCAGGTATTTGGGGCTTTGTATGTCAGTGTGTTGGCACAAAACCAGAGAGGCAGCAGACTGATTTCAGGTGTAGAATACCATACTTTCTGTGCTGCCAGGGCCTTGGCGTTTCAGGTTTCGGGTGATTTGAGAAGTCTAGGAGTTTGCACACCAATATTTAAAGCATTTAGAGGATTATCGATCAACTTGGATGAATGAAGAAATTCCAAAAAAGACGTTTGAACATAGTTAAGGAGTTAAATAGACATCTGTAAGCAAAGAAAAGAAAATAAGAAGGTGATCTCCATAAAACTATAAGATGACAAAGGATGGAATCTGGGCTCTCTCGTCTCTGGAGCCAAATCTTATCTTACTTACCTTTACTCTCTCTCTCTCTTCTTTTTTTTTTTTTTTTTTTCATTATTAGGCATTTTGTTTTACCTTCTGTTTTTGCATTTCATTTCTAACCCTCCCTCCACTCAGTGAGTTATGTAAAAATACTTCCATAGTCATATCCTCAGTACATTCATAGCCTTTGATGAATATAGAATGTAGTTTAAAAAATAGAAAAATTATTAACATGATTTCAGTAGTTAGCTTCAAAGTGTGGTCCACAGACCTTAAGTTCTCATGAAAACTTTTAGGGAGTCCCTCAGGGCAAAAATATTTTCATAATAAAAAAAACCTTTTTTTTTGCCTTTTTCACTGTATTGGCATTTGTACTTACGGTGCACGAGCAATTAAAACTCTTGGCCGTAACCTTTACCAAGATGGTGGCACCAAACTGTCCTCATAGTCACTGTATTCTTCCCTATCTTTCACCCCCAGGAAAAATCAGTAAGTAAATATGTAAGTAAAATTAAAAGCCAGTTTTACTAAAGAAATTACTTTTGATGAAGCAGTAAAAAGTATTAATTCTATTTCATCTAGACACAAAGGTACACATATTTTAACATTCTGTGTGCTGAAATGGAATGTAAACATAAAGAACAGCTGCCACAAACCAAACTGTGATGATGGTTGATTGAAAAACAGCACTCACGCCATTGAGTTGCAAGCTGAAGTAGCTGCTTTTCTATGGACACAATTTTGACTTGAAAGTATGACTGACAGACAGATTGTCATTATTCAGACTTGGATATTTGGCAGATGACTTTCTGAAATTAAGTAAAGTGAGCCTGTCATTTCAAGAAAAATAGCTGACACTATTGTTACCAATGACTACAGTTGAAAATTCAAGAGAAAAATCAGAATTTTGGAAAACTTGAATCTGCCACTGTGAGCTCAAGAACTTCTCAAAAGTTCAAGGATTTTCTGATGCAATTAGTGGTGATGTTAACATTTCAAAGATCTGCAGAACTCAGCCAACCAATATCTTAGAAATGAGCAATGGATAATGATACAAAACTATAAATGCATAATAGATCCATTCAAAGTATAAGATAAAGCAACAGATTTTATTGTAGCAAAATATAAGTTCAGTGATATGGTCTGAGATCCCATTTGTCTAGTCTTGGTAAGCTATCAAAGAACACTATTCAAAAGGCTATTATTGAATATATATTGAAATCTATATTAAATATATTCAACATATTGAACATATATTAAAAATGCTATAAAAAATTTTAACTATGTATCTATGAGAGGCCAGCTTTTCTTCATCCAAATGTAAATTATAACAGATTGAATGCAGAAGCAGTTTAATAATCTAGACATTAAGCCAAATATTAAAGAGATTTAAAAATATATGAAATAATGCCACTCTAGATTTTTTAGGGCTATGATTTTTTCACCTCAAATATTATTTTAGCATGTTATTAGTTTGTTATTGTTATTTATAAATTAATAAATATTTTCATGATTTCTTTATTTTAATTTCTGATAGAGTAAATGTTAATAAATGTAAGCTGCATAAACAAAAGCTTTTGGGGGTCCTCAATAATATTAACAATTTAAAGAAGTCCTGAGACCAAAAATTTGTTTGACATGGATAAATTTGATAACTCATCTGATTCTATAGTATATTTATATCTATCTGTTACACTGTAGACATTGTCTTCATTGAAATTATTATAATGCAGGTAACTGAGTCCCTTGAAGTTATGCTGAATAAGGAAAATATTTATCACATTATACCTGTATGTTTTCCATTGCTGTAATATGAGCTGCACATATCATCAGTTTAATCCAGTAAATTCTAAAAGTGAGTAAAAAGTGTTACAAAGTGAATCAGAGGTTATGAAAGATAAATGGTCTAATACTCTTGTTTGGATTTTCATCATCCCTCTGCTAAAACAATGTAAAATTTTTCTATTGTCTGTTTTCAAACACCCACCTTTCCCTACTTAGAATCTGCTCTCTCACAGTCACAGTGACCTTTCTAGTAGGTACATCAACTCTCCACTGTGTAAAACAGTCAGTGATGTCCAGGGGTAAACGCCCAGTTTCTTCAGGATGGCTGGCTTCTGCGAGCTGTCTAGGTTTCTCTCTTCCCCATGGCTTATCTACTCTACCACTAGTCCTGCAGAAATCATTGCATTGCATTGTGAATGTCTGAAGCTGCCTCTGTCTCCAAGCCTTTGCTACTGCTTCTTTCTCTGCCTTGAAAAAGCCATGATCTCTTCTTCCCCCGAGAATGATTCATTTCCTTCCGAGCTATGGCTGTGCCCGGGGCAGACTTCCATCAGAGCACCACCTGCACTTTCTTGTGCTTGTCTCTCAGCCTCCCTTCGCTATCCCTTCTCTGCAATATGCTGCAGTCTATTTTCCGATGTGACGAAGTATCATCACCACTGCCTTGTTCAGTTTGGGGGCACAGAGGTGCTCGATGGATGTTTGTTAAATGGAAATGAAACAAAAACATTTCAGGGTAACCTTCAATACCTGACAGTTCTATACTTTAAATAATGTTTTTGCAAATACCATTTTTGTAAAAATATACATAAGAAGTGTATAATAATTTTAATATTTTATATGAATTCCGAAGTCCTGTCATAAAGCCCATATATGCTATGATTTAACACTGCTTTTCAAAGCATTTTGGAATGTGTTTTTTTTCTTATTTTTTATTTTAGCTTTTATGACTTGATTCAATTCTGAGAAATTCTGTTACTTCCCTTATCTGGAGTCATGCTTTGGTTTTTGCTTGAGTCAAATTTTTTAAAAACTATCCAGGTATTATCTTTTTATAGTTATAAAAATGATTTAATGGTTATTACAGAAAACTTAGAATATTTTTAAAAGTGTAAAGAAGAATATAATATTGACAATCTCATAATCTTTTGTGTGATTTTTCCTGAGAATAATAAGGTATTGCTATTGATATTTTAATATTCTCCTCTAGATTATTTTTATTTTTGCTGTCTTTGGAGATTTGGGGGATCATTTGTAGGGATGCTTATGATGTTTTCAATTTCTTCTCTATCAGGTGTTATATCTTAAACATCTTTTTGTGTCGTCGGAAATAATTTAAGAAGATAATTTTAATGGGTCCATAATATTCCAGCATAGTTTTACATTTATTTAATTATTCCAATAGTGGTAAAAATTTAGTTTCTTTCAAGTTGGGTAATTACTTTTGAGGTAAACTTAAATAACACATTAAAAATACCAAGTATTTTACATTTCTACTAATAGTCATAAGATCTTTGGTTGTATAAAACAGAGCCTCAAACTTAGGCTTTTCTTGATAAGAACACGGAACTCCCACAATGTCCATGTAGTGCACACAAGAAGATATAGTCCCGTAACATCTGGGACAAACAATACCAGGTGGGTAGCTTCCTACGGTGGGGGTCTTAGCTTCACTTTTGCTTCTTCCTGGTCCCCACTAAGAGTCGAGATCAAGTCGAGGGCTTGGCTTACTACTATTAGTCACTCTTCCTCTCACCATTCGTTCAAAATACATCCTTTTGTGTTAGTTTGTTAATTTTTTCAAGTCTGTCTTCCCTTTATAAATAGAGACAAAATAATTTAAATATTAACATTGAACAACTATCCAAAACCCACTGCATTGTCCAACTGGTTTCTGATTTTTCTACCCCTTTCCAGTAGCAAATAACACTCTTCTTAGACATTCAGATACAGTTTTAAGAGATTTAAAATGTCTATTGAAATTTATCTTTAATGAGCATATTGAATATGATGAGATTTGGAAGGGAGGTAAAGAAGCAGTGACAGCTTTATAGTTCTCATTTATTTTTCAAATATAATATCAAGCTTATAACTATAACTTATAACTTATAAGTTAAAAAAGAATCATTAATATCCTCCATGATACGGAAGAATCACATTATGTCCCCAAATTAGGCTAACATTACAGTGTTAAAAACACTTCCATTTATCACTTTGTCTTAAAGCCTAGTAATTTATATTCTCTAGTAATAAACCTCAGTGTGTGTATCTAGCTCTCAGAGCATAATCCACATATTAGAGCTCTGAGAACAGTTGTTATTTTTTAGGGTCACTCAGAAAGACCTGAGAAAAAATTTTCTTCTCTTGGATTTGGTAGTGTTAATAGACAAGTAGTCACCTTCTTTCTTTTTAGCATCTCTCTAATTTTGTGCAGGTGCCATCCTCCCCAGAACCTTTAAGGGTGAGAGGAAACTGATTTCTCCCAATTCTCCACCCAACTTGAGGGATGGGCTGAGTGACCTAGGGGTGACCCCCATTGCAAATGATAGGTTGGGCAATGGTTCATTACCTCATACTAACTAATGAAATATGAGGGCTGGCTACCGTGGGGCTTCTGGGAAAACTCATTTCTCACCTATGAAAAAGCCACAAGATGGTCTTTCTTCTTCCTCTGGGTGTTCCCTCTTCAGATGTGACACTCTTTAGCTGCTGCAGACCTCCTTACTCAGCCATTACTGAGGATGGTGGAATAGAGGCTTGAACAGAGGTTGGATCTGTGGTGAAATTATTGAATGAACCAACCCTGAAGCCTACTCTTCTTCTAGGCTTCCTTAGTATAAAGCATCTTGAAGCCAAAAACTCCCTAACCAATAGAACAGTGGACTGGTTTGCGTATAAAATGTAATGTTATATAGTACTGTCTGAAATTATTTAAAATTGTAGTAAATGTATTCCATATTACATTTATGATTAGCATATAAACTGACAGGTTAGTTCAGTCTGATAGACAAATGAGAGGAAACTTCGACCAATAACACTGTCTTAGCTTTAGCATTCATAATTTTTGGGCTTTAGAGTAGAACAGTTGGGAAGTTAGAGCAAGAAATAATTTTCTCCATCATTCATTCTCATTATTTATTCACTCACTTAACAAATACGTATTTAGAACCTGCTATGTATAACATGAGATTGCATGATACCATCTTTTAACTACTGGATTCTAAATAAAAAAAAACATAAGCTGGATATATAAAAAAATATTTAAAAAAATAGAATTCATTGTCTCAATGTCTAAGCCTACTGTCTCTAAGCCTCAATATTACTGACCTTAGGAAAATCAATATTCTTATTTACATATACTAGTCTTTTAATGCAAATTCAGTATTGTGCCTTGAATGGTCATAACGGGATTCAAAATTTCAACTTGAATTTAGAACAAAGATTTTTCTCTCTCGTAATGCCCAACATAACACCAAAGGTAATTAATGGACACTATGAGGAACTATCATTTTTGACATTAGACGAAAAGAAAATTGTTTAAAGAAATACATTAATCATTCAAATATTATAGTTCATGTGTCTATAAAATTCTTCTTGTCCTCCTTTAGAGGAGTTAAGGATAGAGAAATGATCAGGACATTCTGATCCATAAACGAAAAAGAAAGGAAATTAATAATTATCACTGCTTATTACATGATTATTGTTGTGGTACAAGCTTCTTTTATAATTCAGTGTTTTTAGTATATTTACAGAGTTGTACAACCACCACTACAACTTAATTTTAAAACATTTCCATTGAGCTGAAAAGAAACTTAATGCGTAAAGAAACTAAATGCATCCCATTTGAATTCACTCCCCACTTCCATTCTTAGTCCTAGACAACCACCATTTACCTTCTGTCTCTGTACCTTTGCCTTTTTTAGACATTTCACGTGAATGGGATAATACAATATGTCACCTTTTACGTCTTGCTTCTTTTACTTAACATATTATCTTTGAGGTTCATCCATGTTGCAGCATGTGTATCAATACTGTGTTATTTTTAATTGCCCAATAATATTTCATTGTATGCATATATGCCACATTTTGTCTATACAGTCACCAGTTAATGGACATTTGGGAAGTTTCTACTTTTGGGCTATTATGATAATTAAGGCTGCTGTGAATATTTCCATACAAGTTTTTGTATGCATATATGTTTCCATTTCCCTTGGTTAGATACCTTGGGGTAAAATTACTGGGCCATATAATATAACACCCAGTGAGAAACTGCCAAAGTGTTTCCCAGATGGCTGTACCATTTTACATTCCCACCACCAATATATGAGGTCCAGTGTTTCTGCATCCTCAGCAACACTTGTTCTTATCTGTCTTTTTGATTATAGCCATTCTAGTGGGTGTGATGTGGTACCTCATTGTGGTTTTGATTTGCATTTACCTTATGGCTAATGATGCATCTTTTGATGTGCTTACTGGTTTATATATCTTCTTTGAACAAATGTCAATCCAAATCCTGTGCCTATTTTTATACTGGGGCTTTTGTCTTTTTATTATTGACTTGTAAAAGGCTTTTAAGAGTATATTCTATATATAATTCCTTATCAGATATATGATTTGAAATAATTTCTGCCATTCTTTGGGCTGTCTTTACTTTCTTGATGTTGTCTTTTGAACTATTTTTTATGTAGTCCAAGTTATCAGTTTTTTTCCTTGATTGCTTGTGCTTTTGGTGTTATATGTAAGAAATCATTACCTCATCTAAGGTTAGGAAGAATTACCTGTATTTCTCAAATAATTTTATAGTTTTAGCTCTAACATCTATCTCTATGATTCATTTTGAACTACTTTTTATATGGTGCTATACACAGTTCCAAATTCTTCCTTTTGCATGTGGACATCTAGTTTTTCCAACACCAATTGTTGAAACATTATTCTTTCCCAATCAAATTGCCTTGGTGTCTTTTTCAAAACTCAGTTGACTGATGTCCTATTAGTTGCTAATCAAAAACTGAATTGATCAAAATTCTTATCAAAGTTGTATTCTCTTCTCATTTATTCAAGAATGGATCAGAATAAAAATCATTGCTGCTTATTTACATACGTCAAATGTCATTTTAGGTTTTGATTTTTGTTATAGGTTTTGAATGTTTACCTATTGTGCTTTGTGCTTCTCAGTCTTGGGAAATGGCATTGTTTTTCCAATTACTTTATTGATTAATTCAGAAACTATTTATTGTGTACCTGTCACAAGTAAGGCATTTGGCATGGTATAGTAAAGAGTGAGAAATGGATGCTGTTCTCAAGGTGTTTATAGATTAAAACAGAAGATTAGACAATTCACAAGTAAATATAATAGAAGGTAGAAGTTGGCAAGTGATGTGAGAATTGCAGAATAATGCTCATGGGAACTTAGAGATGACTTGCTGTTTATTTTGGAGAAGCGCCTGTCTATGTGACAGCGAATTTGGCTCTACATTGGCCTTTATAAGTAGTTGAGATCACAAAGAATAAGCAGTAAGTATCTGACTGATGAATATAAAAAATATACGTAACTATCAAGAAGTATGGCTTGTGACAGAAGTAATTATGAATAATAATCATCCTTGTACATGACATGCCAGTTACCAATTTATTGTCTCTCAGCTCCAAATTCACCCTTAGGAACCTAGCCCGCCATAGTGCATTGGGCTCCTTATGTCCTGCACCTTGAGCAGGATGTTAAGCTTTGTCAGTAGAGGGCACTAAAGGGACATTGCAGGAGCAAGGGGCTGCTCTCCATGCTCCATTTTGACTTGACTTGCTCCTGGTACATGGGCCCTTGGAGATGTGCAGGTAGGGTGACATGTAGTGATGTTCCTCCCTAGCCACAGCCCAGTTGGGGCAGCCCCTGGTGGCTTCACAGCACAGATAAGGGCTCAGTGACCTCTTTGCCACAGCACCCCCAACAAGGAAGCCACTTACTCCTGGGTTCACACTTACAGCAGTGCCCTACTTCTCCTAAAGTCCCATCCACCAGCCTTGGCTAACCTGTGTTCTAGAAGGTTTTTCCTGCTTGCCTGACGGCATAGCCCAGCTCTGACCAGAACACCCCAGCAAACTATGCTGCCATTCAGAGAGGGGCTTCAGCCACACCTTTTCCAATGAGGTCTGAACCACAGCCTTACTTGGAGAATCCTTCCCTCTTTATCTTCCTTTGGGTGCTCTACCTCAGCCCTAGAACTTTTTTTTCCTTCTATTCCTTTATACTCTTCCTACGTCTTTATAGTTACTCTATCATAACTTAATAATCCTTTGTATTAAACTTTTCCTGTTTAACTTAAGATGTGATTTCTGTCTCTTGATTGGATCCCTGACTGGTCCCTGCTGCTGTAAGTTCTTATGCTCAGTTAATATTACTGATTTTCCAGTTCCTCAGTCTATAGTGTTAAAGGCTTAATTTCATATCACTATCCCTGGAAAAGAATCAGGCAGGTGTGACATATTTCCTCACATGGCTTCCTGGAAGATGGCTTTTTCATTAGTGAATATTGGATATGGTGTGGCATTCCTATTTGTCAATAAATATTAGGCATTCGTTGACCAAATAAAGTGTTGTTGACTCTATTTCCAATTCAAATGCTTGGTTTCATATTGAGTTATCTATATAATAGATTTTGTAGGAATTGATTGTTTTGGTCAAAGTAAACCAAATGAGATATATTTAAACTTTTCATATGGTCATATATACAATGATTATTTTAATGTAAAGGGTTTCAATAGTGCATAACTATATAGGTAGAAGTTTTAAGATATATGAGGTCTGTAGTTCACAAAATCATTTGTTAATTGCCAGAGCCTTGATTTACATTCAGGTCTGATGTCAGCCATGTTAATAATTAAAGTCACTCCCTCGTTCTTAACCTTATGGTCCTTTGGCAAAAGAGGGTAGCCCTGAATGAAACAGTCTTTAAACTTTTATGATTGATTTCTTTTAACTCACAAGTGACAATTTTAGCTCAAAGATAAAAACAAAGAAACAAAAAAGACCAAAAGCAATAATAGCTAGATTACAATTTCATTAACTCTGGTATCTTTAAAAATAAAGGTATTTACCATTTTCTAGAGAATGCCCACTGGTTAGGGGCGAGGTACATCAAGCAAATATGTACAAAACATTAAATTAAGAAACTTTCACATTCTTTCTTCTATAGCAAAAATCTTAAAAAATAAGATAGAAGATATAAGCTACTCTGCTTAGGACTTAACTGAGGTTCTTTGAAACTTATCAGAAATATATTGAGAAGTTGTTTCATTTCCTTTTAGAAGTGATCACCCAAAGATCAAGTATTTTCTGTTATTTTTAACCCCTGAGGAAGTACTTTCTCAGAACTGTGATATTAGTTGTCTCCTTTCTTACAAGCAGCCCTGAGCTTTCTTATAAAGATCAGCCTGGCAAGACATTTAAAAGATGAAGAAACTCTTCCTTTAAGGGCTGTTGACCAAGAAATACCAGTTGAAGATCCAAATATAAAATGCACCTCAATTTACTTTTAAGAGGGATTATTCTGAGGGGAGAAATATAAAATGTTAAAAGGATTTGGGTGCTAAATAGAATCTTGAGAGATAATGTAATCCAGCCCTTCCTTTTATGAAACGAGGTCCAACCCCACATTTGGCAGATGAAGAAGAGATGAGGGGAGATGGCGTGATGTTTCCCTGCTTACCAAAATAAAGAGCTGAACTGTGAACTGCTTCTCCGTCTTCTATATAAACTTCCCAGTTCCTCTGTCTTCTCCACACCCATGTTCTCGAAGATCTTGATCCTCTAGTTAGCCCTTTTCCTCTAGCGTATGACATGTATTTCCCTTCTTATCAAAATGCACCTTCTCCCTCTTGCTCCAGTAACATCTTGTCCTACTAACAGTTGGACTTCTTGAAAAGAGACTTAAGTGTCTCCATTTCTCATTGCACATTTACTTTTTAAACCACCACGTTCATTTTTATATTTCTAGCACTCTAGAACTTTTACATGTTTATTAAGGTGCATAAGGACAGCCATGTGGATAATTCTGTGCGCTCTTTTCTGTTCTTACCTTACTAAATTATGCTGTAACATTAAACGATATTCATCATTGTCTCTTACACTCTTCTTCCCCAGTCTTCTCTTCTAGAAAATGAGGATTACTCTTTTTGCTTTCTGCAAAAATTAACTGTTGAGTTTTAAGAATGCAAGCATTCCTTCTTTAAAAAAAAAAAACTAATGTCTAGTTTCATCATTTTCCTTAGAAAGTTACAACAAATCTATTCATGTCTCTCCTCTCTGTTCTCATTTCTTCCCTCTGCTAACCATAAGTACCACTGATCAAATTAACTGACTAAATTGAGTTTGTTATCAAATCATTCGCTCATCCCTTCAGTCAGCAGATATTTCTAAGCATAGTGCCAGGCACTGTGCCACAAGCAGAGAGATATTTCCAGCAAATATGATGCAGTGGAAGGAGCTGAGGGGCTGGAGGCAGACAAATCAGTATTCATGTCCCAGCTCCAGCTGTGCCCCGTGTACCTATGGTTAAGGTTTATTTTTCTGATTTTTGTTTTCTCTTGTATAAAGTAGTGATATTAATACATATTTGCAAATTGTGTGGCTGAAGTGTAAAGTTCACATTTAATAAGTACATAGCACAGTGCTTGGCATTGAGTAGACGCTTTTAATCACTGTTAACATCTATTTTTGCTTTTTTCTAAGCGATCAAAAAGATCATGTTAATTTTAAATGCCTTACATGTTCTTAGCCCCTTTCCTTTGTCTTCCTGGTGAATTTTCTCTTACTTTAGAAACCCATCTCAGCTCTCACCTACTTTGAGAACTGGTCTGAGCAATGTTCTTACTCCTACCCCTATCCTGAAAGAGCTGATTATGGCTTCTTCTGTGTCCCATAGATAATGTACTACTACACGTACACAATATTGTCATCTGTTGGCATTCAAGTGTGTCTCTCCTAGTAGACTGCTCCTCTCAAACAGAAACCATGGCTTTCGTGAGTGTCTCCCAAACTCGAAATCAGAGTTGGAACTTGTTAGGCAACTCAGGAAGTAATTACTCTTAAATAGAATTGAACTACACCTTAAGGTTCAAAAGTCTTGCTTTATAAAAATAGCATCAAAAATTACTAAAGCTTTATTTGTTGAATACATTTTCTCTATACCTGAATATCTATCTGAATAACAATGAGATACAACGCATTCATCATTATTACATTGTCTAAATAATTCTGCATATATTTAGCAAGCAAAATTTGTATCTTTATTTCAATGTCTTCTGAATGCTAATATAGGTGTTTTGCAGTCTGAATAAGTGTTTTACAATCTTTTCTTAGAGATAACTACCATATTAAAGTGTTCAAACTTTGTCTTTAAATTAACAAAGATATGCAAAAGTATAATGTAACTCTTCAGTCTTAAAGTGGGGTTATTTTTTTCAAAAGCATTGATTTGGATAAATACAATAAGATTATTTCGTCATTTGTTATACTTTTAAAAACTCAAGTATTTCTTATTTATATCATTGTTTTAGATCTTAGGCAGTATTTTCTTAGCTTTGAATAGATATGCCGAGTTAAGGACTGACCAGCCAGAGTGCTGTTTAGACATGTAGTCGTTCTCCTTTTTGATATTAATGTAATACGTTTTTCTTATTATTTTATGTACTGTGACAATATAAAACTTTTGAAATGTCAGTATTCTAAAATACAGAAATGGAAAAGATGTTTTGTTGGCAAGCAGTCTTAATATTCAAACATATAAATTTACTTACTAGCTCTTGTAGCTATAAATGAGGAAGGTAAAATAAGATTTATCTTCATGTAACTTTATTGAGTAAAAGCCTTACTCACATTCATATTACTAACTCAAAGGATACAATTCTCTACTTTAATATTAATCTCAGTATACACACACATACACACAGATATATATGTCTACGTATATGTATTTCTTCTGAATTGTTGTTTATGCATTTGAGAAAACAATCTAAACAATGCAGATTGCACATAAGTATCTACAATTAACTCCATTTATCTGGATGTAAGTTTTCTAGTTCTTCAAACTGCTAGAACTCAACCTCCAATCAAGAATTGAAGGGGGAGGATGTAGTTCAAGTGGTAGAAGGCATGCTTAGCATATACAGGGTCCTGGGTTCAATCCCCAGTACCTCCTCTAAAAAAAAATTAATAAGTAAACCTAGTTACCACCCCCCAAAAAAACAACAAAAAAGAATTGAATACAAAGGCTTCTGAACATCCCAAATATCTTTTCGTATCTTTGCTTCAAACTGAAGTCTAGATGGCCTCACATATAATTTATTTTTTTTAATTGAAGTACTGTCAGTTACAGTGTGTCAATTTCTGGTGTACAGCACAATGTCCCAGTCATGCATATACATACACATACTAGTTTTCATATTATTTTTCATTAAAAGTTATTACAAGGTATTGAACATAGTTCCCTGTGCTATACAGCACGAACTTTTTAAAATCTATTTTTATATGTAGTGGATAACATTTATAAATCTCATACTCCCAGATTTATCCTTTCCCACACCCTTTCCCCAGTAACCATAAGATTGTTTACTATGTCTGCAAGTCTGTTTCTGTTTTGCAGATGAGTTCATAGTATCCTTTTTCTTCTTTTTTTTAGATTCCACATATGAGTGATATGGCATTTTTCTTTCTCTTTCTGGCTTACTTCACTTAGAAAAATGATCTCTAGGTCCATCCATGTTGCTGCAAATGGCATTATTTTATTCTTTTTTATGGCTGAGTAGTCCATTGTATAAATATACCACAACTTCTTTATCTAGTCATCTGTCAATAGACATTTAGGTTGATTCCATGTCTTGGCTATTGTATATAATGTTGCTGTGAACATTGGGGTGCATGTATCTTTTTAAATTAGAGTTCCCTCCAGATATATGCCTAGGAGTGGGATTGCAGGATTGTATGGTAAGTCTACTTTTAGATTTTGAAGAATCTCCATACTATTTTCCATAACAGCTGCACTAAACTATATTCCCACCACCAGTGTAGGAGGGTTCCCTTTTCTCCACATATAATTTTTTAAATTAATTCCTATTTAAAATAGTTCTTTTAACCCCAGCATTTGGAAAAAGCATATTAATAGGGACTAGAGGCTAACATAGAGATGGAGATGTCCAGAACTGGGCATTCTCTTCTAGGGAAGACGGGGAGAGAAGATCTTAAAAGTAGAAACAAAGTATGATTACTGTGTATTTGTAAACTCTTAAATTAAAAAGAGAAAAAGTATATAATATTTTTAGAAGATTTCTATCATTAGTGGTAAGTACATAGAGTATTTTGTAAACTCCATGAAAAGGCAAATTTGAGGGTCTTTGAGAAAAGTGATTAAAGAACTTTAGGACCTTCATCTTAACTTAGTATCTTGAGAGATTTTTTTAAAAAACAAGAAAACAGAACAACAAGCATCACACATATATTGAAATGGATAGTCAACCAGAATAATAGAGATAAAAACAACTAATGCCCTGTGAATAGAAATTGTGTCATACCAATTTAATTTCTCTCTGTGACAAAGTAAAAAGTCATGTTAATCAAGACAGAAATAATAGATATCACTTATCTGTGCTTCAGGGAGGCTTCTGCATATCTGTACATGATCTTTCATCATTAATTCCCAACTTTTATGTCAGAATTAAGAAGAACCACCACATGAAAGAATCTGAACTTTCAGTATCTGTGGATGGTAACAATACACATGGACTGTCAAAAAAAGACATCCATGAAAGAATGTATGTGTTTTATTAAATACTACCATATATATCATTTTAAAAGAGCTTATGGTATGAATGTTTGCAAGGCATGTATTCAGCATGACCAAAGGCCAGAGTGGGCATTATAGATTCTTAGAACCTTTTAGAATAACTCTGAACCTGATTTCCTGCAATTATTGGCTTATATCATATCACTGTTAGGGTAATGTTCAAGTAATTCAAGATGGTTAACAATGATTCCATGAGAAATCAATCCACAGACTATTACTGTTAAATAACATTTCTCTGACTTCGATGTTGAAATTGAGAATAAAAATTTACATGGTGTATAATAAATGATATTAATAGCTCTGAGGGATATAGGATTAGGACACATAATAACCTTGAAACTTTTAGAAACTGTTTCATTAAAACAAGACAGACTCTAGTGTAAAGTACAACCAAGGTGTAGTATATTTTGAATAAGAACAAACTATACAAATCGCAGAATGGGTGGAAAAACTAATTAGTCACAAGTTGCTGCAGTCAAGACCCTTGGGTTAACAGGAAGTCAGTAAATGTTTGTTGTTTCTGATTGATAGTAGGAAGACAGTCACAGGACATTTTTATATGTAAAGATCAATTTTATTGTTCCAATCCCTTTTTTTTTAATGTCAACTTGACTTGTGCAAAGATGCAGGCTAAATGAATAAAGATACCCTATTACTGAAACACTTGACCCAGTAAATTTGTATTAAGGAAAATGTATGCAAAAGTCAGGCATCATCTTCATGCTGTTATTATTACTATTATTCCATGAGAGTCTCTAAGAACATCAGTGAAGTTGGGCAGAAATTGGAAAGGAGCAAGTGAACAATGCAAATAATTATATATAGTACTCACGATAGAGGCTTGGAAGATTGAAAAATTTTCAGTTCGGAAAAGCGAAAACTAAGGGGAGACATGATAACTGTCTTCAAATGGCTTTAGGTTTGTCACAAGGAGGGTATGTAATTGAATTCTTTAAATCTATGAAGAAAGATAAATCACTGGAAATGGGCATAAACTGTAGTAGGGGAGAGCTTCATTTGTTTATTTCTTTTCTACTTCCAAAAGTGACTTCATCTGACTTGCAAAATCAAATACAGTTTAAATCAGAACAGTAAAGACCAAACAAGCTAAAAGGAGTGGTGAATTAGATGTTGCCAAACCTGGAAGTGTTATAATGATTTTTACTTGGTTCCGAATTTAGCTTTGTGCTTCTAATAGCTAAAGTGGAAGGGTGAAGGGACCCGAGGCGTTAACGAGATGGACCCCATTGTTTACATGGGAAAGTTAATGAAGGGGAGCACACTGGAAATCTCTAATGGTCCTGCATTGTCTAGCATGTAATGAGCATGGCTATAGTTTAAATGTTTCTTTGGTGATTCATTAATTAATCAGTATTTTGTTATCTTTTTTTGTTGAATTCCATTCTACTCTATGCCTAGCAATTGTACATCTATGCCAGCTAAACAGAAATTCCTGGTATTTTTATCATATCAAACTTATTTTCTGCATTTGGCTCTACTTTGAAACATGTAAAACACTAGATGTTTTTCTGCTAGGATTCTTTGCATTTTAAAGCACAACATTCTGAATGTTAGTCCTTATTTCTGCCAAAAGATTACATAATAACATATAAAACTGTGACTTTATATAGAAAATAAATTTGGCTCAGTTTAATATACTGGGCTGAACTTTGCGTCACATGCACTAAAACTTATCCTTTCTGGCAGATGTTCTGCAAGGTCTAAATTGATCATTTAAAAGGACCACTCGACTCATTAAGTGGCCCAGAGATTCCATTTGCAGGTAACCCATTCTACTAGAACTAACAGGATACAAATCTCCTCAAATCAGTCATTCTCCAAGACTCATTCTTTTCTTTCTTTTTCAATGTTTATGATATGGTAATAATGACTGCCATTTATTTTTTTCTGGTCAAGACTTTTATCTGTTCTTTTTAACAGAGATGTCCCAAATAGGTATATAGGTATTTGTCCAAGTGCTTGAAACTGTTGGACAACTTTTCAAGGAAGATTTGGCCTGGAAGTTTTCTTTTAGTCTACTGTTAAGAAAAATTAGAATGGTTCAATTTCTCAGTGAGAAAACATACTGGGACAATAAATATTTCTAAGAAGATATCAGCCCTGCTGCCTAAATTTCTGGTTTTATAACAAGAGCATTGAACTCTGAAACAGTAGACCCAGATTTGAATCCCAAACTTCCTACAAACTATCTGACTGGAGCTGGTCACTCTGTTATCTGTGATATATAACTTTGTTGAACCTCCATTTTCTCCTCTATAAGGTGGGCAGTTAATATAAAAATTAAAGAATCTGTTACATGCCAAGTGGTTTTACAATTTTAGGGGGCCAGGGAATGCTTGTTTTCAAGGAATAAAAATACACTGAAGGTAGTGTAAGTAAAATGGGTTATTTGTTGGAAATCCCATAGACCAAAACACAGCTAAGCCATGAAGAGACTGAACTGGAACTGGGAAGTCAGGAGCCACATCCAGCAGCTCCCTCTGTCTCAGTGTCTGCACACTTACCTCTTGTCTCTGCTGCTCTCGCTCTTGCTGCTTTGGCTGCTATCCTCTGCTTGCTCATGGCCAGGTATTGCTTTCCAGTCTCCACTTTGGATCACTCAGTCCAGGCTCCCATAACGTTCTGACTCACTCAGTCTTGTTCCAGTCTAATCGTTCTCCAGAAAGAGAATCCTATCAGCTCAGTTAAGCTTATGGATTGGTTCCCCTGTGATCAAGTGTCCTCATTTCACCTACCAGGCTATGGCTGTGAAAAGGGATAGGGAAGTCAGGTGATAGAAGCGTGGTTGTCTAGGTCCATCTCTTAGCATGGGTTACACGTGGGACTAGGAAGCACCCCAAATGTGTTGTTACAGGAATTATTCACATTTTATAAATGATGGAATTGAACTGAGAAAGGTCAGGAAACTATTTTTAATGTCACAATTTTATTAAGGATTAGAACTAAAATTCGAGCCAAGATATCCTCATTTGAAATCCAGTGATCTCACCACAAAACTTCCATTGTTGAGAAAATAAACCTCTAGGTCAGAATTGACCCTTCTATCATTTATGTTACTGAATGATGGATTCATCTCTAATCAGTAAACTGATACTTGCATGAATACTTGCATGAATCATTTCTTAGGTATCAAATGCTTGCTTTTGGTATTTGTAAAGGATGCCTTACCTGGTCCATGCATCTGTACCAGTGTTTCTCAACACTTGCCCATTGATTAAGTACAAGTCCTTCATCTTAATCAACTGAACAGCTAGTCTAAAAAGACTCCGGGCCCCGCTTTAGGCCTCTGAAACAAAATCTTTGAGTGAGCCTTGGATTTATGTCTTCAAAAAGCTCCCCAAGTGATTTTTGTTAATAAAATGGTTTATACCTTTGAAGTTCTGTGTCTATTAAATGGGTAAACAAGCAATGTGCTATATTATTTTAGTTCTCTGCAAAGTAAAAACTCTTCACGTAATTGAAATTTCACATTACATTCTTAGATTTCATAGAAAGAAGAATTTTCATCTGAATGAATCTCTGAAAATTGTTATTATTGCTCTGTGTTTGAATCCCCTTAGTTTGGTGATAACATGCATGTGAGAATGAGATGTGGGAGAATGACAGGCGTTGCCCTTCTTACGACCTGTGCACTGAGCAGATGGCCTGGGGTGTGTCACTGAATATAAATTTGTTCATTTATTCATTCATTCAAGGAAACTTTTACTGAACGCAGTGTAGAGCACACATTTTGGTTCTCCAGTGTATCAGACAGAATGATTTTGCGTATACTTCTAGGAGAGTTGAGAGAGAACATAGGATCCAAGAGATTTAGTGGATTTAGTTCTTGTTCGATATTTGTGTAATTTGCCTTTTTCCTTAATGCTGAAGTTATCGTCTGTGTCTTCCTCTTTGGTAGGGGAAAGAAACCTCAAAAAACCAATTGAGCGGTAGTGTAAAGGTTCTTGACTTGTCTGTTTAGCCAGCAATATTTGTCAGGTTATAAAAATGCCCAGGGTGCTGAGTAATGCCCGCACATGCAGCAGGCCTGTCAGCCCCACCCCTCCAGCTGGGTTAATGTCTTCTCCCAGTGCTGTTGAACCCCTGATGTTTTATAACCCTGCTTCTAGGCTCAAAATGAAGCTTAAACTAAATAAAACATACAATACATTCATCAGTGTTTTCCTTTATTCAAATCAGTAGCATCTAAAGACCCTCTGCTGGTTACTAGAGAAATAGAAATATTTAAAAGTGCTATGTCTCTAGTTTTTAAAAATTGTTAAGCAGTATTCTTTCCTTGTAGCTAGTGTTTAGGAATTAATGTTAGATTAGTTATGTGAATTTTAAAAAGGAAAGAAGGGAAAAGAAAATCGCTTTTTTATCTCAGCCTAGAGCAAGCAGTGCTGCTCTGGAAAGAAATGATTTTAATTCCAGCCTCTCTGCAGCATCTCTGTGCTGCATTAGTACATTGCTGCGAAGCTGTGCTTGTATAACTTTCCCCCATCAGTCAGACAGCTGTTTAGTTTTCTTACCACAAAAGTCATTGTTTAAAAGGAGTAAAAAAATTAAAATACAGTGCAGGATAGTTTCAGATTCCTTTCCAATATAGCTTATTACACGAAATTGAATATAGTTCCCTGTGCTATACAGTAGGTCCTTGTCGTTTATCTATTTTATGTATAGTAGTGGGTATCTCTTAGATCATTATGTTCTGACATCTGTTTCATGCAGATTGTGGTGCAATAACATGCTAGTAATTGATATAGAATGTAATTGTAGTCCGAATGAATTTTGGTAAATTGTATTTTTTAAAACACAAATCTTAGGAAAATGAAATTTTGAACAGATTATTTGGTTAAGAGTAACAGCAATATGAATAAATTAATAGATAACTAAATATTAGATTTTGAAATTTAGACTATGTATGGGGGCTTTTGTGTTAAAATGTGAATTTTAAAGAACAATTGTTTAATTAATCAAAAATTTTGGAGGTCTGTTAAGTACATATTTACTCTTCTGGGTGTTATGGGAGGTGAAAAGGGGTTTGTCACTATGGTAAATATATAACATATTAGCTACATTTTATAAGAAAGTATCTGTCTTCTGCCCAGTGAGTGGTGAAGATAACATAGACTGGGGGCCTCTGGTGACGGGAAAGCCTAGTGGCCTAGACTATGTTTAAGAGGAGGTAATGTCGCCAAATTGATCTTGTCCTTTCGCTTTCACTTGTCCTTTTCACATCTAAGATGGAAGGGAATATATAATTGCTTTATCTCTGAAAAGTTAATAGTTTGTGACTCACACAAATGCGTGACAACATTTTTCTCCTCATGATTGTGGCTGTTCGGCTTTGCCAGTTTCATCCTCAGTGATCTGACTTTATAGCATGTGAGGAGGCAGGTATCATCCAGGCCAAGAGCTGGACTCTCAGAACCTTCACTTTGAGATGTCCGTTGGAAGTGGAAGCCAGTATGATGAACATAACCACTGCTGTTTAGACATAACTGAGGCGCCATGAAATTAGATAACTTGATCTGTCTTAAAATTTTACTTTTATTGCCATCTCTCCACCATTTGTGAAAATCTCCTTGCTACTGATGTTAGCATTTACCATTATCCACTTCTGAAAAATAGAGCTCACTCCTGATTCCCCTCATGAATTAAGCACTCTCTTCAAGAAAATTTCTAGAATAAGTACATTTTCTCTGGCACTACTACCTTATACTCTTAGCTCCATTCCATCCTGGCATTTGATGATTCTGTCACAAAGTCCCCATTAAGATTAGTTCATCCGTAAGTATCCTCTCACTGAAGTTAAGTTTCTGCCCAACCACACACTTGTCCTCTTCCCGCCAAAAAGAAGGAGCTCCCGGGCCCTCAGTCTGACTGATTGACCCCTTTGATTCTGAGAAATGAGCTAGACATTGAGAAGTAAGCAGTCTCTTTAAATTAATTCACACTGGCATAGGAACAACATGTAATTCCTAGAGATATTTGTCTTTTAAAAGAGAATGCTGGTTAACCGAGCTAAAAATGTTCATGTCAAATATTAATTGAATCTTAGGCAATGCGAAAATAATTTTTTTAGCAGAGAAGCCTTTCCTCAGATTTGGGTTGCCAGATTTAGTAAATAAAAATACAGGCTACCCAGTTAAATTTGAATTTCAGATAAACTTGTTCTTTAGTATAAGTCTACCCCAGTATTGTATGGGATATGCTTATTACACTGAAAAAGAGAATCTGTTTTTTTATCTGGGGTTCAGATTTAACTGCGTGTCATGTACTCTTTCTGGCAACCCTATTCAGATTCCTTAAATCATCATGGTGGCTACTAGCATCCTTCAAGGCCCTGGTGGGCCTGGCTCTTCCTATTCCAGTCTACCAGCCCAGTCCCATTGATGAGTTGGCCTTTGGACACCATGATGTTTCCACTACCCGATACGCCACCCAGAAAAGAACAGCAATCATCTCAACACGTCAAGCACTCTTCTAAACCAACTCCATTACATTTTAAAAACCATCAAACCCTGCCTAGCTCAAGGGCTGTGGGACTTTATTGGGGGTTAGGGATGAAGTAGTAGGTGAAAACTACTGGGGAATTTAAGCAGAAGGAAAAATCAGTTGAGTGTGATAATAGTATTTAAATTATTTATAAGGTTTAATTTAACAAAGCATATAGTTGAACAACTTCAGCTGCCACCTGCTATGGAGGATAACAAAAAGGGAAACTTTTCTCAGCATTTAAATGTTAGAAACTACATTGAGATGGAAGAACAGAAATGGATCCAAAAAGCATGCTTTTTTTTTTTCATTTGGAGTTTTTGTTTTAACTCTCTCTTTCCAGTGCTTCACTGACACCTGAAAAATAAAAGGCATTGGCACCGCAAATATGGTGAGGTGGAAGGAATGCAGGACATGCCTTGAACTTTGTGTTTTCTTGTCTCACATATTCATTAACATACAGTTTGATGTACTAAAAATATCTTTAAATGAGATGAGTGTTAAAATGTGCATCTAGATTAGAGAAAAATCACTGTTGCCTGATAATTTTGTGTGAGACTGTGAATACAGATGGCACAGTGGTTGCCCATTATTAAAACCTGGTTTATTGGTAATAATTCAGAACAGTGTTGCAGCTCACTGCCCACCCCCCACCCCCCGCCCCAACCACACAAACATTCTCTTGACTTGTGGGATTGAGGGAGATACTCAGTTTTCAGTTTCAGTGTTCAACATTCACTTCCCTCCTCTCTGGGACTAAAAATAATGAATCCATTAAGATCAGAAAATACCTAATTCTCCAGTCAAGGTCCAAGTGGCCTAAAGTCTATTTTATAAAGTAGGTTATAAAAAGAATTTGCTTACCTTCCGGTATCCCCAATATTGCTCTTTTCCACTTACTAACTTATATCCTTCACAGCCCTGCCCAGAGCCTTGTATATGGTATATATTGCACAAACATTTGAAGAACAAACAAAACTGATTGCACACACCATGTGCCGCACAGAGAGACAGGAATAGTCCTGGCTAAGGCTCTGTCTGCTGTGACAGATGTGCTGGACATCTGGTCGTGGCCGCTCCAAACAAATCTGTGATTATCATTAGCTGGTGGGCACTCAATCTAGAAAAAACTATAGCGATAGCTAGAGGGTCACTTTAACCCAGACCAGTACACCAGAAAAGGAATATAATGAGAATGACTGGGTTCACACTGTAGGCTGAAAGATAAAGCAGCTAATATAAGTGTAAATCATATATAACAAATTAATCATAATTGTATGTCATAGGTGATAAATAACATATAAAGAAAACATAATCTAGTGAATTTTTGTCAGGAAATTATCTCCATCTTTAATCTTTCTAGATCTGTTTTCTGTAAGTTCTTTCAGCTTACCCAGTGCAGGTACAGTTTCTCTTTGAACAAATGTCTATAGTACTAATTGCAAAAAACTATATTATTGTTTTGCCTATAATTGTTTAGTGTTCATATTTTTCAACTGAATGTCTGCAGCTCTGATACTTCAGGTCTCAGTTCCTTGTAACTCAGGAAGGTTCCCATTGTCTTCAGGCCAGTCTGAAAGGTGAAAGTGTCGGACAGCAGCTACTCCTCCCCCAGGGTGGGTGATTTGTGTGCAGCACTCCTCTCCCCCCTCCTCCTCCATCTCTTTCTCTCTTTCTTTCCCCTGTAGTTCTACCCAGCTGCCCCTCGCTTCTCTGTAATATTCCCCTGGGAAGTTTTGCTTTGTGAAGAGATGGTGTCACAGAAATTTCTTTGAGCAGAAAGTAACTTCAAGTTGTTTATGCCAAAGAGAAGCCCCTCACCTGATTGAAAATATTGCATTGTTTCACTGAAATGATTATCAAGATAGATATTTGCAAGGAGGAAATGTTATCGTCTCCCCCCAGCCCCTCCAGCCCTGACATCTTATGTGAAAAATTACCATGCTGGCTTATGTTTTTCTTCAATGGGAATTGTACCAAGTAAGCCTGACTTTTTCCCTCCCATTATTGTCCCACAGCAATAAAAGGACACATGCTGACTCTAGCACTATTTCCCCAGCTACTGCTTATAGCTACGTAAGCCCCACCTTGACCAGTGCCCTCGGCACAAACGACTTGCATTGCCTGAGAGAGGGCAGCAAGAAAACGGCATTCGTTCCCTGTATCTTTGTGGGGTTTATGTGAAATTACTTTTTGACAGTGGTTTTCAAAAAATATATATATTACATGGACTACTGACATTCCTGCAAAGGAGCAGATAGTGGGGGGAAGATGAGCCACGGATGTGAGACGGAGGCCGAGGAAAGGGAGGAAATGGAGAATCAGGGAGAGTTGGGACAGAAAAGTGGAACAACCAGGAAGGGAAGGTGAGCAGGACTGGCTTCTGCACTTCTGCTGTCCGGCTAATCCACTGCGCTCAAACTGCTGCGTGCAGTATCCTTGACTTGGATGCGCCTCCCTCCGCCGGGTTAAGCAGGCATCGGAGACCCACACCCGTGAAGCTTGTAGTGCCCTTCACCGCATACGCAGTCTCTCCAGATCTGTAGCCACAGACACAGCCGTGAGCGCAGTCTTCTACTCTCTTACCTCCCAGATCTCTGTGACTCACCCACAAAATAAGACTATTTCTAACATGGAAGTCTTCTTTTACTAAAATATTTTAACTTAAATAATTTGATTATAATTTGTTTATAATTAAGTTTAATGTAAATGATTTATTTATAATTAAGAGTTTAACTTAAATAATTTGTTTGTAATTAAGGCCATTAGTATTTTTTTTTTAATTTTACTTTTTGGGGGAGGGTGGGAGGTAATTAAGTTTATTATTTTATTTTACCTCTGTGAATGGGGGTCCTGGGGATTGAACCCAGGACCTCACACATGCCAAGCAGGTGCTCTGCTACTGAGCTACACCCTCCCCACCCTGGCCATCAGTATTCTTAATATGAATGAATCAAAGCTGTTGCCAAGAGCCTCCTTCACTTTACTCCAAGTATGACTATCAAGAACCTGAATTTCACAAGGTTTATAATGTGAACTTTCCACCATCTGACTTTCTATAGCTGGCTTCTAAGGGAAAAAAAAATCCTAACAATACTTAGGTTCTTCATGACAGAAGTACAGGCAGGGCCTGAAAAACTATAGCAGGACCAAATCTCAGTCAAAAGTTGTTTGAGAGATATGTTTCCTTATTATTTGTTTGATCAGTTCAGCGATCTGGCCACTGATGAATGGCTTTCCCAGACAGGATAAGTCAACTTTGCTCTGTTAAACAACCCCGAAGTCTCAGTGATTTACAGGTATGTAAGTGGCTGCTGTTTGGCCCTGGCGGCTCTGTTCCATGTGTCTTCCTATCCCAGGACCCAGGCTAAGGGAACAGCCCCTATATCAGGCACACCAGTCTCAGGGAAGAGGGAAAAGAGTAAGAGTCTAGCTTGGCCACAACATTGCCTTGAAAGCTTCTGTTTGATTGAAGGCTATCTTTCTGTCTCACATTCCATCAACCCAAGCAAGTCACATGGTCAAATGGACAATGGGGCAACGAAGTACATTCCAGGAACCCCACCTACTGGGAGGGCCTGCAAGTCAACATGGCAGTAGGTGGAGATGTATAATCCTCTTACCACTTCAATGCCAGCATGGTGCCTAATTCACCTCTTTAAGTCCATAAGATCTGCTACTCTGTGCCATGCTTGATATACAGGAGTTTTTGGCAAGACTAAGATCTTCTCTGTCAAGGATCTAACCTCCAAGCTGTCCTCTCTGAGATTTTTATCACATACCTAGGGCACCGCTATCCCCTTCCTTGCCTAGAGACTCTCACTACTCACCTATGCAACCCTCTCCCCTCTGTCCCCTGTTCTGGGACTCTAGCCTCTTGTCTACACTGTATTAAAGATTTTACCAAGGGGGAGGGTGTAGTTCAGTGGCAGAGTGCATGCCTAGAATGCACAAGGTCCTGGATTCAATTTCTAGAACCTCTGTTTAAACAAGTAAATAAACCTAAAATTACCTCCCCCCATTAAAAAATTTTTAAAAGAAGAAACAAACAAACAAACAAACAAAAAAACAGATTTTACCAAGAGAGAGAAGAAAGCATGGACTTCAAGCAGCTCCTATTTACTGCTCTACTAAAATGCCTGATGTAATAAAGATCCCACAATTCAATTTGCTTGACATGATAGAGAAAGAAAAATATATAAACAGAACACACAAACTTGTATTTCACTTAACTGTGCCACCACAGAATGAATTTTCTAATGGCTAAGGCTCTCAGTCCAAGTCGGACACATACATTTCAGCATTTACACTGTGATAGCATCTTTTAATTCAGGAATCCACTAAGTTCAAGTTATGTCTCATACTAGGTCGTGGTCAAGTAGTTTCTGGAGTTTAGTAAACGAATTAATGGTGTAAAGGCATAGTCTGGAAATAGCAATTGCCCATAAAACTGGACCCAATTAATTATTTTGCCAAATAAAATTTTCCATTGAACAAAGAAAAACAAGATTAAAGACGGAAAATTTCTACTAGAGCTATATTTGAGTGGGTGAGTTCTCTGTGGGGCAAGAGTACAAGACTGTGGGCTACATGGTCAAATACATCTTGGGAACTGATATTAATGAGTCTGTGTATTTTTTTTAATTCAGCAAATATGTTTGGAAATATATTGCCAAATGGGATTATCTTCAAAGTCAACTCCAATTGATATGATTGGAGCATTAGGACTGATATTTTGTTTTTCTCAACATTTAATTCAATAATTACAGTGAGGCAAAAGATGCCCAATAATTGCACAGTTTTATTAATAATAAAGTGATGGTTGTATATTTCTTGAAACCACACACTCCTAGAATGCAGTGTTTTATTTTAGTTCAACATACAGTACTTTTTAATTGCATTCTTTATGTTAGCTTTGCATTAGCATCTGAAGTAAATATAGACCATTTATTCAACAGAGTAATAAATGATGTTGTCAGTTTGAACAAAGAAGCTTATTAATGTTGGATCAATAAAGGCACTAGGGGATTGACTGAGATTTGTAGTTGGTAGTTTATTATTACGATGTCCTGAAAAATACTCTTGAAATGAACCCATGTACATGTAGACATATATTACAT
Source organism: Vicugna pacos (assembly GCF_048564905.1). Lineage (NCBI taxonomy): Eukaryota > Metazoa > Chordata > Mammalia > Artiodactyla > Camelidae > Vicugna > Vicugna pacos. The sequence continues at coordinate 40,152,159 of NC_132991.1, read as the reverse complement.
ATGTAACCTTATTTTAAGTGTAATTTGCATGTAGTGTGAAAATTTAGGGGTGGGTAACAAAGTTTTTAAAGAATGTAAATGTTTTAAACACATAGATGAAATATGTTGTTTTGCTAATCCCAATTATAATACTAAAAAAAGGTATTATTAATAACCACATGAAATAAAGGCTTTTATTGCAAACATCAAATCCAATTATTTCTAGAAAAATTCATAAAACAATATTTCCTACACTTGTGAAAGATTATGTAAAAGCAGTTTCTTTCTTGGGTATTAAAAAAATGATGTGAGATCAGAACTGTAAGAGTAACATTTTGCCTAGTTATTTTTATTATTGTTGGCAGTAACATTCTTTTGTAAAGTGGGCAGCAGAAACACCACAAATCAGCTGAAATACTTCTTCACCAACTGCCATGCCCAGATGGTTTTCCCCAGAGTAGGAATGGGACACTCAAGTGGCTGGCAGTCATCTTGGCAGAAATCTGTTTTGTTTCTCCTTAGTTTGAAAATCACACCATTTTAAAGACAGAATTACAGATATATGAATTTTCCCCACTTCAAATTATACAGTACAAGGTGGTCAAGACACATCAATGTTGTAATAATTACAACTTTGGTTAGAAAACCTTTAGGGAGATTGAGTGGGGCTGATGAATTATACAAAGTGATCTACGCAGTGGCAAATAGAAATAACCAGGTTTAGCAAAACACAAAACAGTTACACAAGTTAAATATAAATTGACTGTGAAAAGATAAATCATCAGATTTCAAACCTGCAAAATACAGTTTCTAAATTTAAATATTATGATCATCTCTTTTTTCTTTTTGGTGTCTCCTGTTTTTCAGGTTTTTAAAGATAATTTCCATTTCTGCCAAAATACTAGATTTGCTTTGAGTTTTTCCAGGAAATGTAAATCATTGAATGAATACTAGTTTAACCTGGACACTTGTGTTATATTTGCATACATTTTATTTAAGTTTAAAATCATGTAAGAACTTGAAGGTTATTTCATAACTATCAGAAATGGGCAGGCACTAGTTTGGGAGTCAGGAAATAAAGTTCTGATTCCCGTTCATTAATAAGCTTGTGACCCTGGACAAATCACATATTTATTTTGGAAACAAATTCTAAACAAAGAAATGTCAATTTTGTTTTGATTTGTTTGTTTTCTATTAAATGAGAAGGATGGATTAGATGATTTCTAATTTTTCTTTCATCATTTACTATTTCTTAATTTTATGATTTACTTATTTGTCTGATTCTCTTAAAGTAACTTATTTAACTTCTTAGAAGTTCAGATATTGAGGCAAACTAAGTCTTCTCTGCCTGGAAGCCTGTCTCATAAATTTTAATGACATGACCTCTTCCACAACATTAAAATATGTTTATATTAAGGATTATATATCTATACCTGTCTGTAAGGAAAAACGTAAAAGCTACAACCTGAGAAACACTTGTAAAAGAATCTTGTAATAACCTTTAATGAAAAAATATGAAAACAAATATATGTGTATATATACATGTATTTTATATACACACACACACACACACACACACACACATACATACATGACTGGGACATTATGCTGTATACCAGAAATTGGCACAATGTAACTGACTATACTTCAAAAAAAAATCTATGGACAAAATCTAGATATATACATTAAGGAAAGCATTAAAGCAGTGAAATAAAAAGGATGAAACAAAATGGATGGGCAAAGACATACCAGATAAATGCAAATGAGAAGAAAGTGGGAGTCATTACGTAATATCAGACAAAGATATCTTCAGAGGAAAAGAAATTAAAGTAAGATGAGGGCTACTTAAGGTAATAAAGGCTTCAATCCACTGCATAGATCTCATTATAAGCAATATCTACACATCAAATAGTACAGCATTAAAATTCATAGAACCAAATTTACAGGAAGTACAACAAAAATAGAAATACATTAAAAATAGACATTAGTTCACCTTTCACAATTCATAATGGATCAACTAGAACAAAAATATGTACAGATATAGAAAGTCTAAATAAATAAGAACAAAGGTAAATTTAATTGAGATATACTTAACTCCATAGCTTTAAAACAAAGAATAAGCTTCTTTTCTGTGTTCTTGATGAAGTCATTTAAAAATAACTTTTATTGATGGACTGGGAGTTCAAAATTTGTAGATACTGACAGATATATGTAGAATAGATGAACAAGATTGTACTGTATAGCACAGGGAAATATATACAAGATCTTGTGGTAGCTCACGGTGAAAGGGTATGCAACAGTGAATATACGTATGTTCATGTATGACTGAAAAATTGTGTTCTACACTGGAAGTTGACACAACATTGTAAACTGACTATAACTCAATAAAATAAAATTTAAGAAAAAACTGACACTGGAAATAAAAAACTTTTATTAGGGCAAAAAGGAAATCTCAGTAAATTCCAAGAAATAGAAATAGTATAAGCCATATTAATGGATTATAATGTAATGAAGCTACACATAAATAAATTAGTGGAAAAATGATCATTTGGAAATTTTAAACACTTTATCTTACACAGCTCTTACAATAAAGAGGAATTTGAAACTGAAGTTCACTTCAAGAATTTTCTGGTTATTTTTGTTTATTTTTCCGTATAAACTTTCAAAGAACTTGAATAGTTCTAAGATTTTTCTCATTTTTGTGGGGGTTGCGTTTAACTTATTAATTAATTTAGGGAAATTTCATATCTATAAAGTATTCCTATCTAAGAATACAATGTGCTTTTCTATCCATTTACAGTTCTTTTTAGGTTTATTCAAAGCTTTTAGAAAATTCTTACATGGTATTCAGGAAATTTTCATCAATTGTATTTTCCCCATTTTAAATAGGTGAATTTTTTAGCTTCATAGAAAAACTAAGCAGGAAGTAGAGTTTCTGTATATGCCCAGCTCTCACACAAGCACTGTCCACCATCAACCTTCCATGCCAGAGTGGTACCTTTGTTACAGCTGATGAACCTACACTGACACACCACTGTCACTCAATGTCCATAGTTCACTCTGGGTGTTGAACATTCTATGGGTTTGGATAAATATATAATGACATGTATCCATCAGTATAGTATCATACATAGCAGTTTTCACTGCCCTAAAAATCCTCTGTGCTCTGCTTATTCATCTTTCCCTTCCCTCTAACCCCTGGAAGCCACTGAGCTTTTTATTGTCTCCACAGTTTTGCGTTTTCCAAAATGTCATATAGTTGGAATCATACAGTATATAGCCTTTTCAGACTAGCCTTTTCCACTTAGTAACTAATACATGCATTTAAGTTTCTTCCATGCACTTTTATGGCTCAGTAGTTCATTTCTTTTCAGTGCTAAATAATATTCGTTTGTCTAGATGCACCAAAGTTTTTTGATCCATTTACCTACTGAAGGACATCTTGCTCATGTCCAATTTTGTCATTTATGAATAAAGCTGCCATAAACATCCATGTACAAGCTTCTGTGTGGACATACATTTTTAACTCATTTGGGTAAATACCAGGGAGAACAACTGCTGGATCATATGCTAAGAGTAAATTTTGTTTTGCCAGAAATTACTAAAATTTATTCTAAAGTGGCTATACCATTTGGCATTCCAAATAGAAATGCATGAGAGTTCCTGTTGCTCCACATCCTTGCCAGCATTTTGTATTGTCAGTGTTCTGGATTTTGGCCATTCTAATAGGTATATAGTGGTATCTCAGTGTTGTTTTAACTTGCACTTCCCTGATGACATAGGATGTGAATCATCTTTTCATGTGCCTATTTGCCATCCATTTATCTTCTTTGGTGAGATATTTGTTAAGGTCTTTGGCCCATTTTTAAAATTAAGTTGTTTGTTTTCTTATTGTTGAGTTTTAGGTATTCTTTGTATATTTTGGATAACAGTCCTTTATCAGCTTTTGCCTTTTGCAAATATTTCCTCCTAGTCTGTAGCTTGTCTATTCATTTTCTTGATACTGTCTTTCTCAAAGCAGAAGTTTTTAATTTTAATGAAGTCCAGCTTAACAGTTACTTCTTTCATGGATCATGCTTTTTGTGTTTATTTAAAAAGTCATCACCTCCCCAAGACCATCTACATTCTCTCCTATATTACTTTCTACGCATTTTATAGTTTTGCATTTTACATTTAGGTCTGTGATTCATTTATGTTAATTTTTGTGACAAGTATAAAATCTGTGTCTAGATTCATTTTTTTGCATGTGAATATCCAGTTTGAGCACCATTTGTTGGAAATAACTGTCTTTGCTACATTGTATTGCCTTTGCTCCTTTATCAAAGATCAGTTGACTATATTTATGTAAGTCTATTTTAGGCTCTCCATTCTGTTCTGTTGATCTGTTTGCCTATTTCTTTTGCCAATACCATGCTGTCCTGATGACTGTAGCTTTATAGTAAGTCTTGAACTCAGGTACTGTCAATTATCCAACTTTTTTGCTCTCTTTCAATACTTGTTTTCTATTTTGGGTGTTTTTCTTCTCCATATAAATTTTAGAATTGGTTTTTCAATATCCACAAAATCATTTGATTAAGATTTCATGGATCAGTAGATCGATAGAGATCAATTTGGGAAGAATTGATGTCTTGATAATATTGAATCTTCCCATTCACGAACAGGGAATACCTCCATTTATTTAGTACTTTGATTTCTTTGATCAATTTTATAATTTTCTCCATATAGACCTTGCACTAGTCTGTTAAATTGATACCTAAGTATTTTTGTGTTGAGGGTGGTGCTAATATAAATGATTTTTTGTTTTTTATTTCAAATTTCACTTGTTCATTGCTGGTATGTAAGAAAGCAATTTACTTTTGTATATTAACCTTGTAGCCTACAAACTTACTATAACTGTTTATTAGTTCCAGGAGTTCTTTTGTTAATTTTTTTGGGTATTTTATTACAAACAATCATGTCTCTAGCAAACAAGGACATTTTTATTTCTTCCTTCTCAATCTGTATACCTTCTATTTCCTTTCCTGTCTTACTGCATCAGCTAGGACTTCCATGTTGATGCTGAAAAGATGTGGTGAGAGGAGACATCCATGCCTTGTTTCTAATCTTAGTGGGAAAGCTTCTGGTTTCTTCTTTCTATTTTTAATCTTTTGCTATTCTTATAAAGGAAATCTGTTGACATTTTTTATGTTATAGTTGAACTCAGACACCTCAATTCTTTGACCACTCTCAGGAATTTTTCAGATGTTTCTGTTGAGTTTTCTAGGCATGCAATCTTATACTATGCAAATAACTGTATTTTACTTCCTAATTGGATCGGTTTGTACCTCCAGAAAATTGTTAAATAATAGTGTTGCTTTTTGTTTTGGCCTTAATGAAAATACATCTAGGATTTGTAAAGTTTGTTGCTGACTTTTGGGGTTTTATATATATATATATGTATATTTCACTGATGGAGAAGAGTTAGCTTAGTCAGTAATTAATGTTGGAACAGCTGGAAACAAGTGGATCTCTACCTCACTCCATATAGAAAACAAATTCCAAACAGATCAAAGATATAAATTTATAAAATTAAAGCATAAAATGCTAAAAATGCAAGAAGAAAACATGATATATGGTATGTCCCTCCACACCCCCAGGAACATGGATACTTTTCAGGGCATGACACAAAATCTAGACACCAAAGTAGAGTTATAGTTTGATCATCATATAACATTTAAAATTTTTAATTTATTTATTTTAGTCTCTAGCACAAAAACATCATGAAGTCAAAGCACATACACTGTATGTTTTTCTAAAAGCCCTTACATCCCAAAATTAAATGGTTCATGTTGTATCTAAAAAGGTGCTATAAACTAAAAAGGAAAAGAAAATAAAAACATGAACTGTTATTTAAATAAGCAGTCCCAGAAAAGAAAATACTCTCTTAAACGTATGAAGAAAAACTTCAACTTTTTTTGTAGTTAAGACAAATGCAAATTTAAACTGTAATATGACCCCATTTTTGCCCCAGTCAGGTTGAACATATTGAAAATATAATAACACACTGTGGTGAGGATGTAGATGAGCAAGCATCTTGTTACATTGTCATCAAAGGAATCATTTGGTGCAGCCTTCATAGAGAGTAATTTTGTGATAATAACAAAATTAAAGATTCACTTTTTGCATAGTAAGTCCAATTTTAGAAATTGATACTATAAATATATCCACAGGTATGTGAAAGTATGTGTGTAAAATAGATTAATTGCAACTTTATAATAACAAAAGATTGAAAACAACTTGGATACCCATAACTAGGGAATTGATTCAAGAAATTATGGTATGTACAAACAATGGAAAACTATGTAGTTGATAAAAAAAAGTTGAATCTATAAAGCAGATAAGGAATGAACTCTAATATATATTTTTAAGTGAAAAATGCAGGGTGCAGAACAGTTTGTATAGCAGATACTGTGTGTATGTGTTTTTAAACAGAAAATGTGTTAGTATACATACACCCTTGTGATTAGAGTTTACCTAGGACGTATCTGAAAAATACATGTAAACACATAACAGTGATTACCTTTGGGAACAGAAACTAATTGTTGGAGAACAAGATGGAAGGGACAATTTGCACTGTATTTTTTAAATGTTTTGAATTTATATCATTTACATGTTTTTTAATCAAAAAGCCAATTAGTTAAAAATAAAACCATACATACGTGTTACAATACTTCCCTTAGAAAATGCACCATACTTGTTATCTCTAAACCTTTATTTCCAGATAAATAAATGCCAGTATTTTCCTGTTGCCTTATGGGAGAAGTAGAGTTTTAAGGCAAAACATTCATTTTCCCTTGATTTAAATTTACTGATTCAATGTTTCTATTTTTCTAGGCCCTAAGCTGATTGCAGCTAGATTGTAAGAACCTCAGAAAGTTTCATTGGTTCACTTAATGGACAGAGTGCAAATTTAGACTTACATCCCCCTCCCTTGTTTCTGGTCCCCCCTAAAAAATATGATCACAAACCTCATAGCAGTGGGAACCTCCTTCAGTGAAATGTGAGGTTCCTGTATTACCTCTCAAAAGATAGTTAGGGCTGCAATTTTATTATTGCAGTTCATTTACACCAAAGCTGCAATTAACTGTGTCATAGCTTGCTGACCTTAATGAGTTAATGCAATGTCCACATAAAACTGGTAGCCAGACAGTAGTTTAGGCTCTGGGAAGTTTTGGCTCAGTCATATCTGTGAAATTTGAGCTGATATTAAATATTCCTTAAAGCAATACATTTGGGATTTGGCCTCTGGCATCAGATCAGGTCTGACAGCAACACAGAATCAAGAGTTTTGCCTCGGATCCTCAGGATATGTCTCGCACTGCAGGACTATGGAATCAGCAGAATATCATTATTACTTTAGTGAAGAAAAACACCTCAGTTCCTACTGAGCTTGTGGTACTGCCTTCTTCTTCATTTTCTTCCTGAAATAAGAGAATCCTGGTGTCGCCTGAATCTAATGCTCTCTTTTCCCACCCACAGCCTGATCTAGTTATTTCTTTCCAGCCTAGTCTTTCTCTCATTCGTGCTTATACAACTGTCATGACCTTGGACGATCTCTTTCAGTATGTGTTGAGTAAGCCGACCCTAGCATGGCTGATGACATGAGAGGTCACAGATGCAGTGTCTCTGTCTCAGAAGAGATGAAGGTTCAATCCGGACAGTAGTGGCTGTTTGACTGGTCCTTAAGGCTTGGCTGCAGCCAACTGTTCTGACCAGCTTGGCCAGTAGCCACTTGTCAGGATTAGAGATTTGGATTTTATATCCTCCCGAGACAACTCCCTTTCCACTTCATCCTGTTGATAAGCTAACCATCATCTCTGTGGGGATACATCTTCATCTTCTGGGTGGCTCGCAGAGTGAACAGCCCATTTGGGACATGGTGGCATTTAGCTAATGTACTCTAATTAAGGCTATACTTGAACTACTTAAGTTATGGCACAGTTCCTGTCTCGGCAAAGCACAAGAATTAATAAACATGGGACATTTAATAAAACCTGAGATAGAAAACATGTCTGTTAAGCCAAACTCACAGAAGCAGAAAGTAGAATGGTGGTTTCCAGAAACTGGAGGAGGAGGAAATGAGGAGTTGCTATCCTTGGGCAGGAAGCGTCAGTTACGTAAGATCAATACGTTCTAGAGAGCTGCTGTACGACTTCGCGCCTACAGTTAACAGTACTGTCTTGAATACATAAAAATTTGTTAAAAGGGTCATGTTAAAGATGTCAAGTTAAATGTTCTTACTACAAAAAAAGAAGAACTTATATTTAGTAATTCCATTTTGGTTTCATTGGAAACGGACATTTCAATCATCTACTTCATATTTCAAGACAGGAGTTTGTTGATACTAAGATCTCTTAATCTTAAAATATCTGCATTCTTTTTTTAAGGACTTTCATATGCAGAGTAAATGGTGATTAAAATGTGCAGGATGACAAGATGGAGCAAACAGTGCTTGTACCACCAGGACCTGACAGCTTCAACTTCTTCACCAGAGAATCTCTTGCGGCTATTGAAAGACGCATTGCAGAAGAAAAGGCTAAGAACCCCAAACCAGACAAGAATGATGATGAGAATGGCCCAAAGCCAAACAGTGACTTGGAAGCCGGAAAGAACCTTCCATTTATTTATGGAGACATCCCTCCAGAGATGGTGTCAGAGCCGCTGGAGGACCTGGACCCGTACTATGTCAATAAGAAAGTGAGTGTTTTTTAATCAGGCATATTTTGCCGCTAACTGCCGCAATATACCTTGGACTGTTATAGCACCAGCACATGCTAAATTAGCACAAAGTCTAAGTACCCTTCTGCTTTATGCATATACATGAGAAGTAAATTGATTATATCATAACAGATGGAGCTACTCCAAATGTACCACCACAGATACCTAAAAATAAATGTTAAGTTGTAGGCAGCTAATTTAACAAATTAAAAAATCTTCCCAGAGATCGTATTTACTGTTTATCAGTTTTCTGTACTTGAAAATCCTGAAATTATCACAAGTTTTAAAGGCTCCAAAAATAGTAGTATTAATTTCTCATGGAACAAAATTTGATGCCACAGGATTTTCAATTTCTGTATCATATTATATATTATACATCAACTCACCTTCTGAAGAAAGTTTTTTTCACTTGGAAAGAAACATTCCTATACAAACTACAGTTAAAAAATTATTTAATATTTTGGTAGAAAAATATTGATATTGGTAAGAATGAACAAAAATGTAGTATTCTGAAGAAGCTATTATGATATTTGAATATCCATGCTTGAAGTGAATACTTTATATTAAGCACCCAACCTTTCATTATGACTGTGATTTCACCAAACCAAGAAGAAAACTATAGAAAAAGGTACAATAAAAAAATTATTATATTGATTTTAGATTAAATTTATAACTATAAATTTATAACTAGTTAATTTTTAATCTTATCTTTTTTCGCCTAACACAATATATTTGTGAAATCTTGGTGGGAGGGTAGGCACAAAGATTGTAATGAAGCAAATGAAATTTTGTAGTTGGACATGGGCCTGAAAAATACCCCCGAAAGTTTTAGGGATGCTCCTGGGTGCTGACACAGTTCTGTGTCAAGTTAGTCCTTATGGAGTGCATAAGTATGTGGATTTGAGACACTTTTATGAATCACTTATTGACTACTACAGCTTTCAGAGGTAAAAACTTCATTATGTTCAGATTTTTTTTTTAACTTTTCAGGATATAGCCGGTTTAAGTGGAACACACTTCTCCCTTTTACAAACGGATTTGCCCATTTTACAGTAAAGGAAGAGATTAATCACTTTCCATAGATTAATTATCTTTTATTTAGCTTTGCTTTTTAACATAGTGTTATGAAATCTTAGTAGGTAAGTGATTATCTGTTTCATAACTGCCATTTAAATTCCAAAAAAATTGCATTTTATCATCAAATCAGTCCCTTGGAAATTAATTTAATATGGCATCTGAAAAGCTCAAACCCAAATTAAGAAGACTATGAGGGGTTTATTTGTATAAAAAGTAAAAATGTGGGTAATCCAATTATTCAAACATTTAACTTATTTAAAATTATTATTTGAAGTAATGACTCTGATGTGTTCTAGACAGAAATTCATTAACACTAGAGTATGTTACTTTATTTATAACCATTGGACATAATCAGTCTGTTCAGAGCTCTTCTTACCATGGGATGCTGAGCTGTATCTCAGCAGGCATTTTGCTACCCCTAGACATCCAGCCCTCACCGCTCTGGTAGTAATCACCATCTAAAAATGATAAAAAGCCAGCCTGAGTCTACCTCTTTACCAAACAAGGCTGAAATCTAGCATCCAGCTCATGCTGTGTCCATATTTGTAAAACAATAAATGAATACATTGAGAAAGATTGAACTAATGCCTGTTGACAAGGGTAGCTATTCTTTCTGCAGAAATCAGATCATCCAATCAATCTTTTCCTTTAGATTAAAGAGTTTGCAGACTGATAAAAGATGTTGTCTTGAGGGGATGTCCCCAAACAAAACAGTTCACAATTGGTTTATAATGAATGAGACAGAACAAAGGATATAAAGGCAGATGGAAAACAAAATTATGCAAACCCTTCCAAATAGTTAAAAGAAAGGTCTTAAAACTAAGGGTGAAAGACCAGCTCAGGAGGAATGGCCAGATTCTTGTGCTGAAGTAACCCTTGTGAACTTTTTGAGGTCCACATTCAAACTTGCCTTTAACATCTTCTATCCTTATCTTCAAATGCACATTGTGCGGGAAGGAAAAACATTTTGGCATTTTGGAACAAATTGCAGTGTGCACATAGCACAACCTGATAAGAGAAATATTGTTATCAGGAAGGAGTTTTCCCCAAGGTAAGGAGCAGCTGTTGCTTTCACATTGAGCTGACATCAAGCAAGCCTCCAAATGTAAGTCATTCATCAGAAATACAAATGAAACTTTTTGTAGGACTGAAATCCTTAAAAACTAACATGGCAGACTTAGGACACATGAGTGAGCTTTGTGTTTGAAATTTCCTTTTTTTGCAACCTCATGTTTTAAACCTTTTTGTAGTTGCCTGTCCACTCTTTTCTAGTTTTAAATTTTCTTTCATAATTGGATTATTTTGGTATTGAGGAATCGTCTTAAATTCTGAACTCATTTCCTCTGATTGAAGTTGGAATGCTTAGAAAATAATAACCTTTTAAAAATCATAAATATTTCTTTTGATATTTAATGACCAATTTCATTTTAGTGACTTGAGTATCTAAGATTGGCAAGGTGATCTTCATGAAGCAATGCAGTACACATGCACAGGGCTCCTGGCATGGGTAAAGGGTCTAATGGTGGAAATGTCTCTGGTGAAAATGCTTCTTAGAATGAGATTTCCCACCATTACTGTTACTGGGCATGTGGGTTTTATTGCCTGAGTGAGTTGGAATATACGAATATCATTCAGGCTGGTGACTCCCTAAGGTTTAACTCAAATACAATACTTAATGTATCATCTGTATCTATATATCAAGTCTCTAATTTCTTTCTTTAAAGTATAGAGAATAAACAAAGCAAGCCTATTATGAACATGGTTGCAGAATCTGTGTTATGTTTTAGATTAAAGTACAGTCATACATACATATAAGAGATTTATGTGTAAGGAATAGAAAGAGCACAAACCACAGTGAAATCCTCTGTGATCTTCTACAAAGGTGTCAGTGAGCTTGTGGAAATGTCACTGCTGATGGTGTATTTTCAGATGGCATATGCCCACATATTTTTATCTTCTTTGTCCCAGTTTAAAATGTTCAAGTTATATAATGTTCAAATTTTGTTGAAGTAGTTTAATCCACAGTCAGTGATATTGTAGTAGTAACTGGAGAAATAGTAGCAACCATCTCATGAACACTTGTGATGCATGGAAGCCTTTCCAGACCTTCAGATTTTTGTAAGCCTTCAGAAGTCCAAGGTAAGCACTAAGGAATAAAATAACAGGGCTGCAGAATAGAGTCACAGAATTTTACATACCATGTTAGCTCTGGTCCCGTGGTCTTCAGAACATGATCCCAGGTTGGGTTCCTTTTGTTTGTTTATTTACTTAAGCTGTGTGGTGAGGAAGATTTTAGCTTGTGAACCCACCTTTATTTCCTCATTTTTTCTTCTTTTTTCATAGTTTCCTTTCATAGGTTTGGTTGATTTTGCACCATTTGGCTATACATTCAAATTCTTCACCCACTCTTATTACAGAAAACTTCTTCTTTCTCATGTTCTTCTTAAAATTACAGATGACTCAGTAGTACTATGGAAGGAAATGTGCTTTTCACAGTGTAATAGCATACTGGAAATAGAATGAAGTATTTTAGATCTGTGGTGAAAATGGATGTTCATTAATTAAGAAATGTAGATATGTATCCTTTTAAAGATGTACTCTTTCCTTGGTTGTCTCGTCGACCATTTAAAAACAATTTATTCTCCCTTTTTATCAGCTCTTCTAAGAAATGCATACTCCTTCCTTATTCAGGCTGTGTGAAGAATCACATATGAACTTGTGATTTTAAATTCATGCCTGGGTATCATTGTCACAGGAGTTTTTAATTATTATATTGGGGAAGGAGAGTCATTTCTTTTGTTTTCAGTTGGGATTAGGGAGTTTTTCTTGCAAAAGTAACTTAAGAGAAAAATCAGAAAAATAGATGAAAAAGCTCACGATTCTATGAAGTGCATATGGAGTCCCCAATTTACAATATTTCTTTGCATATTATTAGCTCCTCTAGAATTACCAGTCACTCAGGCTCTCCCTTACATCCAAGGCGCCATAGTTCATTTCCAAATCTTTCTCCTACCCACCAGTTATTTCATCCTCATGTCCCTTCCTTCTTTGTCACCTCACAGTCTCTGCCTCAGAAATAATCCCAAAATGATGAGGATGGTAGTAAAATAATGGTTAGCGTTTATTAAGGACCTGCCATATTAGCAAGATTCCCTTCAAATGAAAGTGACCAAAAGGCAACAGAAGCTAGTTTCTGAAAACAAATAACTGTATGTGTGGGGTAAATCTGGTCTTAATAGCGAAGGATCCAGTACCTAAAACAACATCGTCAGGACACAGTCCTCTTCTATTTTTGGTTCTCCTTTCATCTGTGCTGACTGCATTTGCAGACTGGCTCTTACCACAAGATGACAGAAATAGCCATCAGTAGCACTAAAGTAATATCCTACAGACTAGGAACTCCAAGAAAAAGGGCTCACTTTTTCTTCAAAAGTTCTAACAAAAGTCCTGGAATTTGTTCTAATTAGGTCACATGGCCTCTTTGGAACCAATCACTGTAGCCAAGGGTTTGTGATAATCTCGTTGGCCAGATCGGTGTCACATGTTGACCAGTGTTGACTAGGGGTGGATCAGCTTCACGCAAGCCATATGGCCAGACGAGAGCCAGAGGTTTTCTCTAGAAGGAAGAGATGGAGACTGTCGAAGGAGAGATGCTAGGCAAGCAAAAACAATAGCTCTGTCCTATGCATTATGTGTCAGGAAATTTACAGTTCTCATTTAACTCACATGTCCTTCCAAGGTAATTCTTATCTTTACTTAAAATGATGAAACTGAGGTGAAGTAATTTGCGTAAGATCACAAAGCTCTTAAGTAATAGAGACTAGATTTAAAACCAGATCTGTCAGCATCCATGGCTCAGTGCTGTGCTACTTTGGGTTTGCTCTCATCCCACCAATGTTACTGGTGGAAAAGAGAAGTCAGCGGTAGGATCTAAGTAAGCCTGTCGCTGCTCTTCCTGCCCCTCTACTCATGCCACTTTGCTAGCTATACTCCTCATCTCCTAGGCTGGCATTATTTCCCAAACCTGACGGGTTGCTTCACTGCTTTTGCTCAATCAGGGACATCCTCTGCCTTTGTTAAAAACTAAAATCTTTGAGACTCAGTGGGTCTGGGTCAGTTTCTAAAATCATTAGAAAATTACATTTCCCATAAGATTCTAATAGAATGATAAGCACCTTTTTTTTTCCAAAGAGGACAGATTCAGAAAATTTAAATTGTGTGCCTCTGTAGAGAAATGGCATTCAAGTTGAGATCTCAAGGGTAGAAAAAGGGAGAGGGAACAGACGACAAGAAGATATAATATAGTGGGACTGTGGTAAGTAGGAGAATTAGATGTGGTTGGAAAAGTGAGCCTGGGGCCAGATAAAGGCACCTTTTAGTACATTGTGAAGAGTTTGAAGTTTAAAGGCAAAATGAATTCCCTGAAGGCTTTGGGTAGAGAAGTGATAATGTCCACTTTACATTTTAAAAGATCTAGTTGAGAGTCTTTATGGAGGCTTGGTCTAGATTTTTGACAATGAAGACAAAGAATGATGGGTGGGATCAGAATCTGTTTTGGAGTGTGATGTTTAGGTATCAGATGGGAGCAAGTGGATGGCCTTGTTGTCTGAATATAAAATCTGAGAGGGAAGATTTTAAGCGGCAAAGTTCCCTTGTGAAATTTGGTACCGCTTTGAAATACATAAGTGTTTGTGTATGTATTTGAGGACCAGAGAGATACACATTTTTAATCTTTTAATTGTGCTTATATGGCACTTTGGAATTCATTAAGGGAATTCACATGTTTCATTTCATTTCATCCTTAAAACAGCCCTGAGGTTAGTATTGCTATAATCATCTTTTCCATTTGGATGTGGAAATCGACCCAGAATAATTTGCCTAAAACTAGGCGTCCAACTGGTCCTTTCCAGTTGATGAAAAACTAACTGATCTTATAATAGCATCCCACACACATGACATGGGCTGGAGATACAGGGTTGAGAAATATTTGACACCCCCCCCCCAGATTTTATCATTTCACCTATATAATCTTTCCTCTCTGTCTGTGATAGAGGCAGAGGCATCTGTAACCCTGGCTGATGGGAGCCCAGCTGGGCACCTGTGATGGGGTCATCTCCTACCCTGGCCGCACTGCAACTATTCACCCAGCTAAAGCCTAGGGACAAGCAATCTCACAGACTCTTCTCCGGGTATAAATCCTTCTCTTTTGCATGAGCTTAAAGCAAAGATAAAAAATCCTGACTGTGAGACATTGAGCCTACAGACACATTTCGTTTGACTCATACAATCTTGTTTAAAATTTTGAATTAGTTTCTGACATGTATAAATCAGAAGATTGCACACGCACATATATAATCATGCATATTTAGGATTTCTCATACAATATCAGATCTGGCGTCACTGATTTGCATACCCCAAATTGACAGGAACCTCGCACTGCCTAGCCTCTGTGAGTGTTTTGGTTTGTGATTCCCTGGTGTCAAGATCACTGTGCAATTCGATAAGGGCTGGATATTAAAGTGCGGTGGACCACGGGCAGGCACGCGTTCACGGGTTGTTCTTCAGGCTGATTATCCCTCATCTAAGGGGGAAAATAAAACAGAGACTGGCAGAGAAAACATTTTTTTTTTAAATATTGCATGCTTACTTCAGAGTCAGATAAAGAACCTGTAAGGAAGCTTTCCATCCCAGGGGGCCAGAAAAGGAGGGGAATCTTGGCCTGAATCCACAGGTTGTACAAAATAGGCAGGGAAGTAGTGAGGCCATTTAGAGAGCTCAAAGGAAAAAAATAAAATAAAATTAGATGCCATGGAATTGGCCCAGAATGAAAAATGTCCCCAGAGATGGGTACTAATAGGAATCTCTTCACTTTCTATGCAGTTTTTATACCCAAACCTCTGAAGCATCTCTGCTCCTGCCCCGCACTCTCATTCTGCCCCTTCCTTCTGGAACCTTTTCTTAAGAGCCAGCAGCTTAGAGCTAGAAAAAAGTTGACCCCACTTCTGGCAGAAGATAGAGCCAAGGGATTTCCCTAGTTTGAATGCCAGGGCAGTATCAAAGAGAGAGAGGTGTACCCTGCAGCCAGACTTAGAAGTCTGTTCTCGTTTTCAGAGTCACACTTTCTTATACACAGTGATAAAGTTCCACAGTGTCATTATACAGAATTCTATTTCATTAGAAATTACATAGGCTTTTGAATCTGTGTGTTAAAAAATTCATATATATGAAAAAACCTATATATGAATACATTTATGTATGTATGTATATATTTATATACATAACTGAATTTCTTTTTTGTACACACAAAACTAATATTGTAAATTAACTACACTTCAATAAAAAATAAAATTAAAAAAATGTTCAGTTAGAAACAAAAATATTCATACATATATATACATATATATATATGTATGTATGGTTATATCCTTTCTTTGGGAAAAGATGTTCAAAGTTCCAAACAATTCACCTTCAAACACATTTATGGATCACAGTGTAAGTACAAGTTGAAAATTGCCTGTTTAAATTTTGAGGCTATGGCATAAATATAATCCACCAATAGCATATTCTGCATTTTTCTATTGTTCATGATCATTGCTTACCTTCCTCTGTTATTTCTTGCCAGTACATTTACTTTAAGAGCAGGCAAATATAGTACCTTTGGAGTCAGTCCTGTTATTTGGCGATTTTTCAATAATTTTTAGATAAACACAAAGCTGGGCCTTAGGTTTAAACAATTATTTAAAGGAGCAAGACCCCCAGACTGAAAGAAAAGTTGAGATAACGGACATATTTTTAAAAGGGAGCTGGAAAACTGTAGCTTGTTAAAGTCAGTGTCCATCCTGAGGAATACAAATAAACACATCACTTTCTAAAAACCCAGAGACAAGAGAAGATTACTAAATAGTAACAAGTACAGATTCATAAAAGGCAATCCTGGCACACTATTGTAATTGTTTCCTTATTGACTGTGCACCCGGATAAAGGGAAAGGGTTTTAATCCAGGCGTACAACATGAGCATTGAGAATGAAAACAGATCCTCAGCCCTCCTATTACAGACTCACTGAGTTACTTGTTGAAAGTACAGGATACTAGGCATCAGAATCTGACCTACTGGATTGGAATCACAATACCTCTGTGAGCTCAGTGTATTTATTCCCATTTTTCAAAAGAGGCAAATGAGTCACAGGCAAGTTAGTAACTTGCCCGGGATCTCACTGCTGGAAGGCAGCACAGCCAGGTTTTGAGCCAGGCATCCAACTCCAGAGTGTGCACTCTTAACTACAGAAGTTAAAACAAATCCTACTTGTGTTTTCCTGATGTTGCTTTCTAGGTGATTGAGCTTTGATTCCCAGGCATGTTTGCCTGTTTGGGTTTTGTTGTTGTTGTTGCTGCTGTTTTCTTTGGAGCCAGAAGTGATTTTTAGCCGGCAAGGCTTGCTGGCGAGATTGTGACCTGGCAGAACAGTGAATGGTTTACGCGGAGGTCCGTGCCGTCCAGTATTACGGTAGACATTAGTCATGTGCGGCTGCTGTACTTGAAATGTACTTGAAATACGGCGAGGTCAGACTTTGAAGACTTAGAATTGGTATGAAAAGAGTATGTAAACTATCTCAATCATTTTTAACACTGATTTCATCCCCCAGTGATGATATACTGGGTATATTGGGTTAAATAAAATATTATTAAAATTAATTTCATCTGCTTCTTTTTCTTTTTTCAAATATCTAAAATCACATATGTGGCTCAGATTTGTAGTTCACATAATATTTCTATTCTACTTCCAATCTAAGAAACTTTCACTTACCCTTCTGGATTTTCTTCTATTAGTGTAGATAGTTAAACATTTACTAATTTTCAAGCTTCTTGGGGTCTTAACTTACACATCTTTGCTTTTCCTATAAATTTTAGCACAGAGCTTTGGAAATATTGTACTAAACAGTTAGCACACATCTTTTGCATTGAAATCAACTGAGTTAACAATTGGGCTGAGAACTAGGTCCAGGCTGCTTTCCAGATGTCTGCAACACTCATACACATTAACAGTTTAGCATTTAAGGACTCAATAGATGCTACTTGAGTTTGGTAACTATATGTGAAGAGGTAAGTGACAAGTCTGATCAATATCTAGTATATAAAGAGTTAACAGTCCTGCAGCTGTATCTTTAAAGTGATATTTTACATATAGAATCTCATTTCTAATTCAGTCAAAACGCTGTTTAAAATTTGCTCTGAGGCACAATATTATTCACATGTTAAAATGATTTCATGAATTTCCTATAGCCTTGAGCTATAAAAAAGAAGACTGTTTCAAGCTAGATAACTGCTGTATCTGCCTTTTCTCTTCCACCACCAATTTTGAACTTTTTCTTCTCTATTGAAGTGACTCAATGCAATAAAAATTATCCTGAGTAGTTACGTTAATGAAATTTTTATTGAACTAATAAAGGATGATAAGATACTTTAATAAGCCATCCAGTACATTCTTTTAAAAAGTCAACACTGAACTTGTACAATTAGAATGGCCAAGATGGTAAGTTTTACATATATTTAACCACAAAAAAAAAACCCAAACTGGGGGGAAAAGGTAAAAAATGGCACTCAGTTGAACAGCTCTTAAATCTTGATTTGCTTAAAGCTGCATAATATTTATTTATACAGTTTGAAGTTCAGCGACATCTTGCCTAGTCTTTTAAGTCTCTCCATTTTGACTACTTTCTTATCTGGGAAGTGAGGAGGGCAAATATCTGTATGTTTGAAACTTCTGGAGTTACTTGACAACTTTTAAGTAAACTGTTCCCTTCTGACTCTCTTCATCCTTCAGTACCACCAATACCATTATCTGGGGGAAACTTGTATTTGAGTCTTCAGGGGCAAGTGTCCTTTCATTAATCCTTAACTTTTATAAACTAAATGTCTGGCTTCTTACAGTTTGAGTCTTGTTTCTTTTTCCTAGTGGTCCTCAGGACAGAATTTCCTTCTCTCTTCCATACTTTCTTTTGGCCTCTGCAGCTTTGCCTTTTGCTTCATCACCCCCTTCTTCCATCTTTTCTACTTTATTCTTCCTTTATTACGTCTGCTCCTGGTTTGGGCTAGAGGGTGGCCACCCAGCCAGAGTCACAGGTGACCTCTTCTGCATGTGGTCCCATCTCCTCAGGAATTGCTGGATTATTATTCTTATCCACTGAGCTACAACCAGTACCATCTTCATTCCTCTCCCTCAAGCCCATGATTTAAGTCCCATATGGACTATAACTTGTAACTCCTTCTTCTATTCCAAAATTAGGTTTGTAATATTATTTGAAGTAAGGGAATTCTAATTTTTAAAATATATATTCTCCATTATGTTTTCACTGGCTTTCCTACTCCTAGCCCACAGTATTTCTGTCAGGCTTCACTCAGCATAATTTTGGGGAATATGCAGTAGGTTTGCAAAGTGGACCATATTCAGTCCTGAATGAGCTCACTCCGGTCTTTTGGTGTCCTTGCATGTGTGTACTCTCTGGGGCAAAGGCATTTCCATTGCACAAGTCTGTTCACATTTTATGATGATCTCACAGTGTCATTTAGGGACAGGAGCACTGAATGAATCAAAGAAGGGCACCAAGTATTATAGACACAGGTGATTGATGGCTCCTCCAATAAGCATAGGTGAAACTCTGCCCTCCTACAGATAAACCTGGTGATACAGTTCTCTCTGTATTCCGGACCACAGTCCTTAAGAGATGAAGGGGGAAAATACAGAATCAAAGTTAAATGCAGAGCAATGCTTCTCAGACTCTCTGTTGTGAAAGTGAGGTCCCTTTACAATGAAACTAATTTCCAGAAAATTGAAATGAAAAACAGACCCACAAAGTACACTCTCCTTTTTTTTTTTTAATTAACACATTCAACAGATTTAAAATTAGTTTGCCAAATTGTCTTACAAGGTTCTAAACACTTGCTCTCAATGTCTTGTCACAGACAAGGAACAAACTGGAGACCAGCACTGGCTGGAAGAGCATTTTCACAGCCCTGATTTGGGGCACTTCTGCACATACCAGCCAGGAAGCGCTGTTTTCAAACAGCATCTCAGTAAATGTTTTGGAGAAACATTTAGAAAACCCTGAAGGTAGAGGGGAAAAGAAATGAGAAATCTGTGAATGATCTGAAGACTAAATAGAGAGAATAAATCCTTGTCAAAGAGTCTTCGTAGAAAGTTAAACATGTGGTTAATGCTTGCTATGTCCTAATGTGACCTATAGAGATATTCATCCTAAGGCAGAAAGAATAGAATTTTTGAAGAATGGGTGAATTTAAATGTAAAAGATTTGAAGTTCCCTTTCCAGGATATGTTCTTCATAGAGAAATAGGCTTCCTCTCCCTACCTCCTGGCTATCTGAATATATATAAAAGTCCTAGGAAGAAGAGAGTCAAAATCCTTGATACAGGATTGTATGTGGCTGGTTTGTTTTTTTGGTGGTGGTAAGTGTGGTTGTTATTTTTATTGTTGTTTTTGTCTACACACTGCTAATTGTGCTCAAGTATGTCTAATTTTTGGAATGCTAATTCTATTCACATTCATGGATCCTAGATGCTGCAGAGGCTTTGAGCTTTGCCTCTGTGCTAAGAAAACACTACATAAAATAGGCAGTCAATTAGGATTAGAATTCAGTGTGTCAGCTAACTCAGAAATCCCAATACAGAATTTAGCACTCCTGGTCAACGGATACTCTTGAGGGAGGTTGGCCTCCAGAAATCAATTATTGGATTATATCCATCTAACACAAGGGTTTGTTTGATGGTGGCTGTTTTTATTTCCTATTACAAATAGAGTGATAATGTTCATTTTATAAGCAGAAATGATAAAAGAATATTTAAAAAATAGTATTGTTGTATTGAATGATTTTGCAATCCACAGCATTAATTTTCAAGATATTTGGGAAAGCTAAAATGGCTATGAAAAAAATACGGTGTCCTAAGATTTGTAGAACAAAATGAAATGTGTACCCATTTAAGACTTTCATTTAACTGAGATATTTAAAATATCAAGAAAATTAAGGAGTTCTCTTGCCTAATTGTCTTACGTATGGTAAAATTATAGGTAAGTATCTGGTCAAAGGTAAGTGATACCATTGGGTATTCTCTCCAGTTGAGAAGAGATCCAGTGAACTCCTCACGGTGCACATCAAAAGTTGTAACATTGAAATAATTCATTGTGACAAATAACAGAAGGTGGGCAGTAGAGTCTAAATGCTTTATACTTTTATACTTCTATGTTGTGTTCCTATCTTACAGACTTTTATAGTATTGAATAAAGGGAAGGCCATCTTCCGGTTCAGTGCCACCTCTGCCCTGTACATTTTAACTCCCTTCAATCCTCTTAGGAAAATAGCTATTAAGATTTTGGTACATTCATATCCTTTTCAAGTGATCAACATTAACTATTTGTATATAATGTATAAGTGCTTTGTAGCTAAATATAACATTAAGTTGGGAAATGTCAGTATTCTGTGGTTTTATCACTCTCATGTTGTATTTTCTTTTGTCACATAAGCCTTCATCTTAAAATTTATTAGTCACGTAGATGTCATTGAAACTTGCAGTCTTTAACATTATATATGCTATATATATATCTTTCATATATCAAAGTCTTTAACATTATATATCTTTCTAAAAATACTTATATGTATCAAGTCCTACAAAATCTAGTGTAAAATAGCTGTATTTATTTTTATAATATTGTACAAAGTTTGTGATTATCTAGAATTTGCAGTGAATAATGATATAATAACAAAAACAAAACTATATCCAGAGCTAAGTATAGACATATCTATAATATAAAGCATTTTAGTGTACCTTAGAATAAACCTTCAAGCATATTTTCCACAGGAGACTGTCAGGGGGCTCTGGCCAATATTTAGCTAGTTTTTGAACTTACCTAATGAAGTCTGTGAAGGAAGTACTGGACTATTGGCTGAATTTCAAATTTAAGTCATTGAATTGTGACTCA
The DNA here is from genome assembly GCF_048564905.1 of Vicugna pacos. Lineage (NCBI taxonomy): Eukaryota > Metazoa > Chordata > Mammalia > Artiodactyla > Camelidae > Vicugna > Vicugna pacos. The sequence goes on along the minus strand of NC_132991.1, from coordinate 40,130,356 downwards.
GCCGTGCAAAACTGATGGCTTAGGAAAGACTCTGGAAGTTAATAAAAGAAGCTGAGATTGTATTTCCGAATAGTCTTTGGGGATTTGGCTTCGTAATTCTTATTGGTGTTAAAAAAAAAAAAAGGACTCTGCAGCTAAATTCATCTGTTCATTTTCACTGGCAAAACATTCACTTCTGATTGGGTCTCATTTGATGGCTTTGGGAATAGTAAATAGAGAAGTACTGTTGGAATTATCATGAATCTATGCTATCTGATTTTTAAAAAAAAGATTCTAAAACTTAAGAAGCCATTCTATTATTAAGCTGATAGCTAGAGATTCCCTAGTGGTATAAATATGTTATTATTAAAGTTCAAAGATTCGAGACATAAAACTCATACATTTGGGATTTTTACGTTATGGAGTTTTCCTTATCTGAGTTTGTGTTCCTAGTGCCATCATGTGGTCATTTGATGAAAACTTTCTGTTTCACTATGGAAAATTTTTGCTTTGGCAGTAAACTGTAGTGGAAAGAATATTGGATGTGAAAGCAGGAAACCTGTGTTTTAGTCCTCAGCCAGGTTATCTAATTTCTCTAGATCTTAGGCCTTATTTTTCTGATTTCTAAAATACAGGGATGAAACTAGTTTTTCAAGCTCCCTCTTAGCTCCATAATTTTGTTATGTCAGTCATTTGTTTAGGCAAACACTTAGATCAGATCTGCTAACATGCAGACCGTTCCAAGTAATTCACACGTGTTAACCCATTTAATCAGTACTGCAAACTGATGAGCTCTACACTTGTTAGCTCCACTTCATAAAAGTCAGTGTACACACGAGAATGTTCAGTGGCACAGAGGCTGAGTGACTTGCCCAAGCACTTTTATGTTGCTAAGATCACTCTTATGTTGAATTTTAATTACATTCACCTCACGTTAAGTCATGGCCTTGAAGAATACTCACTTTTAATCTTATCCAATGCTGCTACACATGTACAAACTCAGTTAAAATAGAGCAACCTGGCACCTAACACCATGCAGTAATTTACATAATTTTTAAGATGTATTGAGTAATACTGTATCGCATGTATTTAAGAAATTACAGTGCTATAGGGATGTGCCTTCCTCAACAGTTTACTATTTTAATCACCTGAATTAGTTCATGTCAGTGCTCTCTGCTTAAAAACTGCAACTCACAGAGTACCCACAGTTTCCCCACTAACATGCTCTGGGATGGAAAGAGACTGATTTAATAATGGTAGCAAAAGCCACACTTTATACTTACAGAAAGCTTTCTCATACATTATCTCTCTTAATCTATACAACTGCTCTGTGAGGGTGATGTTATTACCCACACTTTACAGATGACAAAACTGAAATTTAAAGAGACTTGCTGACAGTGTATTTGTCACTGAGTCTTGACTAATCTGCAGTTTGAGCTTCTCAGTGTTGATTTTATATAATACATGGATTTGGGTTTTCTTTTGTATGTTCCTTAACAATAACCTACATTATTCAGCATGCTAATTATGTGCACTATTTTGACGAACTGTGTGTTTATGACAATGAGTAATCCTCCTGACTGGACAAAGAATGTAGAGTAAGTTCAACCTATGTTTGAAACCACATACGTGAGTATGTATTTGTGTGTGTGTGTGTGTGTGTGTGTGTGTGTGTTTAGATATATAGACATATATATTTGTATCTATCTATACATATAATATATGTAGTTAAGATTTAATATCTCTCCTTCACCTGTACTTGCTGGTTACCAGAAGCCCATCATTCATGGACACTCATCACTTTTCCTTTAGGATCTGCAGTGGCCAAAGCAAATGTGATCAAAGTAATTGCAGAAAGGAGCCAATATGGTAAACCTTGGTTCCAGATAATTCCCAGATGAATTCAGTGAGTCTCACACACACCGTGCAAAGATAATGTTGAGCCTCACAGAGCTTTCACTTCCATCAGGCACATTCACTCGATGTCAGGCCTATATCATTTTCAAATGTGGTCACCAAACAATGCGGGGAAAAAATCCCCAAATTTGAGATTTTCAAACTTGAAAATTCAATAGACTGAGGACTAAGCTAACTGAAATGAAAGCTGGGATACCATTTTCAGAAACCAGATGCATTGCTCCTTGTGTTGATGGGTGTTGCTCTGGGACAGCTTTGAGGGCAGAGAGGCCAGACCTGTGATAAGTGTTGCTGGGGCCGTTCACAGTGATCACTGTTGCCCTGTGGCTGCTGAGCCTTAAAACAACAACCACGGGGGTATTCCCAAGTGCTTTTTCCCTTCTTGGACACTTCTAGGTCAGAGCCAATCAAAAAAGAGATAAAGATTCCGAAGGAAATAAAAAATTTATATACAAAGGATTTCTAAAGTATTAAAGCTAACATGTGAGACCCACGGGTATTCAGTCGCCCTCGTTTCTGTGATTTCATCCTCTAAGGAGATTAAAACTTTGGAAACATCAAAGTTTCTACTTGGAAATATTTAATTTCTACTCCTGTAAGCTGAGTAGAAGATTTAAATTTTGGAAACATCTCAGTTTCCAATCTAAGTCTCAATATTTTATTCTAAATTAAATTTTCACCTCTTATGACCCTAGAATCATCCACTTTGATAGTAACAAGTCTTTTTCCAAGCAAGTTAACCTATCTTATCTTGAAGAAAGAAAAAAACTTAAGACTGATTAATTTGTCAGTGTTCCCTCACTCAAAACACAGGCTTGAAGTTGAGTTTTTTAATTTTCTAAAGGAAAATCATTTTATGCTTCTGCAGTATTATTGATTGGCTACTCCATCGTGTAAATGTCCTGGGTAATTCTCCAGAGGCTCTATTCATTTATGTCAATAGCAAGACATTTCAGACAGTAGCTCGATAGACTTGATGTAGTATGTATTTCTCACTCTGCTATTAGGACACTTTAAAAACAACTCTTTGTGTGTTAGGGAGTTGAATTTAAATTTAGGGCTATGTTTCACTTCCATGAAAATAGTGTTAACCTGCTTAGATTCCTTGTTAAATATTCGTCCATTCCACTAACAGAGTGACAAGAAATTGATGTGCTGTTGAAGAAAATGATTAGTATGTCTACTCTTTTTGGACACTTGTCTCCAGGTACACCTTCACAGGAATATATACTTTTGAATCACTTATAAAAATTATTGCAAGGGGCTTCTGTTTAGAAGATTTTACTTTCCTTCGGGACCCATGGAACTGGCTCGACTTCACTGTCATTACATTTGCGTAAGTGCCTTTTTTGAAAGCTTCAAAAGAGAATAGAGTTTGGCTTCTATAAGGGCCCGTGCTTTTAAAGAATAAGCTTGCTTCAACCATAGATATTTTGGTGTGACTTACATATTTAAGCTCCGGATTTTGATTTAGCGTAACAGAGGTCAAAGTGGCATTTCACTTTGGCATTAAGGCTTTGCAGTAATTGAAATTACAATTTTCACATGTAGCAAACATCTGTCAGCAAATTTCACATGCTGCTTTTTCAACAAATGGGTGCGCGTGCACATGCACACACACACACACACCCCCAATATGAAAGCACAAATGTATTCATAATACATCTGTGAAAATGGCTATTTAAAATTACAGCCACAAACAATTCTGCTGGCCCTACAAATTTCTGTTGACCTTACACATATTGTGCACTCTCCCCAGGTTCTTTGGTAGAATAATAGAAAATAAACATCAAAACATTGTAACAAATCAAACTAATAGGAAAAATAAGGTACTTAGTATGTTATGTATTTAGTATTAAACTTATTTCATCAGCAAATTGATTTTTAAGACTTATAAACACTCTCTCTGCCTCTTCCTATTTCTCAGATGATTCTTTTCCTTTCTTTCCCTCTTTCCCTTTGTGATATTCTTGATCTCTTTCTTTACTCTCAACATAAACCTTTTATCCTTACCTCCTATCCAGATACAATCAGTACTATGCACAATTTCTGCAGTTCAGGGGTTTTTCTTTTTTTTCTAGTGATAGACTTCCTTAAGGAAGAAGAGACTCAGAAAAGTAATAGAAGGCCGCCCAGGAGTAGGTGAAATTAGAGTGTGGAGGAAGGCGGACCAGTAGCATCACCCTCATCCTGTAGGAGTTGACCTTCTTGGCCTCTGACAGGTGTCAGGAGGCAGGTGGATGGGTGGAGGAGAAATGGCACGGATATTCTCAGGGCTATGATGCTGCCTGTCTCGTCTTAATTCCATATCTAGTCAGGATAAGCCAATGCCTCACCATTCCCTCTGGCCACAGCTCAAAAGAAGGCATACTGGGACTGCTGTTTCTTGAGAATAAAATAGCTGTAACAGCAGGAGCCAGCATTGGGCCCCCATAAAATATTGCTCTGAATTTGCCCAACTTTCTCTTAATGGTTACACTAGCAAAACCTGACCACATACAGATAGGCGATCAGGCAATCTGTCTAAATTTCTCTTGGATGGTTTCATGCATTTTTTAAAAATTGAAACCCTGAAACAATAACCAAGAATTATTTTCATTTTACTTAATTCTCCCAAATTACATGCGATATTGATTGTATTGCTTTCTGAAATGGCAACAGGATTGTATACCTTATGAAGTTTCCATCTAGTGAATGGCCTTAAATTATGTAAGTAAAGAAAACCACAGTGATAGACCCTGATTTCTAAATTGTCACTTACAATATTATCATTCAGAATCACCAAGGAGGTCTTGATAAAAGATCCAGGCAAGTAATATAAATCCTGCTTAAATCTGGAATAACTCTGATTTAATTCTACAGGTATGTAACAGAATTTGTAAGCCTAGGCAGTTTTTCAGCTCTTCGCACTTTCAGAGTCTTGAGAGCTTTGAAAACTATTTCTGTAATTCCAGGTAAGATGTGATCAGTGTAAAGCATAGGCTCCTTGTGCCTGCAGCTCTTTCTTTGTATCCTGTTATTGTGTTTGTGTGTGAACTCCCCATTACAGATATGTGACAGAGTTTGTGGACCTGGGCAATGTCTCTGCATTGAGAACATTCAGAGTTCTCCGAGCACTGAAAACCATTTCAGTCATTCCAGGTGAGAGCCAGGTTAAACACTGAGGCTCATCCATCATGTTTTTTCAGCAGCAGTCTCTTTGCTTGACACTCAGCATCACAGAAAATCGGGGATCATAATCATTAAAATCATCACCATCATAATCATTAAAATTGGGTGTTATTCAGAAAATGACTCTTATTATCTGAACATAAATTTTTATGTTTTCACATTTTTCATCAGCCTTGGAGTTTAACGATTTCCTGCGTGAGACTCTGTAATACAGTCTGTGTGCTTTGCACTTAAGAGATGTCCTGGGTTTTTTGTTCCTTATCATTTGTACTAAGGATTTGTTCCCTATTGTAATTTTTTGTTCATTTTAGGCATTGATGAGTATGTATATACAATGCAAATTTTAATATTGGTTAAAAAGACAGGGAAAAGATAATAAGGAGTAGCAAGGGTCTGCATGGAGCGTTTATTATCTTAAAGTACAATGTACTCCAAACCAACACTAATTTTATACCAAAATCCTTCATACTTATAAGTAGGAATTTTTAAATATTTTCATTCAAGTGATTTGTTATAAAAGTGACAACTGACCGTAATGAAAGTGTGGGGCAAGTTTCATTAGCAAGAAGGAGAAATATGAGACCTGTTCCTTAATACAGGCTTTGTGAAGGCCATGACCTTCCAGCTATTTTCTCCCAACCTGATGGGATAAAGATCTTCACTTCATTGTTTGGATCATAACATTTCCATGGTTTACTTCCGTAAGCACTTAGCCTTCCATGAAGTGTTGCTCTCCCACTAGCAGTGCAGTCATTTTAAGGCATATGCATGGACCCTGTGTTTTCAAGATATTTGTGTAATGCTCTTGTTGTTTCAGATGTTCTGTGTCTCCAGAGTAATAACCTTCTTTCTTTCAGGCCTGAAGACCATCGTGGGGGCCCTGATCCAGTCAGTGAAGAAGCTCTCGGATGTCATGATCCTGACTGTGTTCTGTCTGAGCGTGTTTGCTCTGATAGGGCTGCAGCTCTTCATGGGCAACCTGCGGAATAAGTGTGTACAGTGGCCTCCCACCAATGCTTCCCTGGAGGAACATAGTGTAGAGAAGAATGTAACTATGAATTACAATGGCACGCTTGTAAACGAAACGTTCATTGAGTTTGACTGGAAGTCATACATTCAAGATTCAAGTAAGAATTTACTGTTAATATAGATTTATTTGTTTCATTGTGGATCTGCTTACCATCTAGGTATGGAAAAAAATTTTTTTAATGATTTAATAACAAGTGGTGATCTCTTCATCACCTGTAATGGTTTGCATATACACTTAATTATTTTATCTATAACTATTCTAATTACGATTCTTAAATGCCATTTTCTGTTGCATCATCATACGGGAGGCTGAAAAATTCAGCTAGAAAGAAATTTTCTTAGGATATTGAGTTTCTGTAAATTCTTTTCATGGTGATTGAGACAATCAAATGACATAAAATATTTGAAAGTACTTTATAAAGTATTATGCAAATGTAACCCATTAAACACTAGTTGCAGAATGTGTTTTATGTACCAGAAACTGCACAGGATGCTAGGAAACTAATGGTCATGGCACACAGTTTCAGGTGCTTATAGTTTAATAGGTTATGTTGATTGTTTTTTATGGAAATTAAGTGAGACCCAAAGATAAACATTATTCTTCTATTTGTGGAATAAGAATTGAAAGTAGTATTACATCAAGAGAAGGAAATTAGAGTCACTTAAGCTTTAGGAAAGAGAAATAAAAAATGTTATAGATCTGTGAAGTTATGAGAATCACTTTATCTTTACAAGAGTTTAGATGAAATCAATCAGACGTTTAAGTAGTCTATTCTAGAAGAATGAAAAAATAATTGGCCTAATACCTCTTCTTTTTTTAAAGTGACAATAAAAGTAAGTAAAAATTTCTCTCTCTATTATATAATTTTAGTATTTGCTAGTAGCAATATTCGGAAAGCAGAGAGAGAGTTAGAACATGATTCAAGGGGAAAGGGAACGTCCTTTTAAAGAAAAATGTTAAATATGTAAGACAGACTCTAGATGTGCTTAAATATAGCTATATATTATTTCGAGGGGATGAGTAATACTCAGGAAAAAGTCAAAGGAGAGAGAAAACCTTAGTGACTGGTTATGTGGAACAAGTAGAATTAGTCATTAAGGTTACTGATGGTTTGATAATTCTTAAAGTAATGATAGAATCATAAAAGAACTACTCAGTGTCTTTTTATAGTTGTACCTTGGTTGATACAGATGAACTCTTCCATGATGTTAGTGGCATACCAACACATAATTTGCAAATAGTTAATTGCTAGATTAAGAAAAATGCCTTATTAAGAAAAATACATGTCAGAGAAATACATATAATGTCCTTTATTCACTTCATATGATGCCTGTAAGTCACTGCTGTCGCCAACTCCCTGAAATCTGTTTATTTATTTTGTATCTAAGATCAAGAAACTATTATGAGGATGTCATAGGATTTCTTCACTCTAGGGAAAATTTATTGGACTCCAAAGTAAAAGAAATCAAGAATATCTGAGGCTATTTTCAGCTCTAAAAATCTGTTAGCATTTTCCCTAACAATATTCCATTTGTTTAAAAAAGATTATTTTCAACTAAATGCAAATATATAAATAAAATGGTTCATCTTTGAAAGTAATAGAAAATTAAAATGATTAAAATTAAAGATAAACATTATGACAGAAAGTTACATTTTCTTCAGATTAAACTTCTAGATGACTGGATTTAATGGACAAAACTTTACTTAGCAATAGTTTGTATCAAAAATTTATCCAGAAATTATCACATTCCTTTCACATTGTTTAATTTTAATTAAAACTTAAGAAATCAAGTGATTTAAAATCAATAAAAAATGTTAAAAAAAAACTTAAGAAATCGTATCTTAGTCTTCCTGTGTTCAAAGAAATAAAGACATTGAAAATTAAAATGATATTTACCATCAGATATTTTTGTATCTCTTACAGAACTATGTATGCATAGAATAAATTTCTCAGAAAATTTAGCATCTAGAAAATATTTCTTCTTACAAAATCCAAAATTGTCCTTTTTAATGATTCTTTAATTCATGTGTTTCTCTTTTTGTCATCCTTTTTACTTATTTATTCAGTAAACTTTATTGAAAGGTTACTAGGTTCCAAACACTAGAATATGGAAATAATTAATATTTAAACTTTTTTTCAAGGAGGAACAGTATTTGTAAACAAATAATTATAAGACGGTGAATATAATAATAATGGAAGTATATACATGTTACTGGTAGCACAGTAAGAAGACTTCTTAATTAGGCCAGTCTTTAGTGGGAAGAAAGAAGAAAATATCAAAGACTGATTCATGGAAGAAGTAGCACTTTAACAGGATCTTGAAAGAATCTAAGGAATTTGCCAGAGACAGAAAACTTTGAGATAGTGTAATCTTTGCCTATAGTAATTATTTTAGTTTTAGTATTTAAGATCATTTTTTATTTCATTTATTTTAGTAGTTGACATGATTTATGCATCCTTTACTATAAGCTGCCTATGATATATCCTATAAGTTGGTAGGATGTAAATTATAATTAATTATTAATCACTTACAAAGTGTTACAAAATACAGAAGACTGTTCAAAAAAGATAAAATCCCTTTATTTTGAAACATGTGGCTGCTTTGAGAAACCAAAGAAAAAATCCCTGTCGTTCTTATCTATTTTTACAGAATGCAATTTTTATTTTTCATGAGGGTGGTGGAAAAACATTGATACCTTTTAAAATATTATGTTAGTACCTGTGATTATCATTAATTTTACAATCATAAAGAACAAATGCATTGAACTATTAAGTAAGTATCCAAATCTTTTAATATAATAGCTAGGGATTTGGAAAGAGAAGGGGCAAATACCTGTGTCTTTGCATGAATTATATAATGTATTTAAAATTATTCACTGAACCCTAAAACCAGGGCCTGATCTTATTCTCATTTTGCAATATAATGTAGATGTTTGTCATATGACCTTTTTTTTTCCTAAACAGGATATCATTATTTTCTGGAGGGTTTTTCAGATGCACTTCTATGTGGAAATAGCTCTGATGCAGGGTAAGCGTCTGATCCAATAATTTGTATGTGTTTGTGTGCATGTGTGTGTGTGTTTATAAACACACGCACATGTATTTTCTCTCTTTTTTGTAGAAACTGACCGATAACAGCCAACTAACTGTGTTCATACTAATTTTCTATAATTAAGGTTATTTATAAGGTGATGGATTATTTAAATATTAGACAAGCTTTCTCTTTTCATAAAACAAGAAGCCCTAATGTCGTTTCCCTTAGATGGGTACATAGGAGCTATGGGTCAACTCTGGAGTGTCCCTAGTAGGGAAAATGAACTAGAGATATGTTCACACACTAATTATCAAAGAAAATAGTTTTGTAAAATATTAGAAATGTTATGTAATATTTTAATGATGACATCAAGTGGCTAGTAAAATTATATTAAATCAAAAGTTGGGAAATGTATCAATTATTGATTATACTTCTATCCTTTGAAATAGTGAATCTTCCTAGCTAGATAATATTATAACTATAGCATGCTACCAGAATAAATAGACAGCAGAACTTCTTGTAATACTTCCTTTTGCCCCATTTACAGCCAATGTCCAGAAGGCTACATGTGTGTGAAAGCTGGTAGAAATCCCAATTATGGCTACACAAGCTTCGATACCTTCAGTTGGGCTTTTTTGTCTCTGTTTCGACTCATGACTCAGGACTTCTGGGAAAATCTTTACCAATTGGTGAGAACCTGAAGAGACACATATTGCGTTTAATTGGAAGTATATAAGAAAACTAACTTTCTTATATACTTTCAAACAGAAGGCATGTCTTCCCCTCAACTCCATTTACTCCCTCAAGTATTAGCATTCAGGTGACAGGTGATAAAAATGAATAAAGCAGATGTAAAACGATGATTTTGGTCTCTTCCTTGACTTTATTCAAAGGCTCAGCAAGTTGATGGAGATCTCCATGGTATTTTATTTGACTCTGTTCTATTCCTGGTAAATCCAAGAATTCCCTCCTACAGATCAGAATGTGAATGCATGAGTTAGGGGAGAAGGAAGAGGATGAGGTTAAAGAAAGACAGTCAACGAGGTAGAAGGGGATGTGACTATCATAATTATTATTTACATCAGAGTCCTATAAGATACACAGTAAGGTGACAGTTGAAGCCACCAGTTAGTGAAATAATATTGGAAAAAAAATTCTGATGTTCTTGTTTTCAGACATTACGTGCTGCTGGGAAAACATACATGATATTTTTTGTGCTGGTCATTTTCTTGGGCTCATTCTATCTAATAAATTTGATCCTGGCTGTGGTGGCCATGGCCTATGAGGAACAGAATCAGGCCACCTTGGAAGAGGCAGAACAGAAAGAGGCTGAATTTCAGCAGATGCTCGAACAGCTGAAAAAGCAACAGGAGGCAGCTCAGGTAAATTCACCAAATCAGCTCAGATAAATTCACAAAATCAAATACGTTCTGTTTCGCGGTATGAGCCTTTTATATTGTTTAGGTGGTTACTAAAATACTGGAGAGAAAGTGAGAGATAATTGTACTTAAGAAAAGCTGGTAACATGGGAGATTAGTAAAGATTTCTACATTTTGATCATCTATAGATCATTTAGTTTAATTATTCTGATTTTTACAATATTCACCCCAAGAGAACTTGCTTATGCTATTTTAATCATCTTAAAATTTTTAGAATATAAAGGACAGTGTGATTTTTAGGATCTTCTTAGTGAGAAGCTTTTCCTGAAGGAGTATACTGGCATTAGGAGAAAATCCCAAGAAATCATATTTTCTTAGGAAAAATGTATTGGTTATTATATGAAAGGTGTTCATCTGGTTCATAGAAGATTGTCTATTACTTTCTTTTTAAAAATTTTTTATTGACGTACAGTCAGTTACAATGTGTCAATTTCTGGTGTAGAGCACAATGTGCCAGTCATGCATATACATACATATTTGTTTACATATTCTATTACTTCCTTTAACCAAAAATATATTGCCTTTTAATGTGGTTGCTTAATTGCCTTTCTTACATACATAAGGAAGTGATCACATAGTGTAATGTTCTCTGATATAGCAGTATCCAGTATATGAAAGTCATCAGTTTTATGGAGATCAGGTAACCTAAGAGTTATTTGTTCTTGTAGTGTGTTAACACTCACCATACAATTCTCACTCGTTCTATTTAGCGTCAAAACTCGTTGTCTTTACTATAGAAGAAAGTTGTTTGGGGAATATTAATTTATTTGCAAGTGTATTGAGGGTACTCTTGGAACAGTGATAATAATCCAGAAGTGCCAACCTAGTGCTAGTATGAGTTGCAATCAAAAAGCATTGTTTTCATTCCATGACCACATGGCCAGGAGGAACCAGTGTTGACTTGAAGAAGTGGGGGATGGTATTTGGAGAACTGAATGTCTTGTCTTGCTTAGTGGAAACTATTGACCCTCCCTTTTCCAGTCTTCTGGAGAGAGCATTGTGGAGGGCTGAGGAAGAGATTTTATCACCTTCCATAAATTTGAATGATGATATTTTGCAGGTATTGGACAACCCAGTTTCAATAACTGGAAAGAGGCCCTTAGCTCTTTATCTCAGTCCTCCTATCTTTGGATACGACCCCAAAGTAACTCCTCAGTTTTTCTTTCATGCTCCAGTTTCTTTTTCAATGAAAAACAAGGCAATGCTAATTAAATACCAATTTTTAGAGTAAATCAAATCCTCCTAAGTACTATCAATCTATGCTCTTGTTGATGTCTGATTGATCCTTTTGAATATGCAGTTTGCCAAGCATAATACAAACATAATAAATGTTAGCACAGAGAAAACTAAATTAACTCTAAAAGCCTTTATTAGGTGGAAAGGAAAAAAAAATCCCTCTTCTACTTAAAGTTTCTTCTGTGTAAGATTGGCTGGAGTCAGCTAAATGTATTTGTTAAATGCCGTGCAAATACTTTGGCTATTTCTTTTTTTTAAAGGTAGTCTTCTCTGGTGCCATGCTAAAACCATGTCTCCCCCATGTAGCAGGCAGCAGTTGTAACTGCCTCAGAGCATTCCAGAGAACCTAGCGCAGCAGGCGGGCTCTCAGACAGCTCATCTGAAGCCTCCAAATTGAGTTCCAAGAGTGCTAAGGAAAGACGAAATCGGAGAAAGAAAAGAAAACAGAAGGAGCAGTCGGGTGGAGAAGAGAAGGATGATGATGAATTCCATAAATCTGAATCTGAAGACAGCATCCGGAGGAAAGGGTTTCGCTTCTCCATCGAAGGGAATCGGTTGACATATGAAAAGAGGTACTCCTCCCCACACCAGGTATGGCGCTGCTGAGTTGAATGATGCGTGGATGAAAATTAGAACACGAAGAAAGGGAGAGAATTAAACACAACTTGTGAATTTTTATCACCTGACTTGACTGCCAAGTTTATGATACTTAAACTGATCCTTTCTGCCCATAGTTATGAGAACATTTTACTCTACATGTATGTAATCTACAGCTTGGTATAGTTGAGATAACACTAGTTTGCAAGTCAGGAGACCTGGATTCTCACCTGACACTGTCTGCTGGTATTTACTGTAACTAACAACGTTTCATCTTTCTGGTCCACAGCCTTTTTAACAAGAAAAAAATATATGGATATGGGGCTAACTGATCAGTAATATCTTTTGGGTTATTTTATGTTATTTATGTTTTCTACCCCTGACTTCTTTATAAACCATTATGCATGCTTCCAAAAATGTTAGTCGTGGTATCCTTTGTCTAAAAGCACATCACTCTGAATTTCAGGTTTAACTTCAATTTCAACAGCGTGGTGCCTTATAGATAAAACAGGAATAATAATTAATTTAAAATGATTTTAGAAAGATGGACTGAAACAATTTGTGAAAAGTGTTGAAATTTCTTGAAGGGAAAGAGCAGACAGAAATCTGCGCTTGTTAAGGTCGTGCTGCCGGTGTTTATCGAGTGTTTACAATATCTCTAGTAAGGTACTAAAGATGTTAGCTTTTGAACTTGAAAAATGGTGGTTCGGGGTTTTGTTTTTCAACGTCTTTAAGTTGAAATCTATCTCCCCAGTCACTAATCTCAAGGGCTAGAAACCTTCTCCTTTAAAACTAGTCTAATTTAATCTGGATGCACATAAAACGAGAATGTTTAAAGGGGTGAGTCACATTCTGTTTTGAATGCCGAAATCTCCTTCAACTTAGTCTTGCAAAAATAAAAGCACATTGCCAATGGCCATATTAATAGGATTTTATTTCTTTATGTTTTTGGTTTCAAACTTTTAGTCTTTGTTGAGCATCCGTGGCTCCTTATTTTCTCCAAGACGAAACAGCCGAACAAGCCTATTCAGCTTCAGAGGGCGGGCAAAGGATGTGGGCTCAGAGAATGACTTTGCCGATGATGAGCACAGCACCTTTGAGGACAACGAGAGCCGCAGAGACTCCTTGTTTGTGCCCAGACGACACGGAGAGCGACGCAACAGCAACCTAAGCCAGACCAGTAGGTCGTCCCGGATGCTGGCCGTGCTTCCAGCGAATGGGAAGATGCACAGCACTGTGGACTGCAACGGTGTGGTTTCCTTGGTTGGTGGACCTTCAGTGCCTACGTCGCCTGTTGGACAGCTTCTGCCAGAGGTGATAATAGATAAGCCAGCTACTGATGACAATGTAAGGAAGTTTTAAATAGTTCAGGCATGGCTGGCCCATTATTGTTGCAACCAGCCAGTGTTTCTACAGAATGGAACCCCTTGAGAATGACTCCTGGTTGGTCAGGCTGTGAATGCACCTGCATCTTGTAATATCTTTAATAGACTAACCAACTAAAACAACGCCTCAACACTCTCTTGCATATCACCTGAATGCCTTTACTTATTAAACATGCTAAGGATAAATTAGAGACAATAATAAGTGGCTGCCTCCAGTTGGAGGATTTGCTATATACCCATGCTGAACTAAGATACAGGACATTCTCCAAAGCCCTGATATAAGAGTAAATGAGTGCTTCCTATGTTTAAGTGTAAAGGGTGTATAATAAATCTTTCCAACAGATTCTTCAATATAGCTCTGCTTTAGTTTAGAAGATTTTCAAGAACACTGTGCCTATATAGATAGCTTCTTTATTATCTTAAAATTTCTAGTACTCATATCTGTCTTATTACAAAAAATGCTGATATAGGTCTTATCAAAACTAATCTAAATGAAGATACACAAATCAATTATTAATACAGACAGATAAAAGAATTGCCTGTGTGCAAAGGTATGTTATGTGTTTGTGAATGTATACCTAGATGAGGAATTTCTTAAACACATGCTGCCTCTGATGAGACTTGGAAATATATCAGCATGATGAGGCATGACTAAGTCAGAATTAGATGACTTATTGCTTTGGTACCCTGGATGAAACTGTTGTCCATGCAGCATGTGTTGTCTTTTTGTAACATACAGTCTGTGTTGTCAGTGACCATCTATGTCTTGTGTCCAGAAAATGAGATGGCAGCTACATGTGTTATAATTATTTGTATAATTTTTTAAATAAAGGGCTACCTTCTCAAAATAAAATGCCTTGGTCACTTAGATGACTTTTCAAGTTATTCATTTTTACTATTAGTGTATAATTGTTAAAATATGTCTCTCAAGAGATTTATCAACTATATCCAAATTATATTATGTCTCAGAAAATTAAGTATTCAGTGAAAAATATCCCTCAGTTTTTGCTGTATGAGTAAATGGTTAACAGTTTGGACATTCCAGGTTAATGATACAATAAGTCAGCAAAAATATCTGCCATCACAAATTAAATATGAACGTGCATGATGCATGCGTCTCATGAAATTCATTGTGTCACATTGGTTGTTTGCTTATCATACTGCTCAAGTTAATCCTTTAATATATTAGCATTTTCTTTATAGGGAACAACCACCGAAACTGAAATGAGAAAGAGAAGGTCAAGTTCGTTTCATGTTTCCATGGACTTTCTAGAAGATCCTTCCCAAAGGCAAAGAGCAATGAGTATAGCCAGCATTTTAACAAATACAGTAGAAGGTTTGTAACAAATTTCTTGTCCATCTCAGTTATTTTCACTGAACTTACATTGTCTCATTTGAAACAAATGTCTCTGTGGGTTAGAAGGAGTATATTGTAAAGAGAATATGATAGGTTTTTTAGAGTTACTTGTTATACCTACCCCTATAGTCTAGAAGCTTTAAAAAAGTTACTTCAACTCTGAAATACTGGAATGCTAAAGAATGCATCCTTTGTGTGGCAGAGTTCCTTGGAAATGCAGAATAAATTGTTTTGTTAGGGGTTTCGAATCCCATTATTCATAGTGCCCCTCTCTTCTGTTCCACTTAGATTAGGATTTCTCTTTATTTTAGGGAAACAAATTTTTTTTATTGAAGTATAATTGATACACAACACAGTATTAATTTCAGGTATACAACATAATGATTCATCAACATTTGTATACTTTGCAAAATGATTACCACAGTCAGTCTGGTTATCATCTGTCACCATATGGAATTACAATTTGTGTGTGTGTGATGACAACTTTTAAGATTTACTTCCTTAATAACTTTCAAATCTGCAATACAACATTACTGACAATAGTCCCTATGCTGTACATTCTATCTCCATGACTTTATTTTATAACTAGAAATTTGTATCTCTTGATCTCCTCCACCCATTTTGCCCACTTCCCAACACCACTTCCCTCTGGCAACCACCAAGCTGTTCTCTGTATGTATGAATTTTGCTTTGTTTGTTTATTTTATTTATTGGATTCCACATATAAGTGAAATCATATGGTATTTGTCTTTCTCTGACTTATTTTACTTGGCAATCCACATTGTCCCCAATGGCAAGATTTCATTCTTTTTTATGGCTGTGTTTATATATACCACAGCTTAGGACCTCTATCTTCCTAAATACTCTCAAGATTGGAGGGGAGAAGTGGGTCATTCTCACAAAATAAAAATGAATGAAAAAGAAGATTCTTGGCTCACATCGATCTCTGCCCTATGTCTTATAGCCTGAGGATGACAGCACCCCAAACATCAACATAGGATTACACACAGTATCTACACTACCCCAACCCATGTTCCTATTGAGACTTCCTTAAAAGGACCATTCCCTTAACTTAAGGCCAAGTGTGGAACCACAGTATCAATGTATAAGAGAAACAAACCATTCTTTGCTATCTCTGTTCTGTATTTATGTCTGAAGATATATTTGGGGGGGGGGTCTAAAGATTAAATTCTATAGTGTTTTTTAAATCAAGTTCAAAAGAGGTTGACTATAGCAAATGGAAATGGATTGATTACTGAAAAGAAGGCTAGTGGATCTGTAAGAAATATACATGGGGAAAAATATCTTTTGATGATTTTTTTTTAATCTAGAGCTTGAAGAATCCAGGCAGAAATGCCCACCCTGTTGGTATAAGTTTTCCAACATATTCTTAATCTGGGACTGTTCACCATATTGGTTAAAAGTGAAACATATTGTCAACCTGGTCGTGATGGACCCATTTGTTGACCTGGCCATCACCATCTGCATTGTCTTAAATACCCTCTTCATGGCCATGGAGCACTATCCCATGACGGACCATTTTAATAATGTGCTTACAGTAGGAAACTTGGTAAGCATATTGGAAGGTAAATGTGTTCAGTCTTCAAGTTTTCTGTTTGACAAACTGTTTACATTTAGCAGCTGATAGCAATCTTTCCACCACTCTTTCTACCCACTGGCTCCCCCAAAATGGAAATTACATCCAGCTGGCTATACCCTACTTTTTGCCAAAAATAATAGTAAAGCAAAAACAGGAAAAAAGAGCACTAGGCACAGGCCTGCAGTACTACTTGAAAAGTCATTATTGATATTTGTAACTATTTCAAGATGCAGAAGCAGTTCATAGTTTAAGGACACACTTTTTAAAATGATGTTATCACATTTCTCCACCTGTAGAAGGCTAAAATAAAATTATAGATCTTTTTATCTTGCTTAGTCATCATCATTATAAGCAATAATTTAACAACTCAAAAATGTCTCCAGCTTTTCCACTTCCAGGATCTAGGTAGGACATGTATTGTTTAGTCCATCTATTCTGTATCAAACCATAAAATATTGAAAATCTTTAGTACATTTTGTGTGTTATACGATTAGCAAGGGCATTTTTTGGTGCAGGTTGCTACTTAATTCGTTTTCTCTGCTGTGCCTAAAAAACATAAGTTATTAAAGTGTTTGTTGACGCAACTTAGGAATATTAGCTTTTATTTTCAGAAAGAAAGAGGACTCTAAAGGCATGTATGCATTTTCCATAATACTTGTTTTGAGGTTTAAGGTTTTTGATGATGGAAAGCAAAACATGTAAAACACCCTGAATTATAGTATTTCTAGTATTTGTGCTATGGGAGTAAATTATTTTTACATGTGTTTAACAAATAATGATAATAGTAATGCACATATTATAATAATAGATACACATGTGTAGTGATAACTATTTGATTTGAAGGAAATGTGAGTACGCTTATAGGTGAATAAAACTGTTTATGGGCAAATCTTGTTAGTACCTGTGCGGTGTAAAGTCTGGAGGAAAATACAGTTTGATGTAATGGAAAGAACACTGGGTAAAAATAGATTCACTCTCAAATCCTAGTTTTGCCATTTTCTAGTTGTGTGACATCAGGCAAGCCATTGCACCTATCTGGAGACCAAGTTCCTCATCAGTAAAGTAATAGTTATAATACCTGCATTATGTGCTTAGTAGAATTTCTGTGAGGATAAAATGAAACAATGTATGTGAAAGTTTTTCATCAACTATAAATTACTATGCAAATGTAAGCCAGTAATAGAATCATTACTAGTATATTTTGTTCTAAGAGCAAATATTACGTCATTCTCCTTTATCGTTATCTGATGGAATTAGAATAATTTTGTTTTGATCTTAGGTTTTCACTGGGATCTTTACAGCAGAAATGTTTCTGAAAATTATTGCCATGGATCCTTACTATTATTTCCAAGAAGGCTGGAATATCTTTGATGGTTTTATTGTAACGCTTAGCCTGGTAGAACTTGGTCTGGCCAACGTGGAAGGATTATCTGTTCTCCGTTCATTCCGATTGGTAAAAAAAAAACAAAACAAAACAGCAGCAAAGACACAAACCTATCCAATACTCAGGGTTCTTGTATCAGAGGTTTTACCACACATCCATCAACATTTTAAGTTTTTGTGTAGCATTTGCATTGTCAAAAACTTATTTAGAAAAAACTATTGCAAAGAGCATAGGCAAGTAAAGTTTAATATATTACTCAGGTGCCATTCTAATTCTTGTTCTACAGATGACTACAGTAAATATTTCTGATCCTAAGAAAATATTTTTAATGGAAATGTGTCACATTTTAATGGTAACTTGAAATTATAAACACCCCTTTATAGCAGTGAATGACAATCAGATACAAGACATGCATGTAGAAACTCTAATTATAGCTCTGTAAAACATTCTCCTTCCCAACATCAGAGGAGAGAAATCTTTAGGGTTACTTAACATCTCCATTGATTCACATATATGTCCTTGCAAATCAGGGAATATTACAAAGTCATGGGAAGTATTCCACATTTTTAAATAACTGTAGATGCATCTAGCTATGCCAGTGCTCCAGAGGAGCACTATGAATAGCAGACACTTTTCTCTACTTAGAGCAGGGCTCAATATGATGTTGCTTTGCATGCTGTTGACAAATTAATATCTTTGAGCAGAGATCTTTGAGATTCAGATGTTAATATTAGTATCAACCCTGGTATGCATTAGAACCTCTGTCACAAAACAAATTAAGGACAGTTGGTCCCCAAGTATATCATTAAAATTCACTCTCAGGGACATTGATCTACATGGTTAAAATATGGAAGAATCAGATTCTTCCTGGGGGTGCAAAAATGAGCCATGACCCTGAAAGTGTTCAAGGGCAGAGCAGATGTAAGAGATTCTCTTTTAAAAAAAAAAGAAAGAAAGAAAGAAGAAAGGTTTTTTAGATCAGACACTCCTGAAGGGAAGACCTTTACTTCTTGTTTGGTGAAGTGCAGCATTTGCTCATAGCTCTCTGCCTCTGATAAATAAATCAGGAATTGTATCTTGGAGAAGAGCCAAGCACTGACCCAAAGACATCCAGACAGCCTGCTTTCTGTGCCTTTTGCTTAGGAGTGTGTGCTATGACCAAGCGATGGCCCCAAGTCATTTCTAATTAGTGAAGGTCCAGAGAAAGAGGGATTTAAAAGTCTGGAAGACAAAGTACAAGAATAGAAGTTGACTTTTTTAGCATATTTCCCCAACCAAGATTGGTAGAATATAAATTCTGCAGTCAGTAGTGGTCCAGGATATTCACTAGCTTTTTGTTTTATTAAGTGTCTTTTGTTATATATATTTTTCTTGTTGAGGTATAATTGATATAACATTATATTAGTTTCTGGCATATAACATAATAATTCATATTGTATATACTGCAAAATAATCACCATAATAAGTCCAGTTAGTATCCATCACCATACATAGCTGTAACATCTGCAGAGCAGATGTTGTAAGAGATTCAATTTTAATCATCATTTCTTGGTAAACCTCGATATATGTAATGCTTTTAAAGATGGATCATAATAATATATATTTTTGTTTTATTTTCCAGCTTCGAGTTTTCAAGTTGGCAAAATCTTGGCCAACATTAAATATGCTAATAAAGATCATTGGCAATTCGGTGGGAGCTCTGGGAAATCTAACCTTGGTGTTGGCCATCATCGTCTTCATTTTCGCCGTGGTTGGCATGCAGCTTTTTGGTAAAAGCTACAAAGATTGTGTCTGCAAGATCAACAGCGAGTGTACACTCCCACGCTGGCACATGCATGACTTCTTCCACTCCTTCCTGATTGTGTTCCGGGTTCTGTGTGGAGAGTGGATAGAGACCATGTGGGACTGCATGGAGGTTGCTGGTCAAGCCATGTGCCTCACTGTCTTCATGATGGTCATGGTGATTGGAAACCTAGTGGTATGTACCCATTTAAGATATGTATTTCAGAAATGAGTTAAGAGCATAATGAAATGATAACCATTTTGTCCAAAACAAAGACTACGATTATTAATTTTAAAAGTCTCTTACCTTGGCTATGCTTATAGTCTCACTTTGACAACACAGCGATGTAATAGTGACTACAGTTTTCATACTCACCTCCATCTTGCCAGTCATTTTATCTTATTTATTATGTGAATTCCAAAAGAATATCATATTGAAATCAGGCCTAGGATACACTGGGAACATTTTACAAGTTCAAATTCAAGGAAGAGAGACATCCAGAAAAGAAATTCAGAAAAAGCCCAATCTTACTTGACAGTATAGGACAAAAAAGTGGTGCCTTTAAATGTTCCTAGTTTTTACCCTATTTCCTTGTACATTTGCATTCAGTCACTCTATGTCATATGGCAGATGCATGAGCCAACCTAGGTTAGTCAATTTTCTAGTGACTCTACATCAAAACAAAAGTTAGCTAATGATGCCTGATATGTCCCAACTAGAATAACTAATCAATCCTTCTCTAAGTCTGGAATATGACTGTTTATAGGATAGAAATATATATTTCAAAGGCATTAATGTGCCAGTCTAATGGAAATATTAGCAATTGTTTATAAATAGTTGTGCTAATTAGTCAACAGTAGGGTATGAGAAGTACAGTAGATCAAGAAAACAAGTGTTGATGCCTGTGGTAAGCCCATAATTCTCATCCCGGGTTATAATGGTTATTTTTCAATTAATATTCAATTTAATATCTCTGTTTATCAAAAAAGAAACTATGAAATCCATGTCAATGCATAATTTTAAACACTAATGAATTTGTCCATGTATGAATCTTGCTTCTTACAATCATACAATTTTTATCTTAGTTAAATCTTAGGTCAGTTCATTCAGTATCTTCATTTTATAAGTAGGAGAACTTGAGACCAGCAGAAATCATGTCTTGCCCATGGATGAATCGTGAAGTATCTATTGAGGTAGACAACAAATTCAGATCACCCAACTTCTAATCACTATGCTGTGGTGTTTCTTTCTCATCTAGTTGTTGGAACTTACAGTTTCTTCTATGCTTTGAGGAATAAGTGATCTCAAATCAGCTCTTCTTTACACTGAGGTGAAATTGTAATCCTGTTTGTGTTATTTTTTAAGGTCCTGAACCTCTTTTTGGCCTTGCTTCTGAGCTCATTTAGTGCAGACAACCTTGCAGCCACTGATGATGATAATGAAATGAACAATCTCCAAATTGCCGTGGATAGGATGCACAAGGGAATAGCTTTTGTGAAGAGAAAGATATATGAATTTATTCAGCAGTCCTTCGTTAGAAAACAAAAGATTTTAGATGAAATTAAGCCACTTGATGATCTAAACAACAAGAAAGACAGTTGTATGTCCAATCATACAACAGAAATTGGGAAAGATCTTGACTATCTTAAAGATGTAAATGGTACCACAAGTGGAATAGGAACTGGCAGCAGTGTTGAAAAATACATCATTGATGAAAGTGACTACATGTCGTTCATAAACAATCCCAGTCTTACAGTGACTGTACCAATTGCTGTAGGAGAGTCTGACTTTGAAAATTTAAACACAGAGGACTTCAGTAGTGAATCAGATCTGGAAGAAAGCAAAGAGGTAAGATTTTATAGATGCGAGTGGGTATAAAGATATATGTATATACATGTATTATATTGCCTGTATTTATGATTGTATATTCTCCATGTAGAATATTTTTGCCATCATATATAATGTAAGTTCATTGAGGAACCAAAAATTTAAATCCAGAGAGATGATTAGTAAATTGAAGAATAATATATTGTATATGTAAGTTTTCTCATCCCAGGTTGGATATTTGTTAGATGATGAATGAATGAATGATCCAAGATATGAAAGTGCATCATCTGACTTAATCCTTTTAATAATGTCAAAAGGATGTGTTATTAGTCTAACTTTTCAGATAAGAAAACTAGCTTAAGAATCTTAAGGTCATATAACTAATAAAGGAGTATAGCTGAGAACTGCACTTACAGTCTTTGTTTATAAATTCTGTACATCTTACATTGCATCACACCGGCTCACTTACATGGAAGAGAATTTAACAACAAGAAATACTCTGTGTATTTCTTCCAATTAAAATCACGTTGACCTGCGTGTTACTCTTCCAGGCTGCCATACGAATATATCACACACTGGGGGGCTCAAACAACCAAAATTTATTTTCTCACATTTCTGGAGACTGCAAAGTCCAAGATCAAGTTTCTAGGTGGGTCAGTGTCTGGTGAGATCTCTCTCCTTTGGGTTGCAAATAGCTGCCTTCTTATTGTGTCCTCACATAGCCTTTACTCAATGTGTGTGTGGAGAGAGAGAGAGCTCTGGCCTCTCCTACTCTTCATGTAAGTGCACCAACCCTGTTGGATTTGGGCCACACCCTTATGACCTCATTTAACCTTTATCACTACCCTATCTCCAAATACAGTCACATTGGGACTTAGAGCTTCAACATATTAATTTGAGGGTAACACAATTCAGTCTGTAGCAACTGATTTAGAAATATTAAGCTAAAATTCTAATGGATATAAAATATAATTCCAAAGATTTCTAGAAAAGATACCTTCACTTCCTACTTACTGTGTGAAAGTCTAAGAAATGGTCAGGTGCCTTAAGTTAATAATCTAATTTTTTAAAAAATTTATTTAAAGACTTTATTTTTTTAGAAAAGTTTTAGTTTCATGGGAAAACTGACAGGAAGGCAGAGAAATTTCCTACATATCCTCTGCCCCTACACATGCATGATCCACCCCCCCTGCCCCTGTTATCACCCACCAGAGTGGCATTTGTGGCAGTTGCTGAATCTACTTGATGCATCGTTATCACCCAAAGTCCATAGTTTACATTAGGGTTCTTTCTTGGTATTGCACATTTTATGGGTTTGGACAGATGTGTTAAGACATGTATCCACCATCATGGTATCACTCAGAGCAGTTTCATGGCCCTAAAAATCCTCTGTGCTCTGCCTGTTCATCCTTCCCTCTCCATTAACCCCTGGCAACCACTGATCTTTAACCATCTCTATAGTTTTGCCTTTTCCAGAATGTCATATAGTTGGAGTCATATAGTATGTAGCCTTTTCAGACTGGCTTCTTTTACTTAGTAATATGCACTTAAGTTTCTTCCATGTCTTTTCATGGCTTGATAGTTTATTTTTAGTACTAAATAATATTTCTTTGTCTGGATGTTCTACAGTTGATTTATCCATTCACCTGCTGAAGGACATCTTGATTGCTTCCAAGTTTTGGCAGTTATGAATAAAGCTGCTATAATCATCCATGTATAGGTTTCTATGTAAATATAAGTTTTCAACTCATTTGAGTAAATACCAAGGAGGGCAATTGTTGGATAGTATGCAAAGTGTAAGTTTTATTTTGTAAGACTTTGCCAAACCATCTCCAAAGTCGTTACACAGTTTGCATTCTCACCAGCAATAAGTAAGAGCTCCTGTTACTTCACAACATTTGGTACTGTCAGTGTTCTGGATTTGGGCCGTTCTAATAGGTGTGCAGTGGTATCATATTGTTTTTTAATTTGCATTTTCCTGATGCCATATGATGTGGAGCATCTTTTCATATGCTTCTTTGTCACTTGTATGTCTTTGGTGAGGTGTCTGTTAAGGGCTTTGCTCTGTTTTTTTGATCAAGATGTTTGTTTTCTTACTGTTGAGTCTTAGGAATTCTTTGTATATTTTGTGTAATAGTCCTTTACCAGCTTTGCTTTTGCAAATATTTGCTCCTAGTCTCCCAGTCTTCTCCATCTCTGACTCTCTTTACAATGTTTTTCACAGAGCAGGAATCTTCAATTTTAATGAAGTCCAGTTGATCAATTCTCTCTTTCATGAATTGGGCTTTTGGTATTGTATCTAAAAAGTCATCACCTTGCCCAAGATCATCTACATTTTCTTCCGTTATATTCTAGGAGTTTTATAGTTTTGCATTTTACATTTAGGTCTATGATCCATTTTAGGTTATTTTTTGTGAATGGTGTAAGGTCTGTTTTTAGATTCATTTATTACATATAATTGTTCACTTGCTCCAGGATCATTTGTTGGAAAAGACTGTCTTTACTTCATAATACTGCCTTCGCTCCTTTATCAAAGATAAGTTGACTGTATTCATGTGGGTCTATTTCTGTGCTTTCTGTCCTATTATCTATTTGTCTATTCTTTCACCAGTACCTCACTGTCTTGTTTACTGAGGTGGTGGCAATCCTGACTTTGTTCTTTTCCTTCAATATTGTGTTAGCTATTCTAGGTCTTTTGTCTCTTCATGTAAACCTCGGTTTGTATTCTTTCTGCCTATATTCTTCCCAATCTGATTTTCTTTGTCTTGACTCTTCAGGCCTTTATTTAATATTGAATGAAGACTGATAGCTACTACATACTATCTATGTAAATACTATGTATTTAAAAGAAAACTATTTTATTATGAAGATCATTCATAGTAAATGTTTTTCTGTAAAAATTGTACCTGATGTATACTCACACCGTTTTTGTTTGTATCGGTCTGGACTGACAGGAACTCTGACTTCTTTATAAACAAGTGACCACCCACTGGAACACTGGAGGCAGTTCTGTTTCTTCATACTCTCTGTCATTTTGTATCTCGGAACACTGCATTAATTGAAAATTCAAATGTTGGGTTAGTAGAAACTTTAGAGATAATTAGTGCAATAATTCTCAAATTATGAGTCATGAGCCAGTAGGAGTTGATAAACCAATTTATTGTACCTGTAATTTAATTTTTTAATTAAGTAGAATAGAGGATATCAGAGCACATTGCAGGTTGAGGGAGTACTGGTGAATGAAGCTTTTGCTGCCTGTTTTTTGCTCCTAAGGCATTGCTTTTTTAATTAGAGTGCAGCCACTAGGTCCACAGGAGCAGTGCCTGAAGTTCAGGCGTTCTCAAGTGAGAGAAACACCACTTTAGCTCTTTGAAGGCAGTGATCATGGAGCCTTCCTGACCTTAGGCAGAAAGGATGGCTTCTTCCAGTTTCCCAGGCACAGGGTTTGGATAATAAACAATTCATGATACATCTTACAAAGTGTCATAATATTTTATAGTAACTACTTATATGTGTGCTTTTCTCTCATTTTATGTTGTGACGTGTGTATTTGTACATATTTGGTAAAAAGTAGAAACTCAGATCAAAATTTTCCAGCTCATTTAACTCTTTTTAATAGCACCAGTTCAAAGAACCAGTTTAATAGAACTGGATAAATATGGTATTCATTACACTTGCTCTGATGAGAGCATACTTGAAAATATACTTTCATTTCCCATGATCCAGACTCCATTTTTCTCTTGCTATTTTTTTATCTCTGGTAGACGTTTCACCTGTCAGTTTTTATTGGGCTTCTAAGAAAGTAACAATCCCTTATCTTTTCCCCAGGAATTTCTGTTGAAATGCAGTTGTTTCTCATCCAATTGATATTATTATATTAAACATTAAAACCTTCTATTCATCCCCATTACATTTCAATTTCTTTTATTCATTTTTAAACCTGGCTTTCTGCAAATATTCTTTTATAGGTTACCATATTGTCCCACATTTCTTGGTACTTTTCTTCACCATGTCTTCCTTCTGGGTCAGAAATAAAGCCATACAAAATTGTTTCTCTCCATTGCTTCCCTAGTCTTATATTGTACTTTCTTCATCAAAGCAAGGCACAATTCATGAGATACTCTGCCTTTAGTGGAATTAAATTGAAAACAGATACCCCCAAAGAGGATGATTCTTTATTTGATATTAGGAATGCAGCCTAAAATATATTAAAGTAACCTTACCATCTTGGTTCTTTCAGTTTTAGACTTTATTCTTTTGCCTACCTACCTCCAAGTATTCCACAGTTACCGTATGCTAAGGAGTGTATTAGATAATGGAAGACACAAATGAGCCATGATTCTACTTATATATAAATATATATGCATTTTTAGAAAGATGACTCTTTTTTATAAATATATACATATATATGCAAATATACATATATATATTTGTGTATATATATATATACATACACACATACATCATTTGCATTTTAGAAGGATGACTTTCAACCTTTAAATATGAATTTCCATGCTAGGACATAACTTTTTGACTCAAAATGTTACCTTTCATGAGCTCTATTAGACCTAATCCATTTGAATATGTTAATGCTTCCATTCCTGAATTTCAATAATAAGTCTTATGTACAACCAGTCACTGTTGAAATTATATTAATGCCTTGGGAAATTATCAGTGCTCATCATTTATTACACTTTTTTGAAGCATTTGTTTTTAGACATGTGAGGCCACAATGATAATGATTTTGGTTAATAGATTATTCTCTGAAGCCAAATACTGGGTTATTTAATTCAATTTCAGCCACATACTGTGTGACCTTACCTGGCCATCCAGTTGTCAATTTCCTCATCTCAAAAATGGGGATAAAATCACCTACTTCATACTTTGAGGGGAGTATTATTAAATGAGATAATAAATGTAAAGTACTTAATACAGTGTGTGGCAAATTTTAAGTATTTAATAAATTATTATTATTACTCATAGTGTTCCCAACATACCTGATATCAATAAGGTGCTTGATCCATGTTGATTGGCATCATGTAAGTTAATCATGCCTTTCATAAATACCTACATTTTAATCAGTTATATTCTCTGACAGAATAAGCTAAGCAAGATTATTCCAAAGACAAATTAAGTAAGCAGTTTGCTCTTGGATGCAGCTTCTCTCTCTGGGGAGAGGGCAGGGAGGAAAGAAGATGGAAGAGAAAACACTCAGAATTTTTGTATCATACCAGACAGATGCTTAGGGAACACTTTGTGGAGTCCCATCTGGGCACTGACTGGGAGTGTCCTTCCAGCTTTTGCCTGTTTCCTTGTCCTGAGCTATGTATCCCTCAGGGCCGTGATCCCTATGCAATGGCAGCTACTCTCCATGAAGAGTACTACCATCCGGCCAGTGGATACCCAAACTCCCTCTCCCTTATTACACCTAATTGATTACTGGATTTCATCAACTCTGCCAATCTTTGTCTACTTCTCTGCATCCCCACTACCTCCACCCGTTGTCAGAACTCTGTCATCTCTCAGTTTTACTGTTGCAGCCTCCAAACAGGCCCCCTCCAATAATATTCTTCTCCTTAATTTAGTTCCCCCATAATGATAAGTGGTCTTTGTAAAATGCAAATCTGGTCATAGCTCTCTCCACTTTCTAACCTTTCAGGAGATGCCCATTGCTCCCAGTCTATACTTCTTAATATGGCTTACAAGTCCCTGCAAAAAGTGGCCGTTCCTGAGCTTTCCAGCCTCATGTAAGAGAACTTCCCACCTCTCCCCAGCCAACTACACTGATCTTTGGTTTCCTGAAACCCCCTATGCTTTACTAGGTTCTGATCTTTTTTTTTTTAACATTTTTAAATTGAGTTATGGTCATTTTACAATGTTGTGTCAAATGCCAGTGTAGAGCACAATTTTTCAGTTAAATGTGAACATACGTACATTCATTGTCACATTCTCTTTTGCTGTGAGCCACCACAAGATCCTGTATATATTTCCCTGTGCTACACAGTACAATCTTGTTTATTCTACATTTTAAAATCCCAGTCCCTTCCCACCCCCCGCCCCCCTAGCAACCACAAGTTTGTATTCTATGTCTATGAGTCTGTTTCTGTTTTGTATTTATGCTTTTTTTTTTAAGATTCCGCATATGAGCAATCTCACATGGTATTTTTCTTTCTCATTCTGGCTTACTTCACTTAGAATGAGGTTCTCCAGTAACATCCATGTTGCTGCAAATGGCGTTACGTTGTCTGTTTTTATGGCTGAATAGTATTCCATTGTATAAATATACCACATCTTCTTTATCCAGTCACCTGTTGATGGACATTTAGGCTGTTTCCATGTCTTGGGTATTGTAAATAGTGCTGTTAAGAACATTGGGGTGCAGGTGTCATTTTGAAGTAGGGTTCCTTTGGGATATATGCCCAGGAGCGGGATTCCTGGGTCATATGGTAAATCTATTCCTAGTCTTTTGAGGAATCTCCATACTGTTTTCCACAGTGGCTGCACCTTCTCTCTGCCTCTAATACTTTTTTTACCCTATACTGTTTCACCTGACTCACCCCCAGCCAGCTTATCCTTTTGGACCCTCATGTCACTTTTTCCTACCCTACTCTTACACTGGGTTAGGTGGTGCTCTCAGAATTACCAACACTAACCCCATCGTGTATGCCAGTTGTTGCTTATCCTCTCTTATGTTGAACCCCTGAGGGCAGGTACAAAGTCTATTATATTCACTCATTTTTCAGGTCCTAACTTTGATATTTAGCCTATACTAATACTTTGAGTGAAAAGACCAAATATTAGCAATTACACATATTACAAACTATAACTGTTATTAAACTGTTATTAAAATTGTTACCACCTATCCAGTAAGCAAATGCCAAACATATTCCATGTGTTATCTTGTTCAATCCTTATAACAACTTTGCAAAGCGGGGGTCATTTTACAAATTAGAAGCTATAGCTTATGGAGGTCAAGATAATTGCCCAAAGTTCATAAAACCAGTAATTGTGATTTAAACCCAAGCTTGTCTGACTCAAAATAGAACTCTTCGCTCTTTCACTATAGTTATAGTCCCCTAAGCAGTAGACACTGTAAGATTATTTGTTAAATATGTCATCACTTAACACTAAAATTTAATACCAAAATATTAGAGAGACAGTGCTCAATTGGGTAAAATAAATTTAACAATGGTAATTGTTTATTTGGTCAATTTTGGTTTCTAGCTTGGGAATTATAAATGCAATTTGACAATTTTTTGTTTGTTTCTCATTTATTTGCATCACAATAATTTTCTCTTGACTTGATATGTGATGAGATTTGTTTCCTTTGTTCCTTTATAGCTAATCATGTACACAAAAATTCATGTTTGACATACTTTAAAGCAGAATTCAGAGTATACTAGAGCCGTATTCTTTTGCCTTCACCCCTACCTTAGGAATTGTTGGACTATCAGTAGATTCCACAATTAATAAGAAAAATTTAATATTTATTAAATATGAATAATCCACTGAAGATTGTCCTTCCAACTTAAAGCATGATGAAGAAATCACCTGAGTTTTATGGGTGACATGAGAATTAATGAGTTAATATTGGACTTTTCTAGTTGCTCTTGGAAATGCTAAGCCTCAGTAGTGTCTGTTATTTTGATATTATATTGTTGCTCTGCTGTGAGTTTTTAATAGAAGTTATTTTAATTTTTAATATGCTTAGTGTACATGAGAAATATTTACTAATGCACAATGTACACAATTAAATATTAATAGTAATATTTTTGAGGTTGTTGAGCATCATCTATGTATGATTTAAGATAAACATCTTGTATATATATACGTTTATATGTATAACAACAGTAAAATTCCCACCTTTAAAATAGTATATGCCTAGCTTTTAAATTAAGTATTTTAAATATACACACACATATTCTGTATCATTTTGACCCTTACATTCCAGACTTATTTTTAATGTATTTTTATCACTTATTATAGATTGAACTTCTATTAAACCCTATAAATAAGCTCCCTGTAACAAACTAAGACTAAAATAAAAGCATAAACATCCTAAGATTAAGTCCAAGAACAACAACAAAAAACATTTAATCACCTACTCAAAGAAATATTTTGGACCATATTATGTGCTTTGCTTTGTTTTGCTTCACCCTCAAGGTCGAAATCATTTGCTACAGTAGAGAACATTTTTAAAAAGCAAGAAAAGTTGCATAAATCCGTTGAAGAGGAAAAATGCTCTTACCATCAGGGCTGTAGGTATTAAGTGGTTATTGAATGCCCTGGTGTACAAGGCAAAGTGACTGCTTTCAGATACGATGTGGTTCCTGCATTCTCTCGGCTCGCTTATGAAGTCAGCCTGCCAAAAATACACGGACAGTATAAGTCAGTATAGAATCAAGCCACTGAGAATCATGTGTAAAAATATACATATTTTAAAATGAACTGGCTTATTTGGATATTAGTAAATTAAGAGTTGGTTAATGACTTACTAAAAATTAAAATGGATATTTTAAGTAATCTATTAATCTCAAAGACTCTGAGAACAAATTGCTTTATTATTTGAATGGTGTATCTCAAAATAAAATTAAATTTCAATGTAAGAACAAAAGAGAAGAAATTAATTGCCTTATTGGTTTTCAAATCAATACAAGTACTTTTTTGAGAATGTTTTAGTTTTGCTGTTATCCAATTTCTTCAGTAGTTTATCTGAATTCATATCTCATGTGCTAATGTAGAGATGGATTCTTTCCACACATCAAAAAATCTTTTCCTTCCTTTTTTGAGTAATAGTGTTATTCCTCCAACCAGATAAAGAACTCACAGCCACATCATCTTTGATTTCAACAGTGAGAAGTGTAAGAATATATTGATAGGCGTATACTGGTTGTGAGAATTTAAATACCATGTTTTTTTAGTCTGTGATGAAAGAAAGAAAAAGTGAATAAAGACATTGATAATTTAAATAATATAAATAATAAAAGTAAATATGAATGTATGTTATCTCAAAAAATTGTATGTACAGAAAAATGCTTATTTTCAACTGCTTTTGGTATACTTACATAAACTGCTGGATCTCACAGTAAATCTCAATACATTCAAAACAAGCAGACATTGTATAGGTTATTGTCCCAATAAATTCAAGATAGAAGACATCATATAGGGTTATTATCTAATCACAATGCAGCTAAAAAATAAATTAATAATGAAATAATAGCAAAAATTATAACTACTTGAGCATTTAAAAGTTTTCTTCCAAAAAAATACTGGGTTAAGCAAAAAATAAAATATATAAGTAGCTGTTTAGAAAATAAGAACTTTTTCTTTCGAAATCTATGAAATTGAACCAGTCATTGAATGTCTTAAAAAACAGGGATGATCAAGAAAAGATGAAAGAACATGACAACTAACTTAGTTTGAGAAATCAGAAAAAGGACAACAAAACAAAGGGAGCATAAAGAAAAAGTAATGAATCGATGTAGCAGGTGATATTAGCATAACAAGTGGTCCTTAGGAAAAAAATTAATAAAACACACAAACTTTAGTGTGGTCGTCAGAATCCTAAGATGACCCCAATCACTCAATAAGCTAGGGTTCAATTTATTAATATTTTCATGTATTTTAATCTATTTTGATTTAATACATTTAGTATTTAATTAATTTGAAATTTACTTATTAATGCTCTTCATTTAGCTTGTCAGTCAAAACTCTTGTTGCCTCACATGTACTGTCTAGGCACATTTCAGACCAGTCACTTCTGTACCTGTTTTATTGTGTTTGTTTCTCTTTTCTTTTCCACACTAATGCTCACTTATTTATATTATGTGTGAACTTAGCAGTCAAGTTTCTTTCTGATTAACTTTATTTGTCTAGGGTTGATTAACTAGCCTGAGCCCACTTGCCTGTGGTTTGGTCTTTCTGACTTTCACCTGTCACTTTATCTGATGTCAGTATGACTTAATGTTGGACAAGTTCCTCTCACTAGTATGAGAATTGGGGTCTATCAAAGGGGTCAGCCAGGTTGTGGCTTACTAAGCTTCCTTTACAAAATGTTGGTTTAGTAAGTTATTTAAACTAGATATGAATACCAAATTTAAGAACCTTAAATTATAATCATATCCTATTCCTGGAAAGTATACAGACTCTTTCTGGATCCCAAACATTATACTGCTTCATGTTGAACAATGATACATACTTAAATTAAAATGTCTCTTTAGTTCTCTTTCCTTGCTTTAGCATGAGTCACACCTGTAATTCATCCTTTATGATTCCAGTCTAGGGTTTTTCAAAGAGGACAAAGATTTTAAAGAAACTTATAAAGCAGCACGAATTTGGCATCCTTCCAGAAATTTACATCCCAAATCTGCCTTTTTAAAAATAATGTTCACACCTAATTCTACAAAAAGTTTTTTGCTTGTATGATGTGTGAGTGGTTTGCCTTTATTAAGTTTTATGTCATGCTTCAACTTAGTTTTTATGGATTCAGCAACTAATTTTCTTTTTAAACTCATTTTATCAAATTATGCAAGAATAAATTGCATAATTACATTAATCTAAAATAATATAATTGATTTGGAAACAAACATAGCTTATTCTTGATAAGCTTACAAGTCTCCTGGTGGGAGCAGGAATGCACAGGTGTACTAGAGTGTAACCAACCACCTGAGCAATTTCAGCATGCCACCAGCATCAGTCATTGTGTTTTACTGAGAAAATTCCAAGCATTGTTAATTTGGTAAGTCAATTAGAATGGAGGTAGGTTAGATAAAAAGCAATATGTACCCAAAGAGTTGTGCAGAAAAAGTGGTGAGGAGGTTTAGATGAGAGATTAATTCTTCTTCTTCCACAGTGATGGATAAAAACCACTACAGGCAAAAGCCAGAGAACATTAAGAAATTCACCTTGACTAAAGCACGGCTTCTGTGAAAGATGGATTTGGGGAATTTGGTTGGAAGGCTAAGTTGGAGACAAAAGCTTCATTTGGTAGTAATATCCAAAATAGAGGAATTCTTTTTCACCAAATATTTTTTGGGCATCTAACAAAAGTCAGGCTTTGTGGTCCACTAAGATCTAGAATTAGGTGAGGCTAGAATAAGGGTGAACTTATTATTTACAGCTGTCCAAAAAGGAGGTGACAAGAGTGAGCAGAAAAGTTCATAGGAATTTGGAAGATAAGACTGAGAGAAGAATTATTTCATAGGTAGAATTATATCTGACTTTACTGTCAATATTTGAAATAAGAGTAAACAAGGAGATTTTGAGTCTAGGTGCTAAAAGAATGATATTGCAAACAATCAGAATCAGGAACTTGGTTTCAAAAGTTGATTTAGGATAGAAAGAAAAGTCATGACTTTAATTGAGAGCATGTTGAATTTAAGTGACATTAGGGACACTTCTGCTTCCCTACAAGAGTTCAGACAGAGTGGGATATAATTATATTGCTTAAGTTGTGTTTGGAAATGAATTTGTAAACATCTAGAGGACACTTGTCTATACCTGGGAACTTTCC
Source organism: Vicugna pacos (assembly GCF_048564905.1). NCBI lineage: Eukaryota > Metazoa > Chordata > Mammalia > Artiodactyla > Camelidae > Vicugna > Vicugna pacos. The sequence goes on along the minus strand of NC_132991.1, from coordinate 40,097,104 downwards.
AAGTGCAGATCTTCCATTTGAGTACTAATATTGGATGTTTAATCATCATTTATGTCATTTAAAATTTTTCTAAAATATAGATTGATTCCCAACTGTTTGCCTTAAAAAGAAAATATACTTAGGAACATAGGACTGAGATAAGCAAAAGCTGGATTTGTCCAAAAATGTTAAGGACTTTTTAAGTAGTACTTTAGAAAAATTTCCCTGTGAGTTGTTATTGCTTGTGCTTAAGTTATTCTTATGACATTTGCTTTATAACAAGTTTCTAATTAGTTTGGCAGAATTAATGTAAACAAAAATTGAATAGAACTCATGTCTACAGCTACCCAAAAGTTAGTTTGTTGCACTGATGAAATAATTTCCAGGAAGATACTGAACACTTGGATTAAATTTCCATATCAGTTTATGTTTTGAACAGCTGTCTCTGTTTTTGTTTCTCACTTTAAGATTGAATTGTTGATTCTCTTCATCTTTTAGACTCATCTTGATATTTTTTCTGTGGATGATTATCTCTTTAAAAGTGATGGAAGAATTATAAGCATGTGAATACACTGTTTCTTTTTATTCCCAGAAACAGTGTGGTTATACAGAAGACAAGGGGAATTCAATTCTCTCAAATCTTGGCTTTCTCGCTTACTGGTTATATGACGTTAGACAAGTGCCTTAACCTGTCTGAACCTTAATTTCCTTTTCTGTAAAATGATAATAATTGTACTAACTTCTCCTCCCCAGCCCCTCCCTCTGCGGCTTCTCTAATGCCTAGTACAGTGATTTCCCTAGCACCTGTTTCTGATGGCCATTTATAACTTTGCAGCATAGCAATCTGATTTCATGTTTACATTGAAAATTATGGTAAGGGAGTTAATGTAGATGATTTCCTTGTTTCCGCCTCTTATTCAATCGTTCTTTTGCTCTAAACTTCAGATCTCTTAATTTCAAGGAGAATCCAAAATCAGTTCATAGTACTAATCCTTTCTTGCTAGGCTATTTATTGTTTACCAAAATTAAAGCGATTTACCTTTTATGTCTGTCTCATGCTCAGAAACTTAATGAAAGCAGTAGCTCCTCTGAAGGCAGCACCGTGGACATTGGAGCGCCTGCAGAGGAACAGCCTGTGGTGGAACCTGAGGAAACCCTTGAACCTGAAGCCTGTTTCACTGAAGGTAAAGAAAATGCCCTTCATGTTAACCTTCCATTTATAGAGTGCAGTATTTTTTGGCTGTCGATCCAAAATGGACCACTCAGAATAGAAATTTGTAGTCAGTCTATTTCAATTACCTTTAATATGGTAACAGATTTAGAATTACCTGTTATGTTTTGGTTATATCTGTCCATTACGCATAAAGGACGATAGGGCATGGAAAAGAGATGCTTTAATGTAATTAAAATTAATGACTAATTTATAACTTTTTCAAATAAAGTGGTGATTTTATAAGTTGGCATCTTAAACACTAGTCAAAATTCTTATACACAAAATTTACTGGAAAAATAATTTTCTCCCTATTAAAATCCAATTAGTTACAAATGCTGAAATGTATTTTTTAATGAAATCATCATTTTCCAATGTTCATTGGGTAGAAAATAAACACTGCCTGATACATGATCCCTGAACAGTATCTAGTTGAGCCTGTTTAATAAGTCTAAAAACTCTGTTTTCTCCCTAATTAGTATTTCCCATTATTTTCTTGGAAATTTGAGTTTTTCAGATATGAATATATTTGCATATTCTCTGAAATTTTGTGATTTCTTCCTCACGGGTCTGATATCTTGTTCTCCCTCTTTTCTTGTATAAATTGTACACGTCACTCAAACTGCTCAAAACTACCTTCCTCCGACGATGGTGGAAAAGAACTTATTCTTCTGAACAGCTATACATAAATGTATTCACTTAATGTACCTGATGACTGATCATGTATCATCTTAAGAGAGCTTTTCTCTTGCTCTGTTGAACTGTTTATGTATCCATGCATCCTTACTGGCTTTCTTCCCCCCTTCCTCCTTTCCTTCTTTCCTTCCCTTCCCTTCCCTCTCCTTTCTCCCTGTTCTTACAGCATACTTGACTTTTTTTTTTTTTTTTTTTTTTGCCTGGAGGCAGGGTTCCTGTATTTCTGTCTTTTCTTAAAAACCAGAATGTAAGGTTCTCAGGGGCAAGTCCATGTTCTGTACCTTTTTACCTTTTTTCTCTCTCTTTTTTTCTTTTTTTTTTTTGTATTGTCTGTGGTGATTATAACGGTACACACAGGTATCTGTTGATTTAATTCTTATGTTAGAGTGCGTGAAAGCAGCATAAGGAAGGCAATGTCAAATCAAAGCAGAGCCATGCAAAGCACATTCTAGTGGACTAAATTCATCTTGGAAATCACATAAGCTCTCCTAGGAGCACCACAAGAGAACCTAAACAGTAGTTAACTCAGCATTGTTGGGAAAGGGCTATGTTGTTACTCTGCTTCCTCTTGAAAAGGCAAGTTTTCTGTTTATTATTAATTTTCATTTTAAAGTCCTTTTCTAGAGTGACTTCAGCAGAGTGTGGCAGGATGGCACAGTACAAAGCAAGGCTACTTTACATTTATTTGTACTTTGCAATGTTCTTTCTTGGACAGTAACAGCTGATGCAGAAAAAAATCAGGTGTTAGCCAGGGAACTGTTTACAGAGGCCAAATAATGGTCACAACTTTACACAGCAAATGGATGTGCTCTTTCTATCCCGGGCTTAGAGAGTTACCCTAGCAAGACAGATGGCAACAGTAATAGGAAGGTGAATCCCAGACTCGCCAAAGGGTATTATTGAAGCAGCAGAAGTTTTTTACCTGCTCCTGTTTGAACATTATACTTGCAGGCTGTGTACAAAGATTCAAGTGTTGTCAAATCAGTGTGGAAGAAGGGAGAGGAAAACAATGGTGGAACCTGAGAAGAACGTGTTTCCGAATAGTTGAGCATAACTGGTTTGAGACCTTCATTGTTTTCATGATTCTCCTTAGTAGTGGTGCTCTGGTGAGTGAATATTAAGCAAAATTGCTATAAAACTAGGTTTTATAATCACCTAATGCTGATGACTTACTAATCCTTTCTGCTGCATCCCTTTACTATCCAGTGCATCACTTTTCCTGAACCCTCATTCTACATCCATTTCCATGGCATCAGCTATCACCTCTGTTTGATAGCCACCAAACTGTTCTCTCTAATTATGACTTCTTCCTTAAACATGAATACATCGCTGTATCCATCCGTGCATCCATCCATCCACCCATATACCCACCCACCATCCTACCCACCTTCAATGCATTTTTAATTACCCTACTTCATACCTTATAGAATACAGACTTAGTGTATAACTATGCAGTTCTGGATTTACTTTTAACATGTATGAACACATTTGTAATCAACTATTTATTAATTTTTGTTTATTATTAAGTAACCTAGAAAATTTGTCCCTCTAGCTTATTCATTACAGCCGAAGAATATGAATATTTAATTACTCATATTTTAACAAGAAAGCAAGCATGGCAACACTGTGCAGTTAATGGAAGCCCTGTGGTTGGGAATATACAGCTTCTAAGTTCTCATGAATTTTGTCTAGGAAAGAGATTATTATTATCTCTTTCTGGACAGTCAATAAGTCCTTAGGGACCACTTCTGTGACCCTTTTGAATTGTGTACACTATTCCTGTGCTCTTCAGAAAACAATGAATATTGGTAACAATAAATATTGGGCAGCGTGCCTAAGTGATCATTTAAGGATTGGCTTCTCTTTATATGAGAGTGTTCATTTTATCAGAATCAATTTATATTTATGTGAAAATCATTTACAAAAATATAAAGTATAGCATATAGATAGCATTGTAGGAAAACACTGAAACAAATAGACTACTTAAACCATAAGGTAGATGTAGACAGACAGATCGGGATGAAAAGATGGTAGAGACACAATTACTGATTGAAACACAATTACTTAGGTTTCTTTTTCTTTTTTTAATTGGGAAGGACGTAATCAGGTTTGTTTGTTTGTTTATTTTAATGGAGGTATTGGGGAATGAACCCAGTAGGTTTCTTTAAGTTTATATTTCAAACATATATATTTTTCTGCATATTTCTCTGATGAAATAAATTTTCACTACATGCCACTTCAGACAAGAAATAGTTTTTCATCATTTAAATGAATATTATATACTTAGATATAAAAAGTCAAGTTCATATTAGAAGTAGAATACATACTATGATCTAAATGAGAAGTAATTTCATCTTGCCATCCTTGTCACGCCTCTGCTGAGAAATATAAACTATCAACAAAATGAAAGGAACAAAAAAGGGACAAATGAATACAACTGTGTAGTAAGGTTAGGCAATGTGATGATCAATTACAATTTCTGCTTTATGAAAAATATAAACCTTCAGGTTTTATTTTGTCAACCTCCTTTCTATGGTTAAAAAAAAAAGCCAACAAGAGGAAGCCAAAGAAATGAAACAAAAGGAATAAATAACTTCAAATTGGGGTAGCAGCAGCAGAATGTGACATCAAGAACTATTTCCTGAACAAGTCAAATTAATTCATTAAAGTTATGCTTTTACCCCTTCCTTCTATACTATCAACAGAGAATATAAGTTTTTTTCCTGATTCACTAAAAGATCTTTGAGAGGGAAAAAAAAACCATCAGTAGTTACTGTTCCTCTGCCCTCCTATTCCAATGAAATGTCATATATATATATATATATACACATACATGAATAGATAGATACATGTGATCAGAAAAAATAGCTTATAATGGTTGTAATACTATACTAGTTTCAGAAAGCTAAAATGGATAACTTTTCTTTATAGGCATTTGAGGATATCTATATTGATCAACGAAAGACGATCAAGACAATGTTGGAATATGCTGACAAGGTTTTCACTTACATTTTCATTCTGGAAATGCTTCTAAAATGGGTGGCATATGGCTATCAAACGTATTTCACCAATGCCTGGTGTTGGCTGGACTTCTTAATTGTTGATGTAAGTATCGTCCATATCTTTGTCTTCCATCCAAGGTAGTTTGTCTTATCTATAGACTAATTCTGAAATAGTGAATCTTTGGCCACTATGTTGTGTTGACAGGATATGCTACTTGACAGACACTCAACTAATTCATGGAATGATAGTGTAGTTTTTGTAAGAAATAAGCTAACTTAGTACTGATTTAGCACTGGGGGGATGGGATTTGTGATTGTGGGATAAAAAGCTGGGAAAAAAAGAACATATCAAAAGTTTGTAGGGAGAGTGGTGAAATAGGGTACGTTGCTTACATTATTTGTGAATCAGACAGACTCAAGTTTGAATCCCAGCCCCACCACTGACTGGTTGTGTGCCACTGAATAAGTTATTTGACTCCTGACTGTAAAATAATGGTATTTGTACATAGAAGGTTAAAGACACTCAATAAACAGTGATGATGGTGGGAGCTGCTTTCAATTTTAAAAACTCTCTTCGATCTTCTCAAGGTTTTTAAAGAATATGTTTCAAGAGTAGATTATATGGATTATAATTCCATTATAGGAAGTAAGTTGTACAGAGTGTAGTGAAAAACTCTACTACATGCAGTGACAAGGGTTCCCCTAGAATGTACACTAGATTTGTGGCATGCCCATAATGTACCAACAGCCCTTCACCAAATTTGTATACCCAATGATTAATACTTCATCTACGTAAAACAAGTGCCTGCTTTTGAGATTTGTTAAAGATAAACATCATGTTTTATGTTATCAGTTTGGCATAAATTCAGCTCTAAAAAGTCTGTCCAGATATCACAAACTTCATAGATAGCAGTTTTATTCCCCAAAAATGGTGATAATCCAGCAGAGCTATGCAGATTTCTTATGGGAACTATTTCTAGATCTAAGAGTCATGCATGCATTATATCTCCTTAATTCTGAACAAGGGCAAACCCAGAGCTATTTGAAAAGCTTAATAATGTTACTATGAAATGAGTGAACTGAAGAAAAATTGAAAGACTGATAAGGGGTTTATATCCAAAATATATAAACAACTCAGTATAAAGAAAACATCTTTAAAAATGGGCAGAAGACCTGAATAGACATTTTTCCAAAGAAGTTGTAGTTGGCCAACAGGCACATGAAAACTTGTTCAGCATCGCTAATCATCAGAGAAATGCAAATCAAGACCACAGTGAGCTGTCACCTCACAACTGTCTGAATAGCTATCATCAAAAACACCACAAATAACAAATGTTGGCAAGGATGTGGAGAAAAGGGAATCCTTATATACTGTTTGTGGGAATATAAATTGGTGCAGCCACTGTGGGAAAATAGTATGGAGATTCCTCAAAAAACAAAAAAAATAGAACTACCATATGATCCAGCAGTTCCACTCCTGGGTACATATCCAAAGAAAAGGAAAACACTAATTCCAAAAGGTACACGCACCCCAATGTTCGTAACAGTATTATTTACAATTACCAAGATACAGAGCAACCTAAATGTCCATCAACAAGTGAATGGATAAAGAAGATGTAGTATATATACAATAGAATACTATTCAGCCATTAAAAAATGAAATTTTGCCATATGCAACAGCACAGATGGGCTTGGGGGGGTAGCATACTTAGTGAAATAAGTCAGACAGAAAACGATAAATACTATATGCTATCACTTATATGTGGAATCTAAAAAATAAAGCAAACTAATGACTATAATGAAACAGAAACAGACTCACAAATATAGAGAACAAACTAGTGATTATGAGGAGGGAGAGGGAAGAGGGGTAGTGGATTAAGAGGTACAACTAGTATGTATAAAATAAATAAGCTACAATATTATACAGCACAGAGAATATAGCCAATGTTTCATAATAACCTTAAATGGAGTATATTGTATACAAATCTTGAACCACTATGTTGTACACCTGAAACTAATATAATATTGTAAATCAACTATATTTCAATAAAAAAGAAAGAAACCTCAAAAGAATAATTAATTCAGCATATCACAAAAAGAAAAAAAATGTTAATGTCGAGGTTTCAAGCATTAGATGTTATATTTCAGTTCGTTATAATTTTTCACACTAGGCCTTAAACCTAAATATACTTTGGCCCTTTAGAAAATTCCTGAGCTTTGCTTTTCTGTTATGCTCGTTACATGTCTGAACTTTTTAGTAGAAGAATGATGATTTTATTTATCATTACAAGCTGGTTTTTAATAGCCATTTCTGAAATATTTTAGGAGAATAAGTCTATAGAGAATTTCGTGGTTTTGTAATACTAATACTTTTATTTTTCAAGGTTCTATTTTAATCATTTCATAAGGATCAGTGTTTTGCTCTAAAACAAGACAAAGGGAATGATAGCAAATCTCAAATAATATAAAAAGCATACTAAATACAAGCCACTTAGTACACTTAAGGATAGAAAATTTTGCAAAAACAGTAGCCAGTGTATTTGGAACTGTCCAATACTAGCTATTCTCAAACCAAAGTAATTCTAACTCTGGATATAAAGTTTTGGTCTTTATTTAGAGAAGTAGACATCTAAAATTTTTATTTTTTTAGTTATTGCATATTTCATGCCAAAGAAGTTAGTTTATTTATTTATTTATTTCATAAATATTTATTGACTGTCCAATTTGGGCCAGGTACCATGACAGAAGCTCTAAATTAGTATAAAAAATTTGAGTAAGTTTCATGATGGAATTACTTTTAAGTTATATTATTTACATAGGAATAAGCTCTAGACAAGTGAAAGTGCAAAGTATTAGCAAGACAAACAAAAAATCACCTTAAAAATGAATGTGACTTAGCACATTCATTTCTGAGAGTATCAATTATAATTAGTTGAAAATTCTAACACAAGATAGAGATTTCTTGCTTTATTTGGTATAGTAGCAGTTTTTACATTTTATTACTAGCCATTGACAAAGCCCTAAATTCAGCAGCGACTTAATAAAATAAAGATAATCAATGACATTTTCTTACAGTTGGATTTCTTCTTTTTTAAGATCAATTTTTATTTAGTTTTTCTAACTAATTGAGGAATTGATAAATCACATGACATTTAGTGTTTTTCTTTCCGCCAGCTTTTAACATCATGAAAGCCACTTTCTTTGCATCAAACTAAAAATATTTCCTTAAAATTTGAAAAGGTTTACTGAAAATATGTAAGCATTCACCTTCTGAGTAATTATAAACAAAAACTGTAATTGTTGTATTATACAGTAACTACAAATTGGATGACATTGATTCTCTGTATTTATTTAATTTATTTATTTTTGTGCATGTGCAGGTTTCACTTGTCAGTTTAACAGCAAATGCCTTGGGTTACTCAGAACTTGGTGCCATCAAATCTCTCAGGACACTAAGAGCTCTGAGACCTCTGAGAGCCTTATCACGATTTGAAGGGATGAGGGTAAGGAAAATGAAAGAACCTAAAGTAGTGCATATAGCCAAAATTAAATTAAATTTTAAAAAAGGAAAACTCATGCATGCAAAAGGAATGGCAAATCCTTGCAAAATTGCTACCTTATCCTTTTATCTGTTGCATATTTACTTCTAGGTGATATGCAAGAGAACTTAGGCCTCCTTTGAAATGATAGAATATCATTTATCTGCTATGCTCATTAAAAGGACTTTATTTCCTAACCCATTTTGGGAGTTTCCTTACAAACCTGTACACAAAAAAGCAGATGTGCTATTGAAGTACTATGTGTAATGATAACGCTGATAATCAACTAAATGAATTCTCCATCATGTGCTTCTCATTTGTGGTGATCTAAACTGTACTTAATGAGTTTTATTGAAACTAATATGAATCATACTTGGGCCTAAATATAAACATAAGGGAAAACAATCTTTAATTAATGCTGAAATTTTGTCTGTACAATGCCAAATTTTGCATTATTTGAATGTGTTCAAGGGTAGACATTAAATATTAACTGAATTTTAAACTTTTAAAAAGAGTTATGTTACTATAGCCTCAATTTGTAGCTGTATTAACCTTCTTAATTTATATAAATGATAATACTAACTTAAAGATTATATACATCTACACAATTTTTCATGAAAATGAAGTAAAACCTTTATAACATAATGAACAGAAAATATCATCTTCACTCATTACTTAGATGATTCATGAAGTAATCATAATTTAAATGTCATTTATCAGAGTCACATAAAATTTTATATTACTCCTTTTAAGGAAGTATTAAATCATTCATAACAAGTTAAAAATTTTGCCATTGCTGACTTGTTATTTTCTAAGCCTTTTTAGAAATATGAAGCATTAATATATAAGATGTATAACATAAAAAAATCAGGGTTTTTTAAATTCAAATTTTCAAATTTTACCAATACAAAGCTTCTGAACTATGATTTCAGCAGGAAAAGCATTGCTCTTTTGCTGCCTAAGGTTTAGCTATGTTTTAAGAAACCAAACTGTATTGTAGATTTTTATTTGCATGTTCTAGGTTGTTCATAGCCTTATGAGTTCTTCTAAAATAAAGTTTATTATAAATGTCACTTTTTAAGAACATAAGACTTTTTAATGATGTCACTTTTTAAGAACATAAGACTTTTTAATGAAGTCTTCAGTTGACGACTTCTTCAATTTCCCTAACATATATAAAAAATGTTTCCTACCTAGAAGCAATTTAACACTATATAGCACAGTCTTATTTCTCACAGAGATGCTCACATTTTTACTAAAATGTTATTGGCCATTCTCTCCAGGATATGTGAAAATTACTTTTATTTTCCAATTAAAATGTCACTTTTGTTTTAGACTGGTAGTTTCAGTTTTGAAGAAAAACGTTATTTTTTCTACATTCTACTTGAAAACATGTCTTCTGAATCAAAGTAATAAATTTGAAAACTTTTCTGAAATCTGAACAATGCTAAGCATTTGAACTTGTTATAATTATTTCAAATTTGACCCTTCAGAAGTTTATTAAACCCATGAGTCAAGTAGCCAGATATGTTCGTATTTAACACCTCATTTCTATAATGGTGTTAGCCCTGTAGGCCTATCTTTAATTTTTACAGAAATAACCTTATATGTAATTTCGATCAATAATTCTTTTTATTTTATAAGAAGGGGCTGATTTTTGGAACTTGGAGTTTTGAGGGTAATTAGGTTTATTTTTTTATTTATTATTTTTTATTTAGCTGAGGTACTGGGAATTGAACCCATGGCCTCATGCATGCTAACCACACACTCTACCACTGAACTATACCCTCCCCTGCTGAAATTTGGAGTTTTAAAAACATAAACTCCTTATAGATGCTGACAAGAGATGAACCCATTCAAATCTCAGATTTATGAATGTGGTCCTTGCCTCATAATGACAGCATCTACACAACCCTGAAGTGGCTGATTATCTCAACAAGATATTTGGCATTGTAGAGACAAAATAATCTGATTATTGATTCTATTTTTATTTGTTTCTGGTGTTGGGAATTGTTGACTTTGTACAAAACATAATCATGGGTAATGGGGAGGATGGAAATAATCACGATGATTATAATCAGGAAGTGAGCTTTGAATATATTCAGAAACTCTCATTTTATTCTTTTCCCTAGCAGCATAAAATCACAATAGCTATGTTAAAGCATAAATCAGGCTCATTTTATTTGTATTGTTTTGTCACTTTTTCAAAGCATGTGCTTTTATGCAACATTACCAGAGAAAGCATGTTGTACAGTGCTTGATAAGAAGTTAGAAAGTAAGAAATAAATTATCATCACTTTGCACTTTATGTTTTGCATGTTTTATGCACATTTCTGGCTGACAGCTTTTAAACATTTATTGTATTTCAAATTTCCAGTCCAAATTTTTTCAACCTGTAAAATTGAACTGAGTGAACTGATGTCATGAATAACTTGAGTAAAATGAAATTTGTATTTTTAATTTCCTAATCTGGGAAATCTTAAATACCTTCGTTTTCAAAAGAACTCAAGTCTTGATTGATAGGGAAACAGACAGAGAGCATCATATACAAAAAGTAACACCAAATGTTCTGTCATATCAGATTTCTAACTAATAACAAACTATATATTTCTATTTTATATAGGATAATCTTGCTCCAACTTGGATGGGGTGGAGCGCTGGTTCCGCCCCTCAGCCCTTTATTATGGGTACTGTATTACCCCTTTTGCTTCCTTTCATCCTTTCACTGTGACTGTGTAGTGGGATGAGGGTGGGATCGGGAAGGGTCCGACTGCACCACGGTAGGGGAAATACAGTATTTACATTCTAATCCCCTGTTTTCAATTGTCTTAAATTTTCTTTTGAGCAAAATATCTTTTGTGAATTTACCTTCTGTAGATTTGAACCCCGACTGCTGATACCTTGATTAAGTTTCACTGAATATGATTTAGTTGTTTGTATACTGAGTTATCCATGTATGGGGATATCATCTCATTGGTGAGGGTGGGGGACCCTGGTTTAGAACGGTTGGTGAAATTTTTAACTTGTCAAGTTAATGATGCTCTTTGAGGCATTAAAAACAAACAAACAAACAAACAAAAACCACCTTGTTATTTTCTACACTGGTCTGGGTCCTTAAAATTGACTTTGAGAAACCAGCAGTAGCTTCCTTGCCTTGTCGATATGTGTGAGCAGATGCTAGGGTGCAATATTCCAGGCTTCATAAGACTGGTATTGACTGTATGATTGTTCTCATTTTTAAGTTTATAGGGGTTATTTTCAAAATGTAACAAAGATATATTTAGATAGAGTTGAGTAATAAGCATGTGTGATTTGTGTCTTAAATGGAAAAAAGTAAATATGAAAGGGTCCACTTATTTGAACTATACAGACTAGAAACCCACCTAGAAATAAAACAAAACATCTCATCGTGTGTATTAAGATAGAATTTAATGCATAAACTCACCTCATAGAATACATCACTCACAACCAACTTCTTGGTATCTTAGAAGTTATCAAAGTGAAAACAAAAATGATTCTACATCTTGTTTATTCTTGAAACTTAGGAATAATGTGCAAGGAGGGCAGTTTTTATTTTTAAGGGGGAGGAAAAAGTTGCAATTTGTGTTCCGATAATTGATGTATCATATCTTTCAAACATAATTACCCTAATTAAATCCCCACAACACAAATGGAGATACTAGGTTGAGAAAGATTTTATTACCCTTCTTCATGCTTTAAAATGTGTGATTTATCCTTTGCCTACTTTTGAGTTTTATTCACATAGTTTTTTCAGTATTTCAATTAGAGAAGCATTAGAATCTATGAGTAGTATTGATTTGAAGTTCAAAGACAATTCATTCAGACAAGAGAACATTTCTGTGTGTTACAAAATTCCCAACATTAATTTGCATATTTAATTGTCAAACCCTCATTTCATATTAAATGGACCGGAGTCAGGAAGAGTTTCTCTAAGAACAAGTTGTGCTAAAATACAGAAATTCTATTTGATGACATTTTGCAAAACATTGTGAGAAGCAACCTCTAGTATTAATTCAATAAGATAATTTCTTTTGTAGATATCTCCTTTCATGCAGCCTGAAACCTCAATCTGTTCTTCCCAATTTGTTTAGTCCAGTTCTGCCTAGTGCATTTACCACAGGGGAAGCAATTACTGCAGTTCCCTAGGGCCTGAACACAGTTAATGCACCTCCCTCTGTGCTGAACCAAGGAATGGCTTGAGGCTCTTGGGAAAACACAGTCCTTCCTCTGATCCTTCATTGCCTAATTTATTGTAATTTTAAATATGAATGGACCTTTGTAGATAGTAAATTCTTTTCTCTTCGTAAAAATAAACGTTTTTTCCTGGGCCAAATATATGCTGACCTTGTAAGCTGCATCTTGAAAGGCACTGCAGCAGAGCGCTTGCTTATGTCATGAATTACAGAGTTGACTTTAGTGCAGCCTAATCCCCAGTTTCAAAGGAAACACCACAGATTTATGAGCTAACCCTAATTTTTTTGTTGTGTCCAGCTCTTTATTCTCATCCCATTTCCAGAAATGTCATTTAAAATTACATTTTGATCAGTAAATGCGAAGCTGATCTTGACTTCATTCATTCCTTCCATCACCATTTTTGTTGTCCTGCATTCAGAGCACTCTGCTACATTCCTATATTCAAGGCCTTCAAGGCCTTGGAAAATTCACAAATACATTTTTTCATCTTAAATTAAAAAAAGAACGATCCTACCATTTGTCAAGATTACGGGAATGCAGTTAACTCTAACGTAGAGCAATAGGGGTACCAGATAAATGGGAGCAACTCTGAGGAGAATTAGTGAGGAAGAGGAGAAGGAACTAGAGGCCACCACTAGTCTGTGTTCTGAACTTAACCCGCCTGAGCCTCAGATGAAAACACAATAGTAAATTATCTCCATAGTCCTGTCCGGTGCTGGAATTCTGATTCTTCAAATTCAAAAGAGTTCAAAAGAGGAAACATCTCTAATTTGGAGGCTAACCTGAGGGATGGGACGGGACTCCATGACAGAAGTGTTGCTTGGTCTACAGCTTGTGAGAAGAATGAGTGTGTCAGAAGGGGAGATATTGGATGATGAATTACAAAGGAAAAGGCTTCTCAGTTCTCTGGTACTGTTATTAGCAGGGGTAATTATATTAGTTGGATGGTATGAAGGCTTGGTGGCTCAGGAAGTTAAAACTAGAAATGTAGATTGAGGAGTGATTTGAACATCAAGGTAAGAAAAATACTTTCTAATCAGTGGGAAGCCATTAAATAATTTTAAATGAGACTTGAAGAAGATTAATTCATCTTACATGAATTAAAGGAAGGAGAAAGTTAGACTCTGAAAATAGTACAAGTATGTACTAATAGGGGTCAAAACTGGAATGATGACCTGTGAAAGTGGAGAAGTGACAGAGGTGAGAATGGTTCTGAAGAAACAAATGTGAAACCTACAGATTGAAGTAACCAGAATTCAAGAAATAGGCATAGGTTACCAGTGTTCTGCTCATGCCCCAACTTGGCTGTTACAGGTAAAAACATGCATTTTAACGTATACTTTGTGTATACACAGTAGAAACAGCTTTTTAATCTGGATAGCAGGCAAAATATTTGGAAAAGGAGGAAAATAAATAATAACTTTTTTAAATCTTGCATCCAAAGGAAATCTAAGTGTATCCACACATTTGAAGTGAAGTAAAAAACAAAGATTTATTCATTCCGTTGTGTGAATGCAGACAGCCAAATGAGATAAAGTGAGGAACCATGTGTCCACTTGGTAGGCTGCATCACCCATATTGCAAGGATCTGCCTAGAATATTCAGCTGGCTTGGTTTTTTCATTATCATTCCCCTCTGTCATTAATGGATTAATTATTTCCCTTGGCCCACTTACGACACTGTACTGTAACCCCAGGAGGCCTAGAGTTCTTTACAGATTTTAAAAGGGCTCAGAAGCATAAGGAATGGCTTCATCTATTCTTTTATTCAGACAAGCAGTCAAAAAATTTGTTCTAAAAATTCATTGTTATGGCGGGGCAGGTGGGTATATCTCAGTGGTAGAGCACATGCTTAGCATGCATGAGGTCTAGGTTCAATCCCCAGTAGCTCCATTAAAAAAGATTATGAATCAATACTGAATCACTATGGTGTATACCAGAAATAAACACAACATTGTAAATCGACTATGTGCCAAAAAAATACATCGGTATCAAATGGCAGAGAGGAGATACTTCGATGCCTGTTGTTTATTTGAGATCACATTGACAAGAATCATAGAAGTTCATAGGTAGAATTCAACTTAGTGATGAATGTTCAAGTCTTAGGCATCCTCTGCTACTTAGCAGCATTTTAGGGCCTGTCTTTATCTCTCTCTCAGCTACTCATATGCAGCTCCAGTGGGAACTGTAGAGGTGGAGGCAAGGACAGGCATCCCCACAGGGTTGCTAAATAGAAAAATTCAGATTTTTAATTTGTGATCCAGAAATAAAGATAAGGGGGGGGATGCTTCCATTAAAACAAAAAAAAAAAAAGAAGAAGAAGAGTAGATAATTATTTGACCCATAACTTGATGTAATCACATCAGATTTGGGAACTGTCATCCCAAATATGACATCTCTTCTTTTCTTCTTTTCCTAAGAAACTGATTTCAATTATGTTTCATTTAAAATAAGTTTATCAAATTAAACTCAGTAAATGAAACAACTGATATGACTGGAGCTTGAAATAAACGATGTGATGATCTAATGAAATACATAATGCTAAATTGTCTTGCTTCTTATGCAAAAATTATTAGTCATAGCAATGCATGAATAAGTAAGGACAAAATTATATTAGGTATTTAATTATATTTTTATCTTTATACATCTAAATTTTTAGTTTATTAAAATATACTGGTCAAATCAACCCCTATGCCAATATTTTAGTTTCATTCTTTAATAAATTGCCCTTTTTAATGAGTTAATCTTCTCTGTTAGGATTTCTTACTTCTCCTTTTCTAATAAACAAATTTTCTGTCTTCATCTGGCAGCAAATTCCTCTGATTTTGCTTTTCCTTTAAACTTTTCGTACTTCCTCTTCTCAGTTTTAAAACTTTTTTTTGTTATATTGTCTATATTTATTTCTGTAAATGTATTGCTTAAGAAAGAATGTATTTCATCTTAAGACTTTTTTATTTTGCTTTTAAATATCCTACAATAGTCTTGATAGTAAAAAAAAATTAGAAAGGCTAAAGATTACTAGGGGAATTTTTTTTTTTAATTTTAATCAATAAGAATTCTGACTTTTCTTTTTTTCCATTTGTGTATTAGGTGGTTGTGAATGCCCTTTTAGGAGCAATTCCATCCATCATGAATGTGCTTCTGGTTTGTCTTATATTCTGGCTAATTTTCAGCATCATGGGCGTAAATTTGTTTGCTGGCAAATTCTACCACTGTGTTAACACCACAACTGGTGACATGTTTGACATCGAAGAAGTGAATAATCATTCTGATTGCCTAATACTGATAGAAAGAAATGAGACTGCCCGATGGAAAAATGTGAAAGTAAACTTTGATAATGTAGGATTTGGGTATCTCTCTTTGCTTCAAGTTGTAAGTGAACACTCTTTTCTCTGAATTGTGTTTATTGTTTGGAGTAATAGCAAAGTAATGAGTGCAAAATAAATGTTATCAATACCCCCCCCCAAAAAGTAATGACATACAGCTATTATTTAGTTACTTAGAAGAAAGTTTATAATTTATTTCCTTTTTTCTAATTTTGATTCATTAGTGCAAGTTGATGAGCCCAGTGGGTAAAAATGTCAGTATATGTAAGCAGTGCAGACAGTTAATAGTGGCCAGGTATTTTAGTTCTTTCCAAACTTCTTCTCTTTCTTCTCATATTTCTCTCTCTTCCCACATGAACTAGATTAATAAATCAATACATTTGCTATTATTTTTTCCTGTTGCAATTGGAAAGCTTGTTTCACTGATGGATCACCCCCCACCAAACACACACACACACACACACACACACATGCACACACACACTTAACACACCTGATTGGATTGCAACTAACTGGCAGTATTAACTGCTAGTGAGTTGTGTCATTTGGATTGAAGATTGGGGAAGGCTATTTAGGTTTTAGGGTTAAGTCCTCATAGTGAGATGGAAATAATACCAGGTGACACTGAGACACAGAAATGAAATCCAAGCACTTGTCTCACCCCCAATGACTTTGCAGTATAATTACTTAAAGTCTTTTTTTTCCCCTAAATATTAATGTTTTCACTACTGGGTCTCTAAGACTGATTTATGCAAAAGAAAATAGTTTACAGTTTATAAAAACGCCAAAGATGGTGGCCTCTTAAACATTTCCATTTGATGTTGCTTCTGGCTGCAGCTGCATCACAGCAAAGCAGTGGATAAAAAGAGTTCAGATCGTTTAGAAAACATTATAAGAATACTGTTCTATTTTGGCCACTGAAAACACAGCTTTAAAAAGAAAAAGCTGTATAAGTTCTTTTCTGTGGTTCTATAGAGTCTTTAGGGCAGAAATCGATTTCGTTTCACTGGGGTTACGTTTTCCATTGTTCAACCAGGAGACTAAGCCAGCACAGAAACTTGCACTGGTCAAAACTCTCTTGCATCTCTATCGGAGATGTCGGTACTGTGATTCCTTTAAAGTTTTTCCACCTTCTTGTTAGAAATTCTTATTTCTCTCATAGATGTTTCTGACTTATGCTGAATGCTCATGCAGTTAAAATAGAGATTTAAAATAATCTGGCGAGTATGATATAAATATAGTAGATACATGATATTATTTCCTTGGGCGCTTATCCTCACCCTTAACTAATAGTCACAGTTGTAAATATCACTAATGTATATCACTTCCTCCATAAAACTGGGAAAGAAAAATTGAAAATTTCAAGCAACCTCTTAAAAGGCTAAACAATTCTGAAAAGATAGGGTAAAGATCCTGTGCGAAGCCATTAAATAATCTTGCTACTTAAAGAAACTCTAAAGTACCGATTTATACTTGGTATTATACAGAATCATGTCTCTGTTGATTAGCAATTCATTGAAATGGTTCCTTGAATCACTTTGTTCTGTTCCTGTACCTAGTATGTAATGAACTTGTTCTATCATTGACCTCAGCCACTGACACATTCAACATTTCCCTCTTTGATATACAAATAGGTTCTGTTTCCTAGCTAAGAATCATTACTTTCTCTTCACTGCCATCACAAGCACCCTTAACTTGGCTTTCTTCCTCGTCACAAGAGCTAGTGTAATAGAAACAAAGATGTGTTGAAATACAGATGCTGAAAGTTTTGCTAGACTTGCTCACTAAGCAATGAATCCTCACAGGCCCACAGGGCTCAAAACTCGTGTCGTAGAACAAATAACAAGTTATTATAAGTTATTAGACTTGAGAATACCAAATGTTTACTGTGCTATTTTCTACTTTTATTACCCAAATGAACTCACTTTCATCAAAAACTACAGAGGAGAAAGTGGAACATAGGATTATTGGTATTACGCTTCAGAATTCTTAAAATGTTAGTTACAACTCTGACTTTTTGTATACCTGTATGATCCTTACAGTATTACAATGAAGAGGAATCTTACACTTTCAGTCACTTTGATCACCTTGCAGGTAGATTTCAGTGGATGATCATCAGGTCTAAGTTGTAATTGTTTTGCTGCTGCAAACATTGCCGAGTGTGTTGGCATTTGTAAATCTTTCTAAAACTATTCCACCAAATTTTGATAGCACTTTACATTGCATGATTCCTTTAACTCTGAAGAATTGAGAAGTACTTGTGAATTGGTTATCAAGCAGGAGGATATACCAGAGGATGATTTCGCTCATTATATGATCTAGAAATGAAAAGATTTATTGAGATAGTGTTGGTCCAAAATCCATGTAAACTTTGTTTTAAGATATCTTTCCAAAATGTTCCTTTTTAAGAAATATGGATATTTATTAAACATCAAGTCTGAATTATTTTTACTCCAAGTAAAACATGCATGTCCTTTTTAATAGGCCACCTTTAAGGGATGGATGGATATAATGTACGCAGCTGTTGATTCACGAAATGTAAGTATTCTTTATATCCAAAGTCTTTTCATAATGTTGATTAGGTGTTAAAATTAATTTAACAGAGCATAGCAACTGAATGGAATGATTCTACAATGATTTATTTTAAAGTAAAAATATGACTCAGATTAATATTCAATAGAGCAATATTTATCAGAAAGATCTTACTAAGATATATCAAAACATAAATTATGTTGAAAGTCTAAGTAAAGTAACACATGCATATATTTAATAACTAACAAATATCCTTCTATTAAATATTTTTCTATTTTGTTTCCTTTTTATTCACCAATTATATAATCAATAATTATTTTGGCAAGCTGGAGCAAATGTGAAGAGATACATGATTGTCATCAGTAGTTGAATGTATATTTACCCTCCATATTTGACAAGTTAGAGAATTTGTCTAGACAGCCTTGTATTTTTCTAACAGCCTTATACTTTTGTACTTTAAAATTCATTCTTTTGTATGATTAAACCATCCGTAAATTTACTGGAGTCTTTACTGATACTATTATCACTTCCATGATCAGCAGTTTCCTTAAAGTTTATACCACCTAAGACCCACTTTTTTGATCTCTCCTACAACAGCCTCTTTCAGGCTTCAAAAGATGAGAATTGAAATCCATGCTCCTTCCAACTCTGCTCTTCAAAACTTTGTAAAATTTAGTATTTTCTCTTTATCTTTTCATTCTGAAATCGCATCTGTTTGGTCTATCGTTATAAGGAATGACCTTTGTCCTGTCATCTTCAAATTGACCTGAAAGAGCTCACTTTTCTCTTTCTTAATGTGCATTTCCCATAAATGGCTTTAGTTTTATGTTGGGTTCCTTTCTAATGTCCCCCAGAGTTGAGTTATTTCTCTTTGTTACTTACTATTTAGTTGTGTGTTTGGTTGATATTAAATTCTGCTGTCTTTAGAAGGACATGAATCTATTAAGGCACTCACTATCTATAATGACTCCTTTACCTCTTTAATCAGTGGTAAATAAGTGTGCTTACTTACCATAAGTACCACCTAGAGATTAAATTATCAGTTGAGGATTTAGAAGATGCAGTGTATAGTTATATCTACTCAATTTGAAAAATTCAGTGTTATAATGTTGAAGGCAGGATGCTAAACACCTAAATAAGTAACTCAATTATTGTTTGCTTAAATAAATTCATGCATGTACAAATGATTGTTTCCAAACATAATCTATACACATTTGTTGATGTAAAATTTTTTCACTAGTAATTTTTAAACTATTAAAATGTAGTACCTTAAAAATTGTGAAATTTAGCACACTGCTGTCTAAATGGCAAGATATTAGTTGTATTTATAGTTAGAAAAAATACATTTCAGTCATAATAATTGTACTTTTCACATGAAAATACCCCATTTTTCATATGAAAAATCATCCTAAAGACTAATTTCAGAGACTTTTTTTTTAGAGGTAGCTGATTTAGAGAGGAAAAAAGGAAAAGTACTGCTTAAGTATTACCAGAAGTTTTTCTTTTTTATTCTCGTGGAAAAGCACCAATGACTTCCAGCATCAAAATGTACTGTAATATTTTACAAAATATCTTCCTTTGGTAGGTGGAACTCCAGCCGAAGTATGAGGAAAGTCTATACATGTATCTTTACTTTGTTATTTTCATCATCTTTGGGTCCTTCTTCACCCTGAACCTGTTTATTGGTGTCATCATAGATAATTTCAACCAGCAAAAAAAGAAGATAAGTATTTCTAATATTTTCTCTCCCACTAAAATAGTAAATGATTTGAAACATTTTCTCTACCAAGTGAATATTTTAGAATCTATTTTTTTATCCTTCCCCTTTGCCATTCACTACCCATCTCTTTCAGGAGATAGAAAGCCAGGAATGACTGTGTCCCGTATTCCTTTGCATGGGTTCCAAACCTCTTCCTCTTCAAAAAAATCACGGAACCACATTTTCTCTTTTGAAAGAGAATAATTAAAAAAGAACTAGAAAAGAACTCAGGCATATGCCTCTTTCCCAAAGTCAACTTGTTATTTTATTCCTACAACTTCCCTCCTTAAAATGTATTTTCTAGTGAAAACTCTTAGAATCTTTGCAATAAATCAGGCAGGATGTCTGAGCTTCTTCTAGTGTTTCTTTTTATAATTTTTGTCCCTTATTGGTTTCTTTTATTTATTCACACTTCTCCATGATATGTAATTATAAATGATCAGTTCCAGTGTTGAATTGAATAGCTCTTTATTTTATTAATTATTATCATTATTAAACCCACTTTATCATCCTGATCATATATGCACATGATCAAAACCACAGACAGTAAAGAAATACCATTGCTTGGAAGTAACCACTATTTGCATTTTATGTTTTTCTGTTCAGACTTTTTCTACACATATCCTTATTATTGAATTATGTTACCTATAATTATGAATTCTTTTTTACTTAAATATTTTCCTATTTTGTTAAGTCTTCATATATTCATTATCAGTGCCTGGTCAAAAGTCTGTGCCAAAAAAAAAAATTAAGCCTTTAATTATTTCCTTAAGATAAATTCCTAGAGGAAGATATTTTGTTTTCCCAAAATAACATGCCTACTCATACTCCCAATAATGATGTGTGGATGTGCTCATGTCACTGCTGCTTCACTAGCATTAAACGTTCTGTTTTTTAATACTTGATATTTGATAAATGAAAATTGTATTTAATTTTAATTTTTATGTCTTTTATTACTAGTAGGTTTGAATACATTTTCAAGGGCTTTTTTGGCCATTTCTTTTTTTCCTCTGTGTACTGATCCTTCATCTCATTTGCTCAGTATGTTTTCTTCTTATACAATGAATGTTTGCGTTGTAGGGGACGCTTTCTCTAGAGAACATCTCTGCCCCATCCCCTTTTATTATTATCAACATTATTCTGTTGTCACTATCAAGCTCTTTCATTTCACTTATGAACCTGAGTTCCAGTCCTCTGTACCTACTGGCCTATCACATACCTTCTGTACATATGACATCTGACTTTTCCTTTAACTTATCTACCAACTTGTCCAGTTTCCATTCTATTCTTTTGCTCTAATTCTTGGCAGAGTGAAAGTGGATTTCTATGAGTAACTCAAAACTGTCATGCAATACTTACTCTGATTTTTTACTATATATGAATAAGAGAATCGTTGTCTTTAACTTCAGAAAGGCAGTATGTATAGTGCAAGGAACCAAGTGTTTAGTGTCTCAGTGAACCAAATTTTACCACTCACTGAGTGTATGGACTTGGTTAAAATACTTAACCCCTAGTTTCTGGGATTTTTTTTTCCTGTGTTAAATAATAATGAAAATAAGAAAGTCAATTTTGGATGGTTGTGAGAAATGAATCAGGTTATAGTACCTAAAAACTGGTTTTAATGTTTCAAATTTAAAATTCCAGGCATAATTATACTAATTGGTTGAATTTTGCATTGCCTTTTTTAACTGTCCCTTTCCTATTTTAAGTTTAACATTGAAAAACTATGTGCAAAGGGACACAGTTTTAATCAATTTTGATTTTTCTTTTCTATACTTTGGAGGTCAAGACATCTTTATGACAGAAGAACAGAAGAAATACTATAATGCAATGAAAAAACTAGGATCAAAAAAGCCACAAAAGCCTATACCTCGACCAGGAGTAAGAAATACCAAATGATGTGGGGGGAAAAATACACAAAAACAAAAACTTGCATGGGTTTTCTCACAGAAGAGATAGCAGCTAACATTTTCAGCAGCAAAGATTTCTTCCGCTTTTAGAGCATCATTAATTTATGTCTCTTATGGTAATGGTAAAATTTTTTAAAAAGGGAGAGGCCAAAAAGAAAACAAAGAAACAGAAAATGCACCCTTATCTTCAAGGCATTTAGAATGTCACAACTGGTATCCAAACAGCATGGCGAAGTTCACATAGACAGTGTGATATGCACAAGAAATTTGATCTTATAACTCAAGGGTGGTTGTTGAATGATGTTAGGGAGGAGGGTAAATCTTGGATGGGGTTAAAAAAACATGTACTTTTCTGCTAGGTTAACAAGTTGATGAAGTATTGAGTGAAATAACACCTTAGTTCTATTTTATTTGTCATTGGAGGTATTGGGTATTTCAGAAAAGGAAGGTGTTCCAGTCTCTACTATTCATATATATGACTACAAAGTTAGAAATTACAAATGTCTACAGAAGTCAGAGTTAATAAATACAATTCATGATGATAAATAACAAACGTCATGTTTCCATGAGGAACCAACCAAACAACCACTGTGAAATGGAGAAGCCTTATCCCACGCTGTGTTGATGTTTATGATGATGATCTGTGAGGTTAAAATAATTTCTGGGGTGTACTGAGGAATAAAATATTAATGAACACTCTGTTCATTCATACTCATATCGTGCTAGCCAAAAGTTGCCTTCTTGAGAATGTTAAGGCTCTGTTAATCCTTAACATTGAAAGTAGGAATGTGTATAGGAAAAATGTAAGATAGAAGATATCCTCAAAGTTTATGAGGGGCCAAGGGAAATGGGCCAGGTAGTGGCCTGCAGTGAATGATGGTGGCAGAACTGGGATGGGCAAAACCACAGATAGTGACAAGGGACATGCGTTTTTGACATCCAAGTGTAAGGGATGTCATTCTGGTCTGATTATCCCCGTGTAGACTCAGCATTCTGTATGTGGCAATGTCAGCAAAGACTGTTTGATGGAAGAACATCAGTACTGGCACACATGGACTTTAAATGCATAATGTTCTAGGTGTGTCATGACAATTCTTTGACAAGAAGGCAAATGGAATGTTAATAGATACTTTATTTTGAAACTGCTTTATGGTCCAACTGATCATTGGAAATTTTGATAAAACAAAATTGAGCAGGTTTTTTAACTTCTTGCAATTTTAATACATTAATAAGCATTTTGTGCCTCTCAGAGAAGTATATAGTACACAATGTTTCTTATCAGAAATCCCCTTTTCACAAAGGATTGTTATTCTGTGGACTACATACTGGTAAATACAATTTAGATAACTAAAATTAATGGACTATAAGTCATCTTTTACAAAACTCAGGGCCAGTGGTTCCTATGTACAATACTAGACAATCAGTGCAAAAAGTACTTATGCAGAAGATAATATGTACAAGAAAACTTCTGTGTTGCTAAAAGCATTTCTGT
Source organism: Vicugna pacos (assembly GCF_048564905.1). Lineage (NCBI taxonomy): Eukaryota > Metazoa > Chordata > Mammalia > Artiodactyla > Camelidae > Vicugna > Vicugna pacos. The sequence goes on along the minus strand of NC_132991.1, from coordinate 40,073,445 downwards.
TTCTCTACAGAACAAATTTCAAGGAATGGTCTTTGACTTTGTAACCAGACAAGTCTTTGACATAAGCATCATGATTCTCATCTGTCTCAACATGGTCACAATGATGGTGGAAACTGATGACCAGAGTGAATATGTGACGAGCATTTTGTCACGCATCAACCTGGTGTTCATTGTGCTGTTCACTGGAGAGTGTGTGTTGAAGCTCATCTCCCTCCGACATTATTATTTTACCATAGGCTGGAATATTTTTGATTTTGTGGTTGTCATTCTCTCCATTGTAGGTAAGAAGTATTTCATATCTTTTAAGTTCCACTCAATAAAAGTAAAAGTTGGAACAATTAAGTTTAAATTAGAGGTCATCCCACCACTCAGAGAAAACCACTGTAAAAATTTTTGTTGTATTTCACTCAAGTGTGTCTGTCTTTCTTACAAAATGAGGCTCTTGCTCTACCTAGAGTATTGTATCTTATTCTACCCATTTTAGACTAGATATATTATTTGTCAATATAGTAGAGTCTCATTCATTTGAACTAGAAATGTGCTATGAACTAAGATAAAAATGCTTTTGACATGTTGAGATGGAATAGTCTCTAAAATATCCAGACAGCTCTCTTGAAAAGAGGACTAGGAATTTAATCTGGTACTCAAGAGAGGCAGTGCATCAGACATAGAGTCATTAGTATGCAGAAAGGAGTGGAAGCTCGTGGCAAATAAGGAAGAGGATAGAGTGAAAAGAGAATAAGGCTCAGAACAAAATGTCAGCAAATGCAGGTGGTAGGTTCTTTAATGCAGCATATCAGAGATTTTCTAAATTATCTTGAAATGGGTTTGTAATAATGATGCAGAGAAGAAGTGATGTGGCGTGGAACATCATTTTAGCATTTATTCCCTTCAAAGCCTGGAGTGTTAAACAGGTCACATGAGCAATATAGCTCATCTCATTAAAGATACAACTCTAGCTCCAGTAAAGAAGTCTGCTTGTGAGCCTAAGATATTCATTCTTCCTAAACCAGATGATATGAGTGGGTCAATATTTTACCATCTAATATGGGCCATCTCTGTTGGGCAGCTTTTTATGCCATTTGCCCCTCCAAAAAGTTAATCTTATATTCAACTCATGTGTTGTCATTAATTCCCACACTAATCTGTGGTGTAATCAGTCGTGAATAGGATACTTAGCTGCATTCACCTCTGTTTCTCTCACTGTCTCCTCCCCACCACACACGTACACACACTTTTTACAGAATGAGTTAGTGTAACTCAGAGATACTTGGTTTCTTGAGCTCCTCTTCATCTCAATTATTATTTCATTATTTAAAAGGCATCTGGAGAAAGAAGCTTTAAAGAAGATAACTGAGAGACCAATGCCAGACACAGGAAACCAGAAGGAGCATCAGCTTAAAACCTTTTAGAAATGCACCAGAGCACATATAAAAATATATAAGAATATTATAGTCGAAGCTTAGGGAAGCATCACGTTCATGGAGAGACGACAATAGCATTAAAAGCTACAGATACTTTTAGATACATAAGGACTGAATAGAGGGTATATGATTTAGCAGGTTCAGAAAAAAATTATATTCATTATATTCATATAAACACGTATTTATACTGTTGGCTACTGCTCTTCAGACAGACGTGAGAATTTTTTACTTATTTTGTTAGATTCAGTCTTGGGATTTTGTGTAAGCTAAAAATAGTCTAGAGCTATTCCCTCAAATTAAAAAGGTACTATAAAATCCTTATTGAATTGAACATTGTCTTAGTCACCTCAGATTGCCATAATAAATTACCACAGACTGGGTGACTTAAACAAGAGAAACGTATCTTCTCACAGTTCTGGAGGCCAGAAGTCCAAGTCAAGGTGCCAGTGTGATTGGTTTCCAACGAGAGCCGTCTTCCTAGCTGGTAGATGGCTGTCTTCTCACTATGCCCTCCAGGCCAGGGAGAAAGAGAGAGCAAGCTCTCTAGTGTCTTCTCTCCTAAGAGCACTAATCCTATCGAGAGCTCCAGCCTCATGACCTCATCGAAATTTAATTATCTCCCAAAGCCCTATCTCCAAATACCACCACCTTAAGGAGTTAGGGCTTTAACGTATGAACTTAGGGGGAAGACACAATTTAGTCCATAGCAAATACTGAGTCAAATTTAATGCTGAATGTCAAAATTAAGGTTTATTTATAAAATGTAATATATATGTGTGTGTGTGTATATATATATATACATATATATATATATATATGTATATATATATATATATGTAATATGTTTGTCACATTTTAGATTAGGTAACTCAATTTTAGTACTCTGAACTTTACCTTGGAGCTTTAACATAAATTTGAGTATTATTTTAATGGATAACTTCTTCACTGGTTGATGCTCTCATTTTTTATCCATAGGTATGTTTCTGGCTGAGCTGATAGAGAAATATTTTGTGTCCCCTACCCTGTTCCGAGTGATCCGTCTCGCCAGGATTGGCCGAATCCTGCGTCTGATCAAAGGGGCGAAGGGGATCCGCACGCTGCTCTTTGCTTTGATGATGTCCCTTCCTGCGTTGTTTAACATCGGCCTCTTGCTCTTCCTGGTCATGTTCATCTATGCCATCTTTGGCATGTCCAACTTCGCCTATGTTAAGAGGGAAGTTGGAATTGATGATATGTTCAACTTTGAGACCTTCGGCAACAGCATGATCTGCCTGTTCCAGATCACGACCTCTGCTGGCTGGGATGGGTTGCTAGCACCTATTCTCAACAGTAAACCACCCGACTGTGACCCTAATAAAGTTAACCCTGGCAGCTCAGTTAAGGGAGACTGTGGGAACCCCTCTGTAGGGATTTTCTTTTTTGTCAGTTACATCATCATATCGTTTCTGGTTGTGGTGAACATGTACATCGCTGTCATCCTGGAGAACTTCAGTGTTGCTACTGAAGAAAGTGCAGAGCCCCTGAGTGAGGATGACTTTGAGATGTTCTACGAGGTTTGGGAGAAGTTTGATCCGGATGCCACCCAGTTCATGGAATTTGAAAAACTGTCTCAGTTTGCAGCTGCTCTTGAACCTCCCCTCAATCTGCCACAACCGAACAAACTCCAGCTTATTGCCATGGATTTGCCCATGGTAAGTGGTGACCGAATCCACTGTCTTGACATCTTATTTGCTTTTACGAAGCGGGTTCTGGGGGAGAGTGGAGAGATGGACGCTCTTCGAATACAGATGGAAGATCGATTCATGGCTTCCAACCCATCAAAGGTCTCCTATCAGCCAATAACTACAACTTTAAAAAGAAAACAAGAGGAGGTGTCCGCTGTTATTATTCAGCGTGCTTACAGGCGCCACCTTTTAAAACGAACTGTAAAACAAGCTTCATTTACATATAATAAAAATAAAATCAAAAGTGGGGCTAATCTTCTTGTAAAAGAAGACATGATAATTGACCGAATAAATGAAAACTCTATTACAGAAAAAACTGATCTGACCATGTCCACAGCAGCTTGTCCACCCTCCTATGATCGAGTAACAAAGCCAATCGTGGAGAAACACGAGCAGGAAGGCAAAGATGAAAAAGCCAAAGGGAAATAAACAATAAATAAATAAAAATCACCAGGTGACAAATTGTTTACAGCCTGTGAAGGTGATGTATTTTTGTCAACAGGACTCCTTTAGGAGGTCAATGCCAAACTGACTGTTTTTACACATGTCTACTTAAGGTCAGTGCCTACAATCAGACAGTGACCCCTTGTTGGAAAACTGTGACTCTGTGTAAAGGGGAGACGACCTTGACAGGAGGTTACTGTTCTCACTACCAGCTGACACTGCTGAAGACGAGAGACAAAATGGCTACTCAGATTGTAGGGACCAGTTCAAAGGGGTGCAAACCTAGAATCTGGGGGTTGTCAAACATGAAACACTTTAGTGTAGTAATTGTATCCACTCTTTGCATTTCAACTGCCACATTTGTCACATTTTTACAAAATCTGTTAGTGGATTCATCTTTTTTTTAGTCCATATGTTGTCTATTGTATGTGACTATTTTTGTAAATGGGGTTTCTGCTGGGAAATAGGCAAAAGGACCTCTTTAACAGGTATGCCACGGGGGTTATGGCAAACACACGGCCCTCCCATCTGCATAAAGACATGGTTTGCATGAGGGCATGCTACACTAGAGATCATGCATGAAAAAAAGTCACAAGGAAAACAAATGAGTTCTGAAATTCCATCCATGTTTCTGGGAGGGTAATTAGGTGATGATTGGAGGTGCTTTGCTGATCTTGTTTTGTCAAATCCAGCCCCTAGGCCAAGTCCATCATTTTGGGTGGGTAGCCCATTAAATCTTAGCAGGTGCAAACTTTGCTCAAATGTCTGGAGTCGTAAGTGTTATGTTTCTGTTTATTGTATTTAAAAAACTGAAGAATGAGCATTGCTCCCCCCTGAAAGACGGAAATGACCAAAAGAACCCTTTATAAATTTCTGCTTAGTCCTGCACTTTGTTTAGCCATCTTCAGCTCAGCAAGGTTGACAACGTATATGCTAATGAAATGCTATTTATTATGTAAATAGTCATTTTACCCTGTGGTGCACGTTTGAGCAAACAAATAATGACCTAAGCACAGTATTTATTGCATCAAATATGTACCACAAGAAATGTAGAGTGCAAGCTTTACACAGGTAATATAATGTATTCTGTACCATTATAGGTAGTTTGGATGCTATCAATGCATGTTTCTATTACCATGCTGCTGTATCAGGTTTCTCCCACTGCTCAGAATCTCATATGAGAAACCATATGTCAATGGTAAAGTCAAGGAAATTGTTCAACAGATCTCATTTCTTTAACTCATTAAGCAATAGTTTGCAGCACTTTAACAGCTTTTCGGTTGTTTTTAAATTTTAAGTGGATAACATATGGTGTATAGCCCGACTGTACAGACATGTTAAAAAAAAACAAAACCACTGCTTAACCTGTTAAAATGTGTTTAGAATTTTCTAAGCAAATATAAATACTGTAAAAAAAAAAAGTCATTTTATTTTATTTTTCAGCATTATGTACATAAATATGAAGAGGAAATATGTTAAGATTGATACCACAATCACTTTCTTACTTTCTGTCCATAGTACTTTTTCATGGAAGAAATTTGCTAAATAAGAAATGAAAACAAGACTGGGTAGTTGTACATTTCTGCTTTTTTATTACATTTGCTAATTTTAGATTATTTCATAATTTTAAGGGGCAAAAATAGGTTCACAACTTTCATCCAAATTATGCTTTGCAATTGGATAAAGGTACAAATTTTTATTATATTTTTGGTAGTGCCTACACTAACTGATTGAAGGTAGTTCTTATTTTTTCATTTTTGTCCTTTTTTCGTAACTTCTGTTTATGTTTTCATTTCTTTGGAGTCAGGCTGCTCTAGACTGCTCTAAATATGTGAGTTTTGCAATTTTTTTCCCACAAGAACAGAGTAGTGAACTTACGTAGTCAATTACATCAGGATATTTTGTGTTTCTTACAGAAGCAAACCATAGGCACCCTTTTTCTTAAAACTACTTAGATAAATTGTATTCGTGAACTGCATGCTGGAAAATGCTACTATTACCCTAAATGATGCTAACCAACATTAAAAATGTGCAAAACTAATAAAGATTACATTTTTTATTTTATTGTTTGCCCAGTTACTTTTGGTTAATTAACAGTGTTTTATTACAAAATGAGGCTATTTTTCTTCTCCAAAGTGTGGGAGAAGGGGAGCTAAACACACACACACACTCAAGTGCGCACGTGCACACATAGGTCTACCCAGCTGACGGCAAGAAAACCTGGGGTAGAAAACCTAGGGTAGAAATGGGACTGAGGGGAGTGACCGCCCAGGGGCTACAAGCAGTAGGGTGTGGTCTCTGTTAGGAGAAAGGACTGGTGCCAGACCCTAAGCCCGGGACCCCAGGGGGGAAAGAAAGATGTGGGAAATGGAGCAATGGTGGATGACCACTTGGGGTACAAAGAGAGAATACTCTGTATTAGAGTACTTTGTACAGAGAAGGTAGTCACTAGGTATTTAGTAAATGAGCAAGTTAATGAATTTTTAGCATTGCTCTAAATAGTTCTATTTGTAAAAAGAGTTGTTTACCCCTCTAAGGTCTTTTCCCCTTTACTTAACACACTTTATCAGAGGGCTGTCTTTATAAAGATATATAAAATAATAAAATATCACAAAAGTTACAAATGAAAATTGGCCTCGGTACAGTGTAGTAACATTGAATATATGTAATAAATATTTAAATGGATATACATCACATCCATCAGCACATGTATAGTACCTCTCTGTTATCTACAAAGAAATAGACACAGAGACAAGTGTGAGTATATGTATAGTTGTGTATATGCATAAATATTTTCAAGGTGTGAGAGTCCAGAAATTGAGTTTTGACTTTTTAGAACTGAATACTCACCTCATTCTTTGCTATGATGGAACTATTGAGCTTCCCATTTAAATGTATTCCTCTAAAAGGAATTAGGGCTTCTGGACTTTGTTTTCTCTTCAGGATCACTTGGCCTGATCCTTACCTGCATTATTAATGTCCGTCATTCGTCTAAGGTGGTGAAGAAATGTCTTGTTCAGCTGTATTTCTTGCAGTCTCAGAAAACAGATTTCTAAAGGCGAACAGATTGTGCCTTTAATCCACCTCAGCCCTAAGGGCAGCCATTTGCCCCACCCAGGAGAAGTATCTATTGACTTATACAGACTGATAACCTCAAATAGGGGCAGCACTCGAGCAGATCACAGAAACTATAAGATTGTGATCCTATAAACATGTAAGGAGGTGGATGATAGGATTTCTGGAGAATGGTTAAATTATGTAGACGTATTTCTCTCAAGGACAAGGAGAGTGAGGAGGGAATTCATTCAAACACAGCAGAGGTTGTTCTATATGTAATATGTTATAATTTGCTAAAATAAAACTCATTCAGCAGTTAACTGCATGAAATTTAGTATGAAACTAGCTAGGTATGTCTTAGAATTTCATTTATTTTTTTTTAAATTGAAGTATAGTCAGTTTACAATGTTGTGTCAATTTCTGGTGTACAGCATGTCTCTGTCATATATATACATATATATACATTTATTCCTTTTCATACTCTTTTTCCTTATAGGTTACTACAAGATATTGAATATAGTTCCCTGTGCTATACAGTGGGACCTTGTTGTTTATCTATTTTATATATAGTAGTTCATCTTAGAACTTTATGATTCTCCTCTCCCCGCCCCACCACACCACAATCCTAGCATTTCCATGGCATTCTCTTCAGACTATGCCTTAAGTATCCAAATCAATCCAACGGTAACTTCAATATGGTGGATTCCAAGTCTCTGGGCCTATTATATAAACCTCTTTTACCTTTCAGCAATCTAAGTGCATTAAAAAAACAAAACAAAACAAAACAAAAACTACTGACAGAATTCTAAAAGCCAACCAGGGCAATAGTTTAAAATATAGTTCCAAGTCTCACCTCAATTTAAATCAGACTCACCAGAAAAGAGCCTAAAAATGTCTAGTGAGTTGAACTGTTAAAATGAGGTAGAAGAAATCAATACAAAGCTCCCCAGGAGAGTCTTACAATAAGCAAGTCTTGAAAAGCCTGTCTTAGTGGTTGGTAGCCTGGTAAGGTGCAAGGCCTTCAGGAACTCATCAATAGTTGAGTATAGTCCTTAATAAAATACTCAAATGTCAGAATGTGCACGTCACCAGGTGGCCCCCTGAGTTACAGCGTTAGGTTCAGTATGATCCTGTTATGAACCCAAAGATTTCCCAGCAATATGGGCTGAATAAAGAGAATAAAACAGCTTATCTTCAGCCTACGTGATGGGAGTTACTAAAAGAAAATGAGTTCTAATATCAGGGAAACAATTAGCTCATACAGACCTTTGTAAAAATTGAAGTCCCCCTTTCTTCTCTGGGGAAAACAGCTCTGCGCTGGGACAAAGGATTCGGTAAATGGACTTCTGCTTTGGGCAGAGAATCTGAACAACAGGTGGTCGTTTATTCATACAAACAACAAATACCAGGAGAGATCACGGAGGTAAAGATTAACTTCTAGGCCAGTAACCATTCTAATATTTTAAGGCTATAGAACCCTTTTAACCCCCCTAATGGTATCTTACGAGTCACATGAGTATTAAAAAGTTACGATAGGGAATGGGACAAGTACTCATTGGTCTTTGCAAATTTTATAGAAGTTTGCTGGTGTTTTTTGGTTAGGTTGTAAAAATAATGCATGCCTCTTACTTAAGGGAAAAAAAACTAACGTAGTACAGAAAGGTATAAAGTACTATTGTCCTACTCTCCTCCCAGAACAGCTTCTTGACTAACTGCCCAGGCAATGTTTTATATATATGCAAACATATTCTTTATTTGTTACTATAAATAATATAATATTTTATGTTGTTTTACACTTGACCTTACAATTAATACATCTCAGTATATTTCTACCTCACACTTACAAATCTACCTCATTCTCTGTAAATGATGCATAGCATTCCAGTCTATAAATTCAATTAAAGTCACTTACTGATGGATGTTTACATGTCTCCAATTTCGCTGTATAGCTAGCAAGGCTGTGATGAGTATCTCTGTTCCTGTATTTTTGTGAACTCTATAAATATTTCTGTTGGATAAGTTCCTGAAACTGGATTTTCTAGGTCAAAGGTATTCACATTTTCCATTTTTATGATAGACAGTTGGATTAAGTGAGGTGCTTCTCTCCGAAGCAGGGGCCATCATAGGATGCTCTTTAATTTTTTCATCTCCCAGCATCTTCTAGAACAAATAATTCTACAACTATAACATCTCTTAAGGGCAGGAACCATGCCCTTCTTATGTGGTATAAGACAGTGCCTGCATTGCACTTTTTAAAAAGTTGAATAAATGAACAACTTACCAACTTGAATAGATATTACAAACTACACTGAATCCATCCTTTATAATATCTTGAAATTTATGACTAAGTACATAAAGCCAATAATACTTTTTTTCCCCAGTGAACCTAGCACAAAGCAGCATGCACAACAATGTTGTATTTCAGATGGTGGGAGCTGCATGACTGACCATCTGAAACATGGGATGTAATATTATTATTAAAAAAAAATGCCTACTTGAGAATGGAAATGAGAAGGTATGGCAAATACTATTAGCCCATTCGTAGGCTATAAACAGGAATATATTCAATTACTACATATCCTGTGAATGATAAATAATGTAATTTAAATCATCCATGAACAATTATACTTAAAAGAAGTGACCTCATTCAGCAATAAAGTTCTTATTTTATAATACTGAAGAATGCAACATTCATTTCTAAGGTAGAAATTATCTCAGTTTTTTATGACAGTAGCAAAACATGATTACGCACCAAAGTCAAAGCCACAAAATTTATACAGTAGGAAATAAGAAGCCCGAAGACAAATGTTGCTAAAACTTGGTGTATATTTTTTCATGTGTTATTACATGTAACATTAAATAAAAACATTTACTTAACCGTTCAAACTTCCTAAGCTACAGGTTCCTAGTCCCTCTTCCAGAAGATCAGAAATGCTGTTGTTTAAAAACTGCAACACCTTAAGCTCATCATTTAACTTTCCTGAACATTAGGTTTTTCACTCATAAAATAAAAGGTTTGGAAGGCATGAAGTTTCAAGGTTCACTCTACTTTCAAAACATTATTTTTCTGAGAATAAAACCAATTTCTGGTAGCATAAAACAAACGATCATAATTAACAAGGTGAATCAAGTAAACCTCGCATTAGTTTTCTAGGCTTTTAAGACAACAGGCAAAGGATTTCTCATAAGAAGGGATAGCTTCTGTCTACCCACTGATTTTGGTATAATAGTTGTCTGGGGGAAAAAGATGTCCACATTACAGAAGGTCACCCGGTTCTTAGCAATCTGGGGAAGATAAATTTCTTTCTGCTTTGAGAGGCTGTCTTTCATCAGGGAGCCCAAGTCCCAGTCTCTAATGCAGCTCTGAAGTAAAACCTAGCTCTGGCTTACCCTGACAAGTTCAGTCGGCTTGATATTGTCTGAATTACAATTTGGAAACAAGTTAATGGATTTTAGAGCCTTTTATAATCAGGCACTCATCTTGACAGCATCTCCTAAACCAATGGTTTGAGGACCAAGCTCTGCCTGGACCTAAGCTAAGTTCATCTCGGAATCCCTTTAGTGTTTTGGTCTTAAACTTCATTGCGGATCCCCTTGCACCACACTATATAAAATGACGAACTTCAACTACATAGAAACGACGACTTTCTAAAGTGTTCTTACCGACTATTGACACCCTAAAATCACATAAAACCTTTTTATGCTAGGCTAAGGCTAACTATTAGTACACCATCCAGATTTTTCTCTGTGTCCATTAAATACCTTAATGATGAAGAAAGTGTAGTCAATAAATAGTCTTAATATCATATTTTAAAATGATTGTCAAAGCAGTGGTTTTTCAAAGCATGGTCTTCAGAACAAGAGCATCACATCACTTGAGAACGTGTTAGAAATTCGTATTTTTGCCTCCCTCTCCTCACTGAGCTAGAATCTCTGCACAGGGCAGTCCAGTAGTCTGTTTTAACAAGCCCTCCATATGATGTGATGTTGGCTCAAGTTTGAGAACCACTACTCTAAAGCATTCCTTGCCTTATGTTGGGAGGGCAATGTTCCCCAGTGGTCAAAAACATGTACGCTATTTAAAAATAAAAATTATATATGTATATATTATAGATATATTTTTTCACTGTTTTCACAATTTTTTAAGTGAACTTGGAACTCAATCCCAAAATTCACATGTGCAGGAAATTTCTACTTCTTTTAAATCTAACAAAATCCAAAGCGAAGCATCAGTCCTACTGGATTGCCAGGAAATTAATTTTCACTGAGTATTATACAATCTTTTCTCCCAGGACTCAACCAGAATCCAAGAGGCTTATATGGTGTTCAGGAAAGAGAAAGTTTCTTGACCCTCCAGTCCGTTGTAGCCTCTGATGACACCGCTATTGTCCAAACTGAAGTAGATCCGTGAGGTCAGTATCCTAGACCCAGCTCTGGTGGGTGCACCCTGCAACCATCTTTCTGACCTGACGTTTTGCCTCCTTCTGCGTGCATTGCCACGGATGGGGAGAGGGGAATCTCCAGAAATCATGGGAACCCATTGCTTTATATCTCTCTCCCCGTTCCTGGAAAGGACTCCTCCCTCTCTTTTCTCAAAGGCACATTTCTGATTCCTCCTACCCACCAAGAAACACAGACTCCTTTCTTTTGATTTATTTTTTCCCTTTTTTAAATTGAAGTATAGTCAGTTTATAATGTGTCAATTTCTAGTGTACAGCATAATGCTTCAGTCATACCTACACATATTCGTTTTCATATTCTTTTCCATTATAGGTTACCATAAGATATTGAATATAGTTCCTTGTCATTTCTTTAATAAACATATCCATTTGCAAAAGATCCAAAAGGCTTTTAAAGTACTGTAAAATAGAATTTCCTGAGACGATGCAAACGTCCTAAATCTGGCGTGTCCAGTCCAGCAACCACTAGCCACATGTGGCTATTGAGCATTTGAAACAGGGCTGCTACAACTGATGAATCTACTTTTTAATTTGAATGAATTGTAGTGTGAACTTAAACAGCCTCCTGTGGCTAGTGGCAACCTTTCTGAAGGCTTCTGCTTCCACCCTGCTATGAAAACACTCATGGGCTAGCCGTCTACGTGAATCAAGGGGAACGGAAAATTTGAAGAGCTACATGAAACAGCATCTCAAGGAAGTTCTCTGGTGCTGAGTAGAAGGGTGTTCATTGCACTGTTTAACTTTCCTATATCTTTGAAAATTCTCAAAATAAAAATCCGTAGGAAAAAAAAATCCTGCCACAAATTAAAGCCCAGTTATAAATGGATTTACGAGCAGGGATCTTGAGGTATGAGCTCCAGCTGTTTTAATTCAGCCAGTTCAGACGAGTGGTAGGGCTGATGAGGAGGGCCCAGTGCACGAGAAACCAGGAGACGGATGTGGAGAGAGAAAACCTGAAGACTTTTGAGGTGGGGAAAAAAAATCTCCTCAGTCGTCAGCAGGTAAACAGAATCCCCGCCTCCAAGCATTCCTCAGAATGGGCGGGCTCCTTCCCGAAAGAGATGCAAGCCGGGGTGGAGGGAATGTCACGGGCGGCAGTGTGAAGGATACTCTGATGGGCTTCTGGCTTAATTCCTCACAGATGAAGAAGTCAGGCTGGCAGAGCAAGAGGTATTTAGGGAAACACATTGGAGCCACAAGCTGGGAAGAGGCAGTCTCGCGGAGCAGGGGCATCATACAGGGACTGGTAGCCACAGATTTTGAAATGGACGCAGGGAAGGGAGAGAACAATAGAAAGGACAGAGAAAGAACTACATTTGCCGCACCCAAAGAAGATCGTGCTAGACCATAACATCCTGCAGAACCTCTAGCCTGCGGGGCAGGCACAAGGTCTCTCTTCACTCCTTTATTTCTGCAGACGCAACACTTGGCATTAGCATGCATTGCCTCAAAGAAGTATTGGTGACTATTTGGAAACACTGCCCGAAACAAAGTTTTTGAGAATCAGACACCTAGAAAGCTAAAGCCTGATTCTTCTCAACCTTATGATAAAAATTAGAACAAAGCTCTGGTTATGACACATCCAGAAATAACAGTGTCTAGGATAATGTGCAGTGTGCATTTGATGTCAAGGAAGATTTTTCAGACATGAACTTGGACCTAAGTGAGTAAAATCTAAACTAATGTACTGTCTTACCTTAACATCACACCAGGTAGACAGGGAGTGATCACAATTCTTTATTGTTATTCCATCAACTAAAGAAAGATTCTTTAAAGTAGTGGAAGGAAAGACAGATGGCATCTTATCAAGATATTCTGTATAGCATGGTTGTAAACATTTAAATAATTCATTATTTATATTTCAAATACCACACTCTTTTGAAATGTATTTGTTTTCTCTCTTTTGCATAGATGAAATGTCAAGATGTCAAGAAAATCAAGAAAAAAATTACTCCTGGTCAGTCTCTGTCACAGTATGTGAGTAGAAACATTCTCTACATCTGATAGTTCAGGTGAGGAAGTAGCAAATTTCCTGGTATCAGATGTTCTTAGCCACCAGACAGCTGAAATGCTCAGTTATTTTTAAAGAAAAAGTATCATCCAGTGGCCTAAAAGGAGTTAATTGTAGGAACCGAGGGGAAGGAGTCCCTGGACTATAACAAGTGATATGAATTTCACTTTATTCTTGATATGCTAATCCTTACAGCTGGGCAAAGACCACTCAGTTTAGCCCATTTATTGCACTTAATACAGCTATTAAAGCTGCTAATTTATTCATTTCCTTTTGTGAAAATTTATTTAATGTCTATCTACCTTTACTAGACTTTAAATTCCAGGAGGAGAAGACAAGGATTTTATTCTCTGCCATCGGCACTCATTAAACATTTGGTAAATGAATGAATGATTAAATAACACATTGTTAGAACTCAGATCACTTCCTCAACTTTCTCCATAGTGTCATTTAGTAAAAGGAATAAGAGAGGTAAGTGACAATTATCATCTTCTCCCTAATTTACTTAAATGAATAAAACTGGAGCATTTTAAAGGGATGAGTTATGAAAACCGTCTAATTTTTTGCATCAGCCGACACCATGCTTCATACACAATTCAAATGTACATTTGTACTGTCTTATTTGGAAAAGAAAAGAGGACCAGATAGCATGTGGAAGGCTGGATCGCAGAAAGTTAGCTTGATTGTCTGTTTTTTTAATAATGATCCTCAGATATTTTCTTCCAGATGAACTCTTCCCTTGAAACCAAAAGCATACAGTTTAAAATTATATTCTCTGCTGAGCACTTTGGCATGTGGTATTCTGTTGCACGCTAAATACAGATTAAACTACAGGCTTTGAAAATCAGACCAGCAGGTGTTACCGGTTGTCCATCACCACAAACATTTAGCTTGACTATGAATGTTGGAAACAAACGAAAAACCCACTCTTCATGAAAATAATATATGCCTCTTTGGGTAGAATGCTCTTTTAAGGGAAACCAGTGAGAAATACTGCCTAGCACTGCAGCCTGTGACAGTAGTCACCCTTCCCCTCAAGATCGTCATTATTAAACCACTGGCATGAAAAAAGGTTCAGGTTCGTTGCTGCTTAACAAACTTAAAATCTGATTTAAGGCAACTATGAATCATAGTAACTAAAGTAAGATAACTAGAACTAGGATTGAAAATTGGAATCCATGTTAAGAGTTTACAAAGATCATTTAAACCTCACATCTTCACCACTGTTTTAAAAATATTTAAGAAGAAATAGGAAACCTTAGTTCATTACATTTCAATTTAATTCACTAAATAACTGAAGAGATCTATGAGCAACTGGTAAGTTACCCGATCAGTACAAAAATAAACGTTTTCGTAGGAATTAATTTTATTCTCAGTTTAAAATCAGCAGTATTTTTTTAACTGAAAAAAAATGTTTACTTCATTTGTTCCTCCCATTATGAGGGCTGGGTGAAAATAGGACTAATTTAACGTGCTTTTTATCAACAGACACGGGATTGCAGCAACGCCTTCTAAAATGGGCCCGAGAAGCTCAGCCCTTTCTGCTGAGAACTTTTCTGCGCCACCTTGTGGCCATAATGCAAGTACTACACGTGAAAGTTAAAGGCTTTTTCCTGAGCTGGTCAGGCCTTCAAATAGCCGCATTGCGGGAACCTGCCTCTACACAAACTTGTGGAAAATGGTGTCCTTCTTTGTAGCTACTGATGGGAAACAGACTTGTCCGTTTTCCTACATCCTCCCCATTTCCTTCATTCTTTAATTCCTTCTCCTTGGGCCAGCCCACGCACCATCCCCCTACAGTTGTTTCCCTGTTAGACCTCCTCTGCCTTCCCCATCATTCGGTCGGTCGCCCCCTTTCCCTGTCGCCGCCCGCCCTCCGGGTTCCCGCCCGCACCTGGACCCCGCAATCCCAGCGGCGGGGGCCCGCCCCCTCCAGCCGGCAGCCAATGGCTGCGCGGCCCCGCCCCTCCCCTCCCCTCCCCGCCCCTCCCGCCGCGTCCCGAGCGGATTTGGGCCTGGGCAGCGCGGCCCGGCCCCCTGGCGTTTCGGCTGGGCTGGGGCGGTAGAACCTTCCGGAGGCCCGGGGCCGCGTCTCGGGGCAGCCATGGACTCGCAGGCGCTGAAGGTGAGCCGGCGGGACCTGGCCCTGTGTGGTTTTGCGGGTGGTGAGGGGCTGGGGGGCTTGGGGCGCGCGGGCCGCCTTGGCGAGGCCGCGGCTACCCTGCGGCGCCCCCGCCTCGCGGGCGGGCCTGTAAGCTCCACCACCGGCTCTCCCGCCGCGGGCTCTGGACTCTGGAGGTCGGGGGCAGCCTTCCCCGCGCGCTGCTTTCTGAATTGCCGTTAGTGTGCTTGTCCCACCCTGTGTGTTGTGTTTGCTTTTACTTTTGTACTCTGTTTGCTCGGAAGAGTTGGTCAACATATGACTCCTAGTGCGCCTCCTGGGTGCGGTTTTGAAGGACTTAGAGCAAACTAGTGCCAGCTCGCCCGCGGGACGGTAAAAAGCACAGATTGTATGGAACCAATTAAAGACGTAGGGCTTGAAAATGGAGGCGTCTTTATTTTAGGGTGGTGGTCGTCCTTATTTATCACTGATCCATCCATTCAGCAAATATTGAAAGACGGGCCAGTTAAGAAATGATATGAAAACAAAGACATGAGGCTTCAGAATAAGTTACTTTGGAGCTTGATGGCTTCTCCATTTGTTCACTGATTTACTTGTTCAGCACATATTGATAGAGGGCTCACTGGGTGTCCACTGGAGCTGTAGATAGTGGTTCACAGAGCGGAGCAGTCCTCGCCTTCACAGATTTTATAGCCTAATGATGGAGAAAATCTTTTAAATTAATTTAGCAGATGTTTCTTGAATGCCCTGTGTGTCTGGCTTTATTCTGAGCCCTGCAGTAATAAAGCTAAGAAAACCCCTTCCAAACCTTCCTACATTTGTGGAGGGAGAGTTAGTCAGTAAACAAATCAATAACACGTGTACCATGTTGGTGATGAGTGGATGGTGGACAATTTGGCCATGATAAGGAGTGATGGAGTGTCTTTTGCTTTTTTGCCTAAAGTTTTTTTTTTAACATCTTCCTGTGAAGCCTTCCCCTAAACTCAAGTATTTTTATTACCTTAAATTTATCTTTTTACTGCCACCCAAGTTAACGTTTTATTAAAAACACTTTCATGCTAAAAACTTGTTTAGCTCCACATCACTTAGACTAGAGGAGCAGCTAAATCTGAGGCGCGTCTTGACCCTGGCGTTCTCTCCAACCTCTTGTCTGGTGCTTCCTGTTGTGCTTCAGGCTCTGCAACAGGGAATGGCAAGCTTTGTCTGTAAAGGGCCAGGTAGTAGGTGTTTCAGGCTTTGTTGGCCCTAAGGTCTGTGTGGCTTCTTGTCTGCCATGGTAGCGTATAAGCAGCAAGCAAATGAGCTTGGCTTTGTTTCAGTAAAACTTATGGACACTGAAATTTGAATTTCATATAATTTTCACGTGTTATGATATAGTTTTCTTTTGTTTTTTTCCTCAACATTGCATTTGAACATGTACAAACTGTTCTTAACTTGCTGACCTATATAAAAACAGGCAACAGGCCGAATACGGCCCGGAGCCCACAGTGTGCCAGTCCTGCTCCTGCCTGTAGGGTGGCTTGGTCCTCTCCATCCCCACCCCATCCCTGTGTATCACTGCTCATTTCTCACCTCTGCCTGGCTAACTCCTGTGCCTTGGGAATCATGAAAGGGGAGCAAGAAGAGTGTGTGGGTGTGTGTGCAAATCCAGTCTGAAGTCCTCCCCAGGAATCTTTCCCTTCATTTTACTGTTTGAGCCTCCCATATCCTAGCCTCATTCTCCTACATTCCCACAGTTGTTTATAAGCTCTTTTCTTGCATTTACTACATTGTATTTCAGATAGTCTTTAGATTCTTGTCTCGGTTGAAAATTTTAAGCTATTTGGGGACAAGAACCATATCCTAATCATTCATATTCATAGTACCTAGCACAGTGCCTGGCACTCGTGGGCAGTCAGTAACTGTTTCCTGGACTGAACAAGTAACCTGAGCCAGGACCGTGGTCAGAGGTGCAGGGAGTGGGAAGTAGACCAGGGAAACAGGAAGGACCTCCTGACAGGTTGGAGTTGGGGGACTGTGCAAGTGGGAAGAGAGGATTCCCGACTCCATGTCTGGCTTGGGTGGTGGGGAAAATGCAAGTAGGAATCTGGACCTGCGATGAGTGATCTTGGTTTTTTTATGTCATCAACATATGAGATTTGGAGGAACTCTTTTTTTATTTCAGAATAGAGGCTTTACCGTATGATCTCCTAATTAATCCTCACAATCATCTGTAAATGACTAACAGCGTTTTACAGATGAGCAAACAGGTGCTGTGAGAGGGACCAGAAATTTGAAACCAGGTCTTTTCACCTGTAAGTCCATGTCGTTTTTGTGATAACATGCCGCTGCCTTTCAGGAGAGTTACAGCTGCTTGGTGATGCTAAACGCTGTACAGAAGGCAAGTAAGATATTAAAAGTGTCCTTAGTTGTGGCAAACTAAGAGGTCATTTGCAACCTTAGGGAAGAGACTCTGGAGGAAAACTGCACTTTACTGAGGTGTGCCGTGGGGGTCTTGGAATTGGTGTCCAGATCATGCTTTGCAGAAACTGGCAGAGAAGGGAATGGAGAAGAGTAACCATAGGAAGGAAACAGTAAAAGTTAGAGGACGATTGCCTAATTGTACCAGAGAAGCATGTGGACTGGAGCTCTCCAGAAACAATAGACTGTTTAAAAAAAAAAAAAGTTGTCTAGACACTCATTTTTTCTTACTCAATTCAACAAGTATTCATTGAGCATTGATGGACCACTGTCCTGGGCACAGATGGTTGGACTTAACATTTCTCTGCTCTTTACTGACGTAGAGCATCTTTTTATAAACTTACTGGCTATTTTATAACTTTTTCTGAATATTTAGGTTTTTTTTTCTTTTTTTGACCGACCAATTGACCTTTTTTTTTTTCTATCGAAGTACAGTTGATTTACAATCTGTAGTTTCTGGTATACAGCAGAGTAGACACTCATTTTAATCCTGTCAATCAATGCTTCATCTGCATTTCTGACTTCTGCCAAATGAGCTGTAGAGTCAGACTAGGTAGGTGTGGGGTGGCCCGTATTGGTTTATGGAGATGAATCAGGTGTATCACATTGATGGTGAATATGTTCCCTCTTTGATTAGCAGCTAAGCCCTTAGCTGTGATCCTGAGGGAACTGGTGTAAGCCATAGACCCAGTTAAACCAGAACTAAGATCTCCTGATAGTAGTTTTCTGCCTTGTAAACCAAAATGATACAATTTTGAAAAAAAGCTTAAAGATAGTGATTTCCATTAAAAATAGTTTAGATCATTTTTAACTGACAATTATTTGTTGTAGAACTCAGAAAACAAGATAACATTTGACAATAAACTGCTGAGTTTAATTTGGCATTACTTTGAGGTGCTATAGAAACAAAATAGAGGCAAGGGTTTTCTAAAAGAACCTGTAGTCTGACAATGGAAGATGGAATGGAGTAATGGAAAAAATTTTTTTTAATTCTTGCTTTTTTGTCTGTTTTCCCATTTTCTAAAACCTTTTTAAGAAAGTGGGCAAAGGAAAGTGGTAGAAAGTAGCCCGATTTCAGTAATGTTAACAAATATGGGGGGAAGAATGTAGCTCAAGCACTAGAGCTCATGCTTAGCATGCACAAGGTCCTGCGTTCATTCCCCAGGACCTCTTCTAAAAATAAGTAAATAAATATACCTAATTACCTCTTCCCCCCAAAGATAGATAAGCAAATTAATTAAAAAACAGTAAGATTAACAAATAGATTAGAAAAAAGATTGAAATTATTAGAAAACATTGAGTTATTTCAGTCACATTGTGTTCTACATTCCTTAGTATTAAGTGCTAGCCTTTAACAATATTTTAAAGAACTTGGAAGAAAAAAAAATACATCAGCTAAGTTTTAGATTGCACGAGATCTTAGGTTAATATCTGCTTCTTAGACTATTTCAGGACACCAGAATTTCTTTTAATATTTAGTCTTTATTTCCTTTCAGACTTTGATTAATTACTATTGTCAAGAGAGATATTTCCATCATGTGTTACTTGTTGCCAGTGAAGGAATTAAGAGGTATGGCAGTGACCCAGTCTTCAGGTTTTATCACGCCTATGGGACATTAATGGAAGGTATGTGCTAATTATCAAACATGTTCTGTAAGTTTTAAATTTTTGTTTTGCACTAAGAAGAATTTTTCACTTCATGATTTTGATTTTTAGGTAAAACTCAAGAAGCTCTTCGAGAATTTGAGGCCATTAAAAATAAACAGGATGTATCACTTTGTTCTCTAATTGCACTGATACATGCTCACAAAATGAGTCCCAATCCAGGTATAGTATTTAAGTACAATGCTTAGTTTTTTCTACTCAATTCATTTTGACTTTTTTTCTAATTACCACAGCATTCAATCTGATCATACTGTATTGTATTTTGTCTGTAGGTACTATTTATATCATATTTCTTTTATCTTCCTGACCAGATTATAAGTTTATCAGACAAGAAATACTGCTTTCATGTTCCTTATATCCTGTGGCAGTTTCATTAGTATATAGGGATTATTTGAATTGACAAAAAGGTGAATGTTTGTTAACAAAGGTTAAACTAAAATAAGGACAGCTCAAAACAGGTATATACATAAAATGCCCAGTAGCAGCCAGATTTACCACTTACATGCAAATATATAGAACGCTACGTGCAGTTTCTCTCTACTGCTGTGTCTTAAGCTTCTTGAAAGCCTTTACATCAGAGGGGTTAGCTCCTGGAAGATATTCAGTAAATTTGTATCCAGTAGTAGACTGGGAAATATGGCTAGATTATAGAAGGAACTTTATGCATAAACCAGCAATTAAAATTGTGTGAACTGTCTTAATGTTTAGTGTATCTTAATGGCTGTATATGTCCAGTAACAGCTAATAGCACTGTAAATATAAATCCTGTTTCAAATAATTAGGCAATTACTAAGTGTCATAGAATTTTTTTTTAATATTGGAAACAGTTTTTTTCTTAAGCAAAGTATCACTTACCTCCTTCACCCATGTATACTTGCGCACATCAATAAAAAGTTATTTAAAACGTTAAATGTGTTTAGCAAATAAATAAATCTAACAGCTGCCTGCTTTCTGCAAGGGACTGTGTCAGATATAGTTGGATACAAAAGAGAATACAAAAGAGTTGTATGAAGTAATCTGTGACATCAAGTTTATAATCTAGTTGACAAAAGAAAATGTCACATCCACAAAGATTAAATTCTAATGTTACTACTCAGTAAAATGATAGAAAATAAAACAAATGAATCCATAATTAATTGAAAGTAGTGTGTGTACTATTTATCCATAGGAGTAGGCTGGGAAGGCATTGTGGAAAGTGGAGACCCAATCTTGTCTTTTAAGGACAGCTGGAGTATGAAGCATATTTGTCAGACAGGAGAACTTGGTGGGCAGATACATGGAAATGGTTCAGGATTAGGCTCCTCTCTATCCCCTTTCTCTGTGTTCCAGCAGGAGTGTGTTAGCCGGAGCAGAGAATTTGTATAGGAAAGCTGTAGTCAGTAAATCTTTAAATAATAATAGTAATATTACTAAATATTTTCTTCCTAGAATCAAGCTTTCATTTGATTATTCTTGAGAGAATCGATTCTGCTGGAAAATGGGATTTCCAGGACACTGAAAATACGGAGATAGAACTCTTGTTTAGAGACACCTGAGTACTCACTCTGCCTTTCTCCATAGGGGGTGCTGAGTGGTTTTGAGCTCAGGAAGGGGCAAGGCGTCCTGCCGTATTGCCTGGGGAGGGCCTAGATTTTTCATGTACATTCTTCCTGAATGCTGATATAAGTCCTGATTATAAAAGGGCTGTGATGCATTGAGAATATCGAGCTGATATCTTCCGGCAAGAGCTAGCTTTGCAGAGGGTATCACCACTGACTGTTGCCCTACGAGGGACTTGATGGAGCTCTGGGCAGGAAGGTACAGTGCCTGTTCCTGTCCTGATGAGTTCTGTTTCTCTCTCAGGACTATTTCATGAAAACTTCTGAAGATATTCAAGTAGGTGTATTGAGAGCAGGGCAGACGGAATTTTCTTGCCAAGCAATCTGTAGCTCTCCAGAAACAATTTTGTTTCCTAAACTCTTGAAAGTTGTCCCTTAGTAATTCCACATTAAGTTTAAATATGTATTTTTAGAGTTAAAAGGAAGAGTCACATACCTTTCCTTGGTAGCCAATTCCAGAAGGGTATTCTGTCAGAATCTCGGCCCTCAACTTTGATGTTTCTTTTTCCTTATTGCATAGCTGATCCACATTCTGATTCAATCCAGGATTTGAATCTAATTGACACTTGTGCCCTAAGCACATATTTAACAGATTAAATAGAGTGATGAGGGTTATTAGAAGCAGACCATCTTTTTAAGGGAGCCATTGAGCAGTCAGTATTAAACTGTGTAAGTAACAATACTTGTATTACCATTCACTGGCCCATGAAAGCAGCCTGATATGTTTATATATTTAAGAATTGAATTGGGTGATTTCACTAGTATTCCTGGATTTTCCCCTATATAATTGTATCATTTTAGATTCATTGCTAAGTTTTTCAAGTCTTATTTTTTTTTAAAAATTGCATATATATAGCCTTCCTGCCTCTAGAATGACATAAACTATACAACTGGAGCATGTGTTACAGTGGTCGTTAAACATGTTAGCGCTTGAAATGCGTCTTGTTTGACCTTATAAATTCAATTCTAATTAATTTACTTTTAAATTTAAAGCTGACTCTTGATTCATTTATTAGGTATGTTTAGAACAAGTATATGATTCCACTTTTTTAATTATAAATTTTATGAAATATAAGTGCACATCAAATTTCTGAAGGAAATTTAGCACTTTAATTGAGCTGTGCTTTGTGTAAAATACATACCAGCTTTTAACTAGTAAGAAAAAAAGTATGTCATTAATAATTTTCACATCAATTATGTGTTGAAGTGATAATTTGTATATATTGGGTCAAGTAAAGCATATCATTATAATCAGTTTTCCTTGTTACCTTTTACTTTTTTGATAAAGTTGCTGGGAAATTTTAAATCACATGTGGCTTGCTTTTTATTTCTATTAGGCAGTGCTGCTGCAGAGAGAACTGTATTCTCTGCTGTGAACCATCTGACCTGTTAAAAACTCTTGATCTAGAGTTTAGTTTTTATTTAATGACTTTTTATTCCTCTCTCAGATAGAGAAGCTATTCTGGAATCAGATGCCATTATGAAGGAGCAGCGTAAAGGAGCTGGCCCAAAAGCTTTGTACCATGCAGGCTTATTTTTATGGCACATTGGTCGTCACGATAAGGCGAGAGAATATGTTGACCGAATGATCAAAATGTCAAACGGCAGTAAAGAGGTAGATGGTTTTCTTATTTTGAAATAACATTAAAAGAAGCTTGTGTTATTTACATATTCAGTAGTATCTGCCTTTAAACCTCAGAGGAAACTTTTGTTACTTACAGATCCAGTAGTAGTCTTTGCTCTCGCCCCCTCTATTCATACTTTATAAATAACAGCTTTATTTTAATATTTTATAATTTGATAAAGTTGTGGTTCCCTACGGTTGTTTATTTTCATGCTCTTTATTAGCTCTTGACAAGATCCCTCCCCAACTCCTCCCCTCCTTTCCTTCCTCCTTCTTTCCCTCCCACTCTCCTTATCAGACTGCTGTAGACACAGGGCACCATTATTTTATTCTATTATTATTAGTGATAGAAAAATGAGGAATAGCGTAATGTTACTTTCATGGGTGGATCATCTAGCAGTGTTACAGGGCACATACCCGGCTAATACTGTGAGAAAACTGACAAATAACATGAGAGAAATGTGATGAAAATGCATGGGAAGTAAGTTATCACTGATTGCTCTTTGTGCTAAGCACCACTGTCAGTACTCAAGGAGAGATCACATCTCTGAATGTTAGAATGAGGAAGGATTTCTTGAAGGAAATAGCATTTGAACCCAAACCTGAAAGGTGGGTACAGTTTCGACAAGCAAAGATTATGGAAAAGGGAAGTAGATACTCCCAAAGTGGGAAATGAGGAAAATCTGGAGGCATGTTGCTTGTAGGGATAGTGAGAACCTCGTGTTTGATGGGAACTCGGGGTACCCAGATGAAGAAGGTGGAAGAAAAGCTTCTAGAGGTCAGTAAAACCTTTTTGTTGTTGTTGCTTTTTGGTTTATTTATTTTTTAATTGAAGTATACTTGGTTTACAGTGTTGTTAACTTTTGGTGTACAGCATAGTGATTCAGTTGCACAAATATACATTCCTTTTCATATTCTTTTTCATTGTATAAAGGTTTTTAATCATGTCAGTGATATCATTAGAGTGTAAATCCAGAAGATTAACTTAGCGATGGTTTATAGGATGACCTGACCTGGGAGGAAACTAGAATGCAGCCCAAAAGGATAATACTTCCTGGCAGAAAGTTTTGAGGGTCTACAGTAAAATATTGTACAGTGAGTAGGAATTTAAGAATTGTTAAATACAAGACTTGTCAACTGATTATAAATAGCAGGGGAAAGATACTGAAGTTTCAGGTACACCAAGGATGTCTCTCTGGGGTTTTAAATGGATGATTCAGAGGCCAGTTAACATGAATAGAAAAACACATTGGGATGAGAAGGGATCTTGGAGGGAGGTGATGTACTGGTTTAAGACATGCCGTATTTCAGGCTCTGGCAGAACAAGGAGATGGAAGATAGTAGATGAGCTTTTAGAAAACGAAAAGTTTAGAAGAGGTATTGAACAAGAAATAGAGGTTGGGACATCCACACAGAGACAGTAGTTAAAATGGTTCAGATAAGGACACCAATCTAGTGAATAGAAATAGCATTGTTTGAGAATCTCATCTGTTTTAAGGTGTGGTACAGGGAGGAAAATAAAATCTTAAACATCTATGAAGTTTATGAATTAACCTGGAAACTTTGTGATAGAGAAGCAGATTTCATAATTTTTTATTTGGGCATTAAAAAGAAAAATAATGAACCTGTATCCATCTTCTTTCTAATTCTATAAACTTTACAACCCATTGGCTTACTAACATTTCTGAAAGTGAACATCTGTGACTTCTTCATTTTTTAATTTCTGAGGCCATTTTATCCTTTCATTTGAAATTTACTGGACTAGTCAGATTAAGGAGAAGATAGTTGCCATATTATCTCAATTTTTAATAAATGTGAAGCAAGGCATTTCTGTTTTCCTATCTTAGTTTATTTGGTCTGTTTGCCCAAAAGAGGTAACTAATTCTTAATAGTGTATTGAATTATATGTTTAAACAGTTACTAATAATTTACTAGCAAAGCCCCAAGTAAGAATATTGGTTATTTAGCATTAATGGAATATTTGTCAAGCTTATTAATATTGAGCACAGTAGTAATCTTAAAAGCTGAAATTCCTAATAGTTGCCAAGACACTGATCTGGCAAAAGCTTGAAAGCAATTTTATTACACAATTTTATCATTCATAGCATTATGTGATAGTGATTTTTATTACTAATTAAATAAAAATGACTCCTTCATCAACATTTCTTTATTTCCAAACACATGGAAGTATGATTAGAATTATTCATTTCACAGGGACAGGTTTTGAGAGCATGGCTTGATATTACAAGAGGAAAAGAACCTTATACTAAAAAAGCACTAAGATATTTTGAAGAAGGATTACAAGATGGAAATGATATTTTTGCTCTGCTGGGTAAGGTGAGTTGGAGTTATGGTAAAATAATTTTTTTAAATGTATTTGTAATGAATCTGAAATACAACTAAATTAAGTAGCTCAAAAAGATAGTTTTCTTGTTATTTTCTACCAACTCAACTATAGGAGGGACTTGCATTTGTATAGGACAGTGAACAAACAAACTAGAAAAGTATTCCCTGCTAAATTCCTGAATTTGGGTCAGATTTAATTGTTTTTGTTGTTGCTGTTGGTGGTGGTGGTGGTTTCTGTATTACTGACTCACCAAACGTCTAAAGGTGTGTCTAATGCATGAGGCATTGCTCTGCATACAGGAGGTACCCTGAGCAAAAGAAAACTTCTTGCTTTTTTATGGAGCTTATGTTCTAGTGGTAGAGACAGACAATAAACAAAATAAGTGAGTGAATTACATAGTATATTAGAAAGTGATAAGTGCAATGGAAAATAAATAAGTCGGGGACAGATGGAGAAGTACAGCTAGGGTATAAACTTAAAATTTTAAATGATGTAGTCAGGGAAAGTGACATTTGAGCAAAGACTGGGCAGCTTGGGACACATTACAAATAGAGGAGATGCTTTAAGGCATGTTCAAGGCATTGCTTGAAGAGGCCTGGAGACCGAAGCAGAGTGAGTGAAGAGGAGAGAAGTCGAGGCTAGAGAGAAGGAAGGTGGGGGTCAGGGCAGGTGAGCCCAGGGGGAATGAGGTGAGGCCAGCTGATTCTGTAATGCCTTTGGCTTTGACTTTGAACCAGATAGATCGCAGCCAATGAAAAAAGAAATAATATGATCTGACTTACATGGGAGGGATGACCAAGTGGCAGAGACATAAGAAATCGTTAGTGGGTTCGAATGTTTAAATTCAGTTCCTTTCTTTAGTCCCATTGATGCCTTCTGAATGCCTTAAATTTAAAAAAAAAATTTTTTTTTGATTCAGCAAAAAGAAATTATGTTAGGAAAACACTATGTTAAATTAGCAGTAATTTGTGGAGGAGGGGTATAAAAAGAAAAAAAAGAGAGGAGTATTAGTGTGTTGGCCGTCATCAGTGTCCCTCCATCACTCTTGTCAGTTTCTGTGGGTAGTGAGCTTGGTCAAACGTTTGCTACCAGTATTCATGCTAACTAGTGCTCACACTAATTGGACTCAGGTTTTACCTAATGGCACTGCTAGAGGTCTGGGGAATTTAGCAAGTTTATGAAAAAGTTTTTCTTGATTATTTCTCCTCCCTGTTCCTTAAAGAGAAGATAGTTGTTAATCTTCTAAGGTAGGGCTATTTCAAGGGTTAATATAAGCAGCTTAGATTAGAAACGGACTCAAGTTTAATCCACATGATATAAACAAACAAGCCCAAATCACTAGTCTAATATGTAAGATTGGTTTAAATTCTTTTTCTGATAAAACCCATTCCTATTATGTATTTATTTTTCAGTTCATTCAGCAGGACGTTTACATTAGTCTAATTGCAAATGGGAATGATATGAACCAAGTACATAGCAAATTTAGTTTTGTTTAATATGATAAGCTGCATTCATCAGGGAGGTGATAATCTAAGGAAGTATTAGATATGGTCTTGCAGCATGATTTTGTTAATTTATATTACCAGCTATTTAGGCAGATTCCAAGGACATATGTATTTTTAAAAATTACCTGTGTTAATCTTTTTGCTATTATTGGTAACTACTGAGAAATTTAAATAATTTATTTTGACATACTGCATGGCATAGTCATACTTCCTTCAGTTATATGGCAATATAGTCTCAAACTGATTTCAGGAATATATTGCAGTTCTGCACATCTGTTGAGGCTGTATGCTCTTTTTGAGTTGAGATAGTCCAGGACTAAATTTATTCTTAAAGGATATCTAAAAGCAAATATTTAAAAATCTGTCATATGATAAATATGCCTCATCATCTGTTCTTAAAACACTAGCTATATTTATAGCTTTACTTTTTTCTGACTACGAAAATAATAACATGGACATTGTAAAAAAAAAAAATTCTTAGAATACAGTAATAGCTGAATTGAAAATAAATATCACTGTTGGGGATAATCAGTTCAGCTATTATATTGTAAATGTTGTTTCTTCATGTCAGTAAATACAGATCTGCAAATTTACATAATGACTTTTAATGGCCACCTTAAGTTTTATTGAATAGGTACACTATAACTTAATCCCTTGTCATTTTGGGTTGTTTTAATTTTTTTCTGTTATAAATCTGCCATAAATGTAATCTATATCCTTTTTTGTGTTCTTGTCTAATTATTTAAGATAATTCCTAGAAGTAAAAATGTTGAGATAAGCTTAAACTTTATTTTGCTTATGCTTTAAAATTTTGTCTTCTTTAGCCTGAAAGTAATTTTTTTAAAAAGGTACAGAATCTCTTAATTTTAGATGCTACTTGCAAATATCCTGGGAATATTTTCTGAAAAGTAATTCTTCTGTTGTAAATAGAAACATTTTATGGTGTTTCTAAAAATATTTTTAAAAATTCTAGCCTGTAATTATATTTCTCAGTTATTTAAAAGTAGATTTTGAAACAGTCACTTGTTATGTAAAATATTTTTATTCTGTGCTATTTAAAAATTTTATTTTGATAAAAACATTTTTTCTGATCATAAAAGAGATGACTTCCTTACAGAAGACGCAATAAACAGAAATAAAGAAAATATTAAACACTAGTATTCTGCTTATTCCAGGATAACTGCTGTGAGAACATGTAGTATACATGATCACAGTTTTGATGTCACTTTTTCTTCATTAGGCACGATGCCTTGAGATGCGCCAGAACTACTCAGGTGCTCTGGAGACTGTGAACCAGATAATAATGAACTTTCCAAGTTTCCTTCCTGCTTTTGTGGAGAAAATGAAACTACAACTAGCCTTGCAGGATTGGGACCAGACGGTTGAGACAGCACAGAGGTGAAGTAAAAAAAGATGATAAGTATCTTTGGGTCTGATTATAATTGAGAAAAAATAAAATCTGTGTACTTTTTTATTGTAAGCTTTTTTTAATTTGATTTTTTTCAAACAATATAGAATTGAGGAAAACCTTAACATTGCATTTTTTTAAAAGTGAGTATTTTTAGTTTTATTTCACTGTATTTGATTTTAATTTAAAAAATTTTAACTGAAGTGTAGTCAATTTACAGTGAGTGTTGTGTTAGTTTCTGGTTGACAACATAGTGATTCATAAAAACTGAATTTATTGACTTACATAAATATCTGAGTGGCTATTCTAAGACAGACCCTCAAATGCAAAAAGACAAAAACATCCCTGACCTCATGAAGCTTCTATTCAAATGAGAGGGACTATGTAATAAGCAGAACCAGTAAAAAATTATGTGGTGCAGTTCTTTTTCAATAGTTTTCTTGGCTCCTCTTTAGCAGTTGACTATCAGAATAACAAGTTAAAAAAAGAAACTCTCTAAGAGATTGGGTTGAACTGCGTTAAATCTATAAATTATTTAGGGAGAATTTTTTTAACCCCAAATGAGTATTATCATTAGGCAGCTATTAGTGTGCAGCAAACAACCACAAATCTCAGGGCATGTGATAATAAGCACTCATTGCTCGTTTGGTGTGGGTCAACGATCTAGACCAGGCATGGATGGGGCTCTGCTTCAAGTTTCAGATCCAGCTGGGAGGGTGTGGCACCTTGTTGCAGTTTGGACTCTGCTATGAGTGTTCTTCCCTGGGCTCAAGCCAGCTACGCAGGAAGCTCTCCTTATGGTGACAGCAGAGGTGCAAGAGGACAAAGCAGAAATATGTGATGCCTCTGAAACAGGCTTGGCACACTGCCATTCCTGTCCACATCTCATTGGCCAAGAAAAATGTCCAAGTCTGTAGTTAGGGGGCAGTGAAGTACAGGCCAGCATGTGTAGGAGGAACAGCTCAGTTACCTGGCAGAAGGCGTGGATCTAGGAAGAGTGGAAAAGCTGGAGCTAATGATTCAATGTAGCACACCATGCTCAATAAGAAAACTACTGTCTTACCCCATTTGTTCAGTTCCTTTTCTGAATGCCTTTGAGTAAAGTTTTATAGGAATTTTTTGTAACTTTTGCATATTTCTTACTAAATTTGATTTCTGTTCCTATTATTAAAAGGATTTTTAATAGTATTTTCTAATTTGTTTTTATCACATTGGAATCTGTTTTAATCTTGTGAATTATATTAATAGATTTTTTAACATTCAGCCCATCTTTACATTCCTGGAAATCTTATAATAAATCTACATAGTCAAGGTGAATTATTCTTTTAATATACTGTTGGATATGGTTAGCTAATACTTTATTTAGGATTGCTGCAGAATTTAATGAGACCAGTAGACTATTCAGATCTTTCTTAAATATTAAAATTAAGATCCAGAGGTTTTTTGGTTTTAAATGAGATTGATCATTTTCATAAAGCAGGTGTCATTTTACTAATTAAAATTACTTATTTAGACAGTGGAATAGTCAGACCAGCAAGCCAACTTTTCAAGCCCTCAAATAAAAATACATAGGTTTATTTCAACATTAACTGAGGTGGGGTTTTTTTTTTTTTTTTAGGTTAATTTTTCAAGATAATCAAAATGTGGAAGGACTCAGAATGCTGGCCCTTTACTATTTGTGTAGGGAGGGGGATTTAGAGAAGGTAAGTTGTATTATTTATATCTCCAGTATTAAATGTATATTTAGTTACACATACATGCACCTACATGAGAGCCTTGAAGTGCTCTTTAGAATGTATGACATGGTAGTTTTTAGTTGATTCCTAGAAATACACCTTAACAAAGAGGTAGGCTTCTTAAATCAACAAATAGAGCAAAAATATCATAGAGTTAAAACTACCCTTGGAAGCTTTTAAAATTATTGATTACAGCTTGTGCAGTTTCTATATAAAACTGATGTGCAGTAATATATGTGATTAATTAACAGGTGATACTGGATATGCAGAGAACATACAAAATATTCATAGTATTTTTACAATTTTATTGAGTTCACATGAGTTAAATGGGCTTAGGATGAAATTCCATTGGTCCTTATAAGGCACATGTTCCTCCAATAATGAACACATTGACTGTATACTGGGTTATGGAATGCCAAAATCCAGTCTGAAGTAAATAGTGTTGTAACAGGTAATACATTTAGTCTGTGTTCAGTCTGGTTAAATTGGTTAGTGAAGTACTTATTAAACACTTCAGTTAATTCTAGAAGAATCTTAGTAGGAACAGCTCTTCAGTAAATCTTCCAGGCATTGAAATTACTTCTGCTAAGTATCTTAATGATTTTTCTGTTCTAGAAAATATTTTAAATATAAACCAGGCTATATAGGTAATCCAAGGACTGATTTCATATAATATGAATATTTGTAAATATGTTATCATTCATCTCATCTGTGTCATGAATTAATTATTGAAGAGGGTGCTTGGCACATATAGTTAATTGAATATTATGGGTATCTTTACCCACCTAAAGATTTCCATTCAATAACAACTGCTTAACGCATTTTAAAATGCAATTATTTATAATTATTGAGCTTTTTGAGAAGGACCTTTTATATCTCTTGCAGCATGTAAGATTTCATTGGAAGAGGGGAAATTTATAAAACCAGAGATCTTTTTAAATAATATTTGTTAGTATACATGTTATGCATTATGTTCTTTCATTCTTAGTTTATTTTAAAATCATACGGGATACTTCTGTTTTAGGCTGCCACAAAGCTGGGAAACTTAGAAAATGCATTGGATGTCATGGAACCACAGAATGCTCAACTTTTTTATAGGATCACAATAGCCTTCAGCAGAATGGTAAGAGTGCTAACAGAGCTGTTACTTGTAGCTGGAAGTATGAAATAAGTCACAAAGGCTGAGGCAGCAAAAAGCATATGACCCAGAGTGAAAATACGGCATGTCTATAAATATGTGGTACATTCTTAGGAAAGGTAGTTCAGAGGAGATAGTTTCCAACTCTCAGAAGCCATCATGGAGGAAGTGACTGATTCTTGTGAATCCGTTAAGGATAGGGAAGTGTCTTCCAGACAAAGGAAGTGAGAAGTGGTTTCTTTTCATAGGATTTATGACTAGGGTTGTTCTTTGTATTTGTTTTGTGTTTTTAATACTGTTTTTAAAATGTTTTAAAGTGAGTAATAGAATATTTTGGTGGGGGAAATGGTTGCTATCTATTTTTTTATAGTAGTAAAGAAATAATTTTATTATGAACATCCAGTAAAAAGTAATCAGGAATGGAAAAGAAAAATATAGCAGAATTTAAAATGAATGTAAGAAATGAAAGGACTGAAAAGTTAGCTAAACTAGAAAAAAATAGGGAAAAAGCACACAAAGTAAGTAAAATAATTGTTAAAATAAAGTTGAAAGAAAATGATCAAGGATATTAATTGTTAAATGACATGAATAAGCTGAATTCTCTTACTTGAAAACAAAGATTGTCGGATCATGTGAAAAAAGCAGATCCTTGCCCTAGTTTTTGATTCAATTCTGTATGTCTGTGAATATATGTATAATGCTATATATACATAAATATATATATATAAAACATTAAAGTAGTGATTTTCTTATCTAATTGTAAGACAATCATGAGGCAGTTTGAATAAGAGCTCCAAAAAATTGACTTTTGCAGTAGTATCATTAGAAGCAGTATGCTTGTCAAGATAGCTGTTTTTTAAAAGCACTACTCATTGGGATATTTAAGTTCTGATAGGGGATAAACTTGCTGCACTGTCTACATAGTAAATAGAGCAGTTTTGTTTCTTTGGTTATGAAATCATTTTATTTTTTTCCTACATTCTGCTTCTGTGAAATACAAATACTATATATTATGAAACTAAATCTTCCATCTGATTAGAAGTGTTAGAGTTCAGCTTAAATCTTTTGTTCTTTTTAGTGTGGACGTAGTGAACTTATTCTTCAAAAGACTCAAACATTGCTAGAAAAAGCTTTTAGTTTAACTCAACAGTCAGAATTTGCCGCAGAACTTGGATACCAAAAGATTTTACAAGGAAATGTTAAAGAGGCATCGAAGTGGTATAAGACTGCCATGACACTAGATGAAACCAGTGTCTCTGCACTGATTGGTATGACAACTCTTTCTATGAAGGTTCCTCTTACAGATGCAAGTAATGATTGCTTTCAATACCTGTCATTAAGGAAGAAAAGACATATTTCGTGGTTTTCTACAATTAATCTATTCTCTATCTACAATAGAAAAAAATCATGTAACTTTAAAATTTTTACTTAAAAATTTTTGGAGAATAGTTTTTTATGAGAATTCCCATAAATTATGAATTCCTTAGTAACTGATTTTATATGGGTACAAAGCTACTCATTTTATTTCCTTTCACTCTTCTTTCTGTTTTTTTAATCTAAAACTATAATGTATTATGGCAAAAAATTGGTTAATTGTTTGTGTTAGCTTGAAGTGTACGTGCCTGAAATGATGTGGATTTTGACTGTTTTTGTCCATTTGGTTTTAGGACTTATCCAATGTCAGTTAATAGAAGGGCAGTTACAGGAAGCAGATCAGCAGCTGGAATTCCTTAGTGAAATTCAGCAGTCTATTGGAAAATCAGCGGTATGGTATTCTATTTTATCAGATGGTAGTTCCTAGCTACTATTTTTAAAATAAGAAATTTTATATGTCTTAATATTTAGTAATGATTTTAGAGGACTGATGTATACTAATTTTAATATGTAATTATATGTGTTAATTTATTTCCATGTAAAATTAGACTTACTTCTTCCACAAGATTCTAAAAATCCATCCAAGCTAATACTTTAAAGTTTGAACAAATACTGCACATAAGAGTGCTTCACATACATTTGAAATCTAAGTAGAAATAAATGGCTTTATGACTACATGGAGTAATTTATGAAAACTACTTACTTATTTTCTAGGAATTAACCTATTTACATGCAGTTCTTGCCATGAAGAAAAATAAAAGACAAGAAGAAGTTATTAACTTGTTAAATGATGTCCTAGACACTCATTTTTCACACTTAGAAGATTTACCTCTTGGCATACAGTACTTTGAGAAGTTAAATCCTGATTTCTTGCTAGAAATTGTTACAGAATATATGAATTTCTGTCCAATGCAGGTAAGTAATTCTGGGACTTATTTTCAGGGCTACATTTACATGATGTTTTGTAAAAGGTGCTAATAAAGTACCTTCCACATGTTAGACTATATCAGTATCTTAAAAGGAAGTATTTGTATCTATATTAGATAATTTTAATGAAAATATTTACCTTAATGACTGCTATCAACTAATAAGTATATTGATTTACAGATTGATTTGTAATTCATCAAATCTTAGACTTGAGTTTAAACAAATAGTAATTTGTTTAAAGACACCCACCTGGTTTGTAAATTCACTCCATAGCATCTTCATTCAGTGCCCTTCCACCTTGGGATGCACTCAAAGATGCAGTTCAGTAACTATGATTATTAGACTGTGTATCCTATATTAAGTCAGACTTGGCTTTGTGTTAAAAAAAAAAAAAAAAAGATTCACCCATTTACTGGTCCTCCTGTCCTGCTCTCTGGAGTGACGTGGAGCAAGTCCAGTTACTTAGTCTAGGCAAGGATCATTCGTCATTCAGAAAACGGACTGTAGATTTTGGAAGTTAGTTTTCATGTTCCTCTAAACAGTTCCAGGTTTTCAACCATTTATTTTTTTATTACCAAGTTTGAGAACCCTGGTTGTGAGCCTGAGGATATTATTTATTTTGTCAGTGCCTCGTTAAGCTCACTATTCCAAATGTGGGTTTGGCCTTCAAGACTTTAGTTGGATCCTTTGCTCCCTAACTCTAGATGTCCATCCAGCTTTCTTTCTGTGAATCACATTATGTTATCGACTCTTACTGAATTAATAGTTAACTAAAGTCCTTAAATCTGTTATTCACTGTAACTTTGGACCCAAGTGTAGGTACTCTGCATTTATCCCTATGAAATTTTATCTCCCCAGATTTATCCCATAATCCAGGTTACCGTATCCTTTTGGATCCTGATTGTTATTTATTTGGACCTTTCTTGTCAAACATTATCTGCCTTATTTAGCTCTGAGTAGAACTGAGAATGGAACCCTCTGTTGTATTACCAGGGAGTTCATTCCAAGTTGATGTGGATCCATTAGTCAACACGCTTTATTACAGACAGTGAGCAGGTGACTTTATTATACTCAACTCACAGTTCAACACAGGGATATTATGACAGGTGCTATCAAATATTTCATTCCCAAAAGCGTAGCTTTTAGTATTCTCCCTGATTTATAGCTACAGTAACTGTGTTAATAAGGGAATGAGAATGATGACCTTTCCTTAAGGGAGCCCATGCTGCCTTTTGTTGACCATCATGTCCTTTTCCAGACTATCATAATCTATTTTTTTTTTCAACTAATCCCCCTGGAATCACACCTTGGGACTGGTCTTAGTCTCTGTAGTCATGACCTATTTTCAGTTGCTCATGAGTTGGAAAACACTATTCAGTACTCATGCAATATTCAGAATTCATTCAGCACATGCTTGTAGAGCACCCAGCACACTGTTCAGAGCTGGGCAAATGGTTGTGTAAAGACAAACTACAACGCTTGCCCTCCTGAAGTGTGAATACTAGTGGGATACAGACAGTATAACCAAGTCAGTCTTATAGTATGTTAGAAGATCACAGAAGAAAATAACAAGTATGTCGGGGTTGGTGATTTTAGATAAGGTGGACTGGGTAGGCCTCACTGAGGTGGTAAAGTTTGAACCAAAACTTGAAGGTCATGTGGAAATATGGTGGAGAATGTTTTAGGCAAAGGGAAGGCCCAAAGGGACACAAGGAGAGGAAAGTGGCCAGGACAGAGGAGGCAGGGAACAGTCACCGCAAGGTCACAGCCCAAAAGACCAATTGTAACTTCTCTGGTCTTACATTTTTCCATAATATATCAGCATGATGGAATCAAACCAGCATTTGAAATGCTGTTTTCATGGGGAAATATCAGAAAGGCAGGCTTGTCTTTCCAACTCTGTTTCTACTTCTTAAGCCCTTTTATATATGATTTTTTTAATCAAACTGATAGCGTCTTAGAGATTGTCCATGTAAATCCTGGGGCTTTTTTTTTTACCCATGACTCACTGAAACTACAGTAAAAATGCAGGTTATTATCAATAAGTAATTCTTAGCAAGTGGCAAAGAACATTTTCAGAACCTCACTCTGTTACCTATACTTTCATTATTTTCTGTTACACTAAAAAAAAAATAAGTATATTTTAAGAATATACTCTGTATCCATTACTGGGTGTAGAAGTTTTAAAAGTCTGATCTTCAAGACACATAAAGGCCCTGAGCCTGATGAAGGAGGCAACTAAATATGAAACCACTATAGAGCTGTATGACAGAGAATGCTGAATTTTATTACATAGATTACAAGTGCGGTAGAAATTTCAAGAAGTTAAAGTATTCCAGGCACCAGTGGTTATATACACTGAAAATCCTCTTGCGCATATATTTTTTGTGCCTCAACTAAGTGAGAAGATGCCACACTTTCTCATGAGTAACGATGGCTCCGTGTAGGCGTGATGGGCCGGACTCCAGTTAATAACCTGTATGCGGAGTGTAAAGGGGTTGAGGGGAGGATTGTACCTCAGATGAGGGAAAGCATTCGTAAGGCAAAGCTGGGAGAGTGAACATTTTATACGTAAACTGTAATATCCCACATCTGAGTTGTGAGTGGATAGCTATGGATAAAGGCTGGGTGAGTAGACAGCCATTAAAATGATAAAAACATGGTCTAGTACTGCTTTAGTTGTCATGTTCACTATTGATAAAAAGAGGAAAACCTGTGCAGGCCTGCAACATGGCAGGCAGAAACGCGGGGACAGTGAAGTCTGAGATGTGAGTGTGTTCTACCTTCACATTTTTATTAGGATGACAGATCTGAATTCCCTAGAAACTGACCTTCCAGTATTCTAGGGGGTGTGAAAGTTACTGAATTGAGTAAATCACAAAGCAGGTTTAGGGTTAGAACTGACATTGCCTTGACTCTCAATTCCAGCAAGAAACTCTACCTCTTGTTATCTTTCCTTTGAACAGATATATCTCCGTGATAAAAGTTTTTGAACAGATATGTACATATACACCTTTCATATGTTATCAAATTATAACTGTATATTAATTTCACAGTTAATTTTTACTGAGCAAAAGCCATTATTTATATAGTCTGTTCATAGATCCCAGGGAGATAAATTCGTTACAGTAAAGATTGGACAGTGAATAGAATAAGAAAAATTTTAGAAAAATAGGTGGTTTTGCTCTTCACATTACAAGTAATACCTGTTTATTCTTAGCTAAATACTATTATAAACTAATAAAATGATCTGTTGATTTGTTTAGCCTGCAAGTCCTGGGCAGCCTCTTTCTCCACTTCTCAGACGTTGCACCTCAATCCTGGAAACTATAGTAAGAACTGTACCAGGTCTTTTGCAAGCTGTCTTCTTAATAGCAAAAGTGAAATATTTGTCAGGTAAGGTATACATTAAAAGCTTAAAATAACCTTTATATTCTGATGTTGATAAAAAAAAAAGTATAAACCAACTGAGCACTCCACATACATGAAGAATAGTCACAGAGAATGCACATTTTACATGTGCACAGTTAAGTAATTTTTATCCAGAATGAAACTGCATAACTTTATTATTTCATTCTTAAAAAAAAAAGTACTATAAACTTTGGTGATTCAGGTGAATTTCTGGGGTAATACAGTTCTACTACTTAAAAAAAATTCATCAAATAGTAGTGGGGCCTGGCAATAATAATTTATAGTCTTGAATCTTCCCTTTGAACAGATCATAATCCATCATTGTTGACTCACCAGCATCACCAAATGTGATATTTACCAGGCTTCAGGCCCTTAAGAAATTTACTGATTGATTCTTATTTAGTTTCTGTGATTGGTTATGTATAGCTTTAAAAAATAACCTCAGTTATAACCTTAGCTTTTTAGGACACAAATGTATGTATGACTCTATACATAAAAATAGACCATCATACGATGTTTATATATGTACCTTTGCTGGCTGACTGCTGTACAGGGTGAATTAAGTTCGTAAAGTCCTCAAGGGCAGAGACTAATTTAAAGGTATTCATTCTAACGAACAGTTAATTCTTGTGCATAATAGAAAGAGTTAAGAGATTGACTTTACTAATTTTTTTGGATCTCAGTTTTAACTGTTTTAAAAAAGAACCAAATG
The DNA here is from genome assembly GCF_048564905.1 of Vicugna pacos. NCBI lineage: Eukaryota > Metazoa > Chordata > Mammalia > Artiodactyla > Camelidae > Vicugna > Vicugna pacos. The sequence goes on along the minus strand of NC_132991.1, from coordinate 40,036,298 downwards.
ATTTCAAAAGCTTATTTCACCTCTGAAATACTCTAGTTGTAAGAAGTGACTCTCTGGTACCTTCTTCTGATTGAGTTCTGTTGAACCACATGCTATTTCTACCTCCTGCCCAGTTGGAATGGATATCACCTACTAGGTGATCCAACTGGGACTTTGAGTTCTGTGATTAATTTATTAAACACTCATTTATTTTGAATTTTGATGTAAATTAGTCTCAATATAGTAATACTTAATTGCCAAAGTCTCTTAGAATGAAAAGTCTTGTATGTTAAGTCCATGATTTTAAAAGAGCAGCCTGAAATAATTTGAAACACTGCTGGCATGTGTGCAAATAGCAGTATTTTTGCTAAATTGCCATCTGCAGTGACTTCTGGCACCAGCTACCTGGAGTTGGACCATACTTCGCAGGTTAAGGGCACTATCCTCCATCAGGCTGCCCTCACTTCAGACAGCGGCCACAAGTTCAGGGGTTCCCATTGCCACCTGCACTTCTGACTAGCTGGCTACAAATTTAAGGGTTCTTATGACCCTCTTCAGGTTTGATAACTCACTAGAAAGACTCACAGATCTCAGGAAAGCACTGTATTTAGGATGAGAGTGCTATAATAGCAAAGGATATTAATCTGGACCAGCAAAAGGAAGAGATGCACAGGATGAAGTCTGGGGGGTCCCAGAGGTGAAGCTGCTTACATATTCTGGAGAGCAAGCCTTTGTCGGTTTCGTCTTTTGCAAAAATTTTCTCCCTTGCTGTAGGTTGTCGTTTTGTTTTGCTTATGGTTTCCTTTTCTGTGCAAAAGCTTGTAAGTTTAATTAGGTCCCATTTGCTTATTCTTTTATTTCTCTTGCTTGGGTAGACTACCTTAGGAGAACATTGTTGAGATGTATGTGAGATAATGTTTTGCCTGTGTTTTCTTCTAGGAAGTTTATTGTATCTTATATTTAAGTCTTTGATCCATTTTGAGTTTATTTTTGTGTATGGTATAAGGGAGTGTTCTAGCTTCATTGATTTACATGCTGCATCCAGTTTTCCCAACACCATTTGCTGAAGAGACTGTCTTTATTCCATTGTATATTCTTTCTTGCCTCCTTTGTTGAAGATTAATTGACCAAAATTTTGTGGGTTCATTTTTGGGCTCTCTATTCTGTTCCATTGGTCCGTATGTCTGTTTTTGTACCAATACCATGCTGTCTTGATGACTGTAGCTCTGTAGTATTGTCTGAAGTCTGAGAGAGTTATTCTTCCAGCCTCTTCCTTTTTCTTCTGTAATGCTCTGGCAATTGTGATTCCATATAAATTTTATTATGATTTGTTCTAGTTCTGTGAAATATGTCCTGGGTAATTTGATAGCAATTGCATTAAATCTGTAGATTGCCTCGGGCAGTATGACCATTTTAACAATACTGATTCTTCCAATCCAGGAACATGGGATATCTTTCCATTTTTTAAAGTCTTTAATTTCCTCAATCAATGTTTTATAGTTCTCAGTGTATAAATCTTTCACCTTCTTGGTTAGATTTATTCCTAGGTATTTTATTACTTTGGGTGCCATTTTAAAAGGGATTGTTTCTTTACTTTCTTTTCCTGTTGATTCATCATTAGTGTAAAGAAATGCAACTGATTTTTGTACGTCAATCTTGAATCTGCTACCTTGCTGAATTCTTCGATTAGTTCTAGTAGTTTTTGTGTGGAACTTTTAGAGTTTTCTATATATAGTATCATGTCATCTGCATATAGTGACACTTTAACCTCTTCTTTTCCAATTTAGATCCCTTTTATTTCTCTGTCTTGCCTGATTGCTGCAGCTAGGACTTCCAAGACTGTGTTGAATAGGAGTGGTTATAGTGGGCAGCCTTGTCTTGTGCCAGATTTTAGTGGGAAGCTTTTGAGTTTTTCACTGTTGAGTACTATGCTGGCTGTAGGTTTGTCATGTATAGCTTTTATTATGTTGAGGTATGTTCCCTCTATACCCACTTTGGTGAGAGTTTTTATCATAAGTGGATGTTGAATTTTACCAAATGCTTTTTCTGCGTCTGTTGAGATGATCATGTGCTTTTTGTCCATTCTCTTGTTGATGTGATGTATTACATTGCTTGATTTGTGTATGTTGAACCACCTTGTGTCCCTGGGATGAACTCACCTTGTTCATTGTATATGATCTTTTTTATGTGCTGTTGGATTCTGTTTGCTAGTATTTTGGTAAGGATTTTTGTTTTATGTTCATCAGTGACATTGGTCTGTTATTCTCTTTTTTGGTAGTGTCTTTGCCTGGTTTTGATATCAAGGGTGATGGTGCTTTATAGAATGAGTTTGGGAGTGTTCCCTCCTTTTCAATCTACTGGAAGAGTTTGAGAAGGACTGGTGTGAGTTCTTTGTATATTTGGTAAAATTCCCCAGTGAAGCCATCTGGTCCTGGACTTTTATTTGTAGGGAGGTTTTTTACTGCTAATTCAATTTCATTTCTAGTGATCGGTTTGTTCAGGTGGTCACTTTCTTCTTGATTCAATCTTGGTGGACTGTATGTTTCCAGAAGTTTGTCTATCTCTTTTAGGTTATCCATTTTGTTTCCATAGAGTTGTTCATAATATTCTCGTGTGATATTTTGTATTTCTGTGATATTGATTGTAATTTCTCCATTTTTTCCTTTCTTATTTTGCTTATTTGTATTCTTTTCTTTGTAAGCTTGGCCAGAGGTTTGTCGATTTTATTTACTCTTTCAAAAAACCAGCTCTTGGTTTGATTGATTTTTTTCCTATGATTTTTTTAATCTCTGTTTTATTTATTTCCTCCCTTATCTTTATTATTTCCTTCCTTCTGCTGACTTTTGGGGGTTTTTTTGCTCTTCTTTTTCTAATTCGTTTAGCTGGCAGGTTAGATTGTTTATTTGAGATTGTTCTTTTTTTAGGAAGGCCTGTATTGCTATAAACTTCCCTCTTAGCACTGCCTTTGCTGTGTCCCATAAATACGTGTGATTGTGTTTTCATTGTCATTTGTCTCAAAGTATTTTTTAATTTCAACTTTGATTTTATCATTGACCCATTGGTTTTTTTAGTAGCATGTTTAATTTCCATGCTGTCATTTTTTTTCTCCATTGTTTTTCTGTAGTTGATTTCTAGTTTCATGGCATTGTGGTCAGAAAGGATGCTTGAGATAATTTCTATCTTCTTAAAATTGTTGAGGCTTCTTTCATGCCCAAGTACATGATCAGTCCTAGAAAATGTTCTATGTGCACTTGAAAAGAACGTATATTCTATTTTGGGGGGGGGTGTAATGTTCTGAAAATATCAACAAGGCTAATAGTTGTTCTGTTGTATCATTTAGTTTCTCTGTTGCCTTATTTTCTGTCTGGAAGATCTGTCCAGAGTGATGTTAATGGGGTGTTAAAATCTCTGACAATGATTGTATTCCCATCAGTTTCCGCCTTTATCTCTGTTAGTATTTGCTTTATGTACTTAGGTGCTCCTATATTGGGTGCATATATATTGATGAGAATAATATCCTCATCTTGTATTACTCCTTTAATCAATATAAAATGTCCTCCTTTATCTTTTTTATGGCTTTTGTTTTAAAGTCTATTTTGTCTGAAATCAGTATTGCTACTCCTGCTTTCTTGTCATTTCTATTTGCATGGAATAACCTTTTCCACCTTCTCACTCGCAATCTATATGTGTCCTTCTCCCTAAAGTGGGTTTCTTGTATGCAGCATATTCAAGGTTCTTGTTTTATTATCCAGTTTGCACTCTGTGTCTTTTGATTGGAGCATTTAGTCCATTGACATTTACAGTAATTAATGATAGATGTGTGTTTGTTGCCATTTTGAACTTAGTTTTGCAGTTGATTTGGTATTTCCTCTTTGTTCTTTCTTTTTCCTTTTGTGCTTTGATAATTTTCCTTTGTATTATCTTGGATTTTGTTTAGTTTTTGTGACTCTATTGTAAGTTTTTGGCTTGTGGTTACCTTTTTTTGTATGTATATTAACCCATTACTGTAATTTTATTAAACAGATAGTAATTATAAGCTCAAATCCATCCTACCGAGAAAAAAAACTTAAAGAAAAAAATATTTTCTTGCTTCCCTCTCCCACTGTTAATGATTTAGATGTCTTCTTTTACAATTTCGTGTTTATTCTATTTGTAATTCATGGTAGTTATCACCTTTACAGTTATGGTCTTCTCATTTCTGTAGTATCCTGCTTCTTTTCTATTTAGAGTAGACCTTTCAATATTATTTTTAGCATGGGTTTAGTGTTGCTAAACTCTTCTAGTTTTTGCTTGTCTGTGAAGTTCGTTATCTCTCCTTCTATTCTAAAGTATAACCTTGCAGGATAAAGTATCCTAGGCAGCATCTGTTTTTTCATTCAGGACTTGGAATATATCTTGCCACTCCCTTCTGGCCTGTAGTGGTTGTGTAGAGAAATCAGCTGAAAGCCTTATGGGGGTTGCCTTGTAACTCACTCTTTTTCTCTTGCTGCCTTTAGGATCATTTCTTTATCCTTAACCCTGGCCATCCTGATTATAATGTCTTGGTGTGGATCTGTTTGGGTTCTTCCTGTTTGGGACCCTCTGAGCTCCTGTACTTGGATATCTGATTCCTTCTTTAGGTTTGGGAAGTTTTCAGTCATGATTTCTTCAAATACCTTTTCAATCCCTTTTGCTCTTTGTTCCCCTTCGGTAACCCCTATTATGTGTAGATTGACACACTTTGTATTATCCCATAGGTCCCTTATATTGTTTTCACTGGTTTTTGTTTTTCTCTCAGCTGTTCTGATTGGGTGCTTTCTGTTGTCCTGTCTTCTAAGTCACTTTTTTGTTCCTCTGCATTATCTAGCCTGCTTTGTACAGCCTTTAGATCAGCTTTCATCTCGGCAAATGAGTTTTCCAATTTTAATTAGCTTCGCTTTACAGCTTCAATTTCATTTTTGACATAGTCTCTGTCTCTAAATACAATCTCTTTTAGTTCCTTCAGTACCTTGATCACTCCTTTTTTGAAATGATCTAGTAGGCTATCAATGTCTATTTCATTGGTCATTCTTTCAGGGGATTTCTCTTGTTCTTTTAATTGGGGGTGGTTCCTCTGCTTCTTCATTTTGCTCATATCTCTTTGGCACTGTGGTTTATGGAGTATCAGTTATCTACTGTGGTCCTTAAGGAGTTTATTTATCTAAAGCATATGTGGAAATTTAAAAAAAAAAAGAAGTTTAAAAGAAGAGGGGAAAAAAAGGTTTGAAAACAGTATAATCAATAACAGAACAAATTGAAGCAAAAAAAAATTGAGTTGAGATGTATTGTAAAAACCTTAAAAGATGAAAAAAATATTTGAAAACTGAGTATAATCAACAATAGGAGAACAAAACCAAGAGATACTAAAATGAAATTGAGGTGAATTTAAAAAATAGTAAAATATTTTAAAAGAAAAAAATTTAAAGGGATTAAGACTAGAAACATATAATTGTTTAAAAAGTAAAAATTTTAAAAAGTAACAGAAAATAGAACAGAGGGGAAAAAAGTGGTTTTGTTCCCGTGGAGACTGTGTGCTCTTAATGATTTTGTTGAGAGGTCCTTCTGAAGTATGGGTGGTTGCCAAGTCTTACTTTGCTTTGGTTAGGGGTGTGGCCGTTGACCTGATGGTCAGAGTCTGCCCTTGTTATTGAATGGGGCCTCCTTTTTGTTTTGTGGTTGTCACTGCTCCTGCCCTAGTCCTGTTGAGCAAACTCAGCTCTCTGCTTCCAGAGGCCCTCCGTTCACACCCCTGGTCTGTGCTGCTCCCAGTGCTGGTGGGCAGGCAAGGTCATACCCCCTCCCAACACCTGGTCAGGTGCTGCACTCCTGCATGGTAGGCGGGCAGGCCCCCCACCATCTCCAGCACTGGTCGCTTCCCTGCTCTGTGCAGTTGGCTGGCCCTGCACTGTTTTGCTTTTTCTTCTTTCCTTTTTCCTTTTCTCCTACCAGATTTCGTGGCATATTTTGTCTTTTGAAGAAGGTAATGTTCTGTCAAAGTTCAGCAGGTGCTCTAATTGGGTGGGTCCATGGATGTCAGTCGTGATGTATTTGTGGGAGAGGATGAGCTACGAGTGTCCTTCTACTCTGCCATCTTGGCTAATCCAGTAATAACCTCTTTTTTCAAGTTATTGCCTTAATTCTCCTTCCTGAAAGAATATGGGGGTGGTAATTTGCATGCAGATTTATTAAGCTTAACCTTCCTTTTTCCTTTTTTGTGTGCACAGTCTGAGTGTTGGATTGTATCACAACGAAAAAGAATCTGATATTTATTTTGCTTGGTGGTGAATTAAAATTTTTTGACACTGTAGTTAATAAGTTATCATGCTACCTCAGCCAAATTTTTGTTCCTAATCCTTTGTCTCTAAGAAAAATATTTTCCATTTAACTGGATTTTTTTTTAGAAGAAGGTTGAGTTTTTGGAAACTGAAGGCCCTGTCTGTAAGCCTTATTTTGTCTAAGGTGTCAGGTAAGGTTACGGAGAGTAACTGGACAGATAATAATTTAGGATCCTTTTCCCCAGTTCTCCTGGCAAAGTTATGTAGAGGGTTGGCCTAGCTATACCTAGTGAAGGCCAGTTTATGAGATGGCTGAATGCAAATCAGTGTGGGTTACAGCACGAGACACTCTTAGCACCTTGAGTCTATGCCGTTGTTCCTCTGAGGAGTCTCTTCCTGCCCCATCTGTCAGCTGCAGGTGGATTCCAGTATGATAGTCACTTTAATCTTAATCATTTCCTTCTAATTTAAGACTCTAGGTGTACTTAATAACCTATGATGGAATATAGTGTGCAAAAATACTGAGTCACTATGCTGTACACCTGAAACTAATATAATATAAATCAAATATACTTCAATTGAAAAAAGGACTCTCAGGTGTACAATAGGTATATTTTCAAAACATTTGCTCTTTCAGTTAGTATTTAAAGGCATTTAAGATCTATAACTTACATTTTCTAAACCTCTGGTATATATCCTTCTGCTTTTTTTGTTATTTTATGTATAGTAAAATTTTTTGGTCAAGAATGATTACTAGACTAAACCTTATTTGTTAATGTAGCACTATAACATTCTAGCTATTTAAGTTTCTATCTTTTATGTAATTTATTTTAATGAAATTGTAAATTAGAAAAAATTTTGACAAGGAAAATAAATGAAGGCACACTTCATAGGACTCTCAGTAACAGTGGTGTTGGATTCTGCTCATTTTACATTCTTTTCCTGATCTGCTCCTTATGACCAAGGGGTGGCCTGACTTCAGGTATGTACTTTCACACAGACTAAAATGAAGCAAACTAGTGCAGGTAGAGGCTAAACTATGGCCTGATAAACGGGGGACTTTATCACTGTTCATAAGTTTAAATACTTTTCTCCCTCTTCTTTCAAACTTCTGCTTCTCAATCTTTTGAATTTGAATTATAACAGCACTTTATTTCCTCATTAGGTGATATTGAAGCAGCTTATAATAACCTGCAGCATTGCCTCGAACACAGTCCTTCCTATGCAGATGCTCATCTCCTGATGGCTCAGGTTTATTTGTCTCAGGAAAAATTCAGATTGTGTTCTCAGTCTCTTGAACTTTGTCTGAGCTTTAATTTTAAGGTAAGAGTTCCACACTTAAGTGGATAAGACATAATCACCCTCCTTGAACCGTGAGCAGATGTTTACATATTTAAGTATTTTGTATTTTAGCTTGTAATGTTTTGCTAATAAATGTGTTTTTAAATGGAAAATATTTTGAATCACAAGTAATAGGAGAAAAAAAGGAGGCAATTGGGATGTAGTTAAAAAAAAAAATCTATGGACTTGGCAACACTTTTGTGTTGCCTGGAATTAGTGTCTGGTCTTCCCACTTCTCTCTCAACCTCAATTTTCTTTTCTATGAAACTTATATAATACCGTACTATTATAGTGAACATTAAATGCAATAATGAGTATAAAGATAATTGTAAACTGTAGAGCGTTATGCCAAATATCTTTATGTAAAGGATTTTACTGTATTGCTTGTTTCTTTCTTGGACCTTGATTTTTAGTTACTTCTTTTTAGATATATCATCAAAAAATGCTTAGTCATTTTGAAAGTTAGCATGTGGCTTAGGGATATAAGCATGCTAGACTTCTATCCAAGATATTCAGTGTGAACATCCCATATTCCCAAGCATTGCAGAAAACACTGGGTTCAGGTGCTTTCTGAGCTACCTGGAGTAGTGGAGGAGCTCCTCAACTTTCATCTTCGTTGGCAGTGTCTTTAGCCTTGTGTGAGAACCCATTTTCTGTGAACTGAAGAATTCAAGTTCCAGGCAAGGTTTTCAGGAGATAATGCCTGTTTCTTAGGACAGTAGTTCTCAAGACTGGCGGTGCATCATGACCCCAGTGCCAGTGCCAACGCCCCACCCAAAGAATCAAAACCTCTGAGAGAGGACTGTAAGCACGAGTGTTTACACAAGGCCCATAGGTAAATGTGATGCCTGCCTGTTGCTCAGAACCACAGCCTCAGGAGGACCGTGGCCATCCTAGATGTCAGATGGCTGCCAGTCACCTCATTCTGGACCGTCTTCTTCCCCTTGATTCCTTCCTCATTTGTTTTGTCCTTCTCCAATTTTTTCTGTATATGCCTATATATGTTGGTATATTTTTTCTGTATATGTTGTGTATTATGTTGATAGCCAAAATAAAGACAGAAACTTCATTACTGCATGTTTCAGAGTAGTATCAAAGGCTAAAACCAATGTGTGACCAACGTGTCCTGAAATTTTTAATCTTAAAATTAGAAAAGAAAGTGTTTTTGGAAGTCTAATACTTTATATCTGTACTGGAAGTCTCAGTTAAAGCAAATCACTTTCCTCAAATAATTTCTTAGAATCTGCTAGCTTTATAAACTTTGGGTTCAGTTTTTCTTTCATGGTAGAAGCACTTAATCAACTTGTTTGTCATCCAGGGGGACACACGGTAGTGGCAGGTTACTTTAATTTAATACAGGAAAAGATCAGAAAGTAAGAGGACAGACATAGACCTCATGTGTACAATCACAGGGTAGATGGTCTTCAAAGATCCTATTAGTTTAATGTTTGATGGATTGTTAATTATGTGTTGATGTTGTCCAAGGAAGTATTTCTGGATATTATTTTTTCAGGTGAGAGAATATCCTCTATATCATTTGATAAAAGCTCAGTCACAAAAGAAAATGGGGGAAATAGCAGAAGCAATTAAAACTCTGCATATGGCAATGAGTTTACCAGGAATGAGAATTGGAGCTTCCACAAAATCAAAGTACAGAAACACTGAAGTTGATGCAAGCCATCGTCTGTCAATCTTTCTTGAGTTGGTAGAGGTTCACTGCTTAAATGGAGAACAGGTGGGTCAAGTTTTAATTCAATGGCTCCAGTCTGAACTTCATTATTCAAGTATATATATTTGTAGGAAATGAAAAAGCTAAAATTATTCCCTTGACCAAGTGGTAAAGTTTAGAAAATTTATTTCTCAACACTTGGCACCAGATCATGTACTTTCTGTAGCTCTTGAAGTTAGGCATAAGTTTGTACTTTATGTATCAGTGTACTTATGTTGGCTACCATGAAATGTAATAGTAAATGTATGTGTAATATAAGTAATAATCAATGTGATACAATGTACTATGATAGGTATTAATGTAATGTATATAATAATTTAATGTATACTTTGGCTACCATGAAAGGTAGTAATAACGTAATATAGTTAGAATTCTGTGAATTCCTAAAAGGATTCACACACACACACTCTGCTAGAATAAAATGAAAGTGGTAGCCTGAAATCCTTATAGTTGAGAAAATGAAAGAACCAACCACTGAAATAATGCAGCTTTGGTAAATACCTAGGACAATCATAAAATCAAATACTTAAAAAAATACAAATAGATCATTAAAATCAAATGCTTGAGAATAATACAGATAGATACATAGAAAGATAGAAAACAAGCATGTAATTCTGAGAAGAATTGTAGAAAATGAGGACCTTAACATTTATATCTGTTTTGTAGGTTGCAGCAGTTGTTAATCAGTTATTTTCGTGTTTCATATTTTAGTGGGAGTTAAGAAGGCAATGTCTAGATACTTGCCAAATATCAAAGAATTTTTTTTCATTAATAAATTAACATAAAATACATTTAATAAGAACCAATTCCACCAGATATAGTTGATTCTCAGATGCACTATTTATTTTCACACTTTAATGTTTCTTAAATCAGAATGTCTAGAATGTGTAAAGTTGAGATGAATTAAAATAAATGACATTTCAGATTCATTGAGGTACAGATTTGGAAATGAGGAAATATATTCACCTTAAGTATAACAAAAATGATATCCTGGCATAGGGAATAAAATAATTTACTATATAATGAAGAGCCATTGGTTACAGTGAATGACTGTGGACTGGATCCCACCAGAGATGCAGTAATGAATGTGGCTAAGAATTTAGGCTTTGGAGTCAGGCTGCCTGAGTTTGAATTCTGATTATATCGTTTGTTAACTTCTTAACTCTCTGAATCTCATTTTCCTTACTGCAAGGTGGTAGGTAACAATAGTAATGACCTTAGAGGATTTTTGTGAGAATTAAATGGGTTAATACAATGCTGGACACAAAGTAAATGTTTTTAAATTATAGTAGCAGCGATTCTTGTGTAGCAACTGCTGCTGACCTAGTTACAAGAACACTTTCCAGCTAACAAATATTTATAATCTCATCTGAATTTGGACTCAAGTTTAATTTTAAATTTTTGTACTTTTCATTCAAAAATCCATCAATATTTCATGAATATCATAACTGTGCTAGCATTTTTTGCTCATTCTCTACTAGTAGAAATTGCTGGTTTCTAGTGTAATTTGTTGAATTTTGAATGTTATTTTAATTTCATCTTTACAGCATGAGGCAGCCAAAGTTTTACAAGATGCCATCCATGAATTTTCTGGGACATCTGAAGAGTTGCGTGTTACCATTGCTAATGTAGACTTAGCTTTGGCCCAAGGAGATGTGGAGCGGGCTTTAAGCATGCTTCGGAATGTGACAGCTGAACAGCCTTATTTCGTAGAAGCCAAAGAAAAAATGGCAGCTATATATCTGAAGCACAGAAAAGAGAAAATGTTATATATCACTTGTTACAGGTAAGTGGTCATTTCAACCCATTATATTTTGACATATTTATCTCCTAAAATTAACCCCCAAATTTATTTCTTTTCTTTAACTGCTTTTTAGACACTTTATAGATTCTTTCCTTAATGTGTTTTTGCTTCCTTCTACTGCCACCAACCACAATCACTTTAACCAAGTTACTCACTCTCCCTAAAACATAAATCAGAATAATCATGATTATTTCAACCTGTGGCTTACTCTGGGTTCTCAGCTCTCCTCCCTCATCAGATGTTATTTTTGGACCCTGAATCTTCCTGTTTGGGAAGGGAAAGAACAACAGTTACAAATATTCTAACAGCTTAAAAGCATTATGTAACGTTAACAGTTCATGGGCTGTAGTCATATTTAACACTCAATACTATAGTTATAGCAAAAGAAAATTATGGCTTAGTATACACCACACTAAGGTATGGGTCACAGAAGTGGCAGCAATTTAAAAAGTTGTGTCATATACTACTATATATAAAATAAACAACAAAGACCTACTGTATAGCACGGGGCACTATATTGATGATGTAATAGCATATAATGGAAAAGAATCTGAAAAGAAAATATGTATGTATATGTATAATTGAACTGCTTTGCTATACACCTGAAAGTAACATTGTAAATCAACTACACTTCAATAAAAAAAAATTTTTTTTAAGTTGTCATACACTGATACCTTTAGGTTACTGGAATACACAACACACATATACACAAGTGCATGTATGTGCGCACACATACACACAGACATGCGCGTATACACACACACACAGGTTGCTCTCACTCCTCTCCCCAAACAAAAAAAGATACAGGCACATACTCCATGTGAGAGAAAATTAATTTTTATCTTTGAGAACTTAGTAAAATGTTGGTGAATTAAGTCATATTGCTTCATCTATATTTTGTAAATATCAAAACTCAGAAAGCTGCTCAGATTCTTTGTAGGTGCTGAGTGACTCAAAGAAATTGAGCAGCACCCCCTGTACAGGTGGATGGAGTGGAGTTCCCAGATTATATTTTCTGTGATGTTTCCAAAAGATCAGCGCTACCATCTCTAATGATAGGAAAATACTTTAAAATAGAGTTGATGTGTTTGGGTACACTATAGTATAGTAGTTAAAAGCATAGGGTTTTGTTTCAGGTAGATCTGACACATTAGCTATAGTAAACTCTTAGCATCATTTATAAAATCATAATACTCTTTTCTCATGGAGGTTTTGGATGAATTAAATGAGATACTGTAAATTAAAGACTTAGCATCACATTATTATTTGAACTCACACTTTGGTATTTTGACCTTTAGAAGTCTGCATTTTGCAGGTAAGAAATAAGCAGCAAATACCAAAGAAGATTTTATATTTTTTAAGGTAGCTCGCAGTATATGATTTATGCCATGAATATCAGAGTTCAGGATGCATAGGAGGACAATAAGTGTTTATCATGTTTCGGAGCTTCATTCCCATATCGTTTCAGAATTAAAGAGAGCAAAACATATTTCTGGATAATGAGAGTTTACATGTTTACTATCTACCTGTACAGATTTACCTGTGTTTCAGAAAATGGAAAGATTTAATGAAAAAAATTGTTGACCTAGCATAAACAATCTGAGTATGAGTGGGTTTTTTTTTTTAAATTACACTGTTGGTTGGGTATGAAGAAGGTACTCTGAAGGCTATTAGTAAATTGAAATAAATAAGCTTATTTTTATTTAACTGATTTAGAAGGAATTTGTATTCAATATACTAAGTACAGTTGGTCTGATTTCCAGAGAAATTGCTGAAAGGATGCCCAGCCCTCGTTCTTTTCTTCTCCTTGGTGATGCGTACATGAATATTCAAGAGGTAAGGTCTCTGATGCTACTGAACATAAATTTAAAAACAAACGAAATGCCCAAAAAACTCTTCTTTGTAATTAGTATAACATCCTATTGAAAGGAATTTAGGGGTTTTTTTCAGTATTATTGGGATATAATTGACATGCAGCACTGTAAAAGTTTGAGGTATGTAGCATAATGATTTGACTTAAATCATGAAGTGATTTTCATAGTAAGTTTGGTGGGTAGCCATCATCTCACATAGATACAAAATTGAAGCAATAGAAAAAAGTATTTTTGCTTGTGATGAGAACTCAGGATTTACTCTTTCAAAAGCTTTCACGTGTAACGTACAGCAGTATTATATTTTTTGGAATGTTGTATATTACTTCTCTAATACTTAATTGTAGCTGGAATTTTGTGCTGCTTAACCACCTTCATCCAATTCCCCCTCCCATTTTCATAACGTTTACCTAATGCTCAAAGATCCAGTCATCACAGTACAAAGGAGACAGCCATTATAATGAAGTTATTTTTTCAAGTTGAGATCCAGTTGTCCAGCATTACTGTTTGAAATAGAGATGATATGAAAGATAAGGTCAGAGTCACCTTTAAACAAAAGGATGAAGAGAGCTACTGGTTGAAATGGTGATTTCTTCACAGGGAAGCAGTCCTCTGACTCTGATTCTAGCTGTAATAATGACGGCCGGATGAAGAGTCAAGAAGCCGTCTCTGGCATGACGTATTTAGGAAGACATGGGCATAAGTAATGTGGGTGGGATTATACAGGCAGTTAGACCTGCACTAGCGACTATCTCCTCTCTGAAATTGTTAAGGTTTCTGGACTTCATATGTACTTTATGAGTCTTGTTAAGTATTTCAGATGTAGAACTTAATTACAGAAATGTTGCCATTTCATGGGATCCAGCTAAGCTGTTATTTTATTATCTCTTGTATCTGCCAACATTAGCCTGAAGAAGCCATAGTGGCATATGAGCAAGCATTAAATCAGAGCCCAAAGGATGGAACATTGGCAAGCAAAATTGGGAAAGCTCTTGTCAAGACACACAACTATTCAAAGGTAAATAAATACTATGAGAGATTTCAGCAAGCATCCTTTGTATCTTGATGGTTGTAAACTCCAAGTGTGTCTTTATAAACTGGAATTTGTGTTAAAGACTTTCTCGGTGTCTCAGATTACTCTTTGCTGCATTTTGTAAAGACTGGACCCTAAGAAGTTTACTTTAGTGTCTTACACCAAAATTTTGCCACCAAATAAATTACGATAAACTTACTATTGTTGCATGTCTTTCATCATATGATGGAGCATAACAGACGTCCTTTCTGTTGAAGCAGTTATGGTGTGCCATGTGCTTTGAGGGTTGGTTGGTTTTCTAGTAAAGATAATGGATTTTCCTTTAGTTATATTAAAGCCCTACCCCTGGTAACTGTTAAATGTATACACAACAGCTAGCAAAGTATTTGCATTTCAATGAAGTTCACTAACTTCTGCAATAAAACCGGTAAAAAAAAAATTTTTTTTTTGACCAAATACTTTAGCTACTTAAGAAATGCTAGCTGCCTTGTGTGATGTTTGAGTCTAAGAAGAACGGCATACTTAACCGATAGTAGAAATACATGGTAAGCTGCTTTTAGGTTATTTCCAGTTGCTCTAGGTCACAATGTGTGCAATATCTGTGCTTGAACGCCATTCTCATTGCCTTTCTTTCCTAACTGAAATGGATTTTGTGTAGGCAATCACTTACTATGAAGCTGCTCTGAAAAGTGGACAACAAAATTATCTTTGCTATGACCTGGCTGAACTCTTACTAAAATTGAAGTGGTATGACAAAGCAGAAAAAGTTCTCCAGCATGCTCTAGCTCATGAACCTGGTATGAAAACCTTTCTGATTTGAAAAAATATACCTGATATCTCTGATCTTTTTATTTTTATAGTAGTATGTATTTGTATCCTCAGTATATTATGTGTGAGGTTGGTTATTTCATTTATCAGAATATCACTCTCCTAAAATAAGATATTTAAAAATCTAAAAACAGATTTATGAAATAGTTAATTGTGTTATACAAAAGTACTTTACTTTCCAAAGTGACATAAAGGAAGTTTCCTTTAAATTGCAGGTATACCTGGTGTTTAAACAAATAAACATTTTCATAAACCTTTTTTTAAGTTTGTGTTTGTTTTTGTTTTACATTAAGCACTATGAAAGAGTGTAATGTGGAAGTCTCGATTTTCTCCTGTGAATTCTACTTACCCTGTTCTCAAACTACCTCCCTAGGGGTAACTATTTTTATGCTTTACTGTATATTTTATATATATATTTATGTAAATACCTGAGTGTAACATGCATATTTTTTTCTATTCATTCTTCCTATCTGCAACTTTTTTCACATACAGTATGTTGCAGATATAATTTGATGTCAGTACGTTCATATCATTCTGTCTGATGGAGTCACAATATTTCATAACTCTAAGTTATTTAACTTTTATCTAGTGAGTTTGTTTTCCATTCTTTTGATATTGTAAACCATGTTAAAATGAATATCCTGGTGTCTCATTCCTTGGTGTACACTTGCTTATTATGTTCTTAAGAGCAAAATGCTAAGTTAAAGGGCATGTACATTTAAATTTTAATTAGGTACTATCAGATTGCCTTCTTACAAGTTCATACAAATCTACTTTTTTAAAAAACATTTATTTTTAGTGGAGGTACCAGGGATTGAACCCAGGACCTTGTGCATAATAAGCATGCACTCTACCACTGAGTTATACCCTCCTCCCCAACAAATACGCTTTTTAAAGATCTGTATTTTTAAATAAAATCAAGTGCTTGCACATTGCAAAAATTTAAAGATGACAGCAGTAAATGAAAGTTGTGTCCCTCTCCCACTTCAGAAAAATCCCCATTTAACCGCTTGTGTATCATCCTGATCAGTCTCCCCACCCCTGTCTCTCTCTCTTTCTGTCTTTCTCTCACATACACACAATTACATCACACTTTTCTACCAAAAAAGGAGTCATTATACCTGTAGGTCTGCAGTTTGCATTTTTTATTTAATAGCTTCTCTCCATGTTGGCAAGTATAGTGTTTTTTTTTTTTTGCGTAGGTAGAGTATTTATTCTATTGTATGTTGCTACGATAATTTATTGGTGAGTCCCCTATTGATAGACATTTAGATCGAAGAAAAGTTAGAAACATTACTGAGACAAAATCCTGTGTACTTCCTAGAGCTGAATCTTGCCCCATTGTTCTTTCTTAAGGGGAAAAATGTCCTGACATTATGTAGTGTTAATTATAGAGAAAAAAACTACCTTGCTTTTGTTTTGAAGACTCATAAGATTAGATATCATTTTATAGCTATAGATCCTATTTTCACTAGGACCTTCCCTTCATATCCTTTGTCTAGTCATTTACCTATTACTCATTTGTCTGTTGCTGGTTATTCACGTGGCAGATGTTTTCTCCCAGGCTGTCCTTTCTTTACCAAACTAGTTTCTCATTTCCTTAGTCAAATAGAATATTTAACACCCACCAGGCTTTTCTCTTTTTGACTTCTAAATTTCTTGTCATGCTCAGAAAAATCTCTAATCCTAATGATACAAAAAAATTCTTTTGTTTTCTGGGATTTTTGTAGTTTTAATTTTTGTAATGGAGAACTTTAATTCATATACTTTAATTCACACACAGTTTCCACTATATAGTTTCCCAAGTGAATAGCCAATTTTATTGAAATGTCACCTTTAACATACAACAGACTTTTTTGTACCTATCACTCCGATGATTCTGGTTGAGTAATTTTCTTCCTCCCTTCCTTTCTTTCTTGCTTTTTCTTTCTCCCTCCCTCTCCCTCTGCACTTACTGTATAGTGTTATTAATTCCATGAAAATATTTGCATGAGTCTTGGCAAACCTTGCTTGAAACGTTACACATGGTCTTAAATGTGGATATGCATTTTTTAAAAGGATGTGGAGGAGAGATTCAAGTAGTATGTTTTTCTTTTATTGGCTTGAGTATATTACATTTATGCAGTATACTTTCATTTAATAAATATCTGCTGAACACAGCCAATGGTGTACTTAGACGCTTTCATGTGCATTTCATTACATATTATTTTATTAATGCTCACATTATTTTTGAGGCAAATCAAATTATCTCCACTTTCAAATTAGCAATCTAATACTCAGTTTTCTTGATATATCCAGATTTACCTGGCTGATGAATAGTAGCACCTGGGTTCTAGTAAATATCTTAAACTTAGCACGTCTGACACTGAATCCCTGATCTGTCTCCCCACATTTGTTCATGTGCAGCCTTCTTTATCTCAGTAACTTCATCCTTCTTTGTAAGTTGCAAAGAGCCAAAATCCTTACCTTCTCCCTTGTCCTTGACCATAGGAAATTTTCCTCGATTCTACCTTCGGATGTATTCAGAATCCTCCTATGTCTCTTTATTTCCACCGCTGTCACCCTGTCTAAGCTACCGGTCTCTTAGAGACGATGGTCTCTTCGGTGGATTATAACAGTAGCCTCCGCCTGGTCTCCCTGTTTCCATCCTCAGCCCCACACCTGACACAGCCTTTCCCAAGCCAGCAGCAGTGCTGGCCCTTTTACACAATGGGAGTCCAGTCATGCCTGCTGGAGCTCAGCCTTGTCCCCCTTGCTCTCTGAGCCAGTCTTCCAGCGGCTCCCACGGCCCTTCATGTGTGCTTGTCATTGCTCCTCTGACCTCTCCTTCCAACCTTCTCTCAACATTGTCACAGCCTCCTTGTTGTTCCCACCTTAGAGCTTTTCTACCTGTAAGACAGCAATAACGGAACCTCTCTCTCAGGATGACACTTTAAAGAAATAACCTATATAAACCACTTCGAACAGAATGTGGCATTGACCATGCACTCAGTAAATATGGAAGAAACATCTTGTTAATTATCTAGGCTTCTTTTATTACTCTTAGATTACAAAATAATACCAAATGTTTAAATAGTCTTTACCATGTACAAGACTTAAATTGTTTTGCATATATTAACTTATTTAATAATTTACTAACTTTTAAATTTTTACAACCCTATGAGATAGGTACTATTATTTCCCCTATTTTACAGATGAAAGAAGGCACAGACTGGATAAGTATTTTTCTTGTTCAGTTATTACCATGGTTAGCCAGTAAGAGAGAAAGCCTAGATTTGAAACCAAGACAGGTTGGCATCAAAGTCAGTGTTCTTAATGACTACTTTATTGCTTATCAAGTTCTATTATTTTAAAAATAGCAATTGTCTTCTTAATTGGCATTTGTCAGCTACCCTATCTTGTTTTTGAATGAGTTCAATAAGCATAAATGCTTATATACTTAGTGAAAATTGAAATTCTTGTCTGTGTTACTGTTACCTCTTGTATGTTGAAGAAGAGCCTCCAGTTGTTCAGTTCTTTAACTTTTCTTCCAGGCAGTTTTTATCCTAAATTTTTTTTTCCAGTTTAGCCATTCTTCAGTTAACTTACTGAACATTGTTTAGTTTTATTAACTATTTTCCAAAATCAAGTTTAAAAACTTATAGAAAATGTAAACATTTATTTTAAATGAATTACTGTTTTTTTCCCTATATATTTTATTCTTTCATAGTAAATGAACTATCAGCTCTCATGGAGGATGGACGTTCTCACATTCTTCTAGCAAAAGTTTATAGTAAGGTGGACAGACCTGATGATGCAGTCGCTTCATTACAACAGGTAAACTAATGCCTGTGTTTGTGAGGGCTTGAGGGTGGGAGGTGGGTGCAGAAGAGAATGTGCCACATGTGAAAGGAAGACAATCTTTTGGCCCAACTCACAGAAGTCAAATAGAAATAATGACTGAATGCCAATGGATTGTACTGTTCAAATATATCATTGCTAATTATTATAACAGTTAGGGAAGGTTGATGTTTTTAAGCCTATTTTACAGCTGAGAAAGCTTGCTTTAATAACTTGCATGAGGCCACATGACTAGTGTCATAGGCAGGATTTGAACTCACCTTTTTCCTCTTCCACTCGCTCATATCTTCTTTAATTTATCTTAATATTTTGTGGTTTTCAATGTAGAGGTTTTGCATGCATTTCCTTAGATGTATTCCTAAGTGATTGATGTTTTTTGATGATTTTTCAATTTCTAGTTGGCTAACAGGTTTTTTTATAAAAGATAAATTTTCTCTAATGCAATCTCTGCATCTATTGATAGTCATGTGACTTTTCTCCAGTTTTTTTCTATTGTGGTGTATTAAATTGATTTTTGAATGTTAAACCATATTGAAGTAAATGTCACCTGTGGTTTTTTTTTTTTTAAAGATATTGCTGGAATTTAAAGATATTTCCTAATATTTTGTTCAGGGTTTATACATACATGTTCATGAGAAAGACTGGTCTCTAAGACATGCTGTTTCTTTAATGTTTGGAACAATTTAGTATTAATACTGTTGAGACTTTGAGGCATCTTTGATGGAAGATTTTTATTAATGGATTCAACATCTCTAAGTTTCAGACTCATCATTTTAAAATTTGTTGGTTTGGATGGCTATATTTTTTAAGTAATTTGTTCAGTTTATTAAATTGTAAAATTTATTGACATAGGTTTGTTCATTTTATCTTTTGAATATCTGCAAGTGCTGTAAAAAGTCATCTTTTTTATTTTATTTTCCTTCTATTAATTATCAATTATGCCATGGGTTTCTTATCTTAATGTTTTCAAAGAACCAACTTTTGCTTCTCTGGCTTTATTGTTTGCTTTTTACCTCATTAGTTTCTGCTTTCTTTGGGTTTGATCTGCTGATCTTTTTCTAGTTTATTTAAATAGTATGTTAGGTAGTGGATTTTTAGCCTCTGTTCTTTTGTTATTCATTTAAGGTGATAAATTTCTCTCTAAGCACTGCTTTAGCTATATCTCACAGGTTTATTATTATTCAGTTCATAATATTTACTCATTTGCACTTTGATCACTTCTTTGACCCATTGGTTATTTAAAAGTGCAGTGGTCAATTTCCAAGCAGTTCCAATTTTCTTATTATCATTTTAATACTGATTTCCAGTTTAATTCCACTGTGGTCAAAGACATACTTTGAATGATTCAATCCTTTGAAATTTGTTAAGGCTTGCTTTATATCCTACATTGTAATCAGTTGGTAAAGGTTCCATGTGGATTTGAAATAATAGGTTTCTGGCATTACTGAGTGCTTAATTCATTGTATATCCAATTAGGTCAAATCTGGTCATTGCTTTGCCCCACATCTCTGAGCTTGAAGTACAACATAGAGCACTTCACTACGGATCAATCCCATGTGCTTTCCAGAATACCATACTACTTGCCACCTTTTGACCTGATTTTCATGTACCTGGAAGAGTTTTACATTCTGCAAATAATTCATTGAATGTTTTGACTTCGAGCTTTAGCTAACAGTGGTTAACATATGCACACATACATACATACACACATATAAAATGACCTGTGTTTCAGTGGCAGTGTCCAATAATATTTATTTGTTCTAGTTGTGAATGAACTGGGCTTGTACTAGTAGAGTCCTGTGATCCCCATGTAAACTAAGGATTTTCATTAAGATGTAGTCTTCAACAATCTTAGTATCTTTTAATTGTTGGTATATTATATCTCTATTTTCTGAATCACATGATAAAAGAATTACACCTAACCCGAGGTTAGTTACCATTAGCTACAAGGAAAGTGTAATTTTTGTAAATTTAGACTTTCAAAACATTTTAGAAGTGAATTTGACTTATTTCATTCTATTATGAATATCATTAGTCCCACTAACCTGGTTGCATGAACCCCTGTGTTAATATGACCAGACACATTGAACAATACCAAAAAAAACAAACAGTATACTATGACTAGACAGTGCCAACAAACCAAGGTCAAATTCACTTTAAGTTTATATGTTATAGCACAGGGATTATTCATCTTTCATAAAATTTGAAGAGCCATAACATTCTTCCCACCTGTAATATTCCATGCGTTCTAATCTCTAAAAAGATAAATCTTTTTGAAGTACAATTCAAACAATTTGAATCTGAATGTAATATTACAAAATAATTCAAGTAAAATACAATTCCAGTAGAAACTTTCTAAGTGTAATCCAAGTTTTTGATATTTTAAATTCATTTATTCAGCAACTATTTATTGAGCTTAATTCTCCACTTTATGGAACTTGGGGGTTCCATCATGACAGTTTTGCATGGTTGCTTAACATTTCAGGCAGTGGCAGAACCAGTAAATTTAAGGAAATCCCAATTCTTACTCATTTTACTTCCTACAAATTTCATACTCCTGAAATAACTCCACATTTCTTCTTCACCCCTCTCTGTCACCTTGTAGCCCTGTCTATCATCATCTTTTGCCCAGACTCCTCCTAACTAATCCTCATCCTCTTGTTGCACGAGAGGTGAAGCTCGTGGGATCCATCTTCAAATCTGTCCACCGTGATACGTTCTCAACATTTCTGTTGAATGACTGAAAGGAAATCATCGATCATTGTCATTCTTTTTAATTGCAGAAACAATTATAGGAAAAATCATTTTTTAGTATATTAATTATATTTTCTATGAAAATAAAAGCTAAATCAGGAATAAACAACCTATATGCCATAAAACAAACAATTTTAGGACTTTATAACTTTTATAGTTTTAATATGTACAGATTATATTTGCTTTTGCTTCTTTCACTTAACATTCATTTGTATGGCTTTTTCCAGTATGTTTACATAGCTCCATCTTCATCACATACAGTAATATGTATTCTAATTTTATTGGTATATTTTATTATGATATGGTCTTAGTAAGATATACAATAAGGCTATAGAAATTAAAAGGGAAATTAAGAAGCCTTTGAAATAAGATGTTTATATATATACTTTATTCTACCTAAGGGTTTGAGGGAATTTACAAAAATACATATTAAAAAAGGAAGGGGAAGGGAAAAGTAAATGTGTTGACATTCAAGATTAATATAGTTATTGTAACAGATAATTAAAATTTATTTCTGATGAAACCAAGGAAAAACATAGGGAATGGTATCAATTCTTCAAAAAAAAACTTTATTCTACATGAAAATATTTCTTAATGATTATTGTATACATTTACAGAATTTGAGCATTCTTTTATGTCTTTAATAGAAAATGCAAAAAACTTTTACTCAAAAAAACTCCCCCCTTTTATTTACCTTTAAGAAAATTGCAAAGCATCACAAAATCTAACTGGTAAAGGGTTTTCTCTAGGATGCTAAGCTCATGAAGCCCACATATTTGACATTTAGAGATTTATTTGATTCAGAGACAAAATTCAGACTGTCTAGAGAATGAATTGCATATCTCTTAAACCTAGCAGGACCATATAATTTTTCAAGCCAGAATACTCTTTAGAAAAAAAAAAAGGCAGCATTTGTCATTAAGCTGGCACAGCAGGTATAAAAGAGAAGTTAAAAGCCAGACAGAGAGGCATGATCACCCTATTTAGACCAGTTGTTTCAGAATTCTTTGACTATGAATGTGTGCACATGTGCAAAACCATGCACACTGATGTATGCAAAATGTAAAGCATCAAAGACACAAATGTATACATACTTCTATCTGTATATAAACACACATTAATATAACCAAAATAAAAATTTCACAAAGCAGTATTAACCTTTGACACATGCTGTATACACTAGTATTTTCTAATCTTTTCTCTTCAGTTTCCAAAAGAAAGCTTATGATGCCCTAAATTAATATTATGACCTGTAGTTCCAAAAAATAATCAGCTTTAGACCATCTTCATCAAATACCAGTTGTCAACCAGTATTGTGACAGGAGTCCCCAGAAAGGCTCCCTGTGTGTAGCATTATGTGTGGCAGATGGTGGGCATTTATACTGTTCATTAAATGGATGCATGAATGCATGAGTGAATGATTAGCTCTAGCTCAAAGTTAAATTTTATTGTGAAGGCCTGACGCATAGGAGTTCTGTCACTTGTTAGAGGAAAGTCTCAGTGTTTCAGAAACCAGACTGGGTGGAAAAGCTGATACTCTTCCAATTTAGCAAACTCCATTATTACCCTGAGGAAGGTCCCTGCCTCCTTTCAGGATGTCTGTGCATAGTATAGGACCACACTCTGAACTGATTAACCATTTCCCTATCATTAAGCATTTGGGTTGCATCCAGATTTTTTAATTTTGTTTTGTTGTTGTTTTGTTTGTTTTTGCAACAAGTAACAGATTGTTTTTCTTTATAACAAATAATATGTTTCCTTTTTTCCTTCTGAGTGATGTCCTTAATACCTTCCCAGGAAAGGAACACCTAACTTCAGTAGCCTAGTTAGTTTTATCAAGTTAGCATGTTTTACTAGGGTGATCCTCAGAGAGACTGGACTGATTTATATGCCATTGACAGTATATAGATGAACGTATTGCCTGAAACCTGCCAATATTTGATTTAGTACCTTTTAGGTACTATTTTTTGAATTTAATAAACATTTAAAATTTTAATTATAGCATCTAGACGTCTTTTCTAAATACTCGTTTCATGGTTGCATTCCCCTCTTAGTGAGCTTTCTGTACATATCCTTATTACAGTGGAAAAAGACTCAGTAATTTTATAGTACATTCGTTGCAAAGGTAAGTAAGTGCATGCTGGCTCATTTGCAAACAAGTACCTTTTTAAGACCTCAACTAAGACATTTTCTTTGGATCAGTCTTTGTTAAATTGAAGGCCAATAGTGCTCAAATAAATCTGTAAAACTATGCTCCATGTGAGTTACTGAGAACTATTTTATTTCTTCTATTTCTTTTTTTATTTCCTTTTTTACCCCTGTATTTTTCCAGGCTCGCGAATTACAAGCTCGGGTACTAAAACGTGTTCAGATGGAACAGCCAGATGCAGTTCCTGCACAGAAACATTTAGCAGCTGAAATTTGTGCAGAGATTGCAAAACATTCTGTTGCTCAGCGAGACTATGAAAAAGCAATTAAGTTTTATAGAGAGGCTCTTGTTCATTGTGAAACAGATAATAAGGTCAGTACCTTTATAAAATTTTAAGCACTTTCTATTCCAGATGTTGTCTGATTTTCCCAAATGTAAACTTCTTACCAGCTTATTTATAAAGATTTGAAAAATGTAACAAAAATGCAAGTTAAATTTTAATATTGCTTCTAGAAATTCTTCAAAATACATGATGCCTTAAATAATGTTAGAGGCTAAAAATTATTATGGAACAAGTGATACAAAGTAAAACTCCAAGCTGTTTGATTTTTATATTCATCTGTGTTTTAATAGTCACTTAAAAAACAATTTTCAGTCTCAAATATCTGAATCTGGATGGTTCAGTTCCAGTTACTAAACAGTGACTGTACTCTTCGGTGTTTCAGTTGCCATTTGGTGCTGGGTATACAGAAGTGACGAGATTGAGCCTCTTACCTCAAATGGCGTAGCATGAGAATAAGTGTCAAGATTATACTAGTGTAGAAAACTTACATTCATGGCCAGTTTATAAACAAATGTTGTTACTCTCTCAGATCATGGTAGATGATTAACAATTTTTTTAAAAAGTCTAATAAACGGCTAAATACCTAAATAGGTGATGTAAAATGAAAGGCAACTATAAATTTAAAGATTGGACATTTTGAAATTAATACAACTCTTTCAGATGTAAGGCAAAAATAACCTTTATTAAGTCATAACCAAACAGTGCCTTGTTCAGTGTTGGTTAAAGGGGTTGGAATCAGAGCTGTAAATCTGGAGCCTACTTAGGGGTAATCCGCTGCAGCCTTTTTAATTGCACAAATGAGGAAAACAGGTTTGGAGAGGGGATAGGGACTAGGCCCCATCACGGAGAAGCCTGGACTAGAATCCTGTCTCCTGATTTAAGACCAGTGTTCTTTCCACAATGCTTTGTCTCTCTCCACTTTTCAAATGAGTTAGGTCTGTTTTTCCTTTTTTTTCCCCCAGTATAAAAGAAACCAGAGTTGAGCAGACCTATAGTTTTCCTGCCTATCATGCTTGGCGTTTTTATTGCAATAACTTTTGGTCAAATGGTTTATTTTACTCTGTGCCGAGACATCTTCCTAATTCAATTTTTATCCCAGGCAGTTTCTGACTCATCTTGCCCTTCTCTGCAGATCATGCTGGAGCTGGCTCGACTGTACCTGGCCCAGGATGACCCCGACGCCTGCCTGCGGCACTGCGCTCTGCTGCTCCAGAGCGACCAGGACAACGAGGCTGCCACCATGGTCAGTCCAGGAGGCCACGGTTCTGTAAAGGCCATTGTGTTTTATATCTGCTCAGTGTGGACGTTCCACATTTTAGCTGATGAAACTAATACTAGATGCGAGGCCTGGCTCATTCTGTCTTTTAGAAGAAATAGCATTCATTATTAGTACATTTTACCGATCAAGACCAAGACTGTAAGAATGGTGAACCTCGGTCAGGCCTTTATTTGCCCTTTTATGTCTTGTTCATTTTCTTTATGACTTAAGAGGATGCTCGGTCAGGAAGAGTTCATGTGGTAAAGCTAAAATTTGCTAAAGACTTTTAAGTATTTACTCAAATGTGCTGCACTAATTTAACAGTTTCAGTGGCACTTTTTGGAGTTACAGAAAAAAATCTTTATGTATCATTGAGATGGTGTGTTTTAAATAGAGTTTTTGCTTTTCTTTCTCATTTTTACCTGGATTGAGGTTTTTGTTAGATTTTTCAAACACATAGATAACAGTTTGTGAGGATCATTTAATAATTTTATAAATGAGTCATAACTAAAAAGAAATATAAGAAATCTCCTTTTAAAACACAGAAGAAAATCTCAGTATGTCTTGCTTACATTAAATTCCTTTGAAATATTTAAGAATGTTTGGGTTTTTAAAAAAAATTTTTCTCATTATTTTAGCTGCGTCTTCTCTATGTTAGCACACAGAGTGTGTGATTCCCTTCAAATTTCAGTTTTTAAATAACTACTTAAAACATTTCCTGCTAAATACAATTTTGTGAACAGAGTGATCTGTTTCACCTCCTTAATTATCTTCTGTTACTCTGATCTCAGTGCTAATCTGCTTAAGGTATGCTTGAAGTTTAAATGGCTCCATTTTATAAGACTTTGCCCTCCTCATGTTTTTCATACGTGTTTTCATAGCAATAAATCTTGACAGGAAGAACATGCTTTTGTAAAATATATGGCAATATTTTTAGAACTAACTTTTACCTTTATAGATGATGGCAGATCTCATGTTCAGAAAACAGGACTATGAACAAGCAGTGTTTCATTTACAACAACTTTTAGAACGGAAACCAGGTAAATACCTGCTGGTTATATTATTCAGTGCAATCAACTGCCTTTCTCCTTTTTTTGTCTGCTATGCTCCTTGGGAAAACCCCAGCCCTGGCTGAATCCAATGCTCTGCTTATTCCACCCCTGTCCTTGAGTAGCTGAAATGGTTATAAAGAAAATGCAGCACCACTGACTGGTCTCCCTTTAAGTTACACCCACAGACCCCAAATCGGCCCTCAGATGCTGCCTGGCAGACCTGCTGTATTTCTCTAACGAGTTTATTCACTACATATACTTTTTACACTTTCTTCTCAAACCTCGGACACCCTTTCCCTCTTCCTGTCCTCAGCCAGAAACCTTGTCTCCTGCCTCACTGAGGAAACATGAGCACCTGGAAGAGAACGTCTCCATCTTCCTGTCCCCCAGCCTGCCCGCTCCCCAGGTCTGCCCTCCTGTCCGCAGCAACTTCTCCCTGGGGCCCTGGCTGCCCCCTCCCCTCCTGCAGGGACTTACTCCTGCGTCCTCTCTCCTGCGTCATCGTTTCCTTCTCAGTCAGCCCACAAATGTGCTGTGACCTCCCCCGCTTTAAAGACACCAGTAAATAAAACCCAGCTTTTAACCCCCCCACTACTCTCGCCTTCCACTTCCGGCTCCACTCCTCCATCTTCCTTTATGGAGAATTTCCTCTAAGGAGGTTGTGCTGTCTTGCCTGTCTGCTCCACTCCTGCCCTCCACGGGGGTTCTCTGGGGTGCCTGGTGACCTCTGTGCTGTCAGATCCAGGCCTGATTCTCACTTCTCTGCCTACCAGGCCTGACTCTGGATGTAGCACCGCTTATCCCCATCTGTCATGGAAGGCTTCCTGCATTTGTCTTCCAGGATGCTCGGCTTACCTGGTTTTTCATCTCCCCTCAGATGATGCTATTTAGCTCTCCTGTGTTAGTCTGTCTTCTCTTTATGACCTACAAATATCAGAAAGTTCTAGACCTCCGTTCTCAAACCTTTTTTCCCTGTTGTATACCTTCACCCCTTAGGTGACTTCATCCAGACCCACAGCTGTATGTCTTGTGTCCAGATCTGACTCACTGACATGCTGCTCGTTTGCAATCCCCTCAGCTGCCAGGAGGCTCTCAGCCTCGCGTGTCCACAGCAGAGCGCTGGGTCTTTCCCTTCCCTCTGCATCTGCTCCTTCTCACGTCAGGAAGTGGCATCACCATCTATCCAGACCTTCCTTTGTTACCTTTGTCTCGTCTTGTTCTCATACACCACATCCAGTCTGTCAGCAGATCCCTGGTGCTCTGCCTTCAGGATACATCTGGAGTTCCATCCCTGTTACCGCCTCTGCGGCTGCCACCTGGCCTGAGCATCCGCGTCTCTCACACGTATGACTGCAGCATTCCCATAGCTCGTCTGTTTCTACTCCTTGCCTTCAGATGATTTAGACACGTTTTGAGCTGAAAGTAGCAGAGACCTCCCCCACAGCCCACAAATTCTAGTGGCCTAAGTAACTTTGGCTTTTATTTTTCTCTTATGTAAAAGAAATTTAAAAGTAGATTATGGAGGGAGGGTATAGCTCAGTGGTAGAATGCGTGCTTATCATGCACAAAGTACTGGGTTCAATCCCCAGTACCTCCATTAAAATGAATAAACCTAATTACCTCCCCACCAAAATAAATAGATTAAAAGTAGATTATGCCAGGATGGCCTAGAGTTTTCACAGTATCATTAGGGAGTCTTAAGTCCTTCTTTTTTCTGCCATCACTAGCCAAATGTCCACTCCAAGTATCACGTTCAAGATGCCCACTGCAGCATGAGGCATTGATGTTCCCAGGCCTGGACGGGCCAGGTCAGGGTGGAGGTGGGCCAGAGGGCATACCTTCCCAGTGAGTCTTCCCTTTTTCTTTTAAAAAATTTTCTAGAAACACCTCCATGGCTGCAAAAGAGGGTGGGAAATGTAATCTAGTTGAACACAGTGCCACATAGAAGCAAATCAGAACTCTGATCGTGAAGAGGGGGCAGTAGATATTAGATTTAGGTGGCAGCCCAGGCAGGGTGGTGTCTCGAGGCTTTCCGACGCTGTTCCCTCTTCCTGGAACATGTTCTGCTTCGTTCCACCCAGGACTCTGCTCCAGTGCTGCCTCTTCCTAAGAGCACCCTTCCCCAGCCATCCTATAGCAGTAACACCTCACTGCTCTCCATCCGCGTGTCCTGCTCTTGGTTTTTTGTTTTATATCACCTTTGTAAAACAAAGCAAAACAAAAATTGTAAATCATAGGTAATGGCATCAGGTGGCTAGGAACCATGTCTTCATTGCTATCAAGATCGAGAATAGTATCTGGCCGAGTTGGTGCTCAGTAAATATTGGATGGAAAGAAGAATGGGAGGGGAAAAGGAAGAAGGGAGGGAGGTGGGGGAAAGGGAGAAGCGGAAGGAAGGTGGAACAGGTATGTATGTTACTTCTATGTGTTGCTCAAATAGTTGAGATCTCAGAGGCAGTCCTCGAGCTGTCATTCAGGTCTCCTGACCCCTCGTGCCCTGTCTCAGGATGACGCCACGGGCAGTCAGAGCTGCTTGGTTAAGGCAGCGTGGATGGGGTGGCTGTGCTTCACGTGGGGCAACACAGAGAACCAGGAAGACTCTACTTGTATTTATGGATGCTTTTAATTGTTAAAAGTGTGAATTTAGAGAACTGTGCTTTATACTTTCAATCTTTGCCTTAACTAGGAATATTTTAAAGAAAAAAAATCCTTTCTTTCTGTGGTGATACCAACATTTGAATTTATTTTTATTATCTTTTAAAATTTTCTTCCACCTTTGGACTTTCTCGGGCCATGTTCTTGTTTCCTGTCCTGTCTGCTCCAGCTTATATTCTGGTGTTATTTGAAAGGGTGCTGTTAATTAACTTCTTACCTCTTCTGCTTAATCTGAGTCCAGAGTGTGGGCCATCCTTCCAACTGATTTGCCCAGACCTTACTCTTACTTTCTTTGAGCCTAAGTTTGTTTTTTTTTTTCCTGTCATGGCTTCTGCCTTAGCCTCTAGACTCTATCTGTCCTTTTTCCCTTTAAGATGATATACATAGTACTTTCATTAACTGTCTTGTTTCCACTAGTTTTGGTTACTGTGAATGCTGCTGCTGCGAACACTGGTGTACAAATATTTGACTGAGTCCCTGCTTTTAGTTCTTGAGGGATATATACATATATCCAGAAGTAGAACTGTGGTATTATATGATGTCTTTTCTTGGAAAATAGAATTAACGATAAATTGCTTTTAAAAGTTTGTGTGTGTGTGTGTGTGTGTGTGTGTTTTAAGTGTAGGAGTTTATCCTATCGAAGTGATAAGGATAGCTTATATAAATAAGGGTTTTTACAAATCCCCTACTATGAGTCCTGTGTAACTTGTGAGTCTAAACACCTAAAAATACTAAAGAGAAGAACGAAAGTGAGCCATCAAGATAGTAGACTATTGTGCAGTCACTAAAATATTTTTGAAGATCATTTAATGACAATTGGGGAATGTTAACTTTATAATGTTGAATAAAAATCAGAACCCCAAGTGTGACTGCAACTTTGTATATATGTAAGCAATGTATTTCTTTGTTTACATTTAAATATTTATAGATTGATTTTCACTCATAAATATATGAAAGGAAACATACCAAAATGTGGTCATCTCTAGCTTGTGGGGGAATATGAGTAATTTTTTTTTCTCCTTTGTTTTTCTGTATTTTTCCAAATTTTCTAAAGTGCCCATACATTATTTTTATAATCTTAAAAGGTATGTATTAAATGATTCTCAAAATTTAGTATCTTAGTGATGAGAAAGAACTGAACAGAATTGGGGGAAAAAGCCTTTCAAGGAACCTGCAAGGAAATTACACCTGAGACCAAATAACTAAATTATTTCTCCTTAGAAGAAGATAAAATAGGATTAAAATACTAGGACTAATAAGTTACAGTTCTAGTATGGTGAGCTGGTGTTTAGTGTGTTAGGTACATATACACAGTAAGGCAGGTCTGGAGTAAAATCCCTAATTGCCCAGCTTAAATATGACCATCAGGATGTCCTGTTCTGCTCTTCCTAGCTGCAGTAAGTAGAAGGTAGATCTCAGACATAGACTTGGCCCTTGCAATCAAATTGAGCCTCCTGAATTTTACAGTTAAGAGTTTAGATTCTGCAGAGGCTGTTTCTAGAAGGGTTTGGTCCTAGAAATAATAATTGAAAAGTAAGTCACAAAAAATGTACATCTTTATAGATTTGCCCATGTTGAACCTTCTCACACTGTGACCAGAACAACCCAACCTTTATCATTTCATGAATCATCCATTGTCCATACAATCTCTCTAGGGACTTAAAACCTGTAAAGCACCCCCTCACTTATATTTAGATTGTACTTCCTTTGAAGCAAACTATACTTTAAGGAAGGAGGATTATAACCATCAAAACAGAAGATATAAAATGTTGTCCATAACTGAAATGTTCTTTGTTTCTAGATAATTATATGACATTATCTCGTTTAATTGATTTCCTAAGAAGATGTGGAAAACTTGAGGATGTCCCAAGATTTTTCTTAATGGCTGAGAAGCGTAACTCCAGAGCAAAACTGGAGCCAGGATTTCAGTACTGTAAAGGACTATATCTCTGGTAAATTTATTGACAAATAAATTCTACATACTAGGTTTTTTCCCTCATTGTGACTAGAGTAAAATAAATGTGCTTTTCTTTGAATTAAAAATTTTCTACATTTTAAAATATGGTAATAGTTTTATTTGCCAAATAAATTATAAGCGACTTGAAGTTTGTAGTCACTAATTGAAATAAAGTAATCTGTTTTTGAACACCTAACAAGGTATACTGGAGAACCAAATGATGCTCTTCGACATTTTAATAAAGCTCGGAAAGACAGTGACTGGGGCCAAAATGCCCTTTATAATATGATAGAAATCTGCTTGAATCCAGATAATGAAACTATTGGAGGTGAAGTATTTGAAAATCTGGATGGAGACCTGGGGTGAGTAGTATTTGGCAAGTTACTTTTTTTTTTTTTAAATACTTTGGGGATAATAAGCAAAGATATTCTATAAAGGAGAACTAAATTCCAAGATAGCACTAATGAAAGTTCAGTGAATACATCAAAGCTGGAATAACTGTTCTCTGAAATAAGCATGAAATGCTTTTAGGTTTCCTGAATCAGAACAGACATGTTACTGAAGACATTCCCCTAATTACTCTGTGGGAGATAGGGTGAACTATAGAGTGTGACTACTTGGCAGAAATTGTCCACATAATAACAACTCCTTAACAAATGGTACTAGCTATCTGCCACCTCCATACTGTACAGTTTATATGCATTGTCTTATTTTACAATATTGTTATTGGGAATAAATAAGCCCAGAGTTAATCTGTCTAATGTGATAGAGCTAGAAAGTGGTGGAGGCAAGATTCAGGCTGAGTGCTGCCTACCTTGGGTTACAGAGGCCATTGAAAGATTTAGAGCAGGGGAGAGGCATCTTTATTTTTTGTTTGCTTTAGAAAGGTTAAGGTAACATATTCTTTTGCAGCTATAAGCTCTTCCTGTGGAAATCCTCAGCAAGTAGTTGAAAATGCCAAACTGGAACTCAAGAAGGGAGGTCACAGCTGGAGATACAGATTTGGGAGACAGGTGTTCAGAGTGGATAGTTGGAAACCTAGGAATGGCCTCGAGTAGAAGGCAGTAACAAGTCTGAGAACAAAATTTTGGGTGTGCTGACATTTGAGGGGATCAAAGGAGGGAGGGAGGTTGGGAAAGGGTAATCACTTTGGTGAAAAGAGAAGCCAAACTGTTGACATTACAGAAGCAAAAGGAGGAGGACTTGGAAGAAGGTTACCAATAGTGGAAAATGTTTTAGAGAAGATAGAAGCCTGAGAAGACCAGTGGCTTTAGTGATTAGGCTTTGAGAATTTAATTTGCTTTCATTAATTGATTTGTTTATGTTATATCTAGATGTTGGTGTGTACATAAAAACATAAGAAAGTTGCTGTTACACATTCAAATTGTTACTGCACTTAAAATTTACAGCCTTTTGGCAAATACAGAATTTCTTTCCTGAGACTCTGATAGGCAACTGGGTAAAGAAAATTAAGTACACTGTATGTTTGGCAAACTTAAATTCAAATCCCAAGTTTAACATTTGTTAGCTCTGTGACCTTTGGCAAATTAATTTATCTGTTGGAGCCTCAGTTTTCTCATATATAAAACGGATTCAGCATAGATTGAATGAAATAATACAATGCATAGCACACAGTAAGTGCTTTAACAAGGTTACTTTCTGCTTTCTCCTCTTTAAAAAAATTTTTTTTTAAATTGGAGTGTAGTTGATTTACAGTATTATATAATCTCCCTTTCTTTCAAGTAGATACGCTACTTGAAAATCATATGATTCTACTTATCCTGAATTCTGGTTTTAGCTGAAATGAACCTACTTAGCACATGTGGATATGACCCAATTTTTGTTTTCAGTCTAAAGTGAATGTTTAATGGTGTTTTATTGAAGCTATATTAGTTTTGTTTTTAAAAATATACCTGTGCCTTATCTTGTATTAGGAAAGAATGAGTGACATTCTCCAATAGGATGACTTTTAAACTGGTGAGAAAAAAAGATGCCAGTGTACCCTAGAGCTTACTCTAATTTCAGTGAATTTTACTTCGTGAGTAATAGACATAGGAGATTTACTTTTAATTCTGTACAGTAATTCAACCGAAAAGCAAGAGTCTGTGCAGTTAGCAGTGAGAACAGCAGAAAAGCTCCTTAAAGAACTGAAACCGCAGACTATTCAGGGCCACGTACAGCTTCGCATAATGGAAAACTATTGCCTAATGGCTACCAAACAGAAGTCTAATGTTGAGCAGGCGTTGAACACCTTCACCGAAATAGCAACGTCTGAGGTTAGTAGATTTTCTTTTTCAACTTCCCGTATTTTGTTGGTGGTATAAAAACAGGTATTTTGGTTAGTTTTTTTATTTTCTGAAGATTGACTTAATTATTTACTATTCTTAAAAATTAGATATATAGTTTGGTATGATTTTATGTGATGTACTTTTGTTTTCAGAAGAGGCCTTTACTATGTTGATGTGTTGTTGATATATTTATCTGTACTAGAATGGTGAATTCCAGAGAAAGGAAATTCTTCAAGAGGGCATATATTAATTCTAACGGGCATAGCTTTATCCTCTGCGCTGTAGCCTCAGTTAACTTACTTAGTGAAAAACACGCGGCTGCACTGATACCTTACCTTTTCACTCACATGAACTTGGAAATTTTCCAGCTCTAGGGTTAAGTGAGATCAATACTGAAAACTTATAATTCAGTCATGCAAATAATGTTTTTTAGCAATACTTAAACCACCCCGTTGCAATAATAATAAATATTAAATAGTAATATTATTTAATAAGTGTTATTATTATATCCTTTTTTCCTCATTCAAATCCACCTCCCTTCTCACCCACTGGGTTTCTTTCCCTTACACAGTGTTGTATTTCTTCCGTTACTTGCTGTTAAGGAAGGAGTCCTGGGAACTCACCACATCAATTGTTGGTGTAAGAGCTAGTTCTAAGCGTACACTTGGGGTTTCATATTCTTCTACTCACCAATGTTGAAGATCATGGAAGACTCCAAATTTGGAGCCTCCCAGAGGCTATACAGAATTCTGCTATGTTTTCCTGTGGTTAAGGGGTCATAGTAGTGACAATAAACTACCAGAAACCCCCTACAGTGACCCCCTTCCCCCGCCTCCCAGGACCCTGGAGGGCTTTGGAAAACCTACAGCTCCTGTTGGTGTCTGCGTTCAGGTATCCTTGGTGGCCCCTGACTGCCACTCTCAGCCACCCTGGGGACAAAACAGCATCTGCAGCAGCTCCGTCCAGAGCAGAGCCCTGCTGCTGACACTGAAGCAGTGCTCTCAGGGCTTGTGCTCAGGGAACTGGCTGCAGGCAGTAGACAGGTGACAGCAGCTGCCTATGCCAGAAATAGGGCTGTCCTGTAGCCTAAGGAGGTCCGTAAGGGCGTGATGAAGCACCCGTTCAAGTAAGGAGTCATAGCCGCTGAGTGTCGTGAAGTAGCATTCTGTTGTGTAATGAGAGAGGGTTTAAATTGTGAGGTTTGAGAGAGAACGTGAGCAGCAGTGACGCCATAACTATTTCCTAGAAAGACACTGGCGGTTTTCTGTTTTGCTGAGACTGTGTTGTTTTTTAATCATTCTTTCTTATGTGACTAGTAATATACTATCTTCAAATCTGTTTACTGACCACAGGATCCAAAGACTGATGTATGAGTTGAAGTCTCATAAGTGAATTTTATCTTGCATTTTTTTAACTCATAGGCTGCATATATGAAATGCAGTAAATATTCATTAAGCAGCCAGTGGGTGCTAAACACAGTAGGAATCACAGAGGTAAACCACATATAGTCCCTTTCTTCAAGTTTCTCATAATCTAGGGAAGATGAGACAAGCATACTGACTTGTAGTACAAAGCAAAATCTGTTATGGTCTGTCCTAAAGTTGCAGATAAAAGTGCTGTAGGAGACAGTGTAAGGAGCATGGGAGACCCCTCCTGTGGAGAAGGTATGACTTAAGAAGAACCAGAATAACTTGCATTTTCACAGGCAGAGATGAAGGAAGTGCATTTTGAGTTACGGGGGAAATGTGAACGAAGGCAGGGAGGCAGCGCAGCACAGGGTGTATGCACAGCAGCGTGCGGCGTTCAGGTTGGTTGAAAAAGGTATGTGCAGAAAGGCATGGGAGGAAGTGGAGGAAGATGCATTCAACCCAAGCTAAAGTGTTTGCACTTGCTTTCATCCCAGCACCTTGAACCACAAAGGTGCATTGTTTATGTAGAGCCACATTGTCTTTTGTGATGTAAAGTTGTTGCAGTTCAGAGTGAGAGACAGAAGCTGGCTGAACATTTCATGATGTCTGCACCAAGAAAGGTATCACGGGTCTGGTGCAGGGCTTACATCGCAGGCTTGCAGTTTTAGAAACCATTCTTCAGTTCACTCAGGAGTGATCAAGTTGTGAGGAACTGATTCCTTCTTATCAAACTCAAGGTGTGTGATTATAAAATCAGAGTTTATTTTTCAATGTATAGTGTGGGATATTTTTAATATGTGAATAGGTCTGGACATTTTTCCAAGACTCTTGTTGGGCTGTCAGCACTAGGATCGCTGACAGATAACACAGCAGGTCTCTATCTTCTTTCCTCTCTAGCCCACCTGGGATGGGGATACAGTTCAATAACTGATAATACTCCACGCAGATCTTCAAAATCTGATACCAAATTGGTTGGATTTGGCATTCAAATAAAACCTTTCTGCCATTCCTTAATTAGGAGAACACATTATGTATTAGAAGTTTATTGATAGGCATAAAATTAGACCCAAGGAAGTTCTGTATTCCCGCAGGCTGTCATCAAGCTCTAGTGAATTGCCCTTCTCTACTCCAGGGTTATTTCTGACTTCCAACCATGACCAGTGTTGAACATTTTACCATTCTGCCTGCCTTTTGTTCCTTATTAGTTACTGAAACTTGCTGTCTTACAGTGCACCTTTATAATAGTTATGATATAATTTCTAAATCAGTTTCTCATCTCTTATTTATATTTTAAACTGAAGCCTTTCTCTTTATAAAAGCATCATAATCCCTTTGCTGAAATTTGACACCCTCTGGCTTCATCAGGCACGTACCCATCACTGCTTAGGCTTGCTAGTTTTCTGGATAGATGGCTAATTGCCTCCATCTTATACCAGTTCTATTAGCTTGTTGGTTGCACAGTGACATTTTCTGACTTTAAACTCTGTCAAAAAAGAACATCATGTTTCATAGATACTATCAAGGATCTGCAGACTTCAAATCTAAAAGCATATTTTAAAGCGTGAGTTTATTTCATATAATTTCCAAGTGATTAATGGCATGCCTTATTTATAACATTTTACTGGTTAAACTTTATTGAGAAAAGAGGCTTTTGAATAAAATGAGAAGGGAGGGGGAAAAGAGAAGTAGAAGTCAGTATAGACACGGAGTATCATTTGATGGGAAATCATTGTTTGTTAGTACTGTTTTATAAGTGAAAACTACGGGGCCAGAATGCTAAATATGAAACACAAATGTTCCACTAGGATTACACTGAAATAGAATTTTATTTTTCGTGTTTCTGTACAAAACCAAAAACAGCCAGTCAATCCCATTAAAGATCGAGTTGTCCTAATTGTCTGGGATTGTGTGGTCAAGGCACCTGCACACTTACTGAATTACCCTGACCACATGACACCTGACCAGTTTCTTCCTGGAAGCTTGAAGTGGCTTGCTGTGTTAGGCAGTGACCGTGTCATGGTCATCTGTGTGGAGCCAGAAGCAGAATCCGCAGGCCGGTCCCTGTATCGTGTGGCACCTGCTACTTCCCATGTGTTTTTCTTCTAAACAAAGGACATCTGTGTTTGTGTATCTGGGGGTCTGAACTCTTGTTCTCGTACAGAAGGATCATATCCCAGCGCTCCTGGGAATGGCAACAGCTTATATGATCTTGAAACAAACTCCTAGAGCCCGAAACCAGCTGAAGCGGATTGCAAAGATGAACTGGAATCCTATTGATGCTGAGGACTTTGAGAGGAGTTGGCTGCTACTCGCTGATATTTATATTCAGTCAGCAAAATACGACATGGCAGAAGAACTGCTAAAGCGATGCCTGCGTCATAACAGGGTAAGTGACCAAAGAGTAAAAATAACTTGTTAGTCTTTGTTGGCTAAGCTTTCTGTAGCAGGTTTTTAAAGAGTGCTAGTCCATTTCTAGGGATTTTCGTGTGTTTTTGGAAAATTAAATGCTTATTCTTACCACAATCAGGAAATAAACATTAATAATAAAGACATTTGCCCTTGAGAATAAAGAAAAATAGCGATTTATGCAGTTTCACGTTTCAGCTGTGGGATGCCCTTACAGAAAGTGTTTTTGGAATGTCAAGCGTTTGCCTGTGATTATCCTTCTCATCCCAGAACTAATGAAAATTGCAGAAGAATGTTAATTGCAGAGTCTGTCCCTCCTATTAAGAAATATTCTTGATGAATTTACTGCAGCTGCAAGTTATTTTCACATTATTAGAATCCACTCTGCATATTCTGTGAGGGAAAGTCTTTCCAGCATTTAATTTGATTTGTTTAATAAAACTCCTTATCGTTAGGTATAAGATTGAAAATCTTTAAAGTCCTTAGAATTTTTTCGATTAAAAAAATTTTTTTAATTGATGTCTAGTTGATTTACAATGTTGTGTTAAGTTTCTGGCGTGCAGGAAAGAGATTCAATTATACTATACATAAATACGTATTCTTTTTCAGATTCTTTTCCACTGTCATTCATTACAAGAAACTGAATATAGTTCTCTGTGCTATATAGCAGGACCTTGTTTATCTGTTTTATATATAGTAGTTGGTATCTGCTACTCTCAGACTCGTAATTTAGCCCTTCCCCCCTTCCCCTTTGGTAACCGTAAGTTTGTTTTCTATGTCTGTGAGTTTATTTCTGCTTTGTAAATAGTTTTTGTATCATTTTTTAGATTCCACACATAAGTGATACCATATGAAATTTGTCTTTGACTTACTTCCCTTAGTATGATAATCTCTAGATCCATCCATGTTTCTGCAAGTCGCATTATTTCATTCTTTGTCATGGCTAAGTATTCCTTTGTGTGTATATACCACATCTTTATCAGTCACCTGTTGATAGACATTTAGGTTGCTTCCATGTCTTGGCTATCGTAAACAGTGCTGCTATGAACATTGGGGTGCATATATCTTTTTAAGTTAGAGTTCTCCAGTTATATGCCCAGGAGTGCAATTGCTGGATCATATGGTAAGTCTATTTTTAGTTTTTTAAGGAACCTCCATATTGTTTTCCACAGTTGGTGCACAAACTTACATTCCCACCAACAGTATAGGAGGGTTCCTTTTTCTCCACACCCTCTCAAGCATTTATTATCTATAGATATTTTGACAATGGCCATTCTGTTAAAGTCCTTAAAATTTAAGGTGCTTTATTAACAGTGAATTTTGGTGCTTGATTGACCCCCAAAAAGGATATCTTTTTATAACATTTTTAAAGTTAAGAATTTGTCATTGTAAATAAACTACTTTATTTGTTGAAGAAATAATTGTACTCAAATTAGAAACTTGAGGCTATTTATAGATTCATATGTTGCTTCATATCTTCATAAAAGTATTTTATCCCCTTTGAGCAAATTGATTACACAATGAATCATTGGTGTTTCAAAGAAGAGTCATGACCACCTAATACTATTAAGTTACTTTAAGGACTTTAAAAACCTAAAACATCAAGCCATTTATCAATTTATAGTTTATACATGTAATTTAAGTTACATTGACCTTAAAAAATAGAATACTCATTAATAGGCTTTGGAAAACCTAAACTGCCAAATAGCTGGCCCTTACATGCCTAGTCTTGAATTAAGGAAGATCATGGAAATTAAGGTTTTGATGCAAATAGAATTTCAGTTTGCCAGAACACTGACAGCACTACATTGCATGATTGAACGTGATGGCTGCTTTAGGGGTGTCAGCCCTGCTGCTTAGGTATGTCAGTATTCGAAGGATGAGATGCAGGAACTGTGCAAGATGACACTTAGCATCCCTGTCATCTGGTATGACATCAGAGATCATTAGAGTCGCATCGAGGACTCAGGAGCCAACTTGAGGACACTCCCACTAGCCAAAGTTGAGAGACTTTAAATATCAATAATAACTACAGTGAATTGGAACACCAAATATATTTAAGTACATGAATTTACAAAGATCCGAAAAAGAAAAAAAACCCTGATTGGTCACCACTGAAATATGCTAATAAACTATTATTCCTAAAGCTGGCAATTAAAGGTAAAGAATTAAGCATTTATCCTGCCTTTGCAGTATGAACCATAGTGCTGGGAAGTGAAATAGTAGAAAAGGCAGTTTCTTATTAGAGATGTTTTCCAGCTAATAAATGAAAAGAGAATGATAGAATATCACTATTTTCTAACCCTGGTGAATTAATGAATGAGTATAACATCACAAGATGTTACATGCCTCTCAATATCACTAATTATCAGAGAAATGCAAATCAAAACTACAATGAGTATCACCTCACACCAGTCAGAATAGCCATCATTCAAAAGTCCATGAATGATAAATACTGGAGAGGGTGTGGAGAAAAGGGAACCCCCCTATACTGCTGGTGGGAATGTAGTTTGGTACAGCCGTAACAGAAGACAGTATGGAGATTCCTCAGAAAACTAAAACTAGACCTACCGTATGATCCAGCAATCCCACTTCTGGGTATATGTCTGGAGGGAACTCTAACTCGAAAAAATATGTGCACCCCAGTGTTCATAGCAGCACTGTATACAAGAGCCAAGACATGGAAGCAACCTAAACGTTTATTGACAGATGACTGGATAAAGAAGTTGTGGTATATTTATACAGTGGAATACTACTCGGCCATTAAAAAGAATAAAATAATGCCATTTGCAGCAATACAGATGGACCTAGAGATTGTCATTCTAAGTGAAGTAAGCCAGAAACAGAAAGAAAAATACCACATAATATCACTCATATGTGGAATCTAAAAAAAGGAAAAAGGACACTAATGAACTCATCTATAAAACAGAAACAGACTCACAGATGTCGTAAACAATCTTATGGTTACTGGGGAAAGGGGGTGGGAAGGGATAAATTTGGGAGTTTGAGATTTACAAACAATATGTAAAAATAGATTTTTTAAAAAGTGCTGTATAGCACAGGGAACTATGTTCAATAATAATAATCTTGTAATAACCTTTAATGAAAAAGAATATGAAAATGAATATATGTATGTATATGCATGACTAGGACATTGTGCTGTACACCAGAAATTGACACAGTGTAACTGACAGAACTCCAATTTTAAAAAAAATAGGAAAAAAGAAAGTCACATGCCTAAGAACACACCATCTATGACAGGGCCGTCCTGGGGTCACACAAGTGAAACACTCACTCTGAGTCTGAAATGTAAACGGGCATTTAAAATTTCAGTAATTATCTTCGTTAACTGATGCTGCTATAACAAAGTACCATAGACTGGGTGGCTTATAAACAGCAGAAATTTATTTCTCACAGTTTTAGATGCTGGAAGTCTCAGATGAGGTGCCAGCATGGTTGGGTTCTGGTGAGAGACCTTCCTGGTTGCAGGCTGCTGACTTCTCATCGTGTCCACATGTGGCAGAAAAGGAGGGCAAGAGAGCTTTCTGGGGTCCCTTTTATAATCCTAGTCAGGAGTGCTTTACCCTCATGACCTAAGTACCTCCCAGTACCATCCCATTGGAGGTTAGGAGTTCAACATACAAATTTTGGGGGGGATACAAATCCTCCATTGCAGTGTTCAAGATGAATAATACTTGGTGCAGAATTTTTTAAAAAAATCAAAATCCCAGTACATGAAACACACAGCATCTTACAGTGCTGTGCTGAGCTATATGGAAGCCTGAAGCAAAAAGGAAAATATGTACCCTGATCCACACTTACATTTTTCAATGGTTCCATGAAAGTATTAGTGATATATCTTCTTGTATTAAAGCCAGGGAAGTAAAATTCTAATAAATAGAGAAAATATTCAAACCTAAAATAATGTAGTAAGTTTTAATATACCTACTTTTCTGTTTTTCAATTTTTTTAATTAACATTCTGAACAAATAGCAATTAAAAAATACCTAAAAACGTGTATACAGCATTGTGCATTTTTGCTTTTTCCTAAGAAACAGTGTGGCTTGGCAGAGTGCCGATCTATGAAGTAAGTAGTTTCACCTCTCCCCTCCCAAATCAAAATCAGATCCAAACCTCTGGATCTAATACAATTTTCAGGAAATATTAATCACATAGGAATAGGGGGAGGATATAGCTCAGTGGTAGAGTGTATGCTTAGCATGCACAAGGT
Organism: Vicugna pacos; assembly: GCF_048564905.1. NCBI lineage: Eukaryota > Metazoa > Chordata > Mammalia > Artiodactyla > Camelidae > Vicugna > Vicugna pacos. The sequence goes on along the minus strand of NC_132991.1, from coordinate 39,995,078 downwards.
CCTGGGTTCAATCCCTAGTACCTCCATCAAAAAATAAGTAGACCTGATTACCTCCCCCCTCAAAAAAAAAATAGGATTATATTATATAACTACCACAAGGATGCACTCAACTAAATTTGGGCTGTGAGAAACTTTAGGGTAAACATTCTTATTTCTGCTACATTTAATTGGAAAGAGAGAGAAAGAAAGGAAACCTCTAGAGCAAAAAGAAGTTTAGAGACATTTCAACCAGTCACAGTGTGTGGGCCTTACTTGGATCCACATCCTAACAAGCAAAAAATTACATTAAGACCATCTGAAATTTGAATAGTGACTGGGTATTTGTGATGTCAAGGAGTTTGTTACATTTTAGGTGTGATAACTTGTGGTTATGTTTTAAGAAAGTCCTTATTTTTGAAGAGGCAAACAAAATATGGATGAAATGACACAGTATCTGAGGATTTTCTTATGTGATAATACAGAAGGACAAGTGTGTGGGGTGGCGGTGAAATAGTGTTAGTCATGAGTTAACTGTTGAAGATCCGGGTTCATAGGGACTGTTATACTGTTATTTCTATATATGTGTTGAAATTGTTTGTAATAAAAAGCATACATGTATATGTATAAAACATGTCCTTTCATCTCCCCAAAATCCTGATTCTGTAGGTTTGGGGGGGAGCATCAGAATCTTTTTTTTATGTTCCATAGATGATGTGATTGCATAAGCAAGGTTGAAAACCACTGTTTTATGTCATTTGAATGAGTTAATATAGTTGACCACTATAGTCATAAGCATGCCATAAAATCTTAGTGATAGCAGGTTTAATCTGATACATGTCCCATTTTTCTTCAGTCTTGCTGCAAAGCTTATGAATATATGGGATACATTATGGAAAAAGAGCAAGCATATACAGACGCTGCCTTGAACTATGAGATGGCATGGAAACAGGGCAACCAGACAAATCCAGCAGTAGGTGAGTTTAAAATTTAGACACGAGATTTTCCCAGCAAACATGGTTTTCAAATGTAAATGTTCATTTAAATGCATTTGATTTTCTTTTTAAGAACAAAATATACGTTGAGTCAACATTCTTTGTCAGTCCTTCTGAAAAATAAATTTTATATTCATAACAGATTACTGGCTACCAATAGTTATTAGGTATAGTTTCCTGAGATTCAAACTTGACCTCAGTCACTGTAGAGACCATCTAATCTAATTCTGCCCTTCTCTGCCTTCACCCTCTGCTATCTTGACGATGGTATTGCTGTTGGGGAAAGTGTTCCGTTGCCAAGAAAGTTGGGAAGATACTGCATTAAATCAAGTTCTACTGGTTCCTCTACTGCAGAACTTCATAAAGTCTTTAAACTCTAATGTATACTGTGAGGGCTATCACAGAGGGGACATGCTTCCCACTGTAGTTTGAGCATGGAACATTTTTTTCCCCAGCATCTAGAAATATGATCTTGTTCCGGTGGTAGATTATTAGGTTGAGTGGCATCTGGAATACACTGAGTGACAAATGTCTCCCCACATTGTGAGGGAGCTCTTCCCCCTGCTTCTTTTTCTTCATCTGAAGCTGAAATAGGCTTCAGTGACACTGTCCTGTCTGTTCTCTGGAGCAGCCCGCAGGGTCCTTTCCCTCTTATATATGATGTGGCCTCTTAGGAGAGACATCACAGAGTTTGCACTGAGTTTCTTTCCAAACCATCCTCAGATACTTGTCCATTCTTCCTGAGACTCGCTTTCAAGTCTTTCACCCTCCTTGTTGCTGTCTCCTGGAAATAGTGTTTCCCAAACTGTGCTTTGATATCCTAGGTGAGACAATAATAGTTATTTCTTTAAAAAAGAGAGAGAGTTGAACATGAGATTAGATTCCATGGCCAAGTAAGTTTAGAAAAGGCTATTTTACTTGTCCATGTTCCTCATGACCTGTTGTACCAGAAATGAACAAATTCTCAACTATGATTTAAGAATGAGTTGTATGTATAATGAAGCGTTTTTGTTGCTGTTCTTAACTAGGCATTTAGTAGTTGTTTATTGAACCTAAGATGGCACCTGTCTTTTCAGCAGTGTCTCAGCAATGACTCAGATTTAATCTGCAGTCAGATAGGCCATCTTTACACTAACTGCTGTCAGTTCAGGACTTCCCCTACCTTGTATTTTTCTGAGGTTTGTTATTTTACTAGACTTACATAGAACACAGGAACTAACATTTGATGACAGGGTTTTTCCTTCTCAGGTATTATGCATATTAGAGAACAGTCAGATTGTAAAATGAAAATTCCTTAAAATCTTTACAATGTATGTAATTTTGATGCTTTATTCCCCAGAATGAATGCAGTTAGAAGTTCAGTTATTTAAATATTCTGTTCCTTGGAAGACCAGCAGGTAAAGAGGGTCCGACTCACTGTTCTTTGATAGTGTCATCTTTGTTTTTTCATAGGTGATTTCTGTCATTTCCTCTGACTTCTTAGTAGGCATTTCTTTGAGGCTCTCAATTAATTCTTAGTTTCTTCCTTAACTTAAGATTATCATTGCATCCAGTACCCCCACCCCGCCTGGCCAAGTTAATGATGCATTTATTGCACTTTTTCACTTGCTGGGAAATCCTTAAAATCATGGTTGTGTTCTTTCCATAGGGTTCAGGCTTGAGTATTGTCACCGTGAGAGGCACGCGGATCTGAGAGCCCCTGAGAAGTCATGTTCACACCCAGTCCCAGGGTCCGTGACAGTCACCAGGCTGCTCACAAAGTTGGTGTTCTTGCTCGCTCTCTCCCTCTTTCTCCCATTATCTTTCCTGATTACAAAGAGTTGGATTCTTGTAAGCCTGACCGGTGTCATGCAGCTGTAGTACATGTGTTCTTGCCATTTCTAGCCCTTTGTTTCCTGTAAAATTTTTCAAAGGAAATGATCTATCAGGTTTCTTTCAGTATGAAAACTTTGTGCTTCTAATAAGAGTGTTTGTACAGAAAAAAAACCCTGCTAATATTCGCATTGTGCTCTCAAATTTTAAAAGCATTTCACAAATATTTCTTTTGATCTTTAAAATTACACTCAGAGAGAAAAGTCATTCCTCATCCAAAAAATGGGGACAAACTTGAAGTTGACAGCTCAAGTGACTTGCCTCGGGTCTCAAAGCTAGTCAGGAAAACAGAAACCAAAATTTAAGTCCAAGTTTTTTTTGGCTCTAGTTTCTGTCTTTGTCATGACAGCTTAAGTTGTTTTCCTTTTTAAATGTCACAAACTCTTTTTACTAGTCCATTTTATAATGACTTTCTAACTATAAAGTTTACCTCTCTGACACTGTTTTCATCTTGGACAGTTCTAAATGCATCTGCTTGTGTGTGCGTGTGTTTGGAATACTACGAATTTTAGACAGTTCCTACTCCTTGCTTTTTACTACCATATGATTACATTAGCCAGTAATTATTTTCAAGCTTTTTTTGAAATTCTAAAAATTTGGTTCTTAAAGCCCAAGAGCAGCATTCAAATTCCTCTTTTTCATATTTCTAAGTGGCAAAGCAAAATACTTATTAATTACCTATTACTTTACACTGTGTCGTATCTATTGAGTCTACTTTTTTTGTCTTGTTCTTAGTTTGCTTACTATTAGGGTATTTTTACAGGAGAACAAGCAGTGATCTAAGAATGTCTTAACTTCTAAATTGTCACTATTTGAAATGTGACATCTAAGTATCAGTGATTATGATAATTGTTACTCACCACTGATGTGGGCATCTAATGACTCACGCACTGTCTTCTGAGCCCCTCTCCTGCCCGCCCCGCCCTCTCCAACATGGACTCCAGGGCTGTTGGTTCCTCTGTCTCCCTCCACCACTGGCCTTTCCATGTGCAGTTCCCTCTGCCTAACAGTGTTCTCACTTCCCACTCCCTTGGCCTACTTTATGCCTCATCCTTCAGATTTTAAGTCTTGCCTGACACCCACCTCCTCCCCCTCCAGGTTTCTTATTAGAGCGCTCCTTGGCCTGTACCTTTATTTCACAGCATCATCTCACTTTTCAAATTATTCATGTTCTAACACAATTACTTAAATGACTGTAGGAACCAGTTTGTCTGACGTGTTAAGTGCTAGGTAAACCTATACTGTGTAAATGAATAGCTGTGTTATCATTTACTGCCCTGTGATGAGTTGTTACTACAATCTGAAACAAATGGGACTTTTCTGGTAATTTACAAAACCACATTTGTGGCATGGCCGTCTTCTAACCCAACAGTATATCCACTGTGGTCCTTTATTCCAACTCCATTTTCCTTCCTACCTGTTCTTCTATCTTCTCATTTCTCTCCATCCTGGTACAGTCACCAGCCTCCACTAAGTGTTCTCTCATATTACAGTAGGCAAACAAAGGAGGAGGCCAAGAAAAGATATATAAATAGTACTACATCATTACTGGCTTTTTGTCTTCACAGGATACAAACTGGCGTTTAATTACCTAAAAGCCAAAAGATTTGTGGATGCTATTGACGTATGTCACCAGGTAACACTCAAATTTAGATTTCTTAATATTTTTCAGATGCACAGTCTCCTAATTTTAATCTCAAGATGTACATGAATGGAGAGGATGTAGTATTTTGGTTAAGTGACTTACCAAATACATCTGGGTGAAATATCTGTTTTCAAAGTTTAAAAAAAAAAGTTTGCCTCAGTTAAGTAAAACATGTTTAAAAAAGACATGTTTTTAATTAGGGGACTCAAATAATAAAATATTTGTCAATTTAAAGAAAGGCTCAGGGAGAAGCATGGTAAATAAAACATAGTTGTTAAGTCGGAAGATGTTTGAAGATTGTTAGATTCTCCAAGTCGTTCAGGATAGAAGTTCTTACAATCATGTCTAAGTCTGGTCACGAGAGAATTCAGATTTATAAATTAAAGATGAGGTATTTTTGTCATTTAGAAATGATTCAATTTCATTTCTATAATTGATTCCTGACAAAATGGCCCCTTGCTAAAATGACAAATATTTAAGTTATGGTTTTAAAATTTGCAGTTTCTTTATATATACATTGTCCTATTGATATTCCGTGTAAGGCATTTTACTAAACTATTGGGCGCTCCAAGAAAAGCTCCTTAGGAAGGAATTACGTAGTGGCCCTTATCATGGGTGGCTGTGTCAGCATCATTATAGTAAATACTGGGCCTCAGTGATAGCTATTGATTACCAAGTCTGTAAGGCAGCATTTCACATTAAGGTTAAGGGTGTACATTAATGTAAGGTTATACATTAGAATCATTTGTGGAGTTTGTTTTTTTTTTTAATGAATATCTCCTTCTAGACTCAGCAGACCTAGAAATTTGTATGTTTCAAAATCATTCCAGGTAAATCTAATGTGTGCTCCTAGGTAAAAATACCTCTCTAAGGGTTTATTGAATATCATGCATAGCTAAATTTTAAAAAGTGTCTTAAATCTACTAACATGTAACTTTTCGGTAAGGAAATAATTACATATCTATTTTCCACATACAGTATTCAGATTCTACCATTTTCATCTAATCATTGTTACTAGAAATAAGACATCACTTTAGATGTCACCTTTAAAAAATGTTGTTGTATTTGTAGTTAATATAATGAAATCTCAACTGTAACGCCACTTTGGCTAAGTTTTGCAGCTCCCCAGTTCTTGATAACTAAAAGTTCTAGTGCTCCTGTTTTATTTTGGTTTTCATGTGTGTGTTTTTGCAGGTTCTTGAAGCACATCCAAGTTATCCAAAAATCAGGAAGGATATACTTGATAAGGCCCGTACATCTTTAAGACCTTGAAAATTATTTTAACTCAGTTTGTTGTTGAAGCAAGGAATCTGAGTTCTTGCAGTTCAAAATAGGCTTGAGCTAATACTCTGCAATGGGAGCATACTTTCCTTTCTCCAGCAGAGGCCGCTGGTGTGTATAAAGAGGAAGTGCTACGTTAGATGGATGTCTTCTGATGGAGGTGAATGAGAGCTGGTTTCTTTGATTGACTCAGTTAGGTACAGATTTGGTACCTTTGTGCTGAAGCTTATCACCCAATTTCTATAAAGAATATCTTGTTGAAATCTAGGTAATTAAGTATACTGTATGTTTTCTAAAGAATATTAGTTGTTTCTTTCAGGAAATATTTAAAATAGTATTGTTCTGTTAAAAAAAATTTTGTAACATTCTCTATTACTTCAAAGGTTTGAGTAAATTTCCTTGTAAATACTTAAGAAAAAGAAAATATATTTTTAATAAAGATTTTATAAATTTATGATTTATAGTCCTCTTGGAACTCAAAAGGCCTGGTAAGTTTTGCAAACTCAAGGTAAGCTCCCCGGGCAGTCTGCAGTGCTAACGAGTAGAAAATGTGACTTTCCTAGAAAAATCCTTTTGGAAAAGTATAGAGTGTATGTTAGTTTCCCTTCTCTTTGTTGAACTGATTGTTACTGCTCTCAGTGCCAATGTGAATCTTAATAACCAGTACCTGAAATTGGTTTAAATAGGTAAACCTTTATAGCAATATTTAACCTTAGCCCAAAGATTAGGTCTTCTGTTGTAACTTTAGACACTGTAACATCTGGTGGCGAATAGTTTTGATCAGCAGGGACTCACAAAGCACACCATGTGAAAGCAACTGCTGACCCCTTTACAGCTCTACCACCACCCTAGGAGAGCATTCTCACCCCTTTATACTGAATTTAACCTGATCTTCATAAACTCAGTTCTTAGCATTATTTCCAATATGTTGTCTACATCATTTTTAGTTGCCTTTAAAAACACAGTAAACACAGTCTTCAATTTTAATTACATTTTCAATAAACACAGTATTGTATGAAGAAGTATAAAGTCACTTTTCCAGGGGGGTATAGCTCAGTGGAAGAGTGTATGCTTAGCACACACAAGGTCCTGGGTTCAATCCCCAGTACCGCCACTAAAGAAATGAGTAAATAAACCTAATTACCTCACCGCCCCCCCCCAAAGTCACTTTTCCTTAAATACCTTGTATGTTTATTTCATTTGAACTACATTCTCTTGTTTTGATCACTTCTCCAATTTTTCAAAATCCTTTTAAAATTCTGACTGTTGTAAAATTCTAATCAGTCTTATTTACGGCATTTCATGAAACTGTTTAATTAGAGCCTTTATGAAGCATTTTGTGTCTGTTAAAACACTTTCACATGTCTTACTACATTTTATCCTCAGAATCCTCAAACATCCCTGTTTTACAGTTCTGGCGCTGTGACAGATTCTTTCTCAGTAATTCAGGGGAAAAAAGTCTCTCTCAGCCTGAATGGACCATCATTGAGGACATACTATATCAGAATAACCTTAGTAATTCCAGGGAATCTGTATCATGGAATGTGAGAATCATGGAAATTCAACAGAGAAAGTAGAACATCTGCTCTCCCAGTGGGACATCTCCACATAAGTTTCCCTCTCTGTGAAGTGAGGGGTGTGTGCATTTCTTAAGCAGCCACTTAGTCTGCCATTTATTAGATACTCTTCTAGGAACTTTCCTTAAATTGTCTTTGAATTGTCACTCAACTCTCCAGAGAAAGATTTTTCAGATAACAAGATGAGGCTCAAACTATATGATTTTGTCCAAGGTCACAGAAAAATTGTCTGTCAGAACCTGGATTCCACGGCAGCCTTTCCCACGTTAAGATGCCTTCCATAACCAAGAGACGGTGTCTATAAGAAAAGTCACCTGCTCCGCGTCTGGCTAGCAGATGAAACAGTGTTCTGTTACAGAGATGGCTAGGTGATGAGGAACAAGGCGAACGGAGTGGAGTGAGCAGTTCTTACAGACGTGCAAACTACCAAAGAGAAGCATAAGTGAGGAGCGGTGAAGTGTCGCAGTTAAGAGTGTGGATTTGAAGTCACACCAGCCTAGCTTTAAGGTGTGGCTTTATTTACTACCTACTAGATCTTTACTCTTTCTCAAGTTACGCAGGCTGAGGATAATAACCTTCCTCAGGTGGTTAAGAATTAAATGAGAGAACATACATAAAACCTATAAGAAATCTGACTCACTTGGGCTCTTAAAAATGAGTAGCTCTACTTATTATAAGCCAAACAAGGTCAAGTAGTAATTGCAACTGAGAACCTTCACAGAAGAAAAGAGATAGTGCAGATGAAGCTGAGATGCAGAGGACCAGTAAGTTCCCCCAGAAGCACAGCTGTACAGGAGTCAGGATTCCCACTGTCACCCTCCCTCGCCCCAGCAGACATTAAGCTGCTCTCTTTACATGCATAAATCTCATTTCACCCATCTCCAACAGACTTTCGCCCTACGCCCTCTACTGGAATTCTCTCCCCATGCTCCTCTCCCTTATCCCAGCTTCCTGGCTCACAAGCTTCCCTCTCTAGGCTTATTCTTTCTTTCATCAGTTTATCGTCACCTCCTGAGAGGCTATGTCCATGTCAAGCCATCATGCCAGTCTGTGCCATATCACCCTTTTAAAACTATTTAGCATTTAGTAACCTCTGATGTTTTTCTTGTTCACATGGCCCAGATCGCACATCCAGGAAAGCTGGAACTCAAGCTGAATTGCTCCCTGAAGGAACTGGTGCCCACGGCAGGTTACATGAGTTTGGGGCCTGCACTGAGGATGGAGAGGGGAGGGACACAACGTGAACTGAAGAATTTCTGTGACTGAGGTCTGAATACCACCAGCCTCCCAGGAAGGAAGCAGTCACAAGTTCAGTGCACTCTGACCTTAGGCCAGCCAGTATGGTGAACTGGGTCCCAAAAGGAAATTGCTTTCTTCCCAGAAGTCAACCACCTAGAGCAATTCTGGAAGGATTTTATGTATGGACAGGTGAGCTAGGTTAAACTTTGTACAGATAGATAATGGAATCACTATGGAAACCAAAAGACCAGTTAAAGACTGACAGGACTCACGAATAGCCTTATAACAGGATCATATAACAGTGCTAGTGCTGATAAAGTAGCAAATGCTTTTATGTTTTGCTTTTTGTTAGAAGCTTGGCAACAGGGCAAGGAAATTCCCACATTCATACGCTGCTGGTGGAAGCATAGTGCAACCTTTCTGAAGGGCAACTTGGCAGTATGGATTAACATTCTGTCCTCTGACCAGGTAATCCCACTTAGAGAAATTTATCATAGGAGACATTCAGAAATTTTCTCAAAAGTTTTTCACTTAAGCTTGAGTTTTTCTGGTTATTGTCCAAACAATCAACATAAATGAAGTAGTCAAATATATTTGTTTACCTAATAGTGGAGTACTATATAGTCATCAAAAACTGTTTTCAAAGATGTTTTTACTATTTTTTTTTAACTTTTTTCAAAGATTTTTAACTGTTAAAATTCTCACAAAGTAATAAGTGAAAATACAGGAAATATAACTTCATATAAGATTAATTTGTAAACTATAGATATATAGACAGATACACACACACACAACTGAATGAAACTAACCAGATTTCTAACAGTAGTTATATCTGAGTGATGAAGTATCAGAATTTTTATTTCTTTGCCATCTTTCAAGTTAACTGCAGTGAACACACTAAAAAATTAAGCATTTTCCCTTTTTTTTAAGAGAATTCCTTTCTCAAACTTGCTTTTTCACTGACTGTTTAAAGCTGTTTTGCTGAGCAAAGATGAGTAGAAAAAAACTAAACAAAAGCTGACATTCTTTCAACTCTTTAACACCTCCCCCTTACTACTAGTGGTTTATACAAGATGTAATCTAATTCACTTCAATTGTCAGGAAAAGACGCAAGAAGTAGAAGACAGAGAAAGAGTCTGTGGGAAAATGGAAATAGGAAGGTGGTGCTAGCAGTAGCCAGGGGCGAGAAGTCTCGTCAAAACGAGTGAGGAGCCCGGCCCTGCAACCAGAGACAAAAACGAGAGCAACACCAGTTCTATGCGCTTCCCTTGATTCTAGTCACAGACTTTTAATGATAATCCTACCAAATTTAATTAAGAAGCCAGAGGAAATAACTGAAGTCACAGAGGGCCACAATGTGTGGTTGTGTAGTGTGTGTCCTGGATGGGGTGACCTGGCTGAGGGGGAGCAGAAGGCGTGTTCCAGGTCTCACACCCTCAACTCTGCCCCCTTGGAGGAGGAGGATCCCTTACTAATTTGAACAAAATTTTTGGATGGAAGGTGAGGAACTAGAGACAGGGAAGAAAAATGTCTGCCTAGAGGGCTGAGGGTAAGGGAGCAATAGAGTGATGGCTGCAGGGGGATCTAAAAGGTTTTAGTTTTTCAAGACAGGAGCTACTTGAGCATCTTGGAATACTGATAGGAAAAACCCAGTAGGTACTGAAGGTATAAGACAGAATGGGGTCCAGAGGGTGGTTTAGAAGAATTAGAGTTCAATGAATATATATATGTTCATGTATAATTGAAAAATTGTGCTCTACACTGGAATTTGACACAACATTGTAAAATGATTATAAATCAATAAAAAATGTAGAAAAAAAGAATTAGAGTTCAGAGAGAGAAGTGATTTTTGTAAAGGGAGTAAAGGAGCAAAATAACTGCAGAAGGACGTATTACATATAAAGGGGGCCTCAGGAGCCCTTATGCTAATTGGCTCCACTGATTTTATAATCATTAAAATGGCTGTTGACCTAAAGGCAGTACCACTCCTTCATATGCATGGAATTTGGGGGCCTTAGTGTCCCTTGGGCTCTGAAGTATTTTTCACTTACTTCCAGGTTCCTGGTTGTGGTTGTTGGAAGTCGCCTGCCAGATTAGAGGGGGTTACTGTAACATCATAAATCATAGTTATGAGCAAAAAAGTGTTACCCACCTTTTAATACTCTTCTTAAGAACCAGATGTTTTCTAGAGAAATGCTTGACTCTACAGTCTGCCTTACAGTGCACATAAATGAGTCTGGCACACTGCCCGTAAAAGCAACTTGATCCCATAAATGAGGAAGGCTGAGTAATGAGCAGGTTCTAAATGACTTCCTTCCGAGTGGTATAACCTTAGAATCTATGGCAATCTTTAAACCAGGCTGTTTTCAAATAGTGTGTATGTTATTTTTATATTTCTTCAAACAGATTCTTTTGGCAATGTAAAATAAACTGTTTTTAAAAAAAAAACAAGTGTATTTTAGGAAGGTAATTATTTCAGTTTCCGCCAAAAGCAGGCTAGTTTTATTTTTAATGGGTAAATGATGTAAGAACCTGAAAAACAAAAACAAAAACAAAAACAAAAAAACAAAACCACTTGAAACACTAAGAATAGGGCTGTGAAGTATTAGGTAGTATCCTCACTTATAATGGGCAGTAAGTCCTGTTTCACAGGTAGAGAGTAAACTTTCTGAAAAACACACTAAGCTTAAGAACTGTTGGAGGGGGAGAATGTGCTAAAAATGCTAGGCAGTTACATAAATGCTCTTTTCAAACAGTTTAAATACTTGAAGTTGCTCTAGTCACTGAATGAAAACTCCAACATACACTTTCTTGAAAAATTAATGTGAAAAATTGGCTAGAAACTTAAGTCACACATTGCAGAGGCTAGTTTGAGGGGGATACAGGGATTGGGGAAAGACCCAGATACTGAGAACACCCAAGAGCAAAGTTAAAATGATGGAACACATACCACACAAAGAGGCCAGGGGAAGACACAGAACCAGGGAGATGTGTGTGATCTTGATGGCACTTCTCTGTGCTAACCACTAACTCTGCTGTCTCAGGAACTGCGGTATCTGTATGTGTTAGGTCACGGCTGTTTGCACAGATTTCTTAAAAATGTAAATGTTTTAGTTCCAATAAAATTGCTTTTTTCCACAAAAAAAAAACAACTTTTTTTTTAGACTTTTTCATTTGGACATCATTTCAGACTTAAAGAAGTTTTGTAAATAAGAAAAGTACAAAAAGCACCCACATGCCACTTACCCAGATACTGCTAATACTTTAACTGATTTGCTTTATCATTTATGTCTTCTGTGTATATACAGATTTTTGTATATAAATGTATATACAGATATACACACCTATACATACCATGTTTTTTCTGAACATTTTGAGAGTAAGTTGCATACATCGTACATGCCTCTGTACTCCTCAGTACTTCATTGTGTATTTCCTGAGACTAGGGATATTCTCCGATACAATCACATTTCAGTCATGAACTTGAATAAGTTCAGCATCGATCCTATACTTCTAATCTGCCACTCCTTACTGCCAATTGATCCAATAATGTCCTTTATAGCATCTTTTTCCTCCAGTTGGGTTCCATTCTGGGATTGGGCATTACACTGACTTGTTATGTCTCTTTAGTCCTGTTTAACCTAGAGCATTTCCACAGCCTTCCTCTCTTCTTTATACAACAGCCATTTTTGAAGAATACAGTCCTCTGTCCCCCTTTGTTTTTTTTAGTAGGGTGTTCCTTTGTTTTGGGTTTGTTTGGTATTTCCTTAAAACTCAACTTGAATTGAGCATTTCTGACCGTAATACTATGTAAGTGATGTGGTGTCCTCATGGTATCACATCTAGAAGCACATTATGTCCATCTGCCCTCATTGGTGACATTAATCCTAATTACAGAAGTCAAATTTTCATATTATATAGTTATTTTTTCCCTTGCCCTATTAACCAATCTGTAAGGAAACACTTAGAGCATACAAATATTCTGCTCCTTTAAAAATTTTCCCTAGATTAGCATGATTCTTGCCTGATTTAATTTTCACCATGATGATTATAAATGATCATATTCTTATGTCAGCACTTTCTCCAAATGTTCGAACCAGTCAGCCCTTAGCATTTAACTATTAGCAAGAGCCCCTCTTTTGATTATTATTTCTTTACTTTTTACATATCTAATTCATCTATTTAATATCATGTGTTCATGAATTCCTATTTTTTCCAACGGTTCATAATTCACTAATGCCTTTATTTTGGTGCTCAGATGGTTTCAGATTTGGCCAGCAGGAGCAACTTCAAGTTGGCTCCTTTGGCATCCCTTTTTTTTTTTTTAAAGCACTTTCCTACTTTTTAGCATAACAAAATATCCCAGGTTCAACTTCTAATGACCCTGCCCCAGCCCTGGAATCAGCCAGTTCTCCAGGGAGCCTTGGCTCCCTTTAGTGGGACAGTGGCATTGGAGATCAGTATCTTAGTGCTAAGTGTGCTCACTGCCACTAGGGTGAATTGCTTCTAAACTCTTTCAACAAACAGAAGACATACGCACATATGTGCACTCACATACATATTTATGTGTATGTGTGTGCACGCACACGTATACATATATACAGAGGTATAAATACACACATACTGAAATTTGTTTTAGGAATCACAAAATTACACTGGTTCATTCAATTCAATTTATCGCCGTAAGTTTCTTTCTTATGTTCCTGCAGTTTTCATCTGTATGCCCCTTTCACAGTGAGACCCTGAGTCCCAGCAATGTCAACATATTTGTTCATCAATCCTATAATCCATCTAAAATAGTTTCAAAATTGCTTCACCACTCATAACAAAAAAAAAAAAAACCCTACCAAAAAGAACTCAGGATTTGTCTCCCCACTTCTCCCAGCACCACCAATTTTGATTGATTTTTAATGTTGATAAATTAAACGTATTTTAAAATGTTACCATTAGCATTTCCCAATGATATGAGGTATTTTAAAAATCAAACTAAATAATTTATTGCTGACAGGAGGGTGTGCTCTGCTCCTTAGACCAGCTTTGCAATTTCCTTCCAAATAGGCATCTACTTGCAAAATAAGTACCATCCACTCCCACACCAACCAGTGTCATATTAATGATGTAGTGGCAGGGAGAAGAGTAGGAGACTCTGGAGCTTAAGCAAAACATCATGTGCTGATTGAGAGTTGAGTTTTTTTTTTAAGTATGTAGTAGATACATATCATAAATGGATTTTTTTGTTCGCCTTTACGTATTTTCAGACCTTCTGCTGTGATAGTTTACATGGTGGTTATAAACGTCTCTAAAAATACAGTTAAGAAAATTTTCTTCTTAGATTATTCAAAATACTAATTTCTGGTTTATAACAACTAACAGCATTTTCCCCTCAACCTGCTTTTTCAAACTGCTGCCTTTTTCGTTGAGTAAATCCTGGTCTTTACTTGAAAAAGTCAGATTTATTTCCTTTCATCTTTATTTTTGTATTTATGTTTTATATCTATTTTCTGGAGTCCTACGGCCTCATAAAATGATTTTGAATAGCAGAGATGATGGGGAGGTCAGCTATGTTAATTTCAAAGCGCCCCAGTCTTCGGTGTGAGGTTGCCTAGCAACCCCCTCAGGCCTCCTTTGTGGATGCGAGGAGAGGAAGCAATTCTCCTATACACTCTCAAGCCGAGATGGTTTCATAAAGTGAAAAACCTTTTGCAGAGGGTCCAGCACAACCCGTTTCTTCTTTTTTGCCCACTTTGTGCACTTCATATATGATGAGAGAAATATTCCACCCTTTGATGCCTTAGATCTGATAGAGACATAAAACGGAGCTACACATGCTACAGTCAAATAGTGGAAGTGACCTGTATCCCTATGTTAAATTGAAACACATTAATTAAATCTCTCATCGTCCCTTTTTTTTCTCACATGAAAGCACGCTCTCCCCTCAAGTTCTAAAAGCCAGTTATGTTAAATGAAACTGCAACTGCCTGCTGAGCATCAGTTACCATAGCGACGTGAGGCGGGAGTGTTTTTATCCTTAGGCACAGGATGGCTGAAGTGTGTTCAGCCAGGGACTCAAGCAGCATGCTGACTAGAAATCAGGCATCTGGGAAGAAACAGCTCTATTCCCTTTTCTCTGTACTACCTTGAAAAAATAACTACCCCCTCTGCTATTCCTCCAAAGTTATTAGCTTTTCAGAAGTGAACTTCAGGGGGTGGCAGAAGTGCCCTACCTTCGGGCATACAGAAGAAGGGAGAACAATGATACATGGCAGCAAAGCCCACGTGAGCAGCTGAGCCACGCAGAGAAGAGTGCTGTAGGAGATACGCTGCCCTTTCAGATAATCGAAAATACACAGCGAAAGTAACAGCTAGAAATCCATGTATTTCCACATTGTAAAAACACTGATGTCTAAAGTTTTGAACCATTTATGATCCCCTGACCTTATTTTCTAGGCAGTTGATACTATTCAGGAGAACATTCTGATCCAGATCAATACCAGTTTGTGGAGAGACTTCATAATTTATAGTTAAATCAGGTATAAGGCTACAATGAAACACTACTCAGCCATAAAAAATTTTGAATAAAATAATGCCAATTGCAGCAATATGGATGGACCTGAAGATTGTCATTCTAAGTGAAGTGGGCCAGAAAGAGAAAGAAAAATGCGATATAACATCATTTATATGAGGAATCTAAAAAAGAACAATAATAATAAAGACACAAATGAACCACTTATTATTTATAACTAAGATGATTGATTTCTTGAATATGTGTAAGCACATTTGACTGTCCTTTAGATTGGATTACCGCATTCTGTTGATTCTTGTTTTGTAGTTGGCTTTATTCCTTTGATAACGATGTAAGTTTAAAAAGGTAAAGCTCTCATCTCTTCTTAGAAACAATAAGTAGTACATATATGTAAACTAAAAAGAGTGCAGTGTTACTGTATATATGTATTTACATGCAATATAATGTGTATGTGCAGTAGAACCATAATAATTCTACCTAATAAAACTGAAAAAGGAGGGAAAAAATAAAAAATAAAAGTTTATACATGACCCTCCAAAGGAGCAGTCTGAGTTCCACAGAAAGGCTTATTAATACAGATGATAGGATCAGATTAACTATCAGAAAGGAAAACAAAAAATACTGCAAAAAATAAGAGATAGGTTGTCAATTTGTCAGTATTAACAAGAGATGGGCTTATTTTCTCAAACAAAGGCAGTATGTGGGAAAAAAAAAATCAGGTGTAAGGCAAAATGCTTTGAGTCATCCTCACTTGCCTCCAATCATGGCTGATGTAGAGAGGCAGGATAGCACAGTGGGCTTTGGCGTCAGACAACCTGGCTTACCATCCTCTGCCACTTATCAGCAGTGTGATTTGGGGAAAGATCCTTATGTTCTCGGCATCTCGATTTCCTAACACTTAAAATGGGAGAAAACATAAGACTGTCGACAGTGTGAAATAAGAGAATGTATGCAAAGGACCCGGCATTAATAAGGGTTCAAACGCTGAGCGCTGTTGTTATGAATGTGGCTTATCAATCACCCAGTGCTTACTGAACACCTGGCCATGCTCGGCATTGTGCTTGATGTGTGAGGGATACTGAGTTTCTAGCAAAAAGAGGGCAGCCAAGTTTGAGGGTGCCTACTACTGGTCATCCACCTTTGGGGCACTTCAATTTGGTACATCATTCCCACCAAGATTCTTTCCATATAGACGTACTCTTCATGGGTCTGTCTCCAGCGCCAAATCACGGGGGGAAAGTCTCACTGCTATTTTACAGCTAAATTTTTCGTTTCTACTCAAAGTGATATTACCAGCACCCTCAGTCACCATATTCCTCAGACTAGACAGTGCCTTCCACAGGCAAGGTTAAAATAGTATGCGACCACCGAAGAGTGCACTTCCAAAAGAGCTGCCAAACTGTTTTCAGCAATGAAACAACATGGAAAGTACATGAACTCCCAAAGTGCCTAGCTTGGGCTCTCTTTTTCTGGCAACAGTATATCTTCTGGTGTTTACTAACACATCTTTGACATAATTCCTAGAAAGCACAACTTCCTAAAATTCAGATCATATAGTCTAACCCCTTTATTTTAAACATAAGGAACAGAACTCAGGGACATTGACTAATTTATCCAACTCATATGGCTATATACATATACATATATGATACTACGTGTATATAGACATGCACACATATACACACACATATATAAAGAGAATGAATAAGTTCTATAGGCTTTTTTCCTATTTATCTCAAAGTCGATCCCAAGCTCCTCATTATTAATACTGATTACAGTTTGCAAGTAACAGAAACCAACATAAGATGGCCTGAGTTCTGTGCAAATCTCCACAGATCATGGAGGCTTACTAAGGTCGGCCCTGAAGCTAAAAGACAGGAAGCAGCTGGAACCGGGGACTGGAATGCGGGCAGGACTGTATCTCTCTGCCGCTTTGCGCATGTCTGTATTCATCTATCCACCCATTTACTAATTCAGGTCATTCAACAAATACTCCCTGAAGACTGATTCCATGCCTGCACTGCACCCTCACTGAGCAGACGTGCCCTTCAGCTCACATTTCACTCTTCCCGTGTTACAGGTTTGGCCACATGCAGAGACAGGCACAGCCCCTCAGCCCCGACCTACCTGACTCTGCCGAGGAGGGAGGCCACCCAGTGAAACAGATCACCCAGGTCTACCTCTGTGGAACAGAAAGTTGCTGGGCAGACAACCCCAAAGGCTCTACTACAAGCATGCCATCTGATCCTTTTGCACCTCTCCCTTCCCAGGACTTAATGCAGTATTTAAAAAAAAAAAAAAAAAGACCCTCAGGCACTAGCATAGCTGACCAAAGGCATTAAAAAGCACAAAGTTCAGTTAAAAAAATAGACAAAATCATTCAAGTTCCATTAATAAAATTATTTTCAATGTGGTGAATTCTTCAAAATCCCAATTCCTCCACCTGTTTTCTTTCTACTAGATGTCTGAAAAACCCAAGCCAGGGCATACCAAGGGCTGCCCTACTTCAGTGTTAACTAGATTTGTGGAGCCTGCAATGCTGAGAGTCTCAACAACTTGACAGCTGCCTAGGACAGAACTTTTCCAAATCAGGGAGGAAGCCACCATAAAGACCCGTGCTTCTCCAAATCGATTAGTAAGCTGTGTCAAAGAGCATGTTGATATATGGCGAGAACTTTGACCTTTATATTCCTTCCTCTGTGCAAGATGGCTCTTATATTTACGCATTATATTATTACCATGTGAAAGGAAACCATTAATCATTATCCCAACTTGTATGAAAGGCAGGTTGATACTGGGAGGGGAATAAATCAGGCTGGACCCATTTAGCTCTGATGTATTCCTTGTTATGCTCCCCCATTAAGTGTCCGGGACTCCCTCTTTCCTGCCGCTACCAGCCCCACCCCCACCCTCACCCCCCTCCTTCCTTTTCTCTCGCTCACATATGTCCTGGGGCATCGTGAGGTGAGAATAAGTTAGAAACCAAGCAAAATTTAAGGAAATGAATAGGCATCATTTCTTCAGAGAGGACCCGTACAAGATGTCTGCTGATGGAGTGAAATCTTCAGAAGCAGCAGCAAAGAACAGCTAACTGAGCCCCCAGGGGCAAGAGATGCTCATTTGGATAAAAGTGAAGGCTTCTCAGTGACATCTCTGCTCCTGTGAGAAGAACCACATCTCACAGCACACACTTGGGCAAGAATATCATTGCGAGGTTGCTTGAGGTCCCATCTGCATAGCTATAACCACCCCTCCTGCCCCTTTGCCCTCACCCGTCTGTTCACATATACACGGCGCTTTCCTCTCTCCTTGTCTGTCCCCATCATATAACCCCTTCCTTGCCTGCAGTGAAGCCCTGCTCTCTTCTGTTTCTGTTCAAGATATTTTCTCAATGCCCTAAATTATCTTATCCTGGCTTCTACCCAAAGTATTTTGTCCTTTCATATAACTAATCTAAAAAAGAAAATCTCTTCAATATTCAGATTTTTTATAATAAACCTTGATGGCACATTAGACCCAAAATCTAATCAACAACAAGAACAACAGCAACAAAAAATGTCTATTTTTGCTCAAATGCAGGAGGAGTTTAAACTCCCAACTCTTTGGGTGAAGCAAGGAAAGAAGAAAAACAGAACAGTTGGTTCTGAATTAAGATTTTAACAGGAATGAAATATCTACAATTCAAAAGATATTACTAAAGAAGCAGAGAAGTGAAAAGTGTGCTTTGAAGAGTTCCTGTCTCATACTGGCCTTCTTATATCAATCATTTCTCTCCTGCTTTCATGTAGATAGTTGGGCGCTGCCTGTCCTGGACTTCCATCTGTCATCAGGAGAACACAACCATCTGGTGTCAGAACAGATCATCAATCCTTCCACGTATCCAAGTTATTTTCTAATTTAAAAAAAATTTAAGTGAGAAGCTGTTGTTAAATTCCTCTGGTGGTTCTGTCCAATTCCTGTTACGGATCTATAACAACTATGTGAGTGGTGCTGTGATGTCAGGGCAGAAACACTGCCCTAGAAGTCTGTATTAGTTTCTCATTGCTGCGATAACAAATCACCACAAACTCAGTGGCTTGAAACAGCACAAATTAATTTCCTTTCACTTCTGGACATCAGAAGTCCCAAAGGGCAACAGGGGTCTTATGGGGCTAAAATCAAGGTGGCGGCAGAGCTGAGTTCCTTGTGGAGTCTCTAGGGGAGGGAGAATTTGTTCCTTGACTTCTCTAGCTTCTAGAAGCTGCCTGCATTCTTTGGCCCATGGTCACATGACTGACCTTTGCTTCCATCATCACATCTCCTCTGACTTTCCTATCTCTTTCTTGTGATTATATTGGGCCCTGCTGGAAATGCAATGTAATCTCTGCATCTCAAGATCTTTAAATTGATCATATAAGCAAAGTCCATTCTGCCATGTAAGTTTATATATTCATAGCTTCCAGGAATTAGGGTATTGATTCTTGGCAGGATTGGGGGAATTCTGTCTGCCACTTGGTCTGACATAACTAGAGGCTTACTTCCTGGAAATCTGAAAGCCTGATTTCCAATCCATGATTAGGAGCTTCAGTCACAAGAATGCACGGGGATTGTTGGTGTTTGGGTTTGACCTTTGGCTTGCTTGACTGTGTCCAAGTCCTGGCCCTGGTCCATAAGGGTGTTACAATGAAAAGCACTGGCTTTCAGTTAGACTAATCTGGGTTCTTATCTCTGCCACTTAGGAATTCTGAGAACTTGGGCAAGTCCTTCAGCTCCTCTAAGCTTCAGTTTTCACTTCTCCTCCAGAGGATGTTTTGGGAGAAACAGACTCAGACTTGCTTACAGGAGTGCTCTTGGGACTAACAAACACTGAGGGGAACGAGGGAAGCAGAACTGGCTTCAGCTGATCCCACTGGGACTCTGCGGCTGGGATGACCTTTCAGCACTGTCTCCCTGGAGGGCAAACAAGCTAGGCATTGGTACCCCCTGCCACAGCTGGGACTAGGGTGAGGCAAGGGAGGCACACACCTCAAGGACAAAATTTAGGAGCAAACAAAAACTTCAATAACCAAGATGAGTAATATTTTATTGCACTATTTTAAAAAACCCAAATTAATACAAAATCTACAATGAACAAAATATTGAACATTCTGAATAAAGACAGTATCATTAAGAGAGCTGTATGGAGTCTTACTGGAGCCTCTGGCAAAAGGAGGAATTGGTCATTACTGATACTGTCTTTATTTAAATTGGGGTATTTTGAGCAATCCAGATTCCTGACATTTTTTATTTTTAAAAATAGTGCAGTAAAATATTTCTCTTGCAGCAGGAAATAGCTCAGTGGTAGAGCACATGTCTAGCATGCACGAGGTCCTGGGTTCAATCCCCACTACTTCCATAAAAATTTTAAAAAATATTTTTTAATATCAATTTCTGAGTTTTTTGACAACCCTAAATCTAGCACGAAAGACTATTCCTCACTTGATTCCCCCTCCTCCTGGCCCTGTGTTGTGTGTGGGCTGCCCCTCCCCTCCCCCCAGGAGGAGAGATGATCTTAGGCCAAGGATCATTCCCCGAGAGGGGCTTAGCTGTGAGCCATCCACAGCCAACACTCCTGGCATCTAGGGGAAGGAATACCTTGATCCTGAATCAGGTAATGGGACCTCCCACAGCATCCACTGGCAGGATGACAATGCTCACCTACAAGGAGACTTTGTCACATAGTTTTTCCCTCATTGGGATGGAAGGATAGTCATGCAACACTTGTGTGGCTACTAAAGCTAACTGTTTCAGGTACCTGTGAATGTGGTCACAGACAAACCTTGGCCTGAACTCTTCCTTCCATCTTCCTGACAGCCAAACATCTGAGTGAAGGGTCTGAGTTATCTACTTGGACCTGAAGCTGCCATTAATATTACTGTCAACATACTGCTTTGATCTATGGTTTCTTAGCTTTGGTTAGAATTGCTGAGCAAATGTGCCAAACTGAAACTTGTCTATCCTGTGACCTGACTAGATCCTTACCCCCAGACAGCCTTCTTATGCTGGTGATCACAACCAAGTGGTGGGTAGGCATAACTCTTTCATTGCTACAAGGGGGAAAAAATACATATATATATAAAGTACAAGCCTCACCAAATGTGGGTTCATGAATGCCTTTGGTGACTCTACCGTATATACAACATGTTCTAGAGACCTGTTAACCTAGCATGAAGAAAAAAATATAGATTCTTTGTCTTTATCCAAAGAGTAGTGATTCCCAAAAGGGAAGGGGTTTATAAGCCCTGGGGTTGTGTCAGAATCTCCTGGGAAAGGTGTGTAACTCTGCAGTCCCTTCTCAACTTCCCACTGGAGAGAGGTTCTAGCGCTTAACCTGGTCTCCTGTAAAAGGTTTCATACGACTGCTGGGAGTCACTGTCACTGATGGGGGAATAACATTTACATCAGGTACACTGAAACATAAATGGGGGCCAGAACCACTGTTACAAATTACCTACAGTGCACATGAAACAAAAGTGGCAAACCACTGCACAACTAACTGACGTGCATAGTGGCCTTTTTGTCAGACGAAAAATTTAACTGCAGCTTTTTCATGAGCCAAATTTCAATAAGGTCTATTGAATAGTATTTAAAGAGTGCATCAGGTAAAGGGGGTGGGAAGGGATAAATTTGGGAGTTTGAGATTTACAAATGTTAGGCACAATATATGAAAACAGATTTTAAAGAAGTTTCTGCTGTATAGCACAGGGAACTATGTTCAATGTCTTATAATAACTTTTAATGAAAAAGAAGATGAAAATGAATATATGTATGTATATGCATGACTGGGACATTGTGCTGTACACCAGAAATTGACACATTGTAACTGATAGTACTTTAGTTAAAAAATAAACAATGCTAAGACTGTTTGCTTATAAAGTTCATCCAGGCAACTAAAAAGTCAAGAATAGTACATATATGGAATCCTCACACACTGTTGGTGAAGATGTAAATTAGTACAGCCACTATGGAGGACAGTATGGAGTTTCCTCAAAAAATTAAAAACAGAACTACGACATGATCCGACAATTCCACTTTTGGATATTGTTCTAAAGAAAACAAAAACATTAATTAGAAAAGCTATAGGCACCCCTATGTTTAATGCAGCATTATTTACAAAAGCTAAGATATGGAAGCAACCTAAGGGACCATCAATAGGTGAATGGACAAAGAAGATGTGTGAGATACACACACACACACAGAGAATGGAATATTACTCAGCCATAAATAAGAATGAAATCTTGCCATTTCTGACAACACAGATGGACCTAGAGGGTATTACGCTAAGTGAAGTAAGTCAGAGCAATACAAATACTATATGAGGAATCTAAAAAACAAAACAGACATAAAATAGAAATAGGCCAAAGATACAGAGAACAAACTGGTGGCTGCCAGAGGGGAGGGGTTGGGGGAGGAAAGATATAGACAATGGAGATCAAGAGGTATGAATTTCTAGTCATAAAATAAATGTCACAGGGATGTAATGTACAGGATAGGGAATATAGTCAATAATACTGTAATAACTTTGTATGGTAACTAGATGTATTGTGGTGATCATTTTGCAGTGTATAAAAATATCTAATCACTTTGACGTACCCCTGAAACTAATATTGTAAGTCAATTATATTTCAATTAAAAAAAAAGAATAGTACATTAAATAAAAGAGTGCATCATTTGTAGAAGCAGTCTTTTTTCAGTTATACTGAAGATTTTTAATTTTTATATATTAGCTGAAAGATAAAGATGGTACTTTATTATATTTTCATAAGCCTTCACCAAATTGGAAAATGAACATTGTTCACAGTCCACTTTGTTTCTTGCCTTGACACTAGTTCTCTAGCTTTTTTTTTTATTCTCTTCCTTCTTTAAATAATTTCACATCTTACTAATGCAAACCTCACAATGACTGTGATGAAAACAGCAACAGAATTTGTGGACACTGTGTACTCGTCAGATAATGCACCTCTGCAATGAATCAGTTTCTTTTTCTGATTTTGCAGATCATTTAGCAAAGTGTACATCCTAAAATGGATCGTGTAAATGCTTTTTCATCTGTAAGCTTATTATATTTCCTTTGGACATTTTTCTTTGTGGCTTTAACATCTTCTGGGGTAGGGTAGTAATGTTTTCTATTTACTTTGAAAAATTCTGCCTGGTTGCCTTGTAAATCCACCAGTCACTCCTCTTTCCTTGTGATAACCATTTCTTTCAGGATCTGAAAGAACTTTGGGTTTTTCAATTAATGTTTTGCTGTAATTCTACAGTATCTTCATTGTTACTCAGTGCGTGAATCTCTGAGGTTTCAACTTCAGTGTCCAAACCATGATGAGCATTAGTCACGACCACTGACAAAATCTCCAGCTTTTCCGCTGATCTTTGGAACATTATTCTCTGTCTTCACTATGCTGTTGTCAGACAACTGTGCATCTAGATGATCTGCTGGAGGCTACACCTCAGCATCACATCCTTGCAGTGCCAAAGATTTATCTTCCTCTCATTCATTAGAGAGGAAGAGACAGAAAATATAAAATGAACTAATTGAAGAGTCTGCATGATAGGTATCTTTTTGAGTATTTTTCCCTCCATACCCTTCTAATTTAAACCAGGATAGTGTGTATATAGCTAAATGCTCACACACATTTCACATTTTTTTGAAACATCTTCTATATATTAAGGGGGAGAAAATATCAGTATTTTCAGAAATATGGGAGGAACTCAGATCTAGAATATTAAAGGGATGTTTCAGACAAGCTAATCTTGGAAGTATTAAACTGAGATAAATTACAAAAAAAATTTGGATTATTTGTTGACATTTAAGGTAGAAAATGTAAGGATGATGTTTTAAATTTAATGGACTGTAAGTTATTTTCATTATTATCATATTATGTTTTAATAGTGGCTTTCCACTTGGACATTCTTAAATCAAGTTTTTAAAATAACATTACATTTTTAATTGCCATTATAGTCTAATTTCTATGTGTATATCAGAGGAAAAAAATTTAGATATACATTTTTTGTGCACCACTATTGAAAAGTTTTTATAATGGCACAGAATCCATCAAGTACTCATTCTTTAATTTCTGCCACAAATGGTAAATTGATTTGGTTGATAGTTTTCTTCATTGAAAATTATCATCTATCACTTTTTGGTGATTTTGTCTGAATGTAGCTGCTCAGAAATATACCTAAATGCTTTGAAGGAATGGGGTTCTTTTAGGGGAGGACTATCTATTACCTGCGAGCCTGTGAGCTTGTGAGCTTGTGAGCTTGTGGCTTGAGAGTGAAATGAAGATGTTAGATTTACACAAAAATATTCTCAGTATGATATCAGGGTTGACTATACCTTATTATTTAATAACATTAAAGAAATAAAGGTAGGAATTAGAAGAAACTCTTCTAGCATTTTAAATTCCCTTCAGGAAAATAACCTGTGAACCCTTGAAAAAAAGATCTTCCATTAATATTGGTTCAAGACATTATTGGATTAGAAGAGTGATTGTAGGAGCCCAGCACATTGCAGCTGATGCCTTTTGGACCTTGTAAGCACCACTCCAGTGTTCCCTCTGACTGTGCTCACGTATTGAGAACCACTCACGTAGGCATTCCCTTGCCCTCACGCTGTTCTGATGGTCCTTTGATCAAATGGGCAGTGCCTGACATGGTACAGAGCCCAGAGCACCCAGCCCTTCCTCAACTCCTAACAGCTACACTTCTGCAGAGAGGGATGGTGGCTGATGCTTAAGGAAGCCCAAGCTGGGAGCATGCAGAGCAATTCAGAAATGGTTTTACCGCTGAGCTTCTCTAACCAGCCCGCGTAGTCAATTGTATCTTCTTTCACAGCGACCAAGTGGGGCCAAGTCGTTATTACTATTACTCTCTTTTCATTCTTAAAAATGAGATAACAATATTTACTAGTAAAGGCTGTTTTGAGGATTAAGGGAAGGGACATTGTGCTGTATTCTTTCCAGAGTACCTACTAGAAATAGAACATTGTATTTGGTGTATGAAAGGCTTCTGTTTGCAGGCTGACTTTGAGGTACTGTCAGCCATGCTAACAGTTCAACTTCAGGGACGTCCAAGGAAAAGTTGGAGTCACTATAATTTTGATACAATTCTTCTGCTACCTGTGTGGACATAGTCTCATTCATGACACTTACTCTGTATCTGTAGAGAAGTATTCTCATGAGAAAAATGCCTGGAAGTTTTATTTCTATCTCTTCAGATTAAGTAGTATTTGTAACTTCCAGTGCTAAATTTGGCTATTGCTGTAACTAGGAGCAAATAAAATTCAGATTTTGCTAGCCTCTGAGAACTTTGGCATTAGCAGAAGAGAGAAGAGAAAAAATTTACTTTGAACTCACTAGTAATACAGGAACTGCACAATAAAATAGGTACTACTAAAATTCTAGCTGGTACTTTTTAGCTGATCACCTGGTAGAATGAAATGAACTATGAACTCAAAAATGGGATACATATAACTGTTGGTAGACAGAAAAATCCTAATAAAAATCATGACAGTTTTATTTAAAATAGTTTAGAACAGAAAGGATACCACTAAGCTTTAAGAATTTCCCTTGGGTATTTGGACACATACACCTGGAAGTAAAGTAACTTCTTTCTATAGTTGTCACAAAGCCCATGGATTTTTTTCCCCATAGTAGAGGATGTGGGTGCAGCAGGTGTGGGAATGGCCAAAGAAGGGTGGTAGAACAGCAAAAAAAAAAAAAAAAATCATGGCAGAAAGACATAACAACAGAAGACAGAGAAAAAAGATACCAGTAAAAAGGACATTGAGTTTAGATAAGTGAAGAACTTTCTTATTCATCTTCTTTTTTCTTTTTTCCTCCATCTATCTGCTACTCATGAAAATATGCAAAAAATATTTTGAGCCAAATAATTACATTTATTGTGGGACATACCTCCCCAAAGTTGTAGCCAAGGGTGATAATTATATTTAAGGCAAGGACATGTATCCTGTTTTATGCTTTGTGTCATTTGCTTTCATTTACTTATTTATTCATTCATTTATAATTTCTAATTCACCTAGAAATTCAGTTATAATTTCAGTCCAGTGTTCCCAAACTACATTCTGAGCCTGATGTGTAAACAATGTCAAACGTGTTTGATTGTTTGGGAAGAAATATATTAACTATTCCTAGTAATTCATTCCTTGGGAAATCAGACTGACCAGGATAAAACAAAATTCCACTGGTATGCCTTTGTTGAGCCGGGTACCCACATGGACCTGAGTGTGCAGGTCCCACAGCCCTTGGTTGGCGAACGAGTGGGATGCACTATGAAATTCAGGCTGAAGGGCTCTTTGGGTTGTTTATACAGAGTAATCATCTATCACAAGACTGCTCTGCTCGAATGGAAAATTTTTGCCAAACAGATTCTCTTCCATTAAGACAAGACTAATGCACAATTTCTAACACCTTGCCAAAACATTAGTCATCATGTTTTCTCCAAGTACAAATCTAAGAAATTATCCACTTTATTTTTAGAAAAAATTTCCCTCTATTCCACTCAGCTTTTGAGAGTGCATTATCCTGATGTGGCTCCTCTTCCCAATAAAAAGTTAGCTGCCTATATTTTTTAATTGAAATATCTCAGGTCAGCATAAGTTACTTAGCCGATAAACAACAAGGCTTCATTCTACAGCATTTTTAGTTGCCTTGTGGGGGAACTCGAGGGCTGAGAGCTGAGCTAAACATACCCTTTAGTTCATAATGAACAATCATCAGTCTGGTCAAGGCCCTTTGCATGTTTTCCTTCAAATGTTTTTTCAAATCATTCCTGATTATCCACCCCCTCTCCCACCAAACAATCCATTTTTCCCCTTCCCTACAGGCAGCCATTTTAATGAATTTGATATATGTTATTAAACATGTACCTATCTCTGAAAAATACATAAACTTGTTATATGTATCCATGTTTTAATTTAAGTGGCACTGTAATAATAGATCTCATTCTCTGCCATACTTTTTATTCACTCAAAGCTATATTTTTTAAGATGGCGCTAAACTGTTTAAGATCATTGCTTCTAATCACTGCATGTTATTCCATAGTATGCATACAACACATTTTACTTATCCATTGCCCTAATAACAGATCTAGATTGACACCTGGCTCCCAGCTCCTACACACTAGATAGTACAATCTTGTACTGGGTCCTGGGTATACATGTGCTAAATTTCTCAAAATACTGCAAACTGATCTCATCAGTTCTAAACAGCTACTAACCTTGGTTCCCACATCTCACTAGCACTTGGTGTTTTTGAAGGTTCTAATTTTTACCAATCTGATGAGTATAAAGGGATGTCTCATTCTGATTTGTGCTTCTCTGATTACTAGTGAGGATTGCCATTCTACCATATACTCATTAACCAGTTGGAGCTCTTGTCTGCAAATTGCCTTTTCACATCTTTTCCAAATATTTAAATTTGTTTTACTCCATAGCATACTCACTGTTTTTTTTTTAAATATAAAATGATAGGAGTGAATCAGGATGGTTGCCTATATACCCTTGGACTTAAAATATGGCATGGCAGTTGGAAATTAGATTATCTGGAGGAATTTCCAGATAGTGAGAACTGTTAAGTATAAGTTTGAATCATAATTTCACAATTTAATTGCTGGTTGACTTGAAGCAAGTTACTTTCTGTGTGTCTCTGACTGTGCATGTATGTGTGTGTATGTATATATGTAAAATGGGAGAAATAATACTTGTGGCTTATTGTGAAAGGCTTATTGTTTTAATTTAAGATTATATAAAGTCTGCAGTACAGTACATGGACTAATTATAAGTGCTCCATAAAAATCAGTTTCTTCCTATTCTGTCTGGCATATAAAACAACACAATAAATAGAAGCTCATTTATTGAATTTATTATTGAGAGTATTATTTTTTATTTATTTTCTCACTTAGAAAATTTCTCATACATTTCATTATAAGTTTTCATTTTTGAGAATATTATTCATGTCATCATCGTCATTGTATGTTTGGGAAAATCCTTACCTAAAGATGAATACAGATCACCTGTCTTCTTAAGCTCTTTTCTAGTCCTATGTGTCCATAGAACTCACCCATATAAATTTGCCTGAACCTTAGTGGTGAGTTGTCAGACTTCTTACATCCCCTCCCAGGTCAAATAAATATTTGATGTTTGCTATTTTTAAAAAATCGTGTAAGATAATTTCTTTGGGTATTTTCTATACAGATTTTAAAATCACCAAGTTAAGTCTAAAAATAAAATCCAGAAACTTTAACTGAGGCTGTATTTCTTCCTTCCTTCCTTCTTTCCTTCCCTCCTTCCTTCCAGTGGGGGGGGGGTGTTATTTTTGTAGCTCCTTTGTAACCTAACATCTTATATTAGTTATCTCTTGTTGTGTCATAATTTATCACAAACTCAGCCCAGAGGTTCCTGTTTTTCTTTCTCTGTTCAGGGACCCCTGAACACATCTATGATCTCACAGTTTTCTGTGAATCTGGAGTCTGGTGTGACTTAGTTGGGGTTTTTCCTTAGGGTCTCACAAGACTGCAAGAAAGGTGTCAGCTGGGCTGTATTCTCCTCTGGAGGCTAAACTGGTGAAGAATTTGCTAAGTTCATTCAAGTTGTTGGCAGAATTCATTTCCTTGCAATTGTAGGACTGAAGGCCCTGGCTTCTTGTTGACTGTCAGCCGGCAGCTGTTCTCAGCTCCTAGGGGCCACCCCCAGTTCCTAGAGGCCACCTGCAGCTCCTTGCCATATGGGCTTGCCCTTGGCTTATTTCACCAAGCCAGCAAGGGGAGTCTCTGTCTGCTGGCAAGTCAGAGCCTTATCTAAAGGCAACATAATCACGAGAGTGATACCTCATTGCTTTTGCATATTCATTGGCTAGAAGCAGGTCCCAGGTCCTGGCCACATGCAAGGGGAGGGAATTACATAAAAGTGTGAACCTGAGGGGACAGGAATCATGGGGGGAGGGGTCACCTTACAGTGTCTGCCACGCAAATACCCTACATGTAACTAGACACACAAAGGCAAAGACGGGGAACTCGGCTGATGGTGTTATGCTTTGTCACACTTACAAAGTTTTAAGATTTCTAAGTAAGTTAGGGGACTATTTAATTCTTTACATTGATTTTTACCTCATTCCTGAACATATTTTTTTTAATTCCACCTTTTTCAGCCCAGTTTCTACATTTCACTCTGCAGATGTTTATTTGCCCTCTTTATAGTTACAAACACTATTTTAAATACTAGGGATACAACAGTGTAAAGAAATACCCAGTAAGCCTTCATCGTCACAGAGCTCACAGATCACAGGGAACCTGTGATAAATGACAAGCACAACATAATGTCACGAATGTTGGCAGACAGAAAGCCCAAGGTGGTGAGCAGGCATGTAGGAGGAACAGCCAGCCTATTCTGGGGGGGCGAGGAAAAGCTTCACACAGGAAGTGACCACATTTTAGTTAAAAACCTAGAACAGTAGTAAAACAGTGGAATGTAAAAGACTATACTGAAGACCAAACACTTTTTATGACCAAACAGCAAAGTTGCCTGTAATTTCACCTATCTGCTTAGAATTAGAGCTTACACCTCAGTCCAAAAGTACATACTAAACTTTTAGTGATGCTTTAATAAAAATGGTCTACGAACAAACTCATAATAAATTATGTTGTTGAATGAATACAGATTATTATTATTAGCTATCTAAACTTAGTCAAAACTCTTTACTTCTCTATGGCTCAGTTCTCTCATTTGTAAAATGAGTTGGAATTAGTCATTTCTAAGATATTTAACTGGTTCTAAATTCCATGATTCTGTGAGTCTGTAGGATTCAGGATGGCATTACATAAACAGGAAAGAAGGTGCTGGAGGACACTTTAGCTGAGCTCCAAACCTAGGTTGACCAGCAGTCCAGAAAGACCTCTACTAGCAAAAATCTTTGTGTGAATTATCAAAAGGTTCCCCTTCCTGGTGGATGCATTATGGAAAGGTGTTCCTCCTTCAAGGCACAGAGCTTTTCAAGAGTAGCGTGGGATGGATTCAGGAGCTCAGATGTCCTTGTACAGAGCAGAAAAAGTACACGATTGAGTCCAGTGTTATTTCTGATCCTGTTAGGACCAGCTTCACAAGAAATCAGAAATGTGGTGGAAGAGGATTAGGCAGTGGTTTGCCCACTGTTACTACCCATCTCAGATATGTGTAGATTCCAGTATAGGAAGTAAGATGCTCCCGGATTTATTTTTAACATTATTTACCTGGGCACTTAATATTTTTCAAGGTAGAATTTGTGTTTGTATATTTTTAAAAATCTATTTCTATTTCATTTTTCCCCTTACCCAGTCTTTTTTCAGGCAAAATTATCAGATTTACAAGGAGAAAACTACCATCTATTAAAGTAGATTTATCATTTTCCCCTTCAGAATGATAGCTCCTGTCATAGCCCTTCCTCTGCCCCAGAGCCCTCTGTCAGATCAGTCAATCCCCTTCTTGAAATCCCAGACAGCCCTGTCAGCCCCTCCCAGGGACTTGCTCCCCCCCCCCCCCCCGCCCCCCACCCCATGCCCTGTGATTTATCTCCGGAGGGCAGGCTGTGTCACTGGTTGCCTGGTAGCCATTCAGGAGTAATTAGGCTCATTTCAATCCCCACTGGTCTCAAAGGCCCAGCAAGCCCCACCCAGCAGGCATCTCTCCTTCCTATAAGAGTTCATTTAGGTTCCCAAATGCCTTAAATGCCTTCTTTGCTGCCTCACCAGCTGGCAGATGGATGGACTGTGGGTTTTGTTCCCTTCTGGCACTGAACTGGGTTGTCACAGCTGGGCAGATCCTGGAGAGAACCAACCTGAGTCTGACAGTCCTCCCAGAACATGACACCCACCACCATACAACAGAGTCCAGGTGGGGTCTTTCCATGAAAGTATAAGATGAGGAATATTATATATAGTGAGCAACAGTTCATATACATGGGGATAAGATACCATTTCTCTAACAATAGCAATTTATTGAGACGGAGGACAGAGAGACGATCAACTTTATCATTATTATCAATTCTTAATAACTAATATTTGTATTTATTAATCATTCACTCTGTGCCAGACCTTCTGCTAAGCACTTTCCTGAATTATCTAATGAAATCCTCACAATGCCAAGAAGTTGCTACCGCTATCATTTTAGTTTAAGGACAGTCTCCTTTGTTTTACAAATACTTATGTTAGAGCAGGCAGATAGCTAGATATGAGCAGAGAAAGGGGAACACAGACCAAATGGCAGGAACTGGGCAGCAAGGAGGGGCACAGGCCAAATCAAGAAACCATTAAGCACCAGGGGTCCCTGAACAGAGAAAGAAAAACAGGAACCTCTGGGCTGAAAAGTGGTCATACATTTTGAGGTGATAAGTGGCCTGGAGACCGACAAAGAAAGGTGAGAAAAGGCAGGAATTTCCATTGTTCAAATGTAACTTTTTGATCATTATGCCCTCATTTCAATACAATTTGCCTTGAAGATTAGAAGTACTCATCATGCACCGAGCCCATGACACTTCTGATCCAGACAAAGACCAAAATCCCCTCCTCCGTTCGGAAAGGTGTGGAGTTTGGACGAAAATCAGGGAATACAACCCCAAACCCTTCCCTCCCTAATGAATATTCTGCCCATTCATTTTTACACTCTATGTAGCCAACTTGCCAAAAAGACTAAGGGCAGTTGCTCATCTGAGCCTGCCTGCTCTCCCCTTGAGAGCGTACTATTCATCCCTTAATAAATCCTCACTTTACTTTCTTGACCTCTGTGTATCGTCTCTGAATTCTTTCTGGGACAGGACAAGAACCTGGCTACCGGCTACATCTACTGGCAACACTTCTACAATAATTAATTAGTAAAAATGTTTAAATGACTTCCTAGAAGGTGTTTAAAAATGAGACAGATGATACATATTGCCATGGAAAGATGTTCAAGAGATAATTATATTGGAAAATAAAAGAAAATGAAAACAAAAAGCAACTGCAAAAGTGTCTTTTTTGCAATTTTGGACTTCCTGCAAAAATAATCCCATCTTTTTTGTAAATAAAAATTGTATATCTACAATGATTCTACAAAAAATAGATTAACTTACAAACAATTGTTAAATTGTTAATGTAGTTAATCCTAAAGAATGGTGTGGAGAAGAGGAGGAAAGGGATGGACTCTCCTCTTCTAATTTGCTCAAGTCTTTGTAATTAATTTATTTTAACTACAAACACTACATTAATTTTTGTAATAGAGAACTCTTTTAAGGTAAAAGTGAATGAATAAAAGATATCATAGTCTTGTCAGGATCTAAGTATTTTCTTCATACTATCCAAATGAGTATTTCATCTAAGTTTTAACGTATCAACATAACAAGGCTATAAATATTCTCAATTGACTAAAGCTAACTAAACCTAACAAAAGTAAAGAATTCTGTATTTTTTAATTGGCCAAAATATACTAACCCAGTAGAGTTTGCTAGTAGTTATTCCTTGTAATAATTTAATGATGATGATGATAATTATGACCAACATTTATATAGTGATTTTTAGATTTACAGATTAAAAATCATGTTCCTTTGTATTTTATCCTAATAATAATAGCAGTCATATACTGAGTACTGGTACACCCCCATGCCAGGCACTGCACAAAGTACTTGACTTACGCCATGCCATTTAATCCTCAGAACAGCCCTATGGATTAGCCATGCAGTAAGTTCAGCAACAAGTTTCAGAAAATAAATAACAACAATAGTCAAAGAAAATAGAAATGCATTTCTTTCCTCTCTAAAAAAATGATCTTGGGCATTTGTGGTGATGCTCATAAGCGCCCCAGGCTCCAGCTCTGACTTGGCTACCATCAACACACAGCTTACAACTCATTGTTCAAGACCAATTCCACCCAGCATTCATGAATCTCAGCCTGAAAAAGGAAAAAGAGGAAGAAAAAGAGCACCCTTACTCCTTTGGCCTGAAATTAATCACATAAACACACTTAGCTACAAGGGAGGCTAGAAATGTGGACTTTACTTGGGGGTATTCTGGAAAAAGCTCACTTATAGGGGGTCTTAACTGATAAAGAAGGGAAGAAAGGATATTGGGGTAAAACCAACAATTTCAGTCATAGTACGTTATCATTCTCATTCTTCTCTCAATCTACAAATAAAGTACAGAGACGTTAATAAATATGCCCAATGTTACACAGCTAGTAACCAACAGTCAGGTTTGTTTGACTCTGATGCCCATTCTCTTTCCACCAAGCTACACTATCTCTTGTAATCTCAAGGTAGTTACAGTTCAATTAATCAGATGAAACACTTTTTACCCAACAGGCCAACTAGCAAGGTTTTGCTTATGGTCTGAATATCTATTTGCTGCATTTAGTTATTTGGCTCACCGGCAATAAACAAACAATCCATGCATGTCTACTTTTGGTCAATATATAGTTTAAAAGTGGGAGTTTCTAGAATGAATTATAATATGTCCATCTAATACCTGCAAAGTGACATTCAGTAAAGAATAATAAGGAAATCCTTGGATAAAGAGAAACAGCCCCCACTGTACCTACCAAGAAGACTGGCTTGCACTTCAATATTAGAAACTATGACATTTATAGGATTGCATGAAATCACATAAAATGGAATGACACTAGTTTACTGACAATTTCAATAACAAGGTAATACAGTTACCTAATCAAATGTGTCTTGGGATGAAACAGGAGTAAAAGAGATTTTTATCCAGCTACAGCTGCACTGTCTACTGAATTGCAGTTAGTCCAAATTAGGAAGTGCTATAAGTGTAAAATACACACAGAATTTTGCAGACTTAGTACAACTATAAGAATGTAAAGTAACTCATTGATGATTTTATGTTGACTACATGTTGAAAGGACATTTTAGATATTTGGAATAAACAGAATCTCTCATTAAATTTAACTTCACCTGTTTGTTCAATACGGTTACTAGAAAATTTCCCTGCTCGCATTTATGGCTCATGTTCTAATTCTTTTAGACAAATAGTTTAGACAAATGGCAGCAAAGAGGACAAGAACAGAGGGGCTCTACCATTGTTCAAGAGGAAAAAAGTCTTACTTTGGAGTGCATTGAATTTCTCAGTAACCAGAGAGTGGCACTCTGCTTCTGAGTAGCAATATTTCAACAGGATTTCTAAAGATTTAAAATCCTCTGGAAAATAATTCCATAAAAGATGTCACCCTTAGGGAGGAGAGAGAGAAAGAGCTAAGGATACAGACAGAGAACCATCTAATGACTAATGGGGCTTCCTAGATCTTCCAATATGGGAAGGAGTGTCTGGAGTGGGAGACAAATGCATTTCTGGTTATTGGAAAGCATATATTTTAGTGGAAGGAAATGCATTGATGCAGAATCAGTTAAGATGCTTTTAAGTGCAGATAATAGAAAAACTGATTTCAGCAGTAAGGAAACACATTGTCTTAAGGTGGTGAGGCTTTTGTTCCATTTTGCTGCAGGTTTCTCGGGCTCTGCCTTCCTAGGTGTGTTGGCTTTATCTTCAAATTCTGTTTAACAACATAATAAATCAGTGGTCTCACTTCTTATTCTAATTCTTTCTACAGTCTTCATCATTAAAAATTCCCAATATATAATCATACTAATCTTTTCACAGGTTTTTGCCAGCATTCATTTCTCTCTCTCATACTGTTTCTCTCTCATTAGATAAAATAGACAAATGCATACAAATCATATTCTTAATTTTGTCAAAGTGGTAGGGCTTTTCAATATGCTTAAAGCTACCTACGACCTAAATACATATCTAAGTTTACATCTGTAAGAACCAGCAGCCAAATTGGGTGGGAGAGCCAGATTGGTCAGTCCAAGTTGTTCCTGACAAGAAACTTGTATCAACAGGTTTTTCCATTCTTTAGTGATTTAGATCCCTCAGTGACTAATGCATGTGGAACTATATGTGATTCTTGCCAACTGTCTTTATCAAAAGAAGAGAGTAGGGCTTTAATTCTCCATGAACTTCTGTTTTCCTTTCTGATCAGCAGAAACACTAAGGGGGCTCTTTAGGGCTTCACTCTAGGAAGAAGGCCAGGCTGAGCCACCTGATTTTACTGCCATGACATCATTTCTCAAAACACATCCAATAGCCCCTGAGTGGTGGGGTGCTCCAAGGAGAAACACATTGTCTCATCCTTTAAACTGGTGAAGCATTTTGTCAGACACGCTCATGGACGTGCTGCACCACTCAGAAGTCCATCAGTAAATATTTTAAAATAATTAATGAATTATGTTGAATAAAGGAATGAATAGGCCCAGATTTTTCTCATCCTGGAGACTGCAATGAGGTTCTACCTTCAAAGATTGGTTTAATTTCAGGCCGATCACAGAAAGAATAACCAGCTGGTGTGATAACATGGGCGCTAAAAAGGTTTCACATATTGGGTTTCATTCTAAAGCTCTTAATAAGTTTCATTCCTTTTACCACCCCAAGGCTAGGAGAAAACAAAATGACTTTAGGGCTCCTTGATTTTCCAGCTCCTTTTGAGCAGGAAATAAGAGAGGAAACAAAGTAGAGTAAGGATGACTGGCCCACACTTCACTGGCTCTCTTCAGGTTGGGAAGGAAGGTGTTTCTTTCCCATTAGAGCAGCGCTTTGGGCTCTCTGCAGGTGAGCGAAATGCAGAGGCATTCTTCTTGACATTCTAATTGGGACTGGCCCTTGAGGCTGCCGAATCTCAGCTGGTACACTTGAAGACTTCAACCACTCAGTTGAATGTGGCTGTGTTACGGGGAGCGACTCAGCTTAGTGAGGACCTCTCATCCAGTGTGGGAGGCCACCCCACTCCACTTCCCAGCACTGCAGGCCCTTTGCCCTGACATACAGTGATGTTTCACCTGGTGATACAGGTTACTGTCCCCATTGGTGCTTGATATTTTTAGTGGTAAATTTATAATACACAATATTTACAGCAATGAATTTATAACACATACATATATGTAGGTAGATACATAAAGGCTAAGATTAATACATTTCTATTTTATCACTTACAACAATCCATACTCATTTACAATTTTTTCACCAAACTCGAACTGCAGGTAGACTCATTACACACAAAGTGAGGGGCCTACGGCAGGAGAGGATTTCCTTTCCTTCAAACTACTCTACCACCATCCAACCATCTATCCCTATCTTCTTTCCATGCTTTAAAAGGGAGAAAAACACAAAAGCTCTCCTAGGAATACTTGTCAATGATTAAAATTCCACCATTGGAAGCATATATTCCTTTGATATAATGTGTTACCTCTTAGTGATATGGAGATTACTCTGGAGAGAAGTTGCAGGTTTGACTTTGTCATCTTAGCCTTTTATTTTGATAAGGGAAAGATTTGGCTCCAGAAATCAGCCTGAGATCAGCCAATATAGCAGAGTAGAAAAACCTTAAGCTCACCTCCTCTCGTGAGCACACCCAAATCACCAACAATTTGCAGAAGAATCACTGATGAAAGACCGGAACCGACCAGAAAAGATCTTCTAAACTAAAGATACAAAGAAGAAACTACAAGGAGATGGTGGGAGCGAGCGCACTGTGATGTAATTAAATCCCGTATCCCCAGGTGGGCGACCCACAAGCTGCAGAATAATTATATTGCAGAGCTTTTCCCACAGGAGAGTTCTGAACCCCAAGTCACGCTCCCCAGCCTGGGGGTGGGGGGTCCTGCACCCCAGGTAAGCCCCCAGAACATTTGACTTTGAGGCCAGTAGGGCTTAATTTCCTACAGGACTGGAGGAAAGAGACTTCACTGTTAAAAAGCCCACACCAGGTTCCACATGCCCCAGACCCAGGGCAAAGCAGTAATTTGATCAAAAGCCAGTGCGAGGCTTACCCGCTGGCCTTGGAGAGTCTCCTGGAGAGGCGGGAGGTGGCTGCGGCTCCCCCGGGGACGCAGACGCTGGCGGCAGGCAACTCGCGGAGCTTACCCTGCCGCGCGGCCGGCGCCATTTTGAAGCCTCCCTCCAGCTCGGTAACTCCGAGACCCGGCCCCACCCAGCAGCCTGCAGAAGAAGGTGCGGGGAGGCCTCAGGCCCAGCAACCACCTGGCCTGGGGCACAATCCCACCTAGCAGCAGACGGCCCGCCTACAGTCCTCCTGTGCACACTGCTACCTCTGGACGTGGCCCTGCCCAGTAGAGGGCCCGGGACTCAGTTCCACCTACCAGTGGGCAGGCGCACAGAATTTAGGGGTCCTCATAATGATGATTTGCATTGCTCTGCTTCAGCGGTTCTCAGTGTAATCCCTGAACCAGCGTCGTTAGCATCACATGGGTACTTGTTTGAAATGTAAATTCTCAAGCTCCAACTCAGACTCACTGAATCAAAAGTTGTGGAAGTGAAACCCAGAAATCTGTGGCTCCTCTAGCCCTCCAGGTGATTCTAATGCATGTTCAAGTTGGAAAACGCTGCTCTGCTCCATAATTTACAGCTGCTAGACCACAACCCATGGTCCAGGCCCACGTTACAAGGAGGTGGTCTATTAAAACAGTGGCTGAATTATACGGGGGGCAATGTTAGATTCTGAAAGGTATGAATCTTTTATTTGAATATAAATCACTTAAAGAATAGATTTTCATCCTCTACATGTTCTTAGGTGCAGCACTTAACTGCTGAGGATTAAGGTTCAACCAGTGAACAGTGATAGCAATAGTTTTAGTAAATATCTTCCAGGCAACCTACGATAGCTCCCCATAGTTTACTGTAATTGAATAAGATTAGAATAGATAAAATTTCCCCTAGTAACCTAATATAATATTCATCTTAAACTTACAGTTTTGAAACATTTCAAATCAACACAGAGTAAAATTTTCAATAAGCATAGCTGAATTTGACAGTTACAATGTGGATGGCTGATTTCATGGTTTACAGCTGTTCAAATTTAAGCGTTTCAATTTGGATGCTCGGTTACCTCCTCCCCAGTGAGATCTCCTTGACTCCTCTCTGCTTTTACCCATCCTTCTTTAGCAATGCCTTCTTTAGGGGAAGCCTAATCTCAGTTCTCAGTGTGGAAATAAAATGAGCAGTGAAATGTAAACAGTATCTATTGACTTGAAAGAAATGTGTTTTAGACACAAGGTCTCTGTCAGGATGGTCAAAGTCCATAATCCCTCTTCACAGAGTAATAACTGCACCACTACTTAAACAAATATATTCCTAGCAACTATGTTGCACATCATTCAATGCTGAATTATCTGCATCTAAAAGTCGAGCCTCATGTTTGTGGGCATCTCTTTTCAAAGGATTATTTTAGCTTCTGAGATTTCTCTGGCATTCTCATCTCACTTTCTTTCTCCTTAATTTTAAGTACTGTTTTGAGTTTGCAAAGGAATCTCTTTCCTGAAATCCTGTTTCTGGCACAGGAATGAATTTAGATGAGGAAGAGAAATGATGAGATGCAAAGAGAAAAAGAGTGTTGCTAATCTTGGTTACAACTGCACTGTGTATGTCGTAGGTGGTTTATTATTATGCATTATCTCAATATGTAGAAAATTAGTGATTATTATGCCTTTGAGGGGCATCTCCCCTTATACCACCCCCTGTCATGATTCTATGACATATTTTGAACTGAGCAGAGAAATAAACCATTTTAATGTCTAGAGAGACTCAAACAAGGATGTCGTCTAGTAGACCTCCAAAAAAACAGAGATTTGGAGACTGTTTCTGAACAACTAATTGAAAGTTATAAGTCACATGATCTAAGGTGGGGCCTTTGCTCATTCCACAGCCTATTCTCCTATATTATCATTTCTCTAGTGTAAAACTTATGTAAGTTATTGCATGACTTAGTGGCATAAATCAATAGCAATCATTTATTATTTTTATGACTTCTCATGTTTTGGGAGGTTAACTGGACTCAGCAAAGTGGTTGTCAGTTGGGGTATCTCATGTGGTTGCATGTGCTGATTCTGACAGTTGGCACTCTCTCTACCTTTATGTGGTCTCTGCAGCACGGCAGCTTCAGGGAATCAGATTCTCAACATGGCAGTTGAGGGACCCAAAGCACACAAAGAATTTCCAGTCAGCTTTTTGGTTTCTCATTCTTAAATATGAACACACAGCCAAGGATCACCAGGTATTGGAGGGACATGTATGACACAAAAGATAAAGACTAAAACAAAGCAAAACAGTAAAACAAACAAACAAACAACAACAAAAAAAACAAAAAAGGTACTGTTCTAAGTGCTTAATACAAATTAATCTCATTTGCACTTCCCAACAACTCTATGCAATGAGTACTCTTATTACTTCTATTTTAGTGAGAAAACTGATAAACAGAGATCTGGTAACTTGCCCAAGGTCGTTGGTCATAGTCAATGGCGGTACTGGGCAGAGTCTAAACTCATAACCATTATATCATATACCAGAAGCCATTCATGGAGCAAAAGGAGAAGTCTCTGGACACAATATCTTTAGAGACAAAAGTAGATTTTTGCACTCAAGAAACAAGAAATGAATTCTATTGACAAGGAACATTCGGAAAAAAAAAAGGTTTTTTTAATTAGAAAGAATATAATGGTACAAATAAAAACAGAGAGATTGAAACACAAATTTTGAGAAAATCTTTCAGACATGTGAATAAAAAGCAGAGATGGAAAATAAAGAGACAAGAAAATTAGAGGTTTCATAGCCCCTTAATGAGTTCGCTAAACAGGGAAGAGAAAAAACACAGGTGACAACATTATCAAAAAAGTGAAAAAATAAATGTTTGGAGCTGAAGGACACAGTTTTCAGAGGAAAAGGACCTCTCAAGGGTCTATCTTAAGCCCAATGAGTGAAGAAAGAGCCACATCAAGGCTCATCGTCAAAGAGCCAGAGATAAAGAAAAGACCTTACACATTTTCCAGAGAGAAAAACCAGCTCTCAGGGTGAGGATTTAGAACCGGGAACAGATTCCACTGGACTTCTCAACAGCAGCATGGGCCCTGTTCCAGTTGGAGCTCTGCCTTCACCATTCTAAGGGGAAATGACTTCCAACCGTGAACGCTGTACCGTGCCAAGCCACAACCAGACCTGAGGACACAATAAAGGTATTTTCTGACGTGCAGCCTCTCAACACATTTACTTCTCAAGCCACTTTGCTGCTTCAAAATGAGGGAGTAAATTTAAAAAAGGACGGCATGAAATCCAAACGATAAGGAGTAGACTGCAAATGAGAGTAGATGGGAATGCCCCGGATAAAGGGCAGAGGAAATTTCCAAGACTACAGCAGGCCTGGAGCGTGGAAGGACAGATGGCTCCAGGAAGGCTGTCTCCATGAAAAAAGTAGTCCTGATGGGTCATTTACTGGGTCTGATTTTAGTAGGAGTTTAACAGCAGTATCCAAAAATGTGAGGGTGTGTGAATGATGGGTATATATGAAACAAAATAGTGCAGGACTCTGTTAAAGTCCAGGGAAAACAAAAACTGATACAGGAAATGTAAGTTACAAAACATGGTGCTGTTCAGCTGCGATACCTGCAGTTAGGAATATACATAGGAAACACAAATTAACCCAGAAGTGTGCTAATTCAGTGGGAAGACGGAAAGAGGGACCTGTATTTGTGGTGTGTGGTGGGAGGGATGAGTCAGACCCCTTGATCTTCATTTTAAATGCAGGGAAATCAGCCAATAAGGATATCTCCAATTGAAAAGTCAGAACAGTGGGAAGTAGTTGAAAAATTGGGGGATACACATTATGGTAGACCAAGAATGTCACCTGCCATTTCAGTAAGCAAAGAATGTTGCCTGCCTTCCAGCCATCAGCCACTGCAGCCGCCCCTAACAATGCGCCCTGAGGGGATACATGAAGGAGAAAAACAGGACACTGGCCCTAAATAGTTAAGATGCATATCTAAGGAATAATTTCGATGAGCCCAGACCCTTGCATCTTCCTATACATAGAGAAGCACTAAAATCATTAACCTGAGATGTCTGGGTTTTTGTGATTAACAGTAATCTTCTGATGTTCAACTACATGTTTATTTGTTTGCTTTTCAATAAAAACTATGTATCCTGGCTCCTCCCTTACCTCTTCAGGAAAGTTCCCCAGAGCTATCTGAGAGGCTGTCTCCTGAGCTATACTCCTTAGTAAGATGCTCGAATAAAACATAACTCACAACGTTAGGTTATGCATTTTTCTTCAGTCGATGTTATAAACAAATCTAGTGTTGAAATCCCTGCTTTTTAAGTGGGACGATGGAACAGGGGTGGGCTCGTTTTATTAACAGCCTTAAGTGCTGTTGTACTTTTTAAAAAGTATGCACATGTATATTACTCTGTTAAAATTTAAAATTAAATAAAATCAAAGTTCTGCTGAAATAATATGTCAGTATCTCTCCAGCAGTGCCTATAATTGTGACTAGAAACCAGGAGCTGTTGCCTTATTTGGCAACATTTAAATGTTGACCCAAAAACATCCTGTTGCAGAAAGCCTAAAAGCCCTCTACATAACAGATTTTCTTTCCATTGAGGCATTAAGGGCCACTCTTAAATTGCTTTTGTTATCTGGAGTAGTAACACACTGACTACCATCACTCATTGATTTTGAAAGGAGTTCATCAGATAAGTGACCACCATTTAGGTGTGCCCTAAGGAAACAAAGTCAAAAACTCAAGCATTCAGTGGGTGTAGAGACTGAAGTTAAATATGATCCCACCTAAATGTCCTGCTTTGAAGGGACCAAGCTGGACTGGGTAAGGAAAGGTCTGCAGGGGCAAAGTGATGTCATTTGATGAGGATGGACACCTGAGGAAGGGTAGAAAGATGGAAACATAGTATCCAGAAGGACACATTTTTCTATTTCATGGATTTGCTGAGACATTGTTTTGCAAAACTAATAACCTCTGTGGGTTTAGCCATTTAATAAACACACCTAGATTTAAATATTTGAACTTCAAGAAGTATCTTAATTCACTTTGGAATATTTTCAAAATTAAAACTTCTATTTCTGTTTTCTCCAGGAGGACATTTGTTAATTAACGTAGCATCTTCTGGTTCAAACTGAAGATGTGTGAGGGAAAAAGAACAAAATGCATTTCCTAAGTGTAATAAGAAAGGGGGGTGGGGGGTGTAGAGCTCAGTGGTAGAGTGTGTGCTTAGCATGCGCAAGGTCCTGGGTTCAATTCCCAGTATCTCCATTAAAAAATTGTTTTTAAACTAATAAATAAACCTAATTATCTCCCCCCCAAAAAAGAGAAAAAAATGTTTAAAAAGAAAAGGGGGGCTTGTTTTTATGGCCCATTGAAAAACTGGGAATATTATATTTGAAAATAGATTTAGGCAAGATCTCTTGGTATCTTGTCTAATCTCCAGAACAAAATAGTAACATTCCAGCTCATTCAAGCTAAAATTTTTGGGTTTCTCTCCTTTGAGTAACTTACTGGCTCACAAGACTGTTCTCTCAGCAACTCTTTGCATTGGTGCCTGACTTCATGTAACACATATCTTTTTCATTATTAGACAAAAACCAAAAACCTCCAAACTATACTCATTTTTCTGTCTTCTCAAAGATGATTTTTCTTCTTTAAGAAATACATCTAGCGTCATCTTCATCTTAGTGTTCCTTCCCTTCTCACCACTTCCTGTCTCCCAAAGGCTCTTTCCAGATAATTTTCCTATGAAGTAGAAACTACCTCTTAATGATATTAAAACCATGCTATTGGGTTTTAACATATTTGGAGGGTAAATTGAGAGTACATTTCAAACTTTAAAATATTCATAATCAGTAGCTTTAGGAATAAAACCTAAAGAGATATCAGACAAACACACATGGACATTTGAGTTATTTAAGAATGAATTGAAATTACTTAGATATTCATTTATAGTGGGTTGGTGAAATAGGTATAATAGAATTCTTGTACTTTGCAGCATTATAAACAGTGAGGTAGAGACGGTCTATCTATCTATATACCTATTTAATCATCTACCTATCTTTATATATTTTAAACAGCTCATTGTTAATTGAATGAGTATAGTATGACCCCATATACAGTAGCCAAGACATGGAAGCAACATAAATGCCCATCAACAGATGGCTGGATACAGAAGTTGTGGTATATTTATACAATGGAATACTACTCAGCCATTAAAAAGAAAATAAAATAATGCCATTTGCAGCAACATGGATGGACCTGGAGATCGTCATTCTAAGAGAACTAAGCCAGAAAGAGAAAGAAAAATACCATATGATATCACTCATATGTAGAATCTTAAAAAAGAAAAAAAGGATACTATGAACTCATCTGCAAAACAGAAACAGACTCACAGACATAGTAAACAATCTTATGGTTACTGGGGAAAGGGGGTGGGAAGGGATAAATTCGGGAGTTTGAGATTTACGAATGTTAGCCACTATATATAAAAATAGATTTTTTTAAAGTTTCTGCTGTATAGCACAGGGAACTATGTTCAATATCTTGTAAAAAACCTTTAGTGAGAAATACACAAAAACAAATATATGTGTGTCTGTATATATGTGTATATATATATACATGTGTGTGTGTATATATATATATATATATATATATATATATATATATATGCGTGACTGAGACATTGTGCTGTAAGAAATTGACATATTGTAACTGATGGTATTTCAATAAAAAAATAAAAAAAGAAAGAGTATAGTATGACCCCATTTTGTCATAATGTGTGTATCTAATATCTATCCATATAAATGTCTGGAAGGATGTATGTGAAAATGTTCATAGTAGTTTTCTTTGGGTGCTTGGGAATATGGGTGGATTTTTTTTCTTTTTACATTTTAATGAGTTGTCTGCTTTGTTTTACAACAAATAGGCATTACTTTTTAATCACAGAAAGAATATATGATTTTTATTTAAAAATACATACTATGGGAAATTATGATTTAAGTTCTTTATAAATCCTTCCAGTAAGAGTTTATTCCATTCTTAATATATCTAAATTAACTATTGGGGAAAATAAATAAACAACTTTCAAATCATAAAACAATAGTCCTGGAAGCAACTCTAAGAAATCTTCCCTATCTTTGAGCAAGATAATACTTTTATCTATTTTTATGGAACTATATTTAGGGGCAGCACTGGGAATATCATTAAAAGGCCAGCCATGAATCGTAACTGGGGACAGCACTGCCCTTTGGACAGAGGCAGTGACTACTTTCATCAGCTGACTGAAGATCACTGATTAAAAACACTTATTATACGTGCATAGTGGAAGCTGAGATCTCACTGTTCCATTAGTGAATTGGGAAATAAAGTATGCCGACTTGTCAGGAAACTTGGAAATGCAACTGTGTTTTAAGAGTTTCCAGAGTAAAACAGAGATCTACACAAAAGTTCTGATGATACCACACAAATATTTTCTGCTCATCAGCATAAGGCCGAATAACTTGACTAGGATAATTGACCACAAGGAAACTGGAGCCTCTAGAACACAAAGCAAGGTTCCATCGACCTGCCAGCCTTACACCTCCTGAAATGAAAATGACGTACCTCTTCTCAGAGCTTTCAGAGTCCCAGCGTCAGTCCTAGTTTAAGCCAAATCTCCCTCCTGGCCAGTAAATGTGCATTACCTTCGCAAGATTTCTAACTTTTATACTTGGGTTCATCGTTATTGCTCTTACTACTAATGAGGACAAGAAGCTTGGTTTAGGTCCA
Source organism: Vicugna pacos (assembly GCF_048564905.1). Lineage (NCBI taxonomy): Eukaryota > Metazoa > Chordata > Mammalia > Artiodactyla > Camelidae > Vicugna > Vicugna pacos. The sequence goes on along the minus strand of NC_132991.1, from coordinate 39,950,307 downwards.
ATTTAAGGTCTTTGGAAATTAGTTTGGTTTCCTTCCAGACCAAGCCAATGAAAATAACTGGTTCCATTCATTTATTAGTCCAGATAAACAACGCCGGTTTTATTCTGGGCATAATGCTTATCTGTGTGAGTGACCTGCACTGGAGCCCAGGGGAGGACAGAAACCATGAAAAGCAGAAACTGAAAAGTTGGCCTCTTTCCCCGAGAGCCAACTGTGTTCCAGAGCAAGGAGAAATAGTACTTGCATGAGCTGAAATGAAGAGCAATAGGCTCTCTGGGTTTTTGACCTTTGAATACAGGAAAATTAAAGCAATTTTACAGTGTAGTCTGGAAGAACAATTCTTGCTGGTTTGTACTCAGTTTAAAGGTCCACAGAAACGCAAATGGATTGTTCATTAGGGCACTGATCCCTTTTGGAAAACTTCTCTCTCTTCCCCAAAGTGTATGAAATAGGTTTCCTTTTAATACAAAATTAAATTACTATTTATTTTTATTTTGAGATCTTTAAAATAATCCTCTCGAGCTATTTGGAAATGCCCCTGTAATAAAACCAAGGCTGGGAAATACAGCTTACTAATATGGACATTCATATCAGGGTTTTGTTACTTAGTCTCCAACAAGGTACTAAAATGGCTTTTCTCCATTAATTTTCTTTCTTCAATTAAATAATGTTTAATGTAAAGTATACCTGCTGCCTAGTCCAGATTCTTATCTAGAAGTAATCACTATTTGCACTTTCTCTTTGCAGAAATTTTCTGTGCACACACAGCACTCACATATAACATATAAAACATACAAGGAGATAAATATTTATATGTCTCACAAATGGAAATCTTCTTCCTTATATCTATTTTGCATTTTTATTTTTCTTTATTTCTTTCATTTTTTTAAATTTAAACATATAATCCAGAGATCATTCCAAACAAGCCCAGTTAGGTTTACATTATTCTTTCTGATGACTGCAAAATATTTAACTATATGGATGTACCATAATTTATCGAATCAGTTATCTGTGGAAGACAGAGAGCTGTTACTTGCTTCTCTCTTATTTCCTACAAGCAGTGCTTCAATAAACATTCAGATGTATGTCTTTGCATATGTGTTTAGGTAAAAGTTCTAGATGTAGAATTGCTAGGTCAATGTCCCTACCTCTTTTTAAATTCTCCCTGTTTAGTAGACATGACAAAATTTTACCTTTCACTTAAATAATTACACAATGAAAATAAGAGAAACCAAGGAGTTCACTGTATAAAATGGAAACAGTAACGAGTATTGAGTTAACGTCAACAAAACACTCAGTTTTGAATGTTCAAAGCCTAAAAAACCCAGCATCTAGATCCTGCTAACCCAGACAGAAGACTCTCCGAGAGCTTTTACTCCCTTAAGAAACACCCCACTTTCAGTTCCTGAGAGAATTTGTCACCAAGTTGTGAAGAGGATACCTTCCAGAAAGCAATTCAATTCAATGCTGCAAGTATTTATTGCCTGCCTACTTTTTATAAAGTCCAATGGACTGTAAAAAGAATTTCATACTGTCTCTGCCCACCAGGGACATGGAGTGAGAGGAGATAACTGCAACAACCAAGGCGTTTAGTGAAAGGGCCTCATTGCGGAGGGGGAGCTGGGGCGGGGTAAGGAGGGGGCGCAGGGGCAGGGTAAAGAGGAGGGGCAGCAGGGGCCTCACTGTAACTTGGAAAAATCTTTATCATATCCCCTCACATGACAAAGCTATGTCATAAGCAGTGATAAAAGGGAAGACACATTTCTCTAGCACACTATAGGTATTAATAAAGATGTTTCAAAGGAAGAAGGAATGGAGAAAGGATACGTAGGAAGGCAAAGAAGAAAGAACATGAAAAACAGAAACAATCTCCAGCATGCATCATCCAAAAAGACTTCTTACATGTCTTGTTCATCTTTGCATCTCCATCAGTCAAGTGACGGCTCCATGTTCACACCTTACAAGCCATCTACCTTGAATGATTTGCTTTTCTCTGTAACATACACAGCCCTCTCATGCTTCAATGCCTTTGAATGTCTTCCTTATATTAGTCCATCCAGCAATAGCCTACTTATCCTTGCATTGCTGATTTTAGGACCCTTGTTTTACCTTTCACCTGGGAAAATACACCCATTCCTTCCTCTAGGCTCTCATGCCCCTAGGAACTAGCTCCATGATAGTAAACGACAGAAAGAAAAGAAGAAAAACTATGTGTTCTTTGTTCTAAAATTAAGTATCGTCGATTAAATGTTGTGTTAATTTCTGGTATGCAGCATAGTAATTCAGTTATATATATTCCTTTTCATATTATTTTTCATTATAGGCTATTATAAGGTACTGAATATAGTTCCCTGTGCTATATACAGTAGGACCTTGCTGTTGATCTATTTCATATATAGTAGTTAGTATCTGCAGATCCTGAGCTCCCAATTTATCCCTCCCCATCCTCTTTCTTACAAGTTTGTTTTCTATGTCTGTGAGTCTTTTACTATGCGTTTTTCTTGCAATATTAGCATATACTGTCTTTATCAGGGTTACCTGTGAACATTACTTACAACTAGGCTATCATTTCTTTCTTTGTCTTCCCTGAAAATACAGGTTTATATTTCTTACAACGTTTAGCACAGTGCTCTATATTTAATAAAAATAATAATAAAAAAAAACTTACTGGGCATCTGCCATCCAGGCATCATTAAACACTTGGTAATAATAGCAAATGATCATAGGGCTTACCTTGTATAGGCACTCTTTCAGGCACTTTACATAATTAATGTATTTAATTCTCATGGAAACTATGGGAGGTAGGTTTGCTATCATTAGCATTTCTATTTTCAGATGAGGAAACTGAGGCAATGACAGGTTCAGTATCTTGCCCAATTTTAATGCTAGGTGTTGGCACCAGACAGTCTGGGCACCAGACTATTTGAGACTGACTAGAGGCTTCAGTGATGTTTACATTTACACTTAGAGCTAGGCATCACAACTCCTGGTTTGGAGATGAGGCTCAGAGTGGCAAAACAGCTGGTTCCAGGTCACACAGCTAGCCGGCCAAAAAAGGATCAAAATTATGTCTAACTGCAAAAATCCATACATTTTCCACTGCCTCTGCTTCAACTCAAATAAAAGTCCTGCCTTTCCTCAGAACATGGCTCTTGCATCAGTTTGTAGTTTTCAGCAGTAGTTTTTACCTGCTTATCATCCAGTTTCCTTTCTTATAGTAGCACCCTGTTACTCCTTCAAGGCTCTATCCCCTCTCACGCTCAGTACATGGAGGCAACATATGAATTGTGTTCCTGTTATGTTTACATATCTTCTCCCCAGGAAGGTGTAAAAGTCCTTGAAAAGTTTCTTCTTCTTCCTCCTCCACCCTCTCCTCCTCCACTTTTTCTTCTTTATCTCTTTCTCTTCTTTTTCTTTAGGTAAATCTCACTATGCATGATACAGAGGAAAAGTTGAAAATGTTTGTTGAATGAATGTCTTTCCCATGGTACTTGCTCACTCAATATTTGTAGAATTGGACTATCTGTTGAACAAGATAGCAAATAAAATGGGCTTCACCAAAGTGTTAGGATCTCAGTCAGCAGAGAAAGGACAAGCCTAAGCCCCAGGTATGTTCTACTTCCTTGTGTCATGCAAAACCAGACACCGGGGTCACTGGAGGTTTCTGAGGCAGTTTTCTTGAGAGAGCCTATTTAGAATACTTGAGTATAATACAACCTGTCAGATGTAAAGGAACAATGAAACTGACAAGTTGCATATCTTAGAAGAAAAAAAGAATCAACATTCTCCAGACAGCGGAGTAAAGTGATCACGATACACAACTCATTGGCCAAAGACAAGCAGTCCCTGTGCAGTTGTAATCTAAATTTGATTAAGACATTTAGAGCTTCTAAACAAAAACAAGATTACAATGTCCACCTATCCTCTATCTTTGTAAAACTAGAGTTCAAAACAGAATCAAACTGGGGGGGGAAGGTGTAGCACAGTGGGAGAGTGTGTGCTTAGCATGCACAAGGTCCTGGGTTCAATCCCCAGAAACTCCATTAAAAAATAGATAAACTTAATTGCCTGCCCTCTCCAAAAAAAAAACAAAAAAAACAAAAACAAACTCAAAATAAAGAACAAACTCTAAACCAAAAATAAGCATAACAAAGTCTTGTCAGATTCCAATTCTTCCCACTTTTTTAGGCTTTCCAAAAAAGATCAAATATCAAATTCCTTCAAAAAAAAATGTTGGAGGAGCCTGCTCTGCTGTGCCTTAAGTATGTCGTTGCTTTTCCTTTGAGATAGTTGTGTGCCACGCCTAAAAACAAAGGCAACAATAATACAAGTACTGATCCAGTCATGAAAAGAGAAATTCTCTGCTCTGAACAGTGACCCTAACTTGAGGCTTCCTGGTCTAGATAGTTTTCTTCCCCTTATTCAATAGTTTGACATGCATTATTCTTGCACAAAAGCCACCACGTTATTTCCCATTATTCACAGCGGTATTGCCTGAGTATTTTCTGAAGAAAATAGTCCTAAAAGATGCAGTGGAAAAAAGTGCTTTTAGGTCACCCATGTATGGGGCGCTCTATCTTGTCCACTGGGGATCTTAAGATATCACGTTGCCTATTACCATATAAGGGTCCTCATGGGAAAAAAAAGATGAACATAGCAATAATATTGTGGCTCCAGACAGCTGGTATTGGATACCATAATTATTGTGGAACAAAAGAAAACTGAAGGAGGCTAGTATAAATGTGGAAGTTAGACAAGATGTGAATAATTAAAATTAATCTTCTTGGTACTTCACTCTAGTTCCTGCTCTTGACTAAAGACCCTGATGTTTCAATCAGTTACTCACCAGACTGTCAAGCCTGGTTTAGAAGGGCTGTATTTTTCACTGTATATAAACCTAAATTGTGAGAAATCAGGGCGTAGGGGACTATGAAAGAGGAAGTAATTGCTGGGAGAAAATTTGGCATAGATCATCATTACTTCCTTGCTGAGCCATGGATACTTCTCTTTTTGCTAGTTTTAGTCTAAATTTCCCATTTTCTGTTTCTGTTTACTGAAAGACAACACTGAGAAGAACTGAGCCTGGTGAGGAAGAAGCCCAAAGGATAGTTTTAATAATGGCTAATACTTCCTAAGTGCTTACAACATATAGCCACTGTGCTAAGACTTGGATCATCTCGTTCAATCAAGTGCCCCATGATGTGGGCACTACTGTTAACCTAAGTTTACAAGTGAGGAAATGGAGGCGTAGAGAAGTTAAAAATAAACAAACAAAAAACACATGTCCAAGGTCACATGGCTGTGCTTTAATCACTATCCTAAAATGACCAAAGATATCTTGTTAGCACTGTAGGTAGTTAGTTAGTCTCATAAAATGACCAACGAGCAACACTTAAGTATAATAACCTGAAATGAGGCAATGGCTGAATGAAGAGAATCTTGGCCCAGGAATTAAAAACCTCAGACTATTGTCCCAGCTTCTCTTAAACTCTTTGAATCTCAGTGCTTCATCTTCCTAGATTATGGGGTTATTGTGAAAATCAACTACGATAATGTTTACTTTAAGAACTTTGTAAATACAGACAAACCATACAAACACAATGCATTGCTCTATTACACATTAAAGAGAATGGGCTGTGAGTTAGGAAGTTCCCATCAGGGGGCTGAAATCGAGAGAGACCAGACTGAGTATTAGAAGGAGAGGTGGCTATGCGGTGAAGTATTCTGATATTTGGAAAGTTGGGGCAGACGGAGGAAGATGCACCCGAGATGCCTTCTGGAAGAGCAAAAGAGGAAGTGCCCAGTGGAGGAGGAGCTGGTAATGGCCAGCAGCATGGGGATGTTAGAGGGGAAAAAAAAAAGCCAAAAAAAAAAAAAAAAGAGAGAGAATGAGGAGACAGTTAAAGGCCAACCCAAAGCTACGTACAGAATAGTATGAGAGAAATAAACATGTGGCTAGTCTTCTCCAGCTGCTGGGTTGTCTACTTTTGCTCTTGTGGCTGCTGGAACAAAAGCTAACCTAGTATGAAGAAGGGAAAAACTGCACCCTTGCTCTTCTGCATATTTGTTTTGGGGACTTGTGGGATACCTCGGTTATTTCTGTGGGCTTGTTTTTTTCTTTTTTTCTTTTTTTCGTCCCCATAAAGGAGAACTTACAAAGTTAAATTTGACATTTTTGCCAAATTTCTTAAACCAGTGGTCCTCAAATTTAGTAAGCATCAGAATTCCTGGGATAGGTTTGCCAGATTAGGCATTAAACATACAGAATATGCAGTTAATTTTAAATTTCAGTTAAATAATGAATAATCTTTTTGGTGTAAATATGTCCCAAATATTGCATGGGACACACTTATACTAAAAAAAAAATTATTCATTGTTTATCTGAACTTCAAATTTAATTGGAAATTGTGTATTTTGTCTTTAACAGCCCTAATCTAGAGCTTGTTGAAATGCAGACGCACCAGTTCCATAATCTAATTCTGTCGGTACTTCTGAAATAGGGCTCAGTGATCCGCCGGCTGATTGTACTGCAGCTTCTTCTTGGCCGGCACTTGGAGAGATACCGGTAAGGCTTGGAGAATGCCAACTTGGGCATGAGAGGTTTCAAGAGGCCGGAAGCACATCTTGGAGAGAAGAGGAAGGTATGTGTAGTGAGCTTAGGGGATGCTAGGGGAACTTGGGTGACAGCAGAGATAAGTCTGAGTGCTAGGACCCCAGTGTGGTAATGAGAGAAGATAGTCACTGAGCCCCACTGTTGCGCCATTTAGTCCTCTCAGCAAGCACAAGCAGAAGAAAACTATTATTACCTCTATCTCTTTAGATGAAGAAATCAAAGCTGAGGGTTAAATAACTTGCCCAAGGTCACACAGGTAGTATTCAGTGGCGTCAGTCTTGATCTAAGATCAGTTGTTTCCACAGCCCACATTCTGAAGCAGTCCTGTGCAACAGTAGGAGGTTTGGGCAATCTTTCCAATGCAACTTTTTTTTTTTCCAATTACAGTCTTCAAATAGCTAAGTTAACGAAATATAGTCAGGAATGTGACATCTGCTCTCTAGAGGTACTCAAAGATCTCCACATTCTGAAGAATAATAGCCAAAAGGTCTGGAAGTTCATGAAAAGCTTAAGGGTCTGAACTGATGGAAAAATTGGAGGGCCACTAGACAAGATATTGTTTAAGGCAAGTTTTTGTTGTTGTTGTTGTTGTTTTGTTTTTCTGAGAACGCTCAGCACCAGCCAAAAGCCATCTTCCCATAGCGGTGTGTGTAAGGGGATGCTCTCCTTTGGAGCATAAACCAACAATTTTCTCACCAGGGGACCCAAGATGGTTGAATAGGCTCTGAAGAGGATGTTAGGTGAGACCACTCTATATAGGGAACAGGCTGATGAAGGAATTGGAGCCAGTTAGACTAGAAAGGAGACAGATCAAAGAAACCATGGCTGCAGTTTTCTACCGTTTGTAGAACTGGTAGAAAGGAAAGGCAATGAGCAAGGACCACAGGTTAGATGTTAGTAGGAAAAGGATTTTGACTCAATAAATATGTGGTAGACTGCATTATTATTCAAAATATTTGCTGCCTTTCTCTGGCATGTCTCTCTCCCTGCCTTGCCCCTCCCTGGGGGAGGGGTCCACATGACCTGAGTTGGCTCATAAAATGTGGAGACTTCAAGGTCCAGCGTGGGATGCTCCGTGATCTCTTTTCCCCTACCACGAGATCTGCCATGTCACAGATGGAAACCGATGTGGGGCAGAGTCAAGCTGACCTGTGGTCGGCACACAGCGTAAGCAAAAAATAAGCTTCTGCTGTTAAAAAAAAAAAAAAAGTCACTTTTATTCCTGTGGAATACCTCACTTTTCCTGACTGGTAAAATAAGAAAGCACTCTCTGGAAGTCAGAGTTGTCCAAAGATGGAAAGGACTACTTGAAGAAGTAGAGCATTTCCTGGGCTGGAAGTATTCAACTATAAAAAACAACTTTGAAGGGTGTTTTAAAAAGGTGGCGGGGTGGAGGCAGGGAGAGGTAGATTGAAGTACTGGCTGAGTAGTTAGGACCTTAAGCTCCTGTCCACATCCCAGAGTCTGTGCCACATGAACAGTAGGGTAACAGGAGCGGCGAGATGGGCAAGGCCTTTTGCACATCCATGCTTTGAACACACTTGAAGAGGAGGAACACAGTGACATTTGGGCAGATTAATATCAGTTTGTGGTTACTGAAATTTAGAGTATTAACTTATGCTTGTTTGAGAACAGGCTCCTGGAATGTAACTAAAAGGAGAGCTAAATATTTATGTGGTTTGAGATTAACCATAAAAGTCTTTCATGGGAGGCTTAGAACACAAGAATAGCTCGGGAAAGTGTAATTCAGTCGCTAGCATGGGCCGCTCCCAGAACCCTGCTAACTGGCAGATGTACAAGGCCAAGCCACACGCTTGGCCAGTGATCAGAGAGAGCAGGGACATGGAGTGGGATACTGCCATTCCGCCTGTCCACAGCCCAGAGAAACGCCAGGCAGCATTCACTCCCTTCCCTTTCCCCTTCCCTGTTTGGTCCCTTCATTAGCCCCAGTTTTTCTCTTTGCTCCTCTTTCACTCATCCCTCACTCTTAACATGGTCTCTTAATACTCTGATCTATCACAATTTCATCATCTCTCTATAACCTGATCCTATTTGCATCTACCATCTATTTACCTAAATCACTGGTGAGAAAGCTAGAAATGAAATGGGGTAAAACAAAGCAACATTATAAAACGAGGAGAGCTTTCATCCAGTCAATGAAGGAAGCATGTGGTGGGGTGTGTACTATGTACAAGCCTGGCTTTGGGGAAAAAAGAGACCAAACTTCAGATCCATTGCTTATGACTGGGGGGACCTTGAACAAGTTACTTAAACGTACCATGTTCTCAGTACCCAATCCTTAAAATGAGATCAGTAATCACTTAGCAGGATTAAATAAAGTAAAATATGTTATATTGCAAATACATATAGACATCAGGTAAAAGGCTGATGTTATTTTATAAATCACATGACATTTTAATTCAGCTTGGATCTGTGTTATATATATATATACATATTTTTAAATCTCAGGTTTAATGTTAGTATTTTTCAGCTACAGTTTTGTTGGTCATAGGGATTTTAATAAGTATTTGGAGACTTGGGACCCAAATCTACAAATATATGTAATATTATATATATTTATCTATGTATATTGCATACATAAGTATATATTATGGATTGAATGTTTACATACCTCCCACAAAATTCATATGTTGAGCCCTAACCTCCAAGGTAATGGTATTTGGGAATACTTCCTTTGGGAAGTAATTAGATGAGGTCACGAAATTGGGCCCTCAAGTTGGAATTAGTGTCCTTACAAGGAGAGGAAGAGAGACCCGAGCTCTCCTTTTCCATTACAGAAGACACAGCAAGAAAGCAGCAGGCCACCTGCAAGGCAGAAAATGCGGCCCAGGAACTAAATCCAGCAGCACCTTTGTCTTGGCTCTCCTGCCTCCAGAACTGTGAGGAATAAATGTCTGCTGTATTTAAGCCATTATAGTATTTTGTTATAACAGCCTGAGCTAAGGCTACATATATATTTTTCATTCTGTCCTTTTGTTGAGTACCTCTCCTGAGAGTACAGCTGAGTGAAATCTGGGGGTGCTGTCCAAGCATATAGAATATAGTCTATGTATCTGTATCATATATCTCTATATCCAATACAGGATTTAGTGTCAACTATTTTTCTTATGATCTACGTCCTATACAGAAGGAAGGGAATAGACACAATCCCAGTCTTCTAAGAATTTTAAGTTGTTCCAAATGACCTAGGGCATTTAGACAGACCCTTTTTGCTCCCTACCAAACCTCCATTCACCCATCTTCTTGGCTGGCAGGATTTATAATTTTCTTTGAAACGTCTATGTACCCAACCCTGGGTACATAGATGTCTCACAAGGGTCTAAGTCATGAGACTCTTGTTTCCTGCTTTCCCAGCCCTCTTTAGAACTTGCAGTGTCCTTGAGATGTAAGACATTGCTAAGGGGGTTTCTGGGGAAGTTTTGCCTTTCTGACAAAAAAACACAAGTTGCTGGGAGGCCCTCTCTGCAGCCTGTCCTGGTTGGAGCATGCACATATTGCTGGCCAGTGGTGACCTTTTGTAACCCTCGTATGACAACCAGGGGAAGAAAAATCAACATGCCAAAGACAGTAGAGCAGAAAAATAGGGAAGCAAGTTATCGACTATACTGCCGAGTAACTAAGCCGAAGGCAGCGACCACCTACTTCAAGGCTTGTTACATGAGAAAATAAACCTCTATTTATTAAGCCACTATTAATCACGTATTTCTGATAAATTGCAACCAAAGATATTCTCAATAGATACCAAACAAAAGTATAATGTATGGTAGAATTTCTGCTGCTGTGAAATTTCAGGACAAGTAAACGAGGGAGTGAAAAATTGGCATGGCAACAATGAAAAAAAAGTTTTTCTGAGGAGCTCTTTCCCTCATAAGTGTACGATTTAGTTGAGCCAATAAAATCTTCAATATTTAGACTATTCTTAAAATAGATATAGTAGGCAATATAAAACTTTATATTTTGATCCAGAAAGGAGAAAGAAAAAAATATACATTTCAAAACATAAACAAAGAATTCTAGATGTATATGACTATCTGATGACAAAAGAAAAATATTTTGGGGAGTTTTTTTACAGTAAATATTAGTTATATAATGTTGGCAATTAACACATACAGTTTTACCAGCTGTCTCCACATTCGTCAATATCACGTGTTGAGATGCTGAAGGGAAGCGAAGCATCCGTATTTTCCATTTAAATTTCATCAGAGTCTGGCTGCAATCCGACTTCTTATTCCTAATGAATCCTCCCTCACTGCCACCACTGCGTATCAGTTTGCTTGTTTTGGAGTGCTTGCTTTACTGCTGTTTTCTCCTGAGACATTATTACCTCAGGATAAAGCCAGTAATCTTCTTTACTTTTTCAGCTTCAAAAATATCTGAGTTTTACATGTCTAAGCCTACACAAACTTTTAATACAAGTAGGACTAACCATAAAATTTTTTCATGGAGGTGTTTGATCATCGTTAGGCAGTCAGTTTATATACCTTTCCTGTTGACCTCATTTTAAACTGACTTTCCTATATTTGGAATACTTATTTGGCCATTACAAAATTTTTCAGCTCAAATGGAACCTTGTGATTCGCTATATTCAGGGGCATCAGAGTCAAATTTAGAAGTTCCAAAGACATCCCTTCAACATGTATATCTACTAAGTCACAGTAGCAGTTCGTATTGTGTAAGTAACCTACCTGCAAAAAGCAGCTTTAGTCTTTCTGAAATTTATCCCATAGAATTCCGACATGGAATGATGCCATTTAAATGATCAAACAGCAATTTTAACAGTGGTGGTTCTCAAAAAACAAAACAAAACAAAAACCCTTTACTAGAAATCATTATTAAGAAAATGTTTTGCATATCTGTGAATATACTCAGTGAAGTTCAGATCCATTATGTAAGCACTTTTTAAAAATAGAAAACGATCCTTATATAATACTATTTTAAAATAAATTTTAATAGAATCTAAAATTCTTTTAAAACAAACCATTTCTTTTCAAAAAAGGTAATAGAGAAAATACAAACCAAAGCATTGAAGTTCTTTTCTACTCAGAGCCTTTGCTCCTGTTTTGTTCACAGTCATCACTTTCTCAGCGACAGTGAAAACTAGCCTTTTTCCCCTCATTGAGGGAGCTATGATGGCAGGGAATGACTAGTCTTGTTCACCCCAGCATCTAGCACAGAGCCTGGAACTAACTGACACTCCTTAAGTATTTGTTGAATGAACGATATCCTTCTTGCTTCAAACCTTCAATGCCTCTCCTTTGTCCAAAAACTGAGCACAAATGCTTCACCTCAGCATTTAGGATCTTTATAAATAGTCCGTCCTAGTCCAACCAGGTTGAAATAGAAAAGGTGTGCCTATAAATGCCTTAAGCTTTTAGCTGCAGGGTCTGCTTTGAGCAAAATCCTGACTTCCTATTTTATCTCTCCTTAAAAGATTCCTATCACCTGCTTTACAAAGATGCTTCTTGTCCCGCTAGCCAACAGAATTTCTTTCCTCTGTGCATCCCCTCTGTGTATGTCTCTTACAGCACTTGCCATATTTGGCTTTTGATTGTACGTATTTGTGCTCACATTTTATCCCCTCATTGACATTGTAAGCTCCTTGGGGAGAGGGATAGTGAATGAGTCCTTGTGTCAACTCCCCACAAAGTTGGCATTTCCTTCAGACACAAGTGTATACACCACATGTTTGGATCATCAGAGTTCATAACTGTGAGAAGAAAGCTGCTAATGGAAAACATATATTATTAGGGTATTCAGAATTACACAGTGTGATTAAGGACACACGCTTCTGTAACAGTCAGCATGGGCTGAATCCTCACTCTGTTACTCAGAAGTTTTGTAACTTTGGGTAATTTACATAATCTTCAAAGTCTCAGTTTCCTCACCTGTAGCATAGTAATATTATTACCTACCTCATAGGGCTTTTGTGCAAATTAAATGAAATAAGGTATGTGAAATGCTTAGTACACATAATAAGCATTCATTGCTATTCACTCTTAATATCATTATTATCTGAGCTTAAGAGGTTTGATTTTTTTAATAGCTGATAAGTTTGCATTGCAATTTTGGATCATAGATTAGAAAGCATCTCCGCATTGAGTAGCCCTCCATCAACGAAACAATAACACTCACCAAATAATTTAGGGCCCATATATATTTCACTTGGAAATCTCAAAAACTTTCTGCCATTCTCCGTTTAATTTTTGTAGAGACCTGTGATATGTTTCTTATCGTGGTATTTAATGTCCAGTTACTCCTCATTAGGTTAACTGCAATGATTTCTTATAAATAACTCTGGTTACTCATTCAGTATTTATTACAGCATACCAGTGAGTGCACTGCCCCATCGGAATGAACACCTCATGAAAAATCTAAGCCATTGTACCTTCATTGCAAAATAGGGTTTTGCAGCTTTTTTGTCCTACTTCAGGAGACCATCAAGGACACATATGTTAATCAACTGAGCACAAGAGCTGGGAGGGTACCACTCAAGGAATTTTCAAGATAATGTTACCATTTACTTGACTATAATTTAAATAATTTGGAGTACTTCTAATATTAGGAAGCTTTGAAAAGCAGAATGTTGACACAAAGAGAGTAGAAAAGAAAATCTTTTTTTTGGCATTTTACAAAACGTTCCTTCTAAAGAACAACACGTTTTTATAGGCCCGCACTGATTAAAGAAAACTTATTAGATATAAGTGAGAAGCATGTGCTTCTGGTGGTATTGTACCCAGAGGATTTTAGTTAAGTGAAGTCTAAACTTTTAGAGTATATGAATTATACCCAGTTGGGCAGTGAATGAACCCTCTTCAACTTAAAGTGCAGAACTGTTACAAGAGGGAAAAAAAAAGTACAAAAAAGTTATGGAGGAGACAAAAAGATATTGAAATCCTTTCCAGTGTCCCCATTCTGATGATTTTTAGGCGTTATAGCTAAAGAAGCACAGCTTTTCCTCCATCCCTGAAACTGGGTTCTTGTATAACACGTTATTTTGAATGTCAGCAATCAGCCCTTGCACTTCTTTAGACTGAAGACCAAGATTGAGAATGGAGTGAATGCCTTTTCAGGCCCAGAAACGAAGACATCAGGAGTGTAAGAGAAGGCAAGTGAAAGATAAATACATTTGTTTTTCCATCTGTTAAGACATAACTAAAACATTCTTCCCATTTTTTCCGTAATATTTTGTTTCCTGGCAACAAATAACAAAAATTCCCAATCAACCACATCTTTCACAATTCTTGGTTCCTTGAAAAAGCCGCACTAACACTACTATTTAGGTTTCTAATATATAAAATTATTTTCAAAAAAGAAGTAATATACATGATAAAGAGTGACGTATAATTACATGTATAAGTGATCTACATATATCACACACAGCTCAGTGAGGGAGCATGCTGTCAAAGCCATAAGGATGCATTATGTAACCACTTCGAAAAACAATTGGGCATTATCTGGTAAATTTTCTATAACCCAGCAATTTCACTTCTAGATGTTTTTCCAAGTTAAGTTCTTTCACACCCACCAGAAGGCAAGTATAAGAATGTTTTAGCAGCACTGTTTGTGATCTCTTTTTCTCTCACACATGCACCTGGAGATTTTTCAAATGTTCATCAGGAGCAGAATGGATAAACCTATTGATACAGTGTGGAAATTAATTACAGCTACATGCAAAAATATGTACAAATCTTGTCTACATAACAAGAAAATCAAGTAGCAGAATATTACACATACATTTCCATAATATATAAAGTTAAAAATGTACAAAATTAACCAGTATTTTGTTTAGGCATAAAAGCTTATGTGGAAAAACTAAAGAAACACAGGAGAGTAATGAACACAAAATTCAAAGTTGAGAAGGAGTAGGACTTGACAGAGTAACATTCTTTCTCTTTAAGTAGATAGTGTGTAGCTAGTTGTTCACTGCACTGTGATTCTTTATATATTGCATGTATTCAATAAATGTTCTTTGGAAACTGCTCAATATTTGGTAAAAACACTGAAAAGCAAAGGGTGCTACAACATCACTGCCATTACTGTATTTAAGCAAAATATTGTAAAAGTAATACAATTTTCAGTTCTTTACAAAGTCATCTACTTGTGTGCAGTCTGGGACATTATTGAAATTATGGCAGTGTTTAAATGCTGTTAAAACAGTAAGATTGGCAAAACTAGTTGGTCTAGTTCATTATGCTCTGTCATCCTACAAAAGGTCAAATTCCATAAAATAAACTGACAGGCTGTCTGTCCCAGGACTTTTGCTTTTTACAAACCTTAAAAATGAAAAGTTATTTTGAAAACTTACTGAGACATTTTAAAACACATTTTTGCATGAGAGTTTTTATTTTGGCCTCCCTTTTCATTGAATGGTTTTATATTATCTACTTCTAGAATGATTCCTTAAATGAAATCCAGACGCTGCAATTCCATATGTCTATTGTGTTTGTATGGGCTCCACTATGATTCAATTATAAAACTCACAATTTTATTTTTTATATTAATGAATTTTATTGTGTCTTCTCAATTCACATTTTTGCTTTTATCGAGATGGATTTAGTTAAGAATCATTGGTCCCAAAGTCTTTCTAAGTATTTCATTTTCAACTAAAGTTTATGTATTACTTAAGAGATAAATTTTTAATATTAAAATATCAATTTGAAGGTATTTTATTTCCATTTTTCTAGTTATTAATTAAACTGATAAAATTATACCGTTAAATATTATGAAGCACTACTTTGGAGAATTTTATGTTTTTAAATATTTCATTAAAATTTACAATCACAGTTTGCAATTATGTCAAAATTTTAACATCTATTTTTTTATCCTTGTTATACTTAAATTATACTTAATGTACCTAAATGAACAAATCATGCTCGTATTGTTAAATGGAGCACTGTGTTGCAATAGTTTTGTACCCTCTTTTATTCTCCTACGTTACCTAGAGAATCCTGCAATCCTCAGTGTTTTGATTATAGAAATCAGTGTGTTAGCTTTGTGGCATGACATTGTTCCATAGCACCTTATATTTAAAGAAATCTTTATATGAAACGAAATTAACAATTTTTGTTTTAATATATTTGAAGATATTGTAAGATTTATGTGTGAAAAAAAACCTTATTGCTTAACTTTTCCATATGTTATCATTATATGAATGGAATAGAAACTGTGAAAATAGAAATTGTCAATGAATGCCTAAAGACAGGCTAAAGATGCCAAATTATTCATCCTTGGACTCAAGGCAAAATGGTTTTATAGCTTCGACAGCATGATATAGTTTATAGAAGATGGGTTTCTGGGCCTGACAGACCTGCTTTTACATTACAGCTCTATTAACTGTACATTTTTGAGCTATTTATTGAGATGTCCTCACCTGAAAGTTTACACAGGGGTTTTGTGGAGACTAAATGAGATAATGTAGGACTAATTCCTGGTACAAAGTTATTACCCAGTAACTGTCCTCCCTGCCCCACCTTCTAGATCAAAGTAGGAAGTAAAATTTTTTTTCAGTATAAGAACATCAAGTAATTGCAATGGATTACAAGCAACTTCTTTATCATCCAAAGCACTTACCAGTGCTTTTTGGTGACTTAAACTACAGACTTCAGGATTCCTGCCCCGCTGTCTCCTCCCACTCACTTCATACATGTTTTCCTATCTGTTGTTCTCTTTTATTTTAGGGGTTTGGGACAAGAGAGAGATGTGGTATCTCAGGGAATGGAAAACCAGAAGAGGGAGGGAGGGGATGGACCAAAAAGGAATGTGTAGCATCATCATCATCATCTTTGAAGAAAGCTTCTGTACGACATGAGTTGTGAACAAAATACTTTCTACGTGAAATGGCAATGCCATCTTGCAGCTTTGTAAGATAAGAGATCAAAGGAAATCCCATGGAGGCCAGACATTCCACATAGATTTCTCTTGCATCATTTTGTGCTTATCACTATGGAAGGCCTTGCAGTGGGTGCTAGTTTCTGAAGACAGAATCAGATATACAACAAATTCAATGTAAAATTATTTTTCCATTTCTATATCTAAGGTTAATTTCTCTCTCAAATCCATTCTCACCCACACTGAAAACATTTTGAGACCTCTCTGACTCTTCCTGGGGCACAAGAGGGCTTTAGGGCTGTCCTAGGCCTGTGTTCCTCAAGACCCCTTTTATAATGTTTTCTGTTCTTACTCAGCATTGGGCAAGGAATAACCTTGGGGGTCTTCCTGCTCTCCAGGGTAGGATCTAGGAGCCCGGCTTCTTTTTTGCTCTCAGTCTCCCCTCACCAGTCCAGTGCTTGAAGTCAAGTCTGCATTCCTGTACATCTATCCTGCACACCACTCTGTGAATGGTGGCCCAGGTAGTTGTGCAATATGGCATTCCTCCATGAGTACACTCTCCTAATGCCTTTGCCCCCAGCCCACCTCAACTCTCTTCTCTTTTTCCACTCTGCACAAATTTTGTTCAGATTTAGTGTGGGAAGAGAAAACTGGTTGAGACTGAGCACATAATCTTTAAAATACATGGTTTATGTCGTATTTTGTGCAGTCATGCAAGGCTTTAAAATTCCAACACATCCAAGATTTTGCATCTCAAAAGTTTTCTCTGTATGAACAGGGAGAGTACAAACGGAGCACAAGTAGGAAAGGTGCTTATATTCTTGTTCTTGTTGTGAGACCAAGTTTAGGTGAAATTGTTAAATAAATTAAAAATTCCCCTCCAAACTTAGTGGCTTAAAACAACAAATTAACATTGCTCCCAGTTTTGTGGGTTGACTGATGGTTCTTCTGCTGATATTTATTTGCCTGGGCTCAGACACAAAGTTGCAGCTGGTGGCCAGCTGGGGTCTGAGCTCAGCTGGAACATCTGAGACAGCTGGGCCCCCCTCTCTCTACATGGTCTTTCACTCCAGCCTTCCTCATGGCATAGCAACGCTCCAAGAGACTAAACGCAGAAGGTGAAAAGGCTCTTAAGGCCTAGCCTTGGAAGTCCATAATGTCACTTCCCCCATATTCTACTGGTCAACACAAGTGGCACAAAACTCCATGTTCAAAGGATAAGGAAACAGACTTCACCTGATTGGACACCAGGTTATGTGTGCTGTGCCCAGCCTGCATAGAAGTACCCTTGTCAAAGGGCAAGGTTGAAAGGGATCCTGGGCTCCATTCAGCCAGCTGGCTGCTTTGGAGTGGATTTACCGGTACTGGGAGGATGGGGGTCTTCCTCTTGCCAAGTCCTGTGCTCGTGAGCGCTCTCTGCCCACTAGCGACATTTTCTAATTCACGCAAAACACTGTTTAAGCTAGTCAAGGCCCTGCTGAATACCATCTTAATGTGAATCAAATAGACGCCAGACACTGATGGAGGCTAAGCTCATTCCCACAGAGTTTAGGTGGTTATTCCAAAGCTGCACGAGGTTGCAGTGTGGGGAGAAGGGGAGAGGGAGACAAACTGGATGTTTCTGGTTTACCTCCTCTGTGTCCTTTTCACTCCCAGGAGTGAAGCCACATTATCAGTCCCTGGGAGGGAAGTGTTCCCAAGATTGTCCTTAAGCCTTCTGAGCATGTCCCACATGGATGATTCCTTTGCTGGCTACTCTTCTCCTTCTTTATCATTTCTAAGCCCTCTAACCCCTTTTTGCAATTTCTCCAACCCCTTTCCCCTTTTCTCTGCTGTCCATCAGCCCTTCTAACAGAAATAAACACATTTCCTTCCCTAGCAGTGATTTTTTTTGGTCTGCGGCCTCAAATATCAGCTGCTTGTCAGGGACTCCTGTCCCTATAGCTTTGCAGAGGGGAGAAGTAAGCTGTGGTCTTAGTCTGCTGACTCCCTTGGGAGTAGAGAACAGGTACATTTTGATTCTGTGATTAGATGTAGGGAAAGAGCAAATGGCTTTTCTGTTAATAAACTAAAAGCAAAGACACTGAATTTGCAGACATTAACTACTATATATAAAAATAGACAAACAACAAGTTTCTATGGTATAGCACAAGGAACTATATTCAATACCTTGTAGTAACCTATAATGGAAAAGAATATGAAAACAAACATATGTATGTATATGTATGACTGAAACATTATGCTGTACACCAGAAATTGACACAGCATTGTAAACTGACTACACTTCAATTAAAAAAAGATTCATATAAAAAAAGACACTGAAAATATAGTTTCCTTCAAAATTTTGCTTCTGGTATGCATAAAAAAATCATTATTTTTCTCTTCAACTTAATTACAATGATGCTATATCTTTTAGTAAAATATCTTAGGCCAATTATGGTAAAAGGGCTTCCTTATCGCCTATGACTTAAATTATATAACAAATTATTGCCTATTTGGCAATAAATGAAACCACACCCAGGTAGCGTTTCTCTACAACTCTTTCTTCATGATATTGGAGTAAGCAGAGGGGTGAGGGCCAAAGGAGGAGGGAAGTTTCTTAAATGCCACTGTACTGGAATTAAAAAATATCAAGGAGATTTGGGCTGATCTTGGAGGTGCCATAGGAGACTGGGGTCTTCAGCTGGGCTAAAGGGCATTTGGGGAGGTGAAGAGAGGGAAGAATATAGTAATAAAAGATCCACAGATTTTCAAAGGTGGGAAGCTGAGTGTGGTATGATCAGGAGATGGTAAAATATCTGACTTTTCTAAAATAAAGGGGCACTCTACTTCCTATTTCTAAAGTGATAAGGTTTTAATTATTATAAGCATCCTTTACATAAAGTTTGGTAACTAGAATTCTTACAAATAGAAAATGCGAGATTGTTTCTATTTCTATGATTTATCTTTATGATAAGATTCTTCTATTGATATCATCATTGTTTAGGATCTTGAATCACTGACACTAAGTGGCTTAATAAAAGTTAGAAGAAAGTCATTACAAATGTTTCAACAGATGAGGACAGTGATCTCTAGATAAAGAGTGTGATCATCACCCACTGTTTGCAAGAGCAAAATTTGGAAACAATCTTCATTATGCAATAATGTGACTGATTAAATACACCTATGCAAAAAGAAACCATGCAACTGTAAAATAATGCTATAAAACGTGAATTATATTGATATGGAAAGATATGTTAAGTAAAAAAACTCTGGATACAAACAAGACCCCGCCAAATGATCTAGTTTTAATTTTAAAAGCCTGTCTCTGTCTCCTTCCATACATCCTGTTCCTCTCCTCCAACTTTTTCCAATTAAAAAAAATCTGAAAAGATACACGATAGAAAAAGGTCTGGTAGTAGTACTGATTTATCCTCTTGGGGGAAATTTTGGATGTTTCAAAACGGGCTCTTTTTAGTTCATCTGTATTTTCTAATTCTTCTACAATAAACATGAATTGCTTTACAATTTAAAGAATCATTTTACAGAGAAAGAGAGATAAATTGAGGAGAAGTGAGTCAGGAATACCTGGAGCACACCTCCGAGGTTGACATCATGCTGGACTATCACCATATTTTCCCACTAAATACCCTTTGGCGCCAGTATCAGAATTTAGAGCTAGCTAGATTGAATATAGCCTGACTCAGCATAGTATTTGTTTTTGCTCTTATGCTAATGCTTAAAAGCTTGAAACTCTGCACTCTAGTCAATCCATTTCATCAAATATTTATTGAGCACCTACTATGTGCCAAGCATTAAGGACACAAGATTAACAAGACGTAGTTCTATTGCAACTTAAGTCAATAAATGCCCTTACAGAAGTTTGTACATCTTTGAAAGTCCCAGATGGTTTTTCTGACGATATTAGCCAAGGGGAAAAAAATCATAAGCAATCCTCATACAATACGATGTCCACGAGAGTTCATACTAAAAATAATCCATCCATGTTTTCACTGTTTTAACTCATAATATTTCAAACACAATGTAGAATTGTGCTGAATCATTATTAAAAAAATACCCACATATTTCTGGCTCTTCACTATGATACCAGCACCATTCTCCTTTTAAATCAATAGCCTTTCAATTCTTTTCGTAGAAATTATTTCAATCTGTTCAGACTTTGAGCCAAAACTCTCAATTTGCCTTTGAGATCTTGAACTGAAGATTCCAATTCCCATCTAACACAAAATTGTTTTTAAAGGCTAAATCAGGCAGTATGTTTCAAACTAAAGTTGCTAATCCCTGGGTAACCATAAATTAAACACTTAATAAATGAAACATTTAAAGTTGGAATTAGTGAATCTGAATAATTTTACTAGTTATATTATACATTATAATTAATTTTGAATTAAAATTTCAATTTCAGTTAAGTAATTTTCACTTCTTCATTTGTATTTTCCATTATTACTCCTTTATCTAGTGGGGTTTTTTTTTTTGCATGACAATTATCATAGCATTTAAATGAATCAGTGTGTAAAGGAACTTGGCAATCATATTATACCATTATTTTATTTTGTGGAAGAGAAAATGTAAGCCCAGAAGTAAGTAATTTGTAGGAGTATATGTTTCTTTGCATAATGCCTTATGAAATATAAGTACATGATAACTGGTAACTATGGTTATTAGAAGCTTATCCCTCAGATTCCTAGTCCATTACCATAACTTGCCCCAGATAATTTCTCCATACTCTTTGGTTAAACTAGTCTTTGGACTTGTACTCTGCTCAAGACACTCTGTGTATTGGTTTTTTCATGGTATTTAATGGATCTATTTATTCATTTAACTATTATTTATTGAGCACCAACTGTCATATACTGATCTTAGCATTAATTTACATGTTAACAGAAATTATCAAACAGTGATTATTATTTTAAACCCATATATGATATGAGCATTTTATGGCTAGTCGTGTGTGTGTGTGTGTGTGTGTGTGTGTCTGTGTGTGTGTGTGTTTGTGTCTGGGGGTAGGGGATGGGGTGGAAGGAAGGGGGCTGTAGGAGGGAGAGAGAGAGATGTTTGTTTTTTTCTTTCCTGTGTAAAATCTGCTCAATTCTGTATCTTAACTGCCATTTTATGCCAAACATGTAGTATTAAAATAAGCTTGTTTCTGAGAAGCATGTCTACACTAAGGCTCCTGGATTTTATTTTATGATGAAATACAAATTTCTCCTTTCTAAAACAAATTTTTTTATTTCATAATTTTGAATAGAATGATATTTTCAAAAACCCTTCATCTGATTTAGGGCATTAAACATTTCAGCATAATAATATTTTTCTCTGGGTTTACAGCGTTTTAATTTTACTGTTAAGTAAATAACGTTAATTAATTTTAAGATTCTGCTTTCAGAATGAAATGAAATAGTACATGCAATGCTAGTAGGTATGCCAGACTCAGAAATATTGCTTTCCTTGTTTAAATTATGTCTCCATTGTGAAACTGACAGTCAATTTCTAATAATTTCTGATTTTTATCTTTTTTCTGTGCTTTTCTCACTCCTCATGCAATATTTTGGTCCTATTTGCTTGCTCTCTCCTTTTATATAGGTCTCCCCTAGCTTCTCTTTTCAGTTGTTATTTGACTTTACTAGTCTTGCTGTCAATGCATTTTCAGTCCCTGGATTCCAGATTGCTAGTCTACATCCAACTGCTCTGTCAGTGAAAATTCTTGCTCTTTGCTTGGTGGGACATCAAAACTCGGATCATCTTTGGCTCCTGTCTCATTCAGGGATGGGTTAGTGCAAGACAAGAGAAACAGACTCCTTGGTTACACATTTAGGATTTCTCCCAAATTTCCCAAAGCCTAACACTAATCTCCATTTAAAGGCAAACAAAAAGAAAGTGGCAGAATTTTTTAAAAGGGAGGTGGGTGGTGGAATTTAGGTAGTGCTTTTTTTAGCTCTGGGCCTAAGGATAAATATTATCAAGCTGGCATGGTAATACTTATAATTTGCTCCTGAACTTTTTGGAGAGAGCGCTTAAAAATTGCTTATAGGTACTAATGTTAAAATGTCACAAATACAATGTTTCCTCAATGCTTGCAAAGTAACCACAATCTACAATGAAAAGAACTGAAGTTTTAAATCTAATTCATGGGTGTGGTATAAAATCGTACTGTGGATGCTACAAACAATGTCAGACTAGCCAAGTCCTAAAGATACACCCTGTTGACACTGTACTAACCTGTATTTCTAAATCTTGATTTTAGGTCCACACATAATACTAATATACCAATAAATAGGAACCCTAAGAGGATGTATGAAAATGCAGGAGAAAGGCCACAGCAAAACTTTTTAGAAAACCTGCCACCATGTAATTAAGCATTCCACTAAAACACACCCAGCTATTTTCCCATTTATATTCCATGTGCACTGAAGATACAGCCAAATAAATGAATAAGTTCATAGGAAGACAGAAAGGTCATTTTTAAGCCCTGGTTTTGGGTGTGTCAATGTTTGTCAGAACAGCAGAAGGAAGGCTGAAACAGAAAGTCGCACCTATCACAAAAGAAAAAAAAATACTGCTTAAAAAAATTTTTTTTGTCTTAGAAACAAAGGTAAAGCCCAGCCTCTCCTTAAAGCCTGCGTTCTCACCTTCCCAATAGATGTTGGGTTTTAAGCAAACCTGCAGTAGAAGCAAGTCCTTTCCAGGAAACCACAGTGTCTTTCCAAGCAAGAACAGCGTGTTTCTCTCTAATGTCATTACTTTCCCTCTCATTTGGGAGTTGGTTTTGCCTTTCGATAGCAACCCAGGAAGCGGTGGTGCGCCCCAAATTGGCGAGGCTCTGCCAAATACCAGAGGCGCTTCTTAAACGAAGAGGAAGGCTCCTCCTTTGGACGTGAGGCGCCCCTACCAGAGCGCGCGCTTACAGAAACGGAAACCACTAGCTGCGCTGAAGTGAGTCAAGTGATGAAATCAAGACTGCATGGGAAGGAAGCTCACCCAATAGCTCACGAACCTAAGTGGTGACAGACACTGCTGCACCCTGCTCGTGGAAACCGCACGAGCCAACAGTGGCTGCCGTCATGAGGTGGTCCTCGGAGGCACGCGGCCCCCCCGACCTCCGGGCAGCGCACCCCTTCGTTTTGGCGAAACACAGAGGAAGGGAAGTGTGTGTGAGGGAAATCTAGACCTTCTGGTTCCCCAAGGACCCAGACTGTGTTCTGGTTACAAGGTGACCCCTGCCACGAGGTCAGCTCAGGACTCCTCAGTGTAGACGCGCTTAGCCTCGCCTGGCGCAGAGACCAGCCTCTCCTCGCGCGGAAAAGAAGAGCCGCGCGGCAGCCGCGCGGGGCCGGGACGGCGCCCCCGCCCCGCGCGCGGTCCCCGGTCCTCACCTGGAGCGCTCAGGTAGGGCTTGGGCGGGGCGGGAGGCTGGCGCGCAGGCGCGGGACGGGGGCCTCGCCCCTGCCGACGTCGCAGGCTGGAGCTCACCTGGGAGACTCCGAGAGGAAGCGGAGCCTCGGTTCGGCCTCTCCTGGCAACGCCGGAGGCCCAGCGGGAAGGCAGGAGGCGGCGGCGGAGGAGGAGCTGGACTGAGCGGCAACTGTAGCGACAGCAACCGGAGCTGCCGCCACTTGCACCTGGCGCCCGGCCCACGTCCAGCGCCCGCCCGGCCGCCGCTTCCCGCCACCTTGCTCTGCGCACCCGCCAGGTAAGCCGGCGGACCAGCGCTCGGGCCGGGGCGGGGGACCAGTAGCCCCTGGGCAGAGTCGGAGTTGGAGGGGGGTGTCGGACGGCCTCGGAGGCTCACGTGGCGGGGAGACGGGGCCGGTCCCAGTGGCCAGTTAGAGATGGTCTCGAGAGCGGTGTTTCAGTTGCCCCTCGGGAGAGGCCGAAAGGGGCGCCCGAGGCCGGGGAGGGGTGGTGCTCCGGCGATCTCCCTGTCGCCCTTGTCCCCCGCGGTGCCCCTGACAGTCTCTGTAAGGAGGCTCCGGAAGAGCCGGACCCGGGGCCAAGTCCTGGGGGTCCCCGAGCTGGTCCCTGGGAGGGTCGCGGAGTAGGGGGTGGGAGGGGCAGGGCCGAGCGCGAGGCGGCCGCGTTTTCTCTGGGCTAACAGGTGGCTGGTCTCCTCCCGCGCCGGTGCCAGAGTGGCGACCCGCGGCGGGAAGGGCACTGCTTGGCCAGGCAACTTTCCCAGCCGGACCCCAGACAGTCCTAGGCTGGAAACCGCGGCCGCCCGAGCCACTCAAATGGTTTCCGAGTGGTTTGGAAGGCGCTCTGTGGTCGGGACGCGGACATCCCTTTCTCTCTGTCTGTTTCGTCTCTGCACTTTTCCGGGTGCGCTCCCAAGCCAGAGCTGCGCCCACTATCCGGTTTGATCGAGAAAAGTTATTTTCTTCGTGGCGGGAGGAAATCCAACTGCCACTCACCAACCGCACACTATCTCGTTAAAGGACCTGTTGACTTAATGACCGCATATCGCGGCTTTGGTTTGCCTGTGGCATATGACTCAAAGGTTCAAAAAAACTTTGTTTCAGGAACCTGCCACGTCTAAACCTGGGTGTGCCAGGCCCAAATTCCTTTCCCTGCCTAATTAAGCTTTTCTGAAGCCCAAGAATTGAGGGTGAAACTGGTGCTTACCTTACACTTTTATTTCCTTTTCTCTCCCAACCCATCAAAGCACTTCCTTCTCTCTCAAAAACTCATCAAAACAGTTCACTTCAAATTTATCAAATAACTATTTCTGTTTTTAGAACCCCATGGAGTTACCAGTTCTTCTGGTTTTCAGAAGACCTTATTCAGCAAACATAACTTGCCATAGAAATTATACTACATAATGAAGACTTCTAAATTCAAATTGTATTGTTAAACATTCAGCAAGTTACTACATTTATGTGAGAATTTCTGTTTTGGGGTATATCTGTTTCTTTCACTGAATTTTTCTTTGAGTTTGTGGCTAAAATACACAAAGTTAAAGTCATACCCTACAATTAGATTTCTTTAAGTTTAACTTTGACTTTTCATATCTGAAGTCTAGCATACATACTAGTTTAAACATTCTGAACAGTTTGTTCGTACCAAGCATTTTTTGCATTGCTTTAACTAGCATTTTTACATAGAAGTTTCTAATAATAAATGGCAACCTCACTGCTTAAATTTGTTTGGTAACATCTTTGCTAATTTTTAAAAGATATATTTTAGATTGCATACTTAACATAGCATGCCTTAGGAAACACATCTAGCCTTTTTTTTTTTTTAAGGTGCAGTTAAAAAGCTAACCACAGCCCAATAGGACATAATTATTAATGATCCTTTCAACCAGTGCTTTCTGCTTTTCTTAAAATAGCCTCACCTGCCCTGTTAATCTTGTCTCCATATGGAGAAATAAATATGCTAAATACTATTTAAAAATTAGATGTAGATGCTGCTCTCTAAGTCTAGGGTATTAGTTTAATCTCCGTTGATTATTGGGCCAGATGTTATTAGACTATCTTTACTCTTAACTGTATGGAGAAAGATAACATATTTGCATTAGCTAGAGTAACAGTGTGCCTCAGTTAAACTATCTGTAAAATAGGAAAAATAATACTTCCCTACATTATGATAATGAGGGTTTAACAAATCAAGAATCTCTTCTAGCCCTGCTTTCTTAGGATCCCCTTCTCACTTTGGATATCCAGTCAGTCCATCCAGTTTGGGATAAACTGAAGCTAAGAGAAATATTCTAACTTCAGTTCTCCGAGCAAATTAGTGGTAGACACGGCAATATTATTTGAGTGGCTTGACTCAAGACTTGTGTTATCTTTACTTTTCACCACCCACATCCTCTTTATCATAAGATGTTGATTTTTTTTGTCTTTCATATAGTTTGTAAGCCTTTGTAATTACACAATAGTCAATTGTTCTTTGTCCAGCTCTTATTTACCCTAATTTCTACTTGTCCAGATGATACCTGACTCCAGGGAGAATGAGGCCATCATTCTCTTCCTCTCACTGTGGATCACATGTGTACTGAAGATGCCATGTGGACTGAGATTTTTAATCCTTTCTTGGTATTTCAGAGCCATAGTTAATTTTTTGAGTCAACATAGACAACATAATTTAGTCCTCTGATCTTTTATTGTATTGGCCTGAAATATATTTTATGAGGCAGCAACCCAGAGTCATCCTTCCACTTGCAACACTCTCGATTTTTGGTTGGCAAGCACACTTCCTTAACATCAATGTTTTTTAAACTTTTTTTGGACTACAATCTTCAGTAAGAAATGCATTCAATGCCTCAACACAGTATGCTTAAGTATGTGTGTATATCAATGAAACAAGTTTTACAAAATAGTACTTAACCTTACAACATGGGTATTCTCTATTTAATTAAAAAAAATTGGTCTTAAAACACTGCTTTGATTTTATGACCCCAAATAGACTGGAACCTACAATAAAAATAGTATCCTATTGAATTTACATTTTCTTAAGGCTCATTTTCTACCAGTTTACTATGTCTTACACATACACACACAGAGGAACACAAATACACAAGCATGCATTCACAAGAAAGAAAGGTAAACTATACCTTTTTAATATATAAAATTAAACTGTAATCCTTATTAAACATTTATTGGAAGTCTTGAGATTCTAGGACTTGGTGCTAGACTAAACCTCTCAAACGTTAGAACTGCATGAAACCTGACTGTCCATTATTGTATCTTAAATGGATTCTCAGCATATTGTAGTATGTTTGGGGATAGGAAAAACTGAAAAGTTTTTCTGAAGAGACAGTGGTAACAATTATCAAGTGAAAGTTTGACAGAGAAAAAGAATTCTATCCAGCTCTATTTTAAGTTCTAAATTTTATGGTTGAATTATAGTGCTGGGTGGAGTCTGAAAAAAATGATTAAACAGGCAAGTTTATTATTTGGTTTGTAGTCTGCTCATGTATCTTTTTTTTTTTTAACTATGAAACAGATATAAGACATATGGTAGGAATCATACCACGTATGCTCCCCACGAAAAAAAAGAGTAGATGGAGAGATTGAGATATTAGATCCCTAAAGGACCCATAGGAATGTACGCTTGGAAACTGTTTAGATGATTAAGCCTTCCATGGAAGCTTTTAGTTTTAATCTGCCTTCAGATTCCTGGTCAAAGGAATTTTTCTCCAAAAGAAAATATTAATGTATTTAATATTTTAAAGTAATCAATGTCCCAGTCATCTTCAGACATACTCATTTCTCTAGTCTGTAAAGTATGAAAAGACCTTTGGTATGACAGATCTTTTATGGTTATGAAATCTGATTGAGAAGGAAATGTTTTCAGTCACCTATCTAACTATGCATCTAGTTAGTGTCGGAATAATTACTTTTATATAATATGGGTAATCGTAACACAATTAATATACTGCCAGTAGCGACACTGAATTCAGATCAGTGCCGGCAAAGGCAAAAGACCAAAATGCATTAACTTATGGCAAAGCAGAGACAAACAGGACTCTGAATTCTAGGTCACTCGTGACTCCTGACAATGAGATAAAAATCTCCTTCAGTCATTCTCTGAGTTGGGCTCATGTTTTTGGCACTGAATAGAGAGTATTTTCCCAAGTCCACATTTTCCCTATAATTGCTTCAGCTTCAAGCTATCCAAACTAGTTTACTCTTCTCATCTATTCCATTGCCTGCTGGACATCTTTAAGATGTCATAATTACCTGAGATTATACATGTGTAAACCAGAACCTTCATCCCATCAACACAGAACCCCCTCCTCAAAAAAACAACCTATTTTATTTCCTATGTTTTATTTATAGCTATTATTACATTTACCATTTCTTATCCGCAATTCCACCCTTCCCCCCAAAAATCTCTGATTTGGTTAAAATTTTTGGTTAAGGCGTTTGTCAGCAAAACTTGAATGCATTTGCTGCAAACCTGAGTGAACTATAAGCTATTTGTCATCTACTCTGCTTGGTAGATGTGTCCTGCTGCGGAAATAGTAGTGTTTGATTACATGGTACTGTCCTAGACCCTGCTGGGGGTACACAATTATATTGGGTGTGTAAATTGTATCTCCTAACTTCCAAAGTATTCTAAATTTGGAAAGACCTTTGGTTCCTGGGATTTTTGAGAATGGGTACCACCATCCAAGTGTCGTGCCGGAAATCCAGAGGCCATTTTTTACTCTGTTTCCTTAGCTTCCACAACTATCAGATCACTTAATTTTCTTAAGATTTTCCATGTATTCTCCCCCCACCCCGCCCAATTTCTCTCCTACTGCTCTCTTTCTGGATCTTGCCAACTTTTGACTTGCGTACCACAGACACCTGCTATCTGATATCTCAGTGGATATAGTGTTAAACTCAAATCCATCCTCAGCAGAACCCGTAAGGGGATGATCTCTTTAAAGATGTAAACCTGAACTTCTTTCTCTTCTGCTTTAAGTCATTTAATAACTTTCCACAGCTCACAGGAGAAAACCTGTGGCCTTTAAAATGGTCTCACAGGATCTGACCCTTGTTTAACTGTGGATTTATACTGTGTGTTCTGAAATTTTATTTTCTGACAACAGATTTCTTTTCCCCCCTGTCTGCTTCTCTTTTGTTACTCTCCACTGCTGAGAGTACATTCCATTTTGTCTTTACCTCTTTTACTCTTTCTGGTTCTTAAGAGTCAGCCGAGATCTTACCTCATTCAGAACACTGCTCCCCTGCCTCCCCCAACACACACCTCCATGTGCACCTGAGCTGGGTGAGATGTCCCTCTGTCATATGCCTCACATATGTAATATAGTCTGCTTTTTCACCTGTGTTCCATATACAACTTTTAGATTATTTGCAAAGCATGTGAAGTTTCTCTTCCCTCTAAGGCTCTTGTGGGGTATGTTGGAGTAAAAGTGGCACAGGAAGGAAGGGGCACTGGGCAGGCGGTGTATTTACTTTATTTTATGGGCAGTGGCCACAGAAACTGGGAAGTGGGCAAGTTGTTTCACTGCACTTAATTAGGCTATTTAAGTTGCTGTTATTTTCATCTCATTCCTTTGAATTCGATGCTATTTTTGTGCCTTTTGGTTCTGTTCCAAGATCTGGTTTTTTAATTTGAAGTAAAAAGTTAACTTTGTGATTAAAATGTCTTGGAGCTTTTGTTTATAAGTACTCTACAACTGAGAGTTTAGGAGAGAAGCTTTTACTTAAAGAATATAATTTAATTAGACCAAAAAAAAAAAAAGGCAAAAGATCCCTTCTTAGGAGTCTCCCTTTTCCAAGTTCTGTCAGTTTTGCCTCTTAAATAAATATTCCTCAAATCCGTCTACGTTTCTCCATTCCTGTCACCACCATCATCTCCGGCTGGGACTTTGGCAGTGTCCTCCCTATTGTCGATCTGAATTCGTCCTGGCTTCTTTCTAAATGATTTCTCACACTGCGCCCAGAGGGATCCTCTCTCAGTATGTGGTCTTGTCACCCTCTGCTTATGGCCCTTCATTGCCTAAGGATAGTTCATGCTCCCTAATGTGGCCTAAAGGCCTGGCATGATGCAGCTCCTGTCCAGTGCCCACCTCTCTGGTCATCACTCTCTTTCTAGTTCTGCTAGCCTTGCTTATATCGCCATGTTCGTCCTGCCTCTATGTCTTTGCAAGAGTCATTCTCCCCGCCTGGAACTCTCTTTCCTTCTCTTTTGGCCTATCTTGAGTTAAAACTCATCCTTCAGATTCCAGTTTGAGCTCGTACTGTAAGTGGAATTTTTCATGGGTCTTTTTTTTTTCCCCTCAAACTATGGATTAAAGTCAAGACTGTAGCCTGAAGAAATAAAGTCCTACTTAGTACCTGGGAGTAGTAACTTTAAAAAATTAGCCTCCTCACAAAGGGAGCAGACTTAATATGTGGCTCATATTTTTAAAAAATAGATTTTAGTTAGTAATGCCTTTATATTTTTATTGAGTAACAGTAGCTAATGTTTATGTCTTAATAAGTATTAATCCTTAATTACTATTTTACTGTTGAGCAGTTATGTGCCAGACATATTTTAAGCAACTTACATAAATTAATCACTTAATTTTCAGAGCCACTCTATGAGGTGCATATAATTTTTTTCCTACTTTAGAGACAGGAAGATTGAAAGGGTAAGTAATTTGTCTCTATCTACAAGTCTAGTGAAATGTCAAAGCCAAGATTCAAATCCAAGCAGTCTTATTCCAAATCTTGGACTTCCACCTGACTTATATGTAAATAAAATTAAATAGGATTGTTAAACATATTACAACAGCAAAAGCAAAAAAAATCCAGTCAACTCTCATCCCCTAGTCTTGCTATGTGAAGGCAAATGCTTTCATCTCTTTTAACTGTTTCTTCCAGTATTTACCTTTTGAAATAATATGCTTATACTGCTGTTTCTTAATATATCAATATTTGACATTACCTGTTGACTTCCCATTATGGTGGATAAGTATTAAGCTTTTTCACACATATAGCCCTTACTCCCCCTTTCTTGACTGCCCAATAGCTCTCACAATATAATTCTCACATTCTTTTGTTTGCATTTTAGTATGTATTTATTATTGTGTAAATATTGTTCACTGTTGAGCCAAGCAAGTATATTATGAACATGATTCCTTACTCAGAATTTTTTAAAACCCTGGAATAATAAACTCACTTAAGAAAAAAGAATATACTTAGTTTTTCTATATATTAGTTTCTATTTTTATGTAATTCAAAGTCTTCTCAGTAAGACTTTTTCCACATAATCTAATCTATCAGATTTATGCGTTCCTTCCTGGAGCCACCTGTCCACTTGTTCCAGTTCCAGACTGTTGCTTTCTGGGTCTGTAACATAGCAACTGTTGGGCATGTTTCTTTGCTGACATTTCGACTGAATCCGTATTTCTTAGATATGATGACTTTTGTTGTTTGTTTACTCCCTCATTCGGATGGAACACACCTCCTAGTAACCTTTTTCCTTTCACAGTTGCCCTCTGATACCCAGTTTTCCTTTCTGGAGGCAACCAATACCTTTTTTTTTAATTTATTTAAGTAAAAACAATATGTATATATTTTCTGTTTTTAAAATGCAAATAAATCTTGCTTTTTTTTTCATTTTCTTATATTGTGGCACTAATTTCATATCAGCATATAAAGTTGCTTCTTTGTTTTTAACTCGGCATAATATTCCATCATATGAGTTTATCATTATTTATCTAATTCCTTGTTGGCAGAGTTCTAGGTCGTGTCAACCTTTTGATATAAAAAAATTGCTTTAATGTGCAAGTTTACAGGTTCTCACTTCACCTGGGTACTAGCATATCCATGGGATAAGTTTCTGTAAGTCATTCTCATACCTGATTGATACATTGATGAGACTGGGGTAGTGTAAGACCTTACATGTTGGATAATTTTGAGTCAAATGGGGTAAGAGCAACTTGTAAAAGAACACCTGATGGCAGGGTGGGCCCTTCTGGAGGACAATTAACAGTGCAGAGAAGGTTCCTATTGTGAATTGTTTTGTTTTATCTGAGATTTTTGAACATGATCTTTGTTTTCCTAGATATGACCCATCTTTTTGAACTTTGTCATCACCTCCTTTAAATGTTCATGGCTTCTTGCTCCATTATTTTAGCTCTAGTTCTGCCTCTGCAGATAGTCCAGAACAGAGAGCTGGTCTTTTTCAATAGGTCAAGAACCCATCTTTAACACACTTCACAATTTAACAACCTTTCCAGCCTCCACGTTCATTTATTTGCAGAGTTCCGCTAACTCTACCTTCCAAATCCTATGCCAAGCCTCCACACCCCTTCTCACTTCTTACCTGGATTACTCTTAATAATTTCTTAATCGCCTCCGGCCTCCTCTCCAGTTTTCCCACACCCTTCCCCCATCGGAAAAAAATCCATATTCAGCACAGCTTCATACACAATTATTCTAAATTTCAGTTCTGATTAGGACATCACCCTGCTTAAAATCCATTAAAGCCTCTCCCTTTTGCCTAAAGAATTAAGTACAAGCCCCACAGAATTAGGTACCCCTCCCTTTTCTACGTGGCACTTGGCATTCAGCATGGGTCTCACAGGCCTCACTGTGCGGTAATTGTCTGGGGATGGTTCTGACGAAAATTACCCTACTTGAGGTCGGCTGTTGAAAGAAGAATTAAAGTTTAGGCTGATACTGGTTTATTTCCAACTGAAACATATACTAAAAGGGTCTTTTCATACTTTAACCATGAGGAGTGGGTAGTTCGGAAATTTCAGATGGTAACTGGATCAGTAGAGGGATATTGTGTGCTTCACATTAGGCACATACCTAGCCTAATCTTCAAGGCAGACATTGCTTTTATGCATAATTTAAGAAATAATGTTATGGATTTGTGGGGAATTAATTTTGTTCTTTTACATCTGGGGATGTGGAAGCTAATGGAGAAGGGGTAAGATTAGGGAAATATATAAATGGTGAGATGGAAGTATTCTTGAATTTCTGGACTGGGGGTTGGCAAACTACAGCCCTTGGGCCAAATCCAGTCTACCACCTGTTTTTGTAAACAGAATTGTCCTGGAACCAGCTATGCCCTTTCATTTATGTATTGTCTGTGGCTGCTTTTGCACCACAAAAATAGAATTGAGCAGTTGCAATAGAGACCATATGGCTCCAGAGCAAAATAAATACTTACTATTTGGCCCTTTACAGAAAGTTTGCTGACATTTTTTCTAAAAGGAAATGCAAGTTGAGAAATGGAGGACAAGTGTTTACTAAATGAACTGTGCGTACACCTGTAGAAAGGTGAATGCAAAGTGACAGCAATTGAGCAAGCAGTCTTGCTCCCCCCACTCCCCCATCCCTTAATATTCCGGGGCCTCAAAAGGAGAATGGGTGGACAGATACTGTTTACTACTTGTGAATTTTGGGACTCTTTTAAGAAAGGAAAGTCTGCCTGGATTTATTGTATGCACCTTGCACACCCATCTTCCAACTATATTCCATATATACATCCCATAAGAAGGCCCAGTAGACATTTTCTTCACTAAGCAACATGGACTTCGTCTTTCTAAAGTTGACCTGGCTAGCACTACTGCTGACTTCCTACTCTGCAGAAACCAGTATTGAGTGCCTAGGGGCCTCAGACAGCGGCTGGGTGGCAGGTTGATTATCTGACTTCTACCGTCATTGAGGGAGCA
The DNA here is from genome assembly GCF_048564905.1 of Vicugna pacos. NCBI lineage: Eukaryota > Metazoa > Chordata > Mammalia > Artiodactyla > Camelidae > Vicugna > Vicugna pacos. The sequence continues at coordinate 39,916,723 of NC_132991.1, read as the reverse complement.
GAAATTTATCCTCATTAAAATAGAGAAATATTCTGGATATGGATTTGCCTTTTCTGCCAGCATCAACAGCACAGAATGCCTGAGGACAGGGTACATTCAGAATGGGCAGTGGAAGAGCGACACCACCGGTATCAGTTGTGGCCTTGTAGCCAATTAGGTAAATGAGGATTGTAATAGCTTTGCACATTTTCCCTTTGCTTTTTATATGTGTTTATTTGTATATGCTAACAGTTTTCTTCTCTCTTTCTTATTTTCTTTCTTTCTTTCTTTTTTTTAATTACATAGAAGTTGTTAATATTAAGTTTACAATTTACTCTTTAGGTAACAGATGTTAGGTGGGACTGTGACAGAATTTGAGAATTCATATATTCACAACAGTGGGTACAATGACTTTGGCACTCTGCATCTCCTCACTCTGAGGTCTCCCCTTCACTTGTAAGAAGGATGCTTGAATCTTGTTAGGGGGAATATAGTGTTGTTTTGTTACCATATAGGAGTTCAGATGTGTGGCAAAGAGGCTGAGTATTCAAAAGGATAGACTATGCTCTTTATCAATTTATTGTGTCTTGGCTTCAAAGTCATTCTGTTTGCCTGCTTTTAATGATGGAGCTGGGCCCTATAAATATTTCTCCTAAGCCTTTTCAGTAGAGGCCACTGGAAGGACACTGAAGGCGGAAGGAGCTTCTCTTCCTGGCTTCAGAGTGGCTCACTAGCCAGGGTCTTGCTGGGCATACTTTTCCTCTACTGCCCCACATGGTTTTTTCCAGTGCTAGGCAACGGCTTGGCATAGCTTTCTCTACAGCTGGCATCTCCCTGCCCCCCTGCACTTTTCCAGAGCTTGACTTGGGCAGCAGTGGTGTATGCTGGAGCCACAGACATCAGGGACCTATTCCTCAGCCAAGGTCACTGCTCCCCATGTTCTCTCTTTAGCCTTGCACATGTGCACACTGGGAGCTCCCCAAGGCTGGGTGTCTAGGGGGCCAGCTGCCCAACTTTTATCCCAGGCACCAACCTAGATGCACATTAATGTGCACTAGACTCCTGCAGAGGACAGCTTCGCAACTCCACCAGCAGCCAGCAGTTTTCCTCGGCCCCTAGCAAGTTCCAGGATTTGATGCCTCCCTGTGAATGGCTTCTTCCAGGACTCCGGAGGGCAGATTTCTGGCTAGTGTCACCTAGTGAGGCACCTCTGTGACTTTTTCACATTAAGGAGCCAGTGCTCTGCCATCTCCATTAAGATCTCTGGATCTCAGCCCTTGTGGGGAGAACGTTCTTCCTTGGGCCTTCGTCTCAGCCTTAGGGGTAATGGTTGCCCCTTTTATCTACTACTCCTGTGTTCTTTAGAATTCTTGTTGACTCTTACTAGCCAATTCCCTATTACCCCAGTCCTCCCTTAATAATAGATTAAACTTTCCTTGTTCAAATCTGTATCATTTCTGTCTCCTTATTAATCCCAAAGCCACCAACTACATTTCGAGGTAAATAGTCAGATGGACAAATCCTTCAAAATGCAGTGCTTCTGCCTGGGGGAAATATCACTTACGTGGGTCATCTGGAATCACTCCTCAAAATGCCTCTAGAATGCAATAAATAATCAAATAGTGTATTTTTCCTATGTTATGTAGAATTCATTCATAGGTGCAAATGAGGCAGGAGACAGTATGTGAGCCTCCCTTCCCACCACGGGTAAGTGTAGCTTCCTAACTGCTTGTTTGTTCCAAACTGTAGAGAGAGATGGGCTGGTCCACAAATCAAGATCCTGTCTACGACCTTTCACCTTCAAAGATAATGGAGATGTTTATCTGACCCAGGTTGGCTGAGAAGTTGGATTTCTGACCATGCCCTTTTCCTTACTAAAATCTGTGCCTCACAGTTGCTGAAAGTAGACTCTGTCACTAGGCTTTTTGTCTCGTAACCTGAAGATACCTTTGTTCAGAATTCATCCTATTTTATGACAGAAGTCATCCTACTTTATGATAATTTCAAGCATATAGGTGTCTGCTGGTGGCATTTTCCAATCACCCAGAGCAGTTTTATTTGGCCTTTAGCTGGGATCTTGGAATTCTGTCTCCTGTTGCCTCCTGTGAGATGGGCTGTGGCTGTCTCAGTGCAGTTGGCTTTGCATCAGTGTTTGTCACATGTCACACAGCCACAACTTACTTCCTGCTCAGAAGAATTGCTGGCAAGGATGTGAACGTGGACTTAAACATAATCAAAACTAACAAACCACAGTGGCAAATCACCATGAAATTTGATTCCACCAATAAATACAAACAGAAATGGCTTTCTGCCACTCCTCCATTCCCTAACATTTTCACCAGCAGATGAGGGACACTTAAAATTTCTGCCCAAGCACTTAAGGATTTATTGTCAGGGCAGGTTTTGTTTTCTTTTTAAATTTAATTAGGAAATCCAGATGACAGTGCATGGGAAAGCTCCAATGAGTATTCATTCATAGTAGTGTACTTCTGTTAATCTACAATCTACACTGTGATTAGGGGATGTAATTTTGTATTTTCTTGCTTTGTGTAGTTACTCTTAACTCTTTGCGGCAAGCTTTAACTCTAAAAAGCAAGTTTCATACACCAATTAGGCTTTGTTCCAATTAAATTCAGCTGGAACCAGACCTTTAATCCCTGGAGCTAGCTGTAAAGGTTTATTGTCACAAATACAGAAACAAGAAATGGAAAGACCACTGTCCTCTTATTTTATTAAATGTTACTTTCCTGTGCAGTTATGAAGTTCTATGTTTCAGTGCTTTAGAAGATTGTTTTAGGTGGAATTTTAAAATAAACTAACAACTAACGTTCTTGCAACGTGTGCTCTTTCACCTTGAGGGACAGTCATGACTGTAGAGATGGATCTTGTCTTGCTATTTTCCCATCTGAATCTGTATTTTAAAGACACCTGCAGGTGATTCATTGTCACATTAAAGTTTGAGGAACCATAGTCTAGATACCTGGAAGCCACAGTTTTATAGTTAGATCCTTTTAATTTATGAGATTTAGTTTTTTTTCTGTTGAGATGGAAGGATATTTTTACCCCTGGGAACAGTTCATTGATTTTAACCCAGTCTCACAGATGGTTAGAATTGTGCATTTTGTTTTAGCCTTTCAAAGTATCATTTTGTGGATATCTTTATTTATTATTAATGCCTTTTTGTAATGTCTGCATACATACTGAGATATAGATTAATGTTTTTTTTAAGACCAGAAGTTCTCTGAATTATAATTTTTTTCTAATTTTAGAAATTTATAAGGATTTAGAGTTTAGAAAATCTCTGAATTTTAGTTAATTTTTTTCTAGTTTTAAAAAACTGTTTCATGGTATTTCCCTTTATTCTGCTGTGAACATGATCTTTTATAATTAGCAAATGACCATTCTGGAGAGGTGTATTTAAAGATTTTAGAAAGAGTACAAGAAGAGCAACCCCCCATCTGCTAATCATTTCTAATGTGCAAATACGACTTCTTATACCCTGAGTTTGCTGTTGTGCTGATTTTTATTCAATTCTCAAACTTAATAATCCAATTGGATTTGATTCTAGGATAGACTTGTATTGTTTCATTGGCTGTTTTTACACTGGCCTTCAGTTTGGTAAGTAGTGTGGTCTAGGAACATGGTATTATTCCCAGGAAGAGGTATTGAGAATCCTTGTTTTGTTTTACTTACCTACTTACTTACTTAATTTAAATTATGTCTTTTATTGTTTAGAGATTCAGTTTTCCCACCTTTGTGATGGGAATAAAATATTTAAAAGATGATTTTACAACATCATAATTTGCAGTAAAACCTCAGTGCCTCACTTATAACAGCATTAATTCCTGAGCCTTCTCAGGAAACTTTGGGTCATTCTTGCTTTGGATTTTATCTTACCTCTTCATGTCAATATAATTTTGCTTAATTTATATCAAGAATCTATTTTGAAAAACCTGTCTTTGGAGTATTAGAAATTAATAATGTGGTTGCCTTTGGTTAGATGCAGTCCTTTAAGTGCTGGTTTTGTTTTGCCCCAAATCTTAAACCTAAACCAGTGATTCTTAACCCTTGCTGCCATTTAGAAGTAGCTGGAGAGCTTCAAATAGCAACAAAAGCAGGGCCTAGGCCCCGTCCCTAGACCAATAAAATCAAACTCTGTAGGGATGAGGCCCAAGGCACTGCAGTTTTAAAAGGGCTTTCCACTTAGTGTATTCAGAGTTGAAGACCACTGGTGGAGATACTTAATGTTAAATGTAATTTATCATTAATGGAAGCCTGATATTGTACATTAGCAGCAAAGAACAGTAAAGTCATATACAATCCCTGGGGTATCTATCTTGGAATTGTCATGTGATCAGCAATGATAAAAGAAAACTATTCCCTTCGAAATAATCTGAGAAAAGCAAAGCATTGTGTTCCTATTTGAGTAGACTATACCACTAACCGGTCTCAGTTTCGTAATCCTCCGTTGTCAAAATCTAGTCTCATCCTCCTCAATCTTTCCAGAAACATGCTCTGAAAATAAGGTTTTTAAAAACTCATTTGTTTAGAAAACCTTACGTGAGGTGATAGGAGGCTATTTGTAGTTTTTCTCCTTAGGTTTTCCCCTTATTTCCTCATATTTAGGGTATCAATTCTTGACTTTTAAAGACCTTATTTCAGACAAGTTTAGTTAAAAGTTCAGGATTTTACATCAGATCTGAGTTTGAACACAGTTGGGGAAATGCTCCTCTTCTACTTAAACGAATGACCTTGACCAAACCACTTAATCTGTTTGACTCTCAAAGTTTGTCAATAAAGTGAGAATGACATAAACTTCACAAGATCGTTGGAAAGACTACATGAGAATAAAAGTGTTAAAGTCTTTATCACGGACCTAATCGACATTGACCAAAAGTTAACTATCGTTTTTCCTATTTCTGATAATAAATGGCATCTTGGTCCTTCTCCTTCCCTTGTCTAGTCAACATTTATTGGGTGCCCATTTTGTCACCAACATTGTGGTAAGTGCTAAAAAACCCATGAGTAAGGGAGGCTCTCTCCCATGCCCTTCATGAGCTTTTCTTGACTCCCTCGTTAGAGAGATCCTAATTGAGTGACTCCCTTAGGCACACAAACCTACACACGATAGGATTATTGCCCTATTGACGAGCTCCTCTAGTTTATAATTTATTCCTAAAAAAGAACTCGTTTTCAACTGCCTTGTCAATTCCATCCATTCTTTCTAATTCCCCACCCCACCCACGAATATGATTTCCCACAATAAGATGTTTTGGGAAAACCATCACAAGTGTAGAAGGATCCAGTACTGTCATCTCCCTCTACTCTTTGTTTTCCCAGGACTCTTCCTTGTTGCATGCTGTGTTAAACCTTCTAAGAGACCAGCTCATTCCTTCTCAAATTCCTAATCTAGCCTACTCTGGCTACTGAAGAAATCTGGAGTCACTAAATACTACCAGAGAAGGGGGTTTTGGTGGTTGTCTCAGAAGAAAGGAGGGTGAACATAGGTTGATTTATATCTATTCATCTATTGCCAAGCACGAACATTTTATGCTGGAAATCATATTTGTGGGTAGGCAGGGGAATTAGAAAGAAGGATGGAATTAATGAGGCTGTTGGAAGAGAGAAAATGATCCAATTCTGTTTCATTGGCTGGGGACCACTGTCCTATGAAAATCCAACATTTTGCCCATCCTTTCCTTCCTGGAACCTCTTAGATCATTGTTGCCCCATTAGTCTGAAGGTACCCTGGATCCTAAGCCCTAGGATCTTGGGGGCATGACGACAAGTAGTCTATCGGATTCTCTGGCAGATTTCCTGGTTTTGCACTAAAATCTATTGGACCAGGTCTTGTGAAATTTACTTTTAAAGATCAACCACTGTCAAATAATTGACATCTCTCAAGGCTAAGATGCAGATTGTATCCAGATATTCCTTCTGTCAGTTTGTTCTCCCTTGAATCTCCTTTGTTTTGTTTTCTTGTGTTCTTATTCCTTTTGGTCTTTTTTTTTTTTCCAGTTTCTCCTTTTTATTCCCCCAACCCTTAAATTTTGTAGCTATTTCTCTGGGCTTCCTTATTTTATGTACTGTAGGTGAACTCTTTTGTACCCCAAGACTGTCAAATTTTCATTCCTAACACAGAGCTTTTCCCTAATTTTCAGTCCTGTATCTTTTTGCTCATGGAAGCTCACTTTGGAAGTCCTTACCAGCATCTCAAATTTGTCATGACCAAAATTGAACATCCCACCCCAAATCTATCCTCCTTCCTATATTTCCTGCCTTTGTCAATGTCATCACTTTACGTATCTACCTCTCATTCTTCCCTTTCTCTCACCAACCCCTATTTGATTTCACTTCCTGGACTCTGTTGAATCAGCCCTCTCTATCCTTCTTTCTCTCCTCAACTCTCTGGTATATATTACCTCCACTGGTGCCAAGGAATCTGTGATTTTTCTAAAACATAAATTTGATTACAGTCCTTCCTTAAAATCATTCAGTTCTCTCCATTCCATCCATTCAGGACAAAACTGGTAAATTCCAAATTCACTTTGTGAGCCAGTCTTCATCTGACCTCCCAGCCTCATCACCTCCTGCCAATCCCTGCCTGTGCCTTTTGCTTCTGCTGTACTCAAAGACTGACCACACTTTATCTTGCTCCTTTGCCTTTTCATCTGCTATTCCTTCTCTCTCCTCTCTCTTGTCCACAAGCCTAAAAATTGCTTATCTTTCATGATTCTGCTCAGTGGTGTCATTGCTGGGAAATTTTTCTAATATTTCTCCTTACCTTCCATGTTGCTGCCATAGTCTCCATCATAGCTCGTATCACACTGCTCTGTGGTTGCCTGTTGAAGTGCCATAGTTCATACTGGCCTCTGCTCCTTGAAGCTTACCTTCAAGTTATCTTTACTTTGGTAGCCATAGCCTATCAGAACATTCGACACAAAAGAAATGACACAACCACAACTGTGTGGTTCTGAAATTCCTTGTATTTTAAAATGATGTAAAAAGCTTAAGAGGTCATTTTAATCCTTATATGAAGTTCCTTCTTTACAATCAGTTTAATGAAGTCCTTTGGCCCCTTGGTTATTGAGCTGAGATTTTTTTTTAAACTCAAAATATATTTATAAAACTAATCTATGCATATCATACATAGATATTAGCCAGAATTAACAAATAATGTATTTTTTACTGGAGAGAAATCTCTAATGTTTTATAACCCCAATAGATTGTAGTTAATTATAGCAATTGTGTTCTTACAAAAGTGTAATTTTCTTGAGGGCAAGGTACCTGTGTATTATTGTTACCCAGAAGAGTACATTGTGTACAGCTTACATTCAGTTGCGGCTGAATGAATGAAGTCAGCCATGCCTATAGGAATGAATAGTTACTAATGTCATCTATTATTTCTGTTTGTAGGTATTGCAATTTAAGGAAACCTTCCTGCCAGCAAATCTATGATAAAAAATACATGTAACAGAGGAAACTGTAACTGTTATTTGTCAAGTGACAAGCTTTTAATGTCAGAATGGCTCACCTAAAGCGACTAGTAAAATTACATCTTAAAAGACATTACCATAAAAAGTTCTGGAAGCTTGGTGCAGTAGTTTTTTTCTTTATAATATTTTTGATTTTAATGCAAAGAGAAGTAAGTGTTCAATATTCCAAAGAGGAATCAAGGATGGAAAGAAATATGAAAAACAAAAACAAGATGTTTGATTTAATGCTAGAAGCTGTAAACAATATTAAAGATGCAATGCCAAAAATGCAAATAGGAGCACCTGTCAGGCAAAACATTGATGCTGGTGAGAGACCCTGTTTGCAAGGATATTATACAGCAGCAGAACTGAAACCCGTTCTTGACCGCCCACCTCAGGATTCTAATGCACCTGGTGCTTCTGGTAAAGCATTCAGAACAACCAATTTAAGTGTTGAAGAGCAGAAAGAAAAAGAACGTGGAGAAGCAAAACACTGTTTCAATGCTTTTGCAAGTGACAGGATTTCTTTACACCGAGATCTTGGACCAGACACTCGACCTCCTGAGTACGTTGAAGGAATGTCCATTGTTTAGTGTTTATCATCAGGGTTTGCAGGGGAGGAGAATTAGCTAAGGAAGCTGCTGGTTCTTTAGCCACTTTTAGGCAAAGAATCAGCAGATACCATTTATTTAATCTGTTTTCATTGTTTTCCGCTTGCAATTATTGAGGATAGATTTCTGTGTCTATGCTTGGTGAGGCACTGCAGATGTGAAAAATTATCATCTTAGAAATTAGAAAACTGAATTCTAGATCTGAGCTTTGTAGAACCACAAGGAAATCCTTTATTCTTAAATGCTATAGCTTTCTCATCTATTAAGTAGGAAATATGGGGTGGGTTTTATGGGAAATGTGGGAGCTGGAGGAGTTGTTTCTGTTCCTCTGTGCATTGCTATGGAATAGATATAATAAAAATTGTGCCAAGATTTTGGAGCTATTAGATAATGATATTTTATGAGCTAAGTCACAGACTTTGTGGCTACTTTTAGTGCAATAATTATATTTCAGAATACCCTGAAGAGACAATATCGCTGTAATTACTAATTCAACTATGATTCTTTCTCTAGAGTTTGGTTGAATAAGTTCTTGTATTTATAGGGGTGTCTCCCTTTAGCTTATGAGAGGCTAACATTGCTTTTTATTGTCACATTGTTTACATGTTTATCTCAAGCATACAGTATTTTGATTACAATTTCCCCTTAGATTCTACTACGCCACCTCTTTGTTAATAGTTAACCATTTTGTTGTCTTTGCTGTAGTGTTCAAAAGCTCTATTTACACTGAAACAGCTAAAATGAATTCCAGTGCTTTCAAACAATCTGTAGATTTGTTAAAACTACAGGATAGATAAACTGCAAGCAAACAGTGCTTATGTATTTTGCTTTCCGGTTATAACAGAATTACACTTGGATGTGAACCTGAAGAAATGTACTTTAATAGACTTAGGTCTATTGCTTCCCTCATAATTTTTTAGATTTATGATCACGAGTCCCTGCTCCAACTATGAGTCCCTCACTTGAAGTCGTGTGAGTGAGATTTCTGTCGCTATGTCCTAATCTGTGTGATTCAAGGTTATACTGCTCATCATTTTAAATGAATGTGTGAAGAAACAGATGTCTGTAAAATGTTCTAACAGGGCACAGTTTAGTTCTTCTTTTATTTTAATAGGTTAAAATGCAATATGGCACTTTACTGATTTTGAGAGAGTTCCTGACTGAAAAGCAATCCACATCACAAAACAAGAAGCATGATTTTTCTTCTTTGACATGACAGTCAAAGTGAGCTCAAGATAAGCTTTTTTTTTCCCCCCAGTAAAGCATTGAGAAGCTGCTATAATATTTAATAATGTTAACCAATCAGTAAGTGCAAAATAGCAAAGCACACAAAGAACCTTTTTCTGGATAGGAATGGATAACCTTAGAACTGTGAACGGTTGCTTAAGATTTAATACTTTCATACTTTCAATTTAACTTATATCAGTAGGGGACACATTTTCTGAAGAATTGCTAAACTTTTACATGCTCATTAGAAATACAGATCCAGTTTCTCCCAAAGCCAGATGGTCTTTTGACTGATAATTTAAGCACGTCCTATATGCCAAATTTTTCAGATGGTTTGACAAGGAATCTGTAATCACTTTGGCAACTTATCTTAATTTCACCACTTTGAATGACATGTGAAACAACTTCTTTTAAAGCATAAGCTGAGCATGCAAATTGTTTCAAAATAAATGGGGTTTATGAAATCACATTGTGAAATGCTATTATCACCTGCATTTACAATATAACATGATACTTTTACTTGATATTAATACTTATCAGTTGAGCAAATAAATCTTAGCTTAAACTGAGGGAAGGCCTCATGAGATTAAAGTGGTAACGCTTTATTAGTGTGAATTTTTGTGAATTTTTATACTTTAAATCTTAGAAACCTTTTTGTAATTCTTGATTAGTGTATTAATTAGTCACACGGCAAATAAATTAAGGGAAACAATTTTTTTTTAATCCCAAAACTCCCTCTCCAAAATGCTTATAAGACAACAAATAGTAGGGCTTTCTCTTTTCTTAAGAAAGAAATACTATAGTATGGAGTTTTTTGTAATGTTTACATGGACCTGATGTTGGTTTATAAGACTTTATTAAAAATACAAACTTGTATTTAGTCATTTGTTTCTGTGTAATTCTGACTCGAATATAAATAGGTAGTTTGTGTTTGGATTTTATTTTTAGTTGGTTGTTTATCCAAAATTCAATTTAGAATAAATCATTTGCTTTCATCTACCAGTGCAGATGAATGTGATTGCCTCTGGCTACGCGTGTATGTTACACTTTAAAACCATGACGGTACCAAGGAGCAGAACCACTTTCACTCAGAACCTCCCTCTTCTTTTCCTGCTCAGTGGTGTTGTCACCCTGTCTTAGTATTTTATCCCTGACCTAATTCCTTTTTATCACTACAAATATTTCAGCCTAAAGACCTCCTCTCAGAAAAGGATCTGAAGCACATTCATATTGAGATATGGCTATAAAAGTAGTAATTAAAATTAATGAGAGTATGGAGAGTGTCTTTTTAGGGTGGCTTTCCCGGGCCTCTAGTCCCATTCTGGGGGCTCCGGTTTCCCCACTGACCCTGGCAGAACAACTGAAGTGTGCTGGGCTCTTCTCTCCATAAGTGAATGATTTACTTCCTTATCTTTGGGTTTGAACAGCACTGTTTGATTGTTCACACACTGTTTATAGTGGCTTTTGACTCTGTGGGAGGATTTCATAGTCTGTTGTCTAAAATTGTACAACCCTTTAGGTTTTTAAGTGAACTTCGAGATAGTTATCTTACTTTTTTATCTTTACCATAGACCACACATGCTTTATGCCCCAGGTTCACTCTGTTTGATTTTACAGCGTTTTGAAGTCCTCTCTTATGTATTATTTCATTTGATCCTCACATCAACTTAGCAGGTGAGGGAATCTGGTCATCTCCAGTCTCAAAGGCTGGAGATTGTACAGACCCACCCACACCCCAGTGGCTTCATCTGAAGGTTATTTTCATTCAGGATGACACTGCTGTAAAAATAAATTCACGATCAATTTCTCACTAATGTTTTTAGTGAACGGGTAGAACCACTGATCAGTCAAAAATTACTTAGGGGTCTCTTTCCTTGTGTCTATCAGTGTTTCAGGTGGTGACAGGAACACAGGCCTTTTAACATGGATTTAGATATTTTACTTTAAATTTAAATATGGCATTTTTAAAAGGAAAATTTTAAATGCCTAAGTCTTATTTAATTAAATAATAGATTGGATTATTGGAGCAAAACCTTTAACACAGCATGGCATATGGCATATGGTAGGTACTTAACGAGTTTTTGCTGAATGATGAACATCATAAGAAAATAGGCTTACTTACTGTAAGTAAGCTGTTTTTTCCCTTTTGGTTCTGGTATAGGTTAAGTAAATTGATTAAATAAACTTAGAAAATATTACATATGTAGAAAAGTATCTAATTTGAGATAATTTCTACAAAGATGAAGATTCATTTAATAAAGTTGCACTGTTTAAAATTAAGAAAATATTAAGAAAAATGCCTGATTTCTATAAGGAAGGAGAAAAACTTGGTTTTCATTTGAGTAGTTACAAACATTTGCCATTTTTATAGGTTGTTTCACTTGTAGGTTATTTTTCTTATTTAAAATGTTATTTGTATTTAAAATTATATTGTTGCGAATGCTTACAAAAGCAGGTTTCAATCCTTGACGTGTGATCAGTATCACTGGACATGATCTCTGGGTGAGTGGTCTGTAAAAAATTTTGTTTTTATCTTTCTGCCTTTACATAGCATTAAGATCATCTTACGTGGAAAGAAACTATCCACTATCATTTCTATTGTGATAAAGGTTTAACAATAATTTTAGTAATGCTATCGCTGTGAAGTAAAGTAATCAAATTCATAACTATTCTACTTCTTTGGCTTTTTCTAGATGTATTGAACAGAAATTTAAGCGCTGTCCTCCCCTGCCTACCACCAGTGTCATAATAGTTTTTCATAATGAAGCGTGGTCCACACTGCTTAGAACTGTCTACAGTGTGCTCTATTCTTCACCTGCCATACTGCTGAAGGAAATCATTTTGGTGGATGATGCTAGTGTAGATGGTAAGAAAGCGTATGCAAATTAGATTGTTTCCTGAGTAAACCCATGTGGTGCCGTCCAAAGTCTATTCAGTTATATTGTACTCTCTGTGTGCCATCTCAGAGCTTGACTATAGTGGCTTGGATGGCATGTATGATGGATGAAAGGAGCATCCAGGGATGTCCATATTCACACATTTTGGAGTTCAGAAATGTATGAAACACCATTATTCATAACTTTGTAGTCCCCGGTGTGAGACTTTTATTGTAAGGCATAGTGGTTAAGAGCACAGATTTGAGCCTTAAACCAGGCTGCCTTGGTTTGAACCCCAGTTCTGATCCTAACCAGCTATGTGACTTGGGCAAGTTACTTAACCCCACCCCATGCCTCAATTTCTTTATCGTTATCTGTAAAATTTCATCAAATTTATTGTGTATGATACATCTCTAGTGTGCCTACCACTAGAATAAAAGACCCTAACGGCCAATTAAGCCAACATGCCATTGATTATAAGAAGTATATAATTGTACAGCTTAGAACTGAGGAAATACACAAGTGGTAACTCCTGTGGTTGCTTTGAAGAATAGATAAATTAATATAAATCATACATTAATTAATAAATAATGTAAAAGAGTAGTTAAAAATTACTGAAGTGTCACCACATCCTGTTTCATTTTGGCTCTTTTAAATACTCCAGTAGCACTTACGAAGTTAGCCAAAATCTTTAACGCATTTTCATTAAAATTACAAGTCAATAGGTGGTTACTAGGTTACACATTTTAAATTGGACTCATAAGGATAATCTTGTAAATACTCCAATTTACTGAATTTTCAAACATTAAAGTATTTTAAATACCAAACACATACACATTATTTCAATGATTACAAAATTTATTCCTGAATGAGCCCAAGTTTGGAACCAGAATCCTTAAAGTTAAATTCTAGCTCCAGCACTAACTAGTTGTTTCCTTATCTGTAAAATGGGATAACACTCTTGCATCAAATCCAAAGCACCATCCATTGTAAGGTAAATCATTACTTTATGGACCATGAGGAAAAAAAATGCTACCTATTAGCTGACATGTCATCAATTATAAGATGTATCCAGACTTTAGATATGGTAGTAAGTGAATAAAGCATAAAATCATTATCCTGGTTTATTTAATTATTTCTACATACAATTCTAAACATTCCTGTGGTTTCAAAATAAAATATCCTGAGTGAATTGAAGTTATATTCTTGAGCTAAATTAACATTTAGATGGAATAAGTTTGCTTATCACTAGAGATCTTTGACTCGGATGTGTAATCTATCCACCAAATGGGAAAGTTTTATAATTCAAGTCCCCTGGATTCAAGTTACACACTATATACAGATCTCTGATTTGAATCTCCAATCCTTTTACCCAGGTTACTTCACCACCCTGTTGTAATCAGCTAATTTATTTATTGCTTGATTTGTTCTGAGTTTTTTCTTATCTTTCAGTCTATTTGGACCAAAATCCATGGACTTTTAAATGACATCTGATTAAGTTCTGCATACCTCTCGTATGTTTTATCTAAAAAACCCCGAAAACTTTATTCTAGAAATGTTTTCCTTTTCCTTGCATTCTTGAACTTTTTTCTCAATTTTTATTTTGTTGATTTTTGAAGAATCTGGGTAATAGGGGCATAGTAAAGCTTCTTCTAGTGAGCCTTCAGTTAAGGTATCTTCTGTTAATTTAATCTTACAACAAGATTAATATAATTAAAGGAAATCAGAATGAACAATGATATACATTTATGATCCTCCTGTTTTAACCATTTTAATCTTTTCCTTTTCTCTCTCATAATCACTGTTTAAATAAAAACATAATGTTTAAGTAATTATGCCCATGTCAGAAATCCAGTTTTAAAATCTGACATTTTCACATAACATTTGTATTAGCCTTTTCCTATTACCTTCAAAACTTTGGTTTCAATAACAGTAATGGGCTAGATACATTTTCCTTAACCACTTACTTTTATTTACCTCCTAGTATTACTATACATGATACTGCAATAAATATCCTTGTGCTTAACGTTATTTTCCCTTTTTTTTTGAATTATATGCTTAGATAAGTTAGAAGTAGGACGACTTTGTCAAAGGGTCTGAATATTTTTTATAATTCTTTATAGCTATCAACAATAGATTTGGAAAAGTTTTCTTGACAAGGGCTATTTTTGCATTATAGTGTAATTTGTCTTGTTAAATCAAAGAGCTATCTAATGAGTACCTACTGTGGAAAATGTGTCCCTAGTTACTGTAAAGGAGCTTGTGAAGTAAAAACCATAGTCCCTGATTTCAGTTTGCTTCAGGAAAAGCAGCGTAAATATGTGGATTATCATTTAACAAAGAGATAGTCAAATCCCAATGACAGCAAACAAATTATAATTAACACCTTCAGAGCATAGGCTGTGTGCGAGTTAGTCCCTGTCTTAAATGTCTTATTGGTATAGTAACCTTTCATCTTATCCTCCCAACAGCTCCTTGTGAAGGCAAGTCCTATTATCCCCATTTTATAGGTAAAGAGACTATGAGGTACAAAAAGGTAAAATAACTTGCCCAAGGTCACATAGCTAAAAGTAATGGCGCTGTACATCGAACCCAGGAAATCCGATTTCATGGCTTTGTGTTCACAAAATGAGGGGTGTGGATAGGTGCTGAATTTGTAGGAAGTTCAGAAGTTGTGGGTAAATCAAATATTTCTTAACATATGAACAGTGGGAGGGTTTATTGAAGGAATCTATAGTGACTCTATTTAAAAAATCAATTCCCATTAAGACCTTTGAAATGTTCCTGTCTTAAAAGGTTTCTGTGTTACCAGTCTATGATGAAAGCAGAAATATCTATGACTGTATTTTTAAGACAAATTATAATCCTACTTGTCTCTCAGAAAATTAATTCTGAGGTGCTTAGAAGGTGTTTAAAAAGTTTATTACTCTGAGGCAGTAATGTTTAGATAGGCTTATTTTTCCACAAAAGCTGTTCCTAGACTCTTACCTCCTCTATGAATGTTTAAACTTTAAATAAGCAGCTCTCTTATCTGCACCACTGGAGAGTTGAAAAAAACATATGTAATGACAGATAAGTCAAAACCATCTGCACTTGCTTCTGAAATCTGGCAGAAGCAAACATCTACCCGGGACATTCTGACATTCTCAATATTCCCAAATCTTTTTGAGACTGTGCTCTGGGCCCAAGAAGGCCATGTGAAGAAATGCATGATACACTCAACAAAGAATCAAGAATTTAATGGTGAAAAAGCAGACTTAAGAAGTTACTTAAAAATATGAACGATACTTGACTGACTTGATTGATGTGTTTTTCTTTTACCTACTGTTTTAACTCTTGCTTGGTATGTATCTCATCCAAATTAGAACATTGAGTGCCTTAAATTATATACTCATTTTGCCTGTTTTTAACTTCATTCCTGATTTGCATGCTCACTTCTTCCTTCATATTTTTACTGGAAAAAATTCTGTGTCAAGAGACTCCAGAGCTTTCGAAAATTTTCTGCTGACTCTTTGTAGAAATATTCCCAAACTGCTGTAGTCCTGGATTTTCCTACTTGTCTTCTTTTTCTCAAGATTTTGGTCTTAAAATACTTTGACCACTGCCTAAATATCAGAGGATTTTTTTGATACTTGGCATTTTTCTATAAATTTCCAGATTTAAATACCAATTTAAAAATGACTCAAATGTCTGTTTTGGCCAAATTCAATTTTTTTCACTCCTTGGTCTGTCTTCTCTGGCCTCCAAGAGTCATTTTAAGTCCTGGGGTCCACTCGATTTGAAGTCTCCCACTCCCCCCAAATGCATTGTGTTTATTGATATGATGCAGACACCTTAACTGTGTTATAAGTCATGCACTGTAATAATTCAGAAGGTAAGATGTGTATATATAGTTTTTATTCTCTAATAAAGAATTAAAATAAAGACGATTTTTATCATCAGGAAGGGACGTGTACAACTGTTAAGATTAGGCATGTGGAGGGGTCATTCCTCTGTGGGCTCTTTATTAGCTTTCATATGTTATATATGAAAATAAACTTAAGAATGAGTTAATCCTGATTTTTTTCTCTTACAGAGTACTTACATGATAAACTAGAAGAATATATAAAACAATTTTCTATAGTAAAAATAGTCAGACAAAGAGAGAGAAAAGGTCTGATCACTGCAAGGTTGCTAGGAGCAACGGTAGCAACGGCTGAAACACTCACATTTTTAGATGCTCACTGTAAGTATGTACGTGGAGACATAGTTTGTAACATTTTCCCTCCCCCTCCCTCTAATGTAAAAGGTAAGGAAGCCATTTCTTTAAATACCTAATTGCATTTTTTTTAACATCATTTTCAACTGGTGACTTCAGCACTGACAGCCCAAGCAGACTACAGCACTTATTCAGAGATCTTACCTCCTTTGTGTTAGAGGCTCCTCATCTTTATTTCCTCCAGTGACTAGCTTCTCCAGCGAGCTATCCATATCTGGGATTTTTTTTTTCAGATACGCATTCTGTGGGGAAAAAAAGTGATTTTCCTTATTATTCTTGATTACTACACTTCAAAGTGAGTGAAAGTTTTGTTTGTTTAAGTGTGGTCAACCCTATTATTAAATTTTGTCCTGGTCCTAACACTTTTACTTTTTATATTTCAGTTCTTTGCCCCTCAAAGGGTCACACACTCCTTGTGCCAAGTTAGGGGCACCCCTTCACAATTTCTGGTATCTCTCCCATAATGCTGTCAGTTTTTGTTGCTCCTGGGTTTTTTTCCTTTGTAGTTAAATGATTTTTTTCCCCCAGTGTCAGTGATTTTAAATGAAGTATTTAGAAAAATATTTTTAGAGTCAATGTTTAATGTACATGTTAGGTATTACTAAAATGCCACTTAGTCCCTCAAGCTCTAAGTTTAGTGAGTTTTACTCTGAGTGTTTAGCTTTGGATTGGCCAGCCCTTAGGTTATGTTTGACCAAGAAAATGGTTTTGAGCACATGCTAATTGTTACAGAAGGGCTTTCAGATTTGCTTGAGTCTCTTTAGAGCTTTCACATCCTGCACTCTCTTAATACCAGGCAGTTAAGAGACATTAAAGGTAATACAAGAGAGATGTTTTCAAAAGGAAATGGTGCCTTCTCTAGTATTCTGTTTGCTGCTCCAAAATTACAGTTATGTCAGATTAGGCATCCTTCCTCTCCAGGTGGATGTATCTGATGGTCCTCCTGGACCATGACTGCCAAACTCCACTTGATGATGGGAGCCCTGAGTAGCACTGCACAGGCTGCATCTCCTGAGCTCTGTGTGTGATGGGAGACAGCCTGGCCTTGGGCTGGGCCCAGACCTTTCATGCCATTCCTTTACCCTCTGTCACTAAGGCTGCACAGGTTTGAACAGTCCTTCTTCTCCAACTGCTGAAGTCAGAATATTCTGACTCCTTGACTTACTTTCTCCTAAGACCCTGTCAGAGAAATGAAGATTTCAGTTACTATCCTTGACTCAGGGAGACAAACACTTTTTGGAGCTAGGTGGTATGGATCAGCAAAAAGTTATCTTTGATTCATAGCCCATTTTAAAGAGAAATACACAGTCTGAAAGTTAAATATACCAGTATCATTTTGCTTCCATTCTAAAGTTTAAAAAAACCATTTTCTATCTATGCCTAACCTTGCCTCACTTTTTTCATCCTACCCTTACTCGTGACAAGAAACCTTCAAGAAATCTCCCCTATATAAATGTTCAAAACACAAATGGTTTTGTTATTCTCATTTCTCTGTAAACCCTCTTCCAAAATCCAAAAGGGACAAAACCCTGTTTTCACTGAATTAATTAAAATTGTATTTTTTCCAGGTGAATGTTTCTACGGGTGGTTAGAGCCTCTGTTGGCCAGAATAGCAGAGAACTACACTGCCGTCGTGAGTCCAGATATTGCATCCATAGATCTGAACACGTTTGAATTCAACAAACCTTCTCCCTATGGAAGCAACCACAACCGTGGGAATTTTGACTGGAGCCTTTCCTTTGGCTGGGAATCACTCCCCGATCATGAGAAGCAAAGAAGGAAGGATGAAACGTACCCAATTAAGTAAGATGATTGCTCTCAAAGTCTTATACACAGCTCAATTATTTGAATATGTATGCAGTCTTTGCCTTTTACAGTAATTTCCTCCAATGTAATTCACACTAACAAAGAACACACGTATTCTATATGAAAGGAATAGAATTAGAAGAGTCATTTATTTATGTACTTGCTTACACATGGTGTTACTGACTAGGAAGCGGAATTGAGTTCTTATGTCTTCCTCAAAATCATTACTTAAGAGTCTTTAAGTTTGGTTAGAAGACACTTAATGTGCTCTGCTGGGAAAGGTCACTTAAAATACTTCTTCCCCATCCCCTAAAACTCGACTTTGAAGATAGCATTTTTAGTTTTTATTAATCTATATAAATTCTTGAAATTGTGATCTCTCTTTATTTGTAAATTTGATTCAGTTGCTCTTAAATATGTTCTTTTTCTCTTATTTGGCTTTTAAAATAAAGTTTGACAATTAATTATTTTTCAGAACACCCACTTTTGCAGGAGGCCTTTTTTCCATATCAAAAGAGTATTTTGAATATATTGGAACTTATGATGAAGAAATGGAAATTTGGGGAGGTGAAAATATAGAAATGTCTTTCAGAGTAAGTGTATCAATATAGCACACATATTAAATAGATCTTTCTAGTTGGCTGATACATAGTATCACGGATGCATGCAGTCTTTACTTTTTGTGCTTTCTAATATTAGAAATTTTAGAATTAAGTATATTTTCTCTTAAAATGTAACTTATGTATTCTTTGCTCTCAGTGTAACAAGAGGAATCAGTTAAACGCCTGTGTCCAGGCAATAACACCAGTTAATGCACTTGTAGCTACTGAATTCCAGCCAAGATAAATATAATTAAATATAGTGCTTCAGGAAATTGGTTGATTATCAAGGGAGTCAGAATGGAAAAACATTTATGTATAATTTTAAAGGACATTGAACTTGACTCTTTGGATTAAACAAGCTTTTTTTCCTATACATATTAAAAGTTAATATGAGAAACTAAAGGCTTTGGATGGTCTCCACATGTACATGTATGATTTCATGAGTTCGTTTCTACAATGACTTTGTCATTCATTTTTTATCCCTTAGGCTGGAATGTAGTGGAAAAAGAACTGAACTAGGAGTTAGAAGATTTAAATTTTGGCTCTGGCTCCAACACATAATAGCAGTGATGATCTTAGCCAAGTTTGAGCTGTTTAAGGGCAGGGGTCTTGTTTTATTCATTTCAGTATTCCCAACCTCCAGCACACATTGGCTCTCAAGCAGTTTGTTGAACTGATCATATCACCGAGCTTTCTCATTTTTCTTAAAATGAAAAGAGAGAGAGAATACAATCACTGCCCTAATATTAGCACAGGCTATTAAACATGACTTTTAGATTTTTATTTATGGCAGAATAGATTGTCAAGATATTTAAATGAGTAGTTACTGATTTAACGATTTGCTGTTTTATTTAGAGTTCATGCAAGTAAGCTTTTTGACCATCTAAGTAGTATGATTCTTTCTAAATAGTATGACTTTTAAAATAATGAACAACTATTTTACAAGTTTAATAAATTGTGCTTCGGTAATAATGACTATCTGGAATTGTTTTCTTGATTACAAAACTGAATCTGCAAAGGGTAGAGTCTGGGCCCATGTACTCCAGGTCTGCTATGGAAGCCAAATGCAGAAGAGCCATTGGTGAATTCTAGAGAACTTGTATAATTATTGCAAAAAAAAAAAAAGAAATTTTAGAATTTATTATGAGAAATCTGAAATTACTATTTCATTAAAATTCTTTTTGAAAATATGGTTTTTTTCTTTAGTGTCTGTACCGTTTAATAAAATTGTTCTTTATATTTAAGAACTTAACTTGAACTGTCAGGGAACAGAGACTATTTGTAAAGTTATAATAAATCTCTTATCTTTTTATCACTATCTTAAAGGTAAACTTAAAAGCAACACTTTGATTTTCCTAAAATACTGTAAATTTAAACAAATATCATTAATTATCAGGTGTGGCAATGTGGTGGGCAGTTGGAGATTATGCCTTGCTCTGTTGTTGGACATGTTTTTCGCAGCAAAAGCCCTCATACCTTTCCAAAAGGCACTCAGGTGATTGCTCGCAACCAAGTTCGCCTTGCAGAAGTTTGGATGGATGAATACAAGGAAATATTTTATAGGAGAAACACGGATGCAGCAAAAATTGTTAAACAAGTAAGTGAGAACTAAAAAATTACAACAAAAATCCACAGTAAGTTCACATGTCTGTTTACTTGTTTGAGTCAACTCAAATATAAAACATTTTTTTAAAAAGTTATTTTTCAGAAACAGACTCACAGACACAGAAAACAAACTTATGGTTACTGGGGGGACAGGGGGTGGGAAGAGATAAATTGGGAGTTCAAGATTTGCAGATACTAACTACTGTATATAAAACAGATAAACAATAAGTTTCTTCTGTAGAGCACAGGGAATTATACTCAATATCTTGTAGTAACCTGTAATGAAAAAAATGTGAAAAGGAATATATGTATGTGTATGCATGACTGAAACATTATTGCTGTACACCAGAAATTGAGGCAACATTGTAAACTGAGTATACTTCTATTTAAAAAAAAGTTATTTTTTAAAGCTGGGCTTTTTAACTCAAAAATACACAATTTATTGATGCCATTTTTTTTTGAAAAAGTCAAGTAAACTGCTTTTTAAAAATTTAGGCATTCTACTCGATGTGGCCCTTTTTAATAATGGAAGATGTTTAGTTTAGTAACTGCCTTGGTTCGATATTTTACTCAAAGTAAGAGTAAGTGGAACTGCTTTTAACTGGTTTTAGGTGATGTGATTAGCACCTAAGTCAGTGTGCTAAGTGGCATTTTGAACTGGAGAGAGAGAAGGTGTCAGAACGTGGCAGGAAAATGAACCGGGAGTACCAAGGCTTTTTTAATAGCAAGTTCTGATTCCATTACTCCCTGGAAGAGTGACTTTGGCTAAGCCGCTTGAGACTGTAAAATTGGGATGGCACCTCGCAGAGGGGTTGACAGGTTGGCCAGACATGGAGTATGTGCTCCACCATGTCTCTTCTCTCTCCTTCCCTGTCTTAAAATAAAATGCTTGCCTGTCTCCCAGAGCAGCTGTGAAATAAGAAAATAAATGCTAACAAATGTATGGCACTGTGGTTGGTATTGACCTGTCCTAGATAAAAGCCCTTCAGAATCGTCATGCCTAATACATTAGAGCTGAATCCCAACAGTTTCAATGTTGGATGTGGTAAATAAACTAGACAGCTTAAGGACATGTTTCAGTGAACAGCACCCAACTCTTTGTAAGAAACAATGCCGATTTGCCAGGAGGTATATATTGAAATTAAAGGGCATCAACATTCTGAGTGTCATAAAGCTCTGGTTACCTCCTTTCACCTTTTCTTTGGTCTCTGGTGTCTCCCTGTAACATGTCAGGACAATGCAAAGTCAGAGCACTATTGGGTTAGATTGCTAACTCTTTACCCAAGGCCAGCAAAACCAGTCAGGCAGATTGTATACTGCACAATGGTACTTGGCTGAGCAGGCAAGCATGTGCTAAATACAGCGTATGCTCTCTCGTCACCCACAGAGGGGCAAGCGAGCCAGCAAACCCCTATTTTTACCACAGGGCAAACAGAGCCACATGGTAAAATTCCTTAAGCCATCCAGAAGTCCTTTAGCGTTTCATACGTTTTGCTAAAACACTTGGGTTCAAAACATTGAAGCTGGTGGAGAAAATATTTTCCTTAGTTGAACTGATGAGCTTGAGTATTAGTTTTTCATATGTTTAGGCACCCACTATAATTTTCTTTAAAATTTTGCCTAGACCAAATACCTTTTCAATTTAATAGTGTTTTGTTTTGTTTTGTTTTTAGTTTTCTTAGTCCTTTTAAATAAGATAAATAAAACGCAATTTATTAAAAACTTCCCTTTTTCTACTAATACATTGTTATTGTTAGGATATTATTAGAAGATACTGTTAAGAGTAAAAGTAGAAAAAATTATTCCCAAGTGTGTTGTTGTTTGTGGTGTTGGCTGGAGGAGAGAGAGAAATTATGTTACACGTCAGCACTGTTTCTCTGTACCTGCTTTCTCACACCTCACTGTACAGACCACTTTTGTGTATAAAACTGGGATCAATTTTGGATGCCCCCACTACTATTTTTTGCCCTGAACAGTTTGCTAGAGATCTTTGTTCCCTGATGGAGGTTTGTGGCACAAAGAAAGAATAAAATAGCACTAGGTCAGCACTGCAGGAGTCCTTGATTCTTTTTGAAGCCAGAGTGAGCAGCAAGGCATACTTGTTGCCTAAATGAATGGTGACTGCTGTTAGACTGCATCTTGCACTTTGGCCCAGAATTTTTTTTAAGACCTAAATGTAAATACAAATAATAGCATTTGAAGTACTTTATTAGTGCTGTTTTAATTAAGCATTCCCCTTTCCTTCTCGTCTTTCTCCAGAAATCATTTGGTGATCTTTCAAAAAGATTTGAAATAAAGCAACGCCTTCAGTGTAAAAATTTTACATGGTATCTGAACAATATTTATCCAGAAGTATATGTGCCAGACCTTAATCCTGTTATATCTGGATATGTGAGTATTTTCCTGTTCCTTTACTGCATTCTCTTGCCACCAACATTTATGTGGTTCAGGAAAAATTGCTGAAATACTTTCTGGTTTATTGCTTTTGAGATTTTACATTATTATTATTAACAACACTTCCTGAAATTAATTGAAAAAAATGTAAGCCATATAAATTTTTAAAAAATTTAACTTGAAATTTTTCCTTCAGATTAAAAGCTTTGGTCAGCCTCTGTGTCTGGATGTTGGAGAAAACAATCAAGGAGGCAAACCATTAATTCTGTATACATGTCATGGACTTGGGGGAAACCAGGTGAGCACTGCAGTAAAAATTCTCCCTTCTCATTAGCGCCTACAATCTTGAGTAAGTTGCTGCGTATTTTCCAGAACCCCTAAATCAGTTTTATGTTCACTTAAACTAGTATGTGAAATGTTTTTAGATTAAGTTTGGCAATTAATATTGAAGTTACAGAGTATTTTGATTTTCACTCTGACTCAGAGAGCAGTTTGAGGTTGCTTACCCATTCAGCAGAAAGCCAAATAAGAAAATGACAGAATAATGCCATTTGAAATAAAAAACCAGGATCTTCTGGGTGGATCTTTGATGTTGCGTGACTATTGGCATGGTGATTTTGCTAAATTATACATAAAGCTATATTTAACTGGATCCAACAGCAAATGACATAATGTTAATACCATATTTTTGTGCATCATGATATTGTATCAATATATACTGAAAAAAAAGTATGTTCTTGATTCTCCTTGATTGAGAACACCTCTGCTTGAAACTACCTTATGACTGTTTTACCAGTTAGGACTGAAATGTCAGATGTCACTATGGGTAGAGAACATATTAGTTCTTAGTTTTTAGCTTCTAGCTTCATTTCCTTGCATTTTACAAGTTAATTTCTGGAAGGATTAGACTCTCTCTTCATTAATTCAGCAAATTCACTGAGTGATCCCTGAATGCCAGATTCTCTGCTGGGTTCAAGCAATTTGGATTCTAACTCCTTCAGTAATCTATATTTCAAAACCAACAGTTACCGTCAGGGTGACGAGGTCTGGGGTAAAACATTCAGGGTGCTCTGGGGGTATGGAGGAGGGCATTTGAAGCAGACTCTGTGCCCACACATTTTCCTGGGAAAGATGACCAGTTGAAGATGTTTTTTGAATGGTATGCAGGAGTTAGCGAGGTGGCTGGCAGAAATGAGAATGGGCTGAGAATAGCATGAAGAGAGGCGTGCTAAGGGGAGGACCTGGTGTTTTGTTTTGTTTTGTTTTTCTGGAAATTGCAGGTCTTTTGGTTTAGAGTCCAAGATCTGTGTAGAGGGTTTTTACAATATTAAATACTCATGGTGTCCTATTTTAACAGGATGGGACTTTGATGATATCAGTTTTAAGAAGAAAGGGCCAATTTATCTCCTGATCCAGCCTCTTCCATGTTTCTTCCTACTCAGCCTCAGCTTAATCTACTTCCAATCCTTAGTTATCCAAAGCAGTCAGTCTGCTGAGGGTAGATGATGCTGATGCCCAGAAACCATAGGTAGTAAATAGGGTCCAGGATGGTTAAGGTGTGGCTCTGAAACAGGATGGAGAGACACATGCATACACTTACATATACACATGCACACATGCATATATACCTGTATCTATATACATATACATCGTGTGTATGTATACATGTAAGTGTATGCGTATTTTAAAAACTTCCTTACTCTCTATTAGAAGAAAAATTATGTAAATAGTTGCATTCTTTTGGCAATAACACTGGACTATACTACTAGACTATCCTAGTAAAAACTAAGTTTCTGAGCAATGAGAAATATTTCTTCATTTGTAAAAATCTTATCACTAAATGTAAATACTTATAAACTTTTTTAGGCTTCCTCTAGCGTTTTATCTATTCTATCACAAAAGTTAAAGACATATTCTATACGTTGTCCTGTCTTCCTCTTGTTATTGCCATAAAGCTGTTTTCATAGTTCTGTCTCAAATAATTTTTAAAGTATAAATAGCATATAGCTGTCTTAAAAATTTGGGGATGGTGAAATAATTCACATACTCATTCAACAAATATCTGTTTGGAGTCTGTAATGTAACTGACACTGTTGTAGTAGTGAAAAAGACAAAGTCCCTATGTTGTGGAGCTTGTGTTCTAGAAGGAAAGGAAAAAATAAATATGTAATTTTAGGTATGAATAAAAATAAAGCAAGAAAGGGGTGATAATTTGTGTGTGTGGGTGGATAGTTATTTTCAGAGGTTTAGGAAGACCTCTTTGAGAAGCTGACCTTAGAGTAGAGACCTGAGGGAGTTAGGAGAGGGACCATGCTCCAGGAGGAGGGCATCCTGGAAGAGGGACTGCAAGGCCAGAGGCCCCGAGGCAGGTAAATGGAACAAGCATGAAGCCAGTGTGGCTGGAACAGAGTGGTCCAGGGAGAGAAGGGCGGAAAGTGAGGTCAAGGGCGTGGATAAGGCACCTGGTCAGATAAAACTTTGCTGGCCTAGTGAAGGAACGTGGATTTAATAGTTAGTGTGACAGAAGCCACCTGAGGTTTTGAGCAGAAGAAGAATAATATTTTCTGGTTTATATTTTAAGATAATTCTGGCTTCTATCATCCTGACACAGCCATTGGTTTTTTTTTTTATTTCCTTTAAATGTTATTTTCAATCACACACTGCATTTAAACTAGCTTGGGAATTGTAGCTCCTTGAGTACTCGATGTTTTATGATGTGATCTAACTCGATCATTTCCTCATGCTCCCTTCTACCATTTTGATCAGATAATGATACTTTTATAGCATAAAACTCCATTGTAACAGTGTTTGAGTATGCCAAGTCAAAGTATGTATTTTGATAATGTGACTGGATGGACTAACATCCTGGTGCCAGGCAGTTTAGTTCACTATGGCTTTGTAACACACTGCTTTGCTTCCTCCCATTTCTCTTCTAGTGTATTTGTCCTGCTTCTAAATTACAAGTCTCTCTAATGTCTTCAGCTAGCTAATTATGTCTAAGAATCTTCAACTATTTTCCATTCCTTACAACTTCCTTTTTAATGATTTTTAAAAAGTAATATGGAGTGAAGTAAAGCACTAGACAACCTTTCTTACCATCTTTGAGGTCCTAAGGTTTATCTTTCTTAAAGAAGTACAGCCAGAGTGCTGTTTTTATGATCTAAACCCATTTTCTTTCAGTGACTCCATGTGAAGAACTATCAGTTATAAAAATGACTGATATTATATTTGTGGAAGGAGATAAATTAAGCATGAGGCTAAGACCAGGGGAACTCAAGATTAATTCAGCGAATGTTTGTAGAGAGCCTACTCCGATGCACTCAAAGGGTTTAGGTCTAGCACATAATAAGGGCTCAATAAATATTGTGCTAAGACTAATTACTTCATTATTGAAAATCAATTATGTTCACTTATTTTATCTTAGGAATGTCAACATTATGAAATATTTGATTTGTAATGAATGTTATTACTAAATACACTGCCTGACTTTGGTCTATGGTTAACAGAGTGCTATGAAAGTTATCTCTGACGGTCAGTGGGAACCCTGAGAAGAGTGTAATTTTTGTACATAGGACCGATTCAGGGAAAAGTAAAGGGGGAAGGTAATATTTGAATTGGCTTTTGAAGGATCAAAAGGAGTTAGCTAGGCAGAGAAGGATCCAGAAGGATGTTCTAGGCAGTGACAGTAAAGCAAAGTTTTAGAGTTATGGATACACCTGTCCTGCATTGGTAGAATTGTATGAAAAGAATATAGTGTATAACTGGGGCAATGGTTGGTGTAAGATTGAAAATGGAAGATTTAATGTACCAGTCAAGGAGTGTGAACTTTATCTTAGCAACAGGAGTGATTCACTTAAGCAGGGAAGGTAGGGGATCAAATCAATGTTATAAAAGACTAACTCGCAGCAGAGTGGATTGGATTATAGGTTGCTGGAGGTGTTGCAGTAGAGATTTGGAGTGCCTGAACAAGAGAAGTGAGGATGTGGAAGGAACGGTGGGTGGGATGGTAACATCTGAGAGGAAGATTCAGTAGGACTAGGGAGCTAATTAATTGGACATATGGGAGACAGAAGCATCAATAATAGTGACGATAGCTAAGAATGTATTGAACGCTTACCATGTACCAGTTACTGGTCTAAGTGTTTCACATGTATTAACCCATTTATCTTCATAGCCCTATGGGGTTGGAGCTATTAAATTACCTATTTTACAGGCAAGGAAACTGAGGCATAAAGAGTGCTCTGTGAAATGTTTCTAGTTTAAAGGAAAATGTTATTAGTTGAAATGAATAAGAGAGAAGGAACCCTTGCGGAGGGGAAAAGGCAGGAAGTTAGTTGGCTTGCTAAAAGCTTCCAGGCTCTTCTGTGGCATCCTTCTTGCCACCATCCCATCTGATAGCCTCCAATTTCAGACATGGTGATGGAGACAACATTTCTTAATTAAGTAACTACCTGTTGGTGATAGGCTAGAAAAAGGCTATAGTATTTTCTGTCTCAAAAACTCAGCTTATGATTCTGATACCTATTTTATTGTATTATTTTGTTGAAGTGCATATGACTCCATTATTCAGTGAGTTGGTATTTTTTTTTTTTTTGGCTGATTATTTTGCAACTGAGGCTATAGCGTACTTTTATCAGTAACAGTGTTCTTTCTTTCACAGTACTTTGAATACTCCGTTCAACATGAAATTCGCCATAACATTCAGAAGGAATTATGTCTTCATGCTGCTCAAGGTGTTGTTCAGCTGAAGCCGTGTACCTACAAAGGTCACAAGACAGTTGCCACTGGAGAACAGATATGGGAGATCCAGAAGGTATTTCAGTGTAATTAATCCACCCCTTCATGTAATTATTTCGATTAGCTCTAACTGCTCATCTGGGAAAATGCATGCAGTGCATAGTGTGTTAACATCCTCCATCAGAACTTCTCTGTGTTAGCTCAGTCGTTGTGTATGTCTGCCCATGTGATAAGAAAGAGTATATCTGTGAATTAAATACTTTTAGGAGCAAAATAGTTGTAAAATTGCTTAGTTAGAGCATGAATTGTGCAGATCAACAGTCTGTGGATTAGTAATAATAGTTATTCAAATTTGTCTTTTTAGAGTTCCTTATAATACTTCTTGCAACAGTCATACATTTTTTTCCTGGCAGAGAGGAAAAAAATACTTTTTCTCACCTAAAGTGATTCTTTCCCTGTGTTAATACTTTTTCATGAATCTAGAACTGAGAGAATATGTGAAAGGTTTTTTGCTGTTTTTAAACATATGTTTTAAAGCTTGGCTGGAACCTAGCAGTTCTTACCTGAATATTGTTTTGTGCAATACTAGAACACTGTAAGATTGATTTTTATGACTTAGGGTTTTTTTTTCTTCTTCTTTTTGTTTTTTGGTGGGGGAGGTAATTAGGTTTTAATTTTTTTGTACCCTCCACCCCATGACTTAGGATTTTTTAAAGAGTTTGTCACTTGCAATTAAATCACTGAATTTTTTAAAAAACCTTGATTGAGACCTTGCTCTGTACACATCTCTTCATTCACCTTCTGTGAACTGAACAGTGGTGGCATAAATGGTGTTGCCTGTACCAAAACCCAACAAGATTGTATCAGACATAGCGGATCTTAGATTAAAAGTTAAGAATGGTGTACATTTGGTATATGTCTCCCTTTAGTTTTGATGAGACCATAAAGTGTTTTCATATTTATCAGTTAACTTTGAGCCTTGAAACTTAATGTCTGCTGTATTTCTTTCTATTTTAGGACCAACTTCTATACAATCCACTCTTTAAAATGTGCCTTTCAGCAAGTGGAGAGCATCCAAGCTTAGTGTCATGCAAGCCATCAGATCCACTCCAAAAATGGATTTTTAACCAAAATGATTAAGTGTTCCTTAAAATTAAGGAGTTGAAAAAGGAGATATTCATTCTCATAAAACTGTGACTAGGCATACACTGTAGTTTTTGAAAATTATGCAAAAGCAGCTAATTGTAACTTATTCCAAGTGCATTTTTCTTATTTATATCTTAAAATGTCTATGTAGCACTGCTACAGAAACCCCTTAAGTTTCCATTTCAAAGCACAATAACTAGTCATACCAAAGACTATTTTGAAATGTCCAGATGTAGGAAGAGATGTTTACAGTATGATGAAAATAATTTTCCAAGTAAAGTGATGTTTGTGTGTTTTGTATGCTTGAGAATATGCATAGCTACATTCACACACTCACAATTTAAATATTTCTTCTAGTTTTTTGGGGGGAGGGGAAAAGATTTGATACTCTATTTTTTTAACTACTTAGAAATGGATCAGTTAAGGTCAAAAATTGGCCTTTGTGTGAAACCAGGAAATTTTTTATAGATCTAGAATTTACTGTATAAAAATGCAGGTAAACTTTTTTTGCATTTTATTTACTTATCTGTCAAATGTTTCCTTAAACATGAAATTAAATGAATAAGGAGGAGACTATTTTTAACACTTGAGTTTCTTGGCAAATTTTAAAATATATTTTAGTCTAAAGTACACTTGACTTGAAGCACTTAAGTCTTCCGTAAAAGACTTTTCTTAAATAACTATCCTGTGTTTTCTCAAAGTAATTAAAAACAACAAAAACAAAAACAGCTCTTAAGTTGATATCTGTTAAAAAGGTGTCTTTTTCCTTTCTGCTGGTCTTTTTTTTTTCTTACCAAAATTCACTAATCTTGAATGTTTATGAAATTGAATTTCAAATGCAGAATACCTGACTCATTTATAGCTAAATTTTATTTGTTACTGATTCAATTATAGATTGTCTTTGTAATGAATTTTTTTCCACCAAAAAAATCCCCCTTATTTCTATCTATGGAGAACACAATAAAACAAATTCTTATCACTACTGTAACTATTTAAGGGTTTTTTTTGGGGTAAAATATATAATTGATAATAAGTAGGGGAAGCATAAATTTTGGTCACTAAATTTCTGAGCACCAATTGTAGAGTCATCAATGTTTCTTAAGAAAAAAGTTATTGAATAGAAATGGCATAAAAAATAAGGAATGGAAAAGGTTCTGTGTTAGAGAATTTTAAAAATTTTGTACTAATTGCTAATAACTTCCCTTGAGCACATGATAGAGTAATTTTTTAAAAATGTGATGCTGACTTAGAAGATTTAACAATTTTTCTTTTTGATCGTATGTAGATCTCTTCTATTCTTATTTAAGAAGTAAAGTATGATTGGCTTCATGTATTAAACCTGGCAGAGCTTCAATTGTACAAAAGAAAACATTTTAAAATTATTGGCCCCATTTTCTCATTGTTTGTACTTTGAGCTTATATTTTAAAAAACCCCTGCATTCTCTCCTTTATTACAACGCCAACTTTTATTTTAATTCAACTGATATTTATTGTGTGTCTGACTTTGTGCCAGAAATTGTGGTAGGCAGAGGAAGACTTATCTTGCCTTTTAGCTTGGGTCTTATGGAGCAGAAAGACAATTTTTAAATAGTACAATGAGTGACATTATGATGTTATATTTTATGATGCAGATGACAGCTCACTATTCATATTTGATATTTCTTTAATAAGTAAAGATGTTTCTTTATTACTATTTCTAATACTAGTATGTATTATGAAATATATACTAGAGCCCAATTACAGGTACAATTTTTGTCTCAATTTGTTACTCTAGAGTGAACATCCAGGAGCAAATATTGCTCTCAGAGTTTGTTGTAACTCACAAAACAAAACAAATCCTCAAAGATATTTTATAAATGAGCTTAAGTAAAGCATTAAAAAAAAACCAAAACAAATCTGAGTGCCCTTTGTGTACTGGTCATGTATCATCATGTTAAGATCCAACCAAAATCTATTTAGATTAGGTTGATTTTATTATGACTTCATTAAATGCGTTCAAAGGAAAAGTCCTTCTTAAGTGATTTGGGAGCCTGAAGGGGTTGCTCAAATGTCATATAACTCATTTCACTAGAAATTTGCCCTTTGGGGAGAGGGTAGTATCTTTTCAAATCTGAGTTTCAAAACAATGCTAGCAGAAAGTTAGTTATTTATGGAGCCTGGTTGTCATCTACCTGAGAGATCTGAATGCACTCAAGTGTGAAACTGTGGAACTGTTGCTGAACTGGAAGCTACCGTGGACATGGTCTCATTGCTGCAGAAGACCTGGCCTGTTGTTTTCACTCCCCAGGACCAAACCTGCTCGGGTCAACCTGATGGGTGGGCTCACTGAAAGCCAAGAGGTGACCACACAATTAACTGTGGCAGAAAATCAGCAGTACACTAGAACTGCCTGTTACTGCAGCTGATGACGGTGAACTTTGAAGTCCTTAGATAGACAGAGAATTGGTCTTACTGTTGACAGACAATTTAATTAAATATTAGGTAAGCCATCAAAATATAAGTTCAAAAAGGTAGGAACTACTATTTCTGAGAGAACAAGTTTGAATGTTTGGGGGAAACTAGGAGAAAATCTAATTTTTTTTTTAATTGATGCTAAGTGATATATGGTTGAGATCTATAAAAAGAGAAAACAAAAATCAAATTGCTTCACAATTCACCTTAAAGAAAGCAAAACGAAGTATCCTCAGATGATGCATTTTTAGTGTGGTTTGTGCAGGAAAGATGTTACCTAATTCTCATAAACCAACTCATACTCAAAAGGCGTTGGCCTTACAGTGGAATATTTTCTAAGGAATTAATATATACATATAAACATTAGAAGATCAATATATTAGGGGACTTACATAATAAGATTTCCAGGAAGAAACTAATAATACAAAAGAGATTAAAAAAATCAATATTTGGAAATTTTCCCAGAATTGAAAGACATGAGTAAAGAGCACAACAAAATGTACGGTAATATGACGCTCACTGTGAAGTTTCAGTGCTAGGGCAAATAGGAGATTTATAAGTTTTCAGAGAGAAAAAAATAACATCACTACCAAGGATCAAAAATGAAAAAGGCATTGGACTGTTCAATACTGGAATTTAGAAGGAAATGGAACCACACCTTCAAAATACTAATTAAAAGTGATTTCCAACCAAGAAATCTATACTCAGCCAACCTATTGGGAGGATGGAATAAAGTTATTTTCAGATATAAAGGTCTCAAAAAATGTGTGCATCCTGAACCCTTCCACAGGAAGTTACTGAGTGGTATACTCCTCCACAATAAAGAAGTAAACCAAGAAATAGGGAGACACAGAATCTACAAAACCGGACACCCAAGGTTCTTATCCTCAGCTTGCTTGGTGTTTCCCGTTCTGGAGACCCTCTCTGTTTTATCCTCTTCCGTGAGTGAATTTCTAGGCTTCTGCTTGAGTGTAAGAGATGATCCAGTGGTCTAACTGCCGGGCAGATAGACTTTTAGCCAGTCCTCGTCTCCCAACTCCATTTGCTCCCTCATTTCCAGAGGCAGGTGGTACCACCAGGTCTTGGTCCTCTCAGGGGCCTTGCAGTGCAGAACGGATTACTGCTCTGCTTTCTCCACTCCCAGCTTTGAATTAACCTTCCTCCATTCTGTTGACACTCACTGCTAATAGGCCTGCTTTCCAAACTCCGAAAATTTGTCAACAAGCCTCTTCTCTTTCCTATGAGTTTATGGATTTTCTCTGTATCTTTAGTATCATTTTCATGGGATTTGGGAAGGGACCAGAAGAGAATGAGGGTCAAATCTGGTTTTCTTAACAAAAACCTTTCATTCATTCTTCAATGACCTCCAATCTATCTTTTGTCACTAACAACTTCCAAGTTGCCAAAGCCAATATCCCTTTTTCTGTTCTCGTACTTCTAAGCTCCACAAAATTTGAAATGATTGACTACAACCTCATTTTTGAAACTCTCTTATCTTGGAGCTTTTCTGGTACCAGATGCTTCTATCTCCAGTCTCACTGCCTTTCTCCAAACCATCTCACCATATATATCTCACATGGACTAAGATGATCTCTTAACTAAATTTCCCTGCTTTTTTGGTCATTCCTCCAGCTGAATTTTTTTCACGGCAGCTAAAGTTAGCTTCTTAAATAAAAAACACATTGCTTCCTTGCTTTTGTAATCTTCCAAGGGTTTCTGGTTGTTCCCAGAATAAAATCCATGCCCTTGGCCACAGCCTCCAAGATCCTGGGTGGCCCAGCCCTCGCCTCTTCTCCAGCCTCGTCTATGACTACTTGTTCCCTGGCTCACTGTGCTCCTGACATACAGGTTGTCTCTTCCATTTGTCTCATGTCAAGCTTGCTCTTGTCTCAGAGCCTATGCTTTCTTTGTCTGGATGCTCTTCTTAACAGTATCTTTTACATGTTTCAGGTCTCAGATCAAATAATCTCAGAAGAAATTACCTATATAAAGTAACTCAATCACACGGCATCACTCTTTTTCCTCTATTACATTTACCACTACCTGAAATTATTGTCTGATTTTGTGTGTAAACTTGTCTTTTTTCTCCACTAAAATGTCAGCTTCACGGGGGCAAGGAAGGAAACCATGAAATTCATGTTATGTTACAGTTTAGGTAATGTGTACATCTTCTACATAAAACAACTCTGTATGTTTTAAAGAATATTTATTCTAAACACAGAATGGGTGCCAATGGGGAAGGGCTCCCATTGGCATGGAGGATGAAAAAGAACAATGGGAAAAAAAAAAGAGCAACAACAAAAAGGATTTTGCTTGGACTGATGAAGAAAATACAAACTTTAAAAAATCTTGATGGGAAAAATTATGAGTCTTCTTCAAAAGAGAACATGGACTTACTTATAAAACCCTCCAGTACAAAAATAATAGAACAAAAAATAAAAGCACTAGTTCACATAGCAAACAGTAAGTCTCTAACACTCATTACCTAAAGAGTTCATATAGGAGGAAATTTTGAGTAGATACAAAATAGACTCAAGAAAATTGATGGCTGATAAATTCATAATTGATAAGGAAAGGTAAGATGTTTAGCATGTCCCCAAGCTTTCAGAGTGGCACAAAAGATGACAGTATCTCCCCAAACCTATCCTCTGAGCACTAGATCAGTCACAGGCAGACACTTCCTGGAATGTTAGCTATGAGACTATTTGTTTCTATTGAACAAGTTCTTAATTTTACAGTATTCCTTTAGAATCTCAGTGATCCACTGTGTAAATTATTACAGGAGAAGTCTAGTTTTTTCCAGTGGATATTTTGAAAATGTCTCCCTTTTTAAAACATGACATTGATTGTGAAAAACACTTCTTTGAAAGCATGAGTGAAATCTAGGATGTTTTTAAAAGTTGCTTTCAAAGGCTTAAAAATACCCAACCAAATAACTACTTATTTGTAAAATTTTTGTTAGCTAGAAGGAGTATTATTTTGCTATTCTGTATTAGAGTGCTTTCATTATTTTATTTTTCCATCAGAGTTCTTATTTCCAGCAACAGAAATTAACTCAGGATGATTTCGATGGAAAAGGAATTTGTTGAAAGGACACTGAGTAGTTGACAGAATCATTTGGAACACTGGAGAAAAGGCTAGAAAAATGGGCAGGAGAAAGCGAAGCTTTGAAGCGAAAATTATGCTGCAGAGCCATCTGGTGAGGATACCGTTTCCACTGCCACCAAACGCCAAACCAACAGTTTGTCCCTCTCGTTTGCCTGGCAATGGCACCGCGCACTGCTGACACTGGCTACCCCATGACCCTCCTGCTGTAGTTGTGACTCAACGCTCGAAGTTACTGCCGCCGCGGATGCCAGGACGCATTCCCACTTCCTCACCAGCTCCCAGGTCAGCATCCAGGCGGACTGCAGACTGACTGCGCCTGTTCGTGTGCCCCGCCCTCCGGGCAATGGAGCCTATGGAGGTGGGCATCTGGCTTTGGGGGTTCTGCAGCAGAAGGCAGAAATCTTAAAGGCATAGGAAGGGAGTTCAGATGCCAGGGATATAAAAAATAAAAAAGACAAATGACTTTAGTACAAATCCTAGGACTTGTAAACTATATCGTGACTTGCATTCTTTCCTCATTACCTTTTCCTTTAAAATGTAAGGCACACATATTTAAATGACTGTGCATATAATATGTATAAAAATGCTTCCACGTCATCATATTGCGGGCACTGCTTCACTGTCCTTTTTTTGCCTCTCAATTAGGTCAAATATATTTTATTTCAGTACTGTGTACAGCTAGACAATTTGTTTTCTCCCAGCAGCAATTTTTAGTTTGTTTTAGAAAGTTAATTTTTATTGAGATATAATTTATTTATAATAAAATGCACAGAGCTTTTGTTGTTCATCATGTTTTTGAGATTCATCCATGAAGTTTTATGTTATCCATAGATTTGCTTTTTAATTGTTGAGTAATATCCCAGGTGTGGATGCACCACGATTTGTTTATCCATCTTCCATTGATGGATATTTCTCTTGTTTCGAGTTTTTGGCTATTTCGAACAAGAATGCTATAAACATTCACATACAAGTCCTTCTGTGAATGTATGGTTTTACTTCTTTTAGATTGACTCCTAGGAATGGATTCATAGATTTGATGTATGTTTGACTTTAAAAGATACTGTCAAATAGCTGGGTATTTTTTTTTTAATGGTTGAAATATTTTATATTCCCACCAGCAGTATGTGAGAGCTCCCAGTGGCTCCACATCCTCACTAACATTTGGTATTTTCAACCTTTTTGATTTTAGACATTCTAGTGAGTGTGGAAGGGATTCTTATGGTGGTTTTAATTTTTATTTTTCTGAAGAGAAATTATTTTTGAACACCTTTTCATGTTCATGTTGGACAATCATATTTCTTTTTTGTAAGGTGTTTAAGTCTTTCATGCAGATTTATTGGGTAGATTTATTTTTCTGTATATATATTTTTATTGAAGTATAGTCAGTTTACAGTGTTTTTTTATTGATCTGTAGAGATCTTTATATATTATGAATACAAGTCTCCTTTATTTAAGACATTATTTTCTCTCAGTCTGAAGCTTGATTATTTTCTTAATGATACGTTTTATCCACAGAACTTTTTAATGAAATGTAATTTATCGCATCTTTTAAGTTTAGTGTTTTGTATACTCTAGGAAATCTTTGCCTGTTCCAAGGGTTTGAAGATATATTTGTTTCTTCTAGACACTTAATTTTTGTTGCTTTTATTTTAGGTGAATAATTTATTTTGAAGTACTTTTAAATATGGAGTGATGAAGGAATCTGAAATTTACTTATTTAATTTTCATAAGGATATCTAGTTGTTTCAATACCATTTGCGAACTTTCTCTCCCCAAAGAATTGCATTGGTGCCCTTGTTAAAAATCAGTGGACTCTGTTTGTCTATTTCTGGGCTCTCTAGTCTAGTTTTTTGAACTACATGTCTTTCCTTATGGCAATACTACCCTAGCTTGATTACTATAGTTCTAGAGTAGGTTTTGAAACCCTGTAGAACAAGCTGCCCAACTTTATTATTCTTCTGCAAAATTGTTTTGGCGATTCTTGATTCTTTGCATTTGATCTTATGTCCTGTATTTGCCTTTGCATTTATCTGGCACCCTGCAAGCTTGCTGAACTTGTTTACTAGTTCTAATAGTTTGTGGAATGCTTGGGATTTTCTGTACATAAGACTGTGTCTTCTCTGAAAAGAAATAGTTTTACTTCTTTCTTTCCAATCTTAATGCCTTCTGTTTGTTTCTCATCTAGTTGCCCTGGCTAAAACCTCCATTACAATGTCCTTTCTATGCTTTGAAAGATTTAATTTGCCAATATTTTGTTAGGGATTTTGTATCTGTGTTCATCAAAGATATTGGTTTAGAGTTTTCTTGTAATGGTTTCATTAGGTTTTCTAATCAAGGTTATGCTGGACTCATAGAACTGTTGGGGATGTTTCCTCCTTTATTTTTTGAAAGACAATGTGTGATAGAAATATTATTTCTTCCTTAAATGATAGGATTTATCAGAGAAGCCATCTTGGTCTGGGCTTCTTTTTTTTTTTCCCCATTTTCCCATCCCCATCCTCCACTTCTGACAACACCAATTTGCTTTCTGTATCCTGGAATTTGTTTTGGATTCTACATGTAGGTGAAATTGTACAGTATTTCTCTCTCTTTGTCATACTTAGTTCAGTTAGCATAATGCCCTCAAAGTTCATCCAAATTGTTGTAAGTGGCAAGATTTCCTTCTTTTTTATGGCTGAATAATATTCTTATGTGTGTACACTTTCTTTATCCATTCATCTGTTGGTGGACACTTAGGTTGTTTCCACGTCTTGGCTATTGTAAATACTGCTGCGATGAACATAGGGATACAGATATTTTTTGAGATAATGATTTTGTTTCTTTTGGATATATATCAAGAGATGAGATTGCTAGAACATATGGTAGTTTTAATTTTTTGAGGAACCTCCATACTGTTTTCCATAGTGGCTGCACCAATTTACATTCCCACCAGCAGTGTACAAGGGTTCTCTTCTCATCCTTGCCAACACTTGTTATCTCTCATATTTTGATGTAGTCATTCTAACAGGAGCGAGCTGATGGCTCATTGTGGTTTTGACTTGCGTTTCCTTAATGATTACTGATGTTGAGCACATTTTTCATGTACCTGTTGGCCATTTGTATATTTCTTTGGAAAATGTCCCCTGCCCATTTTTAAATCAGGTTTTTTGGGTTTTATTTGCTTTGCTGTTGAGTTGTATGAGTTCTTTTATATATTTTGGAATTTAACCTGTTTTTAATGAAGGGTTAATTTAGTATTCTTTAGGTATTCCAACTTTTCTTATATCAATTTTGCTGTATATTTTTTCAAGGAATTTATTTTCTCTAAATCACAAATTTATTGGTATACATTTGTCTAAAACATCTCCTTTATCATCCTTTTAATATGTGAAGAATTGTTAGTGATGTGCCTCTTTCATTCCTGATACTGGTAATTTGTACTGTTTTTTTCTTTCTCTTTTTTTTTGAATAGTCTTGTTATATGTTTATCAATTTTATTAATTTATATCAAAGAACCAAGTTTTGACTATTTTTTCTATTTTCTTTTTCATGTATTCCAATTCTTATTATTTCCTTTCTTCTGTTTAATTTGGCTTTAATGTGTTCACTTTTTTTAGTTTTTCAAGGTGAAAGCTTAAATAATTGATTTTAAACCATTCTTGTTTAAAAGCTATACATTTTTCCTTTAATACTTTATCTGAATTCTACAAATTATGATGTGTTGTGTTTTTACTCAGTTCAAATTATTTTCCAATTTATCTTGTGACATTTTTGACCCATGGGTTCTTTCTAAGTGTATTGTTTAATTTCCAAATGTTTTGGGATATTCTAAATATCTTATTACTATTGAATTCTAGTTTGTCTTTTGGTGACGAGATACCATACTCTGTATGACTTCAGCCCTTTGAAATTCATTGAGACATTTTATGGCTTAGCATATGATCTATCTTGGTCAATGTCCATGTGCTCCTGAAAATAACATAGAGTTCTATAATATTGATTAGGTCAAGTTGGTTAATGATGGTCAAATCCAATATAGCATTGCTGGTTTGGTGTGGGGTTTTTGGTCCACTGTTTTCCTGTGTCCATTCTACTGTTAATCAAATTAATTATTTTGGATATTGAATTTTTCATTTTTCATATTTCCATTTGGATCTTGAAAGTTTGCATTCTTCTCCTGAATTTCCCAACTTCTGATGCATGTTTTCCACTCTCTTCACATATTTACTTTAGCTGTTTTAGTGTGCCTATTATTTTCAATATCCATCCACTCTCTGTGTCTACTTCTATTGACTATGGGTGACATGTTTCTGCTTCTTTGTCTTTCTTGTTATTTCTATATTTTATGCTAAGCACTGTATATGAAAGAAAAATGAAGCCTGAAGTGATTAATATTTACCTGAAGAAAAGGGCATGCTCCTTCTTTCTAATTGCTGGAGTGGGAGACTTGGTCAATCTAATTTGTTAAATTGCATCTGAATTTTGTTACAACTTTAATAGGATTCAATTCAATACTGCCTAAAAATACCCTGAGGGCAGGATTAGGGTCTTCTATTTAGCAGAGCTTGATGTTTCATCATCAATGAGATTTCAGAGATCTCTTTACACTTTACAGTGCAGGCACCTGTTTTTCAAATCATGAAAACGCTCTCCCTACTTTATAGCCTGACTCTCAACAGTTTGCGTCACAGGGAGTTACATTTTCTCTCTAGCATGGCCCCCGTTTTCCGCAACTTGAGTTACCTGTCTTTGGCCTGCGCCCAGTTTTCAAAGGGCAGCTGCTGAAGCCTAGCGCGCTCAGAGGGACTTCGCTCAGCACACCTGTCCCGCCCCCACACTCATATCTGAGCCGGCTGCAGGTTGGCTCACTCAACTCCACTTCCAGTCTTTGATGTACTGCTGCCAAGCACTTGGGGAAACACCTTGCCCGCGGGGGCGGGAGGTGCCCTGCTCAGCTCTCTGCCCCGCCCCGGCCTTCACTACGCCCTCAGCAGCAATTTCTAGGACTGAAGGGCTGACTTTGCCTTAATACATTATTTAACTGAAAACCACTAATTCTTTACTTTCTGTCCTTGCCAGTTATTTCTACCAGTGTCTTCCAGAAGACGGCAAGGACTTCTGTTTGAAAAAATAGGTGTTCTCTGTCATCTTAAAAAGCACAAATTAATATTTTTACACTTGTGTTGTACATACTAGGCAACTTCTAGTTTAAAAAAATCACATCAGTTTTAAAGTGCTATGATTCTGTGCTCTTTGGGCACTTTTAGATGCTAAGTATGAAGAATTTGTACATTTTCCTTTCATAACCTATTTTCGTAACAGATTCCTTAATTGAACACATTTTCATCTATTTCCTTTGGAGATAATAAATAAAAATGTCTGAGAAATATCTTGTTTTTATGCACTGTATTTTTTGAACTGTATTTTAGTTGAATTTAGTTGCATTGTATTTTCTATGCTTAAAATATTTTTTAATTACTAACGTTCAGGCTTGAACTCATTATTTGCCTACCTAAAAGCCTGTAATGGTTTTTCACTCTTAGATAATGTCTAAAGACCCAGTGTGGAAAGATTTGGCCCCAAATTGTATTTTCAGGCAGTTCTTTTCCTCACTATCTTTCTCCTAGTCACACAGATCCAATGTATTGACTTCATTATTCCCTGAAAATGCCATTTCCTTCTTGTTCTTCTGACCTCCTCAGCCCCCAGCCCACCTCCAAGAGAAGGGGAAGGAAAAGGAGAAAAGGAAAAAGAGGTGAAGAATAAGAGAAAACAGCCTCCTGTTTTTTTATAAGCACTTCTTAAAACAGAGAATAAAGTATTTGAAGCCAAACTAGACCACTTGTGTTTTATCAGTTTTTTTCTGTTTCACTGTAGTTGAGAATAGAAGAAACATAGAGAATGCATTTTAAAAAGCACAAGTTATAAAGGCCATTCTGGTAGCTTTGCAAAGATTCTGTATATTACAACAGCTCAGCCATAAAAAAACAATGAAATAATGCCATTTGCAGCAACATGAATGGACCTACAGATAATCATGCTAGTGAAGTCAGAGAAAGATAAATATCATATGATATCACTTATATGTGGAATCTAAAAAGTGATACAAATGAATTTATTTATAAACCATAAATAGACTCACAGACATAGAAAAGAAATTATGGTTATCAAAGGGGAGAGTTGGGGGAGGGATCAATTAGGAGTTTGGGATTAACAGATACACACTACTATATATAAAATAAACAACAAGGACCTACTGTATAGCAAAGGGAACTATATTTAATATCTTGTAATAACCTATAACGGAAAAGAATCTGAAAAAGGATATATACATGTATATGTATAACTGAATCACTTTGCTGTACACTGGAAACTAACACAACATTGTTAACCTGAACTATATATACTTCAGTAATAAAAAAATTCTGTATATTAAAAATTGGGAAAACATTTGCAACATGTGTGTCAGTTTCCTATTGCTGCTATCACAAATTACCACAATCTTGGTGGACTGAAACAACAAATTTAGTACCTCACAGTTTTGGAGATCAGAAGTCTGAAATGGGTCTCCCTGGACCAAAATCAAGCTGTTGGCAGGGCTGTGTTCCTCCTGGAAGCTCTAGGGGAGAACATGTTTCCTTGCCTTTTCCATCCTCAAGAGGCCGCCCACATTCTTTGGTTTGTGGCCTCATTCCTCCATCACCAAGCCAGCAGTGTAGCATCTTCAAATCTCTCTCTGAGTCTGATCCTTTTTCTGTCCCACTCTCCCACTTTTTTTTTTTTATAAGAACCTCTATGATTACTTTCAGTCCATTGGATAATCCTTGATAATCTCCCTAGTTTAAGGTCAGTTGATGAGCAACCTTTGTTTCCATTTGGACCCTTAACTCCTTTGACACGTAACACAGCATATTTAGAGGTCCTAGGGACTAGGCCATGAATGTTTTGCGGGGGCCATTATTCTGCCTCACACAGTATAACACAGACAGAATTTGGCATCTTTAATTATAGAAAAAGCTCTTACAGATCAGTAAGAATAGTGTTCTAACAAAAATAAGCAAAGAATATTCACAAATAATAAAAGAAAAAGTAAAAAATGGCTAAAAAATTTTAAAAGATTTACTTATGCTAGTAATTTAAGAAATGTACATTAGAAAAAATATAGAAGACAAGTTTTCACTAACCAAATTGGAAGAAAGGGTTTTTTTCCCTCCATAATTACACTCAGTGTCGGTGAGGACTGAGCACAAAGGACACTCACATGATGCTGGTGGGAATTGAAATTGGCATAATTTTTCTGAATGGTGGTTCAACAGTATGTATTAAAGGCCTTAAAATTGTGCAAACCATTTGACTCTGCAATTCTATTTCTAGAAATTTATCCTAGGATGAAAAGAAAGGTATTTGTAACATTTTAGAATGAGAATATTCATCAGAATTTTATTTGGTGACAGATTTGAAAAATATAAATGCTTATTGGAAAAAGATTGCTTGAATAAATTTTCATATATCTATAATATAAAATAGTATATTTGTATATAAATTTTATAAGATACCTATGGTATAAAAAATAATGAAAAAATATTCATGTCTTTAAAGTTATGGCTAGACCCTTCACAAATCCAATTTTCCCTGCCCTATAAAAACACCCACTTTTCTGATTTGTTTATTTTATTTTGTTTTTTATTATAATTTTACTACACATGTGTAGATTCGTATACAGACAATAAACATTCTTTCTTTTTAAGTGTGTTTATTGAAAGCTGTTATATTGTGTGTGCTCTTAAAGATAAAAGCTATTTGGACTACAATGGAGGTTTTCATATCATGTTAACTATTTACTTAATAAAATAGCAAAACATCTAACAACAACAACAACAAAAAAGAACTGTATTTATTGAGATGGGAGAACATCCAGGACATACTGTTGAAAAAAATCTAGTTAAAAAACAGTATATTCAGGATGATCCCATTTTTTTGTGGGAAAAAAGTTAAATCTGAGAGGACACACAGCAGTGTAACATGGTTAATTCTGGGTGGTGAGGTAATATAATCTAGAGATCTTATTTTTACTAATTTTTATTTTTTTGATTAGTAAATCAGTAAAGGTGCTTACCGTCATAGAAAACTATAGTTAGAAAAGATTCACCTTCTAATTATAAAGTAAAAATAACTTCTAATTGTGCTAGAAAAAAATAGGAGGTGATTAAATCATATGCGTAAGTAGTGTATATATTTATACACTCGTGTTTGACTCTAGGCACAACTGAAGGCAAAAATGTATCTGTAACATCTTGATTTCGTGTACGTCACTGTGGAAAGTTCTCCTTACCTGTGCCAAAGACAATAACTGAAATATCAGCAGAAGATGTGATATGCCCAAAGCCAGGAGAAGGCAAGGAGAATTCACAGAAGCACTTTAACAGGAGAGATACCCGCCCCCCAAGCCCCCATCCCTAATAAGGACAGGGTAGCAA
Organism: Vicugna pacos; assembly: GCF_048564905.1. Classification (NCBI taxonomy): domain Eukaryota; kingdom Metazoa; phylum Chordata; class Mammalia; order Artiodactyla; family Camelidae; genus Vicugna; species Vicugna pacos. Next base: position 39,873,992 of record NC_132991.1, on the reverse strand, counting down.
GACCACACACCACACATTCTGCCTCATGCTTATTAAGTCTTGCTATTTAATTTCGGTGAAATGTGTATGCGTCAGGAAGTTAGACAAACACTAGATGGCTAAATGAGTGAGATACCGTCTGCTCCCTCAAGGAGCGTCCAGTTCCCTGGGTGACTAAGCAGATGATTGCAGCTGGAGTGAGAGTCAGGGATGGAGGTTAGCACAGAGTGCAAAGGGAGTTAAGGGGGTGACCTGCACACAACAGTGGGCGTGTGTCAGGGAAGTTTTCCTGAAAGACAGGACCGTGAGCTCTACTCTAAAGGACAACCTAGAATTAGCCAGGTTGACTGCCCTTTAGCTCCCCCCAGGCATCTGGAGATTATTCTTTGGATCAGGCAAAAGAGGGCGCTCTTTCACCTACTTTTAAAAGCAGGAGGTGGGCCACGTTGAATTTAGAGGCAGAGAAGGCAGATTTGGCCCCTCTTCTGACTCTATTCTGACAGACCTCCAGCTCCAGACTCGCCCCCCAGATGCCCCAGCTTGGGCAGTCCCTCTGTCCTAGTCTGTGTCCTCTGCTTCCCTATTAGTGACTTTTGTAAACTCCCGGGGAAACTGGAGCCACGCTGTGACAGGGAGCCTCTGCCGGCTTATCTTCTGGGAGCTGCTCTCCATCAGGAGCAATATTGACCTTTCTCCTACTCAGAGAGGCTTGTGATGGCCACTGAGGTTTTAAAAGTAAAACTATGTATTGTTATAGAGATAAACCATAGGTAGAAAAACTCTAAAGAGCAGCAGAAGTCAGTGATTCTCACTCTTTCGGGGTTTTTTTTTGGGGGGGGGTTGTAATTAGGTTTATTTATTTATTTTTGATGGAGGTACTGGGGATTGAACCCAGTCCCTTGTGCATGCTAGGCAGACACTCTACCACTGAGCTATACCCTCCCCCAAATTTCAGTGATTAACAAGAAATTCAGGACAGTGTTTACTTCAAAATATGGAAGGATGGGGCCGCGACTGGGGGGGAAACACAAGGACCGTCTAAGGTACAGTCTATTTCTTAAGGTGAGGGCTCAGGTGCTCATTTTATTCTTCCTGAAAATGAAGACTTTTATTTCATACAGTCTTCTGTATGTATGAAGCAAGCATTTCATAATTAAAAGAAAAAATGTTTCGGTGAAGAAGGCAGGACAGTGAGGATGATGAAGGTGGGGGGCTGGTGGAGGTGGGCAACACATCACAATGGTTTGCTTTTCTTACCATTATTTTTTCATTTTCTCTAAAATGGCCCTGTTGTCTCTAACATGTCCTAAAGCATTCATGAGAAAAATTTATTTATCTGTATAAAAGGCTTTGCTAAGCAAAATGCTCAGTGAATTAGATGGGGAACATAATACTTCAGAAGGGCCTACCGGATGTGAAGGCTGTGGAGCCAAAGAAATGAGCGCTGAACAAATGCAGGATAAAAGGATTTGCATTATGTTCCAACCACAGAGCAAGTGCATTTGATGGAGTTCTAAGGGAACCATGGGAATTGCGTGTTTATCTGAAGTAGAGTTCAAACGGAGTTGCCACCGTTTCCGTTAGGAAGGGCTTTGTGGAGGAGCAGGATGGCTGGAGCCATTTAATAGAAGCAGGAGAGTTTGAGTTGGAGAAGGGGAAATGGTTTCAGGCTTTGAATTATTTGTGGTCCTGTTGCTATTTTGACTCTTCGGGAGCAGGAGCTGCCTGCATGGTGATCTCCCCAGGCCTGCCGTGGGCTGTCCAGGAATGCTCCACTGTGGCTTCCACGTCTCTCTGGCAGTCCTTTCCCCAAACCACAAAACCCCAATGAATGTGCTTTTCTTCTAAATGGGCATGGCTTTGAATATGAAACCAAAATTTTTAGTTCGAGGAGAGTCAACATTTTGATGGCATTTATATTGCTGGTGTTTATTTTTCAAGTGTAGCAGCGACGATGAGCTGTCCTCCTCCTCCACGTGTGCTCCTGTCTCTCTGGAGTCAGCTGAAAAGTGCTGCTCATCCTATTTATCACTCATTTTGGGTTGCTTGGTACTTAGGTTTATATGCATTTCTCCCCACGATGGAAGTGAGCCCGCCTGTTGGCATTCAAATTCACTTTGTGATGGGAGAAGAGAAAATGTTACCAAAAGCCTTATGAGTCTGTGTTCAGAAAGATTTCAGCATCCTCTCACTGTTTTAAATGCTTCCCTTTTACTTGTCCTTCCTCCTCCTCCTGTGTCCCAGCATCCTCTGGTTCTTCTACCTTCACTCTAGCAAAAGGAGATCCAAACCTGATCCAAGTTCCTCTGAGAGATGACTGAATATAATCTATCACTCCTACCCTGTTGTCCATCACAGAGGGTTAAGAACATACTTATACAGGGAAGTTTAAACCATTGCTTAAAACTGACTCTAATAAAATTGGAGTCAATTTATTTTTTAATAGAAATTTGATCTCATCATGGTAGAGTATGAAGAAATTATTTTTATATACTCTTTGTAGAAAATGACATTAAAAATCATCACATGGAGAGAGTATGCAGCTAAAAACTGCAGGAAAATGTATTATAGAAGCATGTTAGTTAATTAACCTAATTTATTTTTATTGATTTGATGACATAATTATGTCAGCTTTTAGAAATTTATTTGTTGAGATTTCAATTCTCATTTTTATTGATATTTGTACCTAGGTGTATGCACTCTATGTTCAGGATTCTGTTTCATCTTCATAAGCAGCAGCCCCAAATTGTAAAACACTGGGATCTGCCCTTGGTGCTCAAGAAAATGAAAGGGTGCAAATGCGAAACACAAATAATAGATGGAGACTGATTTCCATGTCCAGTAGGAAGATGAAATCTAGCTTCTCTTACATTGTATTTATGATGGTTCTGATTCTGCTTTTTAAACCATTAGAAAAAAAGGATTTCTGCTATTGTGTAGAACCATTTTTCCAAATTGTCAAGTTCATGTTACACTTACTTTTCTCAGAGCATCAGCCACCCTCTGAAATCCGAACTGTGCATTTCCATTTACTGGGAGCCTGCCCAGTGGGCATTGCCCTTGTGTACCCATTTGATAGAGTGCTTCCACGAAGTGCTGTTTAATAAATATTTAATAGGGTGTGTTCAGCTAAATTAGGTCAGCAGCTAAGGTGGGAGGGAAACTTTTTTTTTTTCTTTAAAAACACTGGAGCCTCTTTGGATGTCGAAAAGCATTAGAAAACAAAGGCTGTGACAGGGTAGACAATAGTTATTGACCTCTTTTTCTCTTCAGGGGACTCCAGGAGCTGCTCCCAACTCCCGAGGAGATATTTCAGTCAATAGAAGCTTGGGTCTAATGCTGATCTGAAAACCCAGGGAGGGAGGCATTAAAACCCTCCATCCTGTGTGCTTCAGAGGGTGTAGGGGCTCCCCCAGAGAGGATCCAAATCCCAGGGGATCCACCACTGAAGGATTTAGTAGTGAAGAGGCATCATTTCTGCAACTTTACTCAAATGATTCAGGAGGAAAAATATCTGTTAGAGAAAGCAAAGATGGTAAAATTTCACACTTGAGAGATCTGGGTGAGTGGTAATGTGGACATTTTCTGTACCACTCTTGAAATTTTTCTATAAATCTGAAATTATGTAAAAATAAAAAAAAAAATAAAACAACAACTACAACAAACTAAAACAGAACAAGACAGGAACAAAGTAACCGTGGATCTCTGTTTCAACCTGATTTTTTTCCCTTAGTATAAAGAAAACACTGACACAAACAATTTAAATAAAGGAATGGGCCCATCTCTGTGGGATATATTACAGGAAGCTGGGCATTACTGAGTTTTTGGTGATTTAAATTTTAAATGCTATCCATTTGAGAGAATTGGAATTATATGTGAATGACCTTTCAGACCACACGTAACTACTACAAGGAGTGGTACCCCTTAAGTTTTTTTGAAAAGTGGGATAAAGTTAGAGGTCCTAGCATTCCTGCCTGTGTCTTGATTTCACTGTCATCATTGTTCTTCTCTGTTTTATATGCCCTCAATCATATAAGTGTGTGTGTTTGTGTATATATATGTTGGGTGACAGCCTTTGTAAGACAAGGTAGATGCCAGTGAAATGGTAAAAGGGTTATAAATGAATTTAAGGTTTTCCAGCTAAACTTAGCAGAGATTTTTGCACTGTGCTGAAGAAACAAGGGTCTGTACTCTAAGTAGAGGAGAGCTTTGCCTAGGGGAGGGCCAGCCGACCTGTGGTGTAGCTAGAAGTCCACGTAGACCAAAGAGGAGGGGTTCAGAAAAAGCAAAGAAAGATGCAAAACCACTTTCCTTATGGTGAACCCTGCATTCAGAAAATAAGAGGAAACACACTTCCCCTTTGTTTCCTCTTTTCTTGCCTCTGGTGTCTTTTTCGTTCCTTCTCTCCATGACCTATTTCTAGAACTTCAGATAGGTCTACTGACCTGTTCTTCGGCAATGTTATTTTAAATAGACATTTTATATGCTGCAAATATCTAAAATTGTTAACTATTTTCACCATTTACTACATCTCCTAAAAGATATTTATGTGATTCTAAGCAACTAATTCAGAGGAAACTTTCAGAACAAAGACTGCAAACATTGTGCATTTTTACTTCTGAATCAAAACAACTCTTCAGTTTTGCACATACTCAATTAGGTACACTATGGAAGAGGAAATGTGACCTGACTGGGAAATTGGACTCCTAGATTTCATGTTCTACATACAACAGCATTTGATGAAGTGTGTCCCCAGAAAATCTTTGCCTTCCCTGTGCTTCATACAATCGATCTTTAGCAGCTCATTCTTACAGTCCTGATGAAAGTTCCTATTAAATTATTTAGCATCATTTCTATCCCAGCAGTTAAGCCAACTGTCTTCAGACTATCTTTAATGTTCAACTTTGAGCTGTTCAGTCTTTAGGCAAAAGAAATAAAAGATCCAGCATCAATTCTGTATACTTGGTCAATCACTAGGATCCTTGAAGAGCTTGTTAAGACACAGATCTCCAGATCTTCCTACCGGGAAGACCAGAGCTGATTCCAGAATCTGCATTCTCCAATAATATCTCCTTCTCTCGCTAAGTTTGAGAAACAGCACCAAAAGAAAAAGGAAATTGGAAAGTCTCCAAATGGTACCAGATCCCCAAGCCACTCATGCAGTGAAAGAGCTTTATTTATTTATTTTTACTGAAGTATTCTTGATTTACAATATTATGCTAGTTTCAACATAGTGAAACTAGAAAATGTACAGCATAGTGATTCAGTATTTTTCTAGATCATACTCCACTTAAAGTTATTATAAAATATTGGCTGAATTCCCTGTGCTGTATATATATCTTTTTATCTTATTTATTTTATACACAGTAGTTTGTACCTCTTAATCCCTTATTCTTATCTTGACCTCCCCTTCATCTGGCAACCACTAGTTTGTTCTCTATGAGTTGGTTTCTGTTTTGTTACATTATTCATTTATTTTTCAGATTCCACATATAAATGATATCAGACAGTATTTGTCTTTGGCAGTAACTCAAAAAGTTATACATAGGTTATCATATGATGCAACAATTCTACTTCTAGCAAAAGGAATCAAAAACCTATTTTCCACACACACACACAAATGGTGCACAAACATTCATAGCAACATTATTCATATTAGCTAAAAAGTGGAAATAACCCAAATATTTCTTTACTGATGAATAGGTAAAAAAAAAAAAAGTGATATACTCATATAATGGAGTATTATTCAACCATAAAAAGAAAAGAGATCCTGATACATTCTACAACATAGGTGAATCTTAAAAACATTAAACTTAAGAAGTCAGCTACAAAAGACCACTTATTAGATTATTTAATTTACATGAAATAGACATATTGATAGAGAAAAAATTGATTAGTGTTTGTCAGGGGCTGAGAAAGTGGAGGGAGAATGGGGAGTGTCTATTAATGTTTACAGGGTTTCTTTTGGGAGTAATGAGAATGTTCTGGAATTGGACAGTGGTGATTGTGGTACAACTATGAATATACTAAAAACAACTTTACAATGGTGAATGTTATGGTATATGAAGTATATTTTCAAGAAATATGTTTAAAAAGGCTATTACTTCACTTAGATGTAAATACTGAAGTTGCCATCTGTAAGTCAAGGAATTGAGAAGATTTTAATTATTGAAGAAGGAAAATATTTATCTAGACTGACAAAACAAGTAATTCAAGTTCATTAGTTATTTATTATTAACAAGTTGCTGAAATAAGTTAAACATAATTCATAGAGGTAGAACTTGAAAATCCAGGTGCTCAAATTGGATTAAACATCTTTAGTTATCCATTCCTGTCTCAGTACTATTTTTTTTTAACTTTTTTTTTTTTGTGGGGAGAAGTAATTAGGTTTATTTATTTTTATTTTATTTATTTTTTAATGGAAGTACCAGGGATTAAACCTAAGACCTAGTGCATGTTAAGCACACATTCCACCATTAAGCTATACCCTCCCCACTCAGTATTACTTTCTAGATTATCTACAAGCCCAAGAGCTAATCAGATCATCACACTGAGGAATAAATAGACTGGCTGGGGAGTCTTCATCTTGATCTCTACAGAGCAGCTGTACTGACGCCACAAGAGTTCAGAGGTCAATGCACATCTGATGCTAGTTAGCTCAGGAAAAGGCAAGACTTGACCTTAATGGACTTTAACATTCAAGAATGTGAGGACTTAAGGAAGAGGGAAGTGTATGTGCTAAGGTCGTGAAACAGAAATCATGGAGGTTATTCAGAGGGAAAAACAAGTCTACTGGTTTGTTCGTGCACAGGAATAAGGATACAGGAGTACTGGGATAATGTGGAAAAGGTTGGTTAGACTAAGGAGTTACACACTGAATGCCAGGTTAGAGAGAGAACTAAACTAAGAGAATTCCACTTTTGTCCTGGACTTTTCATAAGTCCATGAGTGAAGTTGAATAAATTACTTCACTCTTTGTGCTGAAAGTCATTTTTTCTATAATGGGAAGTATTTTTAAAAATTGAAGTATAGTTGATTTACAATGTTGTATTAGTTTCTGGTGTACAGCATAGTGATTCAGTTGTACATGTATATATTCTTTTTCATTGTAGTTTATTACAAGCTATTGAACAGAGTTCCTCGTGCCATACAGTAGGACCTTGTTGTTTATTTTATACAGAGTAGTTTGAATCTGCTAATCCCAAACTCCCAATTTATCCCTTCCCACCTCTCCCCTTTGGTAACCCTAAATTTGTTTTCTACGTCTTAAAACAAACCACCCCTGGGCCCCTTTCCTAGAGATTCTAATTTAACAGGTTTGAGAAGGGTCCCTGGCATTTGTATTTTTTAAAAAGACTCTTCAAATTATTCTAAAGTGAAGCCAGAATTGAAAGCCACTGAATTAGGGCATCTTAGATGGGTCCAGCCTGCGTAGTATGTAATAGTTACTGGTCATTATCATGTTTTTCAACATGCAGTACAGTTAAGAATTCTGTTTTTGCTTGTATGTAAAGCTCATTCAATAGTGGTTTAAATACATGGCACTCATTTTAGTGATAATTTAGGTTTGGAAGGGATTTTGGAAACATTCTAATGATACTTAGTAGAAAGAACTTGGGCTTTGGAGACAGACTTGAGATGGAATGAAGTTTGGTTCTTCCAATTCTTGGCTGAGAAATCTTAACCACTTAACCCTACTAAGCTTCAGTTTCCTCATCTGTACAATGTGCATAATAAACCCTAATTTATGAACTTGTTAAAAGGAATAAATGAGATTTAAATAAAGCCTAGTCGTGTTAGTAAACACACAGTAAAAATTATTATCCCCCTTTTCATAGAGAGGATAAATTTTAGGCAAAAACTTCTGTTGTGTGTCTTCCTGTCTTCCTTAAGTAATACAGTTAACTAGCATAAACTCTAGAACTAGAACTAATGACTTCTAGTTAGGATGTGGTTCTTTTGCAGAATCACAGTAATGTGACGAATATATTATTTAGAAACAGTAACATCTTTCCCCTTTGGCTGGCTGTAGGTGATTACACCTCGCTGGGCTTCAGTGTGATTCTAGAACCATGCTGTTCAATAAAATCATCCTAGCCACGTGTAGCTATTTAAAACAAAATTAAAATGAACTAAAATTAAACAAACTTTCAATATTTAGTTACCCAGTTATACTGGTCACATCTCAAGTGCTGACTAGCCACGTATGGCCAGTGGCTACGGTGTTGAACAACACACACATAGAACATTCTTGTCATCACTGTAAGCTGTATCGGTCAGCGTTGTATTAGACGACCTATATGTTGAGGTTGCTCTGTTAATAACTGTTAATTACATAACTAGAAAATGGGGAAACAGATGGGCTGTGATATACAAGTGAGCTGAGAGGAAGAGTACAGGTAAAAAGAGAAAATAGTTTGTCTGAATGGATGTCTGGAAATTGACAGTTCAAGCAAGAATAAACCGTCCCCTAGGATCGAAAGCAAAAACACCCTGGCTAAAGAGTTCATTATGAAAGGCTGGGGATGGGTACACCGTCTGATACTAAGGTCTGGCAGCCAGTGCGCCTACTGGACTCCCAGTGGGTTCCTGCTGCCAGCAGTCACCATGGCAACGCTCAAGATTAAGGCCGGAGCTCTGAAAGCAGCTGCTCTCCCGTCGTTGCCTCTACCCTCACACTTATCCTGAGTGGCCCAAACCACACTCTTATCAATCAATCACTGTGAAATCCCTGGAGAGCTCAATTTAAGTACAATTTATTGCAGTAAAAAGTAAGACTTGGAAAGAATTTCAGGCATTAAATCTAATCAGCAAATGTTAAACCTCTTTCTGTTAAAAAAATCAAAACATAAATTTCACTGTATCTTGTTGCTATATTTGATTCTCAGGTGGGAAGCACTGTCTCCTTTTCCTTACATTAAGATAAAGTCCCCCATTCAGTGCAAGTATGGTAGCTATTGGTGCTGCTCACCAGGGTTGGCTCTCTTTCCAAGCACACAGTAGGATGGCATTACCCAAGCCCCCTTTTTCCATGAAAAATTAAAGTCTCTTTGTTGGGAATCAATTAAGACAATAAGAAGTAGAATGTAATTCTATTTCTGTCCATGTGATTTATTTTCGTCAATGCAGTGATGGTGGAAGTGATGTATTACGTCCAGCCATAAATCTTTTTTTCTTTTAGAGTTGTCCCTTCTTGTCATTTTTTTTTAGCATTTTTTTATTGAGTTATAGTCATTTTACAATGTTGTCAAATTCCAGTGTAGAGCACCAGCCGGAAATCCTTAAACAATGCATGGTCAACTGCCTTCCTCCCGCTGCCTGCAATGTTTCAGATGCTGGAAGACCCCATCAGTTCAATACTTGCGGAAGGACACCTTGGAGCAGAGTGCCCCGCCTATTTAAGATGGATGTGAAGTTCATTTGTAAATAAGTTCTCTTTTTTTTTTTTTTTGGTGCCACATATAAGCAATATCATATGGTATTTTTCTTACTCTTCCTGACTTACTTCACTTAGAATGATAATCTCCAGGTCCAACTTATCTACAGAACAGTAACTCACATAGAGAACAAACTTATGTTTACTAGAGGGTAAAGCAAGGTGGGAAGGGATAAACTGGGAATTCAAAAATTTGCACCTTTTGGGGAGTGATGGAAATGTCAGCTATCTTGACTGTGGTGGTGGCTTCATTGGTGCACACATCTATCAAAATTCATCAAATTGTACATCTGAAACGTGTAGTTTACTGCAGGAATCATATCACAATAAAGGTGTTTTTTTTTTTAAAAAAAAAAGAAAAACTTTGTCTACTGAAAAAAAAAAAAAAGGACCTGAAGTGAGACTAGGTTTTAAACCACTGAGATATAGAGGCTTATTTGCCTCTAAATATAGGATCATTTAGAATCTCTTGACTAACAGAGTGGATATACTAAAATAAAAATAAAAGAGTGAAAAATCTAATGAGAATGAATAATTTCAATGTAAACTATTGATCTTAAGAGTAGCCTATCTACTGCGGGATCAGCTTAAATAAGAAATACAGTTTAATAGTGTGATTATTTCCATGCCAATATCATTTGTCTTGCAAGCAAAATTTATTAGTCTTGGTTTAGATTAAAGTAAAAAAATTAGTTTTGTAGTAGCACCTGAATTGGTCTACTCAGACTTCTTGACAACAAATGCACATAAAGGTATTTGATGATACTATATATAGATATTAAAGAACACTTTCTTAATAAAATTTTAAAGTATAAGTCCTTATGTTTAAATTTTAAAAAACATATACACAGCCTGTGGGAAAGGTGGGTGATATATAGTTGGTAAATTATTTGACAGTTTTAAGATTTTTTGGGGAAAATACTAGGGAACAATGTGGAAGACATTTTATTATTCTAGATGCAATTGTTCAACTTCACTAGTTCATTCATGATTCAATGTAGTTGATTCTGAATGATTTATGGATGTTACAAAATGCCAAATAGATTTCAAAGCATTAATATTTGCCACTATTAAAGCTATTCTAGACAGTAAAACAAAACAAAACAAAATTCAAGATTTCTTTGAACAGTGACAGCTTTCCTTTTGCAGGTGGAAGGTCTTTCTCAAAATTCAGCTTGTTGAGATGTATCTATCCTGACGTATGTTTCTGTGTATATGTCATCCATCACCTCAAGTAGTTTTTGAAATTAGATGTAATACATAAGTTTAAAAAATTAAAACATTTAAAGCAGTCACATTATTGTCTAATCACAAATCCTAACACCCAACTTGAAACATCCCCTGATGATAATGAATATAAGAATCAAAGAGTAATTCTGGAGGGTTTTATAAATGCCATGGCTGAAATTTCCCTTCTTTTACTTTGATACTCAGAAAATAAAATCTATTTAGCAACATTTCTTTTGTTAATGCAAGAAACTTCAAAGTTAAATAAGATGCCTCCCTGGCCTGTATGTCCTCCCACTTCTCTTCAGAATCTAGAACTTCTGCCTATTGGCCAGTAGGGGGAGCCATCACAAAATAATTATTAACGCATACACATGACAACCTTTCCTCTTAGAATGAAAGCTTGTGAGGGTTTCTCTAACGTGCATCTTGCTGTTCTGTGAATTTTCTAGGTCATCACTAACCACGTTTTGTCTTTTCACTCCCAGGCTGTTAAAGCAGCAGGCCCTCAGAGAGTAAATGCTGTGGAAAAGCTCAGGTGCTGTGCTGTTTCTTTGGAGTCCTCTCCCCATGTCCCATGCTGTTGGAAAAAGCTTCTATTACACAGGATCCAGGCCAAAGGCTCTAATCTGAGTCCTGCTGCTGCTTTAATGTCTGCCCCTACTCAGGTCTCTTTATTAACTCCTCTCACTTCTGCAATCATAAATGTAAATTACACATTTCTTTCAGGTCCACCTACCCACTTCTTTCAGGAAAAGCCATTTGTTTCCCTGCACCTGGAGCTAATTCTCACTTCTTGCATCTTATCCACTGAGCCGACTTCCTGCCCTGCCGCCTCCTCCCAGACTCCCCTCGATGCCATTTTACCTCTTCTGAAGGCCTGAGCTCATGTGTTTTCGGGTTGGCCCCAAGTGAAAGAATTCAAGCTTTGAGTTTTCCCAGGTATGGTGTTCCTCTGCATTGTTTCCCATACCTAGAGAGACAAGGTGTAGCTCTCGAGTATGGCACCCAGCCACGCGTGGATGTTTCAAGAAAAGTCAATAATGCATCTTACAAAAATGTTTTGGTGACCAAACACAGCCTCCCAGCTATCGGTCTCCCCTAGAAAAGTGAGGCAATTATCTCAATCAGTCAAGTGAAAAGGTCCATTTATGCTTCAATTCTCTGGCTAATTCAGGCAAAAGTAAAATTTTCATCTGAATGATCTCAGTAATTGGCTTGCTGCTCTGCTTTACCAGTGAAAACTTGACAAAGCAGCGGAGGCTAGGCTGTTCCATACCAACGGGGTGGTGCTAATCACAGGGAACTCGTGCATAGCAAACATCTATGAGAAAGCGCATTAGCAGAGACTTTGTTGAGAAATTTCAACAAAGGTAGCTCCTAATCGCAGCTTATTAGGTGAGCCTTAGAATTCAGTCTTTCTTTCCCTCCCTTTCCCTTCCCTTGTCCACCAGTTACTCCTCTTTTAGTGCTTCCAGTCTAGAGTACGTGTGGTGCAAATCAGGGAATCAGTGTATTATCCTTCACTCCTTCCTCTCCCTTCACCTTCCTTCAGCCTTTTGACATATGTTTTGAACAGACTGCCCCCCTCTCTGTTCCCTCGGCCATCATCTTGGTGCAGGCTACTGTTGGTACCTGGCTCGAGCATTCACTCAATAGTTACTTACTGAGGCTTTTCCATGTGCAGCTGCAGTGCCAGGCACTGTAAATATAATGATGAGCAAGATAGACCTGGTTCCATCGATCGTGGCCACCCTTAATTGGCTTCTCTGCTTGCTGTCCTGTACACCTCCCCTAATTCATTCTATTTTGCTTTTGGACTTACTCTTTTAAAACTCCAAGTGGCATAAGCTCACGACTGCCTAATAGTCAAAGTCTTAAGTGTGACATACAAAGACCTTGATGATCTGACATTGACTTCATGTTTATTCTCCCTTTTTGCCACTGTTGAGGTCTTACATTTGGCGAATCTGAACTTTACGCAGTTGTCTGAGATAGCTGCTTTGATCAGAAATGCCCCTTCCCTCCTTCAAGGGGCTAATTTACAGCAACATTGCTTTTTTACTTGGTTTTAATTATTAAAATTATTCTCTCCATATTATGAAAACGTCTACCTTCTTAGACTTTTAGCTATTAACTCTGCAGGGAATAATTTCAAGCCTCTTTAGGCATCTGAAGAAAACCTCTCTTCAGTGTAAACATCAGTTCTTTCACTAGGTCTCTCCTGTGATAGATGTTACCCCCTTTACACCTGATTCCTCTCCTCTGAACGCATTACGTTCCAGAAGTGGAGAGTCTTCTTAAACTGTAGTAACCAGAATTGCACTCAGCACTCCACAGGGGTGGAGGTACAATGGGAGAGTCTATCGTGAAGGACAAATCTTGTGCAGGTCAATATATGCACATTTGTTAAGCCTAAATTCAAGACTTTACCTATAGCTCTTAACTGTTACATGTCTTCAATTCCTTCTTTAGAATCTTAAATCTGATGGACATGGAGATGTACCACCCCAGTTCTTTCCAGGGCTGACCTGTTATCTCTCTTTCAAGGATGGCCTTAGCTACAGAGAGATGCCTTGCTTAGAAGTGTGACCAACCTGGGGCACTTACCTCCAAGGACTGAGCATGGCAGGCTTAACTACCTGACATTCTTGGCTCACTAGGTGACAACTCCAATGGGCCACGTTGGCCTCGGAGCCCCCTGTGGGTAGTGCTGAAGCTGCATCACAGTTTGACTTATTCCTCCATTTAATTGTTTCTGCCTCTTTGCTCCCACAGGTGTTGACACCTAGTAAATACCCTGCATGCCAATCTCCATTTTAGAGTCTGTTTCTAGAAAACCCAACCTGATATTTGGTACCAAGAATGGGCCAAAAAAGCAGTCAATATGATAGAATTTTGGAGCTGCACTTGCCACTTGGCTGGTAATGTGTACCCCATCCCTGATGGTGTGTGGAGCACAGATATTTCTTGGTCCAAGGTGGCAGTCCAGTGGGGCTGGTAGAACTCTAAAATGGTGGAGGAGAACTGGTGGCATGTAACTGAAAGGGAGCAGGACCCTGTGGGACACCCCCCACCCCTGCCTCTTGTTTATAGAAAAGCTGAACTCTCCCAGGCCTCCCTGAGTCATAGAAGAACAGGCCCCAGCAGCTGATTAGGACAAGCCTGCAAGCATTGGGGGAGACAATGACTCTGACCACCTATCTCACCATTAACTGAGATTATTCTTCACTTCCCTTTAAAACTTTCATGGCTGAACAGAATCTTTGGAGATGGTTTTTTGAGGGGATGCTGGTTCCACCAGATTGCAGGCATTCTGGTTAAAAGCAACTTTCCTTTTTGTTACCAAGGCTGTTACCCCCAGGATCGTACCTCTGGTTCTCCCTCAAATAGAAACCATTACTCTTATCTAAGTCCCAGGAGGCAACTGCAGAGAAGAAACAAGAACTGCTTAGAACCCAGTCCAAGATGGTGGAGGATCTGACTTCCAGTGGACTTTGAGCCTCATTATACGCTCACTGTAATGTATTAACATGTTAAATGACACACCCACCAGCACCATGGCAGTTGATGATTGCCATGACAACAACCAGAAAAGCCCATACAAGGACTGAAAAACTGGAACAAGAACCAGTTGGCCCCTTCACACCTGGAAGGAGGATATGATGGCCAAAACCTCCAAAAAAAGTCCACGTGGCCCGACCCAGGCCAGAGCCATCCCTACCACTCATCTTGCCTGATGGCTTCCCGCTTGAGCACCCCTGCTTCCTCGCTCGAGTGCTTTCCTTCCATTTTCCCTTCTGAGCAATAGAGGAGCTGTTCACTTCCTCCCTCTGCCTCTGCTGTGCAAATTCTTTCACAGCCAGCAGCAAGGACCCACACTTTGGTGGGCTTTGTAATTTAGGGGTTCCTTCATCTGCTAACATGACTACTAAAAGCCAAGAGGATGCAATTATCATAATAAGCAGCAAAGTCAGAGTGGCAGTGAAGGGGTCCTGACCCACAGAGAGTCATGGAAATGGTTAATAGAAACTGGTATAACTAGAGAAAAAACAGATAGGCAGCCAACATGGGTACTGTTCACTTTATACCATTATAAGAAATGAGGATGGATAACCAGGAGCCAGAAGGTAATCACAATACAAGATCATAATATCCCCAGTCCTTCTGAAAAGTGACCTACAACCATTTACTTGAATCATTGGCACCAGGAGAAGGGAAATACCCTAACATTTAAGGACTGTCTGACACTGGATTAGACTTGACAATGACCTGGAGAACTGAAGCTCCCTGTCCAAGAGGAGACATGTAAGCACCAGGAAATAAACAGTCCTGGTCAAGGGCTGGCTTAAGTCCACTAGTTCTGTAGACCCACGCAGCAGCCATTTCCCCTGTCTCTGATTACGTAATTGAGATCCGCATATTTGGTATCCATGCAATCCCCACATAGGGCCTTTGGCTCATAGAATAAAGGCTCTAAGACTGAGGAAAGACAAGAGGAGTCTCTGAAACTGTTCCTGTCTCCTGCCTCCAATCAAGGTAAAATAAAGAACAAGTTTGCATTCCGGGGAGGGTAGTGGAAATTAGTGGTACTGTTGCCAAATACAAGCTTGTGTTCCCGATGCACAGTGAGGCCACAAAATACCAAAAGGTCAGGGTTTGGAGCAGCGGTTTATTACTGGGCCGAGCAAGGGGGTACAGACGGCATGTGCCCCAAAACCCCAAACTTCCCCAAAGGGTTTCAGCTGAGCTTTTTTAAAGGCCAGCTGAGGGAGGGGCAGCCCAGGGTATGTGATTGGCTGTGAACAATTCTGATTGGTTGGTGATCAGTCCTTAGGCACCAGAAGCTTTGGAGGCTACATGCTCATAATCATCAAGTAGTTAATTTCTTCCATTTGGTGGTGGTCCTTAGCATTTGAAAAATTCAGGAAATATGCATGCGATACTGTTACCTGGGTACTGCAGAGGAGCTACAGCAGAGGATGGGGGGAGGGGTCTGTCCTGGGAAGGCCCCACAGGGTCCTGCTCAGTTACAACTCCCCCCTCTTCTGTGATACTCCTCAATCTTGAGGAGAACAGGTGTTGGACAAGAATAAGAATGATATTTTGGATAGAGAGGTTAATCAAACTCAGCAGAGGAACTCGATTTCAATTTCCAATCCCATTTCATCCCTCACCCAGTCTTTCAGGGAATGGGGCAATGACTGCTCTGGCTAATTCCTGCTGGAACATGGCACAGTCCTACCCTGATCAGGGGAATGGACACTGAGTTGGAAATATTCCTGAGTTTCAAATCCTAGATCTGAGTCTTGTATGATTAAGACTTCATTCCCTGAGGAATTCGGGAGAATAAGCCTGAAAACCAGTCTGAATCTGACACTTTCGGGGACACTTGTAGACAGGTGGCCAGTTATCTACTTTTATCTCAGTAGGTTTTAACTTCTGATGTGATGTGACAGAAGTTACACATATGACAAAAGTTATTGGCCACTACACATCTGTCCTTTTTTCTGCTAACATTTGATCTAAAGCAATTTTATAGTCTACAAATTTAATAGTTACAAGAAGAGATCTTGAGATAGCAGTGCCCATCTGTCAGCAGACACCGCTTTGAAAATGGCTGGTTGCATCCCAAGTATGACACAGACCAGAAAATTAGAGTCCTCAACAACACAGGAAAGTGTCTGAAATCATGTCCACAATGACCACCAAGTTTTGGCTTGGATGTCTGAACCACAGCTGCTGCATTGTGACTTTCAAATGCATTCCCCTCCACAAGGCCAAAGCAGATGTGCAATGCATGTCGAAAAGGCCTTAAAACAGGCCACTTTGGTCAGTGAAGTTTAGTCAAACCAGGCATGAGCTAGAATGACTTCCTCATACCTCAATATGTGTGGATTTCTCCCCGATTTCCCCTTTTGATTACTAACTACTAGAAAGCATTGATGATCAAAATCTCTGTCCCTCGATGCTAGGGTGGTGGCTCTTGCACCAGGATCAGACCATGTCCCTGGTGCTAGGCCTCCTTTATATTTGCCTAATTATTGAAGTTGGGGGGAAACTAGATTAGACAGCAGCCTCAGGGAGATGTTAATGGGGAAATACTTTATAGGCCATTCATTTTATCACTGATATCCAGGTGCTACACAAGCATCGTACATGGGTTTTAGCAACAGGCTTGCAGCAAGCATTGTTTATACATTATGAGTAGTTGCACTCTGTGACAGCTCCATTAGGGAATTCTCTTTTCTAAACATTGGGGGCAATACTGAAAGGGAGACAAATATTTGGTAAACAGTCAGTTAGAAAACAGATTAAAAGCCAGTAACACTTCAGATAACCCCCCCAAATTATAATATTCACCAGTTCACTCAATCCTATGCAGTCAATCCCTTTTGCTAAGTCTTATGAAATCAGAGTTTTCATTAGACTTCTTGAATGTCTTACCCAGCTCAGCAGTATAACCGAAAAGAAACTTGCACCCGTCAAAAAGTCCTTTTTATGAGTCCTCCTGAAGCTGAAGCAGTTCCCCAAAGCATTAGCTGAACTGTCCATGAATGGCAAACCCAAAAAGGCAAGGCAAAAGACCCGATCACAATTTTTTTTTAAACAGCTTAAAGAAGCTTAAGTTGCTGTGATAAACAGCATTCCAAGATAACAGCCAGAAATATGACTGATAGCATTATACCAGGACATACCTAAATTTTAGAAACTTTATATAATTTCTAGAACGTCCATACCAACAACATTCACCCATACCATGTAATCTGAGACTTATCGCCCATTTGACAGTGCATTCGGTGTCATTCAGCATTCCAACAATCCTAGTTGGTTTGGTATTTTTTTCTCTGAGATGTCTCAGAGCCCTCTACAGCATCCCAAAGTTAGCTGAAGTCAAAAGAACTTTAATTAGAATTTGATAGAAATTTTGTCAAAAAACATCAAAAAGTTTCACATCATCTGTTATCAGAAGCATTCTAAGTAAACTTGTTCTCTGAACAGAGGAACCAAACCCAGTCCTGTACCAGCTCACTTTTAATAACAAAATCCATTTCCCGAATCAAGTTCAATCCAATCTCAACCCGGCCATGCACAGAACTCCTTTTTAGGTCTCCTTTTCTACAAACTTTCCACAACTTTCTCTAGCCATATTAACTTGTGCCTTATTTTCCCATTTTGAAACAACAAGCTCTAGGACCAAATCATTTTCTTTTTTCTTAACAAAATGCAATTCTATTCCTCATAACTTTTGTTGTTGTTGAAGTATAGTCAGTTCACAATGTTGTGTTAATTTTAGCATAGTGAATCAGTTATACTATATATATATTTCTTTTCATATTCTTTATTATAGGCTAGTACAAAGTATTTAATATAGTTCCCTGTGCTATACAGTGAGACCTTGTTTATCTGTTCTGTATATAGTAGTTGGTATCTGCAAATCCTGAGCTCCCAATTTATTCTTTCACCCCTCCTTTCCCCCAGGTAACCAAAAGTGTGTTTTCTATGAGTCTGCTTCTGTTTTGTAAATAAGTTTATTTTTGTCTTTTTTTTTAGATTCCACATATAAGTGACATCATATGGTATTTGTCTTTCTCTATCTAACTTACTTCACTTAGTATGACAATCTCCAGGTCCATCCATGTTGCTGCAAATGGCATTATTTTATTCTTTTTTATGGCTGAATAGTATTCCATTATATAAATATACCACATCTTCTTCATCTAGTCATCTGTTGATGGACATTCAGGTTGCTTCCATGTCTTGGCTATTGTAAACAGTGCTGCTATGAACACTGGGGTGCATGTATATTTTCAAATTCGAGTTTCTTCCAGATACATGCCCAAGAGTGGGATTGCTGGACCATATAGTAAGTCTAGTTTTAATTTTTAAAGGAATCTCCACATTGTTTTCTACACTGGCTGCACCAAACTACATTCCCACCAGCAGCATAGGAAAGTTTTTCTCCACATCCTCTCCAGCATTTATTGTTTGTGGACTTTTTAATGATAGCAATTCTGACTGGTGTGAGGTGATACTTCATTGTAGTTTTGATTTTTCTCCGAGCATTTTTTTCATGTGCCTATTGGCCATCTGTATGTCTTCAATAGAGAATTGCTTGTTTAGGTTTTCTGCCCATTTTTGGATTTTCTTTTTTCTTATTGAGTTCTATGAGCTGTTTGTATAGCCTAGAAATTAAGCCCTTGTCAGTTGCATCATTTCCAAATATCTTCTCCCATTCCATAGGTTTTTTCATTTTGTTTATAGTTTCCTTTGCTGTGCAAAAGCTTATAAGTTTAATTAGGTCCTATTTGTTTATTTTTGCTTTTATTTCTATTGCCTGGGTAGACTGCCCTAGGAGAACATTGCTAAGATTTATGAAAAAGAATGTTTTGCCTGTTTTCTTCTAAGAGGTTTATAGTGTCTTGCCTTACGTTTAAGTCTTTAAGCCACTTTGAGTTTATTTTTGCATATGGTGTGAGGGGGTGTTCTAACTTCATTGATTTACATGCGGCTGTCCACTCTCATACCTTTTACATGCAAAACATATACCCTACTTTCCCACTGTATACTGAAGTGTTTCCCCCATTATTTTTTGTGACTTCAATTATATATTTAAGTTAGAATTCTCACTGCTTAAAAATTTTTAATTTCTAGTGAATATTTCAGTTTTGTTTGGGAACTAACTAGCTACTCAACTATTCAATAAACTTCCATCACTTAACTTAATGTAGTACAACTCTAAAATTTAAGTCACCAAATAACTGGAGAGATCATTTTTAAGTAGACATTCCTAAAGCTGTTATCTCATTTGCATTCAATTCACCTATAAGAATTTCATCACACCCATTTAATTTTTTTCTTTCTGCTGACAAACTCTGCAAAAGAAACATGAACTTACCGATCTTCAGTAAACCTAGGTACAATAAAAACGTGTCTGTATTGATTACAAGCTTCAGCTAGTTTTAATATCTGTTATCAATTCAACATTGAGTATTTCCTATATTACATAAACCTGAGCTTTATTCTATATGGCTACTTTTATACTTAGAAGTGTTTAATTTGTAAGCATTTAACTTTAAGTCAATTAAACAGAGCTCATCCACAAGTTAGTTTTTTATGTAAAGACAAACAGAACCAGAGATCTCAGAGTTTTACTGAGTTTAAAAAAAAACAACTATTTTTTTTCATTGAGAGTCCAGGTAGATCATCTACATTTAAAAGACTCAGGAAAAGAGATGCAAATTCTTCTTCTAACTGCTTTTACAAAACCCAACCATCTTGGCTGTTTTCAGGGTTTACTTTTTCCAGCTCCCAAATATCCACTTAAGTTTAAAGAAACAACAGTAATAGATAATTTTATATATATGTATCATTTGCACATATTCACATGCCTCACTTTCAGCAAAACCAGGGAGACAGAACAGGATTTGGACTCAGGTACCAAGACACCCCCCCACACACACAAGGTAAAAGCTGGAGCAATTGCAAATGTCCCACTTTGACATAATGGCAGAGCTATTAGGGGCCATTGTTCTCCAGCTCTCAGGGAGTACTGAGCCTGCAAAGTGTTACAATAAAAAAAATAATTTTCTTTCATTTATGGGCGCATAGCTGAAGATCTCCCAGTTTGCAAAATATATGCTAGGGGAAGATGGAACAGAGCTCTGATCATCCATACTTAATTATTCACAGCTGATGTTATCAAATTATCAGGCAAACAACAATTCAAAAAGGTCTCTCAGGGTCCCAGCTCCCTAGTCCCAAAAAGGAGACTCCCAACCAATGCCCCGTCAACACAAAAGGTGAGAACCCCAACAAATGCCCCATCAGAGATGAAGCTGAATGAACGACCAAGGCTAGTCCTAAAAGGGAAAATCCCAACCAAAGGCACGAGGCAGCGCAATAGGAGTGTCTTCACACGTGAGCCCAGTTACTCACCAAAGACCTCTCAACAGGCCAATGCAAGTGTTGATACACACACACAAACAAAATGTCAGAGGAGGTGTAGTCCCAAAATTCCACTTCCACAACCCCCCCCCAAAAGGGCCTTCAGCTTCCGAAAGAGAACATGCCCAGAGTGGCTCCCAGTGAGCCCAGAATGGCTTACTTCCTGAAAGGGAACGAGCCCAGGTAGAATGGGTAGAACTTCTCCATCCTGTGGAAGCAGGAATGGCTCACTCCAAAATGATACACACAAAAACACAAACAACAAGTAAGCTATAGTTGCATTAACAGACAATCAGAAGAGGTAGAGTCTAAAACTTCCACTTCCACTCCCTGACAGAGGGCCTCTAAACAGACTAACCTAGCTCTCGAAAGAGCACAGATCCAGAATGGCACAAAATGAGCAAGGGAACGAGCCCAAATGGAGTGGAGAGAATTTCCAGCCTGCACAAGCCGAGTGACTCACCCCCAGGCAATTCCAAAAGTGGGACTGCAGCTCCCAACAAGGACGTTTCTCAGCTCCAAAAAGCTTCATGCCCTGGGGCAGCCAGCGCTGGTCCGGACGAGTCCCTCCCACTTCCTCTGAGTGAACTGAGCTCAGGCAGCTGCTGGGACCCAGGGAAGTGGCTGCCCCTGGGCGGGGTTGGCTTGACTGGCTTTGCCAAAATTGTTACCATGTGCCCGCCACAGAGTGAGGCTCCAAAATACCTAAATATCGGAGTTTAGAGCAAAAGTTTACTACTGGGCTGAGCAAGGAGAATGAGTGTCACGTGACCCCCAAACCACAAACTCCCTCAAATGGTTTCAGCTGAGCCATTTTAAAGATCAGCGGAGGGAGGGGCAACCAACGGTATGTGCTCAGCTGTGCACAATTCTCTGATTGGTTGATGGTGATCAAGCCTTAGGTGCCAGAGGGTCTGGGGGCTACGTGCTCATGATCATTAGTTAATTTCTTCCATTTGGCGGCGGCTTTTAGCACCTGAAAAACTCAAGAAATATGCGTGAGATATTATTACCTGGGCACTGCACAGGGGAGCTACAGCAGAGGAAATGGGGGAGGGGTCTGTCCTGGGAAGGCCTCATAGGGTCCTTCCTGCTCAGTTACTGCACCCTTAAGGACCTAAAGGATGCAGGGGTGGAGGACCCATCATATCTCCATTTAAGTCACCTTAGCCCTGGCAGAATGCAGATGGATCCTGAAGAATGAGGGTGGATTACTGCAAATTCAACCAAGTGGTGGCCTTCAAGGGTTCTCCTTCAAGGAAGGAGTTTCCCAGCTTCTGAGTATGCTCTCAGCACACAGCCTCCAGCTTTGGGCCCTTCTCAGGTATTTCTTCTACGACAGAGCACCAGCTCGCCTCAGAGTAGCCCCTTCCCGGGGGCAGGACCACATCTAGTGACTAATTGTGGAGTGGCTATAAAGGCCTAGCCATTTTCAGCCCCCAGGCTCAGAGGAACCCTTTATGTTCCTGAGCATCCCAGTGGGGCTGGCCAGCCAGGGTTTTGTTGCATTGTAGCTTTATTTCTCCCTTGTCCGCATCTGCGTATTCCAGCAACAATTCAATGTCCAAAATGAACACATCTCTTCCTCCTGAATCATCCTAATTTCTGTTAAAGATACATCTTTTTTTCTTAAATCCTTCCCCATACTCCACTTGCAGTATTTTAAGCTCATCATCTTTTTGCTACTCAGTGCCTCACAACTAAGTAGGCCTTCAAATGACCAACCTTTTCTTTGCCATAATCATCTTGACCTCATCCTTGTTTGTCTGGAGGGGACCTGTCTGTCTCGCTCATTGCTGCATCCCTGGTTCTCTAGCACAGTGTCCTAAACAAAGTAGGTTCTTGAAAATGATTTCCTGAAGGAGGAGTGATGGCAGTAGCCACGAGGAAGGAAGACTTTTACCTTGGCATTCTCATCTTCCAAACTGTCTGTGTCCTGCAACCACTCTGATTCCACACCACTGAACATCACTCTTATTAGGTTGAACTTCCTCTTCTAACACCTTCAGGATTTCTCCATTTCCCCAAGAACACAAGTCCCACTCTCTAAACTGATCTTCTGAGCTTTGCAATCTCTGAATTGATTCTCCTCCTCTGATTGCTCATTTGTTCCGGAAGGTAAATCATCTGCTTTTAGAAACGTCTGCGGGGGGCCACTCATGACCTGAGGGCTGCCGAGCACAGAAACTGGGCCTAAACTCCCAGAGTGCGGGGCGCCAGGCTCTGAGGTTGGGACTGCCGAGCACAGAAACTGGGCCTAAACTCCCAGAGTGCGGGGCGCCAGGCTCTGAGGTTGGGACTGCCGAGCACAGAAACTGGGCCTAAACTCCCAGAGTGCGGGGCGTCAGGCTCTAAGGCTGACTGAGCAAAGACAATCTCTGTCCCGCCACCCCTTTGTTAGAAAAACAGCAGGTGCATTTGGAGTCGGAAAAACATCCTGATGCCATTGAGTTATTAAGAACAGGGGCTTCTGGAAAGAGAGATACAGGTCACACAAGTTAGTGATCTTAGTAACAATCACCTGAGTTACCAATACACAAGTTACATATGTTAGTGATCTTAGTGACAATCACCTGAGTTACCAATACACAAATCACGATGTTAGCCTAGAGGAACAATAACAGTTATCAATGATGTTAGCTCATGGGGAACGGTTAGTCTTGATTGATGAGAAATATAAACAATAATGATGTATGTAACTATGCACAAGTTACTGCTTTTAGTTCACATTGTTAAGAGATCATAAAAACAATACCGTTACCTACGATACTGTTGCCTATGGGTTAAAAGCATATAAATTAACTGCTGGAAATAAACACGAGGTCCACTCTTGACCTAGCGTCTTGCGGGCTAGAGTGAGACCCTCTCCCCCAGCTTTTAGTCTTGTCTTCCTTTTAGTCTTGTCTTTCTTTTCTCAGTCCTGCAGCACAGATTTCTGGACCTGATCGATTGTCGGCTGGCTCCGACAAACGTCCTTCTGCCTCGCACAGAAGGGGATGATTTGTCCTGACTCAAACTTTTCCTGAAGCTGTTCCACATGTGGAATACAGAATGTCCCCTACCAACTGACTTTCTCTCTCACCCTTTCACCAGCCAGACTTCCCTCGTCTGAACCCCTGCAAATGCACACTGATTTCTGTACTGCACATACATCAGTAAACATATTTTAAGCCTCTAATATGTTCTAGGCACTAAGCTGGATGCTGAGAAAACAGAAAGTAACAAGACACATTTTCTGTTCTCAGGGCATCCCATAGAGGGAGTAGTTGTTTACATGTATTAACTTGATGAAAGGGTTGACTAGAGGAAGAAAATGTTATTAAAAATCTCCACTTAGAGATCAATCATAATAAAGTTAGCACATCTTTGAGATGATTACATAATGAGCTATTTCACAGGAACTGGATTCACACACAGCTTTTCAGGAAAGTATCTGTTACACAGAAGGAGGGAGGTATTCCTGTGTGTATGTGACAGCTCAGGATGTTGAGAACAAAGGATTTACACAAAACGCAACAAAAATGCAACAGCAGAAACAACTTAGAAACCGGTTTTACTCTGCTGCAAACAAATGGACAAGGTATTGTACAATATATAATAAAAAGTACAGCATAATACAAGTGCCACTAATAAAAGAAACTTAAGGATAAGACTTAAAAATGCTTATTTGTTTTATATATATATATATACAGACTGCAATAAAAAGCCACAATAAATACACAAATTTCCATGTCAGTTATAATAAATACTGAAAATATAAATACAGAAGGCTACAGCTAATATGAATAAATCATTACAACATAAGGTCCAGGTTAAGTTCTGTTGAATATTATTGTAGCTTATTTTATATACCCTTTGGCATCTTTGATGTTATAACTTATACACAAGAGAAATCAATCTGGAAACTATGGGACATACAACATGACATCTTAGTGTAAAGTGAACGTATGTATGAATTGCAGTTTGATTTTCTTCCCTTTCAACCTCTCTAAGTAGTAAGATTGAACATATCAGTAATAAAATATGGAAATACTGTTGAAATTGAGTCAAAGTAATAATAGAAATCAACTAAAAGATAAAACCAATCACAATGTTACAAAAACATTACAGTGAATTGATCTCACTGTTTTTAAATTACTTTTTTTGTCTTGCCAGCAAAATCCAAAAGACAAAACAACAAAAGAAAAAACCCACAAAAGACTTCCCTTGTGTAAAGACCATTCTCAATGTCTGAATGTTTCAACTGAGACTGAAGAATAACACCCAAGTGCTTTGGATCATTTGATCAGCTATTAAATTCAGCTCACTACGTTTCACCAGAATTTGCAAACATGCCAAATCTCTATGGCAGCAGGAAAGTGGAGACACAGTTGATATCTAGGACTATGATCAAGATAAAGATACTGCAAAAGGTGATATGTGTCTATGCAACCAATTATACATGTATATTTTAAATGGGGAAAATGCAGTTTTGACCAATGTCAAATGACCTTTTCCTATCAAATTTTTATACCCTGTGACATTAAGGGAAACACATTGAAATAACAAAGTGCCATTTTTTGCATTAACAGGCATTAACCAGCACATGTATTAATAGTTCTAGCTTAAGAGGCTATTACACCAGAAATGCAATTAACTAAAACAAAAGCAGATCAACTTTACTAAGACACAATAAAGGCTGAGGTTCTTAGGAACAGAGTTGTAATCTACAGGTTTTTTTTAAATCTATTTCTGTACTGTAAAGGTCTAGCGTTTATTTTACATCACACACTTTGGAAACATGTTTCACAAACTACGCCTCAGACTTATTTCCATAGAAGTGTCTAGAGTCAATTAAAACATGGGCCAAATGATTCAACATTCTTTACACAAGCATTCTATAGCCTTTTTTTTTGTTTTAAAGCAAAAAGGGTTATTTCCCCTAATGGTTGTTTGTAGAGAGCAACCACACTGATGTGGCCATCAATTCACAAGTGCATGTGAGTTGGGGGAGATAAGCAGTTGTACCTAGATTGAAAAAAATCCCATGGATAAAGGAAACACTGGTTTTGAGGGGTGCTCCTCATCTTCGGTGAGTTCTGACTCTGAGTTGGAGGCAACTCTGAGCAAACAGAAAAGGCTCTCTGCAGAGGGTGTTGGGGCCAAGTGATGTCATCAGAGAAAAATCACCACCCTCCCGAACTCCTCCTTCCGTTTTCAAGGTGACAAAGTCTTAAATCATTTTGCTGATCCCTGAGAAGACAAGCAGCCACTGTTTGGATAACATGGAGCAAAGGCTGGGGTCACATGGTGGCTGAGTAATTCTCTGGAGTCTTTCTATGCCACACCAGACTCTCCACAACAGTTCACGTCTTCCCCAGAAAAAGTGGAAAAACTTGAGATTCTCACTTGTCATTTAAGGGTAGAGTAAGATTAATGAGAAGGTACTTATTTAGAAGCAAGAAGTTAGAAGATGCTCACTTCTTATAACTGTAACTTCTCAGAAAATTGGACAGATTGAAAGTTGATTCACTTGATCCTCGTGCTGATGTTTGTCCCTGGGAATCTGAAACAGTCAATTTTCCTGACATCATAGCAATGGTAAAAACAAGCAAAAAAAAAACAACAACAACAACAACAAAAAACCCCAACACTAACCAAACAAAAAACTACAGTCATATTTGTTGAGAGGAGGTCAAGTTACTGAGTATTGTCTCAATACCCATATCTTTATTTTTTAAACTCTAATATCTTAGGAGACTTAAGGAATTATCAAATGTAACAAACATCAAAGGTAGGGGAAACCCAACTTTATTTGAGCCCCCCAATACAATGGCCCAAATCACCACAACTGTTGCCAGGTGCCTAGCTCACAAAGACTGGCCAAGATATTTTCTTATTGTGAAAAAAAACCTAAAAGAACTGGACTGTGTTGCCGAGGAAACCGCCTTCCCTAGAGATGTTAAGAACAGATGAGTATCTATCCTGTAGAGCATGCCTGAGTGACAGTCCTCCCTGGAGGTAGATGGATGAACCAGATGACCTCTGGAGATCTTTTCTAGTCTCAGGGCTATAAAATTTGAAGAATACATAAGAATTTCAAACTTTCCATTATTCACACACAGTTGGCCATTGTGAGTATCTTTGAAAAGATTAAGCAATTCTGAGATACCCGTTTGGCATGATTAGTGCCTAATGAATCAAGATTCAGATAGTAACCTTTGACAGTGGACCCTATTTGATTATGGTACAAAGGAAATGACTTTGCCAACTACTAAAATGTAAAATCCATCAAGTTTAGATATCACTTAGGTATTATTAAACCATCCAAGGATCAACACTAAATTAAAAAAACAAAACAAAACTAACTGCAAGCAATTTATTTTCTAGGTTTAGGTATTTAGGTTTTTCCTCTTTAGGAGGATTCAGATTTGGATTTTATTTCATTTCTTCATTCTCTTTCATATTTAAGTATCATTTCAAAATGGTATATAGATCTTTGGATTTTTTTTAAGGACAGGGGCTTTACTTATAGCTAAGGAGGAAAGCTTGGTGGCTAATATAAAAAGGAGGAGCAAAACAAAATTGTATAAATATGCTACAGATTTAGAAATTTCAATCTCATTTTTTATAGGTTCCCTATTTAGAGACAACAGTAAAAGCATGTGAGGAGTCCACACCCCTGACAAGGGGGTTCAGATCTTACCTAAGAGTGGTGGTAGGACTTGACGAAGATCTCTGGTGAATGAAGCTATTAGGTAATTTATAAAGAGATACTTTCCAAATCAATTTCCTTCCAAATACTCATTAATAAATAACTTGCAGGATACTGCTAGGCCAGATAAAAGGAACTGTGAGAAAGCCACAAGAGAAAGTAGAGGAATACCTCACAAAGAATTCCATAGTTACAACTAAAACCATTCAAACAGGTCATAAAAATTAAGGTAGACAAAGGCAAAGCTAATTTCTACCATAAATTTGTTTTCTCCTAAATCCTTCTAATCAATATACATTATCTTAAAAATATTTAAATGGTCTCACACATGCCACTAAAAATAAGAGTCACTGAGCTGACTTGACCATCACCATGGTAATGAGTAATGCTTGGCACCACTAGCATGTTGAATACAAATAGTGTCCCAAATAAATTCTATCATATTCTTTTGAAACTTTAGTTCTGCCAGGAACTTTTGTGAGATGAAATCAAATGACACACTAGAGTTAGCTTTTCTTGAATTATAACCAAGTGTAAAGTACCAAGTACAAACAATTACCCTGTATAGTGGTATATTTATCATAAGTGAAAGAAAGTAGTCAACAATCTGACTTAAATTCTTTGAAATGCATTTTCCATGAATGTAACAAATACCTGTATTGTACTAAAATCTTGGGATATACGTTAATTACATTACAAAAATTGCATATAAAAAACCACACTGGTTTAGGCTTTGAATCTGGTTGTATCTTCCTGCTTCCCATCATTCTGTCTGAATCCCCACTGTCAAGACACATAACTCAAGGCATTATTACACTTACTATCCAGACAGCACAAATTAAACTAACACCAGGGCTACTCACCAAGTACAACCCAAGTCATATCAAGCTTTTGAGTTTGGACTTCTGGTAAGAAAGGAGAGAAAAAAACACCTGCATTGGTTAGAAAGGGGGAGTCTCATGCTCCCCTTTCTATGAGAGGAGTTGAAATAAAACTTAGAAGTGATTTTTTTAAACAGTCACATTGAATGTTCAGATTTGGCAGGCAAATACTTTCATTTCCATATTCATTACTTTTGACAAGTCTATCTGTCTTTTTAATACAAAATGTGTTTAAATCTTTAAAATAGTTTCTTTAGCATGCTGTAGCTCTGTGTTTTTAAAAGCATCAAATGATTTTTAGATGGTAAGGGATAACTGATGGGGATGGTGCACTGCAGATGTGAACCAACAGGGCTGTGAAGGTATGCACACTGTAACTGACCCTTGTGGGTTTTGGGCTGCCATTTGTGAATTTAGTTCTTCCAGCATTATAAAATTCTAGTTTTTCAGCTTTGGTGAAACTTTATGGGTCCCAGGAGACACCACAACTTATTAAGCTTATATTACATCCTTGCCCCACCCTGACACTTCTAAAATTCTAGTGAATTTTTCAAATTGCTGATATTCAGTTAAATTAAGTCAATTAAATTCTTTAACACTACAGAAAACATCTGATAAGCTGTGCTATTGGTGCAAAGCTGTGGCATTTGGCTTAGGCATTTAAGTTACTCCAGCACAAGTTAGCAGATCTCAGGAAGAATAATGTCATCAGTAGTTGCAAATCTGTGTTAAAATTAAGAGTTAAGGCTTTAAGCTTTTGGTGGTGGTTGTGGTAAGGATACACAGATAGTTGAAGCTTCAAATTATACTTAAGTCTTGCCTTTGAAAGCACAAAGGTACTTCCCGTTTCAGGCTGGTATTTTATCCACTGACTATAATAGTGATACTCTTAACTCTCTTCCAGACCAGGAGCAGGTGCCATTTTAAAGAGAAAGAGCCAGTCAGATTTGGAGAAACGAAGGCTCATGGCACCTCTGAAAAAGGCAGTCTTTCAACGTTTGAGAATGTCAGTTTTCTACCTGCTAATTCAATGGTTTGTCATGCCAGGTAAACGTGAGGGTGCCGAATGACCTCTCTGTTTGCTACAAGCTGCAAGGCAATGTCTTTAGAACCTGGAACTCAGGCTTTGCTATTTTGATAGGCTGTTTATAAATAGAAGCAAGAGTGATGGTGTTCCACATTATAGCTTCAAAGGTTTCCTGAAATGTTTCCTGGGTTATATGTGAGTCAACCCGCCTCTGAAACTGTCTGGTAGGAGTTTGCTGGTATAAATTTAGCATCACTTACATAGGCCTAACACTGAAGAAGCAATTATCTGGAAAATCTCTTTTTCATTGGATTCAGTTCTTCTAGCTGAGTCCAGATTTAATTCATAAATTTCAGATACAGAGAGAGAGGCCAGAAGGAGGATCCAGTGAGTTCCATTACTTTAGGCAAAGGAAGTGTCTTTTTAGTTGTAGTTTACATATAATTAGACAAGAACTGATGCCACTTTTTCTAATATCATGTTATAACATCACAAATTAAATGGATTATAATGAGGCTTGATTATTTCATGTTACTCTTCATCGTCATCATAATCCCTTAGAATCTGTAGTGTTTTCCTCCTATTTTTAACCACCTAGGACAGATCTCCTATCATTGTAAGTATTTAATAAATATTTGCTAGAAGAAAGAAGTGATATTTAATAAATCCTAACTATCAAGACCAAAGGACTTTAACTTGTATAACAATCTCATAAGTTTAACCAAAAAATCAGTGATACAGCAATTTATTTGAAATTAATCACGATATATTTTCCTATTTAATAAGCAAACCAGAATTTTGCCTAGAAGTAATCTTTTAGGGTATAAAATTTTCAAGAACATAATCACTTGTAATCTCCTTGTTTCTTGATTAATTTGTGGCCAGTGTTCTGTAATTCATAGTTTTTTATTGGGGGAGGTATTACTAGGCCATATATGATTGTGAAGATTTTTAATAATAAAATTAATTGATAAGTGTTCATTTCACATTTATATGTGATTGGCACTCTGGGAAAAATATATTTTCATCACATAGAAAAGACCAACTTTTGAAAAGTAAGCATATTATTCAATTAACCAAAAGACAGGAGACAAAGGGATTTTTACTAATGTCTTAATGATCAAGAGATGGGGGGAATAAAAAACTTTAAGAAAATCTCTTTCATTGACTTCTTTCTCCCAAAAGAAACCTAGAATGACAAAGGATATGCAAGCTGCTCCAGCCACTTGACTTGCAAATCAATTTGGCCTGGATTATAACTGGGAATTAAGCCCTAATAAAAGGTAGAGGGGCTGGTGCTAAAACAACAGGGACCAAAGCAGAAAGCTTTGCCACTGACGGTGAATGACTAAAAAGCTGTGTGCCAAAAAGACTATAATTTGGCTAGCTATACTATGGGGCAATATAACAGCTGCAGGTCAGGCTATTGTGTGTTGGTATAAAGATCCTAAGTGTCCATAGGCTGCATCTAGCTTGATCCCCATTTTAAAAAGCTTAGAAAAACTGTAATGCTTTCCTGGCATGTGGGCATTTTTTTGTTGAATAGAAGGCCTATTAATGGAAAAAAAAAGTCAAATGGCACACTGTGCTCTCTCAGCTTTTCTGGGAAAGGAAGTAACAATGAAGTGATTCCACCAGTAGTATTATTTGCAACTTTGACCTAATATTTTAAAACTACAGCTTTAAAAATGATCTTCATTTCTAGACCACATTTTTAGATCATAAAACACAACCAGATTCTAGGGTGGGAAAAATTCAGTACCCGTTATTGGCCATTGCCTCAAATCTCTCCTTCTTCGGTGTGTGGTGTGTGTTATACATCTATTGTGTGCGCATGTGTGTGTGTGCGCGTGTGTGACTGGTGGGGGTGTTTTAATAGGTAATCTGTATATGTAGTTTGTGGGAGATATTTAGGGGCTACGTTATGTACAAGAACATTGGAATGGAAGCTGTCGTGGCTGCAAGGTTAATCAACTGTGTAGCAGTGACTTTCAACCCCAGTTGAACAGTCAGGGGGAAAATAGTTCTGTTTTTGTTTGTTTGCCTGTTTCTAGGTTGAGCATCCTTTTGGAAATAAAGCTACAAAACAGAGACCCCCCTCCCCCCTAGCCAAACATAAACAAGTAGGCATCAACTTTCTTGTGAAAACAAATCTGAACTAAATTAAATATCTATCCTTTCAGAATCCAGACTGGCATTCTACCCTTCAACTCTGCCCAGCCAGAGCCACCTCTGCCCTACTCTGCCATACTGCGCTCCAGGAGCAAGCTGAGTGCTCCACAAGAACTGCCCCAAGGACTTCTAACAGCCCAGGCAGTACGGCA
The DNA here is from genome assembly GCF_048564905.1 of Vicugna pacos. NCBI lineage: Eukaryota > Metazoa > Chordata > Mammalia > Artiodactyla > Camelidae > Vicugna > Vicugna pacos. The sequence continues at coordinate 39,842,476 of NC_132991.1, read as the reverse complement.
CGCACTGCTCTCTCGCGTGCTTGAATGAAGGAACAATGGCCTCTTGTCGTTTTCTCTTTGGGCCCGTACTCTTTAGGTTGTAATGCTAGGGGAAGAAAATTTGGAGATCAAACACTAAAAACTGTAACTTTGTAGACAACATGCGATATACTACTGAGATTGGAGCAAAACCTCAATCTGATTAGCCCAAAGGACTTGTCATTCAAAAGGAACATCCCTGCCCTCATTGCTGCTCCCTCTAGAAGGACAAACCCAAAGCTGCTTTAACCTTAATACTAACGGTTCTAAATTTGGCCCAAGTGTGGGGTCGGGCAGGGGCAGGAACCGACTGCACAGTGGAAGAGCTGCCAAGTAAACATGTTTTCCCCAAATCAAGTTTTAGTAGAAACTTTTCCATAGGAGGACATTCTCTAGATCAAACATTTTTAAGTTCAATTAAATAAAAGTGTTTTTTTAAGAACTTTAGATCTACAATATATTTGCATCCACATTTCTAAACATCCAAGTCTAAAAGACATAAAAATACGTAGTGATGCAGTCACCGAATAGCAAGGCATGTCCACATTTCAAAGAGGCATAAAATGTGAAATGATATAACAATAGAAGGTCAAAAATAATGAAACAGATTTAGCATAGTCATATTGCATTGGGGGGAAAAAAAGGTAGAACACACTATTTAGTTACCTAAATTAATTTACAGGGAAACGGGATCTTAGAAGTCCTCCGACAAACCAAGTGCAGATAATCTAAGGGTGGGGAGTGCATGTTTTATTTCTATCTGTCCCCTTTAATAAGAGAACGTGAGGTAATTAGGAAGTATTCAATGCATTCTGGACTGTTCTGCTAATTGTCCCAGGCAAGGGAAATCGAAATGCTTCAGAAAAGTAAGGCCTAGTTGAGTATCTGGGTAGAGACCCCTCTTCAATCAGCTAGTGCCTAAGGGGAAATTTCGTTACACACTCACTTTGTAGAGATGGATTGATCATGCTGTAGAAAAGGCTGGTTGCTGAGGCTGTGTCTCTTCCACGTTTCCTCAGCCTCCTCTGCTGTTACCGAGTTAGGTCTTCAGAGTGGCGAAGGAAAACAGGTCATTTTTCCTTCATAAATTATCATTGGATGATTCCTCTATTTAATTCTATGAATCTTATAATAGTTACAGATTTTAAAAAAAATTTTTAAAATTTTTCATTTCAAAGAGTTCTCAGTCCCCACCCCTCACAAGGTACCATGAAGGGGCACTAAAGTGCATTTTGACGTAGGGGAGTAGAGTTTGAAGGTGCTGTCCCAGCTAAGAACCAAGAGGATGCTGTTTACAAAAGAAAGGCAATTCCTTTTACCTCCATCTCTGCAGTCAGCTGAGGGAGGGCAGTGAACTCGACCCTCACCAGAGGATTGTCCTAACTCTTAACTTTAGAGAAAACTGTGTAAGGACCTGCACATATAGACTCATTTATTTGTCCAAAATAGCAAAAATAGGCCTATTTCACCCTTAAGAAAGTATTTGCAAATCTGATCAGTCATGATCATAAAAACGTGAATAGATTCCAGAGGCAGTCCATGTGGGCATGCTCGGTGGTGCTAACTAGGCATCTTCAGCTTAAAAGAACATGCTGCTGTTCATTTTCATCAAAACATGACTTCTAACTACCATAAATAAAATACACATGGAACGATTAAATCTTTTTCTTACAATAGTTACTTTTACATTAAAAAGTCACCATCATCTTCAGATATATCGAAAATTAGGACTCTAAATCTTATCATTTCCCAGTCTTAGTTAACAATCTTGCACAGGCCCGATAATCCAAAACTTGGAGCTCTGATCGACACAGCTTGGCAGGTTTCACACAGTTTGACAGGTAGGCAACTGTGAGATATACTTTTTTAAAATTAGCATTTTTCTATCAAAACAGTCTGAAATCGTTTAAAATCCTCATAGAGACTGATTTGTGCAATGGCACAGTCACACAGCTAGAAAGGAGAAAACAAAATACAGTCTGGAAGATTCATCACAGTCCAAGTTCTCTTGGTCCTCAGTTTACACAATGATGAGCCCAGGAAATCCAATTAAATACAGTGCTTTAAATAGGAGACCAGTCGGTACTGGAATAAGTTGAGCTACTAAACAGGGACAGTCTCCACCACGGGTGATTTGATGCACTCTTCGTGCAATCTGCTCTTTTCTGCAAGACTCAAAGAATTTTCAGCAGGATGCTCTGAAATGTGACTGTCACCGTTTAACGTCGAGACAAACCCTTCCGGGGAGGGGCCTTTCAAGTAGGAGTGAAATTCCACTTGGGGGTGACTGGACCTGTGTTCGGGATATAAGCTATTGCAGGGCACACCGCTGTCATTCTCCGCCGAGGAGCAGCAGACGATGACCGAGGGGTTGGCGGCTGGGTAGTGGGCGGTGCTGTAGGCTTCTTCGGCTTGGCGGGCATAGTCGGCGAATTGCTCCGGGGTCATGGTGTAAGGCACCAGCGAGAGGGTACCATTCTTGACAGTGTCTCGTTCCGAGTAGTTCTCGGAGATTGGGCTAGGCGCTCCAGGAATGTGGCTATCTATTTGGTAATATAGGGTGGAAGAGTTGGCATAAAAGGACGCATTTTTCGCGTGGCTTTCATGGACGGCAGTGCCATCTGAGTAACAAAGGACGGAAGGAAGAGGGACAACTTCGGCGTGGGGCCCCAAACCTTCCACGAAGCTGTCCCCTTTCTCATCATCGTCCTCCTCCTCCTCCTCCTCCTCCTCCTCTTCCTCATCTGACTCGCTCGGGGCCAAGCTCTGCGTGCTGGAATCGGTGACCCCGCTGCAGAAGCTGCTGCCGTCCTCCTCCTCCTCCTCCTCTTCCTCCTCCTCCTCCCCTTGGCAGTCTAGCTCCTCAGCCGACTGCAGGTGCAGCACGGCAGCCTGGGGCTCAGTTTCAATCTCAAAATTGTCAGCGATAGAATATTCCACGGAGTGAGCGACCGGGCCCATGGAGCTGCTGTGGGCCCTTATCTCACCGTGGCAGCCGTTCAGCGTGGGGATCTGCTGCTCTCGGTTTTTCTCCAGTTCAAGCTTCATGATTGTGTGCAAAAAGTGAGTCCGGACACGGATAGGATTAAATTCAATTCTACCTGCTGTGTTACTACATCCTTCTTTCGTGCACCCACACGGGAAAGACATTCGATCCACCTTGGGAGGAGAACACAGATTAGCCCCTGGGAACTCTCACACACTAAATTAAAATCCAGGACCTCATGGCAACCCCTTTGACTCTGGGAGGACTGCAACCCACTTAGGCCAGAACAAATGATAATCGAACTGCAAACAGGAATAAAAAGGGTAAGGGAAGGCTTAAAACGTAAGAGTTCACCTATATTCAAAATAAAAATGAGTTACGGTGTGTAGTTTTAGTTCATTCATCCCTCCTGTGCTTTCTTCACTCATCTCCGTTTCCACTTTTGCCCGCTCCTCTCCATCCCATTAATTTTGCTCCCGTTTTTTCCAATGCTTCTGTCTTTTCCCAAAGCTTCCTTTTCCCCTGCTGCATACCAGCTCACATGCCTAATTTTAAAAAACTTACTGCCCTCATCTCCACCTGCTAATTTTAATCTAAATTACATAACATTCCTCATACTAGATATGAATCTTTTTCTTCGCTTATTATAAAATGAACCTCTCCGCCAGAGGAGTCCAGATGGATACCACTTAGTGTCAGGCAGCCTGATAATCCACTCCCATTGGTTCCCCTCTCATTCCTTTGGATCCTTGGTACCTGATGCACGTATGTGTACTGCAGGGCCATGGTGGGTACGCACACTGGTGACTGTGACTGTGGCCTCGTGTGTTTGGCTGCCGGCTCTCCCCCCGCCCCCTCCCTTAGACTACAAGCTTCCCGAGGGATGTTCATCTAGTCTAAAGCCTACGACTGTTTGAGGGACTGGACTCTGTAGATAGAGTGACTGGGCTCAGCAAGTGTTGCTGAGACTGAGCTCTTCACACAGGTGGAGAGTGGAATTCTGGGCAATCCGAGGAACTCCTACGACATTTGCTAATTGCCTCAGATGCCACAAACTGACCTGAATGCGACCAGAGCACAGGCAACCATAGAGAACTTGCCCTTCCTGCCACATCATTCCAGCGCAGGGAACTTTCCATGCTACAGAGGAGAAGGCAGATTCCACGGTTATCCTGGTCCCAACAAAAAGTAGTGTCAGAGCCAGAATCCATAGGTGCTTCTTACTCATGAAGCCCTTTTCTGTGAATCCACCTCAAGCAACTGCTCAACTGATAAGAACTGTCCTCTCTTTTTGTCTGCCTAAGGGGCTCTTATTGAAAAGGTTGTTTCTGCATAAATAACACCACCTAAATAATCATGGAGCACCAATGATATCACAGATGGGCAAGGACCTAGGAATCATCTAGTCCAGGGGTTGGTAAACTCTTTTTTTTTTTTAAGGGCCAGAGAGTAAATATTTGGGGCTTTGTGGGCCATACAGTCTCTGTGGCAACGGCTCAACTCAGCCGCAGAAGTGTGAAAGCAGTCGCAGGCAACACGCAAACAAACAGAACAAACAAACAAAAACATGGCTGTGCTTCTGTAAAACTTCACTTACAAAAAAGGTGGCAGGCCAGATTTGACCTGTGAGTTTTAATTTGCCAACCCCTGATGTAGTCCAGCCCGTTCATTTTAGAGATTGGAAAACTGAACCCAGAAAATTTACCTGACTTGTCAACTTCACATAGCAGTGAAAAGCAGATTCAGGAGGAGAACTCAGTTTTCTTATGTCCCAGGCTAGTAGTTTTCCCGCTAGTCTACACTACCTCTAGCCAGTCATCATCTTATACCCCACGGATGGATCAGAAAGTACAAACTCAAATGTTAGGGATGTCATGATCTCTCTGAATGCTTGTAAAAAGCCAAAATAAGCTAATATAATAAATGAATTGAAGAAAAAATTTCAACTGACAACTGCAGCTTAGATTGCCTTTCACACTATATCTTATATAATAAGCATATTATAAATATCCATAAATGTCCTTGAATTGGCATTTCTCTCTTCTTGAATCACATGCCCCATAGTTTTCTTCTATGGGTGAGAAACTTCATTACATGTAACACAACCACCTCTTTAGGGGATGGCGTATAATGTCTTGTCTTTGGATTCCCCGAAATCCTGGTCCTTACCTGACACTTAATGCCTGCCAGGCTGCAGGTACACGTTTCTGGGTCACAGAACACCCGGCAGTCACAGCCACAGTCCTCTCGAGACAGGCGGATGGCTCGCAGCTCGTGCTTTTCCTCCACATCAATCTTTTTCACTCCAGAGGCCCGCAGCAGTGCTCTCCGTTTTTTTGTTGGCAGGGGTTGTAAAAAGAAGTACTCGTCTACTTCTGTGTTGTCTAAATCAATATCATCATCAGAAATGTCGTCCACTGTAAGAGTGCTAGCTTCTTCCGATTCCACGGTGCCGTTCTTTGTCATCTAGAAATGCAGAGCAGCAAACAAGAGACTTAACTGGGCAGGGTCTGAAATCCCTACTTTTGCACGTGGTAAGGATGAAGCTATTACATAACATCATGTCCCCATAATCAGTAAGTGTTTGTGGAAAGCTGAGGGAGATTAAGAGAAGTAAATTTCCAGTTACAAAAATAAATGATTCATGGGGATGAAGAAAATGTGTGTGTGAGGCAAATCGTTTTCTTTTGAGAAGTCACAGGAAGGAAAGTGAAGGCATCAAAACGATGGGCTTTTAAATGAACTGACTGGTAACAGAAGACTTGTTAATTGGAACTCTTAACCTCCTAATGTTAGGAGCCATAGTTGTTGGAGCTTTTAGCCAGCCTGATGTGAAAAAGGCCAAGGGTTACAGATACCCATCAGTGAAAGCTATCTTTAGACTCAGTTCGTGACGGGCAGATCTGATGCTGGAATAAACGTGTCCTTGTTCAGAGGTGACTGCATCTTAGTGGAAGCCACTGCCACCTAAATCAGCAAACATGTCCTTGAAATAACAACCCTGTCTTTTGGGTTCTAGAAAAACCATGTACTAGGAAATAAAGTTGTGCTGCATTGTGCTGTTGGGCTTACAAACATGGTTTCCCTACAGAAAGTTCCATGAGGGCTGGATATGAAGCCATCAGTCAGGTCAGTGTGCTCTCAGTAAGACAAGGAGCAGAGGGCAGCCCGGCAGGCTCTCACCAATGGGCAACCTCAACAATGAACCGGCCCTCAAAGGAGTTCACAGGAAACCACCCAAAGCAATACCTTCTGCATAACAGCGCATGTGGACAACTGTCTCATACCCGTGACTACGCTGCTTCTATTTGTATTTCTTTTCTAAATTAATTTTATCCATCAGGAAACTCTGAGTCAGTATTTCACTTCTTAACTGCTATACCACCACATAATATGTTTTCTTCATAAAAAGCATTTAGAAAGAGACATTTTCTCTGAATATGAGCAAGAAATATATTTTGAGAAGCAGCACAGGAATAAATGCAGAAATTCAGTACGGGATATTCAAGGAAGTTCTAAATAGGGAAACTATTTTGATTCTTTAACTTTTAAATGTATTACTTCATAAATTTCATTAATTTTAATTATTACAATGCTTTCTGATCTTAACGACTATTCAGTTATCAAACTGTTAAATTACTCTGGTGACATCAGACATCATTCTCTCATCTTCATAGGAAAAAGTCTGACTTTTAGATAAGAATATTTATTACTGACCCAAAATCCCAATCTGGACAACTCTGAACATACTGAAAAACAAATAGAAGATTGGTCTTTGCGTTCAAGTAGAGGAAACAACATAGTAGCAAGTGTATATTAAAATATATTGCAAAGGATCCCTGAAGTATATTTTCAAAAGCTACTGATTTATAAATTGTTTATACTTTAGAGCTCAAATCTGTGTTCTCGCAAAGATGGGCATTTCCTTTTATTGGGTTTTGTTTCTTGGTGTGATCTGCAATTCATTTCCTCCCTTGCAATTTCTTTATAAATGTATTGGTTAATCTGCTTTCATTTTTCTGCGATGTCTACTAATGGGATGTTACTGTGATTGGTTGCCGTTATCATTTTTGTTAATTCTTATTTGCCAGCAGAAGCATCTTTCTATTTGAAAAGATTTGATTTTCTAAGGAATTCAAGTGTGTAATTATTTAACATATATTCAATCCTCTGTGATAGGGAAAGCTTCATTAACAAACAGGAAGAGCTACCTTTCCCATCTTGTCACCTCTGTGGCATTTAAATTATGTTTTCACTAATTCTTGGCTTGTCTATGTGAACCTCATGAAGCTTCTGACTCCACAGCCTATGTAGAACACCCAGGACTTAGCACGATTTATTTCAATACTTCCTTCCTACTTAATCTCTGTGCTCTAGGATATTTATGCTTCCTTGTGTAACTGGTAATGTCACAAGAAGAACTAAAAAACTTCATTTCATATCCACAAGGTTTGATTTAAAAAAAAATGGCTGCTGTCATATAATATATGAAATCTAAAAGTCAACAAAAAACTAGATTTCAGCAAACATTTAAAAACATGACAATTTTAGGGCAACATGAATAACCAACTGGCATCTAAGAATTAATAAGGAAAAACAGTATCTCGAATAAACTACAGATGATGCTTATTCCAAATATAAGTTAGTGCCCTTAGAAATAAAATCTGCATCTCTTATTCCCATATACTTAAAGTATAAGAAACAATTTCATTTTAAAATAAAAATTCACTTAAGAATCTTAAAGTCCTTGACATAGAGCTGCATACTGTTTCACTCTTGTTCAAAACCCCCCAGGGGCCCTAATCTAGATTTTCAAAATCTCACACTATCATTGAAGTGACCTGGAAAGGTTTTCTCCTCACCTCCCCCAATATTGAAGTCTAATGAAGACTGGCAATATTCTAGTTCATCCTGGTCAACTGGCTTATCTCCTCCTCCTCAGTTTCTGGTTTGGCATGTAGCCACTGACAGATACTATTCTCTGCTGTCCCCTCAGAAGTCCTACCCAGTCTTCTCCTCCAGTCTATGCCCATTTGTTCCTTTAAAAGTCAGGCCAAGCCTACTGAGCTTAAATACTCTTTTAAATCAGAGTATCACATACATTATTTTCAAATGCCCTTTTCTATATTAGAGCAATAGGGAAATAAGTCCAAGAACTCCCTATTTCTGTCCACAACTCATGTTTTATCATGCTCTCAAGATCTCGTGCAATAAAACCTAGGGAGTCTTCCAAGATCTCCTCATTTGTTTTTGCTGACTCCTTTACCCTATGACCCATCTTTACAAGAATATTTATTTTGTACATTTTTTTCTCTTTGACAGGAGTGATACTTTTAAATGTCTTTTTACTAACTCAAAATAAAATCACTGAATTTTCAGATGTTAGTTCATCAAATGCAACCTCCTTATTTTATGCATTAATGAAGCTCAGATTAACTGTGACCTCTCCAAGACATGCTTATAGAATCTAATTTCATGATCCCTATTCTAGCATGCGTTTCCCTTTATCAAACACATAGATTCCAAGTTTCTGATGGTGCCCAATGCAGTACTTGGACTATAATGTGGATTAAATGCAATGTGTCTAAAAAGCTATTTTGTTTATAAAACAAATGCATATAGGGTAACCAGCACATTCAAAGGAATGCTCTCCTTTGAAGTAGACTCTTCAGAAGACAATCTGGGACTTCGACCATTTCTAGCTCAGTGTTCTTTTCCCAAAGAATGTTGCCTTTCCAAGAGCACAAAGAAAACTTGCCAAAAATGTGGTTTAAGGAGACCACCAAACAATACTCACCCTCAAACCTGCTTTTGTTGTGTGTGTGTGTGTGTGTGTGTCTGTGTGTGTGACTGTGTGTGTATAAGTGTGTGAAAAAGAGAGAGACTGGAGGTGGGGGTGCAAGGGAGGTGAGAGAAACAGATATGAGATGACAATCGTAATATTAATAACAAGAGTTTTGAATCTGTGTCAGACACTACTCCAAGCACTTTACCTGCATTAACTCATTGAGCATCACGAAACTCTCATCAACTAGACATTAGCACTATATCCATTTAGCTGGTGGGGAAACTGAGGCACAGGAATGCTAAATAACTTGTCCAAGATCACAAGCAGTGAGGTGTGTGGCCCATCACAATCCTAGACATTTAAATCTACAGCCTGTGCTGTTAGCTGCCTTGGTAATTACATAGATACACTGTTTTTATCTATTTAATGTACATTTAATAGTCTTTTGTGTTTATTTTGTATTAGGCTCTAGGTGTACAGGTGCAAAAGACATGAGTCTTGATCTCAAAGGACTAGAGTAAAGAGAAGAGGAATCTAGTCATTTTAATCCAGTTTATAAGGATTTTCCAGCTGAGGGGTGACACAGGGCATTGGAGACTGTGTAGAAGGGGCTCCTAGAGGTGGGGCTGGTCATGGGTGAGGGGGGTAGACTTTCACATCTAAGCTTAAATCTAAAGATGGAGTGGCAGCTAGAGGAACAGGGGGAGGCAGAAGGAATTCCACACTGAGCAACAGTAGTTTCAAAGGCCTGAGATGGGACACAGCATGATGATTTTACTGGCCTGCAATTTATCTAGATTGGCTGAACTTGTGTGGGATCCCTTCCTGTCTTGGTCCATAAGCAAAGAACAAAAAGGTAATAAGCAGGTTTTTACAAAGTAGCTCCTTCATTCCCCTGCCTCGGCCATCTTACAGGTGATAAGTAATGACTTCACTCATAATTCAATTTAATGATTTTTATGTTTATCCCATATATGTGTGCATTTATTTATACTGCATTGGAAGTATTTCAAGGGATGTGTATATGTGTGTGTACATGTGTGTGTGCTTGCTCTGCTCTAATGGTGATACTTAGATGAGACTTAGTTCTTGAGCCACTGTTAAACTTATCCAGAGTTACTCTACAAATGAAAGGACTATAGCTTTTCTTCAATAGAACTGAAACATTTTACTTTTGCAAATCTGTCCCATATGTATCAATAAATTTGAGTAAACAGTTCCCAAACCTCAACAGAGTAAAACCTTTGTCCATCTAAATGCACTTGAGGGATGAACACCTTACACAGGACTGTTAGAATCAGTGCAGTGATTCTCAGATTGCCCTGGGTCAGGTACCGGGAGGGGGTGCGGGGTGGGGGCTGTCAAACCAGCGTTCAATCTTTTTTTTTTTTCCGCTGTATCATGTAGTGGATGTATTCCAGTACAAATTCCAATGAGATTAACTTTTTGGTGAATTAAGTGCTAGAAAAAACCTAATTCAATGCAAAATGATCGTGGAGAGGGAAACAATATAAAAAATGTGGATTGACTAAAATGTTAAAAACAAAACAAAACCCCGCAAAAATAAAAACACTTCCTTTCAATGGTTGAAAGGCATTCTTGGTAATAAAATCTACTGGTTACTACAAAGTTATTAACACATGTAAAAATTATAGCAGAAATAAGTGTGAAGAAAAGAATTTCACAAACATGGATTACTGCCTATTAAAATGATAATGATGTTAAGAATGACCCAAGTTATCATATACTGAAAACCAGGTAGTGAACTAAATACTTTACATTGATTATCTCACCTAATTTCACAACAAACAATCTTAGGAAGTTATTTTTTTTTTAATAGTTGAGAAAATTGAAGCCTTGAGGAGATAATTTGCCAAAGTCTAGCTATATAGATAATTAGTGACTGTACTGAGAATCAAACTCGGGTCTATTTGACCCCAAAGCTTGAGCCAGGCTCACAAGACCAGTTTGGAGTGAAAATTCTTAGAGGAATAGAAAACCTGTATTGAAGGAAAGAAAAAGATATGGTTGCAGCTATGCTCCAAGAACTGATCTCAGCACTGAGGGGCAGGAGGCAAGACAGCAGACAAGCTTCCTTAGATTAATCTCTCAGAAATTTTATATATATATATATATATTTCATACAGAGAACAAGCTTAGAAAAGAAAACAGGAAGCCAGTTGAAGATAAGACTTTCTCACCAGTTAGCATTTCCTTTGAGTATCTATCTTGTGGGCCTGCGGAGGTGGCCTTTCTAATAGATATGCCAGCAGAAGAAGGTGGCCCAAGTGATAGCTGCTGCTGTTGAACTAATGTGTTGCTCTTGATTTTCTCAGCTGGCTTTTAATTCACTTTCTCTGGCCTGCATTTAATCAGCATAGCTTACTAGCTATCTAATTTTGTAGTAATATATTTGTTCTGGTGATTGGATTTATGTATATCTCCCCCATTATAATGTGAATACACTGAGAACAGAGACCACATCTGTCCTGCTCACCACTGTATCTCCAGCACCTTGTTAAACTGCAGCCTCCCAGTAATTGATTAATAAGTACTTTTTAAACAAATGAATGAATATCCTTAATCATTATGCTATAATGCCAGCAGCTATGCTAGGGATCAGGGTTTACTGGTATGACAGTTCTGCCATGTAAGGAGCTTACAGTCTGCTGGGGAGATGATCATGTAATAAATATGACATATGTGGTAAGTGCAACAAAATACATGTGCAAGTACAGAAGCAGCAGGGAGGAGGAAATAACTGACAGACAAAATCTGAGCTAGACACAAGGACACAAAGCAAACTATTTATTAATTCTGATTCCATAGTCTCTATCAAAGAGAAGAGCCTTTAAACCAGAAATGGGAGAACAGATATGTTAACAAGGAGTTCATGTAAAAAAAAGAGGTGGGAGACAGTGAAAGAGCTGTTTCGTGTACGAATCCCCAGGCCTAGATGATGCAAAAGCTTAAAGTCATGATTGCTCAGTCTAACATCTGTGAAGTCATGGGGAAAGGAATTAAAAGATAACCAAAATGGGAGTGAACTGTTTTAAAAAAGTGCTGATTCTAGATAAAATTCCAGAAGAGACGATTTAAACAGACAGTTTCTGAACATGTGAAAACTGGGAGCAATGACTATCAGACTATTACTTGGGCTCACTAGGGAGAGAATGTCCATTTGTCAAGTTGAAGTCCATGCAGAATCTTAACATATAAAACAAAAGCAAGAGTCAGGTACACAGACCCCATGGAACACAACTGGAAAACCAGAGATCTAGTCCTGAGATTCCCTAGCAACATTTCTTATGTTGTACACATGGAAGGATGGAATATGAGCTGATTAATAAGGGTATGGTTGAATGCATGGATTTTTAGTTAGCTGAAATGTTGAAAGAGCAGTGATGCTCTTTTTGCACCACCAATGTGGAATGTGGCTCACATACATCCCAGCAGCAGCAGTGGCCTGCCCTAGCAAGGAGTCTCCACGGGGGTCATGGGGGGTGGTGACACGGGAGGCTCCCTCTTTTCCTCTTGAGGGTCACTACTCTGAGAGGGTACTTGGTCCAGTCTTGTTAAATATAGTTTTTAAATCATATCTCAGATGAATGCTTAAAAGGCAGGCGTATCCCATTATCAGACAACAAGTTCGAGTTCATTCAAATAAAAAACAAAACTTTATTGCTTGCCCTCTGCACCCCAGGTCTAGCATGAAAGAGGATTCTTGCCCAGGAGACGTTAAAAAGTTTTAATTTACATGATGATGCAGACCTGATTTACTTGGGTTTTGTGTGTTGGCTTGCTTGCTTTTTGTTGTTTTATTTACTGCCAGTGTAATTGGAACAAACAAATTGACCAAGGTCAAAAAAGCTATTGTACCTTCAGCGTACACCCATGGATAGAGTATCCATAACTTGGGAGGGGGTAATGTAACATTTTCCTATACATTGAACAAATCCCATCTGGAGTACAATGTGTATATTTTGAGGTAGATATTAATAAACAGCATTATATCCAGAATAAGGAAACCAGGGCTAGACAGTTTCTGAAAACCATGCCCTGAGGGATTAGTGAAAACAACTAGGGACATTTAATCCTATAGAGAGCAGAGACACACGGGGCCCATGTGAACTATTGCCAACTATTTACATGCCTATCAACACTGCTTTCAAACATCTGGGGTTTGGAGAGCAGAGACAAGATTTATTCTATGTGCCTAGAGCCCAGAATTAGGGTCAAAAGGTATAATTAGATGATAGAAGGTTGATCAATGTAAAGAAGAGTTTTCTAACAACTAAGCTGCATAAATGGAATGGGCTTTCTCAAAAAGCAGTGTGCTTTCGGTTGCCAGAGATATGCAAGAAGAGGCTGAATAGACAAATCTGTATTTGTATATCCAAATACCCACAGGATATGTGTTTGAGGAAAGGAATTCCTGGTGTCATGGTATGAGCCAGGTGGATCACCGGGTCACTGAGGTCTCTGGCAAACCAAAGTAAAACATTCATATCATTTTGATATTCAATCAAATCTTACAGTATAATTCTTCGATTCATTAGTTGTTAATTGCAGGTGGCAAATTGGAACTGGATTAAGTATGCCCTTGAAGAACCAGAAACGTTTGGCTGTTTTGCCAGCTGATAAGAATTTCAACCACCTGAATTTACAGTAAGAGTCCCTGGTTTACATATCACCACAAAAAGTCACCAGAAAAGATGGTAATATCAACATATAAGACATAAATTTTTCAAACATTCCTTTATCCTCCTTTCTGGTTTAGACAAATATTGCCTCTTCTAGCAGCAGCTAATATGCTAAATGAATCCAAGAGTGTGCTGGTAAATATTTAACTGGGTCTCTGAAAAAAACAAGGTGGGGGGAATTTTTAATTTGTTGGCTAGTTTGTTGTGTTTGTCTAATTGTATTGTGTGTGTTTTGTGCTTGTCAAGTCTTGCGGTGTGAGCACTCCCATCACAGGTGATTTCGAGCTACCCCGGAAGAGATGAGCACAATGCACTATAGTGAGGAGTTTTTACAAGCTGGCTCCAGCACACGTTTGAATCAGAAGAATCAGTTCGATGGATTTCTCCTGAACTAGGAGAAACTCTCAGCAACTCTTTCTTTATGCGGAAAGAGAACAACCAACTGTTACTCAGGGAATACATGACCGAGAAGTTGAGAAAAGTGTATAACCCTGGAAAGCCTCCGGAAATGGTAGCAGAGTAGAAAGCATCTAGATCTTAGAAAGGAGAGGAAGAATAATGAAAGTTGAAAAAAACACTGAGAAAGGGAGTCCAGTCAGAGCTGCAAAAGCCAAGTTAGATTTCCTACAACAAGGGGTAGAATCCAGTAGGATATAACCCCAGCGGCAATCTGAATGCCAAGGTTCTTTTGAAACATATAAATAGCTGCCTAATGCATTTTACAGATACATGTGAGATGCGAATAAAGGCTAATGTAATTATTTCAACAATGTGATGCAGAAGATGAAATCTAAGCACTTAATTTGGAAAAAAGTATAGTATTAAGATGACTGCATTGATTACTGTGAAGAGTATGACACATCTGAATGGGCTTGACAGGGAAAAAGAACTGTGCTCTGTAATTTAGAAATCTGAAGCTGGTTATTTCTTCTAGAAACATGCACTTTATTCAATAAGCTTTCTCTATTAATTGTTTTTAGACCGTGTTTGGAACACCAACACCACCAACAATAAAGACACACTTGAACTCCCCTCCACCCGGATAAGATTGGGTTTGTTCTACAAACCTAATTGTCTGTATTTTTTCTTAATCTATCAACTCATAATTTGATTAAGATGATTCACTAAATAAGAAGACATTTTACAATGAAAAACTACATTTCTATTTTATTTTTCTAAAATATTTATTATAAAGAAATTTCAAGATGCTATGTCTGTGTTCTTTTTACTAATCTTTCACTATTAAGGCCCCACTGAAGGAGGTGTCAGTGTATAAATGGGTTCACCGCTTGGATCCTACAGACAGAGTCACCCTGGGAAGCCACACAGGTACAGTGGAAAGAGAAGCTTCTCCTAACAGATCCAAGGCTGTTGGTTCTCAAATAAGTAGGAAGGAAACCACCCAGTTCCACGTCCAATGAGTTTCCCGGGGTGTTTTATCCAGACTCCATAGTGAGGGCTTTGGATAGTGTTTCATCAGATGCTGCTTCTCTTTCCTTACTCAGTAGGAAGTTCACTGTCACTCAGAGGACCACCTCCAGGTAAAACCAATGTGGAAAGTTTGTCTTTAACAATCCTCCTCTCCTGCCAGTGACCCTCTCCTGCTGCCCCAGCCAAAGAATGGAATCAATTTAGTCACGTTTTGCTGCTTATCCTGGAGGAATATTTCAAAACAAATAACGTATTAAAAGTGAAATTTCAAGTATCAGAGTGAAATTTTGGGATAGATAATGCTTTTGAATAGCTAACTTTAGATTTTGGATGGCTAAACCTTATACAAGTATAGTCAATGATATTTTAAAAATCATAAAAGTGTTATGCTGTACACCAGAAACTGACACACTGTAACTGACTATTCTTCAAAAAAAAAAAAAAGTCATGTCCCTTAAAAAATCATAACAGTTGATAGCCTAGAAGAGTCACAATTAAAATATACAAGTTTTCCTCCATTAATTCCCCTCAGATTTTTTACCCAACAGGTCCACACTGTTGTGGTCTTTTATTAGTTTTATGTGACACGTGTTTCTGAGTTTCAGAGTACTTTCAGTACAGTGTGGCTTAGATCAGTTCACCTTAAAAAGCCCATTATCTTTTTGCTTGATATTCATTTGGAAGGAGTGATGATATCCAAATGCCTTTCATTTATATCTTCACCAAAAGGGAAAGCTGCACGTTTTCAGTTATCAATGACACACCAAGACATGACACCCACTCAGATGACTGCCACTCCAGCATCTACCACTAAGTACAATGGAAAAAGTGAATTAATAGTAGAAGCCTCTTTTTGCTTCTTCTTTAGCTTGTTAAAAAAATACAAGGGAGAAGTAACTGACTCCAAATTACAGTACCAGAATATATCACTGCCTGACATGGAGGAAGGTTCCAGGAGGTATATACCCCCACGCCCCAACAGTCATCACATGTACAATGTGCTTTAAAGTTCACCACAATAAATCTTTTGGTTCTCAGATAGAATTACAGTTTCCCAGCTGTTAACAACCATTGCACACAGTACCAAACCCCAGAAAGGGACGACTCCCTGTAGGTACAGAGATTGTCTTTCTCAACACCTATAGGGGATAATCAATTAATTTTAGAATAGGAAGTTAACAAGATAATAAAACCACTTTTCTGTTGAGTGAGCCAGTTATTTAGAACCATGTGCTTCTTTAACTTCGGTTGTACACATGGTCTCATCATTTACCTATCCCACTGGGTTTTTGTAAGAATTAAATTAAATAATGTTTATAAAATGTCTGGCAAATAAAAATCACTTGATGAATGCCATTAACTATTGCCATCAGTGTTGTTCTGCCAATATCTGAGTTTGAGAATGACTTCACTTTTTGGATGGGGGTAGAGTTGGTTTGCAGTGGGTCAGAAAGGCAGAAGGTGCATTTCAGAAGTAAATCTGAGAATTATTATTAAATTAAGCTACCTGCAAAGCAATCATGAAAAACAACAATAATAGTGGCTTGCTACCAACAAATCTTAAGGGACTTTCAATGAAATCTGTCAAAAATACCACCAAAGGAAATCTGAGACATGCTCCAGGCTAGGTGGTGTCCAGCTTAGTTTCAGCAACTGCCTTGATGTGAAAATGGAAACAAAGCACATACATAAATTGCAAAACACATAAAAACAAGCTGTTTGAAACACACATCATACCTCTGCCAACCGACTTTTTACTGGACCCTAAAGATACAGGTAACACAGGTGTGCTTATGGTGCTTCTGCTATTTAACCAGTGACCCTTTATGTTAAATACCCTCGATTACCTAAGAAAGATTTCCTTTGTCATTAGATAATGATAGGAGAGTATTTTCTATCTATTGACAGGCGGATGGATCAAGGCAAATACAAAGGGTCTCTCTGGTTGATGAAAAGATTTTCTAAGCCAGGCTTCTCTCCACTTAATCTCTAAGGTGACACAACAAAGGTACCTCCACCTGGATACCTCCCCGACATCTCTTCAATAACTCAAAAGCCTCTCAAAATCAGCATGTCTAAAAATGATCTCATCACCTCCCCCTCCCCCACCAGCCTGAACCCACTTCTCTTCCTGGATTCCTTGTCACAACCTCATCATAGAGAAAGGTACTATCACCCACAACCTGTTCAGTTTTGCAAGCCAGAAATTTAGGAGTCATTCTTGACAGTCCCCTACTTCTCCTTCCAAATCTAACCCACCATCAAGGACTGTTGATTTCATATCCTAAATTACTCCTTCTGTCCATCTCTTCATCTCCCCTACCATCAGTCTAATCTAACCCACTATCATCTCTCTCCTGGACTATTGTAATAGCCTCTTAAGTGGTCCGACTCCATATGCTCCCTCAACATGGCTGCCCCTACCCCGAAATTGTTCTCACACCATAGCATGAATCAGATCATATTATCCTGCCACCCTGAGCCCCGTACTTAAAACTCCTGGATGACTTCTGATAGTGTTAGGATGAAGAGGGAAAAAACAAACAAAACAAAAATGCCTTAACAGGATCTACAAAGCCCGCACCGCCCCACCCCCCGGGCCATTCTACTCTTTTCTTCTCTGCTCCCGCCACACAAGCCTTTGTGCGCTCACAAGCTGCCCACAAAGCAGCTCCAGCTCCCCCTGCTGCCTAAACCACTCTTGCCAAACTTTCCTGCTGAGTCATCTGTTCAGACTTCATTTCAATTGTCACTTCCTTGAGGAAACATTCCTTGACCTCCAGACCACATCGATTCTCTGTTACATACTTTCATAGTACCTTGCAACTGTCCTTCATAACATTTAATGAAGCTGCGATTTTGTCTACATGATTAATATTTTTGTTTCCTATTGATTATGTTAAGTTCCAGGAGAAAAGGGACCACATCTATTTTTCATACCAGTTAGCCCCTGCCTAAGCACAGTGTCTATGATTTAGCAATACTCAGTGATAAATATTTATCAAATAAATAAATAAATGATGTCACGTTAAGTTTCCCACACTGCTTTCAGTGAAGAGACTATACCGATTTCACTTTTAAAAGCCACCACAGACAGTCTGTTGTGGAAAACGCCTAGTTTCATCTGTGGATTTAAGTATGAAAATGGCGAATTCAACCAAATCGAGGTAAAGATAGGGGATTTGGCAAAAAGTGAGTTTCTAATTTTTTTATACCTTTAGTTTTAAAGAATTCAGTTTTTCCTCCCTGAGGTGTTCTCTCAACATCTCCCGGTGGAGCCTCTCCTGCTCTCTGGCAAACTCGCCCAGGGTGTACTGGCGCACGCTGTTGTGGCGGCTGGACATGCCCAGGGTGCTGCCGCCCTGACTGGGCACGCTCGTGAAGCCCTGCCTCCTGGTGAAGTAGTACACGGTGACACAGCTGAAGTGCACATTCTTCGTCCTCAGACGCTTCTCCCTTTTGAGGATGGAGGAAGCTGAAAGAGAAAGCGACAATTCAATGAGCCAAGGCAGCAGTTTTGAGATGAAGCAAAGAATTAGAAAATGCCACTCGACGACCTTGAATCTACGGTCGATCTTTCTGGCTGGGAGACACTAAAAATGTTATCAGAGTTGGCACAGATCTTTATTTCCTGTCTTAAATTTTCTTCTAGCTGTGATCGAGTACACTTTTAAGTCCTTCT
Source organism: Vicugna pacos (assembly GCF_048564905.1). Lineage (NCBI taxonomy): Eukaryota > Metazoa > Chordata > Mammalia > Artiodactyla > Camelidae > Vicugna > Vicugna pacos. Next base: position 39,823,868 of record NC_132991.1, on the reverse strand, counting down.
CTAATGGCAGTCTGGGCAAACTTTTAGAAGAGTTGCCAATAGTCTGTAAATCAGTGGCAGAATTTAATTTCTCATTTCTCCTAACCTTTTAAGTTTTGGTTTTATGGTTTTCACATGAGTCATATCATACTATAATCAGAAAAGACATACTACAAACCCTCATACTTTGGCTCTTATTATGATAGGGAAGGCACTTGGCATGAAAAAAAAAGCCTATTTTTGAATTTCAGAAAAGTCCAAAAAGCAATAAAAATTCACACAAAGGCGCAATGACACTTTTTAGATATTTTTTATAATCTAAATCTAATCAAGCTTTCATTTGTTGAAAACTCCAATTAATAGCATTATGGACAGTGGAATTTTAATCCAAGCATATGTTGAGAAAATTGAAAATGTCATGAGATACATCAGAACCTTTATTATTGGTTACAAGGACATTGAGATGCACAGTGCACCACAGAAGGTTGAGATACACACTGTAGCTGAGAGACAGAGAGTGACACATTATAATCGTAACCTTTTGGAGCTGGAAGACATATAGACATCATCTAGCCCAGTCTTTTTATTTTATAGTAAAGTAACTCAGTCTTGCAGAATTTGAGTGATTTCTTTCAATGAAACAGACAGAATCATTGAACTCCTTGGACATAAATATATATATATATATATATATATATATATATATAGATAACATTTACGAACTATGAAAAGAACTTTACATGAATTATCTCATTTTATCCTTACAACTTCTTGTGTTGAAATTACCTATGTCTCCATTTTGAGGAAACCAATTCACCAAAGTTTAAATAACATGGCCAAGGTCATATAACTGGTGGTGAAACTGGGATTCTTTATTCAAGAGCCCAGTCTTTAACCATCATGTCCCAGTAGAGAGCTGAGCTCACGCTAAGGGAGCTGAACAAGGCAGAGATTTGGTGTCACACTGCCTCAGGCAGATGTGAACTGCTGCAGACTCCCAAGATGGTTTTTATCTGGAAAGAAAAGTGACCATAGTATCAGTTTGGATTTATATAAGAATATTCTTCCAAGGGAGTTCACATTCATTTGTCTCATTTTCCCCCATAAAACATTCAAGCCAAATACAGAGAGGCTGCTATGATACAACTCATTTCGTGGGTTTATTTATTCAATAAATATAAACCAAGGACCTATTGTATGCCAGATATTTTCTAAATGACTGGATATATTGGCGAAAAAAACCCAGATGGTGATCCCTGCCCGCATGGAACTTTCATTTCCAGTGATGAGAAACTCAGACAATAAACAGACTCAAAAGATTATAGAGCAAGAGAAGTGTGACATTTGGGCAAGAATTTAGCCCTCCCTACTTTCCTTCCTCTCTACTGTCTTACTTCTCCAGAAGAGACTGCCAGCAAGCGAACGCTTTCAAACGTATGTGTAGTTTTCCCATTTATTTATGTATACACTCACGGCAACATACTTGTACACCTGGCAGCAGAGACAACTTTCAACTTAGATTTAAAAGCGCTGATCTGCTTCATAACTGTATGTTTACATCATCTCAAAACAGAGAAGAATTTGTCAAAATGTAAAAGATCACCATAGAAAGCAAAATTCAACAGTCTGCCCAGCAATCTGCTCTTGTATCTGACCTCATCCGTCACCACCTTACAGCAGGCTAGAGCCTCTGGTTTTGGGGTGATAACATCCAACCTTTTTCACTATTGACATCACAAAAATTATGCCCTGAAGACATTATCTTTCAAGGCCACAATTTACAAATACAGTTAAAATATTTTAATATACTCATTTAAGATTATTATTATAAACAGCTCTGACAATTGTATTATTTATTTTTTAGACAATTCTTAGTACTTTAGACACATTTCCTTTTTAAAAACTTATTTAGGTTTTTTTGTTTGTTTGTTTTAAATGGAGGTACTGGGGATTGAACCCACAACCTCGCGCCATGCTAAGTATGCGCTCTACTTCTTAGCTATACCCACCCCCATTTAGGTTTTGTACCTGTATTTTTAGATAAGAAGAGTTCTTCAACTTTTTGGATGAATTTATTATACCATCCTTTCTCCAAAAGCTAGATTACACCTTCCCAAAAAGACAGTTTAGAGATGATTTTCTAAGGCTTTGAGGAAGACAGGAGTCACAGAGAGCAGGAGCCTTTTACCTGGGATCTTGGCATTTCTAACACGGTCAAGGTGTGCTAGGCTCAATGCTCCTGCTACCCACTGCGGTTTATGATTCAAACATGTGCTTATACTTGTTTTAGTATTTGCATATTGTAAGTGGCACTGTAGCAACAATGATCAAAAAGCCTATGGAATATATTTAAAAGGAAGGCTTTGATATGCTATAAGATTAGCCTTACGAAGGATATTTTAAGTGTGGCTTTCCTAAACTTAGGAGCCACCCAGGTCTCTTTTCTGATGATTGAATTGGAGCCCTAGAATGGGCCCTTGTGGGCTATCACCTGCCTCCAGGCCCCAGTTTGACTAACATCACAGAATGAAGTTATCAAGAAAGAGTCTATGTTCTTCAAACCTGGGAGAAACAGACTGAATTCACTTAGCACATCTGCCTTAGGGAATCTGAAACCTCCCTCATCCACCTATCTAGTAATCATGCCCGTTACAGAATGACTGAACTCAGCTTTGTGTTTCTGCAGAGTTCAATGCTCACTTTACTACTGTGAGGTCAAGAGCAAGAAGAGAAGAGGAAGGAGAGGGTGGCTTTCATCACTGCTTTGAAAAATAACTAGTATGTTTTCATACTAATTTCTTGCTGTCTCTCGGCATCTTTTCTTTTCTCCTGTTCACAGTTACTGTCCTGAAGCAGAAGTGCCTAAATGCAACAGGGCTGTATATCCTACCCAGGACATAGCCCTGGGGACCACACATCGGGGCATACTGGCGTTGCTGTAAAATGATCACATGTTATGAAGATAATATTGATCGTTGTAAATTTAAGGAATAAACAGCACAGGGTAACTGATATTAGCTATCTGCAGAAGCTACCCACCCTTAAAAATGCTTTTAAAAATGAATGGAGACGAGAAGTGAGAAATTGACTTATTCACAATGCCAGGGTAAGAATGCAGGAGATAAAACAAAATGAGCTGTGTCATACATCACATAAAGAGTTCAAGACCAGAGTGGATTAAAAATGAAAGCCAAGACTAAGAATTAAGACTGTGTTTTCAGAACCATCCAGAAGAGCCAGTGCTCTGAGAAGACAAATATTCTGAATGTTCTGATCCCACAGAGGGGGTGAGTATATCAAAGTATCAAAGCTGAATTCATCAAGTTCCAAGAAAATTCAAATGATTTTACTCCATTTCCACACTCATAAACCATCCTGTTTGCTCACACTGGAATATACCTTCATATCGACAAGACCATCTGGTTGACTCGTCAATTTTATTTCTTATTGAAAATAATCAAATTTGCTTTCAGATTTATACATCAGCCATTTGTGAATGTGGTCAGTGTGTGTCATTACACCTGAGTCTGCCTTCTCTGCCTGCACAAAGACCAGATTCTGGACCATTGATTCCACCATAGTGCAGCCACTCTAGGGCTAATGTTTCAGCAGCAATCCAGTTACCCACTTAAGGCATACTTGGTTTTTGTTTTTTTTTTTTCAGTGTCAACAACCATAAGCAAATCCCTGTGATAGCTGGAAAGGCAGAAATCAGTTAACAGAGCTATGTATTTTGACACTAAACTTGGCATGTGGAAGTTGAGAGTTCATGGTCCAGTCTGATGTTAAACAAAGGGGAAAATATTAATTCTATCATTTGGGCATGAGGCTAATAGTATACTTATTCTCTTATGCACTTTGCTCAACAGGGAAACCCAGATGATTTGTAAGTCAGTATTTTGAGTTTATTTTTCATTTCTTTGGGGGAAATTTAGTAGAAGCAAAGTGAGAGAGCTGAAATTAGTTTATCTTCGTAAATTCTGGGTGATAAATATTTGTGTTTTAAAATCATACAGATCAAATTAATCAGGGGCTTGGAAAGTGTGCATGTTGTTTCTTACCTTTTGAAGCACAAATCAAGATCAAATCAGATATGAAGTCATGAAGCCTAGCTTTCAAACAGAAAATCTAGTTTCATCAGAAAATATTTTGCATAGAAATTATCATAACAGCTTGGATAGTAAATCAATTTCCAATGGTTAATGTTATTAAGATTAAAAAAAAAAGTCCTCAACTTTTACAAGTGACTTCTGCAAATTTCCTGTGATCATATTCTTAAATCTTCTCCAGTTTGACACGATTGTCAAGGTTTGCCCCTCTTGATCATGGTGTCAACCACATGGTTTCCAATGTCAACCACAAAAAAGGAGTAAAAATGGGGATCTAGCAACCAAGAAACATCAGAGCAGTCCTTTTGAAAATGAAGCCAAGCTTGCTATCAAAAGCAATCCTTCTTGTTCTAATTGTCCCCTTTTATTCCTTTCACTCACATTCTTAAGTTTCTCAAATACACTTTTCCCAGCTGTGGGTTTTGTTTTGTTTTGTCTTTTTGTCATTTTGTTCAAGTAAGGTATTTAGGGCAGTAGTAAACCATTCAAGTGGGATCAATTCAAACATTGATAATAAGGAAATATCTTAGAGCCTAGGTGAAAGAGAGGCGGCAAATTGAAAGTAAAGAGTGATTAGGAATATCTTCTTTCCAACCACGAACAAAATACAAAGTACCTTAAGTATGTAGTGTAAAGTGATCTACTACCAATGGCCAAATGAATGTTACATTATTTTATACTCAGTATGTTATTTTATACTCAGTTATGAAGGATATAACACATGCAAAAACAGTAACAAGCAAAAGGAAGAGACTCTCCCAAACAGTGGACATGTTAGAGACACTATGGTGTATTCCCAATATATTGGAATTAAAAGTGCTTTGTGTTTCCAAAAAGGTTATCAGAACTGAGAGTCAGTAAATGTAAGAAAATGTCAGAATCCAAATCAGGGGCTTTTTTTTTCCTTTCACTATTGTCCTTATTACTATGAAAGCAGCATTCAAAAACAAAAATCAAGAAAAAGTAGCTCCCGCATGAAGTGATGTTTGAGATATCAAGTTCAAGTTTGTATTTGGTTTCCTTTAGATGTAGCACATCTCTCTCCCCAGCTCCTAAATGCCATTCTTCCCTATTTCAAACCAACCAACCAATCCATGTACTAGTAAAGTGGCAAACAGACTGGAGAATATAAAATATGATAAACATACCTAAGAACAGTCATCACTCTGATGTCTTTCTGTAGAGGAGGAACAGGTTTATAATTCACATAACTCATAGACAAGATTAGGTAGTTTAACCATTTAGCTGTAAGTGTTTTTCATTCTAATAATAAGTGAAAATATTCACAATGGATGGCTCTCAAGACTAACAATGTCTCTCATGCATTGCAGCTTCTGAGTGAAATAATTTAAGATGAGACCCTTTGTTTAAATCATTAGTTTACAAAAACAAAACAAAACAAAACCCTCTCACATAGAGTTATGTGAAATAATAAGTTTTCTATCAAGATATGTATAAATACTGCATTAGCATTTAAGCAAAAAAAATTAATAACAAGAAAAATAATATAAAAATACGACCCTTGAGGCTGGACGACTAAAGCTTTGTTTTGGGTCATGAACATGCCTGTCACGCCCGCATCCATTTAGTCTGTCAGCTACGTCCACACCAGCAAGTGAGAGAGCTGCACGGAGGGAACCCGCTCTCTCCGGAGCTCCTCCTGACAGTGACAGCCCAGCCGCTCAGCACACCACAAGCTGAATTTAACACGATAGGGGTGGTTTAAGAGTGCAATCACCTACTTGCCACTCTCCACCTGGGGAAAAAAAAAATCAGGTTTCCTGCCCAGGATTTTGATGTGGATTCTGAAAGCTGCATATAAAAACTGAGTGCAAACTCTGAACTTCCAGCTTTGATGTCATAAATAATTAAGAGGATTAGCTCACAAAGAGTGGTCATTTTTCAAAAGTAGCTATTTTCCATCCACACATTTTTATTTATTTAAGATGCCCCCTGCACTTTCTCCCTAATTCTTGTGAGTAATCTAAACAAATAAGGAGGGGGCCATTTGGTTCTCATACTTGTTAGGACAAAGCGAATAAATACTATATTTTAAAGTTATAAACTTGAAATAAAAAAATTGAAAGAGCAAAAGTTTAACAAAGAAATCATGCTCTCTTTTATATGTAATCATGTATAACTGACTTAGCACAGACCCTCTTCTGCTTACATTGAACTCATGTCCCACTGAAAATGTGATGTGACTTAGAACATCTTAGCCATCAATATCAAATGCAATTAACACTGGGGATGGTCACTTGTTAAACTAAAACAAATTTAGATTAAACCATAGATTAAAATAGTACCACTAAGTGAGTGATCTACCAAGTTTCACTGTAATTTTCCTTTTTCATTAATTCATCCATCAAATTTACAGTACTAGGCATCATGAATCTCAGCGTTTCAATTCTATATTGGAGACGAAGTCTTCCTTCTGGTCTTTATATGATAAATTGTGTCTTTATATGATATATCACTTAAAGTTTATACATTGAAATTCTTCAGTAAAATATTTGAAACACAATGTAATATTAAAATGTTTTGCTAAATCTGGGCCCTGCATTCTGTTCAGTTTTACCCAAAATGGCCTGAAAGCTGGGAATTTTTTTTTCCTGATCCACATATTCAACTAGCCATCTGATATTATTACTGGTAAGAACAATTTCTCAGAATTTTGATCAATGTTATCAGCTCTTTTCTCTTTTTACACTATGTATATTCCTTTAGATAACATTAAAATTTTCTAAGGAATCTAAGATTTCTGCAGAACTAATACTAATATTTACATAGGGAACATACATTCTTACTGAGGTATTTATTTGTCTTCTCACTTTCGAAGGATGCTTCTTTATTGTGAGCTTATCATATTACTAATGAATTAGAGGAAATATTATCCTATCCTGATACCTGGAAAATAATAAATTATCAGATAATGCAATCAATTCAAAATCTGAATTCTAAACTTGAGATCCATTATACAGATGACATTAATGGAATCTGCATTTCTCAGTCTCCTCATTAGTATTTTCAGAATTATGTTTATCTACCTCACAGGAATATTATCAGAAATAATTACCTTTGTAAAAAGCCTTAAGAATCACAGATGGGAAGCGTTACATACATATGCAGAGTACTATCTTAGTGTTGCTGTTAAACCAAAGAAGAAGTGTGTTTCTTTACTATCAGTGAGAAAATAAGTACCACCTACTTCCCAGCTTGTTTCCTTAATCTCTCATATGGGCAATTAAACCCTACAACTTCATGCTTGAGAAATACATTTCACTGCTACTAAAGTAACAGCCATTTCCAAAATATATAAACTTAAGCTCTCATTTTATTAAAATCTCAACATGGATACCATCTCAAGACCATACTGTTTCTTATTGGGAAAAAAGGTAGTCGTTCCTAAACATAAATATTCGCAGTTCTGGCTGCAGTCCAAGTTGTAAGCACTTTCCTCTGCTGTCTCAGCGATTCTCCTGATGTCAAAGACACATTAAAATAAATGGGAACCATATGGCTCCACAGCAGAATACCCGCGCTCTTACAACCGAGAGGGCAATGCAATTCATTACCACCATCGGAGAAATATTTTGGGGACATGGAATATCTCAATGCAAAATAAAGCTGCATGCGGCAGGCCATTTGATTAAAATGCTCACACAATGACAAAAGGAGACATTTGCGATTCTTGGGCTCTACCAACCTGTTTTGCTGCTTTTTACATTTTCTCAGTACCACCATGAGCCTCTCCTGTTTGAAGGATTAAACAGCACTTTCCACCTGCTCACTGACTTTCCCACACAGTATTTCATCTGGCACAACAATACAGTCTCATCAAGCCTAATATATCATGATAATCCAGGTCAGAACATCACTGAACAACAATAACAACAAAACAAAACAAAATCTTCAAAAACAACAAGAGCAACAGAACTCTTCTAAGATCAAGTCATCCTGGAGAACAACACTGGTCAAACATAATACACTTGAACTTTGAACCCTGCCAGGAAGGATGAAATCTGAAAGCACAGATTGGTTTTTTTTCAATCCTTAAGCCTAAAAAGCCTTTACTATATTTACTGCAAATAAAAACCCAAATCATTGAAAAACACAAAAGGAAGAAATTCATCAATGCTGTATTCCTGGCTCCATATGTCAGAAATTCTAAATTTAAAAAAGAGAGTCAGGGCTGCAGAGCTGGGATTAAAACAGAGGCTGGGAAGGCAGCTGGGAGAGGGGCAGCTGGGGTTACTGAGCTACCTTCTGCTTCCTGGCTGTCAATGAGTGGTGTGGGAGGGTTGTAAACAAGAAAGAAAGGAGGGAAAGGGAGAGAGAGAGGAAAGAAAAAGAAACACTTTATGATATTTTCTACAAACATACATATTTTTTGATTGAGCATATGCTTCAAGTTCTCATAAGCTCCTTGTTGTCTGTTTTAACACTTTTAAAAACTATGAATAAAGAAATTGCTTAAGCACCATGTCTGGCATAGAATTATCACCCAATATCTACCAGAAACATAGAGACTCAGCTCACATGTCGATTTTAGGAGGCCTTTCATAGAATCCCTAAGATGAGGTAAGTGCTCTATGCACACATTTCTAGGACATCGCTGCCTTGGTATTGATAACATGAGTGTGTGTGTGTCTCCACCACTGCCTTGTGAGGACCTAGGGAACGTGGGCTGCATTGTGCTCCCTGGGGAACCCTCAGCGAACAGCACACGGCCTGGTACTGAGGACTCGCTTGATAAGTGTGTGTAACTAAATCAGATGAATGAATAACAACTATGGGCTAAATAAGTAAATATTTACATTTCCTCAATTTATTGTCCTTAATTTTAAATGGTAAGACGACATTTTGAGTTTTCCCCCAAAGCCTCGTGGTCAACATGTCTTCCTTTCTCATCAATTTCTAGTCACTTTATTTTCCTGAAGTACCTTTCAATGAAAAACATTATATATTGTAGAGAGGACATGCCACCCTCATGGCTTGAGGGTACACATAACTTTTGTGTTACAAACCATTTGAAATACACTCTACATTTCAGAAGATCTAACATAAAAAACAAACTCTGACACCATAATAAACCTCTAAATAATCCATTAATAATGGGCTTGTAAACCCATCTCTAAAAAGTAAGTAGCTGGTAGGAGAAAGAGTTACCTGAATATTATAACATGATGTGAAAGAGAAATCCTGCTGATAAAATACCACTAATTGGTACTGACCTCTAGTAAAAACATGACTGCAATTCCTGCCTTTAGCAGTTCATTAGTGATACATCTACACATGATTCTGTCTCTTAGTGTGTAAATTGTTATCTTTGCTTTAGAGCAGTGACTAATCTGTAAAAATAAAATCATATGGTACAATATTAATTTCCTATGAAATTTTGTAATATACAGCCATGCTCTGAGACATCAGATTTTTGTCTTTTTACTGGTAGTAGTGATGTAACATAACGAAAAGCCCTAGTTGATGAGCTCTTGAGACAAGGAGTAGAAGTCAGCAAGGATGATTTTAAATTTTCATTGAATCTCAAAATAAGATAGAACTGATACAATACGGGCTAGAATGTCAGTTGAATGAAGGCAGAGATTTGTCTTTTCTGGGATGATTTTTACCTTGAAACTGAAGAGTTATCCTGTTACTGTTTCACAGATGGGGCAAAAGACATGAGACCCTGACATGGGTCAGAAGCAAATACTTCATTGTTCACAGTACAGCAGGGAGCATGAGCATCTTGTTTCTGTGGGTACTCCTTGCCCCCTGAATTCTACAGGGGCAATGTGGAGGGGCCAGATAAGTGCCACACACACAGTAGGTCTGCATTGTACCAAAAGCATAAAGAACTTGGGAATCCACTTTTTTTTTTTTTTTTAGCAAGCAGTAAGTAAGCCTGTTCTTTGTCATAGAAGGAGATATTACCTCACTCTTCAGGGTTGCTTGCTACAAACACAACACAGAAATGGCCCAGGTAAATAAGAGACAGGGCAGTGCCTTCTTGGAATCCTCAGAAAGACATGTAGGAATGACAAAACCCACAGCTAACGTCTTCCAACAATTTTTATTTATCCCTTTTATCCATATATCCTAAACATCTAGAATAGTGTGGCATACAGTAGATATTCAATACATAGCTGTTTAATGGATGAATGGAATTTATTGATAGGTTCCTACTTTTATTAAACTCTGTAATTCTTATAAAATGATAATTTCACAAGAACCTATGCCATAACTATCTATTGCTTAGTATGTGAAAGCAATATTCAAAACACAAAAAGAAGCAATCTTTCACTATAAAGAATCTATGAACTAAAGAATTTCCTGAAGAATGCTTAATGAAGTATTTTTATTCCTATGAAGTATAGCATTGTTTCTCTAGGTTTCTTCATAGCTCACAGATATTTCCCTTTGCAAACATCTTGCTGTAGAAGAGAATCAGTTGAAAGATCTTGAGAATGATTCTGGCAGCTCCCAGGAGTGGTACCGGCTACAATTTGCTATCACACCTATTGGGTATGTAGGCGAATACAGGTGTCCCTCAGTATCTATGGGGAATTGGTTCCAAGACCCCCACAGATACCAAAATCCATGTATACTCAAGTCCCTTATGTAAAATGGCGTAATATTTGCACATAACCTCTGCACATCCTCTTGTATCCTTTAAATCATCTCCAGACTACTTATAGCACCTAATATAATATAAATGCTATGTAAATTATTATACATACAAGGTAAATACTCTGTACATAATTGCCAGAGCATGGCTACTTCATGTTTCTCTTTTCGAAACTTTATGGAATTTTATTTGAATAGTTTTGATCTTTGGCTGGTTGAATCCACAGATGTAGAATCCGTGGAGATGGAGGGCTGACTGTGTGTGTGCGTGTGTGTGTGTGTGTGTGTGTGCACGCGCATGTATTCTCAGGTACCTCTGGATGTATAGAAACAGTCCCCAGGGATCTCTGTTTTCCTTATTCTATACTACTTTTAGAATATAAGGGCTGTTACAAGAAATATTTTTCCCAAAGCTAAATGCAACCTCAGGTTTGGACTGTGTAAGGGAGAAGCAAAGGTGTATAAAGGTTTCTTTTCCTTCTACATTTTAGGATTTTGTGTCTCTTGGGATGCAAGAGAAAAAAAATGAACAGATTGAGCATACTGCATTTTATAAAAGCGGAATTCAACCTCTTCTATCTTAAAGAGCACCACTTCTCAATGATTTCTGTTTCCTTTTTCATCCAGAGCAAACTCAAATTACAAACTTTGGTTCTTAGCATTCTCCATTAACCAGTTCCTCTGACCAGCCCCCACATCATGTACATACAGTCTTCAATGTCTCTAAGGCCAATTTTAAAGTGACTTTCACAAGGAAAATATTCATCTCTGACCCTTGCCAGAGACCAATTCATTCCCCAAAGGGGCTCCTAGACTTTAGAGTTGGAAAAAGGAAAAAAAATGAAAAGCGGAATCAATTTGAAGTAGACCCTGCCTTGACCCCAACTTCTAGCCTTTGATCAAGGATTCAGCAGGGATAATAGAGGATGTTTTTTGAGTATGAATAATCTTAGGAGAGTTAAGGGACTATTATTGTTCCCAGATGGTAATGGATATAATTACTTTCCTTCAGCAGAAGTTACCCCTTTCCCTTTAGTAAGTCATTGAAATTGAGAAAGACTGGAGGAGACCATAGGTAGCTTTGAGTGAAGAACTCTTTGGGGAGGAGAGGTCTGGACACAATGCTCCAGGGTGCCCCAGGGCAGCTTAGGGGCATTAAGGAAAGATAAACCAGGACTTGGTGGACCACTGCTGTAATCTAGTTTAAAATTTCAAGCAATCTATTGCTACACACTTAGATAATCTATATATAAAGTAGGGATATTTCTACATATGCCAATTTTAATGATAGAGGTGTATAATCCCAAAAGAGATGAAATTGCAAAAGACAGAATTGGATAATTTTGCTTCTATCAGTGAAGTTTTATTCGAATGTTTACTGTGTGCCAAGGACCTTTCTTGGTGTTTTATAAGCATTAATTTATTGAATCCTCACACAACACAAGCATGGTTTCAGTAGGTAGAACTGTTCATTTTATAAATGAAACTGAGGTCCAGTGAGGTGAAACAGTTTACCAAAACCTCACAGTTGGGACCAGAGCAGCCGTATCTGAATGCAGACAGCATCAGTCCAGAGCTCAAGCTGTTAATCTTGACAATACACGGCCTCTCTTTCTTAGTTCTGGGATGGACTAATACTTTCTTTGTCTTTCTTGTACTCCATGAACATCTGCTCCCTGGACTCAGGAAAAAAATCTAGAATTATGTCAATGATAATCTAGCTGCATTACTAAGAAAACAGGAAGAGAGAAAACGCATGCTTGTGTTTTAGAAGCAGTCAGAAACAACCTAAGTAGTAAACCATTGAAAGCCCCTGCTGTTTTATTACCAGAATGCTAGCGGCCTGGAGCTATAAATTCCAATGACACAGGCTTCGGAGTCAGACACACCAAGTAGGTTCATTGCCAACTTAGGTCAGTTACTTAACCCCCGTTTCCTTATCTTGAATATCCCAGGGCTGTTGTGATGAAATAGAGGTTATAAACATGAACTCTGGAGTCAAAGTACTTAGTTCAAATCCTGGGTCTGCCATTCACTTGCTGTGTGACCTTGGACAAGCTACTTACTCTGTGTCTCATGTATAAAGTGGTTCCAATAATAATACTGTATAGTGTCATTACAGGGATTAAATAAATTAATATTTGTAAAGCATTAAACAATGTGTAGTGCATAGTAAGTACTATGTAAGTGTTTGTTAAATAAAAATAAAGAGATCAATAAATCATTCATATAATCTGAATTCACATAGATCATTTATATAGAGCAGCAGAGTGTCTGAAGGGGATGATCAATATGTGTTAACTATTCATTGGCAGGGACTAGTTCCATATCACAAAGGTTTTACAATGAAAATGCCTTATTCTGGACTTAATGTACTATATTCTAGACTCCAAATACATTTTTTGTTCATTTTTGGCACATTTTGGCCATCAAGTATCTGACATACACATATTGGACAGATAACTGACATGTATATTTTGGGAAGTATGCAAAGTCCTAGTGTTGTAACTATGAATAAGAGACAAAAGGGACCCCTAAGGGACATTTAGTCTAAAGAGGATATTTTAATCTTGATTTTGTGGAGGAGAAAAATGGAGGCTCAGAGTGGTTCTCATCCAAGGTCACAGGCTGGTAAATGAGACTCACATTCAACTCTGTCTGGCTCCATGCTGGCTCCATGCCCTCCACACTCCCCTGTTTGCTCCTTCTCAGGTGTCAGCACGCTGGCTTCACCGTTCTCAGTTTTGCTCTTTCCTTGCTGTGGGAATGGCGATTCCTGTCTATATTTCAAAATTACAGGATTTAAAGGACACTTTTCTTTCTATTTGTTCCCTATAACATGAATCAATTTGTACTTACTCGTCCATTCATTTCTTTAAGCACTCAGATTTACCACCATTCTTCTCCTGTGGCCAGATCACTAAGACACGAAAACCCAGTCAATCCTCATTATTCACTGATTCCGGATTTGTGAATTCACCTACTCACTGAAACTTATTTGTAACTCCAATCAATACTTAGGACACTTTCATGGTCATTCAAAGACATGTCCAGAGCTCTGGCTCAACAAGGTGACTGTCTGTCTCCCCATTCAACTCTCCTAGTGTAAACCAGCATCCTCCACGTGGTATGCACCTTTGGGCTTTTTGTTGGTCATTTTGCTGTTTAAACTGGCCCTGAAGTATAGTGCTGAAATACTGTCTAGTGTTCCTAAGCACAAGGCTGTGATATGCCTTACAGAGAAAATACACACATTAGATAATTATTTGAGTATGAGTCACAGTGCTATAGGCCATGAGTTTAATGTTAGTTAATCAATAATAAATATTAAATAAGGTGTCAAAACAGAAACACACTAAACAAGGTATGTACTGATTGGTGGATGAAAATGTTATGACCAGAGGCTCCCAGAAACCTAACCCTGTATTTCCTAGGAGCTGAGGTTCAGTATTTGCTAATTTAGTGTTTGTTGCAAATTTATAGAACATAACTACCATGAATAACAAGAATCGGATGTCCTTTTTCTCTGTTCATGGGCAATTTTTTCTAACAATTGATTGGATGAGCAAAGTTAATAAATAGAAAGGTGACAAAAATGATATTCAAATGATTAAAATATATAAAAAGTGTTCAAACTCACTAATAATCAAGTAAATAAAAAATCAAAACAATAACAAAATACAGTCTTCTCCCATTTAATTTGGAAATAATACAAAATTATAACTACCTTAAATTGTGGTAATAATAAAAAGAGATGTGTACTTTTCCTTACTACTGATGGGTATATAAATGATTACAACACTTTCAGGAAGCAATTTCTCAATGTAAACCAAGAACCTTAGAAAATCTTCATCTTTTTTGAATAAAAATAATTCTGAATCTAGGAATTGACCTTAAGGATATAGTAATCAGAAATTTAAAAAAACTGCTTATGTCCAAACATGTTCATTAAGTTATGTATAATAATGACAAATTGAAGACCACCTAAATTCTTGACACTGTAGAAGTGGCTGAGCTAAAACAGGGCTTTATCTATATGAAAGGAGATTTCTGTAGCCAATAAAATTAATAATATTTTGCAGCTGTTTTAGCAGTACTAGAAGATGCCTGATATAGTATTCAATAAAAAAAAAGTAGCATATTAGGAAAAAATGTTCAATAACATGTAGCAACTATAAATAATACATGAAAGAAATATTGGGAAAATGTATAATACTAATATTGATCATCTGGAGTATAGGATTATTGTTTTTTTAAAAAAAATCAATTTCCTTACCCTGTTTTGAATTTTTCAACTTTTATACAATGAACATCACAAAAATTCTGTAAATTCTTCATCTTGTACTTTAAGAACACTTCTATAGCTTTCTGAACATAAGACCGTAAAACTGTTTAATGCATTCATGAAGTGGCATTACTATAAATGAGTCATCATATACACTAGCACTTACGACTATATGTTTCACATTTTGAAAATTCCATTAAACATAAGCACAAGTACATATACACAGAATTCCATGTAGTATCTTTAAGCGCATAAACTACTCCATAATGGTTATGTGCCATTCCATGCCTGTCCCATCACAGCCAGTTGTGAGTACTAATTCAGAGCCAATGAGAATGAGCCTGGAAATATATTAATAGCTTCATCTCCATTAGCCTGCCAGGTATACAATTAGTCTGTTCTTCCTCGCCGGGCATAGTCACATCCACTGGATAGCAGCATTTCTGCCAAACCTCTATATAAAGACCCAGACAGCCTCACTCTTGGTTCTGAATTTGCATTCCACTTAGAACAGCAGCTTTCCTATCCACAGCTCTCATCTCATTTAGCTCTTTCCTCCTACTTGGGACTTAGTTTTATTCCTTTAAGTCCAAGCTATTTTATGAGTTCCTGCTATATAGCCTTGTTGAATCAACCTAGAATCGTAGCTCTGTGGCCTGCCTAGTTCCTTGATTCCACACAATATTTTCTGCCACATTTCTTTTCACCATGTCAGATATTTAGCTAAAAACAAGAAACAAAAAGTTGTTTCAGAACAGTATGCCATGATATCTATGCTACTGTGAATAGGACTGCTGATTGTCTTACACAGGGGTCAACCCTACTGCCCAGTCACTGCCCTCTGTCCCAATCCATCAGCCATAAACCAAATCTCTGTGTGCTCTGCTCCAGTACTGGTAAAAACCAAAAGAATTTTCAGGTGATGAGTCAACTAGTGCTTAATTCTCTAGTTATTTAAAAAATGATAAAAATGTAGCAGAATTAGCATGATGGAATGGGTGGGAAAATATCCAGAGTCTAAGTTTTGCTAGAATTCAAATATACATGTACTTACATATACAAATAACATAGATGGATATTTTTATAGTCATATGCCCATTTATGATAAGAATCTGGTTGATCTTCTAATTTGGTCATACATGATAATACTAATCACTGGTAATCACTGGTCCTGTCTTGTACATCAATGCTGTTAGTTATGAGAACTAAATGAGAGAGACAGATTTGAATAAGGCAAAGACATGAACATTACTGGGAAAACATCTCAAGACACATGTCGTATCGTTGGAATTAGAACGGTTTTCCTCACACACAGATTTCTAAACACACACAGATCATCTTCCTATGTTATTCACTCTTCAAAGAGTTCTTCACATATACAGTCATAATCTTTGCACCCAATTATACAGGCATGCATTCATATTTATTCATTCCCTGAATAAACATATACTAAGCACCTATAACCCAGGCAATTTCTCAGTGGTTTCTGCATAGTCAATCTGCTTACATATGAGTTCACCACTGGCCACAACTAATAAGAACAAGGAAGTTCACTTGAGCCAATGGAAGACATTGTTTCTCTCAATGTTCATAGGAATGCTCTTAAAAGACTGTCACGTGTTTACATAGATTCAGGAAACTGGGTTACAACAAAAACCAGGTTTCTTGACCCTTTAGTCTGCTACTCCTAAGCTGCCTTTGAATAAATTTGAGAGCAGAAGCTGGAGGGAGCTAAAGGGATTTGTATAATAAAAGGATGTCGCTTGCTGGGCTCAGGGGAGCAATTTGGAGGGAAAAGTAATGGGTACGCAGTGAGGAAGAGCAGAGCCAGGGAGGGGCGCAAGGCTGCGCATTTTGTCATGCAGTGATAACCTATGAGTCTGAAACAGATTTTCAATTCTACAGAGTCCTGCAATTCTCATCTGCAATGCTGGAGAGCTGCACTGGACCGTGGCCACCTCATCTAGATAACTACTGTCATGTCATACAAGATCTAGACCAGTCTAGACTCATCGTGCCATTAGGTGAGATACTGTGTGTAGATAAGACAATACTGTCTCATATGTATATGATATAATAAATAAGGTTAGGGATCTAAAATGGGCACTTGTCCTGTGTGTACCAGCATTCTAGGATGCCAAGTTTCTACCTGTACGAATTACTCCTTAGCTCTTTCTCACTTGCTCTCTTCCTTTCTGTCTTACCAAACGCCAGCCTCCTTATTCAAGCAGCTGATTATCCCAGAGAGTAGTTTCAGATGTGCCTCTGAGAATAAGGGTAGAGGTTTCTGAAGACTTTGGAATTTAAAGTTGCCATTTAAAATGACTTCTTTTCCTAAAGGAAAACAGAGGCAGGCTTTTGTCAACCAAGAGCAATCAAACTGTCCCCGGTGGTTCTGGGGTACATTTTTGATATATATGTAGAGAAAAGAGTAAGAGTTTCTCTAGATTCCGCCCACTCACCTCCCCTGTGATCACAGTCAGCTTTTCAAACAGAAAGGAGGAGGATGACTTCACAGGCGCCCCAGCGGACAGGGCTGGCTGCACTGCTTTGGCAGCTCTCCCAGCATCAGATCCGCTGCCGTGGGCTCCTCAGTGTGGACAGGGATTCACAGGGGAGAGCCACCAGCTCCCTCAGTGGAGAACACCAGATGGGAGCTCCAGGAGGTTCCTCCCAGAGCTCCAGCCTCAGCGCTGAGATGGCCCCGCTCGGATGGCACTGGCTGAACTGGTGATGGGCCTGGGACGCACCGGGGACTGTGAGCACACTGGGGGCTCCAAGATCAACACCCCACAATGCCTTCCTGGACAAGGTGACCATGTAGTAAGGAATACACCTGAAATAGCAAGGCAGCCTCACTGGCGCTAGGATGGCCTTCCTCTACAGGTTGTCTTAGTGTATTTTCCAGACACTAGAGTGCAAGTATTGTCACCTAACAGGTGAGTTTCTTCATGATGTGGAGAAAAAGGAGCAAGCTTCACTGGTCCTTACCTTCTCAGTCCCTAACACAGGCCTCGTACTTCCTAACACTTCCTCCCTGTATGGAAGAGCCACCCATCCATCATTCTCCATTTCCTTTCCGTCCTTTATTTTTTGTCAGAGTCCATATCAGTGCCTGATGTCAAGCATTCATATGTTCGTTAGCATTATGACCATCAGAATATAAACTTTTTCAGAACAGGGCCCTGATCAGTCTTTTCCACCACTGTATCTTCAATGCCCGGAACACTGCAGAATAGGTGTTCAATACATATCTCATAAGTAATATTTTAAAACAAATAAAGACTTGTAGAATGAGTGAATTGCTTTACTACTGTAACAGATGTAGGGGATGCTATGAAAACTCCAAGGAGAAATTAATCTTGGCTGAAGGATCAGGAAAGGTTGCAGGGAACCTGAAAGTGTGGGTAGGATTTTAATGGTTCTGAAAAGAACCCCAAGGTGGCCAGGGCAGAACACATTCGGAGCCACAAAGAGTGGGTGGTTGCAGACGAAGTTCTGTTTATACTTTGGTTATCCGTTAATTTAACAGATATTCATTGAGCACCTACTAAGTGCCAGGCACTATTCTCATCACTGAGGAAATGAACAGAGGAATTAGACACAAGGCCTTGTATCCAACATGTAACAGGAGAACAGACCAGCTTGGTCTTAAACTCTAATCTTGTGATCAGGAGACTGGATTTTATTCTGTTCTCAGTGGGGAGTCTTGGAAAGCCTGTGAGCTGAGGGGACTGAAGTTATTATGTGGAAAACAGAGAAAGGCATTAGACTGTTGAAAAAAGCAAGACTAAAGAAGCTGCAATTCTCAGAAGAGATTTTTGTCTTTTAGTAATTAAAAAGTAGGTATTTCCTGGGCAGGTTCATAAGAAATCCTAGAAAAATAACAAGACCGAAATATTATCGAGGCCAGAATCTAAGGCTTCATGACAGACCATTACATTCTTTCTTAAAGATAGAAATTCAAAACCTGCTGACTCTGGGAGGTTAATGATCTCTATTTCAACATAGTTAAAGGTGATTTAAGTGATAGAAAGAAACAATAAGAGACAGTCCTGGCTGCCTTCCTTTGAACAACATTATTGCATTATCAGTCCTCTGGAGTAGGGCATCCCCAGGTTTAAATCACTTGAAATGGAATTATCAGGTAATAACAGAGATAAAGGCTTTTAGAGACATGAAACAAGCTTAACCACACAGTCAGCGTCTGGTTCACTTGGGTGGTCCTTTTGCTACGTTTAAGGTGACAGGAACATTTACATTAAGTGTGACATGAAATAATGGTCAAATATTATTACAGAATGTATCAAAAAAAAAAAGGGAAGGAAAATAACATTTCTCATATGTCTACCACAGTGCTAAGGGTTTTTCAGGTTTTCTCTCATTAATTCTTGGCACAGCCCTACACATAAGATAAAGGGCGTCTACCCTGCAGATAGGCAATG
This sequence comes from Vicugna pacos, assembly GCF_048564905.1. Lineage (NCBI taxonomy): Eukaryota > Metazoa > Chordata > Mammalia > Artiodactyla > Camelidae > Vicugna > Vicugna pacos. The sequence continues at coordinate 39,804,423 of NC_132991.1, read as the reverse complement.
GAAACTGACAGCTGCTAAGTCACTTAGTCCACGTTGTTCAACTAGACTGGGGAGTGCAAACTTGGCTAAAAATAGCAGCAAAATTAAAATGTGGGTGAGTCACGGAGTATGCCACAATTATATTTATTCGAACTATCCCATGAAGAGATACTCATTTAATACAAGTTTTTTTTTAAATGAATCACAATGAAGTATTCTGCTGGAGAATTTATTAAAACATAAATGGTTTAGAATTGTTGACTTCTAGAGTTAGATTTTAAAAATATAAATGCAAGATTTTGAAGTCCCATTGCAGGGAGACTGTTGAAAAAAGAGAAAACATTTGGTTTTTCTTATTTCACTTTTTTTTTCTCAGCAGGATGATGGGCTTGTAGTGTTGATAAGAAAATAAAAAAGAACATTTTCTCACTAAATTCTGAATTAGCTAGGCAGTATTCTAAACACTCATACAATGCTTAATGGTTTTCTACTATTGTGGGGATGGTCATATATCATTATCCTTTCTAGGCTTGGCCTCACAGCACAAAAATTGTGAAAATACTCCAAGCACGTCTTGAGTCAAATGCTTTAAATGCCAATGGTATTTGAACCCACCCCTTTGAAATAAGTTCATACACATTTTCTTGCAAACCTTTTCTGTCTAGGGCCACATAATAAACACTTTGGTTTTGCAGGCCATTCTATATTCTGCAACTCTTCAACTCCGCCATCAGAGGACAAAGGCGGTCGCAGACAATGTGCAGTATGGAAATGGACGAGGATTGGCTGTGTTCTAGTAAAACTTTACTTATAAAAGCTGATGACAGGAGAGGTTTGTCTTGCAATGACTGTAGTTTGTTGAACTCTGATTTACAAAATAGGTTATTGCTATATAAATATCATTGAAACACAAGACACATTCTGATTGCCTAATTACTGATTTGTGTGACTTATCTGTTTCCACTTCTGCTTCTTCTGCTGGATTGAGGTCTTTTGGGGCATGGAGTGCATGTATAGCTTTTCCTTAATATTCCTACTACATTAAGGACAGGACAGCTGGGTAGTTGCCAAGGGTTCCTATCCATAACAGGGTATTAGAATATCACTGGAGTAAATAAAATACAAGTGCCAGTAAAGCCAGATTTCCAAAGGAGACTGGTAACTTGGAAATGGTCTTGTTACCAACAAAGTAGACAGCTCTCATGAGTGAGAATATACCAAAGCCTTCACTGTCACCACTCATTTTTGCTGAGGATATGTGCAGCAGGAACACTAAGGTGATCTTTGCAGGGACAGGGAGAGCAACTTTCCTGCACGTGCGCTGCCCCCAGCCCCTCGTCAGTGGCCTAAAGTAGCAGTCACTGGGAGCTGAAATTCTGAAAGTGCCTGATGCCTGCCTGGCATACCTGCTGTTTACCAGGAACATGTGATTTATTTTATCATTTAAATTTAAAACCCTCTTACATGCCTCCTCAGAAGTTATCTGGTTCAGCAAGTTTCAACAGCAAGGCAACTATGTTTAAGTTATAATGTTACATAATGTTTAGTGCAGGTAATAAATCTCTCATTTTGAACATAATAAAAAAGGTCTACAAATAATTGAAAACCCTGGCCCTAGTAAGAGAATGCTGAACAAACGATTAGCCTCCCTGGGGCATCTGCATGTCCCCGGATGTCCCCGGGTAGGCTTTTAATAAATGTTTGTTGAATGAATGAGGGCAACATGCCTTTGCTCCTCCAGCTTTGAAGAACTGAAGAGCTGACTTTGAACATGTTGAATATTAGCAATTTTATGAAATGAGAAATAAAGGAATTCCTGATAAAATGCCCACTAGAGAATAGCTAACCAAGGTCAATGTCTCCTAAAATGGTGCTCAAATTCACAATGAGGGAGAGAGAGATCCATGTACGGGGAAGTATAAAGTGTCTACTTTGTCTTTCATCTGATATCTGGGAGAGAAAGAGATGCAGTGTGAGAGCAGTTTTGGAGAGGATCCTGGGGACCCAGGCTGGAGAAGTTGTAGGTGTCCAGCTGAAGGGACAAAGCCCCACAGCAGGCTCTTGTGGGTGCCCAAATGTGCCCATTGTTCACCACAGTTAATGCACCAGGGAGGCCGCGGGCTAAAAAACAGGAGATAATATGGTAGATTTCAAAGTGATTGAGGAGAAGGCATAACAAATGGGTAAAGCAAGAAAGGCAACAAAGCAAGGTGAATAAACAGTGGAGGAAAGGGAGTCAGATTTAGGGACAGAAGAAGTAAAAATTGCAATTCTAAATACTGTCTTAGTAGAAAACAAGAAGACCAATCCAAAATACGTATGCATGATTAAGATTAATACACTGTTCCCTAAGAAAACTAGATTTTAATTTTTCAGGCAGAAAAGGAGACCAAAAGGAGCTTTTTCACTTCCTCAAAAATCTAAGAACAGGCACCCTCGGATGGTGCACCGTGGTCTTACTTCAGCCTACATACAGACACGATGGTTAAGCTTTTGTATAGTCTGTTGAGATTCTTTGAAAGAAAGATTGTTTTAAACAATCAAGCCCATCTGACTACAAAAGAAAAGGCTGCAACCTTTCTTTTAAGTGGTTTAGAACCAAACCATAGGAAATCAGCTTGGCGTCTTCTAGATCTGAGAGAAGAAAGTGTGCTGAATGCAGCAGGCAGGACATCCGGGATTAAGAGGGACTCAATGAAAAGCAGAGTGCAATCTGAAGATAAATAAAGGTGAAAACTTTTAAAGGGAAGAAAGAGAGGGTGATCGCATAGGATTAACACTCAGCTGCTGCTTCAGGTTTTCACAAACATCATTAAGTTGATGGTTCTGGAGTTCAATGTGTACTAATTCCATTTCTGAATCAAGCATGTCTAGAGATATCTTCATTTCTCACTGAGTAGACTCTATTATGGGAGAGGATTACACTCTGTCTCCAACTCTGCCCTCTCTCCTAACTTGACAAGAAACCAAACCACCTTATGATGCTTCACTACTTCATACAGATAGAGAGATCATAAGCACATTCCTGAATGTACAGCATTTTGGGGAAAAATCATGGGACCTCTACCTGTGAGAATGAGGTGAGAATGAGACGCATGAACCAGGGAATGAGAAAGCATGGCTCCTCCGAATTAAAAGGATGTGGGAGAATTCCAGGGCCACAGAACCTGCTGCTGTTGCATATTACTGAGTAAGTCAGGAGGGGGCAAATAGTGAGTGCACACAGTAGTCCTCTCTCTGTCCCTGGGACGAGGAAGGAGGGAGGACCGTCAGAAGAACCACTTGGCAAGCACCTGAAGAAGCAGATGAAGCCTCCTGAGCAGAGTCACACGTGATCTACAAAGTGTTCTCAACTCTTAACGTGTATTAAGCTCTGATGTGTATTCATAAAGTGAACAGGCTGAGGCTGAATTCTCTTCAAGAATTCCACAATGGCTCCAAAAGAGTGTTTTGTTTGTTTGTTTGGGCAAGCATTGTGAGGCATGAAAAGCATCAGGACAATGTGCTGGGCCAAGTATTGAAGGGCACTAGAGAGGTAAGGGTCTACAGAAGAAAGGGTCCAAGTGGCAGCTCTCTGCTTGCCGGCTGTATGCTGGGAAGCAAGTTGCAAAACCTCTCTGGTCCTAGTTTTTCATCTACGAAAAAATGAGAGTCATGCCCTGACCATGTCTCTGGGTGCTGAGGATCAAATAAAAGAATTTGTTCCGTCAAATTTACTACTGGGTGGGGCAGTATTTGTGAAAAGTAAGGTGTAGGTTGTGCGGCAAGTGGAAGAAAGAGTTATTTACTGGACAGTCTTCTTTTAGGTAGAAAGTGGCTATAACTAATAGAGAAAAGTGCCAAAAACATGGTTTGCATGTGGTTCAAGATATTGGTATGATCTGAAGGAAGAAGATGGGCTTCAAAAAGGAGAGAATATCAGTGTGTTCTTCTAAAGGAGGGAGAAAGGGCTACTTCTAGCAGATTGCCACACATCATTTCTCCGTAAAGGTAGGCTATGCCTACTTTAAGGGTCCAGAATGAAAGAGAAGAGAACTCAGGGAAGCTACCTGTGGCCATCACAGACAGAGCAACGAGTGCAAAATGGCTTGCAGGGGAAATGGCAGAGGATTTCAGGTGATGGAAAGAAAAACAAACCAGCCCAGCACAGATGATATAGAAATCAAGAAAATGGAAGAAAAATGATCACACCTGCTAAAGAGAAGAGATGGGTGGGCTTGTGTCAGAGGGAGAGGTCTTCTCAGGTAAGAAGGAGAAGGAAAATGTCGGGGTGGAATATCCAGCCAGTCAAGTGTCTCCCAAGGTCTCAGCATTGTCAACTACTAGGTGAGAAGAAGAGTCTTTAAGAGACTATCTGAGATAACCAGCAGGGATTAAAAGAGAAAAACCAGGAGGTGAGGAGGTTCAAAGGATGACGTGAAGAACCACTTCTCTAAAGTGCATGGCGGGTGCAGCCACTATGGAAAACAATATGGAGATCCTTAAAAACTACAAATAGAGTTACTATAAGATCCAGCAATCCCACTCCTTGGCATGTATCTGGAGAAAACTTTAATTCAAAAAGATAATGCACCCCAGTGTTTGCAGCAGCACTATTTACAATAGCCAAGACATGGAAGCAACCTAAATGTCCATCGACAGATGACTGAATAAAGAAGCTGCGGTATAGATATATGGTGGGATACTACTCAGCCACAAAAAATGAAATAATACCATTTGTAGCAACATGGATTGACCTAGAGATTATCATACTAAGTAAATCAAAGACAAAGATCATATATTGTCACTTATACGTGGAATCTAAAAAATTATACAAATGAACTTACTTACAAAAGAGAAACAGACTCATAGACATAGAAAACAAATTTATGGTTACCAAAGGGGAAAGTGGGAGAGGGATAAATTGGGGGCTTGGGATTAGCATATACAAACTACTATATATAAAACAGATAAACAACAAGGTCTTACTGCATAGCACAAGGAACTATAGTCAATATCTTGTAGTAACTTACAGTGAAAAAGAATATGAAAAAGAAAATATATGTTATAACTGAATCACTGTGCTGTACACCAAGAACTAACACATTATAAATCAGCTACACTTCAATTTAAAAAAAAAAGTAAAATGCATGAAAGCATAAAGCCAAATAAGCAACATGTATCACACCAGAAACAAGGAGACCAGAGACGCATACTACATGATGGTGAAGAAAATGCTACTGGAGAAAGAAAAAAAATCTGCTCATTGTGTTCATGGGTAAATGGGTTGTGATGGAAGGTATGGAAAACTAGAGGCAGGAGTGGGGATTTTCTCTGGTTTGGAGACAAACAGAAGTAACTTTATCCTATGTTCAAAAGCCTGGCAGAATCAAGAGCTTTCACTCAGGGGAGAGACTGGTCCATGCTGGGGTGAAGCCACTTGGCCCCTGGGTGCAATGAGGAGAGAGCAAGGCAGTGAAAGGTGGCAGAATGGGAGGAGGCAGCAGCAGGCGGTCCGGGCTGACCTGTTTGGAGGGTCATGAAGAAAATGCACATCATAGTGGTGGAACAAAATAGGAAGTTTTTAGATGTGTTCAGCTCTCAGACATGCTTAGGACAAGGAAACACTAAGTGTTGGCAATATATGAAAACTTTGAAGGGAAAAAGAAGACATTTATGTACCTGAAATATACCAATCCATATACACTTGTAAGATAACCATTACAAGCTTTTGAGTTAGTTATTACTAAATCTAGCCTTTGGCCCTTGCAATTTCCTTTTGCCTGGAATATTCTTATCCCAGATTTCCATGTTGCTCCCTCTTCTACTTTGGGTCTCTGCTTACGTTCACATTTTTGTAAAGGTCTTTTCTTCCCCTCTTTCACACTCTCCTTCCCCGTTTTATTTTTCTTTAGCGTGCTTACAACCACATGATATATATATATTCATTATCTGTCTTCCCACTAAAATGTTGGTTCCTTGAGTTCAGGGTAATGTCTATCTTACTCATGGCTGTGCCCTCAGTGCCTAGAATTGTGGCCAGCACATAGGAGATGCTCGGTAAATTATTTATTGAAAGAAAGAACGGATAATTGGCTCCATGTTACAGGTGAGAAAATGAACTCAGAAGTTTATTGACTTGGCTAGAACACAGACCAAATGATGGAGTCAGGATTTGAAACTGGATCTTTTGGACTGTCATGCTGTTTCAATTACTTTGCATGACTTTAAAAACATAACGTGACAAATACGACTGAAGGGCAGTGTGACAGAGTGTTGGCTTCAGAGTGGGACTGGAATTTCAATCCTGGCTCAGCCACTATTTCGTTTCCCACTGTTCTGAGGCTTTGTAACCTCCCTATGCTTGTTTCCTCTTTGTAAAATGAGAATATCTATCTCACTGGGTTATGGAGATTAACAAGTATAACATCTGGCACCTAAGCAATTCCTAGTGAGTGGTGGGTGAGACTACTGGAGTGGACAGAATAAATAAAGGAATGAGGTGTTAGGAAGGAGGAGGAAATAGGGAGAGGCTGAGGAAGGAAAGGTGAGAACCTCAGTGTATTTGGCTTTCCTTGAGGTCTGTAGGATGGAAAGAAGGCTACTTAGTTAAGAAGAGGAAACCAGGCAGCTTTTGTGAAGAGGGGAGGACCTCTAAGGGGAAATTTATGAGGTACCAGTTTAACAATGGATGAGAGCAGCTGGCCAGCCAGGAACTCCGTAGGAACCACGATGCCTCAGAATGGATGAACCTTTACAAAGCTGCACAGGATGAATGAGCCTAGAGAGCTACGTACAGCATGATGACTTTAGTTAATAATACTGTTTTGCAGACCAAAATTTATTAAGAGAGTAGATTTCAGGGGCTTTAACCACACACACACACACACACACACACACACACACACACAGAGAGTTGGTAACTATGTGAGAAGATGGATGTATTAATTAGATTTACAGTGATCATTTCACTATATATGTGTATTAAAACATGTTGTATATCTTATATATACACATTTTTTAATTTAAAAATTTAAAAATAAGAAAAGCAAAAATGAAAGATGTATCTTGACCCTTCATGATAAAATGAAGAAAATCAAAGTAAAATTTTAAAAATACATCCTACCTTGAATATGGTATATTTTAAAATGTCTTTATTTTATGTGAATTTCAACTCAATGAAAAAAGAATACAAGGAGAAAAAAATCGAGCAAATCCACAGAAAATTTGTAGACATTTAAGTCCCTGAAAGAGAGGAAATGGTCGGCTTACATCAAAGGAAAAAAAAAAAAAAAAAAGGCTGTCTTTGGCGGATGTTTCAGGAAGAAGAAAGGACGGCGGGACGGAAGCCCTCTGTGTGATGCTGCCGAGCAGGCACCGGGGCCTTTGTTCGCTCCCTTCGGAGGCTCATGGAACCAGGATGGGGTGTCTATATTCCAAATCCCAGCCTGGCCCTGTGATTTGATAATGATTATTTTACCTTTAGCTTCTGAATATATATGGAAGAGCTCAAGATAAATAAAATAGTTAATAAAACTTCTTTATTAAAAAGCCAAAGTTACATAAAATGACTGTTTTCTTTTTCCCCCCTAAATTCCTAGATGGCTTTCCTGAATCACCTTTAGGGCACAGGATGAAAGAATAAACAAGGTAACTGAGCTGGTGTCACGGCACAGGGTTAGCTGGGACTCTTGTTACTATTTGTCGGGGTTGGGGGCGGGGGGCAAGAAGCTCCAGAGAAGAATGCAAAAATGAGCCCAACAAGGAGACCACGGCTTCTGTGGAGAGGAGACAGGCAGTCACTTCACCTGAGATTGCTCTAATGTGGAAGGGGAGAGGGAGAAAGGCCAGACCACAGCCACCTGTAAGAGGACTCTGAGGCTCCACAGTGGAACTCGGAAGAGGGGAGGGAGACCACCAGTGACCGCACAGCATCTCAGTATCTGCCTGCTGAAGACTGCTGCACAGGGGCGTCAACAAAACAGTAAGCGCAGATGTACAAAAGCCTGATCATGTCAAAAGGCGTCGGCATGGACACTCTTCAGAGGGGTGGAGGACAAGTGGATTTAAAGACCAGGGTCTGGGTGGGAGGAGAAGAAAGTGTGATACAGGAGTGTAGATTAGCATAGAGACTGGTAGTTCTTTCATCAATATCTTGACTTCTCTGCTGATATAACTGTAAGCAGTCACCCAGCCTCCCCAGCAGTCACCTGGGTCATGAAGTGACTAGCTTCTGACCAACGGGTATGAGTAAAAATCCCACGTGCGATTTCTGGGTCTTGCTTTTAAAAGAGGTATCTTTCCGCCCTCCATTCTTCCCTTACCCCTTACCCACTAGAGAGAATGTGAACACCGCGGCAGGAGACCAAATAGTCAACCCGGAAATTGTACATAACCTGAGTTCCCACAACCAGGGAGCTGTCATATCAGCAGTGAGTGACCTATATTTTAGGGAGAAACAAATTCTACTTTCTTTAAACTACAGGATAACTTTAACCATAATTGGTACTATGGAAGGAATTGATGATTGTGAGATTATTATTTATTTCCTGACTAAATGAATGATACATTGCCTTAAATTTTATTTCAGCAATCTAAAGTAGTTAAAACAATTTCTTCAGGGTAAAAAAGAATAACCTTAACCATAAACTGTAATCTATAATGTAGCTAAAGTGGCTATTATTTTGTTACATCAGCCAAACACATACATAGATACTAAAGAAAAGCTATTTAAATATATGCCTGTCTTTAATATATTAACTATAATACATTAATATTTATTATAATATATACTATATATAATTATATATTATAATAAGTATATATGTTGACTCTTACAAAAATATACAGACCCAGAACTAACCGATCAAAAGATCTATAAAGCCAGATGAGAATTAAGGAGGCTTAGCTAGATAATAACATGGTGGAAAATACATGTATAAAAGAAGGAAATGGGTCGCTAGAATCACAAATATTTATTTGCAAGGAAGAACTTTTTGAATTCAATTTGAGACATACTATCTTTTCTGACCGCCACAGAAATTTCAGAAATTATTTTTCAGTGTGGAAAATATGGCAGAAATATAGTAAGATGCCTTACTATAGAAAGGAGACATTTCAAAATAGAATAGAAAGACAACCACAAAGAGAAGTTCTACCTGCATTTCAAGATTTGTTAAGAGTAGGGGAACCTGTTAAATGATCCAAAGAAAATTCTCCATATGGTAAAGCTGATGGCTCCAAAGAGCAAAACAAACATTTGAATTGTCTGTGGAAACATTTAGTAGCACACATAGGTAGAAATATCAAGTGGGAAGTCAAATAGCAAGAGTCAAGGAGAAAGTGAGGCCAAGACAACAGGGGAAGAAAGATAAATCATGTTTGTGTTGTATGTGCACATAAGTACATACAGGTATAAAGACTAAAATGTGGTGAGATTAAGTTTTTTCAATGGTACAAACTGTATTAAGAACAAGAAAAGATAGAGAATTTGATGAGAATGAATACTAAGTTATCCTTAACAAAGAAAGGTAGGGGGCTGGTAATAGCTCCGTGGTAAAGCACATGTTTATTAGCATGCATGAGGTCCTGAGTTCAAGCCCCAGTACCTCCACCTAAAAATGGTAAAATAAAATTAAAAAAAAAGCTAAAAAAATGCTATTATCTGCAATTAAATAAAAACAAAACAGCTCAAATATGCCCTCATTCTGGGTCCATACCCTTTTACACAGTAATATTCTGCTTCTGTGCTGCATCACAGAATTTCCTTATTCCTACTGACTCATTTTATGCTCTACTGAATACTGCCTGCATCTTCTTTTTCCATCACTAAAACTAGGAGTTCCTTGAGGGCCAAGCTATGTTTTATTTTTTTGTGCCTTCCATTCTTTGCATATCAAATGAAAGAATACTTGAGGACAATTTTGCCTGCTGGGAGAAAAGTGAGATGAAAAGCCAGAAAAGAAAGCGGGAGCTGGCATCGACAGTATTACAAAAAAGGGATTGAAGGAGGCAAGCAGAGCACAAATAATAATATTTTGGTAGGACGCCTGCAGGAAAAGCTGCCAGGAACAGCTGTGGTTGGACAGGACTCAGCACAACAGCCAGGACTACAGTCATCCAAGACTATCCACCAAGGCCGGGTACTGGTTTGGTTTAGTTTCTGAATCCCAGCTTAAGATGTATCACATGTGACCACAGCATTATGTTCTTTTACAATGGGGAAATAAATGAAAATAAGGTAAGGAACGTGAAGTAATTATATAGTGGTCATTGCTCTCCTAATGTGTAAGTTTGAAAAAAAGCAAACTAGAGAGAGGTCAGCTAAAGAACAGATCTATCTACCTACCGACCTACCTAATCCATAAATCATTTTATATATATAATGATCACACACACATATATGAAAGAGAAGATAAAATTGAGGGATGGTAAACAAAGCTTGAGGCCATTTAACCCATAGGCAACATTGACATTTTGGTTGTAGAAAAGGGATTATAATGTAATATCCCTTTTAATATCAAAATTACCATTCCTCACATTATCTGTTAACTGGGAAATACATACACAAAAAGCCACTTTAGATTTGTAATTACTTTAAGTGAATATGTTTTATTTAACTGTAGCAGCATCTGCATAGATTTGACAAAAAAAAGAAAATTAAAAATATTCACTTAACAATATTTCATTCTTTTTTTTCTCTTTTTTTGAACAGTAGAGGACCAGATAACTTAGATCATTTTTAGAAGGTTTATATGGCATAACTCTGGCTGAATCAAATTGATCAAAAAGAAAAACTGTAAAAAGTTAAAGTGCTTATATGCTTTATCAATAACACTTATAGAAAACCATGTAATAAGTAATTATTAATTACAAGGCTCTTTTAATTCTACTTTTTAAAAAATGTGCAATTAAATATTTTTGCTTATGTGATACATAAAATCTTCTAAAAATAAGGGAAGAAAAAGGTTACATTTCCTTGGAGTGCCCACTGCAGAGAGATATATGCTCTTCATCTGAGAATTTGTATTTGATTTCTAAGCCTTGCTCCTACTAAGTCTATTCTTCCAATCAGAGTAGCAAGTTTAGCCTTATTAATAATCAAATGCATAACTTAACTAAAAGTTTGAAAGAACTCTCTAAACTCTTTATCCCTGTAATTTCTTAGTCCCTCTGTTATTGGATTGAGCCAGTAGGGAAATACCACAGGTCGAAATTACCTATAATAGGATATCTGCCAGTGAGTAAGCTACAGGATACAAGGCAAGAATGTCTAAGGCTCCAACTCTTCTCTTTTTGATAATGCTTTACATTGTGTGTGTGGAACTTTATAACTGATTTTAAAAAGATATATTCTTTCAACATTTTTGCCACCTTCTTGATTTTGTCAGCATCCACGAGGTACAATATGGAGGGTGGGGGTGGGAATCACATGTGGCCCCCAACCACCTAACTCAACAAGAAGCACTATTTGCTCACTAACCTCACTCCTAATGTAATAAAATATTCTGTGGTCACAAAAAGAGTCAGTATGATTCCATAGTATTTAGATTGTGTGAATCTGAGTCAAAAAGAGTTTTAGTAAGAAGAAAAAATACCTTGTCAGTTTCCATTTCACAACTCCGTAAGTGGAAAATTAGGACATAGAAGACACAATTTTAGGTAAAATTATAAATTAGGAGAGATTTGCTCTTTTCCCTGATTTTATTGTAGTTCTGCGATGCAGAACACTACTGGGACTCCATGCACCTTCTATTAGAAACCAAGTCACTCACACGACATTGGCTGTAACTTAGGGCTCTATGGCTTGAAAGCCCTAATATTAACCATTCCCAAAGAAAGAATGCGGAGGGTGGGTCTAAATGAAAAGGAATGTGTTCCTAACATGTTACAACACTTCTGAACAGCCTCCCAACCTCACACCACATAAATAACAACATTCATAAGGATAATCCAGCAAAATCCTGCTATATACTTCTTTTTCCAACCTCTAGCACGTTACCAAATCATTCTTTTAGCCCAACTCAAATTTAGTTCTTCTAATAAACCCTTTACAATTAACCTGAGAGCATTTCCTATCCCTACGAAGGCTATTATTTCTAGCACTCCATAATCCTTACACATATATAATTTGCTCTGTGTGGGCTGCAGACAGGGTGAAGAGATGAATGGATAGCAAAAATGTCCTAATGCTGGCTTCGCAATTATATGAAGTGGTGTAACATGTGTAAATGTCAATATGTTTAGTTCTTGGTTCACACTGTCTTCCTGTTGCTATTGCTTCTCCATAACAAGGGTGCCTAACTTTGTGAATTTCAGAGTCCAGTTCATTAACAGTAGCGTGCTAGTGTTAGTAAGTAATAGCTAACGTTGATGACAAACAAGGGCTATGTTACTAAGATAATACACTTCCATTTCCAAGAGGGGAAAAAAGACACTCAGTTTTTCAAGCATCTGCTTAAAGACAACACAGCAAAAAGAACTGCTACTACTGTGTTGAAAAGTCGCAGATGGAATATTTTTGTTGGTGTATAATATACGACTACAATCTGTGTACAAAGATCAGAGAGCACCACACATTCTGAACCATTTGTCTATTTCTGTGGTACATTTTCAATTGCTTATTTATCTTCTAGCTAGTTACTGCAGAATCAAAGAATAGACAGTGTAGCTATCTGATCAAAATTGGGGCTAGCCTGTGTCCATGGAAGAGAGAGAAGTTGATGCAGTGGGCAGTCTGAAATTGTGCCTGATATCCACACTCAAATTCTAACTGAGCTAACTGATCACAAGTCAGACAAAAGGTTACAGCATAAAAGGACTGGAAATGGGTTGAGAAACTTAAGAGAAAGGATGGATTATTTTTCTTAAATACTTAAATATCTACAAATTAGTACTCAAATTCTGTTTTCATTTTATTGTAATGAATGGCTTTTCCTCCCAATTCTTACAGTTTTAAGAATTTGTAATGAGTCAATATTTATGAAAATTAACGAAATATCATGTTATCAGTTAAGAAACACTAAAATTTTATGCCCAGGGCATTCAAAAGAATAAAGGAAAAGTGCAAAAAATTTAAAAAACACACAAAAAACTAGTGGGTTTAACAATAATCATAGAGCTAACTGATTAGTTAACAATTGGCTCCCCAGAAAAATGCATAAACTTATTATAAATTTTATTTATATGAAGAATGCATATCACATGATATCATTTACATGTGGAAGCTAAAACAATGTTACAAATGAACTTATTTACAAAACAGAAATAGACTCACAGACATAGAAAACAAACATATGGTTACTGAAAGGAAAAGATAGTGGGTGGGATAAATTAGGAATTGGGAATTAATAGGCACATACTACTATATATAAAATAGATAAACAACAAGGACCTACTTATAGCACAGGGAACTATATTCAATATCTTGTAATAACCTATAATAGAAACGAAATCTGAAAAAGAAATATACATATATATAACTGAGTCACTTTGCTGTACACCTGCAATGTTGTAAATCAACTATACTTCAATAAAAAAGAAAGAGAATTCAAAAGGTACCGGCTTAAAAAAAAGAATGCATAGTGCACGATTTGCAAATAATAAAATATAAATACTCTATTGTAATTCCATTTAATCAACTGATTTTTGCCTAATTTTATATCCATTGTCAACTCTGGTTGCAACTGATAAATGAATTAGTCAAGATATTGGTTGCCATTTTCATCAAAGTAAATGAGTAAAAGGAAAATGAAACATCAAAACATGTTGAAACTCCACTCATTCATCAGTGATGTGAATGACTTCTCTGCTAAGTAGGATAATAATTTTTGACTAGAAAAATATTTATTCAGCTTTTTGTGGTATGCACAATGTAAAAGCTGCAGAAATGACATAACTTTAAGTTTAATTTGCATTATTCAAATTTTTTCCATTGTTTTCTTAAGTCTACATAATCTACAAAATAAATTGATAGCCCTGATGTGTGGTGTTTGCCAGTTTCTGTGGTGTAAATGACCCCACCATGGCTGGTGAGTTAATACAATTTTATGTCAATGTAATATTTATGGGAATAACTCAAAGTACAAAATAAACATAAAAGCAAAAGAGCTATTATGATAACCATCAAAACAGTGCAAAACAATATTTTTAGAATTTCACCATTTTAATGGTTATGATGATATATGTAAGATCATTTAAAAATGAAAATGGAGTAACTATAATTCAGCATCCAAAATGGAGCCAGATTATTATTGTGAATGTGTTTTCAGACATATTCCTGCATCACTAAGAACTTAAATTTTCTCTAAACTGTGTCAAACTCAAGGACACCACCAGCCATTTTCAAAACAGTATCTGCTAGCAGGTGCTAGCTGCAACCCTGTAGTTTCAAAGCCCCACCTCGACCTTTGCAACTATGTCATTTCAGACACCCACAAATGCTTGCTTAACAAGCACCCTTACTTCTTGCCAGCTCCAAAATTATTGACAATGTATATACTCTTGCAGTTTTTTGCCTTTATACGCCTCTCTCATTCTGTAGTCCTGGGGCACACAATTCAAGTGCTTCTAAAATCTGTGTATCCCAGGCTGCAGTCTTAACAAACCTCAAATAAATGCCTCTTTATTTCAATCTAGTCTCCACTTCTGAAATTTTGGTCAACCAATATTTTCACCCACATGTCCTCAAACCTTTGGAAAAATGAATGCAAATCATATAGCACTCTGACACAGACTCCTTCAACATGCACAGTTCTATTATCCAGGAATTCTAAGGTGATCAATTTTGCTACTCTATACAAAATACAATTTCGCAAGTTGGAGAACTGATTACCAAGAATAACCACAAAAATAATGTTAGAAAACTTTGCATATGGCAAATATGCATTTAATACTTTGGCAAGCACCTTGTGGTTTTGTAACTATTATGGAGACAATATAAGGTAGTCTTTATTTTAAAAAAAGAGTTAAAGGCAAGAGCAAATACGGTAAAGTATAAATGTCTTTATGTTTTAGGCAATACAAATAAAAGCTGTACAATGAAGACTTTGGGAATAATGATGTTATTTTATACTTAGAAAATTAAATCACACCCACAAAGATTTCTGCAAAGGTTAAAATCAAGCCTAGATTAAGAACTGTAAATCAGAGAAGAAAAGGGCTTTCATTGAGCAGGTCCTTTGAAGCTTCCATAGAAAAGCAAAGATGTATGGTTCAGAGATCAGGCACAAGGTTTGAACGTGGTTCCACCACGTACTAACAGTAGGACCCTGGAAAAGTCATTAACCTCTGAATTCCAGTTCCTTCATATGCAAAATTAGGATTAAAAGTAATAGTCATTTCCTAGGATTGCTGTGATAATTAAATGTATTAATGCATGTAAAGTATAGTTGTAAACATCATTTTTTAAAAATCTCACATCTCTTTTACCATTCAAAAGGAAACCCACCCTTATTAGGTTGCAATAGATTCTGTCTCTTAACTGGAAACTTCAAGAAATGCTAACTGGAATAGCAGCCTTTGGTTTTTTTAATACATATTCATATGCATTAAATATGAATATTATTGCTTGCTTGCTATCTGTGCTGTGGACCTGAGCCAAGTACAGGCCGCCACACTGTGATGCTTTTCCTGCTTGCTACCTTTCTTCTTTTCCTAATCCCACGTTCTGAGTATCTAAGTATACATTTTCAGTCCAATCAACTGCATTATCTTCTTTCTCCCTCTCTTCCTCCCCTGCCTTCTCTCCCTCTCTGACTTTTAAGCCTCAAGTTACTTATCCATTTCTTTTAGTAAATTGTCCTTGATAAATGTTACAGAAAAATTTCCAGAAATACCTATGCCAAAACTTATTTCTCTGTCCTGGTATTTACACAAAAGTCACACTTTATTGATGTTCTGATGGTGCCTAGAATTCAGGAGAGTAAGTCCAAAAGACATCAAACACCTGCTGTGACTATTTCCCACAAATCCTCTCTTGGAGTGCACTCGTGAAAGCTCTCACGTTTCCATTAAGATGTTCTACAAGAGAGCTCTGCAAATGGCTGTTGCTAATGAGCCCACAGATATTTTTAAAGCCTGATGTGGTCAATCAAATGAGAGGCAGCTGCCAAGACACCCTCTTCTCTGCAGCTCTGAAGTACTTTCTGCAGGGAAGTGGGCCTGGCTGGGAGGTGCCACAATGCCCAGTCTTACACCTTCAATCATAACAATGTCAGCAACTCTTCCTCTCTGCTCCCTTTACTCTAAAAAGGAAATATCACTCAGAAAAAGACGAAGGGGTTCAGCTTCAGAAAAATCTAAGAAGACAAGATTCTATCAGCCCTGGAATTTGTATACAAAAGAAAGAAGTAGTAAGCAAATACAGCTTATTCACTTTGAACTCGACTCATGTAATATTTGAGCTTCTTTCATTTGAAATGGAATCTATGTTCTATTTCATTAATTAGCAGTGGACTTGACTATATTTTTCTGAATTGGATACTCAGTTGGAACTCTTAATCATGCACCTTTACCTTTCTATGGAAGCCTCAAAGCACCTGCTCAATGAAACCTTCTTCTCTGATATTCAGTTCTTAATCTAGGCTTGATTTTAACCTTTGCAGAAATCTATGTGGGTATGATTTAATTTTCTAAGTATAAAATAAAATCATTAATTGCAAACTGTTAAGATGTTTTCAGAAGTCTGAGAAGTGATGAGAAGGATTCATAATGCTGTTTCCAACAATAATTATGGGAAAACAATATAATATAATAATATAGAAGTATAGGGTCTAGAGTCACACTGACATAAAGATCAAAAGCTGGCCCTACTACATATTAGTTTTGTGATTCTGGACAGCTGCTTAAAATGAGCATCAGATACTTCATAGGTTATGCTAATTAAGTCAGATAACACAGGAAAAATGCAAGCGCAGTCCCTAGCACTGAATGTTTAATAAAAATTCAATAAATGCCAGTTATGCTGCTATGATTATTATTCTGAACCCTTATGGCATTTTAGGACTACCGCCAGGAAGAACGGAG
The DNA here is from genome assembly GCF_048564905.1 of Vicugna pacos. Taxonomy (NCBI): domain Eukaryota; kingdom Metazoa; phylum Chordata; class Mammalia; order Artiodactyla; family Camelidae; genus Vicugna; species Vicugna pacos. The sequence continues at coordinate 39,787,440 of NC_132991.1, read as the reverse complement.
AGTATACTCTGGAAATTCTTACTTCTATCGCTGTTGTGTTGAATCTCATCATGTCCCCTAAACAATGTTCCAATGCCTAGACCAGAAGTAGCAAACAGGCAGTGAGTAAACTGTATATAGCCTCAAGAAGAATTTCATTGGCAGAGAGGTTTATTGTCATCATTAAATATAAAGCCTTTCAGGAAGGTCTATTCTAGATCTGCCATGCATTCACATCACACATCTGGCTACTTTCTCACAGTTCTATGACTTGCCTGGATCTGAAGATATTTGGATTTGCCTCTCTCATCTAGACCTTTTCCAGACTTCTCTTCTACTCTACCAAAAACACAGCTATCATACATCTCTTTCCTCTGGAGAGCAATTCTCCACGTAGGTTGTGCTCCAGAATAACCATTAATAAAATTGGTGTTGTCCCTCATTGGAACCATCATCATCATCATAGCTAACACTTCTTGAGCACTTACTAAATATCAAGTACAATCTAAAGTATTTTGCCTGTATTTGCTCATTTAAGCCACCATAAAATTTATAATGTAGATATTATTTTTATTGCTATGTATAGATGAAGAAACCAAATGTCAGAGATATTACATTACTTTCCTCTGAGTAGAAAAATCTTTGATGAGAATGTAGGCAATTTGAGTCTAGACATTACATTTTTAAGTACTAGAGACTAGATAGGCCACTGACATGTGGATTTTAATAGCCATCCCAAAAGAGTCAACCCAAAGTGATGACATTGATGGTGGGAATTTCAGTCATGTGGTAGGAGATATTTTAGGGCAGAAAAGCCTCTTAAAATATATTGCCTCAATGCCTGTACATTCTGTTGACAAGCAGGGTTGACCTCACCAATATTAAAACACAATTAGCACATAAGTGAGACAAATGTAGATATTTAGTTTCATAAGTAACATTCCATGAAATCAAATGACAATGCGTTTTAGACATATTCCAGATAAATCATTCCTTCCAACTCTTCACTCTTTTGTGGTTTTCATTAGAAATTTTCAGTTAGAATATTCCTGTGTGGTAATGAGATATTCCAGTGTTCACTCATACATTTCAGCTAAAGACAGCTTTGAAGATAATTTTTTAAAATTGTCTATGTACATGAATATTCTATTTATTTCTCCAATATTTCACTGTCAATGGAACAACCTTATTCCAATATCACCACTTATTTTTACTCAGTCTTTATTAAACTGTCCTTTTTACAGATCTAGTGTATGATACCTGGAGTGCATTATCTCTTTAATCAAGGCATCTCAAAATGTAACCAATATAACATAATTCACATGATTTTCTTTTTCTTCCTTTTATTTCCTGGTGTGGAACCTACAAACTAAAAGCACCAAATGGAATATTCTATTGGACTTATATATAGGTACGCTAATGGTACACAAGTATAAAAATAAACACTGAAAACATATAGATGCTTTCAAAGAAAACATATAGATAAACAACTAAAACTAAAGACCATCAGAGGCATAGTATGTTTGGAGAGAAAAGGAATCCTATGCAATTTAAACTACCTTGAAAATCAATCTAATTTCACATTTTTCAAACGAAAAAACAGGATATAATCATGGTCAGAGTTACCAGTAACAGAACCAAAACTAGACTGAGAATCTTCTAGATCCTCAGTCGTGACTTTTTTCGATCATAAGAAACTGAAGAAATCTGCAGTAGAGTTTCACTCTCACAAATTCAACTGATGCATAGGGAAAAGAAAAATCATAGCAAACCTAAATATTTTTCTTCTACAACAGCTTCCAAACACAAGCAGCTACTTTGCCAATAATCAACTAAAAGAAACAATATTTGATTTTAACACCATAGAGGGGAAGAGGGTTATGTGGGACTTACTGCATATAGAGTATAAGAGTGTAGTGTATTTTATAAGCACGAGAAGCAAATTCCAATGGTGGTTTTTCTAGGTATCACTGTGCAGCCTACAGCCTGACACCTGGGAAAGAAATGGCGCCCTACATTTTAGGACACAGGCAATGAATGTCTGTGAAAGGATTTTAGGAAAACATTTGACAATGTCACTTGGCTATCACATGGACAAGAGGAAGGCTCTGAAGAAATATATTCAATTTAGTTCTACTTAATGACTAAATTTGGCCTGGAAGTTTCTCATGTGCCACAGGGCTCTTCTGCCTTTCCCTATTAGGAATACAATGATAAAGAAAACTGACACACAAAAGTAAACAAATACGCTATAAAAGAGTCGCAAATTGTGGCATGCGCTATGAAGGAGAAAAAAAAAGGTGCTGAGAAAGAAAATAATAGAAATGGAGAGAGTGAGGTGATCCATAGACTTTCATCCCAAGAGCAAGATATGTACAACTTGTTAAAAATTATAAAATATTTCAAACTTCCAGATGTAACATGTACTCACCATCCATATTTAATGGATGTTAATATTTGACATATTTTCTTTAGATGGCTCCTTTTAAAATATAAGTAAAAGTGAGAAAGTACAGCTAACGCACCCACCACCCATTCTTACACCCTTCATCTCCAGAGGCAACGATCCTCACATTGTTGTCTGTCGCTTCTTACATATGTTTTTACTTCTGTAAAATAGAGCGTTGGTCTGTATTTTAATTATGTAAGTACTGTCTTATTTGCAACTTGTGTATTTCACTCAACTGTGTGTGTGTGTGTGTGTGTACACACATGTAAATGTGACTGTGCAGTTCAATCTGTTACCCAATTCATCATTATAGGAACAAACTACAGCTTATCCAATCCTATTCTGAGGGACGATTAATCTTTCTTTTGATTTTTCACTACTGGATTTCCTAGATGGTTGAACCATCTGACACATACACTTGCATTGTAAGAGCTCCGTTTCAATGCATTCTTGTTGATACATGATATTGTCAAACTTTAAAATTCTGCCAACCTGATAATGTGTAAAATAGTGCCTTCTTTCCATTATAATTTCCCTAATAACTAACAGAATTGAACATCTGTTCATAATTGTATTAGCCTTTTTTTCTGTGTATTGTATGTTTACAGTCTATGGCTATTTTTTTTTTTTTACTAGATAGGCTCTTTCTTATTTTTCAGGAGTTCCTTTCCTGTTGAAATAGTAAGTCCTTGTCAGCTAATGAATTGCAGATATTTTCTTCCAGTCTGTGGCCTATCTTTTCACTTTTCTGATGGCCTATTTGGTCATATAAACAAGCCTAATTCAATATACTCAAATATATCATATTTTCTTATGCTTTGTGTTATTTGTATCATATCTGACATAAAGACATTCTCCTAAATTTTTTCTACAAGTTTTATAGTTTTTTTATCCTTTTTTTACATTTAGTTATTTAGTTCATTGAAAATTTATTTTCATATATGGTATGAGGTAGGGATGTAATTTTATCTTTCTCAATGTGGCAGGCCAGTTGTTAAAAGGACATTCACTGGAACAGTCTCTCCTTTCCCAACTCATTTGCAAGTCTCCTCTGACACAAACTAAGTTGCCATTTAAATGTTGGTCTGTTTCTAAGCTATTTGTTCCATGTGCAGTCATGTGTTTTAACTATTATAGCATTTTAAGTATTGAGATATGTTAGGGTAAGCACACCTTCCCCTTTTCTTAATCTTTTTCAACATTTTACTTGGTCATTTTTTTAGCCCTTGATCCTTTCACAGAAATTTTAGGATAAGTTGTATCTACATATTTCTTAATATGTAAAATTTTAATTAAATAAACAAGTAGAGAGTGTATTTTTTTTAAATCTCATTTCATCGACCTCTTTCTTTTTTCTTTCTTTTTTTTTTTGCTGGGTTATTGGAAAGTAACTACAAGACAGCTATCATTTTTTCTGTAAAAACCTCCACACATATCACTAAGCAATGAAAACTCTGAACCTGCATGCCTTGGATGGGGTGATCAGAGACAGCGACATTAAAGAGCAGATATTTAAGCTGGAGCCTGAAATTTAAAGAGTCAGTCATGGGAGGACTGTTCCAGGAAGGATCTTAGGGCAAGAAAGGTTTCCTACATTCAGAGAACTGAGTCAAGGTCAGTGTGGGTGGAGTTTGGAGACAGAAGGAAGGTAGGAGGGGAAGCTGAGGAGGAGAGCACAGGCTCAGCCATGGAGTTTTGGAGGCCGAGGTAATGAATACAACTGAAAGCAACCTAAGGACTTAATAGGAAAGTAATGTGATCCAATACACGCCTGCATCGAGAAGAGGCTGAGCTTCTAACAGGAGAGGAAGCACAGAGCAGCTGGAAGGCTCCTGCAGCAGTCCAGGAGAGAGATGGCAGTCATAGGTACAGGGAGGGGAGGTGGGGTGGGGTGCAACACAGATGGCGGTAAGTGGACAGATTAGAGATATGCTATATAACATGTGATTGTGGGGGGAAAGCAAATAAGAAAAAGCAGAATTTTTGCCAAATCTCAATAGGCTGAAATAAAGAGCTCAATCTAATAAGTTACACTTATTAAGGCTAAATGTGAGGTCTTGATTTTAAATTTAAGCCAAACCAAATGACAACTAAAGGAACTGTACTTATGTCAGTGATTTGACTGGGTAATCTTTTCTTTCTAGCCGATTCAAAGGGTGGTGAAGGTGAAAGCAACATGGATTCTCTCAAGTGTGTTATACAGCTACTGCCTAAACAGCCACACAGCGTCCAATTCAACAGCGGTGTGTCTGCCTAAGAAAGCTGTATAAAAGCAAATGAAATCAGACAGGTACACGTGCATGTTAGGAATACACAATTACTCTGAGACCCTATTTAAAATACAGTTCACCATTATACATATTCAGATATGATAACCGAGAAATCAGGATTCTGATATATCACAATGACACCCATCAAAATCATAAATTACAGAGTTAGCTTGTAAATTGGTATTTATTTCCACTAATGTCCATGTCATTATGAAGTCCTACAACAAATGCATCTTTTTTTTTCTTTATGCAACTTAGTTGTATTGAAAAAAGAAAACTCTTTACAAAGCTAAGTGCTATTTAACAAGTATTTAATAGTAGCTGAACCAGCACCAGTCTCAGTGCTGAGAAGACTATGTGCTTAAGCTCTATAAATCTCCAAAATGATAAAGTATGTGCACAAATAACACTAATGTAAAAACAGAATGTGATAAATTTTGGAGATGGGCTGAAGAGCTATTAGACTGTAAGTTTCTACAGATACTGGATCATATGTTTACTTTTGTATTTCCAGCTCCGAGTACTAGTGCACTGAATGACAAATGGTAAAGGCTTAATTAGTGTTCATTCATCCATTCATACAGATACTTAGTTAGTGTTTACTATACGCTAGACATACAAGGACCTAGGTCCTGCTTTTGATGAGCTTACACTCACTCCTTTAAAACTCATTTTGAGCGCCCTGATAAAAGGTGGAAGTTAAGGACATGTGGATAAGGACAAGTAGGAAGGCAAGGTGATCTGCTGACTATGAGGTAGGAGGTGGAGGGACATGATGAGTCTAATAAATACTCAGTGCTTTGAGATATAAGAGAAACTGACTGGGGGCACCTTAGGAGGATGGTTGTGTGGCAATTAGGGGCAGCCAGGTTTGAGAACACACAGGTTTGTCATTTTTTCCAAAACTTCTTTAAAAGTGTTCAGATGTTTTGAAAAAAAATGGAATATGAAGTAAAGGATATGGGAGGAAAATGGTTAACAGTCCAGGCCACCAAAAAAAAAAAAAAAGCTGAAATAATGGAGCAAATGTAAAGGATGGAAACTTAAGTAAAGACAAGAAGTGAGTGCTGTGTTGGGGAAAACAAGAGGATGCGGTTAAAAAAAGTGGGTAGGGGGAAGAAGGAAGTAGAAGGAAAAGGGGAAACTTGATATTTCAGTAGTAGAGCTGCATTAGTTTATAAAACTCTTCTGGGTGAAGCTGTGTACACAAGCAGCTAAATGAAGTGGAGGTAAGGATGTGAATGGAACAGAAGACTTTAGGACAAAGGTGCTCAAAGAAATACGAGGCTAATGGTGCAATGAGCCAACACAATGCTACTGACATCATGGTTTGGTGGGAAATGCTGGGATGGAAAGAAGATAGAAAACCACTGCTCAAGGTCTTGAATACTGGTGAAATACCAGGAGATTTAGGCAAAAGAGATGAGTAGAATGAGCGACTTAAAGTTTTCACGGAAAAATATTTAATATGAACCTTGTAGCAGGTACAGAACTTCACTGTCAAGAGATTGAGAGGCAAAAGAGAAGACATTTCAGCCTGAAGGATGGTCTAAGTAAGATCACAGGAGGCAGCAATGACTATTTCTGATTCATCGTCCTGAATCTCTCAGATCTCTCAGATGAAATGATCTGAAAATAACTCCACTGTATCAGTCAATAGCCTTTATCGCATATTCAAGTGAGTACTTTCCAAGAGGATCACTAACTCGTATCTATCTTCCTCTACTCATAATTGTCCCAACTACTTAACTCCCATATTTCCACTAAACTAAACTTAACATTTAATGATTCAACTCATCCATGTCTGGTGTTCAGATAAGGACATTAGCTGGTATAACAGACCTGCAACTGGTTGAAGGTCTGATCTCACAAGGCCAGGCAAACTGTTTCTTTTCCAATATAAGGAGATGCAGAGAGGCTGAGGATCTCAGTTTAACAGTAGCTTTTCAGAGGTGCCTTGATCTATGCTGCTTATCTTTTCCTACTTGTCTCTGATGTAACTTAAGATACTTTTTTGATCCTTGTTCTTAGAACCATATTACCACAGGGTAGAAAGGAGCTTTTGAGGGTTGTGTGGTCCTATGTCCTGTCCAAAGGCTTCCCTAAAATTTTTGTGTTCAATTTCTGCCTAAACACTCCTCCATTGATTCAGGGGTAGATTGCTATTTGTCTTTGCTATAGTAAGTTGTCAAATTACTGCCACAATGCTGAGTAGACATGATCTGTCACCAAATCTCCGAGTTATATTTATTACTTGCAGTCTATCCTTTTGACATGTCTGAAAGCAACTACCATGGAGCAGGTAATGTAAGATAAGCTGTATTTCTTGAAAATGGATCTAAATTTTCAATGCATTTTAACTGCTTGGTAAAAAGAGTAGGTATGTTCTGGTCATAATTCCAGCACAAACTTTCATGTCAAGATCTGATTTTTATTGATGATTTATCTCTAATCCCACTATGAAAAGTGCAGTCAGTGGGAGGGAAATGACATTGGAGAAAGACTGTGACTTGCATGCACATGGTAGCATATTTATGCCCTATGTACTCAGAGAGAAAGGGAGGGAAGTAAGAAAGGGAGGAAGGAGGGAGGAAAGGAAACAAGGGTTATAATCTCAGCTCTTGGATAAATTAATAATACCTCTCTGAATGTTAATTTCTACTTTTATAAGATGAGCACAATGGCTCCTAATCACACAACAGTCTTTGGATACCAAATAGGTCAAGAATGTGAAAGCATCTTGTAAATCAGAAAATCTTATTCCTATGTAAGGCATCCACTACCTGTTTTCACGTGCAATTTAGACTACCTATCATTTTACCTTTTGATAGTTCTATTTCCTAAATACTTTACATTTACTTGTAGAAACACTCCATTTCAGGAAAAAATATGACTTCGTTTTAGAGGCTGTTTCATCATACAGCTTCTCATTACTTGCGTGAAGTGCCAAGAACCTTGGAGGGCAGAAAAAAATCATTCTCTCCAGCTTCTCTGTAGCTCTCCTTTTGACAGCCCTCAAGCACAGGCTGATTGGCTGTAGAGCCACAGTGATTTGATGAAACAAAGCGCTCCACAGCAATACAGAATCCAGCTGCTTCTATCTCAAGGGAAGTACAAGATATGACCTTGGTTGATCGCTAGTAAGTATGCTAGTTGCCTAGCGAAACTCAAAAGTCCAAGGAAAAAGGCATAATGCCTTTCCTGATTTTAATTTTGAAGCTTTTGTTTTCATAATGTGATGTGCTGCAATTTGAATATCTTTCCAGAAGGCTTAGACTAGCATGGAATTTTCTACCATAGCTGCTAACATGTACCACACACTCTTATCAAGTCTTAGATTTGCAATGATAGCAAAATGCTATATTACACAATATATTAGTGCTTATAAAGCACTGATTGCATGTGACATTTTAAATTTGAAAGATGAGCTCATGAAAAGTGTGATTTAAATAACCGTATTTTAAAAGAGCTCAATGTGAAGCTAAATTTGGTTTCCTAATACTACACAAATTTGATTGTCATCAAAAATCCTTCTTTACTCTAGGGTAATTCTTATTTTTGAAAGTAGGAAAATATATTAAAGAAATAAGATTCATCAATAACAACATTTCTAAAAATTTATGTCCACAGATTCACATGTAAATAAGACTGCAGATAAGTACATACTTTAATTTAGCTGAAAAATAAATGAAGTATCTTATAAAAAGTTCATGCATCAATTTTTAGACTATCAAATAATCTGAAATACATTTCCAGAAACAAGAAATCCTTTTAGCCATTCCTCTCACATTGGTTAATATGCTCAGATCTTTTACACAGCAAATATTCTGGAGAGAATTTGTCTTTTTATTGCTTTTTCCTCCTTTAATTATCTTTAAAAATCATGAAAAACCTCTGCTAGATTTCATTTAATACAAAGTTAAATCAGCAATTAGTAAACTAATCACTGCCAACTACCACTGATAATAGATGATGAGTTGAAACATTTCAATTACCTCTTGGATATCATGAAATATGTCTGTTTTCTTCAATAGGGAAAAATTAATAAATATGAAAATTCATCTATTATTCTAACATGTCGACAAATCAAATCACTTTCAGTTTTTAGAGTACCTGACCATTTACTGCCCATGATGCACAGACTTCCCTTGACGGTGTAAGTAAAATTTTGTGTTCTGCTTTTCTGAACATTATCTCTTAAGTCTTCATAACTCTCATGAAAATAATTTTATAAGCTACCATAACTTAATGGCTGATTTCCCCACTCTTAGACATGTCACCTTCCTCTTCCCTGCCCCAACTCCCATTTTTTGGTACTATCCATTTCAGCAACCAACATTTTCAATTATGCATTTTCCCCTGTGTTTTTGGTGTTTCCCCCTGCAGATAAGTTCTCTGAAGTACAGAGAGATGAACATTACTACGGCTCTTACCACTTCCAAAGTGCTTTCTAAATTTCAGTGCCATCAACATCAATATGTATGATCGCAAAATTTGTACTGTGACCTTCACCAGCACTTAAGTATTATTATTTTTTATTGGAGGAAGGAGTGCTAATTTCTATGGAGATGAAATTTCCATGATTTTATACTAATGAAATCTTATTAGTATTATTTTAATCTTTGCTGTTATTACTATTGTTGTTAATTGCTTTAAAATATTTGCTAATCATATTTCCTATCATGTGGATTATCTTCAGGGGTGTTTTTTAAATGCTGTTTAGACAATAGTGCTTCACTGTATTAGCTGCAAATTTTTTTTCCCCAATATAGATTGTTTTACTTTCACTTTGGGCTTTTTTGGGGGAGTAGGTATATTTAATATTTTTATATTATTAAATATGTTAAGCATTTTGCAATGTGACTTTTTTCTGTTACTTCAAAGCTCTGCTATTTGTTAGAAATGTCTAACAAATAGCAACTTCCCCCAAAATTTGATTAAAAAATATTTTAGCTATTTAATCCATCTGGAATGTATTTTGGCATATGTTGTGAGATGTGTACCTGAATTTCTTCTTTTTCAAACTCTAATATCTCAACCATTTATTAAATATTCCTCTTTCCCATTGTTTTATAATGCTTTCTTTATATATACATGTATATATAAAATTCTTATCTATAGCACATTGAGATTTTCTTTATTTTCCTAGATCTAGCACAGTATCAAAAAAGTTACATTATATAGTTTTCTACTATAGTTTGCTATCAGAAATGGCTTTTCAACATTTATAGCTTCTTTTAGAAAATACCCCTTTATTCTCATTAGCTTATGTTTCCAAATAAATTTTTATCATTCCATCACCTTCTGAGAAAATCCAGCTGAGGGTTTTATTGAGATTATACTTTTATATTTATAAATTAATTTAGGAAGCTTTAATGGATTTACCTTTATATCCACAAACATAACCTGTCTCTTCATTAATTCAAGTTTCTAACTCACAATAAATAACATTTAAAAGCCCAATATTATATAATTAACGGGCAGAATGAGATAATGGAAAAGGTGAAGACTGTAGAGTGGGACATATAAATATATACACATATATTTATGATACACATATATATGTAAGTCTTGGCTTAAATCCTGTGTGATCTTGGGCTAGGTGCTTAGCCTCTCTGAGCCTCAGTTATTTCCTCTGTAAAATGAAGGTAGTGGTACTTCCAAGGTTGCTGTAAAGTGTAGGGATTATGTATATAAAACTACTGCAACATAGCATGTACCCAATAAAAGTTAACTATGAGAATAATTTTTAATATAACATGTGCTTAGTACTTGACATTTTACAAAGTTCTTTCATGTGTATTCTCTCACTTGCTCTTCAATCTTTACAAAACCCTATTAGATGATCATGTTGTTGCTATTATCACTGTTAATATTAAAACTAAATAGGTAAACATGTATCTTCTTTCGAATCAAAACACAAGCCCATTTCATATCATCATGACATAGTATTTGTAGATCACCTACATCACACAAAAACCTTGTTCCTGAATATTTTACAATTTTTTCCTGTTATAACTGTAATTGTCCTTTTATTACATTTTCTCTTACTTTCATTTGCTTAAGAAATGCCGTTGATTTTAGTATGTTTGTTTCATGTTCAGCAGTTTTATTGAGTTCCTTATTAACTCGTAAAAATATGGTTAATTCTTTTGGTTTTCTGGGTTGTCACATTTCTGTTCTATGTTATGGAATCATATATTAATAAAATCAGCTACTAAATTGAAAAACAGAAAAACTAAGACTACTTATCTATCATGATATCATGATATATTAAAATCTTCCTGTTGGAAACATAAATTCAAGATTATTTAGCTATTACTAGTCAGTTTCCTCTAGTCTGTAGATTGTATTACCTTATGACATTTTCTCATCAGTCCTTCAAACTTCACAGTACCTTGCCTGACAGGAAGGGATGATGTTACCGTGTGGCAGAAAAAGGAAAAAGAGAAAGCATACATCTTTTTTTTTCTTTGTGGGCTTTAAATATTATTCTTAGAAATAAGAGAAGAAAGAGAAGAGTAGAAAAGAGGTAAAAATTGCACTCACTCGCCCACTTGGGAGAGTTTTGCTGCTTTTCCACCTTTAAATGCACGGTTGGCCATGCTCATTCTCATTGTTACCTCGACCTCCCACTCCCAAGTACATTCTTTCCCCTTATTTTCTCCTAGAGTATCATTTCTGCCATAGTAGGATGCTTCCTTCGAAAAGTAATAACAATATTATATTTTCATTGAATCCATTGGTTAACACTATTAAATGCTTTAAAATATTTGCTAATCATATTTCCTATCATGTGGATTATCTTTGGGGGCATTTTTATATGCTATTTAGACAATAATGCTTTACCATATTAACTACAAATATTTTTTTCCAATAAGATTATTTTACTTTCACTTTGGGCCACTGCCAAAAGCAGTCTAAACAAAGGAATTCACTGATGCCTCAAAAATATTTCATTTTCACTTAATCATGTTTTTTTTTCAGCTCAATTATAAAAAACAAAACAAAACCAGTAATAGAAGTTAAAAAATGACCTAGGTGATACAATTGCTTTCCCTGTAGAACCAGACAATCAGCTTCAGGTATGGTTTCCTTACTCACGGGGAAAATGATTAGAAGTGGACGGATTGACACTGTCCCCGCTGTCAGCACTTTCACTGCTGGAAACTTCATCATCGGATTCCCGCACAGAGGAGCAGGGTGAGGAGCCGTCAACTTCTTCAAACTTCCTCTTTAAAATTCCACTCATCGCTGCAGCACTGTCACATGTACCTGTAACAGGAACGGGAGCAACAGAGCATTGAAACATTTGACCGCTGGATGTGCAGCCAAGGTCGCCGGAGTCATTTTTATGTAGCTTTTTTTACACGAGCTGAGCTTTCCCTTGAAAGGATCACTAGTTTTTTTTTTTTAAGTTTCAAATTAACAAAAATGAAATTAAATGAGATATGAGCATTTGACAATTTGCTTACCAAAATGTATCATTTTTTAAAAATTATTCATTTTAATGTAATACCTCTATTCTTTTTTGTTGGCAGATTGAGAAAATCCACCTGAGTCCATAAAATTCTTTAACAAAAACAAATGCCAATGTTCCCCAAAGGCCTAAATGATTACTGGAAGGAACACAGATAAGTATGCAAAAATTTCATACTCAAATTTTAAAATGCAAGAAACCTAATTAGTTGAGCACAATGAAGCATATGAAATCAGGTCTAAATTTGAGATAGTTTCCATTTAAGTATTACAATATCCCCATGATTCCTGGTTGCTGAAGCGGTTGCTGTTTCAGAAACCTCCTAAGGCTATTTAACTGGAATGTAGCACTAATTGGGTGGGAAGACTAGTGTGGGGAGTGGGCATGGTTTCTCCTAAATCCAGTCTCTAAGATAAATGGGCTTTCCCCTCTGCTTGAGCTGCCCTTCTCCACCTTCCCCATTTACCCTGACATGTGCACAGTCAGCTGATGGGCATAAACTTTCCTTGCAGTATAAGGATATTTTCAGGAATAGCTTACATATAAACTAGCCTGGATATATGCACATGGTCTCACATTGTTAAATTAACTTAGCTGAAAGTATTACTAAGTTGATTCCATGCATTCTATCTTCCACCTCATTTACATCAGCTGATTTTAACTTCCATTTGAGTTCTTAGTTACATTATCTAGGTACTATCCTCAGAAATCTCTGAAATCACCCCTTCTCTGTGTAGATCACAGGGGGGCAGTCTGACCAGATCCCCTCAGTGGGGCCAGCTTTCCAAATCTAACTCAGTAGTTTTCAGTCGGCTACTTGGGTTAGCAGCATCAGTATCACCTGGGAGGGAAATGGTTAGAAATGCAAAGTCTCAGGCCCCATTCCAGATCTACTGAGTCAGAAACTCCCAGGGGGTAGGACCTAGCACTCTGGGCTTTACAAAGCCCTCCAGGTGCTTCTGATGCATACTCAAATTGGAGGACCACTTGTCTAATTTCTATTCTGTTCTCCAGCAGCTCCCTCCTTGGACTTTTCCTTCCTTGGGTGTGTCCATACACCAGCCCTGAAGAGTTATATAACCCAACACTCAATTCCCAGTCAAAATCTTCTTTGTCCATCTCTGGTGTGATTTTTTGTAAAATCATAATAAATGTCTCTTAAGTATCATTAATTTCAATTTGGAGTAAGGGATACAAAAGGGAGTAGAATGTGTTACTTGCCCTCAAGGAGCTAACATCCACTATGCTGGGCTCCATGGAAATGATAATACCCCCAGATTCTTGTTCTGCTTTGTTTTACTAATTCTTGTCTTTTTCATGACTTATATTAACAATGGAGACAACTGATAGCAATAAGATACTATGCTGTCCACTCTTTTGAGAATCAAATCTCTACTCTGACACTGATTTTACCACTATTCAGATTAGCACATTATTTTTCTCCATCTTAAAGAGTGTGAAATGCATAAAATGTTCATGCATATCTGAGTAGGATGGAGAGAAAAAAAAAAGATATTTTAAGTAAAGTTCCTGAAATAAAAGTAGGACAGGATATAAATTTTAAAATGGTTCACTTTAAACAAGATGCAAAGTAATTCATGAGAGAGAGACTCCAAGACACAAAGTAATACAAGATGGAAACCCATGTTTAAAAAGTACATTTTTATAACAAGATATTGCAATGGGAACAGTTCAAAACCATGTCCTTGAGCTCCACTTTCTTATCTGATCTTCTCCAGCTTCCTTAGGAAAGGCAGATTCCTTAAGAATCAAGGACACTTAATTGGACTAAAGGAAATTATGTTCCAACATGGTGAAATGTGGTACTTGGTTCTCTTCTCTTCCTCTCTCACTGCCTCAGGAATGAGGGGGCGAAACTTTTGGAGGGGTGAAAAGGGAATTTAGTAGTCTCTTTTTCCTTTTGTTACTACATTCGTACTGGCAAGACTGGAAGCCATGGAGCTGAAGGTTGGCTGTAATTTCCACCTACATCTTTAGGGCTGAAAGAGCCTGAGCTAGACCCAGGTCAAAAGAAGGAAAGAACTGACTGTTCAAGGTGGTATTAGTTTGTATGCTGAAAATTAAAAATTCAAATAATTACAGGAGGCATAACCTTAACATATAGCCATGAAACTAGTTAAATGCTAACGTGCTTGTGCAGCAACCAAGCATAACACTTGTCTAGTTTCACTGCCTTTGAAAAATATTATGTAAACATAACAAGATATCGTAACAGATTATGAGGGCCAAATGACCCATTGCTTGCCAGTATATAAACTGTGATCGGGACCCAATAGTAAAGTTGTAAAGGGAGCATGTGGTTTTCTCCTACATCATCTATACTAGCTCACGAGGGAAGAAAAGAATGCAAGAATTTAGGGAGAAGACCCTGTTATACAAGGGGTTGTATATACTTGGTTTGCTTGTACCCAGTATTGGTTCTCTTTGAATCTGAGGGCAATAATATGTGACTAGCTAGTTACAGATGCAAGTGAGTAGAATTAACATTTGTCCTATGGCTGCTAGAGTTCCTTAAATAGCCACTTAATATATTTTTGTTCCTAAAGACGAGGCATAATTAAACTTGGTAGATCCTAAGCCAATGAAAAAGTGGTCAACATTTCAAACTGGCTTCATACAGCATCAAATCTCAAAGAACAGAAGATAAATCTGGACAGGCATTAATTTACTCTAAATATGAGAAGCAGAAAATCTAAGTCTCATTAACAGAGCCATCTTAACCTAGCTACCATTTTCCCATTCATGAAACACATGCTAGGCAAGAGCATCACCATTTCTCACTTGGAGTAGGACAACCACCTCCTAATTATTCTCTCCCAACCACTACTGCTTGCTTTCAATGTGTTTTCCAGGTTGGAAGGAGAATGATAAATTTAAAATGCAAATGTGATCATGTCAGTCTATAGCTTAAAACTCTTAAGTGACTTTGGATGGCCTTAGGATTCAGTTCAAAATCCTCCAAATGGCTTATAAAGTCCCTAACAATCTATTCTGGCTAACTTCTTCATCTTCATTTTGAGCCACTGGCCTTGTTAACCAATATTTCAGCTCTAACATTCCTTCAGTTTCTCCAACCCATTTCCTCTCTGGCCTCTAAGCCTTTTGATATACATACTGTTCCTTCTACTTTTAAATTTCTTTTCCCATAGGACTTACCGCCTTCTAAATCTTTATTATTTATTTATGTATTTTTAGGTTTACTATTTATTTTTTCATCCCCTGCTGAAAGATACAAGGGCAGGGATCTTCGTTTTCTTTACTGATGTTCCAAGGGTCTAGAACAATGCTTTATGTATAAGTGCTCAATAAGTATTTGTTTGAAGAATGAATGAAACCCTTGCATTTCCATACTTTAATTGCTTTGTCAGTGTCTGTTTTCTCTGACAGACTAAACGCTCCAAAAAGCAGAAATCATGTTCATCTCATTCATCACTCTATTTCTCCTAACAAAATATCTGGCATATTTGATTGAATGAGAATCAAAATGAGATGAAATTGACCTCAAAATGTCATACAATTTTTTTGGTTTGCAAGAAACCCAGAAGCCAATTCTAGCTAACTTAAGCACAAAGACATCTGTTGGAAAAATCCTGAACTAGTTCATGCAATCTAAGATAGAGCTGAAATGCAAAATTGAAGAACTGCAGGAATAAGGATAGCTTCTAGGATTATGGCTGTGGAAATTTCTTGCTCTTTTATTTTTTTATTTTTATATTTTTAGAGCACCACTGTTACTAGTTTTAAGTCTAGCAACTTCTACATCTCTCAGTTCAAGTTTAATGTTCCAAGGGGTTTGTGACCTTTCAGTCCATCTTGGGTCAGGTGTCACCCCTAGACCATTCGACTAAATGGCCAGTAGGCAAGGAGCCACCTAATTAGGTATCATTCCAGAGAATCTCACTCAGAGGCTTCAGTAAGTTCACCTGCATTCCAAACCCAATATTCTCTCCCTGTCTACACTGATTAATCTAATTTTTTCATTTATTAACATTGTCTGTGAACTCACCCTTTGGCCAGGTTCTCAGCTTGGGATTCCTCTGTCCCTATACCCAAGTGCCCTTTATATTGCCCAATTCAATTAAGAACTACTTTATTTTAAAACTCTAATAAATATCTTGTGATCCTGAATATGTTATTTTTAATTAACATACACTATTTATTTCATATTTGTGTCAGATGTAACCATTGCTCAGAAGCCTCTGAGCACATTTAATAAAAGAGTAGTAGAAAAATAAAATGTTTCCACTTTTCTCCTCAAGAAAGATACTGATAAAACTACATTAGATTTTCTGTGGTTATACTTACAATTATTTTATTTAACATATTGCTAGAAAAAGTATCGGGAGCCAGAGGATATAGGGTGAAGACAAGTGGGAAAGCTTGGCTAAGAATGCCAAATCAGGAGGTTGGATAAAAATATACATTTTAATGCCTTTGGAAGAACAGCTGAAGCTAAACTTTGGTTATTTGTTGGAATCTTGTTCATATCACCCTCTTATGACAACTTAAAAATTTCACAGCTTTCCTAGGTAACTCATTTATACTTACTATCCCATTTATATTCATCTAACATTTAATCCCTATTTCTTCTTACATTCTGGTCCCTATTTCCTTAAGTTTTGTTATGTATTGTAAGGAAATGACCACAGAAAAATATTCCTTAAGAATATCATCAATCTCCTTCTAAGAAGCAAGTTGTCTGATTTGCAGAAGAATCATTTTAGGGTTGTCAGATTTAGCCAATTAAAACAGAGGGCACCCAGTTACATTCAAAGTTTAGCTTAAAAAATAACATTTGGGATATAATTTTACTTATTATTTGTTACTTATCTGAAATGTAAATTTAACTGGGCATTCTGCATTTCTTCTGATACCTAACTGGTGCTCTTGGCTCTTGGTGAGAAAGCAAAATGAGGATGAAATCAACAAAAACATCTATACACACACAAAAATGCCACCTACCAACCAGAACTACCATACATGAATATTCCTGTGCTTTATCATTCAGATGAAACCCAGTAAATAAAATATGTAAGGTCATTAGGGTGACTCATGAGTTTATCCAACAACTGGGAAAAAGGTGAAGGGATGGGAGATGGTTAATCAGTTAAGGACTGGCCTGGTCTATCACTGATGCAGGAAGAAATGAATTTAAAAGGAAGCAATTCTGGCATGGCAAGAATTTCCTTATATGGTAATGCAGAGGTCTTTTTGGTGAGATACTGTCTCTTCTCTGCCCTGATGAAAGAGAAGGTGGTGAGCTGCGAGTTCCTGGTTCATTTGACCTGGCAGGCTTATTCCATGGAGGCTGCCTGCACCAGGGGATTTCCATGGTCCTTTCTCAAGAACAAAGGTGAGTATCTAGAGCCCCTCTATTCACTTTTACCTGGGAGTCTGGGTATATCCTTTGGATTGCTTGCTTGCTAGTTTTGTAGTTAATCAAAATGAAAGTAACCTTTAACTGCAAAGGTCATTAACAAACACTCTTCTGCCTTGGTGATGTGGCATACATCAAAGGTGCATGTTAACTAGCATTACAACCTGGCATGAAGGACAGTTCTTCATTACTTGTCAAGGAACAAAATCATTTATTTTGTGTCCTCATCAAATTCTTCCAGCAAGTACAAAAAGCTAAGAAACTATGATAAACTTCTCTCCCAACGAAATGATAAGCTCAGGCTGCTTGCTGCAGTCAGCAATGGGCTCCGAGCCTAGGAAACACCAGTGTCAAGATTAAGTTGCACAGAAAAAGAAGCTTATTCTTCTTTACTTTCATGCAGAATGGAAAGCAATTTTGATGCTTCTTCTGGTTGCTTCACCAAATTCAAATGATGAGATGAGAAGCATTGCAAAAAGGTTGATGAAAACACTGGCGTGTGGCTCATCTGTGATAGCAGGTGGGAAAAGCTTAGCTGGCAAAAGCAAGATTATTCACAATGTCACACTACATCAACCAGATTGTCTACAGGGCCAGATAGAGGATGAAGAGGACAGTTGCTCAATTGATAGTGTGTAGGTTTTATTCCAATATTTAAGAAAAGAGGGCTTAAGCTAAAACATCATACATACTGTGTTGTTCTTTTGGTAGTATATCTTTAGTTATCCAGAAGCATTTCTATCAGGATACAATTTTAAATGAGTTAGTATCAAATCCTCTTCATTCTCAATTTTTTCACACCATGAATTTGAGCAATCTGGGATGTTCTGCCCTAACCCTCACACCGCTCCTGCGTGTACACTATTATGTTAACCAAACACTGACCACAGGCTAAAGTCTCTGCTAAATGAGATAGCTATAGTCTGAAGGAGCTGGCATCAGATTTTAATGCACTGAACACTTACCATGCCCACATTCTCAGAATGCTTATGCATTTCTCAAAAAAAAAAAAAAAGGAAAGGGGATATCTTCTTCCACAACACGAGGAGGGCCATTTCTGCCTTAATCCATTTGGCAAGAAATTAACATATCGGCTGCCAAAAAGATAGGGATTTGGCAATGAATTCACAAAGTAAAATTCTGCAAGGTGTTTCCATGGGGTACCACCAGTGTGAAAAATGCTGCTGGTGGCTTGCCAATTCAAGAAGCACAAGTTGGCCAAATGTACTTCTCTTGTCCAGGTGTCTGCTTAAGCCAAAAACGCTGGGAGCACTCCTGTCGAATGAATATTTTTGTTGGAGAAATGATTGTAGGGTTCTCCAATTATGTTTGAATTCCCTGTGCCAGAATTGTCTGTGACCTTGAGTTAAAGGTCTGAGCTGCTTTATTTGCCTTGGATTTCAACATTACAGCTTGATGATTTGCAGTTTGAGAATTTGATGAAAAAGATGAAAACTTTCCCCTGAAAAAAACTGTGTGTAAGTACAAATGCATGCCATTTATCCATGGACTCCTTGGTAAAGAACTTCTCTCTGGTGACACACCATTTCCTCAACTTTGGTGGATATCCAGAACTTGAAGAAATGATTCACTGTGAACACATCAGTTCAAAGTATCAAAGAAGTTTGTACATCTGTTGCCTCCTGTTCCCTTACACCAGGGTCATGAACTTCCTAGGGCAGGGTGCTTCCTGGCTCCCCTAGGTTCTTCTCCCACGTGTGCCACAGGGTCTAGTGCATCTCCCGTGGACATTCCTTATTGATTTTAAGGGTTCCTTTCTTCAGTATTCTCTTGGCTGCAACACACTACTCTACAACAACTACTCAAAACCGGCTTTGTCTTTAACTTTATGGGTTGGTAGAATACTTGACTACTATAGTCCTAAGTTGAGATACACATTCCCAAAACAGTGTCTGTCCTTCCTAAAATGTAGTTAAGATTGCCTTGCTCCTTTTATAATAATACCACTTGGTGAGCACCTACTATGGGCCAGATACTTTGCACTTATTCTCTGTAATCTTTTCCCAAATCTTGCAAAGTAATTTTAATAAAGGAAACTGAGGTTTCAGAAATCTAGATCATTTGCCCAAAAGGCTGGATCCTAACTTTCTCTGAGAACTATCCCCTGACCAGCAGCCCATTGGGTCCAGTGACCTCTCTGCATTCACAGCACCCAGAAGATGCATTTAGCAGTACTTACTATAGTACATCAGAATTACTGGTTTTCCTGACAGTTCTCACACTTGACTGTAAGGTTCTTCCTGGACTGAATGAATATGGACTCCAGTGCCTGCTCAGTAAATGAATGGTCATCACTTTGAGCCTAGTCCTGGATCAACTATTAACAAGTGGTCTAATTCTGAGTAAGAGGATTAACTCCCTGGGTCTCAGTTTCCACCTCTATCAAAATAAGGCACAGGGCATAACTAGTAAGAAAAGACTCTAATGCAATGCAGTCACCACTACCAGGGAGTAAATGATAAAAGTCCTGGCATCCATCAAAGGCAGGTGTCTCTGACTGTCCATACCTTCTTTCCTCACTGTGTGCAAACTGCCTGCAGTGGCTAAATTGATTTATGCCTTGCTGATAAAGGGATGGAAGGCTACTCTACTTACTAATGGTAAAGGGGTTCTTTATGACAATGTCTGGCTGGAGAGACCCCAAGGAGCTTTCTATAATACCTGCCATTGGGATTAGCATCCATATAAGATAGCCAGAACCTGGTTTTTAATGCCTCTTAACCCTAAACATTGTTCATTACCTGTTATTTGGCAACATGATATAATAGAACACATATGGGCTGAATTCAAAAGCCCATCCCTAAAGTTAACTTTCAGGACGCTTTTTTTCAGTTAGCAAGAGCAGGGAAAACCAACCAAGAACATGACGAGGCTTTTTAAACTGTTGAAAATTGATCAAGTGCCTGTTGTAAGCCTATTTTCCTACCCCAACAACAAAAGTACCAATGAAAAATTTATTTTATATGCTTGCTGTTAAGACTGAAGAGCAGTACTTAGCCTAATTTCTTGGACGACTGGCAACACTTACCACATTAAGGGAAAAAAAAAGATCACGTAGACGTGGAAGAATTTAGAATTATTACTGCAGCACTGAAAGAGACATTTTTTTTTCTCCTTAGCACTTAAGAAGTTTCAGTCTTTCAGAAAGTTTCTGATTAAATAATAAAGTAGACTAGCCAGTGCAGATCAAAGGATATTTAAGAGATATGACATCTTTTTCCTTCAGAAGTATCATCAGAATAGTCTGAAGGGAAAGGATCTTTTAAAAATACTTCCCTCAGAAAGTACCCTAAAGTGGACATCAGAATAAAATATGGCCAAGTTTCAGGACCAAACTCATACAAGCACTGGGATTCTGACAAAGATAGTGTGCAAAAATAAAGAAGATTTAAAAAATTAGAATAAGTATAAAAAAGTACTTTGGACATTCTTTAAAATGAATCACTACCTTAGACAAGATATAGATTTTTACTATCTAAGGCAGAGAACAATAGTTACTCAACCTGCAGCTGACACTGCATTAAGCAGCAATTAGTAAAAATAATTTAGAGAGTAAGATTAAATACCTGAGTTTTCAAGTCTCAGTGAAGGTTATACTGGCATAAATTAAAACTGATTCACAATAGAAATAAATCACACCAAACTCATACAATCTTTTAAAATATGGAAAACCACTACTTAGAAGAGCTTCGTCATTCAAACAAGTTTCACAAAAGCAGAGTCATAATATTCCTCCCCATCAACAATTGTTACCAATATATATTCATCACAAAGCACTTCTAGGCATGCTACTATTAAAATAATGTTTAAGTAAAAAAAAAGAAAGGAGATATATTTTCTAAATTTCTTCTGAAATTTAAATCTAAAGACAATCATTTGATGCAATATATCTAAACATTATTCTGATCAGATGAAGCTTCAAATAGAAAAGTGTGTGAATGGAGATTGTTTCATGATTCAAATTAGCACTTTTAAGTCATTGGATAGAATTGGGCTCTCATGCTCCAATGACAGCACTGGCTCAGCAGACATTTCTTGGGCACCTAACATGTGCCAGGCTCCCTTTGTTATTGACAAGTCCGTAGTCTGTAAATGAGACCAGAACTCTGGACGGAGCAAAGATGAATAATTAATGCCATAACTGTACAAAGTCAACATGGAAATGAAAAGATATCTACTATCTTATGGGCAAAAGCCCAAAGCTGAAAAATTTTGAAGCAACAAAGGATATAAAATAAGACAGCTCATAAAAATGCATATTACCACATCATATGTGAGGATTGTGCTTCTAGTTAGAAAGGTTTAATGTATCTATGAAGACATACAGAGTTTGAACCTTAATGACTATAATGACTGCCTTCTCTACTTGTACCATCTGAATATAAGATATCAGCTGCTCTGTACTTCCTAGGGATGACCTCCAATAAACTCCTACTGGGTTTCTATTTTTGGAAAACATATCTCTTCCTCATCCATTGAAATTTAAGATTGTGATTATCTATAACTCTAAGCTTAAGCTGAACTTGTCTTACCAGTACCAGGGAATCAACTCTTGTGGGTTGAAAAACAGTAATATTAGTTACCACTTTTAATGCTCTTATTTTATGCCAGTCATGCAACATGCCATTTCATTTTCATAAAAACCCTTTATACAGGAACAGTTATCCCACTGTACAGATAAAGATGAGGCTTAGAGTTTTCAAGTACAATGACCAAGGCCACATGGATTGTAAGTGGCAGACTATGTCTTAAAGTGACACCAGGGTTGGAACTTGAGTGTAAGCTCCAAACCACTGGTTTGTTAAAGTAGTTTTCTGGCATTTAAAAATGCTAATGGGCAAGAGAAAACAATATGGACTATTTGGACTATTTTTTCAATACTTTGGACTATTCTAATTCTTACGAAATGAGAACCGAAATTCCTTCACTCTCAAAGAGCTTCAGAAGGCATGAGAACGTATTATTAACTGGTGTGGTATTAGTCAACTTTGTGTATCTTACTATGTGCATTATACTAATGAATTTTCAAAGAAGTGAGGATTGATGGCTCCCTTGTCTTACTTACTTGTATGTGATTGGGGAGAACGTAAGGTGTGCACACATGCATACACGTGCGCACACACACACACACGACTAAATGCATTTCTAAATGAATATATGGATTCATAAACTTGCATGGAGACAAGGGATTGCCCAAGTAACAACTCTTCCTAGCTAGCGTGGTGGTGGAAGGTGATGTGTATCTCAAAGCCTCAGGATTTAGAAATGAAATAGACTGGAACTCCTGAAATTGGCAAGAATAGCTATATGACACCAAAAGATTAGTCAAATGTCACCAAAACAATTGCTCTGTGTATTTTCCTTGGTATACCTGCTATAGACTCCTCATTTCCATATTAGACAAAGTATTTTCAAATTTCTATCTATGGTTTAATATGACAGATTCTCATTGTAGCAACAAGAACCAATTTCTCATTTACCTGGAGTGCAAACATGATTTTCAATATCTTGAACATAAAAAAACAAAGACAAATTTTGTTGATTTTCTATGTTTCTATGCTCAGTATACTACATATATGCATTGCCACAAGTTCAGTACATAGGAGAAGCATAGAGGGATATTTATCTCTCTCCCTTTGCCCACCAAAGTCTAAATGATTTAGAATTTAATGTAAAACAAAGTGCAAAAATTTGATTTTTGAACTGCTCTCAGATAAGAAGCAATTATTAACTGTATTAAAATAATAAATATTAACACGAGAAAAGAAAGTAAATTTTAAAAAAGGCTATAAAGTATATAAAAAGCATATAAAATTATATGATAAAAACATAAATAGTAACACCATTTAGTGTTGGGGCACAGTTGGGGAACAGTCTTATCTTTTGCAGTAAGTCAATGTAATGGTGGAAATAATGATTTTTATGCCAAGAAGAAAAGCCTAAACTGATTTCCACTTTGCTCAACAAGGCAGAATGATATGTACTATATTTTGCTTCTGTGAAAGCAATTAACATTAAAAAAAAAAACTGGCCGTTTCAGTTATAAACTTTACTTACTTAGAAAATTGGTTAATTTAGTACAGATTATTTTCCAACTGTTCTGGACAAAGTATTACTATAACATTGCCATGTGTCTAACAATATGGAATAAAAATAAGACCTTAAATTCACAATTTTACAATTTTAACATCCTTATACTTTTCAATAAAATTAATACCATTCTATTTAAATTACAGAATAGGTGATAAAATTTAATCATTTGTTCTGATTGTTTCTTAAATGCCAGGTTAAAATAAAGAAAGAAACATGATTGTTTTGAATACTCAATTATTTTCAATGTTTTCCTTCTATATGTTTAGGTAATTTTCTTTTTCTTTCTATTTCATAGACATTAGAAGTTCAGGAGAAAGACATGCATAGTGATAACACCACTTAAAACCCACACATATGATTTTGAGATGACAACAGTTATTTGTAGATTTTAGATTATGTTCCATATTGCTAGACTGAGTACAACATGTTTGCCCTAAAATCTTTTCCAAGCTTACAATATGGTCTCTAGTTTCAAGTGATGACAAAGACAGACTCGTAATCAAAAAGCAGGAAATTAATTTTTGAAAAATCCTTAAAGATTCCTTTGAAGTCTAACACCATCTATCAAGTACACCAACCGCATGTCCTTCAATGATTTGTTTTTACGTTACTCTATTTACACTTTAACTATCTAAACTTGATTTGAATTGCATTTACACAAATGCATTTTTCTATATACACTGACATATCCAGACCATGAACTTACTAAGTACATGCTACTGAGATTTGTATGGAAGCAGTATGGCTCAAGTGAATGCAAAAAAGACTTCAAAGTTTTGAGTGAATTTGCATAGAGACATAAATTATCCAGGATATTCAAAGCCGTAAATTTGCTGCAGGACATATATAGCTCTCTTGTGGCTCACGGAAGCACAACAATTCTCTTTATTTTACATTTGTCTATTACCACGTTTTCTCCAAGAATCTTCACAGGATTTCCTTCTTTGCCTGCATTGTTTTTACTTCTGTATTCAGAATGTGCTAACTGGTAATGGGTGTATTTATCACGTTAATAATACTGGACAGCTAAATAAATTTTAAACCCAATTCTTTCCTCTTTCATGTGTCCTGCCTAGAACACACAGAGGTTGGTAGGTATAAACTATAGGCACAACTTGAGTTAAAAGTAAAATAAAGAATATTTGTTTTTCAAAATTGTTGGATTAAATAAGGTTGACCAGATTTTATTTGGCTGTTTAAAATACATGTATGTATGTATTCATACATAATTTATATATGTTATATATAATATACACATATAGAACATATATGTATACATATATATTTCATAAAAAAATTATATACATATAATTTATGTCTACAAATATGTTGTTTGGACCAGAGGGCAGTATTTTCCATTCAATATAAAAAGGAAATAATTTATTTAAAATATACCCCCTTTAGTTTTAGTCATTATTGAAAGTTTCCAAAAAGACTTTAGAAGAAAATAGCAGTTCTTTCGTTGTTTAAAAAACTCACACAAAACATGAATTTCTTTTCCTAAATTAATCGCGGGTTCCTGGATAAATGTCACAATGTCCCCACAGAGTGATAAAGGATGAGAATCTGACCCTGAATGACTACCATGAAGTGATTTCATAAATATTTAAAATAATTGTCCTTCATCATTTTAAATGGCCCTCCTCCTGTTTTGGTCTGCCTTTCATGCTCCCCACCCCCCACCTCCCCCCCATTTTAAAATAAAAGATACTATTGCCAAACTACCAAGTCTTAATCATTATAATAAAATTAACACCCCCTTTTCAGTGCAGAAGAAAGTAATTAAGTTTATCTAAACATGTACTAGCTCTTTGTATGTAAGCTTCATATAATTCATTTTAAAAGATCTTATGCAAATATGAAAGCATAAAGCAGTTATTTCATGACAAAACACTATTTTGCCTCATCTTTCCAACTTATTTTCAGATACTTACAACCTATAATGTAGACAGATGCACACTTGATGCAAATTGAAATAACATTTTTTTCCCATCAGCATTGTAACTGTTGAATTGATATACTTAAAATTTTTAATATGGATGAACAGTCTGATCACGCTGTTCTAATTAAGTTTATTTTAAAATATGCTTTGGAAATAAAAAAAAGCAACATGAACAATAAAAGTGAGTATACATTTGTTTGGTTCAGGTCAGACTTTACTACGATGTAATTGCACATTTTACATAAGTGTGATATTTAGTGCATGGAAAAAGACTTTTGTCCTGCTTGTGACATTTATGAGGATCACTTTACAGTCCAGACTTGACTACAAGGAAAAGTCATAGGAAGTTGAACATGTTGAGTTCAAAATAGCATTGTCTAAAAAGTCCCAAAGAAAAATTAGTAACAATTAATGAAAACTAAACTATTTAAAGGATATAACCTCCAAATAAGAATTTATTTCTTTGATAAGGTGTTTACCAATAAAATATAGAATGAAGACTCTCAAAACTGAAACCCTCTCTTCAAATGAAATGAAAATATAACTTATTAAAACTGTCCTTATGATATTGTGTGGGATATGAACAAAAGAACTCCATTATTTAATTCAAGATACTTCACTAGAATCTTAGGCTAGGAACCCAGTTCTTATATAAAATACATTTCTTAAAATGTGAAAATCCTCTAAAAAGTTGAAAGTCTTGATATTTATCTAGATGTTTCAACCCAGATATCTCTTCAATTAAAAACTTTCCAAAAAATTGAATTTTTTTCTCTCCCAATCCAATTTTTTTCTCTCATGACATTATTCCATTGGAACAAAACATCTATGTTTAAAATTGAGAAAACATTCAGAAGGCTTAATAAACTAGTTAAGGGACGCTGAAAACGGAGGGCACCCTGCCAAATTCCACAATGAATTAAAATAGCCAATCCTCATCAATGTCTTTTATAGAAATAAAATCAGGCGCATCATGAAATCTGCCACCGTACCTGCGTGCACTTTAAACGACTACGGCACACACGCTGTAAAATCTTCACTCTGAGAAATAAACCACACTTCATGTAACTGCTGCAAAACACTGCTGCATAGGAGCCCAGTGCATTTTTTTCAGCGAACTGATCCAGCTTTCCACCAGACCCGTGACCTCTGAACTCCCTTCTGCCCCCTCCTCTCGCTTCTGCAGTCAAAGCCTCAGAGCTGGTCTCATTTGCATAAGGCTCAGGCAGCCCTCCAGCAGCTGAAACGGAATGCTGGGTAAGGGATTGTGGAACTGCAGCTCTGCCAGAATACCTGAATCACCGGAGAGCTGGAATACGCAATGGGGAGTGGGCGCGGACTGCCGCTGGGCTGTCGGCATCAGCGCTCCCCCTCAACCCCCGCCCCCCGTGTCTATTAATGGATCCGTTTTTTTAACTCTTTGTTTTAGAGTCCTGCTTCCCCCCCCCCCCCCCCACCAAAAGAATCTGTCAGCAGCGACTACGGTAACCAAGGAAACCCAAATAGTCAAATCCTTCATTTAAATACATGTGGAAGGCCAATTTAAAATTTTCATTAACTTCTCTTGTTTTTGAAACATAGCTATTTTTTTCCTCTTGGAATACATAGTGCACGCATAATCAGGGACATAGGGTATTTCTTTTTGTTGTGGTTTAAACAGCATCTCACAGGCATACATTTATTTGAGTCACTACACAAATGCATGAAGTTACTGGTAATTCTGTAAAATGTTAAATGTGCCCTAGTGCCTTAGAGAAGATCATTCTAAATGGTGTCCAAAAAATTAATTGTAAAGAATTTAGGTCCCAGGATGCCTTTAAAACAATACGGCAGTAAAAATGTAGAGCAAAGTTAAACTATGTGTTTAAATCTAAAGATTCATGCAGCAGAAATGCTTGTCTGTCTTTGGCAGAGATGTTCAGTGTTGTGCTATTATTTGCTAGAGTTATTTCTTCCCTTGTCTTCCTACACAAAGCAGTTTCTCTATTTAAAACATAAATTCTCTTGCTCATAAGTGGTTATTTTCTAGATACAGAAGGTCATGTGTGTACGTATTTTTATAAATACCCATGAAGGCACATATTCTTTTCTAAATGGTGAGTCAATGGAAATATGCATCACATAATTAAGCCACCCTTCTTTTTTAAATTAAGCTAATTTATTTTCTCCATTAGTGAATGAATAATATTTATGAAATAAAAGGTTTAATGCAATATATTTTCTATCAAAAGAAAAATCACATGAAAAATAAAAGGCACATAGCCTATTCATATAGAGATATAACATATTATAGTTGAATATAAAATGCATTGTTCTAAAAGATAGCATTATGAACAATTTAAAATTTTTCTTGTTTTCAAAATTTTTATTGAAATAATTAAATGTACCAAAGCTTCCTCTTGCAGTACACTGAAAGACATCGGTAAATTTTGAATGATATATCATCCAATTTATAAGATACATAAACTATTGCAATACAGGATTTTTTAGTACTGGAAAAGTAAATGTAAAGTTTTTTATGTGAGCTATTTATTGGTAGTGTTTTACTTTATATTATTTCTGCATTATAGAATATTAAAAATTATTGAATGATTTTTTTAACCCATAAATTTTTAAATAGGATAAATAACTTGTCAGTTTACTATAATCATGTAAACGTTTCTCTATCACATCTGACAACATCAACAATGTAATCTAATTGGGTCAATTCAAGTGCATCCTTCATATTACACGCTGTAAATATCTTGCAAAGTTTTTATTTAAGGCAAAACACACATCAGCCCATCTTAATTTAAATCCAAACACAAGGAAGTGTTGGAGTAATTTATAAAATCACTGACCTGTTCAAATAGCTGGAGTCTTAGTCCTTGCACTCTTTATTCATTAGAATCCAAAAGAAATTGATTATCATTTTGTAATGTGTGTCAGCATCACCGAAGGCACGGTTCTTCCTGGTTCAGCGGAATCTTCTGAAATTTGCCAGCCCTGTGTTTTATTGCTGGTACCGTATGCTTTATTGTTCAGCGACAAGAGCTTCACTCTGCACAAAGACTCATTACCTACTGCTTGCTGCACGGCATCAGCCTCACTGAGGCTGCCTATATGTGATCACATGGGAGTTTTGTCTGAGAAAGCCAGGCATGCCACTGACTTCACTGTGTCTATGGATATTTTTATCAGCTGAGGTCTGTTAGGAGGAAGGAATAACAGATTAGGAAGCTGCTCCAAGTCATTAATGCAGAACAACTTATGGAAATCCCTTCACAAGATTTTTTTTTATTATTATAAAAAGCTTCGAGCAGGCATTCAAAAGAAGTTCACTAGGTTTTATTTTAATAAGAGGCTGAATAATAATTTAAAAAAAGGGGAACTAGCAAAGAGCTGTTTCCTACCTTCTGCTTTCTGAAAAATACTTTTGCACAAATGTTATTAAAGAGCCTTGCTCAACTGAATGATTTGACAGTAGGTTTTAACCTTTAGATTGCTGGTGTTTCTTTTTCTTGGAGGAGGTTGTATTCTAAAAGGATAAGTGGCTGTTTTCCTCAAAATTTCCTCAATGAAAATCTCAGTCACTAATAGATACTATATATGCATAAAAATAGAGATGTTCTAATTACTTTTGATAAAGTAAATGAGAGGGTGAGTCTCTTTTATTGATGTATGTAAGTGAGGTAGATGATTAATTTATCTTCTTAAAAGATGACACATTCCTAGAACAGCTGACTTAAAAGAACAATGAAGATTTCAATTTAAAGATCTAAAGGACATGTGGTTCATATTAATTCTTAAAATTGCAGTAACTTATTTTAGACAGCTTACCTCAATAAAGCATATGGTTTACCTTATCTGATTTCAGTGTTAACAAGTAGTTTCAGAACTGATTACTCAATATTTATAGGAATTTTCTGCTACATAGATACTGAATTAACATATACACATATACACATATGTATAGTCAGATTGTCTTTCTAAAATGTTTTTGAAAATAATTACCTAAAATCACTTCTCAGAATTTGAAAATGGACTGTGGATTTCCAAATGAAAAAGCTGTTTAATAACTGGAATTTTATGAAAAAAATAAACTTACCTCTTTAATAATCTAAATTGAAATTAGTAATTGAAAGCTTATTGCTTATTGATCTCAGTGGAAATCTTGTGACAAATACATGCAACATGCAACAAAGAGCACAGAAGAAAAAAGTCAGAAGCATCATAGTGAAGATCAGAAAATAAATTTTTTTGTACAGTTAGATATATGGTACATTTTAATAGTGTTCATAAATAATATAGTAATCTTAAAAATAGTAAATCTATAAATATTAAAAATAGTAAATTTATATTCCATTAGTGAAAAGTTATTTTTGCAAATAATTATAACTTAAAAATTTTTTGTGTCAATTGAAATTTTTAAAACTAATTTAAAGCCAGAATAGGAACTTGTGGCTAAGTACCCAGTCTCTAAATATGATTTCACATCGTTCTTTATATTATTTCTTTTGTAGTATTAGCACTGATTTAGAATGTTTCTTGACTTAAATAAATGGCTTTTCATGGTTTTTTTCCTTAACATTGAAACAAATATTCAGATGTTTTAAATGCCACCATTTTAATGCATTTGTTCCAAAACGCTCATGTTCATTTTCCCCCTGCACACAAGAGCTACGCTAAAGCTACAAAACCTTGGGGCATTAAAAGAAAACCAGAGTGTTTCTGGTTGATAGTGTGCCTCTGGGTTCTTGAAGATATGTACACTCTAGCTAATATCTTTGATGATGTCATCTTGTTAATGTACAAGGAAATAAACAAAAGGCAGCCATTTTTCTCTTACTGTATCACTTCAAAAACAGTGAAATAAAATGGTTGCCAAAAGGAAGGAAAGAATCAGCAAAAAACTAAGTTATTTCCAAATTCTTGGAAGAGGGAGGGGCAAAGGGTATGAAATTAGAAATAAAAATCCATGTATGTGAATTTTGTATGAATGCATGTAAAGAAATAATTTACAAAAAGAAAGAACTGTAAATAAATACAAGGGATATAGAGATAGCAATTTTAAAAAATTATCAGTAAAATAATGAGTCTCCAATGGAAAGACTATAGTTTATCAAGTTAATGTATTAAATATAAAAGCCTATCAAATTCATTCATGTTGAAAAAGGAAGTTAAAGGTGGACAACTGGAAAGACCTAGAAAGACAATCACGGAACAGTAATAAGCTTTCTAGGTCTACTATTGTCTTAAATGACCTTGGTGAGTTACTCTCTCATCTTATGCCTCATTTGTCAAGTCTGCAAAACAGGAACAGAAAAATCTTTGGAAAGCATGTCATGGAAATATATAGCAATATTTTTACACATCAATTCCCTAAGTTGGCTTTAACCAAGAATTATCATCTAATATTAGTAAAGAGAGAAGAAATGATGTAAATAAAAATTATTAAAATAATTTTTAAATGCATTATCCTAATAGTAGAGACAAACAGTTATAAAAACAGATAGGACTTTTGGAAGAAAGAGGTGATTTTTTCCCTAATACATACAGAAAAAAGAAATGAATTTAGCAAGTGATTTGAAACAAATCTCATAAAATTGCCTCAGGATTAAAATAAATAACAAAATATACCCATCCTTCCGATCAGAGTTTCTGAGTCTCACATTACACAATGAACAACAGTGCCTCTGCTTATATAATAATTTCATCAGCCAAGAGTTCTTTAAATTTGAAATTAACTGAAAAACATACAATCACAGTTTAAAGAAGCAAATTCCATCCAAGATAAAAGGACGTTTTATTTTGTTATACTAAAAGCTGTGAATTGAAAAAAGATATTTTGACTCTTACTATTTATTGACTCCATAGCTTGGCTTTTCTCTAATCACAAAGAGACCATCACAGAATAATCTTGTTTGATCCACTTTTCTACAAAATAACTGAAGTTTGTCATAAGTAATTCAGAATGTTTGCTATTCAGCTCATGCAATAATGTGGGCATAGACATACTGAATAGTTGATCCTTTGAAAATTCTACTGCACGAAGGAAGATGGAGAAGATATACTGACACCATCACTCGTGTTCCCTGGAACCGTATTAACTGGCATATTTATACCAGTACTTCCTGTTGGATTTACCCTTGATAAGGCTGGATTTTCTTGCTACATTTCATCCTTCTTTACAAACATGTTCAGAGAAGTCAGTAAGTTGGCCATGTCAGTCTCAAAATCCAGGACTAATTCAATTCAATTCAACATTTATTGAGAGTTTACCATGTACCAAGCTCTGAGACAGGTGCTACAAATATAAAAATGAAATATATACTGTACCCAAAAAGATTATAGTCTAGCTAAAAACAAATTGCTGCGCAAGTTACGGGAGAGGTGGTAAAGTAGGGATATGTTTTTGTAAAGTCTGAATATTTTATTGACATAACATGCATTTTATGTATAATGAATACAATTTCTTTATTTTCAATATTATTTCCTAAAACCTGAAAATCATTACTGCAATTAAAAATCATTTATCAAATGTCATACATATAATATGCATATAATAGCTACATATTCCTATGTTACCCTTCTCATCAAGAGGTTGAATCTCCTTTCCCTCCCCTTTATTCTAAGGTAGTCTTAATGATTTGCTTAACCAACAGAGACTGCAGAGGTAATGTTTCAGAAATTCCACAGTTAGATCCTAAGAAACTTTGCAGCTTCCACTTGAGCCTCTTGGCGCCTCTTCAGTCTTCCAGGAGCCCTGAGCTGACATGAGAGAGGATTAACTACCCTAAGGCTGCCATGTAGAGCCACATATAGGCACTCTGGTCAAACAGCCCAACCTGAGCCCAGGGCTCTAGCCATTCCTGATGCCTAACACGTATGTAAAGTCATTTTGGACACTCCAAACCTACCCACCCACCAAATGAATACAATGAAGTGATTCTAGTTGTCACTATGTGGAGAAGAACTGCTGAGCTGAGCTTTTCTCAAATTCTTGTCCTACAGAATTTATAAGATACAATAAAATGGTTGCTGTTTTAAGCTGCTAAGTGTTGTGGTAGTTACTCAACAACTGATAACTGGAACATATTCACATGTGTATGACACAGATACCAAAATAAACTTAAAAGTACATGAAAGGACAGTCTCATCTACATATTCAGTGAAATGGATGAATCTAATGAGTGCATTAAAAGAAAATATATCTTAGGAGGGTGGTGGAAAAAGCAAATCTGACAAGTAGGAATCATTAAACTAGTTTTGTTAGACAGATTTAGTAATTTCATGGGTATTTTGATTTGTATTGGCCTCAGTTTGTCCATTTTCAAATACTGTGAGAAATTGTTAATATCAAATGTTGTTAATGTTGTGTTTGAGAGGCTGCAAAAATTATGAAACAACAGGACCTTCCTTAGAGTACACAGAGGAGACTATATTTCTTTCTGCTATCTAATTCCTAAATTGGGAAAAGACAAATACGTCTTAGTTCTGCAAAGATTAAAGAAATAGATAATTCTGGATAATGCAAACCAAGACTTAAATACCCCTTCCCATCCCCCAAAACCACACACCATTACCTGTCATAGTAAACAAGCCTATTGGAGTTTAATTCTTTTGAGTTCTCATTCTGTCTGGTTACTAGATTACCAAAGCAGCAGATGTTAAGCGGCCAGTGAACGGGCACTCAGAATGATGCAGGTAAAATGGTAGGAATAGCTCTATAATTGCTGCCACTGCATATACAATATGTACACAAATCATCTGAACACGGCTGTAAAGAAAGTTTTATGCAAAATGACCCAAAGAAGAAAGTATCCAGGTTCCCGCCTCCTTCAGTCTCTATCACCACAAAGGTATTAGAAAACAGCATTTATCAAGAGAAAAGAGTAAATGAAGCAAAACCTCCTCTCTGAGAACACAAAGGATATATTTATTTCCTAGTGACCATCAAAGTTGATTACAATGATTTTTTCTTATGTGAATTAGATGTCTAACCTGGGACAAAAATATATGGAATCAAGCGGCATATACAAAAGCAAATATGAACTGAGCAGGCAGAATAAGGAAAAAAATAATCATTTAATAGGATCAGTGGCTTTTCCATGTCAATGGGAAGGTTACACCATAAACAAAAGGGCTCTGACACTGCTTTTGGGTTCAAGGCACAAGAAAAAGAGTTTCTATATTTTATTTCATCAACACAAGTCTACAGATTCTTGGCTAATAGATTGAATCTACTTTGATTTGTGCAACAGAGACATACAGAAACAGTTTAGTGTACTCTTTACCTGAGTTCATTCATTCACTCGTACGTTTAGTCATTTTTACATCTACTAAATACTATATGCTCAGAACCTGGCTCAGTGCTCTGACAGGTTAAAGACATGAAAAGTCTCTGCAAGCTAAGTGGCTTTCCATCTAGCGGTAGGGACAGATACAAAGAGATGGATATAACATAATGGGATACCTTCTCTAATTGAAGAATATATAAGAACATAAAGACAGGAGTGAACAATACTATATAAAAGTAGCTAATAGTTATCAATCACTTAAGACTGAAGTGTTTTATTTCATATGTATTCATCGACTCATATAACCACTGCAACAAGCCTATGAGGTAGCTACTTGTACTGCCTCCATGTCATTGATGAGACAACTAAGGCATAGACTGGTTAAGCGATCTACCGAAAGTCAGTAACCAAACCCAGGTAGTATGGTTTTAATGCAGTGTGGCTCTACAGAAGCATATTATTTAAGGTGGTCATGATGGGCTTCACAGAAGAAGAGACACGGGAGATAAATCTTAAGGGACGTAGGAATTCTTTTGTGGGAAAGAAGAGTATCCTGGGCAGAAGGGCTAGAATAGATAGATTCTGAGGCATGACTAATGTATGTGTGAAAGAAACTAAAAATTTCACTGTGAAAATGCTAAGATTATTTGATCTTGGTGGGATTGTGCATTTGTAATTCTGGGATGTTTGGAATTAATCTTGGTGTCAGTTTGTATTTAAGTGGCTTCACTACAACTGTGTTTTATTTAAGTAACTCAGAAGAATGAATTGGAGAGAGGGTCTGGAAGAAAGGAGACCAAATGAGACTGTTGAAAGGCCCTAGAAAAAAGTTAAAAAGCTCTGAATGAAGACAGTGGCAGCCCTGGGGATGGTGAGGAAAGATATTAAGGAAGTAAATCAACAGACACTTAGGCTGGAAGTGAAGAGGAACCCTGAATCCAGGATTTTTAATTTGGAAGACAGCATGGATGATGATACCAGTAAACAAGGTTAGAATTACAAGAGGAAGATTAGACATAGAGCCATTCAGTGGTAAATACTGAATAATTACCAGTATAATAATGGACCAGGCAAAAGTACAAGGTTCTAAGGATACAAAGATTCCATCTCGACCTCTGAGTGCTCAATGCCTGGGGAGAGGCGCTCATACACAAAACCTATTTCCCAGATACACAATTTCCTCCGTCACAGCTAATTTTTAAGAGTATAGAATTCCTCTCAGTAGCCTGATTAAAGGTAAAGAAAGAAAAATCAACTTCACAATCAAACTTCAAATCTGGAATACCATCAGTTGAACTTAATTGTAGTACTCATAAAGAAAACTATGTAAAATTGTTCTATGCAGATTAAAATCATGATCCAGATCACAAAATCCACCTCCATGCTTTATATTAATCATATGACATGAAGAAATACAAGTAATAAATTAGATTTCTCCTTTAGGCAAATGTTTTAATGAGCTTAATCCCATAGCTTGCTATTAATGCTAGTAACTGGCTTCTTTGAAATGAGGCATGTGTTTTCTTTCTTGTTCATACAGTCAGCTTCCTATTTAGTATTCATTATTCATGTCTATTTTTATCAAAGAGCACTTTTACATGAAACCATGATCCAAGCATGTTTGCCTCTAATTTTCATCTCTGGAGGGAAGGAAATTATACACCCTTATGATACTGGTATATGACTATGAACTGTTATACACACATGGGATCATAATGCATATGTGTTTCTTCGTATTAGAAGGTGAGCTACTTAATTCAGGCCCACAGGCTAAAGAACATTTTCACACCTGTCTTAGTTTAGAGCATCAACATGCCACTGAAGAAAAGCCGTTAGCCTTATAAGCAGTAAAAACAAGTTTTGATCACAGTCTCAATTAAACTATCTATATATTCTAAGAAATTCTTATGTGGGATTAAGAATACAGAGAACGGTAAATAAATTTTATCTGAATATTATGACTACTGATAACTTTAGCTCACAACCATGGATACCACAGCTATTGCTACTCTCTCAAAGTCATGGTAAGATTTGGAACTTTGCCTTTAATTGCTGATAGTTATCTATGGAACATGCCACTATGATGGCTGAGACAACATTGAACATTACATTGCTACTGTTTCCCAGCCACTCATAGTGAGGTGCTTTTAATATTGTCTACATATGCTTATTATGTGGTATTTATACAATATTTCTTTGACCTAGGAAGCCTATGGCTACATTATTCCATTTCTCCATTTCTCTAATTTACTATATTCTATGGCCACTGTGGAACCAGGTGGCAGAAATAAATTTATGGTTTAATGGACTACAAGAAAAATAAAGGTTTTAAATACAAAGATATTTTGGAGGGAGGGTATAGTCCAGTGGTAGAATGCATGCTTAGCATACACAAGGTTGTGGGTTCAATCCCTAGTACCTTCATTAAAATAAACTGAATTTATCTACCCCCCAAAAAGATATTTCAAGAAACCACACTTATAATAAGTAAAACTTTAAATTACCTAAATATACTTAATATATATTCATCAATGTAGTAGAAAATCAGCCATTAAAATCAGAATCATTATGACTATATAAAAATAATAAAAATGTCAAAATAATAATTAATGAAAAAAATTTACCAGAAATATAAACAAACATAATTAAAACTAATATGTATAGAAGAAGATTAGAGAGGAATTAAAGGAACTAAGGGATTATGTGTGAGTTTAAAGCAATATACATACTATGAGCTCAATATTTTAAATATATATAAGCATAAGATAATTGGAAAAGTAGAATCAAAATCATAAAAAATAGTTATCTCTTGGGCCTTAGATAGTAAGTGATTTTCATTTTTGACTTTGGCTTTTTTAATATTTTACAGGTATTTTGCTTCCTGTTACTGATACAATATAAATTTAAAATATTAGAATTTTTATATTAAGATCAATTATGATAAAACTTAATAATAAGAAATGGTATTTAAAAATAAGAATATTGTTCAAACAATTTCAGCTGCTGTAAGTTTAAGCCTTTAGATATCAGGGAAATCAAACTCTGCTTCCACACTTTATCCTTAGGCTGGATTTGACACTTGATGCCATCCTGTCTACTAGGTTTTTTAAAGACATGATTTCTTTTGATTTATGAACAGATTTCTTTTCAACGTTTTCAACAAGCAACCACACACTGGGCTGTTTTTGTAAATTCGCCTTTGAGGTACTGCAAGGAGGTTCACATATCTACTCCCACGCCTTCTGTAGGTGACAATGAACCAGAAGGGGTGATTGGAGGTGGCACAGTAAGGTCTCGGTGAATAACCCTCCTTCTGACCCAGCTGCTAAGCCCTACGTTACGATAAATTCTTTCACTTGCCTGGAGGAGAGACTGTATTTTCACAAAAAATGGTAAGGGCACTAGAGGGAAGAGATACATGTTTAAATTGAAGGAAGATCTTGAGAATCAAAAAAAAAATTGTAGTTGGGCATTATGTAGTTCCAGTTGAAATTTAACAGCAGAAAAATTGGAAAGCCTGGGGTGAAAGCATCTCATTGGGAAAATATTAATGTCTTCACACTGCACTGTTTTTATGCTGGGAGGGTGCCTGCAAAGCAGAAGTCCAGCAGTTGAACTCTTGCTTTCTTACTACCCCAGAGAGACATGATGCTGAAACTTCCAAATCTAAATATATTATTGGTAGGTTTTGTTATAGTTATTAATTGTATACTGGAAAAGAACCAATCATAACATAGCTGGACAGTGTTTCCCAGGCAACAATTTGAGAGGCAACTTTTAATCTGTAATGAACCATAAATCTTGGCTATCAATAGGAGAGTCTGAAACAGAAGCCCATTCTCAGTCCACAGCACTTAATTATAGTACAGTCGCTTTACAATATTGTGTTAATTTGCAGTGTATAGCATAGTGATTCAGTTATGCATATGTATATTCCTTTTCATATTCTTTTTCATTATAAGCTATTACAAGATACTGACTGCATTTCCCTATGCCATACAGTAGGGCTTTGTTTATCTATTTTATATATAGTTAGTATCTGCAAATCCCAAACTCTTAATTTATCCTTCCCCCTTTGGTTACCATAGTTTGTTTTCTACGTCTGTGAGTCTGTTTCTGTTTTGTAATTAAGTTCATTTGTGTCATTTTTTTAGATTCTACATAGAAGTGATATACAATATTTGTCTTTCTCTGACTTAAATTAATTTAGAACGATAATCTCTAGGTCCATCCAAGTGACAGCATAGTATTAACTGTGAGATGGTCCTCTAGTTTCTTATACTCTCTTCTTCGCCATCAGGTCAACTCTGCTCCTTCTTCAAGACTCAGCTCAAATTGTCCTCTCTTAAAGCCCATCTCCATATCCTTTGCACAGGGAGAGAAAAGACTATTCCTTTCTTTCTCTTTCATGTGTCTTTGTTTATTACTTCACTATCCATTTTGTAACATCATATTGTATTAATGTGTTTGCATTTCTAGAAGGATACCAATAAACTGGGATCTCAAAGATAAAGGTTCTGCGTTATTCATATTTATATCTTTAGTGCCGACCACAAGCCTTTCACACTGGAGATGCTCAATGCTGCTGAATGAGTTCTTGCAAAAGTGTTTTTAGATTATAGACATAAAGTGTACACAAGCTTTTAGATAGCTGTCTTTAGAATGTTTGATAATGCTGGTCCTAACATGCAGGTTGTAATTCAGAGGACAGAATTATTGTTTGAAGCCAGCTTCCAGTTTGTGTTTTTCAGCTTGTCTCAATGAAAAACAGATGAAAAGTTCGAAATACTGCAAACACTTCCTCCTCCCACCCCTCACAACAGGGTTATGAGAATTGGATCAGACAGGGTATCTTGCAATTTTTCTCCTCTAGTAGCTGTTCCACAGCTGATAACACATTTTCAGCCTTGTTAAAAATTTCTCCAACTGATAAAACTTCTTGGGCCTTTTCCTTAAGTACCAATCACCCTTACTAACCCCTTTGCCAACAATAATTCTCCCTTCCCTCCTTTTCTTGCAAATACAGAAAAGATGTGCTTCAACTCTTCCCATGTCCAAGAGCAGCACCTCTGATTTTGCACACTTACTTGTCTATCATGGTCTCTTTGGAGGCAGAGGTAGATTTCTGTTAGAGTGCAGACACTTGCACGTCAAGGGGTATTCGGGCTTTGCTAATGGGCCTTCACAAACATTTCACATTTTGGATCAACACATCTGCCAACATGTAAGCCACTTTAAGAATACTATTTCTGTCAACAGAAGCTTTCTGTCAATGCATGGCATGTGTTAAATTAAAGTATATTAGCTAGACTAAAATGTCTACATGCTAATATTACATATAGGAGAGCTCTGTATTTATATTCACTCAGCATTAAGTTCACTACACTTTAATGGTCATTAACATAAGAAATACTTACTGAGACATTGACTGATAATGAGAATCCTCTCCCCCATCAAACCTACAGCAGATGGACCAGAAAGAAAAAGGGTTTACAAAGTAGAAATTTGTTCCTCAGTTTTTGTCTATCACAACTGTCTATTCTTTCCTCTTGAAGCAAGGGACATACTGTGCTGTGGAAAACAGTAAGATTTCAGTTCAGCTGTGGAGAATTTCATATAACAAAAGAGATAATAACGTGGCCTCTATTGCAACAATTTTATAAACATTGGCATTAAATTCATAGAAGAGAGAATAAATGTAATTTTATAATATTTACAGAGAGAATAAACCCAAATGAACAATCCATTTTTGGATTCAGTGTGTAGGTTGCCAAAATTGAAATGACTTTTCATAGAGTATCAAGAACACAGAATAAACAGAAGAATCATTACTGAATTGGAAAAGAAAGAAATCATTCTTGGAGAAGAAAAATATTTCCATCATTCTCCCTTTATAAGTCCAATTTCATATGGCCTTTTAGGGAGGTTGTGCTGTGTAACTTGAATTTATTCAACTTTTTGATGGACTTGAATTTTCTCCTGAGATGTTTTAAACATTTCTTTCATCCTTAAGTAGCCATGCAAGGAAGAAGGACCACTTGTAACTTTATCCCATTTTACTGGTGGGAAAAGTAAGGCATAAATATTTCAAGTGGCCACTTTCTTAGCTTAGACTAATGCTCTTTTCACTCAGGCACTCTTGCCTTTTACAGCCATTTCTTCTACAGAAATGTATTTGACAAGTGGTAGTCCTTAGTAACTAATATAAGGATTTAAAGCCTTTCCTTTTATATGTTAGATAAAAGGGTAGTGTTTAAAGGGATGTTTCCTGATCCTAAATGCACTGTGTGAAAGTAGACAGCCATATCTAAATATGAAAATAATAGCATTTTTTGCCTCTGAAAGGTTTAAGCTTCAGTGAGCCAAATCACATCATAAATACCAGTGAACCAGTTTAGAGATTAAAGACAAATCACTAACAATGCAGATCTGCAAGCCAAGTACATAGCGAGAAAAAGTCTGGTTCGCCATACGGACCTGCATTTCATATCTGATTGAATAGTTAACCGAACTATACATAGCTATTCTGAGCTTTGCTTTTAGACAGTACTTTAGCACCTGATCACTGTGTTGCCTGCCTTCCTGTCAAAAACAGAACCATTTGAATAACTCGAGCTCAGCATGGCAGCCTGGCTTCTGGTGGTTTGGTGGACACTGTCACAGGAGATGGGAAGGCGTGGGGCATGGGTGGAACCACTTAGAACTACATGGCTTGAAGGTAGAGAGAAGAAATAGCATACGGCTTGGGTTGGCTATAGAGTAACACAATAGACAAGGACACAGGAAGAGAGATGGAGAGAAAAGGATTGTTCACAGGTGTTATGAAAAGTATGGCTGAGGTGAGTGCTAACCATGGGCCCAAACTACCCAATTCTCTTACTACAAAGACCAGTTCCATGACTCATCTTCAAAAATGATGTTAGTTTTGAGAAAGTATTACGTGCAGAGTAATTCCCTAATATGGGACAAATAGGATTCTGGGAAGATGGCCTAAAATGCAACCTTAATATTTTCCCTATTTGTTCTCATAGACATCTTAATTTAGTTACAGTCCCTTAAATTCCAATGTGTCAAAATTAAATGGTGTCAGTAGAACCTGATTTTGCTCATTAGTACAACTATTAGTTCTATTGTGCATCCTTTTTCTTTACTTGTGAATAACTGGAACTCTTTCTA
Source organism: Vicugna pacos (assembly GCF_048564905.1). Classification (NCBI taxonomy): domain Eukaryota; kingdom Metazoa; phylum Chordata; class Mammalia; order Artiodactyla; family Camelidae; genus Vicugna; species Vicugna pacos. The sequence continues at coordinate 39,746,353 of NC_132991.1, read as the reverse complement.
AAGAATAGTCTGCTAATAAATTATGTTCTTTTCATTTTTTAAAATGTTAGCTTCCCAGCATTCATCTTGGTCTAATGCATTTGAACGTTGTTTAGTCAGAAAGCCTAAAATAAGATACTTAATAAAAAGCCTGTTCACCTGACAACCATATCCTATTCCTCCTAGCCTTTACCTATGAGGTGTTTGATACCATTTAGAACAAGTGATTTTAAAGCTGCACCTCTGTCAGTAGAGATCAACAGTCGATAGACTGCTTTTATTGCTGTTTCGCTCACCTTCACAGACCAAGCACTGTTTTGTTTTGTTTTGCTTTCTGGTACCAGAGTGATTTACTGAAGAAAGTGGCAAGGAACCTAAACTTTTTATTTGTTGAAAAATAATGCAATCAGAAAGAAGAAACAAAAACTCCCATATTTCAATCCCTATATCCCATGTGAACTGATTAACAGGCAAAATATTTTGCTTTTTTTCCCTTTGCACATGTTTCCCTCCTCCTCTCTCAACAGCTCCTGACACATCACTTTATTGTAAGTTTGTGCGGTACTTTAGATGAGTTCGACAAGTTTCTAGATGAGAGGCTACAGCATGGGCATATGAAAATGTGCCTAGTTGCTATTATGTTGTATGTGTAGATACGTTCTCTGTGGTTGGGCTCTATTATGCTATCGTCACTTCAGAGTATTCTTTTCAGCAATATTAATGATAAGGATGATCACGCCAAGATGAATATCATTGTAGGTCATCACATATATATATATATGCCCCCTTTGGAGATGCAAAGATTTATTGGGGGGCTAAAGAACATTAGATAACTGAGCTTGCAAAATTAATTGTCACATTTACAATAGATTAATAGGTAGTATCACTGACACTTTCACATACATGCTGTTATTTTTTTTTTAAATGTTTGTGCTTATTTATTTATTTATTTATTAAGTTATAATTGGCATATAACATTGTGTAGGTTTAAGGTATACAATGTGTTGGTTTGATATAGTTATGTATTGCAATATGATCACCACTGTCAAGCTGCTACTTTTTAAGTAAACTAGAGAGATCTGATGATTTGGGTGATTGGGGTTAACTTATGTATATTCAAATAATCTTGTATTTATGTGTATGCATGGATATTTAAGTCATGACAAAAATAAACCTCAAACTGGTCATTTGTACTGTTCTTATGCTTTCAGATAACTGTTCATTAGCAATTACAAATTTAAATATTTTTTAGGTCCAGGCTGGCAATGTATTTATATGAGCAGGTATAAGACAGTAGAAACTGTGACAATGGCAGTGAAGGAGTAGTGTATACCCAAGGGTGTTAAAATTCAAACTCTTAAAACTCACGATGCTGGCTAAATAAAATAACTAAGGGCTGCTATATATCCTACTCTGTAATAATTTTTCCTCCTTAACTTTTCAACTCTTCTTTGTTTCCTATTTTCTTTTTACATTGTTAGTAGCTTAAAAATACCTGTATACCTTATATTGTATAGTACCTTATATTTGTATAGTATTTATTCTTAAAACCCCTTAGTGATTTACAGAGCTATTCAGGCTGAAAAAGGGGAAAAACAGGCCAATTTTAATAAGCATATTAACTCTCTCTGACTATACTGACTCCATTTAGCAAACTGGAAATTAACTGAATAAGAAGCCAGCTTCCATTTTCCTTACACCTCTAAACATAACATCAAACTTTAATAAATGCAGGCTCAGATAGTAAGAGAATTAAATGCAAGGCCCTAAGGGCAGAGGTTTCTAGGAATGTGCTTATAATAGAGTTTCACCTGGGATTCAATTAAATATTTAGTGAGACTGACTGAAAGAAAGGCGCTGTGCTGAAAAGCTGTAGGGGAGACAGAGATGAATATGACACCGTTTTTGTCCTCTAGAATGTCATGATCGAAGGCAGCTAACACATTTCACTTAGAGTGTGGGGTGTGTGTGGTGGGGCGGAGCTCCCCTCTCCTCCTCCAGCACCTAGAAAACTGTTTACATTGGCACAATCGCATCAGCCTTTCTTCGTCTCCTAGGATGAAGCAGCCTTTTTCCTGTTCAAGGCCAACACCTCTGCATATGCCCCATCCCATCTTCTCCCTCTCTCTTTGCACAAATTGTACTATAAATTAGTGGTCAACAAGTTTTTTCTGTAATAGACCAGACAGTAAATATTTTAGGCTTTTGCGAGACATATGGTTGCTGTCACAACCACTCAACTCTGTGGTTGCAATGCAAAAGCAGCTGTAGACAGGATGTAAACAAATCGATGTGTCTATGTTCCAATACAACTTTACACATGGACACTGAAATTTGAATTCATAAAATGGTTATGGGTCATGAAGTGTTCTGCTAATTTTTATTTTTTCAATCATTAAAAAATGTAAAACCATTCTTTGAGGGTCATATGAAAAGTAGTGGATCAAATTTGGCTTTCAGATTTAGTTTGCTAATAACCTTTGCTGCTCTTCCATAACTTCAACCACTCCTTTTCTACTTTCTTCCCCTTAGCCAAAAATCACACTAAGGAGAATATTGAAAATATTTAGCAATAACTCTGTGTGCTGACTGTGATTCTGGATTCTGACCAATCAGAATAGATAAATTCGCCAATCAGATCTAGTAGGAGCCATAAGCAACTAGTGAATAATTTTGTTGAGTATAGGATAAATACCAGCCCAGCACACACCTTCTCATCTCATTTGAAAAAAAAAACCAAAGCTTTTGTACACTGCCATCTTGGTACTGCTCCACTTCTCTCTTCATACCCAGTATCTTTGTAAGTTACTCTAATTTTCATCTCCCATCTATTCTTCAATAAGGCATCTGCTTCCACCATTCCTTTAAAACTGACTTTTCCAGAAGAAACTTTCCCTTTATTTTTTCAACCTTTTTAAGTATTCTATTTCTGTCACTTGTATTATATTCCCCCAGCCATCTTACACTTTCCCAACTTGTGACTCTTGGTTGCTATGGCAGGCTCCTCTTCATCCAGCCATCTTTCTGGCAACCATGACCACCAGGTATTCCCCAGCGTTTTCCACCCACGGCTTCCTGTTCCCTGTTCTCCTGTCCTTGGCAGTCTGATTCATTCCCAGGATATGACTTTCCCTTTTATGCAGACCGCCTCTATGTCTCCATCTCGAGCCTTGACCTGTCTTTAGACATCAGAGTCATTTTACCACTTGGATTTCCCTGAGGTATCTCAAAGTCACCATATCAGACAATGAACCTGTAGTCATTCTCATCTGATACGCTTCTCTCTTGTTTCATATCTTAGTCCAGCAACACCACCCCTGTTGCTGAAGCCAAGAAACTCAGAATCATTCTCAATGCTTTCCTGCCTTCACTGCTAATTCTGTTTAATTAGGCACTGACTTCTTCACCAAATCTTCCTTAGTTCTACTCCTAGTGGCATCCCTACCACTGCTGTCTTTCCCCAGCCTTTTCACTGAGCTAGACCATCATGCTGGTCTAGTCCCTAGTCTCCCTCTTCACATCTGCCACCGGGTGGGCAATCTCAAAACAAATGTAATCAAAGGACTCTCCTCCTCTCCGCTGCTAAATTCCTGAGTGACTTACTATCAGGATACTTAGCATGGTCCCAAGACCTTCCACCATATGGACTCTGCTTTCTGCCTCAGTTTTACCTTCTATCAAGCCCTGTGTGCTTTCCCCCCTCCCACTAATAGGGCACTGAACATAAAATGCAACTATGTATACCTCCACGTCTTTTCACCTTGCTATTCCTATCACCTAAAATATCTCCTCTTTTTTCTCTGGCTATTCCTACTCATATAATAAAATTCAGCCTCTAAATGCATAAAACTGTTCTAAGAGCCTTTCCTCATTGTTTCCTTTTTATTTTCCAATTTGTGTTCAAAGTCCAAATTCTCTCTTCTGTAACTGTCCCATCTTCGCCATGAATTAGTAAGCAAGGTATGGTTGGTCACTGCCACTCTAGCTCCTACTCCACTATCTGGTGAACAGGTCTAGGTGAAGAGTACTTGGTAAGCCATGCGGAGTGTGGACAAGGCATGGGATTCAGCATGCCTGGGTTCCATTCCCAGCAGCACAGTTCACTTGCTCTATGGGTTTGGGTTTATGCTTTCTAAGCCTCATATTTAAAATGGAAAGTCAATTCATTCATGAAAAAATACTTATAAGACATAGACTATGTTTCAGGCATTTTTCTAGGCACAAAAATGCCTTGCTTTTAAGGAACTTTCATTCTAGTGGATGTAGGAGAAGAAGGGGAAAAAGAATAAATAGGTAACAAGAAAATAACTAAATAAAATATGCAGCATATCATTCAATGATAAGTGCACAGTGGATAGGGATGAAGTGTTGGGATGGAGGAGGCAGTTGTCAAATTTCAGATAGAGTGATTAGGGAAAGCCTCACCGAGAAGTGGTATTTGAGCAAAGACCTGAGGAAGGGGAGGAAGTGAGCCATGAGGATATCTGCAGTGAAGAGAGTTCCAGAAAAAAAGAAATAGCAAATACAAAGGATCTGGCTTGTCTCAGAAATCACAAGGAGGCGAGAATGTTGGAGATGCGTGAGCAAGGGAGGGAGTGAGGAGGAGACTAGGTCAGGCACATGGGCGAAGTGGTCAGGGTGGGAGAGAAACAGCAGACAGTGCTCTCACTGTAAGGACTCTGAGAGTCACTGGAAGGTCTGGAGCAGAAAAGTGAATGATCTGAATGTTACAGATGACTCTGGCTGCTGTGTTGAAAAGACACTGTAGGAGAGTAAGGGTAGAAAGAGGGCCAGTTAGGAGGCTGTTACAATAATACAGATGAAAAATGGCAGAAGCTTGAATCAGGTGAAGGTGATAAGACATGGTTTATTCTGAATATATTTTCAAGTAGCATCAAAAAAGACTTCTTAGATGTTGGGTGAGAGAATAGACAGGAGACAACCTTGACTCCAAGGAGTCTCACCTGTGCAATTACAAGAAAGGTGTTAGTGCTTCATGCTGGGAAAGCCTGCAAAAGCTTTCCAAAGGATGAGTAAGAATAGGAATTTAGGTTAGGTCAAACTTTGAGATGTCTATTACATATTTAAGTGGAGATGTCAAACAGGTAGTTCTACCTATATACCTGTATGTATGAGTTAAAGTTTATGGAAGGACTTTGAGCTAAAGATAAACCTTTTCCAGTGAATAAATAAAATGTAAAGTCTCTAGATTGTGGATAGAGAAGAAAGGCAGTCTGTGGACTGAGTCCTGTTTACCCCAATGTTTAGTGACTGGGGAAATGAGAAATAACCAGCAAAGGAAACTGAGAAGAACCAGCAAACGTGGCAAGAGGAAAACCAGAAGTGTGCTTTCTTGGTAGCAAAGTAAAGTAAGTTAAATATATATATATCACACAGGAGGAAGTGATCAACTCTCTCCAAAGCTACTGATGGGTCAGGTAAGTGGAAGACCGAGAATTTACAATTATATTTAGAAACACGAAGGACACTGTGACCTTGATGAGCAGTTTTGATGAAGTGGTAGGGCAACACCTGACAAGAAAGTATCAATACCTATTTCAAGGAGTCTCACTAAGTGGGTGGAGAAAAATGAGGCACAGATGGAAGGTGAAGTGGGAGAAAAGAGACATCACTTTTAAAGGGACAATAAAAGCATATTTACATGCTGATAGAAATGATATAGGAGAGGGAGATAGTGATGATACAGGAGAAAAGAGTTACCTACTTGAGCAGTATTTTTATGTAGGTAACAAGGAAAGAGATCAAGTATATAAGTTGAATGTCTGGCCTTGGATAGGAACATAAACAGTTCATCCATAGTGACAAACAGAAGGTAGAGATTTGGAGGAGAACCTATGAAATTTCTCTTCTGCTTCTATTTTCTCAGTGAAATAGGAAGCAAGATGATAAACTGATCATAAAGATGGCAGAGGGAGGTGTTGGGGTTTTTTTTAATAAGAAATGAAAGAATGTCTTCTGAATAGGAAGGGACTTACTTGATCTAGAAAATAAGATAGGATTAGTGGCTACTACCAAGGTTCAGTTGAAATTAGTGGTTTTGAATTTAAATAGAAATAAATCAGCATAGTTGTACATTTTTCTCCAGTCCTGTTCAGCAGGAAACAGGTCTGAAACAGGCAGCATTAGATTGAACCTAGACTGAGTTCATGCCAGGAACGTACTATGAAGCAAGAGAGATGGGCAAAGGGCATTGAGAGTCAATTTAAGGAAGTGATTACAATGATAAGCCATGGAATCTAGTTTATGTCAGAAAGAAAAAAGACATTAGTAGAAGGGTGGTGGGATCCCTGCATGGTAGTTCCTAGTAGGGTTGGAGAATTTTAAGAATCAGATTACTAGACAGAAGGGGCTAGAAAGATAGGAGGAAGTTAGAGAAATGGGGTGGTTGAGATTGAAATCATAGAAGAGTTGTAATTATTGGTTATGAAAAATTATATGATATGGACACAGGAGGAAAGTAACAGTAATGCTCTTAGAGAAGGCAGTCACAAAACTACCACTGGAAGGCTTATCTACGTGGACATTGGTATAACCAAGAATTACGAAAGGATGATGTTAGAAAGAGTAACAGTGAGACAAGAACTAAAATTTTCAGGGAAGGAGGGGAAGATATGGAGTCTGTAGATGGCTGCATAGGGAGAGAATGATAGTTTGTACCTTTTAGATTCAAGGAGACATGAATATAAACTGATTTCCAGAGTGCTCAATAAACATTCACTTCTATTACCCTAACCAGTCCATAGCTGACAACTAAGTTGCCAACACATCTCCCCTATGTACTGACTGATGGAGGATGAGCATTATGCTAGGATAAATGGCCGGCCTGCTACCCAGATTACTGATGGAGACACCTGCAGGAGCCTGAAGAGGGTGAGCCTGTGAGCTCCAGGAAGTAGAATTCTGTGATGAGATGATTTTAGTATATTATACACTTGCATTAATGAGGAAGTCCATAAAAATCATGATTTACCTATTTGCAGAAAAAGTAATAATTTTTTTCTTTTAATTAAGTTTCCATTTCAGCCAGTCTGTCCAGCATGCTAATAAATGAAAAATGTAGGGCAAGAGAATTGATCAGAGATTTTTGTCAGGACACTAGCCTTCCCAGCAACGTGAGTTCTCAATATTTTGGAGGAGAGTGTTTTTCATAAAGTCTTCATAAAGCAAGGATGTAGACCCTCTTGTTGTTTATAATCATGTCACGAGGATTAATAGGCTGGACTCCTCATTAAAAATAAATGTGAACACTTCTCACACTTTTCCTATTTACTGAATTTCTGTATTTCTTTGGCAACTCTTTAAATGCTCTCTGAAGATTTCCTTTCATGTATCTGGCTCATTTGAGAACAGGTTGACATTACAGCCTAAACTTGTATGGAGTTCTGAGGTGTTCTTTCTGGAATATCTATATATTCCTGTTTTGCTCCCAGATCCAGAGTGGCAACCCAATATTTCATGATATAGCCATAGGGTTTGCAAATCAGTGAACATAATTTTTTCTTTGCTATGAAGTGCTACCATTTAGATTCCTCTGGGAATACAATTTTATTCGGCTCTCAGCTTTCTATTTTAGCAATGAACAACTAGAATTAGAAAGATACAGTTATCAAGATCTGCAGGGCCTTTTGACTCTACATGGGGGTTTTTAATGTGTAATTTCTCCATCTCCACTTGTGATGTGGCACTTAGGAACAACAGAGGAGAAAGATGAGTGGTAGAGAGTCAAACAGCAGGAGCCCCCACTGTTCCCTTGGGTGTTAGGAGAGACAAAGATTTGGGGAGAAACAGATAAAGCACTATGGAAATAAGGTGTGAAGGCTACTTCATTTTCTCTTAGTGAGAACTTTTAAAATTTTCTGTTTCAACACTCTTTTACAGAGTTCACATTGGGGTGGGGAGCACACATAACAGCGTGCCTCCCCTAGGGCTCTGAGTGGAGATGAAATGTTGAGGGGATTAGCCTGATCTGGCAAGTGCGAAACCAGGAGCTTCCACACTCCATGGGGGATGACCTTGGAATTACACTTAAAGCTCAGGCAGATTTGGAATCAAAGAATGAGAGCACAGAAAGGGACAGTGAAAGCTGTCTAGCTCTGGAAGCAGAAGACAGAAAAAGGTAAGAGAAGGTGGATCTGAAAGAGCAACTTCAGAGGTAAAAGAAAATAAGTCTTCTTCAGAAGGTGAGGTGGAGAAGGTGAGACTGTGTGATAAAACAAAAATGCAGAGACACTCTGTTCGAGGAAAAGCGGACCACTGTCACTTTATCAAATAGCTGTTCTTGTCAGAGCCCTGAATCCAGTGCAGAGCAACTGATGAGCGAGCATGACTCACCTACAGAATGACAGTGGCCTCCTAAGACACAGCCAGTGAATGTGTGCTGGGGACAGAGGGAGAAAGTAGGACAGCAAGGAATGGGAAAGATTTGGAAGAGCTGGTCCAGATTTCTCCAGTGAAAATTTATCTACGTTAGCCTAAATATAGAAACAAAAGAATTTGTGCCCTGACAGTGTTCTAGAAAACAAAGATGGATCAATCTTCATTTCCACTCAGGAAATTAAGCCTTTTTTGGCTTGCTCTGTTGTCAGCAGGAAAGATGTAAGCACATTTTTGTTCACATTTATGTGAAACATAAAGCAAGTTATTTAGAACAGCTAGAATTTATTTGTCCCAGGAAGACAATGACTCTTAGCTAATTCTAAACTGCTGGCACTTAATTGAGCTGTTAATACCATTCCTACTCTATTCAAAATAAATTGTCCACTCTGTTCCCTTTGATTTTTCTTTTTCCCATAGGATCACATCATAATTCATCCACAGGCTCACTGATGTATTGCACTGCTCTCTAAAATAAGGCTTTATTTACAATAATATTCTACAATATCAAAGTCACATTTTTGCCTTCTCATTTAGCATTCATTTCTTTCTTTTCTTTTTTTGTTCATGCCATGGCCAGTGACATTTGAAAATTTTGTGGGTTTTTAAATTAATGTCTTTGTTTTCATCCTCAAATCATTAATAATGATTATTATGGTCTGGGAAGAATGTTTATCATTTTACTACATCTTTCAATCCTGGCTAAAGTTTGGGTTATTTAGCCAGATCTTAGAATATTCAAGGTCCTACACATATAATGGTAATTGAATTGCTAAAGACTTGATAAGCCTCCCACTTTAAAATGTTATGATTCTTCAGTAAGGAGCAACAGACTGCAGGAAAACCTGTGGGCTGGGCTGATCATTTCTTTTCCTCTGCACATTTCCAAGGTCATTTTGATGATGATCTCTAGACATCAATACAAATGTGAGAGGACACATCATCTGCACCCACCATGTGGACTTGAGAAAGACCGAAAGCTCCTTTAGGCTGCCGTAACAATGAACCTTCAATGAACTCTAGAGGCTGTGTGGCCTTGTAGGGGGTTTTAATGGGTAGAAAATATACGGTCTCTGTCATCTTATCATGCTAGATTGTGTCATGTTCCCCACCCCTTCAATTCTTCCCAATTTGAGTGCTAGTAAGGAGATGTATCTTTCAGCAATTTTGTGAAGATTTAAGTAGAATAACATAGAAGAAAAGTGAAATAGCTCATTGAGAACAACAATGCTATATGTAATTGAGAGCTACCACATTTAAGCTTAAATTAAAGTTGAGTAACTAGAGTATGTTTCTTAAGCAAAGCAAAAAATTGACTCTCTGGCAGGGAAAGCCCCGAACTTTCTATACCAGAGAGACCAAGTTCTGTATCAGCCCAGTTTCATTAGCAGACAGTTACTATTAACTTGGATTAATTGACTATAGGTGTAAACTTTCAAATTGGTCTCTTGAATTTAAATACACATTACTCCCACTTTCAACTCTCCCAAATAAATATTTAGATTTAGTTGTGTATCTTGGAAAAGCTTTGATATTTTCACACTGAAAAACTGAGAACCATTTCTGGTACTTCCCAGATTTAATAGGGCTCTGAGATGTAGACTTCACAAAAATGTAGCCTCTATTAGCTCAGACTATAAATAGAATCATCTTCACAATATGAAACACTAGCTCAAAATTATTTTCAGAAAATCTCTATATAACTAAGAATAGATTAAATAGTCAGATTCAAAGAATTCAAAATAAGCCATAAAACTCTTTACTACTTAAAATAAATACATATATATATAGTATATATAAATATATATATAGAAAGAGAGAGAAAGAGAGAGGGAGAGAGACATTACCTCAGTTAAACAATTACTAAAAAAAGTTGAAAGGATAGGAAAGTAAGTAGTGGAAAAATAGTTTTAAAAGCTAATTCCCTTTTTATTTGGACTGGAATAGAAATTCCTAAAGGGGTAGTTTTGAAAAATGCCACAAATATGGACTGTATTAATTTTTGACATAATTCTGGCTAAACCTTCTATTTAAAGACTATCCTGTCCACAACAGATTCTTCACAGGAATACTGAGATACCATGATTAAATAAATATGCTATTCTAATGTCGCTTTATGAAAAAAGATGCTACCAATAGGTTTTATGTGCATGCTCATATTTATGCCTCTCAATTTTTAGGACATAATGATTTCCAAACAACTGAGACTCCCTTTGCTTGAAAGTAATAAATGTTATGACCTAGTGAAGCTCTTATGTTTTATGTCACAACACGTTAAAAAAAGTCATTTCCCATCTATGTAATAAGCCCAAAACTCTTGGTTATAAATAAATGATGTGAAAATAACATTATTTCCTGTATAAATCTAGTTATAAGATAAATCTAGTTATAGGGAGTAGTTTGGATAATTCAAATTCAAACATATTTATTGGGCACTTTGCCATGTGTCAGGCAATAATGTCACTTAATCCTCAGAGTCTCTTGGAGAGGGATGTATTACTAATCCCAGTGTACATCTGAGGAGGTGTGAAGTCATTTTTAATGTTGGACTATTAATAAATGGCAAAAATGGGACTCCAATCACGTCTTCAAACCCAAAGGCTATGTTTTATCCATGATACTTCAGGAAAAGCAAAATTCATGATTAATTATTACCAGTGCATATTCTGAGGGAATTTCCACTTCACTATTGCTTAAGTAGGCTTCCTCCATGGGTCTGAGTACCAAAATAACAAGGCAATTTTTGAGGAAATAATTCAACAAACCAAAAAATTATCTTGTGCAAGGGTTGGAATGAACAGAAACTTCTGAGTTCCTCATCACACTTTTCTAGGTATTTGTGTGATTTACCATGAGTGTGCATTATTTTCACATTAAAACAAAATTATTTTCACATTAAAAACAAAATAAATTAAATTTTAATATACTTCAGGTTTCAAAACAACATGTACTATCATCTTTTATCACTTTTATAAAATGGTATGCTACAAAATAATATAAAGTATATGTATGTACCCAAATGTTGATAGTGGGTACCTCTGGGTTGTTATTATAAGTGATTTTAACATTTTTCTTAAAAGTGTTCTTAACAGTTTTTTAAAAATAGTTTGTTTGGTTTTTTTGCACACCTGGATCTTTTTTCCTTATCTTTATCATGATTTACTTTAATAATCAAGAAAAAGATCCACAAAAAGAAATACACTTTCCATTTTGAAAATACATTTGACCTGTACATGTACTCCTATTTCCTAGGTAAAATTTGGGTACCCTCTGGAATATTTCAGTCAAACCTAGAAGGAGAAATCACTGAGAAAGTGGGCATATTTTGAATTCTCTGCAGGTACTTAATAGAAAAAAGAAATACCAACTGCCAATATACATATGAAGAGATACTCAACTTCTCTAATAATCAGAGAAATGCAAATTAAAACCCAGAGATATCAATAAAGCATGTGTGCGTGCACACACACACACACACCCTACACTGTCAGATTTGAAGACTGATGATATACAGTGTTGGCAAAGGGCTGTGATAGCAGACTTTTGCCTACATTGCTGAGGAGACAGCTTTTTTTGCTCAGTAATTTGGCACTATCTGTCAAAACTTTTGAATGCCCAGTATTTTTGGCCAGTAATTCTACATCTAGGAACATATTCTCTGGAAATACATAGGTACTTATTGTAGCACTTTTTGTAACTGAAAAACTGAAAAAAATTTTAAATGTCCTTCCATATGGAAATAATTAAATGAGTTACGACACATGTATAACATGGGATGCTCTGCCGATGTAAAAATGAGTGCAGTTCCTAGGTGTATTCCAAAGCAGAGAACACCAAGACAACTTGTTTTTTTTTTTTTTTTTTTTACTGTACACAGAGAAGGGCTTGAAAGAAGACACGGTCAGCTTTGATTGTGCTTACCAATTAGGAGAGGGGAGGTGAAGAGGAAACTTTCACTTTTTACTTAATATATTTAATAGTATTTCAAAAGATGTTTACAATGCTTAATAATGTATTTCAAATTAAAAAAAATCAGAATATAGCTAAAATAATCCCAGATACCTATCCAATGAGTTGACTTAAATTCTATACTTTTCTCTAAGTCAGTAAAAATTCCACTTTTGAAAAAAGGATTCTGCTTTGTAATGTTTTCCAGGTTCCTAAACTATGAATGGGTTTCCATATTGTAAGCTCTTTCTCTTGCTCCACCTTCCCTAGGTAGTAAAGATAGGTACTTACCACAAAAAGCAATCTGGCAACACATTATGTTATTTAAAAGAAATTCTTTGAACTCATTCAAGTGTGCTTTTACATTTCTTAAAAGGCTCCTAATTAAAAATACTTTTTTAAGCCAAGATAAAACTGCTAGAAAACAATTCTGAATTTATGTAGTGAAGAAACTGCTTAGAAAGAATCTGATTCAAAGAAAATGCTGCATTAGGTTTTTGCATAATATTTTTATGCAGGGTACCAGCATTAGAGCAGGAAGTCAGACAGACCCAAGTTGAGTCCATATCTTTCACTTCACATTATGATTTCAGACAAGATACTGAACATCTCTGAGCCTCCGTTTCCTCATCTATAAAATGGGTTAACTGTAATATCTTACTACATAAACCTAAAACCCTACCACGTCATTAGCATCTAATACATATTATTTTTGTTTTGGTTCAGAATTACACAGTATTTAGCAAATCAACTAAGGTAGACTGTTTTTCAAATACTGCATTTCCCTTGAAATCACCAATTATAGATTCCTGGATCCATTTATTTCTTTAAGATTAATAAAGTTTACTAATTTAAAAAGTAATAAGGGTATATACCTTAAACTTTATGTCAATTATATCTCAATAAAACTGGAAGAAAAAAGTAATAAGGGTAAATTATGCTAAATATAAGAAGTACAGATAAAAGAGAAGAAAACAAAATATCTCCTTCACCTAATCAGTCAGCTGGAAGATGTTTATTAAGCACCTCTTTAATGTGCCAGGACCTATCCCAGGCACTAGGCACACACAGGATAAATAAGATAGATATGGTCGCTATCTTCATAGCCCCTGGTTAAGGATTAATAGCCTAGAAATAAGTGACAATAAGCCCAGGTACCTATCCACATGCCCACCCCCCCACCTCTGAATCTTGGACTCTTTGAACTATTTATAATGACCTTGTCATCTGGTGTCAAAGCAGTATATTAAAAACTTCCCAATGTGCTCACCTTCCTTATGCACTAGATCCCACCCCCTCTTGCTTACTCAGGGACATTGAGCCAGTAATTCTTTCCTTCTTCTACGTCATTAATTTTCCACTCTCCGCTGGATCATTCTCATATAAATATGCTGTTCTCTCTCCCAGTTAAGAAAATGACAACCTTCACCCAGCACCATGTCCCCTCCAGTTACTGGCCCCCTTCATTGCTCCCTTTTGTGGCATAACTCCTTGAAATAATTATCTACATATACACTAAATCTTCTCCATCCATTCTCTATTAAGCCCACTCAAATCGAGCTTTAATTCCACCAGCCCACTAATGCAGCTCTCATCAAGACCATCAGTGGTCTCCATGATGTTAAATGCAATGGCCAAGTCGCCATCTGCCTCTACTTGGCCATCAGAAGCAACTGACAAAACTTAACCTTAACACTTCCTTCCCTTTGATGTACATTCATGTGACACATGATGCCACATCTTTTGTGTTTTCTCCTATTTCACTGGTCCTTCTCAGTGTCTTTTGCTGGTACTTCTCTTCTCCTCCACCTCTTGATTAAATTGGAGAGGGTTAGGTCTCTATTTTTGGGTATTTTCTGTATTTACATTTACCACCTTTCTAATAGGCACATGAAAAGATGCTACTATTGCTAACTATCACAGAAATGCAAATCAAAACTACAATGAAGTATCACCTCACACCACTCAGAATGGCCATCATTAAAAAGTCCAAAAATGATAAATGCTGGAGAGGGTGTGGAGAAAAGGGAACCCTTTGTTGGTGGGAATGTAGTTTGGTGCAGCCATTATGGAAAACTATATGGAGATTCCTTAAAAAACTAAAAATAGTTTGACCCATATGACCCAGCAGTCCCACTTCTGGGCATATACGCAGAGGAAACTGTAATTTGAAAAGATAACTGCACCCCAGTGTTCACAGCAGCACTGATTACAATAGCCAAGACATGGAAACAACCTAAATGTCTACCGACGATAACTAAATAAAGAAGATGTGGTATATTTATACAATGGAATACTACTCAGCCATAAAAAGAATAAAATAATGCCATGTACAGCAACATGGATGGACCTGGAGATTGTCATTCTAAGTGAAGTAAGTCAGAAAAGAGGAAGAAAAATACCATATGATGTCACTTGTATGTGGAATCTAAAAAAATGAGACAAATGAACTTATTTACAAACCAGAAAGAGACTCACAGACATAGAAAACAAACTTGTGGTTACCAGTGGGTTAAGGGGAAGCGGAGAGATAAATTGGGAGTTTAGGATTTGCAGATACTATTACACATAAAATAGATAAACAGCAAGGTCCCACTGTATAGCATGGGGAACTATACTGAATGCCTATAATGAAAAAGAATATGAAAAGGAATACATATATGTATATGTATAACTGAATCACTATGCTGTACACCAAAAATTAACACAACATTGTAAATCAACTACACTTCAATTAAAAAAATACATTTGCTGCCTTTATGATCTCATGTTTTCTCATGGTTTTATACATCATCTCCATGCTGAACGCTTTCAAATCTGTATATTTGGTCCAGGCTGTTCTAACTCCATGCCCCAATATCTAACTGCATCTTCAGTATCTCCACTTGAATGTATAATAGATATTTTAAACTTACTGTCCTCATCTGAACATCTGATTGCCCCACTCAGTCCTGTTATACATGGGCCTTCTCCATCCCTACTGGTCATATTTTGATCCCAGCTGCTGTCTTATCTTTGTCTTCTCTCATTTTCTAGCACCTCACAACCAGTCAATAAATCCCACTGGAACTATCTTTAAAACATCCAAAATTAGACCACTTCTTACACCTCCACTACTATCACCTCAGTCCAACCCTCCTAAGAGGTCTCCTTCATCTGCCTTTTTTTCTTTTTCATTGTCAGTTTTTAACACAGCAGCCTGGCAGATCCTTTAGAATATCTATGTCAGATCATGTCACCATCTTCTCAAAACCCTTCAAGGGCTCTTCCATTTACTCAGAGTAGTGGAGTTTTTCATTAATCAAAAGGCTCTATATAACCAGGACCCCTTTATTTCTTTGACTGTATCACCTACATGTCTTTTGTTAGTCATTCTTCTTAATCATTCCAGCCATACATGTCCTCATTGCCGTCTTTTAAATGGGGTTCCCTCCCACCTGAGGGCCTCTGTTCTGGTTGAACCCTCTGCCTGGAGCACTGTCAGGTAACACTTGATTACCTCCTCAATTTCTTTCAATTCTTTCCTCCTGTCAGCAAACTGTTCTCCTTATTTAACACGACAACCGCCCCCTATTCTGCACTTCAGATCTCCCTTCCCCAGTTCTATTTTTCTTTTTCCCTTATCACTTTCTAACCTATTATATGATATTCTGGATAGTTTACATATATAGAATGTGTATTATTTTATATAAAAGCATATACGATGTATATAATAGATAGACATAACCTAATATGACATTAATTGCTATTGCTAGTCTACCTTCTCCTGCTAGAAAGTAGGTTCCTGGAGGGAAGGTAACCATCTCTTTTGTTTGTTGATGTGTTCAAGGCCTTAGAATAGTTAGTGTCTTGTACATAAAATAGAGGTTTAATCGTATTTATTGAATGAATGATTTAAAACCACTGATTTTATTGCAACTTCAAAATAAGCTAAATCCTACTATTTTAATCAACTTCTGCCTTCATCAGAACATCAACACAACCCTGAATAAGAAGAAAGTAATTGAGTGTGATGACAGAAATAGTCCCCTCTCCCCCGGTAAAACAGCGTTTTTCAAATAGATAGAAAATAATGTATTTGACCTTTTAAAGCTATAGCTAAATGATACTGAAGATGTGGTAATATCACATATCTAGTTTCAAATTCTGATTAAAAAATAATTTAAATGTTCTCAAGATCTTAGTTAAGTCATACCAACTAACTTTTATTTCTATCTTCACTGACTAAATGTACTTTTACATTGCATGATCTTTGCTACAAGTATCTTCCTTTATTAATAAAAAAGTAGAACAATTAGATAAAAATTCCAATAATAAAAACACTAACAAATATGAGAATCCAGGAAGACCTTAGAGACAAGGGCAGCTATAGCGCTGCAGTCTCCAGGTAGATATCGGCACAGTTAAGGAAGACAGATGTCCAACAAAAGAGAACAATTCCAAGGCCTCAAGTTAAATGTGAGTCAGTTGATGTTCCAGACAATCCAGGGAGCCAGGTAACTCTCAGCCTGTGCAGGAGAGGACACAGGCACAACACATATTCCAATGCCTGTTAAGAGCTGACTGGCTGTCTGATCTGTTTCAGACGAGTCTGCGGGTGGATCGCAGTTTCTACAGGCAGATATGGTCTAGCTTGTCTCTGGACTCCATGGGGTGTGCCTCCTAGGCAGATGCGCCATGGTGTTCCAGCTGTGTTGGGGCAAGAATCTGTATGATAAAGTAGGCAGAACACACTGACAGGAGGTACTGCCCACTGCATGGTAGGCAGACCTCCAATTTCAGGTCATCCTGAAGTGGCTAAAGACAGAGGAGAGAGGCCTTAGGATAATCAGTGTCCTACAGGATGGCCTCTATTCATGCTCACATCAGAAACCCCGAATTCTAGAAGCTATGTGAAAAGTCACCAGGTAGAGAATAAGACAAAAGGGCTTTTCCTTTATAAATGTCTATAATCTCCAATATGCCAGTTATACAGTAAGTAAAAGAAACTGACAGCCCTTTCTCACTGGCTAAAAAAATTCATTTGGTGAAGAGGATGTGATTGATTCCCCAGCAGGTAACCAGCTAGAGAGGGGCCAGAAGCTCTAGACAGGACTGAGCTGAACATTGAACTCTGAACATTAATTGATCCTTTAGATGGATATTCAAGTAAAAGAGGTTGCTTATTTGATGGAATATAAAATACTGACTCCAAATTCAAGCAGTCAGAGCAATACAAGATGTTATAATGTAACATATTTTTTGGAAAGGCATGCTTTTCAGAGAAAACCTTGCCATACAGAAATATTTGATTTTTAAAAATGTGTGCAAAATGTTCCTCTGATGTTATTTCTAGATGCATAAATTATACAAATTATCCAGAAACTATGTTAAAGATAAATACAGAATGACTACCAAACTACCAACCACAGAAAATGGCTCATCCTTCCAGGCTGGCCTGGTAGCTAAGCTCCCTCTAAATTACTAGAATTCAGAGTTCAGGCTTTGGAGATTTAAACTAAATAGGTAATTCAGAATGCAGCCAGAATCCTGTAGGGACAAGCCAGCAGGGATTCCTGTGGAAAACAAAGAACCTGTGCAATAAAACTGGAAAGATCAATGAGGTGTCTTGTGGAATAGGAGGGGAAAGTCTGCGTGTGTCTGGGGGCTTGGTGAGCAGAGAGGGGGGCAGAGAAGCTGCCTTCACAGTTAAACATTCTAAGGAGATAAAGAAGAGAATGCTTTGCCCAGCAGTAGAGCAAAGGACAAGTTCACAGGCATTAATTACGTTTCCCATAGAATTAACATAATTTCAAATGCAAAAACAAAGACTTTCTAGGTGCTGGGTAAAAGAATTCCAAATAGAGGATGAAATAAAATTTATAAGCTTCTTTCTCAGAGAGAATATCAACTTATCCAATATTGTTTACACTACTGGAAACGTTAAACACCGGCCTACAAACTAAAATTAAAACACCATCAGTACACTGAATTTAACAATAAAGACAGGGAGTAATTTGCCAAGGCAAGCCACTGAAGCAAATAATATAAACAAGTTCAACAGCCTATTCAACGCATTTTAGAGCAAAAAGAGAGAGAAAACTGGTTGCCTGCCAACACCTTGCCTCAGTGAGACAATGCACTCTGCTCTCCAGGAATAGTAATAGGTTAGAGGTTTGGGCTGGAGAGTATTGTAATTTCATGTTGTTTTATTAGGGATGGACTACAGGTCAATTACTTCTGGCATTTCATCCTTTGGGTTTATTGGCATATTACCAGCAACTTTGGAGATCTCTCAAGTTCAAGGATTAGGCATCACCTGTGGATTTATTCTGATTTCCACTACCTCCAGTTTTAAGTTTAGAAAGTTTCTTACAATTTGCTCCAGCATAGTCACTAACAGACACCCTCAACCAAGAATCAGTCTCATATAAAAATAAAAAAGCCCAGGTATGTATTAAATTAATTTTTTAAATTTATGCCATTTTTATATCACTATGGTTATTGGCGATTTCTTTCTATTGTTAACCATATCTCTAGCAGGTGACCATCTGGAATGCAAATATAAATCCACAGTCATTCAAGCAAGAAGGTTATGTAAAGAAAGCTGTGGAAAAGAAATTTTAAAATCATCACCAAAATGCATTTATCAAACATCCTGTTAGACATTAGCTGTACAAGTCACACTATAAATTATACTAAGAAACAAAATTTTTGTCTTCCTGGAGTTTACAATCAAAGACATCTAGAATGATCTATGTCAAGATGTTAAAAATACACAAGCATGAGGGAAAACTAACCAAATACTGGACAGAGAGCTCAGGCTTTTATATCATGTCAGGTGAAATGTCATACAGGAGTGAGGGGAAAAGTTGAGTGTGTACATGACTGGAAAGAAAACCAAGTTGATTAACCAAAAAATTAGTGTCCTAGTTGGTCAAGGTAAAGTAAAAAGCCAATTCTTGTCTATTCTAGCCTCTCTATCAGGGGAGGCATGGTAGATAACATGAAACCACAGAGCAAAGGAAATGCATATTGACCTGTCAGTTTTACTGAAAATACTTACAGAAAATGCTGTAAGTAATCAAAACACTCTGTTGTATTATAATAAACATAAACATATCGTGGAGTTGTATGCAAAGATTTGCATGAATTTTAAAGATAAAGGACAAGACTCAAAGAAAATTTAAGCCTGTCTTGGTTTTTTGAGTATCACTTCACCTTCCCAACCTGCTACCCCATGATAGTTATTTCTTAAAATCACTAAGAATATTTCTTCACCAAGGAAGAAATACAAATGATCAATAGGCAGATGAAAAAAAAAAGTTCAATATCACTAATTATCAGAGAAATGCAAATCAAAACTGCAATGAGGTATCACCTCACACCAGTCAGAATGACCATCATTCAAAGTCCACAAATGACAAATGCTGGAGAGGCTGTGGAGAAAGGGGAACCCTCCTTCACTGCTGGTGGGAATGCAGTTTGGTGCAGCCACTGTGGAAAACAGTATGGAGATTCCTCAAAAGACTAGGAATAGACTTACCATATGACCCAGGAATCCTGCTCCTGGGCATATATCCAGAAGGAACCCTACTTCAGAATGACACCTGCACCCCAATGTTCATAGCAGC
Organism: Vicugna pacos; assembly: GCF_048564905.1. Taxonomy (NCBI): domain Eukaryota; kingdom Metazoa; phylum Chordata; class Mammalia; order Artiodactyla; family Camelidae; genus Vicugna; species Vicugna pacos. The sequence goes on along the minus strand of NC_132991.1, from coordinate 39,726,419 downwards.
ACTATTTACAATAGCCAAGACATGGAAACAGCCTAAATGTCCATCAACAGATGATTGCATAAAGAAGATGTGGTATATTTATACAATGGAATACTATTCAGCCATAAAAACCGACAGCATAATGCCATTTGCAGCAACATGGATGTTCCTAGAGAATGTCATTCTAAGTGAAGGAAGCCAGAAGGAGAAAGAAAAATACCATATGAGACTGTTCATATGTGTAATCTTAAAACAAACAAACAAACAAAACATAAATACAAAACAGAAACAGACTCATAGAATACAAACTTGTGGTTGCCAAGGGGGCGGGGGGTGGGAAGGGACAGACTGTGATTTCAAAATGTCGAACAGATAAACAAGATTATACTGTACAGTACAGGGAAATATATACAAGATCTTGTGGTAGCTCACAGAGAAGAAAAAGTGACAATGAATTATATATATGTTTACGTATAACTGAAAAATTGTGCTCTACACTGAAATTTGACACAACATTGTAAAATGATTATAAATCAATAAAAATGTTAAAAAATAAATAAAAATGAAGATTTAAAAAATGAGTATTTCTTCACCAAATGTGGGGGAAATTCTAAATATATTTCAGGCGATGCTGAAGTAAGTAGTGATAGGAATGTTACACATGACAGTTTTTTCTACTTGAGAATTGCTAAGGTAGGTACCTAGTGATGGCAACAGGTGTAAGAGCCTTCATGAATGAGGTGTGGGTCCCTAAAATAGTATTTACCAATATATTGTCACATTCCAGAAAATATGTCAAGATTCCATGAAAGAGAAGCCATTTCATTTTCTTTAATTGAGGGGTGGGGGACACTTCAACTGAGGCAGGGGACTATTTCTATCCCTGGAGATAATTGTGAAAAAAATAGAAGAAGTGTCAAGGCAAGATACTAAGGAGGATGTCATTGAAAATGTCAATGCCCATTTCAAATGCAATTTAAGACCATATGAAAACAATAACAGACTAAACATATCCCCGTACTTTCTCAAGAGTTATGGAGGAGGAGATAGAAGTGGGGGCAATGGGAAAAGTGGGGTAGCACAAGGAGTTGACAACAGAGACAAGTGAAAGCAGAGGCAGCTAAAGTCTTCAAAGAAGTAAGAACACTAGTGAGAGGGATGAAGGTATCACAGGAAGTCAGACTCCTAGAGCCTGAAAATGGTCTGTCCCACTTATTTCCTACTGGTTTTGGGGAAATAACACAGTTTGAAGCAGGACAATGTATGATGATGATGATGATGATGATGATGATGATAATAATCACACCATAGGAATCTCAAATAAGGAGAACATAATTAACTAGATTTCTCTCAGGAGTATTTGTATTTACAGACATTCCCATAGCACAGAATGAAAGATTTTGCCCCTTTAAGGAATTGTAGTCACTACTGAACTGTGGGGGAACCCTGCTGGTCCTTGCTAATAATGCTCAAGGTAAGGGCCAGACCAGTCCTCCTCCTTTATCCACAAACATTCTGGCTTTGTTTTTCTTACTCCTCCTCAGGAGCCAAAGGGAAAAAAGCTCCAGTTTCCCCAAGGCAGAAGCTATATTTTCCTCACTTAGGATTGTGCACATGGTAGACAATAAATGTTTTCTGAATTGAAAAACATCAAAAAGAAAGATGGAAGGCAAACAGCATTTCTAGGTCATATATTTAAGTAAGGTGAGGGAAGGAAACTCCAAGATCAACAAGAAGAGAAGAAAACAGAGAGGGAAGGATGGAGAAAAGCAAGAGAAAGACATGAGGAAACATTAGGAGGACACAGAAAAGGGAGTTCTGAGTGAATAATACAGTGATATTTCTTTGAGGTACCACAAGTGAAATGTAAAAACTTAGGAGCTCTTTGAGAGGAGGTGTTACATTCTGAACAATTTCTAATAATTCATAACAAATGAGTTTGAAGTTAGTGGTAAAATTTTTTCTCCCATTTACAATTGTAATATTGACAAATGATATTCATCGATGAAAATAAAAACTCTTTCAGCTTCTCATCGTACAACATTGAGGTGAAAGGTAAGTATCATTCACTCTATGCTTAGGAACCAGGGATATTTGTCATTTGTAAAATTTAAGGTGAGGTTTCTGCAGTAAAGGGCCTTTGGTCCCCTGTTGTTTAGTCTCTGAAAACCTTTACCATGTGGCCAACAAATCCCTAGAGCTCAGCATTCACAACGTCAGGATGTGTAAACCTACTGGCACTCAGTAAGCTGCTTCCTTCCCCCTTGTTTTGTCCCTTAGCCATAAACACGAAAAAGCAGCACAGCATTGAATGTATCAGTAATAGCTGAGTTTGTTATCCACCACCCTTCTCTCCTGACATTTGAAAATGTTGCTTTATCTTCTGTCCTGGGCGGCAGAGACAATAAAACGGTGTGAAAAACAGAAATCTGGACCGTTGTGGATAGTACTTTTGGAGAATCTATTGAGATAGGGAAGGCAAAGTTTTCTGCTTATTTGTTTATAGATTTCAATGTCCTGTTTTCAATTTCCCTTTGGGTACTACCATACATCTGATACAATACGGAAACAATGGCTGTACCCAGTGTAACATATGGTCTCTTTGCAGATCTTAATTAATACACATTAATTAATATTAATGCATATTATTTATTCATCTATTTAATTGAAAACAATTTAAAATCTTGTTCTCATGTGATGTAACATTTAATGTGTCCGATGACTGACACACAGGAAAGAACTACATATGGTGGATCATGTCTAAATATCACTTTTGGAAGAATGAGCAGATTCTACCAGACTTGTGTCTGTGCCAGTGTCTCTGGGACAGACATGGGGTACAATCTTACATGCATGTCTGTTTACTGCATTGAACCGAAGGGCTCAACACATGCTTAACATCACACACTCTAGAAAGTCTATGAGTAATTTCATAAAGGTAAGGTCAAGAACACCCAGAATAATATAGTCTTAAAGACAGTTATTATCTATTCGACACCTGACAGAATTCAATATGTTAAATGATAAAGTATGGTTTCATGCGGTCATTGGATATTGGCATTTTCATTGATGAGTGAAAGCACGTTCCGCTGAAATTTGTGGAAACTTGTGGAAAAGTTGTGGAAATTTGTGGAAATCTTAGTCAACTAACTCTTAGGAAAGAAGTAAAAAGCATGATTAATAATAAATAGATAAACAAGAGTAATGAGTTCAAATGAACCTGCATTTTAAAACTCTGAGGCTGCCTGTTGTGAACTAACATTAAAACAACAATAACAACCAAAAAAACTACTATTGTTTGTAAAGTAACCGGAATATTTGACATTTCATATTTAAACTGACAAATGCACAGTAGGGTGTGTTGACATAATTAAAATGAATTTTGGGAGCATATTTCTGGTGCACAAACATGCAAATACTGTGAAGTTCAAAACCAGATTGTCCTTTTCACCTTTAGTGTTAACCTAAGAAAATCCTTACACAGGAAAATCAGGGATCTATGGATGAATGAACCTCTGATTTTACATGCAAACTTTTGTGTGCATTTTTATGAGAAGAGTCATAGTTTCATAGGAAACAGAAACTTTTGAGTGTTATCAATTCTGGTGATGTCAAGAATGACTAAATATACCATTAAATCAACTGTGTAAATATATATCATTCCGTCAGCCTCTCCGGTGGGTTTTATAACATCAGCTTCACCACACTTAATTCAATGATTTTCATCTAGTGGGTTCTCACTATATGTTTGCAATTGACAATGATGACAATAGTCCAAGCCATGATCTTATTTTCCAGAGCATGATCCTCTCTTTATTTCAAGTTCCTCTCTAGGCCAGCAGGTTTTAATTCTCTCTCTTTGTGGCAATAAAGCTGTCATTGTGATCAGGTCAGACATAAAGTTCTCCAAGGCTAGCACACAAATCCCTTCTCCTGCAGGCAAGCTTGCCTCATTCTTGATCCTATCCTTGATAACAAGAAGGTCATCTTATACATCATCTGTCCATTTGTAGACCAAACAGTCTACAAGGACAGAGCATCTAAATTTTGCTAAGTTTACTTTGTAACTCACTGCCTAGTTTATGATTAAGGCAGAGATGACAAATTTTTCATCTCAACAGCAGGAGGAATATGATTTTTCTTTCCTTCCGAAACAGGTTATTATAGAATTTTAAAATATGAGTCAGAGGAAGAAATATCTAAATCATTGAGAACAGACCTTGTACCGAGCATAAAACTTTTTATGAGGCTCCAAACATATTCCTCTTCTTAAATCTATGAAAAATATATACCTAAATATTTAAGTGATTTTCTTCTCCCTAAGAATGAGTTAGATTTTAATAATTTTATCTATGTCTCTAACCATGCATTTTATTCACTTAAATAAGAAAACAAAGAAGTAAAAAGCTGGTAAAACATAATCCAATGAATGTTTACAATTTGGATCATATTATATATCGCTATTCTTACTATATAAACAGCCAAGCTATGCCTAAGGTATAAATAATATAGGAACGTGGTTTCTTAACTGACAGTTTCTATAGAAAATTTCAGTGTTTTAGATGTCTGTAGTTTTTATTATGTGTCACCTATGCTTGCTCTAATAATTTAAATGTTACAGGAATATGGGTTTAAAATATAAGAAACCCATCAGAATCCCACCCCACCAAAGATAGTAGCTTCAATGACTAGTTTGGGATACGTTAGCAATATACTCATGAACTATCATTTTAATAATATGAGATAATTATTCACAGAAACATGAAAATATTTTGCCACCATCTTTTTTTCACTTAAAAATACTTACTTAATATCTTCCCATACTAATGTGCATTAGAATTACCTCATTCTTTTATTAAAGAGCTATATAATAACCCATTATATGTATTTGCTATAATGTATTAAACCAATACATTATTGACATGTACTCGAAAGGGTTCCTATTTTTCACTCTTCATCAATGTGTCAGTGAAAATCTTTTACGCACCTATATGAGTGTTTTTGTAGAATAACTTCAGAGAGATGGAAGATTCAAAGGAATTAATGTTTTAGTAAATATTGCCAAATACCCTCAAAAAATATTGTAAAGAATTTTCATGTCTACCAATTGTAAATAAGAGAATCTGTTCTACACACTTGCTAATGTTTCTAAAAATCAGGCAATAAGAACTTTTTAAAACTTGGGTTACAAACCCAGATGACTTCAGGGCCAGACAGATAACAAAATATGTAAAATAGCACAGAGTAAGAAAATGAGAAGTAGTGGAAATTCAGCAAATTTAATTAAAAGAAAAGCCAACTATGACAGCCAAACAAAATATGTCTTCAGTTTTCAGACTTCCAGTTTTTAGCCTTTGCCTTAATGAAGTAAATTTGTTTTGATTCTCTAATTTTAAAGCATTTTGTTTTTGTTTTTTACTAAAGAAGGCAATACAATCTGTGATAAGATGATTTCACCACACACGTCTTATTTTTACCTTATTTCCTTTATATTTTTTCTTTCAAATTTTACATCTATGAGAAGAATTAATTCTCTCCTAGATCTAGGATTTATTTTATGTTGTATTAATTTCATCAACACAAATTTTTATAATTGACATGTTGAAAACAATAAAAATATAGTCATATTTTGTCCATTAATACAAGCTAAAAATCTCATCAACTTGGTGTAAAGCTTTCAAATTTAAGTTTTATTTTAATATTCATTATTCATAAATCAGTAATAGAGGGAAAGAAATGGAAATAAACTACTTGTTCTGAAACATAAGTGATATTCTGCTAAGATTTATATTTGACCTAGTGAAACATCTTTGAGAAGAATAAAGAAATCCCATTATTTTAGCTTGACAAAAAACAGAAGAGGGAAATTTTACTTTTCCTTTTGATAACGGTGGTTATCTGTGTTCTGTGGGAAAGGGTGAAGGCCATGGAGAAAATTGGTTCTGCCCTAATTTTTCTAGTCTGACTGCATCAATAAAGCTCTGAAAGTTTCAACACAGAGCACCCCATGTGAGCATGAGGCAGCTTGGCCTCCTTTAGCACTTCATTATGTCCTTTAACCTGATGAGATCGTCAGGTAGAGGTGGCTAAATAAGGGGTTCCCATTGTTACAGGATGCATCGAAAAGTGGATTTCAAAGCAGAATGCTTCCCAATCAGTCTCACATGAGGGTGATGCTGATTAGAAGGGAGAGTTTGGAAATATTCATGTTATTATACTTGTACTCTTGTATTGTCGACTGTTACTTATGTCATGTTTCTTTCTTTAGAAATTGAAAAAACAGAATACCTAGAGATAAAATAAAGCATAAGATTACAGCCACCTTTTCCAACACTTACCATCTATATTTAACAGAAAGGCCGAAGCTACCATCTCTAATGGATGTAACAGAAATTAGTTACATGATGTTGACAACTGGAAATCAAACCTGTGTTGAAGACAATTTCCTAAACTTTTGTCTCCAAAATACAGCATAGTATCCTGTTTTGAAAAACCATTTTAAAGATCATAAGAACTTTAAAACTAAGGGATTTTTTATGTGTTCTGAAATAGGTTCCATCTGTCAGTTTTTATTTTTCTTAATATATGAGGTTTATGAGAAATACTGCATACCATATATTCATTTCTTTGATTCTTAAAGGAAATCATGAGTGAGATAAAAATAACATTGTTTCAGGAAATGTATGCCTTAGAGTATGACAGAATTGTCCAAGAGTAACACAAATTTTTAGATGCTTGTTTTTGGCTTGCTGTTAAAAACCTAAAAAAACAACTAAGTTAGAATCAGCTCTACTTAAAATAAAGGAGGGACAGAAAAACACAGAGCTATAATATTTTCTAAGAAAAAAACTCCAAGAGGGCCTTTTTATTTATCAATTTCATAAAAAAATTTTTAAACTAATTAAAAGAGAAAAATTCCTTTCCAACAGCTGATGTTATATTTAGACATATACCTTCACATTTACCCTGAAAACAACACCAAAACACAGCTCATAAATATTTTATTCATTCGTGGACCCATTTGTCTTTATGCAAACCATGAAGATGACTTTCCTTACAATCTTTCTCTGAAATTACAGATAACTATGACTACACTTTTATTAAAATTAGGAGAGTCATTCCCTATAAGGTAATCAAACTTATTTGATGAGATTTTTCTCTCTGGTTTAGACTTTCGGTTCTTCTATTAGATTAGTATTAAACCTGATTGGCTGATATCCCAATGCATATATAAACTGGGCAGCTCCTTGTGAAGGAATTTTAAAGGACCTGCGAGTTCTGGACTTGTAGAATCGGGTACACAAACACACTCTATCCTCAAAATTTCATTTGCTTTGAAAGGCATGCTCCCTTTTATAAATCCTCACAGACCTTCTTGCTTATGACAATGTTGCATTCTATTTTAGCTAACTTTGGGAAACTGTAAGCATACATATGCTAAAACTTCGCATTCCTCATAATTCAAATCCATTTGCAATGATGAAAGTTACTTTCGTATGGACTTTTTTTCTCTACAGCTTTCTATTTTTCTCTCAAATTCCCTCTAACTCTCGTACATAGTAAGTTTAGTAAACAAGAGAAAGAGAATTTTGTACCTTAATTTAAATTTTTAATCACTTCACAACTAACTTCACAAACATGAATAAGAGTTTGCTAAAATTTTACTTTCAGTTAAGTTCAACAGAGAGCCCCTATGTGTCCAATACTTTGCTATATGCTCTGGATAAATAAGGTATATTTCTTGCCATTGTGAAGTTTCAGAGTGATAGTCTTCATGCATTGTAAATCATACATTCCCACCAGCAAAAAAACCTTTCTGCATGTACTTCACTCCTATATATGTATGTATATGCATTTATATATGATATAATTTATTACTGTACAAATATATTACCTAAATTATATAAATACTTAAACACAGAAGTTAGAAATGATGAACTAACATAAATAGAGATACAAATAGTTTTACTTTGCATCTCAAAAGATCTTCCTGCTCACCTCATAGGGTATATGCATTACACTTTGGAGCTCACTGGCCTTGAGGGGAGGATAACATGTAAGTAGATAATTTGAATAAAGTTGTCACTTATCTGATAGACAGTAAACATATGGTGCTAGAACATGAAAAATGCTCAGAAAAAAACTTCCTCGATGAGGAATGAGGACTAGACCTAAGCCTTTAAGTATAAAGAGGAGTTAGCGAAGCCAAGAAAAGGGAGGAGGGGATGAACAGAAAAGCATTTCAATCCAAACAAGCCTCTACATCAAGGCACAAAGTTATGGAACCAAAGATGTGAGTATATGATGAAATGTAGAATTAAGGTTGAGCATGATAAGCAAAGATATTAAAGAAGGATGCAGAAGCAGGTATTCGAGACAAGTAACTTGGATCTTGTCAATGTACAGGAAATCTCTGAAGGAATGTAGGAGGGTGAATGAAGGTCATGGTCAGACATTTGTTTTAGACTGAGCTGCCGGGCAGCTGTATTGAGAATGGATTTAAAGGGACACAAATGGAATTGGGGAAACTCATCAACAGACCATCACTTTTTCCAGCTGAGAGATGAAGAGCAGCAGAATTGAAAAGGTGGTACTAACAGTGCAGTTCTCAGGAGGGGATGAGAAGTAGTATGAAGAAAAGACTCCATCAAATTCGGTCATGGTTTTTGGAAATGAATGCTGAGTGAGAAGCTTCCTGACTTACATGACTGGCTATTTTTAAATGAGATGATAAACATGGTAGCAGGAAAAGGTTTGAGTCAAACAGGAGATAAGCAACTTTAAAAAAATTAAGATTTACATGAAAACTATGAACATTTAGTGTTCATCAACAGATGAATGATAAAGAAGGTGTGGTTTACATGTATGTATGTATGTATGTGTATATATATATATATATATATATATATATATATATATATATATATACACAATGGAATACTACTCAACCATAAAAAGAATGAAATTTTGCCATCTGCAACAACATGGACTTGGAGGGCATTATGCTAAGTGAAATAAATCAGACAGAGAGACACAAATACTGTATGATATCACTTATATGTGAAATCTAAAAGTCAAACTACACATTGTAACTGACTATACTTCAATTAAAAAAATAAAAATTAAAATAGTTAATATAATAAAAAAGAAACAGACTCACAGATACAGAGAACAAACGAGTGGTTACCAGTGGGGAGAGGGAAGGGAGAAGGGACAAAATAGGGGTAGGGTATTTAGAGGTACAAACTACTATGCATAAAATAAATAAGCTACAAAGATATATTGTATAGCACAGGGAATAGAGACAACATTTTATAGTAACTATAAAGGGAATATAACCTTTAAAAATTGTGAATCATTATGCTGTACATCTGAAACTTACAAAATATTGTACATCAACTATAGCTCAATAAAAAACTATGAACACTTAGAAATAAAGGAAAAAAACAAATCACTTGTATTCTACTTTTGAAAAAAATCTGTATTTCAAATACTATTTATAATATTTACATTATTATAAAATATTTTAAGAATATTTTAGTTTAATTTCTCCCAGTCTCTGATTTACTTTAATGCTCCTTTTATATATTTAATTTATATTATTTCCACTTTTTCATGTCTATTTTTCTCATCTAACATTTTCTGAGTATTTTTCACATCACTAAAATTTCTTGTAAATGAAATTTCAGTGGATGGAAAATAAATCTCCCAGATGTATCACAATTTTAAAAACAATTCTCCTATTATAGAATATACATGTTATTTTCAGTGTTTCAAACAATTATATATAATGTGTGATACATTTGCTTCTGTCTGGAAATCTATTGTCTATTTAGGATAAGAAAGCATAAGCATATGAAAGTTTTTTTAACATATTTACTAATATATTTCCATCAACAGTATATGATGGTGAAACAGACATGCAATAAAATATCTTTGCTAATTTGATAGACATAAAATTACAACATTTTATCCCCATTTCTTTTGAGATTCCCATTTCTTTTACTGTTAAAGATAAAGTTTTTTATGTTTGTTAGCTGTTCATATTTTATTTTTTCCACAAGTTGTTTATCCATTTTTTTTAGCCCATTTTTCTCCTGGAGTCTTACTGATATTCATATTAATTTGTGAATTTCCTTAAATAATAAGGCTTATCACTCTTCACTGTCACTTAGGAAATAATGTTTTAAGTAGTTGGCTAGTTATGTTTTTATGTAGTTTATGATTTTGTATTCCTTCCATGTTGTAAATTTTTTTTGTAATAATGTATTTTCAGGAAATTTACAAACTACTGAAAAACACCAAAAAAGCAATAAATTAAATCTACACCCAATCACTCAGACATAATCACTTTTATTATATGTATGTGTGTTTATGTGGATACAACCATACACATATGCATTTACATAATCACCCTTTCTCCCATGCATACACATCACTTAAGAACATCATACTGTAAAAGCATTTTTATAGCCTACTTTTTAATTTATTGGTATATATCAGATAGGTCTCCACTTATAAAATATGCTGTGGAAACACTTAGCTTTACCAACTCAGGATATTACTTTGCATGGATATTTAATAATTTATTTAATTATTTCATTACTTTCAGACATGCAGATGTTTCCCATTTTAATTATTTTAAATGTTATCTCAATAAACATCTGTATACACAGCTTTGTGCTCATAATTATTTTATTAAAGTTTTTAAAAATTTGGAATTCTGAAGAATATGCACAGTACGATTATTTGATACGCAGTGACAAATGGCCTTCTAGAAAAATTGAACCAATTTACTTGTCCATCCCTGTAGTATGATACAGTTTATTTCTCCACATTTTCACCAGTAATAATCCAATTTGTGTTTACAATATGCCAGATTTTATATCTACTTAATTGATAGAATATCTGAACGTTAGAAAATTTAAGATTTGCTAAATCCTCACAGATAAGTAGAGAATGAATTCAAAGTCCAGTCTGACTTTAAAAATGATGCTCTCTGTCAGTATGTTATATTATTTCCCAGAGTTTTATATGTTTATATGATAATCACACATCAAATGTCTTTGATTACTTAGTTATGTTAAATATTTCTTTTTTAGGTTTAGAGGTCACCAGAACATCTTTTGTAAAAAGTTCCCACAAGGTCTTGCCAATTATCTTAACAGGGTTTATATTTTCTTAGAAATATTTAATAACTCTCTATATTTTAATAATATTGACTGTACCTTATATACACAGTGAGAATATTTTTTCAAGTAGTTTTTCTTATTTAAGTTGAATTTAGCATTTTTAAAATATATATCAATGAATTTCCAATCAAAATCCCAGCAGGAATTTTTATAGATATCAACAAGCTGACTAAAATCTACAGAGCAGAGCAATATTGAGAAAGAAGAGGACATACACTATCTGATCTCAAGACTTACTACAGAGCTACAGAAATCAAGACTGTGATAATGGGAAAAATTACAAATACATATATATCAGTGGGACAGAATAAAGAGGCCAGAAATAGACCCACACAAATATGATTGATTTTTGACAAAGATGCAAGGCAATTTGATGAAGAATAGTGTTTAAAATAAATAATGTTGAAACAGTTGGATAGCTGTATGCAAAATATGAAACCTCACCCAATTCCTTACCTTGTACAAAAATTTACTCAAAATTGATCACATGCCTAAATGTAAAACACAACATTATAAAACATTTAGAAGGAAAATAGGTAAAAATCTTTGTGACCTTGGGATAGGCAAAGAGCTCTTAGATATAATGCAAAACCGTAATTCATTTTAAAAATTGATAAATATGACTTCATCAAAATCAAAACCACTCATATGCTGTGGGGGAAAAAAGTTAAGAATACAAAAAAGCAAGCCACAGAAGGGGAAAATGCTTGTAAACTGCACATCTCCCAAAGGATTTTTACCCATTGCACATCTCCCAAAGGATTTTTATCCATTGCACATCTCCCAAAGGGTTTTTATCCAGAATATTTATAAAGAACTCACAAAACTAAACAACAGAAAACAGTTCAATAAAAAATTAGGCAAAAATCTCTATACATATACAAGAATTCTTAAAACTCAACAATGAGAAAAAGATTAAAAAATGGGCCAAAGACCTGAACAGACACCTCACCAAAGAGATATAGATGGCAAACAGCATATGAAAAGGTGTTCCACATCATATGTCATCAGAGGAATGCAAATTTAAAAAATGAGATACCACTATACACCTATTAGAATGGCCAAAATCTAAAACACTGACAACACCAAATGCTGGATAGGATGTGGAGCAACAAGAATTCTTCATTGTGGCTGGGAATGCAGAATGGTACAGGCATTTTGGAAGACAACTTGGTGATTTCTTAAAAAATCAAACATACTCTTACCATATGACTTAAAAATTACACTTTATGATATTTACTCAAAGAGTTGGGAACTTAAGTCCATGCAAAAATATGCACCTGAATGTTTCTAGAAGCTTTATTCATAATTACCAAAACTTAGAAGCAACTAAGATGTCCTTCAGTAGGTGAATGGATTAAATAAAGTGTGGTACATCAAGACAATGGAATATTTTTAGTGCTAAAAAGAAATGTGGCTTTTCAAGTTACAGAATGATATGGAGGAAACGTAAATGCAAATTACTAAGTGAAAGAAGCCTATCTGAGAAGACTCTATACTACATGATTCCAACTATATGACATTCCGGAAAAGGCAAAACTACGGAGATAGTAAAAAGATCAGTGGTTTAGAGGTTGAGGGCTGGGGGAAAGATGAACAGGTAGAGCGCAAAGGATTTTTAGGGTAGTGAAAATACTTTGCTTAATACTATAATGATGGATACATGTCATTATATATTTATCCAGACCCACAGAATGTACGACACCAAGAATGAAACATAATGAAAACTACAGACTTTGGGTGATAATGATGTGTCAATGTAGGTTTATCAGTTATAACAAAGATAGCACTTTGGTGAGGGATGCTGATAATGGGGGAAGCTATGCATGTGTAAACGGTGGGGGATATTTGGGAAATCTCGTACTTTCCACTCTGTTTTGCTGTGATCCTAAAACTGCTCTAAATAAGTCTTTTTTTAAAATTGCACAAAATATTTGAACAAACACTTCACAAAAGTATATATGTAGATGGTGAATAAGCACAAGGAAAAATGCTCAATATTATTATTTATTAAGGACATGTAAATTAAAAACCACAAGGATAATTAGAATAGCTAAAATAAAATAAAATAAAAACTGACAATACCAAATACTGGTGAAGGTGTGGAGTAATGTGAATGCTCATACATTGTTGATGGAAATGCAAGATGGTATAAGCCATTTTGGGATATATTTTTACAGTATCTTAGAAAGTTATAAACATGTACTTAACATGTGACACAATATCCCACCCAGGCATTTACCCATTATAAATGAAAACTTTGTTTCTCACAAAAAATTTCTACTTGGATCCTTATAGCAGCTTTATTCAAAATATCAAGAAATATACAACCCAAATATCCTTTAATGGGTGAATGGATTAACAAACTGATACATCTACACAATGGAATAGTACCTAGTAATAAGGAACAAACTATTCAAATGTGCAACAGCTTAAACCTATCTCAAATACATTATAATTAAAGGCCAGATGCAAAATTCTTCCATATTCCAAAATATGTTTCCATTGATATGCAATTCTGAAAAAGGCAAAACTTTAGTGATCCAGAGCAGATCAGTTGCCAGGGACTGGAGTTGGGGAAACTGACAAAGGGGCATCTCAGGGGAATTTTGAGGGAGCTGGGACTGTTCTGTACCTTGATTGTAGTGAAGGTTACATGATTCTATGCAATTGTCAAATCTCACCAAACTGTATACTAAGAAGAGAGAGTTTTACTCTTCACAAATATAAAAAGGAATAAATGATTTTTCATTTTTCTTTCCTTTCCTGCATTGCTTAAAGGCTTACCTAAACCAAAGGCACATAAATACCTATTAAGTTACTGAATTTACTAAATGTTCAATGATAATTAAAATTAAAAAAATATTTAAAGTAATTTTAAATCTTTTAAAATATATTATAAATCTTTATCTGCAATTTACTTCAATATAGTATGATGTATAGCTCACATCTTATTTTTCTCCAAGTAGTTAAAGAATTGTTCTAGTACCTTCTACATAGTGAGCCATTGTCCTTCCCTTTTTCTTCTAATTTAAAATATCTTCTTTATCAGACACTGATTGTGTACTTGGGGTTGTTAATAGCCTTTCACTAGAAGGCCTCCCCACTGACGTATGATTATTTCTTTGTTGCATTACATGATCACATTTACATATGTCTGTTTTTGGACTTCGTGGTCCATTTCTTTGATTTGTTTTTGTGTCTGTCCCTACTAGGCATTGATATCCTGTACACATGTGTGTATAATATGCAATTATGCAGTTTAATCAAAGGACAGGATTGGAGTCACTGCCATCTATGTCATTAAGAAAGTCACAAAAGTGGCTTTGTCTGATCAGGGAAAGCAGGGAGGAGAGCTGAGCAGTCAGCTGAGTGTGGGTCTCTAGGGAGTGCTATCATCTAAGCAAGAGTAAACTATCAAGAACTTTTGTGGGCATGTTGTTTGGCTTCTGCAGTGTTCATTGTTTTCAATTAGCTAATTTCACTCATTTGTATTATCTATTGCCACCCATCAGTATTTGAGTTTTGATTCCTGAATTTGTGAAAGAAGAGACAGAAGAGGTATACAAGGTATGAGGCGAACCAAGAGGGAGGGGTGTCACACAGCCCAGGGAGTGAAAAAAAAGAAAAATGAAGTTAACAGTGTCAAATACTCCTGAGAGAGCCAGTCAAGATAAGGACTGCAGGTCACTGGAGCCTTTAGAGAGAGCATGCTCTGTTAAATGGGGTTAGAAATCAGATCACACTATGCTGAGGCATGACTGGATCTTGGAAGTTAGAGATAATGAATGTAGACGGCTGCTTTGGAGAGTCTGAATGAATTGGGGAGCAGAGAAATTGGATGGTGGTGGCGGTGAAATCTAGTGGAGAGAGAGGTCAGTTTGCTTTTGTTTGTTGGTTTCCTCTTTTTGGATAGAAGTTTGAAAAGCATGTACAGCTTGAAGAAAAGTGGCCAGCAGAGAAGAAAAAGTTGAAGATAAAGGACATAAAGGGAATAACTAATGTCAAAAGTCTTGGCCTCAATGTTAGGGAATAAAATCAAACACAGGCTTTGCCTTGGGCAGCAGGAAGGACTCCTGATCTCTTAAGACTGGAGGAAAGAAAGAATGTTGATAGATGTTGCTCTTTGATGCTGGAGGGAATTGCAAGGATGCACAAGTAGTTTCCACACAATGACCTCAATTTTCTTGTCAAAATAGCAGGTGCATGGATAGTGAGGGGAGAGACTGTATGGCTTGAGTTGGGTGACAAACTTTTGAAATGGTGGCTGACTGTGGTCAGAGTGAAAGGATTAGTAAATGCTACTGAAGGCTAACTCAGATTAGAAAACCATCCATCTGCAGAGTGGTATAATTTTCTCCTGTGGCACTCATATGCCGGCATATAAGAAAAGAGGTTTCCTATACAGATTAAGGTTTGCATGTACGGTATTAAAAGGACAGGCTGTAGAAATATGGAGGGTGAACTGCTGGTGTCCAAGCCAAATTTCAAGCCAGGCCTGAAGAACACGGATAGATTCATGAATTCAAAGAAAAAAAAAGTGAGGGGTAAAGGGTTTATTCATCTGTAACCTAAAACCTAACGTAACTCCTGACTTAATCTTATGTTTTTACCTTCCTTTTCCTTTTCCCTAATTCTTTCATTTATTTTATATTCACTCATTATTTTGTTAGACATTTTAGATCCAAGGTCAGGTGTAAGCCAATAAAAAGAAGCTTAAAACATACAAATGGTCAGAAGTGAGTTTCACAATAACAAGAGGAGCTGGAATTTAAAGTGCCCTAGTTGAATTTTAACTGAGAACAAGAGGTGGTTGGGAGGTTTTGTGGTTGACATGCAGTGGATATTTACTGAGGTTTTGGAGGATCAGTGCTTCTCATCTTGGGATAATTTTATCCCAAGGGGACATTGGGCAATGTCTGGAGACACTTCTGGTTTTCAAAACTTGGCAGGTGGAATATTACCAATGACTAGTGCCAAGGATGCTGCTAAACATCCCCCAATGCACAGAACAGCCCCTACAACAAAAAATTATCCTATCGAAATATCAGTAGTGCTGAGGTTGAGAAACCTGTAGTAGATCAACTATTTATAAGGAGGATGGAAAAACAAGAATAGTAGATGATCATCTAGAGAACCACTGGGGAAAGGTGAAGAAGGAGGAATCACCTAGAGCATGGGCATGTCAGGTGATGTGAGATTCAAAGATGTATATTTGTATATGGTGGTTTGTGAGAGGATGGAAGAGTCATTATTTGGAAGAGTCCCTGGGGTACTGGATTTGTGGTACAAATCTGCAAAATATTACTGGGTTTAGATTTTATAAATATATGGGAGATGAAACAAAAGTTTCTAGTCTTCCCTTCAAAGTTTCCAGATGAATGAAACAAAGGTTAATGTTGGTTTGGAAGGAATCCATCTCTGACACAGTGACATCACATGAGAAGTCTTTGTTTTCCCCCTTAATCTTCCACTAGCCCTCTGCCTCTGTTTTTCTTTTTCTTTCAGTTTTCCCGAAACAGGCAATAATGTTGTACTGATTGCCTCATTTTGGTCAGTCTCACAGAGCTGACCATCTCTTCTGTCTACAATATAACATGTAATATATACTCTTTGTTTGGGGTTAATTAAGATATGCCCTCTAAACGATTGTGACCTTAACTTTGTACTTCTTTTGCTACTTCAATACCGGAAATTTATTTCCTTTAGATGATATACTATCTATAATACTTGTCTTTCGGAAGGTTGAAAGGCTTGCAATGTTTAATAGGTTTTGAAACCTTTTAATCTAAATTTTATTTGGATGGCTAAATATTCCTCTCACATTAACTTATTAACAATGAAAAAATTGATTTAACTACTTTTCTCATACCACATTAGCTGAAATTTTCAGTTTTATCCAGTAAGTCAAGACTAAATGACATTTAGATAATGTCAATTTATGTGATGGGTTCATCTATAGTGCAGATTGCAAAAAACAGGCAGGGTTATCTAGGCTGTAAACAACTTCAGAATCTTGTGCTCAGAACCTAGTATTTCACAGAAAAAAATTTAACCAGATTACCTTCAAAAGAAACCTGATGACTCATTTGTTGATAATCACAAATAGCGATATAGCCAAATGTCCATATTGCTTCTCATAAATGTACAAAGAAAGACATATGTCCTTTAAAAAATTAGTATACTATGTGAATGAGATATTGTTAAAATAATTCCCTTTGTCTTCAATCCCAGTACTCAGTACTCTCCTAAAATGATAATAAGACTGACGATAAAACAACAAGATGAAAATTATATACAGCCTTCTAGCACCATGTATCATCTATATGTGTGGTCATAGAGAGCTTTCACTATTAGGTTTATGAAATTTATTTAATTCCTGAAAATGGACTGCTTTTATCCCACACACCGATGAATACCTACAGTCTTTACTCTTTAGGAAGTGAATATACTAATCCATGTTCAATTGTGTATTTCTTTATTGAAAACATTTTGACAATATTTCATGTACATGTAGTAAATGTATTATTTAAAAATGCCTTTCTGGTAAAACTGAGACACATACTAGTTATTTTACATACATTAATGACATTTACCTTAACTAATGATGAATAGAAAATTTACCATCAGATGTTATATTTCACTATACCTGTTTTTAGTTGGCACTATGTGGGCAAAAGTGGCACTTACCTCTTTTGAATGAATTATACAGTACTAGGTCATTAGGCTTTTAAAAAATTCCACCCCTCCTTACATTCTGTATTCCTTTATCTGTTTTCTTTTTCTTCATAGCACTACTAACACCATCCAATGTAACATAAAAATTACTTCGCTTTTTATTGATTATATATTTCTACCCTTTAAAATGTAATTTCCACTAAGGCAAGGTTATTGGTGTATTCTATTTACTGCTGTTGCCTCCATGCACATAGTATGCACTTAATATTTGCTGAATGATAGTGGTTGTTATATAAATTAATTTAACCACTTGTCTAATGGAACAATTAAGCAAGGGGCGTCTTCACTGACTTTTCAAAAAGATGTTTACTATTTTTATTTACTTGACTTGCTTTAACGTCTTAAGATACCACCTTTTTAAAAGCTTTATCTGAGAAACACAGCACTGTGCAATTCCATTTCAAGTGGAGTTTGTACTCCCATTCCATTACAAATCTCTTTACTCATCCAGCTTCAATTTGCATATGGATTCCTTAGGGGTTTATAGCACTCAAATCTACCTTACAAGCATTGCAAACCTATATGCCTTTCCAGGTCATTGAGGAAATGACTTAATTCTCTGGTGAGCTTAATAAAGAAATTGCATGTACAGAAATAAAAAAATACCAAGTAGGCATTGCTCACCTTTGTTCTTTTCATAGGTGTTTGTGTAAGTATTTCTACAACATTAAATTTGTAGTTGTGGCAGAAAAGAGATTTTTCTTTCTTAGAATCTCACATTACTTACTTACGTTGTACTTGAAGCGCTACTTTAATGAAAGTCATTTGGGTGTGGGTTGTAATGGAGCATCACTCCCATTGGTATAAACTCTCAGTATTGTAGGCTAATAAAAGCCATAATGTGAAAATACAAATAA
This sequence comes from Vicugna pacos, assembly GCF_048564905.1. Classification (NCBI taxonomy): domain Eukaryota; kingdom Metazoa; phylum Chordata; class Mammalia; order Artiodactyla; family Camelidae; genus Vicugna; species Vicugna pacos. The sequence goes on along the minus strand of NC_132991.1, from coordinate 39,707,653 downwards.
TCCCCAAATAATTCCCATTGCACTTTAGAATTCATTACATGCCCTTTTAAACCTAGCCTGTCTTTTTAATTATGTGTTGCTTGCATTAATAATAAAATTAATTTCTGAGTAACATATTGGTTGGGCAATTCTTGAGAACAGGAACCAGATCTTACTCATTTTGAAACAACCAAAGCAGCACTCAGCCCACTGTCTTGCGTATGGTAAGTCATAAATAAATTTTGAATGAATATATCCTTGATATGATATGATGAGTGAGGAAACGTAGACACTGAAGACAAGCCTGACCAAAGTAATCAAAATAAAAGATCATTACAGAGTAGTGGTTATCAGAGAGGAAGGGATTGGGACGCAGCGTGGCGGTGGGGGATGTGAAGGAGGGTCAACTGTATGGTGACAGATGGAAACTAAAGTTTTAATGGTGAGCACACTATAGTGTATACAGAAGTAGAAATATAATGTTGTATACATGCAACTTGTATAATACTATAAACCAATGTTACCTCAATAAAGATAAATAAGTAAATAAACACAAACACAAAAATAAATAACAGATCATTAATAAATTTCATTTGAAACTATGAATACTTGGTATTGGGTCCCACAATATAAAGTAGTCAGAAATCATCCACTTTCTCAAGCTATCCCATTAGAATGAACCATGTTAACCAGCATTGTAACTCAGACTTCCAAATGAGTATTTTACATTTGTTCAATATTATAATAAAGAGTTTAATACTACTCTTATTAAACTCTTTATTATAATAGGCTTATTCTGCTTTTCTTTTCCAGGCTTATGACCCTAAACAACTTAGAAAAGTTCATCAAATATCCTTTTGCTCATTCATAGCAACTGTCATTCTATTGAGGTCACATTTTCCAGGAAAAATATAATTTCTTTGACTGTACCTAGAGAAAGTCAGGGAATGGGCATCAAAGAATTTCAGGATTGCTGCTCAGCTATCCCTCTAAACTATGTGTATATATGTATGTATATATGTATGTTATAGCCAAAGATACAAAAGAAATTTAAAGATTTGCTAAACTGATGTACATTTCTTAACAAATCAAAAATAAAATTTTATAAGACTGCCTAATGTATATATTTTATGCTAACAGCACTAAACTTAAAAAAGTGAAGAAAATGTTATAACCAATGGATTCTCTACTGAAACCATATTTTCTTGTAACCATACCCAACTGAACAAAATAAATAAATGAATTTGTAAAAAAATTTTTTTTTTGTGGAGGGAACATAATTAGGTTTACTTATTTATTTTTTAGAGGAGATACTGGGGATTGAACCCAGGACTTCGTTTATGCTAAGCATGCGCTCTACCACTGAGCTATACCCTCCCCCATCAAATTTCTAAAAATCTTGAAAGATATTGTAAAAAATATGTGTTTTGTATAAAAGCAATATTCTTTATTAACCAATTAAACACTAGCAATACCAACACAGAACAGTGACACAGTTATATCTCAGATGTGTAAAAGCATGAAAACAATAATGTATGCAAACCTTGAGATCTCATGAACTCCAGTATCTTCCTGAAGACTCTATGCCTCTGAAAACATTTTTTCAGTTTGTTGATATCTCCTTATTTTTTCCTTAAAAAAGAAAATGTTTCAATATGTCACACAAGGTTATATTTTCAAATTGTAAAGCTGACTACAAGATGTAAATATAATGTGACACAGAGGAAAATCAATAGGAATCTTGGAATATAAACAAGGCATTAAATTTAGAACTGAATGATTGTACTGTATATGAATTAGTATAAAAAGAATATCTATCTTAGAAGAATGTAGTAAATTTCTAATTATTCATACACTTTCATTCATTCAATCAACAACTGTTACTATGGACAAGAAGTTAAAAACATTTTATCTTATTAATCAGTATTATGCTAGATTTAAGTAATTTTCTAGTCTCCAGGAGATTCGTATTTTCAAGTCACCCAAAAAAAAAAAACAGGAAAATCAACCAAAATCTCATAGCTAGATAGCTGATGAAAATCACAATGAATATTTTTATGTTTTTTGATTTACTTAAAGGAAACTGGTTATAAAATTAACACAAACACTTATATATTCAGGTTTTAAGATGACCTAAGCTTTAAGAAACTAATTTAAGCAAAACATTCTCTAAAGTAAACATGCTTTAAGGAAAATCTTGTTTTTAAAATTACAGTGCCACAATTCAAAATGATTAGTGCAATAATTTATAGAGATAAAAATCCTGGGAGTAATTATATGCTTTTATTTTCCCAGACTAAAATATATATAATCAGTTTTTCTAAAGAATTAATCAGCTTTCCATTCTAAAGTTAAGATAAATCTTTATGTCCATACAAAAAAATAAAATTTTTTCTTAAAAAGGAGGTAGAGAAACTTGTGAAGTGTGGTTCATTATTGTGTTTCCACAACAGCCAGAAATGAACTATCACTGATTGTAGCCAATAATAATAGCTAATGTAGAAGTACTACAAATGAGTTACTTGAATGAACAAATAGACTGAGCAAGCAACTTATGCTGTCATTCAAATAAGCTTAAAACATCAAAAATCTTTAAGAAAAAATTGTCTTAGAACAACTGTGTCTCCAGCCTCTTTCTCCATTTAATCTTTATGGGTAGCTGCATGAATGTGCATGGGGACATGGACTTAGAAGAAACTAGAATATCTGCAGTACTCACAACAGTAGCAGTGTTATCAAATTGTGGTTAGAAATAAAGAGCTAATAGAGGTTACTGGGTCCAGTTTGGTTCCGGGGAAGCCCAGATTCAGCAGAACTTGAGAAATTTTGGAAAGTTTGATTCAAAATTCAATTTTAAGTATAATTTAAAATGTCTTAAAATTCTGTTGAGAATATTGTGCACTCAAATGATGACATACTAAAGACTGCTAAAGCAATAACTTGTATCACCTATTACTCTCAATTTGAGGACTATTTCAGAAACTAACTTTGTTTTCTCTGTTAATGATACATATCCTGAGGCTGCAAGTCAAGGAAGCAAAAACCAACAAGCAAACATGCTAACAGATCTCTATCTGCTTGTAATGCATCCAGTGAATACAGACTCAAAACTTCTTTGCAATTAAAACCAAATACTAAAAATAAATTAGATGCTGAGTTGAATCTGTCTATAAATGTCATTCATAATCTCAACTCTAATTTTCTTGTTAATGAAAATTAATCCCATATTATTTAAATGTCATTTTTATCTATTGAGGTAGTGTTTAAGATTTTATCCTCAAAATAAAGTAAGTTTTTGCTGCTTTATAGCACTTTTTATAAAGTGGGGAAGCTGCTGTCTAGTTCCGTTCTATTTTACAAATAAGAAAACTGACTACTATATATTTGTGACATGTAGCTATCTCTAAAGGAAGAGACTATCTTTTGACTACCAACTGTTAACAGTGAAATTTAAAACATAATTGCATTTTACAACCAAATAAATAAAAGACTTTCTTTAGGCATTTAAGATAGTCTACTGAGAAAAGCAAAAGCATTGAGAAATGTAGTGATGGAAATTTACATACCTGTAGTTAACCTGTAATTTGGACAGAGGCCAACGACCCTTGGTAAGGGAAAAAAATAGGACTCAAATTCTGACCTGTTTGAAAATCAAGGATGTAAAAATATATTTGATGGACAGGATTTGCCCTAGCTAAGGTCTGTTAAGTCCTTGGGAGGGAGTCCATCACAAAGGAAGAATAATTCCTGGAAGAACAAGTCACATTCAGTGCAAAGTTCCAAGTACTGGAGAGTGAGGATCAATGTCAGTTCTGGGCATTGCTGGACACCAGTCTGGTTCAGCACCTTGGCTCTGTGGATGTGACTTGGTCTCACTAGCTGTATGAGACTTTGCAAGGAAGTGTGTGTGCACATGTGAGAGAGTTGTGAATCTAAGACCTATTGATCAATAGCACTCACTCTGAGACCCAGGCAACTGTGTAGAGAAAGGATGCCTAGATAATGCGCCTCAGGAAGATCTACAGGCTGCTAGTTTTCCTCTGCAAGCCCTCTGGGCACATCAGTGGTGGTCTACACAAGACGGGTGGGAACTCCCGTTTTCCTGGAATCTTACGTCTATGAGGTAATCATGACCTGAGCAAGCTACCCTCAGCATAGCCTGCTACATCACTACTTGAGTGGAATTGCAGTCCCATGGGTAGCCTTAGCAGTGACAAGTGACACCTGGGACTGATTTGTGGATAAATATAACTATCTCAGGTACTATGAAAAATATTTAAGGAGGGTGAAATTTATAGAAGACTTGGGACATATATACTAATATAAACATAATGTCTTTTGTTCTTACATACCCTGTGCTCATCTAAAGTGAAAAACAAAGTTGACATAAACCTATATTATCATTTTAAAATGTGCACTTGCAGCTTATATCTAGTTTCTTCTGATATCTGGGGTTCAACTGAGAAATGCCCTGAGAACTAGTTTTCACTTTTAGAAATTCTTGCAAAATTGCAGGGCTAGAGGGAAAGGTGGAATTACCTCTCTTGCTCCAGGCCCCATGGCTTCCTGGTTGCCCATGCACATTACTGCAAACCACCCTACAAACCCTAGCAGCCATTCAGAGTGGCAAGCAAGGGTCAAAGTACTCTCCCAAGTTTGTCAACATTTTCTCCAAAGGGCTCTTTCAGCAGGTCAGTGAGGCACAAAGCTCTCATTGGCATGTTTTAATCAATGGCCGTGCTAGACTTCACTGATGTCACTGAAGGTCACATTTCACTGGTAGCCTTGACTGAGCTGTAAGATCAGCTTGTGCCATTTTTAATGGACAACTCAATGATTAGCTATAATGAGATATAACTTATTTAAAAAACTCTTAACTTGCTCCTATCTTTAAAATAAAAATCTTTCTTGCAAATGTGGGGGTTTTGAGGATAAACTTGCTTCTCCAAGAATCACAGAATTTGAGACCCCCAAGCTGGTAACTTCTGCATGTCTGGAAGCTTGGCTCATATCACAGTTCCCAGATGTCAAAAGGAAAGTCTATGAACACAAGTGAAGAAACGTGAATTTGCTGTTCCATGTTTCTAAGGTAATAATATGACTTATAAGTTCAGTGCAATAGTTTAATTGCATCTCGAAATACAGTATTGCATGATTAATATGCCTGCAACCCACAAAAGCATCATTCACTATGAAGGACAGTTCCTGACAGAAGCAAAGGGCTAGGGCAAAGGAATCTAGCAGGGAAGACAAATCTGCCATAGAAAGTTTACCCTTATTTTTTTAAGAGAATAAAACACCACTGACAGTCACACTGATTCTATCTAGAATTATTTCTTAAGTAGCAATAATATTCCAATTTTTTTTACTTCATATACCTGCTGAAGGGCAGTTACCAAAATATATACAGCCCTTAATTCACTCTAACAAACAAAAAATGAATTTTCCTTTTTTTCCCTGAAATGTGTTGAACTATAATAAACAGTATCACATGACCAAAAAGTTTCTAAAATAATAGTACCACTTAGTTATTCTATTTCAGTAGAGTGGACAAGAGTTATTGAAACAAATTAAATCAGTCCTAGTTAGGCTATTTACATATCAGGTCGTCACCATGGGATTCTTCCACTCAGTCAGCTGTGCTCTAAAGTGTGCAAACAATTCTCAAAATGGTTCAGATAGATCTCTATTTAAAGGCATGGGAAAAGACATAATTAAAATTATTGGGAATTTTGTAAGAAAAACAAGAAAATCTAGGTGGAAATTTAGGTGAAAATGAAAAAACCATAAGAAGTAGCTAATTTCCAAGAAAAATTGTAAATTAGCAAAACTGACCCAAGAAGAGGTACAAACTTGACAGATTATCATAAAAGAGATTTAAAAGGTGTTTCTGGTTCTACCATCACAAAAGCAAACAGCATCAGTAGGGCAAAGGGAAGCCTTAATGAACCTTTACTACAAAAGTCTCCAAGTTGTATAGATCATACACTTTGCCAACAAAAAAGCTTCTTGACTTCTACACAATTTTCTCTCATTCCACTCATGTTCACCCTTCCCCACTGACTGAATTTAGGGTCATTATTCACCATTGTTGTCTCTCCTTTGCACAACACTCACCTTGGAAGACTTTTTCTCTCTTTTCCAAGTCAATGTGACCAAAACAAAATCACCGGGTTAAATTCAGCTCTCTTCCCACTATGAACCTGCCCTTAATAACTGAACAGATAATGGCTAGAAAAAATGTAGGTTATTACATTAATGGCATAATTATTTATATATAACTGCAAACTTCAAATGGGTCCCCAGTAGTGCCTGACAGTCTTACCACATTTCCCTTATTAATTCATGTTTCAGTTCTATGATGCCACAAAAAGGGGGCACCTTTACTTCTTTTCAACTGTCCAACATTTCTTCCCATATTTTCCTTTTCACTTTATGATAGTGCTTATAAGAAAATTGAAAGGATCCTGATTTAATTTCATCTTCTTAACATTATATTCTGTATACTCTTGATATCTGCACCCATATAGTCAGCATTCAATCCTGTTATAATGGAAAAACTGTTCTTTCTCCCACCTAGGGTCAACTCCTTCTCTGAAGCTTTGGATTCTATGTCCTCTCACTAATTCTCAGTCTTTGCTGCTTCAATGATTCCTTCTGTCTCCTGCACCATCATTTCTCCTTCATTTTACTCAATTATTCCCACTTGCCGGCAAATACATTGTAATGTCTCCCAACTTTAAAAAAATTCCTTTACAGCGATTCCTAATCTCACTACCACCATATTTCTTCACTCCATTTTATAGCCACTACCCAAAATAAGATATTCTCCATTCCTTAAAAGTAATTCTATATTGAACTCCCCCAAATTAGGCTTCATTTTCAGAGCTCCACTGAAATAGCACTTACCAATGTCCTTAGTGAACTTGAATATTACCAAATCCAATGGTAAATTTTCAGCCCTTCCTTAAAAATTCAAGACAGTCTGACTCAGATAGCCACATTTCCTGTTCTGAAATATTTCTTTACTTGGCTTGTAAGATACCATGTACGGCTTAGGCTTTTCTTCTGCCTGATTTCTTCCATTTTCTCTAACCTCTATATCCATTTGTGGTTTGAAGTTTGAGACTTCTCTATCTGACTCTTTCCTAGGAAAGCAGACCCAGTCCTATGTTTTTAAATACCACCATTTATTTGTGAATTTCAAATTTAGATCTGTAGCCTGAGCCTCTTCTCTGAGATTTAGAGTCTTATACACACTGCCCACTCTACTCTACAGCTTTGCATAATTGGCTAATAGGCTTTTCAAACTTAACATGTCCAAAAATAATAACGATAAAATAAAAGGAAGGAAAGAGGAGGATGGAAGGGAGAAAAGAAGAAAGAAAGAAAATAACATATTCCAGGCTTCCTTCTCTTACTCCAGTCTTTCCCATTTAAATGGCATCACTGTTTGCCCAATGACTAAAGTTAAGAGCCTAGCTCTTTGACAGCCGCATGTAAATCAATGAAGTTAGAACACTTACTCACACCATATGCAAAAATAAACTAAAAATGGCTTAAAGACAAATATAAGACAAGACACTATAAATCTCCTAGAAGAAAACATAGGCAAAACATTCTGACATAAATCTTAGCAATGTTCTCCTGGGGCAGTCTACCCAGGTAATAGAAATAAAAGTAAAAATAAACAAATGGGACCTAATTAAACTTCTAAGCTTCTTTTGCACAGCAAAGGAAACCAATCATAAGCAAAACAAAATGACAGCCTACAGAATGGGAGAAAATATTCGCAAATGATGCAATTGACAAAGGTTTAATTTCCAGAATATATAAACATCTCATACAACTTAATAACAAAAACCAAACAACCCAATACAAAAATTGGCAGAAGACCTAAACAAGAAATTCTCCAGTGAAGACATACAAATGGCCAATAGGTACATGAAAAAATGCTCAATATTGCTAATTGTCAGAGAAATGCAAATCAAAACTACAATGAGGTATCATCTCACACCATTCAGAATGGCCATCACTAAAAAGTCCATAAACGATAAACATGTATGGAGAGGGTGTGGAGAAAAGAGAACCCTCCTACATTGCTGGTGGGAATGTAGTTTGGTGCAGCCATTATGGAAAGCAGTATGGAGATTCCCCAAAAAACTAAGAATAGACTTAATATATGATCCAACAATCCCACTCCTGGTCATGTATCCAGAAGGAACTATAATTCAAAAAGATACATGCACCCCAATGTTCATAGCAGCATATTTACAGTAGCCAAGACATGGAAACAACCTAAATGCCCATCAACTGATTACTGGATAAAGAAGTTGTGATGTATTTATACAATGGAATGCTACTTAGCCATTTATAGCAACATAGATGGACCTGGAGATCATCATTCTAAGAGAAGTAATTCAGAAAGAGGAAGAAAAATACCACATGATATCACTCATATGTGGAATCCAAAAAAAGAAAAAAAGGAAAAAGAGGACACTAATGAACTCATCTACAAAACAGAAACAGACTTGCAGACACAGTAAACAATCTTATGATTACTGGGGGAAAGGGGATGGGAAGTGATAAATTTGGGAGTTTAAAATTTGCAAATGTTAGCCACTATATATAAAAATAGATAAAACAAATTCTTCTGTATAGCACAAGGAACTATATTCAATATCTTGTAATAACATTTAATGAAAAAGAATACATGTATAATGAAAACAAATACATGTATATATAAATGCATGACTGAGATATTATGCTGTATATGAGAAATTGACACATTGTAACTGACTATAATTCAAGTAAAATAAAGAAAATGCAAAAATAAACGAAGTTTATTTTCCATTGAGCATTGATATTATGAGCCAATGAACTGGGGGGGAAAAAACCTAGCTCTTTGAGAAATGGGTGATTCCAGGATTAGGGCAGTATGAACCAAAAGCATTGTATAGTGAGAAAAATAAGGAAGGGAAAGAAAAACAATAGGCACAGTCATGTCAGAAGGACACAAGAACTGACCCAAAAGAATTCTCAACGGTCAAAGTTAGAATACTTTAAGCAATAAAAATAATGACAGTATTACATTATAACCCAAAGAATAAAGTGAATATCTACGAGTCTATACTGATATAAATAAGTGACTGAATAAATAAATAGGAGATAAGGAACAAATCTTCCTTGCATTAAACAAATTCCATGACATGAGATTTATGACATCACATAAAAATGCATGTGTGTCTGCATAAAGAGAATTATTCAGGGAAACCAATTTTGAAACACAGAGTGGTTTTTGGACATTAGGCCCACATTTTTTTCAAGCAGAAAGCAACTTTTAAATATAAAATTGATTGCAGGGCTCCTTAATTTCACAGAGAAAATAGAGAATCGCTGCTAGAATTGATCGGATTCCCAGGAAATGCATAAATTCTTACAGATGGTCCTAGGAACACAGCTAAATTACAGACTATGTTAGTGTACTTTCACGCTCAGCTGCAGAAAATAGAAATTAAACCTAAAAAAAGAAAAAGCAAAATCCACTAACAGGAATAAGAGGAAGATCTTTACAGCATTTGTTCCCTGAACTTTTAGTTAATGAAGTAACCTAGGGTATCTACCTAAAATGTTTTCACAGGCATTCTCCCTCATGGAAACCACACAGTTATCATCCTGCAGGGTAGGAATGGCCAAATAAAGTCTTAAAGGGTTGCTAGGGCTGCTCTGATGACTTTCATCCTCTTCAAAAAATGAGAAACAAATCTTAAGTCTGTTTTATAAAAATATGTCCTTATCTTCTCTGCCACAGTAAGATCTGAGAAGTTTCACCAATATTCTCTGTAGAAAGTGCCCAGCACTTAGTAAGTAACTAATGTGTTTATGTATTTTCCCCAGATTTCAGAAACATTGCATGTAGTGGCAGACAGAAATGGGGTTTATATATTCATGCAATTAATCTGGTCCCAAATCTGTCTGCTCGTAACACCACGGAGCACATTGTGCTAATATCAAGTACAGCATGTGGATAAAGAAAAAGAGGGATTTATTCTAGATACTATATGAGGAAATTTTGTTGCATAAGTCTATCTGTTGATAGACTTCATAATAGATGACTTAATAGTAAAGTGATTTTACCATAAAGTGAAAAATGAACGCTAAGGGAAGATTTTTAAATCTATGAGTAGAGAAATGAAGATTCAGTGCAGTTCAAGAGAAAAATATTAGTAGCATGATAATGCAATAAAAAATTGTTTAGGCTCTGGAGTACTGAAAAACAGAGGTTGGCATCTTTCTGATGTTTTCATCTTTCTTCTGTGACTTTGGGCAAATTACTTAACATCAGTTTTCTTCATCTGTTAAGTGGGCACATGAATGCCTACTTTGCATTCTGTAGGGAAGCCAACAGGCAAGGCAGTCAGGGAATGCAATTTTCAGAGGAAGGGCAGAGACTGGATCTGAATACAAATGGGCATACAGTTGACATACTAAGACACTCCTCATGAAATGAGACATGAGTTATTTCACCGTCTACGTTGGAGCCAGGGATGGAAGATACTGTTCCTTGTCTTCAAGAATGTAGCGCTAGGAAGAAGTGTACGTCTACGTGTACAAATGGCCAATAGGTTCATGAAAAAATGCTCAATATCGCTAATTATCAGAGAAATGCAAATCAAAACTACAATGAGGTATCATCTCACACCATTCAGAATGGCCATCACTAAAAAGTCCATAAACAATAAACATGTATGGAGAGGGTGTGGAGAAAAGAGAACCCTCCTACATTGCTGGTGGCAGATACCTTCCACAGATGTGAAGGGAAACCCACAATCCCATATGCAGCGGGAGAAAACGAGGCCAAGTGAGAACAGAGCCAAGTCACAAGTGGAGGAGCACTGAGTTTGTCATCTGAGCCCCAGATCCACTTTTTGCCTGATATGATTTCATCTATGTCTTTCTCAGTTACATGAACCAAGTTATCTCTTCTTTGTTTCAGCTGGATTGTGTGTTATTTCCACTTGCAATAAAAAGTCTTGACTCGCATAACCATTACCGTTAAATTTGGTCTGAATATTTTAAAGTAGTGCAAGGACAAATGCAATTAAAGAACTGGATATAGTTACTTATTACCAGTAAGAGAAATTAGTGAATGTGGTTATGTTGACAGGTCTTGGTTGACCATAATACTGAATGAATTCTCTCTCTCTCTCTCATCTTAAATAGAGAATTTAAATGAAAAAAAAGGGAAAGAAATCTTAAACGGTAATTTCTCCCAGTCTTTTAAGATAGAGAAACCAGTTGATTTCTTTGATTCATGCCTGGTAATCAGACTATAAAACAAAGGCAGATCAACGCCAGATGGAGGCTATCACAACAAAAATTGGCCACAAAGAAACAAAAATGTATTTAAATTTAATCTGCAGTTACAATATGTGGGATGCTAAACACAGCAGTTTCGTTCTCTTTTACCCTACTTCAACACTGAAGAGAGAATTTTTTTTAATAAAGTAGATGATTTATCCTTTAGCTCATTTGAAAAATAAAGGAGACCCAATGAACCACTATATCTATTTATTTGTATTTAACACTGTTTCTAGCTTTTCCTTTTTTCACACTAAGCAGTATCTACACTTTATCTTTTTACTACTCCTCAATTAAGTGGAAATAATATAGTGCTTTTTGCACCATTTTTTTGTCATTTGTGTGTGTGTTTGTGTGTGTGTGTGTGTACATGAATTTGAAATGTATTTTGAAATATTATATTTTATTTATTTTTTTGTAGTCTTTGACCAATGTTTCCATATTTCTCCCACTCTCCAACCTCTGGTAACCATCAGTCTATTCTGTTTCTATGAGTTTGTATGTTTTTTAATTTCACATATATGTGAGATCACACAGTATTTGTCTTTCTCTGCCTGACTTATTTCATTTAGCATTAATGTCCTCAAATTTCATCCACGTTGTCACAAATGGCAGGATTTTCTTCTTTTTGTGGCTGAATAATATTCCATCATATGTATACCACAATTTATTCATTCATCCATCCATGGGTACAGGTTGGCTATTGTAAATAATGTTGCAATGACCATAAGAGGTGCATATATTTCTTTGAGATAGTGATTTTATTTCCTTTGGGTATTTCCCAGAAGTGGGATTGCTGGATTCCACTGGGTTGCTGGTTTTAAATTTCTGAGGAAGCTCTGTAATCTTCTCCAAAGCGGCGGTACCAGTTTACATTCCCACCAAGGGTGCACAAGGCTTCCCTTTTCTCCACATCCTTGCCAACATTTTCTATCTCATGTCTTTTTGATAATAGCCATTCTAACAAGCATGAGGTGATTTCTCATTGTTGTTTTGATTTGCATTTCCCTGATGGTTAGTGATGTTGAGCACCTTTTCATGGACTTATTGGTCATTTGTATGTCTACTTCGGAAGAACTCTACCCAGATGCTCTGCCCATTTTTTAATGGATTATTTATTACTGAGTTGCATGAGTTCCTTATATATTTTGGATATTAACCCCTTATATATTATTTGCAAATACTTCCTCCATTCCATAGGCTGTTTTTTCATTTTGTTGATTATTTATTTGCTGTGCAGAAGTTTTTTAGTTTGATGATTTTTGCTTTTGTTACTTGTACTTTTGGTGTCATATCCAAAAACTCTTTGCCAAGACCAATGTCAAGGAGTTTTCCCATATATTTTCCATAAGAAGTTTTGTGGTTTTAGGCCTTACATTTAAGTCCTTAATCCATTTCAAGTTAATTTTGTGAATGGTGTTAAGATGGGGTCCAGTTTCGACTATTTTTTATGTGAATATACAGTTTTTCAAATACCATTTGTTGAAGAGACTATCCTTTCTACATCAAATGTTTTTGGCTTTCTTATAAAATATTAGTTGACCAAACATGCATGGGTTAATTTGGGGGTCTTTATTCTGTTCCATTGATCTATGTGTCTGTTTTCATGCAGTATAACACTGTTCTAATTACCATAGTTTTGTAATATGATTTGAAATCCAGAAGAGTGATGCCATCAGTTTTGTTCTCTCTCAATGAAACATATTTTGAAGTGGATTTTAAAATAACTTTAAACATTTTTAAGGATCTCTTAATGCACCACATTTCCAGACTAAATTAGATCCTCATGTGAGATTAAAGAAATTATTTAATGATAAAATAGAGTCAAAGGCAATAATAGTTTTATATTAGGAAAAATATTTTTCAGTTCATCATATTAAGAATCTGAAGAAAAAATATGATTATCTTGATATATATGTATCAGTGAGGAATTGGATGTTACTTCATGTTCATTATTAATTAAAAACTCTTAATTGAAGGGTACCTCCTTAATATAAAGGACATCCAATGGTCAATTAAAGGTGAAACCCTGGAAGCTTTTTCATTTAAAGAAAAAAAAAGCCTATGCCTTTCCTAATACTAGAAATAATCTATTAGAACGTATATAGAAAAGTCTCACTCATAAGAGGCACAAAAGTATTTTAAAAACTTAGGGACTCAGCAAGAAAAAATGCACTGCCAAGAAGAAAAGCACAAAACTCTACTGTGGGTAATATAAAAGTTAAATATGGAAAGATATCTGGCATTCCTGGAACGGAATTGTAAAGATGTCAGTTTGCCTTATGGACCAAATTAACTCATAAATTTAATGTAATTCCAATGGCATAGCAATGGTTTGTTTGGTAGCTTGACAATATTCCTCTAAAATTCAAATAACAATCATGTGAGAATAACTTACAGAGTCTTTAAAGAATACGGTAGTGTATTGTGTTTCTGTTTATAGTAGTGGGTTAGGGCAAATTGAGAACACCTATGTAAGAAAATAAAACTTACTTGAGAGTCATAACATAACACCATTGTTAGGTTAGGAAAAATCATCCAGATGATGAAATAGAAAGAAAACCACAGATGCTGATCTTATTGTATATGAGAATTTGGTTCAAGATAAGAAAAGAATTTCAAATCAATAGCAAATATTATATTATTCAGTACATGATTTTGGAAAACTGGACAATTATCTTCCTATTTCACACAATATCCCAATGTAATTTTCAAATGGTCTCAAGATTTAAATATATATTAGAAATTTATGAAAGTTCTAGAAGAGATTATTTGTATGCAATTAATCTTGGGAGCAGAGGTCTGCCTAAACATTTTCTAAAGGCCAATTCCATGATATATTTGACCACATAAACATATTTCTATGGCAAACATAAACACAGTTAAAAAACAAATGACAAAAAAGTTAGAATATTATTGCATACATGTTAATTAAATAATCCTTAATATTATAAAAGTGAAAGAGAAAATCACAATAAAAAAGAACCACAATAGACAGTTTATACACACAAAAAAGGGTAAATAAATAAATACATAAATAATTAGCTTCCTAGTATTCAGAGAAATTCAAGTTAAAGCACTAAAGGAGTATCAGTTTTTACCTACCAAATTGGCCAGGTCTATTTGTATGTATGTACGTATATAGGTATGCACACACATACACAGAGAGAGAGAGAGAGAGAGAGAATACCTAGTTAGTTTGGCAAGACACTGGGGAAATAGGCACTCAACTACTTCAATTACCAGAATATAAATCGGTAAAGCTTTCTGGAAGGCAATTAAAATGATACCGTTTGAACTATAATTTCCATCTTTAGGGAAAAATTGATCTACAAGTGTGTTATAACAGCAGCAATTATACTAGTGAAAAATTCTAGAACACTATTGAAATGAATGAACACAATAAGTCTTCTTAGGCTGAAATATATGAAAATAGAGACTATATAGATATTGTGAAATATTGAGAAATTTATAGATAATGAAAATTACCCATAATTCCACTTTCAGAGAAAGCTTTTCTTAAGGATTTCTATGTTTGTATAAAAAATATGTGTTTCTCTTTTTGCTTCTGGATATTATTACATTAATACCTCATGTGTAAGATTTCACAAATGGCATGAAACTAATATAATTGTACAATTAACGTGAATTATTTATTAATACGAATATATTTTCATCTCAACAGATACATTTGTTCAACTGTTTTTAATGGCTACATGGTAATCTATTGTAAGGGCTTTCCATAGACTATTTAACCAATTGCGTAGTATATAGGTTCTGTATAATTTTTCACCATAAGAAAAAAATGCTGCAAAATAATCTTCAAAGCTAAACTTTTTAAGCTTTTTTAAAGTAATAAATGAATGTTAAATATATTGATTCAAAATATTTCAATGTTCTAATTTTAGATCATCGAATTCTAACTTACTAATAAATTTAAAACTATGTTAGGAGTCTGGAAATTATTTCATTTGTACTGGCAATATTATATGCTTAAGGTGGAAACTTCATGAACATCTGACATGAAAACATTTTTCTTATGGGTCTGTACCTACTGAAGGAGACCCTAATTGTATCCAACAATCTTAATTAATTTCTATACAATTAGCCTATTTCAGTTCACTCATGTCATGTTTAAGATGACAAAAATCATCTCATCAATTAAGACATATCCTTTTCATAAAAAAGTAATGAACACACCAATCAAAAATAAACTTATTTAGGACTTAGTGTTACAAGAATCAAATAAAATGATTTGTTTAAAACATCTAGCACAATGCCTGAAAAATGATAAAATGTTTAATAAAGCTTGCTGTTACAATTATTAACATTAAGTAATGTGAGGGAAATATAGGACCCATTCCCTACCATTAAGGAGACTAAAATAATTGTAATTATAAATTTTAGCCATTTTCATATTCTAGCTGCAAACCTAGTGAATGCTAAAAAGTAAGAGCTGTTCTGTTGAAAATAGCAGTGCTTATTTAGGCTCTTTAACCTAGATTTCCTGGATTTCATTCATTCTTTAATTTTTCATCAAAACATTTGTTTATCTCATATTGAGGGGTCTTTTTAAAAATATATGCTTCTTTATTAGTGTCCATAAATTTTGTCAAGTTTATTCCCTCGGTTTTCTTTTGTGGCTCCTCTAACTTATGCAGATTCTTTTAAGAAATCTAGGCCAAATGTATATACCATACATTATATATGTCTTATGTACCATGATCTTAGCTTAGCATTTAATTTTAGTACTGGTTAATAACCACCACAAATGTCAGCCTAATCATCAATTCTTTTGGTAAATGAAAATTATTAAAGTGCGTGTGTGTTTGTTTGTGTGTGTGTGTGTGTGTATCTGAAATTGTGTGTGTGTGTATATATATATATGAAATTTGTACTACTCTCTCCAAGCCAAGGTGATGGTTGTCATAGAAACAGCAAACAGCAGAAAGTCAGATCTGACATAGCAAGAAGATAATGGACAACATCTCTGGGGAAATTATGAAATAGAACAGGCTAAGTTAAAAAAATTAACTACGTTTAAAATTAATAATCCTTATTTCTTCCAAGCCAGGTTCCTCAAAGACAGAATTAAATACCCCAAACTCTGGCATTGTTAAGATTCAAAATATACACGTTTCTTTAAATGCAGAAATTGTAGGCATCAGAGCACATTTAAAGATGAAACATATTAAGTATCCTTAATTGTGAATATTTAAAAGTAATTTCATTAATATGATTTAAAACCAAAATATGTATATTTTTATTACCACTATCATCCAATCACGGCGTAAAAATATATAGCATTGATTGCATTTCAGTCTCCACAACAGCACAATTAATGGGACCCACTACTGTATTTCAGCCAGAAATATCTAGTGCTTTTAGCACTTGGTGCAGCAATCTTCACCAGCTTTCACAGTGCTTTGGAAATCATTTTAATAGAATTTGGTTTGAGTTTTTTGTTTTTGTTTTTTGCCATGCTAAGATTACTGAACATATCCATTAGGATCTTCAAGTGATTTAATAATTTATTATATAAATCAAGTTTCATAATACTTCATTCAAATTTCTAGAGCTATAATTTATATAAATCAATCTTTATTACTGCTCCATTATTATATTTATGAGATAAGATAAAACCAAATGCAACAAATTGAGTGTCCACTTTAATTTTAACTCACTACAAATACTTTCCTACCTAAAAATTAAATATCATTAAAAGAAAACACCTTTCTAGTTTTTATGTGTTGATCTTTGGTTAAAAATCAAATATTTATGTTTTGTTATATTTATTACAATTGCTCTTTCTTTATTACATTTAAAAAGCATACTTCAAACCTTAATCTATCAGTGGAATTCAGTAAATTTGAGACATTTAACTATTCCAGTTCATGCCAGATCACTGTAGCTGAACATATAAAACATATGGTACAATTCTGTGGCCCTAAAACATTCCCAGTTTATTCCCAAATGCTTCAGACAAAAAAGAAGTAACATTTTCAGAGTACAAACACATACTTTCCAAAGTGAAATGGTTAAATATTGCAGCCAATTCAGAAATAGCACCAACTGGCTTTTTTTTTTCTTCAGCCGAACCAGGTTTAATTTTTTTTCACATTCACATGCGCACAAATATACTTCCCTCGAGCTGTCAGAGAGCATCAGATTGCCTTATTTGCAAGATGAATTTTAAAATCTTTTGAGAAACACAAGGACATTTGCTTCAGGCACTATGATTTTATCATCACCATCATAAACAACGAGTATAAAGCCAGTCAATCTCTGGTATTCAAACCAAAGCCAAAAGGTTATGGCACTTTGAAAAGAGTTAGCAGAATTTTAATCACCTAAGTTCATTCGGATCCGTTTTTCGAGTCACAATATTTTGCAGTTGGGTAATCATCTCTTTATTGTCCATGAACACTTCTAGATGACCCCAAAGTATGGATATGATTCTTACCAAGAAATTTATAAAACACAGATACTAGGAGAAATGTTTGTAAAAAATCACATTGTCAGATGATAATATTCTGATCACTGATATAAAGATGGTATCTTTAATATCTAATAGAAACTTTCATTCTTGTACTTTATGAAATATAACTACAATAACAACTCCAGCTATAGACATTCTGAATTAATAAGAGTTATGGGAAACTGGAAGATTTCCTATGATGTACTTTGGATCTCATTCTAATAGGGACTTAGGCCTTGAATGATGTAAGGAATAGTAACGTGAACACCACCAGAACTACCTTTGTATTTAATTTTTTGTGGTAGCTAAGTAAGAATTGAAACCACAAGCGATGTGCTGTTTTTCTAGATTTATTATGATATCAATATATAAAATTTTATTTGAAATTCATTCTGATTGTGCTCCTACATTTAAAGTCAAATTTAAGTTAAGCTTTCCAGGGCTTAAAACAAACAAGCAAACATAAAAGCTAATTCTGTACCTAGCCAGTGAAATGGAATATAATTACTGCATTCAGTCAGAAGCTGTGCGTGAGTCTCATTGAAATACAAGTTAAGAGGGTTTCCTGAAGTCTTGAATTATTGAATAAGTAATGTAGGGTCCTGGAGTTCAAGGGTTGGAAAGATATCATTATCATTTTCTTTTTCCAGGGGATCCAGGATGCCCTTTCACCCTTCTGGCAAAAGTGGAATGTACAAAGGTTTTGCTTCTAAAGTAAATGAAATAATTCTCTATTTGTTAGCTGCCGTTGGTGATGCACAGCGTATACTGCATCTCACCTACTTTTCATCGTAACATTTTCACATTATCACAAGAAGCATTAAGTCACAAGAAGCATTATGTCACCAAGACAAACCAATTTCCTTCATGTAAATGTAAAACAACATGTTTGCAGTAAGATATTTCTATCAATGTCAGGGACATACAAGCAAAGACTCAATAGTCTGCCCTGTCACTTACTTACAGAAAGAGAAGGAGAAATTGTTCATTCACACTCAATTGAATTCTCGGTCCACTATTTTTCTAGGCTCACTGAATTTATTTATAAATTCATCACTGGCATTATAATACCAGGAGATATTTGAACTTTCATTGGAAACCAACCGAGAAAAGGGGGGGTGGCAAACAGGAGATGAGATGCCAATTACCTTCACCAAAAAATAGACTCATTCTGTTTCTAAGAGAAGCTGGCACAAAAGATACAGCCATGTCTTTCGCTTAATGATTTGGTTCCCTCTGCTTAGTCAGTGATGTAACAGATTCATCAGAGAGCAGCACAGTCTAGTAGAAAGGTCAGTCCCCTAGGGATCTACAATAAAGTCCTCTGCCACTAGCTCACATCTGGATTGTTGTTAAGGCACTCTCCCTGGGCTGTGGTCTCCATATCCATAAAATAAGGGAGGCAGTCTAGATGTTTTCAAAGGCCATGCTAGCTCTAACATTCTTTAATTCAAAATGAGGGTTGATTCTTTACTATAGTTTTTGGTCTTACTCTAAAATATAAGATCGTTAGATCCTCTCAAAAAAACTAAAAGCATTTTCTTCCTCAATTTGTTCAACATTACAAAATAGTAATGTTTTGTACTGGAGATCAGGCTGAGAATAGCCCACAGTAACCGGAATACCCCAGAGGTCACATTTTCCTTCTGTTCTTTTTTACCCCTCCTCCCCACTGTTTATCCCAAATCATAGTTTTGATCACACATTCTGTTCAAGTTGTTCAATGATGCATATCACCATTTCCTTATAGAGGAGTATCAGTAAATGTTTTCCTCAAAACCCTTGAAAACTCACAATGAAAAGTGCTGAAAAAGCTAATCAAGCTTTGCTGCTGCTTTCTTCACGGGCCTGACCCCGTGCACAGCAGATATCTCCACCTTCACAGACTCTTGCCATGGTGATGAAACAGAAAAGTTATAACCAGATGGCAAAAGTTATCAAATAGCTCATTTTATCAAAATAAAACCACTCTCCACTCAAACTTTTACCCATCCAGGGAACTGATCAGGTGCTCACAAAAAGTGCCTGATCTATAATTTTCAAACCCCTCTAAACCACCAGACCATAACTTTCAGCTGCAAAGTATCTTGAGCCACAATTGCAAGACCTGATGGTGTTTAAATGGACATTATAGGTACTTCGTGAACTCACAAGCTATAGAAATCAATAGGCATCTTGCATAGAGAAGTCCTGCAATTGATTTTTCTAGGAGAGTCAATTTATAACTTTAGGAGAAGGACAGACACCAGGGAGGTTGTAAGCATGCCAGAGGTTTGAAAAAAAAGAATCACAGGTGTGTGGAAAATGCTGCCCTGCACTAGAGGAGGTGGATCTCAAAGAAACAGGGTCTACACTGACGGTTGAAAAAGTTGAAAAATACTAGGCAGCTCCTTCTGTGCTGGGGGATTAGGGAAGGAGAACTCTCAAAGTACGCAGAAAAGGTATTTAATAGAGTGTTCCTGGGGGTCTTGAATTTAAATGTGTACTGTTGCTTTTCTAAGGATAAGCACATCCAATAGACTCATTCTCTCCAGTTTTAAAAAAAATTTCCTGAAATTTTAAAAATAAAGTACTGCATACTTGAAAAAAAAGAGAAAAGAATAAAAGGTAACTTTGAGATGATGGAAATGTTAATTAGCTTGAATGTGGTAATCATTTCACAATGCACATGTATATCAAAACATCACGTGTGCCTTAAATGTATACAACTTTTACGTGTCAAAATAGTGTAAAAATTGTCTAAAAATTTATCTGTTCACTCAATAAAGAAGTCGAAGCGTCATTCACTCTCACCGACATCACTGCTTTTCCAGGCACCATAGGTGACAGCAAGGCTTGTGCCTGCCACAAGGGTACAGTCACTTAGAGGCAGAGGCAAAAAATTTTCAACAAAACTTATCCCCCCAATCCACTGATTGACTGACAACAACCTTCCTATGTAACTAATCTTATTCTCAAAACAGCTATTGTTTTTTCCCTTCTCCCAATGCTCCTTTTTTCCTTCTCCTTACTTTTTTATACTTTGTACAAGTTCATAAAAAGTAAGTTTTACTTTAGTCAAGAGATAAATAATGCAGATGCTAAACACTTATAAAATTATACCTATTTTTATTTTCTAAACGCTTCTGAAAAAGACGAGGGAGAATTTATGAATACTAAACAAACTTCTGAATTCTCGGAGGTGGGAGAGAGGAGGGTTAAAAATGGAATTAGAGGGGGTCACATCACATTATATAAACTTCAGTGTGAATTTTAAAAGGCTGTTTTGGTGAGGTAAAAAATTTCCAAACACAAATGCCCTAGAAAAATAATGCTAGGAAATACTATTGTGGAAAAAAAAAAAACACAACCTTTTTTGTATTGGAAAATTTTTATGTTTACTTAATGAATGCACCTTTAAAAGGAAGTTTATACCCATCATCCTATGAGGGGAGGGTGAATTTACAGTGCTTTTATTGACTTTGGTTTTGCTTTGCATGATGTTAAATCATCTAAAAAAATAATTTGAAAATCTCTCTTTCCCTAATGATTGGGGTTGAATGGACATGGAGACATTGGAAAAGATTCACCTATTTCAAAATCTTCATATGTGCATCTGTTACAAGGAACACAATTTGAAATGGCTACAATTTTAAGTTTAAACTTTAAACTAAGTTAAATAATGTTCTTCACATTAACTGCTTAGGAGAAGTAAATACATGTAGAAAGCTGTATTTTCTGTAGTGCATGAACCTGGCCTTGGGTCTGCAAGAGTTTACTGGTGTCCAAACAACTATAGAATCTCAAAGCTTTCAAGGCTTTTATTTTAGAAGAGCATTTTTTAAAAACAAACATTTTCTCACGTAGGAAGTGAATGCGTTGTGCTCAGCACTGCACATATTCCACGATTCACTGACCAGTATTAGACTTTCAGAAGAGCTCAAATGATTAGATTTCGAAAAGATGGATCTATTTCAGAAAGCTGAAGACACATACTAAATTATCTTCAATTGCTGTTTGCTTACCTGCAACTGGACTCACTTCCGATCCGATACTCACTCTTTACAGAAAAACAGGAGTACACTACTGAGACTTAAATAAGCAGAATGGTTATTCGTATCATGTTTTGCAAATTAAGTCTGTTATGATAAAAAGCTTGGATGCAGATATAAGCCAGTGGATAAAGATAAAAACTCCAAGAATTGACCATACAACACAATTTAGAGTACAACCTGAAATACAGCCTCAGATACTCACCAGTGAAATGATGAAAAGTGGACGGACTGACACTATCAACACTGGCAGCACTGTCACAGCTAAAAACTTCATCATCAGATTCCCGCAAAGAGGAGCAGGGTGAGGAGTCGTCAATTTCTTCCAACTTCCCCTTTAAAATTCCACTCATCGCTGCAGCACTGTCACATGCACCTGTAACAGGAATGGGAGCAACAGAGCATTGAAACATTTCACCACTGACTGCATAGCCAAGGTCTCCATATCATTTGGGGGGATTGTAATTTTTTGACCCGTCTCTACCAGATTATCATATCCGTGCAGAAATCATTCTTCCCATCACGTTTGAAAGCACTGAAAACAGTTCTACCCTGATTCATTGCTATTTGCTTTCTTATTCTGACAGCAGTATTTTATAAGCAAAAAAGTCAAAATTAAGAATGAAATCAGAGGGCTGCATAAGGAAATTCAGTTCAGGGTTTTGAAACGTCAAAACAGGAGTCAAATGCATTTATTTGATTTGTTCTAGTAAATCATGTGCTGTCATTGCCAGAGCCAGGGTTCAGAACGAAACAGATCACTCACTTGCATGCTGTCATATCCAGGGCATACTGATTAGGACATGTCTATCCTGCCTGGGGTTTCTTTTTTCTCAGGTACAAAGGCATCTACATTCCTGGGGCTCTTTGTCTGTCAAAAATCAAATTGGTTGCTAAGAATGGCTATACCTACAGAATTTAGATGTCTTATCATGTTTCCAGTCAGTTCAGCAAAGCTACAGGGAGTACTTGAGTCCTATGTCACGGAGGTTTGCTGAAAAGATTTTATACAGGGTAAACCAGTCCGTAAGCCTTTTGCTGGATAAAATTTTTTTTCTTTTTTTTTTTGCTGAAATATAGTCAGTTTACAATGTTGTGTCAATTTCTTGTGTACAGCATAGTATTTCAGTCATACATATACATACATATGTTCCTTTTCATATTCTTTTCCATTATAGATTACTACAAGATATTGAGTATAGTTCCCTGTGCTATACAGTAGGACCTTATTATTTATCTATTTTTACAAATAGTAGTTAGTATTCGCAAATCTCAAACTCCCAATTTATCCCTTCCCACCCTCTTCCCCCACAGTAACCATAAGTTTGTATTCTATGTCTGTGAGTCTGGTTCTGTTTTGTAAAAAAAGTTCATTTGTGTCTTTTTTTTAGATTGGATAAAATACTAATTTAGGTCTCTTCATTCCTTGTATCAACAAGGTAGTGAAAGCCAGCAGAGGTAGCCTGATGCATTTTTTAAAATTTGTTAATGTCAATTTAGATGAGTCATTAGACCTCTGAGAGTAATAATGTCTTCATAGCCATAAAGTCACTCTTAAGGTGATCTGCAGTTGTGAAAACAAGTTCTTGCAATGGCAGTTACCCTCAATGGATAAAGAGGGTCAGATAAAATAAAATCATGTAGTCATCTCAGTCTTCTCTTTTGCCTACTGTTATTTGCACCAAATATATCAAGAAATACTTCTCTACCCTAAGGAAAATGATAGCCTAGGAACAATAACAAATGGTCTTACAATCAAGGAGACAGTGGGTGGTAAGCAGTGGGAACTGTGGCAAACTGGAGATGCATACCCAGGTCAAAGGTGGAAGCCACTACCCAGGTTCAGACCTTTTCAGCTCATGCTTTCCCAATTTAATCCACTCTAAAATCTGGCCAATGTCCCAATCATATTCATAAGCACTCCTTTACACTGTTAGCTTTCACATTCCCCATTCTCCTTTTCCTTATTAATATTGTTTATAAAATTAAAGGAGTGGTTTTTAAATTACACATTGTAATTTAAAGCCCCATTTGGGTTGACTCTACGAGACAGAGTCAGAATGGCTCAGATCTGACACTTGGAAGAGTTAACAGACTAAGGGATCAAAACATTCTTCCCGCTATTAGCCCAACACAACATCTAAAATGCCTTTGCTAGAGATACATAAATTGGGGGAACAAACTTATTTTACAAGAGACTGCTTGCATAATACATGCTACCAAGGGGAAGTGACATCTTAAGCCATCAAACCTCAGCATGGCAATTCTATCTCATAATAAGGAACAAATCTCACTTTAAAAAGTTAAAGTCACTTTAACTTTCTTCAAAAGACTGGCCACTTTTCTTGCACTTCTCAGTGACCTCATGGTCTCTCTCAATTTTGGTAGCTATACTTTCATGAGGCATATCTGCTCCAAGTCTTTCTGCTGACTGGCTTCCTTGGTTTCTGTATTTTCTGCTTCTTAGTCTCCCCAGCTGGCATATGGCTTGGCTTCTGACAGAACATCTTCTACTTCATTGTATCCTGAAAGCCTCAACAGTAAACACCAGTTGTCTCATTCTTTTAGTATATCTCAGTTCAAATTGTTGAGTAAGGGAATCTGTGTGTCCTCATTCAGATATTTATGCCATCCTGTAGAAAAGAGATCTGTTTGTCTTCTGTACTTTGTTAAGGGGCCATTTATTATTTACTCAGTAAACATCTACTGAGCTTCTATCATGTCCCAGTGACTATTTTAGATGCTGGAGAATGATAAAGTAACAACACAGAAAAAAAATTCCTTCCTCTAATGGTGCTCACTTACTGGGTGTTGTTGAAGGGAAGGGGTAGACAAATAATAAACAGATAAGTAGATTAAACAGATAGTATGTCATGCGGAGATAAATGCTATGAAGAAAGATAAGTAGCCCAGTGATACAGTGACTACTAGGTTGGCTGACAGAGAACATTGCATTTTGAATTAGTTGGTAAGCTAATGTCACAGAGGGGAAGGTGAGGGAGCCAGCAGTTTTGACACCTGGGGAAGAGCAGGCCAGGCAGAAGGAATGGCATATGCCCAGGTCCTGGGCTGGGCACAGTAGGCAACGAGGTTAAACAGGTATCTTCGGCTACATTGTGTAGAACCTGTAAGGACTTTGGAGACTACTCTATGTGAGATGGAGGTTTCTGCAGGGCTTAAGTAGTGGAGTGATGAGATCTGACTTATACTTTCAAAGGACTACTCATTTGCCTGTTACTTGATTTTAAAAAAAATAGCAAAAACCAGAGGGCCTATGGTGAAGGTAGATTTGACAGAAGAAAGGAAATTAAGGAGGAACTTGCAGCTCCGATGAACAGTTAAAATCAGAACCTGACCAGGCTGAAGAGGTAGGTTCCTTTTGGGGGGAAAGAATTCAGAAAGATGTTAGAAGGGGAGGGAAAGTCAAAATGCTTCCCAAAGCAATGTGGTTCCTTAATTTTACCTACAACCGTCTCTGGTCTCTAAATTTACCAAATATTTGATGATGGTGGGACCACCTTACCTGCTAGATTTCAAATAGGACCAATTCTGATACATCATACCATTTTCTGGTACAGCTTTTGCAAATTAACAATGACAAAGTAAGCTTTCCTTTATTATTCTAAAGGAATATTTCTTTTGATTTGGTAGAGAAGAGGCATTATATGGATGGTGATCACTATCAAAAATTTATTTATTAGTGGGAAAACGGAGGTTAAGAGTTAATAACTATTTACCCACCACTCTCCCTAAAAGTTACTTATTCAAGATTTTTAAGAAGTAAAATCCATAACCACAACTTACTACTGCAAGGATTATAGGACTCTGGCTCTCAGAGTTGACCTTGCTTGAAATCCATTGAAGAATCTCTCTTATCTTCAAGTGACTTATGGAGGTTTTTAAAAAATTGCAGAAAATCTCCTAAAAAAAGAGAGCTGTTGAAAGATTTTTTAAAATGTTGATGTAGCTTTTTTATTATTTATAGGAAACTATTTGGAAATTTTTCCTTAACAGGTATGAAATCAAATAAATAATTTGTGTGGATTTGCTCACATCTGTACTTTTAGTTCTGGTAGCCTCGAAGAAACTTGCACAGCCATTTGAAGAGAGACTGAACTGTGTAATTAGATTCCGAATAAACACAAAGAAAGGATGGGGAAAAAGGTCCCAAAGCATAAGAAATGCTTGGAGACAGACAGACAGAGACAGAAAGAGAGGAGAAATAGATTCATCCTACTTTGTGTTTGCCAATTTGATTCTGTTGTGGTGTGCTCTGGTTGTAGTGCTAAAATTGCAATGTTACAATTATTTCCATGACAACAGACAGAGAGATCTTGCAGGAGAAGTTAAATTGTGAGAGAGACTAAGACACTACCCCCATTTAGATGTCTGCAGTAATAGGTGGGAAGGGAGAACAGTTATTATGAATGTCCTTGACTGAGTTTGTGCCCTCTACATAGTCCAGTGAGAGCAATCCTAAACAATATTCAGTCACCCTGTAACACAGAATGCTGTTTTGAGAGTATATGGCTGGAAGAAACTGTTAGGAAACAGAGGCAAGTATGGATAACTTGATTTATATTTTTTTTGCACCTAAAAATGTATGATATTTGTTAAAAGTCAAAAGTTTTAGAATTCTAATTCAGGGTCTCTTAATGGACCTCCTAAAGGTCCTGTGTTTCCTACATCCAGAAAAATAGAGTCTACTCAGATTTTCTTAGTCTATCTAACAGGAATGCTGTATTCTTACTGATCCTATATCTAGTAATTCTTTTTGAGAAGTATACAAAATAATAGAATTTTTAAATGCTGTTCCTAATATGAAAACTTTTATAAATTTGTGTATTAGCCAAATAGATGAGTCAGATTTTGAATTAAAATATTCAAAATAATAGTTGAGTGCTTTTATACAAATTCATTCAAAAGACAGAAGAAATTTTAAGAGTAGGGGAAGAAAATAAATTATTTTATGTTCAATTTATGACACAATGAGAAAAAATTGAATTAAGACAGCTCACTAAGTGAATCTAAAGTTAAAAATATAATTTGCTATTTTGAGGTCCGAACTACTATGAATGGTGGATACATTGCCCTTTCTACAGATGAATATTATTTTTCTAAAAATAATAGTTCAGAGCTTATATGCATCTCTCTCAAGAATTTAAATATTTGTTGTCATTAGGCAATTTTTACAGAATAAAATACCCAATGGTTGATTTTATTATTATGAAACTATGACACCAGAGAGCCCAATATATTAAATAGTAAACCTCTAACGCCATGTATATATTTTTAAGTTCCTTTTTATTCCCCCATGACAAGGACACTTCTATGAAACTAGGGTAAAATCATGGGCTTGGGTTGGTTACCAAGGTTAATTGGCAAAGACTAGAACAAGAGTGGGGACAGACTGTTGGATTCAGAGGTGGATGCAGAATAAAGGTGAATAAAAGTCAAAGTAGGTTGAATGGTCCTGGGAATATGGAGGGAAAGTAGGAAAGACTTTGCAAAGAATGGAGGAAAATCCCCAAAGAAGAAATGGAAAATTGGTGAGTTGAGAGATCTGGGCATTGATAGTTATCAAGAATTTAGTAGCAGAAGAGCAAGATGTAGAAGAAATCAGCCTGGGTTGTAGTGTCTATGGAGAAACGCTAGTTCCAAAGATTACAGAGTTTGGTATATCTCCTTTTGGGTTGAGAGAGAAATGGGAAGAATTGCTTTAATCTGAACTCATGGTGGTATCTGGATCCCCCATTTAAAAACACATTTTAATCTGAAATTCAGGATCTGAGAGCCCAGAGCTGGAAAAAGCTTAGGAGAAAAAAGCAGTCTGCGCTGTTACCATGAATTTGCCTCCAGGTATAGGGAAGTGGTGATGTGTCCTAGACCAGGCTAGTCATTAAAATTTTCTGAAGAAATTTAAAAAAATATAAAAGAGTCCCAGGAACTACCTGGAATCACTGGTATGGTGAAAAGGGTGAAGCCACTTGCTTGAAAACCCGGTTTTACTATTTCCTAAATGCGAGTTCTTCAGCGAGTTACTCAATTTGTCTCAGCCAAAATTTTCTCTCTATTAAATGGGGTTAATGGTAGCTGTTTTACAGTGTTAGAATGTGCATTGCAGGTACTTTCCTAATAACTGTTAACTTCTACACCCTCCACTGGTACGTATTATGAATTCCAGATGCTTTGCATTATAACTAAAAAGAAACAAAAACAATACTCTAAAATCTTGGCTGAGAGTATAGTTTAGCCAGTTCAGTATGAAGGGGTGCTATAAATTGGAAGTGAGAGATCCGGGCATGCCATTTACACTCTGGGGTATGGAATGGATGGCAACAGAACAGAAAACTAGGGGAGATGCTACAAAGTCTCCTTTTGAAGGTGCCCTTGTTCTTTGGATGGATGAGCATGACCAGACAGTGTCAGGGTAAATTCCCTCCATTGTCAAGTGACCATCTTGCCAAAAGGCTACTTCACACTCCAGAAAGGAGTGTGGATTGATTAACACTATACATTTAATTTTGCCACCTATAATTTGTCCACTTACTAACATAAGCATGTTCCCTTCTCATTAAATAATTCTCTACACCACTTGTTTTTGTTTTATTTGATTTTTATCTTTGTGTTTTAGGCTACATAAGATTTCACTGAATGGCCATACAGTAATATTTAACTAAAACTCAAAGGGAGATGCTTGGTTTCTTTTTAAATTTTTATAAATCACCATATAACTAACATTTTCTTTCATATATTTTTGTGTACATCTCTGACTGTATCTTTAGGACGAATTCCTAGAAGTGGAATTACAAGGTTCTCAGTACATGCTGCCAAGTCACCTAGTGGAAGGTGAAGTTATGTCTTTAATGGGTACATTAGGATGTCATTTCACTATAGTCTGGTCACTACTGTGACATTGCTATTTTTTTTAGTTCTGTGAATTTTTCATATACTCAGTAAGAATCAGAGCTAACACACATAAATCGTGCTTACTATGCACCAGGCACTGTTCTGGCATTTTACATGGGTATTCTGCTGGATTCTAAGGTAGAATACAGGATTCCCCACCTTCTTGTGTGCATTCTTTGTATAACCCCAGGATTATACGGTGAAATATCACTTTGTATGTTCACATTACATGGCAAAGGGAATGTGTATATGTAATTAAAGTCCCAAGTCAGTGACCTGGTAGATTATCCATGGGCCTGACCCAATCACATAAAAACTTTAAACTAGAGGACAGAAATTAAGGGTGAGAAGGATTCAACACAAGAGATTCTCTGTAGCTGACTTTGAAGATGACCAGGAAGTATGCAGACTCTAGGAGCTGAGAGTGGCTCTGGGTTCAGCAAGGAGGAAACAGGACCGCAGTCCCAGAACCACATGGAACTGAGTTCTGCCAACAAGAATGAGATTCGAAGTAAATTTTTCCCCTGGAGTGACCAGACAAGAATTCAGCTGAGCAGACCCGGTATTCAGCCTTGTGAGACTCTAAGCTAAGAACTTAGCCATGCCCTGCAGGACTTCTGACCTACAGTACCATAGGCTAATAAGTGGGCATGCTTTAAATTGCTAAGTTTATAATACATCAACTATACTTCAATTAAATAAAAAAAGGTTTAAAAAAGACCCAGATACTATTAGTGACTCTAATTCAAACTAACTGCACAATCATGGAATCTCCCTAGTCACCAGCTTCTTCATTCTATGAATGTTATTAATAAATATTACTTATAAAAATAAATAGATAAAGGCAGAAAAAATTGCTAAGTTTGTGCTAATTGTTGCAAGGGAACAGAAAAGTAAAACATATCAATTTATTTAATATTCACTGTATCCATATGAGGTAGGCATTATTATTAATACCATTTTCAGATTAAAAACTGAAGTACAGAGAGGTTCAATCTACCAAGGTCATAAAGCTAATCAATCTTACAGGCAGCATTCCAACCCAGGTATTTTGGCACTTGAAATCATACTTTTAATCATCACGCTCTTCCTTGACTCTTGATGGTATCTCACTGCTTCAATTGTTTTCACAAGTTCATTATCTCATACAATACTAATTTAGCCAGCTGATATCCAATGAGTTAACTGTAGTTAACATGGAAAAACTGAGGGGAAAAGGAATTTTTAAGCTCCCTAATGAGGAATAACATTTAGGACACCATTAAAAACCCTGGGGATTATTTTCCTCCTTCCATTCTCGGTTTATTAACAGAAAAGGATGACTAGAAATAACAACTAAAATTGCACACAATTCCTGACTATATCTCAAATTCTGTGGTAAAAAACATTCTACGTGGATTTATCAATCTTTACAATATCACATAGGTAGATAACTGAATTTCACAGAAAGGGAAGCCAAGGCTCAGCTGAAGTAACTTGTCCAAATTTACACAGGCAGTAAGATGGCAGAGTAGGCATTCCATCAATCATTATGCTGTACAATCTTAAGACCTAATAGGTTAGCCAGTTACCACCAATACATAATTTGTACCAGAGTATGCATTTCTAGAAGCAGACGTACTGACTGACTGACTGCATCATCCATTTAAGGGGTATATATGTACACCACAGTACAGTCCCCATATACATCAGCATATTTAAAGGCATATTAGCAGTCACTCTTCCTCTACAGACTCCCTAGACATGAGGGCATGACATTCTTTTTTGTGTGTGTTGGTAAGTTCTACCTTGCTATGATAGACTGAGACTTCCACCCATCTCATATTATTTGCTTATCTTTACCTTGAGACATATTAAACCTCAGTAAGATGGGTATATTAACTCTCAGCACACACCCTTGGTTTCTTTGTAGCTGATTCAGCATTGTCACTTGCCAAGCATGATGAGTTAAAACTGTTCCCCCAGAACACAGGATAAATGACAGAAAGTGGGTTCAAAGTAGAAGAGAAATATTGCTGAACAATTTAAACTTTAATCTAATATTGCTGAACATCTTTGACTCAAGACAGTGGGGATTCATTGAATAAGAGCATATGTATAAGAGCACTTAAAGATTGGTAAAATACATATTACTCTATTTTCTTACAGAAACAGTATTTATCATGTATATTACATGTTAATATAAACATAATTACATTAATTTACAATTAATCCATTGATTTAATATGTGATGATGATGATGGTGTGTGTGTGTGCATGTGTGTGAGATCAGGAACAGAAGAGTAGTAAAATGGAACAGCACAGAGCAGGGGGTCATGAAACGGGCACTGCATACAGATGAAATCCTCTGTTAAAATCAGAGAGCTTGAAAGGAGTTTATATGATAAAAAGTCTGCAATCCAGGTGGAGGGTATAGCTCAAGCGGTAGAGTGCATGCTTTGCATGAGGTCCTGGTTTCAATTCCCATGTACCTCCTCCAAATATAAATAAATAAACCCAATTACTTCTCCCTCATAAAAGAAAAGGAAAAAAAGGTCTGCAATCCAAAATTTTGCATGGCTTAATGACATTTATGTGAAATGAACACTGTCACGTTGAAGTGTTAACAAAGAAGCACATGAAAGAAAGGGACTATGCTTAGCATGTGATGAGCGGCTGTCACTGGGAAGGTACAAGAAAAAAGTAAGGTGACTACCTGAAGAGATTATTCACTTATTTATGCAGTTAGCAAAACAATTTGGGGGCACATAAAAGGTATCAGGCATTATGGTAGATGACAATATAAGACAAAGAAACCCCCTGTCACAGAATTATAATTGAGATGGTTGATGAAAGACTAGAGAGAAGTCAAGGAAGTGACTGCAAGGACCACACTAAGAAGCCACGGCAGGGAGCACAGGACAGGGTGGAGGCCCTGAGGCTGTGCCCTTTGGCCCTGCTCATATAGTATGTGAAGATCTCTGAATATAGAAGCTTGGAATAGAGACCCCAAGCTCAGTTTCCCATTTGACCCTCCCCTGGGGATTTCAGTGGACAGGATGGGAGAGTCCACTTGGGGCCCCTTACTGATTCAGATGTCACAATGGCCAAACAATCTAGTTTTATGTATGAGTTTTATGAGCTACACGAAAGGAATTTGAGAAAGCAAAGCAAGAATTTTTAAAATAACTTCTGAAAACCTTTCCCAGAATCTTTCTGCCTTAATATGCTGACAGCATCAAAACCAGTATTACTTGGGTAATGATTGATGACAAATATTGATTTTCCATGGCTAGCCTAACCCTGAGATAGAAAAGGAAGTGAAAATCTTTGTAAATACATTCAGGAGTCCTGTTTAGGAAATTACTTGTTTCATTTATTAAATATATTGTGATATATCCACAACATGACAGCACCTAACTGTATCAACACTTACTAGAAAACAAAACTGAAATGCATTTTTGACCCTGACAGCTAATTTATTTAAAGTCAAGGAGATTACGAAGGTAAGTCAAAATGATCATGCTGACGGGAAACTGAAAGCAGGTCTGAGATGGAGAGTTCTGTGAAACTCTAACATTCTTGTGTTGTTACCCATAGGGGACCATCTGGCCCCACGTGCTTTTTCACCTTCTTCCAAAGTCCTCCTAAACTCTGCTTTTCTTTCATCTAGTATTTAATGCATTATATACAATATTTAATACAAATTCATAGTATTTGGCTATTGTTCTTTTGCATGATGTTCAATTTCCCACTAAAAAAATCACTGTGGGAATTCTTCTTTGTGCCTTACTTTTTTCAGAGGCAAAATGAGCATTCCAGGAAAGAATTATCTCTATAGGTCAGTCCCACACAAAGAGCATAATAAAAAGCAAATGAGTGTTTTCCAAAGAACTTTAGAATTAATATTGTTTAAAGATATAAAATTTACATAAGAATTACTTTTACCTGGTGATCGGTGGTTTTTGTTTAAAATAATAGTTACAAATGTGCATGTGAGTCAGGAGAGATAGAAACGTGCTGTGTGCCTTACCCTTTGTTGTATTGGAAGATAATGTGTTAAGCTCTTGATCTAACTAAAGAACAAAGACTTTCTGGAAATAAATCAGATGGCTACTATTTACCTTTTGGGCCATTAGACTAAAATGAATGGTTAGCAAAGTTGACCTCGTGTCAAGTAGTTTTCTTGCTAATGTGTGATCCTTGGAATTAACATTGACATGTATCGAGGTAATCATAATCTTTAATTAAATGCTTGAAAAGTTACATCGAGTCTGTATTCTCTGCGTTTGCACATTCAACAATTTTCACGTCAAATTATTTAGTCTATTATGACAACTGAGAGCTGAACAGTTGACTGAGAAATCAAACGATTTGCCCAACTGATTCACTGAGATACGTGAAACTTCCGAATGTGGTTATCAGCTTGATAAGCAAGTTCATTCCTTACTCCTTGATTTACAAAACAGCAATTAAAGAGTAATAATGCTGCTTTGGACCAACTCCTTTCCTATACCTATATAAGCCCTATGTCATACTATCAAGTATTAGATACATACTAAGTCAAAAATAAATTCTGATCAATAAAATTTTTGTTATGGTCTACCATAGTACAAATGGTAACAAGAGTTTCCATTTGCTTGAATCAGCCTAAGTACATTTCACAGTTTGAACACTGTGAAATCTGACCCGAGCTTTCTTACCCTGGTGTGATTTCCGTTTCTTTTAAATCCCATCCTTCCATTTCTAGCATTGTAGGGTAATTTGCCAAACTAACGTATTTCCATTATAGATATAGAGCTGTCTACCTGTATTATAGGGGAAGCTATTAATATTTCCTCTTCCAGAACACATGTTGTAAGACTTAAGAGACCCACATAGACTCATCAATGAATCTGGAAAGCTACTTGTAGCAAATAAGAAGCCTGAAGCAGCAGAGACGCTACTAACAAAATGTATTTAAAAACTACCTGTAGTAGAGAGTAATTCCATGCAATATATTACTTTCAGGAAATTGAAATATTCCTGATAATTCTGATTGTGCCTGAAATGAGTTATTCACCCAGGTTGCATAATCCACATACTAGTCTGATTTGTTGTCAGCATGCTCTTTAATGCCATCCATGTTTATGCTGAAAGTACTGCCACTGAAGTGCTTGTTAATTGATAAAAGCTAAATATTTCCCATTATCTTAACTCTTCTTGAAAAATAACACAGACAGAACAAATTAATTTAATTCTAAAAAATGTATTGCCTAGATATTAAATATATTAAAACATAGCTTAAGCATGTAGTACTTTATTTACTACATTGCTAACAATAAATCTAATAGACTAAGGTTAACATTATGAAAACAAAGTATTATACGTCAAAAGCGTTTAAACAAATGGTAAAAGAGAAGACAGAGGTAGGAATCTCATTTGAATGATAAAATAGGAAAGATATAACAGCTTTATGCTGATTTTCTCTCTTGCCAAATAGCTGAGAGAAAAAAGTTTATAGTGAAAATGCTTTAAGAAATTGACTATGGCAAAATACGATGATAATTGTGATTTTTTATTTCTTAAAAAGAAAAGCCACATAAAATGAATTTTATGTCCAAAAAAGTAAAATTTTCAAATAAAACAGAGTATATATGTGTATTTACAATAATTCCTATTAAATTTCAAATGTATTACATTAATAATATTTTAAAAAACATTTTTTAGGTTGTTGCAACATGCAATTTTTATATATTAGATTACAAAGGTAAGGAAATGACTGCATTAATAAAACATGGTCTGGACATTAACTTAAAAAACATTTTTGATCTAATATGTCAAAATATGCATTTGATCCTCCTCATTACCCATAGCTTGAACATAAATGTCAAGGTTTTCTTATGATTAAAATGACTAATATATTAAAAAAAAGTTTCTTGATTTATTGTCTTAGTATACTGCTAACCACTACAAACATAAAGAGGAAAAGGAAAGACAGTATTGTGCAGCAGCAGGAGACAAGCTGGATGTAGTGGTCTCTATTAAAAACCTATATTTGAAACTTAATGTTTGCACTAAAGGAAAAACAAATGGTCTTGCTTTGGTGTCTCTCACAGAGCAGCCTTACATGGTTTTCATTTGCCTTTTTTCATTCTTCACTTGGACAGGAACCTCTTAACTGTTTTCTTTCATGCTTTTTTTTTCTCTCTCTCTTGCACGCGCACACACACACACACACACACTCCCTCTCTCTTTTTCCTGTAGTCTCTGCAGTAAAAGCTACCATGGTTATCTCATGCAGACGTCTGCCCGTGGATGATAGGAAATGCTGATTGAGAAAGAGTTTATCTACTTTTCATCCAAAATATGTGAGCTATTAAGGAAATTATAAAAAGCAGCAACAATATACTTTGGTTTTATTCAAAACCTTTCCCTT
The DNA here is from genome assembly GCF_048564905.1 of Vicugna pacos. NCBI lineage: Eukaryota > Metazoa > Chordata > Mammalia > Artiodactyla > Camelidae > Vicugna > Vicugna pacos. The sequence continues at coordinate 39,672,498 of NC_132991.1, read as the reverse complement.
AGCAATTATTAAAAGGATGATATTTTTAGCCAAAGAAAGCAAAATGCATCTGCAGCAGCTGGTTTCCAAGGAAACAGAATAATTTAAAACCATGTGGAACTCTGCTCTCTAATTTTCATCAATTCCCCTTCATTCCTGGAGGTAGATTTACTTGGAATTTATAATTTCCAAAAAATATAACTGCCTTGACTCATTTTCTCTACCACATTTCAGGAGGTGAATGTCTGTTCTTACATAGCACCTTAAATTCCAGTCTAAGGGTCAGTTAATTTCTACCATCATTTTGTTTTGAAAACCAAGATCAGAACACTCCATCAATAATCAGAAACACGACAATTTTTTAGTATCACAATATTTTTGAAAACCAGAAATAGTTCAAAATAAATCATGCAAGAATATTTGATTGGGTCAATGTGACACTTATGTGTATAAACATATTATTAACTATGTTTAGTACATTTAGGAAATTAAAGATAGTTCTCCATTCATTTAGATAATCTTTACCCAATATTCAGTAGTTTTTTTCCCGTTCTTTTTTCAATTTTTGCAAGAACTGTTGTGTTTTTGTCTGCTCTTCAAAGACAAAATCCATCTCTCAAACAAAAACAAAATGTAAACACAAGACCAAAAGAATCCTTAGAAATTATGCATATTCATTCTTATTAGTTTGTGACTCATTCAAAAGAAGAATTTTTAAAATAGATGAACAAATCATTTATATCTTTGAAAGACTTTTATTATTATAGTCAACAAGTATTAATTGACGGCCAATGTGTTCAAGTCAGTAATAACCTTTTTTAAAAGAATCTCTATTTTAGTGAGGTTCCCCATCCTTAATTGGCCTATATTTATGAATTAAAATCACTATAAAATTAAATGGACTTAGAGTAAAATTACTTTTCATATGTCTTTACTGTGTGTCATTGAGTCTATATATTTAGAACTCTCCCCTGTTTTCCCTAAGGGTAAATAAAAGACAAAATTAAGATAGAGAAACAACTAATAAAGTAGAATCTTTACTTTTGAGCTGTTAAAAAAATATTGCCCTAGGGATATAATCACAATATAAATGCTGTGATGGAATTCTTACCTAGGTATATTTGATTGTTAAATGAAACTACCAGTAAAACTTGCCTAATAAGATGCTATTTTTTATAGCAATGTTTAATTCTTAACAAGCTTCTGAGCTCTGAAAATGGAAAATGGCCCCATGCATGTTGATAAAGACAGTTGTTTAATTATCATATAAGCTTACAATTTACTACATAAAAGGATACAACTACCCAATAGCATAAGCTTTGTCAAGAGAAGTGAGTTAAAAGGGTGTAAATGCGTATAAATCATTCATGCTAACTTAGTGTTAAGAGTCTACAACCTGCAAAAATTATTTTCCTAAACCATTTACTGTGTTGTAAATATTTTAAAAACACCACATGGAATTTTACACTGTATATTCAGAGAAAACTCCATTTTCTCAGGACCTGTGGAATTTACCAATCTTTCCTAAGCCTTCCTTTGATTTCCAATAAAATAAGCTTGAATAGAAACAAACAAAAAAGACATAATGGCTCATTTTATCTATTAATTTTTCCTCTAACACTTGCTAGAAAGTTATCCAGGATAAGACATGCCTCTGGTGTTTTTATCAGTCAAGGATTTTGCAGGGGAAAAGAATAGCTCATAGCAAAGCTTTCTCAAGTAATGAAAAGGATCCACTTTCAGGAAGTGTCTTCGGAATAATTTCAGTATCCTAAAACTGTCTTAATAGGAATTGAGAAGCATTCTCTTTCAAAGAAAAATAATTTTTTCTTTCTCTTTTGCTCTTACCTGTAAATATGGTTTCTGCACTTCGGCTCCGTCAGAACAGACTGAAGAGTTCACTCCTCCCTCGTCTATCCATCAGGCAGCAGCCAACCAATAACAAAAGCCAGATCCTGGCATTCTCCGGCTCATGCTCCCTGTCTGCTTTCATCCCTCGTTCCCTCCCACCCCCACCCTTTTAGAGGACAAATCCTTGCAGCTGGCAGAGAGGCAGGGAGTGGAGAAAAGGAATATGGAGAGGAAAGGAATAAAGAGAGAAAAGATATTTCAAAGAACAGCTCCAAGCTATGGAAAATATCTGCAGGTGAACTCAGCTGAATTGAAGTGTCTTGCTTTGGATTTAGGGAAACAGGGTTAATCAATGCCTCACCCAGCTGAAATCAAAGCAAAACACTCGTGGTAAAACTTAGGTACACTGTCTATTCTGCCTGTTTTTCAGTTCCCACTGATTTTGTTCAGTGAAAAAAAATGATCTTCTCATTGTACATTTTGGTATGTAGATAGAGGTGGTTGAGACTGAATGTCAAGATAACATTATTCACATTCAGTTTGCAAAGAGATAAAATTAAATGAATCAAGACCCTTCACACTGACATATAATACTATTTGCATTTCAACTACTGTTTGCCACTGTTTTCAGTAAAAACCAGGTTCAAGCCTAGTCAGTATGAAAAGATAATTCATCCAGAGAATTAGGCTATTTAAATATTTCAAAGTTATGTGGTTTGTATTATTTCATATTCCTTAAATGCTGGCATCAATTTCTCTAGGTGAATAATGGAACTTGTTAAAGATTAAAAAGGAATCAGCCATTTGGTTGCCATGTCTCAAAGTGACTAACTGAATTTCAATATTATTCTAATAACCTTGGGCAAAAATCATTTCACTTCTGAACTAACAGGCATAATATGTATAAAAGAACAATTGAGGAAAATATCATTAGACTTCTTTAAAGGAATAAAGCTCATTTGTCCACAGCTTAAAGGAAGTTAATCTGAGACTGACAAAGAATTTAAACTATATACAGATTGAATTCTTACAAAATATAATACAAATTATGGCTATGATAAAAAGTGCTATTAACTGAGCTTTCACAAGTGAGAGTCTGAAAAAGTTTCTGTGGGGAGATATAAATTAATGAATGTTATCGCCACCTTAGAGGTACGTACTGCCTACGTGAGATATTTATACGCTTTGCTATTCAGTTTCTTAAATCAGTAATGTGTCCTTATGGAACTAAGACCAAATGGAGAAAAAAGAGAAGTGGCAAGAAAGTATTCTTTATCTCCAAGAATAACTGGTGTGAGGGCAAATTATTGGTAGTGTAGGAATAACTATGGAAAGGTTTTAGGGAGGGTCAATCTGGCTGAGGGGTGTGTCTGTCAACTGAAATTGACTTTACGTAGACGTACACTGATTTTACCGCGTGTGTGCAGTTATTGGGGTAGCTCTGGGAGGCTCTGCCAGAGATAAGAAGGTTAAACTATCCCTGATTCCCATTTCAGGTCCTCTCATGGGGAAGATGCTTGCAAAGCTTCTGTGGCAAAGGCGTAAAGAATCTTGAGAAGATGTCCTATCAAAGGCTGTGGCAAGTCTGGTGTCTTGCTGTACATAGTGCTGTCCACTGAGGGCAGAACAGGCAGCCCCTGAACAGTGTCATGATGCAGAATCTCAACTCCATCCCAGTAAAGTGAATCACAGTCTGCATTTGAACAAGATCTCAGGTGAGTCATATGCACATTCAAGTCTTATTTTGTTTTAGTATTTTATTTATTTATTATTGTATTATTTATTTTATTTGGGGGGGGTAGGGGGTTGTGACTTGGTTTATTTATTCTTAGAGGAGGTACTGAGGATTGAACCCAGGACCTCATGCATGCTAAGCATTAGTTCTACCACTTGAGCTATACCTTCCCCCTTAGTCTTATTTATTTACTTCTTTCATGAAAATATTTTTGACACGTAACATTGTATAAATTTAAGGTATATAACATGTTAATTCGCTACATTTATATATCATAATATGATTGCTATTGTGGTACTAATTAGTACCTCTATCATGTTACATAATTATCCTTTCTTTTTAGGAGTTGAAAGAATTAAGTTCTAATCTCTTAGCAAGTTTGATGTTTATAATACAATATTGTTGTTTATATTCACCGTACTGTGCATTGCATCTATCTCTAGGGCTTATTTACTCATAGATTTGGACCTTAAATGACATCTGTCCTGTCCCTCCATTCCCCATCCCCTGGTAACCACAATTTCAGTCTCTGTTTTTACCAGCTTGGCTTTTTACAGTTCTACCTATAAGTGACATCATACAGCACTTGTCTTTCTCTATCTGACTTAAGTTTTGGAAGCACTGTTGCCCATTGAATTTGATGTTTAGTTCTTGGTGAACTGACAGTAAGCAGTTCCTTTCAGTGGAGTGGTTGTGGCAGGAGGCAGACTAAAGTGGTTTCAAGAATGAATGGGAGATAAAGAAATGGAAACAATTTCTCTGCGTTATATACATACAACCAGGACAAGGATCTACTAGCACACTGATCACCAGGCTATCTCTTCATTTCAAAGAAGCTGAGTAAGAGCAGAGGCATTGGGTGGCCTTGCTCACCACTTCAGGTCTCTACCTAGACCACTCCTCTGACAGAAGTGATGGGAACAGTAGAGGCTGGTAGGGACAGAGGAGATGTTCTCCTTAGCAACGTGACTGCTGGACCCTTGATCACCATGGGAACTCAGCTGCATGCTGCCAGAAGCAAAGGTAACAGACCTGAGGGTAGTCTGAGTGACTTTAAAAATCTTTCCTGACAAGGAAATATTACAAAATCTCTAAAGATTTAAATACCATTATTCAATAATTTAGGAATTCTTAGAGAGTTGGAAAATGAAGATAACTCAAAAGAGTAAGAGAATTGCCAACCTTTGTGGAAGTCTCAAAATTAGAGCAGATTGTAATAGGAAGGGACTTCAATAATTTATGTATTAACTGAGTAGAGGTTCCCCCATTTGAGCTGTAGGGATAAGGTTTTAGGATAATACAAATGACCACTAAGGAAACAGGCTTAGCACAGACCAAACTATTAAATGAAAATTAGCTCTGCTTAACTAGCTAGAGACTATCTTTATAAAACTTGTATTTTTGAAAGTCAAGGACTTTCCAGGTGAATGGAATTGGGACGATTGTGAATTGGGAGGAGTGGCAGTCCAGATGCATCCACGTATGTAGTTCAGAAGCAAGAAGCCCCATACAAGGAGCCAGACTGTCCAAAATAAAAGACTTCCAGATATACTAATGTAAGCTGAAGGATCAGTGGAGCTATTTCATGTCTCTGTTCTCATGAACGAAACAAGAGATTTAAAAAAATATAGAAAATCATTTCTTCATTCCGATCCTCACCGAGGAAGTCGTTAAAGGATTCCTAAATTGCCTTTTGAAATTGAGATTCAGAAGCATCAAATCAAAAGGTAATAAAGAGTACTAAGACTACTCTCGAGCTAGCTGGTCCACAGGAATGAATGGATCAGCAAAACTTGCTGGCAATCACCCAATGTTTGTAAGAACTCGAGGGTAAAATTTGGTGCAACTGGCAAGTATTTTGCCTGTTGCTATAAATCACCCAGGTGCCAGGAGACCAGCAGACCATCAGTGGGGCCTCTACTCTCGTGAGAACAGCATGATAATCACTGGACAGTAAGAGATGATCGAAGGTATTTAATAAAATCATAAGGACCAATACAACTTAATAAGAATCTATTCATTAGCTGCTTGTGGAAAATTAACAATGTACTTCTAAAAGCTTGAATTCACAAATATCTATTGAGCAGTTCTGCCTGAAAAATACTGTTCTTGGTATTAAAATACTATAGGAAACAAGACCAAGCCTCCGACTCTGTGGAGCCCCACTCAGTGGAGGCAAACTATGTCTTATATGTACAGACATGCATGGTCTGCACCAGAGAACTGGAGGTGAGTTAGCAACGTGCAGAGATATAAACTGAACAGCAGATGTACCCCCTGCCCTGAGAGCATCCCAGCAGGACACTAACAGAGAGGAGGGTTGTGGACTGTAGCAACAACTGGAATAGCTATGGGAGCAAAGCTGACAACATATTTTTGTGAGGGAAAAATGTGCCATGTGATCTCTTTGTTAAAGAGCTTCAAGGGCCTAAATTTTTATATGGGTAAGTGGTAATTTTTAAAAATTGTTTCCAAAACTATCACAAAATATAGGAGAGGGTTGTGGAAAATGATGTATCAAAAATAAAGAATTTGCTTAGTGTTAAGATGCTCTGGAAAAAAATTAAATTGATAACATGCTTTCCTCAGGGATACACACTGAAAACCATTCCAAATAGGGTTGTTAGTTTTACAACAACTAAGTGATATTAATATAATGTTCTTGAAATAAGTTGTGTTCTGATTCCCCACACATTTCCCAGCGAGTTCCATAATAAATAAAACTATAAGAACTTTACAGGTCAGCATTAATGAACAATAAAGTAGTAGGTGGTTTTCATTAGGGGTAGATACAAAGTTATAATTTAAGAAAAAGTAATTTAAACTTTAAAATTGGATAATGTCTGAACATCAGCTATAACTCAGGAAGAGACTGATATCATTGTGGTTCCTAAAGACATTATTTCATGTTGCCAAAAGTGCCCACAAAACTACGTGTCTTCTAGAAGCACAGCAAATGAGAAATATTTAAAAGAAATGTTTTTATCTTATATAAAATTTCAGTTTTTCTACACTTGAATGCCACATTACTAGTTATCACATATTAAGAAAGACATAAAATAAATAGAAAATGTCTAGAGAAAGGCAAGTCAAGGGATCACTGGAATTAATAGGTGTCAAATGAATCTGACCATGAGATTTGGTAACTTGCAACCTATAAGACAAAAATAGAAAAAGGATATAATCCAAGTCTTTAAAATATTGATGATTGTGGATAATGTAAAGAGAAATTCCTTCACCAAACTGAAAGGCAGTTTGAGCACATTAGAGGGAGACCATTTCATGATCAATAAAAACAGCTTCCTCTCCTCCCAGACAATCCACATTTTATTACCCAAAATGCATGGGAAATTCAGTGATTTAGATTGGACTGGTTTCAAAATAATCTGAGATCTTTTAGACTTGGAAAACGTGAAAGAAGTATATTTTATTTAATATTTAAATATACAGAGCATAGCACAGTGATTGGCAAAAAAAAATGATAAGAAGTATCAATAAATATGCAGAGATATGAAGCCACAAGGAGAGGAAGTGGAGTTGGGAGAAAAAGTAAATAAAGAAAAAAACAAAAAGGAATGAGAGAAAGAGAGAGCACGTGCAAATTACGCTCAATAATGATAAACTGATCTTGTCTTAATGTTGGCTACCCTTCAGACTTACATGGAATAAGCATTGCTCTCTGAGCAATGCCAACTCTGGAACATGGAGGTGAGATCTAGATCCTAGAAATAAACAAGAAGTAACATCCTCCTGAACCAGATCTGATACCACTATCTTCTTTGGTATTCATCTAGCTAATGATTCCCTGTCCAGAATATTCTGAGAAGAATAAAAGTAGAGGAAAGCAAAATAGTGCCAAACTCCTTAAAAGGAAACAACTTGGCAGGTGATAGTGAGAGATCACCCAACTAACATGGAAATATGCAATGCATCTCTAAGATCCCTGCTGATTTTTTGGTTAGGTATCAAAGCCAAGAAGTTGAAAGGATGCTTGCATTTACGGCTGGTGAAGACTACAGAGAAAGCCTTTACTACAGAGTGAGTTGGCTTTCCCCCAAACATTACATTACCCTTGAATGGAAAATTGATCGGATGACATATGGTGATAACATCTGCCACCCATGGATAAAGCCGTAGTGCCATGTGGGTGGTAATGGAAGCTGTAATAGTGAGGGTGGAGAATTTAATGACAGTAACACTGAGGAAAGTAACAGCAATCTGAAAGAAAGGAACAATTGCTGTAAATCTCAGTGATGGGTACTACAGGACTATACATCCTGTTCTAAAGTCATCGCAGAGGGAATGATGAAAATGAAAGATACTTTGTCATTTTATCACCTCCAAGTTCATCTCAGCCATAGTCCCCAGGGAGGCATTTCTTCGATAGTGCTGTGGGTAGGCACTCTTTCCTTATCAGTACATATATATTTATTACAAATCTGGCATGAGCATAGCAAGAAATCATAGCAATTCCAGGTTATTTATATAAAAGACAAAAATGAGGGCCAACACGTTGCTTCTAAAGATTTCTTTAAAATTTAATATTATTTAAATATGAATTTCTGGGAAGCATAAGAAAACAAGTAGCAAAATAATAATGTTTTTTAAATGAAAGATTTACACTCCTTTGTTTTGTCCTACTCAGGAAGGAAGAAAAGAAATAGTACTTACAGCTGCACATTGCAAACAGGTTTATTTGCAAACTAGCAAAAAGAACAAGAAAACTCTTGCCATGGTTATATGACAATGTGGGGTTTGGCCGAAGTTTCCCATGGAATTCAAATATCTGAGGTGGCAGCAGGTACTCTGAGAAGACTTGGACAGTTAACTGTCCAGTTTTCAGGCGGCCTTTCTGTTCCTCAAAATGGCCTTAAAATCTGAATACTGTTTTTAAGTGTTCTTGATTGGTTCAAAGGTAGTTCTATGTTTCCTTAAATCTCAAAGAATAACTTTTGGTTTTCCTCTCTCCTAAAGTGAAGAAAAGCAGCAGCTGGTTCACCGTGCAGCTTTTGATACTCAGTAGACCCCAAACCGACTCCGTAGGGCAATGGAATGCCGGGGCCAATGTTTTTTATCCACTTAAAATTTTGTCAACCAGTTTAAACCAGTCCAGCTGAGATCACCGCATTCCGTTACCACTCACACAAACACACACAACCGAATTCTGAGGGGTTTTTACCCTCCCAGGTTTTTCCCTATCTCCCTTTTGAGAACAAAAACAACAGTAAGATTTTAAGTTTTGATCTTACCAAAGAGGATGCTGTAGCCTTGAGACAGGAGAGAAGAGGGCAGGGCAGTCTTTAAAAGAATGACACAGTCCTTGAGAAAAACAGGATACAACCAAAACGGCTTCGAGCTGACTAGGTCCAAGATGGCGGCGGTCGCGTCCCGTGGGCCTCGCGTTCCCGTGGACCTCGCACCTCATTATGCGCTCATTGTAATACATTAGCATGCCGGGCGGCACGCCCACAGGCGCTCTGGCAGTCCCCACGCTGACCCGGAAAGGCGGGAAAGTGGGCGCTGGCCCATCCTCGGGAATCCCCGCCCGTTCGCCAAAGTAATTAGACTATCCCTCCCATCCTTAGCGTATGAAAGTACGCAGCCCCATAAAAATTAACCATCCCATACCTCGGGGCCGGGCTGCTCTCACCTCACAGGGACCACACTCTACCTATGGAGTGTGTATCTCTTTAAGTACACTTGCGTACGCTTGCGCAAAGCCGGGGACCCTCTCGTGGCACCCGTCTGGCCTGAGATCTGGAGTGGGAACATTCTCTCGTGCCCTCTTCTCCTATTAACAGGATTCATATCATTGTTGTTCTTATTTTGATAAAAACCAGTCTGCAGTTGTGATCTTATTTAAAGCAAAGGATTAAGAATAAACTTAAGCTTATGAAAGGGCAAAAATGAATAGGGTAAATTTTAGGATATTTTTCTCACCTAAGTGTTTGAAGCAAATAGCAGTTGATCATATAATTAGCTTTAAAATGTCTCATCATCCTACTTTTGTGGATTTCAGGAAAAATTCTTATGGAGTAAGACACATACATTCTCATCAAGAGGAATAACCGAAGTTAGAATGTTTGAAGGTCTCTTAGACAAAGGAACTAAATATAACAGAGAAATAGAGAAAATAGGAATAGGAGTAACATTGACTGTTGTCTAGTTGTGATGATAAAAAAGACATCTTAACATCATGGCAAATCTATGTGCCAAATACTCTTTCATAATTCAAGTGCTAGGGAGACAAAGAAGTGAATATTTTTCATAACCTGTGAGAGAAATTTTTGGGACCCAAACTAGAAAACAAATTCCTATTTCTCATTTCAGATTTTCAGAATCAAAATCATGGGTCTTCAGCCCAAGAAATCTGTATTTTTATAAGGTAAAGTACATTATAGTCTTTAACTTATTAAAAGATAATTTCTAACAATTTTAGAAAGAATAACTCCAATGTATCCATTACCCAGCTTCAACAATAATCAACCCATGACTATTACTGTTTCATTCGCACTATCCACTTCTTAATTATATTAAAGCAAAATGTCAATCTAAGTAAGGAAGTAAACTGAGGCGAGCTTGGATTACCAAAAATTAACTTTATTCAGGAATAGCAGAGGAATTGCAATTTGAGATTTAAGGAAAGGGAGAAAGAGAGACAGAGACAGAGAGAAAGCTGAGGGGTTGGAGTAAGCTGTATTTATGGGCAAGAAGTACAAAGAGGGGGAGTCTAACTATAGTGTATGCAATATGTTTATTGGCCTGAGGATGGCAGAGATTCTTGGAGGGTGTTCATTGGTCAGGAGTTCATTGATCAGGGGTCTCCATTTTCTCCATTTTCTGTAAATCAGGCATTTATAGGAAATTAGTCTCTCAGTCCTTAAGTTCTGTTCTTCTGAGGACTCATGTGTGAGATCTCCATTTCATATCCTCTGGTTCCTTTTTAGATTGAAATCCTTTCACAGTACAATACTCGGGAGAAAGTTTTGGCTGAGTTTTTAGCTGAGACCCTTGCAACAAAAGACAGATTAGCAAGAGAGAAACAAAACACAAGTTTTTTTAACATGTATACCTCATGTATACATGAGCGATACCCAGGGAAAATGAGTAACACCCCAAGTGGCATAAGCCACTGACTCAAATACCCTCTTTAGCTATAGACAAAAGAAAGTAAGGTGTAGGGACACCAGTGACGGAGAGATTACCAGGAAAAAGTAAGGTTTGTTTTGCAAACTTAAGTCCATGCCTTTGGAGGGCAGGAAAGGTATAGCTCAGTGGTAGAGTGGGTATTTCCCAAACACGACGTTCCCCAGTACCTCCACTTAAACAAATATATAAATAAACCTAATTACCTCCCCCCTCAAAAAAATTTTAAAAAGTCTATGTCTTTTCCCTTTACAAGAGGTTTTTGTAACTCAGTCATCTCCTCGGTGCAGGAAGTCCCTTACAAATGGAGATTGCCTTTTTAAGTATAAATTTCCTTTACAAAAGGGTAACTTCTACTGTTTTCAGAGCTTCTCTGTGAAGTGTTTGTTTTTTCTCAAAATAACCAGCCCAAAAGAGTCTTTATCCCAAAGAAGGCATATTTTGTGGTGGTATACTCTGCTACCCTCATTCTCTGCCTTTGACCTCAAAAAGTTTCTCAGCTTAGAAGTTGAGTTGGCAGATTGCTTCGCATCTCAATGAACCAGTCTCCTAGTCTTAAGAATAGGTCAGTTAAGCATGTGTGTTTCATTTCAGGAGGTGGTGAAGCAAGTGGACTCCCAAATTTAGGCTTATATGGTACAATCAGGTATTTAACAGGAAGCTTTTCTATGGAAACAAAAGAAAAATAAAAGTTAGTGATTGGAACTGATTATAAACCCAGTGTGAGTCTGGGGTAGTGGGGTCAGCCAGGTGAGAAAATGTCTAGATGCTGGGCTCAAAGCATGTCTTGCAGTTTGAATGTCTCTGGCAATGTCATGGGCTATTCTCGTGAACTTTGATCGGCCCCTACTGCAAGAGGCATGGGGGTTGTCCATACATGCGCCGTTGTGGCGATTTCTCCTAAGTTTATATCAAGTTGTCCAACTTTAGCTTGCAGAGCACTGAAAAAAAAAGGGGGCAATTTTTGTTCTTAGTTATCCCAAGTCAGAAGGGTGGAAGAAAACTGGAAATGTTAGTTTGGAGAGTCACTGCCAGGTATTTGAGGAAACTAAAAGAATTCAGGGTCCAGCCCAGCTTATAGGTAGGTAACAAAACCTCAAAGACAATATTCAGGACTAGAACCTGATACCCACAAAGATGTGCAATAGTTTTCCATTTAAACAATTTTTCTATCTGCAGTCACAGCCATTTCTATCACAGTGAGACGAATTTGCTTCAAATCAACTCTAGTCTCACTGAATGTGTCCTGATTGTTAACACAAGTGTAGCAAGGGTAGCAATGACCATACAGGCCCTTTTTAAGTTGGCTTTGCTGGAACTTCTCATGAGAAATCTCAGATTGGGCTTTTAAAAGCCTTTCAAAGTAAGATGCCAAGCCCAGAACTCACAATTAGACTTCACTTATAGTACATAGAGATTTGGGTGAATTTCTCAATCTTTCTGAAGTCCCCAAAATATCCTGAGGTTGCTGGCCTGCCAGTAATTAACCTTTCAAACTCACCTCAAAGGATGTCAGAAACCCTGAAGGGGGCTGTCAGCCGAGGGAGGCTGGAGAGGGATACGAGGTGAGCTGCCCAACTGGAAAAATGCAGGAGGAGCCGACATGCCACCAAACAGACTGCGCAAGAGGCCCACGGGGAGCGAGACTGCACTTCACCCTAGGACAAGAAGACCGCGCGCCGCCAGCTGGTGCGCTCGTCCTTTTAGAATGCTAGTGGCGCATGCGTAGTATTCATAATGCGGACTCACTCAGCTGGTGCATACGTATTGTTCATAATGAGGACTCACGCTACCAGCGCACGCGTACATTTACCTCTTACCAGGTGTGAGCTATTGTGAACATTGGCCTGGGCCCCAAGGCCTACTCACTTAAGGCTGCCGACAGGGGCTTTACTATGTCAACCCTAGTCCTATAGGGTGTCTGGTCATATCTGATTTTATGTACATCATTCTCAAATATGACATTCCAGTCAAAACCTTGATAACATAACCAATATTTTCAATTGTGTCCTGTTACAAAGCAAATAGATTCTTATTAAACGTATGCAAATAACTATATTGCCGTGAAAATGAGAATACTCGGTAAGAGTTTCCAATTTTGCTGATTGCAATCTGCGTGGTGTGATTTAACATGTGCCTCTGGTATTCAGACCTAGAGGTCTGATCACCGTCAGACTTACTTCCTAGGTTGGTTATGTACTTGTATCAGTATAAGGTTAGGTGGACTCTTTTTGGTGATACTAAGTGTTCATAACCGTAACTTAAGTTCATTGTTTTATTAGAGCTGAAAATTGGTGAAAATCTAATCCTATCATTCCTTGTACATTTGTTAACTAGAATTGAAAAACTTTCTTCAACTTTTATTCTAGTTAAGAGAATATAGGAAAGGCAGGATAAATCTTATTTTCCCTTTATTTACCGCTTTTCAGAATAATAAGATATAAAAGGTTAATAATAAGATATAAAAAGGCAATTTTGCCAGAATTAACAAATTCCTGTTTTTAGGAGGTTCTGCCATCTTGTGTGACCAACAGAAGCCATGTTTAGAGTGTTTGCTTTGCCACAGCCTTGCCAACAGAGGTTTTTGTCAAACTTTTGAATTTTTGTCAATCAAGTGATAAATGAAATGTAGGATTTTTTAATATAGAATTTATAATATATGATGAGATCTAGTATTTTGTGGATATTTTTCTGAAAAAAAAAATAGCTACCTGCTAGAATTCTAAATAGAATGTGATGGAGGATGCCTTTGGTTTCTGTGATGAGGTTGGGAGATATGTTCAAAGGCAGCAATTGGAAGAAGCTAACTGTAAGAAATGACAGGAGATACGTTTGGAAAAATGGGAAGATCAAAATCCATTCTCCTCTACATAAACTGGGGTTTTTCTCCTTAAAGAAGGAGGGAGAAGAAATGGAAGAGAGTAGATCTTGGGTTTGGGGTGGAAGGGAATTTTTCCTAGGCTATAGGAATAAGGGAGCAGAAGTGAAGGGATTCAGGGTAGTTTCTGAACAGCTGAAGGCGTGTTGGGAGCCTCTTTGGACCCAGCCATGCGGCTGGTGTTGCAACTGGGCAACGGGGTATAAATAAGCAAAGTCCTAGGTCATTATCAGTCTCCTAGCCCTCCACCTGAAATGAATCCCCATTAACCTGTTGGTCCTCTTTGCGTTTAGCATACTCGTCTGGTTCACATAACTACCAAAAGAGATCTTTATCCTGTCTCTAACTTCTAGGGCTTTCTTTAAGGTTACTTAAATGACCGTGCATGCTAAATATGGGCGTTTTAGGAGACCCTTAGTTCTAGACTCCTTCTGTTTATTATTTCTTTCACTTCCATCAAAAGGGTCCTGATGCAAGAAATCTGCCTATAGTTGTGTAAGAGATAATACTTCTCATTTTTCTTCATTAATGTTTCTTTCTGTGCACCTTCTTCCAACCAAAACAGGATCTTGAATTGGAAATGCTGAGAGTTCCTCTGGAAAACCCGATTAAAACAATCTTTTTCTTCAGCCTGCCAAGGCTAACATTTTATGGGCTTCCTAGATAATTGGGCCTGAGAAATAACTTTTGGCAAGGAATAAATTGGTCTCAGGCCAATCCTAGGTCTCTAGGAAAGATTGCCTATAAAGGAAATTCCAAGAGAGTTATAATGTGAGAGTGGCCAGTGACCAAATAGGCACATTTCCCTTTTAAATGCCATTACGAGTGTAGAAAAATATGTATTTTTCTACAGCTGAAAACACTGTTATGTCATGGTTTACTCCTGTTTTAAGGCTTCAGGCCCAAATTATGGAGGGAGGAAAAACCTCCATTTTCATGAGACATTGCCCAGTGTATTCCATGCTCTACTTTCAGTTCTGATGTGTGAAACAAACATCCATGGCCAGATAGCGCCCCAGTTACCACGCAGGTGCAGCTGCTGAACATAGCACGACTGCAACTAGCTTTGACACCAGCCATTTGTGCTTGAAGAAATGTCTGGGTTTTTTGCTTCCCTCAGATGGTTTCACACTCCTGCAGCAAGCAGGGGCGTTTATTATAACACTCATTTTGGGTCAAACTACCTCCATTTTTGGGAAGCCACCAACACAAATGTTAATGATATGCAGATCTGGCCTTTCCTCAGATGGCATTGCATCAGCCAAACTTCACTTCCTGGGGAGGTTGCTAAGACAATTCATAACTCTTGCCAAATTTCATTAATGTGCTGAGTCGACCCGACTTTATCATATGGGTGTTTTGTCAGGAGCCAAATTTATGAACACACATATTGATCATCTCCTTTCTGTGTGTTTTTCCTAACTACTAATTTCCATAAAAATAGAAAGTTTGAGGAGTCTCAACAATGTTTATTCCCTTCTGGCAATATCGATCACAACATTTTTATGTAATTTCTCACATGAAAGTCAAATAACTCACCATTCTCAAGAAATATTCTCTGGATTCAACACAGACTCTAGTTCCTCTGCTGGTCTTGGGTCCTTTGTTGTAATAGGTCCTAAAATCGGCCTCTGTGAAAAGGAGATTTCTTTTCAAAAGTTGGCATACAAGACACTCCCCCCTCCATGTCTCACAAGCTACATACCTGTCCTGGCTGATCACTTGCTGTGGCTTTTGCTTATTTTCTGGAATTCTAAGTTCATCGTAACTTTGTAATTATGCAAAATTCTCTCATCTCCATGCATTCATACATTTTATTTGCTCTGCTCTCTTCCACTGAAAAACCTGGCAGAATTCCACTCAGCCACAGTCTCAGACCAGACCCTGCCTTGTCTGCAGCCTTTTCTGTTTCCTTCAGTGGCACATGGGCAGTCTCTTTAACCATCCTCATCTCCATCATACAAATGTGTTGTGTGGTAATGGTTTGCTTCTTGTCTGACTCATGCAATGGCTCTGAAATATTTTTTGAACTTGACCCACTGGGGGAAAAAAAAGACTTTCAGTATATTCTGCTATGGCCACATTCCAATGTGGAAGTTAAAAAAAAGCACCTAATCACAACAACAAAGTGTCTCCTCTTCAGAAAGCCTGGGGAGTGGAATTATGTACACTTTTTCTATAGAAATGTGGATAGCATCCTCATAATTGTTATGGACAGAAACTTTGTGTCTCCCCCAAACTCATATGTTGAAATTTTAACCCCCAGTGTAGCATTTGGAAGGTGATTCGGTCATGAGGGTGGAGCCCTCGTGAATGGGATTCATGCCCTTACCAAAGGGACCCCAGCGAGTTCTCCCGTTGCTTCCACCAGGAAGCAGACTCTCAGCAGACACTGAGTGTGCTTACACCTTGACCTTGGACTTTCCAAGCCTGCAGAATCGTGAGAAATACATTCCTTTTGCTTACGCCACCTGGTCTGTAGTATTCTGTTATACCACCCTGAATGGACTAAGACAGAATTTATACTACAGCATGTATTAATCTTGAGGTAATATTTTAAAAATTATAGACCAAAAATGTTACTGATGCAAACACTGGACATTCCAGATGGACGAGGTTAACCCAAAATTTTACAACCCACTAAGTATGCAATGAAGATAAGCTAAAAATAATTAAAATGTAAAAGCAATAAATACCTTCAAATAAAAACCCCAGACAACTGAAGACATACTTATAACAAAATGTTCTTCACAAAAATTGAAGACATTTCAACTGTGTTCTTGTGTTTATGTACAGTAGGTTTGAAACATTTGCCAAGGGTTTTGAGGTAAATAGAACTTTAGAAACATAAAATCACTGAATGGATTCTCAAAGTGCCCAGGAAGAGGACAAGCATTCCCAGCATTGCCTGTGGTCTGGCGCAATCTGGACTCCAATACTTCCCAGGTTTCATACCAGTTTCTCCTTGCTAGAGGTGTCTCGGCCATTTTGCATTTCCTCAAATTCCACCATACTCCCTGCCTCACAGCCTCGTCCTGTCTACGGATGCTTTATTTATTTGACCTCCAAGTCCTTTTCTGTTACATTCACTAATTTAAAGCTTGCTTATACTTCAGAAAGCAGCGCAACTAACTTTTTCAGGGGTATTTTTTCCTACCCTGTCAGATTGTATCGTGTTGCCCATGGTAGTTTTGTTCTAATATCCTGTATCTGCACCTCCAAGTACATATTACTATCTGTGTTTATGTACTTGTGTGATGACTTGGTTAATATCTGTCTCCCTAAGCTCCACGAGTTCAGGGGAAGTGTCTGATTTATGCATCACTCAGACCCCAAAATCTGGTACAATGTAATTAAAGTGTGGACTCCAGAACCGGACCCTGATTCCAGTTCTGGTTCTATCATGTAAACCTCTCTAAGCCTTAGTTTCTTCTTCTGTATAATGAGATTAGTAACAATATCTTCTTTGTAGAATTGTGTTTTTTTGTGTTAAAGAAATAATATTTATACTTATATATACAGATGTATATTTAGTATAATGCATATTAACAATAGTAAATATATGCCAAGTATTTTAAAAATAAATATTTGCTGAAAGGATATGTAATAAAAATTGATAGAGTCATATATCACAGTACATATCAGCAGTGTCCTGATTTTAGTTTAGGAATACTTAATTTCAGGAACCCTTAGTAACTCAGTTTTGAGTCTGAAATCCAACCCCTGGGTGTATATAAAAGGGGAGCCCATGGAAGTTTCCATAGTTCTTCCATCAGTTGGAAAGAAACAGGTTAGCCTATAGCTTAGCCCTGAAAGCTTCTTGAGGGCTGAGATTTTTATTTATCATCTGGCCTTCACTATTAAGTGCTGTGCCAGATGTGTAAAAAGGTGTTCCAAAATGTAACTGAAGAAATAACATGACTTCATGTCAATTTACATGTGGGTCCAAGACCAAATGTATAGGTTTTTTTCTATCAGTTTATCTCAATTTATAGGAAATGGGGATTTGTTCAATAAGAATAGGTCAGTGAAAGTGGTTATTACATTGACTACTTTTAAATCCTTCCTAAAATCTGAAATGATGAAACAGAGTCTAAAAGCTTACACTCTTTTCTGTCAAAGTTCACAGAAAGGCAGAAACCAGTAAATCTCATGAACCAGATACAGTGGGCAGCAAATTGAATGTAAGGTATATATTGAATGTAATACTAGAAGTGTGAATACAGATTTTTCTTTTTCCAGAAGTGAGAATAAATACACCTAGTAGGAAGAATTTAATATCAGAAGTGAACACTTAATAACACAAGTAGTATCTGGTGCACAGTAAGCACTCCAGAAATACCCATGGAGGAAAGGAACAGAATGTGTTTATTTTGACCTCTCTTTCAGGCCTTGATGTTACAGCAGTAGTGAACAGTAACACAGCTTGAGCAAGTACAACTCTAAATAGTAAAACAGCGTGAACACACAATTTGTACCAAAGGTAAGAGCAGACACGTTTACCACAGAAAGTGTAGATAAAAGTCGCCACCTACTAACTTCTTCTGGAAATATTCAGACAAGCCCACCTAGGGAAAAAAAGAAAAAAGAAGAGGATGTCTGGCATTAGAAGTGCAAGGCTTGCAAATAAAGATTAACCAATTCCCACCTAGCTGGGGGTTTTTTATTATTGTTATAGGATGGAGAAATTTTAAGAAATACAGAACTGAATTTTATGTGTACAAAATCACGTCTGTGTATACAAGTACACCAAGCACACATATCTGTTTCAGTGCTAAGTCAAGATCAGTGGTGTTTTCTATCCTGAGAAAGAAACCATTTCTGACAAAGGTAATGCAACGGATCAACGTAGCATTCCTTAAATACAATATCCTCCTGTGGAAACTGTTAAATGGGGGGGTGTGTTTGTGTGCGCGCGTGTGTGCGTGTGTTGTGTGTTGTGTGTGTACCAGTGAGGAGGGACAGAAGTTTTCTTGCTTTATTCCATCACTTGCTGGGTAGGTGCAAACAAAACTGTGAGACTTGACCAGACTTTCTAAACAGCTTTGTCAAAGAAAAGCAGCCTCTTTCCAATTATTACTTGAGCTATTACGGAAAGGGTGTGGAGAATGAGCTGTCAGAGTATCACATCATTATTCTCTTTTCAAAACCCGAACAGTGTATTCCATAAGCACATGGTGAGTATCAACAGAAACTGAAATCATATATTCCTAAGCCAACAGGACTTATTTCATGATGGCTTTAATGACTTCAGTAGTTTTTCAGGTAGGAAAGGATTAAAAGAGAGAGAAAAAAATCAGAGGAAGACAAAAATTGTAAAAATGTATAATGCTTAAAATAAACAGATCAAAAGCATATTGATAAAAGCCATATGGAAATAACAGCAGTAAGCATGGTTTACTTATAATTGTACAGTTCAATAAAATACGTTAAAGCATTTTACAGAGTTAAACACATATTATTTACTTGTGCACTCAACTAATGTGAAGAATCATGGATTATATTTCTGAAAATGAGAAAGTTGCATTTATAAAACAGAAAATAAACTCTTGGTGCTTTTATGAACCAGGAGTTTTAAAAGCATGATCTTATTTGATTCCAATGACACAGTAAGGTAGATATCCTGACCTCCCATTTACAGGTGGAAAAATGAGATCAGAGACGTTAATAAATTGCATGCACTAACCTAGTAAGGAATTAGAACACAGAAACATCTGCTCTCAAGAATATGTCTCTAACATCTTTGAAAACCTTGAAATCTATAGAGTCTCTTGCCAGTAAATGACATACACACAATATTTTGAACATAAAATGTGTCTACAGATCCCTCCAGCCCCACCCACAGAGTAATAAGAAACCTGTGCCATTTCGGGGTTCCCTGGAGTGAATACTCATATCAAGCCAGGTCGTCATGATTTTTCTTCCTTAGAATTGAAAACTTAATGGTAAACATATATATATCAAGTACTTAGACAAAAGTGGCTTGCTCTAAGATTTTTTTAATGTTTGAACAATTATTTCAAAGGGAAATGTTAAAATGGTTTAAGGAAGATATGATTTGGTACTGTCATCCACATTAATATACAACATGAGAAAAATACAGTAAAGCTCATATCTTTTTTCAGCGTATTAGGATCTCAAGCATATAGTACCAATGTTTAATTATATGAAACTTGTTAATAAATAATAGAACACTATTATGACATTTAAGTGATTACATATCCACAGCAAAAAGTTATTTATTGATATGAAAAGAATTCATAATATGTACTTTATAAGCCAAATTTTGTGTGTGTGTAGAAAGAACTTTAGAAAGATACATCAAAATGTTTATAATTTTATTTCTGGAGGCAAGATCATGTCATGTAGGGTTTTTTCCCACTTTCTTTTGCTTATTTCTGTTTTAAAATTTCTATATACTAAATACACTATATACAATTACATAATAGGTTAGCATAGTACATCATTGCTCAAATGTCAATACTTCATGGACATTAAAAATCCTTTGGTTAAAGCCAAAAATTCCTTTATGACATGGAAGCATTTTCAACACAGAGCTATTCCATCAATTTAGTTTGGAGGAGAAATAAAAGTTTTTGGCCAGGAAGGTGAAGTGTGCTCTGTTAAAAAAAGACATTAATCCTGACTCAAGTGTGGGGTGACATCTAGTGAACCATTTCTGCAGACAATTGCTGGGTTCTCTCCTCTAGGGCTCCCTCTCCTGCCTCTTTTCAGCACACAGTCCTCAATATCTGTTCTTTTACAAAGCAAGCATGTTTCCCCAATACAGAGAAGGAAATATCTGAGTCATGTACATATGTATCAGAGATGCCTCATTTTGTGGACCTTGGCAAGAGGGAGCTGTTCTGTTTGCTACGTAAATAACACACACTCCTTTCTGTGGGAAACAATGGTAGAGCTTCAGAGTTTGGATCATGACTTATCTAGCTTTTCATCCGTTAGTTTAATAAGATGGCTCCTTGTTTGCAGGTAGGAAGTAGGTGTCTCCTACAATCAACAGGTCACAGACCAACTCTCCCCCCAACTAAAAAGCTTGATTTTTGAAGAACAGACAACTATCCCCATGGAGTGACAAGAGGCAAAACAAGGAAGGAACTTAATCCCTGGGTTCAAGACAAGTTAGTTAACAGTACTGAAGTTCAAGACCGGACTAGCAGGACCTGCAACTCAGTGCTAAGCTATGGATTAGTGAGATGGAACCTGATGTCTAAAGTCAGTGTTGGTCCTAAAGAACAGGGTAGATAGTAGCCAAGCGGCCTTGGCAACGGGGGAAAATGTTGCAGGTAGAGCTTGGCATTATATGAAACAGTCCTCTGTATTGCTTTCATAATTATCAAGTCCCTTTACACTTTAATTTAAAAACTACCAGGATCCAAGTTCAAGGTTTTCCATGCAATAAATTACTGATGTAAATTTAGGATCATGGCTCTTCTGGGTTTTTAGAGAAACTTAAATACTTTTGATCAAACATAAGCCAAGACGTAAGCACTGGATATTCTGTGGTATCACTCTTGTCCAAAAAAAAAAAAAAAAAAAAAACAACCAAAAACAAAAATACCTGAGATCCACTAAATTCTACAAAATTCAGAGAGTAGGATGAGGATGGGAAGTGGTGGAAGAGCAAAGGGTAGGAGTCACATAACAAAGCTTGCTAGTTAGTCATCCTAAAGCAGCATTATCATGTGTTATCAATATCTGCTCTAAAACATGAGGTTGGCTGAAGATCCTATAACATGGAAATTCAGATCCTACTCAATAAATGTCAAAGGAAAAAAAAAACAGCTTGCCCACTTGCATAAAAATAAAGACAGTAAACCAGCATACTCAAAAATCCACAGTATTTTGGAGATGAAACAAAATTGCCTTGGAGCAAATTTAAGGTATATCCCCATTAAACTAGCAAAACAATAAAGATCCACTGGTGACAGGTTAGGGTAAAAAGGTCCGCTTATATATTTTAAGTGACGTAAACTGGTTCAAATTTTCTGCAGAGCCATTTGTGACAAAAGCTATACAATGATTTCTTTCCTTCGATCTAGTAATTTCACTTTGGGGAATAGAGTCCTAGAAAATAATCTAAATGCAAACAAGTAATTTGTTCCAAGTTGTTCATACAAAGCTTTTTTTGAAAAGGAAAATCTGAAGATAACTCAAATGTCCAACAATAAGTAATAGTCTAAGGAAATCGTGTTTAATATCACGGAATACTAGCTGGCCTGGTAAGTTGTGTGGACTATGTTAACTAATTTAATCTCTGATCAGTCTCGTGAGACAGATATTATTTATCCAATTTCAACTCAAGAAATCAATCAAGTTGCTTGTCCTTGGTCACATTTATGGACAAGTGACAAAGCTGGAATTTGAATCCTGTCTGCGAGTCCAAAATCCATGGCTCTTCAGTACATGATGTTGAACACATTTTCTGAAATTCTTTTTAAAAAAACCAGTCTCATCACATGATCCTCCAAGGAGGATTGATTGGTTGAATAATTCTTAAAATGTGCTAAAAATATATCTTTATAATGTTAACTGGCATAAGCTTTTGAAGTTTTAGAGTAATTATGCCAGTTTACATTTACTTAAGACAGCATTTCCCAATCCAGTACATTCTGTGTGTGTTTACACCAGCACATGAGTGTATGGGGTAACAGCTAAGAAGCCACAGAACTCTAGATCTGCAGAACACAGTCTGGAAAATAACTGATTTAAACTTTTGGGTTCACTGAACACATTCTTTTGAGGTTAAGTATTAACATTTAAAATATTAAAATTTATAAAAGTTAGTTATCGTTACTGTATAAACCTCTATGTGTAGGCTTTCAGAGAATTAAATGTAAAATAGAGAATTACTCGGAGCTTAAAGGGAAATAAATGTATACATCTATATTTTCTCTCTTCCTTAAGGTGATAAGGTAACTGTTTAAATATTGGCACAGAAAAACACCAAGGAATCCCTTACGTTGGTCTCCCTTAAAGAAGCAAGTTCATGGCAATTTGTCCTAGTTCTCCTATAGATAAGGATAATAAAAATTTTGATGTTCTGAGGGCCCAGATACTAGCTGTCAGAGTGGACACTGAGAAAGAAGGAGAAGATGAAGATTCTGAGTTCATAAAGTGGCACATACCGGAAACACTGACCCAGCATGCGAGGAGGTGACTGTGCTGATGGACTTAACTAAATGAAAACTAAGAGCTGGTGTCAAGTCCAGTCAGGAAGCAAATTCTCACTACTGACTGTGATTCAGAGGACTGATGTTCTTCCCCAAACCCGTTACTTTAAGACCTGTGACAATGGCCATACTAGAGCATTCAGCCTCCATCTCTGGGCCTGAACTTTTGTGTTCAAGAATTGCTTTGACAACCAGCCAGCTCTCTTCTCTTTCTTTCTGTCTCTCCCACCCTGCCTCCCTCCCTTTCCTCCTTCCTTCCTTCTTCTTCTTCTTCTTTTTTTTTTTTTTTTCCTGCTGACACTCAGCACTGTGTAAGTGAGGAGCTGTGGTCTGGGAAAGGGGAGGCAGGATGGACAGGACAGGGGTGGACAGGAATATCTGGGGGATATTCCCGGATATCAGGCATTCCTTCCCTGCAGGTTTAGAGGAAACACCTGCATGGATGAAATCCCCAGAACGCAGAGCTTTGACTGCTAAGGAGCAGGGGTAGGAGGGGCGCCCTAGGCCCAGCTGGGCCCCCAGGAAAGCTTCCAGGTGAGGCTTAAGGTCCATGGTCAGAAAGCTTCAGCTGTACCTCTGCATGGGCACGCCGTCCAAGCCTCCCGGGAACTTCTCGAAGTTCCAAGCGACGTCCTTGCGGATACCAGGAGACGAACTTGGGCTCGGTCATGAGGGTAGTGGCGACATCACTGGGCGTGAGCAGAGCCTCGCGAAGGAAGGCGAAGAGTGGGTGCGCCTTGGTGCCATTCACGTCGCACTTCTCAAAGAGCTTGAAGTTGGGCGCGAACCTGCCATCAGTGGAACGGACTTGAAGCCCTTCGGGATCTCCACGTTCTTGGCGTTCTCCTGATGCACAAACTGGTTGCACCAGAAGTCGAGCATGAACAGGGCCCAGGCCGTGTCGCCGCTGCAGCTCATTCTAGGTGTAGTCCGGACCGTTGTGCCTCGGTGACGAGGCCAGGTTCTCTGTGGGCGGCCCCTTTCACCGCAGGAAGCCCAGGCTCCTGGGCACGCCGGCCAGAGCGCGGAGCGACGCACCTGGCGCGGGCGGAGGAGAGGCGAGAAGAAGGGAAGGGAAGGGAAGGGAAGGGAAGGGAAGGGAGGGGACGGGAGGGGAGCCCCGCGGGCTAGAGCAGCCCAGCCAGCCCTTAAACTAACCATCACAGGAGCCATCCATAGATGGCTGGCTGAGGTATTTGGTTAATTCCTTAATCGCCATCAGCCTTTCATGGCTCTAGAACTTCTTGTATGGTAAATAAACATCTCCTCTAGGGAAAATTAGTGATTTGTTATGCAAATACAAGTTTAAGACCGGTGCCAAAGGGCTATTCTCATCCCTGCCAGCCAGGAATGAGAATTCAGCCTCCCATGTTAGAATTCTGGTGCTGTCTCTGGAATGCTCTTGTATTTTTCTCTTAGGTGGACCCTACTGTGACCATGTCCCTAAGCATGTCCAGCAAGTGGTGCTTCGTTCTGTCAATATCCTAATCTCCTCTACTGCTTACCTCTGAGTCCTCAGAGAATTGAAGGGACTTTAGTCTTAGAGACACAAGCCACTTTGTCTGGAAACCCTTGGGCTGGCCAGGGAAATTGACACCTGAACAGAAATCAGCTTTGGTACTTAGGATACAATTAACTAAGGCTCTAGGTTTCCTCTTCTGTAGCCAGCACATCACTATGGGACTGAGATGGGTTTTCACTTCTCTTTAGTTATTGATACTGAACATCCTGGGGTGTACGACAAGGATTGATGTGAGCATTAGAAGAGAATTTACCTTACATCTGGAACCACTGCTATTGCCCCCAGGTGCCAACACCACTGTGTGGAGATGGACTGGGATAAGATATCTTTGTGCCCACCTCCCAGATCAATTTAATCAGAATACTTTGTTGAGCACTGTTTTTTGTTTGTTTGTTTGTTTTTAAGTTTCTTGGATAATCTGAGCTGAGGACCACTGATAGTCATCTTTATTAAACATTTGAAGAGTGCCTTGGGATGTGTTTTGTGATTTAGGCCTTCCTTAATCTTTGTATGAGTCATACTCTCATCTTCAGATTGTAGCCCTTTCTGGTTTGGTTGATCCTTTTTCCAGTCTTGGGTTGTTTGTGAAACAAGGACAGAGCATGCTGGACCATTTGGATATAAAATCCCTACAGTGGATTTTATCTCAGGAAATTTTATCTAAGGAAATAGAAACCTTACTTTTTATGAGAAAGTTCTACTTGATTTCACCAGTGATCTATTGGAAGTTTCTTGAGCCTTTAGAGAAAGAACACTTTAAATGCAGAAAACAAAATGCAATGTAATATTATAAATGCAGGAGAGAGATTATTCTTGCAATTTTAGTAGATAATTTTCTCTTTCTCTAAATTATAAATAATCCCTAAAGCATTCATCAAAATAATAATCTAATAGAAGTAGTATAATACTTATCAATTCCCTAGCATTAACAAAATTTTAACTGAAATTCAAAGATGGCTATGTTATTTCTGCACAAAAGATCTTGGGGTTATTAAGAAATGCAATGAACATAAATTAAACATTATTCCTCTACGTTGCCAGTCAGATGTTGGACCACATCACCTACTCAAATAAAGCCTTGTTACCACTTTCTAATCCACAAAACAGATGCCTTCCTGCTTCCATGATCAAAGATATAAAACAGTTTCCAGACACTCCACCTCCACAGAGAACATGCTTGTAAACCTCATTCCTGACGTCTTAGGGAAATACCTACATCAAGTCACCAGCACCTATGGTTGAAGAACTGGAGTTTTGTCTAAGATCCAGGATGGTCTTAGGCAAGTTTTTACATTAGTCTGAACTTGAGTTTCCTCAGCTGTGATATGAAAGTTTGGTCTAACCACATTTTGAGAACTGGTAGCTCATGGACTAATTTTGGCCTGAGGATATGTTTTATTTGAAAAACAGTGCTTTTTTTTATGTCCATCAGTTGCCAACATTTGAAAATTGTGATGCTACTGAAGAGCAACATGTAAAAGAATGAAACTAGAAATTTTCTCACACTATATACAAATATTAACTCAAAATGGATTAAACACTTACATGTAAGACCTGAAACCATAAATCTCCTATAAGAAAACATAAGTAGTACACTGTTTGACATCAATCTTAGCAATATTTTTTTGGATCTTCTCCTCAGGCAAGGGCAAGAAAAGCAAAAATAAACAAATGGGACCTAATTAAACTTCAAAGCTTTTGCACAGTGAAGGAAATCATCAAAAAAATGGAAAAGCAACCTATTGAATGGGAGAAGTTATTTACAAATGATATGCCTGATAACTAGGGGTTAAATTAAAAAAAAACCTCTCATACAACTCAATTCAGGAAAACAAAGAACCTAGTTATAAAATGGGCAGAGGATCTGCACAGGCATTTTTCCAAAGAAGACATCCGAGGGCCAACAGGGACATGAAGAGATGCTTAACATCACTAATCATCAGGGAAATGCAAATCAAAACCACAATGAGTTGTTACCTCACACCTGTAAGAAATGCTATCGTCAAAAGGACAAGAAATAACAAGTCTTGGTGAGGATGTGGAGAAAAGGGAACCTGAGTATACTGTTAGTGGGAATGTAAATTGTTGCAGCCACCATGGAAAACAATATGAAGGTTCCTCAAAAAACTAAAAATAGCCCTACCATGGGATCAAAGAATTCCACTCCTGGGTATTTTTCCAAAGAAAATGAAGACACTAACTTGAAAAGATATAAGTACCTCTATGTTCATAGCAACATTATTTACAATAGTTAAGATATGGAAGCAACGTAAGTGTCCATCAATAGATGAATGGATAAAGAAGATGTGGAACACACACACACACACACACACAATGGAATATTGCTCAGCCTTAAAAAAAATGAAATCTTGCCATTTGTGACAACAGGGGTGAACCTGGAGGGTATTATGCTGAGTGAAATAAGTCAGACAGAGAAAGATAAATACTGTATGTTTTCACATATATGTGGAATCTGAAAAAAAAACAAAGAACAAATATAACAAAACAGAAACAGACTCACAGATACAGAGAAGAGGTGGTTATCACAGGGGAGAGGTGTGGGGGAAGGGACGGAATAGGTGAACAGGATTAATAGGTACAAACTGCCAGTTATAAAACAAATAAGTGACAGGGATATAATGTGCAGTATAGGAAATATAGTCAATATTTCATAACTTTGTATGACATGTAATCTAGAAAAATTGAATGCTGTACACCTGAAATTAATATAATATTGTAAGTCAACTATAATTTTTTAAGTTTAAAAATAAATATTAAAATTGAGATGTTTGCATAAAAATCAATTTTTGAATTTTCTTGAAGAAACTGGCAGAACCAGCCTGCATTCTTTCTTGGCAATAATTGCCTGGAGCCGAGCCTGCACGTTGCCTTGTCACCTTTAGACGCAGCTCGTGTTTGTGGGGACACCGCAGTCCTCAGCAAGCCCACTGCGCTCACTGCAGTGTTGCCGGGCTCCCAGAGCCCCAGAGGTTGCAACCTGTGGTCTCATAGTCTCTTAGGTCCCTTCCAGTTCTGAAATCCCGAGTCTCCTTTTCCTAAAACACCAAGACATAGAGCAGGAGAGGATGAGAAGTGGGTGGAAAGCGGAAGAACAGGATGAGGAGAGAAGGGCACTCTTTTCTTTCACGTTCTGATTGAGTGTGGGTGTATAATTTCCCTTGGATAAACAATCACTTCAAAAATTTTCTCCATAATTTCAGAGTGGGTGGAGAGTGAGAAAAACATCCAAACACCACTGTCTTGTTTACCAGGTGATGTGGAACTGAAAGAAACAAGGCAGAAAGGTAGCTACTGAATTTCATTTTTGTCGTTGTTTTAAAACGTAGGTTAGTTTCCCTGTAGATTCTGAAAATCATATGATTTTTAGAATCTGGAAAATTCAGAAATGTAGAAAGCCATATCAAATTAACACCATTCAATTCAAATCTCCAGGGGGATAAAATATTTTATCTCAGTTTATTATAACAAGCATTTGTTGAGCACCTATGTATGTGTTAGGTACTACAAGGGATACAAAGACAAATCAAAGAAATAATATTGAACTTTAGGAAACACGTAATATATGAGGAGGAAATAATACAAGTACATACCCCATTGATACAGGGCAATAAGGTACAACTGGTAAAAGAAAAATACGAAACACAGTCATTTCAAGGTCTATAATTCAGAGAAAGTTGCCAATGAAACAATATAAAGAATTTTATAATTTCCAGTACAAAGAGAAGAGAAAACATTTTCAAATTTTCACTGAGTTATAACAAAGAATGCAAATTCAAAAAATAATTGATTAAAACAGAACAATTGCCTATCAAAGTGATGCATATATATGATTGTTTTAATCAAAATTATTCCAAAGCAAAAAATACTAAAACACTGCAAAAACAAGCAGAAAATGGAGCCCATCCCCAATCATGTTTATAGTAGAAATGCACTTAGATTTCACAGCTTACTGGATGAACATCATACTTTGACCCTGACTTCGTGGGACCTACAACTGAAAGTAATTACCATAGTTTAAAATACCTCTGAAAAGATTTTCATTCTCATATAGGTCATAAACCCACCAGAACATGATTTCAGTACGTTATGAATAATTCTTGAAAGAAAAATGATCATGTCCAGACATACACTTTTAGAGGGAAAAACCCCACAAAACTTTCTCCTGATTTAATTTAAAAATGATAATTGGTTCATTTTTCAAAGGACCTTAATTCTGAAAATATTTTGCCATAGCATTTTTGTGTATGTAAAACCTAATGATACCTTAAATAACAAGTTCCCAAATGAAATTACCAACAATTAGATGCTACATGTATTGCTTTCAAGTCTACAATATTATTAAATTATCATTGCTTTGCAAATTAATACTTGCTTTCGTTTTGTAAAGTGACCAAGGGGAAAATAGGTTCAAAATGAGTGTAAAACAGTAACTATGAATCACCAAAATTTGTGGCTTTTTTCCCTAGAATCATTTTCTCCTACATGAAAAACATGGTTTATAATAATAATACAACATTTCCCCCAGCTTTTTATAGTTTTTAAAGACTGATATGCTTACCACAGGATCTTTATCTGTCTAGAAAATTTAGTGGAAACAGCACACTGTTCCCTGGATAAAGCATGTATAATAAATGTAATCCTGCAAATTTACTGCTGATTTATCAACTGTACAGTTGTCAACTGAATCAATCCCTTTGATGGATCAACATTTCCATTACTAAGAAAAAAACGTACACCTCTGAGCTGTACTATTCTCTGCAGACCAAAAAATGTGGTTGTCATAGCAATTGCAAACCGTGCAGAGGCTGTCATGACCCAGTAACAGTATAATGGAAAACATCTGCTGGGAAATCACGGACTGGCGTGAGGTCTTTGGGAGGAAGTATTTGTGAGAATTTAACCTTAAGAGATTTCCTCAATTCTGATCTCCGACTCCCCCAATGCAAATATTTAAAATGGTACTCTTTTTGCCAAAATCTGCAGCACACAACATAAAGGGAAACACAGAGAGAAAACGTGAGATTTTAATCATTGTCAATAATGCAACTTTTAAGAAATTAAATTAGTTCTTATATACAAAATTATTATAAAGTTCTCCCCCTAAAAAATGGGACAGGTAATATTCATTATTTTACCTCAAACAGCAGTCTCAAACTTAAGTGTGCATCAGAATTACATTTATGGCTCCTTAAACACAGATTGCTGGGCCCTCACCCAAAGTTTTTGATTCAGTGGGTTAGGATGGGGTCTGATAATTCATATTTTTAAAGTTTCCAAGTGATGCTGTTGCTGATGGTCCAGGACCCTCATTTTGAGAATCACAGATCTAAAGTAAGAACCTCAAAGAACTCTAAAAGCTTGCTAGCAATAGAATATTGAGAGGAGTAAGAAAAATATCAGTTCTTATTACAAGCTCACTTCACTGATACAGACTGCAGTGGTTTCTATCTATACTGGGTCCTGCATGAGAAATCACTTTAAAATTCCAGGTCCTCCCCATAGAGATTTGGTTTTAGTTGGTCTTGGATGGAATCCAGTGTCTGGATATTTTTAACAAGCATCCCGAGTTAATTCTGATGTAACCCTGTTTTTCTACTTCGCTTGGGAATCACTGATTCAAGACAAGTTGTCGCTTTACGGTGTATAATAATCACCTGTAAAGCTTGTTTTAAAACTCTGATCATTGTCCCGAAATGATCTCTGTAGGTCTGGATGGGACTCAGGAGTTGAAGTTTTATCAAGAACCATTAGGTTTTGGTGAAGGTGAAGACAAACTTCAGTCTTCGAAGTGAGTTGTTCAAGATATCTATTGAAAATAGGGGAAGAAAAACCAGAACTATTTTATTTCATTTGAAAACTAAGAAAGGCATTAGGCTTTACTCATACTCTGGCCCCCACAATAAGCCCATCATTAGGGGCAGTCATGGGCCACCTATTGTAGGAGGCAAGGTGGATCTTTAACCTGGAGGAAGGGTTGACAGCAACATTTTCATTCAAGTATTATTACAACAAAGCAATTCATTGGGACTCATTTAGGTGGACATATGGATTTTTTCCTCTAGTTTTCACTGACCTAACCCTTCAGAAAATAGACTAGTGGCTTAAAAAGAATTGCGATTGATTGAAGACATTGCAAATAATGCAACCACAAGTAAGACACTTGAAAATGGCCTAGCTGACACATTTCCTATTCTTAATGCAAGCTGTTTCCCAACGTAATTAAGAGGAATAATTTACTAAGATCCAAGAAGTTGCTCAATAAAAAGAAAATAACTCTTTTCTGAAATAAATGCAGGCTGCAGAAAGAGCATTTTGAAAACGGATGTTTCCATCATTACATAATTTTGTTGCTAAAAATCTGCACACTTAAGAACATGGAAAACAAATTTTCTACCCTGATTAAAAATCTTCAAAAGAGTTTCAGTGGGTTTTGAACCATTATTTAAAGGTATAATTAACACTTGATTAGTTTACAAGAAAAACTAATGGACTTAAGGGAAGATTAAATGTGCTTGAATTTCAACAAAAATTTTTAGTGGACTACATAGAGAAATGAGTGGGATGATTTAGTAAGCAAAGAAAAAACAGACATGTTTTTTCCATTTGGATCTGCAACATTTTTTGTCAGCTAAGATGGACTAGGAAACCCAAGTATCTAAGTAAACTGAATTTAAACTCATACTTGCACTATACTATAAAGTGTTAGGCCAAAATATTTTTATAAATAATGAGACATATGAAATATTAATTTTGTCCCTATAACATAAATATATTATTTATTTTTAAGGAAAAAATATTTTGTTCTCTTTAAATTTATTATTAAAATAACATTTTTTTCCTCAGTTCATTTTTTAAAAAATTCTATTGCATCCTTTGTAATGTAAGGCTATAGAAATATTTTTATTTATAACATAAATAAATTTACATGCACTGAGGATATTTGTTTGAAAATATCTTACTGATTTGAATATGTAGGTTAAAAAATTTGCAGATCTGACTTTTGAAAAATTGGATTTGAGAAAATATTTTTCCTTAGAAATCTAGTCAACAAGTTAGAAATTCTTTTCTTTCCTATGAAGTAGGGATATATATCAATTGATGATAATAAAGTGAATATTAATTATCTGGGTGTTATAAGCATTGTATTAATGCTACCTGTTGTAGATGTTAAAAACTTTTATAAATACTAAATAATTCTTGGACTAAAAGTAATTGACATTTATTATTCTTTTTGTGAGTAAATAGTCTTTAGTGTCAAAAAAGATTATGGCATTATAGTTGAGTGGCTATTAATCAGGATCTTGAAGTTGAAAGTCCTAGAAATAAAATGAATATTTTAAACTAAATTATATTAGCCATCTTTGGGAAATTGGTGAAAGACTCACCAATGAAAAAAATGTCATTTGCTTTTCTATTATGCACTTGAATAGACTTTAAACAATATGCAGCATACTTTTTAAATAGTTACAAAAATTATACAACACATGCTCCCCCTAAACAGAATCAAATGGAATGTATAATCTAGTTGGAGAGAGAACACATAGAAATGTACCCCATATATCTTTTTACCTGAAGGGAAAAGCTATCACACAACTAGGTTTTTGACAGTTTCGTTTGTACTGGTGGAAGGTGTGCACTGTGGGTAGAGAGGGAAGTTCTCACCACTTCAGAGGGAACAGTAGCACTGGCATCAAATAAATGCTTTCAGAAAGTTTATGTCATAATTACCAGAATGGAACTCCAGCACCTCCTCTAGATAGGCTTATTAGTTTTCTATTGTTGTGTAATATTACCACAGACTTAGTGGCTTAGAACAACGTCCATTTATTATCTCAGTTTCTATAGGTCCAAAGTCCAGTCACCACATTACTGTATTCTCTGCTCAAGGCTGGCAAAGCTGCAATCAAGGTGTCAGCCAGAGCTGGAGTCTCATCTGAGGTCCAGGAATCTTCTCTTTCAGGCTTATATGGCTGTTGGTGGAATTCATTTCCTTGTAAAACTCATGGTGGCTCATTCCTCAAGGTCAGCAGAATGGCTCTCTTAGACGCCACCTCTTTTTAAAGAGTTCATCTTCCTTAGATCAGATTTAGGAATGATAATCTCCATTGTTTATTAACTCAAAGTCAACTGATTCATAATGTAATTGCTGGAGTGCCAACCCATCACATGCACCAGTCCTATCCACACACAAGGGGAGGGGATTACGCAGGGTGTATACACCAGGAGGCAGTGGAAGTGGAGACCAATCACATAAATTTTGCCAATTGGTATCATCTCACAAGTCACAGATTCTCTGTTAATCGTTTTTCTCTTTAATCTTTATGACCTTTTTACCTGTGATCATGGCTCCATCAGCCAGCCCACCGTGGAAATGCCTGGTAGCTTTGATCTGGCTGCTTCTGCCAACCATGTTAACAAAGAAGCAAATAAAACTTCCTTGCAGAAAAAAAGAATAATGAAGTCTGTTCACTGAGAAAAATAGCTCTGAGAAACAGAGAAAGCATGCTTTCCGAACTCCTGATTTTTTTCCATTTCCTGAATTTCCATTTCCAGGTTTCTCTCTGAGGCTTTATTAATTCTCACCCTTGGAGTAGCAGGCTCAATTCTTGCCCACAGTTTTGTCCTTCATTTCTGAGAAATGCCTAGTTTCTTTATAATAAATCATCTTTATCTTCCTTAAGCTGGATAAATTTAGTTTTCAACAACAACCCTAAAACACTGACTATTTTTTGTTTGCTTCAGCAGTGGGAAACTTTTTCTTTCAAAATAAATTACATATGGAACCCAAGATGTATAGAAACCAAAATAAAAGTGCTCTAGTTTTCCAGGTGTTGAAGGGCCCTCTGAAGATCCAATTACTTAGCGTCCCTCCCCTTTATCATGATACTTAATTTACTTCTACTCAACCTTAGGGCTTCCTGGAACACAGTTTGACAACAGCTGTCCTGTAGGATCTTTCTTGATTCTTACCATTTTCCATACATGCTTTTTGCTTCCTTATATTTGTGTTTTAGCCCATTTTGTTCCTTTGTTCTGTTATGTTTTTTTCCTTAACATTTTCTTTATCTATGCTTTGGCCATTCCAAATATGTTGATACATCAGCTTTCCAACCTGTCTGCATCTTTCGGATATACATGTCCAATAATAAAGATTAGTAATGCAGTATTATTAGTAATAATACCAGATGTGGAATTATGCTTTGCACTGGGAGAGAAATGTAATAGATATAGTCTTTTCCTTAAGAATTTATAGTCTAAAACATTCAATTTGAGAAAACACACAAAAAGGAAAAGTGCTAAGATCCATGATAATTTCACTATTACACTAACACACATTTAATGTAGTAGCTTATTCAAAAGCTCAATTTTTTAACTACAAGTTGCTTAGTTTTTAACCATATTAAGTACTTAATAAAAAAGGAATCTACAAATGGGCTTTAGGAAGCCCATAAACAACTTGAAATTGCTTTGGAATATTTGGGGGACAAGGGAAGCAAACACATTTTGCTGGAGAGAAGGTATATGGCCTTTATCACATTCTTAATTAGTGTGTTACCCTCAAAAATTTTAGAATTATTAATATAGAAAATCAATTTGAGTACTATTGTGCTGTTTTGTATAATGTTGTCATAACAAAAATCTGCTGAAATGAAATTTAATGATATGGAATTAGACCTAGCTCTCTGTTTAGGATGATATTACTCAGACTTTAGCAGGTATCTTACAGTTATCTTGAGCAATCTAATTAAAATCAGAAGACTCTTGCTTAACTGTCTTCAAGGGGCTGGAAAGTTATTAAAAATAAGTAAGAGGTAAGATGTAAACACGTAGGACACTGAAGCATAGTGAGAATGATATGAAACCAGAGAAAATGCCTCTCCTAAAGGTATTCAAATTCACTATTTCTTTTAATAATACCATGGGCTGAGGAAAAACACCAACATGTGACCCCTGAATGGTTAAAGAATCAGCGTCAAGTAAATGCACAACTAGTGTCCCTGATGCTAGTTCAGGCTTCTTGTGGTTTTACTGATTACGCAGAGTGAATTCACCTCACATTTGCCAAAATTTTTATTCAATAAATAAGTGTATGATGGTTAAATCATATTAAGTCTGGTTTGAGTATGTCCACCGTTTTAATACCAATTTAGAATGCCTCAAATTTGGTAAGTGAAAAATTAGCAAGAAGAAAAACAGATTTAATTACATATGTACACATGGGAGTTCACAAAGGAATGTGACTCAAGGAGGCAGTTGAATTTGGGGCTTAATATACCCTCTTAAGAGGGGGTGGGGAGGGGCAGAGTGGCACATTTGGGAGAACAAATGACCCCTTAGACGGGAATTAAAAAGGCCACTTATGGAAGAACAAGTAACTTTTTGAAAGATAAATGGGCATTAGGAGAATAGATGGGGGTTGGGATGGTTTTATAGCAATGTCTGGGTGTGTTACTGACTTCTGGTCTCCAAGAGGAGATTAGTGTTGCTCCTGGGGATGTGATTTGTGATCATTGGGTTCTTTTTGGGAGGCAAATAAGGGATTTCAGGAACTCAGATGTCTTCAGCTCAAAATCATTTTTATGCCACAGTGCTTTATTCTGAATCCCTTTAATATAAAGTAACAAGCTATAAATATATAAAAAAAAAGACAGCTTCCATTGTGAAAAGTCAACATCTAAGGCTCCTTAGATCATCTGTATCAGGTTCTTACTGAAGTTCATATTTTTGCTAAGTGTAGTAAGTTAGAACTGCAAGTCAACAGTTCAATAAGCATAGGGAAAAACACTTTTTTGTTTTTGGAATACACTTCTGAGTTGCTAAATCACAGATCACAGACAGATAAGCTGAAATAAAACAATTAGAGTAAATCAGTGAATCTGAGCAGAGTAATCTGAATTCTAATAGGTAAGTAGTTTTCTTCAACAGCATACACTTTTTAAAAAGCTAAAAATAAAATTTGTTCTATTTTTCATGACAATACAACAAACCTTAGATGTCTTGGAATAAACCACTCACAACTGCAAGCATCTTTCCTCTGCTGTGTTGCTTTACCTCTTCCTCATCCTTCCCAGGAATCTTCTCTTCTTACCTTCACAGTCCTTCCTTCCTCTGAGGAAGGATGGAGATGAGGTGTGGGTTTGTTTTCCTTTCCAGAAAGATCTCTGTTACCCACTGGCAGAAATTAGAATCACAAAACAGTCCCAGATCACAGATCTGGGATTGTAGCTGCTCTAAAGAAAATGAGAGAAATGGATGAAGGTGATTTTTGAGAAGTTAGATCAGTGCTTTTCAATCATTAACAAGCATACAAATCTCATGAGAACTTTGTTAAAATATATATTTGGGGGCTAACAACTGAGATTTGGCATTTCTAATAAACTCCCAGTGAAACTAGTGCTGCTGGCCCGTGGACCAGTCTTTGCCGGCAGGATAAGGAGATGAACTGTTCTCTTTATGAATGTATTCTTTCCTTGAAGTTTCTGGGAAACCCTGAAGAACTGAACTACCTTTTTCATTTTTCTTGCTACTTTATTATTTCTTTGCACTTACTCATGGCAAGACTGGGCCATGGATTGCCAGGATTTATATAAAAAAAATGTGATTTTGTAAAATTTATGAAATCTAGTGATTTTGTGTGCATTTGTGAAATATAGTTTCTCTTAGGTGGTAATGCTGTACTGGAGTGTATCCCGATGTATTTGCATCATAATTAGATGATAAAACAACTTTGCTGTGATTCTCTCAACAGGATAATGATGTTGACTTAAAACAACAGCAACAACAACAGTCCCAAAGACCATTTGTTAAACATCTGTTCTGTTCCAGGTACTGTACCAGGTCCTGTGGACTCCAAGTTAACAATTATATCATCCCTGCTGGTAAAGATCTAAAGTTCATTGTGATAAGTGCTACAGTATGGTATGTATCAATAACTTGCATATGGAGAAGACAAAGAGAAGAGGTGAGACTGGAGTTAAGGCTTGAATGACGGGTAATGTTTTACCTGTCAGGAAAGGGGGAGAGAACATTCTCTTCAGAGAAAACAGCAGGTGCAAAGGTGGGGAGACACTTGCCCTTGCAAGTGTGGTTTTTGATGGGGATGTTATGCTCTCCATCAGACAAGTTCACTATAGACCAAATACAGTTAGAGTTGCTGTGGTGAGAAATACTCTATTGTTCACAGCCACTAGTAATTGAAATAAGAAGCAGGAACTTCGGCTTTAAAAAAAAAA
Source organism: Vicugna pacos (assembly GCF_048564905.1). Taxonomy (NCBI): domain Eukaryota; kingdom Metazoa; phylum Chordata; class Mammalia; order Artiodactyla; family Camelidae; genus Vicugna; species Vicugna pacos. The sequence continues at coordinate 39,635,942 of NC_132991.1, read as the reverse complement.
GTACTTGAAAAGGCAATTGGACATTAAATGTTTTATAATTACCCTCCCCACTGCCTTTTAAAGGAAGCTTTTGTAAAAGAAAGAGAAGGAAAAAAAAAAAAAGGAAAGAATGTGTTTTGCACCATTTGTTACAGAGGTTGCCATGGAAAAGCTGACCTTCCATTGCAGGGCTCAGTGATGGGAAGTTACCAGAGCATGCATCAGAGGTGACTTCTCTAGCTTTCAGGCACAAGACTAAGTTGCTCTAAGGAATTAGAGAAAATCTCTTCTGACTTTGTAATTTTTAGGATATAGTCACATGCAGGGAAAGCCTTTTAAGAGACCAGCTTTATAGAGTCTGGTTTTTGTTTATTTGTTTGTTTGTTTTACCGTATCAGCCAAAATAACTGATAGACATTTATCAGGGGAATAACTGATAGACATTTATTAGGGGAACACTAAAAGCAAAACAGTGAATTGCCGGCTTCAGATACAACTAATATTAAATTCATTCATTAACAAATGTATATTTGTATGTATATTTATTTTGTACTATTTTATGCCGAGCACTTTTCTGGGCTATGAAACTAAAATGACAAATAAGGGAAGGGTATATAGCTCAGTGGTAGAGCATGAGCTTAGCATGCACAAGATCTGGGGTTCAATCCCCAGTACCTCATCTAAAAATAAATAAATAAACCTAATTACTCACCCCCCTAAAAAATGTTAAAAAATTAAAAGGACAAACAAGACAAGAATAAACCTGACTCTAGGAAGCTTATATTTTAGTGGAAGCACCACTAAGCAACAAGGACTGCTATTTGATTAGCAGTTCTACAGAGTGTGCTGTGGAACCTTGGGTTCTCCAATACTCTTTCAGGGGTCCATGAGGTCAAAATGCTTTTCATAATATCACTTAGACATTGTTTGCTTTTTTCTTACTTTGTTGACATTTGCATAGATGATGCAGAAGCACTAATGGGTAAAACTGCTGGTGCTTTAGCAAAAATACCTTCAGTGGCATCCTGCTGTTCTCCATTTTTAGTAATTTTATTTTTATTGCCACAAACTTGCAGGAGAAAGAAAGAAAAAGCCAGTTTCACTTAAGAATGTTCCTCATGAAGCAGTAAAAATTAATTTTATTAAATACTGATCCTTAAGTACATGTCTTTTAAATATTCTGTGTGATAAGTAAAAGACAGATCTAGGACTTCAGCAAGAAGGCAGAGTAGGAAATGCCAGTTTTCACCCTCCCGTACAAAACAGACTGCTATTCATGAACAAAAAGAGCCCCGGGAGGGCTCAAGAGCTCAATTAAGAGTCTACAGCAACACAGTGGAGAAAAAAGAAATGGAGAGTAACCACACAGAATGGATGGCTGGGGAGACTGGCTTGGCTGAGACATCTGGAGAAAGCTGGGAATGAAGTAGGTCAGGGCCATCAGAGTCAGTACTGGCACCAGCCACATAGTGGGTACCATCTAGATCCCCGTGGCCTGTCCTACGGGGGGACATTGGCAGCCTTGGTCCCTGAGGCTCTCAACAGCCTAACCTCATAAAGTTAACAGTCAGGTGAGTAGCTTATAATCTTTTTGAATATAAACACTATCAGTTGATTTTAAAACATATCCCTAGTTAAATGTCTACTTAATAATTACCAATCTAATAATATATTAGTATTAGTATATTGTATACATTATAAAATATATATGTAAACCAGAAAATCAGAAGAATAAGTTACATAATATTTCTTCCAGACTTGATAATTTCTAATGTTTTTTGGCCAACTTCTTATCAGATATAATTTTCTTATCAGACAAGTTTTTCATTGCTTTTACTTAATTATACGGCTGAAAGAGAGGTCTAAATAATAATAGTGAAAGTATCATTTTCTTATTGTTATATAAATTCCACAGTTTCTTGCAGAGGTCTTTTAAAGTTATTTAGGCAAAGAATCCAGCATAATTCTCTTACTTTAACTTAAAATGCCTTTAACACATTGTCCCCAACCTATGGTAAGTTATTTCTGTATTCTCCAATCCTTTATGTGCACAAGGTGGGTTTCTGTCTCAAAAGCAAGGAAATCTCCAAGCATGGGTAACTCATGAAGGCAGTGAGATCCCTTCTCCTGAATTTATCCTAGGAAACAGAGAATCTGCAGGAGCAGAACGTGTGGGAACAAAAGCTGAGAAGGTATCCAGGAGGCCGCATGGAGGTAGGGATGTGAGAGCCACGAGTGAGGTGAAGACATGAAGAAAAAGCTACAAATGAGACGAACAAGCTGGTCAGGGGCCGGTACCAGCTGAGATAAGACTCCATAATCGCCCCAGAAGGATGTGCTCAGTTAATGAGATGACCAAATAAATAAGCCCTAATACTCTGTGGATAATTCTAACTGATGGTGTTCAGTTTCACTGCCTCTCAACCATTCAGCTGTTCCTGAGTTCCTGTGGGGTTCTTGCCTCCCTAATTTCCATACACATCCTTTTATTAAACTTACACAACCTAAGGTAGTCTGAGTTTCTGTTTCTGACCAACAGATGGTATCACCCACTGATCCAGGGTCACTTGTCAGTGACTTGATTACTGACGAGTAAAAAGCAAAGAGAAGGGAGAGGTGGTGGGGGTTGGAAGAGTCATGTTTTTTATGTTTAAGAAGCGCGATCCAGAACTAAGGCTAGGGGATATACTCAGGGCCTCTGTAATCACATAATTTAGAGAAAATCATGGAAGCAGGGAAACAGAATGAATATCATACCCAGTAAGAGGCTGATGTACTTCTTCCTCTCCCTGATGTTCCACTTTGATCAGTCTGAATGAAGCCATTCAAGAACTATCCACTCCTATTAGGAAGATATCTTGAAAAAAGGCAAACAAGTGAAAGAACAGATTGGAACATCCTTTAATAAATCTACTAAAAACATTCTATTAACAAAAACCCATGCTTGTGGCCAAAACAAAATGATCCAAATGAGTATAATATAAAAGATGAAAGTTTCCAGGCCAACCTCTAGCCTCTATTCTACCTGCCAGGAGTAAAAAATTAACAGTTTCATGTATATCTTCTTTTTTAAATTGAATATAGTCAGTTTAGGATGTTGTGTCAATTTCTGCTGTACAGCATAATGTTTCAGTCATACATACACACACATATGTTCCTTTTCATATTCTTTTTCATTATAGGTTACTATAAGATATTGAATAGAGTTCCCTGTGCTATACAGTAGAAACTTGTTGTTTATCTATTTTGTATATAGTAGATAGTATTTGCAAATCTCAAACTCCCATTTTATCCATTCCCATCCTCTTTCCCCCCTAGTAATCATAAGTTTGTTTTCTATGTCTCTGAGTCTGTTTCTGTTTTGTAAGTAAGTTCATGTGTTTCTTTTCTTTTCTTTTCTTTTTAGATTCCACGTAGAAGTGATATCATATGGTATTTTTCTTTCTTTTTTGACTTACTTCACTTAGAATGACAATCTTCAGGTTCATCCATATTGCTACTGCAAAGGCATTATTTTATTCTTTTTTTATGGCTGAGTGATATTACATTGTATAAATAAATCACAGCTTCTTTATCCAGTCATCTGTCTATGGACATTTGGGTTGTTTCCACATCTTGGCTATTGTAAATAGTGCTGCTGTGAACATTGGGGTGCATGTATCTTTTCGAATTAAGAGTTCCCTCTGGATATATGCCCAGCAGTGGGATTGCTGGATCATATGGTAAGTCTATTTTTAGTTTTTTAAGGAATTTCCATACTGTTTTCCATAAATGGCTGCACCAACCTACATTCCCACCAACAGTGTAGGAGAGTTTCCTTTTCTCCATACCCTTTCCAGCATTTATCATTTGTGGATTTTTAATGATGGCCATTCTGTCTGGTGTGAGGTGATACCTCATTACAATTAGAATATGTCTTTTTATATATACATTTTTACACAAATAACTCATTCTAAATATGCTATTCTTTAACTTTATTTTCTTACTTACAGCAACTATACATTTCTGTTAATACAAATCTGCCTCATTCTATTAATAGCTGCATTGTATCATATTAAGCAATTGTCACATTATTTAACCAGAACTCTACTGACAAGCATCTAAGCTATTTCTAGTTCTTTGCTCTAATAAATAATGCAAGGTGACAATTCTTAACGTTATCACATATATTTGAGTGAATCTATTTATAGGATAAACACCTAGTAATGGATTTGCTGAGTAAAAGATATATGTTAATTTAAAATGAAATAAATATTGTGAATTTTCCATCCCAAAATGTTATTTCAGTTTACAAGAACCTTGTTAAAAAAAAATGCCTGTTTTTCCACACTCATACTAGACTAGATGCTATCAGATCTTTTCATCTTTGCCAATATAATGTGTTAAAAAGTAGTGTGCTGTTTTAATTTGCATTTTTAAGCACTAGTGATGCCAAACATCAGATGTTTATTAGTTTTTTTTTGTATTTTGTTTTCTGTGAACTATTTTTTAAAAGAAATTCTTTGTCATTTGTGTTGAAAATATGGTTCCACTTTATTATTTTCCTGTGGATTTATTTATTGAATGTTTTCCTGCATATACATGTCTTTCAAAAAATATTTATACATACTCAAGAAAATCAGTAATTTGCCTTGGACTTTTGGGATTTTTGCATACTTGGAAAGTCATTTTCTATTCAAGGATAACACCAAAAACAGACTTGTGTTTTTTTCTATATTTGTATATTTTTATTGTAATACTTAAAATTTTTTGGATGGAGGTAATTAGGTTATTTATTTATTTATTTATTTGATTTTTAAAATAGAGGTACTGAGGACTGAACCCAGGACCTCATACACGCTAAGCACAGACTCTACCACTGAGCTATAACCTCCCGCTTAATATTTAAATTTTGGTAAATCTGGAATTTATTTTCTTATAAGGAGGGAGATTGGGATTCACTTCTTTTTCAGATGACTATACAGCTGCCTGACTATATGCATTAAATAATCCATGTTTTCCCAAATGATATGAAATATCATCTTTCATATCTTAAATCCCTATGCATATTTAAATCTATTTCTGGATTTGAATGAATATAATTGTATTATTATACCTATTCCTGTGCCACTACAAGTTTTCCATAGCTTTGAAAAGGCCTTAATATTTAGTACGAGTTATATTCTTTTTCTAGGGCAGTTTGAAAATGTGTGTCAAAAATGATAAAATTAACTATAATCTTTGACCCAGCAATTTTACTTCTGGACTTTTTACCTAATAATAAAATGTATAAAAATACAAAATGCATGATCCAGATTCCCCCAGGTCTAATCAGAATATAGGACCAAGTAGAATCTAGTAATAGTTATAACTAGGGTGGCCACCCTTCTCCCGGGACTGAGGTATTTCCCAGGACATGGAACTTTCAGTGCTGAAACTGGGAAATTCTCAAGTCAACTAGATGGTTGGTCACCTTAGCCATCCTGTTTCTAGTTCTTCTTCTTCCTGCTCAACATAGTCTCTAGCCTCAGAGATATTTCTCTCCACAAATATTTCTAAGAGGTCCTAAGTTTCATTTGGGCTTACAAACGTGTGTTTGCCGCTGTTGGCACTGCCACAATTCCTCCTGGAAGTCCCTAACTGATGTTACTCTAGTCTGTGCTACTTCACAGTCAGACTTCACTGCTTCTCTACTGGGTATAGTGGGCAACACTGTCTCTCTGCTTAGTACAGTGTTACTTACTGGGTGTTAAGGTATCTAACAAGCTGTATAACCCCATTTTCCCTAGCTCTATTACTGCTGCTCTACAGCCAAAAACACAGACTCTGAGAGACGGACTGCAGACTAACCCTGAGACATCAGGAAGACTACCCGGAGGCCATGGTGTCAGACCCAGGTTACCCAGGGAACAGTTACTTTCATGTTTACCATTAGCTAACTGGAAAGGCTTCCCTCACCTATTCCTAGCACACGGCCACGCTTCCCCACAGGACTCTGCCTCTCCAGCCTCCAAGCTGCTGAGTGAGCACCACCTGTGAACTCAGACGATTACCCAGGGGTGACAAGGATCTCAGGCTCTCCAGTTTGGGCTCGTTGCCAATTTACATGTGTGAGTGTGTATCCTGCCACATTTCACTGCTGAGTTTGGCATGAGAAATGAGTGACAATGGAGACTTGAATCACTCCTCTGTGTTGAGGTAAAGTGTGGGCAGAAAACGAGTAGTCCAGACTGAGCAATAACCACTGGCAGTGTTGCCACCCGGGAGGGCAAAACAGGCCCCGAGGCAGACAGGCCCACGTGGCCCACGGCAGCATGGCAGGTTGGGGGGACATGTGCTTCTGTGCTATCAGTAGTTGTTATTCCAGTGACTAAGTATGAAATACAGTGATAACTTCAAACAGAAATACATATAGTTGTTGGTTTTTAACTATTCACTGTAGCCTATTTGGACTTATATTTTTTAGCAATGAAGAGCAAGAATCAGCAATCTATCATATATCCAACTTTATACTCTCTAAAGCAGGTGAGTTTCATCATAGGGTATACTTTTAATGCGTCTCAAAATATTTTCAGCATATTAAGAAACATAATGAAAAATATCTAAGGAAAAAGTAGTCTCAGGTTTTTAAAAAAATGATGTTATAGAAATGTTAAAATACTATCAGATTAAAAACTTTCAAAAATAATATCGTGTAACCCTTCATTCTTTAGGGTTCTATAATTGTGAAAAATCAGCAAAAGATAAAATGTTAAAGGGCAAATTTATTTATGTTTTATTAAATCTATGTATATGGTCTTTTAATACATGTATCTTGAAACAAAGTAGAGTCAGACAATTTATGAACTATGGCTTATACATAGAAAAGGTGTATTGGGGGTGAGAGGGTATAGCTCAAGTGGTAGTGTGCACACTTAACACACACGAGGTCCTGGGTTCAATCCCCAGTACCTCTTCTAAAAACATACATATAAATAAACCTGATTACCGCCCCCCCCCAAAAAAGCCCTTAAATAAATAAATAAATCACTGTTTAAAAAAATTTAAAAAGAGAACTACTTATGAAAAAAAAAGCTGTATTGAATACTCAATAAACTCATTCAGCGCTACTGAATCTCTTCACGATCCTTAAAATGCACTTGTCACTTTCTTTTATGTTAAATTATTTCTACTGAAAATTATAAGTTTATATTTTTTCTCTCTCTGTTAAGCTGCAGAGCTGCTGTGGGTGGTTTCAATGAGTTTATACTAAAACATTCCCCAGAAAATAAATTTATCTAAGTTTAAATCTGCTGTATCCCTAAGAAACTATGTAAGGTGAGAGTGGAAAAGGAAGCTACTATAAGCTATTAAAAGTTTAAAGTTTGATAGGTATCCTCCTTGAAGAGTGAGAAGTGAGGAAACAAATTATTTACCTACAGATGTTTTGTGTTTCTTTCCTTTCCTTTCCTTTTCTTTTCTTCCTTCCTTCCTTCCTTCCTTCCTTCCTTCCTTCCTTCCTTCCTTCCTTCCTTTCCTTTCTTTCTTTCTTCCTTTCCTTCCTTCTTCTTTCTTTCTTTCTTTCTTTCTTTCTTTCTTTCTTTCTTTCTTTCTTTCTTTCTTTCTTTCTTTCTTTCTTTCTTTCTTTCTTTCTTTCTTTCTTTCTCTCTTTCTTTCTCCTCCAGAACATCTCAAAAACCTATTGATGGTCTTACTTAAGACGTCTCTGGTTAAAACTAATATAATATTCAAAATTGACCAAACAAACAAAAATGAATGAAAAGGGGATTTATTGAAAAGATGTTTCACAGAATCCAAAGAAATACTGAGTGCAGCCTTGTGATGCCCTGAGCAGAGGACCCAGGTAAGCTGTGCCCAGATTCCTGACCCACAGAAACTGGGAGATAATAAATATGTGTTGTTTGAACCAGTATGTTGTGGTTACTTATTAGTCAGCAATTGAAAACCAACATGCTATCTTAAAAATATCTGAAAGCTATTTCATGGAGATGACAAATGGATATTTCATTTGTTGGTTTTTAGAATGTCTGAATTGAAGCACCGTAGGAAAATCCACACATGATTTGTTACTGACTATAGAGTAGATTCTCCTGTATTTCCAGGTGTTCCTAAGTAAAGGCCTATGATTAAGCTTATGTTTCTGGATTTTTGGATTTTTTTGCCAGGCCTCACATTTTGTCTTGTCCCAGATCATCTATTCTGGTATTCCTGCTTCTTGTTTCATAGATGACTTAGTGGTGATATCATTCTGATTTTTACTACAGTATGGTCGTTATAGCCTTTATCAGCTAATTCCTGAGGAAGGCTTTGCTTCCTGCTAATGTGCCTTGGGAAATGCTGACTGCTCACTTTACAATACTATCATTATATAGTACTAATCGGGATGCTTTGGATCAGATTTACTTTGTGGACGATGTTTTCTTGGGCTATTTTTTCCCTGCTACAGTTGGGAGGTGCTGTGTATGGTAGCAGTAGGACTTTTGTTTCATAGGAAGAGTAACTTATTGTGTGGTTTTGGAGCTGAAAATAAAATTTCCATACGTGTGGATACATGACATTTTCTGGATTACTTTGTTAAAAGTCCTAGCCACAATAGCTCAGGAGGATGATAGTCTATTTTATTCCTCACATGATTTCAACAAATGAAGCTTTATTAATTTTAATACATGATTAATTATTTCATGAATCAGAGAGAGAAGTTAAGATATGAGCTACGTTGGAAAACCAAACGTTACTGTGTTCATGAAAATATGGGCAAATACTTTCAAGACTCTCTTACAGTAATAATGAAAAAGTATTTGAAACTTTGTGTTGATATGAATACCTGGACACTTTGCTCATTTAGTTTTATATGAGTCTTTGAAGTGCTTTCCATTAACCTTTTCTTTAGTTTCATAATTTATTCATGTTCGTTTAATTTTTGAACTATGAGGTCTACTATCCTCAAGGAAGGGGATCTTATCTTAATACGTATGCTTCACAAACTGGTTTTTTCTTCAAGAGGTACACTCAAATGTAAAACATTGTTTTTCCAGAAATGTTTTCAATGTACAATTGTTAGTTTCGTTTTTGTTTTTGTTTTTTTACATCCAAAATAGATGGAAAATAAGCAGAAAGTGTTTTTACAAGTCTAACTCCTACTCGGCCAAAAAGTACTAGTCATATTTCTTAATGGAAGCAGCGCCCTCTAGTGGATAAGGTTGCAGTAACGTAAACTTAAAAATATATATATATTCTTTAAGGTGAAATTCATGTAGCCATTTTAAAGTGCACAATTCAGTGGTATTTTGTGTATTCAAATGTTGTGCATCCACCACCTCTCTCTGGTTTCAAAACTTTTAACCACTCCATAAAACACCTCGTAACCATTAAGTAATCACTCCCTATTTTGCCCTCTTCCATCCATTTTCTGTGTCTATGGATTTGCTTATTCTGGATATATCATATAAAAATAAATATACAATATGTGACCTTTTGTGTCTGGTTTCTTTCACTTAGCGTAATGTTTTTAAGGTTCATCCAAGATGTAGTATCTATCAGTACTTCCTTTTTATTGTTGAATAATATGTTATTGTATGTATATATCACAATTTATCTGCTCATCCAATGGTGAAATTTGGGTTGTTTGTACCTTTTTGCTGTTACAAGCAATCCTATTATAAACATTTGTGTACAAGTTTCTGTGTGAATATTATGTTTCCATTTCTTGCAGGTAAATACCTTGGAGTGGAATTGCTGGGTCATATGTTTGTGTTTAGCTTTTTGAGAAACCACCCCCCAAAAATGCCAACCAAGACACATCAGAATCTGGTATCCTAAAATATTAGAATATTTTGCAAGAGAATGCTTGTTAGTATGAAAAATAATGCAACAGTTAAGAGTTACTTATAGTTCCCTCTCATAATGACAAACTTTTATAGAAAGCCTTTCTAGAATTGAGCATAGGGCAATAACCCCTCCTACCTCATAGGGATTGACTTCAATGATATTCTATAAGATTTATCATTTAAAATACATATAATTATTTACTTTTATCAAGATGTTTGAGTTGTCTCCTAATGCATTTTGACTTCTAATTGTTTCTCTCCTCTTCTTGAATCCTTTCCATCTGAAAAACATAAGGTTTTTATTATTTGTTTTAAATAAAAGAATTCAGATATCAATTACATCAGAACTGGGAAAAAAACATTGCTTACTGCCAAATTTGATTTTTATAAATTTATAGTAATGTTGAGTTTTTGCTTATTAAGACTCAAAATTCAGAGAATTGAATAAAATATAGGCTCTAGAATAGGAAGAACTGTATATTATGTAAGAATTTCCTCATCTAAGTTAATTCCACTCTTACAGAAATTCTTTCAGGAATGAACACGTCCAAACTTGTTTTATGAAGACAGTATTATCCTAATACCAAAGCCTGACAAATTATCCATAAAGGGCCCTGAAAATAAGAGAGAGACATTAAGAGATACGGAAGAAAGATTTAGAAATTTCAGTATATAACCCTCAAAAGTTCCAGATGGAGAGAATAGAAAAATATGGGATGAGAAAATATTTCTAATGCTAAAAGCTAAACATTTTCCTAATTAAAGATATTAGTAAATATCTTCAAATAACATTAGCATAAATTCTGAGTCAGATTAGTAAAAGTAATTTCATAATGACACAAAAATTTTTAAAAACACCAAAAATAATTATAATCTAAGCTAATCTATTAAAATTGTGGCTGAAAAGTCATTTTCAGAAAAAGAAAAACTGAGTCAGTTTAGTATCTACAACCTTATTAATGGAATTCCTCATATATTTCAAGAAAGAAATAGAACACGAAATGAAGTAGGCCGAAGCAGCATATTTGAGGGAAGAAATTAATTAACATCTAAGTAAGTCTAAATAAGCACTGCCTATATAAATACACAATAATAATATTGCTTAATTCGTTGGGTGTCAGATAAGGTAGAATTAAAATAGTAGACAAAAGTAACACATGAAGTGAACAATGGTATGTAATCAGTCTAGGGAACTTCAACGTTCCAGGTAAGAGTACAACTATTGATTGTAGTTCACTAATTAAGTATGCATGTTAAAGTTTAAAGGTAATCACTTATAAAAAGAAGCAAGAAAAAAGGAAGGAAGAAGGCAAGCAGGCAAGCAGATAATGTGTATCTTTGCAACTAGTAGAGATGGGGAAAAGAAAATAGAGATAACAAAATTGTTGCAAAACAGGACAAGAAAAGAAGGAAGAAACGAAGAAAAAATAACTTGAAAAATAAAAAGCACAAAATAAGGTGATAAAAATAAAATCAAATGTACCTGTACATAAAATAAATGTAAGTAGATTAAGGTAGGCTATTAATGGAAAGTGTCAGACTGAATTTTTTTAAAATTCTAGGTATATTCTTTTAAAAATACATATTAAAAGATAAGAACACAGACACCTTTACAAATAAAGGGATGGGAAAATGAGATCTCTGTAAAACATCCGTAAGAAACCCAGCTGTGTACCCTTACTACTGTCAGCTTACATAGGTACAGATGTATCTGATTTCACTGCTCATTCTACTGCTGAGGAGCAATCAATCACTACTTGTTGCCAACAGAAAAAATTCCAGACTCGATAGCATAATTTTTAAGGTTCTTCACCTTTGACTACAACCTTCCTTTGGACAGTTAAATTCATCTTTGATCTTGCAGCTCCTACCATAAAGCTGATATGTAGTAGACACTCAAATATTTTAGTTCAGATGAAAGTAAAAAAAAAAAAAAACAAAACCACGATTTATGCAATCATTGTAACATTTACTTGCATAATGTCCTCAACTTTTTCATCGGTGTTTTTTCCTTTAAAAAAAAAATGAGGAGAAGCACATTTATATTGTGGATCTAACATATAGACAACTAAGCAAAATTTCTTCCCCTGGTGCCTCTTCCTTCTCCCTTCTCCCACCATTGCTGTACCTTATTAATAGCAAAAGACATTTTTTAGAGGATAATTTATGAAGCATCTTCTCCTATTTCTTATACTCCCTTCCTTTCCTCTACCTTCCCGTTTTTCTTCCTTTTTCTTCCTTCTCCTCTACCTTTTCATCCCCTCCTTCTTCTTTGCTCCTCCCTTCTCTGTAAATTAATCTGTATCATACCAGAGGTTAGAAAAACAAGTGATGAGGAGAGATGTCCAGCGACAGAGAGGTTGAGAATGGGAGTCTTTCCTGTTTAGATTTGAGATTTGACATTGACAAATGGAGTGAATGTTTTATGGTGGTCCATATGAGTACCCATTTGTCCAAATTAGTGGTTCTTACCCAACAGGGCATCTGAAAGACTGTTTTATGAATCCATACTGTTTCCTAAACCATCCCCATAGGCACTAGGGATGGTCAGGGTGCCATTTTGTTATGTGTGAGTTTGTATGTATAGTTTGAAGAAGCTTTCTAAACTATTCTGATAGACTTCTCTTTTCACCAGCTACAGTCCTAGAAGAGAACTCCTGCTATAAATGGGTCAATGTCACCCTTCAGGAGAAGCACCTCTCTCACTACAAGATAAACACTCTTATAGCTATTATACAGGGAACTTATACATGCTGACATAGACAATGAAGCCCTGAATGGGACAGGTGAATTTTCTATAGAATATTTTTTCCTATTGAGCAAGGATACCCTAACTCATTGACCCTTAACCATAAGTATAAGTCAGCATCAATGAGGAGCCTTAAAAAAATCAGATGCTTATTTCATCCCCAGAGATATGAATTCAATTGGTCTGGTCTTGGTCCAGGAATTGGCATTTATTTAAAAAAGTTTCTCAGATATTTCTAATAGGTAATCAGAACTAAGAAACATTCCCCAAACTGCTCATAATTAAATGGAAAAACTAAATCTGTGTCATTTGGGAATTTTGTTTGTATATTATGAAGGGTGGGATCTAAGCTCACTTAGAATTTTTGCCAAAAAAATGGTAGAAATGAACTAAAGATATTAAATGAACTCCTTGTAGTACAGCAGATTATTAGGGGCTTAAATGTACAGATCTGTTGTCTACAAATTGTAATAAACAAGATATTTGGTGAACAGAAAAGAAACAAATAAAATATCCTGAATGAAAAACATTGAGAGTTCAAGAAAGGGTTGGAAAAGTACATAGAAAAGTAGACAAAAAGTGCTGGAGAAGGTGTGGAAAAAAGGGAACCCTCCTACACTGTTGGTGGGAATGTAGGTTGGTGCAGCCATTTATGGAAAACAGCATGGAGATTCCTTAAAAAACTAAAAATAGACTTACCATATGATCCAGCAATCTCACTGCTGGGCATATGTCTGGAGGGAATTCTTAGTTCGAAAAGATACATGCACCCCAATGTTCACAGCAGCACTATTTACAGTAGCCAAGACATAGAAACAACCTAAATATCCATAGACAGATGACTGGATAAAGAAGTTGTGGTATATTTATATAATGGACTACTCAGCCATAAAAAAGAATAATATAATGCCATTTGCAGCAACATGGATGGAACTGGAGACTGTCATTCTAAGTGGAGTAAGCTAGAAAGAGAAAGAAAATGACCAATTTATATCACTTATATGTGGAATCTAAAAAAAAAAAAGAAGAAGAAACAAATGAACTTATTTACAAAACAGAAACAGACTCACAGATATAGAAAACAAATTATGGTTACTAGGGAGGAAAGAGGATGGGAAGGGACAAATTGGGAGTTCAAGATTTGCAGATACTAACTACTATATATAAAATAAACAACAAGTTTCTTCTGTATAATACAGGGAACTCTATTCAACATCTATAGTAACCTATAATGAAAATGCATATGAAAAGGAATATATATGTACATATATGAATGACTGAAATATTATGCTGTACACCAAAAATTGACACAACATTGTAAACTAACGATACGTCAATTAAAAAAAAAAGAAAAGTAGATCAAGAATACATAGGGAAGGAACTAAAATGGAAAAGAGAATAACAAAACAAAACAGGGGGTAGACAGGAAGAAGAAAGGATGCACAACTTAAAATGTTAGTCAATTTTTTATTAATTTTTACAATTTTCCACTACTCTATCCAATACCATATCTAGGTGTTTGGCCAATATTAAAACTAGATATCCAGTATACTCTTCTTAATTATTTTCCATTCCATGAAAAAAATTTAAAGATGAATTATCATATTTAATGTGTATTTTTACATTTTTTTCTGATAGACCATTTTACATGATAGAAATTTACCTTTAAATGGCATTTCAAAGATAGAAACAAAGACGGAACAATTAAATACAAAAACAAAAGCAAAACCTTTATTCTTTTGGCTTGATTGTAATGTGATTTACCGTTCTTTATGGTAATAGCATTTTCCTGCATGCATTTCACCAACACACTACAAGTCAATAGCTTCAGTATAAAGAATCTACATTTAATGTTGCCTGTGAAAGAAACACAAAATGTTTAGCTGTAACTGGTAATATAATTTCACTTATATAATTTTTGTGGAAAAAGCTTAGATCCCATATCATATCTGATAAAGTTCTAATGCCTTATGGGTTGGTAAAGATATGATCTATCTGTGTAAACAAACACTGGAAAAGACTGATGATTTACTGAGTAAAAAGACTAGGTGGAAACATCTGGTTCAAGCAATGTCAAGAATATCAGCTGATCTTTTCTTAAGCCTCTTTCGATGATAAGGCATCACTATTTGAAAGCAAATAAATGCTGGACTCAGTCTGAGATTTGTTTCACATTGAAATGTGTGCAAAGTTTACAGTACTAATAAAAAAGCAGGAATCTACACTGCATGTTAGTCTTTCTTATTTTGTGAAGTGCTTTAATTTAAAAGTGCTAGGAACAGAAACTAACAATAGTGACTGTGACATCAACCTGAAGATACTTTTAATTTCTCATTTTATGTACAAAAGGCTGAAAAATAAAATAAAATGAACTTTGTACAGTATTTATATTTTCTTAGAAAAACTCTAACCGTATGTTTTCAACAGAATTTAGCAGCTTGCAACATGTTTATACATTGGGCTTTTTACCATAGAGTATTCAATTAAGATTGGAAGGATAAAAAGCAAGAAGCTCTTCATTGTTTGCTGCAACCTATTGCTTAAATGACATGAAGAATGAGGTCTTGGTTGAACAACTTGCTTCACTTTACCACTGACATATGGCTTCCCATATTTGACTTCTGAACAGTGGAAGGAATAAGATGCAGCAGCAGAGGCAAGATAAACATGCAGCAGTGACAGCTTCAAACTATAATGGAACCAATTACATCATATTACCTGTTGAAAGCTTGCAAACTATACTTACTGTGGTACATATTTGATGCAATAAATACTGTGCTTAAGTCGTCATTTTTGTTTGCTCAAACATGCACCACTGGGTAAAATTACTATTTACAAAGCAGACTTTTATTTTTTTTAATTGACATAATACTATGTCAACGTTACCAAGAGCAGAAGATGGCTAAACAATACTGCAGGAAAAAGCAGAATCAACTTTATAAAGTGGTGGTAGGGGATGCTTTTTGGTCAGTTCAGGTTCTTAGAAAGGACTGATAGGATACTTTTACTTTATGCCAAAGGACACTTATCAAAAATGTTATAGTCATGCTGTCAGGACTCTGAACGACTATGTAATGGTATGTGTGTCTGTGTGTGCACGTGCATGTGTGTGTATACACATATATGTATATGTGCCTGTATATACATATGTATATACATATATACATGTACATATAATGGATTATGTAAAAATAAAACAACTTTTTAATGCTTGTGAATTCTATGGAACATTTACAGGCACAGTAAAATTTTTCTGGATGAGACACCTTAAAAACATGAATAGCTATTTAAGCACCTCAAAAATCTAAAAACATCCTGACATAAGAAGTAAACTCTTTCCGTTTGTGATGTGATTTTTTTCGTGTGAGAATGAGAAGTGCAGCATGCCTTCATTTAAAATATACCCAGTTATACGACAGAAACATAGAATTTCCTACCTTTACTCCCTCTCCCCAAACATAAATCCATTTACAAAAATAGTCACATATAATAGTAAACAACCTGTGAATTAAAAAAAAAGTGATAAATTCACAGCATACATTTTGTAAAAATATGGCAGATGTGGCAGTTAAAACATAAACAGTGGTGACAGTTAGTGTTATCAAGTGTCACGTGTTGAATTTACATAAAAATCTAACTTCCCTCCCCCCTTTAAACTGGTTCCTATCATCTGAGTAGCCATAACTCTCTGCTCTTCAGCAGCGTCAGCTGGTTGTGAACACAGAAACCTCCTGTTGATGCTGTTTCTCTGGTTTGTTGAGTCCCAGTTTGCTGACCAGAGGTCCCTGTCTTGTTATAGGCACTGACCTTATGTATACATTTGTAAAAACAGTCAGTTTGGCATAGACCTCCTGTGGGAGTCCTGTTGACACAAACACATCACCATCACAGGCTGTAAACAATTGATCACAAAATGGAATTTTCTTTTCTTTTCTTTTCTTTTCTTTTCCTTTTCTTCTCTTTTCTTTTCCTTTTCTTTCTTTCTTTCTTTCTTTCTCTCTTTCTTTCTTTCTTTCTTTCTTTCTTTCTTTCTTTTCTTTCTTTCTTTCTCTTTCTTTCTTTCTTTCTTTCTTTTTCTTTCTTTTCTTTTCTTTTCTTTTTTACTTTTTACTTTCCCTGATATCTTTCCCTTTGTCTTCCTTTTCTGATTTGTCTTTTTCAAATTTTTCTTTTTCTGGTTTGGTCACACTATCATAGGAAGGTGGAGATGTGGTGGAGGGTGTTCCATCAGTTTTCTCTGGAGTTGAATTCTCATTTAGTTTATCTATGAGGGTATCTTCTTTGATGGGTGTTCCATCACCTTCTTTGCCTTTGTCTTTCTTATATATACATGAAACTTTTTTAACTTTTTGCTTCAAGAGGTAGCGTCTATAAGCCCTCTGGATAACAATAGCAGACACTTCCTCTTGTTTGCGTTTCAAAGTGGTTGTAATGGGCTCATAGGAGACTTTGGAGGGGTTCGATGCCATGAATCTCTCTTCCATCTGTATTCGAAGGGCATCCATCTCTCCACTTTCACCCAAAACACGCTTTGTAAAGGCAAATAAGATGTCAAGGCAGTGGATCCTGTCCCCACTGACCATGGGCAGATCCATGGCAATGAGCTGGACTTTGTTTGGTTTTGCTATGAGAAGCGGAGGATCCAGGGCAGCCGCAAAATCAGAGAGCTTGGAGAACTCTATGAACTGGGTGGCATCTGGGTCAAACTTCTCCCAAACCTCGTAGAACATCTCAAAGTCATCCTCACTCAGGGGCTCTGCACTTTCTTCAGTAGCAACACTGAAGTTCTCCAGGATGACAGCGATGTACATGTTCACCACAACCAGAAACGATATGATGATGTAACTGACAAAAAAGAAAATCCCAACAGAGGGGTTCCCACAGTCTCCCTTAACAGAACTTCCAGGGTGATCTTTTTCAGGGTCACAGTCTGGAGGTCCACTGTTGAGAATAGGTGCTAGTAACCCATCCCAGCCAGCAGAGGTGGTGATCTGGAACAGGCAGATCATGCTGTTGCCAAAGGTTTCAAAGTTGAACATGTCATCAATTCCAACTTCCCTCTTAACATAGGCGAAGTTGGACATGCCAAAGATGGCGTAGATGAACATGACCAGGAAGAGCAGGAGGCCGATGTTAAACAACGCAGGAAGGGACATCATCAAAGCAAAGAGCAGCGTGCGGATCCCCTTCGCCCCTTTGATCAGACGCAGGATTCGGCCTATCCTGGCAAGACGGATCACTCGGAACAGGGTAGGGGACACAAAATATTTCTCTATCAACTCAGCCAGAAACATGCCTATAGAAAGCCAAGATACAGCAAAAATCGTGTTAATATTTAACAGCAGCAAATTAAAATTTACATTCTAAGATAATCACTAACCAGTTTTATAAAATGTTGATATGAGAATTAAGTATACACACATTTACATGTACACACAATCTGCAATGTTTGTTTAGCAAAATGAAACTAATATGTTTAGTGTTACAACATTAACACTTTTATGCAAACTGAAGGTATTAATGGTCATTTTTCCTAGTTCAAGTAAAGCACCTATCAAAAGACACGATGTACGTGGCAGCCAAGTTCAGAAATGGATTTGTTTCTAAAATACTCTAATAGTTTAAGTATTTGCATAAGAATTGATAAGGCATGCATCTGGCACCAGGAATACGAGAATTCTTATTCTTCTGAGATGGTTTGTGATCCATTTTATTTGAGAGGTGACAGAATAATGTGCAGGAGACAATCCAGGCTTTGGAGACAGACATACTTGGGATCGAATCCTGGCCGGTGATTTTACACATTGCTAAATGGTGATAATATGCCGCTCTTTGGTTGTTGTTAGGCTTAACATTTACTGAGTCTTTTCTTTGTGCTAGGCATAGTGCCAAGTGCATTTACTTTCATAATCTCATTTAATCCTCAGGACACCACTTTGCAAAAATATTTCCTGGAAAACCAGGGATTGGAGAGGTGAGGTAACTTGCCATAGGTCACAGAGCTGGGTAAGTAGTGAAAATAGAGAAGCACCAGGCCAGGTCTGTGTGACCCAAGAGTCTCATCCCTTAATCACTCTGTTACTCCCGCATGTCACGGTCGTCAGGATTAAATAGAATGGTATGTTGTTTCAAAGTTCTATTTAACCAGGAAAGTGTATAAATAGTGGAACACTACTTTTCTATGTTTATGTTCTCTTTTCTCAAACAGGAAGAACTTTATCTTAAATTTCTTATATTTACTTCCAGATTTGCTGGCCTACACATAAACACTTAAAGTGTACTGACAAAATGAATCTGCTTTGAATTTTTGAACAAAATGTTTATTTCTGAAAAAGAGTATTACACACCATAGAAAACTATCTGAACCCAAAGATAATGTGAAGCCTGTATGAGTGTGAATATATATAAACACACAACATGCTATTCCAATTATCAAGGACAATTATTTATGAATGATTTGACTTCTCCTAGTGATTTATATGTGCAGGTGTGTGCGAATTGTTTACTCAAACCAATACTTGTCTGTACTACAAGAGTATGCTGAGTTCTGGAGTATTATGCCAAAGTTGTAGTTATTGTCTTCTGCAATAAGACTAGCTGATAAATGAAAGCTGCAAAATATGAATTCTTTTTTTTTACACATCATTTCATACACAGCATGCAATTAGAGAAGCGGCAAGCTGAGAATGGACTATTAATTAGACTTTCATTTAAAATTTTGGGATGAATGAGTAAGATAACACTTTAAAGTTTCAAAACACCAATTTTCACTACTTAATGTCTGTAGGTGAGTAAAAGCACTTCTTCTTAC
This sequence comes from Vicugna pacos, assembly GCF_048564905.1. Classification (NCBI taxonomy): domain Eukaryota; kingdom Metazoa; phylum Chordata; class Mammalia; order Artiodactyla; family Camelidae; genus Vicugna; species Vicugna pacos. The sequence goes on along the minus strand of NC_132991.1, from coordinate 39,616,597 downwards.
CTACAATGGAGAGAATGACCACCACAAAATCAAAAATATTCCATCCTATGGTGAAATAGTAATAACGAAGAGAGATTAGTTTCAGTACACATTCTCCAGTGAACAGAACAATAAACACCAGATTAATCCAGTATAGGATGTTTGTCATTTCTTGACTCTGATCATCGGTTTCTACCATCATGGTGACCATGTTGAGGCAGATGAGGATCATGATGCTGATATCAAAGACTTGTTTGGTTACAAAATCAAAGACCATTCCTTGGAATTTGTTCTGAAACAAAGAATATGTAAAATTCACTTAGAAAATGGAAAAAAAATCAAGTTCAACTTGTCTGATTTTAACATAGCAACATGAAAATGCAGCTTGTATAAGGACACTCCATGTTTGTTTTATACTTGGGAGAAAATTCTGTATATTGGAATATCTAACTCTTTCCAAATGTGTTTGTTTTGTTTACACTGTTCATAATACCAATTTTATACACTGACCTTATGTTAAGAACCACCTGTTAGGTTCTCAGTGCCCAGAATATCACCATGCGTATGATGAACAGTCAGTCTTTGTTATCCCATGGGTTGTGGATGGGTATCAGAATTAACCCGGTGTTTATTTCCATATCAGCATGATCAACAGAAAGCTTCTTAGAGCCTCTGCCCATTTAGTTTTCCAGTGGGTCACCTCAAGGTACAACTCCAAACCCTGGTCACGGATCACTAGCTACAATTTAAATCCCAGAATGTGCTGGAGTAACCTATATAACTTTGGAGGACTTGTTCAGCAAAGGTTTATGTTCTTTCACTTCATCCTGGCCCTTGATAATGATTAGCAATCCTTTGTCCCTCATTTGCTCCCAGGATAGTTTCAAACTTCTCAGAAACATCCCATTCTCTTGCCCTCTGTTCTTACTTCTTTTTTGAGAATACCAAAGTCAACCAGTAGAAAGAAACTCTTCTACTTCCGTTTGCATTTTATATTACCTTGATTTCCACACCTATTTTTAAAAATATTACTTTAAATTCATTGGAGGAATCAGTCCCTTTTCCTCTCTAAATCTAACCTAGACTACCCTATTCTTGAGCCACATCCTGTGCAACTTTATTCTATATTTATTCCCTTTCTCTTCAATCTCTTGAACTCTCCAGAATCTCTGGCTTTCAACCTAATCTCTCAATCTTAAGAAATTTTATTCTACTACTTCTTCTAAACATTCATCCTCTTTCAGATTTCCCTTTTGATTGTCAAATTCTGCAAACTAGTGTCTCCAATTTTCTCTCTTATGTTCCTACTTCATATTCTGCATGACATCACTACTCTTACAGTTGTGTAAGGCAGAAACTCATAAGTCATCTTTGTTGTTTCCTTCTTCACTTCTCATATTCAGTTAATAAACCTTTTAATTTCATTCCTGTGATAGCTCAGAAATCCATCCCCTTTAATCATCTCTGGTTCAGTTAACCTACCATCAATGAAATGGTTCCAAAATGAGTCTACAATGCACATACTGCCTCTGTCAATACTAGTTGAGTGATATTCACAAAACCCAAACTGACCAGGTTCCTTTCAATGGTTTCCCACTGCTCTAAGGACAAAGACTACTCTTGAAAATGGCCTACAAAGCCCAGAAAAGTCTGGCCAATCCTCACCTATTCATTCTCAGCCTGTCCCAGATGACGTGCTGCACTCCAGCATCACTGGCCTTCCTATCTCGGGGCTTTCACATGTACATTCCTTTTCTCTTCCCACTTTGCCTATTGACATCTTCTCATTCTTCAGTCCTCAGCTCATGCTTCAGGGAAGCTTTCCCTAGCTTCCTTGATTAATCATCCCCCTTTCCCTTATCAGCTCTCACAGCCAAATGGATTCTTTCCTTCTTGGATACTTCTATTTGTTGGCGTGAATATTTGATCACCAAATAACTCTATGTTGTTCAATATTTAATTCTAAATGCTCAGCATAGTACATTGTTAATGAATGACTTAATGGATGGATTTTACCAAACCGTTTTCTAATTTGCTAAATTGTTGCCAATAATATTGTAGCTAAATGCACTGATTATTTCCCATGCATCCCTGCCCCTTACTAGGTAAATTTATGCATTTGACTGAAATAAATAGCCTTATAAAATTTTGCTTTCAATTATACATCTATTTGTCTATCTAAATGCTGCCTTATTGATAAACCTCACTCCTTCATTGATTTATCTCTTCTTATAATGGTGACGTGCTCAAGGTGTCATGCTTAGCACTTTTTGAGGGTTTTATTTTTTGGTATATTCTAATTGTCTTTCAAAAAATGAATCTATCCTTCAGAGCTCAACTGAATTATGCCTGACACTCTAAAATCCTTATCTCATATCCATAAGACGTAAATCTGTATTTCCAAATGCTTTACAAGACTTTCGTTTATGTTAGTGGAATCAATAATTTCACATTAACTGTTTTAGATTCTTCATTATCTACATGTCCTCCCTCTTTTCCTATATTTATAGCTGTCTCATCCCACTGAGACTTCTTATTGGCTCATTTATCTCCTGTGTTCCAGTCCTATTGGCATGACCTCATATTGTGGACTTATATTCTTGTATATAAGGGTTCATCTTCTTGTCTAAGGCTCAGCGTTATTTTGTCTCTAACATCTTCTCATATCCATCCCTAAAATCTCTTTTTATTCAGATTATCATTCTGTTCACTTAATTATATTGCATTTTCATTTGTGTTAATTAAAATAGATTTCTTCAGATTCATAGTGTTGATCTTGACTCAGAAAATTTATATTTACTACTCACTATTTCAAATACATCACTATTCTTGCCTGCAATATTTATTTCCATGACTTTGCAGTATACATGTTCTCATGGAGGGTTATTACTATGTTTTCCTTTCTACTCATTCAAGTTGCAATATTTCTCAAAGAGTAGGCTCAAATTGTACATTCCTTATGCTGTGTCCAATATAACTATCCATCTTCTTCGGGCTTTTGGCTAACTTACAAACTAAACACAGGCATGGTCAGTTTTAGCTAGGCCAGTTTTACATCATCACTAATGAATTCATAGAGCCAGGATTCCTGGGGAATGCTGCATTGCCTTATACCACGTACACCTTGGGGGAGGAGTTCTGAGACTTAGTATCTGAGCCACACTTCCAGGAGTGATGGGAGAACTCAGGGACTCTCCTGACAACATTTCCCTGCAGTAACCAAACAGAACCAGTAGCCACTGGCAAATAAGCAATTGGAATAGCCATAAAAAGTCATTAAAAGAATTATGTCATCTGATTTAGGGGCAAGATGTTAGGAGGAAATAGGAGACTTTTCTTAAAACCAGGAATAAAACAAGACCTGTGACTTGTTTCATTAGGGAGTCCATTCAATCTGCACAATTGGACATAATATGGGGCATATCTGATATGTACCAATTATATCAATTGATCCCCACTGCAGTCTGAGAACATTCAGTATTCCCCACACTATTATTATGAATATGTTTTCTTCTCTACATTATTAGAAGCTCCTCAATGATATCGATCCTATGGAATAATATTGTTAGATAAGTTTCAACGTTTTCTAAATATATATTTTATGTCTATATAAAATATATCACATGGTCTATTCATACTATGTATATATAAAATACAAATACTTAGGCTATTTAGGCTAGCTAGTCACATTGCGAAGGCAAAAACTTTGTTTTGCAAATTCCCCAAAACTAGTATCTAGCAATTTGGGCTGTAAAAGTGGTAGATAACATAGCTTTTACTGATGATGAAGTGTTATTCTTACAGCAGGTCGAGGTATGGGTTTTTGTGGTTTCTTTGAACCCAGTTTTTTCATTGCATTGTAGTATTTCTTCTGTTCTTCCGTCATAAAAATGTCTTGACCTCCAAAGTAAAGAAATGAAAGCAAAACTTGTAAAAATCATGTTCTTTGCTAGCTATAAAATCCATCTTAGTAATTGTGTGAAAATTAGCCCCACATTCTATTCTCATGTTACTAATTAATACATGTATTTTGGAGATGCATATATTCAATACATAAATTATGCCATATTGGTCAGATTTCTACACTGGAAATATCAATATATGCTATCTGAATTCTCACTTACCGAAAAACTCATAGATTATTAAGTACCTCAAATAATTTCTGAATTTATATTCTTTCTTTTTGGTGATTGCATTTACAGCCAAAAGGAAACAGTGTGATATGTTAAGTTCACATTTTAGAGCAAAGATGAAATTTTAGTATACTTATCTTTTTTTTCTGTTGGTTGAAGTTATCTATGATGACACCAATGAAAAGATTGAGAGTGAAGAACGAACCAAAAATAATAAAGATAACAAAATAAAGATACATGTACAGATTGTCTTCATACTTGGGTTGTAATTCTACCTATAAAATATGAAAAATGTTAACTGTTAGACCTATACTTTCATAAAAAAGATATTTGAAGAATTTTCAATTCTCAAAGCATGTCTCAATTACTGGAAATTAAAAAAATTAAATAGCTTTTATGAAACATCAAGTTTCATAAACATTCAAACACCTATTGAAGAATTCCTAAGACTGTTCACTGACTTGAAAGAATGAGACAACTCATAGAAAAGTCTGAATAATTAAAATTAATTTCACCCAATAAATGCCTAGATTATGAACGTCCTTTATATGCAAAGACTTCAATGAGGCATGCAAAGTGAGGATTTCCTCTTCCAACAGACAAATGTTAAGAGTCACACTATTTTATGTTAAAAACTTTCAAATTTTACTCTCTAACTCGGTCTCCTCATTTGCAAAATGGAAATAATAGAACCTACACCTCATAGAGGTTGGGAATGTTCAATATGTTAATCTATGAGAAGTGTTAGAACAGTGACTGGCCAGTAGTAATAGCTAAGTATAAAGGTTTGATCTATATCACATATTTCTCTTGATAGACTCAAATTATTAATATATGTATGGATATAGGTACATCAGTAGGATCCTTCCGTTCTGAAAATGAGTCTATTGATTCATCCTACTAGCAGGCCTTAAGCACTGTTTCTGTAACAATGATGCCCTCTCTTATTCAGCACAGGTCTGATTTTTTAAAAAGTATGATAGTTGGTTTGAGCTTTGGCTGTAATCTATAGTTTAGGTCTCAAAGGACATTGTCCTAATCGATGAAGTTAAACAGTCACAGATGTAATGAATGCAGATGATGACCAATTATGTCATGAAATCAATTTAGAGGGTAATGTACTATATCATGGAATTTTTTTCCTAACGAAAAAGGGTAAAATAGAAATATTGTAAAAGTACCTGCTCTTTGATGAGACTTCCATTTTATTTATGTGTGTGTGTAGTGGACAGTGATATAGAATGATACTTTTAAAAGCCTTAAAATTAAATATAATACATACAGAAAAGTGCACAGCACATAAGTATAAGATGTAATAAATTGATGTAAAGTGAATTTCACAACCCAGGATATTATCAGGGTGTCAGAAACCCTTGGTGTATTCTTCCCAAACATAAATTCTACCATCCTTGCTAGAGGGAATCATTATCTTGACTTTTATAGCAATTTTTTTTTAGAGTTAGTATCTAAGTATGCATTCTTGAACAAAAAGTTAGTTGTGTCTGCATTTTATCTAGCAGATACATTTGTTATAACTGTTATACTTTTAAGATTCATCTACGTTATTGTGTATACTGTATTCATGTATCATTTTCAACACTGTGTAATATGCAATTATTTGCCCCTTTTCTACTACTTTTGAGTTGTTTACAGTTTTTGTTAGTGCAAAAAATGTTATGTTCATTCTTGGACATAGGTTCTTCTATATATATGAAGGTAAGTTTCTATATAATATATTGCTAAAAATGGAATTGTGGGGCTAAAGAATATCTTGAACTTTAATGAATAATGTTGAAAGTGCTCAACTTTTAAAAAGGAATATTTACCCATTTTTCTCCCTACCAGCATACTTACCGCTATTTATTCTTGGCAGTACTTGATACTGTCAGACTTTTTAATATTACCAATCAAGAAAGTGTGTAGGTGATATCTAATTTTGGCTTACATTTACATTACTCTATTAACTAATGAGAGTAACAATGAATAACTTTTCATAGTTTTAGTGGCCAACTGGATTCCATCTTTCTTGAAATACTTGAATGCTGAAGAGTTATATAGCAGACAGCATATGCTAGGTTTTTAAGGAAAAAACTGAAAGTAAGTTCCAAGTCATGTAGGTTATTGATAAGAAAGATAGAGAACTTTAAATGAATTAATCAAATAGGGAGGAACTGTCTGCAGAAAATGATAATGTAAGAAAGCCCTTAGCACAGTGAGTGGTAATAAATAATAAATTATTACTCATTCAAAAAAAGCTTATAACTGGGATTCCTGATAGTGATCATGGAGACACAATACAGGGCGTCAAGCTCTCACACTCTCTTTTTTTAACAAGGTGGGGGAAAAAAAATAACTCAAGAATTCTTTCTAAGTTACCACCTGGTATTTGGTGCCAGGGATAGAACATTTGGAGCTTACTTCCTATGCTCTGGCAATACACCAGAAGCCAATCTCTTTTTTCCAAAGTGTGATTTCTTCCTTTATTGTTAAATAGTGAGAAATTATGGAGATTACACAAAAAATTTCAAAAGTGCTGATTTGTATAAGGTAGATTATGAAAAGCCTTCTTTCTACCACAAAATCTCACTTCCCAGAGAGAAATATCATTAGGTTTTTTGTTTGTTTGGTTGGTTTTCTGTTTGTTTTTTCACCATTAGTCAGATTCCTCCTATCAACAAGAAGGAGCAAAAGCTAGAGGAAATCTGTGACAGATGAAGAAAGTGCCTGTGAGGGCCTTTATTTCATAGCCAGAACTGTCAGAACCAAAAATAAAATGTCTCATTTAAAAAATACAGTCAACAAATTTTTAAGTGCCAGGTGCCATGCTAGATACTAGAAAAGATATGTTAAAAGATTCACAGTGAGTAGAGAAAGACATTCAAATCAAATTTTGGAAGAAATAATGTAAGGCTGTGTATTTTAGTTTTCCAATATAGATGTGCTCTTTAAATGGACCCATAGTTTTATTTTACTGACAATACCACTAAATTACAACACTGTGGAAATAGTCACTGGATCAAATTAAACAGTTTTCCCTCTAAACAGACTTACATTTCGTGAATCAACAGCTGCATACATGATATCCATCCATCCCTTAAATGTTGCCTGTAAAAAAGGCACATCATTTAATTTTTTCCCTCACAAATTACAATTCTAGAAAAAATATTAAATATCAGAATGAATGGCCAAGATTCATCCAAAAATAGGTATATAAAATAGTTTGTAATTAGTATTTAAACTCTTTGGGGAGGATGGTATAGCTGCCTGGTAGAGCACATACCTAGCATGCACAGGGTCCTGCGTTCGATTCCCAGCACCTCCATCAAAACAAACAAATACTTAATTACCTCCCCCCAAACAAAAAAAAAAACAAAAGAAAATTAAACTCTTTGAGCAAACATATGCATTGAAAAGAGTTCAACTTCGTATTCTTCTACAACACCTTTATATACAACTTTAATATCTGTAAGTAAATCATGATGGATTATAACAATACGATATCATAAAAGCAATTACCAAACAACCTTTGATTCTGATGTATCTATAATAATATAACACAAAATAGTTTCACATATATAGTACTAGTATAGACAAACTGAAAAGTATGCTGCACTGTTTGATCTTGATACTTTCTTTTCTACTTATTCTTTTCTAAATGGTATTATCAACAATCACCAATCACGATGGTTTGTTCTTGAAACTATCCTCAATATTATTGAATACACTATTTTGAGGCAATCATTCTATAAGAAGCAGTATTATAACCTGAAAACAAACATATCTAACTGCAATTTACTCTTTTAAATGTTTGGAGGGGGGTGTTTGTGGACACAGTAATCCTGAAAATAATTCTTGTTATATATTTTTTCAGTTCTTTAGTGCTAGAGGCTCCTGCAATAGTTATATAGTGTTGGATACTGTGCAGGTGGATCATCTTAGGGAGCATGTAGACATGACTTAGAGTGGTCAGTTGAGAAGTTGAATGGATTTTTATGAAATTATAACAGACATAATGGACATGATAGGAAGGTTTTCACTGGCAAGAGAAGAGTCTCCCTGTCTGAAAGTGTTCAAGCAGCAGGCAGTAAGATGGGAATCGAGGTAGGAGTCTGTCTGAGGCATACATTTGGTTATGGTGGTGGTAAAGGTTGGGCAGGTGGAGACTTGGCGAGGGTTTACATACTGTCTGGTACCTGAGAAGGAGGACAGAAATCAACTACCCTCCACACCTTTCCAACTCCACCCTCGCACCAGTGCCTCTACTTTGCTTAGATTAGAGATGGCCAAAATGGGGGGTTCCTCACAGAGATCTCAATAACAAAGACCTGTGCTGGGGAAACTAATGCATAGTCTGGGAGGCTATAAACTTTGTAGAGCTGTCCAGTGTCCAGCATGGTGCAGAAAAGTCAGTTTGGCCATGACTGAGGAAGAATCTATGCAGAAGAGCCTGAGGAAGTATGTATTTGCAAATACCAAGAAGAATTTTGGAGTCATTTTAATAACACATCACAGTGAATAATAAAGTGGTTACTCACTACTTGAAGCAGGGAAAGATACCCAAGTCCCACATTATCAAAGTTGACTTTCACATTCTTCCACCGGGCAGTTTGGTTGCTCTCTATGAGGGCCTTACATTCGCTGTAGTTGTTGACCACACTGACATCAAACATTTCTCCAGTGGTGTAGTTAATACAGTGATAAAATTTGCCAGCAAAGAGATTCACCCCCATAATACTGAATATTAACCAAAAGATCAGACAAACCAGAAGTACATTCATTATCGATGGAATGGCTCCTAAAAGAGCATTTACAACAACCTGGCACAGAAATGAGATGGAAAAAGAAGTGAAAAGAGAGTCAGAACTACGGAAGGACTAGGAATTTAGGTTATTATAAATGCAAACTATATATAGAAAATACGAGAATCAAGCTAGTCCTGAAAGTTTGATTTTCCTTTTTCAAAACTAAAACTGCTACCACAGAAAGGATGATTTTTAAATTGGTAAAGTGAAAAGAATTTAATAGCTAGCCATTCTTTTCTATGCAACCATGTGCACACAAACACATGAGCATACACACCTACATACATAATCCGTTTCTGGTTGTGTCTGCAACATTCAGAGAAAGTCCTAAGTATTTTAAAACACCACAAAAAGTATCTAAGAGTTTCTTTTTGAATAGCTCAATCTACCCAGACAGGGTATCATTCATTCTTCAGTCCTGAGGGTATGTGGTCTCAGGTTTTGAGCCCCAGATGATGACAAATGGCAGCACAGATTCCTCCCCATTCCTCTGTACCACCTTTCTAAATGAGTGTTAGGTTTCCACAGCTGACCTACTTTTAGCCATCTCAGCCTTTGTTTGAAAGCTGAAAGGCCAGGTTTGGACTTTAAAAGGTTTCAAAACACATCATAAAGAACAGTGAAAAAAATGATGAGGAATGATTTGGTGGTTTTAAATTACAGTGAGTGGGACTTCCTGCACATTTATAAATGGATGGAACGTAATAATCTTGACTCACATCGGAAGCCTACATAACATGCTAGAAATTTCCCAGAGTGGAAAATCTAGTTAGAAGCAATCTAATTGCTTCTAATTAGAAGTAATCATTCAGGCTTTGTATTCTGTGAGTGCCCCCAACAGTGTCAAGTTTATGGATGTCTGACAAATATTGATTGATTGGTTATGTGCGCATGAATGTTAAAGACACAAATTCCCCATGGATTTGTCATTTCTAAGGTTCAAAACAGCAGTTTGTTCTCAATTATAATTCCAGCAAATTCTAAAGCATTTAGTCTTACCCTCATTCCTTCAAAGCGGGATAAGGCTCTCAATGGCCTCAGAGCTCTTAGTGTTCTGAGGGATTTGATGGCACCAAGTTCTGAGTAGCCCAGAGCATTTGCAGTTAAGCTAACCAATGAGACCTAACAGAGAAAGTAACACAATTTTCTTACTTACAGTTAAAAATGTTTACACAATTCAACCTTGCTCCATGCAATAAACCAGTAGTTCTCAAACTTTGCTATCAAAATCACCTGGAAGGCTCATTGCAAACAAATCACTGGCCAAGGTTTGGGGTGGGGCCTGAGAATTTGCATTTTTCAAATTCCCAGGTGAGGCTAATGATAACTGGCCACACTTTGAGACCCACTGCTATAAACTTATGAAAAAGAAGAAGCTATACATGTTCCTTTTTTTCAAGATTCTTGACAAGAAAAATTTAAAAAAATCAAACGTAAAGCAAAGAAAAGTGACAGAAATGAAATCTTCACCTACAGATTTGTAAACTTTATCATTTCTCATATTATTTATCAGATCTGAAAGAGTAATGAACATTTAGTACAAGTATACCAGTAAACTATGCAAGCCACTGTGACTTGAATATAAACACATTCAGAAAGATCTAGGCTTCTAAACAGTGGCTTAGTCTTTCGGTAAATGTCAGTGTGAGGGCATAAAATCATTAATTAGGGAAAATTAAAATAATTATGTTAAAAAAAGAAAAGTTGATATTTTTAGTATAACTAGAAATTATCAGAACAGTATTTTCTTTAGTCATTTATACAGATGACTAATATAGTTGATAAAAGTTGTAAAATCTCAGCTAAAAAGGGAAAGAACAGCTGCCATAGGTGGCATAGAAATGTCTGATTTTCTTTAAAAATACATGGAAAACTCATTAAAACTATATAAACTAAGAAAAGCTATTTTCCCCTAAAGTTCATCTAAATTTCAAAAGCAGAAAAATGAACATAGATACATAATATAGCTTTTACAAGTATGGTGTTAATGGACACTTGAAAAATACATTTAAAAAAATAAGTGAAGTACATAGAAACATTTTACAATAAAACTTGACTTCTTCAAACTGCCAAAGAAAAATTGGCACTTGCCACCTGCCTCTACAAGGATTGGATCATGCTGGCACTTGCCATCTACCTCTGCTTGGATTAAATCATGAGCCGCTGCTGCCGTTGACCTCCAACACTCCCTGAAAGGAGTGCAGGGTAGAGATCAGCCATGAGGCCCTCTGTGCTCTGGGGAAACTGGCAGAACAGGCCTTCAGATAGTTAGATATTTTCAGGAAAAGATTTTATGAGCCCAAATTCTTGCGTCTTCTCATAACTAGAAAATCACTAAAATCAGTAATGGTGACATCTGCTCCTCATGACCAGCAGCAAGCCTATGCCTAAACGTGTGCTTGACTGCACGTCCCCCCCTCGCTGAAATCATATATAATACTGAGTTCCCCCGCCTCTTTGGACCAGTTCCTCAGAGCTATCTGAGATGCTGTCTCCCGGGCTACAGTCCTCATTTTGCCCCAAATAAAACTTAACCCACAACTCTCACGTTGTGTGACTTTACTTCAGTCAACAAAACTAATTTTGCACATGTGATCTGAAGTAGCAAAACCTCTAAATTTGGAAAAAATTAATCTATAAAATTTCTTAAGTGGTTTATATACCTTTCCTAAAATCTAAACTTTTAGGCTTTGTAAGTCTCCTTTTCACAGATAAGTGAAAAATAAAGTTAATGAATTATCATTTACTGTGAAAGATTTTACACATATAAAATATGAGGACCTATAGTACTTTATCTTCTCTGAAGACAGAATGAAAAGAGATAGGCATAAATTAAAGGATGAAAGATAAAAGTTAGACAGAAGAAAGAAATCCTGAACAGGGGCAGTATTTATTGGCTAAAGAAGTAGTAAAATATCCAATTTTACGTGTCTTGTGTAGCTAAATGTGAAAAGGAGGTATATTAAAGCCTTCTTCTCTTTCTGGTCTTAATTGGTCTTTTGGCTTCTAGATAATTCCCTTCCAGTCCATCACTCACACCTCCACCAAATTTCTCTCCCTAATAGAGAACTTTTCTTGTCACTTTCCATAGATAATTCTTTAGCGGCTTATTTACTAATTCTTAGATCTAAACCTCTTTGGATGGCATCTCATGTTCTTCAACCTCTTCTCCAACTTACCTGTCTTACCTTATTACCCAATCACAAAATGTTTCCCCTCACCCTGTGACACTGTGCTTACTCTCTAGGACTACTTGGCATGCATCAATCAACGCTTTGGTGTCCTTTCCTTCATCTGTACCTGCTGATACTGTCATCCCTCAAGTGACAGCTCACACTGCACTGAGCTCATGAAGCCTTTGCACCTTCCTCAGGGAAGTGACTGGCACTTCAAATAGAGATGCCATCTTCTTGTTGTATACATATCTGTCTTCACGAGTTGATTCTAAGCTCCCACAGGCCAGAAAAACATCATTCATTTTTATATATTCCATAATGAAACAGATAATCAGTAAATATATTTGACATAAAGCAAAGTATAGATTAGTTTGATATATTATCATAATAGTTTTCTTGAATCTAAGAAGGTAAATCTTAGAATGTGCTAGATAATATGAGCAGTAGCTCATAGATTTCAATTAGATTTCTCTTAAGAACTGCTTCCTATTCAGGTATTGTTGACTTAATGCCTTTATTATCAAATAGATATATTCAATATCAGACATTTTTATCAAAAATTTGCTAAGTATCATTACCACACACAGAAAATAAAAGTATCATCTGTAATCTCATTATACAAATAAAGAACAGGTATAGTCTTGGTATATTTTTCCGTTGTAATGTCAAAACATATGAGGTTTTAGTATTATTTATTGTCTTATATTATTGCCAGTAAACTTTGGATACAATTCTGCATATAACTTTATATGCTATTTAATAGTAGATTTGCTTTAGGCAGATTCGGGAGAAAAAAAAGATATTTTTGTCTCTTAAATTCAAAGAATTCTCTTTGTCTCTTATAATTTCTCTCTTCTGTTTGGTGATTAGAAAGCGCTTATTAATTTAAAAGTTGATTTTTTTTCACCTGAAACTGTGAAAAATAATTTGCTCCATGAAAGGGTTCATTTGTTTCTTTTACTGGCATCATATGTCCATTTTATATATCAAAATATGCCCTTAATTGCCAAGGAATTATTATGATCAACAGAATATTATCTTTAAAGTGCACTATTTAACACATTGTCCTTTCCTGAAAATTCCAGCACCTTCCTCCTCTATTAGCTCTGAACATCATCTTGTCCCCTCCCCACAGGTTTCCTATCCCTTGTTCCCTCTGACTTGTGTCGTCCTTTCTAGACAAAAGGCCTTTAGTTCTCTTCTATTCACTCAAAATGGACTATTAATTTAAAAGACATTTAAGAAGTCAATCTCCAAAACTAAATAAAAATGATTTTTAAAATTTTGTTTAGTTAAGATCTTATATCCATAAAAAAGATGAGATCTTCTTCAAAATTCTTCATCAGAATTCAGGGAGTAACTTCATATCCACATTTTTTAAACTCTCATATTCTGGTACTGCATCTTACTTCATTTCAACACCAATGTAGTTTCATAAAATTGGTCCATAGCCAATCTGTTTCTACCATTATACAAATCAAAAAGTGTCTCTTGCTGTTTGGACTTTCAAATTTCTTTATAATTAGTAATTTATCTGTGGAACAAACACTTTGCAACAGGCTCTGGCAATGACAAAGATGCTAACATCAAAGATGCCTGTGAAGAATTTAAATACAGTTATTGTGTGAAATGTGAGAGTGAAAAAAGCAAAACTTCTACATTAATATATTATTTTGTAGAAGTTGGGGTTTTAAATATTAATTTAAACCAAATCAATAAACATAATAAGTTGCATCTGACTGTTTCATCTATGAAAGCAGATGCATTTAAATTGGCAAAAAATGTTTTGAGGCATCTTATTGGGAAGATGGGAACCATCATGTATATTTGGGCCCATGCTGTATTTACCGAGGGCCTTCTATGTGCCAGGTACCATTGCTAGGACTAGCATGTACCATCACATGCCAACAGAATGAAACAAGAATGTGCAGAATACTCACATCAACAATCAGGAAATCTAGCCAGCACCAGGCATTGGTAAAATACACTTGAAAGCCATATGCAACCCACTTGAGAAGCATTTCCAGGATGAATATGTAAGTGAAAACTTTGTCAGCATATTCTAACATGGTCTTAATGGTTTTTCGCTGTTCAATATATATATCTTCAAAGGCCTGTAAGTGAAAAAACTCCATTGAATTTCACTGTCATAACTATCACTAATTATTATCTTATCAGAAAAAAAAACATGCTACAAGCCTCTTCTCAGGGGCCTAAGGCTTCATGCTTTCTAGAGCTGCAGTTTGCTTTGTAGCTATCTATATGCAAATGACTACTGACTAGGCATTTCAGTCAACCAATCGGTTCAAATAATTTTTCAATTTTGATATCAGGGTACCCCAAAAGAGCTTAAAATTTTTGAAATATTGCCAGCTGCTTCTCTACAGCAGGAGGCAGAAAGTCATCTGCAAGCAGATCTGTTTTGTTCAGTGCAGAGTTGCTGGACTGTACCCCTTCAGTAATGCAGATGTAAGGAGCCCCCTTAGCCCAGGGAAGGGGAATGGGTTATAATCTCTCACTTTCTCATCTATCTCTCGCTCAGTCTGGGTGTGTATGTGGTTATATGTCTGGAAGCTCCCTTTGCCACCATTTTGCAGAGCTCTTTGGAAAGGGACGGGGAACTCATCTGCAAGAGCCCCTGGGCTTCTGGAATGAAAGGAACATTTATGTAATTCTGTCCCCTTACAGGAAAAGCTATCAGGGTAACCTAGCGGTCTGGATCTAGGAGAAAGAAGAAATTTTGGGGGCAGGGGGATGGGGAGAAAAGGGAGATTTGGACTTGTGACCAGGGCTCAACACAAGGGTGTAAATGCGTTGCAGCTCAGTGTATAGCTGAAGCTGGAAGCTCCTCAGAAGCCAGTCTTTGTGCCAGAATGTCAGTGTACTTTGGTTAGCTTGAACTAGGTGTAATTGAGAACCATGAGCTGCTATAGCAAGGGCACTAGTCACTGACAAGAAATCACAATTCCTTCTCCACTTGGCATTAAAACACAGAGCTGACCCTCTTTGCTCTAAGCACATGACAGGATGCAGGATCCTTAAGTCAAATCAGAGGTGGGCTTCAAGGCCTCCAGATATAACGCCATTATCCTCCTTCTGAAATTAACTCACCAAACACCGGTGATTAATTGAAAAAATAAATAAATAAAAGAAATGCCACCATGTATGTATTACCAAATGGAAAATGAGTCACACTATTTTCATATACTAATCAATATTAGACCAAATCGACCATTCTGTTGATGGAAATCAGACATAAAATAAGTTGTAATTCTTTCACTTTGCCACTAGTCAGTAATTTAGCCTACTATTTGCCATTCAATGTGGTTGGCACTAGTGAATCAGCACGAACAACACAGGTGAGTTTTATGCGGCAATGGAGCTTATGTTCATTTAGCTGATAATCACATATCATGTCTACATACTCAATTCTTAGCAGAAACTGGCTCTGATGACTAAAAGTTAGAAAGATCCTTCTTTAACTATTACAAAAAAATCATACTGATCTAATTTGATTCAACCTGAGGTCAATTTCAGAAAAATAAAAATTTCTACTTACTGAGCCTCTCACAATTGTGCTAAAAATATTATAAAATGTCTCTCCTCTTCACAAACACTTTATGGTAAAAGCATGTAATAGGAGATTCACTGAGGGAAGAGGTAAAGGGTTTCAGGTAAAAGTAAAAGAGCAGATCATCATCACCTACCAGTGCCCCACTGCTGAGCAGAATCATGAAGACAATGAAGGTTTCGAACCAGTTATGCTCCACTATCTTATAGCAAGTTTTTCTCACGTTCCACCAGAGTTTCCCTTTGCCTTCTTCTATGCTTATCTGACAACATTTAAACTTCCGCACACAGTCTAAAATATGTCAAAGTAAATGAAGAAAAAATTATTCTTTAATTATGTACATTTGTGTTGGTGGGAGATTCATCTACATTGTTACCGGATACATTATAAATAAATTTATTTTTTAAGATGGCTTCTACTTGTAGAAATAGAAATTATCTATACATTTTTAAATCATTCTTTCAACAACTGATTTTTAGTGTTTATGGGACTATTATAATGGATTACTTTACATTATAAAAATGGTATAAAAAAGTACTGTGAGAGTTCACCAGTAGAGATTAATTTCTAATACTTAGCTTTACAGAGGAAATGGATTTGGGGCTAGACTTTGAAGGATGTATAAAAATCAGGTCTAGTATATGGAGCTGTAAAGAAGTGAAGAAACAATGATATAAGTAAAACTTGGTGATGGAAAAGTCCGCAAATTGTATGAAGCAGAGAATTGGGATTCAAGACTATAAAAGATACTCAGAGCCAATCTGAAACAGACCTGAATGATTCAGTTAGAGAACTTGGATTTTATGCGCTGTCTAATGGGGAAAACATTGAAGGATTTATTTGGGAGTTATAAAGAGGATTTATCTGATAAGAATATTTATTTAGAATGATCTATGCCTTACAAGGTATTGGATGGATAGAAGAGAGAATATGGAAAAAGAGGCAAGGGTCTATGAGATTCAGTCAACTCCACATTAAAGAAAGTGAAAGCAAGGGTAATGCTGGTGACAGTGGTCAGCAATCAAAAGATACTGCTGAGTTGACAGGACCTGGCAGCACATAGAATATGGTGGCATGGGGGTGTGAGAGACAGGGTAGTCATGACATAGGGTTTTAACCATGAGAGAGTTCTTGTTCAGTGAACAGAAAAATGGAAACCTCATCTTGAAGGAGTATAATATTTTAATGCATAGATATTTATCAGATGCTACTTTATAATGTCAGCCAGATCATATCTTTTGTTTCATGAAAATTTAACTAAGTCCTCTTAAATATTATTAGTTTCTCAACTAAGAAATAAATAGCAATATATTTGTTGTTTCTTTGAGGGCAAGATGTTTTTCACATTTCTGTCTCCCAAAGGATCAAGAAGAATTACATGCCCTGAAAATATTTGTGACAATGAGTTAAATGGAACTGAATTTAGGGTTTTTTTCCTCCTAAAGAGGATATGAGATGGAAAAACACTGTTTAATAGAAAAAGACCAATGTTAACGGGAAGAATAAATGTCAAATTTGGGATAGTGATTCACTTCTGAGAGGGAAGGAAGGGAATGGGATAAGAAAAGTGTACAAAAGGGGCCAAATCTCCATCTATTTTATACTTAAATAAAAACTCTGAAACAAATATGACAAAAATATTCAAATTGTTAAAGTTGGTTGGTGGGTGTCTATGTATTATTTATCATTATTTTCTATAATGGTATGATGGTGATACTTCATACTTAAATTTTTTTTAAACTTCACAAAAGACAGTATTACCATAAATATTATCATGCATATTCCGTGACCCTAAAAATAAGGTAACTGTCTGGGAAAGAGTAATGACTAATACTACAGAAATTATTTTTGTGATATACCACTTGAATGTTTTGTGAAGTCATTTTTTCATAATCAAATAACTTCACTGAAATGTGTACAGAATTTTGAAGGAAATAGCAAAAAAAAAAGGCTTCTCTCATAACATGCTGTCAAATAGCTCTTCCTCTGAAACAATTTAAAAATTGACAATTGATATATAAATATTTGTTTTCACTAATGCATTTAAGTCCAAAGTCAATAGGTGTATGCAACATAATCATCAGTAAAAGCCTTGAATCTACTGACATCAATTGTGATTGCTAACATTTGTATAATCACATATTTTTAAGATTAGCTTAAATTAAGTTAAAACAGCTTGTGAGGGAGGGCATAGCCCAGTTGTAGAGTGCGTGCTTAGCATGCACAAGATACTGGGTTCAATCCCTAGTATCTCCATTAATAAATAAACAAACCTAATACTCTGCCTCACCTGCCCAAACATTTTAAAAAAAGAAAAAAAAACAGCTTTAATGTTCTTAAATGAAGTTCTTTTAGAATTAGTTGTAATTAAATAGCATCACTAGGAACAATTTAAGGCAGTCATTATTATTAAAACAAACTTTTCTCAAAGCAATTACTATACAGTGCTGAATTTGGAGTTAAGACATCGTATGAATTATTAAATAGCTGTTTACTAAAAAATAAGTTAAGAATGAAGTGATTCCTATGATTTTAGAGAAACACCTCTGTACCTACAAAAATATTTCCTTTAAGAAATATAAGGAATTTCATACTCTGTGCTATTGCACTAATTTTTAATGCTTCTTTGTATGTAGTGCCTTCCCACACTGCATCTAGACTGGCGGCTTTGCTCTGGTGAACAAAACAGGAGCAAGCCCGATACAAGTGGAGGACTGACAAGTCCTTGCGTTTAGGCTTCCTCTCTTGCTCCTTTGCCTTCGCCACAAGACAAACACAGGCCAGAGTGTGGAGGATGATTCAAGCTGTGTCAGGCAACTGTCTCATCTAAGGCCTCAGCCGTATGACAAGTCCTAACCAAGATCAGCAGAACTGTCTAGCCAGCCATGGGCTTGTGAGCAAAAATATGTGTTTTTTGTTATATGATAAGAAGTTTTGGGTGTTTTGATATACAACATTGTTGTTCAAGAGATAACTGATCCATACCACAAATAACATAATTTAAGCTTTCTTCAGAAGCTCCTCTTGATATTACTCCAATTGCATGGTGCCCTGTATTATATAACTCAGTATATTTTGGTATTCCATTATCTATCATCTAGTATCATTCAGAACT
Organism: Vicugna pacos; assembly: GCF_048564905.1. NCBI lineage: Eukaryota > Metazoa > Chordata > Mammalia > Artiodactyla > Camelidae > Vicugna > Vicugna pacos. Next base: position 39,597,821 of record NC_132991.1, on the reverse strand, counting down.
AATAAAAAATATTTGACCTTGACAGATACAGCTAATTGTATCTGGACAGTTTTAGATGTACATTAATCAGTTCGTACCCATTATGACCTGACAAAATAGTAAACAATAAATTATGCCTTTGATTTAAACTTTTTTTCTTTTATTTTTTAAAGCTAAAGAGAGATATGTATGATTTGGCTTTCTCTCTTATCAAAGACTCTAGAAGGCCACCAAAAAACCCAGATAGCTAGCAGCATTTCTTAGAGTTGAACAGGAGCCACAAAAATAAGAATATCTGATTACATAAATTAAACCTTACCTTTTCAAAAATCATCTTTGTTTTGATATAGAAAAAGCAACAAACAGGTAAACAAACAGCCATTGGACAGATACAGACGATTAGAGCTGGGGAGGGAGAGAACAGACAGCTAGGACAGAGCAGTCTGATGAGCACACACACATTGTTTCCTCACCTTCCGTAAAACAGGCTTCAGGTTCCAGAGATTCTTCAGGCTCAACTTCAGGTTGTTCTCCCTCAGCGGGAGCTCCTATATCAACTGTGCTGCCTTCAGATGAACTAGTTGCATTTAACTTCTGAAAATCAATTCCACAGAAAAGCTTTTAAGATATTTTCTTTAATCTATAATATAAAAATTCCAAAGGCGTGCCCTTAAGTCTTCTGTATGCATTTCCTTGATCTGTAATTTAAGAATATCTTAAACATAATGCCAGTCCGCTTTAGTAGAGGTGGGGGGTCACAAGATTAGATACAGTACCACAGCATTTTTTTCCTTTAAAAATGTGGTGCTAACAACTTAATTTTCGACTGAGCTCCTGTATAGAGAGAGATTCCGAAATAAAAATCATGCAGAGAGCTTATGTAAGCTGCCAGAGTTATATGGTGGTCTGGGATCTTGCTTTTGTAGATTAGTTTGCAAATGGTGTAGTTTGCTTTACTCTAAAATTGTGACCCAACCAACGAAAGCTGCACAAGTGTATTTTCATGTCAAATGCAGAAAAGATTTGATCAAATGCACATAAACAGCAACAGTCTAAATTTATCCACTTTTCATTGACATGAAAACATCTACCACTGGTTGTTATTAAATATATTCTATAGTTTTCTAATTCTGAAAAGAGCAGCACATTGTTAGCTTTATAGCAAGAGCTGATATTTTGCATTCTCTTTGGCCAATGCACTCCTGTGTTTCATTGTGCATTTGGAAACTACTTGTTACTCTGGCACTCTTACCTTTCCGGTTAATATAGACAGAAATGAATCTTTGGTTGTTGTTTTCCATTAGGTTAAATCAAATACCACCAAAAGAAAAATATAATAGAAAGAAGTTGTTTTACATCTTGAAATGCAACAAACTTTAGCCAGGTCAGGTTGTTCATGGGATGAGCATAAACGAAGGAATCCAGTCTTTAACCTGGTCTTAAAATGCTGCAGAACAGACACAGGGCCAGGTATGAGTGCCACATGGAATCAGAGTAGTTTGGGCCACAGCATTCTCGGACCTATTACAATGTTATTACCATCAGTGCATAACATTTGGAAATGGCTGAGCTGACAAGAGCTACTTTATAAAAGGGATGAGGTAAGCACATGATAAAATGCACACTGAAGTATGTTGAACCTACTATAAAATGGATGTTGTAGTCAGTACTGGAAACATTTTACTTATATCTGGGCTAAGGATTAATAGATTTCCCTAGGAAGAGGGTTACTTTATTTTCTGAAAATAATTTTCTTTATATAAAATATTTCCTTTGCATTGTGGTGCTGATAAAATAAAAACATTTATATATGGTATGGATAAAACTGAAAATGCTTTTGTATGTATAATTTAACAATACCAAAGACAGAAGCATAAATATCATATATGTCTCCTCCATTAAAATTAGTTTCAGACTAGTTTCAGGATTATTTTAAAACTCAACCAAACTACGTGAAGCAAGGATTACAAATTAAACAGTGCTTGAAGGTTGTTGACTTCTTTTTCTACTCACCAAGTATATCAATACTAGACAGATACTTGATGATACTATCTCTGTTATTAAAATTTGAATATATTTTGTTTTAAGATAAAATGTTACATGACTTTTTTCTAATTTCCTATCCTTTGTCTTTCAGTTAAACTCTAAGTGTAGCTGTGTTTATAAACATGTAATTGACTAAGAAAAGACAATTTTATCCTATCAGTCCCATCCACCTGGTTCACATGAAGTTGCTACACATTAGGGACCTAAAAATACTGATCTTATCATTTACTGGATATTGAAACATGACACAGGTAATCAGAAAAAGTGAAACTTGGTCATATCTGATCTAACTACAAACAACCCACAATAAGAAATGGAAAAAATTCCTTTTAGGAAAAATGATCACACTGTAGCTACAGATTAGGGGGCGACCTGGGGTAAATGAGGATTCTTACTCAGGGGGCGCTGCATGCTTAGGCTGGCACTGGTGAATGACTGCATCAGAGCCTACGTCAGCGCTGGTGTGTTACAGGTTAGGTATTCAACAAATATTCCTTAAAAATGAATGGATTTCTTCATAACAGAATGAACGCTAGTCTTTAACAGTGATTGGGAGAAGTCACCATACAGCATATTCCAGGGAATCCTGGTTCAAATGTTCAAAAGTTTCCAGAGGCTCTCTGTAACATCAACTCTAATACCTTTCATTTATTATGCAGTGCCTTAATACTGACATGGAATTAATAGATGCCTTTTTAATTAAAGCCAAATATTTATGTATTTATAGGTCAGATTATTACTTTTTCAGAAGTGCAACATAAAAGTATTTTGTGTTTCTAGAAGTTGTATCTCACCAGACTTAATCTTTTGAAGTTAAGATCATGCTTTTGCCATCTTTGCATCCCTAGGACCTACCACTGATGTTTGTGTTTAATAGATGTTCATTGAGTAAATGAATGAGTGAATGGACTCTTATTCCACCACTAACTACTTCTAACACCTCCTATCTAAGACTTGCTTTCACATTCAAGGGAATACAAATAATTTTCATATAAGTGCAGAGAAACACAAACCCTTCAAGAGTCTAAACTGTGTAAGTAATGACTAACAACCCTTAGAATTAGAAGTGCTGTCTAAACATCAGACCGATTAATCAGACTTAAGATGAAACAATGAAATAAACTGTACTTAAACACTGGAATCAGGAAAACCAAGGCTGACTCATTTTGACAATGTTTTTCCGCATTCCACTCTATACACTTGGATCTACACACCCAGCAGTGAACGGAATCACTCTAAGGAGAGGCAATCTCATCCTTTACCATCTTCCCCCTGATGTGGAACAGCACAGGATCTACCTGTCACATGTTACTGAATACCTTTACTTGGTTTACAAATCAAGAATCTAAGGTGCATATTAATCCTCAACACCAACCAATTCAGTGCCTAGTTAGAGAAAGAAATGCTGCTTTAATCATCCTGTCAAAAATCACAGTGAGTCAGTAGCTGGACTCTAGATCTTTTGTACCCCATTTTTCTAGGATTCCCTAAACAATTTCTTTGATGATTCATAAGTAAAGTCAATCTTTATCAATTTAAAACATTTAGTACACGTGATATTTAATTAAACATTGTAGGTCAAGGCTTGGGGTACTGTTGATTCCCATGTTTCATGACCATGAACATAGTTCATTATATTCATATTCTTATATATATTAACCTAGAGTATAGCTAAATATACATTAGGATAGTTCATAAACAAAAGTTTACTTTAAACAAAAGTCCTGAGATTGTTGACAAGAAACTCTGATTTATGAAACCTTTCTTGGTAACACCAATTCAATGACTCTTAAAATCACATAGAGGCAAATGTCATAATATTATAAAACATGTTGACTAAAACAGCTAAAATGTATAAAGAGCCTATAAAAACCAAATGAATTAAATTAAGAATATAAAACTCTTCAGCTTCAGATTAGGTTATAATTATTATTAATCCTAACTACTGTGCAAATTCACTGATTAGAACTGTCAAATTTACATCATTATATGGAATTATTAGTACTTACATACTTAAAAGAAGAATTTTCAAATAAAGATTGTTTGTAAATGCTCCAATCTAGGCATTATTCACTGCAAAATGCTACATGAATAAGAGGTCAACATATTAACTAGCTAGCAGTAGAAACAATTCATTTTTTTTTTTTTAGAATCAATTCTTTATTTTCAAGTTCTACTCTTCCCTTTGGTAAAATTTAGATGTTTAGGTTCTTTTTATTATCTGTGCTTATTTATTGGAAGACAATTGGATTGAATGATATTGTTAGAATAGCCCTTCCCTAGGCAAACTTTAACAAAATATGGATGTCCTCCAATGGCAGGATAGTAAAGAGATCAAACAGGAATAGTGAATTGTTATTTGCTATGTCTAGCATTGGCAATCATTTATTTTTAGCTGAAAATATTAGCTAAACTTTTTTTTTTAGTGAAACCTTCAATATTAGGGGCTCTTACTATTGAAAATCTTCTTGATTCTTCTAAGTGCTGGGTAATTACAATCAGAGGAGTTAAGCAGAGAAGAATCATATTTTGCTTAATGACCTAATAAATATCAAGACAATATTTCACTTTGTATTTTTAGTACAATACTTGTTTTACTTTCCACATCAATGATAAACTATTATTAAACATCTACATGCCAAACTCATAGTTCTTCTTTCAGGAAGTAAAAGTATTTTTGAAAATAATTAATCACAACAGAAAAAGGGAGAGAAAACATCACTTCCTACTAAGTTTTTCATAGCCATGCTTTTTTTCTCATTATGAAGTTGATGTATTTTTTTAAAAATGTAATTAGTAAATATTGTATATAATTTGGAAAAAGTATATTCGAATCTTAGTCAATAAAAGAAATTGGGTTTTTTTAAAAAAAAGAGATAATTCAAATCTAGATTAAATCAAGTTCCACATCTAACCATTCTGCTCTCCAAGAATGGCAATCCTTTGTTCCATGTGGATCCTAATTCTAATCTGTACTTAAGGAAATCTAAGCCATTTTATGTGAGAAATCTTAATACTGAAACAATGAAAGTTATGATCATGCTTATTTTGGGATGAGCCTAAAGCCAAAGTGACACATTAATACTAGAAAAGAATTTTTCTTCTTAATAAGGAAGCAAAATCAAAACATCATTATCATTGTATTACATTATCCAGAAAATAATTTGTCTTTATAGTAGGTATATTATAAAATTCTATAATCTATACATAGCAGGGTCTTGATTTTCTTGAGATGGAAAAAATATGTTGTGTTGGCCAATCTCTCAGCAGATTACCAGTGCCCCAAAGACACACACGTTTGGCCAATTTTGTTCCTGTAGTAAGGATATTTAGAGCTTTCTTTTCCCTTAATCACTCTCTCACTGGAAAACTTTCCCTTGAGAACTATACATTCTTCAAGATAAAATCATAGATGGGTTTCCATTGAACCCACTTCACCCTTGCTTACCCAAACCTTTCTTACATATCTTTCTTTCCTTTCCTACCGCTTGTATTGGATTTCAGTATACTACTCTTTCAGGGAACAATGTTTTCTGATCAGAGACATGGTCAAGGAGATTGTAAATTGCAATAATGTGAAGGTGAGAAAAGTGAAGTTACCATTTAATTTAAATCAGTTCCTACTTAGTTTGTGTTCCACCACACATATTCTAGCTACATTTCCTAAATACTGGTAGATGATACACATGACTGTCATTTTGCTTCATATACTGCTCTACATAGGAACTTGGAAAATGATACTCAGAGAATAAGGAAACTAACCTTACCTCTTTTTAAGAAATTGGGAAAAACAAGCCATTATCCTAAGGAGTCAAGTCTCATGCTTTTCTGAAGAATACAAACTAGGGGAAAAAAATTCTCTCTAGTCCCTGTATATACGTGTATCTGTGTTTAGTTGTGAGCAATTTTACATCTTTGGTCTCATTTTATATGACAACATTCCTCCTATATACAAAGCATTATCTTTCATGAATCTAGAGTGCCAGTGACTGAATATTTTGTTCCAAAGTATTAAAAAAAAAGCTCTAAAAATGGCATGATCATTGCTCTTTTCAAAGAGCCAGATATGCTTATGTTAGGGTTGTTTTATAGTTTAATGGCAGAAGAAGAGGAAACTGCATCTATGTGACAAAGGATTTAAGTAACATTCCTTGAAAAAAATTAAATTGGGTTGAACAATTCAGTTAACATATTTTAGCACAAAAAATGTAATTTCAACATCAGGAAATGCAAGGTCCTCCAAACAGAGCCCATAGAAAGGTGTTACACTCACTGTCTTAGTTGCATGACTGGTGTGTGTGTGGGGGGGTCCCCTTCACTTAATACACATGAAAGGAGCAAGAGCTCACATTGATTCCCTTCCTATATGAGTTTGCAATGCATAATATATTTAAATAATATTCAATAAAAAGTTTCCCAGCAGGTCTGCATGAAATAAAGGAGCAATAAAAACACAAAGGACAGAGGAGCAACACGAAGAAGAAAATGGATTCCAGATCTTTTTTCAGAATAAACATACCACCTATAACACTGTTTTTCCTTTTTTTTCTTTCTTTTGGATAAAAAAGACATTTATTCCCTTTTCTTTCAGTCTCAGGAGTTACAGGGGTAAATAGCAACAAAATCTCCAAGGGAATTGTATTCTAAATGCAAAGTACTTTTGGTCAAGTGCTAAACAGAGTGATGCCATTTTCTCTGAAATGAAGCAGATAAAAATTGTACCCATGCTGCTAGCAGCCAAAATATAACATTCCAATTCATTTACATTATTATCATATTAAAACAGCCTTTAGGAAGTTTGCACATGAATATGGGATTGCTTTAATTTGCAGATTACCCTTCAGAAAATTTAATAGGATACTGAACAAAAAATTACCAACAGAGTACACTCATTGGGGCTTTATTTGTTTAAGAAAAGGGCATTGGAGAGAAAGCTTTCTGCAAGAGATTTTCAAAGAGCACCCTGTATTTCTCCTTTAGGCCCTTAGCATGTTCAAAACTCTGTAATTGTTAAATGGAAATTAAATAATCCATAAAGGCATGCACTTTGCTTTTCACTGAATATAATTTCTATAAAAAATCTATGTAAGAAAATTAGCAGCTAACTCATGTTTTAGAAAAGTTAGGGTTGCCAGACTTGCCTGACCATGCTTTATGACTCAGCGTAAGAGCAGCTGTGCATGTTTTTATTTTACTGCCAATGGATGGGCAAGGAATGTAGCTGAGTAACATGCAGGCCAGTCAAAATTCATTTAGAAACTAATTATATTTATATATGTACAACTTGCTTAGGTAACCTGGGTAAAAGTGGTGGCACGAGCCTCTGGCTGGTTAAAAAACACCAGAGCTGCATTCTCGATGGCTCCAGCTTGATTTTACCCCTGTGAGAAGTAAGAACGGTAAGCAGTGAAGGTTACCATATTGCACTAGTAAATTTCACTTCGAAAAATAATCATTCAAGCATGGCTTCAAAATTATTAAAGTTCTATAAAAAAATCAATCATTCAAAATCACAAAATATGAATTAAATTATGTATAGTCAAAATAACATGAGTTAAAACATATAATTACAACATCAATTTAAAATGATATACTCTAGAGAATCTAGAGAAAGCTATCAAATAATCATGCAAATTTGGCAAAATAGAAGAGGATTTAGTTCAAACTTTTAAACAAACTCTGGTTCCACTTGGTTAGTCTGTCCTATAAAAAGGAATTCATTTAGGAATTTGAAAAAATAAAAAGTGCTCCACTTTTTCCTTTAATTTTTCAAATCATTTAAAAAAGAGTATCAGCAAGCTTCATACCATTTCTTAATACTTTACATCTGATATTAATAGCACAATCCAATCCTACCAGTTAAGAAAATGACTAGACAAAACTAACTTGAAGACAGAACACTAAATAGATATGCCAGGTGGAAATATTTGGAATTCTTGGATAATTGTTTCAATTCTCTTTTGTTTTCTAGCGTAGAGCTACCAGGTAAGATACCAAAAGATTAAAACCTGCACATATTCCCTTCCTAGACTATTGCTCTAGTCCTTTATTAGTTTTTGAGTTTTATTTAGGAAGTTTGAAAAAGCCATAATTGAAAATTTCACCAAATAATAAATTTTAACACACGGGTAACAATATCTATGATGGGAAAGTATTGAAAGGACTCCACAGATAAAGGAATAAAATAATTTTCGACTTTCAATTGCCAGATCAGTTCTCTGCCCCAAATTCCAAAGTACTGACTTCACATATATTATTTTGGAGTACTTAAACAGAAAACGAAAAATCTTAACGTTAAGCAGAGAAACTGAGAAGAGAATTTGGATTTTTCTTACTATAAACCCTGCCTTACTTGACATTTCTCTAATGTCAAACATAATGGGTTGAGATGAGGCAAAATACATGCTCTTTTAGAGAAGACTGAGAGTTTAAAATTTCTGAAAATTAAGAAGATTGATGTCAAGTTAACCATGCCTCAAAAGATACTCAAACTCAGCTGAAAGTTTAAATTGACTGATACCTTCAACATTTGATTCTTCATAATTCCTTCTTAGTTTATATGACACCCTAAAATTAAACATGTGTAAAATAAAAATTGACTTCCCTTACTGTAAGGGAAATATTTACTATTAGGTATAATGTCAAAATAATGAGAGGGGATATATATTAAACTTTAATGGCCCAATTCTGTTTTCTAAATGCTGACTTCAGTTTCTGGCAATAAACAATAACAGAAATTAGGCCCCACTCTTTCAACATAGCCCAATCAAGTATGCTTATCTAAAATTTTATTAACTAGATCTTAAGATATTATTCAGTTTTAAATAATAATCTTATTAGTAAACATTTGAGTTCAACTAATTACAGCAATTCTTTGCCCTAGTCTATAAAGTTTTATAATTTTACCCTTGAATTTCAACTGTTATTTTGTAAAACTAGTAGCTATGGCCTTGCTATCTATATGTTCATTTTAGTACCTATATTTAAACTTTCTTTGAATTTCATGTTTAACATCTACTTCTACCTAATCACTGAATTAGCAACACCACCTATCTTACAAACAAGAATGAATGGAAATAGCATATTCTTCAGTAATTTTGTGGAATAAATATAGGAATACTGACTGAAATATCTAAGGTTCCTTTCTCATACATTTTTGCTCATAATTTTATTAACTGATCCCTACTTTTTGTGACTTTGTTACACTACTTAAATTGTATCCTTCAGTGTCTCTAACTCCCCAAATAATCTTTCTTAGGATGACAATAGAAATAGTGGCCCTTTCTGTTCCCTGTCAGTCAAAATGACAAGAATTTGTTTTTGGTTGTTATTTTTATTGGTTTATATAAGCTTTAATTGCTGGGAATTCTGTCTTCATTTTTGTGTAGTTAAACAAACATTAGGGGTTAAATTCTTCTCTTTACCCCCAACTCTGCTTATTAACCTACAAACAAACCAAAAACATATCCTGGTATTTATACTCTAGTAAATCAGAGAATTCTTTAAACTACCAAGACTCGTACTGTAGTTGGACACTTCAGAATTTTACATTCTATAATGTATCAAGGCTTTTTGTTTGTTTAGACAGCATGCACTGGGCTCAGTAGGGTTAAAAATATTTTCAGCCTGATTCCTCATGACTACATTCACTTCCTTTAAAAAATTATTTACTTAAGAAAACATGACACTATATGTAAATACCAAGCCAAGATCTCAATCATATTTTCCATGAATAAATATATCTGTGAAAACTAAATAGGATCACATTTTATAAAGTATTCCGTAAGAGCCAAGAATGTAGCAAAATGAGCATTGGAACTGCCTTCTCACCAAGTATTTTTCCTATACATAGAAAAAAAAAAAAACACCATTGTGGAAGAATTATAAGGAAGAAAGTGGATAAACTAAGGCATTTTCAAAAATTAAAAATTATTCAAAAATCCTTAAAAATTCATATTAAACTGAATATATGTATCACTAATTCAAAGTGGTGAATATTTGAAAAAATTAAGTCAACATTATCATTTGTTTAGCTATATTTTAATCTACTGTCAATTTATCTATCACTAATTTTTCCATAGATACTGTATAAATAGATATTTCCTATTTTCTTGTAGAAAGAAAATATAATTTTTAAAAGTCTGATAGTTTAAAGGATACATAATGCCAAAATATCTCCTTATGCAGAAATTCCTACCTCTTTGCTTTCCTCCATATCTGACTCGCTGCTGAATTCTTCAGTATTTAAATTTTCAAAGTCAGATTCTCCAACAGCAATTGGTACAGTCACAGTGAGGCTGGGGTTGTTTATAAATGACATGTAATCACTTTCATCCACGACATATTTTTCTACGCTGCTGCCTATGCCACTTGTGGTTCCATTTCCATCTTTGAGATAATTGAGGTCTTTGCCTATTTCTATGGTGGTATGGTTGGAAATACAGCTGTCTTTTTTGTTATTTAGGTCTTCAAGAGGTTTAATTTCATCTAAAGCTTTTTGCTTTCTAACAAAAGCTTTCTGAATAAATTCACGTATTTTTCTTTTAACATAATCGATTCCTTTCTGCATCCTTCCCACAGCAATCTGGAGGTTGTTCATTTCATTATCATCATCAGTGGCAGCAAGATTGTCAGAACTGAATGAACTCAAGAGTAAGGCCAGGAAGAGGTTCAGAACCTAAAACACAATAGAAAAACAGGTGATCAAAACATTCTGTTGCATTTTCCCAAACTGTCCTTGCACCTCATTTTTTGCTAATGGCATTCTTTATAGTTTATGATAAACTATTCTGGAAAAAAAGGTGAATGAAATAAATACCTGGCCGATATAGAATAATGCTATTAACACTATTTCCTTTGTAGTTACTGCAAAATTACTGAAAACACTATTGCATAAGATGTCTAAATTAAATTCAATTCAAAAAGAGAAACCTTAGTTATCCAGATAACTATATAGTAAAAAAGAAAAAAAAAGTTTTAGTTGGGATATTATTTTCCCCATGTAACCTGGGTTTTCCAGGACACTGATAATTTATAATTTTATTCCTGAAACCGAAAACGATTCCAATATATATATTGAAATATGATTTTATTTTCATGTGTTTGTACCAATTTTTTCACCTTAGATAACTTGCCAATTCAGAAAAAAATAAATGTCTCCTGCTAGATCAAAAGTCCCAGTTTTTGGTTCAGAAAATCATGGCCACTAGATTGATACCGTGGTTGGAAATACAATAAAGAAATAGTTTTATCTTCTTCCTTATAAGAAGGAAGAAATGATAAAATAAATATTAAATCATTGAAATAGAAAACTAAGCCATTGATTCACAAAAGTCTGAGTTGATTCTTCTCCACCTCCACTCCCCACACAGACAGAGTGCACGTAATGTAAAAAGTGGTGAAATTTGAATAAGGTCTGTAGTCTGGTTAAGAGTATTGTATCAATCTCCAAGTCCTAGTATTGCCACTGTATGATAGTTATAAGATGTTATCATTGGGTAAGTTGGCTAAGATACAAGTGATTGTGTATCAGTTTTACAGCTTGTTATAAGTCTCTAATGATTTCAAACTAAGAATATTTTAAGAAGTTGACTTTTTATGGAATTGGTAAACTTTTTTCTTGACGGCACCAAACTATAAGCAGCTGAATGCCTTTCAATCGGAGAATGGAGAACGAAATTGTAATGTTTGTTATATACTGGAGTGCTTTCAATACTTAAAATGAAAATAAAAATGGCTTACAGGCAAAAGAGAAGATGAAGTTTAAAACATTATATGAAGTCCAAAGTGGTAAGAGAAAAAAACAATGTAAACCATATGATTCTAAATTTCAAGACAGGGCAAAACTAACCAAGGGTGTCGAATAACAGAGCTGGGGTTACTTCTGGGAGTGAAGACATTGACTAGAAAGTGATTTTTTTATTTTGGAGTAGTGCAAATATACTTCTCTTGGTACAGAAGATGTAATTATCCATTCATGCATATTTGAGAATACTCATTGGACTGTATATTCAGATCTTCACTTGTGTCCATTAATTTCAATAAAAAAATCACACAGGTCTATTTATCACCAAAAAAAAAAAAATAGTTATAGACCATTAGTTAGTCTGTAATTTGGGTCTCTAAAAATGGGACCCACTGATATGAGTGAGTGAAAGATTAGTGACCATTAACCCACTGTGTAAACTCAAAAAGAGGTAATTTACTAAGGAATAGAGCACTTCCATGGGTAGAAGACAAAGTTATATAATTTTTTTCAGGACTTGATTAATAATATCCATGAATCCCTGATTATTTAGGCATACAGAACAGAAAAAGGATACAGCTCTAAAGGGGTCCAAAGACAAAAAGTAAATAGTGCAGAAGAGGAATCCTAGGAAAGATTTTAAGTAAAACATCAGTGAAAAGTATGCTATATTTTTATTATATTCCTTTGTTCCTAAGCTAATAAGGGTTAGAGTTCCTTTGTCTAACCATTTACATGTTAGTCTAACCAAAGGTAGAAGAAAAGTAAAAACTTATAAGATCCAACAAGGACTGCACATAATTTTGTGAGTCTAAACTGGTATCTTTCAACTGCTATACCATGGCTGCTGACACTCACACTAAGACCTGCTCCTTTACGTCTGAAATTTACCAGTAGTTAAGTTTTATTGTGATTTGCTTTGAATTTATTATTTGGATGAAATAAGAGGTGAAAGAGAAAAAATTAAAGGGTACATTTTGGTTTTTATTCATAATAAAACTGAATTTTGGTATCATAATTGTTCTCTAGATTCGATTTCTTAAGGTTTGTTAATGAACTGTCCTTGTCAGTTCATTAGGAACTTTTTCTTGGCATATATTAATCAACCTTCCCAGAGTGAGATCTAACTTGTAGGTCCTCTTCAAAGCACTGAAATAGGTATTTATTTGTTAGTGTGTCATTTACTGTTATATTTATATGGCCCTCTTCCCTTTCTCCTTAGAATTATTATAGTTTTGGGTAAGAATCAAGTTTCTGTCAATTTTCTCAGTGCAAAGCTTATAAAACTGCTGTAAGGAGTCAATTAAAGAATCCATGAGGCCGTCACAAAGCTTCTGGAACATGGTAAACCCTTGAGAAAGTTCAGCCGTGAGTATTATCGCTGTTACTATGATCCAACCCACCCTACACAATACTATCTTTCAGTTTACCTTTTTATTCCAGAAATGTTTGTGTGACCCAAGCTAATCTCTTATCTAGACCTCCTTGGTTACCAAAGGATATCAGTCTGCACAACAGCTGACTAACGTGGTTGGTGTGATCAAAGGCAATTTAAGGAGATACAGTTCAACAAGCTTATTCAGGGACTGAAACCTGAAATCCAGTTTCACATGTGTTCATGGACAGACCTGATAACTCATTGGGTAAAAATGACTCTTTCTCTTGTCCCCCAAATTAGTCTCTTGGCATAGAAAATTTACCATAATTTGCATTTTGGGTTCAAGATTGAAATATATTGCATGCATCAATACTTTTTCCATCCTGATTCTTAATTTCCATCCTAATTCTTAGTTGTGAGAAGAACCCCAAATTTTCACATCCCTCCTATGTGCTAATTGTCCCTGCTTCACTCAGAGATAGAGGAGGCTGGTCGGCTACTTTTAGAAGTAGTAATCTTCAAAAACTTGTATTCTCTTTTTGCATTACCTGCCTTGAACCTATAAAAAGAATTTCTGGCCATAGTGTTAGCAAAGCAAAAATCCTTGGCCTGAGAAAAAGCAGTCTGTGGCCTCTGTCTTGTCTGTGGACTAGGCGGTGATTCCTCACTGTGGTCGAGCAGCATACGGGAGTTTATGTGTGTTAAAAGGGAGTTACATCAGCTTGTCTTTGGGGGACTTTACCCTTTTTGGTGAGGATAAGAAGGAAGCATTGTAGGAGGCAGTGCATCAAGTTCATTCACCTTATTTAAGTAAATGTGATATGAACACATTTCCTTAATAGTGGTAAACATGACAGGTATTATTACTATCTTAGTTACTACAGAAATATAACCAGGCTATCACAAAAGGAGGAATATTTTTAAACTTACAGTAAAAAAAAAAAGGAGGTTCTTTAAATTTTTTAAAAAAGGGTACAGAATTTAAATTTATGTCAGTAGATGGAAATTATTATTTTATGGACTATATCCCTTTATGCATATATAGCAATCCAAATTAGTATTAAATGTCATCCATAGGTATGAATACCTCCTGAAATTCTCTTTTCTCATTCTCCTTGCAATTACATGTTAGAGAGATGTGTTTTATTTCAGTAAACTAATAGATAATATGTGATATGTTGAGTTTCCTTCCTCTTTAAATTCATTCTGGTTTTTTTACTACATAAATTCTGCCAAAATTCCACTTCTTATTGTCACTTTCCTGATAAAAAGCCATCTGTAGCTTTGAATTGTCTACAGAAAAAAATCCAGCTTTGTTATTCACAGTCAGCCTTTTCATAAATTAAACTCTACACAGCCTGGCCCCTAACTTACTTTCTGCTACTCGCTCTATGAATTCCCTGTTGCTGTCATAAAGGATTCTGTTCTTTTTTATTCTCTTCTTCCAGTGTATGCCTAATATACAAATGAAATCAAATCAAATCTATAGTACAAACCTAATGACCTTTTCTTTGTTTCTCTTCTCTGTAAGTTGACTTACAATAATTGTGTTAGTTTCAGGTGTACAGCAAAATGATTTGATTATATCTATATATATCAAGACATTGAATGTATTTCCTTGTGTTATTCAGTAAATCCTTGTTGTTTATCTATTTTATATATAGTAGTGTGTATTCGTTAATCCCCTACTCCTAATTTATCCCTCCCCTTCTTTCCCCTTTGGTAACCATAATTTTGTTTTCTATGTCTGTGTGTCTGTTTCTGTTTATAGATAAGTTCATTTGTGTTATTTTTTAGATTCCACATATAAATAATACCATATAATATTTGTCTTTCTCTGTCTGACTTACTTCACTCAATATGATAATCTCTAGGTCCATCCATGTTGCTGCAAATGGCAATATTTCATTCTTTTTTATAGCTAAGTAGTATTTCATTGTATATATAGATGTGTGTATATGTATATATATATAGGTCTTCTTCATCCATTCATATGTGATGGACACTTAGATTGCTTCCATGTCTATGCTATTGCAAACAGTACTACTAAGAACATTGGGGTGCATGTATCTTTTTGTATTAGGATTTTTGCCTTTTCCAGATATACAACAAGGAGTGGGATTGCTGGATCATATGGTAACTCTGGCCAACATTTTGACAGCAACCTTATGATAGAACCAGAGCCAGAACCACCCAGATAAGCTGCTCCCAAATTTCCAATCCACAGAAACTATGAGATAATTAATAAATGTTTATTGTTGTAAGCTACTGTTCATAATTTGGGATTATACACTGCTTATGTTTCTTGTTATTTTAATAGGTCAGAATTACCTAAACTAATACTAAGGAGGTTGAAATCTTGGGATAAATAGAAGTCAATGATGGCCTTTTGCTTATTTTCCCCTCCCTTTCTTCTTCCCCTGGGGAATTGAAGGTCACTTTTATGTAAAAGAAATTAAGGCTATACATTGCATACTTTAAAATGGTTATGACAGTCCTCATTCTATTCCACTGGATTGGGACCTAATCAAGCAAATTCTTTGTAAGAGCCTGATCCCTCTCACAGAATCTATTGTCCTTTTTTCCTCAACCACTGTGTCCACTGCTCCCTGGCTTGGGACAATCTACCTTTCTTCTTACCAAGCAAAATCTTACATCCCAATTAAAGATATTTCAAGCCTGAAGCCTTGACAAAGTCTTCCTTGATTATCCTTGCCATTGTAAAGCAATGTTTCCATCTTGTGAACTTGACATATAACACTTCACTTTCACATTTTTTCACTTACTAGTTCTATTTTTACTCCTGTTTGAGTAAATGTCATATCACTGTGCCATATATATCTTCCTATCATTCCATTGCCTCTAGGAAAGCACAGATGTATTGGGCATGATTCATTTTACACAGAAATAATAAATGATTCTTGAGTCAGTGTTACTTGTTCATACTGTAGTTTCTGGGCACAAAATACCTTATGTGCTTTTAATGGACTGAGATGATCACTAATTTTTTAACTCTAATGTGTTAGGAAATCCAAATTTGAATCATTTTCAAGTGAAACTATTGTTAGGACTTATAAATAAAATGAATGACTGTTCTTAGTAACACTTCAATGCTTTAGTACGAGAACTGAAAGATAAAAGCTAGAAATGGCCCTCTCCACAGAACAATAAGAGGTATAATGATGAACAACTTTGGATCAAAATATGTTTTAAGAATTTACATTACATATCAGCTGTAGATTAATAAAATAAGAAAAAATAAAAATAAAAATAAGGAATAAACAAATATTAAAAAGAGAGTTTATGTGGATTTCAATAGTCTGAACTATATCTGATTTTGCCATCATGAATAATTGAGAATTGATTAAAAATATATATAAAATATTTCTCAGTTGAACATACTTTTTCACAGTTACATTATCTTTTACTGAAAATGAGAGAAATGTTTTTACTACATACCACTAGGTTTCCAATCACCATGACCATCATGAAGACAGTAAGGCACATGGTTTGACCAGCAACCTCCATGCAGTCCCACATGGTCTCTATCCACTCTCCACACAGAACCCGGAACACAATTAGGAAGGAGTGGAAGAAGTCATGCATGTGCCAGCGTGGGAGTTCACAATCATTGGAAATCTTGCAGACACATTCTTTGTAGCTCTTACCAAAGAGCTGCATGCCGACCACGGCAAAAATGAAGACAATGATGGCCAACACCAAGGTGAGGTTACCCAGAGCTCCCACTGAATTGCCAATGATCTTTATCAGCATATTCAGAGTTGGCCAAGATTTTGCCAGTTTGAAAACTCTGAGCTGGAAACAAAAGCAAGAAGATTGTTACTGCCCTGCATTCTAAAGAATCTGTATATCTATTTATCTCAATTTCAGAGTGATGGATTATTTGTGTGCCATACTATTATCTAGCAAATGTATCAGTTTGATACCATGGGGTATTATTCATTCTGAAATAGTATATATTATAAATAAAATAATTATACAGTATTTATTGACATTTTAAAAATAAGATACACCAAATATTCCAGAATCTTACATAAGCATTTATAATATTCTTTTAATTTTTCTGTAAGGAACATAGCTATCTATGATTAATGGTGATTAATTAGCAGAGGCTGTTTCAGAAACATTATTTAAAACCCCGAAGTGGATATATTTTTTGGCATGCTTGAAATATCATGCTAAAATGACAAGTGCAGACAACATAAACACTTAAATTATATAAGGTACAAGAGAAAAGCCAATTAACTCTTTAAATCTCTTGACTGCTTTAACCTTGCTATATTTTTAGCTTGCTGTAATACTACCCTGTATTTTAAGGAAGATTCTTTATATTCAAATAAGAAATACTTGGACTTGAGTAAAAAACTGTATTTTATCAACCTTTATGTCTTCAGTGACTTAATCAACTCATCATAGTGGGTAAATGGCTCTCCACCACTGTGCTTGACATGTTGGTTGGATTAGTTTGTAGAAGCTTCTAGAATACTATTTATCATTAAACAACATCAGCATTTTATTTCTGATACTTCAGTAAATGTCAGGCCAAGAGCAGTGCATTATTTAATGGCAATTAAGTGACCCAAAGGAGCAAATGTAAGCATGAAAATGTTTAATTTATTCCCAGAGAATAATTAAGGCAGAAGAGTCTGATATATTAAGCAAGATACTAATGATATTATATGCTTTCTATATCCCTAAACTACATTACATTATCACAAAGATTTACTAAACTTTTTAAAAGTAGTTGCCCATATTTCCTTGTTATATAATCATTTCTAAAAAGTTTTGCTTTTTTTGTATCTTTCTAGATTCAACTTAGATTCATAGCTATCCATGAAGACTAGGAAAGGAAATCATAGCTCTAAGGCTCTTGAGACAAATAGTGGTAGGGGAATTTCTAAACAGACTTCACAACAAAATCTTGAGGCTAATCATTATTAAGATAAGTTGCCTATAGGAACCTGTCTTTACTAACTGTATACAACCTCTGTTATTTGAAAATAAAATCACAAAAAGAGTCAACTCAAACAGCACAATAAAACATATCGAACTTCAAATGGAAAAGTGTCAAGTGACATTCTGTTTATTAATTTTAAAAGATCCATAAACTTATGAAATATAAAGACCAAATGAAAGACTCTTTCTTTAAAATTAACAAAATAAACAAAATTAAGCAACTCTTCTTGAAGAGTGGATTTGGTAACTTCCTGACTGGCTGAAATAGCAGACATATGGAAGCTCTGTCCCTTTTCCTTGTACAACTCTACACAGTCCCAAGTCTTAGCGTCTATGGAGACAAAGTGGGCAACTTCATAATTCCTGAGCCTCTGGTAGAAAGATGAGCCCATCCTAAGTCCCAGTCAAGCCATATTATGGTTAAACATACCCCTCAGAGCTGAGAGATACATATCGTGTTAATTGTGATTTGGGTTTATCTATCACTCCCTTTTTCTCCCTCCTCATTAGCCTTGCCATTCAATTACTAAGGAGAGAACTGTTGGCTGTTCATTTGAATAAACTTAATCTATTCATTAAAACTATGATGAAGAAGAAATTACCATGTACTATGTTAGAAATGTATTCAAATCATATTAAAACTATTGGAAACCTTGTAATTTTTACTAGATAAGAGTGACAATTAATTAAATTATTTATAAAAATATTATGTTTACTCCCAGTTAATTTACCAGCCGAAATGATCGAAGAACTGACAATCCTTCCACGTTTGCTAAACCAAGTTCCATTAAACTAAGGCTCACGATTAAACCATCAAAAATATTCCAGCCTTCTTGAAAGTAATAATATGGATCCATGGCAATTATCTTGAGAAACATTTCTGCTGTGAAGATCCCTGTGAAAACCTAAATGAGAAATGTTTATTACATGAGTGAAGACTCTTGAAAACAAATAACTATTGAGCAATTTAATTTACTTCCAACAAATCATAACTTAATCCTGAATTTCAAAAATTGGTTTATATATTCAAATCCATATTTAATTATTTACTATTTTTAAGGTTCACAAAGTGATGAAGAATACAACAATTAAGAAAATAAAATTATTATTATTATTATTATATTCTTAAATGAAAGGTTCAGCTAACTCATTGTGGTCAGCTTCTTGGGTCTCTCCCTAGCCTTCCAAAAACTCACCAAATAATTACCTAACAGTTTGGTTCCCTCTCGTGGCCCTGCAGGCAAGACTGGTGCTAAGAAGGTTGTATTGGCTGTAATAAACAAGATCACCACTAGCCCTATAGATTAAGAATGCGTTAAAAAAAAGTTTATTTTCCTGGCCAAGGAGAAGCAGCATTCTCCTTTCTCCATTTCCTTTCTCTACAAGTATTTCAAACTTTCTCCTCCATGTCTTCAATCATTTTTCTTTATCCTCCACTCTCAGTACTTCCACATCTTAGAGGTAATGGAAGTCAGCCAACCTGAAATTACTTATATCTTCATTATATCTACCAAATTACTTACACTCGTACCATGTTTTGGTTTGGTTTTTTCCTGTTAAAAATGAAAGACATGTCCCTGCTTTGCTCTAGTTTCTCCAACTGCATTATGTATTTCCTTTGGTCTTCTCAACGAATTCACTTTCTCAATTAATCTGTAGTTTTAAACTTCTTCCTGTAATGACTGCTTTCTGTTGGATTTTACAGGAAGCAATAGATATTCAGTCCCTCTCCACCTTAAAACTACCACCAGCATTATCAAAGAAACTCTCCTTGTATTCTACTTCCCCCGTTAGCTACCACTATCTGTCCTTTCCTCATGAGCCAACTTCTTTAAGAGTTTGTGTGCTCGTCTATACTCATTAGTTCATTTCTTTAACTTACTCCATAAAAAGTCCAGAATTTACCTTACCACTTTCTCTACACAACCTTGCTTCTCGTCTGTTATTTGCTAAGTCGGTAAATGGAATCACTCTCTCCCTCAGTGGCCAACTCAGCAACCTGAGAGTCTTACTAACTTTTCCAAATACCTCTTGAATACTTCAAGTTGAAATTCATCCATGCACATTATTACCAGTTTTTTCTCTCTTTATCATTGCACACAATTCCATTGTTTGAATATTCTATGAATATTTCAATAATTTATAGAACTTTTTGTCTCTTTTCCAAGAAATCTAGGCACCCAATCACATGTGCTAATATTTTCATATATTTTACACTGACATATGCTATAAACCCTTGCTTTAAACAGTCTTTTAAAGAAATTAAGGAAAAAAAGACAGTATTTCCTATTTACCCACATCTATTCATTTCTAATGACCATTATTCTCAGATTCAAATTTCCATCTGATATGATTTTCCCCTCCAGCCTGAAGAACTTCCTTTAGCATTTCTTGTAGCACAATTCTAGTGCAACAACTTTCTTCTTGTTCTGTTTATATTAAAATTCTTTGTTTCATACTAGGTTTTGAAAGATAGCTTCCCCATAGAATAATGGCTTAACTTCTTTTTTTTCTTTCTTTCATCAAGCCACTTTTTTTTAACACCTTTTTTCGTGGTATGGTTACTGAACAGTAAACCGCACATATTTCAAATGTACAATCTGACGAATTTTGATAGATGTATACACCAATCAAACCACTACCACAATCAAGATACCTAACATTTCCATCATTCCCCAAGAAGTGCAGTTTTTGAATTCCATCAGGCCACTTTCTTATGTCCTGAACTGTTTCTGATGAGATGTTAATCCCTTGTATATATGTATATTTTTTCTGCCTGCCTCCAAAAGTTTCTTGTTTTCACAGCTTGACTAAGATGTGCCCAATGTAGTTAATTTTATTTATATCTTTGTGATGTTCACTGAAATTTTATAAATTAATATTAAGGTGGCTAAATTAACACTTCTCATCAATTCTGAGAAATTTTTGGGCATCATTTCTTCAAATATTTGTTTTGTTCCATTCTGTCCCTTTTCTCCCTATGAGATGAAAATGAAAATGAAATATGAAAATATTTTGCAAACATTAGACAACTTGATGTTGTTCTATAGATTAATGAGATTTAGTTCATTTTTCCTCTCAGTTTTTTCTGCTATTCAAATTGGATATTTCTATCAATTTGCTTTAAGTTCAACAACACTTTCTTCTGATATCTGCAATTTTCTTTCAAACTCATCCAGTGAATTTTTCACTTCAGAATTCATACTTTTCAGTTCTAATTCTTTTTTATAGTTCCCATTTTTTCCTGCTCATGTTTTCTGTTTATTCTTTATGACCATTTTTCCTTTAAGTTGTTAAACATGTTTATAATAGCTCCTTTAAAGTCCTTTAATGTTAATTTTAGTAATTTGGTCATCTCTGTATCTATTTCTACTGAGCAATTTTTTCTCTCAACTATAAGTTATATTTTCCTGTTTCTTCATGTATCATGTAATTTTTCATGTGATGAGAATAATGTGCTGTAGAGAATTTTGATTTAATTATTTTCCTCTGAAGAGTACTGACTTTTGTTCTAGCAGGCAGCTCAATTATAGGTTGGCCAACTTGAACGTATGGTAGCTTGGTTTAATACTTAACTAGGGCACAGCTATTTTGGTTTGCTCTTTGTTCTAGTTGAATCTTCTGGTTCTCTGACATAGCCTTTACTCCTTAAGTATAATCCATCTGGGGCTTCAAAGGAAAGTCCAAGGTCTCTGCCCAATTTCTCCATCTTGGTCAGCTTTGAATTCCAAACTCTGTTGGGAAGTATTCTCTTCTGTTCTATTTTTTGGAAGAATTTAGGAAGAATTGGTGTTAATTGTTTAAATACTTAGTAAAATTCACCAGTGAAAATATCTGGGCCTACACTTCCCTTTGCGGGAACATTTTTCGATTACTAATTAAATTTTTACTTGTAAATTTTTTCAGATTTTCTACTTCTTTCATCAGTTTCAGTGGTTTATTACTTCTAGGAATTTTTCCATTTCATCTAGGTTATCTAACTTATTGGTATAAATTGTTTATAGTACTCCTTACACTCCTTTTTTATTTCTGTAAAGTCTACAGTGATGTCCCTTCTTCATTCTCGATTTTAGTAATGTGAGTCTTCTCTCTTTTTTTCTTGGTAATTCTAGTTAAAAACTTGTCATTTCTGTTACTCTTTTCAAAGAATCCTTTCGAGTTTGTTGATTTTTTTCTAATGTTTTCCTATTCCCTATTTCATTAATTTCCACTCTATTCTTTATTATTTCTTTTCTTCAGTGAGCTTAAGCTTTAGTTTGCTCTTCTTTTTCTGCTTTCTAAAGATGAAAGTACAGATTATGGATGTGAGATATTTTTTTTTACTACAGGCATTTATAGTATAAATTTCTCTCTAAGCACTGTTTTAGCTACACTTTGTAACTTTCAATTTTGCGTGTTTTCATTTTCATTCATCTCAAAGTATTTTGTAATTTTTCTTGTGATTTCTTCTTTAACCCACTGGTTATTTACAAGTATGTTTTTAGTTTCCACATATTTGTAAATTTTCCAAATTTATTTCTGTTTATTGATTTCTAATTTCATTCTATTTTTGTGAGAAAAAGTACTTTGTATGATTTCAAATTTTATGTAAGTTTAATGAGGCTTGTTTTATGACCTAACCTAGAGCTTATTCTGGGGAATATTTTATATGCACTTGAGAAGAATGTGAATCCTGCCTATGTATCTTCTACTACTCCAAGATTCATTTCAAATACAGATATTATTTTCTTTAACACATAAGAAAAGACCCACTATGAATTGTCCATTTGTTGTTTATGTCTTTCCAGCATCTACTCCCTCTTCTTCTAGTAATGGCAGACCTAATTTTTTTCTTCATAACTGTACTCACTTACTCTGTCCAATGATGAGACAGGTTCTGGTTTGGCCAAATAGGGCATTCTAACCTTAGAATCAGGTTAACTGCCTGGCTTAGAAATGGTCATGTAACTCCAACCAGGCCAATGATATTCAGTTCTTGGTCGTTTGTTAAAATTACTAGTTAGGACACACAATCCCTCTGCTTAGGGAGCTGTGTTGGTAGGATAAAAGTTAATAGAACTTTGCCACCAATAGAACACCTAGCCAGAGATGAAAGAAACATATCGGGGGAGAGTTAGCTAGAAGCTGACTCCCAGTGATATTGACTGAAAACCTGAATCTAGCCAGATTAAAATCTGGAGGAGTGCCCAAATGGACTTTAGTTACCTGAAGTAATGAACTGTCTTTATTTTTGCATAAGCCCATTTGAGTTGTTTCCTAATACCCACCTTCATAAAGCTTCCTTTCATCCCTTGTTCACTTTTGAGAAATAATGTTGAAGAGATTCCTATATAGGTGAAAATTTGGACTAGGTAACGTTATTGTCCTTTCCTAAAGTTCTATGATTTTTGACCACAGCTTTAAATAGTCTCTGAAATCTTTCAGAGTATCTGATATAGTATTCAGAGCTTCCATAGCTCTGTCAGTTTCTCATGGGTACAGTTTTCCTCATTGTATAATGGAGACATTCATAGCATCTGCCTTAGGACTGATTTTATGGGAACCAAGGGAAAGATTTTATGTAAACCATTTAGTACAGTGCCTGGTACAAAGTAAGCGGTCAGTATATGTTAACTCAATCAGTTAAGACCTATCTGGACTATAATTTTAAAAAACAGTGGTTACTTCAGAGCCTAAAAATATTGTATACTATACTTCAGAATATATTATTTACTATCTATATATAGCCTGTTTATATGTTTATTTATTAAGTTGGGAGGTTTATGAGAACTTAATAAGCCTCTTTTATTGATATTAATAAGTTTTTGTTCCTTGACTTTATTCATTTTGTTTCTTTGTAAAAGAAACACTTTGATTTCTGTCACTCTACCATGTATCCAGTGAATGTTAATACAAAATTTTAAATAAAATATATGCAAAAATTCATCACTTACAAATTCCTAAATTTACAGGACAATTCAAACAGAAATAATAACCTCTATATGATATTTCCTCTCCCAGAAATCCATCTTCAGGTATGTACAAATGGTATTTCAAAATTATCTGACTTGGCATATTTTATAATTTGTTTGGCAAATGTAGACATGTCTAAAAGAATCTATTTTAAATACCTGAGGAATACATCAGGGTTTTATCATAGACCAGTGTCCTTAATTCATAATAATCTTTCTAATGAATGGGCAATTTAAATTTAATTATAAATCAAATTATACATAAAATCTTTGAATCTTTTCCACTGCTTAATTGTAGCAATATATTTTTGTTATTAAAAAAGTGATGCTAAACTTTTTCACTATCCAGGTATACATGGCCAATTAGTTCATATTTAGTTTAAGAGTGATATGTGAAGTTCATTAAGGCAATCATGAACTCTTTCAAAAGCAGAGAAACCCTTAGTGAGCCTTACCAGGTTCCCAACAGACAGCACACTGCTGAACTGCTCTGTCATGGGATAGTGCTCCATGGCCATGAAGAGGGTATTTAAGACGATGCAGATGGTGATGGCCAGGTCAACAAATGGGTCCATCACGACCAGATTGACGAGATGTTTCACTTTTAGCCATGGCTTACAACAGTCCCAAATCAAACACGTGTTAGCAAATTTATACCAGCAGGGTGGGCATTTCTGTCTGGATTCTTCAAGTTCTGGAAGAAAAAAGTTAGAATACTTATGAAAACTGCTTACTTCCTATTTAGCAGACTTTGGTTTAAATTGAAAGTAATTTTAAAAAAATCTAAAATTGTTAAAAGGCATTATAGGTTAATCTGATGGTGGAGCAGAAAAACACTTAGAATGGATTAGCTGTCAGAAGTGTGGGCACAGAAGGCTAGGAAGCATTTCAAATTTATCTTGGCTAAACATAATTTCCAAGATTCTATCTACAATTTAAACTGATAATTATCTTCAAGGCTATCAGAAATTAATGGGTAGGACTTATGTTAAGTATACTTAAAGCTTATCTATGTTCCAGATAGAGCAAGACATATATTATCAAAGAACTCCTCTTGGAAGATGTCTTAAGAACCTTTATCAGTCTTGCTGAATCTCAGTTTCTTGGATTAGATGTGTTTTATTGGATATTTTAATGAGATAGCTTTGTCAATGTCACTAGTCTTAATTTTAATTTTTTAAAGCTTTTTAAAGTTTCTAGTTATGCCCATTAGATACAGGCCTGTATATTAAACTCAACAAGATTCCTTTTCTCTACATTTCTTAATTTAACTAGGGGGCACAGAAGAAGAGGAACTATCCATCTTAAGAAACTGAGATATTCATGGTTTCATAAAATGGGACTTATATACTGCTGGTAAAATATGAGAGGATTTTAGGTGGAACATATGTAGAATTCATAAATTTTCATGGTATGCATTTATTTTAATGTATTAAAAATATATAACTATCATATCAAACCTAGTATATAAAATTTCATACTAAAGTACATTTACTTTAGAAAAAATTATGATTTCAAGAATTTCAAGTAAATAATAGGAGATTGAAGACAGAAATGCACAGATCTTTAAAGTGATACTGAAAACTCTGAACCTTAGTAAATACTGGCAAAGAATTTGGGGGAATTAGGAAGTGGGAAATTATCTACTATCTTCCTTTGGCATGTTCATCTCTTAATCAACTCTTGAGTGGGAAAGGATGCAGAAGTTGTTTTCTGCCAATAGCATCGCTGCACATTCTTTTACCTCCTCTGTCAAATATGAGAACACCACTTATTAGCACTAAAATAGAGGGAAAGATTCTTTGTTCATCCATAGCATAGTTGACTCTGGTTGGTCACTTAAGGATTACTACTGTGGCAACTGAAATATCCCTCCAAACCTGGTACAGTTTACTAGGAACTGAACTTTTTAAGGGAGTTTATGCAATGGACAAATACAACTATAAGTAGTGAGTTTTTTGCTTTGCTGATAAACACTGACTACTAACTAACTTTACCACTTCCCTAAAGCAAATTAATTTTCTGATTATTTTTAACAGAATTTCATTACAGATAGATTCTTCATTTGTCTCTTTAGATACTGAAATTCCTAAAGCACCCAGTTTATTTCCATTTCTCCTATGTAACTTTGTAAACAACAAAGAATAGCTGAGTTGTAAATCAGAAGAAAAATATAAATTTAATTATTATGCAGTGTTTTGTAGATGCTCTTAGGACTCCCAAATAAACTCATATTTATACTAAAGGTAAAAAGACATTATCACTTACAGTAAACAACAAAAGAGAATTAAAAAAAGCTCTTTGTGTATGTAGTGAGAATAAATTTTTTTTTAAACACTACTTGTAGTTTAGTAGATAAAGAGAAGCAAACAGAAACTCTGTGGGAAAAAAATAAATCAGAGAAAAGTTTAAAAGGGAAAACTCAGCCAATGTTGCTCTTCTTGACATCAGGAGAAAGCGGAGCAGAGTTGTTAAGTTCTAAAATAAAATCATTCAATTATTCATGCTAAAAAAAAAAGAACCTCACATTTTGAAACAAAACAAAGCACTCAGGAGAGAACTACAGCCATGTCTCCATTATTCCTGGGTGGGTTATCCCCACTGAGAATCATTTACAGCCCGATTTAGATCTTTGGCTGGCTCCCCTCAATTCCTCAGGTGTTTCTCACCTCACCTTCCCATCATATTTCCCAAGGACGTGACCAGGAAATATTTCCATGGTTTATGTATTTTAAATGCTTGAAAAGCAAACAATTCATTTTTGCTTATCTCCTGCAGTTTCATTAAGTAGGAGGCTATTCGTTACCCTGGACAATGGAGACCTAGCTGTAGTTCAAAAGAAGGAAAACAAAAGTTGCCAGCCTGGATCAATAAGCCTGGTTCAAAAAAAAGGAGAGGTGAACTAAACTGTGATTAGACTTAGAAGAAAGGATCCCCACATAAACAGATTATGTCAACTTAAGACATCTTTTCACCATTATCACAAACAGAAAAGGACTATATTAAAGACAGTTCTAGTTGCACATATATGTTATGTATTGCTAATAGCCAGCCTTGGTCAATGCCACATTCAAAGTGTTTAGATAAAGTTGAATAAAGAAAAGTATGCTTTTCATTCTATATACAAATGGAAAAACAGAATGAAAACTCAGCCATTGTTCCTCACAAAAATGTAGTTAAAAGCTTTGCAGATGTTAAAACCAAACACTCAGTCTTCTGCTTCCTGAGTTACACTTATCTCTAGGACATCCTTTTCATTCTAAGCAATTCCATGAGGTACATTTTCATGGAGGGTGATGCGGGTGCTCTCATTTTTAACTCCATATCTTAATTAGTGGACCAGTCCAATCTTGTGGTGGGCTGATGTTTTTTAAGTAATTTCCTAAGTTAGCTCAAACTTAATGCTATCAGAAATGCAAAGTAGGACTGTTGATTTAGACTTACCCTGTCTCCTTCTCTGCTTCTTGCTTTAGGGAGCAGACATGCTGCTGACATCGGTAGCAGAACCACTGGCAGCTTCCTCTCAGTGGTTTTGCTATGGCAAGGAGCAGAAGACCAGAGAATCTTCAAAAGATTTACCTGGAGGGACAGGGAGGAGCAAGCTACTGGCAGCTGGGGGGGAAGAGGGAGTGCAAGCTAATGCAGGCGAGGTTGGGGAAGAACGTACTGAGTTTAATATTCCATAGGAATCAGTGAAAAGATTTCTGATATTGCATTAGGACATTACGAAAATTGGGTCCTGTAGTAACGGACATGGCCATCTACACTGTGAGATTTTCCTGGATGTGACTTTTAGGCTTTTGGTACTTATATTATCATGAGATCTTTGCATTCAGACTAGAAAAGAATTATTCCAAGAATCTTTCCAATATCAAGAGGAACTATAACTAACAGTAACAAAGCATATGTACATGCTCGCTGGTTCTTTCATTCTCCACTTTCTTTTTCCTCTTACACATCTATATACACACACACACTCACACACTTGGGAGGGGAAGAAAAGAGAGGGGCTGTAAAAGAGGAAGGGAGAGAAGGGAAAAGGAGGGCAAGGGAGGAGGATAGAATATATTTTGTATGAAAGCATTTTCCAAGTTGTTGAAGCTGATAGTTGATGTTTGAATTCACTTACAGTATGAAAAGGTGCAAACATGTGAATTAACAAAACAACAATAAAACAACTAATAATAATATTTATTGACTGCCTTCTACATGCCAGGTGCATAAGTGCTTTATGTATGAGGCCTTATTTAATCTTTACAACCTTATCTTAAACATTATTATCCATACCTTACTGATGAAGAAACTGAAGTATAAAATCACAAACTAACACACAGAGCCAATAACTGATCACAGATCAAGCTGTCCCCAAAGTTTTTATTTTGGCGTTAAGATTCAGACCTCTAAACATTATATTAACTATTCAGGTATAAGCTGTAACCAAAGAGAAAGCTGATATATTGTAATACTCTGGTCAAAGAAAGGCATAAGTAGTTCTATAAAATTTTGAAAACTTTGCTTCAAAGAGGTTAATATCAAATCCTAATTCACATTTTAAAATTTATATTTCTGGTTAAATTGAATGATTTTATAGCTTTTATAGCTCATGTTATAATATAATTAATTGTATTAATTACAGTTAATACAAGCAGTATTGTATTAAGCAGTTAATACAATTCAAATGGGTAAGTGTCACTATAAAAATAAGCATTTATCATTACACTCCTTTTAATGTCATGCACATAACAAGGTTCAACAGTTTAGAACTTAATCTACAAAAGTGGTATTCCAAGTATACTTTGAATTTGCAGTAGCTTCCTGGAGGATAAATATAAAAATCTATGAGACCACAGAATCCATGTGTTGCACATGGATTTTACTTTTATTTAGTGAAAGACATAATGATGATGTGGTATCAAGTCAGGAAGAATTATCTTGGAATGTATGGAATTTTTTTGCCATCATTACCAAAGCACCACCAAATAATTGTGCTATAAGATTTTTGACATACCTTCCATGGTGTTGGTCAATATACTAGCCATGCTCATTGCTCTTTGCCTTGCTGTAGGATCTTCCAACAGATCCATGGAAACATGATAAGAACTGGACCGTCTCTTTCTTATTTCTGTTTCAGTAGTCGTGCCCTAAAAATAAAATTTCATATGAAATAACTATTATTTTTAAGGGCAGCAAAATCCAAAGTTGTTCCTGTAATAGAAACTTCTTAACTAAATGTTTAACTAAATGTTTACCATGCTTTCTCAGATGTGAACAGCTCATTAAGACATTGCTGGAATCATCATTCTTGGGAAGTGTTTGAAAGCCCATCAGATTCTCAGCTTTCAGGGATGCCTGGGTTTGTGATTAAGATGGACTTTCTTAATTCCTGCATCTTGGAGCTCTGCGTTAGAGGGATCATACCTATTATTGGATAGATAACCTTTTCGCATGTCAGCCAGTCCTCTCTAGGAGTACATACTGAAACACATCACTTCTTGATTTACTCACAGGGTGAGTTATTAGATCTTTATATATGTATTCATGTGGCTTAATGTACAGAAAGAATTGTTAAACTTTCCCTAATAAGCATCAGTAATAGTTGTCCTAAAATATGAATTGCACTTGTAAAATGCTTTTATTCATTATAGACAGGTAACATTTCCCAACTTCCTTAATAATAAAACTAAATTTTAGAAGTAATCTACAATTTTGTCTTACACTTAGAAAACAATTTCATCCACAAAACAATCCATCCTTGGCACTGAAACTCTGATTTGAGGCAAAACATCAAGTTGTGGGGAGGGCTGATTTTTAGCAATGATGTAATGACTTTCTACTACAAAAAAGAGTCACCAGAATTTCAGCATAGATAGAAATTTATTCCTACTTCAGGAGATCAAACAATGAAGTTAATTATCACAGGGGGAAAAAAAGGGCAAAACTCAAGCATTTCAAATGCTTAATAATAAATAAGAAGTCACTTTCAGTTCTCAGAGGATTTTTTTATTTCTAAAATAGCAATATGAGTCTTGTTCATCTACTTAATTGTGTTATGAGTGGTTAAAATTATTTTTTATTAACCTGCATACCTCTAATGCATATGTATTCAAAAGCAGAGTTTCCACTCAATTGATATGATTGTCATTAATAGGGATAACATTCATAAACATCACTCAAAATTTAATTTTACTGTAAAAGAGAAGTTAAGTTAATGAGAAAAGAAATAACCCCTCTCTCAAACTAAAGCTCTTTAAACCAAAAAGTAGTGTCTCAGAATTTAAAATATTTTGCCTCATCAGAGAAAGGTAAATTTTGAAGGAAATAATGGAGTCGCTTAAAGAGATCATCTAATCCCTTCTGCTCTATGCAAAATTATATGTGTAATCCTAGATCTCATTGTTAGTGATTAATTCCAAAACCTCTAATGATATTACCAAGGAAATTCTTTCTTAAGTCAAGTTGCCTCAGTTGAATTTATGTGTAGAGTACAGGATAGTGTGTGCTTTGGAAGGTGGCATTTGCTTGCAGCTGTTTATGGTCTCTTCTCATTCCCTTCTGCAGTTTTTCAAAGCCCCTTCTTTGGTCTGCACCTTCAGCTCATGCTGCACTACAGTGCAGTACTCTGCTTCACAGCACCTAACTGCAATATTGACGATGGACATGAGGGAGCAGGAAATAGAGATCACACTAGGTTTGCTTCAAACTGGCCTGAATTTGCCTTTAGAGATCCACCCCACTCTCTCTGATAGGATAGGAGTTTTGCGGTAATAATTGATAAACGCTAAATATTTTCTGGTAGACTGACATTCTCTTTGTATTTATGCAAAGAAGTTGTAGATTTGTTTCTTCTGACTCACTTAACGTTAATCCAGATCAGTGATACTCATACTTCGCTATATGTAAGAACCTTGTGGGATGCTTGTCAAGGAAGATTACCTGACTTTGTTCTCCTTGGCCTTTTGTCTGAGTAAGACTGAACGGCCCCGAAATCTCCATTTTTTTTCCTTAAATCACTTTATTGAGAAATTATTGACATGTAAAATGTCATGTGTGTGTGAATGTATATATATACACACACAACTTGATGACTTTGGGGTTAAGTATACACTCATGAACCATCCTAACCATAAACACTTCTATCATATTCTAAAGTTTCCTTCTACCCTTTTCATTGTTGTTTTTGTTATTTGGGGTAAGAACACAACATAGCATCTACCTTCTTAGCAAATTTTAAGTTTACAATTTGGTACCATTAGCTGTAGGCACTCTGCTATACAGTAGATCTCAAGAACATATTTATCTTACATAACTGAAACTTTGGACTCTTTGGCCATCAGACTCAGAAGCAGAGAGTAAAATGGTGGTTGTCAGAAGTGGAGGGAGTAGGAAATGAGGAATCTTCATTTTAAGAAGATCCCAGGGAATTCTGATATAAGTAGTCTGAGGGTGAAATACATTTTGAGAAACACTGAATTAAACTGAAAGTATTTGTTTCTTAGCCATCTCTTCTTTTCCATTTTAAGAACAATTTAAAGAAATTAATAGCAGGTAATACTACAATATGGATAGAATGCAG
This sequence comes from Vicugna pacos, assembly GCF_048564905.1. NCBI lineage: Eukaryota > Metazoa > Chordata > Mammalia > Artiodactyla > Camelidae > Vicugna > Vicugna pacos. The sequence continues at coordinate 39,566,172 of NC_132991.1, read as the reverse complement.
GTTCAGTAACCAGTATACCCAGGGTCAAATCCTAGCTCCACCATGCACAGGCCTCAACTTCCTCCTCTGTAAAATGGGGATAATATTAGTAACTATAATAAAGGGTTGTTGTGAGGATTAAATGAATTAAAATGCATGTAAAGTGTTCTGGATAGTTTCTGGTACATAGTTAACTATGGTTATTTTTTAAGAGGAGTTGATATTCCCTCTGCATTTTTCCAGGTTCCTTCATAACAAAGTTCTAATTTTTTCATGATTTGATCTGCCTCCAAGATACTTGGACATTCTGGGAGAAAGTCATGGGGAGAGGCCATGCAAAAAAGTGAAGAAGACAATGGCTATTTCTATAATCCAAGGTAAGACGCTCCTCTATTAGGTGACTGAAAGCTGACTCCATATGATTTTAATGTGGCTTAAAGAGCTTGTCCAACCATAATGAGTGGAATCGTGTAAAAAAAAATCATTCAAAGAAGATTTTAATAGGATTCAAACTATAAAGTACAACCAAATGACATTGCTTGAATATTTTTATATAGGCAAATGAAATCTTATTTAATACCAAAGTTAAAAATCACCTTATGCTTTACAAAGAAAGTGTCCCTGTAAGTGTCTGGTATTTAGTTGAAACCCTTTTCCATATGCATGGTTTAGGGCCACTATGTTTATAAAAAGAACTAATTACAGTAATATAAAAACTGAAATCTGCTTTAAGAATTACAACACATGACTTTAGCAGGTAGTTGAGTGGCTTCTTTACCATACAAATGTACAATGGTCATCTGAGTGGGTGCTAAAAATGTTACAGCACTCTGACCTGTCAAGAAGGATGTTGCATTGTAGGATTTAGATGTACTTAGTAATACTATCTACTTCAAGTGGCAGTATCAAGTTCCCCTTTTAAAGGAGCAGAGATAACAAATCCTTAAGATGAGTATTTATATTTCTTCTTGCATTTATTCTGCTTATATTTATTAAACATAATGCATGATAAATTGTTGCTATACTTTTTGGCAAGTTTCATACTGTAGTAGTAATGATGAAGGGATACTTCTAATTATTCTATGATACCCAACTTATGTTTTTAATTAACTTGTAGAAAAGTCTGAATGAAACAATTTGACAATATAAATTCATAATTTGATTAAACCAATCCCCCGCCTCCCGCCACATCTGAACAATAGACTCAACAAAACTTATACATGTGGAAATGGAAAACCATTTCCACCTGCACCAGCCACAGCTCCCTTCCCACCAGCTGCAGGTTCCACTGGCCTCACCTCTGGCAGGAGCTGCCCAGCAGGAGATGTGAGGGCAGAAGGGCCCCCGACCAGGGAGACCACTCCATTGCAGTCCACAGCACTGTGCATCTTCCCGTTCATGGGCAGAATGGGGAGCACCCTGGAGGCACGGCTGGCCTGGCTGACGTTGCTGTGGCGCCGCTCCCCATGTCTGTGTGGCACAAACAGAGAGTCTCTTCTGCTGTCATTGTCTTCAAAGGTACTGTGCTCATCATCGGCAAAGTCATTCTCAGAGCCGATATCCTTGGCTCGACCTCTGAAGCTGAAAAGGCTCGCCCTACTGTTGCGTCTTGGAGAGAAAAGGGAGCCACGGATGCTCAATAAAGACTATGAATAACAAGAAAGGAAACAAAAAGCAGATGAACACATTTAAGAGTTGGTGCCCTCAAAAATAAGTCTTGACCCAATGTTTCATAGTTGTTGACTTAACCTAAGACAAGCCATTGGACAGGTAGAATCAAGGCCCCCGTGGTAGCTGCTGGTGGGGTTCTGGCACTTTCTACTAGGTCCAGCTCTTTTGTTTTGCTTTCCCTTTTTCTTCCTTCCTTCATTTTCATCTTCTGAGCTCTCATTTTCTGCCATTTTCTCCCACTTTACCCGTGACTTAGATAGTCAGAAGTACTTCTCAAGACTGTTTTGTCTCATTTCTGGAACCTAGAACTGAAATTTTTGCCAGATCCTTCTCTAGAAGCTAATCTCATCTAACAATCCAATGAAAAGCAATTAAGTATACAACTACAATTTGATCCTTCAAAGACAAACACATACCAGTCAGAGCTCACTAGTGACCACACCCTGATGCAGAGGAAAAATAAAATTAACCTTGCTAGTAGGTCTGTTTAATTATAGTATAAGGAGCAGTTTCTCCCCTTTCCTTTGTATATTTTATAATGGTCCTTATGAATAATGTAAACAAATCAATCTGAAAGAACTGTATGATCCATTCCCTGGTTTTCACTCTTCTGTCCATCTCAAGATCTGAATAGCACCATATTTACAAAAACCTGGTTTTCACTAAGTATCTGGTCACGGTCATTTAACAGTTTTCTAGATGGCTACAATGTCATTGCCATTATTCAGTTTACTTTGATTATTAAGCATAGTAGCACAATGAATTCCTGTTTATTACTAGTCTACTTTTCCAGCCTCACTCTAATGAGCACTTGTTTCTGCTTGTCCAATATCCATTTGTTCTTTTTCTGTTGACAGTACCCTGTTTATCTCCAAGAAATGCTCCAAGACCATGACCCAGGCCTAGCCGGTGAGTGTATTCTGTACCTCTGGCCATCAAGAATGATTTAACGATGGGTAGGGGTTAAAGATGACTGTCAACAGTCAACTCTTTCTTTTATAATTGTTGAGAAAGAGGTGCATTTTCTATTGGGGTTGCTAAAAATACTGAATATAAGTTTAAAGCTATTGTGGGCATCTTATCACCCTATTGGAGGAACGTGGAGATATGGAGAAATACTTGGCCATGATAGCATGTTTTTGAGCACTTGGATCCAGCCATGCCTAAAGCTAGTCATCCACATTATTAACATAATCTAATCCTCTTTTGCTTAAGCTAGCTTAAATTGGATTTCTATGATTATTAGTAGAATACAAACTTCATCATTTAAACATTACTAATTTCATCTTTTTCTCTCTAAAGGATTTGAAGCTAACTAAAATTGTTATTTCAAACCTATATATTTTTACATTCCCTGAGTAATAAATATGCTTTTAACTTCCTTTTCTGGTAAAAAAAATGATTTTCTCAATGACATCTATAAACATCTATAAGCTTTAAACACTATCCTATGTTATATGATCTTATTCATTATTTACAGAGGGAAACACATCTAAGAATACTGATCTGCTCCCCCAACAGAACTCATTTCTTTTTTTCTTGTACCCATGGTTTTTATAAGTATTTTTTTAAACCTCTCCTACATAGCCCAGTTTCTTTCATGTCTCTTTTCTGTCTTTTCATAAGGGACTTCAAATTAGTTATAAGGACATAATAGTTAAGGAATTTGTGACCTACCGGTTATCATTACCTCAGAAAGAGAGGCAGACAAATGCTTGGCAATAAGAAATAAAGTAGAAATTATGTATATGTACCACTCTTAGTAAGATTTTATATTTTAACTACAAGTATGCCCCTTAATTAGAGCCACTAGAAAGGTTGGAGACAAATAAGTTATAAAATTGCACACAATGTTTCTCAAAGTTCAAAGGTGAATTATGCCACTATGCAAACTATGAAAGAGCATAGTTTACACGTGGCAGCTATATTAAAAAATGATTGTGTCCCATCTATTAGCATCAGCTTCCATTGCTTCCATTAATTACGTAAATCCTAGCACTCAAATGCCATGCCACAAATAGAGAATGGACGATAAGAAAAATCTGCCATACCAAATCAATCTCTAAAAACTCCTTGTTTATCACAAATACAGAAGGAAATAATAACTTAAGAAGGTCAACAATATTTTATAAAGGTTTCAAAATAAAATATCCAGATTGTCTTGAGATATGATTAGAGATTATACTCTTGGCTTCCTTCCTTCCCCTCTCCTACACTAACAAGTCATGTTGAGGTTTAAAAAATATTTCATCAAATCCACCTCCTCTACTGAGAAAATTATAATCTTGTGGTAATAGCATACATTATATTTTTTTCAATATGAAAGTAGAAATGGTTACCAACACAATCACCTTTCTGTCATGTCACTACAAAACAGTAGTTTTTAATACTTTTGGGCCTTGGGCCCTTTAAAAATCTAACAAAAGCTATGGACCCTTCATCACTGTACCCAGGTTAAGAACTTGGCTTGCTATTTTCAGTATTACTTACAGAGTCCTACAAAGTGAGATTAGTATGATTTCAGGATTCCTCCTTTCCTCCCTCCCTTTTTCCCCCTCTCTCTCCATTGCCTTCTCCATCTTCTTAGTTACTTGTTTGACTACTTCTTTATCAGATCAAAAAAAAAAACTCTTTAGTTCTATTTTTATACAAATCCCTCTTCAGAAACAAATATCAATTTGAGCCAGATATTACACATTGTGTATATCAGTGATCACCTACAATGCCCACTAGAAGTAGAGGTTTTAAGATGACAGTAGGAGGAAATGTTATGTCTTTGAACAACATTTACAGAAAAGGGTAGGATTGAACCTAACATTTTCAGGCTTTACTATTTTGCCTATAATTAGTTCTACTGGATTTGAAATAAAGCAAACTGGAATAACTCTGTGGTATCAGTTGATTGGCAGTTTTAAATTTAGGTAGTTTTTCCTCATGTTACCTACTTTCCTTCTTTCCTCCCTCCCTTCTTCCCCTTTTCCCTTCCTTCAAAATGACCAATGCCATAAAAAGGAGATTTTATTTTTTAAAAATTCATATTTATTAAGATTAATATCTCCACTAATAGAATCATAATGATGTGGCAACAATATGAATAAGGTGAATAAATGTTGATATCTATTTAAAAACAAATTTGATTTCAAATTTGACTTCAACCCCACTAATCCTTTAACATATCCTACCTTATAATGTTATCTGAACTTGGAGTGAATCAGGCTGACCTATAAAAATTTTATATATATTAAACACAGGTTATATGAGACTGTAAACTATAAAATGTACAAAGAGCATGTATAATCCTAAATATATGTATCTTTTAAATGAAATCAAATTGTAAATTTCCTCATCAGTTTTTTAAGGATATTCTTTCCAGTCAACCTGATACAGTGGGAAGTTTAACAGTTTCAGTGTCAGGTTAAGTTTGAATGCCACCTCAACCTTTAATAACTATATGACATTTGGCAATTATTTAACTTCACTGAGCCTAAAAAATAGTTAAAACACTGCTATGCAGGGCTGTTAACATTAATTATGATAGAATAAAAAGAAAGCCAAGCACAAACAGTCACTCAACAAATACCAGCCTTCCCCTTCCCTTCACATCTGCAGACTGGGGATGGAGATTATAGGGCTGTAGTGAGGGGCGTGATGAGTTTATACTTCAAGTAGCAATGCACCACAAAGGTGTTAGCCATTATCACTGCTATAAGTGCTGTTCAAGTTGTTACTGTTAACTGTATGGACATTAAAGTTTCACTACTGAGACACTGTATTTCTGGTAATTCTCTTGGTAATTTCAAAGAAAATTATGGATCCTAAATTTTGAAGTTTCAGCAGCCTGTGTTGATACATAAGCCAGAAGCATCCAGTGAACATTTTCTGCACTATATAAATCAAGATATTCTTTCCAAGCAGGTCTCATTAAACATGAGACACAGATAATCAAGTGCAATTAAACACAGCTGTTTATTTAGTGTTATAAGTCTTTCTTAGTGTATCTCTAAGAATTTTGGTTATACTTATAGAAAAATTTTGCTTCGGTTTCCCTTGAAACAAGGACATAAAGAATATTCGCCTCATATGAAGTTTGCACATTGATGGAAACAACTGTATAGATGGACTGGCAGAATCACTCTTTACTTCTAGGAAACTGCCACTCAGAAAACCCACAGTTCACTGGGTCCACGTATGATAGCTAAGAAGGGAGAGGAACCATTTGCTAATTATTCCTCATGTGGAAAATTGCCCTAAGATGATTACGAGTCTTTAATGAAACTGCAAAATCACAAGCCTTCCCAAGCCCAGTGGGATCCATGCTCAAAAAATGTTTTCCTGGAATTCCAAAAAGTTGTAAAACTCAAATTCCTTGAGGTGATAACCAAAACACTCAATGATCATTACCATCCAAAAGCACTATGCCATCCAGAAGGAAGGCAGTTTTATCCTTAACCAAATTCTGGCATATCTTAAAAACAGTATTTGTTATGAAAACACAATTTATATAATCTAATATTTTTACCTGGTGTGGAGAGGAAAACCTCTTTTCATATGTCAGCCTGCTTCCTTCTAAGGAAAACCGGAAACCTTTTCTTCTTATGCTGTCTTCAGATTCAGATTTGTGGACCCCATCTTCCTTCTCTTCTTCTCCAGACTGTTCTTTCTGTTTCTTTTTCTTCCTTCTGTTTTTCAGCTCTTTTTCACTCTTCGAGCTCAACTTTGATGCTACTGAAGAACTCTCTGAGAAAACCCCAATCCCACCAGCACCACTGAAGTCTCTTGATTCAGCAGATGCTGCTGCAGCTGCTGCCTAGAAGGGTCCAAGGGAAATGGTAGCTGTCTATAAACTTTGACAAACGCTATCCATGTTTCTGCTTAATTTATCTTTGGTATCGTGAATATGTGATCTTGAAAAATTATTCTCCACTCAAGTATGTATTTTGGAAAATAATGCATTGTCATTAGGCCAATTAAAGAATTAAAATTAACAGAAAAGTGGAAGATGATATGTGACTTTGATGAAAATCTTCAAGCTGTGGCCTCACACTATGCTTTCTAATTATCTAATAATATGAACAAGACACTCAAATATCATAATGATTTTTCCTGTGATTTAAAGTATCATGAGAAAGAAAGAATTTAAGAAATAAAGGTTTCCTATTTCAACTTGACCCATCACACTTCCACTTGACAGTGACTTTTAGTGTCACTCTAAATGATTAAATTTAATTCAGTCAAGAATTTTGTTTTAATAAACTTTTCTTCTCTTTGACTTAAAATGGTTATTTCACTAAGAAATGCACAATAAAAACATATTATAGATTGTAAATAAGAAAATCCCAGATCATGTCATCTAAGTGAATTTGTAAATTACAATAGCACTGTTGTTGGAAAGATAACGTTTTCAATATTATTGCTGCTACCCCAGTATATTTTATTTATCTGATCTTTATTACATATTTAGGATACTCAGTGTTAAAAAGGAACTGTACTCTATACCCAAGAAAAGCTGAGTGTAGGCTGTATTATAGAATTTACAGGGTAGTAGGCAAAGAATGTAATGATTTCACATGTTTATGTACCAGTGTTTTCTTTATGCAAACCACAAACTTGCATTTAAACACTCTTCAAACAGAAAATAAATACTACATAGGTCTTTATCTTTCCAGACTCTCTGAAATAATCTCATTTCGACTCTGGTTTTCTGACATTTCCCACCTCTAGTAGCACTAATGAAGAAGCAACCCAAGAGATTAAAATACTTTGATTGAAGGCATGTAGACCTAACTACTTTGTAAGCTTGAGTGAATCAGGGGTCACAAGGAAGAAAAATGTCAATAAAGCAATTATAATTCTCCATGTTTGGATGCCATTATTATTGACAGCAAGTAATCATCAAAACAAAATAATAATCTCCTAATAACCAAATAGGTTCCTAACACTTACCAAACACACATGACATGTTTCAATTGTCAATTACCACTGCTGATTTTGTATGCTAAATGCCTCTGATCTTGATGGCGTGGTCAGAGAATTGAGATAAACAAACACAAAAGGGCTCAATGCTTGCTTACTATACCTGAGCTTCTTCTTGTTGCTTTTTTAATTGTTCCAGCATCTGCTGAAATTCAGCTTCCTTCTGTTCAGCCTCTTCCAGCGTTGCTTGATTCTGTTCCTCATAGGCCATGGCCACCACAGCCAGGATTAAATTTATAAGGTAGAATGAGCCCAAGAAAATGACCAGCACAAAAAATATCATGTATGTTTTCCCAGCAGCACGTAGTGTCTGCAAAAGTGGAAGAGATATTTTATTAAATTTTATATAGGATGTTACATGCTCACACTCTAAGTAATAAAGTATTTTACAGCAATTCTATCTCAGTATTTCGTGCTTTCCAGAAGAATCATTTTATCTGTTCTCACCAGTTGATAAAGGTTTTCCCAGAAGTCTTGAGTCATGAGACGAAATAGGGACAAGAAAGCCCAGCTAAAGGTGTCGAAGCTTGTGTAGCCATAGTTGGGGTTTCGACCAGCCTTCACACAGATGTATCCTTCTGGACACTGGCTATGATTAAGTTAAAGGAAAAAGAAGAAGTCAGTAACTGCAAGTTTGACAGCTGGCTTTCCCGTTTTTATAGACATCAATGTCTATTTTATATGACATCAGGGAAAGCAGATTTCTCTCACTTTACCCAGTGCTCAATCCAGTACCGAGCAGACTGATTTACATAACAACACAATCTTCTAAATCTATTTATGGATTCCTCTGTGAGTCCTGGCTGTTGTTATTATATTTATCACATCTCATATAAAAGCAATCATATTATGATTACCATCTTCTGGGATTTGTGGACATGAACAGAAAAATAAGTCTACAGGGAAAAATTATAGATTTTCACTGAAGACGTCTAGAGGCAGAAGTGTGCTTAATGTGGTGGGAGGGAAGAGGGGTGAAGAAAGAATGGGTGGTGGCACACTGAGAGGAATGAATTAGTCTGCAGAATAAAGATTTCATAGTGTAACCTTAATGATTGAGCTGACCTTGCCTCAGTATTGTGTCTGACACTTCTGGACTTCATAATTCCGGGCAAGTTTCTCAACCTTGCTAGTCTTGGAACACCTTGTATGTAAGAAAGGGCTAATAACAGAATCTGCCTCCCAAACTTACAAGCATTGAATAAGATACCATACGTAAAGCATTTAGTACAATACAGACAAGGGGTTAAAATTAGTCTGTTTTACTTATCACTAAGATCTGAAGATAATGGCAGCCCAATCTTTAACATATGAGCCAAATGCAAAGCCTGTTACTACTGGGAATTTTGCTGCGGGTATTAGTTACTAATGTCCACAATATCATCTTCCACAGAAAGAACATTACTCTTGTTTATGATTCTAAAGTCTCGTTGAATGGAAAAAGGTAACTATTTCTCTGAATTTTCCTCCTAGCTTTAGCTCCAGGTACAATGCTTTTTAATAATAAGCATTCACATGACGCCAATCATAATAATTAAAAGCATTTATTTAGTGCTATAATAGCTATACATTTCATTAATCCATTTAATTCTCACAGCCATCCTGTCATTATACTCATTTATCTCGTGTGGAAACCGAGGCAAGGAGAGACGACATTATATGGTAGAGTCCCAGTTTGAATCCATGTAAACTCTCTAGTCTACGCTCTTAACCACTTTGCTAAAATATGCTAGATGTGTACTTACTACACCTTGGATGTTGACATTATCTTCAGATAGCTTACACTTTATGCCATGGGAACTACATTAGCTTATATAGAATATCACACTTATAAAAGAACATGCTTATGAATTCGATTAACTTAAGCTTCTTATGTATTTCTCTCTATTTTCCATTGAACTAATTTGGAAGATTAGCTGTGACCTAGTATGGAAAAATAATTGCTGGGTATGAGTGTGTGAAGGAGGTGAGAATCCACACTTATCCCAGCTATTTTGAGAGCCAGCGTGAAGTGGAATTTATGCAGGGCTCTGAATGAGGAGCAAGCGGGGGCTGGGTGGGTGGGAAGTGGCAGGTTACTGAGGCTGATGCAGCAGTGCAGACTGAGACTCAACACCAAACATCACTTACCCAGCATCTGAGCTGTTGCCACAAAGCAGAGCATCATTTTGCCCTTCCAAAAAATAAAAGTGACCTATATAAAAGAGCAAAGAATAGAAAGAATCATTAAAAAACAAACAAAACAACCCTTGAAACACTCCAGCCATTGTGTCTAGGGAATAAAGCTCACATTTTAAAAAACCAAAATGAAATTGAGTAAAATAATAAATATGTGCATGGCTAAATGAAAATATTTTAATAATAATTGAATATTAAACACATGTTAAACCATTTTGAATTAAACAAATGTTTAGGAAATCTGTTGTAAAAAGAGATTTTTTTTGTAGGGAATAACTATTGTAGCATTTTCTATCAGTATTTCTTGTAAATAATTTAAATTGCTTGGGATAATTCAAAAAAGAGCTGCCAAATTAAAGCTGTTTCCTTGGCACAAAAAGTGAGAGAAAGGAAAGCCTTGTTGCTTTTGAATGGTGCCATGAAATAACATTTTGTTTTACAAATACGTTTTGCCTGTACTCAAAATAGATTCAGACTTTTTTGCCCTACCAATTTTGACTTAATTTCTTGTGAAAGTGGGCTTATGTGTTTGTTCTTTCTATGATGGTATAAATAACTGTTTTGTTTTGATATTTGGCTTGATTACTTCTTTCAAGATAAACTTGCTTCTTTAGAGATACATATTTTCTAAGTATACCTAGTTTTTTACTTTTAAGGAATACCTTGTATATATATAACTTTAATAAGTTACAAAGATGATCTCAGGAAACATACATATGCATAAGCATACATATTTGCATATTCACATACGAAAATACACAGACACATACACATTAAAACACACACAGATATATATTCCACAAAAAATTTTATGATAGTTTTCAAGAATATTTAAAGCTTATTTATACTCAAGGAATACCATAATATATTATATAGGTCAATATGGGGCATAGTTCTACAAAAAAATTTTAGATCCTTACCTCATAATATATATCAAAAATTATAGATGTTTAAAGATTAAAGACTTACAGACAAGTCCATTCATATAATATAAGAATATATAGGTTTTCTTTTTAATCTAGAATATATAGGTGGCTGTTTTATATGTAGAATATCTATGTGAAAAATTTTATTATCTCTGAATTGAGAAGTATTATATAAACTTAAATATGGAAAAAAGAAAACAAATTTGATGACTTAATTGCCTAAAAATCAAAATCACTTAGGCATCAAAAACAAACAATAAGAAGAAAAACAGGCTGGAGAATACATTTGCCAATAAAAGACAAAATGTTAATATACTTGGTAAATTAAAGAGTTCTTATGAATTTCCCAAAATATAATATCACCTGATAGAATAATGGGTAAAAAAATCAACAAATAATTCACATTATAAGAAACATATAACTTGCTAATGATACTAATAAAAATACTGTAAATTCTACCACATTAATAACTAAAGAGGATACACTTTTCCTCTACTAAAAGATTTTAAAATATGATAATAGTCAATATTAATGTGAATCCAGTAAGATGGCCATTGCTATCACAGGTATACAGTGGTATGATCCCTCTGGAGAGCAATTTGATAGTATGTGTCACTAGCCTTAAATTGGTCATACCTTTTCATTCCCCAAAATTCTATTAATTAAAATATATCTGAATGAAACAATCAGAAATAGAAAAAAATTTATGTTCAAAGATTGTCCATTGTGCTGTCAATTTATAATATTGAAGTATTGGAAACCCCATAAATAATGAAATCATTTGTTTTATTTATTCATTTATCCAGTGAATCTTATCTGTCTAGTATAAATCTTCATAAGAACACTAATTCTTAAAACATTAGTAAGGTAAACAAGGGCCTACTGTAAAGCACAGGGAACTATATTCAATACTTTGTAACAGCCTATAAAGAAAAAATATGGAAATACATATATATGTATAACTGAATCACTATACTGTACAATGGAAACAACACAACGTTGTAAATGGATTATACTTCAATTTAAAAAAACATTAATATAATGTGAGAAGTGATAACATTTCATATGGTTCTAAAAACCACAGCAGATACCACAGACTAGGTATCCCAGTGGAGTACTGATAATCAAGAGACCAGTGGAAGTTGGCTAGCTAATTGTGCATAAAAAGGGAGGGACTTGGACATGCCAATGACAGGGGCTGGCTTCAATGATAAGAAATTATAGTAAAGTACAACATAAGTATATTCTGATGTCTATCTCTACAATAAAAATCAAACTATACTGATAAACAACTCACACAATTACTGGTACCACAGAGATAAACTAGAGTAAGAATATTACAGGGTTAGGTTTTGAGTTTACACTTTCTTATCAATAAGTGGCTTGCTAGATTGAGGTTGCTTAACTTTCTGATGAGTACACCAATTCAGATTTCATCCTGGTGAATGGTTTTTCTATTTCCAAATATATCATATGCACTCAGTACATATACTGAGTCAAGCACATAGGGCCAGATTATTCTTCCTGAGTCTTCTTAACAATCCATTTCGGCAAAATGCACTGAATAGTTCAAACTACTGATTTATTTATTAAGATGACTGAAAACTGATTAATGCCTACCAAATAAATATTTTTGTTTATATAGCATTATATTGTACTGCTTTCAACACTGGTTTTGGAAAAGAAAACATTTCCAAATGGCAACTTTTATTATGTTGACTGACAGATAAGGAAAAGTGAGTAAGATATCATTTGATTTCTGTATCACATGTATTAAGTTATCTTAAATTGGTCTAAGTAATCTTGTTCATATCAAAATTGAGACAATTTTCCTTATATATATTTTTTAATATTTAAAGGACTAAACAACTTAATGGTTGAAAGAGTATATCTTACTTTTATCTTCAATATAGTCATCCCAGTTAAACATGCTCACTGTCCTATTGAAAGTGGTACCATTCCCATCCAATGAGTTATTAAAGAAGGAGGTGATGTTTATTTCCAAGGAAGAATTATCTGGGGGCCACTGCAAACATTTATTTCTCAGGTTGCCCATAAACAGCTGTAATCCTATTAGGGCAAACACGCTCAGACAGAACACAGTCAGGATCATTACGTCTGAGAGCTTCTTCACCGATTGAATTAGGGCCCCCACAATGGTCTTCAGACCTATAAATAAAATCAAGGGGAGGAATATAAATATATTATGCAAAAGCTACTTTACAGACAAAAACATCATGAGCTTGTCCTGGAAAATAAAGATGTCATGCAGAATGCCAACAATATTAGTTTAATGTTTGTGATTAGATAACATTTTTATGAAAAGCCTGCTAGCTGGTGAAAATGAATGAAAGCAGAATTTGTAAGTTCATTAGAAAACTGTGAATGGAAATAAACCAAAAGTGTATTTCCAAATATTCCTTAGAGCAAAAGAAATGGTTTTGTTATTCATGCTTAAACATTAACCTTGTGTAAATATTTTGCTTTTATTTGCAGATGTCTTACTCCCTAACCTCTTATTGATTTTAGAAAAATCTATATGAATAAAATAGTAAGAAATCTTGAAGTAACTGAATTATGAGGTTATATTTTTGTGAATTCTGAAAGCTTGAGTATGGGTTAAAAAAGGAAGACATCTGAAAACTGAGCCCCATGCAGCACCCATGCTATCTTTTGCTTTTTCATTTACCTGCAGTTAAGAAAATTACCAGTTTTACACCTAATTGGTCAAATTTGCTTCAGTTTGAATGCCTTATAGTGTAGCTTCTATGCAGAAAGCTTGATGTTACAGGACGCAAACCATGTAGCCTGTTACTGCAAATGCCTCATGCAAAAACTTGTTAAACTCAAAGGCTGATTTAGAACAATTAATTTTAAAGAAAGCAACTAGTAAAAACAAAGAATCAAATCCATCCAAAATATGATGTACTGATTCTTTCTTTTTTACAAATTTTTTTGCAATAGGTGACAAGCAACAAGGCTTACACACAAAAGCTGTGATTGTAGCACCAATGCTGCTAAACTCAGCCTCGGTGTTTAACCTAGCTCTCACCTGGAATGACTGAAATTGTTTTCAATGCTCGGAGAACTCTGAATGTTCTCAACGCTGAGACATTGCCCAGGTCCACAAACTCTGTCACATATCTGTAATAGGGAGTTCACACACAAACACAATAACAGAACACAAGAAACAGTTGGAGATATAAGGGGCCTACCACCTTATACCAGTTTCTTCTTACCTGGAATTACAGAAATAGTTTTCAAAGCTCTCAAGACTCTGAAAGTTCGAAGAGCTGAAACATTGCCTAGGTTTACAAATTCTGTTACATACCTGTAGAATTAAATCAGAGTTATTCAGAATTTAGGGAAATCTAAGTCGGTCTTTTATCAAGACCTTTTCAACTTCAAAGAGTGTTGCCATCAGATTTCCCAATTAAGAGAAAAATGGCATTATCATCAATCATAATCTCTATTACTTGAGAAACTTATTTTATTGCTTTACAGCTCTAACAGAAATCAAAGCCATATAATTTACTATGATAGTCCTTAATTTCTCCAAAGTGCATAATTTGATTGGAAGAAAAATATCCTAAATTCACATGATAACTAAGAAAAATGCTTGATCTGTTAAGGGAAGCCACCAAGGAGAAATATAGTGTTGGCACCCGCCAATAATTTACTCTTCCCAGACAGAAAATGTACTAAGATACTTACGCAAAAGTAATGACAGTGAAATCCAACCAATTCCATGGATCTCGTAGAAATGTGAAATCTTCTAAACAAAATCCCCTTGCAAGTATTTTTATAAGTGATTCAAAAGTATAAATTCCTGTAAAGGTGTACCTGAGAGAAAATAGCCAAGCCCACATTAAAGATCTAGTAGGTAATTTACATGTACATATCTTAAAGGAGACTTAAACAACAAATACAAATTAAAGGCTTCCATATTGTTCTATATCAGTCTCTCTATGATGTGGAGCTTAGGTAGAGTTTAAGGAAAAAAGAAACATTACATTCTGAGAGACATTCTCATTGACTGTAACTAAATGAGTATTGTACTTGCTACATTAATTAATTTGAAGACCCAAATAATATGGTTTTATATGAAGATACTATCTGAAATACACTGGCTTTTGGTCTGATTTAAGCCAATAGTTATTAATACAAAAATAAATGAAGGATTTTTATTTAATAAAATATGCATCTTTAAGAGCCATGATATACATTACTAATAAAACATAGAAAGGTGATAGTCATGAGGAAAAGAACATGAAAACTAGGTATAATTTTTATCATCATGCATTAGCAATCACTGATGATCTTCAAAAGAGTATTCAGACTCAAAAGGAAGATAAAGGACCACAAGTACTGCAGTCAAATCAGTGCAGTACTTTGAGCAACTGAATGAACCAGTGCAAGCTTTGTCCTACAGAAAATTAGTGGTTAAAATGAACTTGAATCATTGTCTAAATGGTATGAAGTAGCTAGTATGATTTGCTAAAGAAACCCTGATGAGGTTGCAAGATGTTAGACGCACAATATGAAAGATAAATGGACAACAATATTGAATGACTTTTTTAAAATCTTCTACTTACTCCACATTCTTTGTCCAGTCTGGAGGGTTACTCATGGTCATAAACACACAGTTGGTAAGAATAGTGCACATAATGAGCACATTGAATAAAGTAGAAGAATATCGTCAAGGAAAACAAAGTTCACTGGAAAATTTCACTTTCATACACCATCATATCTTTCACCACCATGAAGTTAGCAGTTTTATGCTCCTATTATTTTATTATTGAGTTTGCTTTTTCCATTTCTGTAATTTTAACAAATTCATATCCAAGCCATGTCAGGCCAAACCATCAACTATTTTGATGCTATTTATGTGTTTTTAGTCATAAAAAACATTAAATGCAAAGAAATTAGTTCACCTGTAAGTAATTTATTGATTTAAGGTTTTTTTTTTTTTTTTTGACACGGCGACTAACGTGTAAGCTCAGCATGTATGAAACACCTGACAAAAACTGAACAAGAGAATTCAACCGTCTCTCAGTATCCGTGGGAGATTGGTTCCAGGACTCAGCGGATACCAAAATTTGTGGATGCTCAGGGCCCACAGGGCCCTCTATAGCTGTAGGTTTTACATCCTCGATTCAACCAACCACGGATCCTGAACATTGTACAACGTCTACTGCTGACTGAATCTGCGGGTGCAGAACCTGTGGATATAAAACCCCTGTATTTGAAGAGCTGACTGTAATTGAATGTGTTATAACTCTATCCTAAGGGTTTCTTAGGTGGAACATCTTCAGTAAGATTCTAAGTGGAATATATAATATACAGTTCAATTGCTCATTAAATTCTGAATAGAAAGATAAGATGGCTGGTGTTAGTACTGGCATTTCTTGGGATTGTAACTGTGGCCCAATTACTTATTAATTTCCCTAAGCCTTGGTTCACTTTGTTATAAAAATGAGAAAATACCATTTTCACAGGATTTCTTTCAGGATCAAATTAGTTAAAATATGTTACAGCTACTACAATTTAATGTGCCTTGTACATGGTAGATACTCAATAAATTGCTTTTCTAATTTCCTGAATCAGAGAGGACACTACTTAAAACCAACATGTGGTTTGTTTCACTTTATACCACTTTGCCTTTGCAGACGTAGTCAATGCCCTTCACTCTCTTTTATGTTGAAAAACAGCAACAAAAACTCTTTAAGAAAGCATTCAATAGTCGGATAGTTGAAATAATTTTCTTTCATGTTTAATAAAAATCGCAAAAAGGATTCATTGTAGTTATTGCAAAACAAGAGCCTTTATCAATCTGGATTTAGAAACAATAAAAATTACAGTGAATAAATGCTATTAATATACCATCTTGCTCTTTATTTTTATTATAAATCTTCACATTACTTACACATAGCAAAATATCAGCATGATTTTAAGTGCAGTAAAATACAACAGTGAATAGCCAACATTGTGTTAATCTATAGAGGAAATTTATTTGCACCTACAGCTGACTTTAGTCAAAGCAATTATTGATTTTTCATTTTGACTAGCAGTGATTTAAGGCATATGCTTAATTCTCAGCTTGTTCAAATGCATCCACATGAAAAGTCATAAGTGAATGATGTGGATCAGCCACGTGAGGGCACTACAACCTAGAGAACACAGAAAAACACCATTTCAAAGAAGAAACACATGTTTTTCCTTTATTGCTAGAAACAAACACAAAATAAGATAAAATTAAAGATGACTTTCTATTAGTATATAAAGCTAGAAGATCCTCTGTGTCTGTGTCTGTTAGCCTGCTAGGCCCTGTAACTCCCCATGGCAGAGTGGCACCATTCAAAATACAAGGTTCCCAGCCTCAAACATGCACAGTCTTAAATTTCTCCACTTCACTGTACTTCCTACTCTGCAAAGATAATTTCAAATATTTCCAACTCTCATCTCATCTCCTCCTTCCTTCCTTCCTTCCCCATTTCAAACTGATGACCTTATTTCCTACTTCACTGAGAGAAGAGATAGCATCAGACTGCCACATCTTTACTTCTCACTCCCAAACTGACAAACCTTTCTGTGCTGGGATCCTTTCCTTCCTGTTTCAACGGGGGTAGTTTTCAATCCCTCTACCCATACTCTGGACACCTCCCACTGGTCCAGAACACTTCAGAAATCTCTTCTCTCTTCCTTCTCTCATCTTCAGTAACTCCCAGTCAATCCACGTTTCCCTATCAACACAAACTTGCTTAAGCCTCTCTTATCTTGGAGGAAATAAAAGAGAATACTTTCCTGTAATCCACAATCTTGTAACTACTCACAGCTCCACTTTTCTTTTCCATTTCACAGTCAAACTTCTTGAAAGATGTTTTTCTTTACTTTCCCTCATTTTTCTCTCACATTCTCAGCCAACCAGTTTTCTTTCTAGAATATGACAAACATCTTCATGTTCACTAAAAACAGAAGGATAATTTTGAGTTCTTATTTGGTATGCTCTCTCAGCAGCATTTGACAAACAATTATTCTTCTCCCTTTCATTATACTCTCTTACTTTTGTGTTCTTGAGGTCCCAATCCTTTGATTTTTCATGCCTCAGGGCAACACTTTTTTGGTATCCTTTGAAATATTTCCCTTTTTTAAAAGAAGGGCATAGGATATCCAAGCCATTTCCCCCTCTTCTGCTATATTTATCTGAGTAGAGCTCATCAACAAACAGCTCCAAGTACCATTTACATATCCACTGATCTCAAGTATTTCTTGAGAATCAAGAGAGGCTAGACCTCTCTTCTGAACTCCACACACCCAATTGTCCATATTATATCTGCACTTATGTATACTTATCTCATCAACACCTCAAATTTTTTTGTATTCTAAAACTAAACTAAAAATATTTTCATCTTATCTCTCTGCTCCCCTCAAATACTGCTCCTTTGAGCATCTCTGTATCACAGAAAATGTCTCATGATCCAGCCAGGAACCTAGGAGCAATCTCACATTTTTCTCTTCCCTAAACCTCCACAATCAACTCAACACCAAATACTGTCAATTCTACCTGCTATCCCTAGACTCAGTGCACTTTCTTTTCCAATCCTCATGTCACTACATTGTCCAAGTGTCCATCAAATCTAACCTAGATTACAGCAATTTCATTCAAACTGGCCTTTCTAAATCCATGTCTGTTTCCTTTCAATTTTTTTTCACACTGTACCAAAATGATCTTTGTAAATGTAATTTGGACCATTTCAATAACTTTCCTTTACTCCTGGGATGATGATCAAATATCTTAACAAAGAGTGAAGAATTTAGGAGATCTAACTCCTGTCTACTTGTCCAATTTCATCTTCTTTACTCTTCATTCCACTCTCCCAGTCCAATATTATTATAATTGTTTTAGGTCATGAAATGAAACATGTTCTTCCTCAAGTCAAGGTCCTCACAAATATCAATTCTTTTTCCAGGAAATGCTCTCTACTTCACTTTAGCCAACTCATACTTTTTCTCTAGTACTCAGATTAAAAGTTATTTTCAGTAAAACCGTTGCACAATAGCACCTTGGGCTTCAGCAAGTTAATTCTTTAAGGCTCAGTTTTCTTATGTAAATGAAGATAATACTATTAATACTTTCCTTAGAGGATACAGTTATTTTTATTACTATTAATCATTTATTAATTATAAAAATGTAGGGCATTTCTTCATTATTCTTAAGAAAGGGAAAGCCATTGTTTGTTCTGTTCAAGGACTTTGTAATAATATATAATTTTCAGAGAAGTTGCAGAGAAAATTTTAACTAAATATGTATATGAACTAGAGGTAGAATATAGTCTTATGTAAGATGTTTTCTAACATAAAAACAGAGAATTCAAAGCAAAGTAGATAGGCCTCTTTTTACACATTGATGCATATGTGTGAGACAGCAGAAATATTGACTAAATGTCATATACATACATACATATATATATAGAGAGAGAGTTAACTCTTGAGTTGTTTAATTTTGTTATTAACAAACTCCTAACTATGTCATAATATGTGATAACTTTTGAGCATTGGAAGCAGGAGAAATAGAAATCGTAAGTTGTTTACCCTCCTTTCCCACAGATCTATATAATTCTTGCATGGAAAACCATGATGTTTTTGATTTCTACATATATCATATAATTTGGGGATAAGCTCACTTCTTATTTAATGAATTAGTAAATTTGCACCACTGGAAATAACCTTTGAAATGCACAGACAGATATTGGTAATGCCCTAGTACATTATTTATATCTGAGGGTTTAAAAATCAGTTTTCTTCTGTTAGGTGGAAATTGCAAAGCATATTGAGCTGAGAATCAAAAACCTAGTCTGAAGTTTTAGCTCTGCCACTTAAATAAAATGTAGCCTTAGAGAAAGACTAAACATGTCTGGACTTCAAAGAACTCATCACAAATTGAGAAGGTTGGGACTGACCACATTATGCTTCCGTCATTTAACAGCTCCTAACTCTAGTGCTGTATAAGCATTCTGTTTGCAAAATCAAGCCTCAAGAAAGTAGTGATTTGTAAGACTTCTTTGTGGAATTCCTTAAACAATATGAGAGCTTTCCTTTGCTAATCTCACAGCAGCAGCTGCTGCTAGAATTATAACTACTACTGCCAACAATAGCTGTCTTAGCTAACATTTATTAAGTTCCTACTAAGTGCTAGTTATGGTGTCAGGTAGTTACATATATTTATTATTACTGATTTGTAAATTATGATTGCAGTTTTATAGATGGAGAAACTGAGATTCAAAAAGTTGGAGTAACTTGGCCCAAGGTCATACAGCCAGAAAGTAAATCTCAGAGGTGGTGTTTGAAATCGTTTCCTGACACCAAAAGCTGTTTTTATATTTTCCTACTCTGTGTGAATGATAGGCAGTTCTGCATTATTGTGTGATTTGGAGTGTTTCAGATCTTTGCCATCGCTTTAAATACAATCTGTACACTAACATCTCTCAAAGTTATACCTCTAGCCCAACTCTTTCCTGAACTCTAAACTTGCATTACATTTAACTCTTCAATTCCTCCACTGACTAATAGTCACTTCAAAAAAGTATGCTCAAGTTTAAACTCTTCTTTTTATTTTTTAAAGTGGTATTTATTTATTTATTTATTTATTTATTTATTTATTTAGGAGGAGAGGTAATTAGGCTTATTTATGTATTTATTTTTTAATGGAGGTGCTGGGGACTGAACCCAGGACCTCGTGTATGCTGATCACCCACTCTACCACTGAGCTATACTCTCCCCCAAATCCAAGCTCTTGATTTTACCCAGTATATCGCTGCACCTGAAGTTGTCCCAAGCTCAAGCAACTACATTTTTCTTTCTTGACCAGACTAAACCCTTGGAGTCATCCTTAGCTCTGTTCATTCCCTCACACCCCACATCCAATTGCTCAGAACATCCTGTCAGCAGTTCTGAAAAACACATCTAAATTTGATGATATTTGTACCCTTATTGTTTCCACCATAGTCCCCTGCCTTAATAATGGCAGTAAGTCCCCAATCTATCTTCTTGCTTCCACCGTTTGCCCCCAGTCAGTCTATTCTCTACCCAGCAGCCAGAGTGATCTTTTATAGATTTGAGCCAGGTGATGACATTCTTGTGCTGAAAACCCTTCAGTCATCTCTCCCCATCTCATTCAGTGTAAACTTGGTGTCCTCACCATGGCCTACAACTTCAGTCCTGACCTCTGCTCTCACTGACCTCATCCCCTCCTACTCCCTGCCTTTTCCACTTCTCCTCTGGGTTCCTTGCTGATTCTTGAACATACTTCCACTTCATACTTTGCCTTCACAGTTGCTACTCCCCTTTTTCCTTTCTATGTCTCACTCCCTCACTTCCTTTGGAACTCTACTCAAACGCTTTCTTTTCAGAGAGGACTTCCCTGATTATATGATCTAAAACAGTACATTGCCACACTTCTTTTTTTACACTGTTCTATTTTTCTTAATAGCCCTTATCAATAGCTGACACTAGCTGATTTATTTTTATTATTTTCTCCTCTCAAACACACACATACACATGGATGTAACTACATGAGAGTAGGGACTATGTTTGGCACAACGTTGTATTCCAGTGTCTAGAAGAATGTCTGCCACACAGTAGGTACTCAATAAACATCTGCAAATGAACAAGTGAATGAATAACAAATGCAAAATACAGGAGAGTGTATATTAATCTAAAATAATAAAAGCTGACATGCAACACATTTAAAATTCTAATAGGGAATTTTAGGAATATGGACTATTTTTGACTTTTTTACCATCAGAAAATATAACCATATTTTATTTAACTATCAAAACAAGATCGTAGGCACATCAAAAGCATTTTCAGTTTTCAAAATATACCCTGGCGAAAATATAGTAAGCATAAGATTTTTCTGCCAAAATCAAGGAACAAAGCTAATTTGATATGCAACAGCTCCTAATGAATATAATAGCTTTTTAAGAAACAAGTCAGGATTTTAGTTGCAAATAGAGATACCAGTCTAGAGTTAAAATACAAATTTCTTTATTGTGAATGGCCATTTTCATGATTATAAACTAATGATAATAAATACACAATGACCCCTTAACTGTGTCCAAAGCCCACCTTTACTAACTCCAAGCATTTTAAACTTATAGCAAAAGGCACTGTGCTTGAAGTCAGAAAACCGTGACTTGAGCCTAAGATTTGCATTATGAGAAATAAGACCAAATCACTGGGGAAATCCTCTACAAGCTGTATTATTTACATTAAAGTTTACTAGGATCTCCAGTCAAATGTGCATTATCACCAATAGACTGAAGAACTGTCTATCTTAGACTATTAGTCCACCTGCCTTTTTTCATATTTCTACTACAAGGTGCGATACCTGAAATATAATTTAATTCAGGCAGTCAGAGATTTTAAAAAATCTATTCTACATCGGAAGAAATATGTAGCTGTAAGCCCTTTGTAAGCTTCTAGGAGAGCCAATTGTTTAGTTTGGCAAACCTGGCTGCCTTCCCATCTCAACTTGTACTGCAGACCTCTTAACAACTTTGACCACTGGAAGTTTTTTTTTTCTTTCTGGGAAGCAAGCACAAACCCTAAAATTCAAATTATATCTTGATTCCTAGGGAGCTCCCACCATAAACTCAGTCCTCAGAGTTTATCTCTTATCTCCCTACAAAAGTTTTAAAACAAAACAAAAACCTGCCTTTTTCTTTAATATTAGGCTTTCTTAATTTTATCTTATCATTCAGATTCCAAACAAAATAGATTTTTCTGACCTATTCAAACTTTCCATTTTGTTACTTGTTTTGTATCTGATTCTCCAACCTCTGTCTCATTCGTCACTTTTTATTCAATATATACTCGCCCAGTATTGACTACACACAAAGCGTTGGGCTAACTCTGAATTTTCCACATAATTTCATATATAAATTGTGTTTACATGGGATGTACAATTATTTTTAAATATAATGAATAATAAATGGAAAGACTTATTCAGTGCACAGATTTAAATACGCAAACAGACTAATGGATCATAATTTATAGTTCAGGAGACCCAAATCTAAATCTCAGTTTTATTATTCATTCCTAAAGCTAACTCTAAGACATTTTTTTGGGTTTTCTTACTTGAAAAACAGAAGTAAGGAATCATTATTGCTTAAAATAATTCACAAGAAATTATTAAATCTTAAAACAAAATGAAATTAAAATATGTTGATGTTTATGCAAAACTGAGGAGGGACGAGAGTAGAATGACCTAAAGATTAAAAGGAAACTAAATTCCAGAATGCCATGCTTCTAAACACATCACTTGCCACATTGCCAGCCAAGTCTGGCAATATGCCTTACAGCCCCTCCACCCAGAACTGTGATGAGTTCCCTGTACCAAGCTTATTCTATCTCTTGAATTCCTTATCTTATCTAATTCCCTACCATATTCAATTCAAATATTTTCTGGGCTTGCTAGGGGGAGCAAGCTTTTACATTGTAAGCCTTAAAGCCAGGCCCTGGGCTGACCATGTTGTAAATTGCAGGCAATGACTCTTTCTAATTAGGAAAACAAAATTTATAGTTGTCCTATCTGAGACTTTGTTTAAATTTCAGTTTCCCCTTCCTTACCTTTGGTTTCTGATTCATATCAGTCCCTTATCCCAAGGCTTCTGTGCTCTTCTTAGAAATGCCCCTGCCTGGCACAACCCCAGTCTTCCAAACCTTTGCTTCCTTGGTTTTTCCAGGGCTGGCTGTCAGCCAAACCACTGTCCATGGACTGGAATAAAACTTCTCATTCACAACTACTCTATTTAACTTCCAGAAGTAAATCAAATTACCACATCCCACCAAGGTGTCATCAGTCCCATTTCAAGGAAGTAGATACTTCATAAGGATAATGAAGCATGAAATGAGGATGTATACGGAAAAACAGACATTAAGCCTTTGGAAAGAGATAATTGTAGCAGGACCTGTGACTTGAATAAAAGATAGGAACAACTGACAAAAAAAGAAAGAAAAAGAAAATAGAAAATTAATGGGTGTGCTGCTGGGAAAAGAATTTGAAGAAATATTTGAAAGGCTAATGTGTATACAGTCATAACTGTAACATCTGTTAACTCAAAGCTTTCAAACACTCAGATGAAAAGCAGAAAGGAGTAAACTTCAGACCAAAAAGATATAAAATTGTGTAATTCAAATTATGCATATATTTTCCAAATATAAAAGTAGTAAAGAAAATTATCTCATGGAGTTTACCCATTATATAACATTGTAAAATTTGAAGACTTCTAAAAGGAGAGCCTGGTGATATTATCAAAATTAATGGAGAAATCTTGGATGTAGCAGGCAATTCAGAAGGAAGCAGAGGAGGAAAGAAGAAAGAAAGGAGTAATGAGTCAGATAGAGAAGAAATACTCAGAAGATGGGGAAAAGTGGTTCACTTACCTATGATTCCATTTTGCAATGTGCTAACTGTTGAGTAAGAGGAGGGAAAAAAGCTCATAACATTGCCAAGTACATATATTTTTGAAAAATTCCCAACTCAATAAGTCAGCCAAAGAGCAAAATCATATTAGTGACTATTTGAAAAAAGGATATGAATGTACCAAAATCTTAATAGCTAATTTTCTAATAGGGTTGAAGGGAGTTAAAATGTATAGGGCAGGGGTGGCACTGAATCGAGAGATTGCTTTCCCTTTATTCAATACTATAAATGTCTGAAAAAGAAAACAAACACATTAGACAGAATTATTATTAAAATTAAGAATTAAGAACATTTTAAGAGAAAAGTGAGACCATTTTTTAGAAATAATGCCTTATAAAATAATATAAAATAATATAATATACTAATTGCCAATGTATGACATGATGCTATGTGCTTTCTTTCTGAGCGCTATAAACTCCCCTAAATTTACTAAGTGACATGAGTATTTAAACAACAAAATAAAGAAAATTTGTAGTCAGTGCCATAGGAATTCTTAGCATCTTTATCAAGCTTTAATATCAGTATTTTAAAGCTGTATTTATAATTCACAAAGACCTTAAAAATGAGACTCTGACTACTTCAGTTAGATAAAAATCTTCTCACAAGAACTTCAGGGTTTTCCAGACATGTTGTTTGACCAAATTCTTTTTTAGGCACTTAAAACTCATCCGCTTTTATTTCTTTCGGAGAAGAGCCATGGAATGGGCAGAGTTTATGGTATGAAGGAATAAACCTACTGAAGATAAAAGTACCTTAGGTAGAGCTGGATATTGGAAAGAGGAATTTGGACACTACTCATGGAAATAATTTTTTTAATGCGTAAAGAACAGTCTCTTCATCTTCACTTTTTGCTTCCCCACACTGTAAGGGGAATAGATTTTTGCCCTTTCTCATTTCCCCAACTGCAGAATGCCTTTCAGTTCTCTGCCTGTCCCAGACATGGGTTCAAATGGGTGCTTCCAAAAGATTTCTAGGATAACAAGGCCATTACATGGTTAAGCCCATCCAGTGCCCTAGTGATACTTCAGACAGAGAGAAGGAGGCACAATATTCTTCACCAGACATCCCTGGGACTAGCCAGGGACTAATTAGGACGTAGGGGAAGTAAAGGCAACTTGACTAAGTACTCACTTTCTTATTGATATAGTACGGGTCCAGGTCCTCCAACGGCTCTGACACCATCTCTGGAGGGATGTCTCCATAAATAAATGGAAGGGATTTTCCTGCTTCCAAGTCACTATTTGGCTTTGGGCCATTCTCATCATCCTCATCTTTGCGCTCCTGTTTGGGTCTCTTAGCTTTCTCTTCTGCAATGCGTTGTTCAATAGCAGCAAGGGATTCCCGGGTAAAGAAGCGGAAGCTGTCAGGTCCTGGCGGTACCAGCACTGACTGTGCCATCTTTTCATCCTGCTCCTTTAATCACTGTTTAGCTCCTTGCGTAAGAAAGTGCTATGGAAAAAAGAGAGAAACAGAGAAAAAAAAAGCAGTGGTCATTAGGATAAAAGGTGACTGTGGCAATTACATGGTATTGAGATAAAATATATAAACCAAGCTATCTGCAATATTTTACTAAGGAAGCTGCACTTGGCGTTCAGGGGATTCTCATGCATGCATTCATCTGCTTGCATGGAGATCTATCTTTCACATTCAGTAGGTGTCTATGAGGTAATCTAATCTCCCACTCCCAAAATGTTTTAAGTGAAAATATCCAATTCAAAGCTCAGAAATAGAGGATACTGGTTTGTGCTTGCTCTTTCACTTGTGTGAATATTTTGGCAGCCATCTTTTTCAGCATCCTCTCTGAAAATATATCAGAGATCCATAACAAGAGATGAATAATCACCCAAAATTGTAGAATCTGGGCTGTGTGAGGCTCTTGCATGTACCTCTCCATTTTTTTCCATGTTCCCTTTGGCCTACTTTTCCACCTTTAAGAGCTTATTCAGAATCAACGCACCTGGTAAAGAGCTCTGGAAATCCTAAAATGCCAGGCTGTGGAAAGATAGGTAGATACTGCCTGAAAGCAAGGGAGCGGGAAGGAGCAGGGGATGCCCGATTGCATTTGGAACTGCTTGGAAGCTGCACAGGAAGGGATCCAGCTCCTGCCAAACCAGGCAGGAAGTCACCCACGTCAGAGGTCTGGAGCTTGGACCCCCTGGTTTAGTAACCTGCTGCTAGCTAGTGTAATTGCTTCTTAAATTAACAAATTTTCAGTATCTTAGGAAATACTGTAGAGATAGCTCATTTTCTCAAATAGTGCCCATTTCTTAAAAATCACCAAGTAGATTTGGACTTGGAAAAAATTATCTAAGTTTAAGATAGTTTATCTTTTAAGTGAACTCCAATTATGTTGGTCTTTGTGATAACATAAATGGAGTCTTACTGTATTCTAATCATATTTTACTGGACTAACATATATAACTCAACAGAGCACACCAGTTATTCCAAATGTTATCTCTGAACTAGTGGCAGGAGTCTCTATGCTTTTTGAAATAATACTACTAAAATCTTGACTCCTGAATGCCATCTGTGTACAATCACTTATTTATTTTTCCTTCTTTTTAAAATAACAATCCATTTTAACCCCTACCCTACAGGAATGAGAATTACCATTTAATTATAGGAAGTGCATTTTCTAAGAGTAAAATTCATTCATATCTAGAGCATTTCTGCAGCATATGCCAAATCAAACAGGGAAATTTAAAATAACATAAGTTACTGCACCATTTCCATTTTTTTTTCTGAAGTAGACCAGGACCTTTCAGCCACCAGCTAGCAGACTGCCCTCTCAGTATCACAGTACCACCAAAACATCCCTCATTTTCCTTACCCATCCCCAGAGACCCTTATGCCTAGCGACAGGCATATGCATGAAGAAGGTCCCTGTACACTTCAGGGAGGGACCTGCCATGCCTGGATGCTCTAACAGAAGAGACATGCTAAAACATGCAGCCAGCAGCTTCAAAATGAAAGTGGTCCTCTGCAGATTCCCCCAAGGATTTTTACTGTAAAGGTAGAGAAGCATCACAGAGAATAAGCATAATAAGAATATTAAAACATTACCCCTGCAGAATCTTTTACACCAAGAGTTTAGGATTGATAAGCTGGCACCAAGAAGACTGCAGCTAAAATTCCATCATGCTTTTTTTCTTTTTATCCTTTTTTTTTTTTTTAATTCTCCTTCAAAGACCACACCTAACTTCCTGTAAAAGGATTCTGGTAGCTGAAGTAAGAACAGGCATTTCCTGTGCGGGGACTACAAAATGGCATTACTATAACTACCAGTAGAGGGCGGAGGAACTGTGAAGAGAAACCTCTCAGTGTACACACACAGGCATTTTTGAAGCAGCCCAAAGCTCTCAGCAATGGAGCTCTGATCTACAGGCTTTTAGAATAGAACGTTAAGACTTTGCTGTTTCAATTATTAATTTTGTTAACCGATAATTCTTCTGTTCATGCTTTTAATTTGCTAACCCAGAAGTCATTGAATAGATACAAACAATTCAAATTAAAAGTAAAAAGAAAGTAAATAATGAAGCATTAAAAATAAAACTTCATAAAACATCAATTACATTAATGAAAGTCTTACACACATGGAATTTAACATTAGACCTACCCTAGAGTATCTGAAATCCATTAAAGAGCTTTGCTATTTCAACAAAGAGATAGCTTTTGTGCTATCCAAGTTAACTTTCCCTAGAAATAAAATTAAACTGATGGTACATCAATCTTATATTATCTCTAATTCAAGTGACTGAAAAGTGACCAGGAAAAAAAAAAAAACCTGAAAGCCAGTGGGATACTAAATGCCAGTCCTTAGATTAATTAACATAGTTAAGATCTGAGGGTGTACTATGTGCCAGTCACTGACTAGGCTGAGTCTGCATGCACTGTATCATTTCATTCTCCTGCAACCCTATCAGATAAACACTTTTGTGATCCTTATTTGAAAACCAAAGAAAGGAAGTACACTGAGGTTAGGAAAAGCTAAGATCATATAGGCAGGATTCAAACTCAGACACCAAAAATCTGTGAGCTTTACTCATTCATAAACAAAAAACACAAAAATAAATCACCTGTTTGTGCAATTAAAGCCTAAAATAAGAACTAAATAAAAATCAAGCAGTGGCACCAATTATAATCAGAAATAGTCATAATTATTAAATCAATACAAATTTTTGCATATTTTCTAGCTTTACCATTTTCATTAGAAAATGTATTTATTTGAAATGAGCAAGAAGAAGATACAGCCAAAAAGATTTTTTTGTCATCCTAGTAAGTTTTTTTGTTATAAAAGCAAAAGAATGACCCAAAATGGCTTAAGAAAGAAAGAAAAAGAAAGAAAGAAAGAAAGAAAGAAAGAAAGAAAGAAAGAAAGAAAGAAAGAAAGAAAGAAAGAAAGAAGGAAAGAAAGAAGGAAAGAAGGAAAGGAACATGGGAGTTTATTGTCAAGGTTTATTGTCTAAGGCTGGCTTTAGGCATGGAATGATTCAGAAGCCCAACTAATGTTACCAGCACCTAGTTATACTGTATCCTATAGCTCTGACTTCCATGGTGATAGGTTTTCTTTATTGTAGTAAGATGCTATAGCATCTGGCCTCCCAACCTCCCAGACAAATCTAATAGGAACAAAGACACAAAAAAACTCTCATTGCATCTCACTGGTTCCAGGTGGGTCACATGACCATCCCTGAAGTAACTACTCTGTCCAGGGTGATATCATGCTTTGTGGTTTGATTGATTTCTCCTAAGCCAAATGCCTCATCCTGAAACTAGGAAGAAATCTTACTGAGACCTATGAACAGTCAGGGTTGTGGTGGTGGTACAGAAACATTCCTCAAATGCAGAGTTGTGATGCTATTACTGGAATAAGAGGGGATTGATGATGGTTAACAAAACAAACAAGCAAACAAGTGTGCACTCTAGTCACATAGTGGTCATATTTGCAGTGCCTCAGTATTTGGAGAGTATATATATATATGAGCGTGTGCACAGAGAGTGTATATATATATATATACTCACACACACACACACACACACATATATAGCATATATTCTAGCTTCATCATTTTCATTTGGTAAATTTTCATTATTGCCCATGTATACCATCTTGGAAACCAGGTAAGATATTTAGAAGATTACTTCCTCAAAATAAGTTGTCATACTGTAATAAAATATTTCACAAATCTCTATGGTGAGCATTAAGTTCATTTATCAAATGAACACAAGCTTTGAAGGTATTTCAGGTTTGGTTCCACACTACTGCAATAAAGTGAATACTGCAACAAAGTGAGTTAAAGGAATCTTTTGGTTTCCTAGTGTGTATAAAAGTTTTGTTTACACTATTACTGTAGTGTAAGTGTGCAATAGCATTATGTCTAAAAAAAGTACATACCTTAATTTAAACATGCTTATTGAAAAAATACTAAAAATTTTAATCTTCTGAGCCTTCAGTGAGTCATAATCGTTTTGCAAAAGTAATATCAAAGATCACTGATCACAGATCGCCATAACATATATCATAATAATGAAAAAGTTTGAAATATTTTGAAAATTACCAAATTTTGACACAGAAACAGGAAGTGAGGAAAGGCTGCTGGAAAACGGTGATGATAGACTTGCTTGACACAGGGTTGCCACAAACTTTCAATTTGTAAAAAGAATTGGCAATAAAGCAAAGCACAATTTATAAAAAAGCAAGTCGTGCTTGTATCTGAATATTCTGGTCTTTACAGATATGCTAAAAATAGGCTAACTTGTTATATGAAAGATTCTAATTCAAAAAAGTAAACTAAGGAGTAAAAGATTTACAGAGTGATTTGCCAAATGTTTTGGGGGGAGATTAACTATAATACTAATACATAGTACTTACTTCTTGTCAAGGACTATTTTAAGAACTATAAAATCATTTAATTCTTATAAGACTGTGATGAAGTAGATAGTGTGATCATCCTCATTTACAACATGAGGAAACTGAGGCACCAAGAGGTTGCAACATGCGTAAGTTCTCACAACTGGAAGTGGTAGAGTCAGGATTTGAACTCATGCTCCCTGGCTCAGAATCCATGTTCTAACCATTATGTAATGCTTCTTAATCCTTCTTCTGGAATCATTCACTATCAGGAACACACAAGATAACATGTATTTATATTAGTTGTAGGATCACCCCTTTCTCTCCCATTGATCCTAGCCAGTGAATGTGTATTTGGATATTTTAAAAGGTGAATACAAAATATTTTACCCAAACATCCCAGACAATGATGAGCAACACTTGAATATTTTTTCCATCTCAAAAAGACTTTTGTGAAGCATAGGTAAGAATTATAGTCTCTTGTTTCTTCCCAGGAAGAGGTTTCCACAAGTCATAATGCACATTAGTTTTTCTTGCATTTGCTCTACCCTTGTTAATACCACACTGATATTTTATGAGAATGCTAAATGGTATACGTCACATGGCTTTTAAATTTCATTCAGTTCTGTAATTTTTCAGACAGAAGATTTTGTATCATAACTTTTAAGGCCAGACACAGTATTTGGAAGATCCATAAATAATAGGAAAGGCAAGCAATATTCTTTTAAGTAATTGTAAAGGAAAGAATATTAAGAATTGGATTTCTAAATTCTGATAACATTTGTTTCCCTTTCAAGGCCTTCTTTTTAATTTTTCTCACTTATAGAAGAGAAGCATGAATTTTCTAAATTAAAATACAGAAGAAAAACTAAGCCATGTTATTACACATGATGACACCTACAAAAAAAGTAGTTAACAATTATATGAAAGGTCAATAACAAAACAAGGTAAGTAGTAATAAATAGTGTATGACTCTCATTTCTTTCCACAAAGATTCACATTTATAATACTAATTACTCAATAGTTAAATTTATACTAAGAAAATTATTAGGTTATTACATCATATAGATATAGAAATAATTACATAAAATAGTTTATATTATAATTAATGATTAATGGAATATTACTGAGCCATAAAAAAGAATAAAATAATGCCATTTGCAGCAAAATGGATGGACCTGGAGGTTGTCATACTAAGTGAAGTATGCTAGAAAGAGAAAGAAAAATACCATATATCACTTAGATGTAGAATCTAAAAAAATGACACAAGTAAACTTATTTATAAAACAGACACAGACTCACTTACATAGAAAAAGAAAACTTATGGTTACTGCGGAGGGGGAAGGAGGTAGGGAGGGATAAATTGGGAGTTCAGGATTTGCAGATACTAATTACCATATATAAATAGATAAAAAAACAAAGTCCTACTGTATAGTACATGGAACTATACTCAATATCTTATAATACCTTATAATGAAAAAGAATATTAAATATATATATATATATCTGAATCACTATGCTGTACACCAGAAATTAACACAACATTGTAAACTGACTATACTTCAAAAAAAATTAGTTATTATAGATAAGTGCTCAAAAAACTTAGAGGATTTTGTACCCAAGAGTTAAAAAAGCCGAGAAAGACTAATGCATCTTTTTTTGAAAGTGATCTTTTAATCCTATTTTTACAACTGTACTTTTTGGTTTCTTTCAGTACATTAGAGTAATGCTAGGAACATAAGCTAAGGAAAGATTTGCTAAATATTACCTGAAGACTTATTTTCTGGTTTCCTTAATATATAAGTTTGAGTCTATTTTCTCATGAACTTTTTGATTGTCACTGTGTTTTTGCATATCCTTCTCTCTTTAACCTTGATCCACTAGCTCATTTCTGTAACTAACAATTTCCATAAGAGGGAGAAAGTTCTGAACAACCAGACTTACATGTTTTCTCACTACAGATTAGAACAGAGCATAATAGAAAATAAAAGACAGGCTCAGTATGTACTGTTCACTTAAACTGTCATTTTTTCTTTAAATGCTAGTTTTAGTTACAATACTTTAAAAAACCTTATTTTCAATATTTTATATTCACATTATGTTGAGCAATATTCTTTATAAAAGTATATGTATTCCTTTAAATGACTGTTGCTTTTTAAAATACATTTTGTTTTTCTTTAACAGAAATGCACTCCAATGTTATCATGATCTCTGGGAAATATTATTCAATGTGAAGATAATCACTTTCATCAAATTTTCCTGAGAAAAATAAATTATGTATGAGATACGCCTATACAAGCATTTTTTTATTTTATTGCAGGTAGAGTGGCAACTCATTTCTATATACTTTCTTAATCTTCAGATGTATTAAATGCATATTCACATCTGACCTTGCCTCAATAACTTATCAACTGTAAGGTCACTCTAATCTGATTATACAGCAGTTTGTTTTTGATGGATGGATCATGCAAGAATGACAGAATTCCATTTCTGGATCTTAACAGTCAGGTAAGGAAGAAAATTTCCTAAGGTATGGTCTACCCCATGGGAGTGAGACATTTCCATGTATTCCAAATGCCTGAATATTTCCAGCTTAATTTTCTTCATTCCTTCTGTTTCATTGAGGACTGCTACCTAAAACTGTACCACTCAGCCCTCATTCTCTTTTATAGGGAGAAAAAAGCAGCCTCTAAACTCTTAAGTGGGATCGTAGATCTGAATGTCTGGGCATCTTCCCCAGGAGAGAAAAAGCAGGCAGAGCCAGGAGCAGAAGGTCTTTGGAATGAAAAACAATGCTCAGAAAATAGCTATATTCCAAAGTGTCCTAGATACAAAATGTGTGCATACTTCTGTATGTGTATGTGTGTGCATGTGTGTGCCTCAGAGAGAGAGAGAGAACTACAGATGAGAGAATGAGAGCATAAAAGACCATGGATTGCTTTGTTCATGTCATGTTAACATGACCTAAATTCTGGCACTCAACCTCGTTCTTGCTATTAGTTTCCACACTTAATTCTTGCAATATTTTGTGAAGGAAGTAGTATTTTGGCTCTAATGTGGTGGTGATCCAGGCTTATGTAGGCTGTGTCACCTGACATGGCTGGGCAGAGCCAGCATTTAAATTCACATGTGTCTGATTCAAATTCTAAGTACACTTCACTATCCCATTTTCCCTCAAGAGTGGGAAATGTACCACTGATACCAAGTTGAGAAGGGTAATGTGAAATATATCTGATTTTTTAAGTCACTGGGTTCCCCATCTATACCTAAGATATGTGTAGAATATCCTAGGTCCACTGCTATTAAGCAAACTGGTGGCCCACTAGGAATAACTCAGTCTCCCCTTCATAATCTGGCTATTGTGGGATTAGCTTGACTTCCACTAGAATGACTTAAACTCTGAACATCAGTGTTCTCATCAGTAGAAACGAGGGCTCATTTTGAGTTTTATGAAATAAATTTATGAGAAAGAGCTAAGCACTATGACTGGGACGTAGTAGATGCTTACTAAATGCTGGTTTCTTTTCCTTTTATCAGAGACACCTTAGTGCTGTTTGTCATTTCAACCTTTTATTGAAGTTATTCATGTAAAGCCTATCTCTCAATTATCTCATCTTCCTAATCTTATCCCATCTTTGTTTGTGGTTTCCACAGTATCTAGAGTAGTACTCACTTGAGATAAACTGTTCAGTAAGTCACTGATGAATTAACAGCTGTAACCCTGTATTTATTCAGGAGCATTCTTGTTCTTTTCACTGAGTAGACTTTCTTTTCTTTCAGGATAATTTATGTGTCATGACACTAGAATAATTCTAGGTTTCTGATTTTGTTGTTGTTTCAGTTATACGGAACTTTATAAGTGACTGTATACATTTATGGCAACACCATAGTTTGAGCTTAACTTAGATTTCCAAACATATGTCCTTAACCTAAATGCAGACTACTATCCTCACTGCCTCTCCATCTCACATGCCCACTCCACACATATGCACATGTGCACATATACACAGATATGTTTGTTTTTGTTTCTCAAGCTTATTTCACCACCCAGAAAGTTCAATATTCATTTATTTGACTTTTACTGTTGTATCAATTCTTCAAGTGCAGTTGCTCTTGAAAACTTTAAAACATTTCTTCTTCATTTTCTGAATTTCCATTATATTTAAAGTAGAAAAGTAGTATATAGTATTAACTTCCTAATGCATACATCTATATACATTTTTCTTTGTTTTTATTTACCCCTGAAACTACTTTCAGGTTAATCTTAATGAAAGAATAGCATTATATTTGTCACCCTCATCCAAGAAACATCAATCATTCTCCATCCATATAAAGTACAAATTCCTCTCCCGGACATTTAAAGGACACTCCAAATTTCCTTCGTTTCCAGTCTTATCCCCTGTCGACTCCTACCAGTATCTTATTGTAAAGACAAAGTAATTTTTTCAAGTTTTCCTAAACCTGCACCCTGATCCAATAGTTCTAAGCTATTGTTTATGCTGTTTTCATGACCTGAAATTCACTATATTACCAATTTAACTGGATGAGGCAATAGCAGTTTTAAATCTCAGATACTGCACTTCCCATAAATACTTCCAGATCCTTCTGTCTGGTTATGTCCTTTTACTTTTTCAAGCTAAATAGCCCTGTTTTTAATACACCATTTGTTGTTTTTATGTAACTGCCTTGAGGTAAGTCCATGGTGTCCTCCTCTTTGTAACTCTTGAAGTTCATAAAGAATACCTTGCACAAACTAGATACTCAATAAAAGAACTGAATAACAGAAGATTTCAAAGAGGCACAGTATTGAACAAGCTGTCATGCTGAAGAGGGCGTGGATGTACAACAGGCTCTTGTGACTCAAGAGGACACATCTAAGATGAATACGAATGTCATAGAAAAAAATGATTCGATGTAAATAATAATGTTCAAACTCTTAGACCTTCATAAAAACAAAACAATTACTCTTTAATAAGAAGTAATTCTCAGTTACCAGAGGTATTCAAGCAGATACTATAGAAAGGATGCTTGTCTGGACAAATGATTGGAATATATAATTCCAAAAATATTTCTAACCTCCAGATACTGTGATTGCCTAAAAAAGCAGAGCATCAAATTATCTTTTGCTAAAGTAAGAAAAACAGAGTTAAATTAATCATTATGGTCTTTTACATAAATTCTGGATTAGTGATAATGAAACATCTAGAAGATGGTGATAGAACATATTGTTTCCCTGATTAGTGGGTGCTGCTGCTTGGCTATGAGCTGCTTGAGGGCAGGGAGTTTGTCTGGGCCTGCTAACCACTTTCTCTAGTGCTTATTGCATCATATGTTTTCTCCATAAATATATGGAACTGAATTAAAAATGAGACAATTTGCATTTGCATAACTAGACAAAAAGAGATCAGAAAAAAGACACAGTAAAAAAGGATTTTAATAAAATCTGGCTGTTTTAAAAATACAATCAATTACTGCTTCTTGGACTGCAATAAGAAAACATTAAAAAGCAATGGTAAGAAGTTCTTGCCTCTTTTTAGGATCAAGAATGAATCTATTTGCCTTTGTTGAGTTCACATTGTACACAATGTATTTTCAGCAAATATGTAAAAATATGCATCCAGATACATGTTTTCCCTTTTAAACTAGTTAACTTGGAGGTCCAGGCACTTAAGCCAAGAGGGTTTGGCTCTAAATAGTTTTGGTTTTCCAAAACTACTGGGGTTGCTGCTTATTTTTCTGGGGAGCTAATTTCAGTTTTTTTTTTAAACAAATGTTTTTGGCACTCAGTTTCTAATTACACCTGATTTATGCAACATCATTTATTTTAAAGAGCTCTAACTGACTTACTATTATGTGGTGTGTACCAGGCTTCTGAAGAAAAGGCAGTGACTTTGGAGCCAGACAGAACTAGTTCACATCCTTACTCTGCTACTTTCTAGCTGTGGTTCTTTGAGCAAAGTACTTGGATTATAGTAAGGATTATAGAGGGTAAGTAAAATACCCAACACATATAGAAGATGTTAGTTATTCCATTTTTTCCTATGCCCTTCAAGTTCTTACAAATAGCATTGTGTGAATCAGAACAAATAAAACTAAATATAAAGCTAGAAGACTGGTCTTTTGCAATTTACAATCCAATTTATCATTTAACAAAGATTTTTTTAAGTGCTCACTAAAGACCAGCATTCTTCCAGATGCTTCTAATACAACAAGTAACCAAACAAACAAATCTCTACCCTCATGAATCTTATATTCTATGTACCTTAGTAATATAGATAATACACAAGAAAATTAAACATAGAATATAGCAGGTGATGGTAATTGCTATGGAGAAAGATAATGTAGGAAACAAAGAGAGAGAGAGAGGGAGAAAAAAACAGTGTAAGAGGTGAGGGAGAAGAAGGCTGTGTTGTAATTTTAAATAGAGTAGTCAAGGAAAGTCTTGCTGAGGAAGTAACATTTAAGCAAAAGCCCTGAAGGATTCAAGGAAGACAGCCACGTCATGAGCCTTCCTGGATGATAGGGTTCCAAGCACAGCAAATGCATCAAAAGAGTTACAGAAAGGTATTCACATTTGGAAAGGCCTATATAGTAAGGTAAATAACACTGAAAGGAAACGACAGTACAAGGCAATACCACATCAACAGGAAGAAGAAAGTGGAGCAGGTAGCAGGGACAGTGAGTACACCAGCAGATGCTGCCAACCTCAGTTAGGCCTGCCATCTGGTCTCCCAGCAGTTTCACCAGGGACACCTGTGACATAAATGTCAAGATCAGAGTCCAAGCCAGACCCTGAGAAGCAACAATCATACCAGAAATAAAGGAAAGCTCACTGCCACTCAATGTCCTTAGCTTGAGCACAAAAAGGGGATAATAAAAGCAGGATAGCCATACCTGGCAGCTCAAAAAAATCTAAACCTGGATGGCTGTCTGCAGGGTGGACCCAAGAACGGCCTTAAGAATAGATATGGAGAGTACAGGAGCCAAATTTAGTGGCTAGAAACAGCTCAGTGTCAGAGAAACAAAGCAAAATGTTGCCTATCCTCAATGCCTAGAAACATTTATTGAAATTTTAAAAGATTAGAAAAGGGATGCTCTTTTGGACCATGATGCAGTTTTAAAATAGACCAATTAAAAATACAGCACCAATTAAAAATACAGCTATGAAACAGGTATTACTACAAAACTTCGAGTTTTTTTATGTGTGAAAAGTGTGCTGGTAATGCATTTGTCTATTCAACATGTTGGCAGCTCTCTTCACTAGTGTATTTCCTGACTTCTAATCACTCCTAATACATTTTAGAGAGAACAAATAGGGAATTAGCCACTCTGCCCTTAAGTCTTAACAGCTTGAACCATCCTCCCTCTCTCTCTCCCTCCCTTCTCTCTCTCTCTCTTTCTATTTCTTTTTTCCCCCCTCCCTTTAGAACAAGGATAATTCCTGTCCTGATCAAATCCATAAGGTTGCTGTTGGAATGAATTCAGATTATTTAAAGCAACTCATTTTTTGAACTGTAAAGCATTAGAACATTGCTTATTCATTTTCTTCTTTTTCTTAATTTTACTAAAATATCAAATTTGCCTGTAGAAATGAATGGAGAAAGAATATTTTAAAGAAAAAGAAATGATCTCTTGCATTCTGTATTTAAAAGTTTCCCTATATAACTCCATGTATGTGAATTATAAAATTATGGTTAGAACTTATAAGATGGTTAGATTTTGAACAGCTTTCTATCCAGGCACATGGATGCAGAAGTCCACATATGTCAGATCATGTGATTTCCATCCCACCATATTGCTGTACTAGTTTCATCTGCAAACTAAGCAGGAAAAACAGCAGGCTTGAGAAGGGAAAAGGGCAAAAGACTCAGGAAAACACATCATCTCCCCACAATAAAGTGATCATTTGCCTTCTACATATTC
Source organism: Vicugna pacos (assembly GCF_048564905.1). Lineage (NCBI taxonomy): Eukaryota > Metazoa > Chordata > Mammalia > Artiodactyla > Camelidae > Vicugna > Vicugna pacos. The sequence goes on along the minus strand of NC_132991.1, from coordinate 39,528,185 downwards.
ATTTCTAGACTCATATCCATGAATGACATTTCCTATTTATTTGTCTCACTTCCAACCAAACAAAATATACTGAAATCATTAAAAGCAAGGGCTGATTTGTAAAAGGAGCCTCATCACTTGGAAATTATCAAAGGGCAAAAAATGACTCAGACTTTTTTTAAAAGTTCAAATCATGGTCACAAATTGCAAATTGAATTTTCTTTTGGTTTCTCCTAAAACATAACACACACACATACACACATACACACACAGGGAGAGAGAGAGAATGATTTGAGTTCTGTAAAGAAAATGTGCTTCCAGAGAAAAAAAATTGTAAATTAGAAGATATCACTTAGATTTAGAATTAAACCCCTTGTATTGGCACAATAACCAATGTTAATTAAAATGATAGGTTTGGTGTTTGGAAGGGGGCCTCCCAAGAGATCATTTAGTCAGACTACTTATATTCATTAAGGAGTGAACTAAAATCAGAGACAGATGGCAGAACTCAGCACAGAGATTTCACAACTTTCCTCGGTTGTCTATTCAACTCTTTAATCACCATCTAACTTACTCTTTAGTTATAATCTCTGTTAATATTAACACTGTCTAGACTCTTTCTGCTAGTGGTTCATTGGATGGAAATAGAAGCACCATACACATCCCTATATGGGATTTATCAGGGGAAAATTGCCAAAACATTTATTTAGCATTCTGCTTATTTACATTGAAAGGATATTTACCTATTAGTTCAACCAAGATAGAGTAACTCAGTTATAACTGTAGTAGAATAAAAACACTGGTTGATGGTGGGCATGATCTCTATAATCCTCAGCCTTTAGTCTGCATTTCTGCCGATGCCCTTCCCCAATTCTTCTGAAGAAAATGTAATGTTAATTTGATTACTCAGTTCCTGAGACAACATAATAGTTAAAAGGCATAAACTCATAGACTTTTAACATGTTGTATTCTGTCATTCAGTATAGAGCACTTTCTAATTTTCCTTATGATTTCTTTGATTCATAGATTGATTTAAAGGTGTGTTGCTTAATATCCCCCCAAAATGGGCTTTTTCTAGCTATCTTATTGTTATGGGTTTCTAATTTAATTCTATTGTAGCCAAATTATCAAATAGATTGAGACTTATTTTATGGCCCAGCATATGGTCTTTGGTGAAAGTTCCATGTGCAATTGAAAAAAATGTATATTCTGTAGTTGAGTGTTAATATTCTTTGTGCCAATTGGATCTTCGTGTTTGATAATTGATGATACTGTTCAAGTCTCCTATATCCTTGTAAGTTTTTTCTACTTGTTTTATCAACTACTGAGGGAAACTGTTAAAACCCTCTAACAATAATTGTGCATTTGTCTATTTCTCACTTTAATTCTGTCACTTTTTTCTTCTATTTCAGTATGTCTTGTTATAAATCTGACCTTTTACACCAATGAAATGACCATTTTTATCTGTTATTGAAGAACCATTTTTATTCCTTGTCTTGAAGTCTACTTTATTTGATATCAATATAGACATACCAGCTTTCTTTTGCTTAGTGTTTACATGCTATATCTTTTGATATTCTTTTACTTTCAATTTGTCTGTATTACTATACTTAAAATATGTCTCTTAAAAACATCATGTCATTGGATTTTATTTTGTGTCCAGTCTGCTGATAATCTCAAGAGTGTGAAAATATATACTCACAAAAAGACCTACATAAGAATGTTCATAGCACCTCTTTCATAATAGCTAAAACCCAGAAACAACTCAAGTGTCCATCAGTAGGCTAATGAAAAGTAAAGATGTTTTTTATCTAATGGAGTATTACTTAACAACAAAACGTTATAAGCTACTTATATATATGCAACAAAATGGCTGAATATACCCCCCAAAATTGCGTTGAGTGAAAGAAGCCAAGAAAAAAACACTACATACTTTATGATTTCATTTATGTAAAGTTTTTGATCAGGCAAAACTAAGCTATGGTGACAGAATTTTAGAACAGTGCTTGTCTCTGGCAGCAGAAGGAACTGACTGGGAAGAGGCACTGGGGAGATAGATATGTTCTACATCTTGATGAAGACAGTGGTTACTCAGGGAATAATTTCGTCAAGACTCAAACTAATTTATATTTTATTTTATGCAAATTATATTTCAACTAAAGAAAATTAGATGAGCTCAAGCCCTGGTGCTTTTCCTCTATTTCCTGTTTTCCAACAAGTCTGTGTAACTACACCTATCCAGATCTGGGTAAGCTGAAACAAGCCAACCATCTTGTTCGCTGTCTTGCTGACCCTCTTTCAGTTGATAGAGAGTTCTTATCCGGTATCTTCAATTTATTATCTCCATGTGGCCAAGATAAGAATATAGTTCCTCTGGTACAGATTCACACTTTAGGGGGGAGTACAAGCCCAATGATGCATCTAAGATAAGTAGCTCTAAGACAACTGGGAGTTGGCTCTTTTGGGGCCTTTGCTCATATCACTACCAATACTCCTTGCCTCTCAAAGAATTCAGAACTTAATTAGGTAGTCCAAATAAATACACAGAAATTTAAATGACAACACTGAATACATTAACAGCATAAGAGGACAATGTACAAAAACAATACAACTAACAAGGCAGTATATTATTTGTTTGTGATACTTTTTAAAATTTTATGAAAAGTTTTTATATACATTATTTCATTTATCACTTACAACAACCCTAAGAGGTAGATTAGGAAAGTATGACTACTTCATCTTATAGATGAAGAAGGTAAGTTTTGAGTAAGCCTATGTCACTGGCCACAGCAAATACACAAAAGATGCAAGAGTGCAAGTATTTTCACTCTCCCCACAGAAGAATTTATTTTATATCCCTTGCTGTTCATAAAAAGGTTAAAGGAATTGAGGGCTGAAGTGATAAACAAAAGCTTCTTAAATGAGGTAGAATTTAGGCTGAGCTTTAAAGGCTGGGCCAGAAGAAGAGGATATTCCTGTTGGGAGGGAAATCATAATCAAAGGCCCAGTGCCAAGCAGGGCTTGGCTCTGACCTACAAGTGACAACAAGGCAGCTCAGGGCAATAGCAAATAAGAAGATCAGTTGGGCTGGAGTGTAGGTTCTCGCCTAGATCAACTTGCAGATTTAATCAGGGGAGGAGAAGGATAATAGAGGTGAAAGCAGAGATAGTGTCAAATAGAATGCCAAAGGTCAGTGCAATTTGATGAAGCTTTTAAGAAGGAAAATAAAATGTCAAGAAGAAAAATATGTATTATAAAATATTAATACAAAAATGTTAATACATACTTAAGATGACAATTATAGTATGGTAGTTAAGAGTGAATAGCAACAAGTAGGTTATAAATAAATAAAGGAATTTGGTGCACAAAACTTGTTTAAGAAATTCACTTTAAGGGAAGAAAAACAGTGACAAAATAGAACCAAGAAGCTCATCTTTCACTATAAGAGAAAGCTATGCTTGCATGAAGGCAGAACAAAAGTAGTTAATGACGAGGAAGAAATTACAGATATGGAGAGAGTACTTGCTTAAGGGGACTTTCTCTGCGAATATGAGGATAGTATGGGGTCAAGAACAAAGAAGATATCATTAAGCCTTGAAATCAAGAAGAATAACATTAAGTATTTGGAAAAGTCAGAGTAAATGGATGAAAATACAGTTAAATTAATGTTAACAACAGAGATCAAATTCGCCTGATTACCTCAATCTTTTGAGTTACGTCCTATGCCAGATATTGTTAAAAAAAAAAAAAAAAGAAGAAGAAAAGAGTTTGGACTGGAAAATTTAGGACAGAATAATAAGGTAATTTAAATTATCACTGATAAGAAATGGATTTTGTGGGTTGTTTACAAAAGAAATAAGATACTACAATAATAAAAATAGAGAAATTATGGAGACAATTTTAAGTAACATTTAAATTTAGGTAAATATTCATATACATATAATATTTCTCACCATTAGAAATTCTTTTCCCACTTACATAAAAGAGAATATGATGTCTTTGTGTGAGGTCAAATGAGGCTTAAAATTAGGAAAACATTTTTATCTGAATTCTCCAAAAATGTACACAATGGAACATCAAAATAACCAACATTTTTTTGGATAGTCAACAAAAGCTAATACTTGTTGAAATCTTACTAAGGCCAAGTATTGTTCTAAATGTTTCACATGTACACTTTATTATTTAATTCAATCTTCATAATAACCTATGGGATAGTAATAATTAGTAACCTTATTTTACACAAGGAAACCCAAAGAGATTTATTTCTCACTCAAGGACAGATTAGTAACTAGAAAAGCCAGAATTTGTTTGGGGCAACCTAATGTCTGAGTCCAAGTTCTTAACTATGCATGTCACTAAAATCATCTATGTAAACTGTAAAATGCGAGTTATGAATCAATTTCCTTCTACAGCATTAAGATTTCAAAATTTTATTTTAGGTCTGCTATGACCAGGTCAGACTGTGACTACTGTCATCTCCCCAGGCTTTATACCCAGTAGAACCTCATGCTGGAGTATAAAGTTCATGGGGTGCCAACATAATACTTAATGGTAAAAAGTTGAAAGTCTTCCTGCTAAAATCTGGAACAAGACAAGGATGCCCACTCTCACCACTTCTATTGGAAGTCCTAGCCATTGTAATCAGATAAGAAAAAGAAATAAAAGGGATCCAAAGAGGTAAAATTGTCACTATATGTGGATGACATGATACTATATATATAAACCCCTAAAGTTTCTACACAAAAACTACTAGAGCTTGATAAAAGAAATTGGCAAGGTAGCAGGATACAAGATTAACATACAGAAATAAGTTGAATTTCTTTACACTAACAATGAACTATCAGAAAAGGAAACTAAAAAAAAAATCCCTTTTAAAGTTGCATCAAAAAATAAAATAAAATACTTAGGAATAAATCTGACCAAGGAGGTGAAAGACTTATATGTGGAGAACTATAAAACACTGATTAAGGAAATGATAGATCATTTAAAGAAATGAAGAGATATCCCATGCTCTTGGATTGAAAGAATTTAATACTGATAAAATGGCCATACTACCCAAAGCAATCTATAGATTTAATGGTACCCCTATCAAATTACCCAGGAAATTTTTCACAGAACTAGAACAAATAATCCTAAAATTTATATGGAATCACAAAGGACCCAGAATTCCCAAAGCAATACAGAAGAAAAAGAATGAAGCTGGAAGAATAACCCTCCAAAGACTTCAGACAATACTACAGAGCTACAGTAACCAAAACAGTGTGATACTGGCACAAAAACATATGGTTCAAAGGAACACAATAGAGAGCCCAGAAATAAACACAGTCTTACCATCAAAATAATCTTCAACAAAGGAGGTAAGAATATACAATGGAGAAAAGACAGAGTAAGCACTATATACGATAGCTGAGACATGGAAGCAACCTAAATGTCCATTGACAGATGACTGGATAAAGAAGTTGTGGTATATTTGTACAATGGACTACTACTCAGCCAAAAAAAAAATAAAATAATGCCATTTGCAGCAACATGGATGGACCTGGAGATTGTCATTCTAAGTGAATAAGCCAGAAAGAGAAATACCATATGATATCACTCACATGTGGAATCTAAGAAAAGAAAAGAGAAGATACTAATGAACTCATCTACAAAACAGAAACAGACTTGCAGACATATTAAACAATCTTATGGTTACTGTGGGAAAGGGAAGGGATAAATCTGGGAGTTCAAGATTTGCAAATATTAGCTATATATAAAAACAGATAAAAAACAAATTTCTTCTGTATAGCACAGGGAACTATATCCAATATCTCGTAATAACCTTTAATGAAAAAGAATATGAAAACAAATATATGTATGTATATGTATGACTAGGACATTATGCTGTACACCAGAAATTGACACATTGTAACTGACTATACTTCAATTAAAAAAAAAAAAGACAGTCTTTTCAGCAAGTCGTGTTGGGAAAGCTAGACAGCTGCATGTAAATCAATGAAGTTAGAACCATCCCTCACATCATATGCAAAAATAAACTCAAAATGGCTTAAATACTTAAACATAAGACAAACACTAAAAACTGCCTAGGCAAAACATCCTCTGATATAAATCTCAGGAATATTCTCCTAGGGCAGTCTACCAGGCAACAGAAACAAAAGAAAAAAAATGGGACCCAATTAAACTTACAAACTTTTACATAGCAAAGGAAACTATAAACAAAACAAAAGACAACCTATGAAATGGGAGAAAATATTTGCAAATGATGAGACTGACAAGAGCTTAATTTCTAGACTATACTATACAAACAGCTCAGATAACTTATTAACAGAAAAGCCAAAAACCCAACCCAATCCAAAAATGGACAGAAGACCTAAACATCAATTCTCCAATGAAGACAAATAGCCATCAGGCACATGAAAAAATGCTAACTATGGCTAATTATCAGAGAAATGCAAATCAAAACTACAATGAAGTACCACCTCACACCAGTCAGAATGGTCACCATTAAAAAAGTCCACAAATAATCAATGCTGGAGAGGGTGTGAATAAAAGGGAACCCTCCTACACTGTTAGTGGGAATGTAGTTTGCTGCAGCCATTATGGAAAACAGTATGGAGATTCCTTAAAACACTAAAACTAGACTTACCATATGATCCAGTAGTCCTACTCCTGGGCATATATCTGGAGGGAACTCTAATTTGAGAAGAATCATGCACCACAATGTTCACAGCAGCATTATTTACAATAGCCAAGACAGGGAAACAATCTAAATGTCCATCAACAGATGACTGGATAAAGAAGTTCTGGTATATTTATACAATGAAATACTACTCAGCCATTAAAAAAGAATAAGATAATGCCATTTGCAGCAACATGGATGGACCTGGAGATTGTCACTGTAAGTGAAGTAAGCCAGAAAGAGACAGAAAAATACTATATGATATCACTTACATGTGGTTAAAAAAAAAAGACACAAATGAACTTATTTACAAAACAGAAATAGACTTACAGACATAGAAAACAAACTTACCAATGGGAGAAGGGACAGGAAGGGAAAATCAGGAGTTTGAGATTTACAAATACTAACTACTATATATAAAATAGATAAACAGTAAGTTTATACTATATAGCAAAGACTATATTCAATATCTTGTAGCAACCTATAAAGAAAAAGAATATTAAAAGGAATATATACATGTATGACTGAAATATTATGCTGTATACCAGAAATAGACACAACATTGTAAACTGACCATACTTCAATTAAAAAAAGAGGGAAAAAAAGTCCATGGGTGGAGTTCATGTGCAAGTTAAGCAATTTGGATTTTACACTAAGGAAAAAGGAATCCTTGGGGAACATTATTCAGAAAAGAAACCCAACCAGGTTTATTTCTTAAATATTTCTCTGATAGTATGGAAGAGGTCTGGAGTGTGAAGCCTTTTAGGGCAGGAGATAAGATAAAAGGCAATTGTAAGAGCCCAGATCAAAGACAATGAATACCAAAATGATGCAGAAGCAGTGGGATAAGGAGGGATGATTTGACCATTTTTGATGTTGCCTCAGTAAAACCTAAAGTTTTCACAGCAGTGAAGGAGAGCTGCAGAAGCTGAAGATGACTCCAAGGTTCTTGTCTGGAGGACTTAATGCACAGGGGGTAGACACCTTCTCTGGTTTTCCCAGCCCTCACTAATCTTCATCTTCTTTGAAGTCTAATTGCATGTGAAACCATCCGAAATTTACAGTGAAAAAAAGAATGAAAGTTGTATTAAAGAACAATTATTCAGCCTTGAGATGTTGGAGAAGAGGAAGTCTAAAATAAAGGATATTAGCAAGGAATCTTTTGCAAGAAGAAAGCCAAGTCAGCTGGAAATTGAACTGCAAGGTGAGGGTAGGGCAGGGAAGAATGAATATTTCTCAGTATTTTGTAAAGGAAAAAAGTGAGTGAAGTTTGAATGGCTTATTAATAACCTTTGTTAATACAAAATATATATGCTTTTTAAAAGTAGGTGAATATTTCCACAGTTCATTAGACTATTATAGACTGTTTTTCCTATAATAAGGAATAAAATCATAATCTTTCAGAAAACAGAGTTGAAAAATTAGATTCATTTTTAACTAAAATGAAATATAAAAAATTTATAGTAAAAAGAAATGTAAGAAAAAGTAAAAAATAACTTTTTCCCTTTATTTAAATTTTGTTACCCTGGCAGAAAATGAAAACAATATTAAGAAAGAATATTCTGATATTTTAAACAATTAATCAATGTAAAAAGTAAATAATGGAATTTTTGTTCAAAGGAAAGTTGAATTAAAGCTTCACCAAAGAGGCCAATAATATTTTTTAAAAGCCACTAATATTTTAAAATTCTACAAAAGGCAGCTTTATTACTAAGGAATAAAGTGGAAGAGCATGCTAAATGAGTCCCAATCATTTGGACATGGACATAAAACACATACATAGAAAAGCAAAATGTTAGAACTTGGTATTTTACAAACCATAGTCTGCATCTTTTTTACCATTTCCAAAAACAGGATAGACATCTGGATAAAACACTAGTTGTCTTTAAGATTTTGAATTGCAACTTTTTTTTCACTTGCAATATTCTTCATTAATTAACAGTTAAAAAAATACAGGCCATTCCATTTGAGAGATAACCAAAGTACTCAAAAGCCACTTTTCATTGTACAGAATAAGCAATATCCAGAGAAGCAGTCATAGTGGTAGTAAATTACTATTTGTTACAAATCAACACTTTAGTAAGACTGAAAGATCATCCCTTTTCTCTTTTTCAAACAACTAAAACACATTCAACATTACATACAATGAGGCAAAGTGATAAAGTGATGGGATGCTCAGGCAAGGTATGTGATGAGGTAATGGAACCACAGGAATATTCTCTGTTAGAGATCTTTTGCAGCCAAAAGAGGTTTACGTGAGGCATTCCTCGAATCACTCTCATCTCATAGATGTACCCCAACTTGAGGTAGTTCAGCATATTTTATTTCTGCAAACAATACAAAATCAATAGCACAGAGAAAGCAGGGCACAGCCAAGGATAAATCATTTACAGCACACTGTTTACCTACTGCATAACTTCTCTGTTTCACTAGTATTCCAGATCTGGAGTGCTGAGCAACCTCTCGTCTTCTAAACAAGGAAATAACCTCGTCCATCCTTTTTGTTTACTCTATAGTATTTTAAACACATCATTATTAATGGTTCTATTAATGTGGACTAGAAGAATTATACAGCACTTCAGAGAAAATGTAGCCCTTTCATTTTTCATTTTAATGTTGATAAAATTGAAGCTTATAGAATTTAAGAGTATAGGTAGTTAGTACCAGATCTGGGACCAGAGCTCTGTTTTTCTAACTCCCAGTCCAGTCCTCTTTTCACTGGTAATGATTTATTATCACTAAAGAATAGAAAAGACTATGAGGTTTTTTAAAAGAAAGGGAACAAAAGGTATTTGAAATGAATGATAAAAAATAGGAATTGTTTTCTGTTAAGTAAATAAAACTACATATTTATTAAATTCAGTGAATACTTCTATTGTATCTCTTTCCTTTATTCATGAATAATCTTAGGATTTGAAGGCATTTACTTTGGGTGAAATAGTCTCTCAATCACAGACATCTAATTCCTCTCTTTCCTATTCACCACCCTCTCATCTGCCAGATATAAGTGAAAAGAGCACTGCATACTTTGAAGTGAGTGATGAGGGAAAATATGTATTTTTGCTGGAAACTAGGAAGACAGATCTTCACATGTCATTAAGTGTATTTTTCTAGACACAGTCCAGCAGCAGCAGACTGAAGGAAAGCCAAACATATGCAGAACTGTGGGCATAAGGAAGATCAGTTTTCACTCAGAAATAAATGAAAGATGTACCTGTAGAACAGCTTAATCACTGCTGCAGCCTGTGGCAAAGGATGGAGGAAGAGTAGGTTTTGCAGCAATCATAGGACACTGCAGATTTCACCAATATTTCTGAGACGCTCATTAGATGGCAAAGTCTGTGTGTAGCTGACAACAGTTGCAGACAAAGAACAGGAAGGAATGCTGCTTCCCATGAAGACAAATGAATTCAGGACACAATGCCTTACTTCCCCAAGTTCTGTCCTTGTTGCCAAACCTACAAGTACCTGCTGTAATTAGCACTTATTTTGGGAGGCCACTGGACCTTTCTAATGGCAAAGTTATAACAACTAGGAATTTAAAACTTTCTCTTCTGCCTAAAATATTTTTAGATACATACAGGAAACCAACAATAATTGATAGAACTATCACAAATCCCAATATCATACAGCACAGAATTTTCTTTGTAAGGATGAATAAGCAGAGAAAAATCACCAGACATAATTAAAAATAAGGTGTATGTTTGTAATAATTGGTGCATATATCTTCTTACAGAATTACTACAAGAAGCTTAAGAGAACATGCTAATGCTATACTCTGATTAAGATTAACAGGACAAGTTAAATATGAAAGTAAAACTGACAACAAGAGAGTCCAACTGGTAACTGCAAGGATACTTCCAAAAATAGCTAAGTTCATAAATACAATATAAACAATAAACAGCAGATTTGAAAATGCTGAAAATTAAATCCCTTAAACAGAAGACAAACTCAAGAATGTCTACAGATTTAAGAGGAAAAGAAAATGAGATAGAAATGATTATTAAAAATATTAAAAATGTATGAGGCAAAAGCCCACAAGGTGTTATAATTAAAGATAGCAATTTCAGGAGAAACTAAAGCAAATATGGCACTTGTGACAATTTCTAATTTCAAGAAAGAATGGAATCTTTATATCAAAAGTCTGTATATCAGAAGGGAACAGCAAATAACATGTACATTAATGAAAATAAACCCAAATTTGGATATATCCTGTTAAGCTCAAGAAGGTTAAAAGATAAAGATATAAATCTTTCAAATTTCTAGTAGAAAAAAAAATGGTTAGTTTCCAATGAGGGGAAGACATCAGCAAAGTTCTAGCTCTATCTTACCTTACTCTTATTAAATGTCAGAGAATAAAAGAATAAGACTTTATATAGAAAAATATTTGCATACCAACTGAAACTGTCATTCCTATATGAGGACATTAGAGAAAACAGTCTCACACATCAAGAGGTAAGAAAATATATCAACAATGTATCCTTCATGAAAAGACGGTTTTAAGATAACTTCAGTTCTACAGAAAACTGATGGAAAAAATGGGGGAAATTGTAATATGAAAGAACTCTCAGGACACAGAATTAAACCATAGGGCTATGATTAAATCACTGTTGTTAACACAGATATAAAACAATATACTTATTAAGAACATTTATTTAAATTCGTATAAAATACCAGATTATATGTTTTTTAAAAACTTGGAAATAGTTGGGCAGAGAAGGAAATTTAATATTTTTATCTTATGGGGGAATAGTTAATAGGTACTGTTTCATTCATGATGCTGATAATTTCTTTTAATATAATGGAATAAAAACAGGCTGTATATGCATTCCAAATAACTGAAAAAAAAAAGAGGGAGAAAAAAAGAAAAGTAAAAAACTTCAGTTGATATAGTCCAATAAGTAAATCAGGAAAAATAATAAAGAATAAAAGTAGAAACCACAAAACAAGTTAACAGAAAAAAGACCAAATATACCTAAAATTTATGCTAATAAATTGTGAATTGGTTTATTCATATTAAACAACAAAAAGTACCAAATTAGATAATTAAGCAAAAGTTGAACAGATGCTGTTTATTTAAAAGAAGCATGGAACAAATTGCCAAAATTAAAAATAAAAAATGGGCAAAAATATATTGGGCAAATACAAATAAAAATGTAGGTTTTGCAGTGTTGTCTGAGATAAAATATATTTCAAGGCAAAAATAACTTAAAAGGATGAATAAGGTAATTGTATGTTTATAAAGGTAAATCCCCCAATAAAGTTATACTAGTCATAAATTTGTGAAGTTAACAGTAGTACATCATTATGCAAAACTGCTAGAAATTCAACATAATTCAACACAGTTGTAAAAGACATCAATTCATTTCTCTCAGTTTTAACAGATTAAGTATAAAGTCAAGGTAAAGGCATTGAAGATTTGAATAAAATAATTATTACCGTTATTTTAATAACTAGGTACAAAACCTTGTACTATACAGAGAAAAACGTCTTTTATAATTTCTTAAACTGATCAATTGCACAGTAACAAAGAAACAAGCAATAAATAAACAATTAAATAAACAAAAAAAAGTCCTTCTCAATAATCTCTAGAAGGTAGAATTTGTAGACCTAACCCACATTCTTTGATTACAATATATTAAACTTATACAACTTACTTCAAGATTTGTAAATCTTTGAAATTCTCCGTGAAATGGATAACTTGTATGAAAGTGAAATTGTCAAAATGCTATAAGTAGAAAACTTGACTAAGCAAATTATAAGACAATGAGTTGAAAAATATGTAAAACTGCTTTAAAATAACAAGGTGTTTTTTTACAGATGAGTTATTTATGTCTTCTAGAAAATAAATACTGACATTTTCTAGAAACACTGTATTTCCACATCTTTAAACTAACTCAAAGCATAGAAAAATACTAAATTACTCAAAAACTTAAATAACAAGTATAAACTTGATAGTAAAACTATCAAAAATGGAATTGAATAGATAAACAAGTTTCTTCTGTATAGCACTGAGAGCTCTACTCAACATCTTGTAGTTACCTATAATGACAAAGGAATATGAAAATGAATATATGTATGTATATGTATATATTATGCTGTACACCAGAAATTGACACATGGTAAACTGACTATACTTTAATTTAAAAAAAATGGAATCAACAACCAATGCCACCAATGAATACAGATATAAAAATCTTAAATAAAATTCATTAGCTACTTAATAACACACCAAACAACATCCAAAATAGCAATGCAAAAATGGTATAATATTAGAAAGTATATTCATGACATACATTATATCAACAGATCAACAAAGAATATGAACTATACCCAGATGTTAAAAAGGCATTTAATAAATCTCACATTTACTCATAAATTATTATAAATGCTTTTTGTCAGAGAAATAAAAGAAGCCTCCTTACATGATAACGTCTGTCTCGAATCAAAATTACATCAAGACAATTATATCACTACGGATACCAATATAAATCTATTTTAGTGATGAAATATTAAAATATTTTTATCAAGGTAAGGAAAAAGCCAGAAAGTTTCACTATTAATTTTTTCCAGGATAATCTGCTAATAGAAATTACAAGAAAACAACAGTTAGAAGTAAACAGAGGAAGCACTGGTTAGAAGTATTGGAAAAGAGTAGATATAATTACCATAATTATTTGCAGACAAAATTATACACCTAGAAAAGCCAAAAGAATCAACTAAAAATGGTAAAATTAGTAGATTATATCTATAAGGTACATATACCAGCACATTTCACTGTATAAGATCATTCATCAAGAAGTTTAAATACTGTCAAACATTTGTACTTTGCAATTATAGTGCACCATGAGTATATAGGCCAAGAGGTCTGCAACTCAGATCGTAAAAGGGCCATTTAGTAAATGCTTCAGGCTTCGTGGGGTGTGTGGTCTCTGTTCCAACTATGCAACTCTGTCTCTGTAGCATGGACAATATATAAAGAAATAAACATAGACACTCCAATAAAATTTTATTTATGGACACTAAACCAAATTTCATGTCATTTTTGCATATCACAAAATATTTTTCTTTATTTCCCAATTATTTTAAATAAAAGAGGCTATGAAAGACCATAGTTTGCTGACCCTTGATACAGAGTACTTAGTGATGTTATCACACATCAGTCCAGTAAGTATTATGCAGATCAGACAGCATTGTCAGAGTCTATGTCATGTCATAAAGAATTTCATAAATTTCATGGAAGAAAGACTTTTTATTACCAGATATAAGTGGGAAGAGAATTTTGAGTATGAAGGTTAGGAAGGGCAGATGGGAGACACTAAGGGGTTATTTAAAAATGGCTGTAATCTTCTTCTCCAATTTGTATAGATAGAATAACAATAAATTCTCACACACCCCTACATGAAGATCATCAAGAATTTCCCAGATAAAATTTTTATCTTTTTGTTTTAAAAGCATGATGCTTTTTTAAATTAAAAAAGTCAATTAAAAAGATTGTGTACTTTCAGGGAGATAATTAATAAGTTAAATGCATTTATTGATATTACATTTACAGATATTTAGAAATTTAAGTAGTTTTTTCATCTTTAATTCATCCATTTTTGATCACTGAAAAAATAATCAGACAGCAAATACATTATTTCAATTAATTTATATGATATATTTATATTAATAAAAGGTTTTCTTTGTGTATTGAAAAAAAGGCTGTCCTTCTCAGTTCAATTTTTCATAAGAATTAAGATACTGAATGACACCCTGAAGCATTTAGGTATGCATAATGCATGTACAGACTATTTCCAAATCCAGATCTCTGTGTCCTATGTATTTAGTTTTATTACCTATGAACTATATTTTCCTGTCTTGTTTCCACTTATTCTATTTTTGTCTATATGTAGTCTTGTTTATGGGACTTATATAGACACCAAAAATACAAGATTATCTTTAAAAGCACATTAATTAATTTATTACCACTTCTAAGTTCAGTTCTGTAGTCAAACTCCCTAGATTCAATTTTGGCTTAGACATTTCCTAGCTATGTGACCATAAAGTTATTTAAACTTTATGTTTTTCAGAATCCTCATATTTTCAATGTCATCATAAGAGTATTTAACTCAGGGTCATTTTGAGGATCAAATAATCTGATTTTTGTGAATTTTAATATAGGCACTAGTGAATATTGTATAAGCATAAAATATTACATTAAAAATTACATATTAATGAAAATAGCTATAATAATCAACAGATTTTCAGTATAGATTGAAATAGACTTCTATTGAAGAAAAAGGTGCCATCTAGGACTTTCATAGCTAGAGAAGAGAAGTCAATGTCTGGCTTCAAAGCTTCAAAGGACAGGCTGAATTTCTTTGGGACTAATGCAGCTGGTGACTTTAAGTTGAAGCCAATGCTCATTCATCATATTGAAAAATTCAAGGGTCCTTAAGAATTATGCTAAATTTACTCTGTGCTCTAGAAATGGAACAACAAAGCCTGGATGACAGCACATCTGATTACAACATGGTTTATTGAATATTTTAAATCCACTTTTGAGAGCTACTGCTCAGAAAAAAAGATTCCTTTCAAAATATTACTGCTCTTTGACAATGCACCTGGTCACCCAGGAGCTCCGATGAAGACGGACAATGAGATTCATGTTGTTTTCACATCTACTAACACCAAATCCATTCTGCCGCCCATGGGTCATGGAGTAATACAGACTTGCAAGTCTTATTATTTAAGAAATACACTTTGTAAGGCTTTAGCTGCCATAAATAGTGATTCCACTGATGAATCTGGGCAAAGTAAACTAAAAACTTGGAAAGGATTCACCATTCTAGCTGCCATTAAGAACATTCCTGAATCTTAGAAAGAGGTCAAAATATCAGCATTACAGTTTGGAAGAAGTTAATTCCACTCTTCACGGATAACTTTGAGAGGTTCAAAACTTCAGCAGAGGAAACTACTGCAGATGTGGTGGAAATAGGAAGAGGCCTAGAATTAGAAGTAGAGTCTGAAGATGTGACTGAATTGCTGCAATCTCATGGTAAAACTTTCATGGATGAGGAGTTGTTTCTTACGGATGAGCAAAGAAAGTGGTTATTGAGATGGAAGATATTCCTGGTAAAGATGTTGTGAAAATTATTGAAATGACAAAAAAAGATTTAGAATATTGCATAAATTTAATTGATAAAGCAGCAACAAAGTTTGAAAGACTGACCCCAATTTTGAAAGAAGTTGAGTAAAAACCTATCAAACAGCATTGCATGCTACAGAGAAATTACTTGTGAAAGGAAGGGTCAATCAATGTGGTAAACTTCACTGTCGTCTTATTTTTCAAAATTGCCACAGCCACCCCATCCTTCAGCAAACACTATTTTATCAGTCAGCAGTCATCAACATCAAAGTAAGACCCTCCACCAGCAAAAAGGTTATGACTTATTGAATTAATCAGATCATGATTAGCATTTTTTAGCAATGAAATATCTTTTAATTAAATTATGTAAATTTTAAGACTTAGTGCTATTGTATTCTTAGTAGACTGCAATGTAGTGTAAACATAACTTTTAAGTGCACTGGGAAACCAAAAAATTCGTATGACTTGCTTATTGCTTGTTCACTTTATTGTGGTGGTGTGGAACCAAACCCACAACACCTCCGAAGTCTGCTCGTGTTCTTGGCAAAAAAAAAATAGATGATACAAGAGAATTTAATTAAAGAGATAAAAACAAAAACTGACTTCACAAAGGCAAGTTAAGGTTAAGGAAAACCAACAAAGCAATGGTACACTATGCCAGGGCTAGTGGCAGTAGGAAGCAAGAGAAGGAAGTAATTCCTGCAATCAAGAGGAAGTAGGGGCTTCTTGGCTACAGCAATCTGGCTGGGAGGGCTGTGAGAAATAAATACCCTAACTTCATTGTCTTTCAACTCTCCAATCCCTGCTAGCACCTTCCTTTGGCCATCTCAGCCAGAAGCCACAGGCCAAGGGTGCCTCTTGATACAGTGCCAACAAAGAACCTCCCAGGTCTCAGAGCATGGTGTAGAAGAGCAGAGGAACAAATGATGTGTATCCAGCACAGCTAGTATTCCATCGTCATTTTGCAAGCCATCTATTTTGTTCAGAAGTGTGACTATGGCCTTTCATTGCCATGTCTGTTTGCCACTCCAAACCACAAATGACAATTTATTTGACAATGATAATAAATATGAGTTGAATATGAATAACCTAACTATGCCTTAAGTTCACCTAATAGCCACTGATAATGTTGAAAATTAGTCTTCTTTTGACTATAAAGTAGACAGCATGCTTCTCAAGTTAGCCCCCAAAGAATAAATAGCAGATGCTTACTGGTAATATTTAATGTATTCTCTTCCTTTAAATCACCAAAAATTGGCTCACATAGAAAAAAATACAGGTTATTGACATTAAGGATTTTAATTTACTGAATGCCCTAGTCATTTCATACTTAATAACAAAGTGTATTAGTTTTCTATGGCTGCTATAGCAAATTACTACAAACTTGGTGCTTGAAACAACATAAATTTATTCCTTTACAGTTCTACAGGTCAGAAGTTAGATGAGTTTTACTTGGCTGACATCCAGGTATTAGGAGGGCCATACTTTCTCCAGAGGCTCTTGTAGTTCTTAGAGGCTGCTTACATTCCTGGTTCTGTGAACTCTACCTTGCATTATTCCAACCTCTTGGCTTCTGTCATCACATCTACTTCTTTTGCACACAAATCTTAATAAGACGCTCTGTCTTATAAGGTGCTCTGTCTTATAAGAACTCTTGTGATTATACTTGGGGCCTATCCAGAAAATTCAGGAGAATCTTCCCATCTCAAAATTCTTAACTTAATCACATTTGCAGTCTCTTTTGCCATAAAAGGTAACATTTACAGAATCCAGAAATTAGGGCATGGATATCTTTGGAGCCATTATTTAGCCTACCATCAAAGGCCATGAAAGTTCTTAGCTTACAAACTGAAAATTACATACTATAATCCATGTACTTTTGAAGTTGCCTGTCACTCTCTCCTTTTAATCTGTCCCCTTCCTTCCAGGAACCACTAAGTATAAAACTAACACATTAATTTATACTATAACTCAAAAGAAATGCAGTAGAGAAGTTAATCTCTCTATTCAATTTGACAGAGTTACCAGTGGCTAGTCTAAAGGAAAATTAAGGCTTCTCAGATCAATTCTCACTGCTAAGCTATGAGGGCATGAAGAAATTTATGCTATGCAAGGAAAGAGAATCAGTGGGGCGAAAGACACCAAACATTTCAACACATGCAGCACTTCGCATAAAATTCCTGATATAAAGCATTGTCATGCTTTCTCTGAAAGACTAAATGTAAAAAATATATCCCAATGACTTTTTTCTTTTCTTATTATTATTGTTATAGTTTTTTGTTTTGTTTTCTGTTGCCCACTTTCAGAATCATTAATGTTCCACTGGTTCTTACTACCTATATATTGGAACATCCCAGTATGTGTCGCTTCTTATGCTATGTCTTGAGCTACCCTATACCCTACCAACACATTCCATTTTTTTCCCTTGCTGACAATTTTGTTAGTCTTTTTCTGTTACTTGTAAAGAATACTTGATTCGCTTACAAAAACTAAGATATTATATACTTAAATATAGCTAAAATAAACTCATATCTTCTTAGAATGTTTTGAGTTGTAAAATGCATTATACTGATTTACTAAATCATATTTTATTATATTTATAACCCTTTCTGGTCTTTAATAATGAGCAAAATTTTTCCAGTGTCAGGAATCTGAGAAACCAGAAGCTGAGGGAAAAATGATTAACCACATAGAACCAGAGATTAAATTTACTGGCTGAGTAAAGTATTGTCTCAAACAATTCTATAATTAAAGATTTGATACATCCTATAAAATAAATGTTCATCACTATTATGATATTTCAGAAGAGGACTGCAAGCTACATTTCACTACTTCCTCTAGAAGCTTGGTCATTTTACTTTTTAGATTGCATTTTTAAAGATAGATAATAATGACTAGAGGGAAAAGACTGTGTGGGTTTTGTCTGTGTGTGTGTCTGTGTAGGCACATGCGTTTCTGTGACTACTGTTGATTAATTCTGTTATTGATTATAAACCTTATTTACTCATGGAGTAAGAGAATTCCTTATGAATGATATTCAGAAATAGAGATGACATGTGCGAGAGTGTGTGTCTGTGTGTGGGGAGGGGGAGATCTCCCTACAATTATATTTACTATTTAAGTTTTCTTTGAAAATTTTGTATATACTGCATCCATGTCCTTTTATAAATCACCAGGTAGTACTACTAAAACACAAAATCTTAAAGCTATTTAAGCTCATTATATTATAGCAGACTATTAAGAGCTATTTTAACAAGTCATTTGAAGTAGGACATAGTTATGTTGTGAAAGTAAGAAATTTCAAATAGTATCTTGACTGAAGTTTTAAATGACTAGAGCTCAGCAGATGGCTCACTTCCTATGGAAGACTTCCTATGCATATGTAGGTACTGGATAGCTTGGTAGATCGATAGACACGTCTGTCCTTATGTAATACACAATTTTACATGAGAGATGACCCAGGTGCACATATATCTGGCTAGTCCACATTATGACAAGTGTACATAGCTGCAGGATGCAATGGAAGTACAGAAAATATGTGACATTGCATATGAAAACATCAGAGAGAACATTATGAAGGACGTGACATTTGAGTTAGATATAACTAGGACAAAAGTTCACATATATCTTCTGAAGCATGGACTATTATAAAATTTTTTTCACTGGAATCGTGGGATCTATTGAAGACAAGTATATTTAATGGAAATTCTTTTGAGTATATGATCAATTGAAAAGTGATACATTTTCTAATAGCAAGTTGGTGCACTTATGTTAGACAGGACTTTCTATAAATAAAGTAATAAAGATATGCATTAAGCATTTAGCAAAGAAAAATATCTAAACTGAGATTTAGAAGAAGACATGCATGAAGACTCTTTAGGAGAGCTAAACTGGGTAATTTTAATGAAATCCTAGTGATTTAATGAAATGACATCAGCATCTCATCACCATAAATGTTTCTTGTGTTCTCCCACAACAACAAAAATGTGGCATCTTTCTACAAACAAAAGTAACTCTGTGGGAATCATGGATCCAGCACCACATGCTAAGGGATTCAGGAGTTGTCTCATGCACCTGTGCATCAGGTAATAGGCAAACACACCTTGGTACTAGCTGTGGTCCCTATAGAAGCCTATGAACTAGTTCCAGCCCCTCTCAGCCACAGTCTATGAGCACGTAAAGAACAGTGACTTGGGCAGTCATCCACATGGTCCCTGATGATTACATTGTGGACTCTATCAAGAAATTCACCTGTGAGCTGCTGGGAAAGCATCATCCGTGAATTCCTGCAATTTGCCTGAGTTCCTCACTCATACGCTGTTCCTACTCTGCAATCGGCTCCTTGTGCAGGCTTCTGAAGGCAGTAGCATGAGGGAGCTTTTGCAGACGGTTAGAGAGTACACGCAAAAGAATCAAACAGAAATTCTAGAACTGAAGATTTCAATGAAATGAAATAAAAAACACAATAGAGAGTATCAACATTAGAACAGACCAAAGAGAAGAAAGAATCTGTGAGTTAGAAGATAGGAACCTTGAAATTTCGAGTTAGAGGAGAATAAAGAAAAGAGAATGAAAGTGTGAAGAGAGTTTATGTGATCTGTGGGGTACTATAAAAAGAAACAACATATGAATTATTGGAGTTCCAGAAGAAAAAGAGAGGGAGAAGGGGGGAGAAAACTTATTTAAAGAAATAATGGCTGAGAACTTCCCAAACCAGGGGAGAGATCTGGACATTCAATTTCAGGAAGCTAACAGATCATCCCGTAATTTCAATCCCAAATAACCTTCCTTAAGACACATTAAAATAAAACTGTCAAAAATTAAAGACAAGGACAGATTACTAAAAACAGTTAGAGAAAAGAAGATTGTAACCTACAAAGGCACCCCCATTAGGCAATCAGTGGATTTCTCAGCAGAAATCATACAGTCCAGGAAAGGATGGAATGACATATTCAAAGTGCTGAAATAAACATGGCAACAAATAATACTCTATTCAGCAAAATTATCCTTCAGAAATTAAGGAGAAATAAAAACTTTCCCAGAAAAAGAAAAGCTGAGATAGATCATTACCACTAGACCTGCCTTATAAGAAATACTAAAAGAAGTTCTTTAATCTGAAATGAAAGCTCACAAATTAGTAACATGAAAATGTACAACACACTAGTAAATGTAAACGTATAATCAAATTCAGAATAGTCTAATACTGTAATATAATGTTGTGTTAACCATTTAACTATGATAAAAAGGTCAAAGGACAAGGATATTTTAAAAATAATTATAGCTACTGTAATTTGTTAATGAATATACAATATGAAAAGAGGTATATTGTGATACTAAAAACATGAAGGCGGAGTAAAAGGGTAGTTTTTGTATGCATTTGAAATTAACTTGTTAATCCCCAAGAATGGGGCACCTATAATGAGTTATATTAGCTTTCCTTCATATCATCTCCTACTCTTTCTTCCAATCTCAAAGAAAAAATATTCTTGAACCTTCCCTCTCTCATCTCCTGCAGGATTTTAATTTATTTTGTTTCTTCTTTCCTCACTTTCTCTCTATTGACTTTATATCCTTACTTTATGAAGGGGCTGAGGTTTCACCAATTCTAATTAAAATCGAATTTCCCTCAACAGTACCTTACCCCTGAAGACAAAAAAAAAAAAAGTTCTCTCTGTCTTTTCACAAGTGAATATCTTAAAATCTAAAATTACTTTTCAGTTTTCTCATTTCCCATTTAGTCCTCAGTTCAAGCCCCGATATCTGAGAATCTACTAAACCTTTTCTCTTAAACTCTATCCATGACCTAATAATAATAAAATCCATCACCTCCTACCCTATTCTCTTATTAAGCACTTTATAGGTTTGCTATTGATAGTCAATTTACCTGCTTTGTCTCCTTTGACAGTTATTACTCTAATTTTTCCCATTACTTTTCCACAATCAATTAATTTCCTTTTTAAACTTGTCTTACTCCACCTAATATTAAAGTTATATCCCAATCATCTTCAATCACTTTTATTCCCAATGGATGTTCATTTATGTGTGACCTATTTCTTGCCACAGCTTCGTACACATTCATGTATTTAGCTTTACCTTCTAATCTGATATTTGGATATAAAATTTTCACCTCCTTACAGAGAATCTGTATGTGAGAGTGTGTGTTAGTATGTCAAATGCACAACATCAAAAGCCAAATTCATTACCCTTATTTTTGCTGCCCCAGGGGAAAAGAATACAACACCAGTAGGCTTCAAACAGATTGGATTAATTACCATACTTTATAATTTCCCTATACAATGTCCAAGAGTTCACTATTTTTTTGTATTCAGGTGCCTCACCTTTGTGCCTGGAATGAGCAACTTTACATTTTTATTTATTCATACCCAATTCACTCTTAAAGGTCTAATTTATCTCCTTAACTATCATATCCCCTTAAAATCATTTTCTCTAGGCTCTGAGTTCCTCATGGACAGAAATTGTGACTGTTGGCTTATTCTGAATCTCAGGATGTAACACAGTGCCTGGCACTAGGTAGGTGATCATATACCTGTCCCATTCACTTTCTCACCTTTCTTCATTCTTCATTTTGATGTTTATATTATTTTGAGCTATAGTACTATCTGTACATGCACATTTCTCTGTCAAACTCCATGAGGCAAACTATGTGTCTTTGTTTACATCTCAATCCCTACCATGGACGGTCCTTGGTAGATGCGTAGTTTCTCCATAAAATATTATACGTAGAAGTGACACATTTTAATCTCTTTATTCCCCTTGAGATATTGAAGATGTAGGGTGTGGCCTGTGCTCAGTAAGTGAAAAAAAGGGAAGGCCAGGACATGAGAGGATGCTCTTGTAGGGAACAATAGACTATATGTATAGTCTGTTCTATCAAGTAGGAGGAATAGAGTTGTGAGCTAGTATGTGACCATCCATATCATTCACAGGCATAGAGTAGAATAACATCATCAAATGGGGAAAGGAGTATACTAAGAAACAGGGAATCTCCATAGTTGTTTCAGTTTTCTTAGATGTCTTGTTAAGAGCCTCAGAAAACTGAACCCTGTATATAATATGTTATTGAGTAGCATGTACACTGAAAGAAACTATTTCATAAAATTTACCCAGACACACACACAAGCACACATATACACACATACACAGAGTCAATAGCAGCACACCTGGTATATGCCATTTGGATATGTTCACACTACAAGTAAACTGTGTTACCACTATGAAAGATTGAAAACTGTCAATCAGTGTTCTAGTCTTGCCTCTGATTCTAATTATGTGGCTCTGGGAATTTCACTTACTCTCTCAGCCACAATTGTTTTTCTTTAAATAATGAGATAGATAAATGCTAAAAATCTGTCTCCCTAAAAAAATTTCATGTATATAGAATCAAGTGGAACTTAAATCTCTTTATAGATCCCATATGTCAAAAGAATGATATTTTTTCCTCCATGGTTTGAACCATTTTGTAAAATCATTCTCCATTGCCTTCACAACCTCTGACATAGCACAACTACCTCTTTACAGGAAAATGATGAGTAAGACAGAAACATCCTGATGCACCCCCACCACCTGCCACCTCCACCACCAGCATCTCTCTCTCTCTCTCTCACACACACACACACACACACACTCTCACACTGCTCTTTCGAAAGAGGGGGAATGAGACATTTCAAAATAAAATCTTCCAAAAATAATTTTAAAATATTTCAAAATTTCATTATAAATTCATCTAAATTATACTTTTAAATGAAAGACTTCTACATTGCTTTCTTCCTATTAATTTGATAATAATAAAAATAGAATTTAGGGAAAAGCATGAGAAGCAGCAGAATAGCAAAGCTGTTGCATTCAACTCCCAGCTCCTGAGTCATTCCACTCTTTAGCATAGCTAATGTCACATGACCAAAAATAATTTTAAATATGAACATCTTATACAATATCAACTATTTTAAATGGCCACATCCTATCATCACTAATCCACCAAAATAAAAGAAAAATCCATTTTCTCAGCAACTAATTTGTTTTCAGTTTATTCCTCACATCCATACTGGAGGAGGAGGCAGGGTCTATACCATCATTCCAAGTCTATTAAATACATTACATAAATCTTGCATTCAGATGGGAAAAATGACTTACATATTTTTCCTAAAAGGGGAAAAAAGCATAAATAATCCATATGATCAATACTGTCAGGAATTGTTCAGAAGGCCTTCAGGTTCAGGATGCTGGCGTGCCCCAGAGGCTGCTATCAGAAGGCTCAGCCCTGGGCTTTGGCAAAGCCACTGCCATGTTAATCTGCTTCATTACATTTCCACAATTTGTTCACCGCATTAAGAAGCAATATTTCCCTTTTGAAAGGAATACCCATCCTTCACTTTGAAAGCTTCGCTTTCAAAAGGTACATAAACATAGCCACAGATGGACACTAAAGGCCAGAAAGCCAAAGAAATATTAAAATGCAGCATGTCAGAGTCAGAGCCCATTTCAGTCTAGGAACATTTAAGGATGCAGAACAGCTAGAATTAGAGCTTCTGATTCTTTTAGATCTGATTCTGAGCTCACAAAGCACACACTTCCAATGTTATCCTTAACACAAATAATAAGTCATTGATAGGAACAGAATCATGTTCACTTACCAGAAATAAAGAGAATTGTAAATCATTGCTCAGAATCCATATATGGGTTAAATATAATATTCTCCAATGCAGTTCTTCAGAATTTTGACTGGAGCAGAAAGTAAAATCTCATATGTGTTCTATCCTCACTGAAAAAGAAAAAACAAGGAAGGACGACTGCAGCATCCTCTCTGCTTCTGCCTTGGCTTTCTGTTCTGACATTCACTCGATGGTATCCACTGTCTGTTAGAAAGCAGCATGCTAAATTGAAAAATAAATAAATAACTGTAAGGCAGCATCTTACATGACAGCTCCATCTCCTGGCCAAAAGTGGAATCATTTTTATTAAAGATCCTTTGGCAATGCTGCATCTAGCAAGTTTGATGTGGTCTATAGCTCATAATTCCACTGTATTTGAAATCAACTGCCTTAATTGATTGTAAATTAAACATTTAAGAATCACTAGAGTATGAATTTTTAAAGTTTGAAATCCTAATTTTGGGATTTAGTTAAATTTACTTACATGATTTTTAAACTAAATGGAAGCTTGTCATAGCATTATTAAAAACTTACTGCTTAACTTTATTTACCACCTGTGAAAACAATATGCATCACCTACAAAGTAATTTTAGTTGTCAAATTTATCTTTATTGAACATCTCTTTGTGGAAATGGATACGTTTTTTGTTACTAGAGAAATTCTGCACTATGTTATTGTTATTAATGTTATTTGGAGGGGTGTTGGAGGAGTAAAGTTAATGCAGGACAATAAAATTAATAAAAGACAAACTGGAAAATCTTTAATCAACTCAAGCTTTTAAAGATATTTCAAAATATACAAATATTAAATTACATGCTATATGAGATTTGATAATTATAGTATACTACAGTGTGTAGTTTTATCTTATTAGAAGGATAAGAGAAAAGTTAAATTATTATGAGAATGCATTTAGTCAGTTACATCAGTTATATGAGCATATTATTTGATCAATATGTATTTATTAATTTTTTCCATGGTTGTGATGCCCTGGTTAATTTTTAAATTTTGAAATAAAAATATAGATGGTCTTCCTTCCTCTTTTTCACAATACCATTTAAATTTGAGGACAGGTATATGAACTAAAGTTGTCCCTACCAAAGTCTTTTGATATTCCAAAGTCATTCTCTGCTACCACAGAAACACTGTGGCGCTGTCCGCGGTGCTGAAAACCAATTTCAGAATTCAAAGGTTCTAGATCTTAAACTGGTCTGAAATGTTGTCTTTGCAATATTTAATATAAATTTTATTTTCAAAAGTCCTACATAATCCAGGATAAGTGACAGTATCTAAGATACATATATCTAAGTAACATTTTATCCACAGAATATATAGTATTACATATTGACCAGACACCATAATGCAGATATCTAGTCAATAAAATTATGACTATCAGTCACACTTCCTTTGTATGTTTTATATAGTATTTTACTTATTCTTGATGAGGTTATATTATGCAGATTGTTCCCCCATTGAATAGAGGAGGATACTTAAGTCTACTCTTCAGTTACTTGTTCAGAGTTAATAAGCAAATCAGAAGAACAAACCAGGATCTTTAAATTTTACCTTACTCCTATTTCTACAATATCATTAGGATATATCTGTATGATTTTAAAAATACAATGTTAATTGCAAAGATAAATAATTAAAGTGACTTGGCAGATCAAATTATTTGAACATGTACACTCAGCTATTTCATCTTCTAAATTTCCTGCACAAACAGGATACAGTTATAAACTCTCAGGGCACATAAATTATGATAATTTCTCTCAAATTTTTCAGCATAGCTCTCCTAATAGGCAAAAGGAGTAAACTCATAAGATTAGAAGCTGAGATGCCACAAACATAAAATATCATTGAAACCTTGCCTTATCTTTAAAATTAAGGAAACTTTATAATAATTTATAGAAAATTTAAATATTTTTCTTAAAACACTAATTTCCCATTATTTTGGGTGTAAATGTTATCCTTTAAGAAGATGAGTTTAACTTATCCTGGACTTTATATACCTCCAGGCATGCCACCACATTTCCTGGGAACACAATATCTCAGTTTGAGGACTATGAGATTATATGACATAAAATAGTCTTCTCTCAGCAAATAGGTAATTACTTAAGACTTTCTTCATGTATTCCTCTCTAGCATATAACTTTAGTTTTGACTAATCACAAAACTAGGAGTTCAATATTAATGAGTGATACATTCAAAAAGTTATAAAATGTATTTGTATTCTTCATTTTTAGCATGCTCTGTAAAAGTCATTGTAATAAATTGTAAATATTGTCACAATCCTTTTCTCCTCTTTATATTCATGTCTTTTGAATGTGACTACCATTAAGAGATGGAGACTATTTTTCCATCTTTCATCTGGGTGACCTTGTTACTTGGCAATAAAATGTAATGAAAGTGATATTGTTCCAGTCTAGTCCTCAAAATTTCTTCCATGCTTCTCTTCCTCTCTTGGAACCCTCTCTGTCCACCATATGAACAAGTCTGAGCCTACCTGGTGGAGGACATGAGACCTCATGGAGCACAGACAGGTTTCCCCGTTGTGAATTTCTAGGAACAGGTAGCCCCAAGCTGACCTGGCAGCTAATGCGAGTGAATGAGTAAATCCTGCTAAGATCCAGCTGAGTCTAGCCAGGATCAGCCAAACCAAAAGAATCATGAACTAACTAAATGTTTGTTAGCATTCGATCCAATTTCTTCATGTTCAGTCAAATGGTGCATTTTAAATCATAATGTTAAAAGGCATTTGAACATTTGCTTCTTTGTTCCTTCTTGAGATACTTTCTTCCCTTGCCTTTGCTTGGCACCATCCTATAGTCTAGTTCTTCTGTACACAGCTGCTTCTCATTGTCCTTTGCTGGTTTTCCCCTCCATTTTCCTACCTTTGAACACTGACATTCTCCAGAAAGCAATCTTTGACAACTCCCAAACTGTTGTTCTAGCTTGGCCCTCTCTCCTGAACTCCAGATTTAGTATATTCAAATGCCATTCAACATTTTCATACCCTATTAAAATGAGCTGCTTCATCTCTAGTTAATAGCAATTTCATCTTGTCAATTACTTAGACCAAAACTTTGTCACTTTTGACTCTTACTTTCATACTCCACATCTTATCACTTTGTGATTACTGTTAACTTCTTCAAAATTATCTAGAATCTAACTCACTATGTCACTAGTTTATCTTGGCATAAGCCAGAATCATTTCTAATTTGTATTTTTGGAATTCTTCTCAACTAGTTCCTTTCTTTACTTCTTTTGCCTTTGCTACAATCTATTCCTAGCACAGCAACTAGAGTAATCCTATTAAACTCTAAGTCATGTAATGTACTCTTCTCAAAATTTTCCAGTGGAGACCCATCTTCCTCAGAATAAAGCCAAAGGCTGTCTAGATGCTAACAAGTTATGAACTATCTGGACCTCTTTATTTCTCTGATTTATTCCCTAGTTACCCTTGCCCTCACTCATTCTACTCCAACCATTCTGGTTTCTTTGCAATTACTCAAAAGTGATAGCAATTCTCCTTCTTCAGAAAATTCCCATTTTTTGATCTCCTTATATGGAATGCTCTTACATGAACTCCTCATGGCTCACTTTCTCTCTCACTCTGGGTCATGGCTCAGAGCCACTTCCTCAGTGAGGCTAGTCCTGACTCCTAACACTATACCCTAACCCTTCCCCTATTTTTATTTTTCCCTGTAGTACTTATATGTAGCCAACATACTATAAATTTTGTTTACTGTCTGGCTTCTCTAAGGAAAATATGAACTCCATGAAGGCAGAGATGTTTGTTTTCTTCAGTCACTGCTATAAATTTGGTTGATAAAACAAAACCTGGAACATAAAAGCTGTCCAAATAATGAATGACATAGAATATTTCTTAGACATAGAATATGCATTTTTATTAATACATCATGGAAATGTTATTTATATTTATGTGTGAATTCCTATGTTCTTATGAATATGTCTGTCATAGGGTGTGAAATCAATGAGATAAACAGCATGTTTTTTGATTAAAATCATTATCTAAACAGAAAGTGGTATATATAGTGAGTGTTCAATAAATAAATTGAGTTAATTATATAAATGTTGAAATTAAACTACCAAGCTTTTGAATTATTTTCCATAGAGTTCAGAAAAAATCTTGGTAAAATATCATTGAACAACTCTTATTTCATATTAGCATGTTTTGCCAGACTTTGAAGGAGACTTTAAACAGACTTTGAAAAGGCTATTATAACTTTATTTTTATTTTAAGTTCATTCTCATCTAGAATATTTTAACTGTTTAAAAATAAGGTGTAAAAATATAAGCAATATTTCCCATAGTGTGTGTGTATCTATATCTATCTATCTATGGAAAGAATAAATACATATTCTTAAATCAACTTGAGTTGACAACAAACCAATAACATAATTTCTCAGCGATAAATGTTTCTGGCACTGTTTTAATCAGAAAATCTACAGTTTTATTTTAGCAGCTTGATTTTCAAAATTACTTTAAAGTTTAGGGTTTAAAGCAAGTGTGGAGGTTAATTTTATGTGTCAGTTTAGCTGGCCATGAGAAGCCCAGATTGAACATTATTTATGGGTGTATCTGTTAGTATTTTTAACACCTTTTAGTTAGGATTCATCTAGCCTTGTAAGTTGAGAATAGAGTACCAGCACAGAGGCTTAAAATATAGGAGTGGGAGTTTTCCTGTCAGGACAAATTTAATGGCAGTCATGGTTACAGTAACAAAGCTCAGGTTTTCTGCCATGTGCCAACAATCTCAGGACTCTCTCCTGGTTCCCCATTTAGCACTCTGATTGCTCTTTTCCTTTCCTCCTTCTACTATCATTTCTGTCTGATCAGACATAGTGTTTTCATTGTAAAGGGCATCATGTTTAATTTGTTAATAATGATAATGGCCTAAAAGTCACAAATGATTACTTGCTTATATAATTTAAGGTGAATCTGAGATTGTCCCTAAAATAGCAGGAATCCCATTAACTTTCATTCAGTGAGGCTTTTTTTTAAAACTTTTTTTATTGAGTTATAGTCATTTTACAATGTTGTATCAAATTGGAAGAAAGTTAGATTTACAGTTAATGTGTTGTAATAGCACTTCACCACAGGTAGAACCATGAGATTGGCTCTTAAGTGTGAACAGCATTATTTTGAAGCAGAAAAGTACGGAATGCCTCTGTTCTAACCATAAGCAATAGTTCTTTCTGAATAATTTTTACTAAGCACAGAACTATTCATCACTGTCCCCTGATAGAAAACATTCAATGGCTCACTACTCTCCAGGGGTGATCCCAGCCTCTAAGGATAACAAGAAAGATCCTTTTATGATGTGATTTCTGCCTGCCTTACCTCTGCAAGTTTACCTCTACCCCTTCTCTATCATGTACCATTAGCTTCTTTTTTTTCTGACCCTCTGACTAGTTTTTATTTCTGCCTCCATCTTTTTTTTTTAATTGAAGTATAGTCAGTTTACAATGTTGTGCCAGTTTTTGGTGTACAATATAATGTTTCAGTCATACATATACGTACGTATATTTGTTTTCACATTCTTTTTCGTTATAGGTTACTATAAGATATTGAATATCGTTTCCTGTGCTATACAGTAGAAATTTGTTGTTTATCTATTTTATATATATTAGTTAGTATCTGCAAATCTTGAACCCCCAATTTATTCCTTCCCACTCCCTTCCCCCTCTGGTAACCGTAATTTGTTTTCTATGTTTGTGGCCATTAGCTTTTACACTACTGGATATTCCCAGTAACAATATACATTTTCATGTCTCTGTTCCTTCCTGTACATTGTTACCTCCACTGAGAACCTTCTTTGTTTTCCATCATCTGCCTGGTAGTCTACTAATCTTATAAACCTCAGGTCTTGTGCAGACCTGGTCAACCATCTAAAGCAGATTCATTACTCCCTTCTCCTTTGTCTTAGATACAGTGTTATAGCTCTATCACCCATATTCACATGGTTCTTATAAGGATCAATCAAATGAAACTGGAAAATTATTTCTGAAACAATAAATTGCTACAAAATTACTTTGAAATGATCAGTAGGCAGGGCTGGATAACAATCCCAAGAGAACTTTGAGCATCCTTGCTTTTCTTCCTTGGCATTGACGTAAGGGTCCATCACACTGTACTATCATATTTATTTAATTTAGACCTTTCGGCCCCTCCTTTTTTCAGTCTGCCTCTGGGAACACAAAGAGCAGGCTGCTAATCAGAAGAGTCCCAGCTGGAATGAAACTGACAGTGTGGGTGCTGAACAAAGTGTTATTAACACTGTGGGCAGAAGCAAAGGATCAGAAAAATGCTTTCTTCCTAGAAATAGCTCCTGGGCACTCCTCCACCTCATTTGCACCTCTACGTGTTAGTCATGTAGACTTAAAAAGATAGGACCAAAAATTCAAACCTACCCTGTCTCTTTAAATAAAGGCAACCCCAAATGTCTGAGAATATCGACTGTTGTGTACATCCACTCAACTGGATAAACATTTATTAGCAGGCCCCAGGTTCGGTGCTAGGGATGAAAAGATGAACAAGGCAGAATCTCTGTTTCAAGTACCTCACCTTCTAAAAGATAAGAGAAAAATGAAATCAAAATTAGCATAAAGTGGGATACATTTCATAATACAGGCAAGTATAGCAAATGACAGAGCTAAAATCTTCCCAGGTGGAAAGCAAGAGGGAGATCAAAAGAGATTTCCCAGGTGAAAAAACAACGAAAGAGTATTTACCAGTGTACTTACACAACTTTCCACTAAAACCTATTTTGGTTTTTTGCCCAGCCCTTCAGAGCATATAGTCTATGAATTTATCACTTACTTGAATGCCTTCTAAATTTGGAAAAATGTTATAACCTACATTTTGAATTACTAGTTGAAGTACTTTCCTTTCTTGCCTTCCATCTAGTCTGAATTTTGGATAAACCTGACATTTATTTAAGTATAATTTGATGTTATATTTAAACTACTACTCTGCATATTTGTTTTCCTAGTAAGGAATTCTTTTCTAGTCAAATACTTTCAATTTTTTGATACTCAATATTCAATATCATAATTTTTTATAAGTTAAATTTTATTTTCAGCTGACTTTGATTTTAAGTTACTTCTATACTCTATTACTTTCATTTCTGAATTTATGAAACTATTGATATTTTCTAGTCCTTTGAACAGATTAGAGACTCACTTATGCACAAAGAAGATCATGTTAAGTTCCACTCATATAATCAGTAAGGCTGTTTCAGATAGACATTGCAAGGTTAAACCCAGAACTAAGCCAGGATCAGATCTTGAGCAAAAGGCTATTTTATGAGCAATTTTGACTAGATTCTTGAGCTTCTTACATATTTTAAGGAATCCTGAAGCATCCTCCTTTACAAATGAAAATGATGCATCTCCACTGAACTCCATGGTAAATGCAAAAGATAGAAAATTGAAAATAAACCTGGTGCTTATAACAAATTTAAGAGGAAAGTTGATGAGAGAAAACCTAAATGGAAATTAAGATCCCCTGAAAAAATCCTCAGAAAGGTACAGGATGACCCTTGTACTGTTGCTTCCATTTGGGTAGTTGTCTTATATGCATGCACATGAGGTTGTCTGATGACAAATTTCATGATTAATTTCAATATTAAAACCCTGCTTTTGTTTGAGTCTGGTCATCAGGAAAGGAGCAAAAGCTTTTTGGCTACGCACTGGCTCTGCTTCCAATAGTAAGAAACATGAGAAAACACAGAACACCATTGCTTTTAAAAAAGAAAGCAATGAGGCTAAAAACAGAATGAAAGCCAGCAATCGCAGTGTGTCTCCAAGGGTAAAGAGCTAATTTAATGCTGCTCTTTTACAACAAGCATAAGTAAATAGTTCTCATTCATGCTTTAATTAATCAGATTAATGTAAGCACTAGTTGGATGGAATAAATGTTTGTCTTTTCCATTCTTGTGTGTTATGATTTGCTTATTGGTATCTCAGCTCCATTTCAGATAGCTTAGAGGAATAATTCTGTTCATTCAAGCATGCTGGCAGAGCTGGTTCCAACAAGAAATATCTCTACATATCAGAGTATGGCTCAAAGGTATCTGCAGAAAAAATACCATTTCTATTAAGCCAGTCAAGAGTATATGTCCCAAAGAGATGAACCAAAAAGAAATTTTTTATAAATCCCATAGTAAACGTTTTAAGAGACGAGTTCCTTATGCCATGCTATTCTTTATGGTAGAATACTTTCACCATGTCTCTTTAATCTTTGCTCCTCCATCATTCTCCTAAAGTTCAGGTCCAGAGTCTTCTCTTTTAGAACCTGTCCTGACTACCCTGGCCCACACTGCCTCTCTTCTCTAAACAATGCAATTTTTTGCATGAACTCTGACACAATAATAGAGTAAGAATACAGTCACTATTTTGATGTATGCCTGGGCTAGGAAAAATGTGGGCTTTGGTACAAGGCAATCCTTGGGTGAAATATCAGTTCGAATATTTACTTAACCTTTCTATTATTGTTTAACTCCTTTGTGATAGCCAACTGTTAACTATCTGGTAAGGTTGTGAGTATTAAGTTAAAAAAAAGGTAGCATGCCTAGAACAGGGTAGACATTCCATAAATGTTATTATGGTATTTATAAAAATGATATCATAGACTATGATAAGAAGGTTTATTCATGTTAACTATACTTTTGGCTAGACAATGAAATACATTTTTAATATAACTGGGAGTCAAAATCTATTCATTTCTGTATCTTCCAGCTAGACTAAACCCTAAATACTCCTGAATAGGCCCTTCTGAGATATTAACAGATTTTATTTACAGTTGACCCTTGAACAACATGGGTTTGAACTGCACAGGTCCACTTATAAGTGGAGTTTTTCAATAAATATGTACAGCAATACTGTAGAATCCCTTGTTGGTTGAATCCACGAATGTGGAACTGGGAATACAATATGGAGGGCAGGAGGACCAACTGTAAAGTTAAGTGAGAATTTTTTGACTGCAGGGAGGATCTGCAACCCTCCTACCTCCCCACCCTGTGCTATTCAAGAGTGAAATGTAGTTGTCTCTATTTAAAGACTATCTAGTGTTTGAATGCAAAAACAAAATATATACAAGAAAGTCAAAGTTCACCATACCCTCACTCTTCTTTGCTCCATACAACTTCATTTCTATGTTCCAGACTTTCTCTTCCCCTTTAATAGGATCATTTCCCTCATTTCAGGTACTCAGTCCTCTCCTTATCATTTACTTGCTTCCTAAAGAACAAATCAAAGAAATGGTTTCTAAGAATTCAGTCTACAAGTTTGTGAACAACTAAAGAACTGTACTTCAGATTTATTCTTTTTTAACAAGTAAATCTTTATGGAATAAAGTTGTCTGTTTCATGAATAAAAAATTTAGGGCCACACAAAAATATATACATGGATGAAGTTACATACACACACATACAAACACATAAACTACATATATATATTTCTTAATCCCAATGAGAACTAATAAAGTCCTAACTAAGGCAGAGGCAACAGAATGGAAAGAAAAATAGAAGAGAGAGATATTAAAATTTTATAATGTACAATAGTTAAAAACAAGATAAAGGGGCCAAGAAAATTCATTGGTCTTTTCAACAAATGATGCTGGGTCTATTGGATATCCACATACAAAAGAATGAAGTTGGACCCCTTCCTTACACCATACAGAAAAATCAAGACAAAATGGATTATAAATCTAAATTTAAGATCTAAAACTACAAAACTTTTAGGAAAAAAAATAGAAGTAAATCTTCATTACCTTGAGTTATGCAATAATTTCTTAGACACAACACAAAAAAAGCATGTGTGACAAAGAAATATAAGTAAATTCGAATTTATCAAAGTTAAAAACTTTTGTCCTTCAAAGACCACCATCAAGAAAATGAAAATGCAATTCACAGAAGGGAGAAAATATTTGAAAATTACAGATCTAAAAGGAATTTGCATCTAGCATATATAAAGGATTTTTACAAGTCAATAAATAAAATACCCAACCTAATTTTAAAAATGGGCAAAAGATTTCAATAGATATTTCTTTAAAGAAAATACACAATTCGCCAGTAAGTACAGGAAAAGATGCTCAACATCATTAACATCAATGGGGAAATGCAAATCATAAATCACACTGAGATACTACTTCACACCCACTAGGAAGACAATAATGACAAAAACAACAACGGATAAAAAAGACAAGTGTTGGTGAGGATATGGAGAAATTGTAACCTTCTACATGCTAATGGGAATGTAAAATGGTTCAGCCATTTTGGAAAACAGTTTGGCAGTCCCACAAAAAGTTAAAAATAGAGTTACCATATGACTCAGCAATTCCATTCCTAGATCTATATTGAAGAGAAGAAAAAAGAAGTACATTAACACATAACCTTGTACATGAATGCTCATAGCAGTATTATCCAGAATAGCCAAAAAGTAGGAACAACAAATGACTATCAACTATTTAATGGATAAATAAAATGTGGTTTATCTCTACAATGAAATAGTACGTGACAATTAAAATAAATAAAATCCAGATACATGCCCCATAATGGATGAATCTTGAAATCATTATGCCAAGTGAAAGAAGCCAGTTCACAAAAGACCACATAACGTATGGTTATAGTATATGAAACATCCAGAATAGGTAAATTGATAGAGACAGAATGTAGATCAGTGGTTGTCTAGGGCTGGAGATGCAGGGGTGGAGAGATGGGGGAAATGTAAAGTGACTGTTAATGAATATGGGGCTTCTTGTTGGGATGATTAAAATGTTCTAAAATTGATAGTAGTGATAGCTGCACAATTCCGTGAATATACTAAAACTCAGTGCATTGTATACTTTAAATAAGTGAACTGTATAACATGCAAATTATTTCTCTATAAAGTGGCTTAAAAATTAAATTCTTGGGAAAGGAATACATAAACACACACACACACACATACAGTGTAAGTTTAGGCTATCAGTTTCTGGTTTGGAAGACTGAAGATTGAAATCAAGGACTGTCAAGGTAAAAGAAGAGCCATTAAGATGAATAGCAAAATATGGGAAAACATTGCTTAACAGTGAGAATGTCTATGAGTGAGTGTCCAGCTAACATTTATCTGAATTTGGGCCAGAGAGAAAGGTTGCCTGCTTGTTTGGGTGTTCAGCTGACACAACCATATTCCCTACAAGACAGAATCTTTCAAGGAAACATTTCCGGGGAATGTAATTTTAGTGGCTTTTAGATGTCCACGACAATCTCCTTTTGCTTCACCATCCTCTTCTGGAAGTGACCAGCGGGAAAAAATCCATAGTAGATACTTGCTGTACCTGCAACTCTGCATACATCTCCTCATCTTTTTATGCACTCACCCCAGTTTCTCTCTAGAGATCTTTCTTGCCCAAACTCTTGGTACTGTTAGTACATGTGATACTGTCGCCACTTTCAGTTTCTGGTATAGATATGTATTCCTCTGGACACCAAGCCTGGTTCAAGATCAGACATTAGTCTCAATCAGAGTCAACTGATTAAAATACCAAAATTTTGGAATTGGACTAGGGTTGTGAGATTACAAACATATAATTCCTGGAGGCCATCTTGGCATAAGGGGAAAGAGCATATCTATGAATAAAGCCAAAAGTGAGAAAAGAAAAGGCAACAGCTAGAAGAGAGATTAGGTCCAGGTGATTTCATTAGGTTCCTGGTTGCAGGCCTGCCTAAAGTCATATCATCTTCTGGACTTTCCAATTCTATAAGCCAATAAATTCTCTTCACACTTAAGCCAATTATGGATGAATATTGTTACTTGAAGCCGAATAATCCCAACTAATTTTTACATCACTACTTCTAAAATGCCTGCTTCATGGCAGGCAAAAGAAAACTGGGTAGTCTTTTTCATAGCTGGCTAAGGCTCTTCCTAAACAAAAATAAATCACAAATTGAGGCTAGCTTAGCAGACATCTTTTCTTTCCAAATGATTATTAATGTGATTGATCTAAGTCTGTGTAAAACACATAAATGGAACAGCACTATATTAAAGAAATCTTTTTATTTGCAAGTGCTCAGGGAAAACATTATCAGATATGTGATAGCAGCTCTCAGAAAGCAGTTTTAGTTCTAACACTTGAAATTCTTGTATTCAATTACAAATTTGTTTTATTAAATGGTCTCATTTTATTTGTTCTTAGCACGCACTGGACTTTGTTTTGCTAATGCTTAGGACACACCCTGTGAATTAAGCCCTCAGGAAAATGCCTTCAATGCTTCTTACAATTGATCTCCATATTAAAAATTGCATGAAGATTATCCAATAGATATAGCATGTTACCCTAAGTGCAGTGCTTCCAACTTATAAAAGAGATATGGCAAACAACCTTGTTTGTCACCTCATTTATTTCCTCCAAGTTTATGATCTAGAGAATGGAGTTTTTCAATGTTTTCTTCTTCAGTAGCTAGAGATTGTTATTGTGTTATAACACATAGACTTGTAGGACTGAAGTTTCTAGAGATTATTTAAGTATTCCTCTCTAGTTAAAATTGTGTTTGTGTGTATGTGTGTGTAATCAGAGATTATTTACAGCTTGAATCTTTAATCTTTCTCCATCACACCAACCTATCATAATCAGAATAGACTTTTTTTTTCTGGCAGATCATTTTTGTCTAGATCCTTGAGGGTGATGATCAAGAATTTAGTTGATTTTGTAATTTTAGTTATGTCAGACTCTAGATTCTGGGACTGGTACTTTAGGAAATGAAAATTCTGGTTCATTATGATGGCTGTTTCTTGCTTGCTGAGTTGCCTATTTGTTGTTCAAGGCTCTTTACCACTCAGGTACTAGTAATTAGCAACTAATTTAAGAAGTAAAACTACATCCTTAATCTTCATTTGTTCTTAAAGTTACTACCAAAAGTTTAGGAATTTGTAGAACAAAGTTTGAATTAGTGAAGAAAAACTGTTCATATCACTCAAAAAACTGAACTGCATTATTGACAGTTATCATTATACTGCTTGTCAATGATGATATAAACAATGTTAGTCCAGTTAATCTACAAGGACACTCTTGAAACAGAGGAACCTAGCAAGGACAAAATCATTGTAGTGCCTGATCAATTCTGCTGGTAGAAAATTCAGTAGTTTACAGAGATATTGCAAAGTAAATGAATCAGTGGGGCTTTATACAGATGCAACAGCACACTACAAAGGATTTGGAGAGATGAAATGAGTATGGGTTAAACAGCAGGTGAATCAGGATGTTTACATTGGACATTTCAACCAAAGAACCAAGAATCAGTAAATGCAATGCTGTATTCCAAAGAAAGTTCCAGACATGCATAGTTGAATGAAGTTTCATGATTCTCATAGCCCTATGTTCACCTCAAGGGGACAAACTTTGGTCTGTGGAAATTAGAGGGTATTTTTGAAGAGGAATTGTTTTGAAACTTCTACTAATTAGTCCTCAAAACACCTTCCACCAAGAGAGAAGACTGAAGGTAGTCTCCATCTTCACCTCAAGCATAGTAATAGGGTTTTCAATGGCATTAGTCATAAAGCTTAAAACAGGTCCCCAGCATTTATTCAGGCCTAGGACACAAGAAAATCTAATAAGCTGCTTTTGCTAGTAAAAATCTGTGTGGTATTAAGCAGAACACTTGAACTTTTTCAGGCTCTGTCTTGTCTTCTGTAAAAGTAGTATTTCGATAGACTTACCTCTCTCACAGGATTGTTCGCAAAATAAATAAAATGACAATATGGTTTTTAAACTGTAACATACTACTACATCTCTTTACAAAGTCTATTTTTGAAACACATATTTTTATTTGACTTTGTATAAAGATTTCTTTCCACTGTATTATTTCTATCTGCTATATATACACATAAAAACTTTAGAAAATTAACATCCAATGAGATAATTTGGCCTCCTGTGCTTTCAAGAAAATTGACTTGGATTTTTCGTACTCCTCTATACTCTTCCCGTGGCTTTCACTGCTTATTTGTTAGTCGCCTATATGTTAGCCATACTTATTTGATTGTTTGGAAGCCTTTGAAATAAGATAACCATTTCGTTCATAGCTTAGTGGCTACTAAAATGCCTCGACAAATTATGTGCAACAACTCTTATTCAGAAGCCTGAGGAATAAGTATCCTCATGCACATTGTGACCATGTAAATACTGGACCAGCAATTTGTTTACAGACTATCCAGGGCTCACAAATTATGATATCTTATTTCAAAGTACTAATTGTTCTCTGACTAGCAGTTTCAGTCAGGTGTTCCATAGCACCTGTGCGTACCTCCATCTTCAGATGTGCATTGTGTTGAACCTGCTGGGCTGGCAGTTTCCCTCCCTAGTCCATAAATTCCTTCCTTAAGGTAAGGGACTCTGTTTTTGTCTTACTTGTGTCCCACTATCTAGCTTTCAGTGAATACTTGTTGAACAGACAAATAACTCAAGCTTCAACATTTTATAACATCAAAATTACTGTCATAAATAATTCCCTGAACTTTGAAAATGAAGTTCCTTGTCTCAACATATCCTCTAACAGTGATATTACATTATTTTTCTCATAAAACACATGAAGCAAGTCTCTGACCTCTTATAATAAGCACGATGAATGACACATTTCTTACCTTGAAGCTTCTACTCTTAAGAGATATAACTAATCAGGCTGTACAGGTTTATTTATGTTTACAAACCTGCCCAGATCAAGTGACCTGCAACTTTGCTTTAACATGACTATTTTTTTCCACTGTGTTCTTTAAATAAGTAAGTAAGTAGGTAAGTAAATAAATAAATAAATAAATGGCTAGATGAAGCAAATTAGTAGTATCTACCTGGAGGCTAGGAAACTGACACTCTTAAAACAGTGAGAATAAATCAACAACCAATATTTATCCAAGTGCTTATAATTGTCCAGCCTATGCAGAGCACCTGCCTTGGTGTTAACCAGCACTTAACTACTGTGTGAGCGGCTGCCAGGCTCTACTTACTGCTACGAATTATTTTAGATTCTAAAGTCTGTGTTTGCATTATCAGCCCTTCTATTTGGCTCCCCCCTGAGCTTACCATAGCCTGTTCCCGCCCACTCACTCAGCAAGGCTGCCTGGCACAGGAGCAAAGCACTGTGTGAAGTCCATTTATGTCCCGCAGGACAGCCCACCCTCATCACACCTGCTCCACTTGAAGCTGAACAAATGGGTCCAGGTGTGCAGTGACCCATAGCAACAGGGGACTAAAGCCAGGGCCACCTGTCTTGCTGGGTAGCAGAGGGAAAGATTTTTCTAGAAGAACTACACATTACCTATTTGGGGCAAATTAGGATCCCTAGCTAGAGCAATGCTTTGCAAGGGAAGTAAGGGTACTATTCTTTTCCAGATAGAGATAAAAACAACAACAGCAACTTGTGTTACTAGAGATAACTTATTGCAAGAAAAATAATGGAGTTGCTTTCCAAAAGACTTCAAAATATACTTACTTACATATAAAATAGATAACAACAAGGAACTACTGTATAACACAGGGAACTACATTCAATTTCTTGTAATAACTCATGATGGAAAAGAATTTGAAAAGAAAAAATATGTGTGTATACATATAACTGAATTGCTTTGGTGTACACCTGAAACTAACATTGTAAATCAACTACACTTCAATAAAAAATAAAATTGAACAAAAAGATACTTAGTTATCCACCATATACAAAAATAAACTCAAAATGGATTAAAGGCCTTAATAGAAGACCAGAAACCATAACGCTACTAGAAGAAAACATAGGTGGAACACTCTTTGACATCCATGGTAGCAATATTTTTGGATCTGTCTCCTAAAACAAAAGAAATAAAAGCAAAAATAAATAAAAGGGATCTATTTAACTTAAAAGCTTTTGCATAGCAAAGGAAACTATAGACAAAATGAAAAGACAACCTATTAAATGGGAGGAAATATTTGCAAATGATATGACCAATAAGGGGCCCACATCCAAAATATATAAATAGCTCATATAATTCAACAGCAAAAAAAGAAACAACCCGATTAAAAAATGGCCAGAAGACCTTAATATACATTTTTCCAAAGAAGATATACAAATGGTCAACAGACACATGAAAAGATGCTCAACTTTGTTAATCATCAAGAAATATGCAAAGCAAATTCAGAATGGCCATCTTCAAAAAGATCACAAATAACAAATTGTTGGTGAGGATGTGGAGAAAAAGGAAACCTCGTATGTTGTTGGTGGGAATGCAATGTGATGCAGCCAATGTGGAAAACAGTATAGGGGTTTCTCAAAAAACTAAAAATAGAACAGCATTATTCACAATTGCCAAAATATGGAAGCAATCTAAGTGTCCACCAACAGATGAAATGGTTAAGAAGATGTGGTATATATATATGTATGTATGTATGTATGTATATATATATATATATATGCCACCAACATGGAAGAAGCTGAAGGGTATTACGCTAAGTAAAATAAGTCAAACAGAGAGAGACAAATACTGTATGATATCACTTATATGTGGCATCTAAAAAATAAAACAAACTAGTAAATATAACAAAAAAGAAACAGACTCACAGATAGAGCAAAGCTGTAGTTACCAGTGGGGAGAAGGAAGAGGTGAGCGACAAGAGAGGAGTAGGGGATTAAGAGACACAAACTACTATGTATAAATTAAATAAGCTACAAGTGTTTATTGCACAACACAGGGAATATAGCCAATATTTTACAATAACTATAAATGAAATACAACCTTTAAAAATTGTGAATCACTATGTTGTACACCTGAAACTTATAAAATATTGTATATCAACTATACCTCAATAAAATTTTTTTAGAAAAGAATATGCAGTGTTAGTTATCAAAGAGGAGATAATTGTTTAGCTCTATCTGTACAACTGAGTAGATCTGTGGTAAATTATAGATTTTCTCCACAGAATCAAACTTTGTATGTTTAAAGTTACTTCTCTGTCTTTCCATTCTCCAGGCTTAAACACTATGACACAATTAACATTTGCCTATGGGATTTATACTCTCTGAACAATTGTACTATTACTCTCCTTTTCATTTGGGTCAATTTTGAGAATCATTATTCATAAGTTCTGTATCCTCCATTTTCAATTATTTGTCTCCACACTCAGCAATTAAAAATTTCTGATATAAGCACTCCTCTTGTCTATGGTTCTTAATTTTAGCACTTTTTTTTCAAGTTGCTTAATTAGGTCTCAGATTAGAAATGCTGCAGCATTACAAAACGCATAACTCTTTTGTTATCAAAGAGATAATCATTTCTCTGAGATATTTTATTGTAATTTATTTAATGGTTCTGTCCAATTTGTTTCTATAATAATTTAAAACATGAACTATTATGTGTAAGAGACTACATTAGAAAATTTAGAGATTACAAGGATAAGCAAAATATCTAAGCTTTCATGAAACTTACAATCTACTAGGTGATCTAAGATTTTTAATAATTATGCTACATGTCTACACATAGTAAATGCTAAAAGAGAGCAAACCGGTTCTTCCCCTAAATCCTTTACTGTAAGATTGAAAGCTCAGTAATATTCCACTGACACTCCTATTCCAGATTCACCAGGCATATGATCTTGATCAAGTTACTTGACCTCTTGAAACCTCAACTTCTATATCTTTAAAATGAAAACAACACCAACACTTAACTCGTAGAGTTGTGAAAATTAAATTTAAAAAATCCACATGAAGCACAATACAGTACCAATCACTGTGCCCACGAAATACAAGCCATTATATTCTTATTGTTATATATCCGTATGCCAAAATATCAGAAAGGTGAAAGGATGATAGACAAATCAATGAAAAACTGAGAAGCAAATTGTTTGGATAGAAGGCTAATGATTTTGGGTAAGATCTTGGAAACTTCACTTCCGGTAATGGGGGAGAGAGGAAATAAGTCCTGAAAATAACAGGATTTCCTGCCACTTCAGTGAGATAGGGCATCAAAATCCAAGTAGGTTTGTAGAGTGCAAGGAAATGTGGTATTTCCTAACCGCCTAGGTTGTGGGCTCTCAATTAGACTTACTACATATAGTCAAGGTTGATGCCATGGAGAGCTAACTGAGAGCATTTCTGAGTTGCATCATCTAGCCACTCAGCAGCCACTCAGGAAAGCAGATTCTCCTACCTTGAATATTGTGGTGTTTGTTTCTGAGTCCAAAGGAGAGAAACCTGGTCCAGGCAGACATCAGGCAAGAGAAAGAAGGGGATGTGCAAGGGATTCTGAGAAAACGAACAAGGTTTCCAGTAAATGCACCCCAAAACCTGTCCTGACTACTGAAGCTGGAAAACTGAATAGAAAATAGTAGGTTATAGAAGTACAGTGTGAAGAAACAAAAGGAGGCTAGAGTTTGAGGAATCAAGAGAAAGTTAAAGAAGCAAGAAACAGTGAGAGATTTCTGGAGTAACCCCTTGAAATGGTGCAGAGATTGAAGCAGGAATATGAGTTCTCTTTAGTAGCAGAGAGACCAAAACCTTAAAAAGGAATGGCTGACTATATGTAAAAATAGATTTTTAAAAGTTTCTTCTGTATAGCCCAGGGAACTATATTCAATATCTTGTAATAACCTTTAGTGAAAAAGAATATGAAAACAAATATATGTATGTATATGTATGACTGGAACATTGTGCTGTATATCAGAAATCGACATGCTGTAACTGACTGTACTTCAATTTAAAAAAAAAAAAAGAATGGCTGAATTTTACATCCAAAAGACGTGAACCCTGACACCAAGATTCCCAGCCTCACAAAAGATTCTGACAAAATTTTCCAAAGACATGTCATTACTTAAATGTTATTATCTTAATAAATCTTTTGTATGATAACCCAACTTAAAACAACAGGCAACCATGCCATGAACATTTTAATTCCTTCTATGTTTCAATTTTAACTTCTTTACTTAAATCTCATCATCTTCTAACATATAATATTATTTACTAATTTGTTATGATTATTGTTTATTGCCTATAACTTCTCCATCCCTAAAACATAAGCTTCATGAAAGTGAAGATCTTTATCTTGTTTACTGATTGATATGTTCTAAGCATCAAGAAAATTTCCTGGCAAACAGTAGATGCTCAATAATATTTGTTGAATAAACGAATCCTTGACTTGCTCACCTCTACCTTCACGCCTTGGTCCTATACAAGACTTTGGAACTTTAAGATGATGGGTGGAGGTGCCCTGATAATTACTGAAATTGAAGTCACTATTAATATATAATTTTTCACACACCTAGATATAGACTGAAATTCATATATACAACATAAATTCTATATTTCAAAACCATATACTTACTTATATCTAACTCCAAGTCCATCACCTTACACATACCATCATCTTTCTCTCAGGTTTACAAGAGTAACATCCATGTCTCTCCCTGCCTTTCTTCTTGACCCCCTTTTAGTAGATAGAGCCCCTTAAGAATGCAATCCCTTGCTTCCTTTCCAGCTTTTCCTTCATCAGCATCTCCCAATTCCTCCTACATCCCTGATCTTCACAGTTTTCTCAACAAACATCCCTCTTTCTGCTCACAGCACATTGGAAAGTTTCATTAATATATTTATCTTTGTAAAATTAAAACAAAGTAGTTATTTCCTGAAATATA
The DNA here is from genome assembly GCF_048564905.1 of Vicugna pacos. Classification (NCBI taxonomy): domain Eukaryota; kingdom Metazoa; phylum Chordata; class Mammalia; order Artiodactyla; family Camelidae; genus Vicugna; species Vicugna pacos. Next base: position 39,484,081 of record NC_132991.1, on the reverse strand, counting down.
AATACATAATAATTTCAATTGTGATTAATCTGATTAAAAATAATTCTTTTAGTTTCTTTTCTCCACTAATAAAGTGAACTTTCAAACTGTGAGGAACTTTTTTTCCAGCTAAATTCATCTCTTAAAGTCGATAAATTACATAAAAATACATCTTACATAAAACAAGCTTTTCAAAGGATTACACCCTCTAGACTTGGACATACATTCTACGTATGCCTTTCTATCTTATTGTTAGCATTAAATAATGCTAGACAAACAGCAAAAATTTAATGTAAGTTCAAATAAGTATTTTCAAAAAATAAGAGTGTATGTTAAATTTAAAAATTTAATTTTTCTTGTATTGACCTAATCATGCATAGATTTGGGCACAGTTATTTGCATGCATCAAATTTTAGAAGACAGAATGAGAAATTGTATAAGTGAATTTCTAAATGCTTGCTTACAATTAACAGGAGAGGTTAAGGACTTCCAGAAAAAACAACAATGTATTTTTCCCTTTATCTTAGCTGATCCCACAGCCTGACAGTGTCACACCAACAAAGTTTGTGTAGGAAAAAAAAAAAGGTCTGTTACTTAGTCACAAAGCCCTAGAGCAGAAAGTGTGTGTGCATATGGGTAAACAGATTATCCAGCGATCTTTTCTGCAAGAAGCAGAGAAGCGTATCTCCAATATCTGACCTTATCTGCTTCCTATCTGTCCTTTCCTAATGAAACCCCATGGTAATAATGGCATTTACAAGCACCTAAGAACATTTAGCCATTTTAATAGATAACATTCTCACTTTTGACAATATGTACAATAGTATGAAAGGTAACACTGAAAGCTTACAGTTAATTCTTTGCACTTAGGTATAGGTTCTCACAACTTGTTACTAGTGGTGAGGTGAAGTAAATTTTCCTACCTTTTTAAAGATAGAGTAGAGTAAAATTTTGTTCTCTGGTATTAGATAGCAAAGTTTTTCTCATAACTGGCTTTCTCAACTAAAGAGGTAAATAATATACCAATATATACATAGTGACACAATATCATTCTACATATAACAGATACATTTTGGATACCTACTATGTGCCAGGCATTGTGATAAGTAACAAAGAATAGGAAATTAAAAAGTAGAGTACTTACTCTCAAGGAACTCTTGGTCTTGTGTGGGAAAGTGTTGAAGAGGATAGTTGGAGATAAATAAGCTAACACTTACAATGTAATATAATATGAAAAACACTACCATATAATATGATATAATACAACCATCTGGGGAATGCAGAAGAGGGTGTTTAAGCCATTTATGAGGAGAGCACGACAGGATATCAAGTCCATTATACAAACTGAGTCTTCAAGGATAAATAGCTGTTGGTTAGGTGTTGGAGGGAAATAGGATTGAAAAAGTCAATAACAGAAAACAATTTCAAACTGAGAAAGGAGCAATTAAAAAGGCATAGTTGCCCAAGATACCTTTAGAAAACTGTAATTACATAGCTGTATAGTAAAAACATGGAGGGTAGTGTATGTTGGAAACCACTGAGAAATGGAGTATTTTTATTGTATTATTCTTTTATAATAAAGATAAAATAATTTAGTATTACTGAGTTGAAGCACACCTAAATAATATTTTGACAGTTGTTATATCTGGAATATTTGAGCCCTTGATATAAATCACATTGTCTACAGAACAGACTTTAAACTGACAATTATCCTGTTTTTTAGACTGACTTTTATCACCATGTAATTTTTGCTTTTCTGTACCAATTTTTCTCAGCTAAAAAATGTGAAAAATATCTACACTTCTCAACTTTTAGAGATGTTGCAAAGAAAAAAGGATGTAATAGATGTAAAAGTATTTCATTATCTTCTTTCAGAAAAACACCATTTATTCCTTTTTATAATTTACCACACCTTATATATCAAGCACTGGGCGAAAGTAAGCTAGTGTCAATATTTAACAGCAGGAGTATGGACTACAGAGGTGTAAAGGAACAGAAAACATAATGTAAATTAATTTAAGTTTTCATGAAATAATAATAATTAATAAAAGTAAATGCAAGCACAGTGGTAGGTAACTTTACCATTAAGGTGACTAAAGACAGAAGCATGGAAGCTGAGTATCATCATGAATGAGGTCTTTTGGAAGAAGACAAATTCCAAGGTCTTTTTGAATAGCAGAAGGGATCTATTCTAAACTCAACTTTAGAAGCGAACAACTGAGGAACAAATAAATATAAGCAGTATAAAGGTACATATTAAATGTATTTTTAATAATTTAAATATATTTTTAAATTACACTAATAATACATACATATATAATTGTACAGGGTTCAAACAGAACAGAAATATACAGAGCAAATCCTGAAATTTCCACACATTTGCCCTTCATTCCCTTCCTCCTCTGAGAAATAACTGTCAAAACCTTAATGTGTCTTTTTAAAAATGTTAGTATAATGCACATATTAAAAAGTGTCCAAAACATAAATATCTGGCTCAATGAATTATCATGAAGTGAATTCCTGTGCTACTGCCACCCAGGTCAAGAAACAGAATCTTCCAGCCCCCAGAATGGCCTCAGTCTCAATTAATCCTTGCCAAACATCACATTATCTCAAGAGGATTCACTATCCTTACTTTGAATATTAGCATTCATTTTACCTGCTTTTAAATGTAATAATAAGAATCATAATGTTTTGTTTTTGTGTGTTCATCTTCTTTCTGCTCAGCCTTATATTTGTGAAATTCATTATGTAGCATCAGAGAGCAGCTGTAGTTCTTTCATTTTCATCTCTGTGCAATATTACAGATAAATAACATAGCATAATTCTTTTATCCATTCTCCTGTTGATGGATCTTTGGGTTCTTTCTCATTTAAACTGTTTTCACTCATGTTGCTATGGACACTGTTGTATATTAGCATACATATCTATCAAGTATATACCTAAGAGCAGAGCTCATTTGTGCATAGGGTCTGCTTATGTTCCACTTCAGTTGATAATGCCAAACAGGTTTTCCAAGTGGCTATACTACTTTACATTCCAGTAATAGTATATGAGAGTTTCTGTAGCCAGATCCTCACCAACACTAGTATTACCAGCCTTTTAAAATTAAGCCATTCTGATGGGTGTAGAGTGGTACCTCATTTGCCCAGTAGGACAAGACTGTTCCTCTAAACACTGCATTGGAAATAATAGTCTTGGAAACAGGAAAATGGGGCCTGCGTCTGGGAACTTTTTCTTGAAGTTTATGAAAAAGCATTATTTGGCTATGATGCTTATGAAATCAAAATAGAGCCAACTAAAGTTATAGCTCTACCAACAAAGTTTCTGAAGATCTTGAGGAACTAGAGGCTGAAGGAATGAAGAGACTAACTCAAAATTCCTAACTGGAGGTTATAACTCTATTCTACTCTGAATTTTTGTGATATATGTCCAGTTAATATGCTTACAAAGTATGGCCAGATACCATTGAAGTTCCAGAAGCCCGACATTAGTAGCTAGTGTCTATTTAACCTAAACTTCAGGATCCACTTCCTGAAGACCTGAAGATCATCTATCATTCTATCTGCAAAGGCTACAGTGAAGCTAGAATTGTAGAAAATGATATCACCCTTCTAGTCACTTTTTCTTTTTCTTTTTTGTATTTAAAATGATAAACCCTGACAACATAAGAATGAATTTCTTTAGTAACAAAGGATAAAGGTTCTTTGTGGACATTTATTTTTCTTTTTGCTCTGAGGTATATTGTCACAGTAATCATCATTTATTTTTCTTGTTTTGTTCAAATCAGTCATTGAAATGTGGTCCAGATTGGTTCAACATTCAAAAATCAATTAATGCAATTCATCACATCAACAGACTAACAAAAAGGAATTAACCATCCCATTTATTTTTGGTCCTTACATCAGATTTCCTTTGTGGATGTCCTTTGTTTCCATCTTACAATGTGGGCTGATTGCATTTTCAGACTCCAGAAAAAAAATTATCTGGGGTAGGATATTACTCCACAACTAGGCAGATTCATGGATGAATCTGGATGTCATGTCTTTCTCTGCCTTGATTTTCCTACCTAACTTCCTTCCTTCCTCCCTTCCTTCCTTCCTACCTTCTTTCCTTTCTTCCTTCTTCCTTCCTCCTTCCCTCCCTTCCTCCCTCCCTCCTTACCGCTCTCTTTCTTTCTTGACTGGAATATATGCTCAAATGACTCTTTGAAAAAGTAAATAGGGGATTTAAAATTTCAGAGTTTAGATAATCTGAAATATCTTTTTTTTTTTGCTTCTCATACAAGATGTATTTGATTTTCCAACTTGGCTGGGAATAAAACTGAAACTATGTTCCCACACCTATTGATGGCCTTTCTTCCTTGCTATCTACCAACACTTATTATTCTGATAGTGATCTGATTCTTGTTTGTTCTTTCATCTTTGATGTTCTGAAATTTTATAATGCATCTTAATGTGTGTTCTTCTTCATCAAGTGAACATTTGGTGAGCCTTTTCACTTCTGGAAATTTGTCTTGCACTATATCTACTTGGTATTTACTTTAGAGATTGATGTTCTTTTTTTTTTCTATCACATCACATTTTTATATCCTTGGGTTTTATTCAACTTTCTAAAATATGTCTTCACAAATAGGCACATGGGAAAATTCTCAATATCACTAATTATCAGAGTAATGCAAATCAAAACTACAATGAGGTATCACCTCACACCACTCAGAAAGGTCATCATTCAAAAGTCCACAAATGACAAATGCTGGAGAGGTTGTGTAGAAAAGGGAACCCTTCTACACTGCTGGTGGGAAAGCAGTTTGGTGCAGCCACTGTGGAGAACAGTATGGAGATTCCTCAAAAGACTAGGAATAGACTTACCATATGACCCAGGAATCCCTTTCCTGGGCATATATACAGAAGGAACCCTACTTCAGAAAGACACCTGCACCCCAATGTTCATAGCAGCACTATTTACAATAGCCAAGGCATGGAGACAGCCTAAATGTCCATCAACAGATGACTGGATAAAGAAGAGGTGGTATATTTATACAATGGGATACTATTCAGCCATAAAAAACCAACAACATAATGCCATTTGCAGCAACATGGATGCTTCTGGAGAATGTCATTCTAAGTGCAGTAAGCCAGAAAGAGAAAGAAAAATACCATATGAGATTGCTCATATGTGGACTCTAAAAAAAAAAAAAAGAACATAAATACAAAACAGAAACAGACAAAACAGACTCATAGACATAGAATACAAACTTGTGGTTGCCAAGGGGGAGTGAGGTAAGAAGGGATAGACTGGGAGTTCAAAATTTGTAGATATTGACAGGCATATGTAAGATAGATAAACAAGATTATACTATATAGCACAGGGAAATATATACAAGATCTTGTGGTAGCTCACAGTGAAAAAAAATGTGACAATGAATATATAATATATGAAAAATTGTGCTCTGCACTGGAATTTGACACAACACTGTAAAATGACTGTAACTCAATAAAAAATGTTTTAAAAAAAGACTCTTCCCTGTGAGCTCACTTTTAGGAAAAACATAACAAAACAAATAGGCACATGGAAAAATGCTCAATATCGCTTAATTATCAGAGAAATGCAAATCAAAACTACAATGAGGTATCATCTCACACCAGTCAGAATGGCCATGATTCAAAAGTCCATGAACGATAAATGCTGGAGAGGTGTGGAGAAAAGGAACCCTTCTACACTGCTGGTGGGAATGCAGTTTGGTGCAGCCATTGTGGAAAATAGTATGGAGAATACTCAAGAAACTAAAAAATAGACTTACTATATGATCCAGCAATCCTACTTCTGGGTATTTATCTGGAAAGAACTCTAATTTGAAAAGATGCATGCACCCCAGTGTTCATAGCAGCACTATATACAGTAGCCAAGACATGGAAGCAACTTAAATGTCCATTGACAGATGACTGGATAAAGAAGTTCTGGTATATTTATACAATGAAATACTATTCAGCCATTAAAAAGATAAGATAATGCCATTTCAGCAACATGGATGGACCTGGATGGAGATTGTCAATCTAAGTGAAGTAAGCCAGAAAGAGAAAGAAAAATACCATATGGTATCACTTATATGTGGAATCTGAAAAAAAAAAGGACATTATGAATTCATCTACAGAACAGAAACAGACTGTAGATGTAGTAAACAATCTTATGGTTACCGGGGAAAGGGGGTGGGAAGGGATAAATTTGGGAGTTTGAGATTTACAAATGTTAGCCACTATATATAAAAATAGATTTTAAAAAATTTCTTCTGTATAGCACAGGGAACTGTGTTCAATATCTTGTAATAGCCTTTAATAAAAAAAATGAAAATGAGTATATGTATGTATATGCATGACTGAGACATTGTGCTGTACACCAGAAATTGACATATTGTAATTGACTGTACTTCAATAAAAAATAATTATAAAATAAATAAATAAAAGATGTCTTCAGTTTTTCCTCCCAAACTGTCTAATGAATTTTCACTGCTGTATCTATGATATATATAACTTATGAGAGCTCTTTATTACATTTTATTTCCCCAAGGTGTCCTACTCTCACTTCATAGATGTAGCTAGGATATTAAATATAGTATTTATATATTCATCTTAGCTCAAGATATTGTCTTGATTTTTCAGATTTACTATTTTTGTGTTTGGAATAGGCCAAGGGAACCACCATTCCAAATTGTAAGTGGGCGGGTAGGAGAGGCAATGAGAGGGAGATATCTAGGAAAATTTAAAAGAGAATTGGTAAATAAGGTTTGGATATCTGAAATCATAATTACTCACTGACAGATCTAGTGGAACAATTAAAAATATTAGCAATGAATATTTGAATCAAATAAGACTAATATTTTCATGATGATGTGAATTCTGTTAAATTTGGTAAAATTTATGTTTATAATTTATATTTTAATTTATATTCACTTATTATAATTATATAATTCTGTTAAATTTGCTATAGTTCTGCCCGTTGATTTGTTATAGAACTTCATTGTTTTCTTTTTCTTCCCCAAATTTTATCTCATGATAATTCCCCCTCATTGTCCTCAGAATAGAGTTTATACTTTAAAACACACACACACACACACACACACACAGCCCAGAGTCACCTAAAACAATCAGTTCCCCAGAAAAACACTACCAGGAACTCTTCTGAGTATTTGGATACTCAAAAGTGGGCATTAGAAGGAATATAGTTCTAAGTATCACTACTAGTGGAGGAATTAGTATGGATTGCTAGGGACTTCCAGAATTAACGAACATTTAGTGAATGGATAATCCGGCTGTGACTAGGGAAAAAAAGTTCCTAGAAAATAGAAATATCTCTGATGGGAAACTTATACAACAAAACAGTAAATTGTCTTGAATTTTCACTTAATGTGTGAGTAGCAGTGGTCTAAGTTAGTGGAAGCTCATTTCCCTTATGCTCCTCCAGCACTTGGTGCGTATTTGTAGCACAGTAGTTATTTTACTGTATTATAATTGCCTGTGTGGTAAGATATGTGAAAATGTGCTTTTACTTCCTTCTATATCTCATTATTTTGTCTATAAAATATATATAATGATCTCTTCTATAGGTGAGGGTTAAATGAATATATAGAAAATGCATAGAACAATGTGTATCACATAATACTAAATAAATGTTGGTTTTTGTTATTGTTATTAAATTCTTCACTATTACTTGAGGCTCTTCCCCCAGCCACTCCCCTCAAATTCTGGCCAGATTTTAAGGCTGTTATTTCCGAAGTGGAATTGTCATGGGGAACAGATAAAAGAATAATCAGATTCTTGTGTTTTAAATTTAAAAGGTTTTAATTTAAGTGTACGAGGTGAATTGTGTCCACTCCCCTTCAGGGAAAAAAAATATATTGAAGTCCTAATCTCCAGTGTCTCAGAATATGCTTTTATTTGGAAATAGGGCTTTTACATAGGTAAGTAAGTTAAAATGAAGTCATTAGGGTTTACCCTAATCCAAAATGACTGGTGTCCTTATAGAAAGAGGAAATTTGGACATAGAGACACATATGCACAGAAGGAAGACAATATGAAGTGATATAGGGATATCACCATAGAAAGATGGAGACAGAGGTTGGAGTTATACTGCCTGCCACAAGCTAAGGAATGTCTGGGCTACCTGAAGCTGAAAGAGATAAGGAAGGATCCCTACAGGTTTCAGAAGGGTCATGATCTTGCTGACACCTTGATTTAGGACTTCTAACCTCCAGAACTGTGAGACAATAAAATTTGTCTGTCTGAGCCACTCAGTATGACACTTTGTTACAGCAGCCCAAGCAAACTAACACATTAGATATAAGGTAGAAAGATTTCAGAGGAAAACTTGTGGATCCAGTTTACTACTGACATAGAAGGAAGAGATCCAAGCTAAACTCTTTGGGTAATGGAATAAAGTTTGTAAGGAAGCAAGGGAACCCAACCCACTGATGCCTCTGATAAGGGCTCCCCACATAGCCTGTCTTCCCAGGAGTAGCTAAAAAGGAATAAAGAAGAGAAGTTGAAGTATTCTAAAGTAGTAGGGATTGTGCCTCACTTGTCTGAAGCCCAAAGAACACATTACACCCCATGCAAAGGAAACAGTAGAACAGAGCTGCCGATGTGGGATGCTTGGGACGTGAGACTTAAGTCAGTCAATTACAGCCCAGAGCAACCATGTAAAGCTGCTACTTGTTTTTCTTCCCTCCTCCGCTAAGCACAGGAACAAAAGTTACTTACTCGAGAGAAAGAGCAGACAAAACCTGAGGTAACTAACTAATGGTCATGAAAAGGGGATGCTGCCATGCAAAACTGAATCGATAGTGTTTCTGGGGCTAAATGGGAATGTAGGCACACATTGGTAGATGTCTGCGTGGAGAGATGATGATGCCCAAGGATCATACAAGATTCTACATCTCACTGGATGCCCACATAAAACCATGGGAGGTTGGGGATCCTACTCTGTTTTCTCCATGTATGTAAGCATGCTTGGACTTAGACCAGTCTCCATGAGAAGAGTGTAAACCTGAAATCATTGTGAAGAGCCTCAAGTGACTCACTCGGATTTATTTTCCTTCCATTAGGCAAAATGGGGCTGGAATTTGCTTATGTCTTATGTTCTTCAATATCCTTATAAATCATGTTTTCTTAAGTAGTTTAAAGATATAGATATAATATATAACCGATGATTGAATTATCTCATGTAAGATGAATTTCAACTGTTCTTTGTGTCATATATATACACTAAATACTCCATAGATCTAAATTAGCTAGGCATCATTGAAGTTTAAAATATTTTTCCACATTCAGATATTATTTCTTATAAATATTTTACCAAAAAGCAACACAAAATGACTATCAGTGAATGCCTATTACACTGTTCTTTAAGGAGTCAGATTACTCACAGAAAAGAATTCTCCCGTGAAAAGAAAAAGTTTTTAGAAGACAAGAGCAGACCACAAGAGAGATTTTGTAAAACTCTACATGTAAGGTGTAAGGTAATCTAAAAACCTAATTTTCAAACAGAAATTTGTAAGGTTTTTAATTGTAGTCGTTTATGGTTGCATCAACTCTGTAAACTTAAAAAAATTAGAAAACTATAAAATATTAGAAAAAATCTGCATACTCAAGTAATTTAGCACACAAAAGAATATTTTTATACATACTCATATGCTGAAGATAAGTTACATTTTACCTTACGATAAACACTAATGGGGATGTTTTTCCCTTTGTTCAATTTTCTGTGTCTGCCAGTAGATGGCGGTACCATGTTGAGTGCTGTCAGCTTTCCCCCCCCACCCCCCCAAAGCTGTTTTCTGATATATGTTGGGTACCATAGAGTGAATCTCAGAACAGGAAGCGGAGACATAAGCAGAGAGGATTCTGGAAAGGTCTCTTTGTTTTCTTGTTCACAGAGAAAGCAAAGCAAAGAAAACAAACATTGTAGTTAATATGTAAACCTCTGTGGCCAAAAATCTGAACAACTGCAGGGGAAGACTCATACTCTAACCATCTTGGATGTGGGCTTTGTTATGCTGTGATCCATAAGGCTCTGTTGTATCAGGTAAGCTGGCAAAACATTTCATTATCTGAACCATAGAATCTAGCCATCAGATCATTTTTCTTATTTTAAAATCATCTTCATGCTGCTATTTTTAACCTAATGTTGTTATAATGTAAATTATAGGAACCAAAGGCTTCATTTGATGTGTAAACTGCTTACCATTCCTTTATCTCAAAGGAAATAGAGGCTGTGTCTGGAAATGGTGACTTATGGTACAGACTAGGCAGTACTGAGCTTGTATTTTTGAAACATGTAGATACTTATGGTTCATTGTAGTCAGAGAAAATATTTTTTTTTACACGAAGCTAACCTAATTGATTTTGTAGCTGTAAATTATCTATTTAAATGTCCAGTGTGTCAAGTATTTTTTAAACATAAATATGTAGTGAAATTGGAACTATCATTCTTGTGCTTTAGTCTTTTTTTAAACAGCTTTGAAGATGCCATGCATATAGGGAGTGATAACAATATAGAGGCATTTAGCTGTCTAAAAAACATTATCATTTGTCTCTAAAATCATCTATTCTCACCAATACTAACCATTAAAAAGAGATTTCACCTTTTAATAATAAAATGATCCCTATATGCTCCATTATGTTATTTCTTTATTTTAATATATTCATTTTATATTAAATATTTACCATTGAATTTATTGATTTAAAGGGTATTATATATCTTCTTGATGAATTGTTTCATAAGCTTCATATATTTCTGTATTTTTTTCTGTGTATATTTAATAACTGGTTATTATCATTATTATCAATTACCAGGGAGAGCCACTTAGACAAAAAATTATTTACTTTATCTATAATCTATATTTTCTGTACCTTTCTTTAAAAAAATTTATAGCATAATCATAAATGTTTTATTCAATTAGCAGTCATATAATTAGAACAGAAAATTACTGGCAGAAAAATCAATAGTATTAATTGAAAGAAGAGTTTTAAAAATCATAAAGTTTTTTTTTAATAAAACAGGTGGTGTAATGTAGCATATGAGGACAAAGATAAAGGTATAAGTGCATATAGGAATTTGCATGAAAATATTTCATCACAATCAGTCCAAGTAGTGAGTGCTCTGTGTGGAATAAAGACCTCTGATTTCAACCTGGGTTTCCAGTCAGTACTGGTCAAATTGGCCTGAAAATAGAACTTGAAGCCTCTGCTTTAAAAACAACTATAATCACTAATGACATGGTAAAACATACTGATTTTCATTTAAGATTTTACCTTGAGTAGCAATAATACTACCCCTAAAAACATTACAAAATAGCATTTCCCTCAGAGAAAAGTCCTGGGTCTTGTATATTTCAGAAGAACTCCTACCATAGGATATAAAGAAAACTGTTTCTTTGAAAAGGGTTCCCAGAAATGGATGTTAATGAGCCTATTTTACACACCATGCTTCTCTACAGGTAAATGTAACTTAGTTCTGTGTAAACACCAGAGCTGGTCTTTCTAAACAGTTTTACATTTATGAATGGATACTTATATGTTGGCCCTAAATATTAGTAATTTATCAGCATAGTTGCAAGAATAACTTCATTTCTGACTATATATATAGTCACAATGTGAAGAGCAAATGTATACAGAGTTCTTCACAAACCGTGCTCTTTCAAAATTTCTAGAAATCAACCTGTTTTGATTAAATGATAACTCAAGTAAGTTTGGTACCTTATTCTTTTGGAGAATCTAATAGTGACTTCATTTTTAAGGTCAAGAATAATACTATTTATTGGTATAGTAGAGAAAAGTAGGTTGAGCTCTGAACAGAAGTCCTGACTTCTGATTCAAGTTCTGCTACTAATGAGCTCTGTCACCTCAGAAAAGACACCTATAAGAGATGGGAACTGGAATCAAGAATATATAAGGATGCTTTTCATTCTTAAAATTCTATGATTCCAATGTATCTGGATTTTCACCAATTGATTTCTCAGCTTAATTGTAATCTGATACATGTTTGACTTTTACTGAGTTGTATTTTATCATGAATGGTGTGCTTAACACGGGGATAGAGAAATAGAGATGTTTTGAAAGTTCTTGGCCAGTTTCTTCTGTGGTGGAAACAACCAGAAAGCAATATGGAGAAGTGGCTAAAAGCAAGGGCTGGCAGAACGAATCCTAGCTCCACTATTAATTGGCAAAGATCTAAACTTTCTGAGCCTCTATCATTACCTATAAAATAGGAATGATAATACCTATGTTGCAGGATTGTGTAAATAAATAATGTCTGTCCGGTGTTTATTACATGTCCTGGGACATGATTAAGCGCTCACCCTCCCCTCCTCCCCTGTTTCCCAACCCCTGCCAAAAGGAACAGGTATCATTGTTAATACTGGTGATGGTAATATATCTCCCACCACAACAGGAAGGACGAATGAAACTGCCAAGAAATTCTGTAGTTGAAAAGTGAATAATTCTCATCCTGAAAGAGTGCCTTTGCTGAAACAATAACTAAAAATGTGTGTCCTATAATAATATCAATTTGTATTAACATCTTGGGCATTTCCTAGATTGTTTATAGAACTCTTATCATACTTTTGAGAAGACTACTCTTTAGCCCAGTGATACATTACCACAAACTCCACTTCAAAGGCTTTCTTCTTTTTAACAAAATAGGGGTAAGAAGCTTTATTTTACTTGTGCCTTATTAGATATACCTATTAGACAAAAGGCCTCTGTGAAGATTCACAAAGAAAATGTGGTTTTCACCAAGCACCACATTTATATGCCAAATAATTTCTACTATGACCTGAGTCCCAGAAATGATTGTATGTGTTGGCTATTTGATCAATTCACAAACTACTGCTTAAATCATATTGATGGTACAATAAAAGGTAGAAAGTCAAATTGTGCCTGATGACCTTGTTGACATACTGCAAAATCCCTGCTTCCCTCTGAAGATTTTTCTCTACATATAGCTTTGTACTCTTGACAGCCGTGTGCTACTGGGTTCTTGGGGAACTAGAGCTGGGATGTCTTTTTAGCACTCCAGGCCTCCTAATCCTTCCCTTCAACCACCTCGGGCCTCTTTAATCTGACTCAAATAACTGTGCTGTCAGTTTCATCTTCATGGCAGCCAAGATGACTTAATGGGCTCATGATTAGACAGATCTGAGATGGCCTTGAGTTTGAAAGGCTTAAAGACATGAGGGGAAGTTTTCTCAATTAGACAGTGCTCTGATTGGAATTTGTTGCTAGTCCATCTCCCTGACTCCAGCTCACTCCTAGATCTTGTGATTCCTTATTTTTAGGGATTAGCTGAAAGTACCCATATAGTAAGCATATAAAGACAAGTGCTTCTTTTTCATCAAGGAATGAACATGTGACTAAATAGTGAAATTTCTTCACATGGGTTGCTGTGCAGATTATTTTTTTCTCATTATCATTCATGTATAGGAACATTGTGAACTCACTGAAGGTTGGTAATTAATGTTTAATTTGTAATCTAAACATATTATGCATTCCACCTTAATATTGATGGTTATTTTACCAGTTTTCTAAAACTATGAGGATTAATTTACCCACTCACCCCTGAAATATAATTTAAGATATTAACAGTACACTTCTGTACTTAGGATCTATTCTTAAATGTTGACTAACTTCAATTCTAAATGATAATTACTTCCACTTGAATTTTACCCCACAAACACCTTTAATGGCAATCCAATGTAGAACCTAGTATCTGAACTACTAGTTCTTGAGGTAGATTGTTCTTTGAGGTAGTTATAAAATTTGGAAAGGATAAAAGCCAATTATATTGTCACTTTGTTGAAAGTTCACACATTTATTTTCAATTAGGAAGCTATTTTTCTTAGTTCAGCTTTACCTGAAAGTATTTGTCACACTGGGGTGAAGTTAACACAGTCTTTAGATGCATTTTAATGGGATAAAGCAAGCGTAGATACCTATTTAAGAGCAAAACAGTGTTAATTTTCATTTACTTGAAAATAAATTAATAAAGAAAATTTACTACTGCTAAGCAAAGATGGGCTTTGCTCTATGAACTGCTTGACAGGCACCAGCTCTTTAGATATCTAAAATTCGAATTTACATTCAGACACATAATTAGCCACAGAAGTTTTAAAAAATTATATGAATACCCATTCAACTGGATACCACAAGTTTTAATGTGCCACATATTTATTGATTGATTCTTTTAATATTCCATCTCTTTTTCCCAGGATTTGACGTGATAAGGGACTTTATAGAAAGAATTTTAAAGAAACTTCTGCCCAATATGTGTAACTAGAGAACAACTGCAAAGTAACTTATGAGCATGTTTACAAATTAAATGTACATATACACAAATACAGTGCATGTAAATATAGGCTAGTGGTGGAATTCTCAGGGGTTGTTTTAGTTCAGAGAAACCTTTTAAAAGTCTGGAGTTATTTCTGTAATAACTGAATTAGGTTTTCATCATTTTGGAAACTGCATACAGGGAGCCCTTCATGTGATTAAATTCTGAGCTGGAGGAAAGAGAAAGAAATGATGGTCCTTAAATTATTAAACAGTGGTTTAATATTGTTTTATTCAATGGGTGATTTCAAAGATGAGAAGTCATTCTTTAAATAACTTTGACCATTTTCTGCCAAGAAGCTCACTTTTGGGAATTTCAATCTCCTAATATTCAGAAGATACTTTATTCTCACTTGGGTTGTACAGAACATTTTGTCTTTTTCTTTTTCCAAGAGCTTGAACTGGAATAATTCACTGAATCCCAATTCTTATTGTTAAGTGACCTTGTGTTTCTAAACTAGAACCCCAGATATTCTTGGATAGGGCTTAATAAGACACATTTTATGAGCTCAAGCCTCTATTTGGGAACCTACCACCTGTTTCTTAGCTTCTCTGTGTCGTTGGTGTTTTTGCTTGTAACACTTTCTCTTTATAAGTTGCTTTTGTTCTACCTAAACAAAGTATTTTGATGAGATCAGGCACATTCAGGGTGATATAATATTCTGAGTAATTTCTTTTCATGGAATTTATATCATGATTGGAAATAACTTTAAGAATAAATTCATCAGGAAATAAGCCCAAATTCTACATGGGCTAAGCAGGTAAGAAAAATGAGTAAAGCTAGTCAGACTAGGACTAAGGAACTCCACAGCTCATGCCCCTTATAAAAAGGGGAAGCTCCTTAGGGCTAGGAGATTGTTGAATCAAATGATTTTTCCAAAGAAGCTTAAAAACCCAGATTTTTATGAAAAATATGCCTCTTGTTAAGTGTTGTCATCTATTTCAAATTATTTACAACACTGGGATAGATCCAACAAAACATACCTACAGGCAGGATATGGCCAAGGGATTTTTGGCAGGTAATTTTTCCTTTTGCCAATCCAACCAGTATTTTTACCAGTAAGGGAAAAGAAACTTCGGAGAGAAACTGGCTTGACTGTATTTGGAGGGACAGCCACACTGGCACTTCGATTTCTTGTCTGCTCCTTCAGGCTCACGCAACTGCCCACCGTTTTTCTATCTCTTTCATTTCAAATCTTTGAATATTCTATGTATTACCTCCCACATTTCTGCTTTTACTGCTATTTACACATCACTGAACTTTAATTCATTGACATAAAACTTGGTAGCATTAGATAAGACTACAAGTCAAATACATATACCTGGAATGAGAACTTCTTGGCCAGAATATGGAAACTCAGAAAGAAAAAGCAAAATGAAAAATGAAAATAAAATTATTAAAACCTCACAAAAAATGATAGAAGAAAAAAAATAGTTGATGGGAAATGGATCTGCAACATCTGAGAGAAAACAAAAAGAGGTGAAACATGATGAGCTTATTCACAGAGTGGCCCACAGCTCTGGCTGTGGAAACTTAAAAATGAGCAAAGCCAGCTTCCCCTTATGCCAGTTCAGTTAGATTCTCTGGGGCTAATCCTGGTTATCAGTGTTTGTTTAAAAGCTCTGCAAGTATAGTTCAAATATGCAGCCAGGTTTGAAAACCAATTGACTAAAGGGAGTCAGAGAAATATAAAAGAAACTAATGAAAGCTTGGCTAGAAAAGTGAAACATAGCTGAGAAATGACTTTCAAAATAATTTCAAAATTCCAATAAGTGGGTTGTGTTAAATAAAAAGACTATGTAAATACTTAAAATAACAAAAACACATTCATGTCCATTTCTCCCTTGGTTGAAAAAGACAGTATTTATTCTATATGTTTAAAGCAGTTTTATATTTCAAATTGTTCATTTCCTACCTTTACCTCTATTTGAAAGTTGACCCAGCTGCTGGTTGTGGTATATTTTGCAAACTAACAATATAAACGATTGTGCACACTCAGAAATAAGCATCCATGAACTTCAATTTGTACAGTGATTTGCCCTCTTTTTATCTGTACCTTATAAATTACTCCTTTGAAAATTAAGTCTTAAATAATCAAGTAAGTATCTACTGAAAGATACTCTTTGAATGTCCAGGTCATTCAGCTGGAAACAAAACACTGATTTCTAATTTTTGAAACTGCAATTGTGGCAAATTTACAGGAAAGGCAGATCCGCAAACCAACAAAAATTTTAAAGCCAAAATTCATTTTAAAATGCATTTTCAGAAAGTGGCATTTCTGAGGAAGAAGTAAATTAACCTAATAGCTAAGTGGAATTAATAATGAATTGCGTTTCCTAAAAGGAATTCCATTACCAAGGTAAAGTCAGCCTTTTCAACTCTTTAAGGAGGTATTTGCTGGGTTAACACCACAGTTGCTTTTCCTTGTTGATTTCCCGCAGCCCTACTCCCAACTGGGGGCAGATTGTGGTTGCCCCTACTGAAAAAATTCTCTATGTCCCTCAGAGCAAATTATATTCTAAAGTCTTTTCTCTAGAGAAACATCCTATAATATTACTATTCAATTATGCTTTCTTCATGACCTCTACCAGTCTGAACCAGGTCATGAAAATTATCACTATATAAAAGATATGTTAAATATTAGGATAAGAATATTTGTATTTTGAAGCAGAGGCTGATGCTTGCATGGTAAACAGAAGGAATATAATATTACGTTTGAGGCTAAGTCTATGATGGATGCCTATGAAATGGTGCTTGGGTTCTCAAACTGGCACTGGATCATTGAAAAAATTATATCCTACCTTTATATACAAAGTATTTGGGTAGTCTACAATGAAAATGTAAATAACCAACCAGTAAAATATTAATAAGAATGAAAACCTGAATCAGAAAAGGAATGTTTTTTGATGAAGGGTCACCTTATATTATGCAGTCAGTATAGAGAGCAAAAAGTTTACTGCTGATATGACCATTCCCTCCACCAGTACAGTGACAACTGTGAGAACTAACTTTACTCGTTAGAGAATATCATTCCAATTTGTTATTCAGAAACATTTAGTATATTTTAAAAAGGAAAAGGGTAATGCTTGGGAGTAAATGAAAAGTGGCAGAGCACATCCAAATCATGATGCAGATCCCTATGCAAATTAGCACAAGAGTTTAGATACACCCAGGAAACTGCAATAGTGCATTTGTTAGACTTGTTTACTCAGTGTCTCCTGTCATTGTAAGACACATTTCTTTTAAATATACATTAAACGCAGTATAGTGGTGCTACGTTTCAAACAACATCTATGAGACCAATTTAACCATAAAATAATACTCTTTTTTCCCCCTACAATCCATATCCCTCAGGAAAGCTAAATTTAGGGAATTTTATGCATGACAAAATATTTTCTATTTAGTCTATTAATTTTTTCCTGAATACAAAATTTGAAAACTAATTATTTAAGATGTAAAAAGGGACCCTTGATGTGGAAACTTCAAGTGTCTTTTTCCCTTTTTTAAAAAAATTAATAGACTATTTTTAGGGCAGTTCCAGGTTTACCAAAAAGTTGATTAGAAAGCTCAAAGACACTTGAAGAATGAGTGAATTCAATGACCAACTTTGCATAGGCGATTTTATCAGAATCCTGAATTATCCATGTCCTTGAGGAGTTAGTTCAGGTAGCACACATGGAACATTGTAGAAATGCCACAAATTCCAGTTTTGTCCTTCTGAGCATCTTCTCCATTCAGCTCTTACCTTTCTCCTCATGATTGCTGCCCTCTCTAGCCAAGGTCTTACTCGCTAGATCTTCCATCCTGGGAAGGGCTGGACAGGTTATGCCCATCTTGGCTCTAATTAGAAGACTGGTTGCTGCAATCTCTGTCTGAAATGAAATCATGTAAACAAAATTGAATATGCAAAGTTAGAAGGAATTTGAGGGATAGTTCTTTTTAGTAACCAACCTTCCAGCCATGCTCTACTCAAGGCATTCATACTATTGATTCATCAAAAAACATGGTTTAAATTTGAGCAAGCACATAGTTCACTAAAATATTCTGAATATGAAGAGAGACTCTAACAGGTATAACACAGCCAACCCCAATTACATGATTAGTCCAGTATTCAATGACCATTTGGTTTAGACTATAAGGTGACTGCTATACCCTCAGGTCGCTCAGAAGGGATGAATGTTGGAATACACCGAGTCCAGAGTCCCAGAGCTTTAGATATTAAAGAGCCACTGCAAATGAACTAGTCAATTTCTCCCGTCTCCCTCTCTATAAAAGATGTGGACACTGCCAAAAACATTGAGTGTTCAATATATCACAGCAAGTGATGTCAAAGACAAGCCTAGAACACAGCTTACCCAAATCACAGATTTCATTCCCCTCTTTCTGTTTTCCTTCTTCTCTTCCTTACCTTTTCATTAACTCTTGTTTCTAAAAAGATGGGGCAGGGCATACTTTTCCATTATGTTACACTGTCTTCTGCAGCACCACCTCAGGGTAATCAGACTCCATAGCATCATAACCATCTTCTTGGGGGGCATGCTTAATAGAGAAGCTACTCAGGTGGCTGAGTTCTGGCTGGTGAAGAATCATGTGACAGCTGAACCTCAGCCCCACCTAAATCAGCCTGTGCTCCAGTGGAGTTTACTATTAATAGTGATCTGAAGGCAGATCTTACAGCCTCTGTGTTCCAAGCTAGATAAATCTCAATCCTCTGTATTTTAAGCCTCAAAGGAGTGCAGGTAACTTGCGGAGAAGCAAGCACCACTATCCTGAAGTTGTACCTCAAGTTCCCTCAGGTTGCCAAGTGAAAAAGGCAATCGACTCTTAACACTCGGTTGTGAAAACAGTGCTCTGTCACTTTGATTACAGTCAGTAAACAGTCTGTGGTTGCCTGGAAAGAAACTGCCTAAAGCACAAGGCACCAGCAAGCAGGAGAGACATGGCTGGGGGCAACTCAGAGGGCTCTCTCTTACGGCTGAAGCAAAACTGTGTTACGGTAGGAATATGGATCAAGGATTGTTTATTGGGCTGAGAACTCTGTTTGCTTTCAATTTTCCGTGATACCAATTTACTTCAAAATAAAAAGCTTCCTATAATTCTGTTATATTCAGATTTAAATATGGTTTCTGCTCCAGAAACACATGCATGTGTACACACACGCACAAACACACACACACACACACACACACACAGAAAATTCACTTATGTTTCTTGGTCCAAAATCCTATGAGTTGAGGACAAAAACAACAATCTGACCAAGTAAAACCAAAAAATTATCTATCCAGAGAGTGCCTACCTTCCTTTTAGCACATCTCAGAACGGGGAATTGCCCCTTCCTTAATTCACACATTCATTTACGGGTTTGATCACTTGGTGGACGATGATGGAGTAGGGTAAAGGTATATACTAGACCAGCACTAGCTAAAGTAAATAGAATGAGACCCACATATGTACTTTGAAAATTTTCAGATGCTGACATCAAAAAAGACCAAAAAAAAATGAAATTAATGTTACTAATGCTGTTTTTTATTTAAGCCAATATACTCAAAATATTCTTTTTTTTAACATTTTTATTGATTTATAATCATTTTACAATGTTGTGTCAAATTCCAGTGTTCAGTACAATTTTTCAGTCATTCATGGACATATACACACTCATTGTCACATTTTTTTCTCTGTGATTTATCATAACATTTTGTGTATATTTCCCTGTGCTATACAGTGTAATCTTGTTTATCTATTCTACATTTTTGAAATCCCAGTCTATCCCTTCCCACCCTCATTTCAAAAATTTGGCACTAGTTACATTTCAAGTGCTTAGTTCCTGCATGTGGCCAGGGCTACAACACTGGATAGGGTATCTGCAGAATTTGTTTTAGGTAATTGTATTCAACAGATATCTAATAATCCTGCGTATTGTGGTAGGTAGACAATGAAATCTTTATCCTCAAGGAATTTAATAGTAAATGTGGAAGCAATAAGTTACATCCTTAGTAAAAGCAGAAGTTAAAATCTTATAATTATTATATGAGTTTTAAAGACAATATATGCACGCTTACTGGAGTTCAGGGGAAGGCAAAATCACTTCTGACTCAGAATTTGGGTATGATGAGCCTTGGAGTGTAGGTAGGATTTTAACAGGCAACAATTGGTGGTGAATAATATTTCAGGCAGAGGGAATGTTTCTGAAAGCCAGAAGCCAGATGGGGGGCTTTCAGGGAATGGCAAATAGATTACTTTGACCAGGGGTGAGCACATATGTAGGAGAGTGTGTAATATGAAGCTGGAGAAGCAGATAAGTAAAAAGAGACTCTGATCATTACTTTTTCTAAAGAAAAAAAGACACTGGATTTGGTGGCATGATTTACTAGCCATGTGGCCTTGGACATGTAACTTATCCTCTTGAACCCGCTTGTTTCCTTACCTGCAAAATGAGGACAAAAACAACCTTTATCTCCTTTATAGGGTTCACAGTAACCCTATAAAGGTTATTGTGAAGATAAAATGAGCTACTCAGTGCCTGGCACACAGCAAGTATTCTCTATTATCATTACTATTACTTCTCTAAGATATTTTGAAGTGTGGAATTCTTTAAGTAAAACATTTCAGTCCCCAGTTTGCTTTCTTTTAAGGAGAGTCTGATAAACTTAGCATACTCAGTCCATTATCTCTGAGGTAAACAGGATTTGAATGTATGTATTTTGATCTAGATTAAATAGGACTACATAATTAGGAGATATTGTGCCTATAGAGAATTAGGCTTTTGTTGTTCTTTTATGTTTTAGCATCCTAATGGCTATATGATACAAAACTAAGTTACTTTATTTACTTAGCTAATCCCCTATTAGTGGACATTTCACGTTTTTTCTAGAGGTGCTATTATAAAATATGCTGCCTTACATAGAATACAAGACTTTCTAAAGAGTACTTGTAGGTTGAATTTCTAAATAGTAAATCTAAGTAAAAAAAAAATTAAATCTTTTTGAGAAACTAAAATTAAATAATTCATTTATTCAGAAAATGTCTGTTGAGCACCCACTATGTGCTATGCACTGCTCTATGCACTTGGGATTCATTGGTGAACAAAACAGACCAAAAAAGGCAAAAATTCCAATCTCTGCAAGTCTTATGTTCCACCTAGGAGAAACAGAAAATGAATAATAAACATTGCAAATAAGTAAATTATAGAATACATAATAAGGTGATAAAAGTGCTTTGGGAACAATAAAGCCAGGTAAGGAACTGGAGGGGAAGCACAGTAGGTCTCTTTGAGAAGGTAAACTTTTGATCAAGACTTAAAGAACATGGTGGAGCTAGGCATTCAGCTATCTAGAGGAAGAGTACTCCTAGGAGAGGAACAGTATACATGTGTTTGGTAGGTGCAGAGGACAGCCAAAAGCCAGTCTGGCTAGACAGGAGTCAGAAAGGAGGTGAGCAAGATATGCGTTCACCTAGGTAAATGGAACACCAGGTCATAAGGTCTTAGAGGCAATTGTAAGGCATTTGGCCTTTTCTCTGGGTAGCTCCTATAGGCTCTTACACAGAGGAATGACATGATTTGCTTTCTCTTTTCTTCTAATCACTCTGACTGTTGGGTGAAAATAGGCTACATGGGAGTCAGGCTGGACGCACAGACACGGGAAGCTATTGCAGGCATCTGTGAAATACTATCATAAATTTCGAGATTTCAAGCTCAGAAGAATTACACCACAGGACATTAAACAAATGAACACATGAGACTGAAGAAGTTATGACTATCATCTTTGAGAAATCATGAAAATGAGAGCAGTATGACTAGTACATATGCTTCTATCTTCAAAAAAAACCCCATAAAATTCTGAATTCTGTAAGCCAGTCATTATCAGAATGTGATTCCTGGGCCAGCATCATCAGCATCCTCTGTACACTTATTAGAAATGCAAAATTTGGGTTCTCACTCATATCTACAGAATCAGCAACTCTAGGGTGAGGCCTGGTAAGCTGTGTTTTAATGAAAGCCTTACAGGTCATTCTGATGCTAAATTTTAAGGACCACTGCTATAAACTCAAGTGGTGAAACAAGATAGCCTGAAAGATCCTTCTCAATTTAGGATACTGGGCTTCCAAGTTCAACGTTTAACATTTATTTTCATTATAAAATATAGTCCTTGACAAAATGGTTTATTTGTAAGAAACATACACATGCTTAAGAAAAAATAAATTTTTTAAATCATGTATTTAGAGAAATATGACATTTATTATATCCCACCTCTATAAAAAGTCATGTAAAATGGTATATTATTTTTTTCAAAATCCATGTGCAATAGTTAGTTGAAGACAAAGAAAATGGAGAAAATGTAGATGATAAAGCTGTTAAAGATGGTGGATTAATGCAGTTACTGTCTTAGAATATACATTTAGCTCTGAGCCTCCTGGGCTCAACATTTTTAGAGTAAAGGCAGAAATGAATTTTATACAACTCAAAAAAAGAAATTCCAGATTTTAAGTTAACATAGACCCCCATGAAGCCTTCTAATGGTCAAATTTGATCCAGGAGAATCTCTGGAGTACCCAGAAAAGCAGATGTATGGTTTGCTTCCTAGACTAACTTCCACTATTTCAATTCATAATATCTTGGTGATTTGACCACTGAAGTTATATCCTTGATAAAGAGCCTCAAGTCTTAAAATCAAATGAGCAACTCATAGGGTACAGCTATTACAGAGACTGAAGAGCCAACCAGCGATCCCATCCAAATGGAAGGCTACCTCTTGGGGAAACTCTGCCAGGGACCTGCTGGCAAAATCTGTGAGTTCCTCAGTGAACAGCTTTGGATTTGCTTCAGTCCTTGCACAAAGAGCTAACTGAGTCCCCAGAGTTTTATAGCCTAATGCCTGCCAGAAATAGTTTTGATCTGGAAAATTCTGAAGCAGGTACATCATGTTGTCAGCATAAAGGAAAAAATGGATTGAAAGGAAAGAAAAAAGCATAAATGGCTAAAAATAAAGGATAAACTAAGGAGGCAAAATGATGGTTAAAACCAATGTAGCTGGAGTAAGAAAATAAACTAACACTGGACTCTAGAAGGTATTAAAGGATAAATTGTTAGGGTAAACTAACACAAAAGGAAATGTAAATAAAATTAAACTTGTCTCTAGAAAATTCAATTATTGGTATTAGTATTACAACTAAAAACATTAGTAGTAAAAACAGAAATAGATTAAGAAAAATAAAATTAAAGCAACTTTGTCCAAAGTTCCTTTGCTGGTGACAACTACTCTTTTCAGAGTAAAGCTTCTGTCATGCTCCTTGAACTACCACTTCTTCATTCATGGTATGAAGAATTTCCCCTTAATTTCCAAACTGCTGAAATTCTATTAAGATAATTTCAAAGGCAGGCTATCCATTTCGGGGGTATTTCCAGGTCCAATACTTTTATTAAATAATCTGAAAGTACAGTTTCTGAACCATCTTATCTCATCACCAACTTAGTGGAAATCACCAAGTTTGACTAATTTTAGCCATCATTAGAAGACTTATTTGATTAAACCTTGTATGGGTCTTTCATGAAATTAAATTTAAGACATCTGTTCAGCATGTTACCTCGTGTCCTTTACGCTATGGTCCTAAGCAAAATTTCTTCCCTCGGTTTAGTTCTTAGAGAAAGTTAGTCTTTATACACAGCTTTTAGGAATTGTTTTTGGTTTTGTTTCCTAAAATAAGATCAAATACATGTGACCCAGTGTGCTTTCACTTTTTCTTACCTACCAGGAACATCAGAGCTAAATTCCAACCTTGATTGTATAAAGCACCCTTCTCGTATTTGTAGCTATCTCTACTCTTTTCCTTCATAGCAACCTTCTCAAATTGTAATCCATGTGCCACCTCCACCAAATTCATTTAAGGAGCTTGTTTAAAATGCAGATCCCTGGGCCTTGCTGCAGACCAACTTTTTCACAATCTCCAGAGACTGAACACAGAAATCTGCATCTTTAACAAGGAGTCCAAGTGATTCTTATGCTCACTGAAGTTCAGAACTGATTTAAAGAACCCTTATTCTTGTCTTAACTCAAGTAGTCTAATTTTATTTTACATTTAATCTATAAACCATGGTCTACTTGGAAATATGAGTGAGATAGAGATCTTATTAAGACATAATTCAACTTAAAGTATGAGGCCTAAATTGGAGCATGAGGCCATATGCAGAAATCATTGCTATTTCCCATGCGTACTTGAGACTGAAAAAAACCTCTCCCTTTTGGAGCTCAAGCCGTGAGATACATTTTCACTGATCCATAGATCAGTAATTTTCACAAGGGGAGGGAGAAGAGAGAACTCAAGCAAATCAGAACCTTCTGGCATGCTTTCTCAAACTCCATTCTTTTGTTTCTCCTTAACCTCTTAGGTCTTATTTGATATGCAGCCCTCCCTACCTCATCTCCCCTCCATGTCCCCAAAGAAAAGACTGAAAATAATATGGAATATCTAAATTGATATTTTGCTTATTGAACAGCATGCTCATTATATGTTGGTCTGGAAACCAAGGTATTTAAAACCCAGTTACTTGTGTGCTGTGAAGGATAGAAGCAGCAGTATTTATTAAGCTGTGGCTTTAAAGTAGAGAGAAGTAACATTTATTTAAGGGCTATAAATGTATTTAACCATTTAATGCTTAAGGCTCTGATGCATGAATCTGATAGGTGTTATTTAAGTAATAATAACTATAATGCTATTATTACTATTATTGCTACTTCTATTACTACTAAAACCTCCAGCTTTTATGGAAAATCTACTTTATTTTTTATTTTTTTGGAAAATCTACTTTAAATCAGCTATTGTACAAGTGACTTTACATGCATGTGTGTTTGTGTGTGTGCACAGATGTTTAAGATCATTCAATTCTAACAACAGCTGTGTTTCACTGGGAATTATAACCCCCTTAATAGATGGGAACTAAGTATTGGATTGGTTAGGTAATATGTTAAATGTTACACAGCTGCTGAATGGCAGAGTCAAGTCTGTGCTGCTACTGAGTGAGAAGTAAGAGAGGAGAGGCAGAGGCCACATCATAAAGGCACCTGTACACTTTGCTAGTGACTATAAGTCACTGAGAGCCACTGACAAATTTTAATAAAGGTAAGATATACATTTTATAAAAATCATTCTGATGACAGATTAGAGAAAAGACTGGTAGCTTAGGAATGAATTTAAAAGACTCTATAGTAAATAAAAAGGTGGCATTTAGTGTTCATTTTTTTGGTCATAGTAAATTGTAAAGGAAGATTTATTAGTGAGAGTCCAGACCAGTCTGACTTACAAGCTTTGTATAAGTGAACGGAATTTAAAAAAAATACCAACTGCTAATTTAAAAATTACATATATTATGCTTTCAAATAATCCTCGGTTTAATTGGGCTAAGGTGAAAGGAATATGCTATCAGACTGTTATATATTACACCTTGGTAGTTTTTCTACCTCTGCTTATCTAACATTTACTCTTTTTTTTTTTTTAACATTTTTATTGATTTATAATCATTTTACAATGTTGTGTCAAATTCCAGTGTAATACAAGCACAATTTTTCAGTTATACATGAACATATATATTTTCATTGTCACATTTTTTTCTCTGTGTGCTACCATAAGATCTTGTGTATACTTCCCTGTGCTATACAGTATAATCTTGTTTACCTATTCTACAATTTTGAAATCCTGTCTATCCCTTCCCACCCTCTGCCCCCTTGGCAACCACAAGTTTGTATTCTATGTTTATGAGTCTGTTTCTCTTTTGTATTTTTGCTTTGTTTGTTTATTTTTGTTTTTGTTTTTGTTTTTTTTTTAAGATTCCACATATGAGCGATCTCATATGGTATTTTTCTTTCTCTTTCTGGCTTACTGCACTTAGAATGACATTCTCCAGGAGCATCCATATTGCTGCAAATGGCGTTATGTTGTCGGTTTTTATGGCTGAGTAGTATTCCATTGTATAAATATACCACCTCTTCTTTATCCAGTCATCTGTTGATGGACATTTAGGCTGTTTCCATGTCTTGGCTATTGTAAATAGTGCTGCTATGAACATTGGGGTGCAGGTGTCATCCTGAAGTAGGGTTCCTTCTGGATATATGCCCAGGAGTGGGATGGCTGGGTCATATGGTAAGTCTATTCCTAGTCTTTTGAGGAATCTCCCTACTGTTTTCCACAGTGGCTGCACCAAACTGCTTTCCCACCAGCAGTGTAGGAGGGTTCCCCTTTCTCCACAGCCTCTCCAGCATTTGTCATTTGTGGATTTTTGAATGATGACCATTCTGACTGGTGTGAGGTGATACCTCATTGTAGTTTTGATTTGCATTTCTCTGATAATTAGTGATATTGAGCATTTTTTCACATGCCAATTGATCATCTGTATGTTTTCCTTGAAGAATAGCTTGTTTAGGTCTTTTGCCTATTTTTGGATTGAGTTGTTTGGTTGTTTCTTATTAAGTCATATGAGCTGCTTATATATTCTGGAGATCAAGCCTTTGTCGCTTTCATTTGCAAAAATTTTCTCCCCTTCCGTAGGTTGTCTTTTTGTTTACCTTATGGTTTCCTTTGCTGTGCAGAAGCTTGTAAGTTTCATTAGGTCCCAGTTGTTTATTCTTGCTTTTATTTCTATTGCTTGAGTAGATTGTTCTAGGAGAACATTTTTGAGATGTATGTCACATAATGTTTTGCCTATATTTTCTTCTAGGAGGTTTATTGTATCTTGTCTTATGTTTAAGTCTTTAATCCATTTTGAGTTGATTTTTGTATATGGTGTAAGGGAGTGTTCTAGCTTCATTGATTTACATGCTGCTGTCCAGTTTTCCCAACACCATTCACTGAAGAGACTGTCTTTATTCCACTGTATATTCTTGCCTCCTTTGTCGAAGATTAGTTGACCAAAAGTTTGTGGGTTCATTTCTGGGCTCTCTATTCTGTTCCATTGGTCTATATGTCTGTTTTTGAACCAATACCATGCTGTCTTGATGACTATAGCTCTATAGTATTGTCTGAAGTCTGGGAGAGTTATTCCTCTAGCCTCTTTCTTTCTCTTCAGTAATGCTTTGGCAATTCTAGGTCTTTGATGGTTCCATATAAATTTTATTATGATTTGTTCTACTTTTGTGAAATATGTCCTGGGTAATTTGATAGGGATTGCATTGAGTCTGTAGATTGCCTTGGGCAGTGTGACCATTTTAGCAATATTGATTCTTCCAATCCAAGAGCATGGGATAGCTTTCCATTGTTTAAAGTCTTCTTTTATTTCCTTCATCAATGGTTTATAGTTTTCTGTGTATAATTCTTTCACCTCCTTGGTGAGATTTATTCCTAGGTATTTCATTACTTTGGGTGCTATTTTAAAGGGGATTGTTTCTTTACTTTCTTTTTCTGTTGATTCATCATTAGTGTAAAGAAATGCCACTGATTTTTGAACCTTAATCTTGTAACCTGCTACGTTGCTGAATTCTTCGATCAGCTCTAGTAGTTTTTGTATGGAACTTTTAGGGTTTTCTATATATAGTAACATGTCATCAGCATATAGTGACACTTTTACCTCTTCTTTTCCAATTTGGATCCCTTTTATTTCTCTCTCTTGCCTGATTTCTGTGGCTAGGACTTCCAAGACGATGTTGAATAGGAGTGGTGATAATGTGCATCCTTGTCTTGTCCCAGATTTTAGTGGGAAGCTTTTGAGTTTTTCACCATTGAGTACTATGCTGGCTGTAGGTTTGTCATATATAGCTTTTATTATGTTGAGATATGTTCCCTCTATACCCACTTTGGTGGGAGTTTTTATCATAAATGGGTGTTGAATTTTACCAAATGCTTTTTCTGCGTCTATTGAGATGATCATGCGGTTTTTGTCCTTTCTCTTGTTGATGTGATGTATTACAGTGATTGATTTGCACATGTTGAACCACCCTTGTGTCCCTGGGATGAACCCCACTTGGTCATGATGTATAATCTTTTTTATGTATTGTTGGATTCTATTTGCTAATATTCTGTGAGGATTTTGGCATCTATGTTCATCAGTGATATTGGCCTATAATTCTCTTTTTTGGTAGTGTCTTTGCCTGGTTTTGGTATCAGGGTGATGGTGGCTTCATAGAATGAGTTTGGGAGTATTCCCTCCTTTTCAATCTTCTGGAAGAGTTTGAGAAGGACTGGTATGAGTTCTTCTTTGTATGTTTGGTAGAATTCCCCAGTGAAGCCGTCAGGTCCTGGACTTTTATTTGTAGGGAGGTTTTTTTATTGCTAATTCGATTTCGTTTCTAGTGATCAGTTTGTTCAAGTGGTCAGTTTCTTCTTGATTCAGTCTTGGTGGACT
This sequence comes from Vicugna pacos, assembly GCF_048564905.1. NCBI lineage: Eukaryota > Metazoa > Chordata > Mammalia > Artiodactyla > Camelidae > Vicugna > Vicugna pacos. The sequence goes on along the minus strand of NC_132991.1, from coordinate 39,455,394 downwards.
GTATTTTTCCAGAAATTTGTCCATCTCCTCTCGGTTATCCAGTTTGGTTCCACATAGTTTTTCATAATATTTTCATATGATATTCTGTATTTCTATTTATTTTATTTGTTGTAATTCCTCCATTTTCCTTTCTTATTTTGGTAATTTGTGCTCTTTATTCTTCTTTGTGAGTTTGGCCAGAGGTTTGTTGATTTTATTTACTTTTTCAAAAAACCAGCTTTTGGTTTGATTGATTTTTTCCTATGGTTTTTTAAATCTCTATTTTATTTATTTCCTCCCTGATCTTTATAATTTCCTTTCTTCTGCTGCCTTTTGGGGATTTTTGTTCTTCTTTTTCTTGTTATTTTAGTTGGTGGGTTAAATTATTTATTTGAGATTGTTCTTCTTTTTTGAGGAAGGCCTGTATTGCTATAAACTTCCCTCTTAGCACTGCCTTTGCTGTGTCCCATAAATTTTGTGTGGTTGTGCTTTCATTTCATTTGTCTCAAGGTATTTTTTCATTTCAGCTTTGATTTCCTCATTGACCCATTGGTTTTTTAATAGCATATTGTTTAATCTCTATGCTTTCCTTTTTTTCTCCTTTGTTTCTCTGTTGTTTATTTCTAGTTTCATGGCATTGTGGTCAGTAAAGATGCTTGAGATAATTTCTATCTTCTTAAAATTGTTGAGGTTTCTTTTGTGCCCAAGTACATGATAAATCCTAGAAAATGTTCCATGTACACTTGAAAAGAATGTATATCCTTTTTTGGGGGGGTGTACTGCTCTGAAATATCCACCAAATCTAATTTTTCTATTGTATTATTTAGTTTCTCTGTTGCCATATTTATTTTCTGTCTGGAAGATATGTCTAGTGATGTTAATGCAGTGTTAAAATCTCCAACTATGATTGTATTCCCATCAATATCCCCCTTCATCTCTGTTAGTAATTGATTTATGTATTTAGGTGCTCCTATATTGGGTGCATATACATTAACAAGTGTAGTATCTTCATCTTGTATCACTCCTTTAATCATTATAAAATGTCCCTCTTTATCTTTCTTTATGGCCTTTGTTTTAAAGTCTATTTTGTCTGAAATCAGTACTGCAACACCTGCTTTTTTGGCTTTTCCATTTGCATGGAATATCCTTTTCCATCCTTTCACTCTCAATCTATATGTGTCCTTCTCCCTAAAGTGGGTCTCTTGTATGCAGCATATTGAAGGTTCTTGCTTTATTATCCAGTCTGCCACTCTATGTCTTTTGACTGGAGCATTTAGTCCATTAACATTTACAGTAATTAATGATAGATGTGTGTTTATTGCCATTTTGAACTTATCTTTGCAGTTGATGTGGTATTTCCTCTTTGTTCCTTTCTTCTACCTTTTGTGGTTTGGTAATTTTCCTTTGTATTATCACAGATTTTATTTAGTTTTTGTGACTCCCTTGTAAGTTTCTGGCTTGTGGTTACCCTTCTATAAGTCTATTAGCCCATTACTATATCTCAAACCCATTCTACTGAAAACAAAAAATTTAAAAAAGAAAGAAAAAAACCCCTGTATTTTCTTGCTTCCCTCTCCCACTCTTAATGATTTAGATGTCTTCTTTTACAATTTTGTGTTTATTTTATTTGTAATTCATGAGTTATCACCTTTCCAGTTATGAGTCTCATATCTGTAGCATCCTGCTGCTTTTCTATTTAGCGTAGACCTTTCAATATTTCTTTTAGCATGGGTTTAGTGTTGCTAAACTCTTTTAGTTTTTGCTTATCTGTGGAATTCTTTATCTCTCCTTCTATCCTAAAGGATAGCCTTGCTGGATAAAGTATCCTAGGCTGCATCTTTTTTTTTTTTTTCAGGACTTTGAATCCATCTTGCCACTCCCTTCTGGCCTGTAGTGTTTGTGTAGAGAAATCAGTTGAGAGCCTTATGGGGGTCCCCTTGTAACTCACTCTTTGCTTTTCTCTTGCTGCCTTTAGGATCATTTCTTTATCCTTGACTCTGGCCATCTTGATTATGATATGTCTTGGTGTGGGTCTGTTTGGGTTCTTCCTGTTTGGGACCCTTTGAACTCCCTTTACTTGGATATCTGGTTCCTTCTTTACATCTGGGAAGTTTTCAGTCATGATTTCTTCAAAAACCTTTTCTATCCCCTTTGATCTTTCTTCCCCTTCTGGGACTCCTATTATGCGAAAATTGGCATGCTTTATATTATCCCATAGGTCCCTTATGTTGCTTCCATTTGTTTTTATTTGTTTATCTTGCAGTTGTTCTGACTGGATGCTTTCTGTCATCCTGTTTTCTAGGTCACTAATTCGTTCCTCTGCATTATCTAGTCTGCTTTGCACAGCCTTTAGATCCATTCTCATCTCAGCCAATGAGTTTACCAGTTCTACTTGGCTCTTCTTTATAGCTTTGATTTCATTTTTGACATATTTTATATCTCTAAACACTATCTCTTTTAGATCCTTCAATACTTTGATCACTCCTTTTTTTGAAATCTTCATCTAGTAGGCTATCGATGTCTATTTCATTGATCATCCTTTCAGGGGATTTCTCTTGTTCTTTTAATTGGGAATGGTTTCTCTGCTTCTTCATCTTGCTCATATCTCTCTGGCACTGTGGCTTATAGAGTATCAGTTATCTGTTGTGGTCCTTAAAGGAGTTTATTTATTTATCTAATGCCTATGTAGGAATAAAACAGATTTTTGGCATTTTTGTCTTTTGAAGAGGACAGTGTTCTGTTGGAGTCCCGCAGGTGCTCTGGTTGGCTGAGTGGGTCCATGGATGTGAGTCTTGGTGTATCTGTGGGAGAGGGTGAGCTACGAGCAACCTACTACTCCGCCATCTTGGCCTCGTCCCCTAACATTTACTCTTAGAAGCTACTGAATAAGATTTATTGTTCTTAGTCAATCAATCAAATCAGCTTTAGATGGAGAGGAAAAGAGACTGAAAAGGAACTAGAAAAATAACCCACAACATCAATGCTGACCACATGGTCCACTGGTCTACCTCTTCAGTCTTTCTGGTATTTCAAGAAAAGAAACAAAGAGGAAGTAAAGAAGGGAAAGGGGGGAAAGGAGTAGGAGTGAAGAACAGGAAGATGCTCTAGAACTCCAGCCTGCCTTCACAAGGAGTGACTGCATCAAGGCTGTCAAAGAAGAAAGGTGAGCCTCACCCCAACTCCCAGAATCCTGAAAGGGGTTCCTGGCCCCATCCTTCCATGAGCTTATAAGGGCACAAGGGCATGATGCTTATACGGGTCAAACAACCTGCTCTGCATTGGTTCTGCTTTCTTGACCTAGGACTATAAGTATACAAAGCACAAAAGCGGAGACCCAGACCAGAGCACCCACGGCAATCTAAATGCCAAAGACGCTGGACTCACTTCATCTGTGTTCTCTTTCCACACAGATCATGGAGAAAGAAAGCTGATGCCAAGCCACATCAGAGTTCATCAAGGATGAGATACCTGTCAAGGATGTGTGGTAGAGTGGCTTACCGGAATAAAAACACAGAATCTCTTATAAGGATAGCATAAGGACAAATGAGATAGCTCCCAGAAACGGCCTGGAGCTTTTCCGGAAAAAGGTGCTGTGACTATCTAAGGTGCCTAAACTGCTAGTGGGTATAAATTTTTGTTTGTGGAAAGTGAACTAAAATCTTTATTAGCTAACAACAGCAGGTATTTCAAGACAAAAAGAAGGCGGAAGAGTGACTTCCTGCCTCTTTGCTGGTTTGTTCCTCCAAGGAGGCAAACATTTAGAGACACGGCAGAGATGACCTCAGGAAGTAGAATGACAAAGGCTATTAATGTAAGAAAGAGAAACTAACCCAGCTTTTTATTTATTTTTATTTCAAGAGTGACATTCATCCTGTGTATTTAGTGAATTACCCAGGATTGTATTTACTTGAATTTTATTATATTTGTTTGGTAACTGGATCCATAACTCACCTGTTTGTACAGGGTAAAGGACATCCAAATACGTGGTCAGTATTTGGTTGTCAGCCAGCTTTTGGACTGGCTAAGTTTTCGAACCTACTGAGGAGTATTTATTTGTTTGGTGTATCAGCTGCAACTAACTAGAAAAGCTGTCTAAAATGATCTAAGTCAAGAAGGATGTTTATTGAACGTAACAAGCAGTGCAGAGGTTGTTTGGGTCCAAGAGATGAGTGAGCCATCAAGAGCCTAGGGTAGATCTGTCTCTGTGATCTGCCACCCTCCGTGTGTCAGCTTTGCCCTCACAGTGGCATCCCTTCTGGTTATAAGTGACTGCAGTAATGTGATGTATCATATCCTGATGCAATAAGGTCCAGAGGACACAGAATTCTGTCTCCTCCTCAGCCTTTCTTATGAGAGAAGAAATCTTTTTTACACCCACTTGGCAGACTTCCCCTCAACTTTAATTGGCCAGAATTGGACCAAATGCCTATTCCTTTAACCAATGATTGGCAAGGGGTTTGGAGGAGGTGTCGAAGTGGAATGGATGTTGCAAAACTTACTTTAGTTTGCAAACAAATAGAAGAAAAACTCAGGAGCTAATAAAACCATTGATGCTGATTTGTCTATTACAGTGTTGGCCAAGTTGTTGTTATTAGTTAGCAGGTGTCTCTCTGAGCTTATAGCTGTCTGATAAAGAAAGACAAAGTCATAGGAAACATCATCTCCTAGAAGAGACTTATTATTTCCGAGATAAAATTCTTCTGAAGACAGAGATGAACTTGCACTTTCATACTCAGCTATTGTTTCTGGAGATATTGAGTCCAGGAAGAGAAAGGCAAAAATAGATTCTTTTATTAAACTGTAAATTAATAATCAATAACAACATTTGTGTATGGACAATCATGTGTTTAGATAATGGGAAAAGAACAATGGTAGAGAAAGTCTGATTTCATTTGTATTTGGCCATGGCATAGTGATGTCAATACTATAGAGCTGCTTTCTCAATATGTTTGTCCAAACCAATAGTAATGCTGAATTCCTTGACATCACACTAATAACAAGAGGTACACAGAAGAAGCAGCTAGCCTAGGCTTTTAATTTATCTTTAAATAAGTCCAATGCTTAACTTACCTTTAAGTAACTCCATGCTTAACATACATGTGAGCAGGTATTTATTAGAGTAGGTTTTATGTTTACTATTAATTCATTCGTATTTATTTTGTCTTCTACATTAAAACAAAGGTGAAGACTATATTGCTACATTTCTTAGGTTGTACCACCCCATTCCTAACACAGGACTCTATACATAATAACCTCCTAATAAGGTAGCTGACTCATCCTAATTCTGTTTCTGAAAAAAATGAACTAAAATTCTTCCCATTTTGTAGGCTTAGGGCCCAGGCTATTTCCTGGGCTATCTGAGTTCAAATTCTGGCTCTTTGCTACTTTTGCAACTTGGACAAGTTATCCAACCTGCGTACACCTAGGTATTTTGGATCTATAAAATGGGAATAATAATATTACTAACCTCACAAAATTATAATGACAATTAAATGAGTCAGTATGCATAAATTACATGACAGAGTGTCTGAGACAGTAATAATTCAGCAGAGTTTTATCTACTATTATTATTTAATCCTCAAAGTCACCTGGTTAGGTAGGCATACCAACAAGGTATTATTTCAAAACTGCTTTAAAATACAGACAATAATACATAATTCTGCCTTGGAGAGTGTCCAGTGGCTATTATTATAATGTGCTGAATGCTGTGTGTATGCCTTTGATACTCTTGGTCACACATGTTCCTTGAGGATATATACTAAATACTAGACAATCGTTAGCCCTAAATGAATAATTCCTTGGAAAAAATTAATAATTTTCTTCAATAGGACAGTAGTTAATTGGTCCATTTTGTCTTTTAGATTATGCCCTTCCCATAATAATCTCTTTTTGATACCAAGAAAACACATACAGCATCTTTTCTCCTCAGAAATGGACCCAGTCTTTCCATGACAACTAGCTCTCTTGTCATCAAGAACATGAAAAATACATTTGGATTTTTTTTCTCCTGATCTCTCAAGTACTAAGACACAGAGCAACTTTTCATTCTTGAAGATGGCAAATTTATGGCCTCTGACATAATTTTGTTTCCATGGGAACAGACCAGAACTAATTGATTTTGTCTGTAACATAATTATAAAAATCCCTGCAGAGAGAGACAAAGACTATTGATACTAACAGGTTGTAGACCAACACAATTTACCAAACTGTCTTCTATTCTGGAAAATTAGGAAAGATGAGAATTCATGGGCTATATGACTAATGGAAAAAAAAATACATTGCTGCAGTAATGCCACATCATATCCCAAATACTTACTGTACCTTTTTTTCTCAGATTCTGATTCATTAACAATTATTAGTTTTGTATTAATTGGTTTCATATAGTTTCAGCAGCTTATGTTAGTATCATAGTTACATGTATGTGAGCCTGGAAAACTGAACAGAGCTACACAAATCTATTTTTCTGTAATTATTTATATGCTGCTTAGCTCTTTAATATTAAATAACAAAACAGTAAGATTCAAGATAAAAATGTCAACAATAATAGGAAAAGTCAGTCAAGAATAGAATCTGTGGAAAATGTTTTGCCTCAGAGCAGCATTCTGTATTTGTCAATAGACACTTCAGTGAAGATTAGTTAGCTTCTCTGCACCTGTTTCTCATTTATTTTAAAGGCAGGGAATTGGACTAATTGTCAAATCCAACATATAAGTTTTGATTAGCATCCTGGAAATTCCTCTTTTGGCATCTACGTAACTGTTCTGATTCTGTTGTCTAATATCCTCCATGTTCCCTTTCCTTAAAAATTGGTGGTCACAAGAGTCCCACCTCTTCATCTTTCTATTTTTTTCCTAAATTAATGTAATGCATATTCTTCAGTTTCAGTGTGACTCCTTAATCAATACATTCACAGCGCAGACAGCTTTCTTGAGTCTCACACCCATATCTTAATTATACACCCAGTTGTTTCAAAGGCATCTCAAACTAAGAACTCAAACAGAATTTATTATTTTGCCCTACAAACCTCTCCACTTCTCAGTTGGGTTAGTGGCTCAAACCAGAAATTTGGAAATTAACTTACCCCCTAACTCTTTTCACCCTTCATATCAAGTCATCCCAAAATCTTACTGGCCTTACACCTCTTCTAACTGTGCCTGAGCACAGTGCTTGGACCATGGTTTGTTTGCTCACTAACTTATTGATGGCCTATTTTCTTCCAGGCACTAGCTCACCTCTAGATGCGTTTCCTCATTAAAGGTCACATTAACTCTAGTGAAGTATATGTTATCATTGCTATCATTATCTTCATTATGTAATAGGGAACCTGAAAACTATAAAGGATTAAAAAAAATTGTCCAGGGTCACAGTGCTAGAACATGGCAGAGCCAGGGCTTGAATATAGTCCTGATTGCCAAGTCTGTGCCCTTAAATAGTAGAGCTATAGTCAAATTCTCTTGCGCTGTGCTCTAGACCACTGGTGCCCATCTGCTTCCTTCTAGGAAAGCTGTTCTCAAAGGTGGTTTGCAGACAACAGGGTGTTCCTGAGTTCCTTTCAGAGGGGCTGTGAGGTCTAAACTATTTTCTTAATAATCCTAAGGTATCATTTGCCTTTCTTCACCATTTTGACATTTGCACTGATAGTGCTGAAGTCATGGGAATAAAACTGCTAATGCCTGAGTGGGAATCAAGGTAGTGGCATCAAACTGTAGGAGGAGTCCTTATTTTCCTCACCACCAAGCACAGTAAGAAAAAAATGCCAGTTCACCTAAGAAGTTCTTTGATGAAGCAGTATATATTATTAATTTTATTAAATCTTGACCCTAAAGAACATGTGATTTTTAATATTCTGTATGATGAAAGGGGAAACATACATAAAGCATTTCTGTTCCATACTGAGCACCATGGTTGTCTCAAGGAAAAGGACTTGTGTAATTGTATCAGGAGCTGAATATGCCAGTTTTCCCCCATGAAACACTATTTCCACTTGAAAGAAAGAACTGACAAACTATGGTTATTCAGACTAAGGTATTTGGCAGATATTTTCTCAAAAATGAACAAAGGAAAAACCTGTCATTTCAGGAAAAGCAAATGACAGCATTTGTTGTCGATGTTAAAACTGGAGCTTTGAAGTGGAAATTGGAATTTTGGAAAACTTACCTGACACTGGGAGCTTGACAGCCTCCCAGTACATTACGACTTTTCGCAAGAGATCAATGGTGATACTAACAAATGTGATTTTTGAATATTATATAATAAAATTTGTCAAAATTTGGAAAATCTGCGGAATAACGTGCTGGTATTTTACAAATGATCCATGCATGATGATGCAAAATCCATCCAAAGGGCAAGGTCAAAAGTTCACTGATATAGTTTCAGATTTTACACTGAAACTAATTTAAGAAACTACCATTTGTAGAGTTTTGGTTTTCATCAAAGAAGAATATTCACAATTGCCTGACTCCTTACTTTCCAGCTACATATATATGTAAGAATTTTCTTTATGTACCTCAATCAAAACGATGTATCTCAACAGACTGAACACTGACGCAGATGCGAGAATCTAGCTGTATTCCATGAAGCCAGACAGTAAAGAGATTTGCCAAATGTAAAACAGGTTCATTCTTCTCACTCAATTCTTTTCATTTGAGATAATATGGCTATTTTCATTAAAAATCTGTTTTATATATAAAAAAAAAGGGGTTTATTCTTAAGCTAATTAAAACATGTTTTAAAATTTCCTTAAATTTTGTTTAAGGAAAGTCTTCCCTTAAACAAAAGCTCTTTGAGGTCGTCTATAATTTTTAAGAGTATTAAGGGATCCTGAAACAAAAATGTTTGCAAACCATTGCTCTAGGATCACTCCCTACCTGCTTGTCCTTCATACTGCCACCATCTTCCTAATCTCCAAAGTGAACAGTCCACCCCCCACCCACAGCTTACCTTGGAGTGCTGAGTGAGACTTTGGTGGTCTATATCCTGCCGAAGTTTCCGTTCCTTTCTCCTACCACACCCTTTGGTCGGGTTGGTCTCCACCCATAATGAACTGCATATAGTTCCTCCCAAACAATCCATGCTGACTCTCATGTCTGAGGCCATATACATTGCTGCCTCCCTGCTTACCTAGCAGGTCTCTATTGATATGTTTTCCTACCAACCTTCCTCCAACTACCACCACCACAACTAGTCGGCCAAATGCCAACTAGTCTACAAAACCTAGCCCAGTATTACTTCCTCAGGAAAACTTCCCAGAACCATACTCCTCCCTGGGCCGAATAAGTTGCTACCTTTTATGGACCTCAGATGATAACCAGCTATATATAATTATTTGTATAAAAATCTGGCTCTCCCAGTGGAATGTCAATTCCTTAAAGGCTGGGACCATGGGTACCTAACCTAGTCCAAGCACAGCGTTGATACATAGCAGTCCCTCAATAAATATTTCCTGAATAAATGAGCCTAAAGTCCCTTCCAGGTTTGAAATTCTGCCATCCATCCCTATAATTGGATATTTTGAACCACAGTCTTTCTTAACAGAGGATGCATTTGTTTTACTCACACACTTTTACACACACAGACACTTTTTTAATCAAACAGATCATCTCCTCAGATGTTTAATCCTTTTTGGTCCTTGCAAGGACAGTTCTGGAGAAAATTTAGTATGTTAAATTTGATATGTTTTAATAAATTATAATACACATATATTCATTAATAATATATTTTCTACACCAAGACATCAGTAGGAATTAATTTTTAAAAGCCTGCTGTAATAGGAATATAAAATTATGTAAGAACTCTGTATAATAAGCTCACAGAGAACAAGAAAGAGAGGAAAAAAATTAAAATAGAACTGGCAAAGAACTATGAAAAGTTTCTAAACAGCAACACTGTAGATGAACTCCTGAGAAACTCAGTTCACTGCAATCTTTAATGTCTCAGCCTATCCAAATATTGAGCAAACCCTATCCCCCTTGCAGATAAAAAGCTGAGAGTGGAACTGGCCTATCTTCTCAGGATTTAGAGTCAGCAGCATGGGAATTTCAAAGAGACTACTTCCTTTAGACCAAGACCCAAATTTTTTATCCTAGCCCTTGATAAGTGAACAAGAAGGTAAAGGATCACTTATTTTTAAATAAATTTTCATGATTTTATGATGGTACTTGTTCCATGTCACCTCAGAGAAATCAAAGTCATCAGGAAAGATTACTGAGAGATTTCTACATTAAATATGTTTAAACAAATTTCATTTTAAAACTTAGGAACCAAGAGACACCAATTAAATGAAATATAATTAGTTATTTCTTTATGGTAAAGTGTAGCCACATATATGATAAAGTATTTCAATGACACAGGTTGAGGAAGGTTAAATTATAAACTATTAGTAACAGACTCAATACTCAACCAGATCTCTGATACCAACTGCTGCATGGTTTTCATTCCATTGTCAATAAAGAAACCAAAATCAGTTCAAGTAAATGCTCAAATACAAAAGTAACCTTTCTTCTCCCTTAAGAAAGCAACTATGTTCCACAGAAATTTCTAAAGACATTTTTTTTCAAGCTGTGTCATTTTCATTTAGCACTTGGGGAGAACCTTATCCATTCATTTCATGACAGGTGATGAGACAGGTGGATTACACATCCCTGGGTATTTAAGTTTTGTAATTAAGGGCAAACTCTTCCTACACTGAAAAGTACAAGAGCTGTGATTATTCCACAGCAGCCTAGAGTTGAAGTGACTATGTTGCCATTGAATTGACATAAAATGGCTGAAACTATTAACTCTACTTTGTACCATTTACCATGAACTTAGAAGGCACACAATAGTTGCTTGATTTTTAAGAAAAACAGAATAAATGTTCCCAAATCTTCTGGTTCATGTAACACTTGATGGAGCTTAAAAAAAGAGCCTTGTCCCACCACAAAGCAGAAATTCTTTTTCAGATCTAGTAGGGAAAATAGCACAGTTTTTTGGTAAGTCTGATAATTTATGATTTATTTAGAATATACCTGCATAATAGCAGGAAATACAATAACAATGTCATAATATAACTATGAATTCAATGAAAAGACACAGACAGCTATTAAAATATTTTTTGTCACAGGATCAGACCAAGGAACCAGTAATTCAGGTATGTACTCAAAAACATATAGTAAACTATGTTATTTTTCTTATGTTACTATAAGATCTGGAGTTTCTCCTTGTTTAGAAGCTCAGTATATCCATGCAATGAACTGCCAAGAATTAGAAGGCCATTTATGGATAAACTACTATGGAGACTAGAATAAGTGTGGGGGCAGAGGCAGGTGGGTGGTTGGGGATAGGGAAAATGTCACAGATGACATTGATGATTATTTTGATGCCATGGTTGTAGACCATCCTACAAGATGACTGATGTACTCATTGTTTTTTGTTTTTATTGTTTCTATTTTCTATCTTGATTTTTTAAATGAGATTTTTGGCACAATGCAAAATAAAATAACTGTTAACTTACGTTTCAAATTTATGTAGCTGACTTCCTGTATTTTTGACAGTTCTGTCACATTTTCAGCAGATAGAACTTTTTCCCCTTCCCTAGGAAATTGAGCAGGGCCACTGCACAGGTCTGCCTTGTCTCCCGTTCTCTCCCAGCCATGTTGTAAACATGTGTGAAATGTGTCCCTGTACTCTGCACTTCCCAGCCCATTCCTGACCTCCACGGTCAGTTATAGTTCCAGCAAGACAAGATTTTATTTAAAGAATTGTGGCTTGAATCATGAGGATGCCTGAAACCACAGCAGAAGAAATGGCTGGACGAACTGAAGATATTTAGATTATGATAACTGGCACTAATATAGTGCTTACTAATTCTGGGAACTATTCTAAACATTCAATATAAATTAATTCATTTATGCCTTACAATACCTGAGAAGTTGGTTCTCATATTATCCCCATTTTACAAATGAAGACTGAAGCACCAAGGGGTTACATTTTGCAAAGTCATACAGCTCGCCAGTGGCAGAGCTAGGGTTTAGAACACAGTCTAGCTTCATAGTCCATGCTTTTACTACACTACATCAAATGGAAGATTCAGGAAGAAGATGAAGATTGTCTTAAAAATAGTTAAAGAGCAACAGACTGGAAAAGGAAGTAAATATATTCTGCACTGCTTCAGAAGATGCCTCAGAAGGATCCAAGGTGAAAAGCTATAAGAAACAGAATTTTGACTTCTCTGTTACTGCTGATGGTCAGACACTGTCTGGAGAACCAGCGGTCAATGATGCTGGTAATCAGAATAGTGGCTGAGTTAGGCTACACTTCTTTCCTATCCTGAGATTTTTCTGAGTCGAGGATATATCACTGCATTGTTACCAGGATTTATTTATTTGGAGAGTTAGTAAGTGATAATAAAAGAAGGAGGGAGAGAAATAATGAGTTAATTTTATTGACAAGCACCACTGGCATTATTCTTTTTTAAAAGTATACTAAACTTTGGCTCAAAGGTCTCAGAACAGACTTCTGACAGACATATTAAGTTGGCTCATTGAAAATTAGATTGAATGATGTTTCTAAGTTAAAATTTGTAGTGCAGCACGAAAAGCACTACTTAAAATTTATACTTAAAAAAATTACTAGAAGAAATATTACATGGCATCTTGGTTGATTTTCTTAATCCCTCTCATTCACTTGCTTTCCTAACCCCCATGCATTTTTTAATTGTAGGCAATTCTTATGCAAGAAACTAAACATAATTAAATGTGCAGGATGAAAAGATGGCACAGGCACTACTGGTACCCCCAGGACCTGAAAGCTTCCGCCTTTTTACTAGAGAATCTCTTGCTGCTATTGAAAAACGTGCTGCAGAAGAGAAAGCCAAGAAGCCCAAGAAAGAACAAGACAATGATGATGAGAACAAACCGAAGCCAAACAGTGACTTGGAAGCTGGAAAGAACCTTCCATTTATTTATGGAGACATCCCTCCAGGGATGGTGTCAGAGCCGTTGGAGGACCTGGACCCATACTATATCAGTAAGAAAGTGAGTGTTGATTTTATTGCTCTAATACGTCTTTAACTCTTAACTTTAATTTGCTGTGGCTCATATATATATACTGCACCATAACTTTTCTACTGTTAAAGATTTTATAATATTTTTTATTTCTTCTTACTTTTAAGCACAGTGTAACAAGCAGAAACATTTATAAGAAATGAAGTCATGATGTGGCTACAGTGAAGAGACATAAAGAGATGAATAATTTCTACAGTTTCACAGTAATTGATATTGTCAAAATTAAAACTGACATCAAGAAAGCAAAATATCTGTTATTGCTGACATGTCTAAGCACACAGTAGACAACAGAATAATGGCTAAGTGAAAGAAGAGTTATGGGGCACATACACTTATTTTTTTATTTCTTATTTGGCTTGAGGTTTCTTCACGATAGATTTGTATTCTAGAAGGTAACAGATAATCTTTTACTTAGACTCCTCCTATAGAAGATATACATTGAGAAGCAAGTTTACTCAAAGATACATTTTTTGGCCCACTAACCTAGAATATGATTGGGAGCTCCTCTTAACCTTAATTTGTAACAGGCTAGATTCTGGAACACCTACATTTTGTTAAAACATCACTCTGAGAAAAAAAATATCAAGAACAGAGGCCAAAAAATAACCCTCAAAATTTTCAATATATTGCATAAATCAACTGTTAAGACTGTGCCTTCCTATGCAATAATAACCGCATAATTTTGTCAGAATTAGCTAGTTTTTGATACCAGCTGTGCAGTGTTTTATAGGGAATAAAAAAATGGATGATAGATTCTATGCTTTCTAACTGGGTATTTTGGCATCTTATAACCACAATTTGTATTTCACATTCACAAGCATAAAAGTGAGCCTATTTAGACACTAAAGATAAATTAATATCACCATGAGTTACTGGCTTACAGATTAAAGGATATATTGATCACTTTTATTAGTTGAAGCCAGCCCTTTAAAAAGGAATGGCTAAAGAAGTTGCATTCTTTAAGCAGCAAACAACTTATAAGATCAATGATGGCTAAAAGAACTGACAAGTAACTACTCAGACATAGAACTAGCCCTATTTCTCTAAATAAGTGCTTCTCAAACTTGCATATACATTCACATCATGGGAGGATCTTGTTAAAATACAGATTCTGATTCCATAGATCTGGGGTGGGACCACAGATCCTGCATTTCCAACAAGCCCTTAGGTGAGATTCATGTTGCTAGTACATGGCCACACTTTGAATAATGAGCCTTAAAATACTTTATTTAAAGTTACAAATTAAAGCAAATTTAAAAAACAGGTCCTTTCTTTTTCCTTTTAACGTAGTTTCATGAAAGATGGTATGTAATATGTATTCATATATTTTTAAAAGTAATTTATTCTACTACTTTACTAAAGAATTGATAAAATTTGAAATTTAGTTACTGTAGTATTATATACAATGAAGACAGTGAGACATCCCCCAAAAAACTAGAAGAAAATTTCCCTCTAAAAATTATTTATTCAAACTGCATATTTGCAAAGATACCTTCAAGAGATGGGGGTATGACTTATACCTTGACATGATTAAAAGTATTTACTACATGAAGAAAGGAGGGAATTGGTAAAATTAAGGGGGAAAAAAGAGAATAATAGAGACAAACAGCATTTTCCCAGAGAGACAGATCTTTAGTTAATAGTAGCCCTGAAAGCATTTTCCTCCCAAATGTCACTTCATTGTACAGGGGCTACACTAGGCTATCTAACCAAGATGTCATCAAATGTCTGTATTATTTAATTAAGTCAGTTTATTTGGACTCTACCTTTGGTAAAGAATATCTGATTATAATTTGTTTTCCCACTGATCTGCTTAAAAGGAAAGAATGTGTTGGTTATGCTATAGCAATTATTTCAGCCCATGTGACAGTTATATACCAGGTTTTAAATAAATAGATTGGTATTCTAATTTTAAGTCAGGCTTTCAAGCTTGGTTAACGTGAGTCTGCTGCTAGGAAACAGACTGTTTATGTACTAACAAAGTCAGCTTTTATTGCCTCCCTGTCTGAGAACCAGATTTGAACACTGACTTATTCAGTAATGGCTGTGACCCATCTTGAGAGACATCTAGACTGTTTACTGTTGGTGACACTGCTTTCCTTTATGAAGTGTCTATAAAGATGAAGATTGAGGTGCTATATAGTTTGTGGTTCTTAGGATAGAAGGACCTAATATAGGAAGCTAATGGAGAAGTTCTTATATTTAAAATATGGTAGAGAGCTTGTTAATCTTAAGAAATAATGCAGGTGAAAGGCATTTTAAAAGTGTAAAGCATTATGTAACTTTGCTTCCATTAATTAATGATACGTTTACATACCTAATTTAATCAGATATGCAACATCACAATGTATTTTAATGGCATTCAAATTGATCAGGTAAAAACTTGAGAATAGTGACAGTGATAATAATAATAGCTAACATATGTTATGCTTATAGTTTGTCAGGTGCATTTGAGTGCTTTACCTGGTATTAACTTACTTAATATTCAAAGAACCAGTGGGGCAGGTACTATGTTAACTTCATTTTGTAGATAGGAAAGTGAAGCCCAGAGGAGTTAAGTAACTTGACCAAAGTCACATTCCGTAGTGGTGGATTCAGGATTTGAACCTAGGCAGTCAGGCTCCAGAGCCAGAGCTCTTAGCCACTAAACAAAACTATATATGGTGTTTATTAATAGAATAAAACAAAATGTTAAAAATTGGTTGTATAATTTTGAATTCGCTGATGGATGTGGTTCTACTCAGAGATGTAAAGCTTATTCTTGCCTCAAGTAGTGAAAATTTTAGTGAATCTGGAAAAATGAAGTAGAATTCCAGAGTGGGTAATAACCAGTTTAACATACTTCCAGATACAACATTCGTCACCTTAGTAACAGTATAGTAATTATTACTATTTTTTTAAGTCACATTATTACTTATCATTTCTTGGAGAACAGATTTTGGAATTGACACTGTTTCTCTCTCTCTTCTAATTACTTGTCATTCTCTCAAATAATTTTCAGTTCAGACACCTCTCTCAATAATAGAAGGGCCCCAAATTCCAAATGCCTTTCTTATAATTTTTTCACCATACAGGACATTAATGTTTTATTCCTCATTTCTCAGGTTTTCTTTGTGTCAGAGATTGGTCTCCAGAAATAAACTGAGATTGTGTTCTTAAAGGTCTGCTCTGTTCCAGAACCAGTAAATTCACTAAAGACGCCCTTGGCATGTCACTTTTAATCCCGTTAGTACTGCAAAGGCTAATCTTGAGGGACGAGCAGAGGATTGCAGGTTTAAAGGGACAATTCATTCCTGTTCATTGTTTTTGGAGATTTTTCAAAATAAAATCCTCTCTTAATGTCACAAGTGGCAACTGCTTTTTCAGGGATATTGTTTCAAAAAAGCATGAATAAATGCACTTTAAATTATGGTAAACTTTACATGTTACTGCTGTCATTGAATGTCTAAATGGATCTAGATTATTCAACTTTAATACTGAGTAATTCAATCCTGTGAATTCAAGAAAATCCTTTAATGCATGTGTGCTTCAAGGGCAGTCTTCCCAATGTCCACTGTTCCATGTGGATAATCTCAATGTTAGTAAAGAATAGTTTGCTTGCCTTCTTCATAGAATTGGTCAAATTTACAGAGTGCAATTCATGGAAAATGGTTGGTTAGGTAATGGTTGTGTCCATGGTCTTGAATACAAAAAAGGTAATGTACAGAGAAGTTGTTTTCTGTACCCTTTATACTCATAAGTATTTTATATTTGTAAAATATGAATATTGTACCACAATATACCCATTCAAACAGAGCATGTTGTCAGTGAACATGAATATATGGAATATAGCACTTAGTTAATGGAAAAAAGCATATTATTAAGTAAATGGTTATATAGAATAGATGTCTTAAAGGTAAATGTCATCTTAAAGGTAAACCCACATTTAATTAAAACAAGTATTTATTTGTAAGCCATGCTATTAAATACTGTGAAAAAATGTAGAAAAAGTAACTAATAGGCTCTTTATGCACAATTATTTAGAACAACTTCTAGCCTAGTCCTCAGTGGAATGAACCCTACATGTAAATTGCTACTTGACTATAATTACAAGCAACATGCCAGTGTGTATATTAATACACTAAGACTTACTGAAAAAGGGAAACAATTAGGGGAGTGATCAGAAGGCAGTACGATTTATCTGGAAAGACATGAGAGCAGAGGTGATTTTGATAGCTGAGGACATCCCAAGAAAGTAGGAATTTTCAACCTTGGCTGCATATTAGAATCTCCTGAAGAAATATTTTTAACATATAATTGTCTATGCCAATCCTCCAGAAACTGATTCAATTGCTCTCACATGGATCTCAGATACTGGCAATTTTAAAATCACCCCAAGAGATTCTAACATGCAGACAGGACCAAGAACCTTTGATATTAACAGTGGGTCATTGTAGGGGGTACCTCATTGTCAGGTCTGTTGTGGACCAGAAATGGGAGCAATTTTATATTACATGACATCTCAGGTGCCTCCTTCCTCTAGAATTCTATGACACTTATTTTCAGAATCAGGGGAAGAAGCTGACAGAGTGAGTGGGACTGACAAGTGAATTGAATTGGCTGAAACAGAGATGCTTTGTTGGGAAAAATGAAAGATGATCCTAGAGAGACCTAGTAGTAAATCGCTGGGTAGCATAGCTTAAATACTAAATTGATGATTATAGGTTTCAGGTCGTAGAATTTTATCTATGGAATGCCCTTTGAAATGATGTACTTCAGCCTAATTCTTAATGCAGCTGTTCCTTCTCAGTATTACTAGCAGATCTATAGAATCAGCAAAAACAGATTATTCAGTCTGTTTGAACATTTTTAAGTAGGACAACTACCATAGGGAAAAATAGAGAACCTTCCTAAACTTTGTAGTTAAAAGACTTGATGTAATTAAAATATGTATAAAAGATTATTTTAGTGGCAGTATGTAGCAAATAATCTGAAAAGTTATCAAAGCTGAAGACAAATGGTAAGCTTTAAATAGAGTCCGGAAAGTTATTTTACAATTTGGTAAAATTTTTATGTAGGATCATCAATTTGTATCAGGAAGTTGATACCTTAGAGACAGATTAGATAATAGTACACCGTATCTTTATTTGTAGCTATATGTTAATTTAGGGGAGAAACATCTAACATGTTTATAGTCATGATATACAAACCGGTTTAAACAAAGAAGTTCAAACAAATCAGGTAAAAAGATTTTTATGTGTGTAAGCTCCTCAAATAAAACACGTCTAATCTAGTTTTTTTCCTCCTATTTTCTTTTTCAGACTTTTATAGTATTGAATAAAGGGAAGGCAATTTTCCGATTCAGTGCCACCTCTGCCTTGTATATGTTAACTCCGCTAAACCCTGTTAGGAAAATTGCTATTAAGATTTTGGTACATTCATATCCTTTTTATGTGGATTGTCTAAATACTGCTTCTAGTAGTTGATTATATAAAAAATGTCACTTTTTAAAAATATATATAAAATAACTCTGAAGTTAAGGATAACATTTAACCTGTTGTACTTATTGATTTTCTGCTATTTATAACAAGATTATTGTAGAATGACTATAATGATTCTAAAAGTAAAAATGCATCCATAATAGTGAATGTTTAAATGAAACATGTATTGTAGAAATGACAGCAAACTTTCATTAACCTCAATTAGATCATATATAACCATTATTAGAAACACAGTCTATTGTGCTTAGTATTATTATGTATATTACCAAATGTTCAAAATTTTGTGCCTTAATTGGTTTTATATCTTCATCACTTCCTCCTTCCTTCTTTCCTTCAGTAAATATTTAACTACTATGTGCCTATGTATCTGATAATACGTATTTAAAAATCATTGACCTTAAAATTACTTACAATAATAGTCAAAAAGTACATGTAAAATGACTTAACAGGTGTGGATTTCAAGAAAATTCTCAAGAAGTGATCATAAAATAGAAAGCTGATCTTCAGAGGCAGTGTTCAAGAATGGGCATCTTATCCAAACAGATTCAAAACAGGCTAACATAAAAACTAAGAGACAGAGTTAACCTAGAGACAGGGAAAACAGGACTGATAACTTTTGAAGCATTTGAATTCTCCCATTTTATGGTTTGATATTGGAAAGTATGTTTTAAAATAACAGATTTACCTCAAAATATGTAATCATAAGTTTCTTCGAGTAAAGTCTGGATTGAGATTCTAAGAGAAATTACTACAGCTAATTCTTAGGAAGGTTTTAAACCAGTGTTTGTTTAGGTATGGTGTGGACTAGATACAGGAGGATAACTAGATGGCCTGATAAGCTCCTCAACAGTCTAAAGTAAAAATAAAGTTAGAAAATAATACTAGCTAATTAGCAAAAGATTGTCTCTCCCTTTATAGTCATGTTGTAAACATTAAAGGAACGAGTTACATCATTCTAAGACTACTACAGTTTCCAATTACAGTAGAATTGTCAATCAGTGTAATCCTTGAATATATGAAGCTAAATTCTCAGGCTTATTATACCACAGTCATTAACCTTTTGTTTGTCAGTTAAAATTTTAAATGACATCTGAAATGTAACTTTTACATTTCTACTATAAACTTACTAAAGAATGGTCATTTTCCCTTGCAGTGCAATTTCACACAACTCATTGAAATGCAAAATTTTCATTTGCTTCAAATAGAGGTCTCTTTCTACTGACTTCAGTTTTGTATGGAATGATGTAAAATAAAAAAAGAGTGGACCAAGATTATATTACACGCTTTGAAGTTTCTTACTGTTTTGCCATTATTTTTAAACAAACACATAAGATTAATTTTACAGGTAACTTGTATTGATGACTTTTTTTCTGTATTGGATCATTTGTAAATGGCCACAATATTGTACTAGCATTTATTCCTTAACTATAATCTACTTTATTCAGCATGCTTATCATGTGCACTATCTTGACCAACTGTGTGTTTATGACTTTGAGTAACCCTCCAGACTGGACAAAGAATGTAGAGTAAGTAGAAATGACTTCTTGGAATGAGAAATGCACACTCAAATTCTCTAGCAATCTCCTTACAGTTATGGTCTGATTTATGGTTTCCACTTTTTAAAGTCAGGCTAAACACTTCAAAGAAAAAGTTATTTCCATAATATGAAAAAAAAAAGGAAGTTCTTTGGGAGAATTTTCTTACATTTCCAACAAATGATAGTTATCTGTTTAAGAAAGGTTATTAATTTTATACACTAGCTGATAAGCTATACAATCATTTAGCATAAAAGTTAAAACTCGATCACAGTTAATTTCATTTTAGATAAAACACAAGGGCCATTGAGTAATTTTATAAATAAAATTATTTTATTCTATTCTATTACTATTACTGTTATATTCTGATAAAAATAGATTTAGATGTTTAGCTCTGTATTATTATATTAGGCATTTCGGTCATATGTTATATCACCACATTTAGGAAAAATACATTTAGGTATTTAAGTTACTTTGATGTTTAATTATGTTTAGATACATAGTTTAGACACAGCATGCATGCTAAAACACCATAGATATGTTCTGTTAAAGGAAATAGAATGTCTTTGCAAAACCATGCTCAAAAAATAACAAGGCCTAAGGGGAAAACATGATTATAGACAAAGCCCTCAAAACTTATAAAACTTTGTAATTAGAACACTAATAAAAACAGTAAGAATTCCACTAAAAAGATATTGGCCTAGTTAAAGCTCTACGGACATTTGTACCTAAAATCTCAGCCAACAACCTCCCTGAAGTCTCAGACCCTGGGCTTTGTCCTTTCTCTCTTGAAACGGAGACCCTGGGGACATCTGAATGATGTCATCAAAATAAAACATTTGATTCAATATTTTAATACAGAGGGAAAGGTCTAAGCACAGTAGCCTTGGGCATGTCAAACTAGCCGCTGCTTGCACTAAAGAAGAAACTTCTGGTAAGTTTTTTCATTAGTATTAAGGTCTTTTATTGTTAAGTATGTTCCATGAAAATGTATAGGAAAAGGTGCCCCTGATTATTTCAAAACATCAATATGCTGAGGAAAACTGGGCTTTAACTAACACAATTTCTGCATTATAACAACATTATTCCTCAGTTTGTCAGTCACATATGAGATTGTGACAAAGCAACATGCTTTTTAGGGAAACAGAAGGTATCTAGGTTATACAGGCTATTTACGTATGGTATAATACTATGATCAGGTATTTTGTTTCAGTGAAAAAGGAAATTTTATTACGTTCTTACTGCTATATTTTTTAAAGTAATGTCTAACAGGAGATAAGTTATTGTGACAAATACTTTTATTTCTATTTATTATAGATGTCTATGAGGATTTACAGAATCACTCTAAGCCATCATTTGTCAGTGTTTTAACACAATAAAGATTTTTTTGATAGTAAATTGAAAATGTTCCCTAGAAATCATTTTAGTAAAGAATCCAGTTTTTATGTTGAGGCAAGCCATTCAACAGAATTCTCAGTTACCATTTATGATTTGGGGGTTACCAAATGGACATACCTATACAAAACTATTCTGTATTAATTGTTGTAAAAAGGAGGAGGTATATCAGGAAAACTAGACATGAGGATTTCTATATACAGTTTCCTCTGATTTCTTTGTTCCCTCAAAAGAGAGAAATTTCTACAGGAAAAAAAAACAAAAATAACTCTCCTTTTTTCACACATAAAATACTAGTAGGCTGGAAAATATAATGGATTTTAATGAAAGTAAATTAAATCTTTGCGGCTTGAGTGAAGTAAACTGAAGAACAAACTTAGACTGTACTTTTTAAAAGAATCCAATGTTGAAAAACAAATATTCTCACCAAACTATTTTTGGAAGAAACAGAAATAACTTATGCTGTCAACACTGAAAGGAGAGAGGGCTAGAAATGCATTACCAAACAGCAAATGGAAGAGTCTTTCACCATTTTGGAGGCTGAAATTTGGATTTAAGCATGTTTAAATGATTTGGCCCAATTGCAGAGAGACAGTAATTGAGGCAAGGTTAGATTGAGGAATTTTGTTATCCATGAGTTTTGGTAATTTTGGTAATTGTGTAAACACATAAACATAAAATATTAATGAACTGAAAGTTTTCTGGTGTGTGTGTGTATATATATATATATATATATATGTACATATTATAATATATATATATTTAGGGAGAGAAAGAGGAAGGGAGGGAGAGAGAGAGAAGCAGATTTATAACTCTGTTCCTGATTCTTAAGCATAAAAAGGGGAAGTATATTTTCTAGATTAGACATGTAAATATCCCTAAAAATAACTCTAATCATTAAGAAGTTTAAATGAAATATTTTATTATAAGTAAATTAATCCAAGAAATGTTATCTCTAGAGCTATACTGTCCAGTGAGGGAGCCAGTAGCCACAAGTATCTGTTGAAACTTGAATTTAGCTAATCTTAACTGTTGAGATGACAACACTTTAGATATACTGGTTTAAATAAAACATAATATACAAATTAAGTTTACTTATTTCTGCTTACTTTTTTATTTGGTTACTAGAAATTTGAAAACTACGTATGTAGCCTGTATTATATTTCAATCGGACAGTGTTGCTCTAGAAGATCAAGCCTGATGATTATAAAACACATGAAACTTATTCTAAAACCTAAATATTTAAACAAAATCAGATTCTTTGTGGAAAATATCTGTTCAGTTTAACCCTTTACTCAAGCTCATAAGATTAATTAAACCAGTAGGCTTTTTATAAGCAGAAATGAGGAACAAGAGCTTAATGAACTAAAAAACCACCAAAGGATAGGATTTGCTGTATTTGAAAACATGTATTTTAACAGTTCAAATAAAACTGTTATTTTTGTTTGGATGCTTTTCCTAGGTACACATTCACTGGAATCTATACCTTTGAGTCACTCATAAAAATCTTGGCTAGAGGGTTTTGCTTAGAAGATTTTACATTTCTTCGTGATCCATGGAACTGGTTGGATTTCAGTGTCATTGTGATGGCGTGAGTATTTTTGAAAATATGTTAAGCTCAAAGGAATGAAAACAGTCGGTGCATAACCCAAGTAGTTGTGACATATTTTAAATGTAGTTTGCTTATTAGCCAAATTAACCATATGCCTTATATATTCTGAGGATACCTATTAGAATATATATTGCAAGGTAAATATATCTGGTAAATGAGCAATAACTGGAATTACTTTCATGTCATTCAGTCTTTCACTTCATCAAAATGAAGTTATTCATTGACTATAATTTAATACCACCAACTGTACTTTGATTAGTTTTGCAAACTTGTTGATATTAGTGAAAATTTCATTGAAATAAAGCAACACAATTTTATTCCTTAAAGGCAGCTTTTAGCACATGATACCCTGAAGTCTATAGCAATTCCATAAAATTCAAACGGCTCTATATGTCAAACCAACCCACCTTTCATTCTTTATTTAGTATAAACTTTGCCAAAACTATCAGTAACTCTGATTTAATTCTACAGGTATGTAACAGAATTTGTAAGCCTAGGCAATGTTTCAGCCCTTCGAACTTTCAGAGTCTTAAGAGCTCTGAAAACTATTTCTGTAATTCCAGGTAAGAAAAAACTGGTGCAAGATGGTAGGCCCCTCTTATATATCAAACTTCTATTTTGTGTTATTGTGTTTGTGTGTGAACTCCCTATTACAGATATGTGACAGAGTTTGTGGACCTGGGCAATGTCTCAGCATTGAGAACATTCAGAGTTCTCCGAGCACTGAAAACAATTTCAGTCATTCCAGGTGAGAGCCAGGTTAAACACCGAGGCTGATTTTAGATATACTGTAATAACACTGAGGTTGAAATTACACTTGTAACATTAGCCTTGTTGCTTATTATTTTTGTTTGTCATCTTCAAGAATGCCAAATAAAATTACCTGCTTTTTTATAAAGTCAGCCTTTGAGTTTAACAGAATTGCATGAGATGTCTATAAAAAATACTAGTTTTGCTCTCTTTCTCACCCACTTTTTTTGCATTTATGATGTAGTGTATTCTCTTTTACATTCTAAAAAAGCTTTGCTAACATGGCTTTACTAACTGATTGAGATTTTACCATTTACTGCAGATCTATTTTAAAAATGGGTCTCCTTTTATAAAGGAGAAAAGATTATTATTGAACAGCATATTAATGGCATGGGATTTTTATTATTTCAAGATTCTTTTCTCCTCTAAATCATTGCTACTTGGAGGCTAGTATAAAAAATGATTGGAGAGAAACAGTCTCATGAAACACAAAGTCTGAAGTGGAAAATAACTTCAGGTTTGTCTTTATGTGTTTATGGCAGCACATAAAACAATACATTAAAAAAACTTCCTGCTCAGATATATACGCTTTCATTTTGAAACTCCAGAAGTACACTGTTCATAAATAAAATCTGCTCTTCATCCATTTCCCAAACCATCTGGCTGTCCATAAAGCTTTGGAGTCTAAACAGTCAAGCAATTGTTTGCGGGGAAAGAACGTGTGTGACTATTAAGAAGACACTGTGGCTTAGGGCACTCTTCCTCAGCTGACCTATCATTCTCTCTCCTCAGGTTTAAAGACCATCGTGGGTGCCCTGATCCAGTCTGTGAAGAAGCTTTCTGACGTCATGATTTTGACTGTGTTCTGTCTGAGCGTGTTTGCTCTAATTGGTCTGCAGCTGTTCATGGGCAACCTGCGGAATAAATGCTTGCAATGGCCCCCAAGCGATTCTGCTTTTGAAACCAACACCACCTCCTTCTTTAATGCCACAATGAATACAAATGGGACATTTGTTAATGTAACAATGAGCACGTTTAACTGGAAGGATTACATTGAAGATGACAGTAAGAAATACTACTCCATGGTTAATCTTAGTGTTGCTGAATGAGTTTTCAACTAAATAGTTGAGGCTGTGGGCCTGAAGCCATCTTTATAAATTACTTTATTGGTGTCCACTTTGGAAATAACTGAGATAGCCAAATTCTCATTTATTCCTAATGTCAATAGGATTGATACAAAATGAAATAATGTATTCTTTATATTAACAGGTCACTTTTATGTTTTGGATGGACAAAAAGACCCTTTACTCTGTGGAAATGGCTCAGATGCAGGGTAAGGAACACTTTTTTAAAGAAAAAAAGCAAATAGAAAAAATATACAAGGGTAGCCTTACATGTATATAATAGAGTGGTGCAGCCTACTTAGGAAGTACCTTCTCTGTCTTATTGGATTGGTATCAGCTCTAACTCACAGCCATTAAAATTATCCCTTTGGGTCAAGACTTTTTCTCCAGAATTTCAGTTAAAAATGTACCTGAATTATGGCTCCAAGTGTGAAGACTCAGAGTCTGTCTTATCTATAAACCCATCAGAGCCATTTAAGAATTACAGGGAAGGAAACATAAGATGGACACATTTTGATTGGTGTGAGTATATGTTGATGGGATGAGTTTTGCTGTGGCTGGAAAAGATCTAGACTGTAACACGGTTTTCAGGGTGCAAACCCAGTTGGGAAACTACTTTGAGAGACTTAGGTATTCTTGAAATAGCATAAAACCCTATGTGCAAGGAAGTCACGTGGCAGATGAATGTCAAAGGCATGTGCAAGTCTGAGTCTGCATATTTTGAAGTTCTTTTTTGTCACATTCTACAATAAGAGATGCTGTAATATCTTAGTCATTCTGCTGGTCTCTCATACTTAACATATTTTGCCAAGAGTACTGTAAATTAATTTTAAGTCAGGGTAGAGACTGAATGTTTTAGAAGCCAAGGGATAGCAATAGTAACTGACTCTCAGATCACAAAACTTACGCAGAACATATTTTGAGTCATCCTAGAAAATGGGAAACTAATGTTACCGTAAAGATCGAAGAGATCACAAGATCTTATTGAAACCATACACCAGACACACAGTTGGAAATTTAGGGAAATTTTTTTTTCCTGATAATTTTCCCAAACTTTGTTAGGAGAGTGTAGTGAATAAGAGTGTAGGTTCTATGATTCATATATACCTGGGTTCAAATCCTAACTCCACTATTTACAAACTTTTTTACATTGGAGAAGTGTCCAAAGCTCTCTGCATTTGAGTTTATTTCTAAAATGAGGAGAGTAATATTGTCTCTCCCTTGGGGCTGTTATGGTGATTAATTACTTAATCCATATAAAGCACTTGTACTAGTAACTGGTCCATCATAAACATTTATTGCATGTTAGCTATTATTTTTAATATTATGGTTAATTTAAAAGCCTAGATAAAATTTTGGATAAGATTGGTTAATAAATACTTTGTCCCTATTAAACCACAATAATCATTTCCCTTTATTGAGTACCTATTATGGGTCAGGTAATTTACAAAATAAAACTGATAGTCCCTCTGTTGTTAAATGTCAAATAAATTCTAAAGAAATCTACACAATTTCAAGACTTCCTATAAGGCTACAGTAATCAAGACAGTATGATATTGGAAAAAGAAGAGATTTACAGATCAATGAAACAGAACAGAGAGCCAAAAAACAGACCACACAAACGTAGTCAACTAATTTTTGGCAAAGAAGAAAATGCAATTCAATAGAGATAGGAAAGTTTTTCAACAAATGGTGTTAGAACAATTGGAGATCCATTATGCAAAGAAATGAACCTAGATTCAGCTTCACACTTTACACAAAAATTAACTCAAAACCAATCATAGACCTAAATGTAAAATGTAAAACTATAAAATTTTTTTAAGAAAACATAAAATAAAAGCTACATGACTTTGGATTTTGTGATGAGTTTTTAAATGTAACCCCAATAGCACAATCCATAAACGAAACAATTAATAATTTGGACATTTTTAAATTAAAAGCTTCTGCTCGGCAAAGACACTTTAAAGGGAGTAAAGACAAGCCATAGAATGGAAAAAAAAACTGCAAAACACATATCTAATAAAGGACTTGTATCCAAAATACACAAAGCACCCTTAAAACTCAACAAAAAGAAAATTAATAACTCAATTTAAAAATGGACAAAAATCTGAACAGACACAAAAGAATATACACAGATGGCTAATATGGATATATATAAAGATGCTCAACATCATTTTTAATTAGGGAGTTGAAAAGTAAAACAACAATGAATTACTATCATATACCTATTAGAATGACTAAAATTAAAAAAAAAATCTGACAATACCAATTGCTAGTGAAGATGCAGAACAACAGGAATTCTCATTCACTGCTAGTTGGAATGCAAAAATAGTACAGCCACTTTAAAAGATAATTTGTCAGTTTCTTACAAAATAAACACAGCATTACCATACAATTCAGAAACTGCCCTACTATTTAGCCAACTATTATGAAAATTTATATCCACATAAAAACCTTATCTGAGTATTTGTTTATAGCAGCTGTATTCAGATTCACAAGAAACTGGAAGCAATCAAGATGTCCAAGAGGTGAATAGATAAACAAACTGTGGTATACTCATACAATGAAATATTACTGAATAATAAAAAGAAATGAGCTATCAAGCTATAAAAACATTGATGAACATTAAATGCACATTAATAAGTGAAAAAAGCCAATCTGAAAAAGCTACATTCTGTATAACTACAATTACATGACATTCTGAATAAGACAGAGATGATAAAAACATCAGTGTTTTCCAGGAGTTCAGGGTAGGGGCTTGACTGGGTGATGCACAGGGGATTTTTTTTAGGGTGGAGAAACTATTCTGTATGATTCTGAAATGGTGAATGTTAAGCATTTGTCAAATTCAAAGAACTTTACAGCACGAAGGCTTAACAGTATATGTAAAATTTTTTAAAATCGTGTTTAAAAATGTTTTAAATCATGTCAGGTTAGAGGATCCCAGGTTGAAATACAGAACGTGACAAAGGTATCTAAATATATTTTATATGTATAAAATAACCACACTGAAGGAGGAGAATAGATGCTAATCTAAGAAATTTTGGAAATGAGTGGAGTCTGAAAGACTAAAGTGAAAAGGAAATCTATTTGATAAAGTTGTTTCCCATGATAGTGTGGATTAACAATCCTGAAACAACTATGCATATATACTTGTCCTGAACAATTAAGTATTTATATAGCAGATGACAGAAGCCAGGTTTCTCACTTTTGGAGTGAGGGGGTACAGAGAAGCAAAGCGAAGAGTCTGGAATGATCCTGTAGTGATGAAATAAAGTTGGAGAAATGAGTATGAGCTCATGTTTAGCTTAATCTAGGCACAGATGGCTACATATAGAAATATACATACAGTATTAGAAACCCAGATCTGGGTACTGCATTTATTGCCAAGGCAGTGACATTGCTTCTAGGCCCTCAGCTGACAAAGTGAGGAGATATGTATGTAGACACAAATACATACACACATTTATCATGATTTCTAATATGATTCTTCAATAAAAGAGCTAGGGCTCCTTGGAGAAATGGCTGGTTCTAGGATTGGGACAGGAAATGTACAAGATATAAAGTAGCTTTTAAAAAAGGAGGAGTGTAGCTCAGTGGTAGAGCGCAAGCTTAGCATGCACGAGGTCCTGGGTTCAATCCCCAGTACCTCCACTAAAAAAGAAAGAAAGAAAAAGTTGAGCCTGGAGCATCTTTTAGTGCCAGAAGGTAAGAAAGTGCTGAAAACAAACAGAACACACACCACTATGGGTCATGTCAAAGAGATACAGGCGTCAACTGAAAAATCTCCAATGGCCAAAACTGGAACAATTTGAACAAAAAATTACAATCATTATATTATAAACATAATATAATTGTATTATAATTCAAAGTACAAAATGATTATCCATGAGCACACTTATATAAATAACTTATTGAATCTATATATATATTTATTTATATGAGAGATAATAGTCATTTATTTAAATGAGAGATAATAGTTAAATCTCATGCAGAAGAATTCCGAATAATTTATGTTCATATTCTACTCTTAAGGAGGTGGGTCATAACTCCTGGCTCCTTATGTGTAGACTGCACATAGTGACTTTATTGCAAAGAGTGCAGTATGGAAAAAGAAGGAAAAAAAGAATAAATTTACAGTGGAGAAACCTGACAAACACTATCTCAAATCAGGTGATGAAAGTTAGCATTAACAGTGATAAGAACTATTGATAGCATGTACCCTTGATGATGTAAGGATAACAATACTTTATGTCTGTGCTCTTCCTCCCCCAAATCCGTAACCTCAATATCTAATAATGAGAAAAACATCAAACAAATCTCAATTGAAGAACATTCTTCAAAATACCTGACAATTACTTCACTAAACTGTCAAGGTAGTCAAAAACAAGGAAAAGTCTGATAAACTGTCACAGTCAAGAGGAGCCTAAAGAGTCAAGATGACTAAATGTAATGAGGTATCCTGGGTGGGATCTTGGAACATAAAAAAAGTTATTGGGGAAAAACTGGGGAAATATGAATAAAATTATGGACTTTGGTTAATAATAATGCAGCAATATTGATTGAAATGTACCATACCAACATAAGATGTTAATAATATGGGAAATTGGGCATGGTATATATGGGAAGTCTCTGTCCTCTCTTTGAGATTTTTCTGCAAATCTAAAATTGTTCTAAAATATAAGTTTTATTTTAGAAAATTCTATAGAAGTGGCTAATGAAGTGGCTAATTAAGTTTTGGCTGTTTTCTGGCTTTTCATTTTTAATCATTGATTCTTGCCACTTTGAAAAGAGAGGGATATTGATGGTGTCAGAGGCAAAAGTGTGTGGTTGCTGCCTCTCTGCCATTCTAAATGTCTATAAATATGACTCCTTCATACCTTAAGTTTTTTATTGGTTTTCCTAATAAATTTCATCT
Organism: Vicugna pacos; assembly: GCF_048564905.1. Lineage (NCBI taxonomy): Eukaryota > Metazoa > Chordata > Mammalia > Artiodactyla > Camelidae > Vicugna > Vicugna pacos. The sequence continues at coordinate 39,425,558 of NC_132991.1, read as the reverse complement.
GATAACAGCTTCACTGTGAGCAATTATTCAAAGTGCTCTGGAAATGAAGGCAAGAAAATTCATCACAGACAGCAACTCTGGGTTTTGACAATTTCAATAAATCCACATGGATTGAAATAGCTATAGTTGCTATGCTGACCTCAGCTCCATTTTTCTCTCTTATAGCCAGTGTCCAGAAGGATACATCTGTGTGAAGGCTGGTCGAAACCCCAACTATGGCTATACAAGCTTTGATACTTTTAGCTGGGCTTTCTTGTCTCTATTTCGACTCATGACTCAAGACTACTGGGAGAACGTTTACCAGCTGGCAAGTGTCTTAGTCCCTTTGGGCTGCTATAGCAAAATGCCACACATTAGGCAGTTTATAAATAACAGAAATATATTGCTTACAGTTCTGGAGGCTGGGAAGTCAAGATCAAGACATCAGCATGATTACATTCTGAGAAGAACCTTCTTCCTGGTTCATAAGCTGACATCTTCTTGCTGTGTCATCACCTGGAGGAAAAGGGGCCAGGGTTCTCTCTGGAGGCTCTTTTTATTAGGCACTAAACCCATTCATGAGGGCTCCATTCCCATGACCTAAGCACCTCCCAGAGGCCACTTCTAATACTATCACATTGGGCATTAGGATTTCAACATATGAATTTTGGTGGGACACAAGTATTCAAAGTAGAGCAGTAAGGTTCAAAGTATCATGCACAAAATAGCATGAATATATATTAAATAACAAGTATGGATATTTGTTTATAACACCCTAGAATACAGAGAAGGGTCCAGCATAAAGCAAATCTGCCTAGGACCTCAACTGTTCAGTCAGTACACATATATTAAGAGTCTTTGGTAAAAGCATTCTGCTAGGGGATATGGAGGATGCAAAGAAAGTCCATGACTTTGAACATATAATATAAGCTGTGGATATAACAAAAGCATGTGAAAAGATTTTAAAACTCAATTATACAGAAATTTCAAATTAAACCTAAGGTTAATTGGAGCTAGAAGAGGAGAGAAGAAAGATGTTATCACTAGATGATGTGTAGAGACGACATGGAGAGTAGGAACTCCACTGAAAGGAATTAAAGATCATGTTCTTACTTGAAATATTGCCCAAGAGACTCAAAGAAAAGCATTTTAGTGTGCTCAAATATATATCCAATGTATTATAATTTGAAATGTGTGTACTTATATCAAATGACACTACAGTGAAGCCTCAAATAACTTAATTATTATTTGTTTTATGTCTTTGTGTGTGTGCATTTTAACAACAACAACAAAAAAAAACCTTTGTCAAAATACATTGCATGCTAAAAAGCATTTATCTTCTGACTATCTAATGATGATGGTAATCAGATCTTTATTTGGAGACATTTAATAAAATAGTTTTTTTTTTCCTAGACGTTACGTGCTGCTGGAAAAACATATATGATATTTTTTGTCTTGGTTATTTTCTTGGGCTCTTTTTATCTGGTGAATTTGATTCTGGCTGTGGTGGCCATGGCCTATGAGGAACAGAATCAGGCCACCTTAGAAGAGGCCGAACAGAAAGAGGCTGAATTTCAGCAAATGCTTGAACAGATTAAAAAGCAACAGGAAGAAGCTCAGGTACTAAGTGATAAATAAGAAAAATGTATTATTATTATTATTATTATTAGATTATTACTATTAGTTAGTTTTAAGTAGGAATATTGTTGTACCATAGAGATCAAATTGGAACTGGCTTTTTGTTTGGTATACAGGCATTGCCATCGAAAAGAGAAAACTATTCAAACCTAAAATTGTTTCTTAAGTTGGAGTCAAAGTAACTTTTTAGACACTATATATAAGGAAATTAACTCAAGGTAGAAAACACATTCAGACTAAGGTTAACTATGCAATTGTTTCACGAAATCTTGGGAGAATCTGATTTTCAGTTAATGTAAAAATGATACATAACTGCTATTTCCAACTATTTCTGTTTCACTCCTAATTATAACATTTGAAGTTTTATTCTGTAGTTGATTGATCTCAAATGTAAACAAGAAAACTTTATGCATACCTACTCTTAACCATCCTTTGGGGTTTCTATAGCACAACAGGATATCAGGATATCAGGAAGGCATCTGCTATTAGATTCTGACTTTAAATTCTCGTTAATATTAAAGGCTGCTTGGGGTAGAGGCACAGTGAATGGGTCTTGAAGAGAAGAGAGAGAACAGTATTTGATTAAAAGGAAAAAAATAACTTAAGTTGGAAAGTGAAAGTCATGGGGAGACAAAGTGAAACCCGTTTTATGTCAGCGAGAGTTATAGTTGCTCTATGTCTTCGCCAACATTTGGTATGGTCAGTCTTATTTGCGATTCTACTAAGCATCTCATTGTTGTCTTACTTTGCATTTTCTTAATGACTAATGAAGCTGAGCATCTCTTCATATTATTATTTTCTATCTGTATGGCTTCTGTTGTAAAGTAGATGTTCAGATATTTTGCCCATTTTTTAGCTGAGTTGTTTTGTTTTCTTATTAAAGTGTTTTGAGTATTTTTTATATATAAAGGAATTAAGTCCTTTGGTCCTTTATGTTATGCTTGGCAAATATCTTCTCCTGGTCTGCAACTTGTCTTTTCATCCTCCTGTTTTTTTTTTTTTAAAGTAAAAGTTTTTAATTTCAATGAAATAAATTTTATTAAGTTTTATTGTATGTTTGATCATGCTTTTGGTATTGCATCTAAGAAATTTTTGCCAAATCAACATCACAAATATTTTCTCCTAATTTTCCATCTGGAAGTTTTATAGCTGTATTTAGGTCAATGACCCATTTTAAGTTAATTTTTGTGTAAGGTGGTATGATTTATGTGTTGGGTTTTTTTGCATATAGATATCTAATTATTCCACCACCATTTGTTGAACAAAACATCTTTTTTCCACTAAATAGCCTCTGAACCTTTGTCAAAATCAATTGTTCATATGTGAGTGAGTCTATTTCTGGATTCTATTCTCTTCAGTTGATTGATTGGTTTCTTTTTAGACCAATATCACAATCTCTTAAATCACTGTAGCTGTTTAGTAAATCTTGAAATCTAGTAGCTCTCCAACTTTGTTTTTCTTTTTTAAGGCTGTTTTGACTATTCCAGGTCAAATATATATTAAAAATGTATAGCTTCATATGAGTGTTAGAATCAGTTTGTCAATTTTAGTTTGGATAGTTTCTATTGCTATGTCTTCAAGTTTATCATCGTTTCTTCTGCCATTAATCCCCAGTGTAATTTTCGTCTCAGACAGAATAGTTTTCATCTCTAAATGCTTGATCTGAATCTCTTTTTATCTCCCACATAGCTAACATTTTGAACATACACATTACAGTTATAATAACTGTTTAAAGTCCTAAAGTCCTTATCTGCTGATTCTAACATCTGTGTCAGATTTTGGTCAATTTTAATAATTTTTTCTTCATTATTGGTCATAAATTTCTGAATTTTTTGCATTTCTGACAAACTGTAGTTAAATTCTAGGCACTTGTAACTTTAGCTTTCGGGCTGCTGGATATTTTGTATTTCTATAAAAATTCTTGATCCTTATTAGGAAACATAGTTTCATTACTCATAAACAGTTTGATCCTTTTCCATCTTTAAACCTTTGAAGATTTGATAGGTAGAACCAGAGCAGCCTTTAGTCTAAGGCTAATTATTCCCTGCTACTGAGTGAAGATCCTTCTGAAAACTCTCCGATGACCCATTCGTATAATGTCTTCAAAATCACTGTTACATGTATTTAGTCTGTTTTACTGGTTGTTTCAGGAGGAAAATCAGATCTGATCCATTACTATATCCTGACCGGAAGCAGAAGTCCAAATAACTCTTGTGCATGGTGATTTTCTTTTCAGATGGATGTTTCCAAATATTTGAAGCATTATTTGAATGACAGTATATCCTTGGAATTTGTAGGTTGAAAATTTAAGTTTTTAATAAATCTGAGTTTGAAGATGCAAATCATATAGCATTAGATCCTTTCTATTGAGGCTTTTGTGTGTGTGTGAGATGGATTTGACAATGAATTCCTTAGCTGGTTACCCAGCCCAACCATATACTTAACATTTGCTGAACATGCTGGTTCTGCTATTTTCATCTTACCATTGGGTACAGAGCAATATCATGGTTATAGTTTATTGATTTTATAAGAAAAGCTATAAACAAATTTGGTGATACTTGAAAATCTCATAATGTATACTTCATGCTTGCCAGAAATTTCTACTGTATTTCAAGTATTTGAGTTTATCCCAGATCACTACAAATAAAATACATTTATAAGATAATGAGATAAGATAGCTATTTACAGGGCAAAGAATTTCTTCATTTCAAAGCTTAAAATAAATGTTATAGGAAATAATATATACATAAATATAGATAGATAGTGTATAGTTGTATTTTAAAGAATTGGATTATTTTTTTATCATTTATAAAAACAGAGAAAGCAATGTGCTTGAAAATACTAAGCAGACACACAGTATAAGAGTAAGAATGTATTCTGAAATCCAGCCACTTTAGGGTAAAATATGGCATCAGTTAAAAGAATATGTTTTAAATGTAGCAGTGTAAGTGCACTATGTCTAACAGAAGTTTAAAGAACCTAGTTATCTATATCCTAATTAGGTCAGCTAAAAAAATGTCAATTCTTTTCATTAAAAAGTCAGTTATTAGATTCTAGTGATCAAATCATGATTTGACTCAGCTTTCGCTTCATACCTACAAAAATTTAAACTGATACCAGGGTAACTTATCCCAGTGTTTTAATATTGACTGGGATGGCACAGAACTAAGCTAGCTATTTTAACTCCTTATTGACAATGCAGGTAACAATGGCCAGTAAACAGCCAATGTTGAAGGCGAGGAGGGAGCTGAAGGCAAAGAGAGAGGGAGACTTAGTCCACCCATAAGACCATTGGTGCTCCTGTAATGTGAGTCTTCCTAACCACCTGTGACTCTTCAAAAGCTACTATCTAGCTAATGACTTCATGAAGCCCAGCATCATTTCCATTTTTATTGAATATCTGCTGAGGGACCCTCTAGTGCTAGTCATTATTCAGACATGAAAAAAATGTCATATTCAAGCTCTTTTGACTCACAAACCAAGTGTAACTTTAAAAGATGAAGAAAGAAAACAACAAAGAAAGTTTTGTCCTATATCATCATAACTGTGTTTGGCATTTAATATGTGATCTTTAAATGTCTAATAGTGTCCAGCATAGCATATTCCACAGCAGTGTATATTGGTCTGATAGGAAAAATTTAGGAGTAAGCTTTGGAACAAAATTAGAAATAGTGGCATTCAAGAGATCCAATATAATTAGGGGTAGAATTGTAATAAGTATAGTTAATGTCTTGTGATTTTAAAATGGAATTTTAAAACTGGATTTCATGTTTACAATGAAGTATAATCACACAGTCATATGGTTTTATTTTTTTAAGGACACACAGAGACAGTAAGTCTATGATAGAGCCTATTTTAAATCACACAGAAATGTTACAAGAAAAAGAAGATGTTACTCCCTGTGGAAATATTAAGTACATATTTGTTATCTGTTACAAGAGAAATTCAGCAAGCCTGTTGTGAAAGTAACAGTATTAGTCTAAGCAAGCAGGACGTTGTCCACGTCACAGTGCTGGGTATAAACAGGTACACAGACATGGGAGGTGACAGGAAACATCTGCCTTTGAGAGAACTGGCAAATCCCTGGAAGTGGAACAAATGACAGATTTGACGAGTGACACAGAAAATGTGTTGTGTCGGGAGGTTACCGTTGTTGCTTTAGAAATCTGTTTTGGCTTTGAGTTATTCAAACTGTTACCCAGAATAAGTAGGGAAATCATGTCTTATGCAAAACAAATTCCGGAAGTGATTTAAATGAACATGAGTTTCAGAATTATGGCAAGGGAATATTACTACCACTTCCACTTCCTTTGTTTCTAACGACAAATAAGTCAATAAATGATTAGCACTGTGTGTTGTATTTCTGCCTATACAAAGTGGAAAGGAGGATTAAGAACTTTATTTAGATAAAAAAGAATATATGTATACATTCATTCTTTCAAGGAGTGGTGTATATTATGTATATCCTACTTATCAAGCACTATGCAACTATATTTAACTTGGTACAAATTAGTATTTCATTTATCTACCTTATTTACACATAATATTATTAAACTTATTCATATTTATAAAGGGCCCTTAATATTTCTCATCTTTCATTACTGATGATATTAAAAGTGATGATAAGTGATGATCCAGAATTCAATTTAAAAATTGGGTTATCTGATTATATGTAATTCTATAAATATCTAATTTCTGAATTAATGTTTCATTTTAAATGTTGAGCATTGTCTTTTATCAAGTCTTAGATCTGGTTTTCCATAGTATTCAATATAAACAAATATTTGTGTTACATTTCATGTGTTGCTTAGCCCAACACATATACTTAGTACTATATGTAATACTATGGTTCCCATCCCTGGGGTCATTTTAATCCCAGAGAATTTGTATCATAGCACCTTTAGTTTTAAACCTTTTTTAAAAAAAAATTAGTTGAGATGAGATTCAGAAGTGGAAGCTACTTAGGAGGGTTTGCTTCTCCTCAAGAAGGAGGAAACATAAAGTATAACATGTTGTCAAAGCATTAAATATAGGTTTTATCTTCTTTCCTAAAATATGTTTCTATTATACAGACCATTCTGACACATAGTTTAATGTTGAAAAGTCAAGCCCAAGTATGTCTTGATCTTCCCCCTCTCCTGCCCCAGTGTCTGAGACAACTGACAGCCTGATGACTCTTTTCACCTTTATTCACGAAACATTTACGAAGCCTTTTTTATGTCAGGTGACATAGTAGGCAATGTGCACACAGATACATATACAGACACAAATGACAAAATTCCTATCTAGCTTATAGTCTAGTAGAGAAGATAAAATAAAATGGTAGCTAAATTTGAGTTGTTTGTATTTAGTAATCATGTATGTAAAGAGTTGAACCAATATCCTCATAATTTAATCATTTCTACTTCCATTATTATGTTTATAAACAGGAATATACTTAGTGAGAACTCAGCTTTGAGTTTCATATCTTCTCCAGTAATGGTAGATCATTTCCAGTCTAAAAATACTATTCATATAAATGAAAATACAAAACATCTGGCATGCCATGTTTCACCTCAGAGCTTCTGTGTTTCTTTAGTAGGTACAGAAATTCAAAATGCTTAAGTATACTTAGTGCTGAAAAATGGAAACAAAATATTTGAAGAAGTACTCATAATCCCTTGAATGATTATTTCATGCACTTATTAATATGTTAATCATTTGTTGTTATTTATAATAATAAATACTATATAAACATTTAAAAATTTCAAACTAAAAGTATTATGTATAAATTAATCATGTTAATCTCTGGGATTAATATGATCCCAGGAATGGGAACTATAGGACTGAGTATGATTCAAATGAAGGATAGGGTAAACTAGCCAATACATTCCTACTATCTCCATCTAGAGGTAAAATAGTAGACACTTTAAATGCTTTGAGTTCCCTCAAAAAAGAAAAGAAAAAGTCTTTTGCCCTAGATTTAGAGGGAAAAAATACCACTTAGTTGTCACAATTACAAGTGGGAGGAACAAACCTATGGATGGAATTGGAATAGTAATCAGACCAGCAACCACCACTAAGAGAACATTTGCTTTTAAAGTGTAGAAGATATTTTTAAGAGAGTAACTGTTCCTTGAAATGAAGCTAATCTCAACAGTTTTTTAAAACTTTAAAAAAGATTCCTCAGAAGATGTGCCAAACCAGAATTTTCTAATCTTAATGCATAAACTAACACTTTGCTTTATACTGTTTAAAGTTGGTCATTATTAAGTAAACTCTCTTGTAGTAAAACACAACAAAATGACCAGAAGACATTTTCACATATAGTTAATAGTCTCAAATGGCAACATGTGTACCAGAGCCAACTGTTTTGAAAGTTCTGTGTCCTAAATAGTGCCTGGTTTTGTTTGAACAGGCAGTTGCAGCAGCATCAGCTGCTTCAAGAGATTTCAGTGGAATAGGTGGGTTAGGAGAGCTGTTGGAAAGTTCTTCAGAAGCATCCAAATTAAGCTCCAAGAGTGCTAAAGAATGGAGGAACCGAAGAAAGAAAAGAAGACAGAGGGAGCATCTGGAAGGAAACAACAAAGGACAGGGAAACAGGTTCCCCAAATCTGAATCTGAGGACAGTGTCAAAAGAAGCAGCTTCCTTTTCTCTATGGATGGAAACCGACTGACTAGTGACAAGAAATTCTACTCCCCTCATCAGGTATGGTTTTTCTAATTGCTTCAGTTTTTCATTGCTATATTTTGGTATATTTCTGTAATATCTGATTTAAATGAGGGACAGGGAACCAACTTTTAATATGGTTATTTAAATTCATATCAAAAATTATCTTTAAAAGGAACTTTTATTAAATCATTAATAACCTTTACTTTAAAGTAATCAGCGTTAAACATTGCACTAGTTTGAGACAACCTTTCTTAATCTGCTTTTTTGGGGGGTGGGGGAGTGGGGTAAAACCTATCAGACTTTTCTCTTCAGTGAGATGTTTTATAATCTCTTATTTACCGTTTCCATTTTGAGACCTCAAATGAACTTTCTTTGCATATAGGTTTCTGCCTTTATTATCTGAGGTTGTGACTGCAAGAATTTTGAAAAGAAATGTCTTTGAATTTTTCTTTTATCTTTTGATATGAGAACTGTACTGTCATGAGTTTCCATTATACTGATATGCTGTCATGCCATGATACATTAGAATGAAGTTATGACCTAAATGCTCTTGAAGAGAACTAAATTAAAAGCAGTCTATTTTCGCTCTAATTTAATGCCAAATACACAATTCTTCAGAATATTTTCCAGTCAAGGAAGGAAAACAGTTTCAACTCTTTGTTTATAAGCTTTATCAGTTGCATAATGAAAAGTAAATAGTTATAATCAATGATAAGCACAGTTATGGCTTTGAACTCTATTTGGGTCTATTAGAATTTCATGTGCTGTGAATTATTAACTCTTCTAATTATATTAATCTAGGTCAGAATTATGCTGTAAAGATAATGCTTTGAGGGACATGCTATATAATTAAGTTAAAGCCCAAAAAAACACCAACTGTACATCAGTCAAGGGGTATAATATACTTCTTATAAAGATCAAAAAATTTGGAATAATAGAGTGATAAGCATGCAATTCACTATGGTGTTTAGCTCTTCGTTGGGAGGAGAAGGCATATGTTAGGTATAAGTAGATGTTTATTTTATAATTTATATTGAATATGGAAGTATGAATTTTAAAAAGAAATAAACTCTATATTAATAACATAACTTGAATTCTCATGTTAGGACAAAATAGATATGAACACAGAAAAATTTATAAGATTAAAACCATTTTCCTACAGAAAATGCCAATATCAAGAGATTCAACTATTATCTTGCATAGTACAAATATAAAGTATGGTACTGAATATAATGCAATTGGGACTAACTTGAAGCTCAATAGGGAAAATTAGTTTCTCAAATTAGATTTTTTTGACTTGAACTTCACTCGATATTTTAACATTATTAAGACAATTAGGGTCATTAGGATTAGGAATATTTGACACTATAGCATGATGATTGATGTCACAAAAGTTTGTTCTTATCTCAACTCCAAAGTAGTTCCATGACCTTGTTCGAGCCATTTCTACTTTGTAAGATTTCTGTAAAATGGGGTAATAATGTCTACCTTAAAGAGCTGTGGATTCTTAAAGAGATCTATGTATTAAGTAAAATACAAAAACTTTCTGTGACAAAGAGTGGAGCTCTTATTAAGTTAAAATGGATGATTGAATTCCAAATGAGAGAAACTAAAAACGTCTGAGTAGTTTGAGTTCTCACAAATGTATACACTTAGTAGCGATATTTACATGAACGTATTTAGGTGTTTTTGAAAATAGTATTATTTCCATTATTGTGTCATCATAATGCTCAAAGAAAAACTTGTGGATTAGTTCACTCTGCCAATCAACAAATATTTATTAATCATCTACTGCATAGAAGAAATAGTTCTAGAAAAAAATCTCAATGAAGAAAAATATACAATTCTCTTATTTCATGATACTTTAAAGGAGGAGACAGACAATAAATAAATAACTTATAGAATATGTCAGAAAGTGATAAGTGCTATGGGGAAAAAAATAAGCAGGAAAGGAGATTAGGAGCACTAACCAGAGGTAAAAATTTTAAAGAGTGTCTTGAGTGGCCCTCACTGTAAAGGAGACATTTCAGCAAAGATTTAGACGAGGCAAGGGAAGAAGCTATCTTAACGAAGAGCATTTCAGGCTCACTGAAGAGCAAGTGTAAGGCCTTCAGCCTGGAATGCTTAAGAAGCAGCAGGGAGGCCTGTGTTAAGTGAACCGCAGAGAGGCAAGAGCAAAATGAAGTTAGCTGACAGCCAGAGTTTAAATACTAAAAACAGGATCAGTATACACATATGTTATATGTAGTTCATTTTATATTTGTAGATACAGAGATAGCAGGATAGGTAGATAGGTAAGTAGGTAAGTAGGTAGAGAGAAAGAGAAAGATTGACAGATAAACTAGATAGATAGTAGATTTTCAAAAGTAAAAGGAATAGCCTATTAGCATTGATATTTACATATCTCAATAAAGACAGGCAGACAGCATTAACACAACTCACAGGCAAGAAGTTTACAATTTCTGATTGTATAAACAAAAAAGGACTCTCTGAAAGGTAAGAGAATCTGTGGACGTGGTGGGGATAGGAAGCATAAGATGGGCATCGCATAATATTCAAAACAAATACATCTTCTAAAAATGTCAAGGCCAAGAAGCCATAAATTATGGGTATCCTGTCCTCTACTAACATGAACTTTAGATGTTATTTTACATTTATTACACTACTTTATTTTAAATAGATAATATATGTCCACAGTACAATATGAAAAAGTACTTAAAGATGTACAGTGGAAAGTGAATCCCCCATAAAGATTTTATCTAGATTGTTTGGACACAAAGAGACAATGTATTTTAAACCAGAAGCTTTGTAGCTAGGACCAAGCATAGTTGTTGACTTATTGAAAACATTGATAAGTTACATACATTAAACTTATGCTATTATTTCCAACAAATACTCACTTTACATGCTTGAACTAGAACATTTTCAAATTCCCTGCATCGTCTTCCATTTTGATTTCTCAATCCACTTCAAGTTCAGTCCCTACATGTAGCATTGTGTCTTACATTCCTAAATTCTTCTATTTTCCCTTTTGTTACTAAAAATTAAGAAAAAGAGTTCAGATTTACCTTCTTGAAACAAGGCAAAAAAGAAAAAAAAAGATACCTGGAATTCATGTTTTGGCATGTCAGAGGCAAAGAAAGATGGCCTTTTGGTCCTTAAAACATAAAAGCTTATTTTCCTTAGAGGAAAGGCTGTCAGAGCTGTGGGTATTCCCTCCACTCTGCTGCATCTTCTAGTGTGTTATTTTTGGTTTATTTTCTCTCAATACTATTTTTGCTATCTTCTTTTTTAGTCTCTGTTGCCTTGAAAGCTATGCTCACACCCATTATTATACTTTCCAAAGAGTGAATAGAAGTTTCAAATAAGCTCAAGGATCTGGAACGTCTTTAAAAACACCCCAACATAAAAACATGCAAATTAAAGGCATGTACCAGACACATTATGGATGTACACACATGCCACATACTCTCAACCAATATTGTGTAGATAGATTTTCAGTTTCTAAAGACAGTATCCTAACACAGGTATATTAAGTTGCTTACATTAAACTATTCTAGGAATTAATATAAAACAAAATTAGTTCTCCTCTGAGTGTTAAGATGAGGTCCACTTGCATTAAAATTACCTGGAATCTGTGTTGAATATTCAGATTCCAGAGTCCTCCACCCTGCTTACTAAATCCCAATTCCAAAAATCTGGGACCTAAAAATACGCACTAAAGTCTCAAAACATGAGACTGAACATACCAATATTATACTGATAATTTAAATTGAGACCGAGGAGACTGAAAACAATACGATTCTTTATAATGAAGGTTGAATGTCTTCACAATGTCTAATTTCTTGATCACTTTGATGACTGGAAAATTAGTCTAACTACTGTGTAACATTGGGTAGACAAACCTACTGCATGAACTGAGTGTCACACAGACACAGTCTCAGGCTGGATAAGCTGGGCAGTTCAGTAATTCCTGTGAATATTTCTAACCAAATCCAAAGCAACAGCACATTTCTCAATGAATAATATCCTTTGAGAACATCACTGAGGCAGAGGGCAACAAAGATTATTCTAGTGCTTTGCAGTCTGGAAAAAGCCACAAAAATAAAGCTAAAAATGGGGCATAAGAAAGTCAACATGACCTATTAGGCAGAGGGACCAAAAATAAATTTGAGGGAGTCTGCCTTTCCTGTTTTTTTTCCCACTAAAATTATTTTCTTTAGTTTTATATTGAAGCTTGGAGGAAGAAAGGGAAGGCCGAGGCATGTTTACTGCTGGCATATAGATTTGTATGCATATGTATGTGTATATATGCAGATACATTACCCTGGCTGTGCAGAGAGGTAGAACAGGCCATGAGAGAGGAAGTAAGCAGGGGATACAGGGAATGTCATTGCTAATGAGAAGGGGAGTAAACAAAGGTTCTGCAGGTGAATAGAGATGTTTTTGAAAATTATCACCAAGGCTAGAATAAACACAGAATTATTTGGTGCTGCTAATTTAAAATCCGTTCAAAAAGTGAAAGAAGGGACTGCATGCTAAATCCTCATTTTCCAGTAGCAGAAGCTGTTTACTTGGTTTATTCATTAGTGTATGTAAATTTTAAAGTTTTTGAATCATCCAGTTTTTTCAATAAAATTAAAGTGAGAGCAGAAGAATAAGCTGTCTTCCACATCACTCTTATTGGTAAAGTCATGTATAAATCATCTTACTTTTTTAAGCGAGTGTTAAATTTTAAACAAGAATAGTAATTTACATAGCAGTCTAAGAATTCTCTCTGTTGTGTTTGCTATGACATATATTCTCTCAAACAAGGTGAATCATTAGTAGCCATTTGGGAAACTGTTAGCAAATTTAGAACACAGCATCATAGTTAAATTTCATGGCTTATTATGCCCATGTGGATAGAGACAAGCAGGTCCAGAAAAAAACAGTACTTTCCTTTTAGAATTCAGAAACAGAGAATGGAGAGAGAATGGTTTTGTTTTTAAATCATTATCCCGAAGTGAAATATTGGTACAAATATTTTAAATTTAAGTTAGTAGTCTCACTTGAACCAAAACTTATTTTCCACATTGCATGCCTTTTCAGATCATAGTATTTAGGAGTGAAAGCCACCTACAAAAAGAATCATTTGACCTCTCCAGCATCAGGTTCTGCACTTCTAACATTATGATAACAAAATCTACCTCACAGAACTAAAGATTAAATACAGTGGTAGTACACTTAGTAAATTTCATATCAGGATTCTTAGTCAGAAAAACACTCTTTTATGTTTAAATTTGCATTGTGGTTTTTAATAAAAATATCAAAACATACATGTTCTCTATAAACTTGATTACCTGTGTTTAAGAGCAAGACTATTCTAACCCAAAAGCAAATAGATTCTGCAATATTAAGACTTTTACTAAATAGTTGTGTCCCCCATCCCCATTCTTTCCTTCCTTGCTCTCTCCTCAGTCTCTGTTAAGTATCCGTGGCTCCCTGTTTTCCCCACGACGCAATAGCAAAACAAGCATTTTCAGCTTCAGAGGTCGGGTAAAGGATATTGGTTCTGAAAACGACTTTGCTGATGATGAACACAGTACATTTGAAGACAGCGAGAGCAGGAGAGACTCACTGTTTGTGCCACACAGACATGGAGAGCGACGCAACAGTAACGTTAGTCAGGCCAGTATGTCATCCAGGATGGTGCCAGGGCTTCCAGCAAATGGGAAGATGCACAGCACTGTGGATTGCAATGGTGTGGTTTCCTTGGTGGGTGGACCATCAGCTCTAACCTCACCTACTGGACAACTTCTGCCAGAGGTGATAATAGATAATAAATTAGCTACTAATAACATTCTACACCAATTTGAAATCATCAAGGCCTGGGCGATTTAGCCTCTTATATCATCCTATTTCCCCAAAATGAAAGTCCTTAAAAACAATATACTATTGAATGGAAAACAACAGAATCTTTAGAACCAATTTATTGCTTGGGACCATTAACTTTCAAATGCTTTAGGTTAAAAGAGCCCAGTTTTTAGAGTCTGGGGTGAAACTTGTATTTGCAAATTCAGTAGACCTATCAACAGAAAATTATGGACACTACAACCAAATTGCTATTATAGATGTATGTTCACTCAGAATTGTATAATTATATATTCATATTCCGAAGATTTCATATGCTTAAAACTATATATTGTAATGACCAATATATTGATAATGGGCAGTTTTCATACAACTGTCAGTATTACAGTGACTCTAAAATGTTTTGATTTCTTACAGGATAGCATATAGAAATAATTAAAGAAATCTCAGGAAAGCACACACATTTCATTGTACATCTGTGTTTGTGCATGGAAAATAATTGGCCCATATATGTCAATATTTTCAATATAGCCTCAAAGAAAATAATTCAGCCTTGAGACTATATAATACTATTAATTGCTTTGGGGGAAGATTGATTATTAATCATTGAGATAAGTTAAAAATACTTTGCATTTGAATGAAATAAAACAATGTATGACTTTAGCATGTTTATGAAAATTTTCCCTGAAAACTTGAACAGGTAAATTAAAATATTTCTGCAAATAATTGCCCTATACAATTGCATTGAACTGGTGAATTTTCGTTTTAATTCTTTAGAGTATCACCTGTGATTTTTTTTAAAGCATTTATAACTTAATAATAAATTCAGTATTTTATTATTACTTGAAAATTGTTACTTGGAAAAATTGCACGTAGCATGATTTTCCAAAGAAATGCTATGTAATGTTGTATTATTCATTGAAAAGGGTGGTTTGAGCCATCAGTATTTGGTTTGCAGGGCACCACCACTGAAACAGAAGTCAAAAAGAGAAGACTAAGTTCTTATCAGATTTCAATGGAGATGCTAGAGGATTCCTCTGGAAGGCAAAGAGCCGTGAGCATAGCCAGCATCCTGACTAACACAATGGAGGGTAAGAAGGCCATGGGATAGTCAGCTTCCTATGATGATTATATACTTTGTGGAACTATTCCTTCTTCCCAAAGAATTACCAAAGTCAGTTACCCAAGATTAGAACTGTATAATAGACCTAAGTAGATGATGTATGGAATGCATTATCATCACATTGATTATAGAAACCAATATTGTCCTAATTTCTTTTTGAGTCCATTCTCAATATCAATCTGCAGGTTTTTATCTGCAGAGTAATATTTCACCACTTGATATCTCATCAGTGAGGATTTATCCTTATATTATATTATCCTAAAGCAATTAAACATTTTCTTTTCTTAAGTTTTGTTGTGTAGAAGCACAAGGAAACATCTCTTTCAAGCTTTAATCTGTTCTCCAGGCATGGAGGTGGTGATAGGTTGGGAGGCATATGAATGTGTTGGAGAAATCAAAACCTGTGCTCTACTGCAACAAGGACCCTAAAAAAAATCTTCCCTCCATCTTCCACATACACAGAAACCATTACATTCCTCCAAAGGACAGTTCACACAACTGCTTGTAGATTTTGACACACAGGAATGGGCAGCAACTGTTACTCCCTTGTTCATTCATTAATTAAGTCCCCACTTCTTCAAAGTTTGGAGGAATGTTATACCAGCATTGCAATTTGATAAATCAATTATAAATCATTTCTAACATTAGTTCTTTGGAACACTTCAATTACATTTTGTATTTTATCCTGTTGGTGTACTGGATATCCAGTTACATAATAATTACTTTATAACAGGCTTCACCCATTAAATTACTAATATCTTTTTTATATGTTAGGCATAAAATTCTTAAAGATATGAGTAAGCATGAATAACAGAACTAGATTTAGGTCGAATATATACTGAGATGAAGGACACACTAGATTCTTGTGTGCAAGATCAATGTATATGTGGAGAAAGGGAGAGGAAAGAATGCATCACACATTAATAAGGATCACAGCTTTAGACAGGTTTCTTAAAAAGATGATTTCAAAAGAAATAATAATTGATACATTTAATAATTCTGTAAAGCTTACTTTAAAATTCTGTTTTGATAAAGAAAATATAGCAATTTAATGACCAATTAGCTAGATATTAGGTAATGAAGTTAGTTTGAGGCAAAATTTTAAATTCAAAGTATTTATTTTCTGCTTGATTAAAGGAGAAAGAAGTTTATTTACTTGATGTTTTTATGAATATTTTGTGAAAATATTTAATAAAATTTCCATCCCCAAGTAGAAGCATCAATTTTATCAAATAATGTATAATGTAAACAACAAATAATTTGTTTTTGTTATTTACTACTCTTACTCTTTATTGCTCCCCCAGAACTTGAAGAATCTAGGCAGAAATGTCCACCATGCTGGTACAGATTTGCTAATATGTTCTTGATCTGGGACTGCTGTGACACATGGTTAAAAGTAAAGCATCTTGTGAATTTAATTGTTATGGATCCATTTGTTGACCTGGCCATCACCATCTGCATTGTCTTAAATACCCTATTCATGGCCATGGAGCACTACCCAATGACTGATCAATTCAGTAGTGTGTTGACTGTAGGAAACCTGGTGAGTTCATTTGAAGTTTTCTTATTTCTTTTGTCAGAGATGGGACAGATAGACCAAAGAAGAAATCCATCTGTGCTGTGTGGAACCCCCAAATTATACCCTCTTTCTTCATAAGAAGAAATATTTAAAGGATTATTATAGAGAATCTCAGTGATAAGTTCTAGAATTCAACTGGTATGAATGCTAATTGTTGAAACCAACACCCGTGCTGATTGATCATGGTGTCTTAAACTTTGTAAACTTGTTAAAATTTTTATTGTAATTCTTGCTGGAAATATAGGTTCAGAGAAACCATGAGATCTAATTCTAGCTCTACAAGCATGCAGTTTTAACAAAGAAAACACACAGCTTCTGAAGAAATCATGTCTTTTGAAGGGTATACACAAAGACTGATTTCTGTACAAAAGAGGGCATAGTATTGAACTGCCTAATCAAATGCTTCAGTAGAATTCACACAAGAGAATAAATAGGGGGTAAAAATGTATTTGTAATTTAGCCACATTTTTACTTCAAATAACTTGAGCAGACATCTATGTATGTGTATGCTGACATGTTTATTTCCTAAGTCTATATGAAGAAATTGAAATGGATGAACAAGTAAGAAAAGAATTTATGTAGTTTATTAATCAAGACTTTCCTTTTTGGCACAAGGCAGAAAAGAACTCAAACTCAAACAGAACTAGCTTAAGAGGAAAATAAAAGACTGACTCATGGAATGGAAAGAAAAAGATGAACTACCATATGAAGAGTAATTTTCCAATTGGGCTTCAGGAAATGCTTTAACCAAGGGCTCGGATGTAGCACAAACATTCACTGCATCTTTTATTTGTAGGTCAGGAAACATGCTCAGCCATAGCTCACTGGTTTTAAATTTTGTAACCTCTGCACTAGAAAAAGACTCGATCGCTTTTTCAGTTCCAGTTCAAAAACTCTCAGGAAGGACTCTATTTGGCATATATAGCTTGATGCTTGCTCATCTCTGGTTTAATCAACATTGGCAGAGGGTGGAGTCATGTGAAAATGGCAAACTTGAGGAATTATACACATAGAGGAGCAAGTCCTAACAGAAAAAGAAAAGAGAATACTGGGCAAACAATTGCATAAATGTCTACCCCTATAAATGACTTCCACTTCGCTCCATTATTTGACTCAGTAGAACACCCACCAGATTCTTGAGATTTTATTCATTTTTTGGCACCTATGATACTGATTCTTTTTTTTTTCCATTTGTTCCTTGATCTTTCCAATTACTCCATCTCTGCCTCCTTTTCTGGACTTTTCTTCTTTTGCCTATTAAGATTATGTTTTTCACTCAATATTTCTATGTAGTTCAACAACTCTAGGAATTATCTACTCTTATGGTATAAGCTGTGTTCCATTCATGTATTTCTAACTGTTACACATCATTGCTCCAGGATAACTTTAAACACAGTATGTCACATCTGAAAGATTACCTTTCTCATGGTTTATTAAAAGTCCTAAAAAATCTCAGTTCAGTCTTGTTACCTCCAGTAGTAGCTTTCTAGCTTCAAAGAGCCTTCTAGCTTCAAAGATAGAAATTCTATAGCCATTTGATTTGCTTTCCCTTTATTTCTTATGTACAATTTTACACGAAGACCCATTATTTCTTTTTTCCAGGTATCAATTTTTTAATCCTATTACTATTAAAATTATATTTTTAGTACTCTGCACTCAGTATGCCTTCACCTTGCTAAAGTATCTATTGTCTATATTTGTGGTTCAGCACTCTTATCTGGTTTTCAAGACTCCCCATCTGATTCCATCCCTCCTATACCATCTTATTTTCCATTGTTTCCTAATCAGCCACCACTAGTCGCATCAGAACAGCCTTTTCACTGTACCACACAAATGTTTATATGTTTATATATGGGAAAATGTTTTCTACATTCAGATTTAAAGTGTTCTGGCTCAGATCACTCCATCTCAATTCTTCATACTCTTCAAGGTCTAATTCCAGCCTCATCTCCTCTAATATGGTACTCAGTCCATACTGAACACCCTTTTCTTAACTCCTAATGCATTTGTGAATAAAACATCATTGAATATTAAATATTGTCTTATTGTATCATAATTCTTGTTTTTCAAATCAACCATAAATTACTCCATAGCAGAGATCATATCCCATTTTTCTTTTGTATCTCCCATAGTGTTTACATGGTTGTAGCCCAATAAATAACCATCCGGTTGTTTCTAACCCAAAGGGCTGCATCATGTAGCATGTTTTCACGAAAGAACATGGGCTTTGAATTCAGGTGGAACTAGGTTTGACCTTATTGCCAGTGCTTACTAATAATGTAGCATCTGGATAAGTCTGATAAAAAATCTGAGTCTTTGTTTTCTATTATTGAAACGGATATAATAATACTCATCTCCTAGAGTTGTTGTGAAGGTCTAATGAGGTAATATGAAAACACTTAGCACTGTGCCTGGCATCTAGCATGTGCTCAATAAATAATTTCCTTCCTCTTATATATGCTATTAACCTTTCTTTGAAATACTGGCGGAAAATAGTTCTGCTCTAACTGTTGTATTTTTTCCAGGATATTGGACAGTGAAGGAAGTTAAATAGTTTGGAAGAATTTTTGGAAATTTGTCAAAGTGAAGCAGGAAATTGAGGTTTTATAGAATTTCAAAGTTTAAGCAATTGAGTATGGTAGCACAGAATAAGAGAGTTTAGATTATAGGATGATCAAATGGAAAAACACTAGACTAAAGCACTAAATCTGGGTCCAAGTCCAGTTGTCCATGTCTGGGTGATCTTGAAAAAGTCACAGATCTTCTTTTCTCAAGAGTATGATGTGTTGGACTAGATGATTTCATGGCCCTCCCACTTCTAAAATTCTATAACTTTGAGTAGCAATGGAGATAATGAGGTAGGGAAGTGGTGTGAAAGACTGATCACTGATAGATTGTTTGTTATAGAACAATGAGGTAAGTAGTATTGGGGAAACAAGACTCATCAAGACAAAGAGCATAGATGACAGAGTTGACTTGCGTTAACTATTTCTAACCATAAGAATAGGAGAATGTGTAAACTGGCTGTTTCTGTTGACTAAAAGCTCATTATTAGCAGTAGTGATAATGTTCTATATGTGTAAGGCATCTCATAGTTTCTTATATCTTATTTTATACCCATAACAAGCTTTATAATATTTATACATGAAAAATAATATATATACATATACACAGAGAGAGAATATATTCCTTATAAAATACTATAAAGAATTCCTATAAGGTACACAGCTGACTTTGAATTTATATTATACACCATGGATGGATGTTGCATTGCATATTTCGTGGGGAGTTTATAGTTTGCTCATTAAAATAAATTTAAATTTTCTGTGGACTAGTTTATTACTGCTCACATGATTGCATATTGCCTTATAAATAAGGACATCGAGGTTTTGGTTAAACTGATAACAAAAGAATGTACCATAAAAGAGTTATGGAACTTTCAGTCATTACTTAGATCAGAGTACCCTTATGTACCTGTTTCTGGAGCATATAAAATTATATCACTTCCCTGTTGATTAGATTGATCAAATTTGAGTATTGAGAACTCAAATCTCTGTTGAGTTTTTTGAAGATGCTCTGTTTTGTTTTGTTTAATTTTGCTTTAACCGTTATAAAATCCATGCACCCACCATAGGGATTCTGGAAGCAAGAAATCTTCCATCAGTCATAGTAGGTTAGATAATATCTTCATCATACAAATATTTCCAACTAACTTGCAATTTTTTCTTCAGGAAATATCGATAGAGATTTGTAGCTCCTACACTGATTACTTTCCTCATTATAACTCTTGTAACCAGTAATTAAAGATTCATGATATCCCTTTATTCTGGTAGACCCAGAGGGAAACTTAGAAAAGGACATGTTCTAAGGATGCTACCGGCTATTTGCAAATAAAAGCCTAAAGAAACACAATTAGCAAAATTATTTTAATTAAATGGTGTGGTGTAGGATATGAACTCAAAATCTTAGGAAAGGGACATGATAACTCCTTGAAAGAAAAAAAAATGGCTCTTGTTTATTGAAAGATAAAACACTTGGGAACCAAATCCAATAACTCATCTAAGAGGCCTCTTGCACCAATGAAAGAGTGCTATTTGGCCTTTCCTAGTGTAATATAAAACTGCCTTGTTGTCTCCCTCTAACAACTACTAATAAGGCTCTTGTGTAACAATTATTATATTTACACCAAAATTTCTAATAAAAATTGCTAAACAATACAATATTGATAGAAAGCCAAGAATATTAGACACAGACCTGATGAATCATCTCAATATCCTCATTTGATGAGGGAAAAGAAAATCATAAATGTTAAACTATTTCCCACGATTTTTCTCTAAGTGTATTTCAATTTCATCCTCCAAAAAATCAACAACAAATAGTTAAAAACACAAATCCAAAAGGCATGAGGATGATAAAAATATAACTATTAAAACAGAGAATACAGACTTATGGTTACCAGGGGGGTGGAGGGTGGGAAGGGATAGACTGGGATTTCAAAATTGTAGAATAGATAAACAAGATTACACTGTATAGCACAGGGAAATATACACAAAATGTTATGATAACTCACAGAGGAAAAAATGTGACAATGAGTGTGTATATGTCCATGAATGACTGAAAAATTGTGCTGAACACTGGAATTTGACACAACATTGTAAAATGATTATAAATCAATAAAAAATGTTAAAAAAAAAAAACAAGAAGCTAATAGTAATGGAGCAAAAGGAGGCTATAGTTACATTAAGTTCACTACAAAGAAATGGAATGTCAGTCCGGGCGAGTACAGGTTCTGTGGAGCAAAGACCCAACATTCAAATTTCAGCCTTCAGAACAAACATTTATACCTTTTTAATGTATCAACAGAACTTTTCCATAAGTTCTCAATAAAGAAACTTCCCTAGTCCTAAATTGAGACCTTAACCTCTAACATTTGATCATGCCAAGTCCTGTACTCCCCAAAACAACTCAAAATACTCAAAATTTGTTTACGCTTGGTCCAGATTCCCAAGATGATTCTAATCAATACCTTTAGCATTTATACTTTTACTAGTTGTCTTCTGTCATCACGTACGATAGGCTAGGAACTTTTCACTGAACTTATCTCCTCATTAAAGCAGCTGGCTTAGGAAAGCTATCTGTTGTCCATAAGAAATTTATCAGCCTAAATGAACTAGGTTTATGCAATCTCAGGTTTGTATTTCCTAATTAGTATTGTATTTTCAAAGCCTAGTACAATGTCTAGTAAGTGCTCAGAAATTTCTTATGAATGAATGAATAGTTACTTTAGCATATAATTCAAAGTTTCAAAAAACAAAATGCCTCTGCAGAAGACAAAATATAATTAGGCTAAATCCAAACAATGAACATGTAATATGTTTTTATTAATTGTCTGAATCTTAAAAATTCTTTGTGATACAGAAATTCAATGGCAGCAGAATGTATGTTTATAAACCACACATTAGCATTGTTTATAAACCATGCATGGGCTTTTTGTACAAAATTGTGTACATATCCAGAGGCTGCCATTTTTGATGAAGTTTTAAAGTCATGTAAACATAGGCATCATAATCAATATCCTGGGTTGACCTTTGGTAGAATGAGGAAGACTCTAAAAACTCTTAATCATTGACAATGATAAACTAGATTAAAATGTACCAAAAACAGTACCAGTGATTTTTAAGGCCTGAATTGAAAACATTTAAAGAGATAGATATGATATTAAATTGCAAATTGTAATTAAAATGTTATTTTTAAAGAGAAGTTTCATGCTGGGATTAAATTTTAGATAAAAGAATATAAATTGAAGGCATAGGTTTTTATAATGCAGGACATTTTCTAGTCATTTCAGAAGAGCTGAAAAGTTCATCTTATGATTTTCTGTAGGAAAAGATACTTGTAGATCATTTACCTCAATCATTTCTACTCAATTTAACTAATATTTTCTATAATAAGGCTGCTTATTTCAAATAGTAGCTGCTCCTGAAACTATATGAGAAATACAATTTGTATGAATAAGAACTGATTTTACACTCACCAGGGGAAAGGACTCCATGGTGAGTCCTTCTATAAAATGAAAAAATTCACCTTTTAATGTGCATTCCACCATATATGTGGATTTTCATGTACTAGGCTTTCTTGAAATGTATTTTATTTCTCTTTGAGTGAATGAATGATGAACTGAAGTTAAGCCATTTTTTCTGAGATGGATATTTCCCTTTCTGTGATTAGGAAATGAGATATTAGCTGCATTTACTCATTTGTAAGAATGAATCAAGATTTTGTTTAATTAACATATTTAAGAAACCAAATAATTTTGATACTGTTATTTTGACAAAGTTCCTTCAAGGTAAAGGCTAATTCACTTTGGTAAGTGGTAAGCTTGACGTTACAGTCATAATATGCAGCTTTTGCCTATAATTAATTAAGATAATTACTTGAAATGATTTTTTTGCAAGAGTAATTTCATAGTTCTTCATGTCCTTGGGTCTCTTAGCCTGTGGTTCTGAGTTTAAAAACAAAACCATTTCCTTTCTATTGTCAAACAGACATTTACCCAGCCACTCAAATAATTTATTAATACTAATTATGGGTGCATGCATACTGAGAATGTTCTCCTGCTGCTTTCAATTAAATCTTCAGTCCTTGCTCTATTTATCCATTAACCTTAAATCTGAGGCATGAATCCAGAAATGATCATTACAAAACATCTGTGGCAAACTCACTCTTGTTTCAGGAAAGTTTATAAAACTATAGAAGATGGTAGAAGATGGTGTGCCTTTAAAAAACACACACATACAAAAATCAAGAACAAAATGTTTTTTTTAACCAATTTGAAGTAACTTTTGAGTGACTTCCAATAACATATAGATTTGTTCCTAATGCAATACTTTTAAAAAGTTGGTCATGATTATGTTGGAAGCATAATGTACCATAAAGGGCAATAATTCAGTAGCTATCATTTAGTATCAGATTTCAAATGTGAAAAAATAAAAGGTTTTAAAGTCAGCATTGTCTTAGAAATCTAGCAGATTCATTAAATAATACAAATCCATTTAAAATACTCCCCTGGAAAAAAATGCTAAACTTGTATCAATTTGTCACATTTCTTCACTTTAAATTTTAGATATTTTTACTCATAACTGTTTAATATTCCTTACAGATTCTTACAGAACCAAAAGTTTTCCAATACTTGTGAAGTACTGATCTCTATTTTACTTTAGGTCTTCACTGGGATCTTCACAGCAGAAATGGTCCTCAAGATCATTGCCATGGATCCATATTATTATTTCCAAGAGGGATGGAATATCTTTGATGGAATTATTGTCAGCCTTAGTTTGATGGAGCTTGGCCTGGCAAATGTGGAGGGACTGTCTGTACTGAGATCGTTCAGACTGGTATTCTATCTTTCATAGGCATAATATTTTGAAAAGCTGAATGTGACTATTTTTCAAGAATGATAAAAACGGTTGAAACACTTCAAATAATTACCTATATAAGGCACATTTAAAAACACACTTGTGCTTCTAAAATTATGTTTTAAATTTACTTTAAAAATTTTTTGCTTTAAAGTCTGTAAAGAAATGCAAATAAAAATTTTACACCCAATTAATCTTAGCTTTTTCTCAACCTTACTCATATAAGTGGGATCTACTTTAAAGGAACATGTGGGAAAATATTTGATCCTATTAGCACCTTAAACAATGGTATAACAATTTTTTTAACTTAGTGAAAAAATATTTTAAAATATGTAAAATTTTACTGGAAATTAAGTAAAATGTGTATTTTTCTAATTGAAAGGAAGCATCTCTATAAGTTTGCCAGATTAGTTCATTTTACTTTTAAATTATAAATGTCCTTTAAAAATATATAACTCATACTTTTAATATTTCTTTTTACTCTCTAAAATACAGTCTGAAGGTGACATTAGTTTACTAAATTCACAAATGTCTCTAATTAAAATATTAATTTGTTTTCATGGTTATATCTGGTGATGAATCAGAAATGTTTTATTTATCACCTCTGACATATTTTATCTCTTTTATTTTTTCATTTAAATGATATTGGAGGGTATAGCTCAGTGGTAGAGTGCATGATTACCATGCACGATGTCCTGGGTTCAAACCCCAGAACCTCCACAAAAAATTTAAAAATAAAAAAAAACCAAACAGGACTTTAGAGATGAAAAATCTAATACCAAAATAAATAGATAGATAGATAAATAGACAGACAGATAGACAGATATGATTTGGTTTACAATTCCAGTATTATCAACACTTTTTTTCTGGATCTGAATTTGTTTAGTATGGTTTGAGATTTTTATATTGCTCAGAGGTGGGTTTACAATATAGCATACTGATAAAACAATGTCTAACTAACTTTTAAAATTATATTGTGATTACTACTAAGAGTATGTTTTCACTTGATTACAGCTTCGAGTTTTCAAGTTGGCAAAATCCTGGCCCACCCTGAATATGCTAATTAAGATCATTGGCAATTCTGTGGGAGCTCTGGGAAACCTCACCTTGGTGTTGGCCATCATTGTCTTCATTTTTGCCGTGGTCGGCATGCAGCTCTTTGGTAAGAGCTACAAAGAATGTGTCTGCAAGATCTCTAGTGACTGTCAACTTCCACGTTGGCACATGAATGACTTCTTCCACTCCTTCCTCATTGTGTTCCGAGTGCTGTGTGGAGAGTGGATAGAGACCATGTGGGACTGCATGGAAGTCGCTGGCCAAACCATGTGCCTTATTGTTTTCATGTTGGTCATGGTCATTGGAAACCTTGTGGTACGTATGTATTGCAAACACTCATAATTAAGAACAAGATCAAACAGTACCTAGGAAGGTGGCCTGATGCAGCAGACATGTGTGGTTTTATCAACAACCTACACTCAAATCCCAACACTAGCACTCTGAGCATGGGCAAGTTACTTAACTTCTCTCAGGCTCAAGTTCCCCAACTATGATACTGGAATAACAAAACTAAAGTCTTATGATTTATGTGAGGATTAAATGAGTTGTATCTGTGAAAGTCTGGGAACAAAAATATTAGTTTTTTGGTTTCCTTCTTCAAAGAAATGTTTTAATCATCAAGATTAACTTTGTCCTAACATTATTTTTATGGCCTGCATTATTTTTTGTCCTAATATTATTTTGATAAGATAATAACCTCCACTAATTCTAAAAAAAAATACTACTCTGTACTGAAATTGTTCTTTACACATTCATAGTTCATACTGTTTGCTTACACAGAGACATGTCTCATATTACCAAATTCTGAAGACAAATTTCGATGAAATAGAGCACTCTATTTTAGCTATGTATTGTAAGTATCCAAATGACTTGGAAGGGGACTAAATATATTCTTCCCTGAATTTGTTTTATTAAAGGAAAATAAATTATTGCAGTTTAAGTTATTCATAGGTATGGACATTGACCAGATTTAAAAGACTTACTTCTAGCTCATTAAAAGCAGTAATGTAAAAGCACAATTTATATGTTTACATGTTTTAATACATAAATTTCTCAATTATGTATGGACAAAGTGTTTATGCTGTCATACTGAACCTTCCTTAGAGAAGTACATTTCAAATGAGATTGCTTAGAGGCTTGTGGTATATTGTGGACAGGCAATATTTTTTCAGAACAGTAAATTAGGAACCTCTAGATTCTGAACAAATCTGATATAAAAATAAGAAAACAAACTGGGCTTCTGGTTTAGTATGTGCCTTCCTACCATGTAGCATGTTTTGAAACTCAGTAACTACACTTAAAGCTTATAGTCCTATAAATATTATTTTGAGTCAGCTATTATGAATTATTCTTGTATTAATCATATTTTATCAGATAATTGGGTAATACTTTCCCCATGTATCTCAATGATACCCTGAGATTTATTCATATTTTCTGTGAAAATTAAAAAGGAAAAAGAAAAGTAATTTACATTATACGGGTCTAGCCTAAATCCGGGAGTAATTTTAGATATTTCTCTATCTGTTAAACTATTTGGACAAATACATTTCACAGTCTATTGATGGGAAATGTGTTAAACTTTATATAATTTTCATTTAGAAATTTCTGCTATAAAAGTTTGTGGCCATTGGACAATGAAACTTATATTTCTAGTATATTGTTTTAACACTTACCACCAGGCTATTAAATAAATAAAGTTATTATTTACATACATGAAGCTAGACATTCCATAGACAAGCTGATAAAATGAAGTAAAATGACTACAATGAAAATACTTCTTTTTTTCTCATTGGCCAAAACCACAAAAATGGGATTTTGTCTTTTCACTGGCAACCCTGAGAAGACACAATTTAAATCTTAGAAGCTCTGGTTTCCTGCTGTCCTCAGTTCGAAAGAAAAGGTGCTTGTTTTACCATTTTGCCCTTACAGCAGGTAGAGGATATCAGGTCCTTTAAATAGTGTATGATTGAACAAGGTGTCTGAAATGTAGTAAGTATTCAAGAAGCATTTGTTGAATTAATTTTAACAAAGACTTATGAGTTCCCTGTTTAAGCTATATGTTTTTACATACTTCAATATTAATGCATCGTATTTTCTTTTTTTCTTTTAGGTTCTGAACCTCTTTCTGGCCTTATTGTTGAGTTCATTTAGCTCGGACAATCTTGCTGCTACTGATGATGATAATGAAATGAACAATCTCCAGATTGCTGTAGGAAGGATGCAAAAGGGAATTGATTACGTGAAAAATAAGATACGAGAGTGTTTCCAAAAAACTTTTTCCAGAAAGCCGAAAGTTCTAGAAATCCATGAAGGCAACAAAATAGACAGCTGTGTGTCCAATAATACTGGAATTGAAATAAGCAAAGAGCTTAATTATCTTAAAGATGGAAATGGAACCACCAGTGGTGTGGGTACCGGAAGCAGTGTTGAAAAATATGTAATTGATGAAAATGATTATATGTCATTCATAAACAATCCGAGCCTCACTGTAACAGTGCCAATTGCTGTTGGAGAGTCTGACTTTGAAAACTTAAATACTGAAGAGTTCAGCAGTGAGTCAGAACTAGAAGAAAGCAAAGAGGTAAGAATGCTTTTAAAGTTTTGGTTGCATTTCCTATAATACCCTGCACTACAGTTATCTGATATTTTACAGTGTTTACATGCATTATTTAATGGTGAATTGAAGTTTATATATATATATATATATATATATATATATATATATATATATACACACACACACATATATATATATGGTAATGTTGAGAAATTATGACATATTCTTTATTGGGAATTCCATGCATTGAAATTCCAGCTTTCCATAGGACGTCATCATTCTGAATAATTAGTATATTTATCTTCTTGATAGTTTGAAAGTCTGATTTAAAAGGTGGTCCTCCAAAAAACAGATGTTATTTAAACATTCTATTCTTCATTACATTGTGCTCTCTAGAAAAATCAATGAGCCACGTTTTATTGATCAGTGTGAAAGAGTCATCTCCTTACTCTCTATAACATACTAAGTTTTGCTATGATTTTTTAATATGAAAGTTTTGTGTAGTTTTTGTTCACCTCTAAAAGTTTTATTGATTATGATAAGAGTGTTATTCATTTATGAAAATGTTACACATATTAAGTAAAAGTAGCACCGATTACATTTAGCCCAGTCAAGGATGAGCAAATTTATAGTCTTCCAGATTAACTTGAAAACACTAAGAACTACTTAGAAAAGCTCCACTTGAGGATTATAGTTAATCTGTAGTCTGAAAAGCTGTTCTTACTATTATATTACTATTTATTTAAAATAAAGAAGAAAGGAAACTGTTCTTACTGTATGATTAGAATTCTTAGGATCCTATGATAGTAGCTCCATGGTATTAATTCTGCAATTCTGTGTTATGGAGAATAGAACTAATTTTTTTTACTATTACTTATTAATGAACTTCTAATATACCATGAGGAAGTAAGTATAGCACAGAATTATAAAAGACAAGTTTTAGCTTGAGGGTATAATATTGACACCATAGAAATCAGACAAATGATGTCTGATTCTGTGAGAATATTTTGGAACCCTCTTTCTTTAGTAACAGTATCAACAGAATTTGTATAAGTAGTAAGCAGCTGACATTGTCACAACTCATAGCTTCATGATCCTTTTTTCAGGCATTTCAGAACTTCCAAGATATATTATAATAGTAAATTTTAAAATAATTTTAAAAAGGCAAAAATACATACAAAATGAGGTATAACATTCTTTCTCTAAAATTCCACTCGAAGTCTTCTTAATGAGTTCAATTCTAATTTATGTGTTGTTCATTCTGGTAAAATAAGAATTCAATTGTAATTTTATTTTCCACCACTTGATGTAGATTTATTTAAGAAAATCATCAACTAATTAATAAGCATTTATTGAGCACTTCTGTGAACTCAGCAGTCTGCTGGATACTAAGGGTAAGAAAGAGTTAATGGAGACATTCATAACATAACCCCTCTTCAGGGAAATCTCAACACCTTTGAGGAAGCTAACACTAACTCACAAAATCATTAAAGATGTATTTAAAAGTTTAATCCTGCAGGACTGAATATAAATAAGTTTATAGATATTGAGAACACGAGAACATAGCAAGTTGCTAAATGGAAAAGATAAAACTGAAGTAGGCCTCAAAGTTTAGGTCAAATACATGAACAGAAAGCAAAAAGCAGAAACCTACTAAACGAAAGCCAGGGGTGACAGTGAGCTTAGTATTAGAGTGTAATAATCAGCATGAATAAAGTATTGGTTGAGAAGACAGTGGAAAATATGTTTGGGTGAGTAAGGCAATTTCAGATTATATAGATTTTGAAGTAAGTCAAAGAGCTTGGAATTGGCTGCACAGTCAATAAGGAGCTATTTGTTCTGAAGTGGGGGAAAAGCACAGGGAAAGTGATGTTTTAGGAAAATTTACTTGATATCAATGAGTAAAACAGTTTAGAATGAGGTATAAGGGTTTTTATCTTATGGATTGTGGTAACAATCATTTGATAATAATGAGGTGATGAAATTCCAGGCTAGGGTAACAAGTCTGGAAACTGAGACTAACAGGTAATTTGAAAAGCCCAGGAAATAATCTGGGAAATTGGGAAAATGGTAATGCAACTGTCCGAAATGGCCTTTTTAGGAAGGTTACCAGGTTTATGGGGGAAGAGAAGGAATTCGGTTGGGACATACTGAATTTGAAGTGGGATATAATGGGAACCAGAGCCTGGATGAGCAGTCAGGGTTTAAAAGTAGATTTGATTACACAGATTTCATAATCATCTGATTCCTTGAAAATACAGATCACCAAGGAATTGATCACAAAGGGAAAATAAGGGAAGACTAAGGACAAGACTAGCCTGGGGTCAAGAAGAGACAGAAAAGCCAAAGAGGTAGAGAAACTTTTGTTACATTAGTAGCGTAGGTTTTATCACATTGGACTTAAGGAAATTACATAGCTTAATTTCTTTTTACCAAACAGTTGGTTTCCAGAATACTTCAAAAACTCTATAATGAGCACAAATATTTCAAATTATTGTTTTAGATGAATACTGCCTTGTTGTCATATCTTTTTAATAGCTAAAAAATTAAGTTTGGAATAATGAGCTATAATGTCTTCATTTTCAAGCCCTGGAAAACATTTTATTATCTGAACAAAAATTCCTTATTTTTAAAATTTTTTATAGCCATTCTGTTGTCTTCCAAACTAGTTTTGGATACGTAGAATCCAATTACAGAATGCAATAAGCTTGTTTAAAATGTACAGATATATTAGAGGGAAAATACATCAAAGTAAATATAAAATTAATACCTCTATGAAGGTAGAACAAAATTTCAAATTATTTTACACAGTAAAATTAAATTCAACAGTAAGTTTTCCGTGGATGACTTTCTAAATTAGTACCCAAAAAACCTTGAAAGAGTAATAGGGCAATTCTCATACATGCTCACACAAAGATTAAAAGTACGGTTGACCTTTGAACATGAGAGTTAGGGGAGCTGACCCTGTGCCTAGTTGAAAATCTGAGTATAATTCACAGTTAGCCTTCCACATACATGGTTCCATACCTTCAGTTCCACATCTGCAGATTCAGCCAACTGAGGTTTGTGTAGTACTGTAGTATTTACTACTGAAAAAAGTCTGTGTGGATGTGGACCTGTGTAGTTCAAACCTGTGTTGTCCAAGGGTCAACTGTACACTGATTTTAAAAATAAAAGCAAAATACAGCACTATAGAGCAAATTTAGGTAAATTCCAGCAAAGTTCAGTTAAGAGCTGAAAAGAGCTGGTATTGAACACAAGTCACACTTCAGATTCACATTTATGTTAGCTGGGTTATTCTTTTTTAATAGCCATTTCACACACACAAATTAAAAATAATATATCCATAAAATGACATTTTGGGTCATGCTTCTTAGCTTTTTGAACACAAGTTAAAAAAGAACATTGGGTTGGTCTTTGAGGAGCCCACAGAATAGGCTTTCTCTTTGCTGACGAAGTGAAAAATCATACAAGCTAAACCTAACAGAATGATACATTTCGAAAAAAGGAAGGAAGAAAGAAAAGAAAAAAAATTTTGCAACACATTTCTGCTTTAAGAAGAGGCAGTAAATTAATCATTAATTTAGATGATATCTGAAAACTCTAGCTACTCTATTGCTTCCAGTTATTTTCATAATAAAATATATTTAGCTATAGCACAGTTGGGGAAAATGATCTCTAGAAGTTTTTAGAGCTAAAAATATGAATTGCTGTTATTATATACATTATATAATATATACGTTTCTATTATATGGACCACTAACATAGATTGGTTTGGAAATAAATATTAAACTTTGCATGAAAAAATAAGAAAATTGAAGGTATGGATTTCAAGATAATGATCTTTATATTCTGGAAAAACTTGGAATTATACATATCTTGTGAAAAGATATAAGGGAGAATTTTGTCTGCTTTTATATATTTCAAGCTCACTTGAACATGATTTCTTGACCTTTTTATATAAATATGGATTTTTATAATTTAGTTCTTAGAAGGTTTCATGGTCTTCCTAGGTGGAAGACACAGAATAAATGCTCTTAAGAATCATTTTTGAAGTTGAATTCCAAAGCACAATCTAGCAATATCATACTGTGACCTTCACTGCTTACCATTCTTACTTCTCACAGGAGTAAAATCAAGCTGGCGCCATCAAGAATGCAATTCTGGTGTTTTTTAACCAGCCAGAGGCTCGTGCCACCACTTTTACCCACGTTACCCAAGCAAGTTGTACATGTACAATCACTTTCTAAATAAATTTTGACTGGCCTGCATGCTTCTCAGCTATATTCCTTCCCCTGCCATGGCAAGGAAGTGCTAGACGTGCCCAGCTGCTCTCTGCTGAATCGTGTGACACATCACAGCATGGTCAGGCAAGACGGGCAGCCCCAACACCATATTTGATTCTGCTAATGATTTTCCAGTTTAGCCTTTTTAGGCTTTTAAAAGTAATCATTGCATGCTCTATACGGCTTATATCTATTTTAAAACATGACAGAAATGTTTAAAGTTCAATATAGTCAAGAACTTGAGAGCATGCTTTTTTTTGTTATTCTGGTTTTACTTTCATTAAAATAAGACCACAAATTTTTGTTGTTGATTCAGCCCTTATAAGTCGTATTACCAAAATGAGCCTCACAGGGTTTGTTTTTTTTTTTACAGTGCTGCCATTTTCAGACCATTATATTCAGATATATGAATATAATTTTCAACCCATCCAATTTATGTGCTCCAGATGGAAATGTTTGCTTTCAAGTTTTGGGATAAAGCCTCTGTTAAAAAAAAAAAAAAGGAGTAAGGTGATCATGAGTTTTTGGATATGAAGGGCCATAGTCTGTATGCATTTGGGCACCACATAGCTTGGAATTTCACGTAGTTTGGGAAAGTTGTTAAGTCATGTGTCTGCAAAACCCTAAATGATCATTGTAAAGTAATTAAAAGATGAAAAGCATCTTCAAATGGGATAGGAAAAGTTCACTGCATCTTCATTATTAAGTAACTCATTCAGTGTACCTACTATTTTTATATACCTGATCTATGAATTTCTCCCTAAATGTTCTACCCAAAACTGAGCAGGCAAAAAAGGGACTTGGAGAATTCCCTACTTTTGATTATCAATTATTAATTACAGTTTTATGAGGAGTAAAGGATATATCCAAAATTATTATAGGTTTGTAGATTAAATAAATCTTTATTCTCTTGACACAACTTTCTCCTATCTGATATCATTGCTTATTGGAATCTCAGCCAGACTGAGAGTTCTTGAAGGGAAATTATAAAGCAAAGGTGCAAAGTTCATGAGTATTGGCAGTTTTCAAGGCTTTTGGTGAAAAAAAAATGCCTGATTAGAGTCTGAGGTTTGTTTCTAGGTTTAATTTATACATACTCTCTTCTTCTTACGGATAAGTGAGAATTAGTTGTAGAATGCAACAAATTCAGACATAAAATTACTAATAAAAATAGAAAAAATACAGTCCTGGAGATTTATGTAA
The DNA here is from genome assembly GCF_048564905.1 of Vicugna pacos. Lineage (NCBI taxonomy): Eukaryota > Metazoa > Chordata > Mammalia > Artiodactyla > Camelidae > Vicugna > Vicugna pacos. Next base: position 39,392,217 of record NC_132991.1, on the reverse strand, counting down.
TTAACTTACCAATGACTTTTTAGTTTTAGGAGTAAAACAATATTATTAGTCATTGAAGAAAATATGACTTTTTTTTTCACAAGCAGGATAGAAATAAATGGTGCTGGAAAATTTTCATTTAATGTTTACAACAGGACTCCCTCCTTTTCAAAGCCTTTACGGAAACTTTGAAACTGATGCTTGACTACGGTCCCAAGCTCACCCCTCTGTAGAAAAGGCCCTGTGCTGTGTTTTCAGAATCTAGAGAGCAATGGGAGAATACCTCTAGCTTCTAATTTCTGTTACATTCTCAGTGTCTTCCAAATGCTCTTTTGAAACTGAATGTGAGACAACTCTTCCAGACCCAGATGGGTGTGTGAGTAGCCATTTTAAACCCATCTCAACCTTTAGAGAACTGTTTTGCTGCTTTAGTGTACTTCTGTTGAAATAAAACTCAATTAAGGCAAGTGTAGATAGAAATTTTTGTGTGTCTTAAGACAACTTTTTCTTTTACCTGCTGGATGCTCCTTAAGCTTATTCTTCAACTACTATCTAATTATTTTCAGTTTCATATATTGCGTTCTCAGTAAGGCTCTTCTAAAATAAAAGGAGCACCAGGGCTATTACATATTTAAAGTATGCTGAAGTCAAACCGAATAGAAATGGCTTATGTGTTTAACCATTTAATATGTGGTTCAGAAAAAAGAGCTATTCGTTTTAGTCCTGTTCTTCCTGCTTTGGACAGGCAGCCCAACGGACTCACTATGCAGCTACCTAGTCTTGAAGTGAAATATCTTGAAGTCAAGATATGGATAGACATATCCAAAAGATCAGACTAAGGCCCTGATAGAGTATGTGACCAAAAGATTTTCGTCTTCTACTTGCAAGACAAAACCCAGAAGCTCTGAAAGAAATGGCTAGATTTTAAAGGCAATCTGTAATGGCTGAATCTTTTATTTTTGCCTTTTGAATCATACAGCACTTTGTGAGAGTCAAACATTTGATAGCTGATTGAAAATAAATGAAATGTGAGCGCATTTCGGTGGAAGTAGGCCAGTTGCTAACATTCTCTTCTGACTCTGAAAGCTAAATTTCACTATTTAATTGGATAAAAATCAACAGCCACATTCATCATAAGGGGGAATTTCTATATAAGTCCATGTTATTAGGGGGAAAATGGTCTTTGGGGTACTGATTCTCTCATTTCCTATGAGTGGTATTTGCAGCTGACATTCTTGGAAACTTCGTATTCAGGTACCATGTCATTGAGAACATGGTTCTTGGATCAACATGCGGCTTCCACAGCATTGCGCCGGGCTTCTGCTACAGCCAGGCATGTTTTCTGTGGCTGAATTAGGCCTGGAGAATGTTGCATCTTCAAACCTGCTTTCCAATATGCATTTGTACAGCATAAGCCATCATCCCTCTGTAGACTCAATAATCTCTACAAGGGATGGAAGATTTTAGCCTTAAGTGCCATAAAATATTGAGGTATAGGGAGAAAACAGTAGAAGAAGATAAGTGATGAGCTTGTACTATGTGATTTTATATGCAATCTTTCTATTGTTATGCCTATATACCTAATTATATTTTTCTAACTACTTCAGAACAAGTATTATTTTTAGTTATTTAGCATAGTCATCAAGTTCCTTAATGTGGAAAATTTCATTTCAAGTTTCTTTGCTTTTTTTTTTTTATCGTTGTAGTATCACAGCTATGGCAATTTAAAGAAAGTAAGTTATTCTTTGTATTTATCATCAGTCACCTGCTTTTAAATCAGTTACATGCTTTTAAATAAATTTGGAAGTCATTTTGGTATGGCTATGATAAAATGTATCACAAACTACCCTCTATCAGAATATGAATGCCAAAATGTTGGACTTAATTTCCAAAAGTTTAAATTATGTATATAGTATTATACCTATGTATAGAATTTTAAATGCTTAAGTAGTTTTCTAGGGTATAAATTTAAAAATTTTTAAATACAGCAGTAAAATTCTTTACATATCCAGTGACTACAGCTTATCAGGCAGTACATCATAATTGGTAAGTTGCTGTAACTTAATAAGAACACAATCTAAACTTTAATTTATAAATGTAGGTAAATTCACAACTTTAAAATTTTTATGTAGTGGATACAATATTTTTATAACTTCACAGAATAAAATGTATGTCCTTTCCTATGACAAAAATGTGGCCTATGAAGATTATACCATGAATAAGCCTGAATCCTCCAACTAGGAAGAATTAACTGTATTAAACTCCTTTAAAGGGAAAGGAGCCTCCCAAAAATGCATCTTAGTGACATGAACACCAGCTTACCAACTATTATTTAGCTTCGGTGCATGAGGGTCTACAAGTCTCCGAACATTCCTTAAGGAGCTTACCTTCCTTAAGACTAATGAGCTTATTAGCCTATGATCAGAAAAAATCCTGGATAACAGTGAAACAGTTCTCCATGTAAAATGGATTCTGCTCATCTGAGAAGAGCAAAAACATGCAGAGTTTTTTTCCTTATCTGTTTTCAAAAAACATACTATGACTCATAATGCCAGGCAGATGGAGGCAAACTAACTCACATACTGACACTGTCTGCTTTACAATGTATATGACAGTCATAGCAATTTAGAAAATTGAAATTACTTATTTTAAACATGTTAACCACATTCACAAATGTTTATAATCTAAAGCCAGTACAAAAACACATCCAGAGGTCGATACTTGGTGAAGAGTGTCATTAAGATTAATGGCTACTGTTACTTGTGCTGTGAAAGATTTGCTTTAAATAAGTATTTGTATTTAAACATAAGACATTTGTATAATATATGGCAGAGAATTATAATGCAAAAAATTGAACATCTCACAACTGTATTAGCAGTGGTAAAATAAGAAGGGAAGGGTGAGTATACTTTCTGAAGTTTTCAAATGGAAAAGTATATGTGTATTCGCACCTATATACATATACACTTATACTTTCTTCCTTCAGATTTCTTTATTGACTGTCTGCCAATATTTTAGAGAAACATTTTGGAAATATGTTTTTTATCACTAAAATATTATTAATTAAATAATTCTTATTAGTTAAGAAAATGCATTTTCTAATACAACTAAATAGACTTCTGTAAAGACCACAGTTGAGTTATGTATCAAAATTAAAAGATCAAATTATCTAAACACTATAATTCTCTCTATAACAGTAATAACAAAATGCATTCAATCATTCATTCACTTTTCATAAAATCACATAACTATTTAGTGTCTATTCTGTGCTTGGATCTTTTGGTGTATAATATACGTGTATGTGTGTACATTTTTATATATCTTTATGTACATAAACATATAATTTTATGTACATATATAATTTATAAATATATTTACGAGACTATTTGGTCAACACAAACAAGTATTATGGACTAAATGTTCTATAAAATTAAGCATGGAGAAATCATGCAAGAAAGAAAGGTTTCATGAAGGAGTGGATCATGACAAGGCTCAAAAAAAGTTATTCAGCTTTGATTCGGCCAAAAGGAAGAAGAAATATGAAGCTTTTTATAACTAATTTCAAAATAATTTGGTTTCTTACTGGTTTTCTTTATGCAGTGGATATTATTGCTGCCACTTATCAAATGTCATAGTGTCTACCCCATAAACCACCAGTGAAATTAGAAGGGAAGAGTTCATTGCCGAGTCCAAACAATTATCTAGTATTTTCTTGGTTATATCAAAGCTGCTACAATTGTATCCAGCAGTAGCTTTCCTGGGATTTTCTTAAAAGAATAAAGATATTCTGGCTGTAAGAAACGGAAAAATCCTGAGAGAGAAAAGTATGTCTTGGTCTTCCACCTCTCCAAAAAATAGCAGAATTTAGTGGTAAAAATTCTCATACTATAATGATCCTAAGAACCATCAGCCAGAAATTTTGGCCTCATGCCTCTCTTTAGTATACTCCAGACTAGAAGATATTTTATTATAATATTATATGTTGACTTGAGGTAACTTTCATAATATATTTAGTTGGACATGGTTAATCTCACCCTCAAGGTAATACCACAGAAAGTATCATCTAGTTACAATTCTTCAAATAGTTCACATTATAAGGCACTAAACTACATTTGCATTATGATTTCAATAAATCAAGAATTTTGAGCCAAGTTTCCTCCAATACAACCTACATTTAGGGAGTCATCTAGGCACTGTTCAATAACACATTTATGCTTTCAGGGGCTAGGGAAGAGTGACCCTACTACTTAGCGACTAAAGTTAATGGGGCCTTGGAAATCATTAATGTGTCCATGTTCTTTCATTCTAAAAGCTTTACATTGCCTGGGTTGTGCTGTTTGTCATGTCTCTGCATCACTTTTCATAAAACATTGCACATCTATAGTGTCTTCCCAAGTAATATCAGAGTACTTATTAGATATTTATTTTTGCAACATTGAAGTGGCTCTTCCTAGCCATGTGGCATGTCACAATGATTTATTTAAAGGAAAAATTCACAGCCTGATCACATGTTGAATTCAGAATGTGCTCCTAATGAAAGTCTGCAGATTCTGGACAATGTCATTTATGAAGAAATTTCCATTTCATTTAGAATTCTTTGGCAAGTATTGGATTCATTTAAGCAGTTCAGAAATGGGGAGAAATAGAGAGCCATCATTTTTCTGCTAGTAAAGTGAGAGGGAAATTATGTAAGCCAGAGAAAAATATAGCTCAAAGTTAAAATATAATGACTGTGACTAATGTTAATGTGCCATTCTTCCTTTCTAAAATTACAGAAACATGGACAGTAGTTACAGACAACTGGTAATGTTCTTTGCCCTCTGAAAATTTCCATTGGAAAAGTAGAAATTACAATTTGATTTGAAGCATTTTAATTACTGTAATCCATAATGAATGTCAGTATACCAAACTTGCATCAAACTATTCTTGATTTGGCCTAAGTATTAATGTATTAAATTATTTTCATATGGCATCCATAAACAAATGGAGATTATAAATAAGTTAATCGATATAATCCATCATTCCCAAATCACCAAAGCTGAATGCTGTCTAACCTTTTTTTGTCTGAATCAAGTCAGTAGTTACATTGTAGAACTTTTAATTATGTTAAATTATTAGTATGTAATTATCAGTAATGTTAATAGAGTCAAATACTATCACTTCTACTACCATTTTTTTCACACCATGACAGAACATTTCCAAATTAGCTGAATAAAAGGGGAGAAAAATCACATCTTTGCAATGGGGTTTTGTTTCCAGAAATTAAATGCAACCAGCTCATCTGAAGGAAGTACAGTCGATGTTGCTCCACCCCGAGAAGGTGAACAAGCTGAAACTGAACCCGAGGAAGACCTTAAACCAGAAGCTTGTTTTACTGAAGGTAAACAAGCTCTAATATAGTTAAATGCAATCTCCCCTCTTCCATTCCAGAGACTAAATATACCTCATTTGAAAGAAATATTTCAAAGAAGTGGTGAGGGCATATTTATCTCTGTTTTCCTCTTTTCTTCTAAAAAGTTAATTTATCTGTATTTCCTGACTTTACTATAGCAGTTACTATGCCTGGACAATTAAGATAATTTGATATGTCCTTTTTTTCATCCTTCAGAATGTGGAGAAGTTAACTTTAGGAGATAAATGGAACTCTGGAACATCATCTCATTATTGATAAAGCAATCCCCTCAGACCTCACTGGCAATGTTGTGATTTGATTTATAGATGCTGCAATAATTACACCCCATCCCTTACAGTTTCAAATGTGGTTAATTTGGGCTATGATGTGTTTAAGAGCCTTGCCAGGGAGAACAGTAATTATTCTCACAGAGACCAGTACAGTGTCTAACACACAAATCAATAAAGATTTGCTGATTCAACGTGATTGCATTGAATCTGATAAGTAGTAACAGATAGAGCAGAAGATTGGATGGAAGTTAGAAATAACGTGAAAGCTAAGAGGAGGTGGACACAGGAAGAGAGATACTGACTGACAAGATGAGTCATAGATGTGACTAAGAAAAGCACGGAGGCTGAAAATAAATTAGCTTGGGAAAACTGACAGTGGATGATACCTAGGAAGACAGGGGTATTTTCTGTGTGAAAAGAAGTGAGCACAAATCCAGGATCACATGAAAAAACGAATAAACAATTTGAACATGTAGTTTTTCACCCCACCTGAGAGGTGTTCCTGTCTATCATTGGCCTTAAGGCAAAGAGAGATCTTAAACAGTGTTAAAGAATGAAACCATTTATACTCAAGCAACTATTGGTAAAGTAATTCCTTGAATTCTAGGTAGCTGGCTGATATTAAGTCTGAGAATGATGCATTATACAAGGAGAGATGCTGAAAATAACTAGGGAATGTAGTAGCCAGTTGCTCTATAAAATGATGATCTGAGAATAGGATGGGGAGGGAGCAAGAAAGTTTATTTCTTCCTATTTAAGACTGAAATAAATTTTTCTAATTAATTATATTTAATATTACTTTTAGGATGTATTAAAAAGTTTCCATTCTGTCAAGTAAGTATAGAAGAAGGCAAAGGAAAGATCTGGTGGAATCTCCGTAAAACCTGCTACAGCATTGTTGAACACAACTGGTTTGAGACTTTCATTGTCTTCATGATCCTTCTCAGTAGTGGTGCTTTGGTAAGTGAAATGCATATTGGCAAGAATCAGGTTCTAGTGAAACCTAAGTTTTCAGCTTATTCTCTGAAAACACCAAAAGTACACATTTAGATTACGGAGAAAAACTAGGAGGTATATTTGTGCCTTGCAGAGCTTGGCGCCTAGGGTTTAACTATGCAAAATTCAGAAAAACTATGAGTTCAGAACCATGAGTAGCCAGATGGAATTTCTCATCTTGTGTTTTTCTAGCAGATGTTTTTCCTCACTGAGAAATATTTACAGGGACATTCTGTACAGGAACTTCCTTACCTTCCATGTCAAATCCCACCCAGTCCTCCCTAATAATCAGAATAACATTTATGGACTAAAAGTGTATTTTGTTTTCTTTATGTATAATCCATTTATTCTTTCAAAATGAGCCAGATCATTCAGAGAATCATTAAAAGTAAGGCTGGAATAGGTCAAGTCTATCCCTCACTAAGAGAATTTCTAGTTATTTTCTGAGTTCACATTATTTCTCCAAAAGTATGTGTTTATAGCAGTAATTGAGATAGAGATTTGGGGGTGAGTGGCAGGGAAGAAAGGACATACTAAATCAGTAAAGATATTGACATTTTCTTATCAACATTTTTCATTAGTTTTAGTCTTTAGATTTTGTCTAGCTTCATGTTTATTTGTCTGATATTTGCCAATATTTATCTAATTATTGCTTTGTGCCAAGTATTATACTAAGCAATTTTATAAAGTATTTGGTGGAGGCAAGCCATTCAAGTAAAATAAAAGCATTCTTGATTCACAGGCTTTTGAAGATATATACATTGAACAGCGAAAGACTATAAAAACCATGCTAGAATATGCTGACAAGGTCTTCACTTATATATTCATTCTGGAAATGCTTCTCAAATGGGTAGCTTATGGATTTCAAACATACTTCACTAATGCCTGGTGCTGGCTAGATTTCTTGATCGTCGATGTAAGTATCCTGAGTGATTTTTATGAAATTATTTTTTGACATTTCATGTATTTCAATAATTAAAACCTTGACTTTGGAGAACCTCGTTTCACTAATGCCGACACAGTTATGCAATTATCTTTTTGAAACCTACAATAAATGCAAAAATGAGGAAAGTCCCATGGGAAAACAATAGAAGAGGTCCTAAAAATATGGACAGTGGTAAGAGAAAACACAGAGAGAGTTGTTCAATGCCACAAGCAGACATCTCTTCTTTTTCTGAAAGTTAAGGACCTCAGGGTAAGGAATAGTCAAAAATCTGTTAATTGACAGATCTAAGCACTTAGCTTATTAACAGCTCAATAAAAAAAATCTCTAGGAGGTAAAATCAAGACAGATTTGGTTCCAGGAGTTATCAGAATTGCATTCTAAACCCTTATTAGAGTACATGTTACTAAATAATGTTAAAATAACCTATTTACTGTACTCATTCAGCCACATACCCACAGAGACAATAAAATGCATTACCATTCTTAAATCACTAGTTAGATATCTCAGTAGCTAATCAGATATTTACCATGCAGAGTTAGGTGTAAAGCTGTTCTGAATCTGATTACCCTAAGGTGAGCAGTCATAGGAAACACCGCCAATATTGAGATCTGTCTGACTTACAGTCTGGTGTTTTTTTGTTTGTTTGTTTGTTTGTTTTTATTCCAAGCAATGGAGAGGCACTGGGGCAAAATGACAGTCAGCTGGTCCTTTGTAGTCTGTGATATTCCATTGCACAAGGCTTCTCAGCCTCCCAACCAAAAAAAAAAAGTACTTTAAGCACTATCTCTAACTGTTTTCCTACAATCATAAAGCACTTCATTTTTAGCTTTAACACTTGCCACTATGAATCAATGATTGCCGTATGTGTGCATTCATTCCTTTTATCAACTTTGACAAGTGTGGGCCTATCTAAATTCTACACCCCTTTCTCCTACACATACACACTCATAATTCTATAACCAAAATGTGTTTAACCCTTTGAGTTGAGAAGAAATCTGCTGCCAAGTCACTATTAATAGATTAGAAATGACTTGCAATTTCCATGACTGGTCTTTAATGAATAATAGAGATGAATCTCAATACTGTCCTGAAAAGCTTCCAAACAGGGAAGTTTAATATTCTTATATTCTGCAGCTGAAATAGACCTTAAAGAATATCTAAACTTTATCCTAGACAGTTTTCTAAATAGTTGATTGTAAACTAAAGCCTCAGTTTAAGGAATTTTCCAAAGATAGCATAGTTAGTAATAAAGTTGAGATTAGTGTCCTAATTCTGTAACTCTCAATTTAGTGCTCCTTAGTACACCTTTAGTACACCTTAGATTTCTTATCTAACTGGTACAAATGTTACATTTTCATACTGGCTTTGGAATTTAGCATTTATAATCTCCAGCTTCTCCCTGAAATGATGGAACACAGAATACATAAGAATCTTCCCTGGTTCAAAAAGATTTTATCATGTATGAAGATTGCTTACAAATGTGATACAACTTCTCCAGAAAATTCTGAAATTTACTGAAACATTTTCATTTACTGAAAAATTTACATTCACTGAAATACTTTCTACATTGTACTTTAAGTATTTCCATGTATTTCCCTCATATAGGAGAAATAAATATAATGCAAAAATCTCTCAAGGTTTTGTATAATGTTTGAATCTTTAGACACCTAATACAGACAGTTATCTACTGAATAATGTCAAAATGAATAAACTAATGACAAAGAATGGCACTCCCAAAATTACTTTCCTTTTAGTGGGTCTAAATTAATAGAATGGAACTGGTTACTTAAAGCCTTCTACCTTTGGGCAGTTATGTAATCTTCAATGGTTCTATTTTCTTCTTTTTCCCAAAGCAGGAGCTGAAATGCTTGAATTAATGTAACCTCAACTAACAACTTGTTCTCAGACCACTGGGTCCAGTAAGCTCAAGTAAATGTAGAGTTAAAACCGTTTTTCAAAGTACAAGGGTTTCACAGTCTATCAGGTATATTGTAAACAACAGCCGCAGAAAAGCTAAAAAACAAAACAAAACCAAACCCCAAAAAATGAAGTATTAGTGAAGTACTTCAAACCTGAAGAAATATGCTTCTAAATCTTGAGAAATGTATCTATATAAAAATGTAATCTCTTCAATTCCCTACCTGAAAGTAAAAGTAGTGGACTATCTGTCCAACCTCTGTTAACATTCATTCATTTACCTGATAAATATTTTGAATACCTAATAAGGGCCACATGTTCTTTTAGATAAAGGATATACGAACAAGACAGATCAAGCCCTGTTTGATCTATGGGAGAGCAGAACAGACAGTAAAGATCTAAACAAATAAAATCTAAAAATAAGATAAAGGCAGATGAAATAAAGTAAGGGAATGGGATAGAGAATGACTGCAGAATGGGGAGCAGCAGGAGAGTGTTAGCAAGAGAGTCTAGGGATGGTGTCTTTGGGGAGGTAAATGATGAGAAAGAGTGTCTCAGTCCATTTGGGCTGCTGTAACAAGACTGCCATAGACTTAGTGACTTATAAACAACAGAAATTTATTTTTCACAGTTCTGGAGGCTACAAAGTCCCAGAATAAAGTGCCAGCAGATTCAGAGTCTGGCAAGAGCCCACTTCCTAGTTCAGAGGCAGCAGCCTTTTTGCTGTGTCCTCACATGAAGGAAGGAGCAAGCGAGCTCTCTGGGGTGTTTATAAGGGCACTAATCCCATTCATGTGGGCTCTGCCCTCATGACCTAATCCCCTCCAAAAGTCCCCACCTCCAAATACCTTCACACTGAGGGTTAGATTTCAACATATGAATTTTGGGCGGACATAAACATTCAGTTTATAACAATGGGTCAGCCATCGAAGACCTGAGGGAACAGAAAAGAATAATCTGAAGGCCGTGAAGTGAGTATGAGCTCAGGACACTAAAGAGACAGATAGAAAACTGTTGTGCTTGTGTATGATGAAACATGGGCAAGAGTAATAGAAACTGAATTTAGAGAGGTACCTAGAGGCCATGGTAAGAAGTTCATGTTTTATTGTAATGTATTATGTATTGCATATATTATGTAATTTATTATATATTGATTGGAGTTACAATGGGAAGCTCAGGGAAGGGAGGGTGAGCAGGGACCTGATCTACTGTTTTTAAATGATCACATCTGGCTATGGGGAAGGAATGGCAAAAAGTCAAAGCCAGGAGATCAATTAGGGACTAATAATCTCGGAAAGACAAGATTAAGGTGATGAAACTTACTGAAGAACTAGATATGTGGTATAGAAGAAAAGGGAGGATTCAACAAATAGATTTTCTTTCAACCTGAACAAACGGGAAGAGAATGAAATCATTAACTGGAATGGGGAAGATGAAAAAACAGGTTTGACAGGGCAAGCAGATGGTAGGTGAGAGAGGGATGTACTAAGTTTGAGATACCTATTAGACATTTAGGATAAGATGTTGAATTTTATGCAAGTCTCAATTTTGGAGAGTTGCCAAGACCTGATTATGAATTTAGGAGTCAAGAAACAGATGACATTTGAAGCCATGAACCTGGATTTGCTCACCTAGGCAAAGAATGCAAGTTGACAAGGGGGCCTAGACCAAACTCTGGGGACATTTCAACATTTAGAAGTTGAGCAAAAGAGGAGTAACCAGTAAATTAGATAGAGAAGTAGCAGTTAGAAGGAAAAAGAAAACAAGAATATAGATAGTGTCACAGAAGCCCAGAGGAGATGGTTGGGTTTTTCTAAAGGAGGGGTGATCAATTTTGTCAGATGCTACAAGGAAGTCAAGTGACATGAGTACTGAGAAATGACAGATTGGATAAAATGGACATCATTGGTGTCATTTTTAAGAGATGTCTCATAGAAGTGATGGGGATAAAGTATTGGAAATACTGGAAAGATTTAGGAAAGAATGGAGATGGAGATAGAGACAGCAAGTATGATAATTCAGGCTAGAATCAAGTAGGACAACTTAACCCATGATTTTGTTTGCCAGAATACTATACTAGATGGACCACTTTTTCTGATTCTGTAAAACATTTTTTTCTCCTATCTAAAGGTCAAAAAGATACTATCTTCATATTAAAACCAAACTATCCTATACTATAACTATACTATAGATGCTATTTTTAGCCACAAAATGAACTAAACATACAATCATAATTTATTGAAAAAAGTTCACATTTTTGGGGTCCTTATGGATTTTTGCATAAATGTCATCCCTAAGAAAATTCATTGAGCAACTATCATGAAAACTTCAAATTTGGTTCTAAATTATCCAAAGTGCTAAGGTGTGCAAAACACACTCTTGGTAAAGAGTCAACCATCATGAAATAGTTATTGCCCACAAGTGATTTCCACTTTACAGACAGCACAAGTTGCTGATGTGGTTGAAATGAGATGCTTGATGTTTGCTGATACTCAGAAACTCTTTTCCTTCTTGCTTAAGGGCTCTTTACAGTACTCATCAGCTGCTCTGTTGAGGTGAACAAAAGCAGAATAGGGACATTTTCTGATTCTAATATGTATTTCAAATTGCCATCAACCTCTAGAATCTGGTGGTCCCTGCCTTAGGTTCTTGACATTCCATTCTTGACATACTGGCATTCTCAAGTAATGAAGCCAGAATTGTTGTTAGTTTTAGCAGCCACAATAAGATGCCTAGCACTTTCTGAGCACTTACTGTGGGAATGGTACTAATTAAGAGCCTGACCTAATTGATAATAAAGAAAATTAGTAACCCTGATTTAATGCTTACTGTGTACAGCTGCTGCTAAAATTACTTTGTATATGTTAACTCATCTAATCTTCAGAACTCTTGAGTTATAAACCATAATTATTCTCCTAGGGAAACTTAAGGCAAAGAAAGGTTGTTACTCGCTCAAGTAAACACAGCTAATAAGAGGTTAAGTCGGATTTCTTGCCTAAGGAATCTGGCTCTAATGACTGTGCTTTCCTAACCCCCACATTACAAACCTCATTATCGATAATGCTTTTTAATTATAAATTATTTATTAATCCTCTTAACAATTCTGTGATGTAATTCTTATTATCTCTATTTTGCTACTGATAAAATGAGGTTTAGAGATGTCATACAGCTGTTAGGTGGCAGAGCTACCTCTATCTAGCACTGTGCTCTTTCCCCCATATTTTGCAACAGAGCACAGATATATCTGAAATATAATACTGCACTAGTCAAAGAGTTCCTACATTATACTCTGAAGTTGGTTGCCTTTGGAGCTAGTGAATGAAAACAATGAGATGCCTTGCTAATATGTACACATCTGCCCTGAATTTTACCTGGGGCTCTTGTGGAAAGATGTGATTAAATTAAAAGAATTTTGAGATAAAGGAACTGAATAGCTATAAATTGTCACTTTATATCAATTTCTGATCTCTCTCCAGACATACTTCCATGCAAACAGTCTAGTATGTGCTTTGGCCTTTTCTACAAATGTTTCCTAGTGGGAATGATTCACATTATTCCTTTTTTGGAAGGATTTAATTCTCTTTCAGTATCATCAATTTATTAATAAGAAAAATTTCTCACTGGCCAGGTTTAAAAATATAATCCTATTAACTTAACAGCACAAATTCTATGTTCCATTTTTAAAAGATTACGACTTTTAGCACAATTCTGATCTTTCCTTAAACTCCCATTAACATTTCTTATTGCTTCCTAGATAAGACCTACTGATACTCCTCCTGAGTACACTCATTACTTTTTCCCTGCAATCATGCATTTCTTCCTGAATTTCCTATTGAAACTGGTGGTGGTATATCTATGAAGCTAAACTAAATGTTATCTTCAACTTATCCCTCTCTTCACCCCTCACAATCGATCAATCAGCAAATTCTACTCCATTTTACCTTCTAAAAAATGAATTGGACACTCCTCTTCAACATCACACCAACACCACAACGACTAACTGGACCAAGCAATGGTTTACTAAACGTTCTCCCTGACTCCAGTCATTACCTCGTTAAACACCTCCGTTAGGAAGATCCACACAGCTCTTTCTTTTTCTTTTTTTTTTTTTAAAGCCTTCCCATGGGATACCTTACAGTACATCACTGCTAAGATTCTAAGAAGTAATAGTGAAGGCAAATAAGGGTTTTCATATATAATATTAATAACAACTAACATTTGTCTTAATTCATTGAATCTTTACAACAACCACTGAAGCATCCACTGCTATGATCCCAATTTTGTAGATGAGGAAATTGAGGTACAGAGTAATTACTTAGCTAGTAAGTGACTATATATGCTCTACATATGTTCATTATGTAAAATGTCAAAAACAGCTCATTAAATCTAAGGATAGATTCATAATTACATACCCCATAAACAGAAGTAATCATGCTCACTATCAATCAGACCAGAACGTGAAGTATTTTACTATAGTATACTTGATTAAAGATGATGCATCCATTAATAAAGATACTGTATCTTTTCAGCATGAATAACGTAAAGTGTTATTTTGCTTTAATCATCTTGAAATTACTGAATGATAGATTTCAGGCAAGGAAGTAAACTTAGAAATCATTTGATTCAAAGTCCTCACTTTTGAAAAATGGTGTTTGGAATATTTAAATGAAATTCCTATTGAACCCATGGCTTCTATGTGCCACACAGCAGTCCACAGTGATGCACAAGCAGAATTTACTCATATGTTCCCCAGGAATGAACACTTAGATTATATCTAGCTTCCCTCGCCACAAACAATACCATAATGACCGAAAGATGTTTGCTTTCACATGTGTTTTGAGCACTGTGAATTTTCTGATCATATCAAAAGTTACAGACAAACAAATAAACTGTAAAAGCCGAAGGCAGAAGCAGAATGTCAAAGGCAAAGAGGCAGCCCTGACTTACAAACTCCCCTTATATAAAAGTGTTAGAACTCTCATTCCTGACTGACGTTGGATAAGAACTGCTCTTCACTTCTCAGACACTGGATAGCCTTCACTACATTCCTACTGTAAACCACACCCATCACAGCTGATCAAATCCTGCCATCTCCAGTATCCCTAACCTCCCATCTTCACTAAAATCCCTCTGCCACCACCTCCATGGCAGCATTGTACCTAGCCCTCACCACTACCTGAGCCCCTTTTTAGAAGCTGCCTAGCCAACAGGAAACAGGACTGTTCTGAAGTGGAAGGGAGGAAATGTGCGCTTAGCAACCTGAAGCTCTAGGTGCCTTGCCCTAAGAAATACTGAGTCCACATGCCATTTAATCCCTAAGGTGCTATTAATGGAAAACCCTCCATTGCATGATACATTAAAGAAGCTTTTCTGGTCTCACAGGGAAACTCAACCACAATGTGGATTATTGTTTCTACGTTCTGACCTCTGTAACAGATAAAGATTTTATTCTGTAAGCCGTAAAGGTATTATTCCATCCTGCTCTCCTACAGGGCTGGAGAGGGGTGGATGAAGGGCCTCAAGTGTCCAGTTTCCCTACATAGAGAATTTGAAGCAACTCTGTTTTCAGTGCCATCCATTACACCTGTTTTAGAGGAACATGGTGTCTCCAGGTCCATAGCCTTTTGAGAGTCCATTGAAACAATCTGACTTGCTTCTTCAGGTACCTGGGTTTCATGATCCTGCTTCTGCTCTGCTGAGAAAGTAATCATTCCAGTGCGCTTTACAGTCCAGAATTTAACTCTCTTCCTTGTCTCCTTTCACATTCTCTTTGTATTCTTTCATTCTCTTTCTAGTTGAATTCTAATAGGGAATATAAATAATTATGTTGTTCAAACAAATACATTAAAATGAAAGTTTAGAGGGAATTTCTATGCGTATATGTACTGTTTGCTAATGACCTTTTTGTTACTGATTTGTAGGAGTTTTTTTCCTATTAAGGAAATTTACTGTTTTGTCACATGTGGTATGACTCTTGCCTATTTGGGCTTTTGTCTCTTGAGTTTTTTGTTATGTAAAAATGTTTTCAATTGATTTAGTCAAATTTATCAGTCCTTTTGTCCCTTCTTGGTTTTTCTCATGCTTATGAAGACCATTTCCTTTTAAGATTATTAAACATTTTCTCATGTTTCTTTTCCATTTGTATTTGAGTTTTATTTGTTTCTCCATCCATTTTTATGTTTTAATTTCTGATCAATCTGTAACTTTTTTTCATTAAAGTATAGTCAGTTTACAATGTTGTATCAATTTCTGATGTACAACATAACGTTTCAGTCATACATATACTTGTTTTCATATTTTTCATTATAGGTTACTACAAGATATTGAAGTTTCCTGTGCTATACAGTAGAAAATTGTTGTTTATCTATTTTATATATATTATTTATCTGCAAATCTCGAATTCCCAATTTATCCCTTCCCATCCCCTTTTCCCCTCAATAACCATGTTTGTTTTCTATGTCTGTGAGTCTGTTTCTATTTTGTAAGTTCATTTGTCTTTTTTTTTTTTTTGATTCCATATATAAATGCTATCATATGGTATTTTTCTTTCTCTTTCTGGCTGACTTCACTTAGAATAATGATCTCCAGGTCCATCCATGTTGCTGCAAATGGCATTATTTTACTATTTTTTATGGCTGAGTAGTATTCTATCATATAAATACACCACATCTTCCTTATCCAGTCATTTGTGGATGGACATTTAGGTTGTTTCCATGTCTTGGCTATTGTACATAGTGCTGCTATGAACACTGGGTAGGGTGCATGTGTCTTTTCAACTAGAGTTCCCTTTGGATACATGCCCAGGAGTGGGATTGCTGGATCATATGGTAATCCTATTTTTAGTTTTTTGAGGAATCTCCGTACTATTTTCCATAAAGGTACCAAACTACATTACCACCAGCAATCTAAGAGAGTTCACTTTTCTCCACACCCTCTTCAGTATTTATTGTTTGTGGACTTTTTGATGATGGTCATTCTGACTGTTGTGAGGTGATACTTCACTGTAGTTCTGATTTGCATTTTTCTGATAATTAGCAATATTGAGTATTTTTTCATGTGCCTATTGGCCATTTGTATGTCTTCATAGGAGAATTGCTTGTTTAGGTCTTCTGCCCATTTTTGGATTGGTTGTTTGGTTTTTTCTTATTAAGTTGCATGAGCCGTTTGTATATTCTGGAAATTAAGCCCTTATCAGTCTCATCATTTGCAAATATTTTCTCACATTCCATAGGTTGTCTTTTCTTTTTTTAATAGTTTCCTTTGCTGTGAAAAAATTATTATAAAGTCCCATTTGTTTATTTTTGTTTTTATTTCTCTTGCCTAGGTAGACTGCCCTAGGAGAACACTGCTATGAGTTATGTCAGAAAATGTTTGCCTATGTTTTCTTCCAGGAGGTTTTTAGTGTCTTGTCTTATGTTTAAGTCTTTAGTTCATTTGGAGTTTATTTTTGTGTATGGTGTGAGGGAGTGTCTTAACTTTTTAAATTTACATGCAGCTGTCCAGTTTTCTCAACACCACTTGCTGAAGAGACTGTCTTTTCTCCATTGTATATTCTTGCCTTCTTTGTCACTGGAACTTATTTTGGTGTAAGGTGTGAGGTGAGGCTCCAATACTATCTTCCTCCAAATGGTTTCTCATTTAAGTTGTTTCTTTCACCTCTCATTCAAAATGCTACCCTTATCTTCATGCTAACTCTTGGTATGTCGGTCTAATTTGGATTTGCTTCATTCACTTTTTGTCTACTAATATGAAAGCTGTAATTATTAGATTTATAATTGGTTTTAATATCATGTGGGATCTGTCCTTTCTGATTGCTATTTTTATTAAAACAATAATAGTTTAGATTATTCTTATACTTTTATTTTTCCTTGTTAATATTTTTAAGTTTGTATAGTTCCAAAAGATACCTGTACAAACTTAAAAAAAATTAATATGAAAAATATATTAGTCAGAGCCTAAAACAATTATTACAATAGTTTTTCTCTTTATTCCCTTGTTTTTCTTTCAGGTCAACAATAACATGCATAAATAATAACTTCCACTTTTCTAATTCTTATAGCTTTTATTTTTTATAGCTTTATTTCTTGTTAAGTAATAACGTTGGTAAAGGGCACATTTTTCTATTTCTGGTTTTAATGGGAATACTCTTAAATTTCTCCATCAAAAATTATGCAAGCTTTTGCACTGAAATATATCATCTAAATGTATGCAGGTGACCATATGGTTTTAATCTTTTAACTGTTTATACCAAACATAAAAAATTATCATTAGCCATTTTTAAGGGAAATAAATTCACATCACTTGGTTCATTAACCAGTCACAGGACTTCCAGGGTCTTCTTCCATTCTCAAAACTAAAAAGCCTATGGGAATTGGGGGAATTTCGGGGTGTTTGCACTAGATAAGTAAAACAAACAAAACACGGATTATCCAATTATTGTTCATCCAGGAGCAAAATAAATCCAGTTCCTAAATTAAAAAAAAAAAAAAAGGAGGTGGCTTCTTCTGGGTGGGCCGAGGGGCAGCTGCGTACATTGAAGGACACAGGCTGCAGAGTCTGTGTCTTTTGGAAGACTGAAATCATGGCAGGTCCAGAAACTGATGCCCAATTCCATTCCACTGGCATCAAAAAATACTTCAACTCTTACACTCTCACAGGGAGAATGAATTGTGTTCTGGCCACATATGGAAGCATTGCTTTGATAGTCTTATACTTCAAGTTAAGGTCTAAAAAAACTCCATCTGTGAAAGCAACATAAACGGATCCTAAACTGTACCTCATCTGTTAAGTTCTCATGCCTAAAGAAGCTAATGTCAGCTCATCATGTGATACTCAATTTGTACAATAAATTATGAACCTGGAAAAAAAAATTCCTTCTCATTATTCCTTTCCTTCTCAGTCTCAAGAGAGGCTGCCACAGGAATGTGAAAAGGTGCGGATGACAATTAAGCCCCTGAAGCCTCTAGCACAGTCAGTTTCATGTATTTTCTGGGTAGTGAGGTACTTAAAATCATGTAAATTGTACTAAAAATTCAGTTTTGGGCAGATTTTGTTACACTTTGCATACATTAGCAAGAATGCCTTTTGTGTTTAGTATAAAAGAGAGGAAGATTAAAATACTATATATTGAAAGGTCGAGGACAAAGTTGCTGAGGTGGGAAACACACTGGACTCGGAAACAGAAATTCCAGTTATGTGCTTTCCCCCTTGCTACTTTTTCTTGGACTAGTCATTTACTACTCTGAGACACAGATAATGAGTGAAAAAGATCACTGTAAGTTGTAAAGCACTCTACCAATATAAGGTATTATCTTCAAAATTTAAGTATATTGCAACTCTTGTAAATTATTTATTTCAAATTGCCTTTAAAGCATATTGTTTTTCACAATAGTTAACTCAATAAAATGAGTTTTTGTCCTACACAAAATGATAGGAGGACCACTGAGAAGGCAGGCAGTTCACTAATGCCCAGATTCTCTAGCAACACACAGAGGGCCCCCAGTGTGATGGGGTGGTTATATCCAAGTGATGCCTCCCGGCTTTCAACCCACAACTTGCTGTCCTTCCAGAACTTCTGGTTCTGGCCTTGCAGCTATTTTCTTTAAATGCCCAGGGTCTAGAGAAATTTGCAGCTATCTTCTTTAAATGAATGAAGTCTTGAGAAAGCAGCTTCAAAAACTTGAAGCTGTGAATGCTTCCTGAGGCAGAGGAACCCAGAATATAGAAGCCTGTGTGTTCTCTAATAACCTTTCCAGTCTTCTGTAGCAGTGGATACTAGACAGAAATAAATAGCTCAATAAATTATACTGCCACTAGTCAAGTTTAACATTCAAGTCTTTTTTTTTTTCTGTTCAACTCTGTGACATACATGTTAAGTTAAACAATGAGAGGACAGTGGTTCCATTTGCCTTTAAAGCTTTGGTTCTGTCTTTTATGTAATCCTTTATACCATGGCCCTTAAGCCATCCAGTGGTTGTAATAATTTAACTTCTCTCCTGTGCATCAAGAAATGGACTAGTTATATACAATCCTCACAAGAATTAAGAAGATAATCATTCAAGTCATATTCTGTGTTCTGTGGTTCAGATTAAGAATGAGTTTTTGATAATGGGTACAAAAGGTTAAGACACAGTTTTGAAGTCAGATCTCTAGGATTCTAACTTCTTCTCTTTTTGCCTGTGTATCTTTTTTCCCTTTGGGGGGTTAGGGGAGCAGAGAACTCAACTTCCTCATCAGTGGAAAGGCAAAAGTAACAGTACATATTTCTTGAGATATATACATATAAGACACTCAGAATAGAACCTAGCATATGGTAAATTTTCAATAAATATTACACTGAAAGGAAATCAAAGCAAATAGTCTCTTCCTCCCAAAGACATGTCTTCTTTAACTTTTAATATATTTAAGTAAAATTTAACATGTGTGTAAATATTAGAAAGGTGTATTATCACTCTGAGAGGTACTGCATTCTAAATCCTAAGTCCAATAGTTTAAGTTAAAAATTTTTCATTATTATGAAACTACACGGTCTGATAAAATGTTTTTAGAGGTAATATTTTCTTCTTTTTCTATTTATCTAACATATATTGACTAAAGCATATTCAACCAGAGATTATTAGAAATGTTAAAAGAATGTTTCATCTCAGCCCATAAAAAGCTAATGTGACCTGGAAGGGGAAAGAAGATATCCAACCAATTGACTCTATTACCTGGTAAATACGTCCAAAACACATAACCAAGATACTACATAAATTTGGAAGAGAAAAGTGATTTCTAATCAATGATATTAAGCACAGATCCATGGAGGATATGGCTTTTGAATCAAATCCCAAATTATCAGTGGTATATGCAAAGGTTGAAAAGGGCTCCATGGGTGAAATATCTAACTGGAGGGGTTTACAGATGTTTATATAAACGGGCAAGGTCTCCAGTTTCACTGGTAAGATGAGATGAGACTGGCAATGTAAGATGATCGCACTATGTAGAAAATGAAGGCTGCCAAGGTATGTCTGAAATTATACTTGGTTGCCACTAAAGAATAGATATTACACCCTATGCCTTTAGTCAATAGTTTATTTCTTCGTGAACTGATTGACATTTTTTTCTTTTTTTAGGTTTCTTTGGTTAGCTTAGTAGCCAATGCTCTTGGCTACTCAGAACTTGGTGCCATCAAATCCCTACGAACATTAAGAGCTTTAAGACCTCTGAGAGCTTTATCCCGGTTTGAAGGCATGAGGGTAAGAATAAAAGTTCTGATGATTCATGTCAAAATTAAACGTAAGTAATGACTTAGGTACAGAGGGGTGCCATACTCTTCTGATACTTATTTCATAAGAATTACGAAGTTTCAGGGCAGAAAACTTAAAGATCACTAAGCCTAGATTCATGAAACTACAACAGGGCCCTCAAAAATTGTGGCAGAACAGAACTAGAATCCAGGTCTTCCTTCCAATCCAGGTCTTGAGTTGTCAACTCAAGGATGTTTCCACAACATCTAAAAACAAAGTGATGCCATTTATTTCTTTTCAAAGTTTATGTACTTTAAAATGACTAACTACTACTGGCATTCATTCTAGGAGAGTTTCCTCCTCTCAATAGATAGTTTGATTTCTTAAAAAATTACTAGTAATGAATGAAAGGTAAAATGGTTTTTGTGTTTTACTTTTTCAGTTAATATCAGTAATAAAAATAGTTGTTGTACAAGAAAACAACACTAAATTGTAGCCTCTGACAAAATATATATATCCTAAACAACCAAAGTAGAGGTTAGGATAATTAACTAAGCATTGCAGGCAACACCTGGGGTTTGTTTTGTAGATCTCCCTGTTAAGTGAGCATTCTCAATAAGGTTCAATCTTTCCAATAGCTGTTGTATTTTCCTCTCCAGCTCACTTCCTTAGTGTATATTTTATGCATCGAAATATAAAGTACACACTTATATACACACCCACTTGCCACGCCCCTCAAAGTATTATTTAGCACAAAGGCCAGCTTTGTTTAATCCAGCTTGCAAATGCACATGGATATTGAATTTCTTCTAGGCCACAGGGCTTTTACGTTAGGAGGTGGTTTGTTTAAGCAATAAAAACACTTCAGCCTTAACTTTGAGATTCACTCACCAGGGAGAATAAAATCACTTTCCAGATGCAGTGTATGCAAAGAAATATTTGGTTTTACATTATAATTTTATCTCATTGCTACCTAATAAAGTCACAAGATAAAATTAATAAAATTTATTATGTAATTTCACATTTTTTTCACATCAATCTTTTACCATTACTGACATTACATAAGCCTTCATCTGGTCGCACAGTTTCATATTAGTAATTCATTTTTGAGAGGAGATAGCAATTGAACAAAACAAAAAACTTGTAAGTTTGCTCTAATTTGAAAATTATTCTAAATTTGGCATTTTTAATTCAGTCATATGGCAGAATTAACATTCTAGGTATAAAATATTGTAAAAGGTATCATGAATTTATTTGATGATAAAAGAACTTGTGGAGGTCATTTTATATAAATTTGGGAGGAAAAACTGGTTTAAGTAAAATATATAAGAAAATTTCCAAAAGAAATAAAATTTGAGTAGCATATAAAATTTTTACCACTTTGGATTTCAGGCTTTGATATTAATTTAAAAATTCTTTGGTGTTGATTTCTAAAATAATGGTTACAGTATTTTAAAATAAAACAACAGTTTCACTTAAGTGCTTAACAAAATAGTCCAAATATGAACCAGATTAATTAAAGGAAGATACAAATCACTAGAGATCTGAAAATACATATTAATCTCTTTTGAATTTAATTAGAGGAAAGGTGACTGAATTTCTCCTTCATGAAATAGGTTGGCCTGCTTTGTTGAAGTAACATGTGACCCAAAGTGAATATTTAAGAGATCTAGAATAATAACAATGGGAATACATTCAGTATTTTTATGTCCAGATATAAATTCCGTCTCATTTCTTAACTTACTATACTTTTTTAAAATTGAGAATTAGTAATAGGGGAAAAAAGAACCTTGTAAATTCCTAATACTATTCTTCATAGTCATAAAAAGTTAACTTAATCTGGGGATACAAATTTAAGGCATTATTAATACTTTGTTTATTTGTAAAAGGTTTGTTTAACTACATTTTCAAATCATCACTCATTCATTAACACTCTTGAAAATCAGAATGTATTGCTGAATGATTATTTCTTCTGTTGGTAGTAAATGCATCTTCTTTTTTCTTTTTTCTCCCTAGAATACAATCATTTTCTGACTGCATCTTACTGTATCAGGTTTTTGTTTATTTCTTTTCACACTTTGGCATATTTTCATTTCCTTAAATCCTTTAACTCTTTAGTTGTGTCAGTTTGTTTTCCCGTATCGAATATGTCCCAGGAAATATCAGAAGAAACAATATGTCCACCTAGATTTTTATTTAACTCACATCAGAGCCATTTTAGTATTAAATAAATGATGGAAGAAATGTTTTCCATTTTAATGATTTGTAAGTTGGCTTATCCTCATCTCCTCCTCTAGGTGGTTGTGAATGCTCTTGTTGGAGCAATTCCCTCTATCATGAACGTGTTGTTGGTCTGTCTCATCTTCTGGCTAATCTTTAGCATCATGGGTGTGAATTTGTTTGCTGGAAAGTTCTACCACTGCGTAAACACAACAACAGGTGACATGTTTGATGTCAGTGACGTTAACAATCTGAGTGATTGTCAGGCTCTCGGCAAGCAAGCTCGGTGGAAAAATGTGAAAGTAAACTTTGATAATGTTGGTGCTGGCTATCTCGCATTGCTTCAAGTGGTAAGTGCCTACTGTGTGCATTCCGAAAATGTTTTCAAAATGTTTCAAGTAAGTTCATTTCTTTCTTCTCTGCTTGAGTGGTTAATATCTGACAGTACAAATGTAGTTGATGATAATACTGCTACTATTAGCTTGTCTTGACTGTAAAGATATTTTGCAGTGATTTCATAATGTATTTTCCCCAGCGTTCAGCTGTTCGTATGTTCTAATGCAATTTTATATTTCTGCTTGTTTTTTCTTGTTATATTATTGAGTGCTATTGTGTTATTATTGTTTTTAGTTTTCTGAAGCAATCATTGCCAAATAAGCAATTTTATGTATTAAAATAATGCATTCTATTGTGATTAATTAAGTGTATGGATTATTAGCTAGATAATTGTACCAACATTTAAGGAGTATGGGTCTACTATGTGTGGAAATGCAAATCTTATGGCATGAATATCAAAATGTGTAGTATTTAATAATTTTGACTTAATTGACAGTATATTAATTAATCAATAATCATTTAAAGAAAATGATTGAGTAGTGTTTAAACACGCCATAGGTTTGAATCATAGAGCTTACCTTTTGGTATGAAAGGGATTTGAGACTGAGATAAATTTCACCCAGTTAAATTTTAGTGTAGAAAAAACACAAGAATATCTTCCAAGACAAAGAAAAGAGTTCCAGATTTGAAATAAAATCTTGTCCTATTTCAATTTCACTTATTCATTCAATTAATTTCAATAGAATATTTCATAATATTGTACAAAAAATTATTTTTAATAACACTACCAGATTTTCACATAGTAAAATGCATATTTTGGGATTAGGCTTTTATGCAGAATTCAAATATATGTTGTTTACAGGCCACATTTAAAGGCTGGATGGATATTATGTATGCAGCTGTTGATTCACGAGATGTAAGTATCACTCAAATACTATTTATAGCTACTAGATTTTTCCATAGTGAACATTTGTGATAATTTAACTGAAAGGCCCAGAATTTTGTGTTAAATGCAATCAGAACATTTACAACTGCATGTAGAAATTATCTTTTCAAGTCAATTCACTTCAATATAAATGATATTTTGGTTAATACGTACCTATTATATATCTAATATGAAAGGGTATCTAACTGCACGGATTATAAAAATCAGATTGGTCCAGTAAATGAGATTTTTAAGATTGGGAAAGCTGCTCAGTGGGGAAGTAACCTGTCTCTCCTTATTCCTCAAGAGTATGATAAACCAGAGTCTGTGAAGCAGTTCCCAAAAATATCATGATAAAAAGCAAGCAAGTTCCAGAGTTTTTCAAGTTAGAAAACAGGAATAAAAATAATTTCTCAGAACATATCTGTTTATGCTGAATTTTCCTCTGAGAAGTAAATGTTCTATTATTAAAGCCATATCTCCAAGAGCTAGCATTTCCAAACCCAAGTTGAAAACACTGCAAAAAAGTTATAGTAAGACTAATAATAGGTTTAAAATGTTTGCCTTGTTTATACCACTGTTATTTACCCTAAAGAATATGAACAGGCAAGCCACAATGGGAAAACAGATTCAAGACCAAACATAAAAATAACAAACTTTCATTATACTAGACCATACTAATTTGAAAAAAGAACTGCATTTGCAGAACAATATCTCAGGTCAAGGCAAAATAGCTCTATAGTAAGTAACAACACTCACCAAATTTGTTATTTGGCTCAAGTATTTATTGTGTTTTTAAATATTATTTAATATTTTCAATATTATTTAGGTTAAACTTCAGCCTGTATATGAAGAAAATCTGTATATGTATTTATACTTTGTCATCTTTATCATCTTTGGGTCATTCTTCACTCTGAATCTATTCATTGGTGTCATCATAGATAACTTCAACCAACAGAAAAAGAAGATAAGTATTCCTCAGCTCTCACCTTTCTCCATTCTGAGGTTCTGTCTGTTATACATCCAAATAACCAGGATACTCATAGTCATGACAGACTTAGATCATTTTTAGATTCTTTTCCATTCACTATGTGGTCAGTTCAGTTGCAGAGGATTCCAATCTCTTATCGGTGGCTCCTCTCCAGGTTCATCCTCTGCAGATCTCCTGTAGTCTTTCTGACTCAAAAATTCAACCACTGCTTCAAAACATCCAGTGGGCCTCAATGTTTTATCCTTGCTTACAGAACCTTTCAGGATTATCTCTACCCAGTTTTTCAACTTCATCTTCTCCCACACCACATTTTCTATACCTACTTCCTTACTCCGCAGTCACCACCCACCCACCATTAATACTATCACTTGCTACACGCATAGCTACATGGATTTTCTGCCCTTTTCTGAACAAGGCATGCTCTTGTCCCTCCATGACCTTACATAGGATATTTTCTCTTCCTAAAATGCTTTGCCTAACAAACCTTTAATAATTATTTAAGGTCTAGCTTAGGGGTACTCCCCTATATAAAGCCTGTTTCTGAGTCTTGTAGTTTATTGTTTTCTCTGCAGTGCTTTTTTTCTCCCCCATATAGACACTGTGTCTTATACCTATGTAATTCCAATACTGGGTACATTGTCTAGCACACAGGAAGTGCTTAAAAATTGTTGAATAAAGAAGTAAAACTGTCAACACTAAAATAGCTAGGAAAAGACTTTTTCCTTCATGAAAATATATTTGAGACCCCTAAGCCTTCTCCTAAACATAATATAATCAAATTAGAATCCTGTACTAATCTAAGTTTTATGTGATTATGGGTTTTACATAATATTAAAATATTCAGAATTTCACATAAATAGAAAAGGCAGGATAAATCTATACAAAATGAGATAATATTCTTTAAAAATTGAAAAAAGGATTAAGGGAAAGACTCAGAAATACTTTTGTAAAAGTACTGTGGTAATACATGTTGGATTGTAACCAGTTTTATACTATGTCTTTACTTTGGAGGTCAAGACATCTTTATGACAGAGGAACAGAAAAAATATTACAATGCAATGAAGAAACTTGGGTCCAAGAAACCTCAGAAACCCATACCTCGGCCTGCAGTAAGAATTACTCATCTCCTTTAACATTCCAAAGACCTATTTCTGTATGATGAAATTAGACAGTGCTCTGGATCAGAACATATTGGGTGATATCACCAATATATAGTATGTCCTAATTGTAAAGTTCATATTGTGTAACACAATTCACAACTACTGTTCTCAGTAAGAATCGTTAAGTTCTTAAAAATGAGGCAATGTTCTTTAGATTGTCCATTGAAAACCTTCAAGTCAGGGTTCCCGATAACTGCTTCTAAAACAAGCTTCATGCTCCTGCTGCCACCTACTGCTGCGAACAATGCACCCGGCTCCTGCTCCTCTGCTCTTATTATATGGCACCCTCTTGTCCTTTTAAGTAGATGCAGTTTTCCAGACTTCCATTCTACACCCATGGCCTCCCTCTATGCTGTTGGTTTTCTCTATTCTTATGACTACTAGAAAATATTCTTAACCTTTTTAGGAAAGGAAAAGGGTGTCATCAAAATAGTTTGTTTCACCAAATACACTCACACAAAAGACATTCAGAATGCATACTCCATAGAGCTTCATTATAGTGGAAAGACATAAAAATGGAGGATTATGTTCACAGAGCTGTACTCTAAATCATCTATCCTCTTAGATAGGTAAGGAAAAAGGAAACTGAGGCCCAAAGATATGGTACCCAAAGTCACAAAGCCTGTAATCTCTAGAACTGGGACTTCACAAGGTCTCATGAATCCTAGAAATAACTTCACTTTAACACATTTTTTAGAGTAATTGGAGCAGGGAGAGGGTGGGAGGGAGGAGGTAGGGAAGGGTACACAAAAGGGCGTAAATCTGCTTTACTGATGGTCATTTAAATATTATAGTTAGAAGACGCAGAATTAAATAGTAAATGACTGACATATTTTGATGGATGGAGAGACAGAAATAAGATATAAATCAAAATTCCCAAAGTGTTGACAAATGAATTGACATATTCATCCATCTAAAAGTCTGTCTATTTTAACCTACTTTGTAAATCTTCATTATTAGTTGTCCTTATTTTTTATAAAAATTATCATAGTTATTAAAATTAAGCAAAGCCCATGCATATTATCAGCCAGTTGCCACCAATTTATGTCTAATTCAGTTCTGTCTTCCCATGGGACCCAAATAAAACAATTATGTTTTGTTTTTGTCATATGACATTTTTCATTTCTTTCTCTTTTAACAGATTTGTTTGGGGTAATGTGAGAAGGGGGCATATCTCCAGAGCCATATGTGGAAGGACTTCATCTGCAATTTTACTGGATCATTATTTATGAAATATGCCTATTAACCTTCTCCCTCCTCTCTTTCTAGAACAAATTCCAAGGAATGGTCTTTGATTTTGTAACCAGACAAGTTTTTGATATCAGCATCATGATCCTCATCTGCCTGAATATGGTCACCATGATGGTAGAAACTGATGACCAAAGTAAATATATGACTCTAGTTTTGTCTCGGATCAACCTTGTGTTCATTGTCCTGTTCACTGGAGAATTTGTGCTGAAACTTATCTCACTCAGATACTACTACTTCACCATAGGCTGGAACATCTTTGATTTTGTGGTGGTGATTCTCTCCATTGTAGGTAAGAATCGTTTGTTTACAAAGAAGAGCAGTTGTAGGAAATGTCCCCCAAGGCCTGCCAGCTATGTAATATGGAAATTAGATCTGAGAATCATGTTGTGTGTAGATCTAAAGTTTAACACTCTTGTTTTACTTCCCACTAACTGAAGAATGTCAGTATTCAAAAATAGAAAATATATTTGGAGATTTTAGAAACAATTTTTGTTTGCAATTGGCACATTTCATATGTGAGGATAACTATTCATAGTAATTGGGTATATATAATCTTGTCACACCACTGTGTGAGGTTATTTAATTTGTTGGATTTTGCAAAAGTCCATTTTGGTTTATGACATTATAGTATCATTGACTAAAACTCTGTAATCTTTAATTGGTAATATTAGGGAGTGGATCCAAATAGCAGAAGTTTATATTCACAACAAATTTGTTGTTTTCATTAACCTTGCAAAGAAAAAACATTCATATAAGTCTAAGATATTCACTGTTTAGCTGTTTTCTAATTTTTCCATAGGTATGTTTCTGGCTGAGCTGATAGAAAAATATTTTGTGTCCCCTACCTTGTTCCGAGTGATCCGTCTCGCCAGGATTGGCCGAATCCTGCGTCTGATCAAAGGGGCGAAGGGGATCCGCACGCTGCTCTTTGCTTTGATGATGTCCCTTCCTGCGTTGTTTAACATCGGCCTCCTGCTCTTCCTGGTCATGTTCATCTACGCCATCTTTGGCATGTCCAACTTTGCCTATGTTAAAAAGGAAGCTGGAATCGATGACATGTTCAACTTTGAGACCTTCGGCAACAGCATGATCTGCCTGTTCCAGATCACCACCTCTGCTGGCTGGGATGGGTTACTAGCACCTATTCTCAATAGTGCACCACCCGACTGTGACCCAGACACAATTCACCCTGGAAGCTCTGTTAAGGGAGACTGTGGGAACCCCTCTGTTGGGATTTTCTTTTTTGTCAGTTACATCATCATATCGTTTCTGGTTGTGGTGAACATGTACATCGCTGTCATCCTGGAGAACTTCAGTGTTGCTACTGAAGAAAGTGCAGAGCCCCTGAGTGAGGATGACTTTGAGATGTTCTACGAGGTTTGGGAGAAGTTTGACCCAGATGCCACCCAGTTCATAGAGTTCTCCAAGCTCTCTGATTTTGCGGCTGCCCTGGATCCTCCGCTTCTCATAGCAAAACCAAACAAAGTCCAGCTCATTGCCATGGATCTGCCCATGGTCAGTGGGGACAGGATTCACTGCCTTGACATCTTATTTGCCTTTACAAAGCGTGTTTTGGGTGAAAGTGGAGAGATGGATGCCCTTCGAATACAGATGGAAGATAGGTTCATGGCATCGAACCCCTCCAAAGTCTCTTATGAGCCCATTACAACCACTTTGAAACGCAAACAAGAAGAGGTGTCTGCTGCTATCATTCAGCGTAATTTCAGATGTTATCTTTTAAAGCAAAGGTTAAAAAAGGTATTAAATGAATATAATAAAGAGGCAATCAAAGGGAGGATTGACTTACCTATAAAAGATGACATGATTATTGACAAATTAAATGGGAACTCCACCCCAGAAAAAACAGATGGAAGTTCCTCTACCACCTCTCCTCCTTCTTATGATAGTGTAACAAAACCAGACAAAGAAAAGTTTGAGAAAGACAAACCAGAAAAAGGAATCAAAGGGAAAGAGGTCAGGGAAAATCAAAAGTAAATAGAAACAAAGAATTATCTTTGTGATCAACTGTTTACAGCCCAAGAAGGTAAAGTCTGTGTGTCAACTGGACTCTCAGAGGAGGTCTATGCCAAACTGACTGTTTTAACAAATACTCATGGTCAGTGCCTATAACAAGACAGTGACCTCTTCATCACTACAACTCTGTGAGTCAGGGTATCAACACTGACAAGAGGTTGCTGTTTTCATTACCAGCTGACACTGCTGAGGAGAAACTCAATGGCTACCTAGAATGTAGGGATAGTTGTGCAAAGTGATTGTTGTAACTACACCAAACACTTTTAGTACAGTACTTGCATCCACTCTATTTTTAACTTCCATATCTGCCATATTTTTACAAAATTTGTTCTAGTGGATTTCCCTGGTCGCTAATTCATAGTTTATTCATAATACTATGTCACTATTTTTATAAATGAGGTTTAAGTTGAGAAAAAATAGTATATAATAGCTCTGTGATACTACTCCACAAGTCTCTCAAATAATCAGACAAAAGGGTTTTGCCCAAGAGATGAAATTCTTGCTCAAACCCAGAAAAAAATTTCTAATAACAATTTCAGGTACCTCCATTTTCTAGACGGCTTTAATTTTGAAAGTGTTTTAGTCTATGTTTATATCTACAGTTATGTGCCTGTAAAGTCTCCTCTAATTTTTAAAGGATTATTTTTATGCAAAGTATTCTGTTTCAGCAAGTGCAAATTTTATTCTAAGTTCCAGAGCACTATATTTAATTTTGGTTAAATGCTTTCCAAAAAAAGTAATCTAAGAAATCTGTTCTAGAAAAGTATATCTAAAGTATCACTTTAGAATAGTTGTTCCACTTTCTGCTGCAGAATTGCTTTGCCATCTTCTGCTCTCAGCAAAGCTGACATTTTATGTCAATTAAACACATCCTCTGTTATGTAAATAGTTGTTTTATCCTGTGGTGCATGTTCAGATATATATATATATATATATATATTTATACACGTGTGTGTGTGTATATATATATAAATATATCTTCTTATAAACAACTTATATTAAATCAAATATGTACCACAGTGTGTATGTCTTTTGCGAGCTTCCAACAGGGATGTATCCTGTATCATTCATTAAACATAAATAGTTTGAAGACTATCACTAATGCATGTTAATTGCCTATGCTGCTCTATTTTACTCAACCCATTCTTCACAAGTCTTGGTTAGAAGTCACATGTTGGTAGTAGAGTGAATTCAACCAGCTCTATGTCTAGTATGTTAAGCAGAATAGCTTGCAGTTATTTAAAAGCCCCTTTCCTTTTGCATTTTTAATTCAACTAGAGTGTCATATCATGTCTCTCTAGATTTCAAGGAAACATACTGCATACTGCATACTGTCAAAACCTATACTTCACATTTTGCTAAAAATATGTCTAAAACTTGTTTAAATATAAATAATGTAAAATATGATCAATTTTATTTGTTGCATTTTGTACATAAAAAAATTATTTTCAGGTTGATGACATGGCAATTTATTTTACTTTATGCTTTTGCTTTTTATTTTTAATCATAACACCAAACTTTTGAATCCATAACACTTTTCAATGGAAACTTCCTAAAATAAATTTAGACAATAGGTTTTATGGATTTCTTTGTTACATTTTCTACCATTCCAGTAGGAGATACATTAGTCAAAAATTTAAGCCTTGATCATTTTCTACCAACTATGGTTGCCTCAATATAACCCTTTATTCATGGAAGGTTTTTTTTTTACTCAACTTTTGTAGTATTTGCTTATGCAGACTAGTCTTATTTTTTTAATTCCTGCTGCACTAAAGCTATCAGAGATATAACTTGGGCTCTGTCCCTTTTAGCCATGAACATAGTGGCAAAGTTGTGCAATTACCTAACATGATATAAGTTTTTGTTTTTTGCACAAACCAAAAAATTACTGTTAATTCCTTTTACAAAACTATTTACTCGTAGTGTATTGATGAACTGCATGCAAGGAATTGCTATTACTAAAAAGAATGGTGAGCTATGTCATTATTGAGCCAAAAGAATAAATATTTCATTTTTTTACTGTATTTAATTTCTTGGCTTCTGTTTTTTTATTGTTGGAAGTTTAAAATATATAAAGTTAAAGAAACTTGTACTTGATCTGACATTTGTATACATAAAAGTTCATATGAATTTTGTAACAACCTAGTGCATAGTGCACCAAGCAGTAATACACAATAAAGACTATTAAAAGCAGTTTTTGTGAACTTTTATGTGCACAAAAGTTCAAGCCCACATGTTTCAACTTGCAGGTTCAATAACAATAATAGTAGCCATCTACAATGGTTGTCAATTTCAGTTAATTTCCTTGGTTATAAATATTTTAATCTGAACTCCTTTCAGTGTAATTAATACCATTTCCAAATTTCTTGGTAGTAAATAAATGTTACATAGTTTGTTACTTAAATGTATTTTATGAACTCCTATTTACACATAAATATTAATGATGCAGTGATTGAGAATTTTTTTCAGGGTCCCTTGGATTTATGTCAGATCAAAACCAAATGTTTATTCTCAGTGGAAAATGCCAGTTGTAATGCTTATATTTTTGAAGATGAATTGGAACTAAATATGTGTATTTCATAATTTCCCCCAATGTAAACAGTATAAGATGACTTAATTGGAATTAATTGGCTTCTGTCTGTTCAAGTCAATTTTCAGATCAAATTTCAGATCAACACCATAAAGAAGTCAAAGTTCTTACTTGCAAAGTCCTTAGCCTTTTTAGGCATCTATTATATAATCATTAGCCAAGTAACCTATGAATTAATATGCATTATATCTAAGATCATATGTCCAGAAGAGTATCTTCAGTTGCAAAAAAACAAAAACAAAAAACAAAACTTTAAAAAATATATCTGGCTAAAGGATATTCTGAAAATGTTCAGAATACAGATTTGCTAATGTAATTTCATGGATTTTTTTTAAATGATTACTTTCACAAGAAAAAGCCTATTATTAAACCTCATGAAGAATTCTACTAAAAACAGAATTAATGAAGCTGGACATAGAAATAACAATACTATGAAATTAAAGAAGCTTAAATTCACCAATGAGTGATACTAAATGGCTGCCCTTCAATAAAGAAAAACCATTTGTGTGGAGAGAAAAATGGGTATTCTGCATTTCAAATAATGTAACTAAAAGATTATAGCTATATAAATGTCTGTGTTTAACTAGTTTTCAAATAATTAGAATACAATAAAATAACTTGAAAATCATTCTGATGTATTTCAAACCACTCAGTAGTAATTGTAAAGTTCTTGTTGACCATTTTTGTGGCAATGTAAAAAGTAAAAAGAACTGAACTGATAGTTCAAACACCTGGCTTTTAGTTTCAGTTCTGGTAAAAAATTAGCAGTGTAATCCAGGCAAATCAAATTCTGGTCCCTCACATTTCCCATCAACTGAATGGGAATGCTGGATTAGGGATGTTGTCTAGTAGTACTTTAACTCAACAATTTTATCTTCAAAATCAAATTCCCTATTCAAAATGAGTAATCTCTTTTATATGAGTAATAATGAAAATGTATACTGTCAATACACCTTTTAAAATAACATTCAGATAACTAAATAAACAGAAATACATTTGATCTTGACTTTAGCCCCAATAAGGAAAAAGTCTTCTTGTCCACAAAGATATTTTTTTTACCACAAAGTTGAAGGATGTTTTAAATAATTGAAAGAATGGCTAGTGTTTCTTTTTTATGATGCTACAGCTTTCTAAAAGACAACACTTAGTAATAACAAAAGAGATTAAAACAAAGGAATCATTAGTTATTTGTAATATTGTCTTAAACCAAAAGTGTACTTACTTCTTGTCATTAACATTTGCCACAAAACTTCAAGAAGATGGGCTTAAATCTTTTATTCCTTAGAGCACTATTTTCATTACAAAAAAGTAAACGATGTACATCATTCTCTTATGTTAGAATAACAGCTAAAATGTTTTATTCTTTTTACAAAGAAAGACATTAATGATTTGATGTTACCAAACTTTTGTTGTAACTGACTCCTATGTGTCCTTTCATCTGCAGTATTTCTCCTTTGCTCTTCTCCCCAGAATCTGTCTCCAATAATTCTGCCAATTGACATACTGAAGTACATATCTGAAATCTAAAACTGACAGCACCCTATTATTCAGATAATTCATTTTTCTTTCTTATTATGGAGTTAAAAAAATCCTACATAACCTGCCCCTTACTTATCCCATTACTATCATCTATAATTGGCTACCACTTCACAACTCATGCCTTCTCCCCGTAATCTCCAATTACACAATTTTTTTTTACATCTCTTCTGTCTTAGAACATGCTACAGTCTTTGCCTGAAATGTATTCCCCTCTCTTTTTACCCCTGGCAAATTGTTGCACATCTTTGAAGAACTGACTCAAGTATCATCATCTTGTAGGAAATTTCCTCAGATTTCCCCAAATCATTTCTCCTCAGACTTCCTACTGCACATCTATGATGGTATGTACCATACTGTGCTGTATTATCTCCTTTGCATTTATCTCTTCTAACAGATTGTAGTACATCCAAGATATGGGATGCAACTCACTACTTTTCTCACCCTTCTATCCTTTATCAGCAATGACTAGCAGGGTATGTGTCTATCAGTTTTCAGATACATTGTTAGAATTGATTCTTCCAGGAACACACAAAAATATTTAAATGACAACAATAATACCAGTAAATTTTTTCCAGCCCTTACTGAGGATGACTCTCAAATTTATTAGCATCTAAATTCAGCTAAATCACCATCCAGTTAGCTGAAAGATATACAAGTATCTTAGAAATACTGTATTCCTTGTAACAATAGTTTTCAAGTAAATGTCTAACAAAAATTTTCATTTCATTAATTTGTCAGTGAAAGGATAGTTTTATTTAGTCACCCTCAATTAGAAATATGTTGTATGGGTAACAATATAGTCAGGTTTTATTCCACATTCTTAATCAGGTACATATTCTTCACCTTAGTAACTCATGGGTACACTAGTAATACACTGATAACTAGGATTTTGCTTGATGAATACATAGTTCCAGCATTAATGAGACAATTATCGTAAAACCTTTCTGTCATAAAATATCTAAACACAGAGAACAAAATATTTTTAAAAGACCATTTTAATATATGGTTGGCCTTACTAGAAAACAAGGGAAATTCCTTAGGGCTGATAGTGAAATGTAAACAAGTACCGAAGTCAGAGGCTATTCTATGGGCACCTATTGATCCCAGTGACCTATAGCTTGGTTTCAAATTGCCTCCATACAGAAATAGAAGACAAAGATTTGGACTGAATATTAGTTAGAGATCCCATATAAATTCAAGACCCACAAAAATCTACCAACTTAATGAAAATATTTTTAAAAATCAACCTTGCAAAAGCAGATAGAAAGAAACCTTAGCAAGCAAATTCTTCTGCTTTGTCTTAGCTCTGGCTTACAGAAAAAGTCTCTCTTAAGATTTATAGTCTTAGACCTAGAATTCACTTGGATTTATGATCCAAATTTATACCATATGCCTAGTACAAAATACTGCAAGCGAAAAATTCAATTTAAAGTACGCACAAGTTGCCGGTGGTTTCAGGCTTCTGGTAGAAACTAACTGAAATCTTTTCTAAAAGACCACACCTCGGGTGAGGCCTTAAAGACTTCCCACAAATAAAGTCCAAGAAACATGAACTAACAAAAAGAGAAATAACAAAACAATGAGAAAACAAAGCTGCAGAGTGGAAAAAGGGAAAACATATTCACAAACTCTTCAGGCATAGGATAGAATTATGTTTAATAATATTAGAAAAGTAAACTGTGAGTAACAATTTAGTAAATAAATTTATGAGTAAAAAAAAACATCACTAAGGGATATTAAGGAAGGCCTAAATAAAGGAGAGATATAATGGATGGTAAAATTCAATATTATTAGATACTCATGTACACAGACTGAGATATATATTATCTCAGATATGTATAATGCAATCTCAACAAAACTTTAAATCCCAGTAGGTTTTTCCTTAATGGAAATTGACAACCTGATTCTGAAATTTGTATTTAAAAACAAAACCAAGTAAGGCCAAGACAATCTTGACACAAAAGAACATAGTTGGAGAATTTGATACTGCCCTAAAAAAAAAAATTATGAGGCACACTTCAAGAAGAATATCATGCTATTTATAAAAATAAAGGTAATAACTGAAATTAAAACAAAATGGAAGACTTAAGATCTGCCCTCCTGAAACAGTGTGCAGAGCATGCACTGAAATTGCATGCATCTCTGCCAGTCTCCCCCACACCTGGACTTATTCCAGTACATGCCCTGGCCTGAAGTGAGCACCCACTCAGGCCCTGCTTGCTTCATGACACAGCTCCACAGTGTGGCTAGGGCTGCTGTGGCAGAAGGGTACCTCAGCTGTAAGGCACAAAGGTGGCTCAGACCCAGAGCATCTTAGTAGGACAGAGGCAGACATTACTGGCACTTAGACAGGCAGTACATCAGAACTGGTCTGGGTCTCTAATGCAGCCACCCAGTCACAGCTCATGCCTCAACCCATGCCTAGCACCCACACAAGCTCTGCCTGCTCTACAGCACAGCTACACACTACCACCAAGGTAAATACTCTATGTTATCACTTGTATGTGAAATCTAAAAAAAATAAAACAAATGAAAACATATAATAAAACAGAAACAGATTCACAGATATAGAGAACAAACTATTGGTTACCACTGGGGAGAGGGAAGAGGCGGCATGGAATGAGTATGGGGTTAAGAGCTACAAACTATTATGGATAAAATACATAAGCTACAAGGATATACAGTACAGCACAGGGAAATACAGCCATTTTGTAGTAACTTTAAATGAAGTATAGCCTATAAACATATTGAATCACTGTTGGCACACCTGAAACTAATATAATACTGTAAATCAACTATACTTCAATTTAAAAAAAAAAGAATTCTAAAGTCTTTTGCATTGTTCAGGAGTTTGATAAAGACATTAACTTCAAATTTTGCTTAAAATGCTAACTAAAATTTCAAGAATATACATGCAAAGACAAGAAATGGAATAAAAATGTTAAAATCATTACAGGAGGAAAACGATATAACTTGATACTTAATAAATTCAAAAGCACAAGAGGGAAGAGAAAACAGAAAAAATAAAGCAAAGTACAAAACAACTTGGTGTAAATTAATAACAGTCAGCATGTAATGGACAAGTGCTCATTATGTTCTAATCTAATCATTTTCAAATATTCTGCATGGTGATGCTCACATTATCCCTACAAAGATAAGGATTATGAAGAAATTGAGATACAAGTAATATTCTTAACTTGCCCAAGGATGCTTTGCTGGGAAGAACAACAATAGAGATATTAATCCAGGCAAGCTGGCTGTAAAGCCAATATCCTCTCTCACCAACAAAACAACTATATAAGAGGTCAAAATTATTAAGATCTATTATTTAAGATCTCTGGAAATCGTCCTAAGGGCATACAGCAAATGGAGAAACATTCCTTTAGGAAAATCCACTAAATATGAGGAAGAACAATGAGGTCTGTGGCATTTGAGCCACAACTCACTCTCTTCTCCAGCCCCCAGTTCTATGTTACAGAAACTTTATCTGGGGCATTCTAAGAAGGCAGGACTGCCTCTGTCCCTAGTGCCCAGTCCCAGGAGAAACAGGCTGCCAATATCTTAATTACCGCATCATACTGTTTTATTGTCCAGGATGACTGCGTTACACAACTCTAGAGAGAAATAAAAGTCACACTATATTCCATAAAAAAGGTATACTCTGGAGAACAGCTCCAACACAGAACATAACACCATGGCATTGGTGATATCTACAGTAATATGTCAGTAATATGTTAGTAATTACCAGTAAATACATTAAACTATCCAATTAAAAAGCAAAAAATATCAAGTTGATTTTTATAATCTAGTTACTTAAAATAAATAAACCTAAAATACAAAAATGCAGAAAGGTTAAAAGTAACAGGATTGGAAAATTATCAGGCGAATACTAATATAATGAATACTCACATATTTATATTATTAGTGACTAATTTTATAACTCTAAGAAAATTTTAAACTGGATGCATCTATTGAACTTCTTTAAAATATATAAAGCAAAAAGCTGTTCAATCACAAGAAGAAACAGACAAATATATCATACAATGAAAGATTTTAACATATTTCCTGAATAACTGATAATTCAAGTGGACAGAAAGACCTATAAGGATATGTAATCTTTGATTACAATTAGCTTTTGCTATTAGACACATAAAGAGCTCTGCAACATTTGAAAAAGTCTGTTTTTTTCAAGTGTACATGTTGCACTTACTAAAATAAATCAAATGATAGATCAAAAAGCAAGTGTCAAAAAACTTCAAAGAACTAATTTCATATGGAGTACACCATGTTTCTGATTGACTTTACTTGTAAGAACAAGTGCAGAACTCCATGTCTAAGGGTGTTAACGAAAACAAGAGCAATCTTGGTGGACATTAATTAAGAGGAAGCTAGTAGCTCCATGACACAAGAACAGCAGAGCAGCCATTACATCAATAGAGTGAACCAACAAACAAGAAAGCCAGAAGAGCCCTGTTGAGGTCACAGTCAATTCTATTGGTCAAGAAAGCTATATAATATATATGCACTGGGCTTCATCCACTCAGAAGAAATCAGAACAAGAGATGGGGCAGATGTGAAAGCATTCCCTGAATTGCACGTAAACCCATCAAATAGGATGGAAGGCTCATTTGCATAAAGGGCTTGAATCCAGCCTCTGACCAAACACTGACTGAACAAGAAACACTCTGCCCAAGGGGTAACTCCTAGGAAGCTAGGATGAAAAATAAATTCAGACTCAACCCTGGCAGTCTGAAAGACTGTGCGCACGTCCAAGGTTGTACTCCCTCAGGAGCAATCAAAGAGCACAACTCTAAGCTACTAGTTCCTGGCTGAACATGGGGCTGAAAAACCTAAAGTCCCTGGCCTGGGATAACAGTCTTCAAGCCACACACATATCTAGTGGCAAAGGGTAAAAACTGAACTGGCTAAGGGGGCTCAAGTAGAAGCTTTAACCAATTAAGTGGCTAATTAATGTTGACCCAAGCATATCCAGGCTAAGAGAGAAAAAGAAAGGAAAACAATCTTAGCAAGAAAATTAGAAGCTGCACACTATAGAGGAAATAGACTTCACACAATTAGTTCAGCCAAATCACTAAACAAATAAAAATTAAAAGTTAAAAAAAACAAGCAAGAAAATAATAACCACCACCATCTTGAAGGGTAGAAGGAATGAGGAATTTCAGAGTTGAAAAACACAATAACTACAGTGAAAATGTCACTACGGGGTTCAATAATGAATTTGAGCTAGCAGAACAAAAAGTCAGCAAAGTTGAGGATAGATCAACAGAGATTACATAAGTTGAAAAACAGAGGGAAGGGAAAAAATGAAGAAAAATAAACAGCCTCAGAGAAAAGTGAGACACCATAAAGCATACCAACATGTGTCATGGCAGTAGAAAAAGAGAGAAGAGAGACAGAAAAAACAAAAAACAAACTGAAGAAATAACGGCCCAAATTTGATGAAAAGCATTAAGTTACACATACAAGAAGATTAAAAGTGTTAGCAAGCACGTGCAGAAATTGGAACTCTTGCACAGTATGGGTGGGAATGCCAAATAGTACAGCTACTATGGAAAACAGTATGAAAGTTCCTCAAAAAATTAAAAACAGAACTACCGTATGATCCATCAATCCCACTTCTGCTTATTTAATCCAAAAGAATTGAAATCAGGATCTCAAAGAGATAAACATACTCCCAATTTCACTGCAGCACTACTCAAAGCAGTCAAGATGTGGGAACAACCTAAATGTGCACTGACAGATGAATGGATAAAGAAAATGTGGCATGCACATACAGTGGAATACCATTCAGGACAGAAGTTCTACGGTATGAGACAAAATGAATGAACCCAGAGAGCATTACACTAAGTGAAATATTGCAGTCACAGAAAAGCAAATGCTGCATAATTCCACTTACACAAGGTATCTAAAAGTAGCCAAATTCATAGATTCAAAGATGGGAATGGTGACTGCCAGGGGTTTGGAGGAGGGGGAAATGGGGACTTACAATAGGCATAAAGCTTCAGTTAAGCAAGATGAATAAGCTCTAGAGAGCTGCTGTACATGAACTGTACACACAGCATTTTAAGAGGGTAGATATTGTTAAGCGTTCTTACAATGAAATAAAATTTTAAAAATAAATAAAAAATAAGATCTTGCTGAAACTTACTTCAGGGACGGCATATAGTCTTTTTGAGGAAACATTCTGCATGTATTTGTAAACAATGTCTATTCCGCAATCGTGAGGTACAGTGATCTATGTATCCACTGTTTAATCACCTCTGCGTTGACGGAGTTTTTGTCTGCTTATTCTGTTACTGAGCCAAGTGGGTTAAAATCTCCCACACAGCTGTGGATTTGTCACGCTTAGATTTGGTCATGTTTCTCTTGCGCACGCACCTGGCCCAGGACGCGGAGAAGCCAAGAGAAGATGCAGCGGGTGGGCGACCTGACGCAGAGGCAGGCCCTGACAGCGCGAAGCCGCACACCCGGCCTGGTCCAGGAGCCAGAGGTGAGGAAGGAGCTCCGGCGGGAGCCAGAGAAGCCGCAGGCCCCGGGGCTGCCCGGCGCCCACAACACAAGTTACTGCAGGCACAATTTACCTCACTGCTTGGGGCCACGCGCCTCCCTCAGGCGGCAAATATGGCAGTTGCTTCTGTTCCGCGTGTGGAGACCGCCAAGCTGAAGCCAGACCGCAAAGGGAATTCTGGGAAACCTAGGGGTTCCGCCGCGCCCCGCCCAACCCCCCCACCCCGCTTCCCTAAATTCATTCCACCTGAAGCCAGCATCCCGGGCTAAGGAAGGCTCCGGGCTAAGGCATTCTTCACACAACCGTAACTCACTGGATTCTGGATGCTTGTTGAAGCCACAAGACAGGAAGAGACTGCCTTGAAATAAAATGTGGAGAACATTGGGAAAATTACTGTACCAGCCCAACACCATTACCAAGCAGAGCCACAGGGCAAAATAAAAAAATCAAATACATATTTTCTAGGAACAGAGCTTATTTAAAGAAATAAGTGTATGTGTAAAATAATTGCTGAGAATTTGTGGCAAATTCAAATCAAATGCTCAACTCCCCGCCAATGAATTAATCTGGTAAATTTAGGTTTGCATAATGTATACAGCACACATCTTTGTTGACTAATGATAAAACGGTTTTTTGTCTGGTCTACAATTTTAAATTGTATTACTAAGTCTGTTTAAACAAAAAGCAAAGAAAGAAACTTTTTTTTGTCCTTTCAAATATTCATAATGTATAGCAACAATATTCCCAGGCTAAGGCAGTGTTTGTTTGGCTTTCCAATGAATGTTAATATTTAAATCATTTCAGGGAATTGGAGAATTAGAGACAAAGCTAAAGTTAACACAGGAGGGGGAGGGGCTTGTTAAACTAAGTGCCAGATGCTAGAAAAATCCTTGTGATTTGTTTTTTGTTTATGAAATAACGTTTTGGGTGTGTGGGTTTTGGGTACAGCATTATGTAGAGACACAATATAAGAAAGACAATTAAAAATTCTGTGCTGCAAAGAGGAGAAATGAGGTGAGATTTTCCTCAGAAACAGCCCTTCCCCCAGCTCTCAGAAGGTCTTTAGCTACAAGCAGCTTCCCGGAGGACACATGGTTGTCATGGAGACAGGAGAGGCCTCCTCCTCTGTCCTCGGAGTAGAAACAGCAGGGCTGGTTGGTGCAAGCTTGGGAACACAGTGGTGAGCCTTTTTCTGCTTGCAGTGGACATCAAGCAATGACCTAGTACACTGAAAGAGAAAAGAAAAAAGAATACAAGCAAACCCATCCCTTTCCCCCACAAATACACATTCCAACACAATGATATTAGGGACAATAAGGATACTCTTTGATCACCTATCTACTTAGCTAAAATTTAAATAGATGAAAGAGCTATTGTTAGAAAAGCAGTTTATTTCTTCTTATGATTCATAAAGGCATAGCTATTACTACTCCAATGAAATTCAGTCTTTCTATGTAATAACAGTAGTTATTACTGAGAAGAAAAACAAATATTATAATTGGAATATATAAATTTTTTAAGAAAGTTATATACCAGTTTAGTTACCAGAATCCTTCATTAATACCAGTAATGTATATAGAAAGATAAACACAAATATTTTAAAATTTAAAATGACTAAAACAGGCACAAACAGAAATACAAATCTATTTAGTACTTATAAAGAATGTCTATTTTATAAAAGTGCCCTATTTATATTATAAAACAGCAAATTAGTTCAACTAGAATTTTAAATTGTAATTAAAAGTGAAAATGTAAGTCAGTGTTATTTAATAGTATTTATTCTTCAACTGTCAGGACAAACATAAATGACATTTCTTTATTCTGCAATCTTATTAAATTCTAAGCACAGCTACTTTTCTAGAAAATCTATGGTCACATCTTCAATTTATGTTGACACCCTGTATCTTTTAGCAGAGAATGCAAACCTGAAAAAGGAGTATGTAAATGAAAAAGTTAATAATAAAATTAACAATAAATTTACATGAAAACTATTTTACATAGGGAGCAGGAGTAATATTCCTGCTAAGGGATTTAGTAGAAAGAACCATGAAAACTTGGCTTCCACCTTCTGGGCTCTGTTTTTGGGTCTTCCTGCCTGTAGAGAAATATTCATATTTGCTGTGAGTAGCAGTAACCCTTGTGGGCCAGCTCTGCTCCAGCAAAGACCTGAGAGTGTGCAGCTGTGCCCGTGATTAAGGGAAGTAAATCTGGCCTCCCTCAAATCTTAAATATATACGTGTGTGTGTGTGTCCCTGTGTGTGTAATTTTCCCTTTCTTACTCTTGAAATTTTACTTCAAGAAGTTAACCCAGCTTCAAACATATAATGATTTCTCAATTTGCAGTTATTATACAGAGAACAAAACAGCAGAACTTAATCAACGCTCCCAGATACTATTTTTAATTAAATCTAAAACAGAGGATGCCATAGAAATCTCCAGAATTAGGCTACAGTTTTTGCATCTACTATGTGCAAGATTATTTTCAGCTATAATTCCCTCATTTGCATGGAGATGTAATGACAGAGTTCAAGAACGAGATTTTAAGACAACTCATTCCCAATTCTAGTCTCTACTCCAAACAGCATGATTTCAATACTGCTTTTAAAAAATAAAAATACGTATTTTAAAAGATTTCTTTTCAACTTTAATATTGTGCTTTGAAAGTGTATCATAGGAGTAATCATTTCCTTTAAATTAAAATGACACATCCTGCATTCCAGTTTAAAGTGGCCAACTCTCCTTAACTTAAATAGGACTTTCTACAGCTCATTTTAAAATTTGAAGTTTTTAGTAGCCAGCTGATTAAAAGCAGGCTATATGCAGAGACACTCTGGTCCAGTCTCCAAATTTCTCCATCCATGGAGCTGCAACATAAAATTCATTTGTTTACTGCATGCACTCCTATGTACCCAGAATTATAAAGACCCAGAGGCTTTTACATTCATTTTAAAATATTTCCTTTTTGTAGAAGAAAATAGCCAATAAGTATGTAGACATAATATACAAATGTAAAGAATCTCCTGTTTAATCTTAATAAATCCTATAAGAGTTCAGAAAAAAGAGTACAACAATTATTATAGACCACTGTACTATGTGCCTGGTGTTTATATAATTTTATCTTATTTATCCATCATAAGAGCCCAATAAGGCAAGTTTTATAAATGCTTTTTTTATAAATGGAGAAAGTGAGAGTCAGGACCACAAAATCAATGGCAGAGCCAATATTCAAATCCAGATCTGGCTGGTGCCAAATCTGCCAAAATTCAAGCCCTATTTAGAATATTGCCTCTCTAAGACTATCAGACATGTTAACTATTCCACTGCTATCTTCAGTCAATATTTCCTTGAAATCACATTTTATATTACTTAATATTTATTTAATATCCTTTTTATGTAAAGAATCAGAAGGTATGAGAGAACAGTAAACTCTGTAGTTCCTGCCCTTGAGCTTAAAATAATTTAATTTCAGAACAAGTTGTTTTGAGTCTAAAGCCTTGATCACATGAACTGTTCTGTTCTGAATATAGAAAAAGATTGATTAAATAGACAATGTCTTACCCAATTAGGATCAGGCAGCACTGACACACATAGAAGAAATAATTAAACACAAGCACTAAAAAATGCAGCAAAGAATATAAATAGGGACAGTAGAGAGGTCAAAGCAAAATTCAGGCAAAATGATCATTGATTCAGTTAATATATTTATTGATAACCCACCATGCCTGGCACTATGCTAACTTCTGAGGAAACAACATGGGCCAAGAATGTACACACTCTGCTTATAGAGTTAACTGACTAGTATCGGGCACAGAGAAGAAACAAGCATTGTCAATGCTGTGTGTCAAGGGTAAGAAAAGGGGGACGTACAGGCTGCTATGGGGACAGAAAAGTGGGCACTTAACCCAGTCTTCACTGGTTTCCTGTACAAAAGGATATCTAAGTGAACCTGAGGGACAAAAGGAATTAACCAGGTAGCAAGGCTATAAGCCACTTGACGAAATGGACCATCTAATATCATGGGCCTGGCAGATTCCCAGCAAAGAATAGACAATAAACATTTTGTGACTTACCAAACTGACCAACTGAATGAATGAAGAGGGAGACAGTCTTGAATCCCACCAAGAAAGGAAAGATAAACCAGTGTTAGGAGCTTATATTTGAAGACAGGCTACTA
The DNA here is from genome assembly GCF_048564905.1 of Vicugna pacos. Classification (NCBI taxonomy): domain Eukaryota; kingdom Metazoa; phylum Chordata; class Mammalia; order Artiodactyla; family Camelidae; genus Vicugna; species Vicugna pacos. The sequence continues at coordinate 39,347,720 of NC_132991.1, read as the reverse complement.
AAAGATTATTTTTTAACTCTAGTTTTGATATTTTAAACTCAAAATAATTAGCTGCCTTCCTCCTATTACAAACAATGACACAATGATTAATCTTGTACATATGTAATGTTGTTATTTTGCAGGATATCTGTAGGATAAATTCCTGGCAGCATATGCTATTAATTAAGAAAAGGCAAAGTATAAAATAATATTACGGTATGATCAGTGTCTGGCAAACAAGTATACAAACAATTTATACCTCTGCATTATAGAAACATATACATAAGCACAAACTCACATGCATGTGAGGATATTTATGGGTAGGAGTTTAAAAGAGATTGGTAATATTAGCACAGGTTAATAATGGTTATTTCTTTATTTTATTTTTTCATGTTTATTTCATGTTTCTGATTTTTAAGAAATTCCTTTAATAAGGCTCCTCAAGAAACAGACACACACATACAGAATATATATTCAAATACACATGCTTATTTTGATAAATCATTATGCACAATTTGCTAAGAAAGAAACATATTCAGGGCACTTAAGTTTATGGTTTTAGTTAAATTAAGTAATATGAATGCCTCTTGTTCTGACAATGATTATTGTAATTGTACAAAAGAAAGAAAAAATTATCCCTGATAAGTGTATAATTGGAGGTATCCCACCTTTAACTTCAAAATACCTGAATGTTAAAACATTTTTGTAAGTATAAATGCCTAACATTTATAGGCCTTAAATTCATATACTTGGTGCTTTGCATAATATGTCAGATAATTTTCCCAGCAACCCTGTGAACAAGGCACACTATATTTAGCCCCACTTCATGGATGTGGAGACTGAGACATAGGTTTCAAAATAGAACCAAGGCGACACAGCAACTAGAGGGGAGGTATCTAAATCTAGGTGACTCCTGAGCTCATCATTTTAACCACAAGACTAGACTATACCTTTCAACTTTCTCATAATGCTGTAAAATTTGACAATATATAAAGTAAACTAAATTATGCTTGAGAGTACATAGTTTATGCCTCCTAAGATAACTTCTGCTTCTATCTCTGCATTTTAATGAATGTATATTAAAATTATGCTAATTAAATATCCAATTTAAAAGGGAAAATAAGATGAAATTTAGCATCTTAAAATAAAGGCTAAAATTTTGATTAGATTAATTTGATTCAGTCAGATTTGCCCTGTATGTACAGTACCTACATGAAGTTACTAAATAAGATTTTTCCTTTGATTGTTTTCAAGTATCTAGTCTTAGCAGAATGAAGTCATCAGAAGTCTGTTATATATTAAGTGGAGACCAAACCATATTCTTAGAAGGTAGTTGAGAAGATAATCTGTGAGGGAAGTAGAGCCTATCTTCTAAGAGAACTCTTTCATTTGCTCAAGTTCATTACCCCTATTATCTTAATTAACAACTTCCCAAGTATGAGGGATCTCTTGGTAATACTTAAATGCCCAAGAGTGTGAGATAGCAACAGAAATGGGATACACGCCTACAGATGGTTTCTGGCTAATTGTGAATGTCAAAAGGTTGACATCTAAATAGGAAAAGATTTATTAGCTACTTTTCAAACAGTGGAAGACAGTATTATAACTGATGAGACTGTTAAAAAGGAAACAGATTATATTTTTGGGAAACAATTCTTAAAGGTGCTTTATTTAACTGAGGGAAGGTGTTTTTTGTTGTTGTTAAATTTGTTAATTGTAAATTAACAATTATAATTGTAAATTGTTAATTTTGGTTGTCTTTCACTACTTAAACAGGGACAAATTTGAAAATTAGAATTACTAATAATACCAATGCATACAAATGACATTTTCATTAAAATTCTATTCCAGGAAAGGAAATTTGCAGTAGAGGCTGTGTGCTGCCTTGCCAGTTGGCAAGAAATCAAACACTTTACCCTTAGAAGTACTAAATGAGATCTGGAGAGGATGGTGCTTGTTAAACCACACTTATCTTTACTATTTAGACCAAGGTTAGTGAAGATACACAGGGGCATATTTTTTAAAAGATAGCAATATACTTTTATTTGACACAGGTTCTTAATTGCTTACAAATTACAGAATTTGTAAATTTCAGCCTTTATATCCCTCCTTTGTGTCTTCATGAAAGAAAAGGTACAAACTTACTGTATTTCGAGATGAAGTACTCAAATTTACCAACTAAAGTAATAAAAGTGACTTATCTGGCAGAGAACTTTTAAATAGTGATTTCCTATGTTTTATCAGTTTGGGAAAAACATTGTATCACTTCTGACTTGTCATTCACATGCAGTGCAAGACTTTTTTCACATCTGATTTTGGAGTTCTGCAGTAAAAGTTAAAAAAGAGCAGAAAGGTGCTGCTGAGCTGTGGCCGTTAGCATCACATGGTGAAATGGCGTATTGATGAGTACAGTAAACATTAGGATTAAAAAAATTTATAATGAGAAGGGCATTCTTCAGAGGATTGTCCCAGGAGAGCAAGTGGCCTCATACACAAGCTCTGGCCATCCAGTCTACCAAGATATAACAGAGTTTATGATTTGAGACCTGACCTAGGCATCACATCCAGCTCGTCAAGCAGTTTTTGGATTGAGATCCACTTACAACTAAACGATAATGCAAGCTCATCAGCAGTGAAGGGCAGCCTGGAGCAAAGCCTGTTTTCTGACACTGCAGCACTCTCTACCTCCACTGGAATAACCTCTTCAGAGAACTGACATGAATATGATAGCCAAGCAGAGGAAGAAAAAGTTCATTCCCAAGAAGCTCAAACTGGTGAAATTCTAAAAGGATCAGCTGAACTGAAACCACAGGGAATATTGGATACTTTTTGCCTGCTGTGAAACAATAGTATAAAATAATGATTATAGAACTATCTAATACTTAATGAGCTCTATGGTTTGGAGGCACCATTTAAGGGTTGTATAACTGGGTCACTGAATCCTCATGGAGACGATCAATGTAAGATAGGATCTACTGTGATTTCCATTATACAATCAGGGAAAATGAGATTCGGAGAAGCCTAAGAAAGTGACTTCTCCAAGATCACATTGTTTGTGGCAGATTAAAGATGGTGACAAATTCCTTTCACTCCTCCCATTGAGAAGTGGGTCTCTGTTCCCTCCCCTTGAATCTGTGACTGCTTTGATGAATACATTTCAGCAGAAATGATACTGTGCCAATTTCTGAACTGGGGCTCTCATTCCTCTTAGAAAACTCTGGCGAAAGTCAGCCACCATGTAAGAAAACCAATTTACCCCAAACCATCATGCTGTGAAGAAGCCCAAGCTAGCCAAGTGGAAAGGCCTCACAGAGAGCAAGATGCTTGGTCATCCTTCAGCTGTTCCAGTCCCATCACCCCAGGCAGACATGTGAGGGAATGCAATGGTTAATTTTATGTGTCAACTTGATTGGGCTGAGGGATGACCAAATAGCTGGTAAAATATTATATCTCTATGTGAATGTAAGTTAGCATTTGAATCAGTAGACAGAGTAATGAAGATTCCCTCACCCATTTGGATGGGCATGATCCAATCCATTCAGGACTTGAATAGAACAAAAAGGTGAAGGAAAAGTGAATTATCTCTCTCTGTTTGAGCCGAGACAGGTATCTTCTCTGCCCTCAGACTTTAATGTTTATGGTTTTTGGCCCTTTGGGCTAGGACTAGGACTTATATCAGCATCTCCCCACCCTCTCCAATTTTCACTGTTAATCAGTTTGCAGATGTCAGATTGTGGGACTCTCAGGCTCCATAGCCATGGGAGTCGATTTCTATAATAAATCTCCTCTCTTACATATACATATAGATATATATCCTCATGATTTCCCTGGAGACCTGGCTAATACAGGGTAGAAGCCTTTAGATGACTCTGCCCTAGCAGCTGACCTCAGCTACATTAGAAATCTTAAATAAAAGCCACCCTTTTGAAGTTAATGAGTTCACAGAATTATGAGAGGAAATAATAAATTGTTGTTTTAAGACACTAATTTTTTAGGTCATTTGTTACATGGCAATAGATAAGGAGAACACTGTTATTAAGTGGTAGAACCAGGGTTTAGATAGTAGCATAGAAGACCTCTGCAGGGGGTCTTCTATCTTCATAATAATACCAAGTCACCCATAATACAAGACAGTATTTGCCTTTTTCATCATGTTGACATTTACACTAAGGGTGCAAAAACTTTGGTAGACAAAACCGGGGATGTCAGTCTGAGTCAAGGCAGTGACACCAAATAGTATGAGTAGGCACTGTATTTTTTAAAAATCCAATTTTACTTAAAAATATGCTACATGAAGCAGGAAAAAAAATACTAATTTTATAAAACTATGACCTGTACTGCGTAAATGTATTTTGAGTACTGTGTGACAAAATGAGACTACACACACACACACACACACAAAATCCTTCTGCTTTTTTTCCTGTGTGCTATTTTGAGGAAAAGCAATAGGTAATTGAGTTTGGAGACAAACTACCTGCATTTTTCATGGTACAGCACTTTTACTTGAAAGAACAACTGACTGACAAGCTATGGTTATTCAGACTTGGGTATCTGACAGGCATTTTCTGGGAAATGAATGAAATAATCCTGTCACTTCAAGGAAAACAACTGACACTATTTTTGCCAGTGATAAAATTTGAACTTTCAAGTAAAAATAAAAATTTGGAAAACTTGTATCCACTGCAGTGAATTTGACAGCTTCCCAATACTTAAAAACTTTTTTGATGAGTTCAGTGATGATATTAACAAATGTAATTTTTTGTCCTGTATAATGAAATGTGTTAACATTGGGAAGATCAGCATAGCTCAGTGAAGCATTATTTTCCAACTAACCAAACTATGATGGTTAAAAAAAATCACATAGGAGTTAAGATCCATTCAAAGTGCAAGATAGATCAACAGATTTTAAATGTCACAGAGTATTCAAAGTTTATTGATTTGATTATAGAGTCCACATTGCAACTAACTTTTAAGAAACACCCACATGTTGAGTTTTAGTGTAGTATCAAAGAACAATATCCACAATATAGCTGAACATATTTGAAAAGCTATTTAATACTTCTTTCTTTTCCAATTACCTATCTATGTGAGGCCATATTCTCTTTATATACTTCATCCAAAACAACGTATTGCTACAGAGTGAATTCAGAAGCAGGTACAGAAATCTAGCTATCTTTTAGCAAATCAGTCATTAAAGAGTTTTGCATAAATTTGAAACAGTGTCAGTCTTCTCACTAAATTTCCTTTTTTTTAGAAAATAGAGTTGTTTTCACACACACAAATATGTTATTTTTTACCATGTAATAATCTTATTATTGTTATTTTAAAATAAATTAACAAATACATTTTTTAATTTCTCAATTTTAATTTCTAATACAATAAATAGCAACACATATAGTCCACATAAACCAAAATGCTGCATCCAGCGCAGCTCGGGACTGTGTCTGAGGACGGATGACGGAAGACTTAAGAAACAAAGAGACAAAGTAGAGAGCAAAGATGGGACCTGGGGACTCAAGATCTCGTGGATCTAGAGCACCAAAAGCCTGGTGGACATCATATTTATTACGAGTATACAGCTCAGAAAAAAATTCGATCAAAGAGGTGGGGCTTTAGATATTTCATGTGATAAGCACTAAATTCTGCTTGCTGGTTAACTGATTAATTTCAGGCCCATCCCTTCCAGGAACAATCACCCTCCTCAGGGTATGCAAAATTTCTGAGTCTATCCTGTCATTGCCTTTGGGACATCTCAAGATAGCAGATTCTTCCCCTGGATTCAACAGCATGCTTTCATGCCAGAACAAAGTTCTGTTAATGGATGAGCTGGCTTTCCAAGACCGTCCATTGTTTTACCCTAAGGAAATATCTGCCCTCCTTCATGCCTTTATGGTCAATCTCAGGATTTCTCCTCAAAAATTTCAGCTACTGTGTAAAACATTAAAACAAAGCAAGCATGTGCATTTTAAGCAAGTAAGTGTGAATACAATATTTTAAGCTCATGGAAATTCAGGTGCGGCTTGTTTTCTAGTTGCTTGTTTTCCAGCGGCTTGTTGTTCCAGCAGAACCCATTGGGGTTCTCAATAATTTTTTTAAGAATGTAAAGAAAAGTTTGAGAGTCACTGCTTTAAAATAAAACATCACTTCACATACCATACACAAAAGCACTGATCTAATTAAGCATTTATTATGAGGTAAAAAGATCATATGATTCAGGGAGTAAAGAAGTAGGCCCAGGATCAGAAACAGGTCTATCAAAAATCATCCACAGATGGTATCATAAGAGAAATTACAAGTATATTCAATGTAGAATGGCCTGATGGTCATATATTAGAGACACATCTGTAGTAGTGCTTTTTATTGTTGCATTTAACTATGCTATTTAAGGATGACAATGTGTACTAATCATACACAAAGACTTCACAATTTATATTTACACACAGAAACACACAGTATTATGTCATAGAGTTATCAAATATTAACACAGAAATTTTATCTTTTGTTGTGTTTTATTGTCACTAAGCAAGAAAGCTGAATAATAAACCCCTGCAACACATTTACAGCAATACTATATTCTTAGGTTGGCAGCATATCTCCTAAAAAAGTGTCACTGTCAGTATCCTGGATGTAGAGATATTTTACTATTCTCTGGGTTCAGGCACTTAATGCTCTGTAATATCCTTAGGACATATTATTACACGAGTGGCAGGAATAAGTCTACCGGTAATAGGCTATATGAAAAAAAAATTAATTAGAGAAAAATATTAGAAAATGTGCAATTTTGTGTTATGCTTGGATTCTTCTGTAGGAAAATTTCAAAATAAATTTTTCATTTGAAGCTCTTCTGGAACAGGGCCCTTGGTGAGAATGCTGTTGCTAACTCTGCAATTTATTTTTAGCCTGAATTACAGATAACCCCTTTGTTCTGTTTACAGCCCACACACTCATGGAACATGAAACATCCCCTCTTTTCCTAACACAAGAATCAGTTGCTGCAGTGCTCTGGAAAGAGAGTCATGTTGTCACTACCAGAGCATGACTCATTTCAATAAAGAGCCCAGAGCATTTCATCAAGATAGTGTTGCCATGGCAAACAGATGCAGTCTCTAGTTCTGTGTGAATCAGGGGGAACAGAATTAACACCTCAAGTGCATATTCAATATAAATGCATACGTGCATGCTAATTCAAATGCTACTGGAGTAATGCCTTCCTTCTCTGAGAAGCTTATAGGAAATGTTGTCAAATCTTTTTTTTTTTTCCTGATTGCATGAAGATTGTCAACCGGTTTCCAAAACAGACAAAATAACAATATTTTAAATATATGTTTTGCTAACTTCTCTGGTAAGTAAAGAATATTTCTAACGGTACTTTCACAGATATGGAGAATGACATACCTTCAAATAATTTATGTTTCGTAAAAGTCCCCATGACTACATCATCAATTCTGTTTCAAATGTGTACTTACTTAAAGAACTGAAGGCTTTAGGCTAAGAGCTATAGTAATTTAAAAAGCGTTTTCCCTTTTTCTTTTTCATAAATGGAAGAATGCTGTTTATGAGAAAGTACAAACTAGATATGTACTTGAAAAGAACCAGATATTAATGACAAAAATGTTACTGTATATAACCTGAATGTTTCTCTGAGCTCAGTGTAAGTATTAGTCCCTCCTTCCCTCACATCTACTCCTTCATACATATATACACACATATATATTGGAAATTAAATTTGGTTCCCTGGGAATGTTAAATAGCTCCAACAATGACATGGCTCAGATTATCTAAGGAAGTAACACTTGAAATAATAAAACCCAAGACTAATTTCCTCATTAAAAATATTAATTTTAATGAAAATTAAATTGCCAAATTTTTTAATTAAAGTTTCTCAAAAATTAGGAAAGTAACATAGTCAGCTCTTGATTCACTGGGGAAATGACTGTGAGAGAGGTGAAGTAAGAAGATAATATATAAGACTAGATCAAAGCTAAAATAATAATAAATTTCATGTAAATATATTTGGTTAAAATGACATACAACATTTCAGAACACTTTTACAGCTCTATGAACATCACACCAAAAGTAAAAGTAACATGGTAGTTTAAGAACACTCAGTATCACAAAAACTACTTCCAAAAATGACCAAAAGCTTACTATCTGTCTAAAATATTGTCACCATTTTTCACTTTTTAGTTGTTGGGTTTTTGTTATTATTGTTGTTTTATTTTAAATTTACCAGTCCTACTTTAGTTCCAGGTAAATTATCTTCCTCTAATCCTTTCTCTAGAGCCTAAGCCCTCCATCCTGACTCTGCAGTGTTTGTGTCCACAATACACAAGCTTTCCTCTGCCTTCACCATGCAGTCAGTCCAAGGCCCTCAAAGAAAATACCGGCGAAGAGTAGGAGCTACTGAGGTGCTCACATGGCATCTGTTGACCACTCAGTAGGTTCAAGTAATGGATATATTTCAATTTGTTGATAACTTTGGTTCTTAATTTTAAATCATGTGTCCCCAGACTAATGGAGTTGAATCAAAAATAGTCCATTCCAGTTCATTCAGCTCTTATTGGGGGCCTCTTATATGTCAATCACTGGCATCACTGAATTCTTCAGTGAGTAAGGGACTCACACAAGGAAAATCAATGGTTTTTAGACAGCATATTTGAAGTTTCATAATTAAGGGGTTTTTGTTTGTTTTTGGTTTTGTTTTGTGTTTTGGTTGTCAATAATGGCAATGAAATTCAGAGAGCTTAAGCAAAAAAGGGAAATTGATTAGAAGCATGGTGAAGTAGCTTATAAAATTCAAAAGGCCTGAAAAAGCAAGTTTCAGAAAGTAAAGAAACCAGGACATCCCAGTAACCTCCTTAGCAGAAATCTGCAATCTCCCTTTAAGTTGGTTGCCTTCCATAGTTCAAAATACCCCATTTCTAGAAGAGAGATTATCTCATTTGAATCGATAGAGTCAGGTTGTACAAGAACTACTGTTGAAGGTTCATCTGGAGGACTTAGTTCTATCTGGGCAGCACACCTGGATGTGAAATACCCTCTTTAGGATCATAAGAACTAGTTCTAGGACAAAAATCAACACACAGAGAGGAGATAAAACAACTTATCCTGGGAGTAAGGGCTAGGGGGAGAGGGAGTAGTTAGTAAACTGCTGAGTTTAGAAATACTACTGGCTGACTAATAGGTAGCTAGGTGGTTAATGAAAAAGTGAAAAAAAAAAAGGGAAAATGGAAAATACAGCCTATCTGAGAAAACTTGGTTCATTCTGCCTATATAGGAGACTACTTAATAAATAAGACGGGAGATCATAAAGGCAAGGATCTGGAATGCTATGAAGGGGGTTGGAATTTTATCTGCCTATCCTAGTGCATTTGCCTGGGATATACTTGAAAGAGTCCTCTGACCCCATCCTCTTGGCAAACTCCAGCTAATCTTTAAAGACCCAGCTGAAAATTCTCCCATAGTGTAATATCTTCAAAGACAAGCAATATGCTATCTCTGTATATTATTCATACTTTTGATTGCACTAATCACATTATATTGTTATAATTTTATCACATGTCTATCATAGTAAACTATGGATGTGTGAACAGGCCCAGCACCAAATTTAATTTCTGGTATACAGATCTATCGCCTAAAGTTTTCTATAAATGAACTGAAAGCCAAGGGAAATCAAAGATTTTGAGCTGTATCTGGCTTAATTAGATTTGTAGGATGGTTCTGTGGTCATAGATTGGAGAAGGACAGGACTGGAGACAAGGGTTATGGGAAAGTCCAGCATAAAAATGCTGTAAGTTGCAATGAATGCAACAGTGGGGGCAGGGGAGGGGAGAGGCTGGAAGAGAAGGAAGGATTCATTGTTAATACGTATTAGAAATTGGGAGATAAAGAAGTGGAGGCTTGAAAATGAGTTTCAGATTTCAGAGTTGGTGACTGGCTAAAGATGGCAGTACCAATGTTTAAGATAGCAAATATATGGAAGGGGCATTACTATGGTGAAAGCAACAGGATCCATTTAGAAAATGTTGTATATGGGATATTATTGGGATACCCTGGTAGATTCACACTCCAACCAACTAGCTCCAGAGGGTGTGCCCATAAGCCCTAAACTGTGCCACACCTCCTACGGTATTGTCAATATTAAATATGATGATGGTTATAAAGGACTTAAAGTTAGGAAGAGCTTATTGAAAGTTTGCTGTAATTGTTCTTAAAAGTGAGAGGCTGTAAAACTTCACATCAAGATTGTACTTTTATTGCTCAAAGCCAACTTTTGATAACTTTGATCAACAAGAGATATGATAAGCCTTCTTTAAAATCTGGCCCAATACTCTCTCTTTTACCTTAAAGTAAGTCCATATTCAAGGACAATGAAAAGCTTATCAGGTCAGAAGGTGGAACCAGAAAAAAAAAAACTCTAGAAATTATAGATTGAAATTAATCTTACAAAACTTTTTCTTATATGGTATTTCTATTATTTTCTAGAAACAGGAGTATTAGGTAAACATAAACCTTCAAATAAAAGATCTAGGAATGTGGCTCAAGTGAAATTTTCCAACTTTTATAATCATTAGTTTTTATTGAGCTCATATTTCACATTTATAAAGTTCAATAACTAAAAATAAATGATAGTCAATCTTTCCTTGGAAGCATTGCATTATTCAGATTAGTAGTACCAGTTTGGCCCATGACTGTCACATGGTAGTTTCTCAATAAATTGTTTTTTAATTAAATTACTAGTATAAATTAGAAAAGTTTTTGAAAAATCCCTTTAAAATATATTTAGCTAGCCAATTTATAATGTCTTGCTTCTTACTGAAATTTTCATTGAAAAGAAGTATAAAAGTTCAAATCATTTAAAGAAATAATAAATTATAGTGCAACTTTCTCTAGCTTACCTGCTGAAAAGATTTTTCCAGTAAACAGGGGACTCAGGCAAATTCACATCCTCCAGTCATTGCTAATAAATAAAAATAGGCAAAGAAATATTAAAAACTAATAAATAATAAAAATAATAGGCCATGTGTAGTTTGGTCCAACATACATCACAAAAAGCAACAAACATCTTTGATTTTGTTCTCTTCTTGCCCATAGATGTTTGTAAAATAAAAATGATGATCCATCAAATTGGGTTGGCTCATTATAAAGCAGGAAGCAGAAGCTGTAGCCTTCTGCAGGGTAATATAAGGGAAACGAGTCCAAAGTCTACATTTTAAATTACTAGCTCTAGCAATTATTCATGAAACCTGCTTTAAAACCACCTGGACCAAAGCAGGCACCAAAAAGAAATAATCCATAGAATGTGATGAAGAGGATTAATCCATTAATCTAGCATAATAATTCTCTGAAATATTTTATCAACTTGCTAAGCAACAGGAAAAAAAATTATTTAAATCACTTCTTGTAAACAATGTTGTAGAGTCCCAGAGACAGAGTCTGTGCACTACTACGACGACCTAGATTCTCATATCTGCAAATCTTGGCTACGAGGTTCTGAGTTTTTTCAAAGTGCAATTAAAATTTAAACAAACATGTGGGAATAAGCCCTTTTGCTTTTCACTTTCTGCAAAAGACTGTGGTATGAACAGTCTAATATTCAATGTGCATTCATTTCACAATCTAAAATAGCTAAATGCAATTAACTCTAGTATGCTTGGTGAAGTGTTCTCCCAAGAGAAACAAATCTCATCCTACAGAGCAAAGGATGTAAAATGAACCACCAACCACACAGAGAAATATGCTGACTTGATTTTTTTAAAAAAGTTTAATGGCATTTTATTGCAATACTAATCCTTGCTCCTCTTATTACCTTTAAATATTTAACTGTCTCCCATCATGATCTCTCCGAGTTCTTTGAGCTTGTCCTCAGCACAGCTGGGCCACTCTAACCGTTAGCTCCCAGTTGTATAACTAATGAATAAAGACCATGGGAACAATGATCTGGGGAGTATGTTGGGTTGCTGAATAATCCAAGTGCAATCAGGAGCTAATCTCAGCCTCTCTAAAGTGCCTATTTCACTTCGATAATACTTCCTTAGCTATTACATAAGGAAGAAATTTGAGTGTAAAACATGGAGTTCAGAGCAATTCAGGTCAGGCCATTCAAAAGTCCTGCACTTTGTATCCATCTGTCTGTGTGTATCTATCATTATGTCATCACCTACTTATCCATATAACTACTCCACCACCAGAGTCTCCACATTTAATGCGTTCTGGTACAATGCTATTGTATGGCAGGTACTGGGCAGATATACTAAGGTAAATAAGTCTCTGCCATATGTGGCCAATGTCTAACGTGGAAACTCGTGTTAAAAAAAAAATCACAATTCAATAGAGTAAGTAATTTAGAAGATGTAAATATGGCCTTTATTGTGTCCATCTTTCTTCTCATTTTAAAAATAAAACCCCATAATCTGTGAAGACTTCCTTGTAAGAGGAAAAAGAAAGTAAAAGTTCTCCCTGATCTAAAGACCTATTCACCTCTCGCCAAAATGTTAATCACTGAACTAAATGCATTTATACTCGTGGTTTCATTAATTCAGCTCTTGGCCATTTGGTTCTGTGTGCACTTTTATTATCTAGGTTTTTTGGTCTTATTTGATAGTTGCCCACATGGATATGGGAAGTACAGTATGACACTAAAGAACTGAGTCTCTGATGTCACACTATCTGGTTTGAATCCAGCTTGACCATTTACTAGTTGTGTTCCCTTGGAAAAGTCACTTACCCTCTCCAAGCCACCATGCTCATTTGAAATTTTGCACAATAATAAGATTTACCTCATGAGATAGTAGTTTAATTGTGGGGGGGTTTTCCCCTGTTATTTTATGATGCTTTGACATCTTGGGACTCAGTTTATTTGCTTTGAAACCCTGAAGAACTGTATCCCTGATTTGTTTAATGTTCTTTGTTCTGACAAGCTATAAAACTGCTGGAAATCATGCTTCGCTGGAGTAGTCTCTCAGAGCAACCTGGGAAGCAGGCTTCTGGGCTAGTCCTCAGTTTGGCTCAAATTAAACTCTTCTTTATTCTTATTATTGATTGTTTATTGATTTTTTTTCCCATCGACATGGGCTATTCACTGTTCCTTAAAAGTGGCAGATAGCACTGTCTCCTTGTTTTTGTTTATCCCTTTTTTTTGCAGTATCTTGACTGCCCTGGAAATTCTCAAAAGACTCAAATGTCATTTCATCCATGAGGCCTTCTTGGACTATATTTCCTGTACTCCAATAGCATTTTATCTGTATCCTTTATATGAAATATACCATTTTTAAGTTTTCTTTGTGCATTCCCACCCTCAAAATATGCTTATGTTATGGGCATTTCATGTTCAACTTTTCACTGTACCCAGTACCTAAGTACATGGTATTCAAAATGTTTAGCAGATAAATAAACATATTATCTTCTGGTAAAAGCAAGATATTTTATAGCACTCCTAAAATTGAATTTTACATATAATTAATGTTGTTTTTTCCCCCCACTGAGTCATCCAGTCACAAAACATAAAGTGCAATAGAACAAAGAGAGCTCTAAATTATATGCTACAAATAGACAATTTTCACTAGTTATGGATTTTCCTTACCTAAAATATGAGTCTATTGAAACTACTTATATGTTTTAAAAGATGAGGTAATGGATGAAAGATGTTACTAAATTATCTTCTCTAAAAAAAGTGCTTCAAGGAAAGGAGTAAAGTGGAAGATGGGTAAGAGATAAAGAAAATTACTTCCCTTTTAAATTTAGGTGATAGAAATAACAAAATACCCTAGGGCTCTATAAAGACAACAGAAAAGCTACATGTCCGAAATAATTTTAGGAAATTTCTACCCATGGCAAGTAAAATGAAACAAATAACCTTTGAGGGGTCCTAGCAGGCCTCTGATGCTCAGATCCTGATCCCTTACTGAAATCAAATACCCTGTTTGTCCCAGGAGACCTTATTCTGGACACAGTTCTGATATACACAAACTCTTGGGCCTTGGAGTTGCCCTATCTTCCTTGGACCATTTATGTATGTGATAACTTATGAGGTTGGAGTAAGCAAAGTTACTTTTAGTTCTTATAGTCTATCATTGCACATTTTAAAAATTATCTTTTTGTAAGAAGATTCAAATATAAACTACTCTCCAGTAAAATGCTGACAAAATTGATTTTAGACTGTTTTGATATTGTTTTTATATGTATTTGAGGAGACTTACACTTTTTAATATTGATTTTCTTTGGCATCATCATTCTATATTCTGCTAATGCCCACTGGTGATCACATAAACAAACATGCTGGCACTTACAGTCTGCTCAAGCAAGCTACTTCCTTAAAAATGGCCCCTGTGAGCATTTGCACCAGGATGCTACCTCTTTTTGCAGAATTCCAACAGCAAAATTCTCCTTTAAGCTTAGCATCCAGCTGACCCAGTTTCTCACACAATACTGCCTGCAGCTCTAGACAGTCTGCTGAAATAATGATCGCACCTCTCTCACCTTTCCCCTACTAGGCAAGGAGCTCCCTTTCTGTGAAGATTGCTGTTAATGAGAGGGAAGGATGCCCGTATGTCCTCCCACTTTGGTCATCTTTTCCCGAGAGCTGTACCTTACCTCACAGTTCTCCTCAGCACAGCCTCACATATATCCACTGATAATCAATTACGGTTGGCATCTGAGATGGAACTTGCTACCCCGGGCCAGATGGTCTCAGTATCTACCTCCTAGCTTTTATCTAAAATAACCAGAGAATAGATTTTTGCATGGTCATATGATTTGATTTTCACTGAACAAGTCCAGAAATATTATGTAGGAAAGACTGAGTCTAGTTTAAGCTAGTTCTCCTAGTTTCATTTAATGGACGTAATTAGAGGTTATATGATATTAAGAAATTTCTTAAAAGGCTATCTTCTCATTTTCTAACCAAGACTCAGTACTAGTGGAAAATAAAATCCAATTGCCTTCACTTCATTTTTTAATTATAATATTATTGACAATATAATTTATGTGGGGTCCACAAGTCTAAGGCAGAATGTCTAAAATTTAGCAATGTCTGAGGAAAAGCTTGACAAGTTTCTGATATCCATTAGGATGACAAAACAAATATCTCTCATGACCTACTCATGGTCATCTGGGGTGTAGACAATTGATATAAAAGTTTGGAAGCATTAAATTTTAGCTACCATTGTCTTGTATTTCTTGTTGTGATTAATAATTTCTTGGGCAAAAATTATTTTCAGACAAAAAGAATGACCAAGTATTTAAGTTGCTCTCTAGCCCAGAATAATTGGTAAATATTGGCTAAGTTTAAACCATGTAGAAATAAGTGAGCAATAAAATGAAATAAGCCATAGGCTTTCCAAGCTCAATGCATTTTGGTCTGGTTTCTCTCAGAAAATGGTTGGGTAAAATCTTACACATACAGCAAGTTATTTAATCAATGCTGTGGATAATCCCAAATATGACATAAACTAATATCCTTTAACTTCATCATTAACTACAGTATCTGACTTCACAAAAGAACACATCAATTTGGAAATTTTGAGTATGTGAAATAAGTTAGATAAGAAACTACCATCATCTTCTTGGCTGAGAGAAAACAATTAATTTGGGGGAGGTACCTATATTCTTCACTTGATTCTAGCATCAGTCTAAAGCTGTGCTGTTCAACATGGTAGCCGCTAGCCATTTGTGACTATTGAGCTCTTGAAATGTGGTGAGTATAAATTATGTGCTGTAAGTATAAGATACACATTGGATCTTGAAGACTTATTATAAAAGAGAACATAAATAATGGAAAACATTTATTGAACAGATATTTTAAGATCATATTCTAAGCACTTATGAGATCTCAACAACCCTATAATAGAGTGACCACTGGTCCCAGTTTGTCTGGATTGAGTTTTTAGAATGTGAAACTTTAAGTTCAGAATTTGGAAGCATCCAGAGCAAACCAGGATGTGCTGGACATCCTACCTCCACATCCAATATTATTTATCCCATTCAATAGGTGAAAAAACAAAATTGAGGCTCAGGGAGCCTTGTGCAAATTCACACTACTAAAAAGTGGCAAAGAAGGATTCATGTTGTACCTGTATTACACAGTATAGACAGTATATTATTACTCTCTTTCCACCAAAGAAGATTGTTATGTTGGTTTTTTATTCATTTCTCCAATTTACACATGTAAAATATATAATACGAAGTGTTATTCCAAAATCTGAAATAATAATAGCTAACATCAATGTATGTGGATTAATTCTAATAACTCTACAAGGAAGGTACTATTATTACTCCCATTTTACAGATAAGGAAACCAGGCACAGATAGATTTCTCATGGAGGCAAGTTTTCAGCAACTGGCCTTACCCAAGGCAGTCCAGTTTCAGTGTTGTTAACAACTGCTGTTAAGGTAGCTCTTCTAAACTACTTGTCAATGAATGTGGCAAGAACTTCAAATTTCCTGGTGCCATGAAGGGGCTGAAAAGAGCCGGGGAAAGTATGGAAAAGCTGAGGTGGTAACCTGGACTCCAAATCCACCTGTAAACATTTAATTCCATGAGATTATAAAATTTGAGGTCCACAAAAAGGAAGGGCGGGACCCTAAATACTTTCTATATGACACTGTCACTCTTGAATTCTTAATTTTTGTCTTTTCACTGATGTACATTTTTATGTTACTTCAAAAAATATTTGGGTAATGTATTTTCTGAGAATTTGCTTATGTAAAAATTACTCTTGCTGTGTTTATTTATGAAAGAACAGGTTTTATATAAAATCCTTAACTACAATATTTTTCTCAAAATTTTATAGAAAGTCAGGACAAAATGCTTGTTTCACTTTCTTCCTACGTACACATAGCAGAGAACTCATCTGATGTCATCATGATTTTTCTTCTGTTACAAAGAAACTATTTTTTATGGCCTCAATGCTTTTGAAAAATTCTATAACGCTGTTTGATTTTTTTTTAATTACTAATATGTGCCTAACTATACATTTCTTTCTACTGATTTTTGCCTGGAACATAGAGAAACCCTTTCAATCTGCATTATCAACCTAGGACATTTTTCATCAATTAATCTTTGACAGGTGCTTTTGATCCAATTATTCTAGTCTCTCCCTCAGAACATGCGTAATTTGGAGACTGACTTTCCATTTTGGGCTCTTCATAACTATGACTGTTCTCCTCGTCTTTTTCCTTAGTTTGCCTCTTTCCTCTACATTCTGAGAGAAATACTCATTGTGTTCACATTACTGATCAATTTTCTGTAATGTCAAATCTTGTCTCTAATGTGAATTTTCATCCAGATATTGAATTATCATCTCAGCTCCTAATATAGATACAATATATATACATTTTGGCATTGTTTCAGGGATGCCAATCATTTTTCTAAATGGACTACTTTTTAAACTACTTTTTAACTAACTTTCTTTCCCAGGTAATTTTTCATAGTCTTCAAGGCGGATTTTTTTCTTTTCCATTATTCAACACTGAGTAAATCATGCCTGTCTAGACTCTCAACATTTATTGACAGAAAACATTTAGTGATAGCAAATGAGCAAATTAAACTTTGTCCACCTTGTCCTGATACCATGTCTCTCTACAATCTACAGTGTTATGACAAGAATATAAACATGTTCTTACCCTCCACTCTCAATATACCAGCAGCTTTTAATCTAGTGAGGTTCCTCTGCACTGAAGTGGCACCTTCTACTACTCTCACTCAGTAGCTCTCTGATCCTCTTCACAGTGAAGTCAGGAACACTACAAGGCACAGAAATGACGGATACTGTGGCTCTGGACATCCTCTCTGCGGTACTTGCCTTGTGCGGAGCATGGTGGCCATAATGCCATGTACTACTGCCAGGAGATACACCACCAGGCTCCTTCTGCCTAATAGCCCTTCCACAGCCCTTACTATGTGTAGGTGTGTGTTTGGGGTGGGGGAAGACCAAATAATAGTTTAGTTTTGCTACAGGTTTTTGTTGGTTCAGACCTTCTGAAGTGTGTGTGTGTGAAGGGAAAACGTAATGTGATGACCTAAAGGAGGAAAAAAATAACATTTTTAACTCCTTTCAACTAGATAAAAACATAGTAAAACAGTGTAAAATTAAAAGTCTATTTTATGCACTTTAAATTCGCTTTTATGGTTCTTGTATGGTTCACTGAGAATTCCTCTCAGATTTTGGCAAATAGGTTAAGTTTCATTTTCATATTGTGATTGTATTGTTAGAATACATCTTTGTGTCTTTATAGGCACTGAGAGAATTCCTCTATGTCTGCATCTCCGTAGGTTTTCAGAAGTCATGAGAGGTTGCAGTGAGAACTAGCTAGAGAAATTTTAAACAAGAATCCACTAGAAGATCTTTAGTTCAGCCAAGACTTTATGCCTTATATTTTCCAAGAGTTCTTGGTATTAAATATAAAATACTTTGCATTCAACTTCCTTCATGATTTTCTATTAGTCTTTGAAGTTCAATAGAATAACAACACATACTGCTTTTGATCTTTGCTGTTACTGCATCGTGACTCTGAACACGCTGGGCTAGATAATTTACATATCAATCTCAATAGCATCAAAGATTTCTGAAGCATTCTGAGTGTTGTACAGGCAGTTTATCAGACATGGCTGCTTTCGGTTTTGACACTTCTGCTGAGTCACCTCATATGCAATTGGGTTACTGAAAATCATAATGGTGATATTTGATTCTACTGCTCTCTTTTAATAGGACAGTCAAATCAGAATAACTACCTTCTATATTAAAATGTATTTTTCCAGCACTATTAAATTTGACCCAACAGTGTCAAAGCAGTACAGACCCCGCTCTCATAAGCAGACTTCAGGAGTCTATTTTGCATTGGCAGGAGATGATCTAACAGGGCATTTTCATCCCTGCCATTACAGATAAAACATTTGCATTAGTAATATTATACATGCGGCTTTGAAAACAAATTCAGTTTAAAGGTTCATCATAAATGGAGGTACTGTGCTAAAACTACCGTAATTTCCTTTTTATCCCCTACCATTCAATCTATATGTACTTCTAAAATAACTGTACTTTTTGCTAATTCACTTTACACTGCCATTCGAATGAGCCTCTGATGAAATCTCGTCTTCTTGGGAATCATGTTCAGACATCTAACTTAGGGTTTTAAGGTGCATTATTTAAAGACCCCTACTTCCTAATATTCTTAGGTGGTACTCCCCTGGCGAGGGTGGCAGCATTTTCTTTAACTTCTCATCTCACTAACATGAAGTTTCCATTAATTGAGCTCCCAGTACATCAACCACAAATACAACATAAGTCATGATAATAAGTCTATGATAAAGGTCTTAATTCTTTTTTTCTTTTAATTAAGTGGATTGTTATATAAGTAATTTTTTTTTAAAGAAAGAAAGAAAAAGAGCACAGAGAAGGGCTAATGGGTTAATTGTGGTCGGGAGAGCTATAATCTTTCTAATAAATAAATGGAATCAAAATTCTAATGGGCTTTATAATATGCTTACTGGTGCATATCTGTTGCCAGTGAAAGTATTATGAACATCATAAATTCAGAATGTTTCTAGCTACACTTTAGAAAACTGACAAATCTCATATTCGCACCACTACACTAAACAGCCTTAGAGACTGAATAAATGAATTTTAAGTAGCATATTCAATGGAAACATCTGAGTTCAGTTCAAAGATCTATTTGTTTGGAGCATTTCTCTGACTATATCTCTGTTTGATATGTAAGATGGGTGTACTGTTTAGAAAATCTGAAAAATACTGGAAAAATGAAAAATAAAATCACTGCAGGGAGATAATCACAGTACACACCTAAACTAGGAATGATAACAGGTAAGATTATATAAAAAGTTCCCATTTCAATAATGCATTTGTCTTATTCACATATTTTACTTCACTTTTTTTTTTTTTTTTGGCTGAAAGTACTTATAGGTCACTGGCTTCCTCTACCACAACAGGAAGTTGGATCCCTGATTCTGCATCTACCACTAGCAGGGTAGAGCACAGTGCAGACCATGGTCCCAGCAGAGGATCATAGACTGAGCACCAAACTAGGGTCCTGAGCAGGAGTAGCCATGTCAGCAGGGCTGGGCAAGAGGGGCAGGAGTGGGATCCCACTGTGAGTGGGACGCAGCACAGCCCTCATCTGACTTCAAGGTCAGAGCCCGGCCAGGCACCTTCCCTAAGGCCCTAGCTATCCCCAGCCTAGTTCCTGCTGTGGTGACTGAAGAGGCTGCTGGCCTTCCACTTGAGAAGGAAACATCAGCGAACACCCATGAGCTCTGGGTAGGAAGACAGAACAATCCATTTTTCACTAACGTTTTTCTCTGCAGAAATTGCCTGTTGGTTAAGAAGCACATAATGTGACCTTTTGAAAGGCTTGAAGGGGTCAAACACTTCCCATCTTAATTCATTGTCATCAGTGATTCTATAATTATTTGTACTTCCCCTCAAAAGAAGTGACTGCTACTCTGGGTGTATCATGTCCCCACTCTAGTTCAGATCTCTACACTAGAGTTTCTCAACTAGTGTGCAGCAAATGGGTTACCATCTGAGCAAGTGGAGCTATGTCTTCACCTGTCGTGGCTGAGAGACAGGGACCTAGAGCAGCCAGGACTCCTGTGCTGGTAAGCCGGCTAGAAACACCATCCTAAGGTTATCTGTTTGCTGTATGAATACTAATATTTTCCAGGTCTGCAACATCCTGAAAAGACTGGAAGCACTACTTTAAACTATAATTATTAAGGTGTTTGGACTGTGGAGTCCACTTCTATATATCCTCAGGCAGGTTTAAAATGAGGACTCCAATGTATTCTCCATGTTCATGTTAAGTATTGATCCACAAAAATGCTTACTCACCTGTACAAATGCCCAACCAGATTTTTTACATTCAATTTAAAATCTCTCATTTCACATATGAGATAAACTGATACACCTTACCACAGCTTTATCATCTGTGATACTGTTTCTGCTTCTCTTTGCAGACGTCTCCCAGCAAGTCCCAGCATTTACTCATTGCTTGATCCATACTGAACTGCTAACACTTCATAAACATACCATGTTGTTTTTCTTTGCTGTTTCACCTGCCTAAACGTCTGCTACCTTCGGTAACCTGGCATATGCCTATACATGATTCAAGATTCAATGTAAACGTAAGTATTGCTGCAAAGGTTTTCTTGGTGACAACCATCTCCATAACTCACCAAGCATAGCTCTTCTTACTTCTTATGTCCATATTCTTAGGCAAGCTGGCTCACCTTCTCTAAGATCCTAGAGAACCGTGTGAAAGCTTTTACTACAGCACGAGGAACACTGCCTTCAAGGTATCAGTTTCTAAAACTGTTGTGCCACTAGATGGTGAGTTTTTTAATAAGCCAAGAGTAGGTCTAACTCATCTTTTTTTCCTGAAATTCATGGCAAATGATGGTAGTGATCATTTTTAGTTTTCTTTGCTCCTCACCTTGAAATTAACAGCATCACCATTCCTCTCCTCCCATCCCTCCTTTTCCAGTATTTGGAGCTATTATTTTCCTGCATTTCTCTACTTTTATGGCCACAGGATTTGCTTTTTGAAGAAATATGTGACTCAAGATTACCTTCTGGAGTCCTTTTCTAAGATAAAAATATTGGAAATTTGAGGTCTTTCCTTTCTGTTTAAACTAGGGACATATGGTCCAGGAAGCTACCAGAAGTCATGGGAACAGACACAAGATAAAGTTAATTTATGAAGCATGATGAGAGAAACAGAACTGAGGGGGAGAGAAAGCATTCTGGAGGCACTACAGACCCTGGTGTAGGGTGGTTCGACTCTACCAGGGACAAGCCCCCCCCTTTTTTTTATTTGCTTAAGCTGGTTCAAGCTGGACCAAAAAAAATGATAACAGAGAAGATGATCAATAAATGTAAAGTGGGATGACAGATAAAGGAAGAATGAAGGGAAGGAAGGAAAGAAAATTAAAAAGTCAAATGGTGCAGGAAACCCTTCAACCTCACTAAACTCACTGGAGGATTCAGGTTCCCAACTTCTAATCAGGATTATTAGTGTTGGGAGGCAATCATGTGTCAGACTGAAAGTGAGGGCAGTCATCAGTCAGATTCATTCAACTATAATTTGCTTAATAAACAATAAACTCTAACCTGCCCTCACTGCTCAAGCTCACTATAACCGTCTACACAAAGACTTGCATACCCGGCAAGCATCACACAGCCTAAATAGTAAGTAACGAGACCGTTTTACTGCCCCTATAGATAGTATCTCTGACACAGGAGTCTTAAGACGTTTCTCCAAGGTGTTTTTCAGGAACTTGGAGTCAGCCTTTGTCTAGTGTGAGTTTAAACCAGTTAAGACTGGTTGGGACCACCGACCTTGCAACTGGGCATGCACAAGGGTCCAATCAGTGACCTTTTGATGTCAGAGGGCAAAAAACTACACCTTCAGAACATATTAACACAGCCATTTTTCTGAGCACACGTCCCATGAAGAAGCATGAAGCTCAGCTGCATCAGCACAGAACGAGGATTACCTCACCTTTTTCTTATCTCCAATATCTTTCCCCATGCCCAAGGCCACCCTGCTTCTTCATCCCATAAATATCCCATGCCCCTCGCCTTCCAGGAGGTGGATTTGAGACTTGCTGTCCTGTCTCCTCGTTTGGCTGCCTCGTGAATAAACCCTTTCTCTGCTGCAAACCTGGAATCTCAGTGTTTGGCTTCCTGCACGTTAGGCAAACAAACATGGTTCAGTAACAAAACCTCCAGGATGGAACTTAAAAAAAAAAAATCTTTGTAATGAACACATGGATCTACTACATAAATCACACAATAACTATTAGAAGAGAATTTAAAACTTCTTGCTTTTAAGTTAAACTTCTCTATTTATGAACTCAGAAATCTTCCAGACTTTTTTATTAAAAAAAAAAACTGGTATTATGTGGCTATGTTAATTTGGCCACTAGCTTCCAAAAGTTTGTAACATTATTGTGAGATGAGAATAAAAGCAAATTGCAAATTTTGCTCTCTAAATTGACCAACCATTTGAAATATTGAAAGGTTAATACAAAAGGCTCTTAGAGTCTGATGGATATTTTGCAGTTCCAAGAAAGATAACTATTCTATATTGATTTTTGAAATTTTAGATGTGTAAGTTTTTAGATATATACAAATAGCACTGGCCTGTTTACACTGCTTTTTAAATAAACCAATCATATTCTTTAAATATTGGCCCTTCGAATTGACAACTCATTATACTTTATCATAGTGTTATATGCACTAAAAGCAATTTGCTAGGTGCTGGCTCGAAGCTGCAGATCCAAAGTAATTTTTCAAATGGAAATTAATTCAGCAGTCTAGGGAAATACTATCACAAAACAATACCCTGCTGAATCTCATTAAATCAATTTGGAAAGGCATATGGGTGGAAAGGTAAAAATAAATCAATAAGATTAAAAAGGAAGTATATTGCTCTGCAACAAAAAGAGAGGAGTTATAGTATCTGGTTGCTAAGTAACAGGATTTTAAGTAGGAATTATTTGTCTTCCTTATAGGATAAGGCAATTTTGAGGATTAGAGCAAAATACTGTTTGCATATGGTCCAATTTATACAAACTGCATTTCCCTCACCAAGACCTCACTCCATCTTTAAAGAGGGAGATGAGCTTTTACTGGAGGAGCCATTGCCTAGCAACAAGATGCTAAGAAGGCAAGCTGAGTCCTCTCCAGAAAGAGCTCTCTCTCTCTCCCCACCGCACTGCAGTGACCTCTAGCACAAACTGATGCCCTTGAGAGAACCACCTTAACAACCAGAAAGCTACAGGAGAATAATTTTGCTAAGATCACTACAAGGTCTAAGCTTCTTTTGTTTTTAAACAACCGATGACACAGTGCTCACTCCCAGTGCTTAGCACCACACAAAGCATTTTCACAAACATGCTTTTATTTCTTTTAAGTCCCTGGCTCTCATCAGTATTGACTCATATGACAAAAGACCTGACTAGCTATATATAGGCCTCAGGTCTATCTGGTCTTACCCACCAAATGGCCTCAAAGTTACACCCCACAACACCACCCTACAATAAGCAGGGTAGCAAATCCCCTTTTAACCTTTTCTTCACAGTGTGAAGAGTCCTCTCCTCCTCTTACCCTTCACTCCCACCTCCTTGATAAAGATTCTAAGTGTTCTTTTTTTTTATTTGGGCCCCTACTAAGTACACAGTGCTAGATTCCGGACATAAAATCAGGAGCTTACAGGGCTCCATGGAAGGAAATAGGAGAGGCACACAATGGCCAAGAAAATCGAGAAGCTGTGGGGCAGGCTGCCTGGACCTGAAGAACCTGGAGAATTTAGGCAAAAGAATTGAGTGGCTGCAAAATGAGGTGGGTTGGCAGTGGGGAAAAGGCACCTGGCTGAGAGAACAAAGGCATTCTCAAGAGATAGGGATCCTGAGGCCGGGGAGTATATTAACCTCTATCTTTATAGTTTAGTATTTGTAAGTTTTCAGTTACGAGTCAAATTAACTCAACAACTTTTCATTGCAAACTTGGATCCAGCTAGAGACAGTTCACAAATCTAACACAAAAGCTGTTCTATTTCACCAATCTTTATGCAAACTATATTTAATCAAAATGTGCTTCCGTATGTCTCCAAACAGGAGACAGGGCTCGGACGGTGCTCAAAATAATCATTCTTAAGGATGTAAGACAGTACAAGTAAGTATTTACTGAGTAAATCTTTTGTCAAATTGTAACTCCCCGGGAAAAATTAGGAAATGTATTCTGAGCAAACAGTGCTTGCATATGTCTGTATTCACAACTACTTACCTATTCCTAGACGCAGGTCTGATTTTCCTTTTAAAGGAGAAGGGCAGGTAAATCGACAACGATTGTTTAAAAAGGTAAAGGATGCAATTTAATTTTGGAAGGGGTGTTTCTGAAAACACTACGCCCAAAATTAGAGCTTCAGGCTTCTCTAATTTGCTTATCAGTGCCAGCGTCTACTCTGCCTCTCTGCTGCCCTCATGCGAGTTAACTGAGCATAGCAGCACAGAAAATGTGTTCTCTGAGAAACTTGCCAGCTCCTGGGGGTAGAACTAGAAGAGGATGACGTGACAAGCACAAGCCTTTCTCACAGATTCCAGGAATCTGGATTTGTTGTGACTCAATCACTGTGCAGATGGGTTGCTATAGAATAATATTTCTAGGGCTTGTTTCAAAGAGAGGAGAGTTTTTCCAACAACACAAAATATATATTTAGATAACAGTAAGGATGAGGAAAGCAAGATTTAATTGGCTAATTAAGGCTCCAACTTGTACAATTATTGCTCAGAGCTAAACCTTACTGGGTTTTTTCCCACTTTAGAAGAGTTAACATCATTCTTTGCTAGTGGAACAGTATACATCATGGACTTTAACTGTCCTATTTGACTTGAGCTAAATATATTTATTTCCTTTTTTAAAAAGGCTATTTTTGTCAACTTGTATTAGAGACATAATGTGAAAAAATTCCTTTTGAGCTAACTTTCCTAGAGTGCCCTTCAAATATGCCGTTTCTTTTTTCTTTATTCCTAGTCTGTGCCTCAGAGATTGGAAGTATTCTCATAGCTTCATGCATCATACCTCTGCAGGTGATTCTCAAATGGGTCTTCAGCTTCTCTTGTAAACTAGACACTAATCTTTGACTGTCTCAGCACAATCCTGAAATGAAAGATAATTCCCCCTGCCCTAAAACCAGCTTCTGTCCTGATCTTCCTACATTCTTGGGGGTATTCTTAACATTTTCCAGCCTTCCCACCCCAAAGCTTTTTTTGAATCCCCTTTTCTCTCTCCTCTATACTCATTTTCCAACCGGTCAATGCTAGGAACCCTGCCATGAGCTTGCTTACAATAAGTTGAAGATCCCTGATGAAAAGTAGATGCTTAGTAAAGATTTACAGAATGGATGATTCAGTGGATGGATGGGGAAGGAAAGACAGATATTAGATCATCATAATTTGGGAGGAAAAAAGGCTAAGGGATAAGTATGGTATACCAGGGGGATGAAATCTATTTTTGTGTCAGGAGTACAAAAGGGGAAGGCTTCCATGATGAAGTCATCTTTAAGCTAATGTTTATAAGATAAGAAATCGTTAATCAGGTCGAAAGAAGGAGGAAAGCATTCCATGAGAGGGAATGGTCAGTTCTTCAACTCTGAGGTGGGAAGGAGCTTGACGTCGCGAGACTGCAGCACGGCCAAGGGAAGCAAGAGGACAAGACGATGAAGCCGTGGCCAGAATGCAGTGCTGGTTTTCCCCTCTCCTTTGGCATATTTATAGTTTGCTCCTGTTTTGTTTTTGTTTTTTGGGTTTTTTTTTTCCCTTAACGGGGGCACTAGGAATGAACCCAGGACCTTGTACACACACTCTACCACTGAGCTACGCCTTCCACCCCTGTTCTATTTTTAATTGAATCTGAATGCCTTTAGACAGGAAATACAGGTACAGATGCCTCCAGGCCCCACTACTTGCTACACTCTTACAGGCAGGTGGATCATACATTCATGACCAACACCTGCTCCCCGTAAGTATTGGAGATTGAAATCTGGCCTTAAAACCCATGTGATTAGGGATTTTATTCTAAGAGGAAAAACAAATGTGGAAAATTTTTAACAAGGGAAGTGACACATTCTGATTTGAGTTTATAAAATACACTAAAACCTTTTCATAACATAGTAAGTGCGGCCCAGAATTTTCCACTGCTATTAAATGTGGTGTTATGTTACAGTTAGGTTAATGCAGTGACCCGGACAGGCCTACTAAGACAGTAGGCAGGCAGTCGCGGGAGCCCAGCCCAGGAGAGCTGTCCAAATTCCTTCCAGTCGGGCAGGGTCTGCATCCCAGCCTGGGTTTGGCACCATCTAGTGGCGGTTGTCCACTCCAGGTTAAATATTGGTAGGGATGCTTCTGAGTGCTATGGATGAGATTTACACGACAGGAGCAGCAATGGCAGAAGTCTCTTGTTTTGCTGATACCATCCAGGGAAATAGGACTGGGAGAAAACTGGGGGAGTGGAAGTTCCTTATCCACTTTCCAAAATAAGAGCTCCTGAAATTTCCTCCGTGGGCAGTCTCCTTTGGGCCTCTCCAACAAAAGATGAGAACTCTACCCCACCTCTGTTCGAGAATGGGGAATACCAACCAATCACGAATCACATTATACCCAGATTCTCTTAATTACTAGTGATTGTCACAGGCTTTTATGTAACACTCCAGCTCTTATGTGGAAAACGGACTGGAGGTGGAAGAGAGGTTATCTAGTGAGCAGATCATTAATCGCTCAAGTGAGAGGTGGTTTTTTAAACTAAAGTGGCAGTAGCAGAAATGGAGTTAAGGGGAGAGATTTAAGATCTTTAGGAAGCAGAATCAGCTTGAGTCAGTAACTGACTGGATGCCAGAAAAGAATAGTGTCAAGAAAGATCTGTGATTACCCCGGTTTCTAACATGAAAAACTGGGTTATAGTGGCTCAATTTACTGAAATACTTGGGAGGAAGAAATCTGCAGGAAAACATCACGAGTTCAGTTTTGAACAGGTGTTTGAAGTCCTATTAGACTTTGAAGTGGACTTGTCGCTTAAGCGAATAGATATGCATTTCTTAGAGTGGAAACAGAGGATTCTTAGAGTGGAAACAGAGGAGGTATACATTCGGGGCCAATTTACAGATGGTAATTGAAGTGGTTAGAAAGGAAGTGATTGCTTGGATAAACAGAGTAGATTAACAAAAAATGAAGGACTAAAACCCAAGAATGAGGAAAATGAGGATAATGTGGGATTATAGAAACCAAAGAAGAAAATATTTTCAGATAGAATGAGCAGTAAACGATGCTGAAGGCGGATCAGAAGTCAGTCAGGCAAGTCAGGACAGAAAACAGAGTGACTGGACTTTGTCTTCTAGAGGTGCTGCTGATTTTGGCCAGAGTAGCTGCATGGAAGAAGTCAGAGTAGAAATCAGACTGAAGTTATCTGTTAATTTATTAAAAAGTTAGGAAGTGCAAAGTAACCTGTTTGATTTTATGCAATTGGGAAGATGTGAGCAGTGAGCCTAGATACTTCTTTGAAACTTTGAAACTTGGAAAAAGTTTAGCAGTAGAGAAAAAAAAGGCAGGGCTACAGTGGAGAGGAAATTTTGTTTTTGAGATGAGAGTGATTTGAGACTATTGAAAGGAGGGGACCAATAATGAGAGGGGAAGTAATGAGAGAGGATAGAGGAATGTTATAAAAAAAAAAAGGTTCCTGAGAAAGTGGGAAAGACTGGCATTGAGAATACAGGTGAGACTGGCCTGTGAATAGAGGAGGAGGAGCTCCACTCTCGCTGTTGGAGAAGAGGGCTGCCAATCACCAGAGTCTCACAGATTTTGTAGTTGGACTTCCCTCTGTCCTCAACACTTTGGGTTTAGACCCTTCTGTTAACCTCCAAACTGGTTACCCTACATCTGGACACTCAGCACAGTTTGGCAAACTGCATATCACAAAGAACCGCTTCAATAATGTCACTTCTCCACTTAAACATCTTCAGCGACTATAGAGAAGGATACTGAAGAAAGGGTGCTGGACACTGAAAGTGAGAATCAGGTCACAATGCAGGATCTGACCTTACCTCAGCTGTTTATTTGCCCAAATCTCTTTACCCTTCTGTCCCTGTCTAGCCAAACTCCTTTTCTTTACACATCCTGGCTTCCCTAAGCTGTTGCCACTTATGCCATGACATACCATCAATCATCAAGGTTTATTTCTTATTTCCTCCATTACTTATGCTGATGACTCTCATAGGGAAGGCTGGCAACACCCATTTGGTTCTTCTGTGTACTAACTTGCATCTCAGTTGAACTTGTGACTTTGTCTAAAGCCTCCAAAGACAGGCACCACATTTCTATTAGTTGTTATAGCTAAAAGAAACTAGCAGACCACAATTTGCATTACACACGCACACAACAGATTATAAGTAATATTTTGCAATAGTCATTGAGAAAGGAAAACAAGAAACAAGACAAGGGATCTTCAAGAAGTCACTTGTGTTACAGTATTGTGCTAAAATTCCCAGTCATATTTTTACAAGAATGTTCAGTACATATTTCTTAATGGAAATATGCTCAAAAGAATTCTCTTCAGAAAGTCAGAAGAGTGAAACTGAGCTTAGTCCTAGTAGTTCTAATTAATTGTTTGGCCTTGGGCAAGTCAGTACCCCTCTGGGTCTCAGGATCCTCATTTGCACAAAGGAAAAAAATAGACCAACTAATCTCTTATTTTTCATCTAGTTAGAATATTCTATGACTCTCTTTTTGAGACTGAAGCTGATTACTGATGAACAGGCATTTTATGATTTAGAAATGGCTGCCACCATGTGATGATCTTAAAAGTCATAGTCCTTTCTTTACATTTGGATGGGAAAAAAATGCTGAATGATGCTTTAGTTCTTTTCCCTGAGCCACATCGTCCCTTCCGGGGAAAGCCTGTGCCACCTTTAGAATATTGGACATAAAGCAGTGAAACCATAATACTCCTGAATTGCTTGCTGAGAGGCAATGTTAGATGATAATTTCATAGACAGTCTCACGGTATTACCTAGTAGGGAAATCTGCTTTTAGACCAGACTCAAAGCATTGAATGCTCCCCATCTAAAAAAAAAAAAAATCAATGCCCCATCACTAGACAGTAAAAAAACAACTCTACTAACACTAACAATTATTTTGCCCCTGCAACCTGTAGCAATTTGTATCCCTGTAAAATAATCAGCTAACATTTTACAGAGTTTCTTGGAAGGAAGCACACTTCCAACAAAATAAATAACTAAGGTTCAGTGTATTGATTAAATGAAGGGATGAACTCATGAATAAATAAAAAGAGCTAAACCCTATTCATTAATAAATATTTAAGCAAAGACCAGGATTCGTTATTCCTTGCTTGCTCTGGACCAGCAGCTACATCCCAGCTCAAGGAGCAGTGGCACCTGAAGGAAGGTCATTATCACAGTGCGGTGGGCATAGCAACAGCCTCCCAAAGATGCCTACATCTTAATTCCTGGGATCTGTGACTATGTTACATGATAAAAGAGACTTAGCAGATGTGATTAAATTAAAATTTTTGAGGTAGAGAGATTATCCTGGATAATCCTGGTGGATCCAATATAATGACAAGGGCCCTTACAAAAGTGAGGCAGGTGGGTCACACGCAAAGCAGGCAATGCGATGAAGCAACCAGAGGTCGGAGAGACGTGGGCTCATGAGACAATTACAATATTTACCACAATCTGTTTTATTCTCCTTCTTCTGTGTCAATTCTACACACATCTTGAAAACAGTCAAAGAGCAAATGCAGCATTATGTGAATGTACTTGTCTTACTCCTTAAATGGCTCTGATAAGCCTTTTCATGGTTTATTTTTAGGTAAATGTACGTGTTTCATTTACCTTCGGGTAAATGTACTTATTTCTTATTCCTATTCCTATGGAATTCCTGTGTTCCTATAATAAATTACCACCAACTTAATGAATTATAAACACTGTTAAAGATTTTTATGCAAGGAGTCATAGTGCTTTTCTAGCACGTGTGTGTTAGTATGTGCCTAAGTTAACTTGTACAGAAAATACCCAAAGTCTGTACAAGTATGCATCTCAACACATTCTTTCATCATCCTTATCCTGAATTAAAGACCTCCTCTAGATGTTATTATATGCAGAAACCTGAGCTGTTCATATCTATTTATCACCAATAAATAAATGTGATTTTTTTCCAAAGCAAATAATTCACAGCTATCAATATTTGATGATGTCCTATGTTGTAGGAATTTAGAGGCAAAAAAGATGGGGTCCATACTTTCAAGGAACTCAGGTCATCCTAGAGGAGATGGCAATTTCAATTGTTTTTACAGTTTTCATGAGGATAGTGTATCAGAGTAATATTTTGAGTTATCTCTATCCAATAAGTAGTATTTTATCTGCATCAAAATATTATGTGCCATCATTTCATTAATACATGTCCACTTGGAAAATATTTCTAGACATATTGTGCCTTTAGATGAAAATTGTAGCTTCTAATAAGACACACAATCTATAGAAAACATTAATTTTGAAAATGCTTCCTGACAGTGCATGGCTAACTTGTAAGCCTAGACATGGAACGCATAATAAAGCTTTGTTCAGTCTCCAAATACACTGGGGAATACTTATTTTACCTTTTTCACTGAAACCACAAAACTAAGCATTGTTAAATGTTAGCTGCTGAGAAATTCCATGTAACAAATCACTTGAAGATAGGAGGCATCTCCCATTTTCATGGAGCCAAGGGTCTTATGGATCTGTAGCAGAAGGGTTTCAAAGAAATTTGTTAACCCTTTGAAACTGCAAGCAAGTGCATGTGCCTCTGTGTGTGTGTGTGTGTGTGTGTGTACATGCACCTGCATTCTTTTAGCTATAGGGTCAATAAATGTCATCAGTACTCAAAGGGGGCTGGAAAGAGAACTATATCCTTCCACAGGCTAATTTTAGTAAGCAAAACGTTAGGTACTTGAAGCAAGTTTCATTCTTATCCTAATTACACCATTCAGGTTATCCCTAGATCAAATAGTTTCATTTTTTATTGCATCACATTTTAACTTCCTAAAATAGGGCTAATGATTATTCCCCAATGCCCCATATTATTCAGGGCTCCATTTGGAGACAAAGAGAGGGAATAAGTACCCCGACCTCACTTTCTCCCCTCTCTGATCTCATGCCAGAACTCCGCATCAGCTGAACCTAACTGTAAGCCAAAGTGCACAGTTGCCTTTTGATGTGGGCCACACAGCCTGCTCTCCCATGACAAAAAGAAGGGTGGAGAAGGATGGAGAGTGCATCCTGGGGTGGGGAGTAAAAGGAAGCTGCCTGGCACGTGCCTTCAGGTATGAAGTTCTTCAAGTTAAAGGTACTAACGTGTGGTCTTTACATATGCTCTTTTATCTCCTTCAAATTCTTGCTCAGATGTCATCTGAAACCTTCTCACATCACCCAACTGAAGCAGCCACATCACACGTGCCCCTGACTCTCCATCTCCCTTCCCTGCTTGGAGGATGGTGGCACTATCACATTAGATAGGCTGCACACTTCATTTACTCTTGTTCCTATTGTCAGCCTCTCCCCACCAGACCACAAGCTCCAAGAGAACAGAGAATATTTTGCCTCCTGGAACATCACCATAGCCTCAATGCCTATATCAGCAACATCTGGTACCCAGTAGGTCTCTAAGCTACGGCCTGGGGTTGCTGTAAGTGTTAAATAAAATGATACATTTAAACGATTAGTAAATAAATGCTCGGTAAAGTGCACCTATTATTAGCCTAGCATGTGCTCAGTTTTTGATAAACAAATGAGTGGCTACAGTAAAATATGGAAGGATGAAATCCGTACAAGATATAATCTGTCCATGTCCTTGTTTAGTGACATATGAGGAGTCCTTAATGTAAACCAGAAAAGAAATCTGTGTTAGAGTGTAGGCTTTAGAGTCAGACTGCTTGCAATCAAGTCCATCCTTTACCACCTGTGTGACCCTGACCAAGTATTTAACTTTTCTACCTCTGAGTTTTCTCATCAATCTAACCTAGAGAGAAGAGGCCTTTAGCTTACTAAGTGATCAATATCACTAATTATTATAGGCACTGAAAGCCAAGGTGAAAAAGTTTTCTTTTAATCTGACAGGTTGTCAGACATTCACAAATTTTAAGAATTTAGTTTGCATGCTAATAAATAAAGAGCTATAATTAATCTTTTTGGAGCTGTTCATTGCCAAGGTCTTTCCTTTTCAAGATAGGACTAAACCACAGACATTTAGGAAAAAAGTGTTTCAAAACAAGCAATGTTCCAAAGAGGTAAAATATAACTTCAAAAACCCTTTTATGTGTTTGTTAAAAGTAATCGTCAAAGCAGCTGTTACTAAAACTTTCTACTTTCTGTCATCCAACAGTGTTATTTCACAATCATTAATAATTAATCATAGGTCTCTGATTCATTCTTGCACACTCTAAAAATAGGATACTGTGAATAGGCTTAGATCCTTAGCAACAGAATATTGAGTACTCTATTAGCCTAACCTGGGTACCTATTCGCACTTTGCAAACAGATCTGTCTCAAGATTGCTAAATTGGAAGGTATTTCATAGCAAAGTCAGATAATGTGTTTTTCTTATGTACAGTTATTTCAAACTCATCTCACTAAAAGCCTCAACAATTCTCCTGTTCTCTCTGCCTGGGGGTAGAGGGCAACAATGTTTGTTCTACCATCTTGAGACCCTGAACATGAAGACCACACATCAGAGTTGAAGCCTACCAAACCAGCACCAACCTGGCCACTACCTGATGGGAGTTCTGATGTCCACCATGTGGCACATATTTGAACCAGCTCTGATGACTGAGAAAATGTCATTAATACTGGCAACACCTAATCTTTTTATTTAAATTTTAATTTAATTTATTAATATAAATGGTGCAAGGCACTACTTCATACACTTTACAAATATAAGTTTATTTAATCTTCATTAAAAAACCCTGGGGAAACCTATACAAAACTTTAACTATGTCTCCAAGAGTAACACCGCTAATAAATGGAAGATCCAGGATTGAAACCCAGGCAGCCCGGGTCCTGAATCCAAGAGCCTAAGCCTTAAGCAATCCAACAAACCAGTAAACCATGGATGTGGTTAAAAAATTTCCATATAGCTCTTGGCTTAACAGCAAGACAAATGCAAGGATGGGTTCGGTGTGTCTATGTGTTTCTTAGCTTAGTATTCAAAATATTCAACTCACCAAGTGATATGTATGGATTTCCCTAACATGAACAATAATCAGGGAATAATAGAGTTGAGCATAAAGATGTATAACAAAGCCTGATATGAAAGAGTGACGGCAATAGCTTAAGATCCTTGACACTTTGCAACAAGTAGTTCTGGGCTCACCCAAGAGTAGAAAAAGCATTTCCTCACAACATTGTAAAATAACTATAACTCAATTAAAAAAATGTTTAAAAAAATCTGAAGAACAAAAAAAAGAAAAAGCATTTTCCTTTTTTCCCCATGAAAAGTAGTCATTCTCTTTCCTTTTTAGATAGATAATAGGTGGGTAGATAGACAGACAGGACCCTGACTTCTTCATGAGACCCAAATTCCTCTTTTGTTCTTTTTCTCTCTCCCACATTAGATATACTTTTAAGCTTGAGCTCAAGAACATCTCTCTGGATACCTGCAGTGTCCAGTATAGGAGCTACGAACAACAGTGGCTACATAAACTCATTAAAATAGGCAAGTTAAAAATGTAGCTCCTCATGCATTCAACACCTGTGGCTAGTAGCTATCGTTGGAAAGCACAGATTTGGAGCAAGTTCATCATCACAGAAAATTCTGCTCTAGAGAAAGATGGGCATCACTGCCCTTTCTGTCCATTGAAAGTAGTACTGATTCATCTTTTCTGAGTCACTCTATTTTTGTGTCATCCCAGAACTACACAACTAAGTTTAAGAAAACCATCTACTGTAAACACTGAACTTAGTTGGCAACATTTACTTTATCAGACATTTCCTTCAGCCTGCCAAAATTTCTTGATCAAAATCTTTGGGAAGATTCCATGAATTTCACAAATTTTTTTTTCTTGACATCCTTCCAAGTAGCTAGAAGTAGAGAACTTAGTATATGTGAATTTTTTAATCAAAGAAAATACAATTGCATAGCTTATTCTTCTCTTTACACAGAAGTTTCATTTAACTTCCTGCAGTATTAGGAGAAATCACCTTTACCACATTGCTTTCTATTCTGATGTGGCCTCACCTCACTTTGTCTCTCAGAATTGTATCCAAATAAATGAAACAACTTCTGTATTTAATTTCCACATTATATCACTGGTACTCTGGCAACAATAAAGCCACTGCGTCAGCAACTAATAAAATTTAGACAAAAGAAATGTCCTAAATGTTAGACTAGTTCCTCTCTAATCTTTCTTGCTAAAGTGAATTATAATCTCTACTAATGCATTTATCATCAGGTGTTTAACTAGCATTTACTATATGCCTGAAACTGCCCTGAAAGTTCTCACAATACAACTGGGCTGAAATTACTGAAATAAAAAAGTGTTATCCACTGCTTCTTGAGTTCCCATTGGGTGATAGTGACCATTTAAATTCAAATCTCTGCTCACTTTCTCCAAAGACCACATAGATTCGAAAAGGGAGCAAATAAAACCATTGGTAACCATGCCTACCACCATAATCAGGAGACAGAGAATGTAGCAATCTTCAGTTTACATCTAAACAAGGAGTAAGCCTCCAAAGCTGTAGGACCACTCCAGGGCCCAGGCCTGGGGAAAAATCAAAGAAAGGGCGGTGGGACCCACCAGCTACAGACCCTGAAAGATATAAACTCACTCCCAGAAAAAGAAATTCCACTTGGACTGAAGAAATACTTAGAACAAGGATGAGACCAGGGAGATCAGAGCATTGGATCCTGGAAACATGAAAGGAAAGGACAGAAAAGTGCACAGGAGCAGAGATGGTGGTCTTGGGGAAGGTAAGCCCTCTGGGGAGGAGGAAGGGAACCCGGTGGTGTGGTTGGGGGGCATCCCTGGAGGCTTGGTGATAAAGGGAAAGTAGGAGCAAGTGTTAGAAATTAAGAAACACTAAGAAACCAAAGAGAATCAGAACCAGAATATATACCAACTGGCCTCTCCAAAAAGTGCTACAACAGAATAAGGCATTCTTGAACTAAGAATCCCAGCAAACCACTCAAATCTCCCACCTCTGCACTCAGAGGATCAGGGTAATAGAAAATCATTTTAAACATGTGACAACCCAGAGAATACAGTACTCATGAGTCCTTCCTTAGGATCTACTAGAGGGGAAGCTTCGGCCAGCAAAAAGAACTTCTGGTGAGCACTGAACATATTTAATGTATGTATGTAATTATAGATCCAAGACTACAATAAAGGTGGGAAAAAGGTGAAAGAATAGTATGTAACTGTCACATAGCTTGATAAAATTTTAAAATATAACTAAAGAAATGAGAGGGAAAAGAGAGAAAGAAAGAAAAAAAAAACACATTTACTGAATACCATATAGTAACAGAAGGATATCATTTTAAGCTGACAAGCCAAGCAGTAGAAGTGTAACCACTAGAAAAAAATAGAAACTTTTCTAAATACCAAATTAAATACTCTGCCCACTCCAGACTCCTCCAAAAAAGCAAAGAAACAGACCACATGGAGAAAAGTAGTAACCATAACAATAAATATACACAGTAAATATAAAAAATAATGAGTTGAGACCAAACACATCAGTCCTATCAATATATGAAAGTGAAGAGGTTTTCAAATTGACTCACAAAGTAAAACATGCTATCAACACATGAGACAGAGATTAGGAAGCTAAAAATAAAGGGACAGACAAAGTTATATCAAGCTAATAGAAAAGCAGGGTTGACAATCTTGGTATGAAACAAGGCGCAAGTCAGCCCCAAGAGTATATTAAATGAGACAAGGAAGGGCATGTTAAAATGATGAATGTCACAATTTATAATGGAGATAATATTTTTAAATAGCCATAAGCACAACCACCAGCTTCATAAAACAGGAACTCCAGGAAATGCCTAAAGAAATGATCAAAAACACAATAATAATACAGGGACTTTACTGCATCATTGCCAGGCCAATTAAACCAAGTGGACAAAAAGAATGAGGGAGGATATAAAATACTTCTCACATCATGAATAAGGTAGATCATGTGAATCTATATTTAATTTTACCACCAATATAATTTACATATTTTCTTTTCAAATGCATATATAACATTCACAAAATTGGCCACATAATATATTGTGTAGAAATCCTCAGTAATTTCCAAAAAGTAGAAATAATCCAAACAACATTCTCTAATTGGAGTACAACATAAAGAGAAATTAGTAAGACAAATTTGTAAAGTGTCTTTTCCAGCTGAAAATGTAAAAAACTCTCTACTAAACATCTCTGTTTTTTTTAACATTTTTTATTGATTTATAATCATTTTACAATGTTGTGTCAAATAAACATCTCTTTGTTGAAAAGGGAAATGCTAGATTAAATTGTAGGATTTCTTTTTAAAATAATGATAATAAAAGCATACTATATGAGATATAATTAAAGCTGTGATCAGAGGGAAGTTCATAGCCCTTAGCATTTATAGCAATAAAAATGAAAAATAAATTAATTTCCCTGAAATTCTAAGGAAAACCATGCAAAATAAACATTGTAAACCATAAGAAATAACAAAAAAAGTAATAAAAGCAGAAATTATTAGAATTAATAAATAAAAATGCTGATTTTGGAGGGGGGAACCACTTGCTAACTTATTTAGGGATAAAAAGGGTGGGAAGCATAAATATACACAATAAGAAATAATCACTGAGAAAGAGGGAATTAAAATATTTAAGAAACTATTTTGTACAACTCTGTGCCAATATTGCAGAAATGAAACAGAAATTTCTCAGTAAGTTTAGTATATCAATATTGATCCCATTAAATATAGCTCAAGGAGACTAATTTCCATAGGGAAAATTAGAAAACTTTTCCAAAAAACTACCCTATTGAAAAGGCAATAGGCCCAGATGGCTTCACAAGAGAATTCTACCAAACTCTCAAAGACCACATAATTCGAATTTATGCTTAAATTATGCTTAAACATAGAATAAGAAAGGACACTTCCAAACTTTTCTTATAAACAGGTAGAACATGGCAAATTAAATCTAATGAAGACGATACCTCAAAACCATCTCACAAATGTAAGAGACTGTACTTCCTCAACCCAAGGCGTAGGGAGGAATAAGTATGAAGAGCCTTGAGGTCAGCTTCCCCCAAGCAAGAGGTGTCTACACTGACCTACTTGCCCTGCTGGGGATACCTGAGCTCAGAGCTGAGTTGCTGCAAGTTCTGCTGGCACTGCATCGTCCCAAAGAAATGGAAGAAGCTTTCAACTGAGCCCCATTGAGCTGAGCTGCCTCCTGCCCAGGGCAAAGGTATCATCCCGCACGTGTTCAAAACATTTCCCTTTCCTCCATACCTCAAATCCGCGGTTGCCCACAGTTTCCTCCGTTTTCTCTCCCTGTTCTTCCGGGGTGGATTTGGGGTGTGGGGAACGAGTCAGTAATCCTACTACATCCACCCCTTGAGTGGAAGTGAAACCTCAGCAGAGAAAGAACATTTGACAGGTTTGACTAAAACTCAGCGTTCCTGAAAGGGAGTGTGGGAGATAAAGTTAGAAGGCTGTATTAGAATTATAAAGAGTGGAAAATGACTTAATTTTGGCTTTAAACTATATTTGGTAGATCTGTGAATGTTTTCTAGCAAAGGAAGATTTTTATTTAAAAAGTGCTTTATGTACTTCAATTTTTAAAAAGTGCTATAGAGAGACCAGTCAAGTGACAGTCACATAAGATGCCACTGTAGTATCTTGGAGCGCCCAGTTACTCAAGGTATGACCCACAGGCCAACAGCACAGGCATCACCTGGGAACTTGTTAAAATGTAGTCTCCCAGGCCCTATCTCAGACTTATGGAGTTAGAATTTGAGTTTTAATAAAGTCCTCAGGGAATCTGTGTGTCCATTAAGTAAGAGAAGCAATGCCCTAAGACACCGTTAAGATAGCACCTGAAAAAAGAAGAGATGAATGCAAGAGAAATGTGCTTCAAAGATATGATAAAAGAGGGGAGGGTATAGTTTAGTGGTAGAGTGCATGCTTAGCATGCACAAAGTCCTGGGTTCAACCCCCAGCACCACCAAATAAATAAGTAAATCTAATTACCTCTCCCTCCAAAACAAAACAAAACAAACAAAAAAACCAAAGATATGACAAAGATCAGAGAAGACAAGTAGGTTTCAAGGTTGGGTTGCTGGGAATATGTGAAAACTGGCCCCAAAAGCAAATTCATAATGAGTCTGTAGTTAATGGCCTACAGCTGCATTGCTACTAATTTTCAAAATAATTTAAATTGTTCAATGATAGTAATACTTCAATTTGGAAAAAAATCAATGGAAATCTTGCTATTACTACTTTACCTCTCAAAGATTTTCCATGGCTTATGTTTTAAATGAAGCTATCCATCAGATTTTCCATTTTGTCTCTTACAATGCGGTAGATTTAGTGTCTTCCCCCAAATTCCCTTTGTCACTAACCTGGGCATTTCTCCAAGCCCAAAGATAGCAATGAAAATTACAGTCTCTTCCTACATACTTTTTTTTTAAGCAATGAGATCTGGGTTCCATATTAGCAAGCCTCAGTCTTTCCCTGTTTGTAGAGGGTTTTGTTTTTTTTTTTAATGCAAGCACCTCCATAGTCCTGTTCAAAACAAAAAGCCTTCAAAAGAAGCTAAGCTCATTACTGTGCAATTAAGAGTGTCAATTTATATAGTTTATATAATTTCTAATTATAGAAATGTGGAAGCATCTTAAAAAGTGCTGAAAAAGCTAATTGTTAATATAGAGTGTTGTCAATTTGGTTAGTATGATATAAATAATATATACATATAAATATAGAAATAGAAAGGTGAGTCGCCTCTGTGTAACACAAATGTACCAACACCACTCATAGAATGTTATACTTTCATGCGAAAGTTAAAATTAAGAAAATTTAGTTGATCTCAGTAACATCCGGGTTCACTCTCAAAAACAACAGAAAACTTATCTACAGACATGTTGAACAATTACATATACGATTATACTTAAAACTGAATAATAGAAAAATCAATTTTACAAGTATCTCTATTTTTTTAAGATGCCCCTCAGAAGACAGAAAAAGATATGTCTTACAACCTGATAATTTTTTTTATTGAAGTACAGTCAGTTTGCAATGCTGTGTCAATTTCTGGTGTACAGCAGAGTCATACGTATACATACGTATATTCATTTTCTTATTCTTTTTCATTATAGGTTACAATAAGATATTGAATATAGGTCCTTGTGCTATACAGTATAAACTTATTGTTTGTCTATTTTATATATAATAGTTAGTATCTGCAAATCTTGAACTCCCAATTTAATAATTTTTAAATCAATTTTCCATAATTAAATATTCTCTTCCTGTGATCTCAACCTTTTAAAATTTCTATTCTTTTTCTCTGAAACTCACCTATCACTTCTATAATCATCTTAAGCTTCCCATGTCTACATCTG
This sequence comes from Vicugna pacos, assembly GCF_048564905.1. NCBI lineage: Eukaryota > Metazoa > Chordata > Mammalia > Artiodactyla > Camelidae > Vicugna > Vicugna pacos. Next base: position 39,307,581 of record NC_132991.1, on the reverse strand, counting down.
TTTTTTTTCCCTCATCCAATGGCCACGATCCACAACAAATACACTTTCTATATCCCTCTGATTAAAAACTTTATTGCCAATATTTCCAGTTTCAAAAACTCAAAAATTGGTGCATGGGGTGTTCAAGGACTCAGGTGGTCTCCGTAATTCTTCTGTGTAAACAATATAGGACACACAGTCTTTTCTCCCTGAGAAGTTAACACACACAAATTCTTTCTTCATCCCCTGCTCATATATTTTTCTCAAAAGTGCGTATGTGCACATGCCTTCAGGATGTACTGCCTCAGAGCAATTATGAAGCCTGTGTATGGAATGTCTCACTTTCCCTAATGCTGATTGTTCAAACTTTAAATTGCTTATTGGACTATGTTAAAGTCTTTATACAAAAATTTTCCTTCATGGCATTAAAGAGATGAACACTATCAATTCAAACATTTGTGTTAGACCTGCATTATTCTTACAGAGTGACAGTTTATTCAGGAAATAGTTTTGAAATCATAATTGTTACCAGAAAAGACCTTACTCCTAGATTATGCAAAATAATCATTCACCATACAAAAATCTCAGTGGAATCCAGAAATTTTAATTGGTTGAGGCAAAGAAAAAATAAATGAGGCAGCATATCCTGGATAGGAGTCCTGGGATTTGGTTGCAGGATAATTAATTTTCAATTAAACAAAAGCCACAAGAAGTGCTATTCAAATCAAACTGGGTGAATAAAGAAAGGGATCCAAAATGTACATTTATGCTGACACATATATGGTCTTGGAAAATGGGCCAGTTATGGGAGGGTCATTTTGTATAGTCAATGATGCAGATATTTCATGAATAAATGACTTTTTTTTATCCGTCTCAGTGCAATAAATCTAAACAAAAGTCATTTTCACTCTCTACTCGTATCCCAATTGAAGTATTAATCTCTACAACTCTGTGCATATAATAAAAAAGCATGGATTTACCCCCATGTTTGAACAAACTAAAACTTTCCCTGTAGGCTTAATTTCCTTAGTTCCCCATTTTAAAGAATTTCTCAGTAAAGAAAATGGTAATTTTTTAACTAGTCTCTGCTTCCCCTTTTACTCTCTCCTCTACAAGCCATCCAGTGTATCTTCCGTAATTTCTCCAAAGGGACTGAATTCGAATGTGAAAGCACAGTATCGAATTAAGTGGAGTGTTTAGCGACAATATTAAGGGTTAGAAAAGTCAGGAAAGAGAAAAATATATCCTTTCCTCACCATGGACTCTGTCCAAAAGTACTAGGTTTCTAAGAAACAGTGTCACCTGAAGTATGTCTCTTGTGAACTCCATAGGAATTTTGACCAAGAAATGCCCATCATTAGGATTGGCTTTGTGTAAGGACAAAGGACGTGGAGAAGAGGACAGCATCTTTAGTAATTTACAGGAATTTACAGGAAATCATGCAGTTATGTTTCAGGGACTCGTCTCCACATTAGTGCCCTGATTTGCATCCTGAAGAAATGAGACACAAAATGAGGAAAACTAGAATAGTGATAGAGGGAGGCAAAAACAGGCTCTAGGAATTAAATTGGGTGTCTCCATATACCGTCGCAGGGTCCCACAGATGCCCTTCAGGTAATTTACCATCTAACTTTTCACTTGGCTAGCTGCTATCACCTCTCACTTCACTGGATTCAGGAAGTTTTATTGAGAGTGTCTTCTGCACCTTATCTTGAACAGTGTAGGGCATGAAAGAGAAAACAGTCCCCACCCTCAAGGAGCTTACAATCTAATTGAGGGGATAATGCGTATGAGGCAAACACACATGAAAATATACTAAATGAGGGACTACAAAAAGAAATGGTAACAGAAAGCCGGCAAGCATAATAAGGGTGACAGAGGAAGAAGCCAGTGTAGGTGGGGTCCACCTATAAGAAATGGAGCCTGCAATGGTGTCACTGCTAAGAGATTTTGTGATATATACACATTTTTGCATGCAGCATGTTTAAAGGAGAGCATTTATAAATGTCCCCTCCCGGTGCTAATATACACCAGAAAAAAAAGTGTATCAAAATGTACTTTAATAAAAGCAAATCTTCTTGATGGGGCTCTGTAATTGGCAACTTAAATTCTAAATGTCGTAGTAACTTCTCAACTATGAAGACTAACAACTTGGTCAAATTATTTGGTTTTCTGCCTAGGTATTGGTATGAGTCACATAATATTATTTCTTCTGTCCTTTTAATATCAATCAGAGAGTGGTGGGTTTCCCCGCAAATATCTTAAGATTTTTCACATCACAAAGCCTTCTGGATACAAAGCAACATTTTGTAGGAGCAAATCTTAAAAGAAGTAAGATGCTACCCTCTAGTGGTCAATGTACAAAACTGATGAAAACCGAGTATTGTTCTTTCTTGTTATTGAACAGCAACCAAAGCTAGAGAGCAGTATTCAGGTTTTAATGGGTATGCAATTTAAAAGACTAGAACACATCGATGAGACAAAAGCAAATCCTTCAAGAAATGAAATTCTGAACCAGATGGGATTAAAGTGTTTTAAAACGGGACCCAGCACTCTAATTACCATGACTCTACATACATACAGATTTTTCCTGCAAGGAGTTCAAAATTTGACTTAAAATCCAATGATCGTAATTTCTGGTCCAATCCTTACCAACTAGGGAACTGTTCACACTAAATATTCAATAGAAAATTTATCAGAACCTACTTCTTGTTCCCAGCCAGATGCGTTCTTTCCCTGGTCTGAATTTCAGTAAGACTTGATTCTACATTTGTACAGGTCTTGTGTCTGGTTGGCAAGGAATATTTTTAGTCCTTTTGTGCCCATGGGCATGACACTTAGGGTATGCTTAATGAATGAATGAGTGGGAATTGAATGATAAATGGGCAGATGGATATGTAATAAAAGGTAAAACAATCACCCTTAATTTAGGAGAGAAAAAATACTATTCTTTGCACAAATACAAATACTTCCAAGGCTCTGCATTGGCTTAGAGGCCACAGCACACAACTATTTTTTTTTTAATCACAAAGACAAGAACAACTCCACATCAAGCCTGGGAGCCCTACGGTACTCTGCTGGCACCAGGAATGGACGCTGGCTCTGCCTGCTCCTTCTGTGGGCCCTCCGAGGATTACACAGGTGTTTGAGCACAAAAGCAGAGAATAAGAAAACTTGAGAAGGTTGGAGCAGGTTCCTCACCCTACTGTCCTCGGGAAATGCTCCTCAGTGGGTCACAGAACTAAAAGCGCAAGTCAAATGCTTCCTTGGAGCTTGGTAGACATGACATAAACAATGGCTTCTGGTGCACCCCAGAATCAAGTCCATCCCTGAGTTTCTGGTTCCGGCTCAGGTGTTCCATGAATGGTCCGTGATGTTGATGGCTGAGAAGTAGTAATATGTAACAATATTAAAAGCCTGCCCCATGCAGACTGTTTAAACGGCCCCTGCTTGCCCTTGAAGGAGCCAGCTGGGAGAGCGTGGATGTTTACAGCAGGTATCTACACGTAGCTCCAGGCTTCTCCATACAAAACCCTACTTGTCCCCTCCGCTGTGGGTTGTTTGAAGATTTCTGCTCTTCAGTCCCATTGGTCTAAGCTATGGACCTCGACTTCTGTTTTCTGAAAAGCTCTTTTATAGATAACTTGACTCAGTCATAAACAACCGACTTCATGACAACTTCTTGTATCTACCTCTGGCTGTCAGTACCACAGTGTGAATAAAAAGCTCAGTGTATTGCTCTGCTTGGCACTGTGACAACTGGATGATAGGCTTGCCTTTCAGCCAGGATTCCATTTCCCTAGAGAATAGGAGATATTGGAAGAGACAGGATCTAAGGGGCAAAAGTGAAAAAGGGAAAGTGGCCTCCACACACACAATGTATACAAAACAAGCAGCACATACACAAATACATGTGCACAATTCTAACCGCCAATCTCTCCTCTAAAGGATGTTTGAGACCAGTGCCATTTCCTTACCATATACTAATTCCTTGACCTCCTTTCACCACAATACACAGACTGTCTCTTAAGGAACTCCAGTGGCCTCCTTGGTGAATACCATGATCTTTCCTCGGTTTTTATTCCCTTTGGCATCTCCTCAACATCTGACACTTCTGGTATCTTTGATTACTCATTCCCAGACAGTCTCCTGATTTTCCTCTCAAGATAATCAATCATTGGTTAGTAGGAGTCCAAGCCACTTCCATTTTTGTAACAGTTCAAACAATTTGGAATGTTTTAAATGTGTAGTAATGAAATTAGACGTTCAATACATACTGACAAAATACGGTGGTGTGATCTCACTTGGAGATCATGTCAAAAATCTAAACTTGAAGTCACGATGACTATGAAGGGCAACTATGAGAGGACAGGGATGGAATGTCCTGCTTTCTATCTGGTTTCCACATCTCTTTCACTAACTCTTCTTCCTCTTTTTTGCTGTAAGATTCAGTCCTCAGTTCCAGTATCAATCCACTTACTTTCCACTGGCCAACTGATCCTGCCTCCTAACACAAATTATCACCTCCTGCTATGGTTTACACTCTTGTGATGGTTAATTTATCTTCAGCATATTTCAGTCATAAAAAAATGCTCTAAATCCATATTTTAAAATGATTGTCATTGCAGCATTATTTACAGCAGATAAAAAGATGGAAGCAACCCAAATATCCATCAATTGGATGAATGAATAAAAATAATGTGGTCTATACATACAATAGAATATTATTCAGTCTTAAGAAGTATAAGACTGATACATCCTGCAACATGGATGAAATGTTAGGACATTATGCTAAGTGAAATGAGCCAGTCATGAAAAGACAAATACTGTATGATTCTACCTACATGGCTTATCTAGAGTAGTCAAACTCAGAGAAATTAGAGTGGTGGTTGTCAGGGGCTGATGGAAGAGGGAGGAGAATGAGGAGTTTTGTTTTATTTTTTTAAATTGAAGTATAGTTGATTTACAATGTTGTGATAGTTTCTGGTGTACAGCAAAGTGATTCAGATAAATAGATATGCATATATATATTCTTTTTCAGATTCTTTTCTATTTAAGTTACTACAAGTTATTGAATATATTTCCCTGTGCCATACAGTAGGTCCTTGTTGTTTGTTGTTTGTTGTTTGTTTTTCATGTCGTAGTGTGTATCTGTTGATCCCATACTCCTAGTTCATCCCTCCCCACCACCACCCTTTCCCCTCTGGTAACCATAGACTTGTTTTCTATGTCTGTGAGTCTATTTCTGTTTTGTAAATAAGTTCATTTGTATCCTATTTTAGATTCCACACATAATTGATGTCATGTGGTATTTTGTCTTTCTCTGTATGACTTACTTCACTTAGGATGACATTCTCCAGGTCCATCCATGTTGCTGCAGATGGTGTTATTCCATTCTTTTTATGGCTGAGTAGTATTCCATTGTATATATGTATTACAACTTCTTTATCCAATTATCTGTCGATATACATTTAGGTGCTTCCATCTCTTGGCTATTGTAAATAGTGCTGCTATGAACACTGAGGTGCATGCATCTTTCAAATTAGAGTTTTCTCTGGATATACGCCCAGGAGTGGGATTGCTGGATCATGTAGTAACTCCGTTTTTAGTTTTGTAAGGAACGTCCACACTTTTCTCCATAGTGGCTGCACCAATTTACATTCCCACCAGCAGTGTAGGAGGGTTCCCTTTTCTCCACACCCTCTCCAGGATTTATCATTTGTAGACTTTTTGATGATGGCCATTCCGACAGGTGTAAGATGATACCTCACTGTAGTTTTGATTTGCATTTCTCTGATTATTAGTGATACTGAGCATTATTTCACGTGTCTGTTGGCCATCTGTATGTGTTCTTTTGAGAAATGTCTATTTAGGTCTTCTGGGGAGTTATTTTTTAAAGAATTTCAGTTTTTCAGGATGAAAAAAATTCTGGAGATGGATACTGGCAATGTTTGCAGAACAATCTGATTGTGCTGAAATACCACTGAACCAAACACTTAAAAATGATAAAGATGGTAAATTTCATGTTATATGTACTTTACCACAATTTTGAAAAATTGGAAAAATGACTCTCATACCATATCACTCATCCTAGAACAAGTGGGTAATTTTCCTTTCCTTTGCAATGTTTTCTCATAATGTAAACACTCCTCTTCTCAAACACCCCTATTCACACTGCATACATCCAGGGTTCTTTTTTCAAATATAATAACTCCAGTTGTGGATTACAGCTTTAGTTAATTCCAAATGGTACAGATTAAAGGATGATTTATTAAACCTTCAGATAACAAGAGACAAGCAACAGAGTTTTAAATAACCTAGCTGGTGATCACTTGCCCACCTGGTGTTTATATTTACTCACCTCACTGACTAGCCATCTGTCTTTTGTCTAGTGAACCTCAGCCTCATTAATCCACTTAGCAGCAAATATGATCACAGCCGGCAGTAATCGAAAGATGCTCCAACTTTAACAAGGCAGCTTGGATTTGTACAAAGTCATCTGAGTCTAAACCTGTGCTCCTAAGACACTCCACTATATCACCTCAATGAAACATAAAAACACTTTTTAAATAATAATTTACATTTTCAGCAATATATTCATATTACTTACAATTATTATATTACAAAGATTTGAGTCATTATACTTATTTAAAAAGAAAAATCTGAAATCATTAAAAGTAGTTTCATAAAGGGTAAAATGTGTGTATCAAATTCAGAAAGCCAATAAAAACACAAAAAACAGTAAATTAAGTCCTTTAAGATAGGAGGAAGGGAGTAATTTATAAAATCAACTTTAGGCATTTTTTTCAGAACTAAAAGGAAAATAAAATGTAGTTGAAGATAATAAAGAAGTTAAGAGACTTGCTAAACAAACTGTGGAACATCAACACCCAGGAATAACTCAGTAATAACAAGGTGCCAACTACTGACACACACAACAGCTTAGACGATCTCAAGGGCATTATGTGAGCGAAATAAGCCAATCTCAAAAAGTCCCATACTATTTGATTCCACTTATATAATATTCTCAAATTACAAAGAAAACTTCCAAAGATACATAATGCATAGGGAAGAAGAAAACAGTTAGTATAAACCATAAATTATAAAATAAAATAACAAAGTAAGACCAAAAATGACTTGCCACAGTAAACATAAATGGCCTAAGAGGAAAATACCATCAGATTGGAACAAGAGGTAAAATCGAAGTCATTGTTAATGACAAGAAGCATAAATTTAAATAAACTGACAGAGAAATGTTGGAAATTTCCTTGGGGCTCAAAGGGGTTCAGAAAGTTTCTACAGTCAAAATGAAGATGAAAAAGTTAGAGGAGCAGAGAGGTAAGAATATTAGAATCAAAGGGCCATGTATCAGGGCAAAAAATATAAAATGAGAAAAATAATTATTATATATTTATGAAAATTACAATGTACAATAAAAATATAACAATTGTGAACAATCCATATAGTATAGAAATACATAAAATAGAAACCATTAAAAAGGAAAGAAAAAATTTACTTAACATTTAGCGTAACTCTTTAACAAGTAGATCAAGGAGATGAAACAGAATTTCAAGAATTATAAGAAAAATCATAAAATATCAGTCATAGGTATGATTAGAGTTGGTATTATCCAGAGAACACCCTTCTGCAACATCCACAGAAAAATATTAAAATTGACTCTATCAGTTTTAATAAAGTAGCATTTTTACCCATCTACCCCAAAAGGTTTATTCTTTCCATATCCATTGTGCAGCCCAAGATGGTAAGAAATAATATTTTCCAATCCTTAAAAGATCGTAGCCATGAAGATAAGAGTTAGCCCTGATTGGGTAGCAATCTTATAAGACTCTTAGAGACCACATGCAAATAAAACTCACACCAGCTTCTTTATACACTTTACCTGACTATACCAGTAAAGGCCTCCAAACACATCCCAATCCGAATTCCCTGAAATTGTGAATGTTACCTGCTACGGCAAAAGGGACTATGCAGGTGTGACAAAGGATCTTAATATGTAAAGATTATTCTGGATTATTTAGGTGGGCCCTAAGTGAAATCATGAGTGTTCTTACAAGAGGGAGACAGAAGGAAATTCCACTGCAGAAAAGGAGAAAGCAATGGGACCCTCGGGGCAGAGATTGAAGTCGTGTGGCCACAAGCCAAGGAATGCTGGCAGCCACCAGAAGCCGGAAAAGACAAGGAATAAATTCTCAGTTCTCCCCTAGGACCTCCAGAGGGACATCTTGACTTCAGCCCAGTGATCGCGATTTCAGACTTCTGGCCTCCAGAATTGTGAGTGAATAAATCTGTGTTGTCTTTTAAGCTGTCAAGTGTGTGTTTTAAGCCACCTGCCACGGGAAACTAACACACAGATATTCTCACTGGGTGTCTACCTAGTTCTTCTCTCTGAGATTCTCAACATATCAGCAAATGACACCATTATTTTCCTTGTCACCCAATCACCACGAACTTCACCCTTCTTGTATCTATGTCCAAAGTCAGAGGAGGAGAGAGAAAAGAGTGAATTTTCATCTTATTTCCTTCCCCTTTAGTGAATAAATCACATTTGAAAATATCTCTACAAGAGATAACTAAATATCACTTTAAAGTGAAATTACCTTAGTTTGTATTCTTGACCTCTCCTGGGGAAACTACCAGAAATGAAGAAAGTATCTTAGCAACCTAAAGGCAGTGGACTGAAAAGAGAGGCAAGAAAAGCACAGAGCACCAGCCAAGTCTTCAAAACAGTTTCTTGCATCCCTTCCTCCTACCAAAACTTGAAGTTGCTAATACACTTATCATTATAATTTTATTTTTAATTAATGCTCTTAATGGAAAAGCAACGTGTTTGTTAGATGCAGAGGCTACAATAAAGCCATCTGTCCTAAGAACCATGAAGCACACAATCTCATTCAGTACTTCTTTAAAGATTTCCCCCACCTTGATTTACACGGGCCTTAATCTCAAGAGATTCAAGTTCAACAAAAAGTAGATCCTGTATTTCCTTCAAGATTGACCCAAAGGGACATAAAACAAACATTTCTTTTGATGCCAGTGGCCACTGTAGGAACTAGTTTGGGTCAGCTCAGTGTATTCATGCTTCTATTTTCCTTCCTCGATTGTTTAAAGCACTTTCACTGCTCTAAAGTAAATAAGAAACATTTAATGACTATGGATTAGTCATAGGCTAACCAGAAAAACAGAAACCGTTTCCAGTGTTCACAGTGGAAGGAATGGAAAGCACACAGGTTCATGGAGAAAGGAGAGGCTGAGAATTAAGCAGGACCCTGGAAAGTAACCCTGGAGATGGGCAAGAGCAGGAAGTTTTATCAGTCTTCAGCTGAAGGGACAATGGGAAAACAGGCAATTCCTGGAACCAGAAGGTGACGATGGCCCTGTGGAAACTGGAAACTCCAGTGGGTCTGGATGCAGTGGAGCCTGAGCCACAGAGGAGATAAAACCACTAGAGAAGCCATCCTAGGCTGAAAGGGGTGGGGAGGTCTTAATTTCTCCCTCCACCAAACCCCCTCATTACCTTGCCCTCCAATCTTCCACCATCGACTTAAGCCTGCCTCCCCTCAACTTAATCCTGCTAGAAGTCAGCTAACATGGGAGCCTGGAAATGTCACCTGCAGGGGATCATCTGTACAGGAGAGGAGCAAAGGAGAGCCCTGAGGGCAATCAGCCCCAGGACCCAACACTTTCTGACACAATGATTTTATAGTGTTAGATAATGCAAACTATCATTTAATTCAACTCCTTCATTTTACAGAGAGGAAATGAGGTCCAGGGAGATGAAACCATTTACCCAAGTGCAAGCTTTTAGGTCCAGGCACATAGAAGGCTTTTATTAGGATCTACTATTTACTATGACACTGTTTCTGTCTAATTGAAGCCACGTGGCGAAGTGCTTGGTCGCTGGGCCCATTTCCAATTGATCCCTAGTCTCTGATTTCCCTGGTACAGAGACAACACTCAAGAAAATATTTATCAAATTAATACAAATTAAAAGAGAAAACACAGCCCATCAACTGATTTGAGGAGTTTTAAATGTTTTCCAGTTAATATGGGTTCCTGAGCAAGTTAAACGAAAGAGTCTGCCAAAGCCACATCTCTTAAATGTTTTAAAGAAAGTGCACATTCTCATTGGCCTGTGATGGTTTAAGTTCTGTACCATTCAAAACAGGGACAAAGATATGATCCTCTTTGAACTACTGTACTGACCTTTTATCTGAAATCAGTGAAGTCAGCATCAGGATGTCAGCAATGAAAAACTGTGCCGGTTGTACAGGAGACAGATAAACAAATTTAAAAACTAATAAATACTTCTGTCGTCATATGTGGGAGGCATTGCCTAGAGTGTTTCCCCCACAGTCATGACTACGGAGCAGAAAAGGAAATGTAGGAAAAAATATATCCCAAGAGGGATATTTAAATAGCATGGTGGGCAGTGGGAGAACGATGACTAATACTGCTGTTAGTAGTGGTTTGGAAACAAAAGAAATAAGTCTAATAGAGATCTTTTGATTTCCTCTGTTACTGTTCCCCTTTAAAGCTAATGCTGGAAAGGACGAAGAAAGGGAGGGAGGGAGGGAAGGAGGGACAGGAGGGATAAATGAAGGAAGGGTGGACATTGGAGAGAATGCCAAGTTGAAAACCTATTTCCTGCCTTTGGCCAAACAGTAATATACATATTTAAAGCTCATTTTGCTGGAAGCCCAACTTAGGTCAAATTAATAAAACTCTAGCATTACTTAAAACTTTAAATTAGTTCACAAAAACTTAACATGCATTGAATCAACATCATAACACCTAATGGAAGTCAAAGAAACTGCAGTTCAAAATTTAGGGGGAGAGAAAATACTATTTAATTTGAAGTGGAGAGAATTTGAAAGGTAAAGAGAGAATGGCTAAATAAATAGAAAGGATTTCCTCTGAAATCACAATTGTTGGGAGATTTTTTTTTTTTACAGAAAGCTTCCTAGGGGTCAGGAAAGAATCTCTGACCCTCAGATCAGCCATCAGTCCACACCATTGACTGCTAATTTAGGGGTGAAAGGAAAAGAGACCAAATGCGTAAGAAGGAAGGTGAAGGAGGACAAGGAAGGGGAGAGGGGTCAGGAGGAACTATTCTGTTTCAACAAAACTATGCAAAGTGAAATTCTGTTAGAACTTTCTGAGTCACATTAGGGATAGATGTGATGGTAGGTTTGATCCTTCTGCAAATAATTTTTAAAATACTAATTTTTTTAATATAGGATTTTTTTCTAGGTGACTGAAATAAAATGAAATTTTAAGTATGATTTGTTAAATAAATTTGTTTTCAACAACTTACGTTAGAGTACTTATGTCAGGAGAATAGATATCATGGGATTAAGTTGAAAAAAAATGGGTATTAGACCTCAAAGTAAGTAAAACATAGGAGACAAGTAACTTAAAGCAATTTCAGCTGCTTCAGAGTTTTCCCTTTCTTTTCTTAAAAATAAAAATATAATTTTATTACCCTGGACACAGGTGAATAAACTAGAAAAAAAAATCAGGAGAGGAAATTCAAAACTTGCATAGAACAGGATAAATTCTATTTTAAAAAGGCATGTTTCTGTTTCACTTCAGTGCTGGCCAAAAGATGTCATTTCTTAGAATAAATGTAATATCAGAATTTAACATTTTTAAAGTCTGTATTAGAAAGACACATCATCACCTATGTAATATTTTTGTCAACATTACTTTGTCTAAAAATAATCATGAATAAGTAATCAGACAAATTCTAATTTAGAACAACCTATAAAAAGAATAGCTTGGACTCTTTGTTAACATAAAAACATAAAATAAAATAAAATAAACTAAGAAGGTAGAGAAACTGTTCTTCCCCTTTTGCATCCATAGGGTTGGATTGCACTTCCTGGCCCCTGGGTGGTGGGTGGGGTTAGGTGATTAGTCCTAGTTGAGGATAAGTGATGAGTAGTTGTGACCAACCACTTGTGGGCCAGAGCATCTAATTGTTGGTGAGAAATTCACCACAGTTCTCTCTTCTGTCTCCAGCACAGTAGACCAGCAATTTTCTAGGTGGTGGTTGCCCTACCTAATGAGTTTCTAAATGACTACCATGAGCAGAGGTCTCCTTTGTACCCATACTGGGTAGTGTGAGCAAGTGTGAGCCACCTAGGATGAGCAAGAAACACACATATTGTTCAAGCACTAAGATTTAGGGATGGTTTGTTATCAGAGACTTACCTAGCCTATCCTGACAGATAAATTAATCAAATTGAAGAATGTACTTGTAAAAGGTGTATGCTTCAGTAGCCTGGCCCATCATACAGCAAGAGAAGGGCTGTGGTACAGTACTCATATTGCTTAAATGTTTAACACAAAACTCCTGGTTTAAATAAACTCTTGAGTTCATCGTTTATTAAAGACATTGCAAGATGCATAATATTTGTGTAATTGGCTTTCTGTAAATAAGATATTCCCACAATTCTTTATAGAGTTATACTAGCATTAGATGGGTCATTCTTCATTTATCTTTACTGGTTCTGAGCAACTGGAATAAGAAAGAGTTACTAGGAGAACACATGAGTAGAGCCTCCTGAAAGGAAAAGGAAAAGTCCTATTTTGCAGATGGCATTAGTCCCTCTGTCAATTAAATGAAGAGAAACCATTCATGAGAACTTAATCTTAGGGAACCCAAGAAGTAGAAGCCAAAGGACAACATGTGGCGAAAGAATAAAGTAGCTAGGCTTTATTCCAAGAGTTCCACCACAAACTGTGCGATTTTAGCCAGGTCACTCAGATGTCTAGAATTTCTTTCAGGTACAGGTAAGATTACGTTAGGCCAACCAGGACAAGAAAAAAGATCAAGCTCTTGTAGGCCCTTTTGCATAAAGTGTGAAATTACCATGTTATTTGAATTATTTATTTATACCTCTACATTGTTACAAAAAGGATTTAAAACAGATTCCATATTATTTTATTCACAACAACAAAAAAAACCCTTGTGGTTTTCTGCTATCAGATTTCTGAGTCTTTCAAGCATACTGTAGAATTTATTCACTCATAGATTGTATACAAGCTTAAGTGAAAATGAAAATCTCTTCTCCAGAAACTCATAACACCTAGAAAGCACAGCAACAAAGAAAGAGGAAGATCACATTTAGAAGTTTCTGTCTGACTTCCTACGTGGTAAGTTTTCTGATGCCCTACTCCAGACACCAAAATAACTGCATTTACCCCCAAATAAGATACTCAAATCTCTGTAAATTAAGGATAACGATTTCATAATATACATATTTTTTATTTATAGAGTATGTGTAAGTTAATGATATCTTTTTTACCAACTAGTATTCGATATAATGGTATGGTTTTAATCTTCCAATATGTATGTATATCATCTAAAATATCAAAATATCACTGACCTTACTGTGGGTTTGTCACCAGTTGTGGGTTCTGGCCAGCAGAAGTCCCACCGAGACGGAATGAATTACTCAAGACTCCGTGGAAAAAGTCAAGAGAGCGAGAGGGAGCCAACTCCACGAACCTCTCAAATGCTCCCACATTTATTGTGTACAGTCAAAGGAGAAATCACTGACAGTTGTGTGATGGAATGCAGGAATTCAGGGAAAGACAGGGTGGGATCAAGATTGTAGAGTTTGGCTCAAGGTCAGAAGACCCTTTATGTTTTGGTAAATCATGTTCGTGTTGGCATCAGCGAGCCTTACAGCTTATCAGGGCGGAACATATGAGAAGCAGCTGCTTAACATTTTTCTTGGACTCAGGCGGCTGTGCCTGTCTTAGGTTGCCCCGCTCTGGGGATCTTACCCGACATTGGCTAACCAGCCTTCTCACCTCTGAGTCTGCAGCTTTTTATAACTTGTTTACCATTCCAGCCCAAGACTTGTTCCTTTGGGGGCCTACAATTTACCTTTAGGGAAGTCATGGGAAGAGGGGAGCAAGATACATTCTTATAGATATGTTAAAGCAGACCACCAGCCCAGCCAGTTCCTTGCTTTGGGGATAGAAGACTGTCTAACAGCAGGTACGCCCAGCGTTTATAGCCCAGGGCCTGGGTCATTGTTTTGCAAGGAGCAGAGTGCTATCTAAAACCCCAACTATGCAAGCAAGGCAGTTACTAAGCACATTTACTCTTCTTTAAGGAGACAAGCGGCTGGGGTCTGTTACAATTTGTTAGCCCAATCATGGGCTCCCACACCTTACAGTATAATCATATATAAAGGTGATTAACTTAAGCCAAATGAATTTTAACAGCCTATTTTTAAATATTTAAATGCTACGTAAATATTTTAAATTATTCCTTTTGTAAAACACAATTTTATAGGGTGTTGATAACTAAAAATCTACTCTATTATGGATTTTCAGAGGTCTTCATGAATATTAAATCATAAATTCTTATGGATTTCCCAATTGTTAAATGTCTCATTTCATTAGATACTGTATATAAGTTTTTGCAATGGAGTATTGGCCAAAGTAGGAACTTTGGAATTCTCCAAACGGGTTTACCAGCTTAACAAAGCACATATTGTATAGCCTTGGATAATCATCTGCTTAAAGTGAAGAGCTTCATCACCAACATTTCTAAATTGGGGATGGTAATCTGCCTTGAGGGTGGGGGGTATAGCTCAGTGCATGAGGTCCTGGGTTCAATCCCTAGTGCCTCCGTTAAGGAGAAAAGAAAATCTGCTCTCTCTAAATCAGGGATGGTATTACTCACCCTTTAGATATATTATAAACAATAAATAAAGCTATTCAATTACATTCAATAAGTTAACAACCCCCACGTGAATGCAACAGTAAAGTTATATACGTGTGAAGTTATATACCTGTAAAGCACTGACCAGAAACCAAACACCCATTAGTTAATCCTTACTTCCCCTTTTCCTCAACCCAACCCAAACTCTTAATAAATGTAAGGAGAAATAGGGACAGTTTAAGAAATTTTCTTCAACCAATAAAAACAGGATATCTGAGGGCTCATCCATTTATTTTAGTCTATAGATAGATTCTTTGTGACTAAGAATACCAAAATTAGACATTATTTTTATCTCTAAATTTCAAAGCAGTTGTTAAGAGCTGTGATTAAGCTACCAAAGTGAAGAATCTTAGAAGAATAACGAACATTGACTACAAATTAAACTGATGATTACATATTCCCTCTGGTGATTTGAGAGGCCACTTCTAATTGTACACTACACTTCAATGAAAAAAGTAGCATACACAAAGCAAGTACTTAAGAATAAGAAAAACTCAGACTTAAAATGAGCTGTCAATGTAATGTGAAATGTTAGAGAGGAATAATAATTAAAATATGCCTCAAGGGCTAAGTGAGGTTTTCTTCTGTCAAAGAATACTACAAAGGAGGGGGCATGAGGGTGAACAATTCAATCAAAATGGCCAGATCAATGATGCTTATAGGAGTTTCCTGTTCTTGACATCTGAGCCTCATTATAATGCTCTATTTCCTGTATTTCCTTGTCTCAATAGAATTTTGCTTCAGGCAACTTTTTGCTGAACTTCTGTGTGTAGAAACCAGGGACTCTTATTGAATTGTTTCTCACTGACTACTTAATGTCAACAAAGCATTGAAACAGACTGATGCCCTCAGTTGTGTGATGGAGAGTTCCAGCCTATCAGTTGGCTGCACAGAGCACACATACAGCTCATATGAGACAAGGCTAAATGCAGTTACAGAACTCAGAGCTGATACACAGAGGACTATCTTTTTTAGACAACTCACCTCTGAAATGCTTATAAAATAATTTAGTAAAAGATGATACAACATCTTTTTTTTAGGAAACAAAGATACCACCTAATATGTGGGTCTCCCCAAATACATACTGGTTTAAAGGTTCATTTTTAAAATAAGTTACCTAAAACTTGTAATACATTTTCATGAAGGGAAGTAAATTTTGAGTGATGACAGACAGGAAGAAATAAATGTGTCAAAACAGGAATTGAATAAAACATAAATTCAATAAAATGGTATAGAAAAATCAATGTTTTAAATTTATCCTGATTTAAATATAAAGAGAATTAAATTGAGGATGAGAAAATGTGGTTTCTAATCTTTGTTCTGCCACTACCTATGTGGCCCTGAGAAAACTGCCTGGGGATCATATTTGATAGACACAAAAAATTGTACAATTTCTTTTAAATTCTTGAGAATTAGCTTTAGTTCTCTCCTTTGATAATTCGTTCAGTAACTGATAAATACTAGAGAATGATTTAGACTTGACTCAGTTCCTCAGATGAGCTGCATTTTCTGTATTCAGTTTGTGTAAGTTCAACAAATATTTTTTGAGGGGCTTTTGAATTGTGGGTACTGTGTCTAAACAAAATATTTTAAAAGATACTTCATAAAAGATGATATAGGATGTTCAAATCACCAGTCATCATTAAAATGTAAATTAAAATCATAATGAGCCATCACTATATATCCATTAGTTTGTCCAATATTTTAAAGCTGTCAATATCAAATACGGGGAAGGATACAGAGCAACTGGAAGACTCATACATTGTTGATGGGAAGGTAAAACTGCATCATTTGTGAAGCTAAACATACACTTACCACGTTACCCAAAAATACCACCAAGCATTCACCAAGAGAAAACAATTTCCATATTCATAAATGTTCATAGTAGCTTTATTCAGAATAGCTGAAAACTGGAAATAACTCAACTATACAAGTAAATTGATAAAGTATTCTCTGTCAATTAGTGGAATACTATTGAGCAAAAAAAAGGAATGAATTAACAATATACTCATTGACACAAAAGAATCTCAAAATCATTATCCTAAGTTACTGAGGCCAGACACAAATGAATACATACTATATGATTTCATCTGCATGAAATTTTACAATGAAAAAGCTAATCTATAACAACAGAAAGCATATTAGAAGTTGCCTGAGCTCAGGGGTGGAGGAGAATTGACTGTAAAAATGCACAAGGAAACTCACTGAGTTAATGGGAATATTCTATATCCTGACTGGCAAAATGGTTACAAGAATGTATGTCTTTTTCCAAACTCTGAGCATACGCTTAAGATATGGATGGCCAGATTGCCAGGAGCTTCTGAGGGAGTGAACAACCTATGGGGTAAAGTAAAACGTACTTGAATTGAGAGACTCCCAGGAATGGAGGAGGAATATTCAGAGCCCGTGAAATCAATCCACAAGAGAAGAGAAAGCTTTCATCGTTTAAATCCAAAGAGAAGAAGCCTGTTTACAGTAACACCAGTCATGTATGAGCTTGAAAGAGAAGACTTTCTTAGATTTTCAAATGCCAGAGCTGCCAAAATCTGTCTGGCAAAATGAAGAGAGCAGAGGGGTCAAGGAAGACAGAGGAAGCCAACAAGTCCTCACTCTGGCTCCCAGACAACCAGTGCCCATCTGCTTCCCTGGAAAGCTTCAGTTACTGAATTGAGACCATAAGAGTTTGTTACCTAAACGTCATGGGTGCTGTTGAAAATACCATTTGGTAATGAGGGAACATTTTCCTAATGAATAAATTTTAAGGGGAGAATCAAGGAACAAAAATAAAGTTATGTTCTAATCACAAGGTTTGCTATGCCAAAGTGACTTGGAAATAAGCAAGGTAACATGACCAATCATCCCCGCCCCCTAGCCTCCTCATCGCTGGTTCTCAACAAAACGCTGAGAAAATCTTGACGCTTCCATCACTCAGTCAATCAGTTACAACTGGGAATAGAGCCATTTTACTAAAATGCAGATGCTGCTGTTCATCTCTTTGAAATGTGTGCAGGTATTAAAAATTAAAATGGTAAGGGGAGAATCTTAAAAAGAGCATATAAGGGAACTGTGCACAAAATTTAGGCTACAAGTAAGTTAACACAGTTAGCCTTTTCTTGCTCCACTGTGCACAATAAGAAGGACCTAAGTTCTTCTGCCCCGAGACAATGAAGACTTGACATCACTACAGCCAGGCTGGAATCTAGCCTCTGGGAAGAAAGAGGAGGGAAGAATGGATTGAGGAAATAGGTAGAAGGAAGAAATTTTAAAAAAAGAGAGACAGAGAGTGGAAAAAAAAAAAAGGAAAATTCTCAGATTCCTGAGGTAGATTCTACTTTGGCTACTGGTGACATGATGAGAAAATTTTTTTAATGTTTGTATCATCCTCTGGACCCCAAATGCAACTCTTTGGAGATGCTGTAGCCAAATTCACCACATAAAAGTCTGGATGGTCTGAGATCCCCACAATACTGATCCCAGGAGCTGGGCTTCTTACTTCTTTAAGGACTAGATCATGGGACCTTGCAAAATGAACTATGAATCATTTAACCACCAAAGACTATGTTTCTCTGACTGTGAACATTTTTGTTATCACTGCAGTCAGTGAAGGAGTTGCCTCCCTTGAATCTTATCAGCAGACACATCACCCACAAAAAGATGTCAGTTACTGGCTTACCAGAAAAATGATTAGAGATCATTTGAACCAATACAGAAACGTATCACAAATGGATTATGAAACAATAATAATTTCAGAGTTTGTTGCATTTTCCAATTCATTTTTCACATTATTTTAAATCCTACCTTTACCATAATATTTGAGTAGATAGCAAGAGACTTATATAAAACAAGTATGTATAGTCACATGATACTTAAAATAGAAAATGACTTCAAAAGGAATTTCTAAAAGGGAGATTTATCTTCTAATTAGGATACAGAAAAATGTATATATGAAAAAAATGTGGTTGTTTTTCTCTTTAGCTGAATCAATGAAGAGTTAATGTGCCCTGATAATCACTAGGGTGGGTTCTAATCTGTCAACCAGTCAATGGCCAGACCATTGGACCAACTACTGTGGCTTTCCTGCCAAGCACTAGGGAGTGGGGTTGAGGAAAATAGTTAGCTAAAGGTGGGCCTGTGCCATGGCCTGAACCATGACCAGGATAGATGGAAACACTAGATGGCCTTAAGTGTCCTCTGGAACCTGTAATTCCCCATTCTATGATATGAGGAAGGATTCAAGTTGGACCTTGATCATTAAACGTAAGATAAGGCAGGGTTGTGCCAAATTCCCCATATGGGGAAAAGGCAGAAAAGGGCAAAAGTGTACATGATTTATTTTCATTTCATTCCATTTAATTTAATTTGGTGTGTGTGTGTTATGTCTTTGGCAAAAGGGATGCATTCAACTTATTAGCTTGTTCTTTTTTTCCTTAGAAGTCACCCATAGAGAAGATTTGCAGGCTTTTTAGTAGGATATACTTCATACCAAAAAAGTTTTCTGATTTGTACATTAAATTTTCCCACACACTCACACCCACACACCCACACCCACACCCACACACTTGCACACACACTGTCTTCTTCTGGCCTGCTTGCTCTGGTTGTTGCTACTATTCCACATTTCCAATCGTTAACTCCATGGTTTCTTCCCTTTAGATAATTTACACTTTAAATGCAGTATGTTTTACATTCTAAGTTACCATTTTTTTCTGCCTTTGTAGTAGGAACACTTAAGGCCAGGGCTACATGACGCATACAAAGACTCAGTATGGGCTTTGCTGTCCAGTGTTTCTCACCACATCTGGGTCAGGTCCTTGCAAAGCAAGGTCGTGAGAATGTGACCGATGTCTGCACTGCTCTTTTCTTAGCCCTTGGAGACATACAGGTCCTTTTGGACACTAAGTTAAAGAAGGTAGTAGTATTTAGAACAAATACACACAGATTTTTACCATTCTTGCCCATACTATTTTAAAACTTCTTTTTATAATTGGGCTCAGCTCCTGACTGGCTATGTGGCAAGAGGCCACTTTGCTTACACTGACATTTTTCTAGAAAACATCTTAGAGTCTCTTATTGAGAAGGAGATAGGTTGGAATAGCTGTGGGAAAAAAAACACAGCTGAGAATGGGAAAATTAAAGCAAAATGAACTAAAATTAAAAAATGATTGCCTTTAAAAAAAAAGAAATAAAAGGCTCAAGTGAAAAAATGCTTTGTTTCATTCTTGCTTTCACATCATTTTCCCACATGGCTCTCAATACAGAAAAATCAGCCACTAGTAAGAATGAAGCTACTTATTAAAACATGTTATTTCTAACTTTATAAAATACTCATGGGGCTTCATATTTTTAAAAAAAAGTCTTATATCTTGGCAAATTGAGTACCTTGTCTACTTTTTGTTCAGTAGTAGATGTGTGGTACCTCCACAGGTAACAGGAAGAAAGTATTTAGTAAAGGTCAATATTACAAACTAAGAAGTAATGAGAATTAATAATAAAGCTAACTAAAATCTGCTTTTATCTAGTTCCAGACACTCCTTTCTCTTTCTTATTTTATTTACCCAAGTAAGACCTGGTTGCACTTTATTCCTCATATTGGGAATTGGCATAACCCTCCTCCCATCTTACTTTTCATGATCAAGGTCCAACTCAAATCCTACCTCACATCATGGAATTGGTAAATATCAGATTTCAGAGGACACTTATGACCATCTAGTGTTTCCACTTATTCTAGTCATGATTCAGGCCATGGCCCAGGTCCACCTTTAGCTCAAATTGTTTTCTCAACCCTATTCCCCAGTGCTTGGCAGGAAAGCCACAGTAGCTGGTCCAGTGAAAGGTCTGGCCATTGACTGCATGAAAGATTGGAGCCCAACCCAAAAGAGAACTCATTCCTGGGCTGGCAGCTTCCCAGGAGGAGGTGTGGTTCAAAAGGCTGTGCTCAATGGAGGTGAAGGTATTTAGTGAACCTGTCAAATTCACTTCCTCCAGAATTTGTCCAGGAAAATTGAGT
Organism: Vicugna pacos; assembly: GCF_048564905.1. Classification (NCBI taxonomy): domain Eukaryota; kingdom Metazoa; phylum Chordata; class Mammalia; order Artiodactyla; family Camelidae; genus Vicugna; species Vicugna pacos. The sequence goes on along the minus strand of NC_132991.1, from coordinate 39,286,831 downwards.
AGCTAGCTGGTCAGTTGCAATAGAAGCATGGATAGATCCACAGAGAGAAGCCAAAATTCCATGAACTAAAGGTCACACTGGCCATGAAAGACAGAAGACAAACATCCAGGGCTATTGAGAACCCTGCCAGATTTTCCAGTGATAAATCCACTATGTAAATTCTTCTAGTAACCACCTCTCCTCATTCCTAAAGAAGCCCAAGTAAGTTTCTGTTACTTGCAAGCAAAGAACAACCAGCATCCTTCCTATCCTTCATCACCCCCCACAGCACTTTATCACACAACACCCCTGCCCAGTGATCATGCTCACGTTTAAGTATCTCCGGTAGAAGTTAAACACTCAAATTATCCCAGTATCTCTAGGAAATTAGATTACAGAGCCATTTCTTATACTGAGTGAAGCTTTATTCCCCTGAATCTTATATCATCCAGTCATTTAAATCTTCATAGAGCTGTTCATCATTCTGATTACTCTCTTCTGAAAATGTTGCAGTGTATTCGTAAATTTCCCAAACTGTGGCTTCCATAGCTGAAAACAATAGTCCATGTGTGGTATGACCAACACAGATGGCCTGGACTATCACTTTCCTTGTTCTGTGTAATATATTTCAAGAACTATTGGCTAAGACTTTTTTCAATGACATTGTTAAATTATTTTAAACTTATTGTTAGCCAAAAGCACTAAAAACTCATTTTTAAATGAGTTTCAGATAACCCACATGTCCCCCCTACCATGGGCCTATGTAGTGGGTTTTTAGCTCCAAGATCAGGATGTTAAGTTTGTAAGTTAAATTTTATCTTTGCTAGGCTAAATTTTATCAGTTTCTAGTCTTCCATCAAATGTCTCTGACCACTGACTCCAGCCTTTTATGATCACTTGATCCTCTGTATTACTCCAGCAAATACATCTATTTCACTCATTTGGTGCATCACTCATACCACTTAATCAAGTTATTTATCCTTTAATAAAGGTTGACTCTAAAGTATAGAGCTGATATATCTTGTTTTCAGAAACTAGCAAGAGCTATACTCAAAAGCCTTATTTGTAAATAGTAATAATAATAAAAAATGAATATTGTGAACATATCCAGTAGGTCTTACACTGCTTTTCTGGTCAACGTCTGTGAGCTTCCAGATATGTGATTCGAGTAGGTCTGGGCAAGGGAGCCTAGAACATTCTTTCCCTTCATTTTGGAAGATGAGAGGATAACCCTCTTGAAAAACAAGTGAATAATTTTTACCTTCAGCTGTTAGTATTTTGGGTGTCCTTTGCATCTATTTAAAATATTTCTAATAAACATTTACAAGACAGCACCTGTCACAGGTGTTGAAATGGCTTGATTTGTCAATGTTTGAAAATTCTCAGATTTAGACATTAACTCTACATGAAGTTGTACATACAGCTATAGAGATACACTAAAGAGATTAAATTACATCACTCACAAGAAATTTCAAAATCATGTCCTATTAAAACAGCACTTCATCTTTATGCATTATGAATAAATATATTTTAATATATCTTTATAATTATTGTATGAATCACAGAATGATAATACACTGTACTTTGAACTTAAAGGCAAAGAATTGATTTGTTAAGTGGAAACATTTAAGACCACATCACAACTTTGTGTCACTCTGCTCCATAATTTTTTTATTTTTTCCAATATTCTGGTTGCATTAATAAATGGAGATGAGCCAGACCTTTCTCAATTGCACAGAGGCCCTCGAGGCAAATGAGCATCACAATCTCATCACTGAAATATTCTCCTGATGGCCCTTATTTCTGGCCACATTAAACTTATTCTCACTTAACAACAAGGCGTTTTACAAGCTGATTCCTCTTGAGATTGTTTCTTCCATTTGGTACATTTTTAATGAGCAGCAGGAACTGTATGAATCACCATACTAGGTTCAGTGAAGAAAAAAACAACATCATTGACAGAACGAAATCAATGTGATCCTCTCCATCAAGGAGCTTACCGTTCCCAAAGATGAGTCCGCAATTACCAACAGCACAAAGTAAAGGACTGGGTATTGTATTTTAGGAGTAAACAAAACTACATGAGACCAGAAAGGAGACATCAATCAGATTAGAGATTTGGAAAGTTTGCCAGCTCCATATTTCTACAGTATGGACAATCCTGGCACTAGTAATAAAGTTCTTTTTGGTCCCTTTGCTCTCACTTCCTGATTTTAACCCCACTTGCCATTCTTGGTGAGAAAAGGTTATTTCCGACACACATCAAGCATGAGAAAGCAATGCTGGGAGAGGAAACACAGTCACAGTTGTTGCTAACACTTCTGCTGCCAAAACTGCACCCCACTCCTTGCTCCAGTCCTGCAAGTTCTTGGGCTGATTTAGTCCAAAATACTGTCCTGACGAGTCTCTGATCTTCCTATCCAGCCCATTGGAGGGATACACAATATCCTTTCTCTCAGTCTAATTCAACTGATACAGGGCTGAAATATTGCAAATGAAGCTTAATTAAAACAAAAGAAGAAAGATCAACATAGGTAAATGAGTCCTTCCTTATTTTAGTGTAACCTTCATAGATTACGTTGTCTGAAAGGCATGAACAGGCACACACACTCAATTTCATTTCTTCAACTCTGTCACTGTAAGTGTTTCCTCACCCAAAAATGTGGGCATATTTATTATCGGGTGATAAACACTGATACTCTTTGATTATAAATCTCAGGTTGCTCACCTTAGTCATGAATTATGTTATCCACCTTGTAGTGGACACGAAGTGACTAAGCTGTAAGAGCCATTCACCTCCAGCTTCCGGAACTTGGGAAATGGTTCTGATTTTACAAAGTAAATACCGTGAGGTGCAAATATGAGGGATCAAATTTAAGGTAAGATTCCCAATAGAGAGACATATTTCCATTAAGAATCTTAAGTCTTAGCCAACGTATGCAGAGAGTACAAGCAGTAGAGGGGAAGAAGCTGAGTGTACACTCACGTCAGAGTTAGAGCTGCCGTTTTGCTGGGTCAGTCTTCAGGATAATGACTAAAGGCAAAGAATCTCTGTGATGAGTGATGCAGACCCTGAAACAAGACACAGACAACCAGTGCTTCCCAGGCACCCAAGGATCTAAGGGTAAGATCAACACAAGACACAGGGAAGGGGACCCACATCATATTGAAGAAAGTATATTTCCCAGACATATTAGCCAAGGTTTATTACCAGTTCATTAGTAAGGCAAAACTAAAAATGTCAAAATCTAACAATTTATAGTTTATTATATATGCATGTAACAGTAAACTGTGTGTGTATATATATATATATGTATATGTATAACACACAGTGTTTAATTAAGCAAAATAAATCCTCCTATTACTTCTACAAGGAATTCAGTTAAAGAACCACATTAGGTGCTATAATAGAGAAATATCTGGATTGAATGAATCTTATTTGACTATTATAATCATAGCTTTGTACTCAGAGAAGGAGCATTAATAAAGATTCAATTTTTCTGTAAATGACAAATCACAAATAATAGTACTTTAAACATGATCAAGTTTACCTCCATTTCACACCACCTGAACAATCCAGATCTGGCAAGACCAGCTCCCTTCTATCTTGTTACTCAGACATCTTCAATATGAAGTTTCCAATAGGTGGTTGGTCCAGAATAAAGCTCCAGTTTCATCCATCATGCCTCTGCACTCCAGCCAGTAGGAAGGAGCAAAACAGAGGTAAAGGCATTACCCTTCTTGTTAAGGATTATATTCCACCTACATTCTTGGTCATGACTTAGCCACAACCAGCTGCAAGTGAAAATGTGAATTTTATTCCTCTTTGTAAGTGGCCATGGCCCAGACAAAAATCAGAGACTCCACCATGGTGGAAGAATGGAGAATGGGTATTTAGAGCCAAACAGCAGTTCCTGCCTCAGTAGCCAAAATTCCCTCTACCTTATATGACTTTGGCCTGACAAATTACATTTCTGTTTGGATAAAGCAGCAGCAAACATTTACTGAGAGCATATTTTGTGTCAAGCACTTAATTAAAACCTTTAATTGTGTCCCCCAATTAAGATATGTTGAAATCCTAACCCAAATACCTTAGAAGGTGATCTTATTTGGAAATAGGGTTTTTCCAGGTATAGTCAAGTTAAGATGAGGTCATTAGGGTGGACCCTTATCCAATATTGTTGGCATCCTTATAAAAAGGTGAACTTGGACACTGACACAGACATGCACAGAGGGAAGAGTGAGTAAAGAGTCACAGAGAGACTACCATATGAAGATGGAGCACTGAAGCGATGCATCTACACACCAAGGGACACCGAAGACTCAGTAAACCACCAGAAGGTAGAACGAGGCAAGAAAGGATTTCTCTGCATGTTTCAGAGGGAGCGTGGCCCCAATGATACCTTGATTTAGAACTTCTAGCTTCCAGAATGGTGAAAATAAATCTCTGCTGTTTTAAGTCACTCAGTTTCTGGTACTTTGTTACAGCAGCCATAGGAACCTAACACAAAGAGGTTATCTCATTTAATTCCCACAACTACTGCTATGTAAGAGGTATTCATAGCATGTTATTCTATGTTATTATGGCATGTTATTCTGTTATTCTTCGCTTTTTACAAATAAGGAACTTAAGGCTCAAAAAGTTATGCAACAAGCCAAGATCCATTGAGTTTTGAAAGTCCCCTAGGTTTTTCTGATTCCAGACCCGCAACTCCTAATCTGCGATACTAACTAAGGAATTAACCAAAAGCCCTTGTTTTTTAAATCTTCCATCCCTTCCCAGCTTGGGCACCACTAGAAAAAATTATGAAGTGCTATGCAAATATTAAATGGTAATACTATCCCCCAGGTAGGTGCCTTTGCAACATGATGCTGTAACTTTTCCTACAAACTGGGACACTTTCAAGAATGAAAATGATGCTATTTGTAATTATAGTGGAACAAGAAGCCTAAACCAGGACTATCTTGGGCAAACCAGGGCTTACAATTCCACTAATTTTAACTCACTCCAGAGTGCTCCACCCACCCTGACTCCTAGCCAGAAATGTCATTATAGTGCCTATACAAAATTCGATTATGTTAGAAAACATCAAAAACCTTAACTATGCAGTAATAATAACATGGTACCAGAAAAATAAGATATTCCTTGATAATGAACAGTATAGACCACAGCAGATAGCTACAAAAATAATTTTGTAAGACGATAAATCCACAAAAAGAAAGAATACATTATTGATTATTTAGCTAAAAGCATCTGAGTAACTCTTCCAGACCTCTAAAAACTGAACACCCCCACCTCCGGAAAGTTAAAAAAGTGGGAAAAAAAGGTTTATCTTGTTTGTGACTCTGCATGTGAAGGCTCTACTGATGCTAGCAGAATTAATAATCTAATACCGTGGAGAATATTAAGCATCCATTTTTATTTAAAAAAAAATTACCCCCTTCTAGACTCCTTTCCAAAGTTGAAGAAAAAGTTAACTTCCCCAGGGAGGTGGGTTGAAAATTGTTGTCTCTAGTCTCATGCAAACTTGAACCTTAACAATGTCAGAAAGAAGTCAGATTAGCCATCAGGAAGAGCTTTGTAAATTCAGACTTCTGCCAAGATAGAGTCTTCTCTGTTTATTTCTAAGAGACCTAGGTGCTCTTAGAGGTCACCTCATCTGGACTGTAACCAAATACTGAAGAAAAGTCATAATTCTACATGAGCATAGTGTACTATCTACATAATTGTACAATCTGCTGAAAGTTCAAATTTAGACTCTCTACATCCCTGAAAGTCTGGCTTCCATAGCCTTTATCTGGGGCTAAGACAGACTCAATAAAACTGCTGACATGCACATGAATATGCACTTATCCTCCACATCCAACACTGTATAATCTGAGTAAACTGTAAGGTTCTAAAATGTTAACTGTGTTTACCTCTGCATGGAGGGATTTCCAATGATTATGTGTTCTATTCTTTCTTCTTCGTGGTTTTTCATTGAGAATATAGTACTTTTGAAATTGTATTAAATTATACTTTTGAAATTAGAAAAAAAAAGGTCTTTAAGATCATTAAATTATATATTAAGAAATTTGTTTCTGGTCCAGCCTATAAGAAGCTGGAATATGCCGCTCTGTCTTAAACAAGAAGTAAAAAGCTAACCAAACTGAAAAATCAACAACTCCTCTTAGACCCTACAGAGAAGTGAGATCACAGGGAAAACTACTGCCTCCAAAATTACACAGATCATCAGACAAATACAGGAAGTCACAAACCTCCATGGGAACCAGTACCAGGTAGGGAAACCTGAGCTGAAACTGATGAATTGGTACCGAGTCATCAGGGGCCCCCACACTTCTGTGAATTTTACCTCCAGGAGCTCAATCAAGCTCTCACAGTATATACTGGAGAAAAATCTCCTCTTGCTTCTTGCAGGAGGAGGGGAAAGGAACCATTTTTAAACACTCCAGAGCATTCTGTTCTTCTTATGATGGTCTGCCCTTAGGAGAAACTATTTAACCAGAGCCTAACCTGCTGACATTTTATCAGAGCTTAACTGACCTGGGGGAAGAAAACACATAACCCCAGCCTACTATAACCATTCTGTTCCACCTAAGGAGGAGAGGAGTCCTGAGAAGCATGTGTGGAGTTCACAATCCAGGGGAACCAGCTCACTAAAGGACAGAGATCTACTCGTAGGACCAGCGAATGCTTCCTCTCCCTCCTCTTCACCATCAGGTTTCTAAAGGTCTATTTACAGCAGTTCCTTGTTCCCATTACCTCATGTCCAGCTATCAAGGAAAAGTTATACGACGTACTAAAAGATAAAAAATACAGTCTAAAGAGACAGAGCAGGCATTAGAACCAGACTGATGCAGGAGGCATGTTGGAACTAACAGACAAGGAATTTTGAAAACTCTGATTAAGATGCTAACTATTCTAATGGCTAGACAACATACAAGAACAGACAGGCAATGTAAGCAGACAGATAGAAATCCTAAGAACCAAAATAAAATGCTATAGGCAAAAAACACTCTCTAACAAATACAAATGCCTTGATGGGCTTATTTGTAGACCAGATATGGCTGAAGAAAGAAGTTCTGAGCTTGAATATATCCAAATAGAAACCTCCAAAAACGAAAAGCCAAAAAAAAAAAAAAAAAGACTGCAAAGAAAAAACTCCAGTCCCAGAACAGGATATCCCCAAACTGTGGGACGACTACAAAAAGTGTAATACATGCCCAACAGTAATACCCAAAGAAGAGAGAGAAACAGAACAAATATTTGAAAAAGCAATAAAAATTGCCTCAAATTAATATCAGATACCAAATCACAGATCCAAGAAGCTCAGAAAACACCAAGCTGGAGGAATGCAAAATTATACTACACATAACAAATATCATTTTCAAACTACAGAAAATCAAAGATAAAGTTCTGGGGAAAAAAATGGGAAAAAAAAACACCTGACCTATAGAGGAACAAAGAAAGGTAAGAATTATATCCAACTTCTCCTCAGAAACCATGTAAGCAAAAAAATGAAATGAAATATTTAAAGTGTTAAGAGAAAAAACCACCTACTTAGAAGAATTCTGTATCCTGTAAAAAATATCCTTCAAAAGTGAAGGAGAAATAAAAACTTTCTCAGACAAACAAAAATTGAGGGAATTTGTTACCGACAGACATGCATTGCAAAATATTAAATTAAGTTATTTAAGGAGAAGGAAAATTATATAAGTCAGAAACTTAGATCTACGTAAACAAAAGAAAAGTATTAAAGGAGGAGTAAGTGAAGGTAAAATAAAAACATTTCTTTTTCTTATTCTTAATTGATCTAACAGATAACAGTTTGTTCAAAATAATAATAGCAATGATATATTCAATCATATATGCATAGTGTGTACTATTAGAATGGCCAAAATGTACAACACTGACAACACCAAACACTGGCAGGAACTCTCATTCATTCATTGTATCATTCAATACAAAATGGTATAGCCACTTTGAAAGACAATTCGGTGGTTTCTTACAAAGGTAAACACTTACCAAAGGATCCAGCAATTGTGCTTGTTGGCATTTGCCCAAAGGCACTGAAAACTTACATCTACACAAAAACCTACACATAGGTATTTATAGTAGCTTTATCAATAATTGTCAAAACTTGGAAGCAACCAAGATATCCTTCAGTAGGTGAATAGATAAGTAAACTGTGGTACAATGGAGTATTATTTAATGCTAAAAAGAAATGAGCTATCAACCATGAAAAGAAATGGAGGAAACTTAAATGCATATTACTAAGTGAAATAAGCCAATCTGAAAAGGCCACATACTATATGATTCCAACTATATGACATTCTAGAAAAGACAAAACTATGGAGACAGTAAAAATATCAGTGGTTGTCAGGGATTAGGGGAGGGATGAATCAGCTCAACACAGAGGATATTTAAGGCAGTGAACTATTCTGTATGATACTACTGTGGTAGAAACATACCATTTCACATTTGTCCAAACCCATCAAATGTACAACACAAAGAGCAAACCATAATGTAAATTATGAACTGTGGGTGATGATGTGTCAATGTAGGGTCATCAGCTGTAATAAATGTACAACTCTAGTGGAGAATACTATTAACGGCGGAGGCTCTGGATGTATGGAGACAAAGGGTAAATGGGAAATCTCTGTACCTTCTGCTCAATGTTGCAGTGAACCTAAAGCCACTCAAAATAAAATAAATTCAATTTGTAAAACTTAATTAGTAAAGACTAAACACCTCCCCCCAAAAAGTACAGAAATCCTATCTTAGTTTTCCTTCGTTGTGTAACAAATACCCCCAAAACCAGTGGTCTAGAACAACAATAGACATTTTTTATTTCACTTCTGTGGATCAGGAAGGGATAGCTTGGTTGGGTGGCCCTGGCTCAGGCTGCATTTGGAATGTTGGCTGGGGGTGTAGTCATCTGAAGGGTTGACTAGGGTTAAAGGATCATTTTTCAACATGTTTTACTCACAAGGCGTTGGCAGTAGACTCAGTTTCTTGCTGCAGGAGCCTTGAATGTCCTCATGACACTGCAGCTGGCTTTGCCCAGAGCGAGAGGTCTGAAAGTGAACAAGGTAGAAACCACAACGACTTTAATGACTTAGTATCAGAGATCACACATGTCACTTTCATCATATGCAGTTTATTAGAAGCAATTTTGAAGGAAATCTGACAAAATATTAATATTTGTTACTTCGACAGTGGAGAATATATGAAGTTTATAATTCTCTTTAGGTTTTTCTCTGGTTTTTGCATGTTTCATAATTTTAAATAAATGTTTATGAAAAAAAACTTCTTTATTTGGTAAGTAGATGTTTTATTACACCTCTTACTATCCCTGAAACTGTTCTTTATGTATTCTGTCTCTTTGTGATTGAATATTCTCTGGGCCTGTTTCCTCATCTGTGAGGTAAGACGGGTGAAAAAAGGGTCATTTAAGATTCTTTGTAGCTCAGATACCTAAATGCCTTTCCCTTTCCATCCCCTGACACCCCACTCCGCTCGCTTTTAAGTTTCGTTATGCGATTCCATTATCAATCCATCTTCCTTTCCTTTGTGTAAATCTCCTTTTCCGAAAAGTCACCTGGAAACATTTGACCAAAGCATGCTTAGCAATCAGGTTTGCTAAAACTCTAGAGAAGTTTTTTATTTTCCATTTAAATGTTCTACATTTTCATCTGTTATCTCTGACATAAAAGAGGTGTAAGGAGCACGAGGAGGTGGTAATAGAGATGTTCCGTGGGAGCAGGGGTGCTACTGCGATCTTACCTGGACATCAGACTCCAGCCAAGGAGCAGCTAACTTGGGATGGACTAAATTAGTCCGTCTTAACTCTGTGTACAATCTGGGCAGGTCATCGCGGGCGGAACAAACCGTACTTTGCAGCTGGAGGTTGGAAGGGAGGGTAAAATCAGGGAGGGTGCGGGGAGAGAGGGCTGCCGGATCAGACACACCCTGTAGCATCTCCGCCTGAGGAGAAAGGTGCCCCTGGCTCCGCAAGCTCCGCAGAAAAACTGCGGAGGGCTGCTCGAGCCAAGTGAGCTCCGGCGGCAGCCCGCGCAGCCCGCGGAGGAGGGGGCGGGGGCGTCCGCGCAGCCTCCCAACCCGACTCTCCAGCCGCGCGCTGACCCCGGCCTGGGAGGTCGCGGAGGAGGCTGTTTCCGCCAGCGTCCAGCACCCAGGGCCGCGAACCTTCCACCTACGAGGGCGCTGGTGCAAACATGGGCTACCAGGGGCAGCGCCGGGTCGTCCCGCCGCAGGTAACGCTGGAGACGGGCGGGTTGTGAAGGCAGGTCCCTTCAAGTTTCATTCACCCTACAACAGGGTTTAGCTGTCTTCATTTGGTGTCTTGATTTAGCACCGCGGAAGGTTCTCCAGGAGAAAAAGTTTTGCCTTGATGTGACTTTTTTTTTTTTCCTTGGGAGGCGTTTTTCCATATAACCCCTTTAATTTCACAAAATCACGTCATTGGTTCCTCAGAGATCCTGTACTCAAGGATTTCATGCAGCAGTCCGAGAACTTGGCGCAGCTTGTGATCAGGGCACTTTAGGATGGCGTTTATTTATAAAGTTCTGTTGAATTACTAGGTATTATTGTTACTCTTCATTATCATCCTCATCATTATTTTCTTATCATTATTGACATTACTTATTACTACTGATTTCGTGTTAGTCTCTTACACTGCGTATTTGTCATAATTTTATGATTTTTTTGAGCTAGTCAATATGTATTTAATTGCTATTTTATATATAGAGCGATCTAGATGACAGAGAGACCCTCGTTTCGGAGCATAAGCACAAAGGGGAAACTTGTCGTCAGTCTGCTGCTGTTTTTAATGTTGTCAACTCGATTATAGGATCTGGTATCATAGGTAAGTTTTTTGTTTTTTGGTTTTTGGTTTTTTTTTTTTTGAGTAACAAGTCTCAGTTTAAAACATTTATTGTGTTGGTAGTATTCTTAGATTATTTTTAAAGGAAAAAATCTTTAATTATAAAATTGGTAATTTTTTCCCCATAAACGTCTTTCCTTTCTTCCAATGTAACAGTGTGCACACATCAGTCTTTTCTGCTGAGGGTTGTGATTCATACTCTTTCCATGTTTTAGAGCATCCTCTACATGTGGTAGATTAAGGTGAAGCTGACAATGGGAGATGCTGATTTTTTTTTCCATAGGCTTCATGATCAATTGATAACGTTAGCTAATTAATTTTTTTCCCCTTTTCCTGGAGTGACCACCATTACTTGAATCACCTCTGTATGACCTTCTAGAAGTGTAAAACCTCCAGGTATTTGGAAGTATTGGAGGTACAAAAATTTAATGTGAAAACATAACAATCTTGTGAAAAATTAAATCTGTGCAGTATTTCCTTACCCATTTATGTAGTGTTAAACTTTAAAGTACAAACTTACTATGATACATTAATTTTAAATATCATGTAATCAATACATAGAAATTGGTTAAATGTTTTTTTTTTTAATAAAGGAGACAAATAGTCAGAATTGAAAGAAATGAGCAGCTCATATTTTCCCAAATTGAAGCAAGGGAAAAATTCTGACAAAATTAAGTGCATGGCATTATAATAATAAAGGCAGGTTTTTTTTAGTGCTTATTATTCTTTTTATTATTTGAAAACATCCGATTTTAGAAAAAGCAGAGACCAAACAAAACCCTATAAATATTCATTGAGAATATTACTTTTTCCTATAAAGTTTTGACATTTTAGTCAGTCATCTGGATTGACTGTGGGTGTGGGTGTATGTGCATGTAAAACAATTATTGCACAATTTAAGTTGCAGGAATAAGCAATTAAATAGTATTACTTTTCTTAACTTTCACAAGTTGATGTGTTTCTTGATTTTACTTTCCATATATAGACAATTTGTTTTTCAAATGGTGGATAAAATTTAGGAACCTGAGGCAAAGTAGTAGGAAGTACTGGCAAAGGCTTGTTTGAAATTCTGCCTCAATGTACCACGGAGGTTTGGGCAAAATTCCAGAGCTCATTCCTAATATGAACAATTTAAGCTGATCCGTGTCAGCAACTTTAAAAAGTACCTTTTAATTAGGCTCAGCAGATTTTTTTCGGGGGGAATTTTTCAGAGAATACAAATCCTGGATGGAAATATTTTAAAGATGTTTTATTTTAAATATTATATTGTGATTAATGTAAAATTGCCCATTTCCAGAGAACTTCATAAGAAATAATGTTACTTACCCCCATCAGCTTTATAAAATATATTTTTGCCTCTCCTTTTCCTACAGGGTTGCCCATTTTGACCCCAGAGTTGCTCTTTCCTCATAGCTCATAACCCTTCTACCCTCTCATTACCGGCTCTGCTTTCCCAGCCAGCATGTGAAGAGAGCACGGACAGCCCTGGGTCATTACCCTCCACAGATTCTAGGTTATTTGTCCCCCTGACCCTGAAGTGAACATTTCTCATGTGAACTGGCATCTGTTATTCATCTGATGCTTTCTAATTCTTACTCTTCCATTTTATCAACTTGCTTTCTTGACAAGTCCTTAACTTACAATATTTTATTCTGAAATAGGTATTAATATGCTAACATTTAACTTTAGTATTCCTATGCACTGTTTGTGACTATGTGATATAAGCGTGCCAATTTACTTAGCCTATTATGTATAGGAATTGGGGGGAAATATCTGTATTTCTGTATATTTTATTAATGTGATGGGTGGGGTATTTTATGTTTTTTGCAGGATTGCCTTATTCGATGAACCAAGCTGGCTTTCCTCTGGGAATATTGCTTCTATTTTGGGTTTCGTATATCACAGGTAAAATACTATTTAATTGCTTATTCCTGCAACTTAAATTGTGCAAGAATTGTTTTACATGCACACACACCCACACCCACCGACCCACGCACACACACACACACACACACACATCCTGTAACTGAATTTTCCAATTAAAAAGTGCATCAAAGGATCCTGAAGAATTTAGACATTTATGTCTGAAGAGATTTTCTTTTCTTGCTAATCCTCTGAACAGATTAGAAAAGCATTATATATTACCAGGCCCAAATCCTTTTCATGTGCCTTTTTCACTTTATGCAGAACGTGGTAGATGAGGGAGTCATTTTAAAGATTGATTAAAGCTGAGACTCTCCTCTCAAAATGTAGACTTCAGGGACTCCTTTCCTGAAAAAACCATGGGCAGGTGCACACTAATGAACAACCTTTTCCAGCTCTGTTGGTGCAGGGGACACCGAGAGCCCTGGTGCTCAGCCAGCCTGGGTCACCACTCCCTCCCCACCCAGCCCTTGTCGGCCCGGGCTCCCTGCCTGCCACCGTCTTCAAGTGCAGCAGTAAGGTGCTTCGGTATCCTTTCTTCTGTTCTGCTTCTCACTTTTCATGTAACATGTTCATTCACACCCAGATTTGGCCACTCCACCGTTTAAGTGCAGGCGTTACAACTCTCAGTCATCTCCCCTCCTGATGTTCTCACCCCTGCCCCGTCATCCCACCAGCTCACCTCATGACAAATGCAAGTTCTTCCCTCTACCTTAGAATCACTGTGTGTGTATGTGTGTCTGTGTGTGTGTGCGCGTATCTGTGTACAGCAATCACAAAGAGACACTCCCCTGCAGTGGTGGCCACTGTGTGGGACCACCTTGATGTCTGTCCCCAGGGAATGCAGAACACCTCAGCTGTCTCCCTCTCCAGAGTGGGGACCTGGGCCTCAGTGATATCACCTTCCTGTGAGGTCATGAACCCCAGCCACCATTTCCCCACAGCCTTCAGTCAAAGACTGACTGGCAGAAGCCCCAAAGCTGGCTTCCCTGCATCCAGGAGGAACCAATGTGTGGTGCACTTGGAGCTCAGGGTGCCCAGCTCATGCTGGGCAAGGCTGCAGCTGGTCTCCACCTAAGACCACATCCCTGCTGAGCTCTCTCCCTGCCCTGTCCCTTCACTCCCCTTCTCCTGGGAGTGCTCCCTGAAATCCCTCGCCTAAGAATCTCTGCCTCAGCTCTGCTTCTGGAGACCCTGACCAAGACACCATCCCTCACAAAACCTCAGGTTTCCAAACGCAGCCTGTAATTCGGCTGTTTTTCCTTAGGCTGAGAAAGAAAGTAAAGCATGTGGTAGATAGCAAAGTCAGAGCTGCAGAGGCCCTGGCTCCCTTCCTCCCTGATTCTTCTCACCACACCGACTCCCCAAACCTGAGCTGCTTTTAGTTTTTACAGCTCTTAATTTCTAGCTTAAGACCCATAACTTGGTAACGTGGAACCCATTACTTTGTGCTTATTCAGAGTTGCTGGTATTTAAAAATTGCATTTTATTCATGAGAGCATTTATTACACTAAAAATTTCATTCAAGGATTTGCCCTTGTCATTTTTAATTTCCTCTTTCCCAGTCAATCAGCACTGACAAATAATTCATTTCCCCCCAAGTGTAATAACCAGGGCTTATCTAAGTGCATTGTAAACATTTATGCACATTGTAAACCATTAGATAGAGAAAATTTTAAAATATATACCACCTAAGGATTCAATCAATACTTGAGGAGAATGAATAGCTTCTTAAAGCCAAGTCACATTATACATCCATAGATCACAATGTGAATAACTTTTTCAACTGATGCTATACATAAACCTACAGCAATGACTATGAGCAATTCTTTGCAAAGCCATATATTGCAAAATTACTAATCCGTGGAAGTTAGTTACTCTTATTAATTAAACTGCAAGATAAAAATCCTTAAATGATTTTGATGAATAAAGGATGACCACACAGATGCAAAAAAAAATTGTAGACTGTGATTCATTTTTTTTCTTTTTTTCTTTTCATTTTATTTCGAAATTAGGCTTTTAAGAGCAAAATCTACAAATTGGGGTATAATATTGAATTGTTCTTTAAATTGACGCTATAATTATACAGTGGTTTGTTTCTACAATTATTCTTTTGTCTTTTTAAAGTCTTTGGCTTTTTAAATGAGGTATGTCCAGTTCAACAAGTAGTGTTTCTAAGTTCTGTTTTCATGTTTGTGAAATGTTGGGGAACGAGGAAGAATTGTAAATATTTACACCAAATAGTTTTATTTTAATTTGCTTTAAGATTCTCATATTTGTTGATAAGAGTAAAATAATTTTTATTGTCCAAGCATACATAATGATGGAAAAGAAAATTTCCCTCTTAAATAACACAGATTCATTCACAGATTATCTAAGATTTGCATAAAATATATTTAAAGTGAGATCAAAATGTTACAGGGATTGATGTTTGAGATTCTTAAAACTTTTTAAAGAAATTTATTTATAGCTCATATTTAACAAGTAGATGAAAACATTTATTATTAACCAAATTCTTAGCAAGTTGTTAACTTTAAGCAATACATTTTGAACTTTTATAAAGTTAAGCATTCTCATCCCAAGCATACAGTTCTTCACCAAAACTTCACAATATCTATGAAACTGGTTACCTCCTGTTACTCAAGTCCTCATTGATTCTCTTTCTCAGCCAGTAAGTTGCTGTTGAGTTTTCCTGCCTTTAGCATCTGTCTACTTCCTGATCTGTCCTCCATATTGTTGCAGGAGTTATCTTTGTAAAACTTCAGCATGGTCTCTGTTACGCCCCCACTCAAGACATGTCAACACCCTATAATGACAACAGAAAAAAATATATTGCATTTAAATCCTCGCATGTTTCAGCCACTGTCTACATTTTTTGTCTCATCTCCCCACTAATTTGACTTCTTTCACCCTGTCACCAACACTGCGATGTGTGGGATTTATGTTTTAGCCGTTCTGGACTATTGCATTCCCCACATGTAGAATATGCCTTCACACTGACGTTCCACGGACAGTCCCCCTGCTTGACATTTTTTTTATTTCACTACCTGGTGAAAACCTGTTTGAAGTATTTCAAAGCACTCCTCAACTCTTCTGTGTAGCTTTTCTTAGTTTTGAACAAAGAACATAGAATTAATTACTATGCCATTTGTGCTTGCAGAATATTTTAAAATATATGTATTAGGTCATTTATCATGTTAAATCTGAATCAGATATGTAGACGTCTAGCCATCTTGCTATACTGATCATAGATTCATTCAACAAATATTCACTGACACTGCTGCCATTATAGCAATGAAGACCATTATTCCTGCCTACATGAAGCTCACACTGTAGTATGTTAGGCAGGAAAAAAACCCCACATAATTATAATGTTTCATGAAAAATACCATAATACAAATATGTGCACAATAGGGATACTGGCATTTAACCCAGCTTTAAGGGTGCAGGCATGTTTGGAGGAGAAAGAGACACCTTCGCTGACTGTTAATGGAAAAATGTGAGTGAGCAAAGAAGATGAAAGGGTACTCTAAGCAGATGGAAATGTGGAAATGCAGAGGAGAACTGTATAAGTGATTCAGTCTGGCCAAAGTGTAGGGTTGATGTTCGTAAGTGGAAAGAGACGAAGTTAGGTTTGCAGAGGCATTTATGAAGATTCCCATGTAATGATAATCATTACCATTTCCTGAGGACTAGCTCAATGCTGAGCATAATGCAGCCACTATACTTTATCTCCTGACTCCATGAAGTAGGTATTCATGTTCTAATTTTTATGGAGGAGGAAATTGAGACTTTAATAAGTTAAAATGATTTGCCCAGAGTCTGCAGTTACTGGCAGCAGAGTTGAGGTTTTGGTTAAGTGCATGGATTCCGGGGCTAGACTGCCAGGACTCTTCCTAAATGGGACATCATAATAGCACCTACCTAGGGTTGTTGTGAAGATTAAACAAGTTAATATACATAAAGCATTTAGGAGAAGGCCTGACGCACATAAACTGTTGTGAAGTATTTGCTAGTGCTTTACCATTACCATCGGACTTCAAATACAAGGCTTTTTCCACCACCATTTGCAGCCTATAGATAATAACCAAGAATAGCACAAGTTCTCATTCCTTTAGCCTCTAGAGCATGCCAGGCATAGTGGTGGGCATTTAAACATCATCCTGCACACAGACTCTTCAAGGCTGGGCTATTGCCTTACTTTGCATGTGAGATTCAGGAAAGTCAAGTCCTTCACCCAAGATCCCACAGCAAATAAATGATTTTTTTCTGGAAAAAAATATGAAAAGGAGTTGATTTTTATCCAGAGGCATCAGAGGATTCCCCAGGAGGATTTTAAGCAGAAGGCATGGTGAGATTAATGCTGTGGTCAGATTCATCTGATAGAGGGAGAATGTCAAGAAACTCTTAGTAGGGAGGAGATGCCAACAAGTGTCTTGATCGGGGGCCAGATTGGTGGAGAGAACTATTAGGAGTTTTTGCAGTAATCCAGGTGAGAAGTGATAAAGGCCTAAACCCTAAGATTAAGCAGGTTAGAGACTGGAAATAGGAGACAGAGTTGAATAATTTATGATGCAGTAGTTAATGAATTTGGTGACTAAAGGAATATCGAAGGTGATGGATAATGAGAACTCTAGGGCGATTCTCAGGTTTCTGTTGATATTATTCACAGTTTGGAGAAATGTGGATACAGAAGCAGGTTCCCGAACAAATATATAAATTAGAAGTTGGACATTTAAAATCAAGATGCCTATGAGATCTCCAAGGTAAAATATTTATTAGACAGCTAGATGTAGAAATCTGGAGTTTTGGAGGAATCTGGGCTGAAGATACAAATTTGAGGGTTACTAACATCTGTATGAAAATTGAAACCACAGGCATGACTAAGATGACAGTAGGATATCTTGAAAAATGAGGAAAAAGCCCAAGAATACAGGGTTTGAAGAGAGTTAAAGAAACTGGAGAAAAACTGAGTATAATTGGCCCAAAATGTAGGAGGAAATCCAAGAGGAAGTGATGTCACAAAGGCCAAGGGAGGATGGTTGAGAAAGAGGGGAATGATAAAGAGGAAAAATGCTCCTGAATGCAAATATGATTGAGATTTAGGAGGTATCAGTTGGATTTATCAACTTGGAGCTCATGGATGAACTTGGTGAAAGAAGTTTCAGTGAAGCAGGGGGGACTCATAATTTGTCTTTTCTTCTTTGTCTTCAAATACATTTCCAAATAACTTAAAGGATCAAAAATTCAGCTGTGAATTTTGGAAGTGTGAGTGAGAAAAAAGAAAAAGCAGTAACTGTGTACCCAATACAGCAGTTGGTGTTCAAAAAACACCAAGTTAAATGAAAAAAGAGAGAGAGATAAACTTTTAATTATGTAATTTCTGTGTATTTGTATCTTCAGCTTAAACTCCAAAACTGGAACTTAAACATCTAAATGTAAATTAAAAAACAATTCTTAGAGTGCTCTCTTAACCATAATAACTATAAAATAAAGTTACTAGTAGTACTTTGTTATAAACACACGACTTGATTCTTCTAAATCTTTTTTTTTTCTGAATGCTTACAGCATTTTTTATTTTCAGTCTTTAAGCGTTGAATGCCTGTGAAATATTGGATTAATAACTATTTTCTATTGCTTGGACAGTTGAGCCACGTCTTGTTAATAGTTGTTGCACTGGTTAGGTTAGGAAAGTAAAATGGGAAACCAAAGCTTTAACTCTGGTCTTCATACCCTCTTCTGTCCAGTTCATTGCATGGATATGTTACGTATCTTTGCATCTCAATTGAAAAACATATAACGAAACAGTACAGTTTCATGAAACATAATGTTTTATGAAAAGAAAGTAAGCCTTGCCATGCTAAATTACTGTAGCATTAAATTCTTCTTAAAAGTTTCTCTTTTTCTTTAAGTCAAAACATAAAAAGAAAACCTTTATATTAAATATAATCTGACATTTGTTTAATGGTTATTTTTGCCACAGACTTTTCCCTTGTTTTATTGATAAAAGGAGGGGCCCTCTCTGGAACAGACACTTACCAGTCTTTGGTCAATAAAACTTTTGGCTTTCCAGGATATCTCCTACTCTCAGTTCTACAATTTTTATATCCTTTCATAGGTAAGATGAATGCAAAAATGAATATTGTAATTATTTGCATAAACACACAGCCATTTCTGAATAGAATAGTTTTAATAGTCATTAAATAGTCATTAAAGAATACTAGCGGTTGAAATATTTTCCACGTGAAGTGTTTATCTTTAGCCGTTTTCCCCTTGTTTTCTGGTTCTTTTCGTTGGTATTCTACATATTTCATTGAAATAAAATGAGGGTGATTTTCATTCAGTTAATGGTTATAATTCCCTAGTTTGGTGAAAAATAGAATGAGCTGGTATTACACTGAATGAAAGAAATAATAGATTTCTTCTGGGGCTGAAATATTTTTCGAAAACCTAAGGATCTGTGGACATGATGTACAAGGTCAACATGCTATTTAAAGTTTGCACCTAGCACTTCTTAAATAAGTAAAATGTTAACATTAACCAATGGCCAAATTGACTTCATTTTAAAATTAGTAACGCAGAAGCTATTGTTCAAACCACTGGTTCCTTCTGTCTACACAGAAGGCTAAGGATATATCTTCCCCAAATCTTACTTTATTAACTGAGGGGATATTTTGGAGCCTTCACAATTTTCTATTGTTGTTCCTCACTTTGAGCAATACATGTGTTCCTAAAACCGTGTTTAGAAACTGAGATTTCATAACAAAACGAATTCCATTTTAAATGACTACCAAAACTCACTATTATTTAAAGATTGATTCTGAAAGAATCGATTTGTAAAATGAAAATCTTTTTGTAATACAAATTGATATTATCCCATAAATCTGTTGTCTAGTTATTTTTAAAGTTGTACATAATTGTTATTATAATATATACTTGAAAGTAAGATTATGCCGATATTTGGGAAGTGATAACAGATTACTTTCAAAATATTCAAGATGAAATATGTGATGGCTTGTTGGTGACTGTATTATTTTAATTATGCTTTTAGCTATGATAAGTTACAACATAATAACTGGAGATACTTTGAGCAAAGTTTTCCAGAGAATCCCTGGAGGTAAGTCAATGAGTTTATTTTATATAGTTATTCACAGTTAATGTGGTCCATAAAAAATTTTTTCATAATAATTTTAAAGTAAAATATTTGCAAATGTTGCAATTGAGTGACTTCAAATATCTAGTAACATCTATGATCCAGTCTGATACTTAAGTATTAATGTCCTTTTAAATATAGTTTTGTTCTTATTTAACTGTTTAATAAATTATTATTTATATACTTTGAATACTTTATTTTTTTAATATTTTATGCTACATAGGTACTATTTGTGCTACACCATTTCTTAAATAAGCAAACTGACCTTTGTCCCCACGATTTGTATTAAGATATTTAATATTGTAAAATTAGCCCTTTTTAATGTGTAGTGCTGTGAGTTTTGACAAATGCATACAGTCATACAACCATGGCCACAATCAAAATACAGTCCAATTCCATTATCCCGCCCCCCAAATTTCCCTGTTCCCCTTCATAATCAAAGTTACCCACATCTCCAGCCCCTGGAAGTCAGTGATCTGATTTTTCTTCCTACTTTGGCTTTTCCCTCAATGCCTAATAAATGGCATCATATAGTAGGTAGCCTTTGCAGCTTGACTTCACTCACTTAGTATAGTGCATTTGAGATACATCCGTGTTTTGGGGTGTATCAGTAGTTTGCTCTTTTATCTTTCATTGCTGAGGAATATTCCACTACGTGGATGAATACAGTTTACCTGTCATCCAGTTGAGGGACACTGAGATTGTTTCCAGGTTCATGTAATTATGAAAAAGCTACTATGCAGGGAAGAAACTATATTCAATACCTTGTAATAGCCTATAATGAAAGAGACTATGAAGAGGAAGATAGGTATGTGCAACTGAATCACTATGCTGTACACCAGAAATTAACACAACACTGTAAGTCGACTATACTTCTATTAAAAACAAAGAAAAAGCTGCCACGAACATTTCAAGCAGAACTTTTCAGCATGCCACTACCCCACTCCCTGTTGGCCCTTTTACCATATCATGGGCTATTGGAATAATTCAGAGATCATGAGTCTTTTTCTTTGAAGAGTTCCTCATCCAAGCCACATAATCCCCATTTCGTAGTGACTTAACTCTATAGTTGTTTTATCGTTGAAACCGATGCAAAAACACCTTTCCTCTTAGTGCATGAATCAGTCATTCTAGAGACATCCAAACAGAGTAAAACGAAACCTAAAACTTACTCCTCTCACAGAGTTTAGTGGAAACTAAAACCAGGGACATTTGAGCATCAAATCACAGACCTACTACTTGCTAGCTGTGTGAACTTGAGAAGGCTAATGCCCTCTCTGAGTTCTAGCCCCTCATCACTAAGTTATGAATTAGAGTATCACCTGCTTCATAGAATTAATGTGTGAAACAGGAGAGACAACACAAACAAGGCCTTGCATAGGGAAGGCTTACCCAGCATCGTTACCTGTCGTCTGTAGTTGCTGTCCTAGCCCCCAACCTCCAAATCATGTTTTCATAAACTGAGATCATGTGAGCGGATAGAATGCGAAAGAAAATGAGAAGAATGTATACCTTATATACAAAATAATGTCAATTATGTAAAATATCTATTTCCATAAATAAGGACAAAATAAGAAAAATATATTCACATATAAACTGTGGTTATCTTTTAATTGTGGGACACATGGGATTTTTATTTTCTTTGTTATTTTTCAGTTTTTCAAAAGAGCATTATGATTTAGAAAAAAGCTTTTTATCACCTTATTTTCTTATTTGAGAAGTAATACATATGTGTGAGGACAATATTAGAAAACACAGCTAAGCAAAATAGAGAAGATAGGACATACTCATAATCTCCTTTTTTTGAGACAACCAAGGAAGGACAATCCTTCTAAGAGTTCATTCCTTCTTTCCTTTTTTCTTCCTTTTTAATGTATGCTTCAGAGTTTTAAGGATGCATGAAACTTCAGACATTCTTATAAATAACACTGTATGTCTTGTGTTATAACATGCCTCTTCACATTCTCATATCAAAATATAGAGATCTGTCCTATTTACTTTAACGGTAGTTCAGTATTCTATGTAGTATCTGCTGTACAAGTGAGATAGACCACAATTAATTTAATTTTCTCTGAAACATTTTGATCACTTACTGATTTTTAATTTCACAAATAATATATGAATACATACTCTTCATAAAAATAAAACATCATAGAGAAGTCTGAAGTTTCCTTTGAAACCCCCTTCCTGGTTGTTAATTTTATAATCATCAAAAATGACTTTTAAAAAAATAAGTCACATAACAAAGAGCACACTTGATTCTTATCACAGTTTTCTCATAGTTGTTAAATGGGATAGTTTATCATGTGTGGTTTGTTTGTATGTCTTGTAAAGCCAAATTATTTTTAGAAGTAAGGAAAATCCGTAGCAAAGTCATATTTTTCCCCTGAAATATATCACCAATGTCTTAGACTGGCAAGTGGACAGTTGCTTTTACTTTTCTCAGTTAACCAAAGCCTTGGTTCTTGATACAAGTTAAAGTAATGAGAAATAATTATTAGAAGTAGTGTGTGTAGATGATTTTGAAATTTTTCAAAAATTTCAATGTTCCACAACATTGTAAAATGATTATAAATCAGTAAAAATGTTTAAAAAAATTTCAATGTTCAATTTTCTTTACTATTGTTTAAACATTTAAAATCCTTGTTCAGGCACATTTCTGTTAAAAGACACATGTAGGTAATAGATCTCAGCATTGGATCGTTAGGGAAAAAAGTCCTTTATGCTGATGGAGACCCTCAGTTACTGGGCTCCTGCATGCTCTAGGGCTGTGAATTTTCCCAGTAGAAGGAAATATATTTTCTACCAAACATATTTGTAGAGCAAATGGCTTGAAGGGATACAAAGACCAGATACACAAATAATTTAATTCAAATTATGTTCACTGAGAACTATGTAAATAATTGAGTTCAAGGTTTTTGGAACTTGAACTTCCTGTTTTATTGTTTTGATTCACAATGTTAAGATGATTGTTTAGTTATGGCTGAATTGAATGAATACCCACGGTAAATTATTTCCATTCTGGTATATACGTGTGTGTGTGTGTGTGTGTGTGTCTGTGTGTCTGAGTGTCTGTGTGTGTACACGTGCATGTGTGTGTGAAATTTATGCCACATTGAAGTTCCCATCTTGGAACTTCCTTGTACGTTAGTGTATTGACCATTTAAGAAAATCAGTCTCACTTCTCAGAGTAATAGCTCTTTTGTTTTTGTTTTTGTTTTTTACCACACTCACTTATTTGACAGACTTGGCTTCTATAGACTTCAGAGTCTGCAGAAACTAATGTACACAGACTTGGTACCACTGAGAACGTTTCAAAAATAAATGACATGAACTCTGAAGGAATTTAATATGAGCTAAAAAATTAAACAATGGTGTCTTCATTGGTTAGCTTCATTTAAAGCTGTGACTAGCCAGCTTTAAAAATACATTAATTCTTGTAAATATGTTTTATTTTGTGTTTACTTTTGTTTATATTTGATCACACACACACACACACTCTCACACTCACACTCTATTATAATTTCCTTGTTATTAAAGCCAGGAGTCTGCAATGTACGTCAGGTTTCAGCAGCTTTCCTATGACATTTTCCCTATCCAAAAAGTTGCTCTGTCTACTTTCCTTCACTTCTTTCACAAATATAGTGAATATTTTTGTCTAAACCTTGATTTGTGAAATTTAAAATTTTACTCTTCAAATCTTTCTGGGACACAGAAGTTAAAAAACAAAAAAAAGCCTCAGAATATATCCTGTCCTCATGTAGCTTACTTTCTGACTGAAGGGCTTTGCCGTTAGAGGGTTTGAGACAAGGAGTGACATAATGGTTTTAGCCTTTGGAAAGGATCTCTGTAATTTCTAGGTTAAAAATATACTCTAAGGGGACAAAGGAAGATAAAAGCAGGAAAACTGACTGGGAGGCTATTAAATAATTTGAATGCAAAATATGATAACATTATTTGAACTGTAGGTTCATCCTTAAGTTATTTTGTATTTACATTTTTGTGAATTATTTCTATTTTTAGACAGTTTTATGGAATTTATTTACCCAAAATTGTCACTTACGTAGCATTTTGTATTATTTAAGTCATTTTTATAATTAAATATTTGACTGTTTTCTTGTGTCACTGGTGTGTTACTCGTATCTATTAACACTTCATAATATTTATTGTGTTTTTAGTTGATCCTGAAAACTTGCTTATTGGTCGCCATTTCATTATTGTGCTTTCCACCATTGCCTTTACTCTGCCTTTGTCCTTGTATCGAGATATAGCAAAGCTTGGAAAGGTAATTTTTACATTTTAAATAGGCACAGAAATGTACTTTGTTACCTGTGTTAATTCTGTCAAACTGCTGTCTATATGGCCAAGTTCTTAATTACAGTATTCATCTTTAGTTTCATTTAGTTTATAATTATATTAGAGTGAGCTGTGTTTGATATTTTATTTTAGGAAACTGATGGTTAAGTAATTGATGAATATGAAATAAATATGTCCTTTCTTTTCCTTTTTAAGGTAGGTTCTCTGATGTTAGACAGCACACTAAATTTAGAAGATATAAAGAACTCTACTTAAACCAAGTCTAATTTACTAAAAAAAAGTTCTATCATTTTTATAGATAGTAAGCAATTTAAAATTAAATTAACTTTAAGAAGCAAGAATTAATCACTTCATTGGCTTAAAATTTTTTTGTAAATTACAGTGTCTATTATGCCCGTTTTTCATCCTGTGAATTTAAATGTCAATATGTTGATTAATTAATTGTTAGGAGTCTGGCCAATACTTATGATTCTTATTTGCTAAAGAGAAATGATGATTTATTTCTAATGAAACCACCCAAATAAATATTCAGCTTACCACAAATGCTTATCTTCATGCATTAGCATTTATCTGACTGTATTTTATTTTCTTACTCTCATGGAATGTTTGTATTTACTCAAAATATTATTGGTGTTGCATCTACAGTATGCCAAGTATTCTAGTGAAACAAAATTTAAAGAGTTTTCATGTATTTTTTTTATATCCTATTTTGAAAAATTCAACAGTTGATTAATTTTACTTTTCACTGTGATATTTCATGTGTATCCACAGTTGTGAAGTCCCTCAGGTTGAGCTGAATGTGGAGATGGTCTTCCAAAGTTTTCTGACCACTCTGCCTTCCTTCCCTAACAGGCATACAGAGATAAACCAGAGTGTATTAAGAGGCATTTTTTTGGTGAATTATCTGAAATGTCTGAACTATTTTCCATTTCACATGGTTAACGTAGACATAAATGCTTTCTTCTGAGAGCAGAAGGCAAGAATCTATGAAAAGAAAGCTAATAATCTATCATATTGTTAATAACTGAACATTTTATCCCTAAATGTCCCTTTAAAATGTCATATTGAAGTATCTAAATAAATCTCCCAATGAGTGAAGCAGAGGGGTTAGGAGCCCTGATCCAGAGTCAGGCTGCACATTGGGCTCCCCGAGCCACTTCCTAGCAGTATGACTTTGGGATTCTTTCCTAATATCTCAGTGGATTAGAGGACTCATAATAGAACCTTCTTTCTAGTTAAAAACTAACATCCTAGGGAACAAAATTAATGACAGTAAAATGAATAAAAGCAATTTTGTACATTATATTTTTCTTATCAGACAAAAAAGTCTAAAATATGCTTATCCATTAAAAAATTGAGTAGCAATGCAGGTCTAATGTAATGAGTGCACAGAACACATACACACAGACCAGTTTATATTTTAACCAGTTGAAATAGTGACAGAAGAGAGAGGAAGAAGCAAAGACTTTAGAAACAAAGACCAAAGGGCAAACCCACATAGGAAAAATAGACTACTAGAGGTAGAAAGCATAAAGAAAAAAGCAGGGCACCCCAAAAGTATGTGTGAGTGGGTGGGTGTGGGGCGATGTGTTGGAAGGAGCAGGGTAAGATACAGACAGAAGCTAAAGAAGCAATTAGAAAAAAAGCACAAGTTAACACTGAAACAGAATCTGAAGGAAAAAGAAAGCATAATTTCACTTTATGAAATAGTTGTATTTGATACTTGTTCTATTATGGGGGAAAAAAACTAAGACTATGATTCTGACAAAAAATTTACATGCCTGAAAGTCAAGTATCATATGATATCACTTATATGTGAAATCTGAAAAAAAATGATACAAATAAACTTATTTACAAAATAGAAAGAGACTCCAAGGCATGGAAAACAAATTTATGGTTACTAAAGGGGAAAGATCAGGGAGGGGTAAATTAAGAGTTTAGGATTAACAGATAAACACTACTGTATATAAAATAGATAAACAGCAGGGTCCTACAGTATAGCACAGGGAACTATGTTCTTGTAATTTCTTATAATAACCTATAATGGAAAAGAATCTGAAAAAGAATTTGTATATACGTATATACATATATATACATACGTGTATGTGTGTGTATATATATATTTTTATATATATAAAACTGAGTCACTTTGCTGTACACCTGAAACACTATAAATCAACTATACTTCAATTTAAAAACAAAAAAGTTACATGCCTGAGATTATCAACACTAATCTATAGCAATAAACAACTAAAGAATTTTATTTTTAAAACTGCACATAAGTTTACTCAAGTAAAAAACAAATCACCTGTTCAATAAAATAATGTCTATTCTACTTACAATACATCTTTACATTTTCTTTTGCAGATCTCTCTTGTTTCCACAGTTTTAACAACTCTGATTCTTGGAATTGTAATGGCAAGGGTAGTTTCACTGAGTCCACACATGTAAGTTTTGTTGCTTCATTTGATTTATACTCATCATTTAGATGTTTATATAACACATTATAAATACAGAAATATAAAGTAATGATGGTACCAGAAGCATAATTTATCTTTAATATTGGACAAAATGAGAAGTGATTAAGTTTAAGTAGATCTGTATTTTTCCCCTGGACCCTGCATGGCTGATGGGATTAAACTTTATTATTTCAATGGCCTGCTGGAAGAATTAAAATAAGGAAGGGATTTTGAATAGTGAAAAACAGGAACAAAGTAGAGCAGTGATAGACAGCAGAAGGAGAAGTGGTAGATGGCAGAAATTTCTGTATCTATCCCAGAGATGGGTTTGTTCTTAGCAAAGTTTTCACCAGTCTAGGCTGAAATGAAAAGAATAAAGAATATAGTGCAGGTTTTTCTCCATTAAAAGAAATGCAATCACTTGAAAACCCTTGATTCTCTGCTAAGATTATATTCTTCATTTTGTGTTAAAATACTTTGTCATTTGTGAACTGCTGGTAATAGTTGATAGTGGTATTTATTTGTTTTTTATGTTATTATTCAGCCAAATAAAATGCTGCTAACTTGGTATTGGCTCCCCAAATTTTGTAAATGTTGCTTATCCATGAAATTCAAAGTGGGGGCACTGCTGATCTAAACTACACAGTTTTTATGCTTTGACTATAGAACAGATTCATCAGATAAGGCCTGGGTTGTTTATATCCACATTCCCAAGAGAATGCTGGAATGAAACTACCTTAATTGGCTTTAAACACAAAATTGAATTCCCACAATGCACAATAAGTATTTGTTGAAATAAATAATACGTTATGGAGTTTCCTTGAGACCTTAAATAATATTTTCTTTATCCTAAATAACACAAATAAAATTAATTTATAACATAATACAGTACAAGGAACATGCTGGGTCTTCAATTAATGTTATCCATGAAGAAAGAAAGAAACCTGGTGAATAGCTAACATTGATAATGACGTCCCTAAGGTAACTTATTTTTCCCTGTTGCTTAATTGTTGTTCTACAAAATCATTTCATTTTCTGCTATATATGTTTATATCTGGCTTCTTAATTTAGCAGGAAAATACCAAAAAGTATGCCTTAGATTTATTTGAAAGGAAATATAAAGTATCTAGACTAATTGCATTTCATATAGTTTTTTCTTTGAAAAACATTTGTTTTTTAAGAATTTTGATAAAAGGGAAAAGTATAAATATCTATCATGTTTATATTAATATTCTCTTTGAATAATGTAATCCTAGTTCACAGTTGAACTAGTCAGCTTGGCCTGCTGGAACAAAATACTGTAGACTGGGTGACTTAAACAACAGATTTTATTTTCTCATAGTTCTGGAGGCTGCCAGCATGGTCACATTCTGGTGAGGGATTTTTCCTGACTTGCAGAGGGCTAATGTCCTGCTATGTCTTCACATTGCAGAGAGTGAGAGAGACAGCAAGCTCTCTGGTATCTTCTTATAAAGGCACTAATCCCATCAAGAGAGTCCCACTCTTATGACCTCATCTAAACCTAATTATTTCTCAAAGTCGCATCTCCAGATACCATCACACTGGGGGATTAGGGCTTCAACATATGAATTTAGGGGGGGACAGTTCAATCCATAGTGATAGTATTTTTGAAATGTACCTAGTTCACTTCAACATGGCCATTTATTCTTTCATTTAGTAAACACTTACTGAATGCCTATTGTTTCTAACCATTGTGCTGTGCCCTGAAAGAAAAAGAGCAGAGAGGCATAAGCCAGCACTTACTGCAAGTTGTTCACAACCAAGAATGGAGAGTGGATTTATTTTTAGAACAGAAAAGAAAAAGAAATGACAGTACAGTATTAGAAGTACAAAATAGAAGCATAAGTGAGGGGCCGTGGCAGCACCAAAGAAGAGAATCCTTAATAGTCTGAATTAAGGAGAGCTTCCTAGAGGAAGAGAAATATGATATGGGTGTTTGGAAAGATGGATCTGAATTTTTCCAGAGAGTTAAGGGTGTAAAAAGGCCTTGCAGGCCTGGGAAAGATAAGCATAGAAGCACAAACACATATATTAAATTCTACTGACATTTATTGAGCACCTGTTGTATTGGTGCTGTATTCAGCTCTGGTTTTCAATTCATAGCAACAAAAGGCTAAAAGTATATTGAATAGAATACAATAAATAATTTTTGGTTAAAATTTTTAATTGTATAAGACAACTATTTTAATTGAAGCTTTTCTCAGGAAAAGTGATTCTGGAGAATAAATCATTAAGTTATAATAAAAAGTGTTATAGATTTGGTTAATAGGGTATTATGAGACAATATTGAGGGGAAAAAAAGCAAGTAGCTGGAAGTTGGAGGTAAATAAATAAGTCATTAATTGAGCCCCAGCAGAACAGTTTAATGCAATGATTGTCATCTCTGGCTTCACATTAGAATTACCTGACAAGGTTTTAAAAACATTGATGCCAGGGACCTACCTGCAGCGATTCTGAAGGAATTGGTCTAGGAGCCAGGTGTTTGGATTTATTATTTAACATTTGTGAGTCTGTGAACAAGGGTCTAAATCTACTCTTGGATTGAAGATTAAAGTCATTAGTGCACATTTTAACTGACACATTTCTAAAAATAGACTGAAGATTTTGTGTTATCTTAGTTATCCTTATATCATTATTTTTCATGATTCAGTCTTCACTTTTTTTTTTCAGTATCTTCTGTACGCAAAATGTATTTGAGACACTTCTGTGAATACAGAGAAAAAAATAACCTCTACTCTGAGGGGCTCTCAGTTCAGTGGGGAAGATAAGATGCTACAAATGACTGTCATATAGGTAGTGCATCTTGATACAAAGGAAAGGGGAAGGAGAGACCACTTCCTGGTGGTGCTAAATGAACTGATTTTTATGGCCAAAGAGCTGTTTATTTCTGTTGTAAACAGAATGTGGCCTGTATCTTTTTGACCTTCCTCTAGTGCTGGTATCAAATTTTATCTGAGTCTGAATGTTTTTTTAATAACAAGGATTATTTACTTAGCTCTTTCAATATTTAGATGTTAAAGAACTGTGTTTTTTTAATACTGTGCTGCCTTTTATTTCTGTTTGAATACTATTGCAAACAACTTCTGTTTGTCCAGATCTACAATCAGGCTAATCAAATCCCATGTTCAGGAGTTGGCATAGTAGCTAGTTAGGCAGACTTCTTTCTGAAAATATGACAACCACGAATGCTTATCATCCATAAAACATGAGAAATTCAATACTCATTTTTTCGTTCAGATGAATGATCAGAAAAGCTGTACTTTTTCATACGGCTTTTAAAGTGGTATTTGAAAAAGATCTTTAAATCCACTATCAGAAAGAAGGAAGGTCTACAATGGCTACTGGTACTGACCTTGTTACCATGGAAACACCTTTTTAGTGGTTGTATTTTAAAAATAAAACATACAATTCAATTTCCTTTTCCATAACTCATAGGGCCATAAATCCTGCTTTTGGATATGATTTGAAATATCTCACAGCCCAATGACTTTCAGTTCTTTTTGGAACTGAAATGTTCAGTTTTATTGTATTTTCTAACCTTTTACTTTCTAAAAACTGAGGTGGCAAACCAATTTAATTGCTTTCCAGAAAGTGCTAGTATCAAAATGCAATAACATAGTTCTCCCATTTTTTTTCAAACTGCAATCAGAGACATTATCCCTGTGAAAACTTCCCATTCTGTGCCTCATTAATATTCAGCTCTTTACATTCAGGATGGAAATGATAGCATGCAGTCCAAATTTACACCTATTTTCTCTTCATATAACATCTCTTTTATAGCATATAGTCAATCAATAGTGTAGTATCCCAAACATAATTTTTTAAATGTATCTATACTTTAACAGATATTTATCCATATAAACTGTGCCTTTTCCAAGGATCTCAATACATATTGGCTTTGTTATCCCTTATTCATTCTAACTCTGAAATTCTACAATTGTAGCAATATATAAAGACAAATTAGAGGGCATAAAAGAAAGATGAGAAAAAAATGGATAAGGACAGAGAAATGGTGCATATTTTAAAAAGGGGGTGATTAGCTTTGGCAAATACTAGCCACTGATTTTTTTGATGGTGCATAAATTACTGCCTTTTTTCTTGTAAATGACAACAACCATAAAACCATAACTGGTTGAACTCACACAGCTATAAAGTTCAAAAGTATTCCTGTTATTGGATTTGGTTGGATTTAGGAACTCAATCAATGAAATCATAGTTTCTCTTTTTTCATCTTTTGGGTTTGCTTCCTGTTTTGGCTCTAGTTTCTGAAAGATTTTCCCCTCATTGTAACAAGATGGCAATAGCAGTTCCAGCCTACATCTATTCAAGTCCAAGTCCATAAAAAGAGAAAGAGCTTTCTCTTTAATTTTACCTCAAACCTCACTTCCAGTATTAGTTCAGATTGACTCTAATAAGGACGCCCGACGATCATGGCTTGCGTTGAGTTGCTTATGTTTAGGTTACATGCCTACCCTTGATGCTACGGATAAGATCAGCTCAACTAAAGCACATAATATGAGTAGAGGGAAAGGTGTCCCAAAGGAACTCAAGGCAATGACACCAGGAGAAAAGGGAGTAGCCTTTGCATGATGCAAACTACAGGTGTGCACTTCAGGTGATAGGACGTTACTGGTAACCGTCAGGACATTCACCTACCAAATGATTAGAGAGAATTAAGACTAAGTGAATTTGACATAATCCCTCCTTTGTTTTTTAAGAGCATCAATGAGTGAAAAACCACATGACATAAGAGTGGATTAAGACAGTAAGAAATCTAAAGCATACCTTTTTTACCGTGGGAGATACGGAGCATGTTGTAGACTAAGCCAAAAGATGGAGCCAAATTCCCCCAGGAGATCTTGAAAAGTTGAAATTTATTATGTAGAGTAATCCTTGGAGAGGATTGAAGTAATGGGATAATAAAAATGATCTTAGGACAATAAAAATTTCGTATGGAAACATTCTCTGTCGAAGTAAATTTTCCTAAGTCTACTTCCATACTAGCAAAATTTGCTAACTCACTTGCTAGAAGACCATTTGACTCCAAGTTCTGCAGCCCTACTAGAGACAGCTTTGTTTTCCCAGACCAATTGCTGTGGGGAATCAACATATAGAACCATTGTTTGAATTGAATCTACGTGAAAATTGAAAGAACAGCAGCAAGACAATCTACTCTCAAAGAACATTAGTCCAGTCCCTGTGTTAGTGGAGCTGGAGGAGCAGCCTAGGCTTCTCAATGATAAGAGTTCATTCCACTCATCATCCATTATTTTTTATAGATGGCTGCCTTAGTGAATGAAGCTTGCCACCTGCCTGTTATTTCCAATTAAAAGCCAGACTGGTCTCCAAAGTAAAGTAAAAACCAAAGAGCAAAAATAGAGTAGCCTGTTCTTTTGGCCAATAAGCATTTATTAAATGTCTAGCTGATGCCAGCTACTCTTCTAGGTATTGAGGCTGCAAAGATTAATAGAGCACAGTCCCTGACCTCAAATATTTATAGTTTTGGATGAGGAGAATAGACATTCAATCTTAATATAACATTTAATAGAATTATGGCAAAGTGCAGTGGAAACAGGAAGAGTCCTTAGCCCACCTGGGAAGGCAGGTAATATTTCAAGATATGACAGTATGTGATCTGCTTTCAAAAAATGAGCTGGCATTAGTTGGGTCAAAAAAGGAGAAGAGGGAGGGCTGGGAAGGTCTTGTTTGTGGAAGTGAGGGAGGCCCAGAGGTGTGAAGTATATAATGATGGAAAGTTTTAGCACTAGGAGGGACTTGAAGAGGAGGGACACTGCCATTATTTAGGGGAACTGTCAAAAAAAATAAAGGTGTCTCCCTGGAGAATTTTCTCAAAACACTATCTTGCTTTTATGTTTCTCCTCAAATATATTTTTATCATAGTTTTAACAATGATCATGTCTCCATATTCTCTCTTTTGAAAAAATTGCCAAATAGGGTGCGCTTTCCTAATCTACTGACCTCTGCTCTCCCATCACCACCTTCTGTGTTTAGGAAGTAACTAGAGTGTTGGTGATTCTGAGTTGAAAGTTTGGCTACAGTGAACAAAGAAATGATTGTAGAGAGGCTGGTGGAGAGCAACATGGAAGGAAAGCTTCATGTGTACTGCTGAGAAAGTTGGATTTGTTCTTTGGTTGATGGGGCATTGAAAGTTCTTCAGCAGGACAGTAACCAGAGCGCATCTCCATTTTAGACTTCTCTTGCAGCAGAGACGAGGATAGATGGGGGTATAAAGACCTGCGAGGAGGTGATCTATAGCAAGTGTCCAGGCAGAAGGCAACTGGAACAATATAAAGGCAAGGTTGGTAGAAAAGAAGAAGAGGAAAAAGAGGAGGGTGTTGCCAAGGTCTCCAGCCTGGACAACCAGAACGGTAGATGGTCCAGAACTCCCCATCAACAGGAGGAAATGAGACAGTCTGTTTAGTCAATTAGTATTGACTGAATGCTTACTGGGCCAGTCACTTTTCTAAGTGCTGGGGCTCTGAAGGTCAATATAGCACAGTTCCTTACTGCAGGGCTCTTATAACTTTCTGGGGACAAGGAGAGGTGGATAAACATATAAAAGATAACTTCGAAAGACTAACAGAATTATGAGCAGGGTGCTGATGGGAACATAGAGGAAAAACCCCAGCTTTTTTATTGAAGTATAGCTGATTTACAATGCTGTGTTAATTTCTGGTGTACAGCACAGTGATTCAGTTACACATATATATATATACATATTCCTTTTCATATTCTTTTTCATTATAGGCTATTACAAGTTATTGAATGTAGTTCCCTGTGCTATACAGTAGGACCTTGTTGTTTATTCTGTTTTATATAAAGTAGTTAATATCTGCAAATCCAGCTTCTTGTAAGTTGTTAACAAGGATAAAAGAGGACACATATCTGGGAAAAACATGTTTTTAATGTTTTAATATCAATTTTTAGTAACCATTGGAGTGGAGAGAGAGGAAGAAGAAGGAGTTTTGAAAATGCCAGTCTGGCATTTAGGGAGAGTCTGGTATGGCCAGGATTGCACAGGGACAGCATATAAGGTGAAGAGAGGTACAACCCAAGTGGAACCTCAGTGGTAAACACTCTTGACCCTTGAACAGTGCAGGTTTAAACTGCTCAGGTCCATTTAGATTCTCTTTCAATAGTAAATTCTACAGTACTACACAATCACAATTGATTGAATCTGTGGATGCAGAACTCAAGGAGGGTGAATTTAAGTTATACTCATATTTTCAACTGCCCTAAGGGTCAGTGCCCCTAACCCCTGCATTGTTCAAGGGTCAACTATAATTATCTGAAGTTCACATCTGAAATTACATTTGTTTTAATATAAACCTTGAGCACTTGTGTTTAAAGACAAAAGGATCAGTTTTGATGTTTAGTGATACCCAAGGACAATCTTCCTCAACAGCTGTACTGTATGTGTTCCTAACAGACCACAGCTGTGTGTAGAACAGACTCAGAAGAAAAGTGATCTGGGAGTGAGGAAATGGCAGAGAGCTGTCAGCTGAGGCCGAGCTGGGAAGTGGGCAGGTCTGCTGATGTCACTAATAGCTTGTGGTGTGACAGGAAATGTGGAGCCTTTGTGTGTGTGCCAGCCACAGCACTTAACTCCTGGATGTATCTGATTGAAGAGGTTAATATGTAAGGCTCTCTTAACAAAAATGCAGGCTCTGTCGAGATTGTCTGATTTGGAAGGTGCCTGTGTTTAGCCGAAAAGAGTTTGGGCGATTACAACAGAGACGTGCTGTCCTGTCCTCCTGACCAGAGGTGTAATGTTCTGGTGATTAGAAGCAGTCTCCCTGAGGCTTGTTTTCCCCAGTCTGTGAGGACTGGAGATATATTTGGTAGGACTTGCTTCCTACGACTCTGCCTTATTACTACTTAGCTATTATAAAGATAAGGAAAAGTGTGTCTTTCAAGACAGGATGCAATGCCTGAATCCAGGAATCCAAAATGAGATAATTTTGCAAAATGAATTTAATCCCCCAAAACCTCCCCACTCCCACCTCACACACATAAGGAAAAGGCTTCTAAATTTTTTATAACTAAGCATCTGTCTGGATTTTTTTCAAAGTTAGAAAAGCAATCACTCTTTTTAAATTATTTGTCATACCAAGGCTGCAAACTGCTACAAGGCAGTCTCTTTTTTTGTTAGTATTAAAATAGGTTAGGACACTGGAAGCATTGCTCCTTAAATGATCTGAACCTTATAGTAAGCCTCTGTTATGTTGCCATGATCTATTTGAAGTTTTGTAAGACATTTTAAAAGACCCTGCCTCTTCCTAATATTGCTTTCATTTGGATTTATTTTCCTGAAAAGAATATTCACATATTTTTACGTGACCAAGTATTTCAAATTGCTTTATTTTATTTTATTTTTTATTGAAGTATAGTCCGTTTGCAATGTTGTGTTCATTTCTGGTGTACATCATAGTAATTCATATATATATATGTATATATACACACATATCCCTTTTCATATTCTTTTTCATTATAGGCTATTACAAGGTATTGAATATAGTTCCCTGTGCTATACAGTAGGACCTTGTTTATCTTATACATGGCAGTTAGTATCTACAAATCCCAAACTCCTAATTTACCCCTCCCCACCCCCTTTCCCCCCTGGTAACCATAAGTTTGTTTTCTGTGTCTGGGAGTCTGTCTCTATTTTATAAATAAGTTCATTTGTGTCCTTTTTTTTTAGATTCCACATATAAGCGATATCATGTGGTATTTTTCTTTCTCTTTCTGGCTCACTTCACTAAGTATGATGATAATGAAATAGAGCTGCCTTCTACCAAATCTTTTCCTATTTCAGCTGTATCTTTTGGCATTTACTTTTTTACTTATAGGGAATATGCTCGTAACTACTATTTATGGATTCTCACTGCTGTCATATAGTAGATGAGGATCTAGCTCTCTCAGATTTTTCTTCCTCTTCTACCATATCAATATGTGAAGACATAACACAACCTTCAAAATTCTGTTTCCCTTTCTGTACATTTTTTTTCTAGAATTAAGACTTGCTTCTGTTTTTGCTTTTAATCATGTTTACCTAGATGTCCAGTCTAGCTTTTTTTAAAAAAAATATATATATATATTTAAAGCAGTTTTGAGTTCAGGCAAAGTTGTGAGGAAAGTACAAAGATTTCCCATAAACCCTCTGCGCTCACACATGCATAGCCTCGCCCGTGATCAACATCCCCTACTCGAGTGGTACCTTGGTTACAACTGATGAATCTCAAATCAGTACATCATAATCCCCCAAAGTCCATAGTTTACATTATAATTCACACTTGGTATTGTACATTCTGTGGGCTTGGACAAATGTATAATGATATGTATCCATCATTATGTTGTCATGCAATGTATTTTCACTGCCCTAAAAATCCCATGTGTTTCCCCATTCATCCTGTCCCCTACCCCAAACCCCTGGCAACTACTGATCTTTTTACTCTCTCCATGGTTTTGCCTTTTCCCAAATAAAATCTGATTGAAATCATACCATGTGTAGTCTTTTCAGATTGGCTTCTTGCACTTAGTAATGTGCATTTAAAGTTTGCCCATGTCTTTTCATGGTTTGATGGCTCATCTGTTTTTAGTACTGAGTAATATTCTATCATATGGATATACCAGAGTTTATTTAGCCATTCACCTACTGAAGGATAGCTTGGTCCCTTCCAAGTTTTGGCAGTTATGAATAAAGCTGCTATAAACATCCATGTGGCAGGTTTTTGTGTGTAACATATGTTTTCAAATTCTTTGGGTACAGACCAAGCTGTGTGATTGCTAGATCCTATGGTAAGATTATGTTTAGTTTTGTAAGAAGCCATCAAACTGTCTTCTAAAGTGGCTGTACCATTTTGCATTCCCACTGGCAGTGAATGGGAGTTCCTGTTGCTCCACATCCTCACCAACATTTGCAATAGTCAGTGTTCTAGATTTTGGCCATTCTAGTAGTTTTACTTTTTTTCTTTCAAGGTATGTTGTACTATCTCAATGTTGTTTTAATTTGCATTTCCCTGGTGCCATATGATGTGGAGTATCTTTTCCTATGCTTGATGCTCTCAGAGTATCTTCCTTGGTGAGGGGTCTGTTAGGTGTCAGTGGATCTTTAGCCATTTTAAAAATGGGTCGTTTGTGTTCTTATTGTCAACTTTTACATGCTCTTTGTATATTTTGGAGATAGATGAGTCTTTCATGAGATGTGTCTTTTGTAAATATTTTCTCCTAGTTTAGTCTTTGATTTTGATTATTTTTATTACTCCTTTTCCAAATGCTCAAACATATAAGAAAATCTACCAATCTTAATATTTTTCCTGGAGCTTTTTTTCCCTCCCTGAGCCATTTTACTCTTGCTCCTTTTTGGACAGAGTGATTTCTCAGTTTGCTGCCCCATTCTAGGACTTCCTTTCACCTCTTTTTTGTGTTAGATACCCTGTATCTAGTTTCTCGGGTCTTTCTTTTTTCTTTATTTTCTCCTTTTGCTGGACATCTGAGTATGTGGTGTCTCTGAGTCCTATACACTCAGGGGGTTAGTGAGGTGAATTTCACATCATAGCTCCCTCTGTGTTGTTGTAACTTCTGTTCTCAGCAGTTACTTTGTAAACATCTGATTTCCTATTTTCAAAATGTCTTCTCCACTGATGTCTCTTCTTCTACTAACCTCTTCCCTGTGGATTTAGCCCCCTTTTAAATTCCATCAGAGCATCCTAGTGAGATTTGAGGAGAAATCAGATAAATGTATGTGTCCCATCCACCATGTTTAACTGGATGTCCAAGTTTAACACTTGATTTTTAATTTGCCTGCAGACTTAAGTACAAATTCAAATATTTTATTTAAAACATATTTTCATCTTTAAGGAAGTTATTTCATTGTTTGTGGGGCTTGCACTATGCCATGGAGGATGGTTTGAGAATTATTAAAATTTATCCAGTTTTGAATTATCTAGTGCCCTTCTTTGCCTCTTAGTTTACAGCTGCCATTGCTGTCTACTTGACTGAGAGATTAGGAAAAGAATAAGCACTACCTGTATTAGTACTTAATTGAAAGCTTGTGAAAAACAATGACTGAAATAAAATGTCACCTTGTTTTGCGAGCTGTTTCTTTATTTAACACCCAAAATTGGGAATTGATTACTCCTGCCTGTTATTTATGCATTTGGTGAAAGTTACCGTGTCTTCAATTTGGTAAAAATCATGAAAGATTAATTTTACATTGCTTCCAAAGGCAATGAAACAAACACACATACACACACCTCAAGATTTTATAATAGGTGCAAGGCCATTTCACCTTATTAAAACAAAATACAGGACCTGAAAATAAACCCTGAAAGTGAATGTTTCCTAATCAAGTAAGGTAGCTTCTGTCTCTCTGTAATAAGGTAGTGTTAAGTGTTCAAGAAGTGAACTTGAATGTCCCAGTACTTACATTTAATGATTTCAAAGATAAAATATAAAAATATCCTTTCATAATATTTCCCTGTGATGAAATACAAAAGAAAGACATTTTATCTTTGCAGTATGGACAGAATAAAACCCTTTCTATTATCAGAAAATTATATAACAAAAAATTAGTAACAAGAATAACCCTTAATTTATGTGTGTGTATATAGATAGGATCTTAAAAATGTAAAAGGTTAATTTTATACTTTTTTTTCCTTTCAAGTGATTAGTCTAAGATGTTATTCAGTGATTAAATAATCAGGCAATTTGCCTCTCTATCCATTTTAGATGTCAAATATCTTAAGGTTTAATGAGTGTCTTCTTTTATTCAAACGTTTAATTATCTTCCATTGGTGGTGATCTGTACACCAGTATAGCAAAACTTATCATATCACCACAGAGCAGCTACAGCCTTGCTGAGAAAACTGATGGCTGGGCCAAGACACAAACCCTGGAATGAGGTGAGAAGCTCCGAAAACGCTGAGATTGTCTAAGTGGCTTTATGCAGCTGGAATTTGTACCCTCTTGATAGACACAGTTATGCAGAAAATTGTTTGGGACATGAGGTGTGGATTAGAGTAGTATTGAATATTTGCTGTGACTATCCAAAGCATAAGTGAACCTTTTTGTCTTTTTCATTATCAAAACCGAAAGGCTACCCTTTTGCTTGGATGTGTGTTGATCTGTTATCAAGATTAATTATTCACTTATTTAAAATAAGATAAATTGCCTTTCCCAAGGTCCCTTCGTTCTCTAGAAGAATATGCATACCATGATGAAGATTGCATTTCATGTACTTGCAGGTCCTTACACCCAGACTAAGACCTGTATTGTTATTTTAATGATAACGTAAGGAAAGTGAAAAAGTAGAAGGCTGTCCCGTCCAACACTGATTGTCCAGTATACACCACTCTGTCATTCATTGGCTCATGAACCTTCTGTCTAAAAATAGAATTATTAATATTGTCTCTGTTCTACAGCAGAAAGAACTGAGA
This sequence comes from Vicugna pacos, assembly GCF_048564905.1. Taxonomy (NCBI): domain Eukaryota; kingdom Metazoa; phylum Chordata; class Mammalia; order Artiodactyla; family Camelidae; genus Vicugna; species Vicugna pacos. The sequence continues at coordinate 39,247,614 of NC_132991.1, read as the reverse complement.
CCATTGTCGTTAGGTAGTCTGCCCAAAGTCACCCTGCTAGTATATCATAAAGTTAAAATGTGAATCCAAGTCAGCTGACCCCAAAGCCCATTACTTTTTCCCATTTCAGCTTGCTATATTCCATATATTTTTTTCTTAGTCAAGACAAAAGTTGTCCTTCACAATGGAAGTTAAATTCATTATTGTCCTAGGTGTCACTTATTGGTAATACCAACCACAGTTTGATCTGTAGCCAGCAAATAATCCCATTAAATGAAAGAAGCAGGTAGGAGCCAAAGGAGGGTAAAGAGCTGGTCCATTAACACTTGCTGAAAAGATGCTGTGGACAGCAGTGGGCTAATTTCAGAACTACTGGCTTCCATTGCAAACTCTAGACACATACCAATGAATGCGGTTGGTTTCAGTTCCTCAGGGACATGAACTTTGACTGTGGCAACAGAAGAATCTAAAACAAAAAGAAATTGGAGAGTGGCTCTTATTTAGTTTCTTCAGAAGAAAACTAGCTTCTGTTTGTACAAAAGAAATACTTCTGTAGGTTAGTTAAGATGTTGGATTTTGAAAAATTATTTGAAAACCATTTGTTCTTTACAGGTAAATTATTCTTTAAAGTTTAAAAAAGGAAATGCTGATCCTATAGTTTGTAATAACAAAGTTTTTAGTTGATTCATATTTTATAGTATTTCAATATGACTAGTGTGTACTGTTTTTCCCCTGTCTTTATTCATAATGACAATGTCTATTTGTTTCTCCTAGTCTGTTGCTTTTTACATTCTTTTTTTTTTTTAATTGCAGATTCCCTAGTAACCATGGTCTTTGATAAGTTAACCAAGTACTCTTCTTGTTCATGGTCATACTCAACTCATTCTTCTACTTGCTTCTCAGAAAGTCCAAGTGGTAAATAGTAGCTGAAACTTAGGGCATAGGCCACACTGTAGGAAAAATGAAATACCTTTAAGTAGTTTCTTTAACAATTTTAGACCATTAGAAGATAGTGTTTCTGCAACAAAAATTACCTGTAGGACTCCTTTTAGATCTGTGCTGTCCAATACAGCAGCAATCAGCTGCCTGAGACTATCTAAATTAGATAAAATTAATTAAAATTAAAAATATTCCTCAGTTGCTGTAGCCATAATTTTAAATACTCAATAGCCACATGTCTAATGGTCACCATATTGGACAGCGCAGATATAGAACATTTCCATCAGCACAAAAACACATATAGAGGAGCGATTGGACAGGTATGCTGTGATCAGAGTTCACTGCAACAGGAGTAGAGGAGGCAGCAGGTGGCAGCAGCTCCCACTCAAAAAACTGCGAGACTGAGCAAACCTTGTAACAGCAGAATGCCTCTCTTTGGGCTACTTAGTTCCTTTGTGCCTGTAACTGCTCATTTCAAATATGGGAAGAAATGATATAATGCATAAACGCCACTAACTCTGACAAAACAAATGGGACTGTCTTGTGTCTACCTTGAGAATGAATAACAAACTTGTGAAATAGATGGGTTTACACCTTGTGCCTTTATGCTTTCTAGGACCTGTGTTCCCTGTCCCCCTCTCCTATCTTCGTGTATTCTTCTGGGTCTCACTCAAGCCTTTCCTTTTCAGAGAAGCTGGGCATACTTTTGAACATTTTGCTACCTTTTATTAAATAATAGTGGATAATAATAACAATATTAATACATAAGCTGTTAATACTAGTGACCATTTATTGAACACTTGCTGTATGCTAGGCTCTCTTCCAAAGTTTTACATATTTTTTTCATTTAATTTACACACTAACTCAATGAATTAGGTGCTATTATTATTATCCCCATATTATAGATATCAAAACTGAAGCACAGAAAGTAATTTGCCTAAGATCATACAGCTAATAAGTGGTTGAGGACAGAAGACCAACACAGACTTTCTGACCTTGGAGCCTGTGCTCTTCACTATTACCTAGGGATGTGTCGATCAGGGAGACCAATCCCTGCCTAGAGACAGGTTGGCAAACATTTTAATTCCACTAAGAGAGAGGCTTATTTAAGCTATTTAAAGTGTATGTATTTCCAAAACTTCTTTGAGAAGTGTATCCACAGCTGGGAATTTGAGGTGACTGGCAGTCCAGTACAGAAGAGATGGACAGATCAAAGAGACAAACCTCAACTTCTTTACTTACTATTTGTGGAAGCTTGACAAGATATGTCACCACCCAGAGCTTGACTTTCCTAGTAAATTAAATGCTGATAATAGTACTTGTGCTATTGCGATGATTAAGATGGCATGAGATAGCTCTTGGAACACAAAGTACTTCTTCAGTTAATGTTAGTTCATGTGTACCTTTCTCAATAAAGAGCAGTGCTAACTATGAATCTCCCTTGGGTAGGATGAGCCTGGAAGAATGAGTTAAAGCGAAATAAAGGGCAGCACTGATTAGCTGAGAAAGAACATTGCATTATTAATTTTTGTATCTTCCTCGATGAATATCTCAACTGATGAGTGCATAACAAATGTTTGTTGTTAAGTTGGTAAGCAAATGAAGTCACAGAATTGTCATCAATTTTAAATATGTAGAATTAAGAGTCTTTCCAAGTGTTTGAGATGCATTTTTGAGGAGTGAACAGATAACATTGATATTCCTCAGAAATTTACTTACAATTAAAAAAGATTAATAGGGTTCCCTTATTAAAATCTGACTTAAAGATACACAGTTTATACTGTGGCATCATTTCTTGTTCTTTTATGTGCTTATGCTTGCATTCATTTAATCATTCATCAAATTAACTGCTTTCTCTTCTAGACCAAAAACAGAAGATGCCTGGATCTTTGCAAAACCCAATGCGATTCAGGCTGTAGGTGTGATGTCGTTTGGTGAGTACATGGTTTCAAAGGCCCTTTCTCAATATGGAGTCTTCTGTGCCATGAAAAAGTGCTGTGTTTCATATTTGTGTCTGGAGAGCAGATGTCCTAAGTTTTAGACTTCCTATTAGCAGCATATGATCTAGTTTGTGCCAATATAAAATTAGTCTCAAACTTTTCTCACTCATCACTAAAATTTGCTTCAATTTGGACCAGGCTCTTGCTCATGCAGAAAATTCAACTAAAGTCATCTTGTTTCTTAACTTGAAATTCTAGCATGTGTTACGGACTTCTTCAAAACCTTGCACATGAAGTATTGTGAATTGGCCAGACATCTAAAGCAAGTCTGTTATATCCCAGATGGGAAAGGAAGTCTAGGACTGGAAATATGGTGTTGTTTAGATTTCCTTTAAGATCGGAAAGGCCATTAAGAAATGGAAAATGGGAGAGAAAGTTGGATAGGCCTGGTTTATATCAAGAGTGACATGAAGAGTTCACATAAGCCTAATGTGTATGAAATCTCTCATTTCTAGAGTTGTGAGAAAGATTATTTCTGACATATCTAGTAAATTGGTATAGTTGAATTTCAGTTCATTAGTATTTTCAAGGTAGCATAGATCTCTGAATTTTCAGAAGTAAAAAGAGAACCCTGGTGCTTGCTTTAACAATGCTTTTTTTTTTTTCTTGTATTGCAGCATTTATTTGCCACCATAACTGCTTCTTAGTTTATGGTTCTTTGGAAGAACCCACAGTAGCTAAGTGGTCCCGCATCATCCACGTGTCCACTTTGATTTCCGTATTTATCAGTATTCTCTTTGCTACATGTGGATACTTAACGTTTACCGGCTTCACCCAAGGTAAAATGAGAGAGTCGATCTTATCATACTTCAGTGCTCATGTGGAGTGGTGCTTTCACTTCTCATTTTAAGTACAATTATACCCCATGTTCTGCTTCAGAGTAGAACCCTTTCTCTCCCCTACCTTGCTGACTCTCCTAATTTTCCTAATTTCCTCCTTTTGAAACTGCTGAACTTTTTTCTGTCAATCATGCTCTCTCCTTCCATGCGTTCACTTCAGAGCACACTCCTCCTGGCTTCCCCCTCTGCTAGTCCACTGAGGTGCCCATTCCAAAGACACCAGTGTTCTCTCAGTCTTCAAAGCTAATGGTCTTTTTCTGGGTTCTGATTCTTATGGACCTCCCTGAATCACGTAACAATCCCAAACGTTCTTTCTTTCCTCACATAGAGAAAGAGCAGTACCGTCCCATCGTTCACTCCCTTAATAATTTTTTTCTCTTAGTGAGTCATCTTTGCTCTCTCTTACCTCCTCTCCCCCACCCTTCCACCTCATTAACTGGCTCGGGCAAGCTGGCTTTTTTTCTCTCAGTAAATTCTCTGGGAATTTTTATTGTTTTAACTCTAGTTCAGAACTTTCTTTTCATCTCCAGCCTCTTGCCTACAGGACATTTGTACTTAGTTGTTCCAGTCTTGCCTTAAACACAAAACAATCTTTCCCACAAAACCAGCCTCTTCTCTCCCCGCCCCCACCCTCATGGCAGTGCCCCACACTGAATACACTTCTTTTTTCTTCCGTTCATTCCGGCCCAACAACTTAGTGATCATCTCTTCTAGGTCCTTGACCCTTACACTCACTCATCTATGTAGTGTGATAGGGTATTTGGACAGCCTGCTAAATGCGCTGATTCATGCATTTCACAGCTTGTGTGGGTCTGTTATCTCATGTGTCCTTCAGACAACCCTAGGAAGGTAAGTGGAATAACTAGTTTTACCCCCTGCTTAAACACAGAGAGGTGAAGTAACTTGCCCAAGCTGGCTGGTGACAAAGTAGAAATCAAGTCTCCTGACGTTCAGTCCCGTTTTCTTGCCGTTCCATCTTGCTGTCTGCCCCGTTTTGGTCATGTATGACCCATTAAAAGCTGTCTCTTAGGCTCTAGTTCTTCTTAGCTTATTTTTCAGATGACATTGAGGTGGTACTCTTGGGTGGATGGTGCACTGTGCCAAGTGGAGGTTATAGGTGACTATGATTATAGGGACAGATTGCTCAAGAGATAAAGAAAGATGGCTTCAGAAAAGATTGGTAACATAATTCTAGTGCCATCAAAAACATAATACATGTGTGTATTGTTAGAAGGCAGTAATGAAGTGACCTTGAAAATCTTGATAAAAATTGTATTTCAAAAGATGGCCATGTATCACTATTGCTACATAGTTTGCAAAGACGATGGCCTATAGGCTCCAGGCTGTACAGAATCTTGGTTTTAAAAGCCTTTTCTGTGAGACATAAACTCTCTTAGTCACACCTTCCTGGTGTTTTTATCGGCAATTGTTCAAATATAATTAAGTCTTTATATAAGAAAGCTGACAGGTTGGTTTTAATTGTCTTTCTTTTTTCTCTCTCTCTAGCTGTAATTACCTAAAATACACTCAGACTCAAGCTAGAATAAGCTGACATGGTTCTTCAGGCCACTTTGCCTCAGGCAGATCTAGTCTTGTTTGTGTAAATGGCATGCTGCTTTTCCCTTTCATCACATGAATTCCGGCTTATGAGGCAGTAAGAACTCTAGATTGTTCTTGATTTCCTAATGACTTTTGAAAAGGTTCAGGCCCATTGTTTAGTGGAGGTTAGTGAACAGGGAGCTTGAGTTCTTTTCTTCTCTGTGTTGGAACCCTTTTAATTAACCTTTAAGCGGGCCTCTGTCACTACTGCTTTGTGGTTGAAGCTTCTTCTGCCCAAAAGGGTGCTAGAAAGTAATGTACATTTACTCCAGTTAATAAGGGAAGGGGAAAATAGTCACTCAAAGTTAGTCTTGGGAAGAGGCAGGTCATTTAGCTTTTTAATGAAAAAGAAGTAGAAAAGTATTGTTGTTTTGTTTTCTTTGTAAACAGTGTAGTAGTGTGGCTTTTATCTAATTTTCTATTCAGTCTAACTGAAAAATATGAACAACACTTTAAAATGTAAGCATGTTATATTTAGGAAATAAACAGTCCCAAATATCTTTTGTTTCCACATGGGGAAGTTTTTTACTGACATGACCTCTGTGCCCTCACTAGAATCCTGTATTTCTTTATAGGAATCCAAGAAAATACAGTCCTAAATAAGAATCAGTTCAAGGTTCATATACATGGTTCATCGTTTAGTTTGGAACTGATGAAATATAATACTCTGCCTGGGAAATAACCATATTTTCACAGTTTTGAATGAGTGCATTTACACTTGGGTTCATCAGAGACCATGGAAGATCCTGCATGTTTGTAATTCCTCGCTATCGCCCTGAGTTTGTGATTAAACCCTATAGCATGATATACAGGAAATTCAGCTCCCCACCTGCAGTAGTCTACTCTTCCTTTCAGGATTGTCCTTGATCTAAGAATAACATTTCAAAAGGAAATTTGTTTATTTTAACAGACTTTTTTTTTTTTAATAATGAAGTCACTTACTTACGAGAAACAAAGACCAGAAGCAAGTTTATAAAACCAATGCACAAGAATTTAGGGAGTTGATTCTGGTGTGAGTAAGAAGACAATGGATAAAAGTATTTTTCAGAAGTTGATACAAATTTAAGGCTATCTACTGAAAACAAACAAGAAGAAGAAGAGAAAAACTGATGAATTCACTTTCAAGTTGAACTTGTGCTAGTCTTAATATCCAGCAGTAATTACATAGTTATTGAATGCAAAACTTATATTTAGACTTGGCAGTCTATTCTATTAATTAAATTAAATGACATTTACATTCTATTAATTAAATTAAATGACATTTATGTAGCTTCTCTTATCTAATAAATATCCAGTATCTCATTTATCAGGTATTTATTTCAAATACCCAGCAGCTGTTAAAATAAATCTATTTTATATTATTCTCTAGGAGACTTATTTGAAAATTATTGCAGAAATGATGACCTGGTAACATTTGGAAGGTTTTGTTATGGCGTCACTGTCATTTTGACGTACCCAATTGAATGCTTTGTGACCAGAGAGGTAAGCATAGTTTCTCTCCGACACTTTACCTAGGTGATCTCTCTACTACATTAACTTAGGAAGATTCACAAATAATTTGATTCTGCAAATTCCCAAGCATATGACAAGTAATATTCAAATGTTTACAAGATAAGCTTTCAAAAGTTGGATTTGAAAATCATGTTTGGTGGTTTAGTTTATATTAAGTATAAATATTTATACAACTGCATTCCAGAATGAATGCCAGCCTTTAATAGAGTCAAACTTTTTTTAAGCGTTCTTTCAAAAAAAGTAAGTACTATGGTTTAAAATATGTTTTACAAAATTGTCTTTTTGCTAAGATATTTTATAAGTCAATATGTATTAAAGGCACCATATAACAGATTCTGATCAGTTTTATTATTTTTAAAAAACTAAAATACCTTATTTTTCATGAAAAACTAAAATTCAATTTAAACCATTAGTTTTATAGATATATTTCATTTATATATTTATTTATATAGATATATTTATTTATATATTTATACATATTTACTTGTATGTATATATAAATGTTTATTTATATTTATATACCATATAAAATAATATAAAGAGTATGTTATTTATTTACATCTATATATCGATATTTGTACTTATAAAGTCACCTCCAAGTTATGTTATATAGTCCACCTGGACTTGTGGAGGAAGATTAGGTAAAAGAGAACTAATTATTTCTGTGTAAAATTGGATGACATGGCTTGTCAGGAAGCCCTGCTGCAGTAAGCTGAAAATATACCGCACAAGTTAGCAGAAAACATGATCCTGCTTTATAGTGGTTCTTTCAGGAATTGCACTGAAAAGGCTTAGTCTTAGGATCTATTCCTAAAGGCTATTTACACAGCGCACCACGTCCGTGGGTCTCACGTGTGAAGTGAAATGCCTACAGAGCTTCAGATTCACTAACTAATGGGCAGGCTTCTAGAGGCAAACCAGTGGTTACCTTTTATGCCGATTCTGAGGATAGGCAACTGCACAGAGAAAAGGAATAAGGAAATGTTCAGCCCTATGAGCATCCTCTACAGTTAGCACTTGTCCCCATGTACAAATGCATAACTCACAGGACAGCTCTCCTCCTGGAACACAGGGAGATGTAGGTTGAACTTTATGAATATTTTTTAAATCTAAGCACTTTTAAAAATTTTGCTAACTATTGTTAGATGCAGGAAATGGTTCTATTTTAGCTTCTGCCCAGCACTTGAAGTTCAAATCTGACCTCTAGATCAGCAATAACAGATGGTGCATTCTCCTGTGGTTTCTGGTGAACTGCTCGTAGATGGTCTGAGTCACTCCACCTGCACAGCTTATGTCTTCAGTACTTGGAACTTGTGTTTCCTTTCTAGCTGCCATGACAGGAAGACAGAACTAAATCAAGATCTCTGCCGTGATAACAAATACTAGGCAGAGGAACTTTGTATATACCTCACCCACTCACCTCCTTTTTCTTTCTCTCCTTTCTACACACACACACACACACACACAAATATACAGTTGGCATAAATATAATCAAAGCCATTTCTATTCATAGGTCAAGTAGCCGGCCACGTACAAGGGAGCCAGAAAGCCTGTTTACCCCTAATAAGTATCTCTCACTAGCCTGCCCCATTAAGTGATCTTCCACTAAGGTATGATTACAATCATATCTTAGAAGCATCCATAAGAATGAACTTTAGATAAGATAATATTTGGAAGGATATTACCAATTGTAAAACCATAACTGAGTAAAAGTGATTAGTATCCCCAGTAAATTATTCACAGAGTTAGACAGCATCCAGGCTGTGGGGAATGTTGCTCACTTAGGAATGTTACTTAGCACAGCTTGTAGAGTTGGCTTCATTAAGGTCCCCCAGCATCTGACCCTCTCCTGCCATTTTCGCTTCTCGTCTTGTGGTTCTTTTGCACAATCACCACCCTTTTCGACTGTTTCCCCCGTGTCCCCCTAGGGTATTTTTCCTGTTCTTACCTCTTTGCTCTTTTTCACACTGTTGCTGCAGTCTGTAATTCTGGTCTAAATCCCATCCATGTTTCAAGCCCTGCCTCCAGTCAAGGTAAGGCAAGCACGTTTCAGGAATGCTGTAGAGCTGATTACTCTCAGGGAGACAGATATAGATAACTAAAGCTCCTTCTAGTTTTACATTGTATTTGATCTTTTTTATCCTGCCAAAAATTGATCACTGTTTGTTTCATTAGATTAGTTGGCTCTCTCCAATTAGGACGTTAATTCCTGAGAATAGGAACCATCTCCTAGACATTTTCTCTTAGCAAAACATAACACAGTGTGGGACACATTAAACAGGTAACTGTTGATCGTTTTCCTAATCTGAGTGTCAATGGAAAATAGTAATCAACTCTTCTCCATTTTTGTTGAGGAAAGACAAGATAAGGTAGGCTTAGCTTGTATCAAATAAGATTTAGATTATATGAAATTAATTTCCTGTTAGTAAAGGATATTACACATCCATTATTATTAAAGGATATTGTGGTAACTCCTTCCTTAGAGGCCATTCAAACAATCTAAATAGCATCTGTAGTTAGTGGTAACCTTGTTGGACTCAAAGAAGAAAGATAAGCTGACTTCCCAAGGTCTCTCTTGAGAAATGTATTTATTCACACATTATTATGACATGTTCTGTGTCTGTAATATAATCCACTGCCTGTCTAATAGTTCAACAAAGAATATTTGTTATTGATATCTGTGTGTGTATGTGTAATTACTTTGGAAAAGATGGAATATTTATTCATATGGCTTAAGATCTGATTGATTGCCTTACTGGTAGTATTTTATACAGTCCTGACTACTATAATATGAAATGCTCTCTTAATCGATCCTGCATGCCTCCGAGAATCCCTCTCTAAATAATCTGTTTTTATTTGGCAGGTAATTGCCAACGTGTTTTTTGGTGGGAATCTTTCACCATTTTTCCACATAATCATAACAGTGATTATCATCACTGTAGCCACACTGGTGTCATTGCTGATTGATTGCCTTGGAATAGTTTTAGAGCTCAATGTAAGTACATTTGAAGATTACTCCTTCCCTTCTAAAAACCCCATTTAAAATAATGTTTATATTCAACAAAAGGTAAATTTTTTTCCATAACAAATGTATCACTTTCTGATGTGGAATAAAAATGTGTTTGTTATATTATAGTAAATATTTATAATGATGATATTGTGTACTTTATAGGACTATATAATTTTAGAGCAATGGTTCTCCAGTGGGGGAAATTTTGCCCTCCCCCCACCCCCCATCAAGAGGTTTATATCCGTACCCCACATTCACCTACCCTGGCCCAAGTTATTTTTCTTTAAAATGTTTTTTACTCTCTCTAGGCCATTCCCTTGTAATCCTTACTTCTACCCCCAAATCCAGGTCCTCATCATATCATATCTGAATTAATGCTGGCATTTTGCTTTAACTAGCAGATATTTAAGTTCTGCTTCCAATTTATCACCATCTTGCTTAAAAATCTCCACTTTCCTCCCAATAAGCATAAACTCTATTGCTTCTATAATCTGCCTTCTATGGAAAATTATTTACCATTGACTTCCCAAAATCTACCCTCAGCTCTAGTCAGTCTTACTTTTGACCTATAAGTAAGCCATATTAATTCTTTCTTTTATCCTTCAGTTTATGTTTATCCTTTCCTATAATTATTATTTTCCTTTCATTTCTGTCCAAATCTTACAAAGATTTAAAGTCTAGGGCAACTGCTAACTTGTTTATTTGTTGATCAGATACATATTGAATAATTACAGTTGACCCTTGAACAACACGGGTTTGTGCTATGCGGGTCCACTTATACACATTGTTTTCGATAACTATGTACTACATGATCCTCAGTTGGTTGAATCCACAGATATGGAAGAACTGAGTATGTGGCGGGCTGGCTATAAATTATACATGGATTTCCAACTGCTCAGAAACTCCCTAACCCCCGCGTTGTTTAAGGGTCAATTATATTATGTGCTACATAGTAGAGTCACAAGGATGGGAGGAAGTCAGAAAAGATCCATGCTTTCTTGGAGCTTACAATCTCACAGATAAACTTAAAAGTTCAGCCGCCATATAGGCAATGAAGAAGACAAAGGGAAGTAGGTGGACTCCTAAAAGACATTTTTGAGAAGAGATTGCAGAATTTGGCAACAGATTTAATTGAGAGGACAAGGGGATAGAGAGACACATCAAGAATGACTTTTTGGAATTCAGCAATTCCTCTATCCAAAGAAAATGAAAACACTAATTTGAAAATATGTATGTACCCTGAAGTTCAATGCAGCATTGTTTACAGTAGCCAAGATATGAAAGCAAACTGTGTTCATCGAGAGATGAATGAATAAAGAAAATATGGTATACACGTGCAGTGGAATGTTACTCAGCCACAAAAATGAAATCTTTTCATTTGCAGCAATATGGTTGGATCCAGAGAGTATTACGCTAAGTGAAATAAGTCAGACAGAGAAAGACAAAGACTATATTATCTTAGTTATATGTGAATCTTAAAAAAATAAAAAAACAAACAAGCAAAATGGAAACAGACTCATAGATACAGAGAACAAACGAGCGGTTGCCCGAGGGAAGGTGGGGAGTGGGGTGAAATAGGTCAAGGAGATTAAGAGGTACAAAGCTCCATTCATAAAATAAATAAGCCTTGTGTATGTAATATGCAGCATAAGAAATATGGTCAATAATATTGCAGTCACTTTGTATGGGGACAGATAGTTACTAGACTTACTAAAATGATCATTTTATAAAGTATGTAAATGTCAGATCACCTGAAACTAACATAATATTGTATGTCAACTGTGTTTCAGTTTTTAAAAGTGACCCAAAAAAGAGTGACTCCTTGGTTCTGCTTTGTGGAAGCAAGATAATGATGCCATTTGGTGAAACATGAATAGAAGTGAATCTTCCACTTTATAGTCTTTAATCTTCTCTTTCTACAGTCCTCATGGAATTTTACTCAGAATCATACCACTTAGCATTTATTAATCATGCACACAGGGAGGGCAGGCTTTTACAAATGGGATCCCAAGTTATCATTTATTCACTCCAGTGAGAGTTAAGGGGTAGGTGAAGAAGGTATTATTGTCAGGGCGCAAGATATTATTTCCTCCCAATGTCCTTTGGATTTGAAGTTCTCAACAAAGGCAGTGGGAGATTCAGTCAGGAACACACTATTGAGAATTTTCTTGCCGCAGCATATGTGGAACGTAGGGAGTAGGCAGCTTCCCCAAACCACAGAGGATAAGGGAAACATCTATTCCACCAGCAACAGATAGAAAGCTCATAGGAGAGATGGCCAATTATCAAAGGTAACATTTACCTGCCTCCTAATTTTGCATAGGTTAGTAGGATCACTCAGAATCATTTCATGTTCCAACCTTGATCTAGGTAAATGGATAATGGCTAACTTAATGCACTAACCTGATTTTTGTATTATCTTGTATCATGTATTATTTGGGCTGTCCATACACTTGCCTTCCCTACCAAAGTGCAAGTTCTTTGAAGACAGGAATGGTACCTAGCTGCCTTCTCCATCCTCTTCAGTATATAGCACAGGGCTGAGAACACAGTGTTCAAATTACCATGTGGGCAATTGCCCCTTGGGAACACAGCTGAGGAACTCTTTCTACAAATGCTACTAGACATCAGAGACATTCTTTAGTGTAGCACCAGGAAATTAAGTGTTATAAAAAATTGTTTGTGTTGATAATAATAATGGTAATCCTTTAATTATGCTGAGGAGATGATCAGCATGATTCCCAGCTCTGTTATTTCTTGTTTTGTGAAATGTCTCATTTGAGTTTGCATCTTTGTTGGAATATTGTAGGATTGTGACATGAGAGAAAATATGATTATCAGCTGCTTTACCACTCACTATTTTGATAGCCTAAAGAATTTTCTTGTTCCCTTTAAGTTAACCAAGCATACACATGTTGCTTATTTTCCAGGAATGATATGTTTTTGTAAATTTGACCATTACTCTGTCAATTGTGAATCTTCCTGACACTTGGAAAACAAAATTATAAGCACATAATCACATTAACTATTCCCTGTTACAGTTATGTTGAAAATGTTTTGTGGTTAAGATGGTATTCTGGTATTGTAGAGTAATCAAAGAAAAATATTTGGTTAATAACTGTTATAAAGTCAAGATCTGAGCTGGCTTTGGAGAACTATTTTTAAGCATTTAAAACATGATTCTAGGTCCTTAGATTCTTTTAAAACCTGGTAATATAAACATTCATAAAATACAGGGAAGGTGCTAAATTGTCATCATCTAATAACTCAATTACACTAGTTTTAAAGCACTTTGTAGGAAGTAATAAAATCTAAGATTTCCATTCTCTTCAAGACTACCTGAGTGTGTATTTTTCCAGTCTTTTGGTATGTACAATGTCATATTCAGGTTTTTATTCAACTCCGTTTTGTGTAGGCATTTGTCATATTTAATAAAGCCAGATCAGGCATCATGTCTGTCGGTAATGCAAGTCAGGTCATGCGACACTTTTGAAGTAACTAAAGCATGTGGTGTTTCGCTTCTGAACAATAGTGTGAGCTAACGTGTGTGCAGTATTTACTATGTGACAAGTGTTTTGCATTCATTATCTTCCTTAATCGCATTAATTTTACAGATGAAGAAACTGAGGCACAGAGTGATTAGAGTGATTAAATAGGTCACACTAGTTTTTTTTTTTTAATTGAAGTATAGTTGATTTACAATGTTATGTTACTTTCAGGTATATAACTTAGTGATTCAACATTTTATAGATTATACTCCATTTAAAGTTATTACAAAATAATGGGTATATTTTGCACTGTTATACAATATACCCTTGTAGCTTACTATGTTATACATAGTAGTTTGTACCTCTTAATTCCCTACCCCTATCTTGCCCCTGCCTCCTTCCCTCTCCCCACATGGAACCACTAGTTTGTCTTCTGTATCTATGACTTTGTTTCTTTTTTGTTATACCCACTGTTTTTTTTTTGTTTAGTTTCCACATATAAGTGATAGCATACAGTATTTGTCTTTCTATGTTTGACTTATTTGACTAAGCATAATGCTCTATTGGTCCATCCACATTGTTACAAATGGCACATTTCATTCTTTTTATGGCTGAGTAATATTCCATTTTATATATCTATCTATCTATCTATATATATATATACACACACACACACACACACCACGTTTTCTTCTTTATCCATTCATCTGTTAATGGACACTTAAGTAGGTCACACTAAGTGGTAGAATCAGGATGTGAACGCAGGCTTTTGAACCCTCTAGCCCACATTTTTAATCATTATGCTAGTCTGAGGTTTCCTAAGGCTTTAAACTGTGTAAAATGTGTGTTTATTTCTCTACCCATTTTTAAGTTAAAAAATCTATGCATTGAGTTTACCTGTAAGTGAGGTTAAGAATAATTCATAAAATATAGGCATAGATTTTAATAATGGGTTAAAATAAATATGAAGAGATGAAATCAAAAGTTTCTCATCTAAGTTCATAATTTTTAGCTAATAGCTTTTACCTTAGTTAATAATTGTAGTACTTTAGGAATTCTTTTCTATTGTGGCTTCTGAATCATGACTAAGTAGAATAAGGATATTTACAGATGAAACATGTAATAGAATCAGACCTTCAACTTGCAAAGTTAGGGAAATGCTATACTTAGCATAACTAAAATAATATAAATTATTCAGGGTTATATTAGTTATTTACTAAGAAGCCAAACCCCATTTAGAACTTAGCTTCCCTTTTATTTCATTGTTTTCATGGCTGCAGACAACAATGATATATTTTCTAAGGCAAACACACCTTCCATTTTAGAGGATTCATTTTAGAAACAAATAAAATAAATCTAAGTTCCATTCTGAGTAATAAGAATCCAGCCCCTCGGCACTAGTGTTGCAGTTGGAAAAAAGAGGCACCTGCAGTAATTGGGCCCTATGGGTCTCTGCTTGCAGCAGTACAAAGAGAACAGATGAAGCAGCTGCTGCCTGTGGCCAGAGTAACCAGCCCAATCAGTGCCGTGTGCAGCTTGCAGTGGAAGGAAGAAATCAGACCAGGTACCCAGCGAGAGCCCACATACAGAGTGAGCAAGCTGTGGCTTTGGCTGTCAAAGACCTCCTGAGCTAGAGTTGCTTTTTAAGGTATAGGAACACAATTCATGAGTCCAGATTGACTACAAAGTAAAAATTTTAAAGATGTATAGCATTCTTTTAGTTTTCAGCTTCCTTGCATCATTTGAGAGGTTGCTATTCAGGTAGGAGAATTCAGATACTGTTCCACTCTGTATTGCCAGTAAAAATCTTTGACACCTTCTGTTTATTTCCCTCTTGCTAACTGCAAAATATCCAGGCATCAGTAGTGTTATTATCAAGGGACAGTGCTACCCTGACTTTATAAATAAGGCTACATTTTACTGTCTTTTTAATAAACAGCTATGGTATTTATGTCCTGTCAAGAAATTTCAAAAATTACTCCAAAACCAGTGGTATATCCTTGGCAAAGCTAGATTAAACAGGTCAAATTAGTCAGACTAATTTATAGAGAATAGAGCAGATGGAACTGTTCTATCATTTTATTAATGATCTTGGATCCTAACAACAATCTCTAGCAAAACGGAGCTTTCAAATATTAGGAAAGTAACTGCTCTCTAGACAAGATACTCAACTGGACTTCTTCCAGTACAAACATCAGCTATATAGTTTTCCCACTAATTGCTACTTTCTCAACTCTTAAGAATTACGACGTAAACAGAACACCCAGTGCTCTGCACTGCCCAGCAAGTTAGGTTTGGAAGAGTCCCAGGATGCTGACTGATGGCAGCTTCTTAGCAGCAGCTGGTGGCAGTTTTCATCCTGATAGCACTTTCACACTCCACAGTTCCAGATGACGTAGCTTCACATGTTAGCTCCTGTGAAGAGAAGACACTCCCTACACACACATGCACGCACACACTCACACACACACTTACATATATGTTTTTATTATTGTTTTCAGAATTATTTCATAGAAATCAGAGGATAATAAATATTATAAGCACAGATTGAGTTCTACAGTATTTTGCATAATTTTAAAACCATTATCAATTTCAAGTGTCATGATGGAGCCTAAGGAATCCATAATTCATTGAATTCCGGCCATATGAAAATTAATCCTTTATCCACTGTGTAACTTTGTAGGTATTCGTTTGTATTCAGGTGCTGTGAATGGCAAAATTGTATTGTCTATATATTTTAAACTAGTGCTTCTTAGTATTTTCTCACATTTGATCTCAGTAGAAATATTTTCCATTAAGTATGGTCCCTTTTATTCTTCCCCAGATTTTTAGATGCTGCCAGGCTAGTCTGATTTAAGTGTGCCCCACCTTAATTGGTATCTCTCTGGACTTTTGCTGTTTCTATAAACAATAAGAAAGTTATATTTTTAAAATCATAATTGTATATTTCTGGCATGAGAATAGTACTTAGTATAAAACACAATAAATTTAGTATGTGATGATACTTTAAAAATCTTTCTTTTAAAACTGTTTTTATATAATGTGTTCTTTTAATCATCCAATTTCAAAATCAGTTTTCTATGATTTTTCCCTGGGGACAGTCTACCAAAATAATGTGTCAAAAACTTTCAAAGTATAGGTGATTGGTGTATAAGATTTTATTATTCTATTCTTCCTACTATTCTGAATATTTACAAACTTCTGTGATAACTTTTTAAAATATGGACAATACGTATTTTATGGAAGATTTCCTTTTAATTCTAAACCATATACTTGTTATTGTATCTGTTTTAAAAAACTTATGTTTTATGATTTAAGAAAGTATTATTTGCCGTATGATTATATGTAATATACTTTGCTAATATGTTATATTTTGTTTACTATATAATTAATATTTAACATAATAAGAAAACTATATTACCTACAATGGATTAAATTTCAACATTATTCTTTTTGCAAAGCTGCTAGTGCAGATTTGGCCTCCTCAAGGGGAAAGTCTCTTTCCCTTTGAAGTCAATAACTAGTGGTCTTTTTATAATAGACAACACTACTCCCCATAATTTTCAGTCTGACATCCCCCCCTCAGGTTGGACTTATCCATAGCTAGTGTGGGGGATGGTGAATGAATCATAGTTATTTAGTTCTGCTGTCAGTTTCCTAGGGTAATTAATGTGTTTAGTTTGACTTGAAAGAGGATTTAGAAATGCTATTTCATGCTAAGTGCCCTTAGGGTTACAGTTTTCCTTCCTCATACAGCCAGGCACCTCCTTTCACAGAAACTCAAGTAAAGGAGAGAGAAGTCATAAGGCCTACATGCACCTCTCAGTAGTCCCTTTTTGTTCACAATTGATAAACAGATCTCTCTGATGTGAATGACATGGTAGATACATAGCAATTTGGAATGAAGAGTATAAGGAAATAGAATGTGACTGAAAATATGGGAAATTTTAAGAGTCTGCCAGGAGTCAGTCTTACCATCTGCTTTATTTTCTATATTTTTTCTGATTATTTTTCTCTAGTCTAGTTTACTAGTATATTATTTAACTTTTCCCATTTATAAATATACCATCCAAAAGGGAAAAACCTATTCCTAAGTCTTTCTTGGAATTATTTTTCTTTCCTTCATTTGGTTTAACTGAACCTATCAGACTTTTAGCATGTACAATGATAAATACATTTTGTATATATTTTTTAAAACTGTCCAAGGAATGCTCTAAATGGTAACATTATCTTGTCTCTTGTTTTCAATACCCAGGGTGTGCTGTGTGCAGCTCCCCTGATTTTTATCATCCCATCAGCATGTTATCTGAAACTGTCTGAAGAACGGAGGACACACTCAGATAAGATTATGTCGTGTGTCATGCTTCCTATCGGTGCTGTGGTGATGGTTGTTGGGTTCGTCATGGCCGTCACAAACCCTCAAGACTGCACCCACGGGCAGGAGATGTTCTACTGCTTTCCCGACAATTTCTCCCTC
Source organism: Vicugna pacos (assembly GCF_048564905.1). Classification (NCBI taxonomy): domain Eukaryota; kingdom Metazoa; phylum Chordata; class Mammalia; order Artiodactyla; family Camelidae; genus Vicugna; species Vicugna pacos. The sequence goes on along the minus strand of NC_132991.1, from coordinate 39,229,771 downwards.
ACAAACATCTCAGTGTCTCACTTTCAACTGACAACACAACCTCCCATTCTAAACATCAGTACCTTTCAGTGAGGTGACTGCTTTAAAAGACGTGGATTTTTCGTAGACTTCTAAACTGCATAATAACATTCACACATGTTTTAGTCTCTATATGATACAGTTGTTACTGGGGCATTGGTGAAGACTTGGTTTTCTTTACTCTTTAGTCCAGTGTAAAAATTAAAAAGACAAAGAAAATTGAATGTATTTTTATCTTAAACTGGGACAAAATAAATGCTTTGATGCACTGCACTAACTAATCTTAAATGCAGAAGGAAGAGTGAAGCCTCTGGCATTTGCTGCCGTCCTCTCAAAGCATTATTCTCTATGTAATATGTGAGCTAATATATTGTTGTCTAAAATAAGTGGATGGTTGTGGGTTGGAATTTTGTGTATGTGTCCTTTATGAGAAAAATGTGCTTTTTGTCTTTTAAAGTCTGTGTAATCAATGGGAAGGAAAACTCAAAGCTATTAATGAGACTAGACATCTCAGGAGCAAAGTAAGCTCTCCATTATAATTTCAGCTGCATTCCTTGTCTAGAGGGTACTGGATCCCTGGAGAAATGAGTAAAGTTCTTCCCACGTTACGAAGCATGAATAATAGACTGGATGTAGAGAGTAAGGTGTGTGAGGAATCAAAACTTACCTCTCAGGTTTTGATCCTGTGGGAATATGATGGTAGTGCCATTAAATATATTATAAAGCAAGGAAAAACCATAAGATGTTGTGAGGCACAAGCTCAAGAGATCAGTTATGCATCAGCTTTGCTCCTGTTGAATGTGAAGTGCTGGCATGAATTATCGTCGGAAGCTGAGCTCTAGACTGGAAGCTTGCAGGAAGAATCAGGGCTACCAAAGTGGCATTCTCACTGCTCCTGGGGCTCCTCAGAGAGATTCCTGGGAGCTCTTGTTAACTAGTTCTCCAGAAGCAGACATTAAGACGGAGTTTGGCATGGGGGCTATATATGAGGGATTATAAAGGAAAGGAGGGAGAAAGTGGGAGGGAGGGGGAAGAGGGATTGGGCAAGGAACATGGAACTTCAGTGCAGGCTGACAAAGCCTCTGTCAAGTCCGCAAGGAGTCTCGAGCATGCATGGCCCCTCAGATTTGTCCTAGTTCAAATGAACTAGCCAAGTTTTCATACCGCTGCCTCCATCAGTCCTTGAATGTGGGCAGCTCTTTGCAGCTGAGCAAACCCTAAAGGAACTGAGAGCTGAAGGTGGTCTGCTGGTGGCTGGGGCACCATTGCTTCTTTGTAGAGAATTCGGGAGGCACAGCTGTGTCCTCCACAGCTTGCCTCAGTTTATAATGAGGATTTTTTATGTCTCTTAATGAGCTTTCATGTTTTCACATCTATGACAATTTTTTCAAAGTCACAAGAAAATTTGGGACCATCTGCGTGGCTCCCTTAAATGAAGTATCATCCAAGATTTCACTTCTCACCTTTCATTTGTATTTCAATCAAGTTGGCAGTCCATAGTACTGTATTAGTTGTTGTCAAATCATGAGAAAATATCACTAGCAGAGCTAATACACACGTAATGTGTTTGTACAAATCACAGGCAAAAAAAGAAAAATAATCCCACAGGATCTGTATAAAGGATAGTTTCACAGCAGTTGGAATAAAGAGGTGGTGAGAGCTGAGTTGTCATGTGACTCCTAATAAGAAAGGCCTATTGAAAGCTCCCTTTGCAGGGCCACGCTCAGGCTTTGAGTGGTGATTATTTGCTTCAACAAAACATCATCCGTGCCACAAAATTAATTTAAATTCTGTTGGCTGTATAGCTTTTCTGTATGTAATCTGTAGAACTATGGGGTTTTTATAGTCATTTAAGAATCATAAGGTTAAGTAATTCGTGTCCATTTTTAGACTGATACATGTTTTGGTAAAGTAATAATAATAATTCATTATCATTTCATTCCCTCCTGGCAGAATATGAGATTTTTGCAGCTGTCCATCCCTACATTACTCAGGACTGAGAAACACTGACCCACATAGTTGTTAGATAAAGTCATGAGAGATGAGATTTCCAAGGGTGTACAAAGAGAAGTACGTCAAGGATAACGTAATTTAGTACTTAACCTTCTATTATCTTGTACTTTTGATATTGCTTCAAATACATTAACCTTGACTCAAGTAAGTGAAAAGCTCCTGATAGGAACTGAGTGATGCATTAAATCCTAATAAGTATTTGTTCTGTGTGTGTGTGTGTGTGTGTGTGTGTGTGTGTGTGTGTGTTTTCCAGACTCACTGTAGGACAAGACTACCTTCGACCTAGTTATTAGCTACAAGGATTACCAACATCTTTCAAATTATGATAGAATAAATGTTAGAAACTCCCATCTGTTTTGCAAGAATACTTGTTTTTTATGTTACCAACATGCAGAACTTCAAGAACCTCCCCCATCTATTTTCTGCCTCAATTTAATAAGAGATTTCCACTGAAGCTCATTCCCTCCCTGCTACTTCTTGCTCCTGACAGAACAATTTGAATCTTTAATCCAGTTTTTGAAATTGTCACTACATTTGACTTTATAAAGGTTTTCTTAATTTACAAAAGGAGGGAAAGGAATAGTATCTTCACACGCGGATGTAAACATCTAGCCTAGCAATACATTTTCTTTAAAGATATAGATTGGATGGCATCTGTATAACTTATAAATTGGGCCCTTGTTCATGTCATGTACAATAGAATCTTTCATCTCAACCCTAACTTGAACCATCTTCAAATATCACAACAGGTAGCCTGCCTTGCATCTGACTGGCTCCAGTGGTATCAAGCGATAATTGTTGCCTCTTGTTTCTCCTCAAAGGACTCAAATCCAAGTGATCCCACTAGGAAAATCCTAACCAGTCCTCTGCTGAAGACATACTGCACACATCTACCTAATTAAAGATTAATTTATTGGACAGGAACCAGCCTTCTTCTGGTTTATCTGCTGCAGTCTTCCCAGGGCAGTGGTGCTGGTCTGTTTTTCAAGAGCTGGCCACTGACAGGACCAGGTGTTGTCAGGTATTCTCAAGCATGGACCAGCCAGTGACCATGAGGTAAGGTATCCATTAATGCTTAACTGACTTTGGTGGAGGTAATTATTAGCTACAGTAATCAGATAAACTCCTTTAAGAACTTGTAATGATTCTAAGAAGTGTATAAAGGATTTGCCCGGATAACAGAGTAAACCTGCAGAGTGGACAAGAGACACCATGAGCTAGAGAACACATAGACAGGGAGAGAAAGAAAAGAGCGCAGTCTTTCTGTAGAGCAGGGGTCCACAAACTTCAACATGTTTCAGAGTCATTGGAGAGTTTGCTTACACACAGAGTGCTGGGCCCCACCTGCAGTGTTTCTGGTTCGGGTACTCTGGGCTGAGGCCGAAGAGTTTGCATTTTTGTTGAAAGTCCCCAGGGGATGCGGCCGCTGTTGCTTGAAAGGTCACATTTGGATAAGGATGGAGATTGGACATAAGAGAGATGGTAGATGGGGCCATCTCTTTAGAGGCTGTGCAAAAATGCAAGCGAGGTGTAGAAATGCCATGCTGGAGTTCAGGGAAGAAACTGAGTGGAGACAGGAGGGAGAGCTATTGGCATATGGAATGTACTTATCCTTTGTCTCTTTGAAAAATCATTTGGCACTTACAGAGAGGAGAGGAGAAACCAAGACAGTAAGATTAGTGAAGAGTAATGACAAGGGAGGGGAAGAGCCCTAACAAAGAAGAAAACAGAGATTACGGTCTAAAATCAACACAGCTGCAGTGGTTAAGCTGAAAGTCTGGTTTGGAACCTACAGGCATTCAGGGAAGGCTGCATGAGCTTCATAGCTCTTATGAGAAGGAAGAAAATATACCAGATCCTCGAAAGGACACCAAGTTTTCCTAGCACTAAACTCAACAAAATGTCTTACTTGGAAAAAAAATCTTACTTGGAACATGAGTAAAACTGGGTTATACTTACAATAACATCATGCAGATAAAAGACTGCATGTAACTTTTTTACAGGACACTCCAATAATCATTCCACTAATGTTTGCTCATTGACAATGAAGATTATGAAAAAATTAGCTTTGGAATTCTTATGATGTTGTCCATTTATAGTCATATGCTAAATGTTCCGTTAAAAGAAAAAAGGCACATACAGATTTCGCCTGTCCTTAATTCCTAACTCCTACCTGATTCTGGTCCTTACCAGCTCACACCCAGACTGATGCCACGGCCTCTTACCTGACCATTCTGCCCTCAGACTGTCCTGTCTTCAAAATGATTTGTGCATCACTCCAGGAAACATCTTCTTAAACGGATGCTTTGATAACACCACTTGACTGCTCAAAAGCTTTCCATGAAACTCTTGTGCTTATAGAATAAAGTACAAACTTCCTGGCCTGTATTCAAAGCTTTTATAATATGGCCTCAACATTCACTCTGGCCTCATCTCCCATGACTGCTGGAAGGAACCCTTTTTTCTAACATTAACAAAAGCATCGCTTTACACTAAAATTGCTCTCTGCCCCTTTTGCATTACACTTGAATTTGTGCCATTCTCTCACCTGAAATATCCAAACCCTTTCCCCTACCTCCATCAAAATTGTCTCAATCCTTCAGTCTCCCTGTGCCATCCCTGACAAGTCTAGCTGCAAGTTAGTTCTTCCTCCTTTGGAATTCTGTAATTCTTGTAGTTATGTTATGGGAAGAAACCATGTCCAGCCAACTAGACTAAAATTTCCTTGAGGACAGTGTGTTTTAAAGCCTCTTTTTACTCTTCGTAGCCCATGGTGTGGTGCCTTGAATGTTGTAAACACTTAAGTATTTGAAGGAGATTGATGGTATAAAAGGGAAAATGGCTGATTGTACCAATGGCCATACATACTGTTTTACTGGATTTTTTCAGCTACAATGATTGTCATTTGGTAAAGTAGCAACTTAATGTGATACAGTCATGTATCCAACCAGCTGGTTTAGATAATTAAGTTGGGTTTCTTGTTTTGCTTTATTACCATAGAACCTTCAGAGAAATTATTTGGAATATTCTTAAAAGGACTCTTCAAGTGCATACCAATCAGCACGTATCTTTTCACTTTCGTCTGCTAAATAAAAATTTACTTATCCCTTTCTTAATTATAAGTTCCTTGAGATTTAAGACCATGTCATATATAGTTTTCTTTTTTTGCCAGTGTATGCTCATACATCTTACTCATTCAAGATCCTTGTTAAACATTTGATGACATGAATTTACCTAATTTAGATATGTTCAACTAAAATTTACAATTTACCAGAAAAACTTACATTAAGTCCTTCATTTACTATTATTTATAAAGAAACAGTCAAAACTTTAAAGCACAATGTGTTTATGGTTCAGATACAATTATCACCTTGTTGAATCTCAGCAGGCAGCTCAGTAATTTGACAGAGCACTGAAAAGAAGAGGTGGTTTAGGAACACACAGGCAGCAATTTAAGAAAAACACCTCAGGCAACATATGAGTTTGCAGTTTAAAATTTGAAAGACTGAAAAATTTTATTTCCAAGGCACAGTGGCAGCTATGTATTTATCATTTTTTAATTTTGTTTTGTCAGAGGACAACAAAGCCAGTTCCAGAAAAACAAATCCAGTCCAGGCTCCTTATAATCAGGTTTGTCTCATAACAATATTGTTCTTTAATTCTTTAGGCTCTGAGAAAGAAAATAGTAAAACATCTTCTAAGAAAAAAAGAAAAATTATTTTATCCCAAAACAGCACCCTTTGGATAACTTCTGACTTTTCTTACACAATTTTGCATTCTTGTAAAGTCTTAAAAAGAATTTTCTAAGTTACACCTTTTAATTGTTGTTTCTCCACATGCAAGAGGTAGACAAACTGGAAGTTGAGTAATATGACCTTGAGTTTTATGTGCTGAATGTTTCAAAGCATTTCAAAATGAATTTAGATTTGTTTTAAACACTGCAAGAATAATCAGGGAAGGAAATGTAAACATTTAGGAAAATAGGGCTTAGAAAACTCTTGGGTTTTGTAGAAGAGGCTACTTGATTGCACACAGTGGGAGATGCTTCCTGTTCTAGAAGACAATCTGAACTTTCAAAGTAGGCATTTTAAACAGGGATTAAGAAATTTTAAAATATTAGCTTCTTTTGGGTGGAAATTTTCTTAGAACAAATGCTTTTAAATGTGTAACCTAAATGCCAGCTGGGGACTCCTCACCCCCAAGTGAACTGGTTAAACTTGATCTTAAATCCCATTCCGCACTCAGGAGCCCACTCCACAATTTCAGCAGATTAGTCTGGCTTACTTTCTCACGCTTCTCTATGCCACTAAAAGCCAGTGTTCTTTTGCTCTGTGTCTGAAAACTCCAAAATACTCCAGATGTGAAATACAATCCCTTCATCAATTTCCATCAAAATCTATTCACATCAAGCAGTGAGTGTATTTTGTATTGTTGTTGCATCTTCTGCAGATTTAGAGTACTTAGAAGGAAGCGTTGACCAATCGTTAGGTTTCGCCTTCTAAACTCCTCCTTTTTTCCTTATTTTTCATCTCTTTCTCCAGATGAACAAGCATCTGTCTCCCTCTGACATCCTCAGTGAGGTGCCAGCACCTCCAGGCCTCTAGAAGACCCCTCCTTATGCCACTTTACCCCATACTTGTCACTTTTTTTCAACACTAATAACATTCTCTTCCTAGGAAGAATTCAGATGAAAGCTGTCAGCATATTCATATTTTTCCATTTCCTTACAAATATGTACTCTGTCATTTATATTATGAATTATACTTCTGGTGACTTCACATTCCATAAAAAGAGAAGACCAGAAGACTTCTGCCTTGCATAAAATGAAAATTTGGGTTCATGGCTTCAAATAGGAACTATTCCATCCAAATGGGTTACAGAAAGTTGACCAGTTCCGCTGTGGTTTCCCAACATAGCGAACACACGTAGCTTACAGTTGTGCTCCCGTGGGCCCCTAATGTGTATTTCTAGCCATTGTAGTTTTCACCTGTACTGTTCTCCAAGCAACAGATGGGTGTCTACCTACTTCCTTTGCACGTTGGATAAAACTGGCCTTTTGAAATAGGTTAGAGCAGGTCCAGCTGTAGTGGGTGGGTAATCATCTGCTTTATAAGGGAGGAGAATCTGAAAAGTCTCTCTACTCATTTTCTCAAATATCTTGTGTAAATGATACTATGGTATCTGATATATTGTTGATTAATCTACATTAATTATAATAGAGACATCCCTTAACACTGGGGCATTAATTAGAGGATCCAGATAAACACTTAGAAAGTGTAGCTCTAAGAGGATGAGAATGTTGCTCTCTGCAGTTCTCTCTGCCTCCCTAAATTCCAGCAGCACTTCAAGATTTTGCCCAAATACTTCCTCCTCTTATAACTGAGCAGGCCTCCCCCATATCCTCTGCTGTAGCCCCTCTCTGAAGTACCCAGACAATAGTATCTCATACATACTTCCTTAGTTTTTCAGGTGTTAAAAACCACCACAAAATCTAAGAAATTAACTATTTGATGATTGTGAGCAATCATCTGGTTCCTAAGTATTGATCAACCAATCAGAGAATTGTGCACAGCTGATCATGTACCCTGGGCTGCCCCTCCCTCATTTGGTCTTTAAAAAGGCTCAGTTGAAACCGCCTAGGGGCGTTCAGGGTTTTCTTGAATATGAGCCGCTCCCCACCCTCAACCCCGCTGTTCCTTACTCGGCCCTGCAGTAATTCTTTCTCTGCTCCAACCTGTGGCGTTTAGGTTTGTTTGGCCTCACTGTGCGTAAGGCACGTGAACTTGCATTTGGAAACGAGCACGGGAGTCTGTGCCTATGGCAGATCAGCTCTGGCCAGAGGCATTTCCTTCCCTGGGTCCCAGCAGCTGCAGGAGCTCACTTTGCTCCCGTGAACTGGGAGGGACTCTCCCCAACAGGCATGGCTGCCCCGTGGCCGGAGGCTGTTGGAGCCCAGAAACATTGGGAATTGTGGTCCCCACTCGGTGTCGCCTCGAGGTGAGTCCCTCCAGCTCAGCACAGGCTGGGAATTCCCTCCACTCCATGTGGGCTCAGTCCCGCCGGGAGGTGAACCACTCTGGTTCCATTCTCTTTCGAGAGCTGGGCCCGTTTGTTTGGAGGCATGTCTGGGAGTGGAAGTGGCATTTTAGACTACACCTCCTCTGATTGTCTGTGCAACCATAGCTTATTTATTGTTTGTGTTTTTGTATGTGTCACGTAGGAGGTGAACCACTCTGGCTTGAGCAGGATGGGGAAATTGTACGCGCTTCACCTGGGCTCATTCCCTTTCACGGAGTGAGTCCTTCTGGGCTCACTGGGAGCCACTCTGGGTCTGCTCTCTTTCAGGAGCCATGCTGCTCTGGAGGTCTCCATCTGGTAGTGTTGTTTGTGTGTGTGTGCTTTGGCCTCTCAGATCGCCCTGACTGCTCCGAAGAGGTAAGGGAGGAGCTGGAATATATAGGAGCTTTACAACAAAGACCAGGTAGTTGGAACAATAAAAGATTACTTGTTATCTAAAGAAAACCAGGCATCTCAAGTTAAAGAATTTAGTGCTTTTCTATGTATGGGAGGAAGCAAACATTTGGGCCCACTGAATTCATTCCTTTGACAAGCACCTAGCTATCTAGGGCCAGTATCCTGTCCTTTCTTATTCTCAGTCCGCTTAGAGTGCACCATTGTGAGTGGCTGCAGAGGCTGGAGTGCAGGCCTGTCCCCACTGTGGGGGTGGCAGCAGCTGCTGATGACTTGGTTTCAGCATTCTTTATTTACTGATATGTTTGCAGTATTTTCACTCACATTGCAGTATTTTCGTTCACAGTTGGAAATCTCTCTTTTGGGGCTGGGGAACTGGGACCCTGAGAGATCATTTTTAAATTTTTATTTGCTTGATATTTGATAACATCGACCTTGAATAATTCATAGTCCCCCTACGGTATATTTTGCAAAACTGGGAGATCTTCAGCTATGCTCCTATAAATGAAAGAAGATATTTTTTATTGTAATACTGTGTGAGCTCAGTACTTCTTGAGATCTGGTGAACAATGTTCCCTAATGGCTCTGCTATTATGTCAAAGTGGGACATTTGCAATTTGGCTTTTATTTTGGGTGTGTGTGTGACAGTGTGTGAGTATCTCAGTACCTGAATCCAAGTCCTGTTCTCTCTTCCTGGTTTTGCTGAAAGTGAGGCATGTGATGTGAGCAAATGATACATATATTATTGTCTATTACTATTATTTCTTTAAATTGAAGTGGATATTTGGGAACTGAAAACAACAATCCCTAAAAATAGCCAAGATAGTAGGGTTTTGTAAAAGCACTTAGAGGAGGAGTTTGCATTTCTGTTCCTAAGCCTTTGAGATGTAGCTGATCTACCTGGACTCTCAAGGAAAAAACACAAGGTTTTTTAAAAAACTGGAAATACTGTGAGATCTCTGGTTCTGTCTGTCTTTGCTTTAGAAAATTAACTTGTAAATGAGCTCTATTTAATCGACTTAAAAGTAAGTGCTTGCAAATTATATAAATTAAATAATTCTAACCTTAAAAGAAGGTAGGCAACAAATTTCAGATTCATGTGATCTGGGGATTATTCAATACTGAGTTAATATCAATATTAAAAGTAGCTTAAGCTTGTTGGTATAATCAATACAGACATGTCTTTCATTGTACCTAGATTTACTGAAGGTCATTAAGTTCATGTTGTTTCTTTTACAGAGTTTTTCAACAACAACAAAAAAAATTAGCTTGGTACGATGAAATTCTTATGGGTGAATTGAATGCATGTGGGATAAGAGATTTTGGGTAAACTCTTTGGAATTGATTATGTTTTGGAGATGTCTTCTTAAAGGTGATCTCTCCCTCCAGGTATTTGGTGACTTGAAATTTTAAAATTGTGCTGGATTGGGTTAAATGATGGAAATTTATTGAATAGTTAAATAGCTAGTTCATTTCCAAACAAAATAAGACACTGAAATATTCACTAGAAGTTAAGATTTTTAAGGATTGAGGGTTCTAATTTAAATATGTAATTACAGCTATTAGAAGTAATAAAGGAAACATTTTGGCATACAGTAGAAAAGTGGGATATATGTTTTGAGTAAAAAGAAGTATGAGGAATGGAATTGCATTTTGTTTAAGGAGAAAGAAAGTAACTTCATCCTAGAATTGGTTGATTCTAGATGGGAAAAAAAATAAGGAACAAATTAATATGGATACAGAAAATTGTAGAATGTTTGTAGAAGGAGAGCCCTAAAACAGGAGTTCTGTGTGGTAGGCTGAGATTAGGTTAAACTTAATTAGGTAAATGGACTTTGTTATTAAAAGTGAGCTGGTATAGGACTGGATTTCATTCCTCTCTGTGAAGAGAACAAGTTTACTTAGAGTGCTTCTGACAACAGATTGTGTGAAACTTTGATATTTTTGACAAACTTCCCATCAAGTCCTAAATAAATTTCTTTTGACTTCTGCTGGCTTTGGGATGCTTCAGAGGGTCCCTGAGACATCGCAGAGAAAAACATTAAACTAACTGGGATTGGATGGTATGTTTAATTACATGAGGAGCATTGTCAAATGAGTGATAAGCCTCCTCAGATTATATGATATTGATAAATGTTGTCAGTATAGGTATTCTAGAAATTATATGGAGTTTCTGAAATTTGGATATGTCCTGGTATAATGCTGTCAGTCATTCTAGTTGTTATCTTGGACTGCTGTACGACGCAGCAACTTGATCAAGCTTCTTTGCCAAAACATTGTAATTGGATAGTTTACCTTCCCTTTTTGGGTCTTTTGCTATTCATAGACAGTTAAGAATGCTTTGCAAAACTGCTTCATCTTCAAGAAGATTCATAAAAAGAACTTCTTGACAAGTATAGGTTTCTTTTAAATCATACAACAGAGTTGGGTAAGATAATGGCGTTTTCACAGAGTACAACAATTCATGATGTATAGCAATGCTTGCTTTAAGTCTCCTGCTAAAAGCACATGTATGATGCTATGTAACAATTTGGTATAAGTGATAAAATGTATGGCCTATAAAGTATTTCACCGTTAACGTACCTCCAAGCCTACTCAGGATACCTGATTCATATTCCCCCAATGTGGATAACTAGGCAAATATAAAGGAGCCCTAGGACCAGGGATATGATCTGAACCTGGGGCTAGAGCCACCACCCCAGCACAGAGGGATAGATTTTGATCATCAGTGCTTTCTATTAAAAGATTTATAATCAAAAGAGAAAATGATGGGGAAATCTGCACATACTGAGGTATGGGGAAGTTATTCTGGCTTATGCATGGTTTGACTTAAACTTTACTGACCAATGATGCCTGTTTTATGGCCTTTTGGACATGCATTGTACATCTGCCTTGGCCTTGAGGAGGGGAATGTATTTGAAAGTCAAAATGGAGCAGCTGTGCTTCAGACATCCAAGGTAAAGCTAGGTGGCCCTTGTAGATGTGATTTCAGACATGATCCCATATTGTTGAGAACTCTAATTTTCTGGCCTGTGTTGTACTCCAGATGCCACCAGCCATCTCAAAGCAGTGTCTGCTGGCAAGTAGCAGCTACAATCTCATGACCTCAAGGTCTCTTCCTGTAACTATTAAATTTAGACAATAAAATTCTTTAGAGCAAATGTTAGCAGAAAAAAGGAGAGATGTGTAGTGGCCAACAGCTCTTCATATATATGTTAATACCACATCAAAAGTTAAAACCTACTCAGATAAAAGTAGGCCACTGGCCACCTGGCTACAGGTCTCCCTCAAAGTGCCAAGTCCAGACTGGTTTTCAGGCTTATTCTCCTGAATTCCTTAGGGAATGAGATCTTAATCATGCAAGACTTGGACCCAGGACTTGGAACTCAGGAATATTTCCCAGTTCAGTGTCCATTCCCCAAACTGAGGCAGGATTACACCCCCATTTCAGCACGAAGTAGCCAGAGTTGTCACTGCTTCATTCCTTGAAAGATGGAGCAGATGAAACAGGATTATAGATTGAAATTCAGTTCCCCTAAAATTGGGTTCCTCTGCCACATTTATGATTAACCTTTCTATCCAAAATATTATTCCCTTTCTTGTCCAACACCTGATCTCTTCAAGAATGAGGAGTATCCAAGAAAAGGAGGGAATTATAACCAAGCAGGACACTGTGGGGCCTTCCTGGGACAGGCCCCTCCCCCATATCCTCTGTTGTAGCTCCTCTCTGAAGTACCCAGATAATAGTATCTCATGCATATTTTCTGAGTTTTTCAAGTGCTAAAAACCACCACCAAATGGAAGAAATTATCTACTTGATGATCGTGAACACATAGCCCCCAGACCTCTGGTGCCTAAGTACTGATCACCACCAACCAGAATTGTGCGCAGCTTATCACATACCCTGGGCTGCCCCTCCCTCAACTGGCTTTTAATAATGCTCAGCCGAAACCATTCAGGGAGTTTGGGATTTTCTTGGACATGACCCTACCACCACCAACTTGTCCTTGTTCAGCCCTGCAATAAACTTTTCTCTGCTCCAAACTCTGGTGTTTGGGTTTGTTTGGTCTCACTGTGCATCAGGCACATGAACTTGTGTTCGGTAACACTCTGAAAGTTCTCCCAGCCTTTTCTAGCAGGCTATAACTTTTCTTCTTCTGCAAGACAATGGGTATATATATGACGATTAAAAGAAAGAACAATCCAGTGTAAACAAGAACTTTTTGACAGTGGAGGTAACTGCTGTTTGTATGGGCTACCCTGGGACCTAGTGAGCCTTCTGTGCCTGGAACAACTTAGAAGTTAGATGAACAATTGCTCACAATGTGGTAGGTGGTAGGGGCAGTTCATGTGCTGGATAAAAACTGAACTTGACAATCTTTAATGTCTCCCCTTAAATGCTGAGCTTCTGGGTACTGCCTTGTGTCCTCTGATCAAATAAAATAAAAAGCTTTTCTGGAATTCCTTCATTACTTATTTTTGCATGTCTTTTTTTTTCTAAATAAATAGTAAACATCTTTTAAAAAGTGGTCAATCATAACTTTTCAGTGCTTAGACCACCTTGCACAAATTACCTGATCAGAAAAATTTCTGGATTAAATCATAAAAGCTGGTTTTGAAAGGAGGTTAAGAAAGGGAAGGGAGGACAACCTGGAGAAGATAAAGCAGATCTGAAGCAGCACCACCAAGCTCCAAATTTCTAGGAATTAGGTTCCACTGAAGAACGAGAGCTCACAGAGAGTTAGAGGGCTCCTCCAACAGCTTCATGTCTTCTACCATCAGGTCTGGGCAGGAATTAGTGCTGCCACTGCTGACGAGCATGTGAGACCAATACTCATCCTCTTCTTCATCATCATTCCTGGTTTTCTATTAATGGGGAAGATATTTGCAATAGACACTAAACAAACTATTTAATAATTGTTGCAAATAGATCTGTAAATTCTTTGATTTCCCCCTTTGAATTAGAGGAAATTCTCTAAAAGCAGACCAGAAACCAACCACAGACAAGACATAGACAAATGCATCAAACCCATAACTGGGTTCACAAATGTACAGCATCTATTGGTGGTTAAGAGCTGGGAGGTGGATATACTGCCCTGCCCAGGAAGTTTGGTCTGTGGACCAGCAGCATTGGCATCACCTGGGAGCTCTTTAGAACTGCAGAATCGGAGGACTGGGAGGGATAGAGCTCAGTGGTAAAGCACATGCTTAGCATGTATGAGGTCCTGGATTCAATCCCCAGTAGCTCTGTTAAAATAGAAAGAAATGCAGAATCTCAGTCAGGCCCCATCCCAAATCAACTCGAACAGAATCTGCATTATAGCAAGAGCACCAGGTTATTCATGTTCAAGTTTGAAAAGCACTAGTGTACAGGTGGCCGTGTCCTTGTGAAGGGGGTTATCAGAATAAGCTAGGAAACTTAGTTAAATACGAAACCACCTCCCAGAGAGTCTATTATGCCCACATCAGGACTTCTGTTACTGATGAGAATGTGTGATAACACATTTCTGGGACTTTGGGGAGGAAAACAACTGTAAATCATTGATTTGTGGCAATAAAAATTAAGCCCATCTGTTTATTGTGTTTTTTCAGAATAATCAAGCATTTTAAAAAAGATTTTCCAGGACTGTCTAAAAGTTAAACACGCTAGCCATACATTTTCTTTAGATCATAACGTTGTTTTTGTTTTTGTAACTAAGATAGAAACAATGCTACAAATGAAGAAAACTTAAGACATCCTTTTGGATTCTAGTTTGTATGTAAAGAACCCTAATGAGTAAGTCAGAAAGTTTTTAGCATAAAAATGTGCTTTGAGTTTACATCTGTCATCAAACAAATGAGGGGCGGGAGAATGGAGTCAGGAATATAACGGCAATAAATGTTTAAAGCCTGAGCATAATATTTATATTTGAATGCATAAGGAGGACAACTCAATAAATTATGAAAGTCATCAAAAATACTCTTTCTGTTGCTTCTAGATTAAGTAGCTGATTAAACAAAATATTCACTGTCATAAGATGTGCTCTTTAATTAGACTGAAAAGCAGCTTAAAATTTGTTCAATAAAGATGAACATGCAATTACTTTGTCAACATTAAAAACTTTATGGAAGAAGTATGCTCTATTTAGAACTAAGCAGTAAGTGAGTCACACAATTTAAATTTAGTGAGGGTCTGGTATCCAGAGAAGGGAGAATATTCCTCATTCTGACTGCAAGAACCAAAGGTCATAGCCAGGTGAGGGCCACTGGGTTTCCTCAGTCACCAGTGTGACAAGGCTTGAGGTCTGAGTCCAAGGTTAGAAGGATGTATCTCAACCTTGTCCTTTTCCAAGTAAGCAAATGAAATCTAATAATGTAATAAATGAAACGTAAAATGAAATCACGATATCCTGGGTTTCTGTGAGAGCTTTTCCTACATTTATTGATCATTTGAATGACTGTGTACTGTATTTCATTTACTTATTTTCTCCCATTGGAGTTGCTTTTTTCTTGATGACTTGATGACATGCCTTTGTGAATAATGTGTTCAGTAACTTATTATTTATCTTTTAATCTTGTGATTGATTATTTACCTGATGAGGTTTTTTGCTTTATATAGCCAAATATATTTTTTAGTTTTTGTAAAAGTTATTCTATTCAAATGTACAGACAGTCCCCGACTCATACTAGTTCTGACTTATAATTTTTTGGCTTTATGCCAAAGTGAAAAAAATTCGGTAGAAACTGTACTTTGAATTGTGAATTTTGAACTTTTCTCAGGGTATCCCTGTGCAGGACGATCCTTCTGGTGATGCTGAGTGTAGCAGAGGCTCTGAGTCAGCCATATGAGCAGGAGGGTAAACAACCAGTACACTTACAAACATTCTGTACCCATACAAGCACTCTGTTCTTCACTTTCAGTACAGTATTCAATAAACCATATGAGATATTCAACACTTTATTATAAAATAGGCTTTGTGTTTAGATGATTTTGCCCAGCTGTAGGCGAATATAAGTGTTCTGAGCACATTGAAGATAGGCTCAGCTCCGCTATGATGTTCAGGTGTAGGTTAGGTGTAGTAAATGCATTTCGACTTGCCCTATTTTCAACTTAGGTTGGGTTTATCAGGACTTAACCCCATCATAAGCTGAGGAAGATCTGGGATAATACTTTACGCAAATCTTCTAGTTTTGAATTATAGTTCACTAATGTCTTTTAAAATACTTTTGTTATAAAATTAGAAAGCACACATTGTAAATTAAAATGGAATAACATAGCATGAAGGGAAAATTTAAATCACCACACTGTTAATATTTTGGTTTATTACCATACAGCCATTTTTCTATGTATATTTTCTCCAAGGTTGGGATAATGCTATTGTGACATAGTAAGAAATATATATTTGGATATATATTTGGTTCCTATCTACAGTTCCTGACACAGAGCTGCTAAAACCATTGCAATTTTCTAAGTAACAGGGTTCTAGAGGTATCTTTTGTCCTAAGAGTTGGTCTTTGACCCAAATTCCTGACATGAGAGCCTTTAAGACCCTTGGCATCTCTAGAAAGATAAGTGTGGAAGGGGAGTGGGGTTGGAGATAGAATTAATCACCAATGGTCAGTGATTTAATCAGTCATTCTTAAGTAATAGACTCTCCCAAAAGCTAAACAACAGGCTTCTGAGAGCTTCCTCCTCAGCAAGTGGCGTACGTGGAGAGGGCATGGAGGCTTCTTGCCACCCACCAGCCCTATGCATCTCTCCCAGTTGGCTGTTCCTGAGTTGTATCTTCATAATAAGTTAGTAATAGTGAGTAGACTGTGTTCCTGAGTTCTGTGACCAATCTTGCAAATTATCTCACTGAGGAGGGAATTGTGGAAACTCATGATATATAGGGGGTCAGTCAGAAATACAGTGGTTCTGGACTTGTGATTAGGATCTAAAGTAGGGGTGATCTTATGGGACTGAGCTTTTAATTTGTGGGATCTGATGCTAACTCCAAGTGGATAGTGTCAGAATTGAATTGAAATGTAGGACACCAATCTGGCATCAGGGAATTGGTCAGTGTGGAGAAAAAAAACTCATATATTTGGTGACTAAAGAAATGTTATCAGAGAAGCAGGTTTTCCTTTAGCTATCTATTAAGTTTGAGGCCTAATTTTTAATATATAATATTATGAGTATTTTCTCTTTTCATAAAGTAAACATGATTTTTAACAGCTACATAATACTCCATGTTTCATATATTCCCATATTTATTCTCCTGTTCTGTTTTTAGGGTGTTTCTCATTTTTGTTGTAAATAACATTAATGGTCATTCTTTAATGTGAAACTGCACCACATTTCATTATATCCTTAAGATAAATTTCTAGGAATAGAATTATTGAGTTAAATAATATGAATATTTTTAAGGCACCTTTTTTTACTTGCTGCAGAATTGAAATCTAGGTAAGCTAAAATTTCACAGGTGTACATGAAGTTCCATTTTGCCACACATTAACACTATATATTACCATTTAAACCTGTTAACCACTAGAGAAGAGCTATTCTAAATGACTTTAAAATAATATTTTGACTACTTTGTACATCCCTAAAAAGATTTGCTTTAAAAACAAAAAGAACATTAATAAAACTCCATACTTTTATAGAACTTTATTGATGGTATTTTTGGTAATGTAGGCATTGTTAGTCCAAGGATATTACATGGGTATTGTGGCTTAAGGCAAATGCATAATTATAATGATGTCCTTAAAAATCAGGATTTTTGGACATGGGATGCAGATGTAACATCTATAAAATTTTATAAAATTTCTGTAGCCCTAAAATTGAATTGAAAATATCTGTACAAATTCAAAAACTATATTATCTTTAAAGAATTAAAAACATTTTTTGTCTCTGTCCACTGGAAAAGCCTAGAAGCAATGACCAATGCGTAACATATTGAGCACAGCAATGCCAAAGCTGTGGGCTCCAAATACCTTTCCCACTAAAAGGAACCAAGGCTCTTTGAAGAAATGGCTCAATGCAGAAGTGGGAAAAAGATGTGTAAGATAAAAAATGGATGACAAAAAGAAAGCAGAACCATCAAAAAAACATGGAAGTCAGCTTGAAAAAATTTGATAGGACAATATGAGTATCAATCAGGATAATAATAGCAGTGGTTTAAAATGAATCCTGTATGTGCTCAAATTAAAAAAAAAACTCATTCATCATCTTTGGAGGATTCCAAGGAACCAGTGCATTATTTGAACACTACTAAATAAGGAAAATCAAGCATTTTTATGGTCTTTACAGGCTGTACTACTAGGTAATCAAAGAACTGATGAAAGGAAGTTTCTCTTTATTAAAATATTAATATAGTAAATGAAATAGTAAAATAGTAAATGAAAAGGGAATGATAGAATGAAAATATCCCCATTCTGTGACTCCTGATGACTGAATAAATATAAGCATTGATCATTTATAGCTTCTAACATCAAAATAACCCAATGTTGTTTGTTACCAATGGAAAACTGCAATCCCCCCATCAAATAGTCCAGAAAAAAAAATCAAACTCAAATTATCAAGCCTCTAAATCTAACTTCTAATTTTTAGAAAAGAAGGACAGAGAAATCTGTTATGACATCACTGGAATACAAATGGCAAAATTCAGACATGGAAAATTCTACAGAGCAAATGACTCAGTTTCTTCAAGAGATAAACTAAAAAGGGGGAGCAGAGAAAAAAGGAAGGGAGGAGAAGAAAGAATAGGGAGAGGGGAAGAGAGAGATGGGGGAGAAGGGAAGAGAAACTATAAATTGAATAAAACATGAGACATAATGTACCTCATCTTTAATGGATATGCACTGAACTATTTATTGGTGAAATATCTGAGATTTGCCACAAAATAATCCATTGGGTAAAAATAGTGGATGAAGGTATAAATGAAACAAGATTGTCCATTAAGTGATCATTTTTCTATAAATAGGTGACAGGGACATGGGCATTTGTTATGCTATTTTCTCCTTTTGTATGTGTTAGAAATTTTCCACAATAAAAATACTTTTAAAAGAACAAAACACTTGGAGTATCCCCCATGAGGGGAGAAGAGGGAATGAATCTAATCACAAATAACTTTCCAGGCCTATAGGGAAGAAATTGCAGAGTCTGACCCTTTTAGGAACTAATTTTTTAAATTGAAGTATAGTTGATGTACCATATTATGTAAGTTACAGGTGTACAACATAGTGATTCACAATTTTTAAAGGTTATGCTCTATTTATAATTATTATAAAATACTGGTTATATTCCTTATGCTGTACACTTTAGCCTTATAGCTTATTTTATACAAAATAGTTTGAACCTCTTCAGGAACTATTTTTGTTGATTATTAAAAAATTGTGTGATACAGAGGGGGAAATCATGACAAAACACTCTAATTTTAAGTGGGGACATGAATAGATATTTGTGTGCTGGTGTTTATAGCAGCATTGTTCACAATAACCCAAATATCTATAAATTGCTGAATGAATAAATAAAACATGGTACACACACACACACACACACTCAAACACACACAACAAAACTGTGTGAGCTCATAATCTTCTGGTCCTTGTGAAAGAAATGTTATCCGTGCCCAGCTTAAAGGAGTGTAAGATGATAGAGTTAGTTCTTGGAACTCAAATGATAGTAATTAGTAATACTTCATTTTCCTATTTTCAAAATGAAATGGAAATGAAAAAAGGAGGAAAATGAAATGGTAGTGAAAATATCATCAAGTATTTTTTCGTAGCTCTCTATTATTAATGTTACAAATGTAGTTGGCTAGAATATAGAATAAGCAAGCTTACCCTCTGTGTTGCAGATTTATAATTATTGTCTGCTGTGATTTTTTTTTTTTGGTAAACATAGTTTGCCTGTATACAAATGTGACTAAAAGACATACAGTTTCCAGATGGTGCACTCAAACATAAAGCATAAATAAGTCTCTCCTCAATGAGTTCCCTCTGACACTTGCTTCAGACAAGTTTCTGGGTAATCACAGCCGGGATAGCTCCTCTCAAGACCACACAGGGAAGATCACCGTTTTTTTCTTTTTCTACATTTCTTCCCAGCAATGCCCAACCCTCGTGCTGTCCACAGGAGCACAGCTCCCTCTGGGTACATAACTTAACACAACTCATTTAGGAACCCAGAATCATAGACTAAATCATTCGAAAAGGCTCCGAATCTCTATTACAATAGGAGAGAATTTCAGAATACAGGTTACATAGTGTTGAGGTAATTTTCAAGTACACTGTCTCACATTCCTCAGTAAACTTGGCACAAATTTAAAGCCTTAAACAGTCTGTTCTTGGACGGCTTCACTTTTATTCCCCTTACAGGCAGCTGGCTCCTCCTTTGGCCTTGACCCAGGATCACAATCCTTTCTTGCTAGATCTACCATCATCCCAGGCCTCCTCTGAGTTTTACTTCTACAGATTTCCTAGATCGTTAGAGAACCAGGCTCCTTTCCAGGCTGGGGTCCAAGTCAAGCTCTCTGCACTCTCAGGAAAACTGTTCTAGTAGCTCCAAATAGGAGCTGAGAATTTTCTGACCAACCTTCTTCTGGAGTCTGGGCAAAGATATAGTTTCCTGAGTTAAGCATCCTCTCAATCAGTATGTTCTGGGTTTCCTCTTAATTGTTTTACATTTTTCCTCTCCTCCTCCTATGTTTCAAAATTTTAAAGAACTTGTGTTCTCCTCTTCCTTCTACTCCTGATCACATACACCTAAGGATTCCCCACCACCACCCTCCACTCTAAATTCTAATCGAAGCTTCTCTGAAAATCCTAAGCTCTAGACGCATCCTTGGACTTATAACTTCTGCCTCACAGTTGAATCCTTATCACAGATGCTTTGGCCCAGCAAACTGTGCAGAACTCTGTTTCCCAACTTAAATGGCAGTTTTGTGACAGCCACGAGTAGCACACATCCCCGGGGATCACCTCGAGCCATGTGGATCCTGAGAGCTGACCTTGAGCTGTGGAGCCCCTTCTGCCTTTGCTCTCTGTAGAGTGAAGCAGAAGCTCCCGAGGGGCACTGCATTCCTGGGAAAACCTACAGCCAAGTACTGACCTGTGTGCCGGTTGGACAGCCTATCCTTTGCCTCAAAGTGGGACAAATCTAAGATGCCACTTAGGATCCAGAGCATCTCATGGAACCTGTCTGAGGCTGAGAAATCACCAGAAATTTCTTTCTTGTTGCCTTCTTCCCCCCTTTCAGTTCTGCTTTCTCCACTTCCTTACCTGCTTCTCCATGGAGCACCTCCTAAATCTCGAAAATTGATACATCAATCCTCATCTCAAGGTCAGCTTCTGAAGAATTCAAACTGGTCCATGCCATAAAAAAGCCAACATTTAATTACAAACAATCCCCTGAATTCTGTAAAAGTGATCCAAATTTGGGAGATTTACCAAAATTTGGGAGGAGAAAGTTTGTACCTCCATTCTAGCCCCCCAAAACTCTAAAGGTAAAATTATCCCCTGCTAATTTTTCATATTGTATTATTTTCTTGGGTATTGGCTTTTTAAAAGACTCATATTTTCATATTTCATATTCAGTTCAGTTCAATTTTCATATTTTTAGGAATCAATATTTATGTGGGATTTTTTTAAGTATAAATTAGACAGAAAAGAGATGGATTTTAGTTTATCCATATAGTAACCTGAATACAATCTCTTGACTTGTATTTTTGCTCCCAAATATTTTGGGTTATTTTTCTTTATACCACATGGTTCAGAAATATGATCAGCTCCAGAAGCCATTTCACACAATTAATTTGGTTTATAAGTCAAACCCTAATGCCTTTCTAAGTTTATTATAAAATATTTAAACCTTGTAACCAGGTACATAAAGTTCATAATTTGAATTTTTTCACTTAATGTTATATCCTTAAAGCTTTTTTTGTTACAAATAAAATTTTAAATACATCAAAAAACATATTAATGAACAGACATTTTTATGGTGAATAAATTTATCTTAATTTTAGTTTTTCTGATGTTTCTAAATTATGAATATAATACATTATAAACATTTTTTCAACTGTGTGTAAAAAATCTGGAGGGAAATACTCCAAAATACTATATTTATGTTAGGATATTTTCTTTTTTCTACTTGTCCGTATTTTTGAGATTATTATCATGAGAATATTTTCATAATGATAAATTTTAAATACAACTAGGCATAGAATCAAAGAAAATAGAAATGTTTAAAAAACAAAACTTCTAAAAATATGTAAGCTCACATAATTTTCATAGATGTTTTAAAGACATCTTTACTAAGCCACAAAGAAAATATTCTAGATTACGGTGGTTTATATTGGAAATCACAAGCTATGATTTCTCCACTTCGTAGATTGCCTAATACTAGAGCACAATTCATGTTTGCCGAATAAATAATATTTTATGGTGAAAAAGCTTTTATTTAGCTTTGCGTTCATTAACTGATTAAGCAAGATATGTCACAATGAGCATCACTAGGGTATGAGGCAAGTTTGTTGGTTTTTTTTTTGGTGCTTATATAACATATAGATTCAGAATTCATATCTACATGTAAAAGCCCTTAATCAAGGAGAAACCTATTTACATAAGCAGATTGAACATTCAGCAGAAGCAAGATACAGGAGCTTAATGTTTGTCTTCCCTAAATGCAAAGTAATGACTTGTGTTGGAGATTGACACTCATTGATAATCTGTCTATCATTTTACAGATTTAGTCAGTGCTTTTAATATCAGTCCTAACAAAACTAAACTTTTAGTCTAAAAAGTTCTTTATACACTGTTGAGTCACTTTGACTTCAATTTCAGACTCCTCATACTTCAAATGCCAACTTGTCCTAATACATTGGAAAGAATGTTGAGATTTATGGTGCTAATTTAAGAAATAGAGCCCTTCTACTGAGAAAAGAGTTTTCTCATATCAACAGGAGATAAAAAATGACTTAGTGTTGATATAAGAATTTCAGTCATTTGTAGGAGAGGTTGCACAATTATTCTTCCCTTAAATTTGTTTCCAATAAATTAAATATGTGACATCTCTATAACAACACTCAAAAGCACTAAAACATCTAAAATAGTAAAAGATCACCAAACTTTAGCTCCCACTTAATTTCCACTCAGGAATCACTATCATAGCATTTCTTTTGTTCAGCTGTTCTGTCTGCCAAGAGCAAAACCATAGTAAGAATGAACATAATTTTGGGTAAAAGAAATAAAAAAGGAAAAGCTTAGAAAAAAGAAAAAGCTTGGTAGAACAAACACTCCACCCCACCCCCATCCCCCCCAGAAAAAGAGGACAATTACCATGCGACAGCTAGGCTACCATAGCAAGAGGCTCTGGGTAGTCTGTCTCAGGGGTCTGAACAATAGAGCTGTCAGTGTGTGGTGGACCCATTTGGATTCAGGCTGAACTGTGTCATTTCTTGAAGACCTTTCTAATAGCATGATCTTGTGATTATTCATGGACGAAACTCTTCTGTGTCATCTACAAAATTTGACCTCTACAGCTTTAGCTTTATGGAAAAAGTGAAACTGGAAAAATTGATTTTCCAGGCAATGATTTCAGAAGGAAAAATATGTATGTGATGTCTTGCAATTAAGGTGCAATAAAACAAGCTTTTCTTCACCTAAGAGGTATTTTCATGGATTCAGATTAAAGTATATATAAATACTTACACACATATACATTACTGAAGTATCTGAAGGGAGAGTTAACATTTGAAGAGCACACGTAGTTAATGATATCTTACATGAATTCAAAGCAAGAGAAGTCAGTGTGAACAACCTTTGAATTGGAAAAAAAAAAAAAAGGCAGGTTGAAATGGCCTCAGTAATTATTTCGGCTGAATAAAGTCCAAAGCCAAGAAAGAAGTTCCAAAGATTTTTACAGAACCCATAGGACTCGACACAATTTATAAGCAGTGAAGTGTTGGGAAGAATCGTGGCTATGTATTTAAATTAAAATATAACAACCAGTAGAAACATTATTCTGGCTGTAGTCATCATGCACAATCCACCTTCACCAACTTTGTGAAGCAACTAAAAAGAAAACCAAAAACTTTTTCTATAGTTATTCTAGTAATTTTGATCAGCTATAACTAGTGTATGAGAACATACATTTTCTTCTAAGATACTTTGTCAGGCCCTTTATTTACCAGCCAGTAAATATTCCTTATATTTACATATCAATTAATCTTCTACCTTAGTTCTCAGAAGTATGAATGCAACTGGATGGGCCAAAGACAGTGCCAAGCTTTTCACATGGCCCCTTATTTATTAATCACACGTATGAAACACCTAAGAGATTTTGCTAGTGAAGTGTAGCACTTAGGTTGAAATCCTGGCATGGTTCACTGCCACAGGGATGAAATGTAGAGCACCCCAGGGACCAAGCTTTTTTCCCAGCATGTTAAGGCCTGTTGTAACATTATTTTAGCTTTTGCTGTCTGTTCAATACAAGCAAGTATATAAGCAAGTAGTGAATTTAATTCATATTTGTCCTTGGCAAGTTTCCTTTGCCCTGCACCCCTCTCGACTACTTAGAGATTCACCCTAGCTGCCTCTTCCAACTCTAGTCTGAGGAGTGTCCTTTGTTACCCTGGCTCCCCACCACATTTACCCAGGAAAGGCCAAAACAAATAGCACTTTTGACAGACATTACAAAATGTCTGTCACTTTGCCAGGGGCTCCAGCAGACTCACAAGCCCTCAGGGGGTTTCTAGGGGTGAGCTGAGCCTCATATACAAATCTCCAGACTTTCTGGAGCTCTCTGCTGCTATGGATCAATGCTCTTCTTGTAGGTAGGAGGTGAAGATAATTTCAGGATGACTCTTCTGGCTCGTTTACCAAGCTTGCCTATGGGTCTCTGTCTGAGTATATGAGAAGCAGAGACAATGTCCCTTCAAGAGTAGCCAGGTAGGTAAATAAGTGGCTGCCCAGTCTCACCAGAAAAGCAACAGGACTCCAGATGCACTGGGTTATGCCTGTCCACTAAAACCCATGGTGTAATAATTTTAAGTCACGTTGGACTTTATTAAATAACAATGGAAAATCACCAGAGGGCTTTGAGAAGAGGAGATGTGTTTTTAAAAGGTTATTCTGGCTGCTCTATAGAATACAGATCAAAGAGGACAAGAATGGAAGTGAGGGGATGAGTCCAGCGTCCACTGTAGTGGTGTAGGTAAGAGAAGATGGTGGCTTGGTCTGAGGGACTGGCATGTGGGCAATGTCAATAGGAAAACAGTGCTCCAGTTCAGAAGAGTTTCTCTGAGGACCTTCTTTGTGGCAATAATCATACAGCAGAGCTTATCACAAAGGCCACCCCCAAATACAGCTGTGTTATCTCTGTGTAACACTGTGTCTATTAGCTAGCCCCTCCAGGCTTCAACTTTCTCTTCCATAAAATAATAGCTAATAGTAGTACTTTTGCCTCTGAGGTTATTTTGAGAATGAAAAATATCAATACCTATAAAGCTCTCGGAACAGGGTTTTACATGTAGAGTACAAATAAATACAGCCATTGTTATTAACTTTATTACAAAATGACAAATGGGAGGGCATAAATCAAAGTCTTTCAGTCACTCTAATATAACATGTCGGATAAAAAGACAACCTTGCTTTACTGCACCGGTAAATATCTGATCTATGATGAGCTAGTCCTCCTAATTACTGACTCTGGCCTTGCAGCAC
This sequence comes from Vicugna pacos, assembly GCF_048564905.1. Classification (NCBI taxonomy): domain Eukaryota; kingdom Metazoa; phylum Chordata; class Mammalia; order Artiodactyla; family Camelidae; genus Vicugna; species Vicugna pacos. The sequence goes on along the minus strand of NC_132991.1, from coordinate 39,204,586 downwards.
TATGAATGTCTCTATTGAACAAAATTTGGTTTAGCTCATGGCTGATTCCTGCCCTCAGAGTCAAAACACCGGAGTCTTTGAAAGACACAAGCAAGATTTTGTTATCCTAACAGAGTTATCCTTGCAGGGAGAAATTAGAGTATTTCTTCCCTTCTCTCCTTGAGTCCTACAGGATCTCTGATAGTGCCCATGTCTCTTCCATGGCTCCAGCTCTTGCTAGTAGCACCCTCATCCCTTGCCCGGTGATCACTGTTCCACCACTTAGCATGGTGCTGGGTTTTCCTCTGAGTCCAGCTGCTGGTTCCTGGTAACCACACATTCATATGTCCTACAGTCTGAAGGCGGTCAGAACTTCTCTGAGTTGCCTTCACCAACCCTTGTCTAGCTTCTCTGTTTTCTGTCACCTCGGTAATCAAGTCCCTGTATTAATCCTCTTATTTGAAAGTTTGAGGGTGGTTTCTGTTTTCCTGGCAAGATGCTGAATGATAGAACATTCATGGCATCAGTATATTCATGGAGTTGATAAAGCAGAACACATTGGCAAAGATCAGAGCCCGCTATTCATAGAATTACATAAACATTTGGAGGCAGGAAATCTCATAGGTGGATGGCGAGGGGAATACTTTATCTACCATGAGCTCCCACAATAATTTTAAATAATGCTTAAACTTTTGTTATAAAGATAATAGCCACTTATTTTAGAAAAAAAACAGAGAAGTGTCAAAAATAAAACCTTTTTTATTAGTTACTATTAATATACCTTTCCTGTATTGTACTTGGGTACTTGACAGTAGTACTTAGGGTAGGGGACAAGGGGAAGCAGTATTCATATTTAACCAATTAAATTTCAGTTTGTTAGATCTGAGCTATTTAAGAGAGCATACATACCAACTTAACATTAATTATATGATGGCAGAGTTTGAGAGAGGTGGGGAGGAGAGGAATGAGGATTTATTAAGCCTCTTTTGAACCCCTTGCCTGCTGAATAAAAGACCAGCAGGAGGCGGTGACAGTTACTGAGGAGGAACAAGCAGGCTCTGTAATCCAGGAGCTTTCTGCTCAGATGAACAAGAAAATACAGAGAGAGAGAGATCGTTCCTTCTAGGGGCAGAATAGATATATTCCTTTGAAATACACTGAGGTACGCAACCTCATATTCCACCTTAATTCCTAAATAATTTCTCTTCAGAGACACTCTCGAGCTTTGTCTTGTTATCCATGTGCATAGAACATTCCTTGTACATTGTATATAAGAATACCAGCTCACGTGGCTGTAATTAAATCTTATCAATTAAATGTATTCTTCATGGTATTTGATAAATCCCAAAGACCTCAAAAATATACATAATTAAATATACAAGAATCACTCAATTTGAAAGAACTTACCTCAAAAAATATAAAATATTCTAGAACTTGCAAGAATGTAGAGTTTATCACATCTGTCATTTAGCCAACCAGGAAAGTCTATAAGCCAACCAATAATCATTAATTCATCTATAAAACTCATCATTAAGCTGCATTCCTTAGTATCTCTTCATTACTTGTTTTCCTGTTAGTCTGTGTCACCTTAAGATTCCAGAAAGTGATCAAACAGCAAGTGAGGGTCTCATCCCAACTCTGAGGGAAGAACTACCTTCAGTTTCACAGAGGCTGCAGACAGCCCGCCTTCTGTGCTGGAGGCCAGAGAAGAGTGAACAAACTCACTCCCGCTGGTCAGGCAGAGTTGGCAACTCTTCTTAACGACTGAATCCCAAGGCCAAACAGCTCTGCAACTCCTTGTTGCATCAGCCTCAGTCCGGTGAAGCGCACTTGGCATGTCCTATTTTTTAAGATTTAAAATAATAATAGATTTTACAACGCTCTACTGCAGTAGTTTAAAATCAGGATGTGTAATCAAAGTCTACCTCAGTTTGAAGCTGATAATAAAACATCAAAAAGTATTACAAAGTTAGAAACTGACTAAGAGAAGGTTGTGAAAATATATGTCTGGTATAGAGTATTAGCTGTGTATAAAAGGACTTGGCTTAATTATATTGCTTTTGGGCCTGAAAAAAATATTTGATTTTAAATTCTTTCCACATTAATTCCTAAGTAATTTTTCTCCAAAGACATATCTCCTGAGCCTCTTCTTCCGATCAACAGCACAGAGCACCGTCTGTACACTACGTAGGAGAATACCAGGATATTACTCACAGATCTTTAATTAAATCATTTGCCTTTTTAATTCTACTTCTCTTCCTTTCAGTCTCCCTCTTCCTTCTTCTTATGTTTCTTTATTTAGCAAAAACCTGGTCTGTAACACTTCCTTAAGTTCCAACCCCAGTCCTGCTATTCACTCCTTTCCTTTTTCCACAAAGTACCTTAAAAACATATCTACACTCACTTCCTAGCTCTTTAAACTACTTGAAATCAAGACTTTATCACCACATTAAAAAATTTCAACTGTTATTTGTTAAAATTAGTGACAATTCCCCTGTATCTCTAGCAATTGACAAAATTGGCAATAACGCTGTTACAATATTAAGAAAATTCATCAGCTGTTGGAAACCAGTTATGACGTACAGTATCCAGAATGTAATCTGTGTGTTCCCATTGCATCATTCACAACTCTCTTTGCTGTTTTCTTTGAGGCATAGCCTGGTCTCAGTTGTGCAATGAGTAATTAGGAAAAGATCTGTGTTCAGTATGGAGTAAAGAGGTTCTAAGAGCAGCATTTCCTCCCCTAAATCTGGAATGGGCAGAGTGGTGGTCTCAGCAGCCTCAGAGCAGCCCCAGAACAGCCCCTCAGGGGGGATGAGGAGACCTGGCAGATGAGCCAACTGGAGGGCTTTGTTTCTAAGCACCCCTAGGGCAGTAAACCGAGAAACTCACAGGAAGAGCTGAGGGAGCTCATTTCTGGCAGGTTGGGAACCCAGATCAGTCCGGTTTGGGTTACATGTGTCCCTAACAAATTTAAAGAAGATTAAAACAAATTTGTAGAAGACTCAGACAATAGAAAACCACACAGTGAATTTTCTGAATTTTAATCAAACACAGTAAACATTTGTTCAGTGTTTTCTAAGTATAGGAAAAGAAGGAAGTTGTAGCCTGTGTTCTTGAGAAATCCGCAGTCTATAGTAAAAACTCCAAATAAAAAGAGGACATCATAAGGCCCTTGAAAGTAGCCCAGAATTTTATGGGAGCGCAGAAAAAAGAAAAATGTGTTTCTGAGATGGGGATTCAGGTAAGATTTAAGTGGACCTGTGAGGGATGTAGTGCTGGTGTAGTCTAAAGAAGAAACCAGATAACACAGATGCAGGTATGAAATCCATTTCTATTGTGCACCAGTTAGGAATTGTGCTCAGGTATAAGCAACAGAAACCCCAAGGTATAAATTAAGCTTTGGTCTTTTTACCCAGCAAGAATTTCTGGACGGCTGACAGTGCAGAATCTCCTTCCCAGTACCATCAGTGTCCCAGGCTCCTCTCGTTTTTCTCTACAGATTTTAGTATTAGACTCTCAACCTGGTAGTCCCAAGATGGTCCCTGCTTCCCCAGGCTTCTCAGCCCTACTTCCTAAAGAATAAGGAGGGAAGAAGGGACATGGAAGAGACAATACAATATTGCCAAAATGCCCAGCAGACTGCCACCTAAATCTTCTTGGCTAGAATGACATTAGAAAGCTCACTTTTTGCTACAAGAGAGGTTGAGATATATAGTTTCTTGCTTTCTTTTTTGTTTTAGTTAGTCACACTGTTTTACCCTTCCCCCCCCAAAAAAATCAGGGTTCTGCTAAAGGAAAAAAAAAGGAAGAAAGAGTATTAGGTTAGTAACTACCAGGATATGCCACGTACCACTTACTAGTTGTGCAGCCAGTGTACAAATTACTAACACTTCTGAATGTCAGTTTCTTCACCTGCGAACTGGTTATAATATCATCTTCCTAGTCGGCATTTGGGTAGGGATTAGAGTTTATATATTTAGGATGGTCCTGATATGGTAGCAGCACTGGGTCACATGCAGCTGCTTTTATTACTGTTTGGTTGGTTGGCTGGTTAGTTGCCATGTTGATTAGGAACTGAAAGAGGAGTCAGATTTCAGTAGGTAAATATTGGAAGAATGAAATTTCAGATGAAGGAAGCAAGATGCCAAAAACGTGGAATTAGGTAAAATACATAAGAAAATCTAGAGTGTGTTGAGAAAAGTTTGTGTAGTTTAGGAAGACTCACCCATGTGAAAGAGAAACAGTGGATGGTCAAGCTAGAAAGTTAGGTTGGAACTGGGTCATAAGATGAATGTTGGCAGTGGCAGGGACAGGGGTGTAAGAGCCAGGTCAAGGAGTTTGGATGTCTGAGAAGATAGTGAGGAATCTCTGAAGGTTTCAATGCAAGATTAAAGTGCAGGCTGTGCTTTATCCTGACCACTCAGACAGCGATGTATAAGATACTTAGGAGCTGGAGAGAAATCAAAGCAAGGGGAAGAGCAGGGAAATTAATTTGTATCCAAGCAAAACGTAATAAAAGCCTGAAGTAAGATAGTAGCAACAAAATGGAAAAGAGAGACTGATGCAGGTGTCATTTTTAAAGCACTAATGACAGAGTTTGGCATCCAGTAGGACATAAACGGTCAGGAAAAAAAGACGGTGCCAAGGTAGTGAGCTAAACTTCCAGTTTAGTGGTGTCATTACCCAGGGTGGAGCGTCAAAGAGCAGGCCAGGGAGAAAGAAGACCAAATTTAAAAGTGAAAGAATGGAGAGGGAATTGAAGGGAGGGGAGAGATGGAAAAGTACTGAGAACAGAAATGTTTATCCATGTAAAGTAAAATGTATAAAAGTAGTTGTATTCTATATGGTTGTTTAATCTGTAAAAAGAATTTTCTCAGGCAAATGAATGAATGTGCAGCAGCTAGATGCCTAATCCTAGTCACGTGCTAATCTGGCTGCACCGGGAGCTCCACCCTGTACACTTTAGAACAGTACTTGCCAACTGGATTAGCATAGAAATAGACCAAAAGTATGCAAACAGGTTCCTGAGGAATTCCCACTCCTTAGTTTTTCTCTCTCATTAGGATGCAAAGTTATGCCTCTGGAAATATTTGGGCACAGTTTGTCCTTCCCCGAGGCAGAGGGATGAGTTCATTTACCTCTTTGGTATCACTTGCAATGTTCAGATTGTATGATTGATTCTTCATTCTGGGCTCCGTTTCAGCAGTTAAACGGTCACAATGGAAACCCAAGGAGAAAGCAGACTGCAGAATCGCTGCTGGAATCAAGGCACTTTGTCACTTTGAGAAGAACAGACTAAGAAACACAAGAGGTCTATTGACAGAATTGTTTGCTTATCGTTTTTAGCGCCAGACATTTAAAACTGGGCAGGAAAGACCTTTGAAAAATGATAATCCCAGTTTAGAGTTAATAGCATGCTTTCATCTCCATGTCTGGGATTTTTGGTTATTGAGATTTAACATTGTATGTAGCCTCAAATCATCTAAATACATTCTTAAGGCTGCAGAAAGGGATAATTAGATTCTAGAATCATAATTTTGAAGAGTTATTCTGAAAACGATTTCAGTGAAAGCTTTTATACAGCTGCAATCCTTGTCATTAATTATTCATTATTATTTCAAGTAAAATGTTAGTTCATTTTAAGTCAGAAACTCCTTTAAAAAATGTCATGATATGGGTTTTCTTTCAGTATCACGGTTTACTTTAGTAATAATCATTTCTCCCTGAATGAAACTCTACAGGAATTTACTACAGTAAATTAAATTTACAGTATTTAATTTAGTATCTGTTGTGCCTCAGGCACTTAATTAGCACTGATGTAAAAAGGCACAATTTTATTATGCTAAATCATCTCACTAATAATGTGTGATTAGGACTGAATAGTTTCAGGAGTCAAAGTGATCATAAATAAATTCACATTAGAGGGTGGATGGATTAAAAATCATGTTTTTCTCATCTTTTTGATTTTTGTTACATGTGAGGTTACAGAACCCATGAACTTATGGCACTTAACCTAAAAGCAGTAAAAGTGCTAACCTGGGTATTAGCTGATACTCATAAATCACCTGATAGTAGAAAAAGTCTGCGGCACATCCTGAAGTTGGCAGCCATCTGCAACAAAACTAAGCAGATTTCTTTCCTCCTTCAGATTCCTGGAGATACTCAGTCTTTGAATCTCACTCTGAGGTTTCCAACTGCTAAAGGAACAATGTCTCAAAGGTATACAGGACCTTCCTTGCAGAATTTTTGGCAAAAATGCCAATGTAGGAAATAGGAGCTATCTGTTACAATCTTCTTCTACATTGCCATAACCACATATTTTATAGAATTAAAAAGTAAGGGTTAAGTCAAAGTCATCCAGTTAGAGATTAATTTTTTTAACACAAGTCTAATGTTCCATTTATTATCTTATTTTTATTACCTTAAAAATCACACTCAGCATATAAGTTAGTATCTGAACCAAGGTATCATGCCTTATAAGCAGCTTGTTTAATAAGCGCATTTGCTCAGCACATAATGCTGAGTTAAAAGAATTTAAAGAACTCAGATTTGGTTGCTTTTAGTAATTCTCATTATGACCTACTAAATTAAATTGCAAATTGAAATACAGCTGAAATAACTCTGTCACTGGTGCTGTCGTTATGACTAATGAAAAGATTTCTAGCTCAAATACTCATCTGCAGAACATTTATTTTCATGGAAATATTCCATTTGCCAAGTACTAATGAGACATGTGTAGGACTCAAACATTGTGTTTGAATTCTTAAGAAAAAATCACAGCTCTAGACTCAGAGAAGTGTGGGGATGTGGATGGGATTCCAAGCAGTTTTATTCCAATTATTTCTGATTTCAGTTAATGCTGTTGATCTTCAACTACATGTCAGAGGCTGTGCTTGACCCCTTCATGAACACGGTGACACCTAATATTCCCTCAAACATGGTGGGGTAGGCATGGCAATCTCCACTTCACAAATGACGAAATTTCAGGATTCTGAAACATAGTGTGATGTCTTATCCATAAGCTTCAGAGTAGCAAAATCAGTTGACATTGTCTGCTTCTGGCATTGGGGCCCGAATAAAAGGTAGTATATGATAAAATTTTAGTATTGGTTAATTAATTTATAAACTGGGCTGATAGTATTAGCAAACAAATAAATTTATACTTGAATAAAATGAAACTTTAGCAGGGCTATGGCAGTGGAACATATTGTGGAACTTTATATATTTCCATTTTGTTTAAATGTTTATCAGAGTAAATATTAATTGTAACTAAAACAAGTAAATTATAGGAAAATGGTGAACTTTGGTTAGATTTCTTTAAAATTTGGCATTGTCCTCTTGTTTTAATTTGATGCTGAGTCTTCCTAATATGTGTGGTGAAAATAATAATAATAATAATAATAATAATAATAATAATAATAATAATAATAGAAAACATGTATGTTTTATATACTCAAACATGTTACTACCTGCCATGTATGTTCTATATATATTAACTTACTTATTTCTCACAACTAGTTGATTTAGAGATTTCTATTGTCTCCATTTTAGAGATGAGGAAGTTGCATCACACAGAAAGTTCAAGAACTTTCCAAGCCGACACATGTAGCAAGTGACACACAACCCAAGCAGTATGCCTCTGAATGCAGACCCTTTAACCCTACTCTGTTGCTGTGCCTGTTTGAACTCCCCTACAGTGTAGTTCAATGACTTATGAGGCAATAGATCACTTTGATAGTTGTACTTTAGCACTGGGGTCCCAAACTCCTATTCTCTACCTGATTTAGTAATTAGAGAACCAAATTACATTCAATTCATTTCAACACATACTTGCTGAGAACCTGTCAGATGCCAGTCTTCTGGATGCTTAGGATTTATCAGCTACCTTTGGACAGATGAAGTGGTAGAAGACAGAAAAAAAAAAAATTCTTTGCCTGAATTCTCCATAAAAAAGCAAAGCCTGTGACCAAGGGTTAATTAAGTGTAAGTGGTTAATTTAGGAATATGATCTCAGTGGACAGGAGTTAGATGTGGGATGAGGCTGGGATAAAAGAAGAATGGTGGAAGAATCAATTAATGGATGCACTAAGTTGGCCACCACTCTGGTTGAGTACTGTTCTGTCCCTTGGGATACTTTATGAAAAGCGGCCAGGAACATCTGCCTGAGGGAAGAAAATGCTCACCTCCCATTGGCCAATGGTAGCCCTACAAGATTAACTCCCCCACCTTTAGGTTACACTGATTTTGTACTCAGCTGATTCCCAAAGGAAGTCTGCAAAGAAGCCCTAAGGCCAGAATTTAAGATGTGAGTCTACAATGAGGCAGGGTCAGATTTCAGACAAGCTATCTGAAGTTGGTCAAAGCCCTCAGGGAACCAGTGCCCATAGCCAAAGCTGGAATCATAGGTGAGGCCAGCAGAATGGAGAGCTTTGCACAAAGTGTGTTCACGGCAACAATGAACAAACAATAGTAAATCGCATAGTAATTGAGAAAGTGACAAATGCTATTGGTAAACAAAAAATAAAATAAAGCATTTAAGGAGGTTTGTAATGGAAGGGTTGAAAAAATTAGTCTGAAACTTAGATACATTGATCAGGGTAGCCCTCATTAAGAGGAAAGTGATTGAAGCAATGACCTGAAGGAGGTGAAGGAACAAGCCACAGAGATAACTGAAACTTAAAAATAATCTGAGTACTATCAATTATTAAGAACTGTTGAATAATTTCCATCTATGATCTTTTTACTTTAGTATTTCTGGTTGAGGGGGTGGGAGGTGGATTTTAAGTGTTCATGCAAATCCATTATTAACCAAAATTTTGGTTTGGTTTTTAGGCATTCCATTAACTTCTTTCAGTTTATTCTGTTTTTGTTTCTTTCATGTCAAATAAGGGAACCTTTTATCACTCTTAATTAAGAACAACACGGTCATAATGTAAAGAATGTTTCCAACCCAGAACCTCTCCCTTGATTCCAGACCTGCAGATCTAATTGCGGGCTTAGCATCTCCATTGGCGTGTCCCATAGACATGTCAAACTTATCAAGTTCAAAATTAAACTCCTGATGTCCCCCTCACTGCAAATGTACTCATTTTACTTTTCAGGTCAGTACAATTCCATTTTTTCAAGTTTTCAGTACCATAATCTTGGTGCCATCCTTGTTTCTTTTCTTTCCTTTAATTTCCATATCTGGCTTGTTATTAAATCATTTCAAAACACATGTTTCTATATTTCAAAACAGATGCAGAATTTAGCGACTTCCTCCTAGCCAGGGGCTTGGTTTAAGCCACCATCATCCCTTACTTTTATTACCACAATCACTTCCGACTGTCTCCTTACTTCCCCGTTACTCTCCTACAGTCTGTGAAAATTTGCTTCAGATCATGTCATTCCTCACTTCAAAGGCTCCAGTGTCCTCCTGACCCATACACAAGCCAAAGTTCATCTCTGACTGCAAGGTTTTGTATGTTCTGATTACTCATTACCTCTCTGACCTCATCTCCAACTCCTTTCTTGATCCAAGCAGATACAATGCCTGCCCTTAAGCCTTTGAACTTGCTATTTTTCCTGTCTGAAATGGTCTTCCCCCAGATATTGAATAATGATGTTCTTCAGTTCCTTCAGATTTTTCTCAAATGTCATATTCTCAGTGCCCCCGACCCCACCTCCCACTCACTCCCCACTCCTAGCCCCAGCTTGAGGACTAGCACAAATTTCCCGCCCAACACTTCCAGTTGCCCTTCTTCGCTTCACTCTCCTCCTTAGCATTTGTCACTTTCTAATACCTTCCTTATCTCTGATTTATTGTCTGCCTCCACCACTACCACATAAGCACCTGACACAGTGCCAAGCACATAATGTATGCTCAAAAAATTTTTTGCCAAATAAAAGAATAAACAAATAGTTTCAGAGACATCCATTTGCCTCCAGGATAGTTATGAAGATGACAGTAGAAATCCAGGGAAAAAGAAAACATTCAGCTTTTGACAACCAAGGTGTAATTTTTCAGCTAGTCAATAGACTTGAATGTCAAAATATGTTAAGAAACAAAATATTTTACAAATTTCTTTAGCTCCCAATAATGTATTAAGAATAAAGTTGAGCAAATTGCATGGCAGGGTTTTATTACAAACCATGAACCCATGATTTGGCATCAGCAACTTTCTTTCAGAAAGGAGGAAAGAGCAGAAAGCCTTTCTCTTCCTGAAGAGGTGATACTGGGAAGGAAAGGAGAGGCAGAGAAAACAACCTTCCAGATGTGTATTATGATCTACCTACACCTCTCAGGCTGAAAATCATGGGAGATAGGTACTAGTTGAGTTGAAGGGAGAACTGGAAGCAGGAGCTTTGGCCCTGTCTTTCACTTTGTACTCTGGGACCAGTAGGTACCGTGAGACCATCCTCTCGCTGGGGCAGGGAGAGAAGAGTTGTAACAGTGTTGATTGAGGTAGTGGGTGGAAATGGTTAAAAAGGTAGTTACAATGAGGAAATCAGTGCATTCCTCAAAGCAAAGAACTTCAAGGCAGGTACCAGGGAGCAAGTGAAAGACACAACTAGAACAAATAAGGGATTTGTAGTGCCATCTAAGATCAAGATAGCATGCAGTAAGAGGGCAAATAATTAGGTTCTGCCCTAGTCAATACAAATAGACCATAATTTCCTAGCCATAGATTTCACTGATGAACACCAACAAGACACCCATAGATTGGATCAGACTGGATCAGACAAGTCGATGGATGTCAGCCATCAACCATTGCAAATCCAAGCCAGCACAAAACCATAATGGGGCACTCCATCCCTCCAATGAGGACCCTAAATTTCCGCTTCATCTTGATGCCCTCTTATAAAGGAGACAGGCACAGGACACATAGTCCTGACTAAAAAAAGTTGATTTTTGAATTGACCAACAGTTTATCTAATTAAATTGTTTCAACTAGAAAGAAACTATCTACACTGAAAGAAAATGATATACTTTGAATTTGCAAATTGAAGTTTTCCCCACCCCAGTTATCCTCACTGAATTATTGAGGTCTCAGATGAATTGTATCCGTTATAGGTAAATAAAAAGCCACACACATTTTTTGGGTACATCCCTGTAATAATGAATTTTCTACCCTACAAAGCAGAAGCATCATCCCTTACCTACCTGACCAGAAATTAAAATACTATGGTAGATCCAAAATGAACCTAATTAATCAATTCTTCATACGTTACTTCATACCAATAATTATAGGGACAGGATAGAATTTCAAGTCTGTCCAGAGTCTTAGAGTCTACACTTAAAGACAAGAAAAATAAGCTTTCACAGTAATGGAAATGTTGGCTCTCAGCATAATCTGGAATGTATCAAATGTAAAAATATATATGTAGAAAAAATACACACATAGTTTAGTCTCCTTTCTTCTCCCATGGTTCCAATGAAATTCAGATACATTTTCTGTATATTCATCATGCAGTCAACCAACACATAAAGTAGGAACTGACACCCTAAAGTGTTTCTAAATGGAACACCACCCAAATATACGGTCCTGTGACTGCAGGTAAAAAGTACAAATCAGGATATCCCTTAATAAATGTAATACTTATGAATGAAAATATTTTCTTTGAAAATAATATAAAATTTCTTATTTTTATTTAATGGCAATTTCTTCCTTTAACTCTGTGTTTATCTGGAAGAGACTAGTTCAGTGTCATCTGTAACAGGATCTCAGCTTTTGCATTGATCATGTAATAAAGAAGTTGAACCTGTCATTTGCTGAATTTAATTGCTATTTTTGAAATAAAAATAAGGAGTTATATCCTGTTGTTGTTTTTGTTTGTCAATAACTGGTTAGGAAGAGTTTCCTGGCTAAGCAATTAAGCTAATACCATAGTAATTTCTTAAATTATAGATTGGTATCCAAGATCTACTGAAGAAAATTGATGGTCATGAAGACTTATTGACTAACCAAGACCAACTATTCTATCCAGCTTATAAAATCTCCAGAATAAGGCAGGCAAGATAATTTAAATATTATTTGACAAAATATAATTTGATCCTGATTTTCAAGTCATTTAAAATACTGTAACTGGTTTTACTGTGTACATAAAAATGAAAGTCATTCTATAAGAAATCCAAAGGTAAAGCAAAATATATACATATTTCATTGTTCTTTTTCCATGTGCAATTTACTAAAAATAATTAGCTCATGTTCCTTATGAAAAATAATTTAAAAATAAATTTTTTTCACTGTTAATACCACTATCTTCCTATTACTCCTACTGACCACATTCTACACTCAACCATTGATATTTACTCCTCTTCCCCCAGTACCAGCTCTCACTCACTCAATCACAGTTGTTCCTAAATAAGTAGCATATCATAGTCAAAATGCATATTCTCTCAGCTTTCTTTAGTATAGAAATGACTAGAAGGGAATGTAGATATCAAAGCTATCAATGAATTTACTGATTGGAAAATACTGTTGCAAATTTAACACAAGTAAGACAATGATAAATTACCAAGAAATAGACCCAGTGATTTTTATGTTCAAACAGAGTGATAACCTAAATTAATTAGTTGATTTAGAGAAATTTAATCTTTTCCTCTCATTTAACAGAAATTTCCAGGACCAAGAGCAAAGTAATCATCAATGTTGCCATTTTAAGATTTTTAAAAGCTAATGGTTTAAAAAGAAAATTAAAACAACATGTTGGAGTAAAAATTCAAAGTTAAAAAATTATCAGAATAAAATTATAAAAAGTTAAGTGTGAAACCTAAAGTAGATTTAATTATATTTTTGATCATATATCACTTTTTAAAAGTTGAAAACATGACTGTAATACAAATATAGTGTTAACTGAAGAAAAACACATAACCTAAAAGTTGCAATTTATGTGTTATTCAGAGAGTACTTACTGCATACTATAGTCTGGGAGACAGGCTTTCAGACGGCTCTGAGGAATCGCTTCAAAGAAGAGGGAGGAGCCAGGATACATTGGCATTTTTGCTAGAAAAAAAAATGTAGTCAAACACCAGAAGATTATTGCCGATCACAAAAGACAGACATTTCAAGTTAATGACTTTGTTGCTTTTCTATGTATGAGTAGAAGCAAGAGTTTGGGCTCATTGAAATTATTCCTTAGATATGCATCTTAACTATCTAGGGCCAGTATCCTGTTTTCCTCCATCCTGAACTGCCCCCAGGCCTCACCGTCCTGGTGGCTGCTGTGCCTAAGGGCTTGATGGTGGGCAACACTTACTGTTTATCAGAATGGCAGGCAGTATTTTTTTTGTCTGCAAAAGAATAAACATGTGTCAAAGATTTTCTTAGCTCATTAATTAAGGAAACAAGATGTTAAATCTGGTTCCAGAGTCAGAAATACCAAAAATTACCAGTCCAGATCTCAAAAACTTGTTCTTTTTAGTGATGTAAAGTATGTTCCAATTTCATTTGAACTCACAAATATACAAACAGACACAAAATAAATGATCCCCAAATATTATCCCTGGATCATAAAATAAAATAAAATAAAATAAAATAAAATAAAATAAAATAAAATAAAAGGAGACTGGTCTTATTTCATTTTGACATGTGAGTATAGCAGGAGGAGATAATTAACTATAAGCCTCCTCGCTGAGGTCAGCTCCTCTACAGCCAAATAGCATTGAACAACAATCCAGGCCAGAAAATTAACTTTTGTAAAAATTTCATAAAGAATCTCAGATTGGGAGTTGGGCCCCCTGTCGTCCGCCGTTCAGCCCGGCCCAGCCCAGCCAGTATGTCCTTCCACTTCAGCTCCCTCTCCGCCGCCTTCCCGGGGCGCGGCACCCAGGTGTGCCTGAGCTCGATGTGCCCCGGCGGCTTCGGCGGCGGCGGCGGCGGCGGTGGCGGCGGCGGCGGCAGCAGCCTGGGCGCCTTGCGGCCGCGCGTGGCCATGCACTCATCCTACGGGGGCCCCGTGGGCGCCGGCATCTGTGAGGTCACCATCAATCAGAGCCTGCTGACCCCGCTGCAGGTGGACATCGACCCCTCCATCCAGCAGGTGCCCCAGGAGGAGCGCGAGCAGATCAAGACCCTCAACAACACGTTCGCCTCCTTCACCTACAAGGTATGGTTCCTGGAGCTGCAGAACAAGCTGCTGGAGACCAAGTGGGCGCTGCTTCAGGAGCAGAAGTCGACCGAGAGCAGCCGCCTCCCGGGCATCTTTGAGGCCCACATTGCCTGCCTGCGGAAGCAGCTTGAGACGCTGCAGCTGGATGGGGGCCGCCTGGAGGTGGAGCTTCGGAACATGCAGGACATCGTGGAAGACTTCAAGAATAAGTATGAAGATGAAATTAACCATCGCATGGCTGCTCAGAATGAGTTCCTGGGGTTGAAGAAGGGTGTAGATGTTGCCTACATGAACAAGGTGGAATTGGAGGCCAAGGTGGACCCCTTGAAAGACAAGATCAACTTCCTCAGGACTCTCTACGAGGAGGAGTTGAAAGAGCTGCAGTCCGAGGTCTCAGACATGTCCGTGGTCCTGTCCATGGACAACAGCCGCTTCCTGGACCTGGAGGGCATCATCGCCGAGGTCAAGGCCCAGTATGAGGAGATCGCCAACCGCAGCCGGGCCGAGGCCGAGACCTTGTACCAGACCAAGTTTGAGACCCCCAGGCCCAGGCTGGGAAGCACGGGGATGAACTCCGGAATACCCGAAATGAGATTGCGGAGATGAACCGGGCTGTCCAGAGGCTGCAGGCTGAAATCGACAGCATCAAGAACCAGCGTGCCAAGTTGGAGGCTGCCATCTCTGAGGCTGAGGAGCGTGGGGAGCTGGCACTCAAGGATGCACGCACCAAGCAGGAAGACCTGGAGGCTGCCCTGCAACGAGCCAAGCAGGACATGGCCCGGAAGTTCCGGGAGTACCAGGAGCTGATGAATATCAAGCTGGCCCTGGACATCGGGATTGCCACCTACCACAAGTGGCTGAAGGGCGAGGAGAGCAGGTTGACTGGAGATGGAGTGGGAGCCATGAACATCTCTGTGGTGAATTCCACCAGCAGTGCTGGCAGTCAGATGACCTTCGGGGGAACCATGGGCAGCAATGCCCTTAGATTCTCCAGTGGCGGAGGGCCCGGAGCCCTCAAGGCCTATTCCATTAGGACCACATCTGCCACTGGCAGGAGCACCCTCAACTGAGCCCCGGGCATGGGAGACTCTTATCCCCACCCCATAGTTACAAGACAACTCCCATCCCTGGTCCCAAGACTGCAAGGCAGTCTGAAAAATGATGTCAGAATAGCTTCCAATAAAGCAGCCTCTTTCTGAGGCCTGCGTCAGCCCCCCACCAAAGAATCTCAGATTGTATTTTCAATAGCCTCTATTATTGCAGATACAATTTTTAAAATGCTTTTATTGACTGTTTTATTTGAGACTAAGAAAAAAAATCAAGAAATTCACCTCAACAAAGTTCACCTGTTAAGATCTATAAATTTGGGTAAATTCTTCTTGCTTCAAGGTCCCTAAAATACAATGAGCTATTTGGTCTACCAAGGAGTGACATAATTTACAGCCTGAAAGCTCTAAAATGAATATCAGGCCAATATTCTGGGACTGTTTTATGAGTATTGGTTTCACCTTTGGTCTTCTCTAGTGGGCTGTTAATATTTCAGGATACAGACTTAACAGGTGTAGAATATGGATCATAAACTGTCACCACTTAGACTGTCAGATGGTACTGAAAGACTGAGTCTGGAATTTCGATACTCTTTTTAGCTCTGAAGAGGACAACTTCACAAAAGCAGACTGTGGCCTAATTTCATGCTCAATACTCCCTCTCTATCCTTATCTAAATGATATTTTCAGAGCAGTCAGAGTCATTAAAAAATACTAGTGTGGGAGATTTTTACACATCATTTCACATCGTTCTTAAACTTCTCTCTACCTCATGGAAGATGCTGGGTTTGAGTATGAACCTCTTTCCCAATTCACAGCTTCCCTCCCCCAGCCTTTTTCTGTCACCCCCACAAAAGACTTTAAAAGAGAAAAAAGGAGTTAAAGATTTAGCTACCCACCATTTTCTTTTCCTTTGAATTCTTGCTGCCAGTCATAGCAAAACATTATTTTCTTTTGAAAAACCAACCAGGTAATAACAATTTCTGTTCTGGACAAGCTTCTTTGTTAAAAGAAGGAAACGTTGTTCCTCAAGTTCCTGTCTTATAGTCCATCATTCTCTTCTTGTCCCTGTCTCTCATTTTTGATTCACAATTGTATTGTCCCTCCTCATCATCCACAAAGTACACAGTTCCCTGCATTAGAAGAGAACAAATACTGCTGTATTATTTTTAAGGGCTTTAAAGATGTTTGAATTGCTCATATTTACTGATAGCCCACAAGGTCAGAGGTGCTTCATAAAAGGTGTCATTTCTGTTCCCAAAGATGATGGTATTAATTGCTCTCAGTAATTAATTTACTGTCCAGACAACAGTAAATTATTACTCAGTGCTGATGAAATTACACAAATCCACTTACAGTTTTATATTCTATATTTTTATGATTGCTATCCAAAATTCACTGTGAAGTAAGAGATCATGAAACAAAGTAGTCCAGGAGAGGTAGAATCTGTAGCCTACTCAAATACATGCAGCACTGGATGTGTTCGTTGTCTTTCCCCAGAAAAGTATATTTCAAATAACTCTGCCTAGGAGATTTTTTTTTTAAATTGAAGTATAGTTGGTTTACAATGTTGTATTAATTTCTGTTATACAGTATAGTAATTCAGTTTTTAATATATATATATGTAATTTTTCATATTCCTTATATTACAGGCTATTACAAGGTATACAGTAGGGCCTTGCTGTTTATCTGGTTTATTTATAGTAGTTAGTATCTGCAAATCACAAACTCGCAATTTATCCCTTCACTGTCCCTCTTCTTTCCCCCTGGTAACCATAAGTTTGTTTTCTATGTCTGTGAGCCTATTTTGTAAATAAGTTCATTTGTCTCATTTTTTTTAGATTTCACATATAAGTAATATCATATGGTATTTTTCTTTCTTTTTCTGGCTTACTTCACTTAGTATGAAAATCTGCCTAGATTTTTTTTTATCAGATTTACACAATATAAATGTTAAAGAGAAAATTTGATATGACATATTGACATGATAACCCGCTATACCAGGGATTGGCAAACTTTTCTGAAAAGAGCCAGATAGTGAATATTTTAGGCTTTGTGAATATATATATCAAAAAGGAACATGGGAAGCACAAATAAAGACAGGACCAGACATAAGAAACTAAGAGACTAGGCAGCTAACAGGAAGGCAAGAGCTCCTCCGCTTGGGGATCCGGACTGGCTTTCGGTGAAGGCTGCCTGAAGGAGGGCTTATAGGAGGAGAACAATATCAGTGTTAAATATTGAACAAGGACATTCTGGTTATAATGCAGCTAATGAAGCTGCATTAAAAAAACAAACCCTGTGCACATGTCCAAATCCCCTCTTTTCTTAACAAATGATACTTATCCACTAATAATCTGTGAACTCAAATGTCAGAAAGCACAAAAAGTATTCCAGTTACCCTAAAAGCCCTGAAAAGCCTCTGTGCATTTATAAAAATTAGCAGCATTTACTAATTATTACACCCAGAAAAATCCATCTACTTCTCCCTTCAATTCAATCCAGCCTCTAAACCAATGAATTTCCATCTGAACAATACTTCTACTGTGTTTCAATTTGTGCTGTGAATACTTAGTATGTAAGAAGCACTAGCTCTAAGGGGATGTTTGTACCAAACAACAGTAATAAACTAGGTGCTAGGTAAGTAGGTAAGGTTTTCATCTGTATATCGTATATTTAACTTTGCTTTATGCATTAGATGAATGCCATTAAATGCTCACAATATAACATCACATCTTCTCATTGCCTTATAATGATATTTCAGAGATACTTAAACACTGAAGAAAGTTTATCCCAAAATATTGTTACAACACATTTAATCCTAGCATTTACTTTAAAAATCCCTCTTTACACACATATCACATACATTCTCAAGATTTGCTTACATTTCCACTGACATTTTTCTCTAACTTAGACAAGGTAGCTATCCAACCCTAAGTTATGCAACAGTAAGTAACAATTTTAATTTCCCTTAAGCACTATGTTAGCATTCAACAAATATTCCTATGATGTATTTCCATTAACATAGTTTGAAATGTTTTCTAATTTCCCTAGTGGTTTATTTTTTTTCACCCATGAACTATTTAGAAGTGTGTTAATTTCCAAGTACTTAAGATTTTCTCTAAATATCTGATTGTTACTAATTTCTTGTTTGATTCCATTGCAGTTAGAGAGTATATGCTGTATGACTGCAAATCTTTTAAAATATACTGAGTTTTGTTTCATAGCTCAGCAAATGCCCTAAACTAGTGAACACTCCACATGTACTTGAAAATGTGTATTTTGCATTTCTTGGGTATAGTGGATTGTAAATATAGATTAGGTTTTAATGGATTGTGGCATGATACAGATCATCTATTACTTTACAGATTTTTTTTTTCTGTCTAGTTGATTAGAACTAACTGTGATACAGCTCCCTCCTTCCTTTGCCCAGGCAAGTTCTTATAGGTGCAATGTTTTTGTTTTTTTTAAGAGAAAAAAATGGCAATGTAAGAAGACAAAAAGTAGCTTTAGACAGAGTTTAGAATAAAAAGGAAAAAGGAATGATTCATACAGTTGTTGAAAAATGGCATCTTGGTTTTGTGGTTTTGTTTTTTGGTAAGAAGCTGGCAGCTGCTGGAGTGTTTCTTCACTAAAAAAAACTTTAATAACGAAAGACATCAAAGAGAGCCACCCTTGCCTTGTCAGCCAAACCTCTCCCAGTTTACTGCCAGCCAAACTATGTCAAGTGGAAAGAGGACAGTTTAAAAAGGAGGGTGAGAATGGAAATAACCACACAGAATCAGAAGGTTGGGTACCAACTTCCTCACTCTCAATTCTCTCTCCAGACTGAAGCAAGCAGTGGTTGATTGTCCCTTTTGCTATAAAGAATTAGTCTATTCTGTTTGAAGCCTCTGTGTACTGAATGGAAGGATGGTCAAGTCATTCTGATCCTCCTAAGCCCCCTTCTGAGAGTAACATGGCAGGAGGTGATGAAGTAATCATGCTGCTCTATGTATCACTTTTAAATGATTCAGTCTCTTTCAAGTAAGGTTCAGTTTTGTAGATTTCTATTTCTACAGTGTGGCTTCTGGGCATATAGGGACTTCTGTGAACTCATGGAGGAAAGAGATAATGGTGTCAAAAATCCACACATGTGCCATGTTCTGGATCCTGCTGGGTCAGGATGGTTCCTGTACTTGTTACCACTATGATGCAACAGGATGCTTATTGCATTCAAGGCATCCTCAAGCCCTAGTGCTCTGTCAAGACCCCAGGCCAGCCTGTATCAGCCCCCTGGCTCTCTCAACACTGTCTAAGAGCTCCTGGCCAAAGAAGACAGCATGATGGAAGGAGCACCGTGTTGATCTTACTGATCTCACCAATCTTCTCCACCCACCCCTCTCACCATTGCGCCATATTTGTATGTCACCAAGCTGGCTCCTACCAGAGGCCTCAGGATGCAGGCCACACATTTTTGTGTTCTCAGGTTATCTTACACTCATCTGAGTATTTCTAATACAGTCCTTTTTCTGGACTTTCCACATTTGAAGAGGAGAGATGAGGATGCAGATTTTTCCCTGGCTCTGTCAGTTTTTCTTACCTACTCCCTTAGACTTGAAAAGCTTTTCTCCACTTGCCCTTCCTCTCTGGAAGTACGTCAATTTAGTAACAGCCTCCTTCTTCACGGATCACTTAGCCTGTTGGCTTAGCCTTAATGGTAGGTGTTGTGTTTCTCCCCTCAGTGGAAGAAGAAACCTTAAGACCTGGGCATACCAGGCATGTGCTCGAAATGCAAGCTGCTGCCACACTAGCTCTAAAGATAACTAAGCATGAAGATACGTTGGTGTATTACGTCAAATATAGTATTTCTGTTGAAGGTGCTTAAAAGTTTCCAGCATAATCTATAGTTCAATAGGGATTAAATTCCAGGCGCTCTGTAGCTGAAGGAGTTTGAAATGAAGCTGATGGAGGGACACCAAAGAGAGGAAAATATGGGAAGGGTGATTTTGTAGAAGTACAGACTTAATTTATCTCTTGTGTGTCCTAGACTATGAATTCTTCTATCCCATCAAGGCCAGGTCTGTGATCATGGAAAAGTGGCAGAAGACTTCAGGGGGTATTCAGTTTATGACAGAGTGATTAACTGTACTATTATTAGGCTGATTTTATACCTAGTTTTATATAAATGTGAATAATTAACATTAAAAGAAAAAACACTGAGATACACAAGACGCTTTAAGCCATCTGATCTGGAGGACAATTTCCCAGTGCCACTGGCTGTTTTTGCTTCATTGGTTTGTTGATTATTTCATCTTTATACATAACAGCACAATTACACAGTCACCAGTCCTAAGACATAGTAGTTATCTAAACTGTAAGTCACTTTCTCATGCTGTTTGTTGTACTTGTTTTTATAAGATAGACTGAAAAATTGAGCTTAAACCAGGATAAAGTATCTAAAAGTTGCAGGTATGATTACATGCTGTCTACATTCTTTAAGTAAATATATTGTAAATACATATGGTATAGACTAGTTGCCTGATTTTGGCTGAATTGAATCTCCAGTTTTAATTCTGTAAGAAGTTCAGAACTAAACAATGTAGATAATTGTTATGGGAGAGAGTATTACCCCAAACTGCAGTTAAAGTTATACCAAGGTTAGCTGTTAGCTGTATTAGAGTCATTTATGGAGTAAACATTTTCATAACCAGCAGGCAAACAAGACTGGTTGTCTTGGTTACACGTGATACCTATCGGAATTGGCCCGTTTCCCTTGTGTGACTTTCCATATTCTGAATCATGATTATTCATAATTATGTTAAACACCAGTAATCATAAATTGGCAGGTACAAATCAGTAGTGGCGTGACCATGATTTGTTTTCACACGTAACTTGCATACAGCAAGAGTCTTGGTGGAGGGAAATGTTTAAGCTGGCAGAAATACAGGGTATTAAAGTTCAGTCAGAAGCACCTATGTCAATTTAGCTTGACTTTATTTTTAATCTATGATGGATCATGAAAGCTAGACACTTGGGCTTATGTAGTAAGTATAAACAATAAATATAAAACAACAATTGTACAACTTTGCTCTCTAAAGTAGACAGTAGATAAATACCTCATGTGCTGCAGGACAACATAGAGAAAGATGACCATGATCTCTCTCAAGGAAGGATAACTCATGTCTCATACATACATAAAATGATTGTACAGGTAAAGTCATTTATGTATTTTTTTTCCTCGAATGAATGTTGCTTTTTGAATGAGCAGAATAATAATTATTATGAGTATTATTTCCTCAATGAAAGTAACAATGAAAAGAAAAGTAAAAATTACAAATAAATGAGAAGGTATCTGCATGGCTTTTTGTTTGTGTTAGGAAGAAATCTATAACTACAGCTACAAAATAAAAGAACATAATTTTCTATAACTATACAGGTCCAGTGGCTGAAATGTGAGACAAATCTTGGTAACAGAAGTCCAACAAACATCTATCTTACATGGTAGTTTAAAAAGACTAGGCCTAGCTCTAATAAAGATTAACAATTTGATTAATAATTCAGTGCAAATACAGACCTCCCAGAAATTTTTCTTTGGACAACCTTTAAACTTACCCCACAGCACAAGTGTGGGATATGTTCAGTAAAAATTAGACAGTAGAGAACTAATGTGAGGACACTAGCCCAGAATTACACAAGTTCAATGACATATTTAATTTAAAAAGAAGTTGGATTTTGTCTGATCAGTACTTCCTTTATTTAAGTATCTTATGTAAAGGCAATCATGGATATTTAATAAAAGCACATTTGAATGAGTGAGAGACAGAAATGAAAAAGCCTAGTGAAGGGTTTGTCCTTTATTTGTCGATCATAGGCCTTGGCTTACTTTCCTTGAAGGTGAAATGCTCTGAGTCAATATTACTATTTAAATAGAAAATCAGTAGCATCTTCTAATAAGAGCCTGTTACAGCCCTGTGCTACCTGCATTACACTTGTGAAAGAGATACTAGTGGCTCATCCTCATTATACTATAATAGATGAAATGCTTTTTGCAATAATGATTGTGAGTTTTCTTATCAGTAAAATGAAGGCAATAATATTAACCATGCTGTGTTTTTAAGACTCTTAAATAATGTCTACAAAGTGCTTCACACAATCCTGGAACTCCAATAAGTCTTAAATATACGGTAATTAGTTGCTATTGTTTTCTTGGCTTTTCTGCAGAAGATACAGAACTTGAGATTGTTTGTTTGAAGAAATATGAAAGACTGCTTCAAAAGTGACTGCAGAGAAGACACCTTGGACGATTTAAATAATCTTTTTTAGAGTTCCATCCTCCCTGGCGCTCGCTGGCTGGCACTATCTATTACAATTCATTATGCATCTGTATTGTTCACGGTTGCATCAGAGCTGTCTGTTTCTACAAGCAATTCTTTCAAGTGCCGAACCAGAGTTCCCTGAGTGCATCCACAATCTGTGACACAGAGCTGGCCAAGGAGGACAAGTCTGAATTCATTAATAGAGTCACAGCTGTGGCAATTGGTTGAACTTAAATGAAAATATCTTATGTGAAAATTCTCCATTATTTTTTTCCCACGTTTTCAAAATGATGACAGTGATAGCCAAGAAATAAGATTTTTGTGAAAAATGGGTTTGCTTTCTTTTCTTAAAACTTTTCCCCCTGGGAATCATTGTGTAACTTGACTCAGAAACTCATACATGCAGGCTACTGCCTGTCTTAGCCTCAAGTTCATTTCAATTTCAACAGAGAAAATCTTTGCAGAGTCTACGTGGCTGGTTTTTAATATCTTGTGGTAAAGAAAATGTGAATTTGTGCCTCCTGTGGGTCATCTTATAGAGCAGTTTGCTTAGGTAGCTGTCAACGGTGATCCAGAGATGCTACATAAAACAGCAAATGTTAAGAGTTGACAGAGACATTGAAATGAGAAAAGATCCAAAGAATGAGAGATTCAAAAACATTATGGAGCACATCAATTTCTTTTTAAGGCACTTTAAAGTGCACTTTCTTTTCATTTGAACCAAAACATACATAACAACAGAAACTCATTAGAAATGACAAAATTCTGAACTTTGTCTCACCACTTCTAAACATTAGTGTACACGGGCAAAAAGGACAACATCGTTTCCCTCTCCCAAAAAGCCTGCTTTGGGAAGCCAGCAATTTCCCTTTGTCCTTTCCTGGTTATGTGTAAAACTCTCAAGACTGTCTCCTGAATAGTCGCTCAGTTACACATTCTTAAAATTATCACTTATCAAAGGAATTTGGCCTTTGATATGATATACACATCCTACTGTTGAATTCAAAGATCCCCCTTGGTTTTGACAACATTTTATTCTTCAGTTTTCTAACAACAAATGCCCTCCCAGTCCGGGTCCATGTTGAATCTCACATTGAGAACTTATTTCAATTGCCACACATTAGGCCAAGCTGTTTCACAGTGAGGAATACTTTTGCACCCAAATTTTACTGATCCAAATTTATATCTGTAACAAAGCCTTCCACAGATTTCTTCCAACTCAGAACTTCTGGAGCACTAGCTTTCTGAGCCACCTGTTTTGCACATAGGGATATATTTGTGTGCCTCTATTGGCTCATGTGTCTAACTCTAACCATGCCTAGTAAATGTCTGATTGACCTTATGCACACTAAACTCTATGCTAAACACTGGGGATACTGACATCCTTAAGAATTTCTAGGTACAGTTAGGAATCTCACAGTTACTCAGTATATCCTCCAATTTTGGTCTCAGTAAAGACAAATGAGGGGCAATAGAAGATTTTTTAAAATGGTTTACCTCAAAGGTTCTCATATTTTGAGGTGTACTTTATACTTGGGCTGGAAGGGCAGGGTGAGAGAGGATGAGAAGACTAGGAATCAATATTTATAACATGTATACTCAGGGATTCTGCTGCTCAGCCAGTGTAAAATCCTCTGCCATTGATAAAGACCAAATCCTAGAAGTGTCACAGAATTACTAAACTCCAGTATTTACCCTTATCTATATACTTCTTTTAACCTCTGCTTTAAGCAGGATTTTGTTAACATAATTAGTGGCTGATGATAAATTAAACATTTTGAATTTATATTGCACTTCCCTTTAAGCTAGAAGTTCAGACATAGAATCTTAAACTCTTAGAGAGTAGAGATGGGGATTAGACTAAAGGAAATCCTGCAGGATTTTTGTCAATTATATTTGAATCTCAACATTGTGTTAGCAGATGGAGGGACTCCTAAATTAAGAAGCGCACCAAAGTGTGGGTTCTTGCCACAGGCTGTGAAAGAATTAACACAGCAACGAAGAGGCAGACGGATGAAGTGAACAGCTGCTTTATTGCTCAGAAGGGGAAATGGAAGGAAAGTGCTCAAGCAGGGAGAAGGGAAGAAAAGCACTCAAGCAGGGAAGAGGCACTTGAGCTGAGAGCTGTCAGCCAAGATGGGCCATAGGGACAGCTCGGCCCCGGTTGGGCCACATAGACTTTTATGGGAGGCTTCTGCCATCATGTCCTCCTTCTGGGTGTGATGAGCCAATCAGTCCTTGTTCCAGTTTTTCAGTCTTTTCTGGCTGTTGTTATGGCAACTGTCAACTGTCATGGTGCTGGTGGGTGTGTCACTTAGCACGCTAATACAATATAAATCCTCCACCATCTTGGTCTGGGTGGGTCCTAACCCATTCTTGTTTCTTCTCTGCAGCTGCCTCCTAACACTTGGATAAGAATAATCTTTTTTTTTTTTTATTTGAGGGAGAAGCAGGGGTATGATCCTGGGGGTAAGAGCCTTGGTAACAAAAGGGAAAATTGCTTTTAACCAGAATGCCTGTAATCTAGTGGATCAGCATCCCCCCAAAACACCATTTCCAAAGATTCTTTTCAGCCATGAAAGTTTTAAAGGGAAATGAAGAATAATCTCAGTTAATGGTGAGATAGGTGGTCAGAGTCATTGTCTCCCCCAATGCTTGCAGGCTTGTCCTAATCAGCTGCTGGGGCCTGTTCTTCTCTGACTCAGGGAGGCCTGGGAGACTTCAGCTTTTCTATAAACAAGAGGCAGGGGTGGGGGGTGTCCCACAGCGTCCTGCTCCCTTTCAATTGTTTATTGGTGCAAATCATTAGAGGAGGCATTTATCAAATACCACATTTTGTTTAGGTCTAAATATTAATTTTCATAAATATATTTTTATTAAAAACTAAATAATATATGTAAATAAAAAATAAGTATAAATAAACATAAGTAAATGTATAATACTAAACAGTAGATGTGTAACACTATTATAATACTTAAATTTATAAATAATATGAAGTGTACAAATTAAACAAAATGTATAATGCTATTTAATACTGGACTCTGCAAATATTCCCATTCACCACTCAGCTGTTGTTTTAACAGCTTCTCAACCTCTCCACATTTAGCAACCAAAAATTCCCCCAAATTACTAGGTATTTATCATCTCCTATGAGCTTTTACCCAGTAAGGATAGCTTTAGTAAACTTGAGTTCAGATAACTATAGAAAAAGATTGTTCCTCTAAACGTGCTATCTACTTAGGAAGGTTATATGACAAAAGGAAACAGCATTTTGATGAATTCTTTTTAAAAACAATTTACCCATTCATTCTTTCTTACAGGATTTCAAAGTATATAGTTTACTTTGAGGGGCATTTTACAGTTTAAAACACTTTTTATATTGTACTTTTCTTATAAAGTAGTACTTTTGGATAATGCCATCCTGGCATGACTGATTATTTTAAGGAGAAATGTGAAGGCCATTCCAATCCATTTTCACTCTATTTTGTTATTTACACAGTGATTGTAATATTATTATTATTAATTAGAATAACCTTAATCTAATATTAAAATACTGAAAATAATGTTATATTCCTTAAGTAATTTAAAAATGGTTCCTGGTGTTAAGGTAAGCTCATGTACTGTGTTCTTTACTGAGAAGTGGAGACTCCAGCACTACTCTTCCACTAATTTGTGTGTCCTTGGGGTAATCCTACAATAAATTTGAGCTGCGTTTTATTTCTCTTTAAAATAAGAATAATTATGCCTTCTCTTTGCCTTATAAGCATGTTGCAAGAATTAATTACACCTTTAAAATATATAGAGCGCTTTACTATCTTGCAAGTAAATACAACAAATATCAAGTGTATTATTACTATAATATTAGCCCGAGATTTTCTTTCTTTCTGGTTTGCTAAAAGGCACCATGGTGTTATAGTTTGCATTCTTAATAAAATCTCCTTTATAAATTTTAAGATCTTTTTAAACCATATTTTCTTACTTCATATTTCTAAGGAATATTTTTATAAAAGGAAATTATAATTTGGAGTTAGCTACAACTACTACTCTTGCTAAACAACATAGATTCTTAGATTTGGAGGATACCTAAAACATCGGTCCAACTTCCCACTCATAGCAAGTATCCTCTCTATAACCTGCCTGATAAACTGACTTTTAACCCCAATTTGACCTTTTTCCAGGGACCATTTCCCAGAGCAATGCATTGCATCTAAAAATTTGGGAAAAAGAACATGCAGTGGAGATCAACAAAGCCAAAAGCCAATTATTTTAAAAGTCTTATAAAATTGTTACACTTCTGGCAAGACTAACAATAATAAAAGAGAAGACATAAGTAAATGCATTTGGAATGAAAAAATGTGACAATTACAGCTTTTTTCAAGACTAAACAAATAGAATATTATCAACTTTATGTTGATAATTTTGAAAATTTATGAAATGATTATATTAGACATTTATATGAAAACGATAAAGTTAGACAAGGAGAAAAGGAGAAGCCTAAGTAAGAGCTTTGGCGCACATGCCCTCACTAGGTAAGGCAACTCAAGAGCCCTGCATCAGTTTCCAGAAAGCTCCCCATGCGACATTCCTGTCTACTGCTCTGTAACTGAGGCTGGTTAATATAGCAGCATGCCAGTGCTAAAGTCTTGGATTTGTTGTAAGTTACACACAAAAATGAATAAAGGTAGCTTGTGATGAAAAAAAAATACATTATAAAATAAGCGATAACAATCTAAACCATCAAGTTTATATTAGGATAGAGCTAGAAGATGATACTAAATCATTCTCATTCTTAGTTTTTCATAGCTAAGATTTTACTACCCCTAAAAATTAATCATTAACTTGAAGTATTCAGAAAATATGCCTACAGGAATAGCTGCTATTCAGCTCTGGTTCACATTGATGACCCGTTGAGTTATTCATGTCTTAGCAAAAATACAAGAAGAAACTCTGATTTTTAAATGTGAGCACTTTTCAAATTCTAAGAGGATGAAGTAATTCAGAGCTTAGTAACTGGAGTCGACAGAATCAAAGGTTTCCAATTAAATGATTCAATTGTTTCCAGTTTCTTATAAAATTATGGGTATGACATACGGTCATTTTGCTTTTCTAAAATAGAAACTATAGAACTTAATTCTTTGTAAGAGTTATGTGTAAACCCCTTAACTATTCATATTCTATTTCTTCATTAGTGTATAGTTAGCTATATACCCTTTGAAAAGAATTATGACACCTCTGTGGGTAGGCCTGCCAGATAAATACAGGACACTGAGTTAAATTTGAATTTCAAAGGCAAAACAAATAATTATTTAGTATAATTAAATATTGTATAGGATATACTTATCCCCCAAATTATTTATTGTTTATCTGAAATTCAAATTTAGCTGGGCATCCTGTATTTGTAGTTACTGAATCTGGCAACTTATTTATGTTTTCTAATAAATGTAATTGATGCTTTGAGTGAACAATCTCTAGTCTTTCTCAGATTTAACGCTGTATGATCCCTATCTATTACGGTTAGACTTTAAAAAAATATTTATTCTTAATTCAAACCTTGCAACATAGAATATGATACTAATTTATCACCAACTGCTTGATGAACAAAGTAAAAATTACAAAATTATTTTCCAAAACTTCCTTCATATATGGGATTTGAACTCTCACTAATAAAACTATTATAATTATAAAATTACTAGCTTCACTGAATTGACTTGACTTTCAAGTTTAAATGGAAGGATTGTATTCCAAAACTACCATTTACTGTGTTCCACCAACTTACTCTTAAATTCATCAACTTCCTCTAATGTTGGGGTTAAAAAAAAAAGGTGAGATCTTTCAGAAAGAATTGGAAGAAAGCTCTTGGGTGTTGAAATAGTAGTGTTAGCAATAGCTCAGCCTGTTCGATAGCATTGACAGATTGCAAAATTTATAACATGCATAAGAATCATGCCTGGAATTATGAGACAACACTTAATCCAAATCAAAATATATAGAGAGAAAGGTAGTCTTACATTTGCCATGTGTAAAACTCTATTTGAGTAACACTCCAAATAAAAGGTCACTGATTATCGTAAGTAGTTTCTATGCAGTCAGGGAATTAAGAGGTTAAAACTGATAGGGTTATATATCATTTTCATTAGCAGCCTCAGAAAGAACATCTTAATCCCATTTTCATATTTTTATTCCAAAAATAACTCTATATTTACTTAGAACATTCCCAGATCTCTGTATGAGAATATTTGTTCCTTTCTGACCTAAATCATTCACTTTATTTATTACAACAGGAAATAGTAAAGAGATCTAGGAAATATGTATTATTACCCCTGAAATTTATACAGAAGCTCATGTAAATATGTAATCATATAAAAACATACCTAATAAGGAAAATCACTTTATTCAAGTAATCTTATCTTCTACCTACTTGTCTTCTGATGTCTGATAAATACTGTAAACTCGAGAAAATAGTTCAGTCAACAGTGATCTACAGAGGTCCTTCTTGTATCTTTTTAAATTGCAGACTTAGACTGGTATGGCCAGAGCTGCTTCTCTGTATAGGCTAGACTTTCCACTAAGTCTTAATGAAATGGGTATTATTTTTCCCATTTACTAAATAAGCTTTAAAAAAAAAGCCTCAAAGTTGACACACTCACATACATAAACCAGTTTATAACTCCATCCTTTTCTGCTTTCCTATCATATCTTTCCACTTCTACTATAGTTACTAGACAGAATTAGCTAAAATAGCCAATAATTAATGTTAAAAAAACCCCACCATACCTGACGTGTGTTAGACACGGTAATTTCTATACACAAGATAGACTTTTGGTAGTACGTGCTTTCCGTCCAACTATCAGTATCCTAAATATACATTTTGTAATTTATTTTCCTTGTCTGGCTGCCTTTCATGTTCCCAGAGAGATCTTTTCTCCCTGTAAGTAGAGGAAAATACACAGTGTAATTAATTTAGCTGAAAAATTTTTACAGGATGGATCTTGCTAAGAATACAGAGGGATCTAATTCAACTTACACTTGTTCTGTACAGTTTTCAGAGTGTCTTGCATGGTTCTGTCATCCCACGGTAGAGCATGGATTATTAATAACAAAATTCTACATTTTATAAGTGCCTTAGTTCTTCGTTTGGTCAAGGGTAGGTAGCTCACTCCAGGATGCACCTGAATTTCTGATCATTGAACTTTTTGTGTTTTGCCTCCCGGACCTTCATATTCCTTGGATGAAACTGGAAACATCCACAATCTCCAAGTCTCCCCAGGCCAAAGTGGGTTCTTTGGGACAAGACAGGTTTAGGTAGTCAGTATCTTTAACACTGACCTAGAGTTCAAGGATGGGAAAAGATGTTCAGCATGTTGTTTATGCAATAACATTAATTTGCTGTGGAGTAACTTTAAACAATGCTATCCATGCAGCAAGGTAGCTGTAGTGTCACTGAAAAATAAAAAAAATAGACACCAGAAGAAGGAACTTTCAATCCCAGTGTTGTGGCTTTAGGTAGTCCATTTGCTTCAGTTCCTAGAATTGTAAAGTAGGGATACGAGTGTCTGTCTCTGCAAGCTCTTGAAGGGCTCAAACTAGACTCAGTGAATGAAAGTGTTTTGCAAGATGTTACAATGCAGTCTTACTAGTAATCATCCATGTATATAAATTCAATAGTTTTTGACACAGTGAGATTGATTACTCAACACAGAGGCAAAAAGAACTCAGAGATCATAGAATATTTATAGACTCATTATAGAGATAAAGGAAATGGAAGATTCCCTAGCTGAGTCACTTGATCAAGATCATCATAAGTATAAGAAGCCAGAACTCTCAGCTTGGAGCAGAAAGACAACTGCTTCATAGACCGAGCCTTAACCAAGACACAGAGGGCTCCCATTTGCAACATTCTTTAAGAAAAGGGTCTCCATTACCTCACTGGACACTTACTCTGTTTTCACTGGTGGTTTTTCTTTGCCAGGAATAGTAACTCCCCTCATGTCACCCAGACAATAAGCAGCCAAGCCAGGGATGTGAACTCAAATCTACCTGGCTCCAGATCCTGAGCTCTTAACTGCTGTGGAACTTAGTTAACCACACACATGCTCAGCCTCCTATGAGAAAAGACGGAGGAAGGGGTGGCGAGCCCTGCCAGAAGGAAATATGCTGAGACTTGTTAGCTTTTATGCCTGGAAAGCCAGAGTCG
This sequence comes from Vicugna pacos, assembly GCF_048564905.1. Lineage (NCBI taxonomy): Eukaryota > Metazoa > Chordata > Mammalia > Artiodactyla > Camelidae > Vicugna > Vicugna pacos. The sequence goes on along the minus strand of NC_132991.1, from coordinate 39,173,975 downwards.
GTGGCTGCCCGGCTCAAAATTGTACATTTTGACATACATGGAAACTGACAAGCAATTAAGAGTTTACCAAGCTCTTTAAGACTTACAAAGGGAGAAATGTAGCTCCTAATTATAGTTACAACTCAACAGGCAATATTAAAATGCTAACCACCAAGATTTTGTTAGGTTTATTATATCAAATAAATATAACTCGAATTAATTTTTCATCCTTAGCCTTTTTTTCAAGCAAGGAAATATCCATATTTGAATGATGTTTAAACTTTAAATCACTTGGGTATTTTTTTTTTTAACAACGCTGATACTTCAGTGACATAAAAGGGCTTATTCTCTTCCAGCGAGTAAGAAATTTACTGCCAACCAGGAACAGATTATATAATCCAGAAACAGAAATTCATTTTGGCAAAAGGACATCTTAAAGAGAGAAGGAGAATTTTAGACAACTTAATGCTGACATATCAGAATCTGTAGCTTAGACTGTGGATGGGTACTGAAAACTAAGCCCTCCTGCATGTCCACTGTACTGAATATTTACACACCTGCGTGCCTGTGCACGTTTCCGTAGGCCTCACCTCTGTCCTGGAATGTGGGCATGGGAATAGGAGAGTCTTTGCCTAGAAATGGGTATGATAATATAGAACTACAGTGCCATTTATAAAAGACATAGCATACTAAACTAGGTATTTTTTCTTATGATATATAGGACTGAAAATACATTTATCTTTTTGAAGAGAGGTAGAGGATTCTACACTGATTACTGACCAATTTCCTTTAATTTTCACTTGGTTGAGGGCCACAAAAATATTACTGATGATCCCAGTGGTCTGTGAGCCCCTCCAGGGCAGTGGCAATATCTTTGCCATCTTTGTTCCCCGGGGACAATGCTTATATTGCTGACATTCAATAAATAGTCCCTTTATTGAAATAAAATTTAATTCATGAATATACAATCTACTTGGAAAGTCTGTTTTAAGAAAATGTTCGGTGATTGTCTAAATTTCAAAATATAAAGTCTGATGAATTAAAAGCACATGAAAATTAACCAGAAAGCGCATCTATTTCTATACTTTTAATCTCTAGAATGCTTGGTTATAAGTGAGCTTCCAAAAGATAAAAGGTATAACATGATAATATAATTATATTCTAAACATAGGGCCATGGAAAGTGTAACTTACACTTTTACTTGATAGACAGTATTGTTCTTTTTTTCTTTAAACTTGATATAAGTAAATATTAATTTTTTTAGAGAAAAAAGGGTTTTACTTATATTTTAGGAATATAATAGCCAAATATGACTTCTCTTTCTTCTACTTAACAGTATAAAAAGTGTAATATCTTCCACACTGACCCTCCAAAAACATACATGTGGTATGCAATAAAGAGGAGGCATACATTATAGTAAATACTTGATAACCTGAAGATTTGTATCAACACTTCATTCAAGTATGTCATATATTTCACACATAAATGTCATGAGCATTCTTTACATATAAAAATAACTATGATTACCACGATTATTAAAAGCTATATAAACAATAGGGCTTTTAGGTATTGTATTTCCCTTTAAATAAATTTAATTAACAATTGCTCTTAAAAAAAAATTGCTCTTGAAGTAATTTCAATGGACAAATTGAATTCTGTAAGTTCTTATAATCACATACACTAGACATTATATTAAACATGAAATGATTTAAAAAATTAATTTTTTAAAAATTTTCCTGTGTATATTTCTGTCTTCAATGTAAAAAGGAAAAAAGTTTTCCATAAAATCGTGCTTTCTGTATTAAAGAAATTATATTATTGCAAAAAATTATACCTAGTGAATTTATTTATTTTCACCTATGAAACAATTGTTGGACAGTTTTAAAGTAAAGGATATTAAAATAAAATTATATGAAAATGAATATATGTATTTTCATGTATTACTGAAGCATTATGCTGTACACCAGAAATTGACACAACATTGTAAACTGATTATACCTCAATAAAAAATATATATATATACAATAAATATGTAAATAAAATTATAAATAAGAATGAGAGAAGAGGGAAAAGCAGATATGCCAACGACAGAGAGAGGCGGTAGTGACCAAATAAAAACCCTGGCCCAGGATTCCTGGTAGCTAAGAAAAAGAAAGATTTTTGGTACTTTGAGATAAAGCTTTCTCATAGAACATACAAAACTTTCTCATGGAGCATTTATATAGGGAACATTGAATGTTAGCAACACTTGCAAAATTTTAACCTATTTTTTGGACTCTGTAAATTATAAAACGCTAAATGAAGATGAAATGATAATAAACTATTATGGATATATTCCAGACCTGGGAATAAAGCCACAACCCCAGTTTTTAGCTCCCTGTTGTCATAAATAAATTTATGCATAAATACCTTAATGAAACACATGCTTGCCTGAGATTAAGTAGCTTCTAGAAATACGAAGTCTGAATGAAGAAGTCCATTAAAATTGAGTCTTACCTTGCAACTTCTCTGATCTTGCTATGGAAAGACACACACACACGCACACGCACACACACACACACACAAAATATAGGAAGATATAAAATAATCACTTCCTTTATGTTGTAATATGTAGAAATGAAATGCATAGGAGGACATTCACCACCTCAGAAGTGTGATCTTTTTTTTCCACTTCAAATAATAAATCTTTTAAGTGGCACTTTTACTTGAAGAAAAGCATACTTGAACATTAAAAATGTTTTCATCGTTCCAAAGTTTACAAAATATTTAGACATACCCCAATTTCATTTTCTAACAAGTTTTGCATTGCCCACTTGAACCAGTGGATGTCTGCTTCTTTTTATATAAACACATGTATTTGCTAAGTATATAAACCGCTTTATTTTTTAATATTCTCCAGCAGAAATCTGAAACCTAGATTATCATCCAGAGACATATATAGCTAAATAGACCTTCTCTCTACCTGGTGATTTTGAAATTAAATCCATAAGGTAACCATGTGGAGAATAAATCTTCTCTCCCTAGCAGGATAAACTCAACTTTTATCTGTTCCATTTAAAATGGTCTATCAGCTGCTTTCAATTGTTCTCCTCTGACATGAGGTCCCACTTGCCTCTTACAAGTCTTCTGAGGAGGGGAGTTTTTAAAAGATTCCCTCACTCCTTAATTCATTCCACAAATATGTGCAGAGAGCTTCCTGTGTTCTTGGCTATCCTTTTAGGACACAAAGGATGAGAGTGGCCCCTTAAGCCATCCAACTCTGTTACTGTGTAAATGAATAACTAAAACAAAGTGTCATGGGGCCTGGCCCCACCTGGCAGAATCTAAAGCAGGCTAAGAAAGGGAAGGGCTGATTCTCCACGTACAGTCCGGAAAATCTTCCAGAGGAGATAACACCTAAGCACATGCATTAAAAATGCCTGGATGGAGTGGGGGAGGGGAGATTTCCAAACAGAGAATTTGAGCAGAATCTTGGAAACTTGGGCAATTTTGCAACAGTTCAGCACAATGAGAGGGAAGGATGTGTGTGTGTTTGGGGGTGGGGTAGTTTCCCACTATTATGTACAAAGATTTATAGCAACGTCCATTGCTATTTTGCTAATGAACTATGTAAGCAGCAGATTACAGGGGAGACAGTTTAGTGCCCGCCATATGAGAACACCAAGCCTAGACTATTAGGGATTCTGAAAGTTGTCAAACATAATTATATCTAGGGTAGGCTAAGGAATGCCAGACAACACACCACTCTATATTTTAGTAGCTTAACCCAAGTTTATTTCTTGCTTTATACAGATTCCTCTGTAGGTTCTGCGGCTCTCCAGGGCAGCTGTGCTCAGGGTAATAGTACAATTGTACAGGATCCCTCAGTCCTGAACCACCTTCATCTTAGTATAAACTTCCATGATTGCAGCAGCAGGAGAGGAGAGTATAGACTGTCAAGCACTGGCCCTTAAGTGATTCTACCAGGTAATGAAAGATTTTATACCTGCTCACATTTACTTACCAAAGCAAGTTACATCACCATGCCTAATTTCAGTGGGGTGAAGAGTATAATCCTCCCCTATGCCTAAAACTCGAAGGAGAGCAGGAGAGATTGGTGAGCACTCATAACTGCCTTCAGCAGTTATGAAATGTTATGGTAATGTTTTATGTTTCAGATTAGACTAATGGAGTCAATAAAATTACTAGCATGTCATAAATTAAGGTGGAAACTAACAAATGTTTAATCTTCATCTGGTGATGGAAAGTTATAGACTTTAAGTAGTTTCACTATTACTCAATGTTTACATTATTGTCTGTGTGAGCAACTGTAAAAACGAGTCATTTAGAGGCATAACTGATTCATGAATTGTTTAACCTGTGTTTAATAAAATCCAGATGGAGATAAAGGAATTGATTAGATTAATATTAATATTACATAAAATATTAAAAAGCAACTTTTTCTCATGTGGTTCCAATATTTTAACCCAAATAAACCACTTTTTTCTTTTCATATGGAGAGATACACTGAAAGGAGTATATTATGCACAAGAAGGAATAAATAATAATGACTGTCCATAAGAGACAAATGGTATATTACTAGGTACTTCCTAACATTAGTTTCAGCAATCTTTTTGGTTGCTACAAGGAGCAGTTAGTCAAGCACTGGTTCTAAGTATCAATTTAATTTTTACCACCTACCATGTGTTACTCTACTAAGGGTGAATTGGCTAACACAGATGTGTTACTTGATTCTAATACCACAGTAGAGGCCTGCTTTAGGATGCTCCTTCACCTAACCTCTCTACTACAGTTTACTGAAATATTTTTAAACTGTAAAGTTAATTTCTTAATTAATTTCACATTACTTTTCTGAATGCAAGCTTTAGGCCCATCAAAAATGGCTTGCACCTGACAAGAATTGGCACTTATAATAACATACAAGATATGCAAATATACCAGTTTGTCAGGTGTAAAGAACACCTAAAGAGCAGGCACGTGGGAACTAAAACGTACAAACAAGTACGGTTGTGTTTATGATTCCTTTCTTCCTGTAAAATTTAAGGTGAATAAAATCTATCATTCGATTCTTAGTTTATAGACTGTCATCAGACATAATATTGTTCAGTCCTCATGTCACAGCTATTATAGGCTTAAAATTTATATATATGCCTTTAAAAACGGGGCAAGCTTAAACCTGCCCCTGATTACAGTGTCAAAGGTATGCTTTTAACAGAACAGCCACCTTAGAGGTCAGGTTTAAAAAATAAAAACACACCACCACCCAGGACGAGGAAGGTCAGCCCGCAGGGAGGGCAAGCTGTAGGCCCCGTTCTGCGAGTTTCTGCAGGCACTTCCGCGGCCGCCGGGGTCCTCCCCTCAGCTGCTCGCAGGGCAGGTGCCCTCCCTTCCTCCCCACCTGTGCGGCCGGGGCGCGCCGGGCTTCCCGAAGCGACGCCCTAGCGGTGGGAATGGGAACACTCCGCGTGGGAGCCTCCTTTCCGTTCGGCTTCCCTCGCTGGACCCCAAAGCCCCCGAGCCCTGGGGGAAGGAAATTACCACTCGGTTCTCGCCCACTCCCTCCCCGTTTCTCTCTCCGGCTCGCTGCCTGTCTCGCTCCGATGCCACCGAGCCCGGTCGCCACTTCTGGGTGGCCGTCCGGCGGAGGCGGCTGCGAGCTCCCGGGCTCTGGACAGGGAAATGGGGCAGGGTGAGTGAGCCGACCCGGGGAGAGGCCCGGCAGCCGCCCGCGGGGCAAGGAGAGGCGCTGCCTCGGCCGGGCGGGCACCGGGCTGAGCCTCGGAGAGGCTGCCGCTCTCCCCTTCCTTCCAGTCGCGGCTTGAGAGCCAAAAGCGAGCGCGCTGGCCGGGGGAGGGAGGAGTGGGAGAGGAAGCCGCGGGAGAGAACAGGGAGCCTCTGTCTCTTTTTGAAAAGAAAGGAGCCTTCCCAACTTTTCCTCGCGAAAAGTTTTCCCAGGGCGTTTTGCTTGTGCAAACTCGGCCGGAGGAGCCCGGGATCGCACTGCCGGCGTGGCGGAGGTGCCTGTGCGCCTCGCCCCTCGCCCCGCTCCTCCTCCTTCCAGCCAGGGTAGCTCCGCTCCCTCCCCACGAGGCGCCAAATGGCTACCCAGTAACCCCACGGGGCGGGGGCTGCAGCGCCGCCTCCCGCCGCCGCCGCCGCCGCCGCCGCTCCGGGCAGCCGCTAGACCCGGCGGCGGCGCGCCCGCGGGTTGGGAGCCGGGCCCGCAGGTGGAAGCGCACCCGGGAGACGGGCGGGCCCGAGGCTGGGGCGGCTCGGGCCGGCTGCTGACGCGCGGCCAGCCCCGCTCAGTCCTCGGGAAGGCGCGCGTCCCGCCCTGACCCGCCGGCCTCTCCCACTCCAGCAGTGACGCGCCGCCTCAGAGCCGGAGCCCGCGCAGCGCCCCGCAGGGCGATGGACGGCAGAGCCCCGCGCGCTCAGGACGCCCCGGCGGCTCCCCAGCCGGCGGCCCCCGCAGGGTAAGCCTCCCGCTCCGCGCCGCCGATCACCGTGGACGGGGAGGGCGAGGGCAGCCGGGCCTCCAGCCGGTCACCTGGCTGGCAGTTCGCCGCCCCGCCAGTGGCCTGATTCTCCCGTCGCGGGACACGCGACCGACGAGGCTGCTTCCTCCCGGCCTCCTCCGAGGCTGCCCGGGGTCGGGGCTCGGGTCATTTTCGATTGCTTTCCTACCCGGGCTGCTGTGAGTTGCCTAAGGGCAGCTGAATGCCAGGAATTGAGCGAGGAGTCCGAGAGCAAAAATGGTAACAAAGAGCTCCTTGTTGGGGCTCTGGGAGAGCAGAGGAGGATACCTGTAAGTGAGCTCCTGGGAAGGGGGAAAAAAGTTTCCTTGGCCGAGGGCTGAGGCCCAGCAGGTGAGCAGTGTCAAGGTGACTGCTGGTAAGGGGCTTTCTGCGAGCGGGTGGAGGGCGACAGGAAGGTGTGCCAGCTGTCAGCCCACATGACAGTTCCGGGACCGGGCCGGGTGCGCGCCTCTGACTGGGGGTGTGTGTGCCTGTGGCCAATTGCTGGTGCCAAAGCCCAGCGCAGAGTCAGACTACAAGCAGTACTTTTCATCGTATCCTCACGTGTTTAGAGGAGATTGGAGGGGAAGGGGCTGTCACATGGTGAGTTAATATTAAATGAAGCATTTCTTCCTGCCAGATATGCTAATAATCACTTTGCTAAGCGTTTGGGTAAACAGTAATGAGAACAGGTAGTTCTGCAGGAGAAGGGGAGAACCTGAATATAACCTTGGTCTTGGTAAACAGTGAACGCTTAACATGGGCGCTAGATGAGCTTCCGAAGTGGGAAACCCCTTTGAGGAAGTGTAACGTTTCTCTGCAAGTGTCCCCCCAACTCAATTTCTTTTCTGATAGTTAATCGGAACACAGAAATGCCCTAAAGAAAATACAAAATTTTTCAGAAGAGAAACGCTAAGGAAAAACCGACTTTGTAACTAATCAATGAGAGTTGTACAGTTTTCCTGATTTAAGAGTAGAGAAGTCATTTTTCCCTGGAACATGACACGTGTTTCCTTAGAAGCAAGTCACAGCATGTTTATTCATCAGAGACCATGCGAATATTGGCAGTTGTCTAGAGGAAACATGGAAAAGTCTCAAAGCAACATGACTAATGTAAAAGATATTTATAATAATGCTTACGTAGAGGAAACATGTAGTATATGAATTAATTCTTTCATTTTGTTCCAATTAGTTATCTTCTCCCCTCTGCAAATAGCTGTGTTTCTGTTGACTTTCGTTCCTATTCTTTCCTCAGTTTTTTCATTTTTTAGATATTATATATTCTTTCATATATTGTCACATTAGGATTATGAGGAAAGACATATATTGGCAGAAACATATTAATCATAAAAGCAAGGACCTGCAAATGGAACCCAGATGTATTCAGGTACCCCAAAATAAGATAGTATTAAACTGGTGGATTTGAAGATGGATTAGGTTAAAGTACTGTTAAAAAAAAAAAAGGACCCAGCATATGCACATACACAAAATACACTAATACACTTACAGGTTGTTCAGAAATTAAATAATACTTTTGAGTAAAATAGTCAAGTGAGATCAGATGGTTCTGAGATAAAGGAAACGGAAAGAACTTTCTAGTGATGAGCATGACTGTAGTAAGATATGTCAGATTTTGCTTTTGAGAATTTAAAGGTTAAACTGATAAATTCTTTGCTTCAAAAGAATGTACAAAACTGCTTTATCTAATTTCTCAAATATGAAGGAAATACTTTTTAGGAATTTTGCCTTGTCCTTTCCAAATTTAAGGAAGGACATCTGGAAAAATGCTTCAACATCTTATCTCAAATACCACCTCCTTAATGTATCATTTTACTTTGCATTATTCTATCTGGAGAAGTTAACAATATCGGAAAGGTATAAACGTAAAAGAGAGTTTCTTCTCTACTTTTTCTTTTACTTGTCTGTCTTGTCTCTTGGCATATTCCAAGTGCCTATTATATAATATTTGTTGACTGTTCAGTATTCAGTGTTGCTTTTGTTCTTTTTCTCAAAACCCCAGAGCATTAAAAAGGTTTTAATTGTGGGGAAAAAAATTATCCTAGACACAGGTATTTGGGAGGTGGCAGAGGAAATCCAGTCAATATGTTATTATAAATTATTAGGTTTGGAAAGTAAATTCCTTACTATAAAACTAATTAAATCATGACTTATTACTCCAGTAGTCTATGAGGCCTAGTTTAGTCCTAATCCTTGGATATTACTGTTCTGAAGAATCCCTCTGTGCGTAATTTTCCAAGTTTTACATCGTTGTAACAGGTCACCTTGAAGGAATTTAGTTCGACTCCTTAATTTACAATTGAGAATCTGAAGCCGAGACGCAGTGATTTAAGTGAAGTCCTGGAGCAAATTAGTGGCAAAACCTGAAGGAAAACCCAGGACTTTATAGTTGCCCAGTTCATTGTGTTAACTGCATTTAATCTTTTCCTAACCACAATATGATAAATTTCAGAGTCAGTTGGGAACCTTATCTTTAGAACTACTAGTACTGGTTTTTCTCGCCCAAGAATACATATGTGTATATTTAACCCTATGAAATTTAAATGTCAAAAGTGTAGTTGAGTTTGTTTTAAGGGCCCTTAGTGTTGATTCTGAAACAAATTTTCAGAAATGGGTTAGAGTAAAAGAGCCTGTTTTTTGAAATAATTTTGCAGCACTGGCACTATGGAGTTGATTGAAGACATAGTAAAAATTAAGAAATGATTTCATTTCAGCTGCTGTCTTAAGCTTTTATTTGGATGCATTATTGGTTCTAAAGTTTTACTGGTTGTATAAACTTGAGTACTTCTTGACTAACATTTATTCACTACTTAAAAGTTGAATGCCTTAGCTGAGGTTTCAACATCACTTGGGTATCTTTAAAACTAACACTCAAGCTCTAACACCCCTATCTATTCTAATTTTAATTGGCCTGGGCAGGGACAAGGGCATGGGGGGGGGGGTTAAAATGCTGCTAGGTGATTCTAATATGCAACCAGCTCTGCGAACCAAACTGTTGATTAAGTCGATTTCAACAGCTGAGGTAGAGATGAAGCTGTAAATGGAATGAAGGTTGGTATTAATCAGTTTTTAAAGAGTCTAACTTTCAGCTTTATTTTAGTTTTTAAAAGATTCCATTTTGGTGCTTTACAGTATTGTTTAATTTTTTTTTTTAACTCTCTTTTGAGGAAGTATATTAACTCCATTTTACAATTTTGGAACTGGGATTCAGCTTAATTAACATACGCAAGGTCATACAATGCTAAGGGATGCAAGAGTAATAGAAATTAGGTCTGATCCCAAAACCTATGCTCTTCACTAGGCCTGTCACCCAGTATGTTTGCTACCACGGACTATACTGAATGTATTATTCAAAGTGGCTTTATAGATGCATTGTCTTGATTCTTCTTAAAATCATGTTCATAGCATAATAAAAAAAGAAACCTCCTACATATTCAAATGCATAAGAGAAAACCCAGTGCCTCGCATTTGAAAGAAGCTTAAATATTTGGTTTATGTCTTTAAAGTCGTATTTAACATTCTCACGTGTTTGGGATGATTTAATTTTACTCAGTAAATTGACAGCCTTCTTTTGTCAGATGACAGTCATATCTGTACTTAGTTTTGCTCTTTGGCGGCTGTTAAATTTATTATAGCATAATTCCGAAAGTGGGTTTTTGACTACCAAATAAGAAAAATGAAATTGTTTATGAAGACAATTCTAGACATTTTGTTCAAAGTCTAGTTTCCCCTGAATATGTTAGAGGATAATTGAATAACATTGTCACTTAACCTCATTATTGAAGTGCCAGGTATATTTATATAATAATAATTGTCAAGCTTCATGTTATTGAGACAGCTGCTTTTATATAATTAATCAGTCAAAACTTGTGAGCCCTTATTGTATATGAAACATGTTTTTCTAGGCACTGGGAGATTGGCTCCTGATATTAAGAGCTTTACTGAAAAAAAAAACTATCTGTAACTATGAAGGGAAAAAACAAAGGAAGGGGATATTAGTATAGAAGTGGTAGTTTGACATTAACTTTAAAAGTATTATAGCTATGCTTAGAACTTAAAATGTAACATCCTAGCTCACTTGTCAGCAAACTTTGGCTGAGCAAACTATGTCTAGAAGGTTGAAACGGGCCCTCCACTTGTTTATCTTTTTTCTTCTTTTCTCCTATTGTTTTTATTGTGGTATAATAGACATAAAATTTACCAGCTTAACCATTTTTAAGTGTGTATTTCAGTGGTAGTAGGTACATTCATATTGTTGTGCAACAGTCATCACCATTCATCTCCAAAACTTTTCATCTTGCGTAACTGAAACTGTACCCATTAAACAGTGACTCCCTCTCCCCCGGGCTCCCCAGCAACTGCTCTTCTCCTTTCTATCTCTATGATTTTTGACTACTCTGGTTACTTTATATAAGTCTTTGTCTTTTTGTGACTGGCTTATTTGACTTATTATAGTGTTCTCAGGGTTCATTCACATTGTATCACATATCAGAATTTCCTTACTTTTTGAGGCTAAATAGTGTTGCACATTTACTTAGATCCATTTATCTATCAATAGACACAGGCTGTATTTTAGTTATTATGAATAATATGGCTAGGAACATGCGTTCAAATATCTCTGAGACTCTGCTGTCAGTTTTTTTTTTTGCATTCTATTTAATTGAAGTATAGTCAGTTTACAATGTTGTGTCAATTTCTGGTGTACAGCATAATGTTTCAGTCATACATATACATATATTTGCTTTCCCATTCTTTTTCCTTATAGGTTACTGTAATAAGATATTGAATATAGTTCCCTGTGCTATAGAGTAGAAACTTGTTGTTTATCTATTTTTTATATAGTAGTTGCTTTCAGTTCTTTTGAAGTAGAATTGCTGGATCATATGGTAATTCTATTTTTAATTTTTTTGAGAACCCCCATACTGTTTTCCATAGCGACTGTACCATTTTACATTCCCGAAAACAGTGCGCAAGTCTTCTGATTTCTTCACATCTTTGCCAACACTTCCTATTTATTTATTTATTTTTGATGGCAGCCATCCTAATAAATGTGAGGTGGTATCTCATTGTAGTTTTGATTTGTATTTCCCTATGATTAGTTAGTTGAGCATTATTAATTGTGCTTATTGGCCATTTGTAAATCTTTTTGAGAAATGTTTGTTAAGTCCTTTGCCTGTGTTTCAGTTGGGTTAGATTTTTTGGTTGTTGAGTTTTAGGAGTTTCTCTACATATTCTGGGTATTAATCCCTTATCCTTTACTTGTTTTCATAAAGAGTATTCTTGGCACACGGCCAATCCCACTCATTTGCATATTGTTTATGGCTGCTTTCATAATATAGTTGAGTAGTACAGACACAGATATTATGGCCTTCAAAGCTAAAACTATTTGCCCTCTGTCCATATACAGAAAATGTTTGCTAACCCCATGGGCTAATTTATGAAATTGGTAATGAAGTAGTTATTATTTATACAAAATTTGTTTATGAGGGGTGTCCAAATATTGAACTTCAGTATAAATTGGAACAAAATGATGTTTTGTTTACATAAAGCAAGATATATCTTACAGTAAGAGATTTTGCAGAATGATGATTAGTGGTCTCTTTTTAACTCCTCCCCAAAGTAAAGACGTAGGCTTGGCCTGCTGGCAAGTATTGTAAAATTTTAACATTTATATGATATCAGAATATACCTTAAAGAGAAATTCTGAAATTCTGTCTTGAAGACACTTTCATGAAAAATGACTGATATATAGTTAAGGTGTTAGAAACAAATGTGCCTGAGAAAAAGTTGGACTAAAGGTAGAAGGAATTCCTGTCTAGTCTTTTTCAGTTTATGCCTATTTTATGAGTTAAGCAAACTGTCTTTAAAATTTTCAGCAAGTGTTTTTGTTGTTGCTGTTAAAGATATTTCAAATCCTTAAGCTTTTAGTGCTCTATCATTAGGGTGATAGTTGTTATATAAGACCTTTTTTTTTTTTTTTAATGACCTTGCTAAATTTTTTCCCCATCTGTTACAGTAAAAACAAACTAAAAGTATGGGAGAAAGAAGTTTCCCATGACTATTTATAAAGGGCCAAATGTCTTCAGTTTTCGTTCAGACTTCATATCTGAGGAATGAATCCCTTGGAAAAGAATCTCAAAGACTGACTAGTCTTTAGAAGAATGAAAGAGTGAGCTTTTTTTTTTTTCATATATTTTAAGTTCACAATGCTGTTAATAAATTTAAATACATTAAAACTATTTATTGACTTTGGACATTAAAATAAGAAAGCCGTGGAGTTGAATTGTGGAGTAGTTTGACAAAGAAAATGCTTTAGTTGGGATGGTCATCTCATATATAGAAAGATGAAAATGGTACTATTTGTAGCTTTTAACGTATTTTAAGTAGTTATAAGTCTATACAGAGATCCAAATTTCCAAGTTTCACAGGAAAAAAAATGAAAGTGTTTGGGTTTCCAGCATGTGCGGTGCCCCGCATTGGGCAATGTCCTGCTTATAGCTGTGCCTTCTCGTACTGTGTGGCTCAGAGGCAGGCCTTCAGGAATTTGGTGGGAGGACTGTGCACTGCAGAACTGAATCGTTTTCTTAACTGCCTACTCTCTAGGAAAAAAAAAAGTGTAGTCCCATCAAGTCTTTCAGGTTTGTGGTTGTGAGATGATGAGAATGGAGGTGCTAGGTGAACAGGGAGAAGAATGATCTCTGAATTTCTCATTTTAATTTCTTTTAGTTACTCTTGTTTCCTTCCTGTTGAATGCCTTCTCTCATTGAACTCAGAGCTTTAGAGATAATACAAATAATTATTTTTTAAAATAGACTATGGATTAATAGGACAGAGGTTTTCCTTTCTAATTGCCTCAGGCTTGTAGAAGATTACTTTGGATAGAATTAAAAGAGTGAAAATACCATCCATATTTGGGGGGATTTGCTTTTTAAAAATAACAAGTGGTTCAGAGGCAAGCCTCTGAAGTGGGGTCAAGAAAGAACCTGAGGTACAATAGTTTGATCCCAAAATCTGGTTGTGCTTTTAAAACAATAATTCTGATTTTCTTGTGTGGGGGGTGTAGGTTGACTTTAGATAGGATTGAATGTCAGAGGAATCAGAATATTTTTTAAATGATGATATAATTAGAAAAAGTGCATTGTTTCTCAGTGTAATTAATTTGAGAGATTAACACTAATTTGTACACATTCTGGTGTATTTTAAAAAATTAAATACACTATTTCACTTTGTAGCCTACCATTGCGGCCTCTGTTCTTATGCTGAGATATATGTGTAAGGAGGTAGTTAAGATGCTCAAATCTAGGTGGGACATTTATCACCAGTCCTTGTGGACTTCTGTCTCTCTAACCTGAACACCTGCTGTTTTATGCACATGCACACACACACATGCTATTATTTCTGGAGAGATGGAAGGGAGGAAGTATTAGATAACCCCAAGGGGAATAGCCAGAGTTTTAACAGCTGCTAGAGTCGTGTATCAATTTAGTTGTGCTGGAAAAACAGGAAATTGAGTTACCAAGTCTGAAAATGGCTACCACCTTGCCATTCCCAGGTCTGATGGATGTGCTGTAGTTTCTAGACCAATTGAGTCCACAATAACCAAGAAAATTATAAGAACCATTGAGTTGATTTTCTTCTTTGTGCTAAAGTGGATGCATGTTACATACAAAGTGGAAGTGGCAGAGAGAGGAGCAACCGTTTGTTTGTCTCTTCTTTTATGCCAGATAGGCAAGTATCACTGCTCCAGTAAAGAGACAGGGTCCTTGTCTTATAGACAACATCTGTGCTACGTGGTCTCAGGCAGTGCTCATTATTCCCAGGTGTCCATGATTCGGTTAGTAGTTGGCAGCAAAACTACTGAGCAGAGTGTCCTACCAGGTTATGCAAGTGATTTCTTCCTGTCTTTTGTTTCCATATAAGGTGGTCATTCCCAGAAAGCAGTTAGATGCTTTAACTTAAAGCAGAAATCATTTTTGCTGTGCTTCAGGAGAGCAGCACTGACAGTGGCAAAGCATCTTAGCAGGTGGAAGGAAACTAAGTTTTACATTCCGTGTTGCGATCCTATGATACCAGTCTTCTTCAGTTTTCTCTTTTGCTGAAATGGGGTAAGTTTTACTGTGTTAGTTTATTTCCTATGAACTTTTCCTCTCTTCTAGGAAAGTTAGGTGTGACTTCCTTTGAATGAAAAATATTTAACGCTAGTGATCTGAAAGCGGAAATAATACGGATTTCCCCCTCACGTTTAATTAGGGCAACTTTTGTATCTAGAACCTAGTCCAACCTGTAATCTACTCTAGTTTACCACAGTTTTATTTTTGAAATACAGTCTGGTCTGAAGGAGCAATGTCTAAGAGTAGTTCATATTTGTTTGTAGTTCTGTATGTATGTAGAAATACATAGGAAATTCGCTCTGAGATGATCCCAAGACAGTGCAGTCCTGAAGTTTGTACTGGTAACTTTGTGAAGCCTAGGAACGTGCTCCCAACTAACGTAGTGCTTATAAGTGGTAAAACCTAGAATGTACCTACTTACGGGCATTTTCAGAGTTTTCTAATCAAATTCAGGATTTCGTATACATATATTATATATATATTTGGTGCATCACTTGGGATTTTCATTTTTGTGTGAATGATAGTTATTTAGGACACTAAGCAGATTATGCAAGCTCAATTTAGTAGCAATTTTAAAAGTTATCTAAAGATGTTGAATGAATATTTGCATTCTTCCAGGTATTAAGCACATCAAAAGTTGAAGTTGGTTGTCATGAATCTTTGAATATCATGGACTTAGGGCATTCACAGTTTCCTTTTATCACCTAGGCAAGGTAGAGACCAAGTTTCTGGAACCCCATAGATAATTGTAATGGTTTGAATATAAAAAAACACCCCATGTATCATTGGTATTAAAGGAATAGCCTTGGAGCACCCAGAAATGACGGGCCATGCTGAAGGCATGCATAGTTTAGGAGGCAGGGAGTAAGTACACTGTTGGCTATTTAATTCCATCATCAACATCTTCACCACTATATCGGTCTTTGCAGAGGATAGCATACAATTTCCTGTCAAGAAGCAATTTTTAAAAATTCTGGCACTTAACCATTTTGTTTTAATAGTTAAAAGCTATTTAGAATGCTTCACTCTCCAATCAGACCTAGTCAAAGCCTTTGTTTATTGTCATGACTGTTCATTCTGGCACATGATTTGTGTGACTATTGAGGACCTGTCTCAGGGGCTGAGCTTTGCACACATTATCTCTGTGGCCCTAGAAGTATTTCCTCAGAATGATACTCGCCAATGCAGCCCTGTGTCAGCCATTCTTGTGGAAGCGATAGGTGAGTGAGCAAAAAAGGAGGGGAGCTCTTAGGAGTTGAGAATGGAGGGTTTTTTTCCTTCCTGAATTGTAGAGAACCAATCAGCTTCAAATTAACACTGCTAATGAGAAACAGTTTTCATTGATAGATGCATTTAAAGTCCCCAAATTGGCTATATCAAAGCTGAAAAATGTTGGAAGTGTTTATTTTTAAAATAAAATGGGAAAATTTTCAGAGAAATGGTAATACCCTGTACATATGCAATTTGATTTTTAATTTTATATTTAAATACATTAAGTGTATCTCAGTTGTCTATATAATACTGATTTACTCCCTTTCCTTGGGCCTCTTGTGATCTGCTTATGTTTGTATACTACTGCTTCCTGAAAAAAAAAATTAATTTCATGGGTTGTGAAGGGGAGAATTTTTCTGGCATTTATCCTGCTTTGGTTAGCCAAGTACATGCATGCTGTGCTAAATGGAAATGTAGAGATAATTAAAATTTTATTTGGGGATGTAGATGAAGAAAGGAACAGGAAAACAGGCAAAATACAGTCAACGATGGAAAAATGAAAAATGGAAGAGTCTCTGATGGTGGAAGAAAAGGCAGTGGCGAAAAACTGCTGGACTGTGCTGGCACTGAAACGACACTTCAAGGTGTGAAGTCTTTAACCTCATGTTCAGTTGGTAACTCTGGTACTGTTGGTTGGTGAAACACTTCTGCGATCTTAGGTTATTACAAAGCATTTTCTGCCAAAAACCATATATAACCTCTTCAGAAATACCATGTATGCTTTTTGTGGGGAGAGATTCCATCCAAAATTAATTGGTGATTATGCCAGTGGCAATCATTTTCTACAGTGGTGTTTATAGTTTACATCATTTATTCATTACTTTCCTAATAGGCAATATATTCAAATGACACAACATTCAAATGAGAAAAATGACATAACAATGAGAGCTCTCCCTCCCCCGTTCCCCTTGGTTTTAATCACCGAGGTTTTCTCCCAGAGGCAGGTCGTGCTACTGGTTCTTGTAAATCCTCATAGGATACTCTCTACCAGTGCTGTCCAATGGAAATAAACTTCAGCCACAAATGCAATTTTAAATTTTCTGGGAGACAGATTGAAAAATTCCATTTAAATGATACATTACATGATGCAGTGGTTAACATGCTTCTAGTTCTATAAAACAATGAAGTTGTCTTTAACAGAAAAATTATTTGATACTGTCAGATTTGCAATTTAAATAAATTAAGTAAAATTTAAATTTCAGGTTCTTAGTCACCTCAGACACATCTTCAGAGCTGAAAAGCCTCATGTTGCTGGTGGCTACTCCACTGGATAGAGCATTTCCTTACAGTTAGGAGCAAATGAATGTGTGTATGTGTATTATTTCTTACTCTTTATGCACAGTTTTATAATACTTTGCACCTTGATTTTTCCCTTAATAATATAACTTGGTTATTATTCCATTTTATTATATAAAGGGCTCTTTTCCCCCATGGGTGTGTATTACGTCTGTAAGAATGAACCATACTTTATATAACCAGTCTCCCTATCGATGGATACTTGGATTTATTTCTCCCGTTTGCTGCTATTAAGTGGTCACTTTAGCATCCTTTTAGAAGTGTACAGTCTGTTGCACTAATGCTCTTTCCTGTATGTTTGATTAAATTAACCAGATTGTGAGACCCTAAAAAGCAGAGACCATATTCTTTTTAAAAAAAATTTGATAGGACTTAAGAAGATTGTACACAGTAACGTGCAGGAATCATAAACAGCTCAATGAATTTCTATATATGCAAACATATAATCACCAACCAGATCAAGATATAGAATACTTGTGGGACCTTAGAGACCTCCCTCTTGCTCTCTTGTAGTCAGTATTTCCCGTGGGAACCACTGTCTCTTAGCACTCTACCTCAAAACTCTGTTCTTGGTTTGAGGTTCTCTTTTAGCGTTAATCCCTGCAGTGGTATTTATAAGAGATAAATGCATTTCATTAGGAGTATAAGTGAAAATTCCCAGTGATGACACTGCCATCTCACACTTTTAGAAGACAAAAACTTTGGCCATCTTGGGTAGGGTTGTTTAACAGGATGTAAGTGCCGTATTATTATTTGCAGCCTAGATAGTCCTATTTGAATAGTGATGGCTGAGTAACATTTGATTTACAGAATAGGTCATAGGTTTTGAGAGTGAAGCAATTAGTCATTATATAATTAATTAGTGCATGAGATTTCTCCTCATTTGTGCCAACACCCTGAAATCTAAATTGTCAAGAGCCCTGCTGTTTTGATTCAGTTCTTGAATTGGTAGAAGAAATTAGCCTTTTGCTGTGAACAGTGGTAGCTGAAAAGGGAGACCAAATAATAGAGGGTGTATTCTTCCAGTTCACAAAAGAAGAGATTGAGAATTTAGAAGTATCATGAATAAAGGAAATTACGTTGTCACAAAGGCACTTAGGAAAGGGAAATCAGTGTGAGTGCTCCTTCTCCCAGTGTTTTTGAGACTTACACTTCAAAATGGGTACAGAGCTGCAAATACTATAGTGGAAAAGAAGTTTATGCATTTTTTCCCCTAAGAATGCTTTTGGCAACAAATTGGCATTTTACATTGTTCCAAAATAAGATGAAATTCTAAGGCAGAACTCATCAGAAAAAAAAACCTTTAGCTAAAGAGTGATCATTTAATGCATGGGCAGGTGATAGAACATTCCATAAAGCATTTTAAGCAAGCCGGATACTCTCCATTTAACTCGGCAATCTAGCTCACTGTTGTTTGAAGCAGCGAACCAGTACACTTGGCTCTCTGGCATTTAACAGCATTTGGTTTTGGTTTCAAATAGAGCTGGTCCAGCCAGAAGTCAGAATAAGCGCTTGGCAGGCAGCTGTTGTCGAATGGACTTGGAGGCAGAAGACCTGGAACCGAATCTCTGCTCTGCCACTCACTGGCTGAGGCACTTTCTTTCCTCTCACTGAGCCTCATTTCCTCCGTGGTGGAAGGAGATGATGGCACAGAACGAAAGTGTGGAAGTAACACCAGCACACACCAGGCATTCAGCTTATGTCTATTAAATTTTAAATATTATCTGCTTTGCTGGGAAACAGCCTTTTGTAATACTGGCATCACTATGCTAATTGGAGACCAAGGAATGAGGGAACATGCTCTGTTCTTATTTTCCTCTCCCAGAAGTGGGTGATGGGGTTAGTTTTTTCCCTGAGTCCACTGTGAAGGTCTCTGTGACACATTCAGGGGAGTTGTTCTTGGAACGCTGAGTACAAAATGGGTACTAATCTTAGTGAAAACCACGATCCCTTTTAGAGGCGAGAAATGCCCTGAGATTAGGAGTATGCTGCCAAGGTGATTGTAACTCTCATTGGTTCCTCGCCTCACCATCGTGGGAATTGCCTTAGCTTTTACTATTGCACTTTTCTCCTGTGTGAGATGACAGTAACTCTAACTGCATTTCTTTGATTTTGTTAGGACTGATAGGCAGTGACTGAAAATGTTCAGTTGTAGTATCATACACAAGAACATCATTATTCAAAAGAGGGAGTCAGAATTTGAGACACCATTCCAATCATAGGCTGTCATGTATTGAAGAGAATTTTTTTTTCAGAGATTAAAATAAGATCTTTCACCTCCGGGAAACAAGAAATTGAGCCATTACACCTTACCACCAATGCTGCAGAATGAAATGGCAATCTAAGAATTGCCTTTAGTTATTGGTAAGAGGAAGAGGGATCTGTAACTGTTGACTCTCCGCCTTAAGGATGACTGTGACCACATCATTTGGCACAGAGAAGGCAGTGGGTAGCATTTATCCAGGTTGTGTAATATTGTAACTTCCTAGGGTCTCGTGGCAGCATGATACATAGTCTGAAAATTAACCCAGCGGCACCCTTGACTAAAAGCCTGAAGTACAGAAAATACAGTTAAATTAGCCCTATTTGTTTCTCTGGATTCACTTTTTTATGTAATATAGGAATATTTTCTATATTCTTGGAGGTAAGTTTTAATGTCAAAGAGGAAAGACTAATTTAAAATTTCTTAATGTAATATCTACTTTTTCTTTGTAAGTATAATGAAAATTTTCAGGCAGAATAAATTATACCTATTCACAGACTCTGCACTTGAAAAGTTTCCTGATCAGTAAGGTGTTCTGGTAAATTTACTTTCAAATAACGTGTTTTACAAGAATAAATTATACCTATTCACAGACTCTGCACTTGGAAGGTTTTTTGAGCAGTAAGGTATTCTGGTAAATTTACTTTCAAATAACGTGTTTTACAAGATAGTATGTGAAATCATACATATGAAGCCTCAATTACTTTAGAGGTTGAATGAATGTAAATTCATTCAGATTTCCACTAATTAGAAGGATCAGGGTCACAGTTGCTGAAGAGCAGTGGATGAGGGCTTGAGAGACTCTGGTCATGCAAGCAATGAGCATTTATGGAACACTGATGTTCACCAGGTTCTGTGTTAAATGCATGACATGTGCTACTGCATTCAACAGTCAACAACCATTCTATAAAATCAGTGTAGTTGTTACCCAGGTTGTGCAGAAGAGGAAGCTGAGGCTTAGAGTGTAACCTGTCCAGGGTCACGTGGCCAGGCAGTGGCAGATCTGACCGTGGGACCCACATGTCATTGCTTTGACCACTTTACATTCTGCTCCCCTCCCTCCCTCTCTCCCCTAGGGGTGACAAAGCCAATGTAATTAATAATAGTAGAGTGATGTTAAATGGGACTGAACCTTTTTTTTGCTGTTTTTTATTTTACTCTGATTATTAAATTGACATGCTTACCATAGAATATTTGAAAACAATAGGAATATGTAAAGAAAACATATCAGTATCTAGGCCACCTGGAGATAACCACTGTTAATATGATTTGCATTTTAGCATTTTCTAAGGTGCTTTCTGCATAGGACACAAGTTAACATGTTTTCCGTAAGAACAACTTCCATGGTCAAATAATTTGGGGAAAGTTTGGGTTAAACAAAATTAAACTGTTTTCTTCCTTAGAAGTCTTCTCAGAGTCTTTATTATGCTAATATGCATAATGCACTTCCAAAATGGAAACATGGAAAGTAGTATTTTCCAAATTTATTTATCAGAAGAATACTGATTTGTATCTTGAAATCAATGTTCTTTCAGATATGATTTAGGTAGAACATATCCTTCTGGACTTTTGATTAAACATTTACTGTTTTAAGTAGAAATACTATTTTTATGTTCCTTTTCTCCAGGATTTTGTATTATAGGTTTTTTCAGTTATTTAAAACTCATTTTAAAATGCTTTTTGAAATAGTTGTGTAAGAAACCATATGTGTGCCTGTGTGTGTTTGCATTTTTTTTTTAATCTTTCATCCATTGTTAAACATGTGGGCTATTTCCAGAGAAATCATTAACCTTGAGAGGGTTGGAGTTTCAGATCTGGGTGAACGTGATTCCAGGACTAAAAGACTGCAAAATCTGTAGCTGTGAGAAAACCAGCCCAGGGTTTGTTACAGCTGGACACTGTGAAAGCCATTATAAGTTTCAGAGAAATCTGTGTGGATGGCCCCATGACTTGCCATCCGAGGGAGACGTGCCAAAGAAAGGACACTCTTAGGAGGAAATAGGAGTAGTCAGTTATTAGAACGGGCTGGGAAGTTAGGTGTCTGTGTGTGTAATTCCTCGCTTGGTTTGGAAGTATGCATTTCTTCAAGTGCAGCCTGTGTGGTCCCCAGGCCAGACTTGGTCTCCTCCCAGCAGCACTGGGGGAGCCGGGGCACATGGGGAGTTCTGGTTATTAATCTTTGCTGGGGTCACAGAGGGTGAGAGGGCTGGGAGTCTCAGGCTTCTTTGAAGAGTGGCAAAACTGGGCTTGTGGACAGGTTTGAATTTTGAGAAGGGGTAGTTTTAAACTTGGATTAGTTGGAGAGCTTTGGGATTGAAGCTACTTTATAGATAACCCATTGTAACAACAAGAAGAACAAGAAATCCCCAAGAAAGAATCAACAATTCATTGATTTTTTTTTTAATTCAGCAGGTACTTATTGAAGGCTAACTGTGTGTCAGGTTTTGGGCTGGGCATTGGCAGTTAATTGTATTGAAAATATACAGTACATGGAAGTTATATTCATAGAATACAGTCACTTGGGCTGGAATGAAAATATGATTCAATCTTATTAAAAATACACATCTTTGAACAACCTCTAAGGCAGTGTAAACAGTACCCTCTCTGTTTTAAAATAAGGGAAGTCTGAATCTCTGAAATGCCAGTTACTATCCAGTTTCAGCTTTTCCTGAATATAGAACGGGTAAATGTGAATGTGCCCTCTCCCTACCCCCATGAAAATTCTCCCTGAGATTAGTTCTTCTCAGTGGACTCTGGGAAGTTCTTAGCATTGACTTTTCTTGGTCAGGACTGAATATCAAAACTATCTTTCTCAGCTGGGATTATTGATGGCAAGACTGGAGAATGCTGCCCTCACCAGGGCAGTGGACCTCAAGGCTTGGTAAGGTGCCAAAGGGAAAATTCCTAAAAGGAATATCCAGCAACCCAGGAGGCTCTCGGATTGTTGCTATGGCAGCAAGAAGTGGTTGACTCTGGCCTATTTCTTCCCTGCCTGGGGCTCCCGGGGCCCCCAGCTCAGCAGGCACCGGGCAGAGCTGCCAGTTTGACATCAGGCAACAGTGGAGTTTGTTCTTTATTTGACCAGACTCCAGCAGGCACCTTTGTTGCCTTAAATGTGTGACTTATCTGTGTGAAGTGACAATCAAGAAGCACTGGGAATAGTCTAAGGGACAAAGGCATGGCATTTCAGGGAGATCTGGTATTGAACCCTAGCTCAGTCACTGAACAGTTAGGAAATTTTGGACAAATTATCTCACCTCTTTGCCTCTGTTTTTCTTTTTTTTCTGTTATCTTTTTTCTTTTTTGAAAATGAAGATACCTACCTCATAGGCCCATGACTGGGATTAATTGGGAGTATTTATATGTGAAATTATGAAATATTGATAGAATAATAAAATTCATTGACTGTGATTTGAATTTCACAAGTAAATGTCTGTAGCTAAATTATTAAGGTTTTTGAACATCATCCACATGAAAAGTTCATAAGATTGTTTTAAGCTGCCAACTCTTGGTTTCTAACAAGTAAATTAGTATTTGGTTAAGGACCATTTTTCCCCAGATATAAATAATGTTGTTTTGTAACTCATTGGTTCATAGAATGTGACTCTCTGTAAGCAGGTGTTCTGGCCCTTTACAATCAGTAGAAAAGCCTCTACCTGGTAAGATGTGGAGATAGTGAGCACACAATGTGTATATTGTAAACCTTTATTCTTTTTCCTTCACAAAAAAATAACCAACTAACCAAATATGTTCTTTCACTGGACTTTATTGTAGGCAGTGTTTCCCAATGAAAAGACCACAAGTCTTTAAGACTACAAGACAGTCAGTCCTCTCATGTACAAGAAGACTAGATTACTATTTTGGACCTTCCCTATCCACGGCTTGGGTTTCATCCTTTTTTTTCAGGAGCTGCAGTAGCAGAATACAGGTCACACATTGTCTTACTACCTCTTACTACATGGTCACATGCTTTGCACATCTGTAAACTATAAATAACCCCTTTACATGAAAAATGGTACTTGGATGAGAACCGCTTATGAATTGTTTGTTGATGATACATGTCTTGAAGTAAATTGTTTGAATAGATGATGCATTTCCTTTCTAAATTCTTGATAGCGTTAGTTCTCTTGACAGCACAAATTCTCCTGGGTGTGGAGCGAGAAGGTGTTCCTTCTCATCCTGCTTGTTCGTGCCATATTTATGTCATGCCAGTTTCATTTCCACATGGATACTCATTCAATTAAAAATTGTCAGTGCCAGTTCTGAAGGAAGGAAGATTATGACTTTGGTTGTAAAGCAAACAGCTGCGTTTTTTTTCTTGTTAAGATATCCCAACCAGGTTACTACTGGTCATGAACTATTGAGAACTGGTGAGACCCCTCAAGGTCATGAAGAAAGAAGGTATGATCATGGAAGAGTGTAGCACACTATAGTGTGTTCACGTTTTGACTGGTGTGTTTTCTAAAAATGTACATGTTCTTATTTAAACTGACTCTATCTGAACAGTATGAATACTTGTAGACATTACTATTTTGTGATTTCAAAGAAATTGGCATTCTTAAAGATTTGTCAAGCATCATTGAGTTTGCTGACAGTACTTTTGTATTTTATGAAAATAACAGCATCTTGCTCTTTGCACTAAACTGTGCCAGATACAGAAGGAGTTCATGAAGTTAAAAAAAAAATCAAGGGCCATGTATAAAATAAATAAGAACCAAGGATGTATTGTGCAGCACAGGGGATATAGCTATATTTTATAATAACTTTAAATGAAGTATAATCTATAAAAATATTGAATCATTGTGTTGTACACCTGAAACAAATATAATATTGTAAATCAACTATACTTTAATTAATAAAAAAAAGAGCAAAACTAGCCATTCCTACCCTCTACCCCTTCTGAAATAACTAAACAAAAACCTTTAAAAATCTTTTATTTTTTAGATTCAAGGACATACTTTAAATGGGAGTTAGTGGAAAACTGGTCTCTAGATTATAAACAGAAGACACCTATCAAGTTTCTGAGCAATTGTTTCTTTCTCTACTTAATATTCACTTCGTGTTTGACAGTTTGGCATCTTTTCTGTCATCACTGAGCCTTCACTGCATTTTTTCCAGTTTTCAGTTTGATTAAAAAACAAATCACTTTCTACATTGTCAAAACTTAATGGTTTTCAGTCTAATAGGGGAAAATGATTGTGATTATTTCGCTTTTTAAAATTTTTATTTTTTCATTGAAGTGTAGTAGATTTATAATGTTTTAGATGTACAGCAAAGTGATTCAGTTATACATATATATAAATATACTTTTTTCCTGATTATGATCACTCTTTTCTTGATTATGGGTATTTTAAATTTGTATTTCATATATCATATATTCATGATGTTTGAGGAACTCTTAAAATGTTTAATTTTCGTTCACTTTTCTCCTAAAAGTCTACTTCGTATCGTTTATCTCATTTATGTTTCTATATTCATCTTTCTCATTGATTTTGTAAAAGCTCTTAATATGTATTTTGCTCTCAATATGGAAAACTTATTTTATGACTTAAGTTCTAAATATTTCCTCATTTTTATCATTTATCATGTAGCTTTGTTTATAGAAGCATTTTTAGCATGCTGGTTTCTTATTATTTGAGAGACAATTCCATGCATTTTCCTTTGTCTTGCTTGGGAATGAGTGTACTTTCTTAGAAATACATTCTGAGTCTTTAACTCCTTTATCTTAAATTTATGATAGATGAAATATTTGACAGAAACAAAGTTTATTCTTTAATGGTATGAAATAGGGTTTAAATTTTTTTTGAAAAGTTATTTCCTCAACACTGTCTACTAAACAATTGATCTTTCCCCATTAATTTGAAATGGCACCATTATTGTGTACTAAATTTATTTTTATTCCTGTGTTTGTTAATGGGCTTTCTATTCAGCCCGCATTGATTTTTCTGCTTTTCTATCAATCCAGAATGTTTTACTTGAATGTGTTAAGTGTCTCTTTAGTATGTTATAATGATCTGGTTAGGTAAGTCATAACGGTCAATTTTCTTTTTAGAAATTCTCCTGGCTGCTCTCAGGCATTTGTTTTTCCATGTTGAGTTTAGCATTGGGAATGAGAATTGATTACTTGTATTCAGTTTTCATAAAATTTTTAGGGAGTTAATGTTGCTACTCTGTCGAATTTTCTCATTCAGGAACATGTCCCCAGCACTATTTTCTTCCCCTGACGTCTCACCTGTCTATCACAGAACAGCAGATTTTACTATTAGGGAGGTATGCCTTCTCAGGTGCCCTCTGTTGATAGCAGATCATCTTGAGAGCTTCTGACCTGACCAGCTGTCTTCAATTAAGTAAGTTACTTGATCATTATGGTGTAGTGCAGTGGTTTTCAAGTGTGGTCTCTGATCAGCAGGATCTGTCAACTGGGAACTTGATAGAAATGCAATTTCTTAGACCTGCTTAATCAGGAAGTCTGAGGGTGGAGCCCAGCAGTCTTTTTTAATATGGCCTCCATGTGATTCTAACTCCTGGGAAAGGTTGAGAACTGGCGTAGTGGATAGAGCATAGCTTTGGAGTGATACAGCTGACCCTTGAACAACACAGATTTGAACTGTGTGGATCCACTTGTATGTGAACATTTTTCACTAAATACGTAGTATAGTAATACTTGATCTCTGGTTGGTTGACTCTATGGATGTGGAACCAAGGACACAGCTGGCTGTAAAGTTATGCCTGGAGTTTCAGCTTTGTGGAGGGTCAGTCCCCCTGCCTCTGTTTTGTTCAAGGGTCAACTGAGCTATAAATTTCCACTCTAAGCTGTTAGTCCAATGAAATTTTTGGGTAAGTTACTTGTATGTTTAAGGCTGCTTATCCTCATCTGTACATATAAAAATTCTATGTGCCCATAAGTAGCTATCATTGTTATTTGATTGCTTTCTAATAAGAGCTGAAAGGAGTGCATTGTGTGAGTATTGGACAGTAGTGGTGGTATCTAGGGGATGGAGGGAAAGGTCTGGACAGCAAGGGGTGTTGCTGGTTTTGATGGGCTCTAGATGATGCATGATGCCAAGAAGGGCATAAAAATTCCTGGTATGGGATAGTGAGGATAAACACTTTCAGTCTTGTTAAGGGTTAGTGCCTGTTAAGTGGGTGGACACAATAGCCTACTATTACTGAAGTCCCCGAATTCCATCTTAATGATATGTGTAGGATTAAATTATTACAGTTCCACTGTTAACATTGAATGAAATAAAACTTGCCATATTTCTTTAGTTTAAAAAAATCTATTGTAGCAAATTTCTAAGACATTTATGGAAGGATAGCTAGGGTACACAAGTGAAATGAGGATTCCTATCTTCATTCAAGTGGTAAAGATTAAAAAGATACAAACATAAGCAAATATATAAAACCTTATCAATTATTGGGAAACTGGAAATATGTTAATTTATTCAACATATTGATGAATGGAATGACTTTATGCCAGAAACTGGACTAGGTAGTCAGCATAAAACGATTAAGATTTAGAGATAGCTTATGAGTGGTTCATGATTGGGTAGTAGAAATGGCCAATTGATGTGATACGGTTGCTGGCAAGGCTAAGAATAAATGGACACGTGGATGGCTGTGAGAGCCCTGAGGCCTCCTGGAAGAGGGAACTCTTGAGGTGATCTTGAAAGACAGGTAGATCATACTCCAGGAGAGGTATGTAGAAAATGCTGTAAGAACTCACCCAGTGATTAGTTCTGATGCATGGCACCAGGGTTCTTACAGTGAAGATGTCTTAAAGATGAATGGGAGTTGCCAAACCAGAAAAGGAAGACGGATATTGTAAATGGAGATTTACATAGACCAGGAGGCCTTGAATATTGGAGAATGTGGAGGAGTCCAGTGTGAATAAAGCATATGGGCTGGTCAGGGGCAGGAGAGGCTACCGGCGAAGCTGGGCCCCATTGTGCAGATTCTCCTAAGATTATGGTGGACTTAAAGGCTTTTTGTTTTAATATTTTGTCTTGTTTTTGGGTAGAAGTTCTCAGTTGGTGCTAGGTCTTCATCTTTTTTTTTTTTTTTTGTAACCTATACCATTACATTCATAAGGAACTTAGGTTGAGTTCAGAAAAATATTTGTGTTACAAGTTCATGTTCCTATAACACAATTTTAATGTGGGTTCTAGTTAGCCTTTCTCAGTATTAAAGGCTTTCAACTTGTGGGTTTAAAAGTTGGTTAGTACTTTAAAAGTAGTTTAGACAAAGCCTCTTCCACCAGTGGGTGTGGTCTAGACTTATTCTTGCTGCCTAACTTGCCATTGTTGTGTGCTCTTGACATCCATATACCCAGGGCTTCCCCCACTGAGCCCATGGATGTTTCTTAGACCTCACTGGAGTCCTGCCTTGAACTTCAGGCCATTTGTCTGGGTCCTGACTCCCTGGCTAGCTAATCTTTGTCTCCTGGGGCCTAGATTTTTGTAGCCTCACTAACTAACCATGAGCTTGCTATACCCAGAGAGACCCACCAGGAACCTTGACCACATCCTCAACCTGACTTTTAGATGTTCCACAAGTGCTCTGAGACCTGGCTATTATGTTTCATCCACCAGCGGATACCCCTTTACTATAGTATAGCTACCCTTATAACCAATATTGAACCTGTACTCAGCAGCTTTTGGGGTTTATTTGGACTTTTGGTCTCAACATGCTGGTCAGCCCCTCTCATCCCAGCTCCACTTAGCTCACTATTAACTTTTATCCTGAGTGGAAGAAATGTCTTTGTACATTATAAGGATTAGAAATTGCTCAATCCTGTGGACTCTTACAATATAATGTCCTGAGGGGAGGAAAATAGCTCAGTGGAAGAGCTCATGCTTAGTTTGCACGAGGTCCTCGGTTCAACCCTAGTACCTCTGTTTAAAAACACACACACACACACACACACACACATACACACATATAATGTCCTTTTCAATTTCCATTTCTTGATGCTCTGTTTTAGTTCTGGGCTATTTTGATAGCCCCTTCTTGCTCTGAGGTTTTCTTTTTTAGAATTTAATATACTGTAGGGATATTTCCAAACCATGGGACAGTTGGTATCAAGCTCCTGCGCTCTCATCTGGAAGGTCTTTGTTGCTCGTACAGTGGAGGCCAGACTCTGCAGTTGGCACTGGGAATGCACAAGTGCCTGGTCCTAACCTTCCTTTCTGGCCTTGTCTCCCACCATCTCTTTCCACCCGCATTCTTTTCAGACCTGGGAGGCAAATTGTGGCATCTCCTGAATACCAGGAAGTTTCAGCCTCCTTGCCTTTGTCTAGTGTTTTCAGGGTGGAATTCTACTGGCCCAGCTCACTGAACAGAGCAATCCACACAGTTTTTTCAAGGCTCAGCTGCAAATTCCACTTTCCCCTCGAAGTTTTTGTAGATCCTTGAGCCAGATATACTTCTTCCCTTTTGCTTTCATGGTTCTTTGCCTCTAACTCTATCAGAGCATGTGTTACTACTGTCTTCTATTTTTGTTTATGAGATTTTTTCTCTATAGGTTGTAAGCTTCTGAGTGAGATTTATTCATATTTTTATCCACACTAGCGCTTGCTCACATTGTTTTGTTCACCGTGGGCTTTTAGTGATTGCTTTGTCCACATTAGGATTTTGGTAGTCTAAGAAACTTTCCTTTTTCCAATAGTTGCCCGTATCTTCTAACCTGTCCTTCCCCTTTTCTCCCTCTTGTACGTGTCAGCTAGAGGAATCTGGGTGAATGCTTGAGGCTGTAAAAGAAATGGTGTGGGAACACTCCCCATTGACCTTTAACTAATTAAGGAGATTGTTATGCTGTCTTTGAAAGCTGATTGAAAATAGATCAAATTCTTACTATTTATTGATACTGTTAAACCCAAGTACTGTGGCAGCACGTTCACATGCTCTGGCTCACCTAGTCCTCCCAACAAACATGTGGGCTCACGTTTCATCCCTTTTACCCAGGAGGACACTCTGAGGCTCATACAGTTTTCTTAACTGAGATTAAGGAAGGGACAGCACCCGGTTTTCATGTCAGGTCTGTCTGATTGCAAAGTCTATGTTCTTCATTACTGTACTGTCCTGCTCTACCTGGACATTTGAGAGTATGCATTTCTGACCCCACCTTCCTGTGGCAGAGATCAAATCAAGTTCAGCTTCAAGATCAGCTCGCAGTGGAAAAAATGATTTCAATGTGTGTCCTCCAAACTAGTGCTTATCAGCTTATAGATGCTTCCGGTGTCAGCAAGGTAAATTAACCTATAGGATTCAGTTATACAGAAGATAAGTTTAAAATGTAAATATTAATTCAAAGACATTTATCATATAAAGTCAGTCAGTGGACAAACACAAAAAAAAGATTTTTGGCTTTTCCTTCTTTGCTGTATGATTAGAGGACTGGTAATTAGATCCTGTTGGATGATGGTAGATTTCAGAAGATAATGAGAACTTACACATTTTTCTAGAGTTTGGAGTGATTACTTTCAAGTGGAGCAGGAAAAGCTATGAATTGAGATCCTTTTTATATGTATGTATGCTTAGTGTTTCTTTATATAATATGTGGAAGTTCTGGGGTTTTTTTTTTCTTTTTTTTCTTTCTCCTCTTTAACCAAGTAGGACTTCCTGTGAAGGACCATTTCTCCTCAGAGAACTTCTGAATCAAGACATCATTGTGGGGAAAAAGAAACCAGCAGAAAGGCAAAGAGAAATTATTTCACTGTCGATTAATATTTATGCACTGAGATAAAAGTGAATGGGAAATGATTAGGTGATTTATTCGATGTCTGTTGAGCACTTACTATATTCTAGACTCTGTTAGGACAGGGAATAAGACAGGCCCAACGACTTCCTCAGAGACTTTATAAGTGATGACCCAGCAAAGGATAAAGACTCTTTAAGTTTACATATGACAAGAGGAATGTACAAAGATTGAGCAGCATTTGTTAAGACCTTATTAGAAGCTAGGTCTTAATGCTAAGTTTGTTAAACATGTTAGAGCATTTGTCTTTATAACAACCTTGTGTGAAAGATACTGAGTCTTTGTCTTTATTTATCAGATGAAAAAACAAAACAAAACAAAACAGAACCCAAGACAATGAGAAGAGAAAGCAACTTCTCCAAGATTACACTTGCTGCCTTGCTACTGTGATCCAGCCATTCACGTCTATGTGATTTTAGTATACACCATGTGACTTTCTCCAGAGATTAGTTTTCCAAAACTTCTTTAAAAATAGCATTCCATCTGCCTGTTCTAAGTTTGTCACATGGACTTGGGTCTGAATTGACGATGTGACATTCTCTAACTGGGTAACCTTGGGCAAGTTGCTTAACCTCTCAGAGCCTCTGTTCCTTTGCCCATAAAATGGGGGTTTAAACACATTTTCATGTGTGTGTAAAAGCACAAGGTAGTCGGACCCTAAAATCTTAGTTCCCATTCTTTTTCTCTCTTACTTTTTTGTAAAATGGCTCAACACAATTATGAAACCATATGAAAAAGATAGTACTGATTTTTTTTTAGCTTGAGCACTAACAGTTTTCTTGTAAACAACTTGAGGCGTTCCAGCAACCCAGTAAGTTTAGTTGTGATGTTGGAAAGAAAATATTGGGCTAGAAATTGGAAGTCCTGTGTTTAGTTTGCTACTTTGCTGTCCATTTCTTATTTTAAGAGGGATGGAAATGCTTTCATTTAATAATTACCTCATGACTTTTTACTACTTGTTGATGATTGAAAGGGCTACCGACTCTGCAGTCAGGCAAAGAGAAATAATTCACACCCTCGATGCTCTGTTTGGATGGTGGGAGTCAGTTACATAATGGGAATAAGACTTTCTATCTCTTAAGCTAAACTAAACCACCATAATTCTAGGAAAAAAAAACAAACTTTCCTCACAGATAAGCTTCTTGAGTGCCCAGTTTGACTTTATAATTTTGTAACATTTGGTTACTGCCGTGAGATCTTTTCAAGGTACTTGGTTGTTTACCCAGTAGTTAAAGTAAATGCATGATTATGAAATCTTTGTTGTTGATTAAACAATGATGTCATATGACAGTGTGGACTTTCTTTAGCATATTGTTCTGTTTAGCTGTCTTGAAAAGCTGGATTTAAAAGTAGCAGCTGACTGCAGTGAAGATATGTAATACTGTATTAATTTAATCACATATACCAATCCATTTGATCATATACCTATATGACTCGTAACTAGAAGTATCTGTCACTTTCTAAAATATAATTCTGGAAAAGTTGTTTAAAAGTCGTTTTTTTTAATTTGGAAATTTAATTTTTGGTGGTATATGTACTGAAAGAAGTTGTTTAAAGGAATCAACAGTGAAATTTTGGGTGAGGGGAATAAGCAAGCCCTAATTAATTTGAATTTGCATAAATGAACCTTACTGGGTTATGCCATACTTACTGGGAAAATACAAAAAAGATTTTTTCTATCTTGGTACACAGTGGGTTGCAACTGCATAATAAAACTTAAACCATGACTTTCTTTTTATAAGGTCTATTTTGTGTTAAAATAAATCAGGATGCTACTTTTTAACAAAAACCAGGTAACAGTTACCAAGTGTGTACTGACTGTAAGCCAGGCATTGCACCAAGAGCTTAGCATGCATTTTATTTTTGTAGCAACTCAGAGATGGGTGCTAAGATGCTTGTTTAACAACTGGAGGACTTTGGGCAGAGAAAGGAGAGATCTTGTCAAGGTTAGAGACATAGAAGATGGTAGAAGCAGTGACAGGGACTTGTTCACACTAGTCACCACTAGTCACCAATGCTTCTGCGGTTATTTACACAAATGTTCACCATTTTATGAATATTTTTTCTATTTACATGAAATTTATCTTTAATATTTTATTCTAGAATATAAGTAGATAGGTAATAGATGGGAACTAAATAGATTATAAAATGTTCGGACTACAGGGAGGTATGCCTCACCTACTTCTCTGCATAGATCACAAATGCCTACCACACAGTAGGCCAGATGACTGATTTCTAAAAATTAAATCAGTTAAAATACATTTTTGTGGAATGGTAATATAAAAAAATTACATATGTATAATGAGTTAAATTTTTTTCTGTAAAACAGGCTTTCACGATAAAGGCATTCAGTGTTCTTGACTGACTGGTCTAGTTTCTTATATGATACCACAAATGTCAAATTATAACGGTTTTATTCTCTTTTATTTGTGGTGCTGGTTGTTGGTAAAAATAAGTCTCAGAGTACCTCGAGATAGTTGCAATGTCTTGCAAAAATGCTACCACAGAGGATTATAAATTTATATTAATAGTTGTGAGTAGATGTCTAGAGTTTGACTTGGAAACTATAAACAAAAACTGTTCTTTTCTTGAATTTTTGGAGACTGTTCAGATTCTTGATTTATTCTTAGCCTGAACTTGACAGACACTTGTACTTAAACTTTTCAGGTGTACCATTTTTTAAATTTGTTGATTCATCCTTTATGTCTTTCAGATAAGGATTTTTTAACATACAACTTTAATTTTTTTCTAGCATATCTTTTTTTCAGAATATCTCTTTAAAATCAGTAGTCACACGGGCAAGAAATTGAGAGAGAAACTGGTGCACATATTTGCATTTGGGTATGGGAAGTCTAACTCAGTATAGAACACTGGTCACACATGATGGCTTTTAGCCCTCTAATAGTCTTTAGATACACTGTATTTCATTGAATGTAAAATGCAATCAGATTTTAGATTCAGCATTATTTTATGTGCTGCTAAAAGAAAAAAAAACACCGCCAATTAAACTAGTACAATGTTCTTAATTTTTTAAATTAAGGCATAATTTATATATGGTAAAATTTACTTAGTTTAATGTTTAGTTCTGAAAGTTTTGACAACTGCAGTCATAACACACCATCACAACCACCATCAAAACTGAGATATAGAAAAAAATCTATACACATTGCATTACCATTTAGTTTTTGTATTATATTTAATGAAATTGAAAGAGATTTTAAATTAATTTGACACATTTTTGTTATATTATTCTTGTGCAGTCGTATAAAGGAACATATAAACAAAATAATCAAAAAATTTTTTTCCTTAAACTTCATATTCTGGTTCTTCTTTTGAACTCAGAGTTGTCAGTGAGTGTTACTTCACTCAGTCTTGTCCCCTGCAATCCAGAAGGTGGACAATGATACAGCACTTCTGGAAACATATTCTACTATTGCTCCTGGGGTTTTCTTTCAAGTTGATTATATCCATTACATAAGTTTCTGCTACCATTTTCTTATCTGACTAACTCTAGGTTTTGTTTTTCCCTTAGTGGGTAATATGTCACTGGAAGTTAAGCAGATTCTGTCAGTAGGAACTTTCACACAAATTGATGCTTGAAGCCTTAATGTTAGTCTTGCTGGATGCATTAAGTCATTGGTTTCATCAGCCGTTAGTTGCTTTCAAATATCTTCATCTTCTCCAAGAGATTTGGCAGTTTCATTACCTCTTATTGTTTTGCTTGGCTGGCAATACCAAATGTGTAACTGCATCTGTGCATGTAATTCCTTGGGATTGAAAAAACATGAATGCCTGGGAAGGCATGTGGGCATACCTGCATCATGACTCTCATCTGGCCAACAGCAAGTGTAAGATGCCAGTGAGTATAAGACACAACTAGATTTCATGTTTGTTTAAAAGTGAAAAAAGTGTGGACTAAAATTGGCAAAATATGGTTTTATGTACACCACTGCGTATTTTTATGCGTGAGGTACACAGGGATTAGTTTAGGGTCTTAGAGATCTTTGGGAGCAAAGCTGGGGCCAGACACTGGGTTTCTGCCTGCTAGTTTGAAGTTCTTTTCATAATACCTCTGGGTGAGATGCTTTGATCTAACTGGAGGTTGATGTGGTAGCAAAAGTACTGACTTGGTGGTCAGACAGAGGGATTGTTCGCATTCTGATTCTGCACTTACAAACCTGTGATTCTGGAAATTATCTTATTCCCTGTCTCTCATTTTTCTCATCTGAGAAATGGGGTGATGATGATACGTACTTCAGAGAATTGTGTGATTAGTAAATACTTGCATAAAAGATTGGACGTACTACTTCTCTTTTTTGAGCATCAAAAAATATTATTCTCCTCTCTCCACACTTTCTTCCTTTGTATGAAATTAAATCTATTGTCCCAAAATCTATGGTTTATAACCCTTGAGAATTTTAAGCTTCTCTATCATCTATTGAAATTCTGTGGTCCCTGTGTGTGTAATAAGTGTTCTGCTATGACAGAAAAATCCATGAGTTTGACCACTGACGTGAAATATACCTTTGGTAGTTCCTTCCACAAGTCATGGCAGCTCTCCAATTCAAGAAGTCACTTTAGCATAGTATGGACAGAAGTTTAAAGGATTTTGTGTTGCTTTACTCTCTGTATTTTGTTTTGCAAATTGAAATTTTGAAAGTTATAAAACTCATTCAAATTTTCACCACCCAGAAATCATTTAGCATTTTTTCATATCATTTTACCAACTTTTTTTAGGGCTGAAAACATTACAGATAAAGTCCTCTTTAAGCACCACTCCTTTTCTATTTACCTTCCAAGAAGTGACCAAAATGGGTTAATGGTGTGCTTATTTCTGATCTAATTTTTATATTTATATAAGTGTAAGAAATACATAATATTGGATGCTTTTACAGTTTACTTAGCTGATACACACCCTTTTCATATATTTCTGTATTTTTCTTTATATTTCTTTTCAAACAACTTTTGCTTAGGATAGATATTATTTTTTAAAGCTACTGTGAACTCGATCTCTGACATCTGAATTCCATTTGTAGAACTGCATAAAATCAACTGTAAGAGTTTTGAGCTTTGGTGATTTGGAAAATTATCAGTTTTTAAAATCTATTCAGAGCATAGATAATAAACAATTATCCAAAAAAAATTTGGATTTTAGGGTGTTTCCTTTAGCTGTTTTAAATTTTTTTGATCCTGTGTTTTTATGACAGTCATAAATACTTCTGTATTGCTCCAATCTTCATCAAAATTTTAATAACTATATCATATTCAATTGCATTATTGTATCATTTATTTAACTCTTATATGGCTCATTCTTTGTTATATAATTACTTTTAGATTATTTGCTAATAACTCAGATATTTAGAAATCAACTTTTTTTTTTTTTTTTACTTTTTTTAATTGAAGTATAGTCAGTTTACGATGTTGTGTCACTTTCTGGTGTACAGCACAATGCAAAATCAACCTTTTTTAAAAATAAAATTTCCTGATAAATATTTGCTCTGGAAACATGATGTGTGACATATTTATATTTTTAAAACATAACCCCTCCGCCAATCCAATTTTCAAATCTCTTTTTAAGAAAAAAAAATTTTGAACTGAATATATTTCAAATACCAGAAAAGGAAAATGTTCCATAGGCAAGCATCCAAAAATATGTTTATTTTTCATGAGACATATAGTTGCTAAAAATCTTATAACTGAAAGATGATATAGATTTAGGTTGAGATCTATGAAAGTGAATAATTCATTTTTTTCTTATACAGCGATATATTTCTCTTTCATGTGTATGAAAATATATCTAGTGGTATAAATCTGATATTTTACTTTTTTCTGAGATTAAAATTCTCTGAACATCTCAAAGTGAGATAGATGCTTTTTAATAAACTATTTAGCATTTATTTTAAACACAACTTTTTTGTTAAAATTGTTTACTAGAGAGTTTAATTGAATATTACTAGAATTGTGACTCTGAATACAAAATTCTAGTTATATGATATGAATGTCATGTGAATATATTTACTGCATGAAATTTTGAGCTGAGGCGTGTAAAGGTACCTAGGTTTGAAAGATTATGTATCATAATCGGAACAACTCACAATACTACAAAAATACTGACTCTAGGTGTTTCAAAAGTAAAAATAATTTTGTGTTATATTTAATAAAAATGATTGAGTATTAGTCTGTAATTCGATGAGTTATTCAGATACTTAAGGTTTCTTTGTATGTATTGATGAGGTTCAATTTTGTAACAGTCCAAGAATATGCTGTGTCCTATTATAAATACATCAATACATTACTATCTAAAGTTGATAATAAGTGACAGATCTCTGAATGAAAGAACTGCAAGTTTGTTTTGTCACTATTTATGTTCTTTAGAGCCCCCAAATTTGTAATTTACTGATGAAGTCATTAGTAACTAATAACATAAAGGTTAAATATTGTCATTTCTTCATACTCTGAGCCTTGGCTATTAGTTTTTGAAAGACCAATTCTGTACTATTGAGGTGTTTTACATTCACCTTAAGCAACTAATCCTGTAGAATTTTAGACCACAAAGTTATTTTCATGTTAATCTTCTGATCTTATAGATGAGAAATAGGGACCCCCAGCATGACTTTTCTCAGAAACAGGAATTTTGCTGTCCAGGGAAATTTTGATTATGCAATGTAGATAATTCATCATCAGATTTACTATTTAATGGTGAATATTTATTTCCTTTGTAGTTGGGTACTTATACCACATGGTTTATATAAATATTATTAAATATACTTATCAGAATATTAAAATGTATAAACTGCATATATCTTTCAACTTTATGGTTTCCATAGATATGTGGGAATAGATTGCTGAAGGTTACTTCTTTTCTTGAAATTCATAAAGTATAAATTTTATTTGTACCCAACTGAAATGACAAAATTTATTCTCTAAGTCAGAATATACTGTTTTAGACAAAATGGGAATATGAGCTACTTAATTATTGTTATTTTTTGAGGATGGCATAGTCTGATGATTGAAGAATTAAAAATCTGGTCTAGTGCTGTTCTCTCACGTAGGTACACTGAGGCTATTCAGTGAATGTTGTAGAAAGTACCACATTGTTTAGCTATAAAAAGAAATACTGTTCTTATTTTTAAAGAGTGGGACAACAAACCAGCTGTTTCTGGTTTGAATCAATTTCACTTTACTTAGTGATAAGTGTCTTTCAAATGCAGTTTTATGGAAAACACTGCTTTTAAAGTACTGTGGACCTTTGTGCTCTATACTTAAACACAAAATTTAAAAAACATTAATGTATAGTATTTTATTTTTTCAGTGTACTTAAGTACTTGTAAAATCTTTAAAAATAAAGTACCAGAGTACTTTAAAGTATTTTACTAAACTTTAAATACTAGTTAAAGTTACACTGTACCTTAGAAAACTAAACTGGGAATAAGGACTTAAGTAAATATGAGGTCAAAGTAGCTAAAGGCAGATGTCACAAAAGTCAAGCATTTTTCTCTAATGGCACTGACAGATTCATTACTCCAACTTTATCAAATTTTATTTAACATTTGATGCTAACAGATAAGCCTATTTGATTTCAAAACCAAATGCAGATGCTAAAAGTAGTGATTTAGAATAGTGGAGGTAGACTACCACAGGTGTGACACACTGGTAGCGAATGGTGATGGCTGAAAGAGACAGGAAACCTACTAGACCTGGACTCGAGGACTCTGCAGACCTTACTGTGAGGGTCCACATGTATGGGTAAGCCCCCAAAGTGTTATGTAATCCAGCAGGGTAGAGCAATGAAAATAATATTTACCAAGTTAAAAGAGACCATAAGGCATCAAACTAAGGTAAAATGTGCTTTTTGTATTTAAGGAAGTTGTAAAACTAATTATAGGCTGGGCCAGAAGGAAAACCTAGTTTATTTCCATAAGTATGAGTTGTACAGAGACATTCCTTGACCCAAAGATACTATTTAAAATAAAGCTCAAACAAGAACCACTTAACCACATAGAAATAATAATCAAATTCTCATAAGCTCTTCGGGTTACAAAGAAGAAATCAAAATAACAGTTATTGACTGTTAGAAAAACAAATGCTAATATATTAATAAATTATATTCGGAAGCAAACACTTAAATATTTTTATACTGCATTTTCATTATCAAACTGGAAAATGAAAGAGCATGAACTAAGAACTTAACTCATGATGCTAAAACAAAACAAATGAAAGGAGGAGGAAGTAAACAACACATAAATAAGCAGAAATTAGTGACTGGACAAATATAGAATTGAAAAACTAGGTTTTTATGAGTGGGGGAGGGCAACACAGCTCTTTTAGGATTTTAAAGAAAAAGAACAAAAGTATAGAATCGAAGAGTTTTTAAGTTAAAAGAAAAAATTATGGTAGTAGGTTTGAAATTCCAGATGAAATGGATGACCATTTAGAAAATACATAAATTAAAATTTTAATCAATAATTAGAGCTGTTGAATCAAACTATTATTAAAAAATAAGAAAAATGTTATCAGAGGGCTGTCCTCCAAAAGGCTCTGGGATTAGTCAAGGAGACAAGCTAATTTGTTCTTCTAAGGAACAGATAACATTCTTTAAAGATTTACAAAGCATAGAAAAAACTATGTAGCTTCTGTGTTTATTTTTATGTGATGAGTACATCTTGACTGACGTTTTACAAAGAAATCCCACAAAATGAAAGAGGCCATCCTCTCTTATAAGTGTAACTGTAAAAATTCAAAATAAAATAATGAAAGAATCTTTAGTAATAAAATAAGTAAATAATAAAATAATAAAATTTAATTGTCACGGAGTAGGATTATTATAGGAATTAAAAAATGGCTTATAGTTAGAAACTATATATATCACACTAGTAAATCAGGGGAAAATCATGTTCAAGGTTGCATGGTTTATAAGTGGCAGAACTAGGTGTCAAACTCAGTTTTGTGATGCAAAAGTCAGCCAGTCACTGTTCATCCCTGGGAAGTCACTCTTATTTCTCCTTACAAATTAAAACACTTATCCTAGACTCTCTGAGTTCATCTACCTTGCCCTGTCTCCCAGTTTTATCTCCTCTCTCTTGCTGAAATAGCTCCAAGAGAAGAGGCATATAATCTTCTGACCCAGTCTAGGTTCCTGACTGCATATTGTCCATTTGTCCTGTGAATGATTACTGAGTGTCTGCTCAGGACCAGCCATTGTGTTCGTATCTGGGGAGACAAAGGTTCTTTACTGAAAAAGTTCCTGGACTATCAATACTTCTCAATACTGTAAGAAACTAGTTTTGACAGGATGTAATTTTTTCCTTTTAATGGTCATTTTTATTCTGTATTAGAAAATAGTATCTATCAGTTCATGGATTTGATGCGTTACTGCTTAAAATAAAAAGTTAAATTGAGTAAAATACATAAATAAAACATTAATATTCCACTAATATGGTGAAAACCTTGAAAGGAAACAAAGATTGGGAAAGATCATATGGTATAATTGGAAGCTCAGACAGTGAGAACAGTATTTTTTATGGAACTGAAGTGTGTCTGTGTGTCTTTATAGCTTCTGCTTTATAATTATATACAGTTACATACATATAGTTATATATAATTTTTCTCTGAAGAGATTAAGCATTAAGTCTGGTCCTTCCACCACTGAATAGCTTTTCTCAAAAGATGATGGAAAATTAAAAACTCAGAAACCTAGACATGGAGGGATACTGATTAAACAATTGATTAAATAATATGTTTGCTAAGCCAATAAAATACATTATAGTTAATGATGAAATATATGCTGTTTTATTGAAATCAGGAATGAGTCAAAGATGCCTGCCATCACCATTACTATATAACTTTTTTCCTGAAAGCTCTAGCTAGTGCCATTAGATAAGATAGGGCAATGAGAGTTACACAAATTTCAAAGGAGTATGCTTTTTTCCCTCCCCAACCTCTTTTTTTCCTTCTTTCTTTTCCCTCTTTGGTAAGTAAGCTACCTAAAATCTAAGATTATCAGGGGAAAACATTTAAAACCAAGGAAAAGTTTTAGAAAGTTGTCTGGGTATAAAAGTTAGTATGCACACACCTGTTAGAATGATTAAAATTCAAAACACCGATAACACCAAATGCTGGCAAGGGTAGAGAACAGTAGGAACCCTCATTCATTGCTGTTGGGAATGCAAAATAGTACCGCAGGTGGGCAGTTTCTTGTAAAACTAAACATATTCTTAACCATACAATCCAGTCATCACACTCCTGAGTTGAAACTTTATATTCATACAAAAACCTTCACAAGATTGTTTGGATCGGCTTTATTCATAAATGTCAAAACTTGGAAGCAAACAAGATTTCTTTCAATAGGTGAATGGATAAACAAACTGTGGTATACCCGTACAATTTTGTTCAAGGATGAAAAGAAATGAGTTATTAAGCCATGAACGGTTATGGGGGAAATACAAATGTATGTTGCTTAGTGAAAGAAGCCAGTCTGAAAAGGCTACATCCAGTATTATTTTAACTATATGACATTCCAGAAAAGGCAAAACAATGAGACAATGAAAAAAAAAATCAGCTGTTAGAAGTTTGGGATGGGGAAGGAGGAAAGATAAAGTGGAGCATAGGATTTTGTAGGGCAGTGAAAATATTCTGTATGATGTGGTAATAATGGGCACGTCATTATGTTTTTTTGAAGCCCATAGAACTGTACAACCCAAAGAGTGAACCCTAATGTAAACTACAGACTTTAATAATGTTAATAATAATTTATCAATATTAGTTCATCAGTTGTAACAAATGTACCTCACTAATGTCAGATGTAAATAATAGGGGAATCGGGAGAGGAGAGGGTCGCAGGATATATGAGAACTCTTTGTCTGATCAGTTTTTCTATAAATCTAACTTACATTGTTTTTTAAAAAGTCTGTTAACTAAAAACTTTAATATGGAAAAATCTGCATCTTTGCCTCTTAGCCATTTTAGGCCACCATCATTTGCTTCCAGATCAGTGCAGTCTGCAGGGGATGGGGGAATAGATGACTCACTGGTGTGAGAAAGAAAATATTAGAACGTCTGTTAGTGTGTAATTTTTTTTAAAAGATTTTTTTCCAATATTTAAAGCATGAATAGGCATTGAGGATATCACTCAGTTTGTGGGTCACAGAGTCTGTGTGGTGCGGGAGTCATGCTGAGGGAGGAGAGTATGAGCTTGCCAGGCTGGGGCCCCCTTGCTAGCCTCATGCTGTTGTACATGTCATGTTATTTATAAACTAATTTTCATGGTGGGAAGGTGTGCATATCTGCAAAGACATTGCGTATTGACTATGATAAAAATATAAGCACCATGAACTACAAGAAAATAGCAAAGTCGACAGTTATGGTCTTAGTGTAAGCTTTTTGTCAGCCATGTTGTAAGACACAATGAGATCTGATGCGAATTGGAGCCCAAAAAGAAGTTATCAGACTACTTGAAATAAAGATTTACATCTACTTTTACTAATAATATACCATTAATAGCTAAAACGTATAAAATGTTTGTTTCACTTTATCATACATTTCAATTTCAATTTTGAAAAAGTACCCATGAGTACAATAGTATATGTTATTTACAGTTATGAGCACTGGAGTCAGCTCTTTCCTTGAGTTCTGTGATCAGATGCCCTTGGAGATTGCTGCTCTGGATTAGTCTACCTGGCTTTCCTGCCTCTGGTCTTGCTTTTCTCCAATCCGTTCTCCATATCAACCAGGGAAAGCATTCTAAAATGCAACTCTGATTCTGTCAATTTCTTGCTTGAAACAGTTTATTTCTGTGTTTTATGCTAAGGGCCAACTTCAGTTCTGTAAGATACGCTGATATGGGGGTCCTGTCTGGACGACTTTCGTCTCTCCCTTCAATAGGCTCTGTCTTTCTATTTATTTGGGCATGTTGAGCTGTCACTTCTTCCAAGAGACCTTTTTTTAATCCCTAAACCAGGTGAGGTACACCCTCAGGCAGCCCATTGCCCCATCTGCTTGGTCTAGACTGTTGCTGTTTGCTTGTCTCCATTGTGACAAACTTCAGCAAGGATCTCCAGGACTTACCGCCATGACTGTTGCAGTGTGTGTAATACATACGAGTAGGTAAGTTCATTAAAGCCTGTTTTAGAAGGAAAATGATCGGGGAAAAGGACTTTGTACACTGGTAATTAACTGATGAAAGATATAAGCTTCTTTATCCATCTAACATATTTTAGATGAAGGATTATAAAAAATGCTATTTTTTTTGCCAAACTTTGATTCTTAACTCTCCTATGATAACTTTTTAAAGGTAACATCACGTATTGTTACTAATAATACATGTATTGAAAGGCAGCAAAATGTGCAATAAATTAACTTAGTGTAAAATAGTTAAAAGTTACTTTCTAACTTCCTCTGAAAGTGTTGGTCTTTGTGACCAGTTTTACGATCTATGATAAGGATCACTAAGGCTTTAGATGGTGGGAATTTTTTTTTCTTATGTTTAAGGAGATATTTACATCATAAAAACTAAATTAAACCTACATTGTGGGAAAAGCTGCGTGGCTGATGACCAGAAGGTAAATATGACATTTTGGGGGGTGGGTTATTTTCTGGGTTCTACAAAGAGAAATGGACAAACAGATGGACGTTTCTCTCTCTCCCCCCAACCCCATTCCTGTACCTGATGTTTTCAGGAAAGCACTCTTTTGTGTGTGGAGATGGGACCTCGCTTAAGAATGTGTGTTTTTGAGTCTGACGCGTCTTGGAGCTCTTGGTGGAAACTTGCAGCCATAGGAGCTTCTTTAATCCGGTTCTTGGAGGGCCCTTGGTCTGTGGAGTTGAGTCTCTGCTGCATGAGTTAGAATTGTTTGCTCATAAAACTAAATACTAGTAGAGGCTGGGCTTCTAGTAGTATGTGGTGAGGTGTGGCAATATTTTTCATACTGTTTGGGGGCTGCTTTCCACATGATTACTTCTCAGTATTAGTGATCATAGTACGTGTCTCCTGATCCTTGGGATATTACCCTTCTTTCCCTCCTTGGTTTAAAACAGTTTATTGTAGAGGAATCCCCTTCCCTCCCCTAGTATATTGCAACCTTTAGTCCTTGATCGAAGTGGCAACTTTTATTCTTCAGAAAGGGGAGGACCAGTTAGTTCTATAATGTAATGTTGTCTGATTATTGTTTGATTTTGGACAGTATCATGTCTTCCCTTAATTATTCATTTCTGTTTGCCTGCCTCTCTCTTCCCTCCCTTTCCTTCCTGACCCCCTTATTTTATGTTTGATTTTTAAATGGTATTCCCAACTTGTTGATAGTAATTATAATTGGATATTTCTAGAATGGTATAGACTTTAAAAAGCAGTTATATATCAAAATACTGGTATGTTAAAGAATGAAAGCTGTTAGTATTAAAATAAAACTATCTCAGAATTTTACTTTAATTTGCTGAAATTTCCTATAGCCTACGTCTCTGAACATATGTGTGCTGCTCTAACTTCCTCTACCACATCCTCCAGGGCACCTTACTTGGAAAGTCAGACAGTGTTGTCTGATGTGTGGTGCAGTTGAAGCTGAGCGTACAGCCTTCTCCTGACTTCAGTCACCCCCATCCCTTGCTTTTTCCTGCTGTTCTGGGCCAAGTGAACTCAGTTTTTCCATATTCAAATCATTCCCTGCCCCCGAATTTATTACTGGCAGCTGCTCCCACACATTTAAAAGCACAAAAATTTAAAGATTAGCCTTCAACGTAGAGGGACGTCTTTGATCTGTGGGCTTTATGTTGGATATTCCTTTTCATTACATGACACCTGGTGGAATTAGTGAGTGCCCCCCGTGTGCCAGATACTGTGCTGAATGCTGTGAGGTCACAAAAATGTAAGTCTTTTACTTTTTTTGTAGATTCTTTAATTTCCCCACAGATATGCTTTTCTGTTTTGTTACTAGTTTCTGTGTTTCATCTTCTGTCTACATAATTGAGCATTGACTGTAATTAATAAATATAAAAGATGTTAAATATTTTGTCCTTTTTTGCATACATTTTTGTTTAGTTCCTAAACTCTGTATTTCCAGGTTCTAAGCTAAAATGAGCTTTCACACCTACTTCAAGTGTAGCTACAAAGAATTAGGAAAATATATTGTCCTTTTTATTTTTCTTTTTGAGTGCACAGGAACTAAAACGTGTGGTTCAAATGACTAGCAGTGTCTGTAAGAGTGTGTACTGTAGCTAAGTTTCTCTTCAGCCTCCAGAGCCCATCATTATGCTAGAAATCTACTGCACGTTCACAGGTAAGGGAAGTAAATGTGCTGTTTAATTTTGCGATTACTTCTCCTGGCGTGGATGTTTTTACTTTAAAGTGGAGTGGAGGCAGGAACAGATAAAAAATTATGTGGCAGTCTGGATATCAGTAAAAGCCATTAAT
This sequence comes from Vicugna pacos, assembly GCF_048564905.1. Taxonomy (NCBI): domain Eukaryota; kingdom Metazoa; phylum Chordata; class Mammalia; order Artiodactyla; family Camelidae; genus Vicugna; species Vicugna pacos. The sequence goes on along the minus strand of NC_132991.1, from coordinate 39,129,361 downwards.
GATTTTTGATTAACATAAGTAAAATTCACATTTATTGGACATACAATTCTAGGAATTTTGACCCATGCACAGAGTCATGAATACACCACCACAGTCAGGACACAGAGCAGTTCCATCCTTCCAGAAAAACTCTTTGTAGTTACACCCTCCCCCATGACTGACACCTGGTGACCACTGATCTGTTCTCTCTCACTATAGTTTAGCTTTTTAAGAGTGTCATTAAAATGGAATCATAACCTTTTGAGACCGTCTTCTTTCACTCAGCATAAGCCTTTGAGAGTCATCCAATTTTTAAGTGTGCCTTTTTATTGCTCAGTGTAATATTACGGGGTATGGATGTACTACAAGTGTGTTTATTCATTCACCCATTGAATGCTATTTGAGTTGCTTTCAGTTATGAATTGCTGTGAAGAGAACACTCTTGTACAGTTGGTTTTTTTAAATTTACATATATGTACTGTTCATCGTTTCTAAGAACAGTTTAGAGCTTTAGCTTTTTATACTTACATAGTTATCAAAGGAATAAATCTAACCACAAAATAAGAATCAACAGAATGCAGTAATCCAATCATAAAGAACAGTCAAATGTGCTTACACTAATTCAAGAAATCAATCATCTAAGTTACAAATAATAAGTTCATTTGTGTCTTTTTTTTTTCAGATTCCACATGTAAGTGATATCATATGGCATTTTTCTTTCTCTTTCTGGCTTACCTCACTTGGAATGACAATATCCAGGTCCATCCACTTTGCTGCAAATGGCATTATTTTATTCTTTTTTTTGGCTGGGTAGTATACCCAGTCTGTTGATGGACATTTGGGTTGTTTCCATGTCTTGGCTATTGTAAATAATGCTGCTGTGAACATTGGGGTGCATGTGTCTTTTTGAATTATATTTTTCTCTGGGTATACGCCCAGGAGTGGGATTGCTGGATCATACGCTAAGCCTATTTTTAGTTTTTAAAGGAATCTCCATATTGTCATCCATAGTGGCTGCACCAATTTACATTCTCACCAACAGTGTAGGAGGGTTCCTTTTTCTCCACACCCTCTCCAGCATTTATCATTTGTAGATTTTTTAATGATGGCCATTCTGGCTGGTGTGAGGTGATGTCTCATTGTAGTTTTGATTTGCATTTCTCTAACAATTAGTGATGTTGAGCATAGACACGTAGATCAATGGAACAGGATAGAAAGTCCAGAAATAAACCCATGCACTTCTTGTCAATTAATCTATGACAAAGGAGGCAAGAATATATAATGGAGAAAAGACAGCCTCTTTAATAAGTGATTCTGGGAAAACTGGACAGCTACCTGTAAAAGACTGAAATTAGAACATTCTCTAACACCATACAAAAAGATATACTCAAAATGGATTAAAGACTTAAATGTAAGTAAAACTTCTAGAGGAAAACATAGGCAGAACACTCTTGGACATAAATCACAGCAAGATATTTTTTGAACCAGCTCCTGGGGTAATGGAAATAAAAGCAAAAGTAAACAAATGAGATCTAATTAAACTTAAAAGCTTTTGGACAACTAAGGATACCGTCATGTACAGGTTTTCGTGTAAATTGTAGGTGGTTTTCATTTCTCTTGTATCTAGGAAAGTGATTGCTGGGTCATATGGTAAGTGTATGCTTAACTTTGTGAGAAACTTCCAAACCATTTTCCAGAGTGGTTGTACCATTTTGCTTTCCACCAACAATGCATGAGAGTTTTGTTTGCTCTGCATCCTCGTCAGCACTTGTATTGGCCATATTTATTTTAGCCATTCTAATAGGTGTGTAATGATAGCTCATTTTGTTTTTAATCTGCAATTCCTTAATGGTGCTAGATGTTGAAGAGCTTTTCATATGCTTATTTGCCTTTTGTTGATCCTCTTTAGTGAACTGCCTATTTAGGTCCTTTGTTGATTATTAAAAACTGGACTATTTTCTTATTGCTGAATAGTAAGAGTTGTTTGTATATTCTGGATATAAGTTCTTTGTCTAATGTGAGTTGCAAATATTTTCTCCCAGGCTGTGGTTTGTCCTTTATTCTCTTAACAGTGTATTTTAGAGAGTAAAAATATCTTATTTTGATAAGGTCCAATTTGTCAATTTTTTTCTTTTACAGATTGTTTCTTGGTGTCTTGTCTAAGAACTTGGTACCTAACCCCAGTTCATGAAGATACTTTCCTTTGTGTGTGTGTGTCTTAAGCCTTACAGCTTTTCATTTGTAACTAGATCTATTATTCATTTTGAGTTAATTTTTGTTAAAAGTATAAAATTTAGGTTTTGGGTTTTTTTTAGCATATGTATGTCCTGTTATTCAAACATCATTTGTTGAAAAGACTATCCTTTCTCTATTGAATTTGATCCTATGTCAAAAATAAGTTCTTCCTATTGGTGTGGCTCTACTTCTAGACTCTCTATTGTGTTTTGTTGATCTATGTGTCTGTCCATTTGTCAGTATCACACTGTCTTGATTACTGTAGCTTTATAGTAAGATCAAAATTGGGTAATACAAGTTCTCTAGCTTTCTTTTCTTTTTCAAAATTGTTTCTTATCTCATTCCTTTGCCTTACTTCCTATTTTACAATCAGCTTGTCTATAGCTACAAACAGTCCATTGGAGTTTTGACTGGAATGGTGTTAAATGTATGGATGAGTTTGGGAAAAATTGACCTTTTTACAGTTTTGAATCTTCTAATCCATGAAAATTGTATGCCTCTCCATTTAGTTAGGTCTTCTTTGATTTCTTTTATCAGTAGCATACAGGTTTCAGAATATAGATCCTATGTAGATTTTTATGGAATTATAACCAAGTAGTTCATTTTTGTGATACTGTAAATTTTTCTTGGCTATTAAATAGAAATATTTTTTATTTTTGCAAAAGGAAATTAAGAAAAGATAACTTTCTTTCTTTGCATTAAGAGACCCCTTCCCTGATCCTTGAGCCTGAGCTACGGCGCTTCTCTTTGCACTCTCTTTTTGCATCCATTATCTGCTTCTGAGTTTTGGGCTGCTTTGAGTCCTGGCTGGGGAATACTGATGGGAAAAATTGGTTAACTCATTGCCAATTCAGTGGTACTTTGACTTCTGGTCTTCTTCAGTCTACCTGCTCCAGTTTACTCTCAGAATCCTCCAACTGTTGCTTCATGCATTCTGTCCAGGTTTCATAGTGGTATTTTCTTGGAAAGACAGTAGAGTGTGCTTACCTCATTTTCCCGACAACTAGAACCAAGACCAGTTTCTCATGAAGTGACTGTAATTAAGTGTTTTTAGTATCACATATCAAATTTTGTTTGTTATTAGCAGGCAGTCCATCTGTGTGTTGAGATCTTGTGACATTTCTCCTTTGTCTACCCTCTGTTAGGAAAATTACAGCACAACTCTTCCCAACTCTGAATACCCAACTCATATTTATATTCTTAAAGTATTTATTAAAGGAAAATATAACATTTTTGGCTTAAATAATTGGAATTGAATATGTGATGTCAGAGTAACATATTTATGACAATCTTCCTTAAGGAAGACAAGTCATGAGAAATTATATTTGAGTTGTTTAAGACTGCTTGTGCTGGCAGTCTTGGCAAACTTTAGAAGGGATTGGAGAATTGATATTTTAAAAATAAATCTGTGTGTATAAAACAAATTGTGGGAAAGTTGATGTTACACATTTTAGAAAATTTATAGAAATAATGAGATGTAGAGGCATATATTTTAGAGAAGGAATGAACTTCTTTAATTTGCATAAACATTTCAGATTTTATTTACTTTTCATTCACTGCTTTAAAAAACAGCTAGTTTATCCAGAAATTCTGCAGTAAGAGTTTTAGCAATTTTTGTGTTGAAATTAGTGCAAATACATTTTCTTTTAAATTTGTTGGCTATTTTTGTGTTTAAAGTTGGTTTTAGGTGTGCCAAGCACAAACCGATACAACCATGGATTCTTGACCTCATCTCCAGTAATAATAGATCCTTTCATTGTAAATTTTAATAATTCTGTAGTCAAGCATAATCATTTAGGAATAAAAGTATATAGTTACAGTTTTAGTCTGATTTCCCTGAAACTGAAAATACTTAGTAACATTTGTGTCTGTTATAGCAGATGGCGAAAAAGAAAAAACAAAGGAGCGGCCAGTGTTTTGGTGGGGGAAGAAAGTATTCATTTGCTTTTTCAAAAGTGGGCAAAGTATCCTCTGTATTCTCTTCTGCTTTTCTTGGAAGAGAAATGTACGTTGGTTCAAAAAATATAATCGAAACATCTTGAAAAGACTAGCTGACCAAATATTTCAGTTATGCCTCATTTTGAGGAAGGATGGGCATCTAAAGGGAGGACTGGGTAGATGGCCATGATGAAAGGAGGGTGCATAGACTCTGGGGTCAGAAAGATCCCACAGGATTTATTTGGATATTTTTGTCAACCAGGTGAGCTTGTGAAGGTATTAGACTGATAGGAGAATAAGTTGCAGAATAAAGCATCATAAGTCAAGTAGTGATTGTATGAGTTTTTCACTACATGTGCCTGAGAAAACTGACCCTGTTAATTAGCATCTGTGTGGGTCCCCAAAGGAGATACAAACCTCACAGTAGGTTAAGTGGGAAGTTTAATGTAAAGAATTATTAACTATGAACAAAGAGTATAATACAAGAGCACACTCTGTAGTACTGTAGGGCAGAGGGAGAGTCACCAAGGAAGGACAATCTAGCAAAGGGGTCAGACCTCCTTGAAGATGTGGATCAGTCCCTGGAGAGCAGAGACGCTTGCTGGTTTAGCCTAGCTGGAGCTGCTCTGGAGTTTCTAGATAAGCAATAAGCTACTCTTCACAGTGTAGGTGTGGAGCAGGTGTGGACTGGCAGTGGGAGTCTGAGTGCTGGAGGGGGCAGAAGTCCTTTCCAGTGCCTGGGATGGTGGGAATAGGGAGGTTGGTGAAGGGTTGGGGAGGTTGAGTTGTTAGTCACACAGGTGACTGTGTGCAGGCCACGAGGGGCTTTGCCCAGAGAATCAGACACCAGCATAGGCAAGAGATCTTCAGTACATTTGGTCTGGGTTGGAGGGTGTGCTCAGCAAGGAGCCTTCGAAGGAGGCAGCAAGGTCATGCAGGGATGGTCTACGCCCATGGCTGGGTCTATCAGATGTCTTCACCTCTGCACCCCAGACTCCCCAGACCAGGCTGGAAATTCTAGGAAACCCCTTCCTCTTCAGTGTCCCAGTGCTCTCTAAATGAAAGCTTAGTATCATGCCAACTTTAAAGGAGGGATGCTTAAAAGGAATTCTGTTGTTTATCTCAGGGCATTGAAGAGTGCATTTGGAACTGAGAGGCACTAAATTGATAACTCACAGGGTTATGAGGGGTTATGCCAGCGTATCAAATCTAGACATTATGCATTCTTCTATCTGGAGATTATCTCTATTTACCCTTCAATGTGTAGAATTCAAGATCTGTTTATTCCCACACACATCTGTTTCTACCCAAATGAAATGCTGTTTTGGTCATGCTGGTTTATCAACTGCTTTTTTTCTGTTAGTGCTCTTCACCTTTCCATGCTGGTACATTTTCAGTTTGTGTAATACCTGGTACATTCTCACGTTAGCTCAATTGTCTCTAAAAGATTTACTTACTTTGTTCTAATTAGGATCTAATCTGGGACTTTGTTTTGCGTCTGGTTGTGTCCTATAAGCTTCTCAAGTAATGACACTGACTTTTGAAAGGACCTAGCCATTTGTCCTACAAAATATTGCATTTTCTGTTGCTTCCTTTTAGTGGTGTTAGCTTGTTCTTAAATCTCTCTGTATGGAAAAGTTAAATCTAGGCAACATGGATTCAAGTTGAGTGGTTTTGGACTAGAAGATATTGTCGATGGTATATATTCTGTAGTTTGTCACATTAGGAGGCACAATGTCCAGAATGACCGTCATTCATGTGACATCATGCTCTTTAGACCACAGTGCCGTTGCTGCTTTCTTAGTCTGCCGGCTTCTATTTCTTATATTTGGTATTATTGCATATTGAAGATCATAATGTTTCAGCATGATAAAAAACTTTATACATTCTTTTCAAAGTTCTTTTCTTCATTGTCTCGGGAGAAACTTTGAAATGATTTTTAAGGTTGTCAGTACACTATTTGCTTTTCAGATCTTTCTCTAAAATTAAGCATGTATTATTTTAGACTTCTTAATGTAGGAAATTCAGTCTCAAGAAAATACTGAAGCATCTTAGGTATTTTAGATGTTTGTTCTGTGTGATTTTTTTAAAAAGACAGTATAGCAATTTAAAGGCCCCCCCCTTTTCTTTTCTCCTTTGTGACATCTAATTTTTCTACCTGGTATATGAACAATGTGAACATGGGTCGGAAAAATCAGCTACACTGAAACACTCGAGCCAGTTTTAAAACAGAGGGGGCACAGACATGGAGAGAGCAGGGTAGAATTCCAGACCAGCTTTCTCCAAAGGGCTTGTCATCCAGGCCTGAAACCACAGGGACGCTGGGCAGGGTCATGCAGTGTGGACTTGGGGCAGGAAGGACTAGGACCAGTCACAGCAGAGACTGCGGCTGGGCATGAGTTTCTCGGCTGCTGGCCTCATGCTACTTGTTGAAGTCGATCAGCCCATTGGAAGAATCCTGAGAAGTCACTGGGTTTCTGCCATCAAGCTCAGGCTCAGTTTTCTTTGCATGCAGTCCTGGAGAGAGGTAATTTCATGGGAGGTGGTCATTGGGCAGTCTAGCCACTCCTGGTGCAAGAAGGGGTTAGTAGAAATTTGCAATGGTAAGTTTAATAAAATATAATATGGAATAAGTGGAAATGATTAGTAGTAATGACATGAAAAACATTTAAGTGGCATTGAATTCATTTTAATTTTCTAAACCCTGGGGGAATTGTGTATTTTTATCAAAAAGTAAAAACTGTCGTTTTCCTTCTGTACTTTCTTCTGCCTGTCTCCATCTCTCTCTCTATGTGTGTATACACATATACATAAACTCACACACATATATGCGTAACAAATCCCCTTCTGTTGAAGACTTTTCAGCTTATATCCTTTCAGCCTTGTCAATGCTTCAAAATACTGTGTCGCTTTTTTAAAAAAATGTAAAGGCTCTCCTTTTAGGATGTTGTTATGAAGGAGTAACTTGACAAGAAACATCTTGAGTAGTTTCCCTTTCAAAATAAACACATTTAATTCCTTGATATGTGGAAGCAGCTTTTCCCTAGAGACGAAGATGAGGAGCGTCCTAGAAGGAAGTGGACTTAGTGAAGACTGGTGACTGTGATAAGTATTTCTCACCATTCACTTCTGTTTGTATTGGCTTTTGCTGTTGGCGTTGATTTAGGAGGCTTAGGAATTCATATTCTTGGCTTTTCTGAACAATACTAGGTCTTAAACACTAGTACTTGTTGGGTGGGGAAAGGATTTGTGAGTTTAACAATGCCTTTTTTCTTGCGTATAAATGATATTGACTGAATAAGAAAACACTTGAGCAACCCAAGGCAGGGAGGGTGGAGAAAGCCAAAGCACTTTGTATGTGTGTGTGGGTGGAGCGGGGCGGTAAAATTGCCTTGTGATTCCTGGGGAGTTTAAGTACCTGTGCCATGTCTGTCTTGAGCCCCAGTTAGTCCTGTTCTTTCTTCTCCCTTCATCTCTGACTGTACTGTTCAGGAGCGTGCACTTGACTCAACAATGGAATTTGCCAAATGGTATGAAATTTGCTGAGCCATCACGGTACCTAAAGTAAAGGGTCACTGAAATGTCAGAATTCTAAGTATGGTATCGTACAACTTTTAAGGATGTCTGCATATCCCTCACCTGATTTTTGTCTTCTTTACCTGCCTCACCCCAACCCCTCCCTCAGATCACCTGAAATGAACTTTTATATGTATACTTCTGAAAATTCTTATCCGGACCTCCCCCAAGTATAAGATAGCCCTCAAACTCAAAGACATTCCTTCCACCCTTCATAGGTAACATTTAGACAAGGGCAGTTTTCTTTGATTTTACATCCATGGAATAATTTACATATACATAATTTAAGGCTTATAATAACGGGTAAGAATAGGTACTACTCTCACCAGGATACAGATGAGAAGCCTGTGGCTCAACTTCAGTTTTGAGGTTTGTATTTTTCCTTTTAAAGTAATTGGCGCATTAAAAAGGCAGTTCTGCTGTTACTTCCTTCAAATTCATTCTTCGTCTAAATATTTGTGACCTGGTGCTTGTAATGGAAAGCCATGTGATAGTGGGGGAGGGCAAGGTCCTAACTGTGACTGAATAATTAAATAACTTGTGTCAAAGCTGCTTTAACCATCTTGCAAAGTTTTTCAAATTATGAATTTTAAGATAGACACACAAATCTCTCATCTGTAATTGAAAATTGCTTTTCTAATAAATGACCCTAATGATTTTCATTCTTTATAACCCTTTACAAAGGAGAATACTTACCTTACTAGTTTTGCAGGTAAGCAAGATGATGCTAATCTCAGCCTGCTGTAAAATATGCACGTATACTTGGTTTTGAATTGCTGAATGCTTCCTCATGCAAATGTCTTCTTACTCTATGACATAATAGGATTTTTTTTTGCATTGTATTCCTCATCACATATAGACCCATTAATATTAGAAGGAGATTTCATATCGAACTTAACATGGAAGCTATAAAAACAAAAATCTGTCAAGGTACATGTTTCCTGGTCACTAATGATCTGAGTCATAAGGATCTGATGCAAGAACAAAGATTAATTAGGGTGGAACATTGTCATAAAAGTCTCTCACTTCTTTTCCTCTAGTATTTTCTGGCAAAATAAAATGTACGTTAAAGTCACATGCGAACATACTTGAAATTAAGTCTTGTTAACTAAAATATATCACATTTGTAAAAGGTTCAGTTTTACTAGTGCTGGAAATCTAAGATGGTATAAGCCTTTGTTATTTTTATTTTTTTTAAAGAAAAGGCCAAACCCTTCCTTTAAAAGAGTTTATAAACCACTATCATGTAGCAGAGTTCTGTTGCTGCTGAAAAAAAGTTCCATTTATTTCTACAATTTAAATAGTCTACAAGTCACCCTGGGAAGGGATAAATTGAGTATTTCAGAGATTTGAATCACATCCTACAAGGGGTGGGTCTGGCTCATAAGGGCAAATTTCAGAATTTCTGCCCCTCGTGGGGGATCTAGGAGCTTATTATCTCAGGACTTCATTTTGGAATTTAGAAGCAGAAGATAAACTTGGTGATTCTTTTTACCCCAGGCTGAGTGGTGATCCCTGATTAGAAATTCAGTGGAGTTGTGTGGTAAGAATGTTTATGGGTGGGAACTGCAGGGTGTGTCTCCCACTGGAATGTCTACTCCAAGGAGAGATCCAGGACACCGTAGGATTAACCCTGGGGTGGAGCAGCACTGGGTCACTAGTGTTTCTGAGCGCTGATTTTAGGGCAGGATTTAGCGCATATGCTTATGGGTCTTCTCTCCATACACGAAGCAAGAGTAAAAATAGATGTTTCAAAAATTTAAATGTTTTCTGAAAGTCGTACTGAGCCTAAAGAACTTTTAAGTGACTTGAAAAGGGAATTTTTTTTTCTCCCTCACGATGTCTAGTGCTTGTTAAGGTACGTTACATGTGTAATTTTAATACACAGTGTTTAGTAGTGTTTCTGTGTGGTTGGTATTGGTCCATTTGACGGTTGAGGAAATTGAGGCTTACAGAGATGAAATAACTTGCCCAAGGTCACATAGTGAGTCTGAATTGGACCCTAGGTCTTTTAAACTTGCAGTAGGTGTTTCTTAGTCATCCTATTGTTAAAAAGCTGACCATTTTCAATTATAAGATAACTGAGACCCTATCTCTTCTTTCTGGAGCCAAAGGGAATTCGTTCCAGAAGTGAACCTACTCCTTAAAATAACCTCCCTTAGGTGTTTATCAGAGAAGGATTTGGATTAAAAAAATAAAATAATTGAGCACTTATCTTTTTAAGTATTTTAATATAAATGTGTGGGATCAGTTTTCAGTTTCAGAGCATAAAAGAAAAACTTGCAATTTTAAACAGAAAAGGGAATAAAACTTAAAAAAATATTGGCAGTTTGGAGCAGCAGGACCTAGGCTGGGTCTTCAGATGTGGTCACACTGTTTATCTGGCCTGCCAGACACACTGCTGCCTCTGTGACAGTCAGAAGCTGCCCTCAGAGTGTAGCTGGGAACCAGGAATCACAATGATGTCACTGCAAATGTGACTCAGAAACCACTGTGTGCATTGTGCATTCATCCCAGGGGGCAAAAAAGAAAAAAAAGAAAAGAAAGAAAAGTGTCCCAGGGTTTGCTTTGCTTTTTCATAGTCATGAAATTAGTTACTGGGCAATGGGGTGCTAGGGCAGCAAAGCCCAGTGTCTCATGACTTTGCTTAGTCCACTTTCTTCTTCCTGATCTCATGCCTGCATATGTGATTAGCAGCCCCCTAGTTTCGAGGGAGCCTGGAAAAATAATGTATTGGGTTTTGGCCTCCGTCATACAGGAAGGCATACAGGAAGGCAGTTGGTATGGAGGTTGAGTGCCAGTTCACTATACCCACCATACCATTACCGAGGAATCCCTGCGATGGAGGAGACCTTGCTTTCTTTTCCATGACCACATTTCCTGACTGTCCTCACCTCTGACCCTCATTAAAATGCCACCTTTGGCCTTTCTAGTCCAGTGGAATATTTTTTGACTTTTCCTTTCCAGTGTTTTGAGTGGGTATACATACAGACGATGAGTTTGTTTTTTTTTTTTAACAAAATAATTTCTGAGAAACTGCCATCATAATGTATTAGCAGCTCCTAGATATAATCTGTTTGGTGTTAGGATGTTTGTTCATTTTTTTTCCTTGCAGTTTTATTGAGATATAATTGACATACAGCACCGTGTAAGTTTCAGGTGTCCAGCATAATAATCGACCTTACATATATCATGAAATGATTACCACAGTAAGTTTAGTGAGCATCCATCATCTCATACAGACTAAAGAAAAGAAAGAAAAATTTTTTTTCTTGAGATGAGAACTCTTAAGATTTCCCTTCTTAGCAACTTTCATATGTAATATACAGTAGTGTTAATTATATTCATCATGTTGTACATTACATGCCTAGAGTTGATCTTATAACTGGAAGTTTGTGCCTTTGATCACCTTCATCCAATTCTCCTTCCTCCCACTTCCTCCTCTGGTAAACACAAAGATATTTTTTAAACCATGCCATTAGGAACTGTTTCAGTGAATGAATACTATTAAAAGAAATATTTGGTTAATATGTGAAGTTATACTTTTTTCTTTAATTTTGAGAGGTTGGACATTATAAAAAGTGGGGCAAGAGATGCCAGAGCTAAACTCTCTCTCTTTATTCCAAAGTACCAGAAAAAAGCAGTTAGCAATGCAACTCTAGGAAAGTGTCCTAAATCTATTATGTCTCTGAGAGAGTATTCTGCCAAGTACTTTTTCAAAGGTAAGCTGCGGAGAATCAAGTGTGTATACAGTAGAAACTTAAATGTGTATGCACCTTTTTTTCTGAATGGCAAGTAATTTAGATGTGGATTTTCCTGGAGATTTCTGATGGGAGTTATCTTTTGGAGAGCATATTATAAGGCGATAGTTTAAGTTATGCAGAAGCGTGGGAAGGAAGGAAGTCATTCCTAAGCTAGAATTGTGTCTTTTGGCCTTGTTTTAGATCAGGTGCCTAAAACTGTCAAAAGCTGAATTGGCTTCCAGAGAGAATTACCGTGTCCTCCAAGCCCTTCTGTCAGTGACCGAGGCCGTGTTACGTAAACCGTGTTTTCTTTTTGGAGTTCCTTGTGTAGTCTTTCCTTTTTAAGTTTTTCTTACCTTCTTAAAAAGTTTTTATACTTAGTGAGCAAATATAAGATACCAGTTTATAAGTTAAAAGAAAAAAAATTGAATAAGAATGGCAGTCTTTGGTTCACATTTAATTATAGAGAATTTGTATTTATATTTTTATTGCCTTCATCTGTTTCCTCTCAATGCATTTGAGTATAAGAAAAAAACAACTGGTAAGCTAAACAAAAAAAAAACAGCTGGCTGTTTTGGAAGTATTCACGATTATGTAACTGGCCCAATATGTACAAAACATCCATCAATTTAAGGGCAGGAAAGTAAGTAGTAATCTTAGCTGAGAATTATCCAGTTGTGCTCAATTATTACTTATTTTTGAAAACGTCCTGTAAAAGGGGTAATTGCAGAGAGACTATCTGCAATTACAATCTAGAGTTTGGTATGAGAAATAGGCTTGCTGATTATAGGTTTTCAAGTAGATATTTAATTAGGAATTAGATTAATCTTCTCACCTATTCTGAAATCTGAGTAGAAATAATACAATGCTGAAAATACGTAGGTTTTTGAGAGCTAGTGGATTGGCTGAGTATTCAGCGGAACCCTCTGAACCCCTGCTCGGTGACAAACACAACTTCCACCTCACACCTCCCTCTCCTTGCCTGCGTTACTCGTTGTCTTCAAGAACATGGCATTTCTTTTGGAAGATGTTTTCCTGATGACAGTGGTAATATTAATACTATCTTTTCCCTGTGCTCTGATTTTGCTTCATATTATCCTATACCTCACACCTCCCTCTCCTTGCCTGCGTTACTCGTTGTCTTCAAGAACATGGCATTTCTTTTGGAAGATGTTTTCCTGATGACAGTGGTAATATTAATACTATCTTTTCCCTGTGCTCTGATTTTGCTTCATATTATCCTATACTCTTGTCAGAGAGGATATAAAAAGGCAAGAATTCTCACGACCTTGGAGATTCATATCGGCTGGCCAAACACTCCTGACCACGTTCATAGCTGCCCAGCCCTCACCAGTTTTTTCTCAGCCTTCTCTAAACTGTCATCATGATTTCTACTAAGTTGGAGTATTCGACTCACCTGGTACTCCATCTTAATGTTTTGTGTTTTTTTTAATTTTAAAAACAAAAACAAACAAACAAAAAACCCCTCCTCTCTCATCCTGCCATCTGTCTCCCTCGTCACTGACTGGCATTAGCGTACCTCTGAAATGACACATTTAGGAATTTCACTCACTCTACAAATTGTCTTCCTCCCTTTCTTACTAAACCTATTGTACTGCTCTTTGCATCTCCCGGATATTTATATATATATATTTTTATTTATTTGTCTGGCTTCTTATGCATTTATTTCTTTGTTCATCTAAACTCAAGGATCAGTCATTTTAACCCCCTTCAGTAGCTGGCTCAGTTTCAAGTTTTCTCTTCTCCCTAGACAAACTTTTGCTCAACATGCCTCCAGCCGTAAAACTGAATCAGCCTAAATTATACTGTCTTCCCATTTCAGTTCTCCAGCTGGTGGGTGCTACTGGAGGGAGAAAGTGGGCCTGGGTAACCTGATGGCAGATTCTTTGCATATCTCTCATGTAATTTTCCTACCCTCCATGAAGTTACTGTTACTGTCTTTTTCTAGATAAAAAAAAAAAAAAGATACAAAGTTGATTTGATCCCAGGCCTTCTGATGATCCCAGGCCATTGAGCAATAGATGCAGCAGTTCCAAGTGTCTCATCTGCACATCAGTCTTTCTTGGGGAAAAAGTCTCTGACCCTGATTGTCAAAGAAGACTCCTGGGCTTCACCCTGACAGCTTTAAGCCGCAGTCCCCATAACAGTTCCTATAGCCAGAGTCATGCCAGCCTCAGATTGGTTTGGGCTTCAGTTAATGCCAATCGCAGTAGTAAGGCTGTGAGAGTTGGCTGCTTGTTTTATGCCAGTTAGGGACCACTTATGTGGCAAGCTTATGGAATCAATCTCATCTAGTCACCGGAGCTGCTAACCTGTGCAAGAGGTAGGAAATGGGTGCTAAGGAAGCAACTGACAAGAGTCTGTTATTTTTATTCAGTGTAAAGAAAGGGCTTCTTACATTTTCAAGTTCTAATAGTTTATTTCAGATTTTGGTACAGAAATTAAGACTAATTCATAAGAGAAGACAGTCTGAAATCAGTAATAGAACAATTTTGTAGGGTTTATTTTCCTCAGAGGTCTCTTAAGGGAGTAGGGAAGGCATTACTACAGTAATTCCAAGTTGGGATTTTATGAGCCATAAGCTGGAAGATCAAAGATGCAAAGTTACTGAGATTGTAGGTGAAAGTGTAGCTCAGGTGATTGGCCAAGTTGTTCTATGATGGATGGCAAGTAAACGAGGCTACAGTATTTGAGGGATCAAGTTCACAGAGCAGGGGATGCAGGAGTGGAAAAGGCATAAGAAGTTATAATCAGAGGATGGGGTATTAAAGTTTGGTATTTCTGATGTGGCAAGCTTTCAGGCAGTGACAAGGTCCTGTGGTGATGCAGTCCAGGTGTAAGGAGGCCAGTTCACTAGGTAGGATGCTGAATGAACCATCAGTATGCACACTGAAGTTTACAGAGTACTGACAGCAAAAGGCAGGGAAGTTTGCTGTGAGCCAAATATCAAACTTCTTCATGTTTGTAGAAGGCAACATGGAGTTAAGTGACTAACATGGATAAAATGGCAATGTGCCTAGATGGTGAGACCGTTGGAAGAAGAGGCATGGTTGTTAATAAAGTAGAGTCATCCATCAGCATGCACGGTGCAGAAGGGATTCAGGAAAACACTGACTCTGCTCCCTTTCCCTGATCTGCAGAGGCAAGGGGAGAATCAAGTTTGAGACGTTTATGATGGAGATGGTGTAACCGAGAAACAGGGAACATACATTAAGGCAAGGAAGTAGAGGAAATCTTCGTAGAAAATATTAAGAATGGTGTACCATGCTTCTTGGGGATTGGATAGCAGTTCCAAAGGTATGATAGGTGTGTGGTTGGTGAGAAAGAACAGGGGAGAGTGACACTCAGGCCACTTGAGGCAGTGATTATGGACTGTGGACCTAAGGGAGATGGAGCTGTGAAATAAAGGCTCTTCATTAGGCTCTCTCTGGTGTGATTCAAGATGAGTTATTATTTTTATTTTATAAGTGTTATTACTGTTGGTTGCTTGAGTCATTCCTCCTAGTCCAGCCTGTAAATGAAACTTCTTTCTTTCCTTAAAGCCCCACTGATGCCTGTTTCTGCTCACACCTCGTTCCTACATTCAGTTTTCAAAAAATGCCTCTCTGAGTCCATCTCAACATCTAACATCCACAGCCCATGAGACCATGTCCACCCTCACCTCCTCCAGGATGTTTTTCTTCATGCTTCTGCCCAGATACATACTGTCTGTTTTATTTGTCATGACTTTTAAGATGCTTTGTACCCATGTTATTTTGTGTGTATTTACGGCTGGACTGCCATTTTAGTACATTTCTGGTACTAACATAGTGCCTTGCCCTTTACATGTATAAAACACCTTTGTGAATATGGACTCCATTTGGAGTCCCTTTTATATAGAAAGTGCCCTCCAGTTTGCAGTTACCATCCATGTGTTCAAATATTCTTGATTCACTTCTCCATGCAACAAGGTCAACTTTGTTAACAAGAAATATTCTTATACTTAGGAAAACTGTAAACTGAACTTAAGACATTTATCTGAAAAGTTATATTTATTATCCTTTTTATGTCATTGCTTCACTTCCATCCCTTTATTTCCTTTAGCCTCCTGTTCTATGCCTGTCTGTGTAAGAAAGTCCCCCCTTTGTGGGGAGGGGATTAGGGTTCCCTCCAGCTATTTTTTGATTGAAGAAGACCTCAGTTGTTGCCCACATATCAATTTCCTATTTTCTTCCTGGCGAATAAGCCTCAGATGTTATTTTTCCTTTCTTGGCTTCAACCACCACTGAAAACCCCCCAGCAAATAGATAGCATAGTTAAATGATGACTGAAATATCTGTATAAGGTTTATTTTTGCTACCATAGCAACTGCTAGCAATTACATTGTCTCTCATTTTGGAGCTCCTAGCTCACATGAAATTGTTTGGTGTCACTTCCCCTGCTGGCAGTTGTGACTCTCTCCCTGTTTCATCAGGAAGAGGTTTGCCTATTGTCTTTTTTTTTTTTTTCTGCTTTCAAAATCAAAACAACACAAACAAAACCACACACAACCCAACTCTCTAAATCTTTGACTTCATTCATGAGGTTCTAGAAGTTTTCTCATGAATGCACAAATACCCTTATTTTTATATCCATTTACTTTTTATATTCATCTTTTAAAAAAACATTCATTGACTCTTCTAGTACCAATGGAATTTAAAAATGAAAATGACAAATTTCCTGCCCTAAAAGAATCCACAATGTAGGAAGGGAATAGATAAAGGCCTAGTAAGTATCATATAGAGCTTTTGTGCTCTGGTTACCCGTGAGAGGCCTCCTCTCACGTGAACTTAGTGAACTCAGTGCTTAGTGAACACAGGACAGTGGGCTAGGAGTTTCCAAAGGGAAGAAGGGGGACATATTTGAGATGTCTTTTTAGAGGAGTTAATATTAGAACTGGCCTTTTAGAACCAATGCTCTGAACAATGTATATGCACATATCACCAAGGAATTCATGGAAGCAGCCATGCAAAATAATTATGTATGTGAATCGAGCACCTTCTGCATGCTTTAGCAGTGTGTAAAGAACTTGGGGGACTAAAGAAATATCTAAGAATTATTTTTAAAGGATAGAATTTAAAAGTTAGTTACACATACATAATGCAGACCTGAAAATATAACAATAAGATGGTCTAGATTATAAGCTTTCCATGTATTTGTGGTGTGACTTCTGCCTGCCCTGCCTGTGGTGATAGCAATCCCTTCTTCAAGGGTCTTAAAGTCTATTTGAAAATATAAAACGTGCATAAATGGAAACTTAGCATTTTAGTCTATCCATGAAGTTAATATGAATGAAATTAGAGATAAGTGCTGTGAACACTGTGAAATGAGAGAACTCGTCATGACCTGAAGAGAGAAAAGAAGCCTGAGAAGGTTACGGTGGTCCACTTAGACCTGCTGTTTCTCCTGCCTGGACCCTGGTCTTACCACCTCCTCTTTATGGCTTGGTTTGGTGACTGTAGAAAGAGTATGACAGTATCCACTCCTATCAGTAGTGTTTGATGGTTTAAACTTCATTCTTACCTCTTTGTTACAAGAGTAAAGTGTCCGATACCACTGTCTCTAAATCTTGGATGTGTCTGAAATGTCTGTGGTGGAGGAGGAGCATTTAGTGTTTGATTCTGGCCAGCCCAGCTAGGACATATGTTTCTGGCACTCTCTGATTGGATGGCCTTTGTCAGGGCCACAGCCCACAGCATGAGAGGTGTGCATCCTGCCTTTCTGAAAGACCTGTGGAATTTTGGTGTTTATAGTTGGATTATTGCTATGGAGGTCCAAAAATATATAGTCATCATAATCACATGCTGAAGACTTAATCTTACCTTTGTAGAATATAAGAAACAATGTTGGAAAGAAGGCAATCTACTCAACTGTTGATAACATTTTAAACCTAACCATTTTATTTAAAATATAACTTTCTTAGGGAAGTTACAATTTTTTAGAAGATAAAACTCACAATGGATTTTCTTACTATTTCAGACAAGCTAAACATTATTTTGTTAAATAAGTTATTATTATTTAATAAGTTATTTAATAAGTAATTACATATTGTTATTATTTAATAAGTAATATATTAATAGACATGTTACTTTTGTATCCTAATTGCAGTTATGGAGTGTAAATCTTTCATCAGACGTCTACGTGTTATGTTAATAGCAGTCTTAAAATATATGGCTTTTTTTTAAATTGTGATAAAATACACATAACATAAACTTTACCGTTTTAACGATTTTAACACGTACAGCATTGTAGCATTTAATACATGTGTCATGTTATGCAAGCACAGCTATCCAGTTCCAGAACATTCCATCATCTCAAGAGGAAACCTGTAACTGTCAAGCAATCACTCCACATCTTCCCTCCCCCAGCTGCTGGCAACCACTAACCTGTTTTCTGTTTGGTTTTTAATGTATATACTTTGATGTTGTAGTTTGCAGAATAATGGAAGTACTTAAGTTTGGTCTTTATTGCTCAGTTTTCATAGTGGTATAATAATACTTTTCTATTCGGTGTGTTAGACTCATTTTCTAATCATGTGAGTATTTTTAAAGGAAAAAAACATTCAGCAACACAGAGTTTCCTTAGGGATGTGCAGCTGTACTTTAGAAATTTTCTTTAATATTAAAACATTAGTAATTTTATTAATGGAGTAAAAAAAAAACTCATGAAATTGGAAATAAGTAGGTCAGGCATTTCTTTTAGCTTTTATAACACTGAGAATTAAGTATTATAACCATGCTAGCCGTGAAGATTATTCACACTTCTGTAACCTGTGGAATTCTAAAATTGTAAAGCATAAAAGTAAAAGGCCATGCAGAGTAACCGAGGAATTAAAAGTATCATCTAAATGAAACATGCCCTAAATTACAAGAATAAAAATTCCCTTTTTTCTACTGGATAGTCTTCTCTGAGGCTAAAGAAAAAATACCATTATAAAATATGTGGCTTTGTCCAGGTTTAAAAATTATGTACGTTGATAATGAATAATGTCATCAACTTATTTAGGAAAGCATTTGACATCTTCCTTAAAAAGAAGTGATGACATTTGAATACCTTGTTATGCTCTCGATACCGGTTGAAAGTAGGTCTATTTTACTGGTTTTCTCTGTGCGCCTAGTTCCCCTACGATTTTTTTTTTTTTTTTTTTTTTTAGTGTTTTGAGTACAGTGCTTATAGATAAGCTGTTTCACAGCTAAGTCCTTTGAAACAAAATCGGGTTAGAAGATTTAATTTGGAACACATTTAAGAATTAAATTTGACTTTAAGTTCAGCGGATAAGCGTGCAGGTCTGGAGTCAGGCCACTTAGGTTCCCATCCTGCCCCTCATTGTACTACGTCAGTGAGTGACGGCCTCTCTGCACAGTTCTTATCCCTGAGTGTCTTGCAAATAAGCAGAGGGCCTGTTGGTGGGCTGTTGGCAGGGAGAACGGAAGAGGGCCTGAGAGGCTCTCTCCAGAGAGCATGCGCTGCTGTAAGTGTGCTGTGTGTGTGAGCTGCTGCTCGGGACCGGGGGATGCCAAAGCCTGCTTTTATCTAAAACTTGAAATGTTAACCCCACACTTCTACAACTCCTGAGGAAGAATTTCACTTTCACAAAACTGTTCCAATCCCTCTTCGTAAGTGTTCGCATACTGTTTTTCTTTGGATCCATTATTGTGATGTTTTTGTCATATGGATTTGAGCTACCCTCCCCCGCCAAAAAAAGACTTTTTGATTAAAAGGAAAAAAAGGTCTAATAATGCAAAGAAGATAAATGGCTGTTTTCTCTGTTATTCATGGTGATTCAAGGTGTTGAATCTTATTTTCATGTTTTCAATTTTAGAGTAGTGGAAATTACTTTTACAATTAAAATACAACCTAACTTTTACAAACCTAAAATACAGTAATTAAATTACAGGGGAAATTACTCACTGCTGGTGAAATTCTGGAAGGGTGTGTGTGTGTGTGTATTTAATATTCTCGTCAAGATGAAAGAAACACCCAGGGGAAAATATGAGCATCACAGGCAAGATACTTTTAAAGGGTGTCTGTTCTAGAGTTTGACCAAGTGGAAGAGCAAATTGTTGACTGGGGATTATATTTACCCCTTGCCCAGAGACCTCACAAAGGGGCAGCATGTCTTCATGAAAACATAGCATCTCCACTGTGTCTTTGCCTGCCCTGCCTTTGGACTTCCACTTGGCCGGGCAGAGACACCGGCAGCACCGCCCAGGGCAAACAGTATTTGGTTTCTAAATAAGGAATGAAGCTGAAAATACACAGAAGTGCAGTGGTTGTTAAATCAATATGAATTGTGCAGCTTCTGTCCATACTTTGTGGTGATGGTGTCTCTGTCTTTGTGGCGCTCGTAACCCAGTGTCCTGGGAGTTAAGGAAAATAGTATTTAACTCTTTAACTAATGTTTAATGATTAATTGTTTTTCAAGAGGAAACCACACTAAAAAGGTGGTGTAGGAAAAACCCGTATAAAAAATCTCAAAAATTTTCCATGAGACTCACTCAGAATCCTTAAAAAAAAAAAGTGTGTGTAGTTGCTTGTGTGCATCTTTAAGTTTAAATTGACTAAACTAAAAAAAATTCAATATTTTATTTTTTTACAGTTTTATTGAGTTAATCTTTTTTTAAACATTTTTATTGAGTTATAGTCATTTTACAACATTGTGTCAAAGAGTTATAGTCATTTTACAATGTTGTATCAAATTCCAGTGTAGAGTACAATTTTTCAATTATACATGAACATATATTCATTGTCACATTTTTTTCACTGTGAGCTACCACAAGATCTTGTATATATTTCCCTGTGCTATGTAGTATAATCTTGTTTATCTATTCTACATTTTGAAATCCCAGTATGTCCCTTCTCACCCCCCGCCCCCTTGGCAACCACAAATTTGTATTCTATGTCTATGAGTCTGTTTCTGTTTCGTATTTATGTTCTTTTTTTTTTTTAAGATTCCACATTTTTTTTTAGATTCCACATTTTTTTTTAGATTCCACATATGAGTGATCTCGTATGGTATTTTTCTTTCTCTTCCTGGCTTACGTCGCTTACAAAATAAATTTTTTTTTTACTGTTATACCTTTTTTTAAAAGGGGGTATTGAGTAGAATCAACTTCACTTTCTAAATTGTTTACCGTGAAGGTCTGCTGCTGTTCTTTTTGGGGCATTAGAACACTCAGTAAGTATTAGCTGTGTCAGTGCTGCAGGCACTGTGCTGAGGAGTGAACCTCTATTAACGTACTAAATTTTCACAGTAACCCCGAGTGCACATTTCTATCGCCCCCTTGCGCAGATGAGGATCTAAGGCAGAGTGAAGATAAGTGACTTGCCCTGGATCACACAGCCACTTAATGGCTAAGCTGGGACTCAGCCCAGGTGTCAGCTCTGTCTTACTGGACTGCACCACATTGAGCAAAAGTAGCACTTTGCTTATTGTAAGACAGGGGAGTGTTGCTGTAATTATGTATCTAAGCTACAAAAGGAGTAAAAGTAATCATATCATGGTTTTACAAAAGTGCTGGAGGCAAGCTTTGTTCTCAAGAGGCCTCCTTTCAGGCCTACCTGCAGGAGGAATTCGTTCCACAGGTGGAGGCCTGACCCACATTTTCCACTTGTATATCTCTTTCCTACTTTTAATTTTGCATCTAAACTGGTGGAGCTCTACCCGCTACACGCTTCTTCTTACCTCCCAGACTGAACTCCTGGGCCAGTGGCTGGTGGAGGGACCCTCGTCTGTGCAGTCTGTTGCAGGGGCTGGGGGCCTTGTTGGTAGCGGTGCTCACCAGGGACCCCTCTGCTCTGAGGAGACAGCCTGCCTGGGGCTGACTGTCTGTGGGAGGCTAGGAGGTGTCCTGCAAGTGAAAAGACTGACAAGATATCTCTTGTCAGAATTTAAATTCTAAGGGGAGCTGGCTGGGGAGGACAGTCAGACTGACAAAATAAATGAAAGAAGAATGGCAGTGATATGTGCTATGAAGAGAGTTAAAATGGGGCGAGGTGATAGCCCTATTTTAAATGGTTTGCTACCGTAGACGAGATCCCTGAAAGTCTTGACGAGAAGCTGAGATCTCAGTGATGAGGAAAATTCAAGGGGAAGAGCATCCTAGGCGAGAAGAGCAAAGGCAAAGCCAGGGAGCCTGGGAGGGCTCAAAGAAGGCAGCCCTAGCAGGAAGCCGGGGTTGCCGGAGCCCAGGGGCTCATGCAGGCACTGCGAGAGCCAGAGAGGCCAGGTTTGCTGGGATTCATTCACTGGGATGAGGCTTTTGGGATTCATTCTTAGAGCCAGAGGAAACCTTTGGAGGATTTAAAACAGGGAATGAATTGATGGAGTTTACGTTTTAAAATGATCATCCTGGAAGTTTTTGGAGGAGATTGGATTGCAGCATGAGTGCAGATGGCAGAAAACTGTAATGGTGGTGCAGGTGGGAGGGGATGGTGGGTTGACCTGGGATGGCTGTAGTGGAGATTAAGTGTAGGGATTCAGCATCTATTTTGAACTGAATACGGGTAATAAGGAAAGAGAGACTTAAGTTTAATTCTTTGGTTTTTGGCTTCAGTGGGGCTGTTTATTGAGTTGGGAAAGAGCAGAGATGAAAGTTTCATGTTTTGGCATTGTCAAGTTTAGACAGTCAAGAGGAGACGTAAAGAAAATTGGCATTAATACCCAGGTAGGATGACCATGTGATTGTGCAAGCAGGGACATTTTTGAGAGTGAAAAGAAGGTGGAGTAGGATTTAGGTTTTAAATACTAAAGCTGGGACAGCAGAGGCAAACTGGGACTGTCTTGGCAAAAATTGGAATGTATGATAGTGGGAATCTGCTTCCAGGCAAAGATTTCAGGATTGACAGTATCAGCTGTTTAGAATACTGCTAAGAAGTCAAGTGAGATAAGAACAGAGAACATGAGGGTCATTGGTGATAATAAAAATCCTGGACAGCCTTATCTTCGTGGAGCTAATGGGTGGCAGCCAGATGGGTGTGGACTTATGAGTAGATACAAGGTAAGGAAATAGAGATGGAAACTACATATACCCTTTCAAAGAGGCTTGGTTGTGGAGAGGGATGTAGGTGAAAAATATCCAGAGCTCTATAAGAGATCATTGAGTCTCTTCCATCAAAACTGGAAAGGAAATCCCAGGGGAAGTTTTCATTTTATTTTAGGCTAAAGCTGCATCAGAAATATTACACATGTGGAAGAATAAATATTGCTTCTATTAGTGAAAATAATGGGACATGCAATTTTGGATCAGGGTTTCTGTTGTTTTTATTTGAATAATCCATACTTGATTGTGAGCATTTCTAGAATTGTTGCAAAGGTGAACATTGATTTGTAAAAGAACTGACTGTAAAATCTAGCCTTTCAGACTCTAGTTCATTCATATTGGGGCTCATATCGTTCAGACTAGTGGGGTGAAGCCATGTAACTCAAGTGTCAGCCTCCACTAGCTGTAGTGGGGTTTCCATAAAATGATGCTTGTCTTGAACCAGTTGGAGCATCCGCAGGGCGTTTACCTGGTTCCTTTGCCTCTTTACAAAATTGAATACCTAATCTTTTCTCTGAATCTGATTTTCACATACCCACCTTTCTTCAAACTACCTACAAATAATCTAAGATTTTTCTTTAATATTATGTAGGCGTGTTTCTTTTTTCTTTTTTCTTTTTAAATTGAAGTATAGTCAGTTACAGTGTGTCAATTTCTGGTGTACAGTACAATGTCCCTGTCGTGCATATACATGCTTATATATATTCATTGCTTTTTTTTTTTACATTTTTTATTGATTCATAATCATTTTACAGTGTTGTGTCAAATTCCAGTGTTCAGCACAATTTTTCAGTCATTCATGGACATATACACACTCATTGTCACATTTTTTTCTCTGTGATTTATCATAACATTTTGTGTATATTTCCCTGTGCTATACAGTGTAATCTTGTTTATCTATTCTACAATTTTGAAATCCCAGTCTATCCCTTCCCACCCTCTACCGCCCCCCCCGGTAACCACAAGTCTGTATTCTCTGTCCATGAGTCTATTTCTGTCCTGTATTTATGCTTTGTTTTTGTATTTTAGATTCCACATATGAGCGATCTCATATGGTATTTTTCTTTCTCTTTCTGGCTTACTTCACTTAGAATGACATTCTCTAGGATCATCCATGTTGCTGCAAATGGCATTATGTTGTTGGTTTTTATGGCTGAGTAGTATTCCATTGTATAAATATACCACATCTTCTTTATCCAGTCACCTGTTGATGGACATTTAGGTTGTATTCATTGCTTTTTTAAATCTAATTTTATATATAGGCATGTTTCTTAATGCTAATATCTGATGATTAAATTATCTGGTGAGATATTGCTTTAAAATTTAAAAAAATTGTATATGTTGAGAATTGGCAAGCATTTTAACTTTATAAAGGAGACAGAAACATTGAATTCTCCAGTTTTTAAATTGCTTGGTAAGTTATTTTTTAAAATGACAGTGTAAAACACATTCTCTTCAGAAAAAGGTCCTGTGAAAATGTTACATGATCATTCCCGGAATGATTTTGTAAGACCAGTGAATTCCTTCTTTTACATATTTGCCAGAGGTAAGGAGTGCCTGGCACTTCCACACATGATAAACAGTAGTGTTAGTAGCAGAACAGGACAGACGGTTTAGCATTCTCAAAGTGTAAAGAGCCAAAGGAACGGGACTATTTCATGAGACTTCCTGAAAGAATTGTAAGTATATATGACTTGCAAAACTTTTAAAATAATTTCATATTTTCTAATTGTCTGCTTTTAAAAATGGTCTGATATTTTCCTTTGAACTACTATTACTCTTAAACACTTTTAAACATGTGTGAGAACTCATTTAGTCAAAATTTTTATAGAAAAGCTGAAGAATTTATGGTTTTTTGATTTGGAGAGTATATTATTTATTTTCCTTGACACATTAAATGTGTCACAGCCTGACTCATCACTTTGCTTAGAGTAACGTACTTCTTTTTAAAACATGCGTATCCCAGAACTTCATTGTTTTTTTTAAAGACCACACTAACCTCATCCCTTGAATAGATACCTAATATTATGTAATCATAGATGAAATATGAAAATGAGTCTTTTTGTATATGCTAAAATTTTGAGGTGGAATATCTGGAGGTTTAGTGACTTAAAAGAAATAATAAAATGAAGAAAAATTTGAGCTAACGTTGTCTTGTGGTGGAAAATGTTTTTTTCCAGCTTTATTGAGATGTAATTGACATTATATCAATATAAATGAGACATAATTGACATAATATTGCATAAGTTTTAGGTGTTCAGTGTGTTGACTTGATACACTTATATATTATAAAATGGTTGCTGCCGTAGCACTAAGTTACCATTTCTTTTTTTATGATGAGAACATTTAAGATCTCTCTTAGCACCTTTCAAGTATATAATAGAGTATTATTAACTATAATCACCGTGCTATACATTAGCTCTCCAGAACTTACTCATCTTGTAACTGCAAGTTTGTACTCTCTGACCAACATCTCCCATTTTCTCTAGTTTTTAGCTCCCAGGAACCTGGTAACTCTAATTCTCTGAGTTCAGCTGTTTTAGATTCCACATGTAAGTGATATCATACAGTATTTGTTTTCCTCTGATTGATTTATTTCACTTAGCACAATACCCTCAGGGTCCATCTGTGTAATCACAAATGGCAGGATTTCTCTCTTTCTCATAGCTGAATAGCATTCCATTTTGTGTGTGTGTGTGTGTGTTTGTGTATGTGTATGTAATATACAACATCTTTTTTCAATGTTAATCCATTGATGGACACTTAGATTGTTTCCATATCTTAGCTCTTGTGAATAATGTTGAAATGAACATGTGAGTGCAGATATCTGATATCCTCTTTTTGTTTCCTTTGGATGTATACCCAGAAGTGGGATTGCTATATCATATGGTAGTGCTATATTTAATTTTTTGAGACACATCCATACCGTTTTCCATAGTGGCTGTGCCAATTTACAGTTCCACCAAGAGTGCATAAAATTATTTCCTGTAACATAGCTGTTTAGTTTTTAAAGAAATCTTCTTAGAAGTGATAAGATTTTTAAAAACTTAGAGTAGAGGAAAAGTAATAATTATTTGTGCCTAGGAAATATTTTATGTGTTTAAATTATAAATCAACTTGCTATTATAAAATATGTCTTAAATCTGGAAAATAATTTGTTAAATAAAATCAGAGTAGTTACATTAAATTAACAAGGGCTAAGTTTCTAAATACCTTGTAGAAATCTGACTTGCATAATTCAAATTTAGTCTTCCTAAAGAAATAAATACATGAGATTTATATTTTTCAAATTTCACTCACAAAGAAACTTTATCATACTTAAAGTTCAACTAAGTCAAAACAACAAGAAAATGTAATATCACCATATTTTATTTTAAAGATCAAAAAGATATATCAAGTTATTATCTCCCTCTGATTAACTGCTGCTAAGCACACACTGAGGATTAAAAACTAAACAAATCCATTTATCCATGTAGGCCATGAGGTCAGATACTTGAGACTATAAATAGGCAGATTTAATGATGCCGTTAATAAGGAAGAAGAGAATATACTTCTGGGGTGTCTTGTTTACTTCCACTAAGCATATGTTCTTTAGAAAACAAATTACTGAACCAGGTGGAATAAGGGAAAAACTAAGGTGAGTAACAGAATTATTTAACACAAACCCATTATACATTCAACAGTAAGAGTATAATTATATTCCATTTTCATATTTGAAATGATTGTGTGTTAATCTTTAGAATTAAATTTGAGTGAGTATTTTCTGCAGAATCTTGGAGATATATAGTTATGACTTTAAATGGAGTGTGTGGATGTCTTCCTATCACTCAATAACCTTGTCAAAGGAAAGAGGATAGTTATTCATACAAAGATTGCAGTGATTATCCATAAGCTATACATATGGAGACATAAAATTGGAAACATATTTTTTCTAAATCCTACTGTTTTCAGCCTGCCCACAATGCTGTCCCTGTTATTGACCCTATCCCACTCCCTCCTTTTTTAAACTTCAATCTATTGTCAATTGTGTCATTGAACCCTCAAGAAATATGGATACTCCACTGATGAGTCTATTTGTTGGGGTAACTTGTTTGTTAATAGTTTTCACTTGGGTACAAGTGTGCCCAAGCTCATTTTTTTCCTCCAAAGAGAAACTGTTTGGAAAACAATGTAATTAACTGTTGTCTAAATAAACAAATATTGGAAAGAGTTTAAATTGATGGCTAGTTACATTTGATTGAGGTGGGATTTTTTTGGAGAATTATTTTTGTGGAATCACATGAAGATGACTTTCCAATTTTCATAATGAATTGGAAAAATGGTTGATCAAAGGTAGCTGTCATTTCTTGAAGTGCAGATGTACTGTAAGATATCTCACCTAGTTCATGAAAATAAGCAATAATCCATCAAAGAGAAAGTTAAAATAAAGGATTAGTTTTGCTTTTGAGATAAACTATAGCATTTTTATCTTTTCTAGTTTTTACTTTTTACATTTTTAGTTTTTCTTAAAAATGGTAGAAAGAGGTTAAGAAAATAAAGTAAGAATAACATGAGAATGGTGCTTATGAAATTTGGGGGGACTAAAGAGAATGTAATGATCTTTTTGGGAGATCATTGCAGTAAATATATCCAATTGGTTTTTATTTTAGGATCAAAAAGTGAATGTGTCATTATTATTTCAGTTCTTTATCTTGGCTTTTGTAATAACAGGAACACACCTATTATACTAGACTTCTTGTGCTTAAAAAAAAAGTTGTTTTAATGGCTTTGATATTCTAAGGGCTATTTTTGAACAAAATCTTTGCTAAGACTTTGTGCTGCATTGACCATCAGTACTTGGCATGTTATGTATGGCTTTGTTTCTAGTTCCACCTATTTCCTTAGGGAAAGTTTGTATAAATGAGACTACTGTGTATTTCTTTGTAATTTCCTTCTGTTGTTTCTTGGGAGGAAGAATTGCAATAGATTTTACAGTATTTCTACACTAGATTAGCTACCTTTCTGTGGAAATGAAATACATGGTAGTTGAGAGGGCCAGGAATGGTATTTTAGGTTGCTTAAACCAGGCAGATGACACAAAATTTACTTTTTAGAATGTGGGTGATTTCCTTTGCTTGTTATAGAGCATGAAGGCATGGTTCTGATGAGTGAGTTAGTCTTTAGCACACACATGCCTCACGGTTTTCTTCTGGTGAGTCAGTGCTTCTTTTAGATGTTGTTCCAGAGAAAATAATAATACATTGTATTTATTGGATAGGTTCACACAATGTTGGGGGGGTTTTTTGGTTTGGTTTGGTTTGGGTTTTTTTTTTTTTTTTTTTTGGATCTGTCACTCCAGATCTCCTATTGCTATTTCGCCAGCGCTGGATGCCCACAGTTGGAGATTCAGCAACAGAATGCCATGGGGGAAAGGAGACGGGCTTGGAAATGAACTTCCCTGGGTTTCAAACCTAGATCTGCAATTTACTGTGACTGAGGACAAGTTAATTCTCCTCTTGGGGATGTGTTCCTTATGCTGTAAAATAGAGATTACAGCAACTCACAAGGTGGTTGTAAGAATGAGCTGTGATACCTGCATAGCTTCCCCCACATCGTAGTGTAATACTGTGCAGTGTCCATGTTGTTACGTGTGCTCTACCAGTGCTCACTGACCGATCAAACCGAAGACACCGAAAGAGAAAGGGAGAACAAGGTAACATTTGGGGCTTTCTATGCATAATTGAGCAAAATTGTATAATAATAAACTATTTTTCCAGTACAGGAACTGATGTATTTTTTTTTCTATCCAAAGCCAGTGTAGGTGCTGAATAAATGCTTGTTGTATAGGAGTGAATTAGAGAAATTAGAATTCTTTTTAAAATTGAGAAAAGATTTGAGGACTTGACTCTGTATATGTTGTGTGTATCTGAAAAAAAGAATTCATTGGAGAATTCATTCATTCAACAGTATTTTATTAAGCATCTTCTTTGTGCTGAAAAATATTCTCGATCCTTTAGAACACAGCATTAAACCAGAGAGTTAAAGTGCTGGTCTCAGCTTCCATTCATTAATTAGAATTCACTAATCTGAACTAATTAGTGGTCAGAATTGTGACCATTTATAAGAAGCCAATGAACATTACTGTCGCTGGATGAAAAATAGAGTATGTAAGCTGAGATTTCTTTGCTTAGTATGCCATTTGTACCTAAAAATAAGGAAATAGGAAGGTAAACTCTTTCACAGAGATATCTAGCTCTTTGTCAGTATTACTTGGTTTTTAATTTCATTGTGATGTTTTAGTTATGATGACATAAATATGATTTTAAGTGGATTATTTATACTTTTTATTAAGTTATTTTCTTTGGGATTGAAAATAATAGTCATGAAAGTAAGAAAGGGATTGTTTCAGATCATTCTTCCCTGAATAAAAGGGATTGTTTCTACAGGAGGATAAAAATGATAGTTTCTGGAGAGTTATACTTATGTATTTATAGCTTAATACTGCTTAGATTATTATTCTGTTGAGAGAATTATTCGTATCATTTCTGACGTGTGATCTGATTTTTTACTACCTTTCTTACAAAATTAAGAGGTAGCTTATGTGTTTTTTGATTGGCCTGCTAGTATTCAAGTTGATGAACTAACAAAATTGAGTTCTGGGCCGCAGTTTCTTAAAGATTTGTCAGTGTATGGATCAGAGTTTTCTAGCAATGCTATGTCTAGTAAGATTGTAGAAGCTCTTAAACTTCAGTGAAATCATTCACTGAGTCAAGTAAAATTTCCATTCCCTCAGTAAAATATGCCGAATGGCTGTTCTTGGCACATTGAACCCCCAAAGCCTGTAAGATACTTCCTAGATTGCCCATACATGCCTTTTTTATAAAAAAAAATCTGTTTTGACTGTTTCCTAACCTGTTAAGGCCTGTTTTTACCATTACTTATTGTAATAATGAAATTTACCTAAATATTATAAACATACGATTTGAATTCAGTAAGAGAGTTGTTTCTGTAAAAGCAAAGTTAAGTACTTCACAAAGAATCTTTGGTGAGTAGGCCTCCTGTACATACCCCTCCCCCCCAAATGTACTGTTGAATTATATGTGAATGAGAGAACTAAAGAATGAAATAAAATGATAAAATCAAGGAATTTGCATTCAAAATGCTTGCAGGTGTCTTGAAATCTATAGCTCACTTAAAAAAAAAAGAAAAAAGAAAAAGGGGAAAGGAAGGCGAGCCTTTGTGTGCTGCTTATGCCAGAAAGACAAGGTGAAAATCCAGTCAGTGAGTACAGTTCAAATATAAAAATTTCACTCTGCATCGGAGATCCATGAGTTAAAATATATCTGTGTATTTTAAATTAAAATAAAGTGCTTAAGGTTTACTTGAACTTTTGATTTCTGACTTTAAATGGCTTTTTAAAGTAACCTACTGATTAGAAATATTAAAGGGTATTTGGTATATTTGCATTCCTTTTTGATCATTATCCTAAATCACTCTTCTCAGATTGTTTTCTGTAAGATAACATTAATATCTATTCTACTTACATATTTAAAAACTCAACAGATTTCTTTCCCCAAATGAATTTAAATATATAAGAAAATACTAAAAATACTTATGCAGTTTTGTGTGTGAGTTTAAAAGTACAATTTTGAACTACACATTGTTGTGTAAGCAGTACTTACGGAGGGATCTTATCTTTTCTCGGGTTTAGGTAGTGAATCCAGTGGAAGTTAAATGTAGTTGTTTTGTGTTTTCATTATACCAACTACCTCTTCCTTTGTTAGGTATTTTAGTCTCTTCAATGATTGGTACTTTGTATCTTGTCTTAAAACAAATATGTTTAATTATATTATTCATTATAGTGATTGTATATTTAATATTTGTACTAACCCCTTGGTCTGTAATTGCAAGAAGAGTTGTTTAATGGAAAAGCAGAATCTTGTGGTCCTCGAGCTGTTTTAATTATAATCAAAATGCTTCTTGGATAATCAATTTGTGTCTGAAGCTGTGTTTTGTATAGTCTGTGTGGCTTATAATTCTTCAGTATCTATTGGTCCTTCATGAATATGTGGTAATTTTAAATGCCAGTGACTTCAGATAACTTTGGGAAATCATGACTTTAAACTTGCCATATGCCTGGTGAGAATTGGCAGTAATTGCCTAGGGCTTGAAATGGGTTAGGGTTAGTGCAAAGATACTAGAAAGAAAAATGATCTTTACTTACTTCAAGCATTTACTACGAATATTAAGGTGGAAGAAACCTCACACATTTTTTGCTATAGCTTCTCATTTTACACATGAAAAGGCAGCAGAAATGACCTTCATTTAGGAGATTAGTATATATTTGATCTAAATATATTCTAAATATATATTTTGATTACCTTAGTAGTTTCTTTTATTTCAGTTACTGTTTTCAATTTTTTTTTGTTCTGTTGTACCATGGAACATAAGATTGTTTTTTGTTTTACTTTAGTAATTCTTAAACACAAAAGGAGGGAGTATTTATTACTTGTCATCCAGCTTCAAAAATGTTTGCCTTTCTTGCTTTAGCTAGCTCCTTCCCTCTCTGCATTTTCTTCTTTTTTTTTCTTTTAAAGAAAAATCCCACCCATAGCCATTTTACTCGTAAGTATTTTATTATGTATGTATGAGTAATAACTTTTATTTTTAAACATACCTTCCATGGTATTATTGTACCTAACAGAATGAATGGTTCCTTCTGCGTTTCATCTAATACCCAGTTTTTATTTAAATTTCTCTAACAGTCACTTTGTCCAAATTGGATTCCGTTTCACACATTACTTTGGTAGTTATGTCGCCTAAATCTCTCACTCCATGTAAGTCCTACCTGCCTGCCTTCTGCCCAGCTTTCCCCGCATTGTCAGTTTGTTAGAGGAACTGAGTTGTAGACTATCCACATTCTAGATTTTGCTAATTATTATGTTTGCTAATTATTATATTAAACAGCTGAACTATTTGAGCATAATCAGGAAATGACTAATTTTTCATTCAAAAGACTTAATTTTCTGTGGAGCTGAGAGCAAGCAAGCAAGCATTTAAGAGCTTGTAGCAACTGTTTAAGATAGAGATTAGCATTCTTCCAGAAATGAGCAGCCTAAGGTGTTCTAAAACTTGATGTATTCTCTGTTATATTTCTCCTGGTAATAAGACAGATAGAAGACAGTGGAAAACTGTGATTTAATTCCTCCCTGAGGAAAAGGTGAAAGGGGACTAGTAG
This sequence comes from Vicugna pacos, assembly GCF_048564905.1. Classification (NCBI taxonomy): domain Eukaryota; kingdom Metazoa; phylum Chordata; class Mammalia; order Artiodactyla; family Camelidae; genus Vicugna; species Vicugna pacos. Next base: position 39,097,592 of record NC_132991.1, on the reverse strand, counting down.
ATGTTAGACACAGAGACCCCCAACATAAATGCAGAAACCATGGGTCTGGGGTTTGAAAGTTGTGTCACTTAGTGAACGACCTCTGAGGAGGGAATAACTGAAGTAAGTCTTGCCAGACTTCTTGGGTTTGAAGTCTTACTTGGTCGTATATAGGGTAATGTCTAGGCTGATCTTTTAATGGTTTATTTTCCAACAAAAGAAGCTTTTAGATCAAATACCTCAATGCTTATGTTTATGTGTGTAGTTTACTGACAGTACTGATTTCACATGGAAGCACAAGTAAGCACCTTTAGTAGACATTTAATGAGAATGTGTTTTCCCTATATGCCTCTGTTTTAATAGCATAGGTTTTTTTTTTAATACCAGCATTTTCACTTCTGTATTGATATATCAGATTTGTGTTATGAATAATGATATTTGCATTTTCAAAATAGATTAAGAATTATTTTCATTTGTATGTCTTTCACTGAGTATAAATGAGAGCCTCTTGGCTCAGTAAGATAGTCTGTGAATGCGGTTCTGTATAGATTCTTTAGCAATTAGCCATCAAATGGAACAATATACATTGATGGCAATCATCATTTTTCTTTCCAGTACCTTTGCCTTTATTTTGGTCTACTGGGTCTCAAACTGTTTATATGTACTGGATCACCAGTATATATCACCTGGACCCCGTATGCAGATTCTATTTAAAAAGGTATAGTGTGGGGCCACCCAAGCGTGATTTAGAATCACCCAAACATGATTCTAATGCCCATCGAATTTTGAGAATCACTACTTTAAGATATATTTTTATAGTAAGTTTTTAAATTTTTAAATAGTTTGATTTGGAAGAAGTTGCAAAAACAGTGCAGAACGTTTCCCTCTGCCTTCGCCCAAGCTTCCCCCAATAAGAATGTCTTACATAACTGTAGTAGGTTATCAAAACCAGGGAAGTGACTTTGGTGTAATACTGTTAACTCAGGTACTGACCTTATTCAGACTTCAGCAGCTTTTACATGCATTCAGTATCTTTTAAAAATTTGTTTTGATTTATAATTCTGTGAAATTTTATTACATGTGTAGATTTGTGTGACTTCCCACAATCAGAATACAGAACTGTTGCATTACCACAAAGGATCCCTTATGTTACCTTACTAATTACACCCTGCCTCCAACCCTGGCAGCCAGTGATCCGTTTTCTAAGACCGTAAGTTTGTCACTTTGGGACTCATGTAGATGGAACCATACAGTATGTAACCTTTTGAGACTGGCTTCTTTCCCTCAGCATAATGCCCTTGAGATCATCTAAGGTGCTGAGTTTATCAAGGCTTACTTTTTATTGCTGAGTAGTATTCCATTGCACAGATGCATCACAGTTTTCTCATTCTCATTTTGGAGCACATTTGGGTTGTTCCCTATTTGGGTTTGTTATGAAGAGAGCTGCAGTAAACATTCATGTACAGGTTTGTGTGAACATAAAATTTCATTTCTCTCATGTAAATACCCAGGAGTAGATTGCTAGGTTGTATAGTTTGTGTATGTTTAATTTCATATTATACTGACAAACTGTTTCCCAAAGTGACCGTACCATTTTGCATTCACCTTATATATGCCACATATGAGAGATCTAGTTTCTCCACATTCTTGTCTGCACTTGATACTATCAGTAGTTTTTGATTAGGTGTGTGGCGGTATCTCATGATAGCTTTAATTTGCATTTCCCTAAATGGATAATGATGTTGAACATTTTTTCATTTGCCTATTTACCATTCTTATATCCTCTTTGGTAAAGAGTTCAAACCTTTGCCCATTTTATAAATGGATTCTTTGTTTTCTTACTATTGAGTTTAGAGGGCTCTCTCTATATTCTGGATGTAAGTCTTTTTGTTAACTGTGTTACTCACAAATACTTTCTCCCAGTGTGTGTCTTGTCTTTTTAATCCTTTTAACTGGGTCTTTCACAGCGCAAAAGGTTTTAATTTTTGCTGAAGTTCAGTTTATTGATATTTTTAAAAATCTTACTAATTATGTCTTTGGTATCATGTCTGAGATCCTTTTGCCTAAGCTTTGGTCCCAAGGGTTTTCTCCTATGTTTTGACCTAAACATTTTACGTTTGTTTTACATTTAGATCAACTTTAGGTTAATTTTTGTATAAGGTATTAGTTTAGATTTTAATATTTCTAAACTGTGAGACATTATCTCCAAGTAGTTTTTCTAGCCAGTGTTTAACAAAACTTGTAGCTAGGAAAATTGATTTGGAAAAGTTATTTCAAAGAGTTTTCTTTATCCACATGCAGTGAATGTTGTGCTTTTGAATATGGTTGACTCCAACTCACACCACTCCCCAACATCGATTTAAAACTTTACAGAGACTAATGACTAAATGCTGTTTAGTATTTACCAAAGTACATTTTGGAAAGTAGATGATTGAGATTGTGACTTGAAAGCAACTTTTGCTTTCATTTTGTGGTTGGTTAATGTACCAGTATGTTTGCTTGGCTGACATATACATTCCCACCATTTAATATGCATATGTGCATATATTTTAATAATTATAACACCCACATTTAATGTTTTATATAGTTCCTTACCTAGCATTCTTTTGAAAACAAAAAAGCATCCCAACTAAGAACTTTTTTTAAAGAAAATGTTTTTAGAGCAATTAATTTTAGGTTCACAGCAAAACTGAGCAGAAGATACAGAGATTTCATATATACCCTCCCCCCACATTTGCATAGCCTCCCCCAGTATCAGTATCCCCCCAGAGTGGTACATTTGTCACAGTTGATGAACCTGCAAGGACAAATCATAAACACCCAAAGTCTATCGTTTACACCAGTCATCACTCGATGTTGTACATTCTTCAGGTTTGGACAAATAGATAATGATATGTATTCATCTTTATAGTGTCATATAAGATATTTTCACTTCTCTAAAAATCCTTCATGTTCCACCTATCCCTCCCTCCAACTCCTGGCAACCCCTGGTCTTTTTAGTGTCCCCATATTTTCACTTTTTCCAGAACATAATATAGTTGGAATTGTCCAATATGCAGCCTTTTCAGATGGCTTCTTGCACATAGTAATATGAATTTAAGATTCCTCCATGTTTTTTTTTTATGGCTTGATAGCTTATTTCTTTTTTAGTGGAAAAATGGAAATAATGGAGTAATATTCCATTGTCTGGATGTACCATAGTTTATTTGTCCATTGACCTACTGAAGGACATCTGGGTTGCAAACTAAGAACATGTTAACTTCCTTTTAGGGGTGAAAATTTCTTTCTTTAGATTTATTCTTTCATGTTTTCAGAGAGCATACTGAGTAAAACAATTGTGGATGATTTTTTTTGTCTTAAATTTAATACATATTTAACCTTATTTGAAAAAGTGGAAATATATCTTTATAAAGCTTTTTATACTTAATTTTTATGTGCCAAAGAAAAAAGAAGCCCAAGAAGTTTTGCAGTTCTCTCGCCCTGTATGTGTGTTATTCATTTTTGAATGTTTGAATTGTATTGGAAATCATATTTCTTACCTTTTCAGACTAATTTTCATAAACTGCACTGGCTTTCCCATATACACTGTCTGCAAGGCATCAAATAGAAAGTTCAGAGGAAGCTTTCAGTAGATGATGCTGAGTGCAGTTGCTACTGCCATTTATCACTTACTGGGCGGAAGGCTCTGCACACAGTGAATGCGGTGGCAAGTGAGCTCTGGGTCATGGTTTTGGAGTTTCAGTTTGTTTTTGAGAGAAATTTGCTAATCTCTACAAATGTTTATGAATTCAATAAGATAAAATTTTTTTTAACGCTAGCACTTGTTTAAAGATTATCTGTGTAAAACATTTGCACAGGTCCTGGAACTAGATAAACATTCAGTTAATTTAGTTTTTGTGGGGTCTGTTTAGGACATCTTTGAAATGGTTTGAACGGATTCATTTCATTTTTAAGCTACTGATATTAGAGGACCGCATGTGGTATTTCTTTAATCTACCCAGATTCTTTCTACAGCCTGAGCACACAGTGGGTGCCCAGTTGTTGACTGTCTCATGACTCATTGTTTATATTGCTTTCAAGTCTGTTTTGTCAACTTTGCTCATTTGTTTTGATGAAATTTTTTTATCTCCTTTGATATGCTCATTTCTACTGAAGGCTTTCCTCATTTTCCTCTTGTTGATGTTTGACTTTCTTAACTCTGAATAAAATAAACAACCCACTTAAGATACTTAGGAAAGCCCAGAGACAAGCTGAAATTGCGGCAACGTTTATAAGACAGATGTGAGAAATTTAATTTTTAATTTATAGGTACATTTTCCTACTCTATATCTTCGTCTGTGGGCTGGTTCCTTGAGTGTGTATATACATATGTAAAAATATATTCACTTATATTTGTACATGTTTCTGTAAGTAAATTATATAACTCTGAAAAGTATCAAGGGAAATTTGTTTTCCTTCCTTTCATAAGGAATTTCCTTCTTAGATAAAAGAAAGTAAGAATATAATGGGGATTTAAATTTAGAAAAGTTATTAGTAAACTCTGGGACTACTTTTAAGATTTGTTATATTCAAGGATTCTGAGATCTTCCTGAATTTACACGAACTTGATTGACCTAAGTAGCAACCTTCAGACAGTGTTTCAGAGTTTACAAAATTTCTTAGAAAAGTAAATAATTAACTCTAATGGAATGCCTACTGTCCATCAGGTGTCACGCTGGACCAGTGGTTCTCAAACTTGGCTGCACTTTAGAATCACTTGGAGAGATTGAAAAATAAAAAACCAAACCCACAGCTGGTTAACTCAAAATTTCTGGGAGTGGGACCAGAGCCTCAGCATTTTGTAAGACTCTGCAAGGGAGTCCATTGTGTAGCCAGATTTGAGCACCACTGGGTGAAGAGATGGGTGGCGGTGAGTGTTGGCACTGCTTTTGAGTGTCAGAGAATACCTGCATGAGGAGAGATACTAGATCTGAAGTCTGAGCTGAAGGAGCAGGCATTTGAAGTTCTTTGGTTAAAGGCATATGGGCCGAGGGAGCAGCTCTGCATGTCCCTCAGATGCAGAGGAACCTGCTGTTTCAGGAAGGGACTGAATGCCTGTGTGAATTACACACGGAGTTGAAGCTGAGTCATTAGAGGGACGCTCAGATGTTGGCGGGGGCTGGCTCAGTGATCTCTTAGGCTTTAGTGTACATCAGAGTCACTTGGAGAGTTATCAGAGGTGAATTGCAGGTCTCCATCCCCGGTGTGGCCTGAGAATCTGCATTTCTAACAAGGTCCCAGGTGCTGTTGCTGCTGCTGTGAAATCCGACTTTGAGAATCACCAGGCTGGCTCATCTAGGGCTTTGCAAACCAGGGACGGGATTCAGGTTTTATTCTCAAAGCACTGAGGGACAAGTGAAGGATCAGGGATGTGATGTGATCTGATTGACATTTTAAAAAGATCCCTCTTGACTGCTGCAGAGAAGAATAGGTCTTGAGGGACAAGAGGAGAAGTGGGAGAGACCAGTCAGGTGCAATCCAAGCAAGAGATGACGGTTTAATTGCCAGGATGGTAGCAGAGGAGCTGGTGAAAAGCACACAGTCAGGATATGCTTTAGAGTTAAAATCTCACAGGACTTGATGATGGGAAATAGGAGATAGGGACAGAGAGGGATCAAAATATACCTAGGATGTTTGCTTGAGGTAACAGAGTGGTTAGTGGGGAACCGTTTGCAGGAATGGGAAATACTGGAGGAGGTTTGGATGCATTTGGGGATTGGATGTAAAGAGGAGAATCAAGAGTTCTGATTGTGAGATGCCTATGGGACATTCAGATGGAGAAGACCATGAGATTCTGGGGCATGTAAGATAGAGCTCAATAAACAGGTCAGGTTGGAGACATGAATTTAAGACTTGTAGTTGATGTTTAGAGCCATGGAGTTTCATGAAATTACCTGGGGGTGAGGATTGTAGAAAGAGAAGAGAAAGGAGCAGACAAGGAGCCCTGGGGTGCCCCAACATTTAAAAATCAGGCAAGGAGATGAGGGCATTGAGACTGAAGACTGGCAATGAGAAAGGAAGAAAACAGCAGATTGTATGGTCACACCAAGAAGCCAAGGGAAGAGAATCCCCAGCAGAGGGCTTGAGCAGCTCTGAAATGTGTCCTTGTTGAAATTTAGGAACTTAACTCAAATGTGACCCAGACGAGATGTACCATTTGTCTGTTAAATTTGGGCACGTAGGTGATTGGTGTCCTTGACAAGAGAAATCTCTGTTGAGAGTCAAATAATGCCTTGGGTCTCCCCTCATTGCCTTTCATTACTGCTTAACTTTTGATGTATATATATATTCATTCTGATTAGATATAAGGCTCATCCAGAAAAGGGACCTTTTTGTTCTTACTTGCATACCCTCAGGCATGTAGCACAATGTTATGCCTACCACTGGAGCAAATTTTTGTTTAATAAAATCTTCTCTTGTTTCATTAAACCCAGAAAGAGACTCTAAGAAATCGTTTTGAGGTATTGGTCTCTACTTTATTGTTGAAATGGATAGATTAGGGGCCATGAAAGCATTGCCAGAAGGACCGCTTCCTCAACACTGACCACAGTGCATCTAATGTTTGAGAGCCCTCTGCCCTGAGAGGGGGTGGCTGTTAAATTTCCTTCCAGTCATTAGAATGTAATATTTTAAAACCTATTGTCTTAAGAATTATAATTCCATTCTTATATTTTGTCTTTAATATCAAAGTGGTATTTTGTGTAGTAGTTCTCTGAATCTGTAGGGATACGATATAAATATAGCAAGCAGATGAGATCCCACTGGACTTGAGTGGCTTATTAAGGATGCAAGTATACCTCATGTACAATTGAAAGCTTTTTCCTTTCAAGCTAAGAAGAGGTATTTGAGTAGATTTCTGTTGTTTTGCTGAGCTTCTGTTTTATCCCTTTTCATTTAATTGAAGGATATTAATATTGACAGGGATGGAGTAATGATAACAATGGACACATGATTTTGAAGTGCTTTGTAAATCAAGTGGTTAAAAAAAAACAGTAGTAGTAGCAGGATACCATTTGAATTTTGTGTTAAAGTTAAATTAGGGTATTTTTACAATAGTGCATAATATGAAAATGTACCTTAATTTTCATGATGAAAGTGGAGTATAATGTTGACAAAATTTTAATGAACGAAACAGTGCTTTACTTAAGCAGTAATTTAGTGTGGCTTGTAATTTTTAAGGCTTGATGAATGAATTTTTGCCTTGATACAGAAATGTTTTCTGTCCCAAATATCTTCAGTTTAACCTTCTCTCCACCACCCTTGTGTAAAATTTGCTGTTGTTACTGTTGAAGGTAGTGGCCTCTGAGGAGCAGAAACTGAGTCAAACTAGGCCACTGGTGAAGAAGAGCTTATGTGAAAATCCCTTGAGTAGGAAACTGGCTCGAACATCATTCCTACTTAAAAGGGGTGGGGCACTTCAATGGCGGTCACTGTGATTTTAATATATTAATGAAAACTAGTATTCTTAATCCATAAATTATAGTTGTTATTGCATGTAGATTTCTTACATTTCATTACCCGAATTTCCTGCATTTAGATTGTTAAAAACTTTGATTACTTTCACAATATCTTTGGCTTTGGGTGATATTTGATTTTGTTATTGCTTCAAAGCATCTCAACCAAAAAAACTTCAAGTATTGGTAAAGATGTGGGTAGGTAAAAGGCATTTTAAAGATTTTGCTGGTGAGTAAAAGGTCAAATAAATTAACAAAGTCTTAAAGGTACTTGGGATTCAGGCCCAATCCAGGCCTCTGCCTGGTATTCTCTTTACTAGACTACACAATGTAGTAAACAAACTTTAACTAGATAGACACATTCCTGAATTTAATGTAAATAGATCACAGTTGGAAACCGATTTATAAATGATCCTACACCTCTCTCTGCCTAAATACTTCTTTTCTTTGAAGAACTGAGTCACATATCTCTTCTCTTTGAAGTGTAACTCCGTACCTGCCTCACACCCCCACAGAGCTCATTTCAGCTTGCTCTCATTGCTCTGAAATTTCATGCTTACCCATCAGTTTTATGCCACTTCTTTCCTTGCTTTGTGTTTGATGTTTACTTACTTACACATTGCATTTTGCATGTTGGATTTCTGATTCATCATGGAATAATACCCACTATGCTTTCCAATTTTCAGGACCAAAGATGACAAATGCTTTATTATTTAAAGTAATGGGGAACACTAAGCTGTTCCCAGTAGAAGTTCTATGTAAATAATATTTCAACTTGTGCTTTGTTTTGCTTCCCTTTTTTTTTTTTTTGTTGGCTTATCTTAAGTAATTTAAGGTGGGTTTTCATCATAGACTCAAAGTACTTTAGGAAGTAAGACAGTCATACATACTTAGAACATTAAAACTGTTTGTTGCAGTCTGCAGTAGACAGGGAAAATGTCCTAGGGAACTGTGATTCGATCTGGACCTTGAGGGTTAGATAATATGTGTAAAGGCAGAGAGGATGGGGAGGGCATTCAAAGAGGAGCAACACTTGGAAATGGGAAGATGCCTTCGATGATGGAAGTAGGGGGCGGGAAGGTAATGGTGGCAGCAGGAGTGCCTATCAGACCTTCCATGGTGCCACTCCTCTTGAAAGCCAAGTCCCCCGTGGGCAATTTGCTCATGATGCTTTACCTCCCTGCATGCGGCACTTGGGCTTGTCTTCTGATCTTTCCCGTGAAACTCTTCTAAAGTCCTAAGGTTCCCAATTATCCTTTGCTAATAAATCCAGTGTAAAGTAAAATAAAAATAAAACATAATACATTCATTTCTAAAATCTAATACAGGCAATCCATATGTAGCGTGGTGGTAAGAACTTTTTTCCTTCCCAGTTATATGCTTAAGTAGCTAATTTTTGTGGGAAGTATTCATTAAATTCATTCATTCATTAAATATGAGGGCCTGCTATGTGGCAGACATTGTTCCAGAGATTCTATACATTAGCAAACGTGTGACACTGGGCAGTGGGGACGAGTCCCTGTACTTATGGAATCAATTACTCTAATGGAAGGAGATGTGATAAACAAATATGTCAGTTGCTGATAAGCCCTCAGGCAAAAGTAAAGCAGAGAAACAGAGGTGTTTTCTTAAGGCCTGGAGCAGACCCTGTAGAGGGGACCTGAGTGTGTTCAAGGAAAAGACAAGAGTTCATAGGATTGGAGTGCAGTGAGCCCAGGGAGAAAGTGGGAGAGAGGAGACTGGAGAGTCTAGAGGTAAGGGAGGATGGATTGTAAAACTCTAGATCTTATTTTGGGTGAGGTCAGAAGCCAATGGAAGGTGGGAAAGGAAGTTCGGTGATCAGACTTAACATTTTAAGAGGATCACTCCAGCTGCTGTGTTGAGAACAGAGTGTAAAGTGACAAGGCTGGGAGCAGGAAGACAGGTCAGCAGCTTGAACAGAGGTGTTTGGTAATCAAAGTTGTCAATGGATTCTGGGTCTATTTATAATATAGAGCTGGCAGACTTGTCAAATGGATTGGATTGGATGTGTGTGAGAGAGGAGATTTTTGGCCCAGGCAACTGAAAGAATTATGATTTACTGAGATGGGAAGATTTGGAGAGGGAAAAATGTGGTTTGGAAAAGTAGGGAAGAGGAATTGGAAGTTAAATTAAGTTGGAGATTCCAGTTAGTCATCTGAGTCCAGATGTCAAGTAGGCGTTGGGTTTACAATCTGGAGTTTGAAGGGAGAGATCCAAGCTGAATATTTGGCATTTAAGATTTCTTCATATAGATTTTATAAAATTCTTGTTATATTTATTGTAACAATTTAAAAAATTCATTTGTGTTGCTACTGTGGAAGAAGTTTTTTCTTTCATTATACTTTGACTGGTTTTTGCTTATGTTTACATAGGCTATTGACGTTGGCACGTGTACCAAGCCACCTTACTGAATTCTCTTATTTATGAAAGCTTTTAAATTGATTCACTGATTTCTCGTCTCCTTTGACTTCACTGTGGAATTTCACCCAACTCTTGAATACTAAGAAGTACCACTTTCATGGCTCGATTTGCTTTTCTCTGCCTAAAATATCAATTATTTCTTGTCTTTCCCTGTGAGTTTCTATTCATTCCCCCAAACCCAACTCATGTTTCCCATCTGTAAAACGCTTCTGGATTCCAGGGAGTTTCTCTTCCTATGAGCTTCAGCTGTACCATCTGTGTTCCTATATTGGAACAATCATCAAACGTTATTCCAGTTTTGTATGTATCTGTCAGTCCTTTTGGGGTAGGAGAACTGGTCTTGCTATCTTTACATCTCCAGTGTTTAGCTGAATCTGCTACATGATTGTTGTTATAGGATAAATATTGGTTGAATAGATGTGTGGTCAGTTTTGGCAGATTAAAAACATTTAGAAATTGGATAAACTTTTTCTTCATATAGATTTTATAAACATATATATTCAAATACTTACAAAAGTTCATTTTTGTCACTATTGTAAAAATAAATTTTTTCTGAAGCATAATATAGCTATGTAGTTAATAGTCCTAAAAACTAGAGGCCTATTAGTTTAGTAAGTTAATGTGCAATGTAGGAAACTTGTTTCTGCTTTTTCATGATGCTGAGTACACAAAAATGCTTGGATTTGTGAGACCTTAAATTTTGAAAGTACTGAATGGCTGGATGTTACATATTTACCTACAAAAAAGCCCTTTTATCTTGCTTGGTTTTTATTTTTGCCTAGGAGAGGGAAGAGGGAGAAATTAAAATCTGTATCTTCTGAATATAAAGTTTTTGTTCTCCCAGAAGCAAGCTGGGGGTGGGCAAAAATAGGTGAAGTCGGAATTACGAGGTACAAACCTCCAATTATGAAATAAATAATTAAAAGCTCTAATTTTCAATACTTAAAAAAAAAGTCCATATCCTTACTTATAGTTACTTTATGTTCATCATCATGTCTCATTTTTTTCAACCCATCAAATCATTGAATTAGCCCATGTGACTTTTTAAAGAATGCCTACTACTGTTTTGTTATAAATTAGTGAAGGGGTTGTCCTAGTAAGTGACAAACTTATTTATTGGAATAGTTATTTATAACATTTTTAATTGAAACAGAAACATAATTTATCAAATAACCTATCACAGTTCATTGTTCATTGCTAAGCACAGTGGGAAACACAGCATACTTCTTTCTTACAGGGAGTAATAAACATAGGCAGAGAGATGAAACCTGGTACCTAAGGGGAGAAATGGAAGAAAATGTTACATTTAAGGAATCTGCTGTATGTGCCGCATAAGGAGACACTGAATATGGAGGGGTGGGAGGAGGGTGGTTTCAGCTAGACTTCGAAGGATAGGTAGAGTTTATCTGGATAGAGAGGCAGAATTCGCTTGGTTGGAAAATAACAGAGTGAATGGTACAAAAGTAAGAGCTATTATGAGGTGTGGAATGAGATACTGATCTCCATCCTGAGACAGTAAGGGTTTTTATAATTTGTCACATCAAAGAAAATGCTATACTTTTGCTTTGCTATGGTGAACACACACTAGTTGAATTTAATGAAGGCCAGTATCAGATCTCTTTGTGATCATGTTTCTTTGTATTGCCAAGTAATGCAGGCATATTGTAGAAAACAAACAAAATATGATGATTTAAAAAGGCAAAAAAAAAATTAACTCCATCATCCCTAGTAAACTGACAATTAACATTTTGATGCTTTTTTTCCCTAGATGTGAAAAACATATACACACATTTGTGTTTTTATTAAATAGATTATATGAACAAGTTATTTTTAAAATACATGTATTTTATGCTCTGTGTTTTGTTTTTATTTTAGGAGAAAACCAAAAGCCAAAGCACCACTTCCTCCAGCTGAGACCAAATACCTTGATGCCTCGTCAGCTGACAATTCTGTAGAATCTTCTACTTTTATCATGGAACAGAAAGAAAACACGATAGATAAAGACATTGAACTCTTAGTGGTTCTACCTGGGGATATTATCAAATCTACTACTGTTCATGGCAGGTACGATGGGGTGAATGAAATACCAGGACTTCCCTTTCTTCTTCTGTAATTGAAACCCTCTGTTGTATACTTCTTGATTTTTTTTCTTTGACAGAACACTTCATTCATCACTCAGTAAAAAAAAGTAAATGCTGCAGGGTATTCAAAGTTTTTCTAACAGTGTTTGAAATATCAGATCTATGAACACCAGTGAAGTGACTCTTGAAATTTGGAACTATGTTATATTTTGTTAGTCATTTAATACGTTTTTTTTTTAATAGCCTTTCCCAGAGGAATGATAATCAGTTGCATTGATTTTGTATGTCAAACTTACAAAGCAATCCAGGGATCCATGAAAAAACCCTTTCCTGTCCTTTCCAAATTACTCTTTCTCTTTTAAGCTGCTTTTCCAAATTCGATTTTGCAGAAGTTACAAACTACTCTTAAAATGTACTACTCTCTCATTTATCAAAACAGATAAATATATCTGTAAAACTAGCAGGATCTTTCATGTCATTGAATGACTTAATAAATTTATTAAAAGTGTGGATACATTTAACAGAAATGTAAAGTTAAACTTTAACCCAGCAAGAAGGGAAGATGTGATTTAGGAGATTTATATTTTTAACACGTGACTAAAAATTGGAAAAATGGAATAAAGCCAAGTGTAATTTTCCATTTCATTTTGAAGTGGAAAGTTACGTGAGTTGCGTACTTGGTCTTGTTCCACCTTTCACCTCAACTACCTGTTTGTTATTGAGTCCTGTTTTAGAAATTTAAGCTGTTTTGACCTTAGTATTACGTGTGTGTGTGTGTGTGTGTGTGTGTGTGTGTAGAATAAAAGAAGAAGTAAGCAACATATTGGGTATTGCACTTTTCCAATGTGGTTTTGTCTAAAAGAAACTCATTCAAGATAATCTTAAGACTTACCCTTAAGATTATGTATAACTTTATGAAAGTACATGAATATAGAACAGTTCAGCATTAGCAGGCAGTACATAGCATTGTGTATTAAATTCTCATTAAATTTAGGTAATTTGCATTTTGCCATTTATTTTGTATTGAAAGTAGTTTTGGAGATCGCACGTTGAACCACACTTAGGAGGCTGAGAACCCTGTGACTGACTTCGGAGTTTTTCTACCTCAGATGCAGCTAAACACCTGGGTTGTGCCTCTTCTGGGTGAGGAAGGAAGCTTGTAAGTGAGGGACAATGGCCATCATATCATCTTCAGTCCTTGAAATCATACCATTACCTTGGTTTTAAAGTAATAATGTAGATAAAGTAAAAACGATAATGGATATGGCTAGGGATGATAAAGGCAATTCTTCGCATGTTCCCTGAATTCAAGGTAACTTAAAAAAAAAGTCGGTATTTTTCCGAGTTCTCCACTGATGCTGACAGGTAACATGGTTTCATCATCAGTGCTGCTTAACGTTATTTCTTGAACGTAGCCGTCATCTGTTTGTATTGCTGTCTACCCTCCTATCCGCCCTCTGTGTCCTTTAGATTTCTTTTTTTTCAACCTCAGTCACTGCAGTATTAGAATCACGGGTTTCCTCTCTAGCCTGTCACCCATCATTACTTTAGAGTTTTCCACATACTACCCTGAGCTAGCTTTTCTTCCGTTTCCTTGCCTCTAAGAAGCTACATCCATCGTCCTTTCCCCCTGTGCACCTGGACGGTGGTGTCTCGTCACCCTGAAGTTGTTCTGATACTGAGATGTTAGGGCTCCCTCTTTGACACAACCGTTTTGAGATCTGGCATATCCACTTTTTCTTACATCGATTTGTTCTTCATCCTCCTTATAAGTCTAATTCCTGACCTCTCTGCAGATTGCTGTGTTGTTCTTCATATTTGACTTGGATTCTGCAGCAGTCATTCCTACTGCATTTATACTGAAGAGGACCCCAGATTTTCCCCACCCTTTTGACCTTCCGGTGTGTTTGCCTCCCAGGTTCCTAAACCGGAGTAACTTTCTATCAGTCAGCTTTTTGTTTCTGGGCTGCCAACTGTTGTTGAATTGCCTCAGTTTTCTTATCTATAAAAAGGTTTTATAACTGAATTGTTGTTGGGATTAAATGAAATATTATCAGTGCCTGGCACATATTGGTCTCCTCCATTTTGTATTGAGAATTATTTTTCTTAACTCCGGGCTCTCTCCACTTACTCTCCACCCTCAGGTTAATCTGACTGAAACACCCCTCTGTTTGTGGCACTCCCTTTGATAAAAGACTGCAGGGACGGCAAGTCAGCACCAAATTAAGGAAGTCCAAGCTACCAAGCCTGGACGCTGGGGCACCTTATTTTCTTCTTCTCTGAGGTGAGGCAGGCTTTCCTTGCCTACTACCCTTTGAATATCTTAAGCTTCTGCTGCATGTGACTCTTCCGTCCTACAGAGTCTCTGCCTTTTCTACCTCCACACTTTTGGGAAGGTTTTTCCGTCTGGAGTACCTTGCCACCCACATTTTCTCCAGTTATGTCATGGTGCTCAAGGGACACTTTATATAGGCTCCCTGATCTCCCCAGAATGAACTGTTAGCTCTGACTTCTAAACTCTACTGAAACTTAAAACCAGGAATGGTTATCACATCTTGTCCTATCCTATAATTTATATGTGTGTCTTATTTCTTAAATAAACCAGAAGCTCTATGCAGGTATCATTACTTTTCTTCATGTGCTTAGCACAGTTTCTTGCAATGTAGTAGGCATTTAATAAATTCAGAATGTCTCCCTAAACTGTTGTATGTAGATGGGGGTAGCAGCTTAAATGGTGTGTCTTGAAGCGGCATTTGGGTAGGCCCTCGTTGCTTTCCCAGGAGCTTTTAAATAAAGATACTTTCTTCAGGTAGACTGCAAGGCAAGAATGCCCCCAATTCTGATTGCTTTTAAAATTCTGTTTGGGGCCCCAAAACTTCAGAGAGCAGAATTTGTTTCATATCCGTGTTTTTACTAGGGGCTTTGATTTAGGAACTTTGTTCCTAATAGTTTTATCATTCAGGACTGACTCAAGTTGTAGACACTATGACTTGTTTTTTTTTATTTTTAGTGTTTATGATTTAAAGTGGTTCTGTGATTCTGGATATCTTAGGAGTGATTCTAGATATTTCAGAGTGCTATTCATGATACCTTAAGACTGTGATTTGGGGGTATCTTGAATGTTGCAGCAACTGCTGGCTCATTTTTAAAAAACTCAGTGTTTAACAATAACATCAACAACAAAAATGTATAAATAGAAAAATACATTCCTTCTGAAAAATGTTAGCTCCTGAATGTGAAGACCCATGACATAGATAACCTAAATTTCTTTATGGTCTTGTTACTGTAATAACAATAGGAATAGGAAAAATTTCAACAAAATGATACAGGAATTTGGTGGGGGCGTAGGGAAGAGTAATTTTAAGTAAGTTTAAGGACCGGAGGTTTTCTCAGATAAATCAGAGTTCTATATGGCACTGTGAAAGTTCTCTAATACAATTTTTGAGATCATCTCTTCTTGATTTGTATAAATATTCCTTGTATATTCATTTTGATGGCATTATACATGTATATTTCCTTTGAAGAATAATATCAATATTAGACTGAAGTAAATATTTAGAAAACTTATCATATGCTTCATTTAACTTTTCAGACTTCTGTTTTCCTCAAAATGTATTCTTGGGGAAGATTTCTGCAAGTTTTCCTCTCTCTTATTGTACAGCTCATGCAGAGGTATGCTCAGAATGTTCCATTTGCGAGAATGTAATGCACAGCATTATCTTCAGAAGAATGTACTTGTTTGTACATTGATTTTTTTTTTCACCAAAGAGCTTATTCAGATTAGGGAACACAATAAAGTTGGAGGTGGTAGTAGATGTGCTCCGGGGGAGACTAAAAACTTATTATCCTGAATCAGGTTAGTAGCCTTCTGCAGGCTTAACAATCTCTTGGTACCAGAGCTTAATGATACCACCTCTTTAATGACCAAAACTCCCCCTGCATCTGCCATCCTGCCTTCTGATCTTTTGCTTACAGTGAGGGTAGCTGCAGTGCCAGCATGAAAACTCTTGAGCATTTCTGTGTCCTGCTATCATGGATAACTGGATTGAATGAAAGAGAATTAAAACACTTTAGTTAAATGTAATATCCATTATACTGTAGTATTGGTAGATATGTGTGTACACGTATATATAAGTGTGTGTGCTGGTCGAGTAAATGGCCTTTTTTCACCAGACAGAGCAGTTCTCTGCTTTACTAAAAGTGAGGATTAATGAATCCTGCTTGTGAGCATTAGCGACCAGCTGCCTAGGGCTGTCCTCAGAAAATGTCATACCTGCAGAACAGCATAAACAGTGGTGCCTACCAGGATTTGGGAAAAGATAATTTTTAATGAAAAGAAGCGTATAGGTTGACCTGTTCCAGACACTACAAGAGAAAAAGAAAACATGTTGGTATGTGTGCACATCCCTCCAGGGCCTTACCTTATAGTCAGGTGTCTGCCCAGTACGTAATCCTTTGTCATCAAGTGAGTGTTTGTTCCTTTTTCCTCTTTCTTTTTCTGGAACACTTTAAAAGCAGTTCTCATTTGGGAAATTTGATAAAAGATTGACATGAATCCTCTTTGTTTGCCTAGAGGGAGAGTATTCATGGCTATACTAGCATACTCTCTTGTCCTGTAGTTTATGATATTTTCTGCCCTGAATGCTATAAATAGGAATTAGTTTTGATTTGAGCAAATCTGAGAGTACTAGGAATGAAAACACAAATAAAGAAAGCACAGAACTTGAAGTTAGAAACCTCAGGCTCTATAGTTTATTCCATAACTTGCTACGTGACCTCAAGCAAGCCGCCTCACCTCTCTGGCCTTTCTGGCCAGAGTTTTGACTCGCACTGGGTGGGTCAGAGAACAAGCTCAGGAGTGTTTTACATGGACTACAGTGCCACCTACTGGGAAAAAGTAAACTATGAAAAGTGACAAGATAGTACTGGATCAATGTGGGTCAATTTTTGTTTTAAAAAAATAGTGATACAAAGACGATATGGATTTCAGAAGTGTTTCAGAATTTCATATATACTTATATTTATTGAGAAGAGTCAAATGACATATGGGGTAATTACATTATGTAATAAGCTAGTAGATTTTAAAAACACATTGCTGAGAATCTATTGCATGGCACACTCACGTTGAATGCCATAAGAATGCTTAAATTTTGATTTAGATACTTATTCAACGGAAGCTGCTTAAAGTTGGGATTTCACTGGTAGCTTATTTAAGTGTAAAGTGCTGCCCGAGTTTCTACCTGATGGTTATCCTGCAGTCTAGGCTCAGGTAATGCCCCCAGCAGCCTGGAGCCAGGGTGCATGCAAGCCTCTGGTGACTGATTGCTCTTCTGGTTGGGCAAGGGTGACAGAATACACACAGATGGCCTCCAGTGTCATTCCTAGGAGGGTCATCCTCACCACCTTCCCTTCTCTGGCATCTACACCTTATAACAATGACTCTTGTTAATTTTATTTTTAATTTTTATGCCTATAAATGCAATAGTTGGACATTACAGAAAGTAGGAAAATACAGATAAGCCAAAAAAACCTTAAAACACCATGTCATTATTCAGCAGACAGATTACAACTATTAACATTGTTGTCTCTAACCTTTTATCCACACACATGTGCACAGATACACACACACAAATGTATATCTACGTACCTACCTCTATAGGCACCCTTTTCTCTTTGCTAGTGTGGTATCATATTGCACATTCTGTCTTGTAACCTGCCTTTTTTTTTCAGTTAATGATTTCTAACTTTCATGTCAATAAAATTTTATCTTATTCTGTGTCCGTATTTGAATTGCCCCAACTGCAGTGAGATATATTAGTAGTATTTCTGTTTTTATAAGGGGTGTGTGTATGTGTGCTTAACAGATATGTTCTTAAATCACAATTTTTATGAAGATAATTATTTATAATTAATCTTGAAAATAACATCCAAGATAAATGATCAGGTAGAGTTTAGGTGAAAATGGGGAATTTCATTTTGTTTTTACATTGAGAAATATGTTTTTCATATTTAAGACCTTTTATCAATTTAATACTACTATGATCTATCATTGTCTTCAAATTTTAATTCTGTGTTACTCTCTTCAGAATGTTTCCTAATGCATAATTCAGTAAGCACTCTCGACTCTGAGGTTAGGTTTATTTGTTTTATGTACCAGATCCACTTCATTTCATGCACACAAGTATGGTTAGAGAGCGTTACTTGATTCCTGAACTCATTATTGAACTAAGTGGGTTAGCTTAAGATAAACAAACATCAGTAACAGTGGGGAATGTTCTAAAAATTCCCGTATTGCTGTTGATAAGTTTAATTGAGTTGTTGGTATGCACTTGTAAGGGACAGCTGGAACCAATTCAACTCAACTCAGTTTTGAGGAAATTGGGTAAAATACTTTATCAGCTACTGGGGCAGATTTAAATAATCATACTAAAGAAGTATCTTATTCATAGAGTTCAGCCCCTTATCAGATGCTTGAAATCCATCTAGTCATAGCAAGTACTTACCATCATGCATCCTCATTTTCCTATGACAGTCCCTCTTTGTACCTATCATCCCAGAGTAATTCCCAACGGTGGCCCCCTTTCGCTCTCCGGTGTCCCAAATTGGATGATAAATTACATAGCAGTCCTTTTGGAAACTCACCAAGGCAGTTGTGGAGCTCCTCTGAAACCTCTTCGGTGAACTGTGACTTTGACTTTTGATACTTAAAAACACAAAAATGAAAGTCTTGTCTTATCTAGCAGGTGATAAAGCTAGGACAGAATTACCCTTAATATGTGTTATGACCCCACCAGGGTCACTGTGGATTTAGGGGCTAATTTAGTGATGTCATCAATCTATGAACTAAAACTGCAGCAGACAGCAGATAGCCTGTTGCAAACCATCCACCCTATCCTGAATCCTGATTTATGGGGTCATGAAGCTAAGATGCAGCTGGATGAAGAGTCAAGACATTTTAATCCTGACTGCACCCTCATGTGATGCATGCCCTTCATAATCTGGTCATGTGACTTCTCTAACCACAGTTTTTTCATTGGTCAAGTGGGAGTAGATTTGTGGTGGTCGTGAGCTCCGATGAGTTAATAAATTTGAAATTAATACAAGGGGTTATTATTTCTAAAAGGAGTAGGAAATCTCAGCAGTCTCTTCCATTTCAAAGAAGAGTTAAAAAATGTTTTTAAAAATCTACCCTCTAGGAAATCATTTTACTTTACAAGAGAAGAAAAAATCCATAAATAATATTAATACAAAGTGGACTCTGTTAAATAATATAATAAACCAAAATCCAAAGTAATGTAGCGAAATAGAGGAGAAGACTGTTTCTTATTTGAATGAGGAAATGATCAAACTCAGCCAGTCCTTTTCAACTGTTAATTATTTGGCTGGGTTTCAGGTGGACTGCTGGCCTGTGCTCCCACCTTAGCAAACAGGAAAACATGCGTCCTTTCCGTGGTGACCCCGTGTTGAGCCTTTTAGCCAACTGCTGCAAGGTGCATCAGCTTAGGATAACTATCCTCAAACCAAAATTGTTGTTTTTGGTAGAAGTAGCTTGGCATCCAGGTGGATAATTCTAAACCATACTCAAGAGATGACTGTTTTCCGTAGGAGCATTTTGTGACTAGTTAATCCCAGAAGCAGCCCTGCTGCATGTGGGCCCTGCCTGAAAGTTAATGTCCTACTTTTATAGTGTTAGGGCTCCTGTATGTAGAGCTAGCTGGTCAATAATTCCCGCCCTCAAAATCAGCAAGGTCAAGGTCACCTCATCTGTGCTTTTAGTGCCAAATGCTGAGCCTTCAGTTAAATACTTCAGCCAGTTAAACTGGTCTGAGGCTGTCTGGGGGAAAGGTCTTAGCCCAGCTTAATGCTTATGTCCCACCTCTCTGTACATATGCACTACAACAAGGCTACTAGTCAAGTTTGTTCATTAGAAAACAAAAACCAAAACAGCTTTCTCACCTATGTGGTTTTCTTGGAAAGCATGTGAATCTTCTTTCAACAATTTTTCCTTTGCATGCAGACACTGTACAGACAAATCAAATGCATATTGTCTGCTATATGTTTGAGCTCATGGGTGTTGAAGCAGAATTACCTAATAGATAATCATTGGTTCCTATAAATTCCTTATTCAGTGACATTCACCTTACTATGTCCCTGGGAAGAAAGACTGTAAGAGGTGGTCCTGCTAGAGAGGAGTTCATGTCTAGATATCAATGGAACCCAGTTTACATCTTTAGAACATTCTGCTCTTACAGTCTCCAAAATGTTGACCTGAACCCCTATTCCACAAATACCCTTTGTAATATTATTGTAAATTCCCGAGGGTTTATGTTCTTGGAGCTACCTTTGGCTCTGACTTTATATCTTATTTTTGGATTCTTAGTTTCTAGTCTCTATTTTTTGAAATTTCTTTTCTCTCCTTGATTTAACCCCTCTTAAAGCTACGAGGACCTTAGCAATGCTTTGTGGGTCACCAGGAAGAGGTTAGTAAGCATATCACATAGCAAGTAACTTAAATTAGCATTTTAGGCTTCCTGTTGAGTCCTTTCAGCAACCCTGCCACTTGGTAGTGTCTCTGCAATCCTGGCCTCTTTCTGCTGGTTGGCTCCATTTTCTGTCTTTTGAGTAATTTTACCCTTTCCTTCTTGCATAGAATTTAATCAGTCCTGTCACCTCCCTACAAAATATATCTGGAATCTGACTAGTCTAAGCGACCACCATCTCTCATCTAAATTTTTTGCAGTAGCTTTGTAACTTCTCCCCAGACTATTCTGAATACAACAATCAGGATATAATCCTTTTAAAATGTAAAGTAGTTTGCATCACTCCTCAGAACCCTTCTGTGGTTTTCTATCTCAGTTCATAAAATCATGAAAAGTTTTCACTAGGCCCTTCAGCTCTATAAGATATCATGTCTACAGCTTTCACCCTAGCAAGCTGGTTTCTGTTTTCCCTTAAACACAGGGAGCATACTTCTGCCTCAGGGCCTTTGCATTTGTCAACCCTGCCTGGTATGTTCTTTCCCCAGTATCTCATTCCATTCAGGGCTCTGTTCTAATGTTTGTTTTTTCAATTAGGACATTTTCTAATCTTCTTCCTTATCTTATTTTTCATTGCAGCATTTATTGTTATCTGATTACTATACAATTTACTTGTTTCTTTATTCTCTTCTCCCCACATCACTGGTTTGAAAACTGTAGTATGTGTCAGAATCAGCTTCCCTTGCCTTATCCCTAGAGCATCTGATTCAAAGATCTGGACTGGGGCTTGAGCATTTGCATTGGTAACAAGTTCCCAGCAATACTGATGCTGCAGGTTGGTGAATCGCACTTAGGGAATCAGTGCACTAGAGCTACTCTGTCCGATAGAGTGGCCATTCACCACATGTACATTTAAAGTATTTAAATTGAATTTAAGTGAATTCAAATGAAAAATTCAGTTTTTTGGTCCACTCGCTCAATGTATTTCAGGTTTTCAGCAGCCATATGTCGTGACTGGCTACTCTATTGGACAGCACAGAGACAGCAAATCTCCGTCACTGCAGAAAGTTCTCTTGGGCAACACTGCTCTAGAACAGAAACTACATGAAGGTGGATTTCTTTTCGGTTTTTTCCCCTCAGCGTTATATTCTCATATTTATATATCTGGCCCATTGGGCTTACTTTAGTGTAAAGAATAAGGTAGATACATAACTTTTATTTTTCATCAGATTTTTCCCAGTACCAATTGTTGAAAATTCAGTTCTTATCCCAGAAATTTGAAATATCATTATTATAGGCAGTATTAAATTCCCGTCTGTATTTACATCTGTAATGGAACTTTCTGGTCTTTTGCATTTATCAGTCTGGAGTTAGGAATATTTTCTAGACAAAATTGGGATCTGGAATTACTGAATTAAAAATTGAAACTGGAATTATAGAGTGAGAGAATAAGATCATAAAAAGTTCTATGACTTATAGTTGCCTTTCCAAGAGTCGTTTTTATTAGAAAACATTTAGACAGTGAATTCAAAGGTCATGACATGGCTCTAGTCGGAATGAAACTTCTTTGCTATGAAATCCGGTATAGTGTGCAAAGGTTATAGAAGACCAAATTGAGGAAGACCAAATAAGGGAATAGGCCATTATTAGAATATTCTTGGCCTGTTACCCACTATCCCTTATTAAATTAGAAAATTTATATATCACATATAGAAATACAGTAATTCATTAAGGCATAGCAGAAGGGTTAAATAACAGGTGTGTATAAAGAGTATTAAATTGTCTTTATCTTAAAAATTTTTTGAATATCTTTTTCCTTAAAAGTTTATACATTTGTACATAAAGGGATGAAAAATGGTAGCACAAAAATAGGGACTAACAAAACAAAAACAAAACTTTACACTAATAAGTATTTTTGTCTTGTTAACTTTTAGTGAATATTTCTGGCAGAGAGTCTAAAGAACTGTACATTTAAGAAATAAAAGATGTTTGAGGTGTAAAGTTTAGAGTTTTTACATTCATTAGTACATTCATACATAGAGAGAAGGAGAAATAGAATCTGAACATATCACTATTTACTCATAGACCACAGTGGACAGCTCTCCATTTGGTTGGTAGTGAAAATTCTCTCCTCTTCCAGCTTAACTGTACTTATATTGTATTCACCTAGACCTTACTTAATCCTTCTTAACTTTACCATCGGAGAAAGAAGCACCATTTCCAAAGCTAGAATTGGTATGTAGCATCAAATTGCCGTCATAGAGTACTGCTACCAAAAAGTGAACTTCAATAATAACAGTATGCTAGTCATTCTCTCGATGAAATTAAATGTGTACTATCCAAAGCCAAAATTTGGGCAATTATAAAAAATTTATGTGAGCATACTAGCTCAAGAGAAGGACATAAAACTCCTAAATATTACTGTGCAAATATTTAATAAAGACATAGGAAATATATTTTTAGAACTGAAATATATTCCAGAGAACATTTTTTTTTCCTAAGGGACTTAGTCTTTGTTTTTCTTGATATGTGTATAATAGGGGTGCAACTGGTATTTGGGAGAGAGAAAGGGGGTGAGAGTCCCATTATGAAATGTAGCTCTTTATCCCATAGAAACTGGGATGGCTTAAGAATGGGCAAGATCCACAAATGGTGAGGGTGAGGTCGGGGATGGTTTGAAAATCTATATGAAGTGTTTGACCTGAAGATCCCACGGTGTCAGGCAACTTATTCATCCCCAGCAGACATTGCCTCTCTGGAAAGACAGAACCAAAGAGGCTACAGACTTGGGAACTCCACTTAGGAGAGTGGGGTTGGGGTGCATATGAAAACAGATTGTACTAAATTAAAATGGGCATACTGAACAGTGAGATTTTTAGCCTCACTTCCCTGTCGAGTTTCTAAAAAACCAATAGCCAGGTTCATGTATCTAGTCAAGAAATTGGAGAATTGTTTTTTATTGACATTTGTATTTCCCATTGGAAAAAAAATAGCTAGCCACCTGATTACTCTCAAGTGAAGTTCATCAACCTATGTACCTCAATTCATGAAAATAGGACTTTTACATACTGTGTTAGTGCTTGAGTCTTAAATATGAACTAACAGCTTAGAATTTCCAGATATTTGAGGAAAGCACATAATACAAAAGTTTTTTGGTGTGCTTTAAAGGCTGACAATTAAAAGAGAGTCAGAGACCACATTGTTCTGTTGATGGTGTGAATGAGAAAACAAGTCTGCGTCAACAATTGGACTCTGTGGAAAGGGAAGCAAAAATTAGGAAGTGTCTCTGAATCTCAAGTTGGATTTGCAACTTCCAATTGAAATAGGTTGTGTATTACCATTAGCATTTAACATTTAATTACTGTTTGAAGTTATCTCATAATTTACTTGGTTATTTTTTCACTGTCTAGCACAGGAGTCCATAGACTTTCTCTGT
Organism: Vicugna pacos; assembly: GCF_048564905.1. Classification (NCBI taxonomy): domain Eukaryota; kingdom Metazoa; phylum Chordata; class Mammalia; order Artiodactyla; family Camelidae; genus Vicugna; species Vicugna pacos. The sequence continues at coordinate 39,073,684 of NC_132991.1, read as the reverse complement.
CTAGAACCAGATAGTAAAAAGTATTCGGCTTTGCGGGCCACACAGTCTCGGTCACGTCTACTCAAATCTGCCGTTGTAACACAAAAGCAGCCCTAGGTGCTATGTAAACAAATGAGCATGGCTGTGTGCCAATAAAACTTTATTTACAAACACAGGCTGTGGGCCCACCTTGACTTGCAGACCATAGTTCGCGGACACTTGGTCTAGTCCATCAAGCAGAGTGTTAGATCTCTGAGAGAAGGTATGCCAGAACACTTGTACTGGCAATGCATAGAAAATATTAAATGCTGCTCAAATGAATTAAGACATCTGTAGGACACTCTTTGGGATTTTGTGGACTTCCTCACATAGATACTGTCTAAGCTGTCTAAAGCCCAAAGGGTGGTGGTGGTTCTTAATGCTTCATTCTTATGAGAACTTTGGAATATTACTAGTTCACAAGCTGAAGACTTCTCATATTCCAAATGATACTATAAAGGAGCATCTGCTAATCTAAGCGACAGTTTTTGGGTAAGGAAAGGGCTTTTCCTTCCCTGAAATCTATAATATGAAGACAATTTAGCAGATAAAATATATGTAATATTTAAACCAACACAGGGAACCAAGCTCTCTTGACTACTATTCAGAATTTCTAAACTATTATAATTTTGTCTGCTTAAATATCTTGTAGTTAGATTTTTAAGCTGCTTTCACAAATAGTATTTTGTAGCTTTGTTTTATCTACTGAAAAGAGGTCCTAAGAAAAATGTTTGAAACGGTGACTTTGACAGTTAATGACATTGTTCTATGATCAGCATTACTCTTGTTTTACAGTAAACCTATGATGGACTTGCTGGTATTCCTCTGTGCACAGTATCACTTAAATCCATCAAGTCACACAATTGATCTGCTATCAGCTGAAAACAACCCCATTAAATTTAAACCAAACACACCAATAGGAATGTTGGAGGTGGAGAAAGTAATTTTAAAGCCAAAAATTTTGGATAAGAAAAAACCTACACCTTTAATACCAGAGGTAAGATTCTCACTGTAGATTTTGATATCTTATGACTAAAATACTAAGTTGATTTTTTAGTCATTATCTGCAGCTCATTGTAAATGAAACAAAAATTGCCTTTCCTTGTCAAATTTGATGCGAATGTGATTATCATGTTTTCCTGGGCCACTTTGTTTAGGATTCACTTGGTTATTTATCCTTGAATTTAACTAGAACTTGGGGAATATAGATTTTTAGATGTTCTAAAATTATCTGTGTGACAGTATCAGGATCTGACAATTATGAATGATCTATATTTTAAGTTACTTTAAAAAATATATTTATTTTTAAAAAGGTTTTGTAATCTTTTAATACAATTCCTTTAAGAGTTTATTCAAATAAATTTTTGCCCTCTCTACTTAGTAAGTGGTGGTTGTAACTCACTAACTTCTAAATTATTGTTAATTTGAGTTACACAATGGCTCAGTTTTCTGTAATGTGTGAATTTTAAGCAAAAAATTTTAACCATAGTGATTCTAATATCTTCAATTCTCCTTTATTTATAAAATCTTTTCCATTTCTATAAGCAACAGGGATGGAAGTTTATGGGTTTCTAGAGATGCTCTTTCATTAGGAATAGTATCAACCATTTTTAACTCCAGAAAATATGTAAAGCTTTATATATTGAATTAGTTCATTTATGTATGAGTACATATAGTCTCACATTTTCTTTATATTCTTCTGAAGCTTTTTTACAAAAGGTTAGCTTTTTTTTTTAACAATACTAAAACATGTTTGCTTTCTACAAAATGTGATTGAATATTAAATATTAACTGGGATATAGGGCTATTTTCTATCAAGATGTATGCTATTATTTATCTAGATCGAAATAGTATTATTTATGCTACAGCATGAGATTATATATGGTGTTTTAGTTTTATGAATACATGCTGATGATTTGTAGTCTGTAGGTTTTACTTAGCATAGTCACATGTTCCTAAACTCTATTTACATACAGAATTTAATTCAATCACAGCAACATGTTGAGATGCTTAAATTCATCTCAAATAATTTTGAATTAGTAGTATTTAATGTCTAAATAAGGAATATTTTAATATTGTTTACTAGTATATTAACAAAAAAATTAAGTGTTTTAAACAAAATACTCCTTTTTCCATTGAGAACTGACAAACCATTAGAAAGATAAATATTCCTCAACTTAAAAATAGAATAAAACACATATAATTCTGTATTATTAAGTATGTTTGCTAATTTTAAGTAAATATTTTAAGGGGTAAAGCAAAAACATCTATTTTTTGTACTAGATATGAGGCTTTTTTATTTCTTTTTGGATTTAAATCTACTCAATACTTTACAAGAGTCATTAATTTAATCTAAATTATTTAATAAGCAAACTCCAAGAATCCGGTTTGGATTTAGGAAGTAACATTAATCAAAAAGAAAATCTTATACCAAAATACAGAATACTGTTTTTTTATATGAATATATAATTGTAGAGTATCTCATTATTCTAGACACCATTGTAGAAAGTTGGTTTCAGTGACTTATGGTATAACTATGGCTTTTATCTGTGTTTCAGAAAACTGTGAGAGTAGTGATCAATTTTAAAAAAACGCAGAAGACAATAGTGAGAGTTAGCCCACACGCACCACTTCAAGAACTTGTCCCCATTATATGCAGCAAATGTGAGTTTGATCCATCACATACACTGCTGTTGAAGGATTATCAGTCTCAGGAGCCCCTTGACTTGACAAAATCTCTTAATGACCTGGGACTAAGAGAATTATATGCCATGGATGTCAGCAGAGGTAAGTAAGACTTTTCATGTTATTCATTTGATAGGATGTGCATATATGTGCATGTTTTGTGTTTATGTATGAGTGTTTTCAAATTCATAATGGCACATATATGGATCCTATAGCTAGAAGTCAATATATGTCATTGGGAATAAGATGAGAAAACTAAATGTAATAAAATTTAACTTGAGTTCAGTTATTAAAATTGGAATAAAAACGTATCCTTCTTAGCTGAGATCCACATTTTCCATTTTCCATCTACCTATGAATATTTTGGGCTGTAATTTAACTTAATTCTTTGTGGCTTTGAGATTTAAACAGAATATTAAAATTTACATGTAAATTCATCACTATTCTGATGAAGTGTGAACTATGATACACTCACCGTGGTTTTGTTTGAATCTTATTATCTTTCAAACTTGGAAATTTTTCGACAAATCTTTTTCTTAGTTCCGTATCCAAAATCAACTGCCTTATAAATCAGTCTAATTTGAAAATTCTTCTAAATAGAAATAGCTTGGAGTACTAATCTATAAAAGTAACAATGTATTAAAATTTATAGACCTTAGATAGTACTGGTTTCTTGTAGTGATTCTTATAGATAAATGCAAGTTTATTTCTTCAACACAAATCTGTTTTAATAGGAGAAATAAAAGTTTAGTGAAAAATGATTACGTCCTTTGTGTATAGAGAACTTCAAACTTTATTCTGAGATAGTGGCTTTATATAATCCATAGACAACTGTTTCAACTCAGTGATGTTTTATACTTGAACAAACACTATCTTTACAGTCAGTTTAACCTCTTTTACCCCCTCCTTCCATAGCCACTTCTGTTACTGCCTTCAATAACTCATCTTTACAAGGTAAGACATAATGAAACAACAAAACAAATTATAATGTGAAATAAGTAGAAACAAATTAAAATATGAAATCATTATTTCTATTGGGTAAATTGAAAATAAGCTTCTAATTTTACTTGTTTTCTTAACATTACTATTATGTGTATTCTGTAAGAGACTTTAACTTAGAAAGTCCTTGGTTTTTATGTCCCCAAAAAAGAGTTTATAAGCTCCCTACCTTGATTTTTTAATTTAATACAATTAATACATTTCAGTAATTGTTTGAAATCAATATTGTCTTAAGAATGTGAGAAACATATCTTGACTCTCAGACAAGTAAAAATGATTTTGCTATAATCTTTATTGGGTATAAATGCTTACAGTTTGGTGGTTCCATGGAAGGGTCTCAGATTATTTTCATTGAAACAAGTATTCATAATACTCAGAGTATTATTATGATGGGAAATTTTTGCAGTATTAAATTGTGAATATTTTGTAATAACATGGAAGTGCTTATGCTAAAATCAGCTGTTGAAGCATTTAAATGTTTCATACAGTGTATTGAAAAAACTTTTACATGAAATTTCTGAAAAGAGATATAGAAAAATTTTAATAGTGGATGCCTTTGGGTGGTAGGGCTATGGGTGGCTTTTTAAAAATTAATTATTTAATTATTATTTTTATATGGGTGGCTTTTTTCATTCTTTTCTTTATAGGATAGAATTTTATATTGGAAATGTATTACTTTCATAGATGAAAATTTTATTAAAAATTAGCCAATAATAATAGAGTCTGGAAGTCTGTTTTCTTTTCCCATTAAAAAAGCATAGGCACAGGTAATTGATTACTATGATAATTACCACCCTACAAAAAAAAGTAATAAACTTTACTCATTATGTGTTCTTGGATTATTGGAATCTTCTTTCTTTGCCTCTTCTAATTTTTCCATAACATAATGAACCTCTCACATCCAAGAATTAAGCCAAGAATAAGTAATAGGGTGACTGTTTATTTTTGGTGGATATCATGAAGATGAGCCTCATCAAAGGAGTTGAAAATTCTTTTGATATATTGAAGTGTGCACTGGCTAATAACCAGAAGATAGGCATTTTAATTCTGATACAGCATTAACTGTCAAGCTCACTTGGCAAGCTGATAGGACAAAGGGCTTTGTCTGTCTGGAGCTCACCGTCCACTTCTATAATAATAAAGAGGTGGGGAAAAGTGTTTTCTGATTCTTTCCAGCAACAACATTTTGTTACTTGTACTTGGTTTTTGCTTCTAACTTTGCCACTCTGTACATACATAACCCAGAGCAAATTCCATAAGTTACTGGTACTGGCCTTACTGTGAAGGTGCTGAATGCATTGATTTCTAATATCCTTTCCAGATAAAAAAGTATATGGTTTATGCAGAGTATTAAATGTTGTGAACATAATATGAGGAGATTGGAATGGGAAATTTTAAAAAATTTCCTTTTACAGTGTCAGAATCTACAAGTTCAATCCAAATGTAAATGCTCCTGTCTCCTTATTTTGTCTGATGTTATCAGAAGGCTTAGAACTTCGTGTGTAATTTACAGCCTCCCTTTGGGAAACAGGAAACTACAATATTTCAGTTGCTTTTCTAAGTAAGCTCAAGTCTCTGTTGTCTTACTGTTTAACTCTGACTTGTAGTGATCCCTGAAATTGAGCTTTAAGTGAAGAAGGAGTTAACTAGTATAGGAGATGCCTGGGTGCCTGGAAATTGCTTTACCAAAAATAAATATGTGAATACTCTGCCTATAGTTACTGCACTGCACCACCATATGAATTTTCTATCTACTATTTCAACTAAATTTAATTGTATGTCTACATTCGATTAGTGGAGGTGTCTATCTTAAAACGAAATAGTAGCATTTCTTTTTAAAAAAAGAGAGAAAAGAATAAGTTAGAGGTGTTATACATCATCTTTAAATGGATACTGGGTTCAGTTCTATCATTTAACATCTGTGTGTCTTGATGTAAGTTACTCAAACACTTTGGTCACCATCACCAAGGACTCAGACGCATAATGAGGTGATGCCATCTGCTTTTATTTCTTTATATTCCCAAACTTTGAAAAAGAGCTCAGAATAACAACTTTAACATCTACCTCTCAGGATTGTTCTAAGAAATGAATTAGGCATGTGAAAAAATCTTTTACCATAAAGTACTGTCCACAGGTCTATTATTACTAGTTGTTAGCATTGTCAGTTAGCTCACTGTACAGAATTCATAGTGCTTATTTAATATTTGAAGCCCCAGATTTATGAAGTTTGAATTTGTGAAATATGGTTCTCCTTTAATGTCTTATTGAGACACATTGTGTTAATATGTTTATTGGCATCAATTTTGCTTCCCTGGACTGGCCCCAACTTTGTCATAATTTATTTATTCTTCTTAACATTTCTTTTAAATAGATAGACTATACATTTACTCCTAAGAAAGGGGTATGTATTTAAGACTATACATTGAGCTCTAAGTTCTGCTATAGATACATCCCACACATTTCAGTGTATAGTACTTTGTTTCCAGAGTCACTGAAATCATATTGTGGTTTACTGTAAAACCCATGTGTTTCATAGGAGAAATGTTTTTAAAATGTACAGATCCCCACTCATTGTGTGTGTTTCTTTCTCTTTCTCTTTTTTAAATTTGGGACTTATTTGTTGAAGAAACCAGGTTATTTGTCTTATAGAGTTCCCCATGTTCAGAATTTTGCTGATTGCACCCGTGGTCCCACTTACTGTGTTTCTTTATGCTCTCTATTTCCGGCAAATTGATTCTTAAATCTAGAGACTTGATCAGAGTTGGGTGAGATATTTTTGGCAAGAATACTTTATAGGTGGTATTGTGTTCTTCCATTAACAAACATGTAATTACAAGGTATCTTTTTTTGATGTTAGCCATCAGTAATCATTAGCTGTATCTTAGTTAATTAGGAGTTGGAAAATAATTACAATCTGTTGCAAATATTCCTTTAATTATTAATTGAGATATTTCTTTAAAAAGCAAATTTCTCTATGTCAGCTGTTTTGTTTCCATAGATAGAATCCATTCAGAAAAGGCAGGATAAAAGTGTGATTCTTTCTCTTACTCAGTTTTTTAAATAATTGGCAATGTGGATTAGTTATCTTTTTAGTTCTAGTATGAATTCATGGAGTGAAACATATGTGCCCTGATTCAATTTATTGAATTATTCTTATGATGCCCAAATTGTCCTGACTTCAGCCAGGAGAAGCCATATCAGATTGGCTCCTGAAATGGTTCCTTTGAGTGGGAAATAGTATTTAGAGGCGGTCTGGGCCAGGATGACTCAGCACCACTAGATTTGTAATCTCTTTCAGTGAACATTAGGAAATACTTCTTTGAAAATGAAGTATTATGTGTACAGCCTTGAGGTTGGGTGTTTGCCTTTCTGATAGAAATGTGGTTTAATCTTAGCACTATTGACATTTGGGGACAGCTGGTTCTTTGTTGCTGAGGGGCTGTCTTGCACACTGTAGCGCGTTCAGCAGCATCATTAGCCTTTACCCAGTAGTTGCCAGTAGCACATTCTCTTCACCCTCCCCTCAACTGTAACAAGCAAAATTGTCCCCAGACATTTTAAATGTCCTCTAGGGGGCCAGGGGTGGATGCAAAATCATCCCCAGTTGAGAACCACTGGATTAAAGAAATCATGTTTTTTAAATGTTTAACAGAGTACCGAGCAATTATAATGAATCATGTTTTGGAGAATTAAATATTTCATAACAGTTTAGCTCTGAGAAAAATTATAATTCAAAATAAAGGGACAAACTGTATGATAGCAACTTCATATCTCATTTAATTAGAAAGTCCTTTTTACCTCTGAAATGTTGGTAATTGTGTAGGGAACACAGACTCTGAGTCACAAGGAACTAGGTTTATGTCCTACCCGTGTCATTTCCTGACTGTTGGCCTATGTATCTTAGTTTCTGTAAGCTTCAGTTTCCTCTGCTGTGGGATAGGAACAATAATATTAAATTTCCTTATTGCTTTGAGAATTAGATAAGATATAAGATGCCTAGCAGAGTGCATGGTTCATAGTAAACCATAATGAGTTGCTTTTAGCATTAGATGAAGTAATGAAGGGAAAGTAATTGAGAGAAACCTTGGAGGTGAACATACAACCCCGTGTACAAAAGTAAGGTGCTTTTCTTCTGTTTTTAGAGTCCTGCCAAATATCACAAAACCTAGACATTATGAAGGATAAGGAAAATAAAGGTTTTTTCAGCTTTTTTCAACGCAGTAAGAAAAAGCGGGAGCAGGTACGTATTTTCTTATATAGCATTTTAGAAGATTCTTCTAATCTGTTTTTAATTGCATGTATTTTTTTCTCTTGAAATTACCTGTCGATTTTGCCTTTTCATTTTTCATTAGACTGCAAGTGCCCCTGCAACTCCCCTGGTGAGCAAGCATCGTCCAGCTTTTACGAGGTACAATACCATTTCCAAGCAGTATATTTCAAACACCCTGCCATCGGACGCACCCAAGAAGAGGCGCGCTCCATTGCCTCCAATGCCAGGGTCCCAGAGCGCCCCCCAGGACCTCGCTCACATCCAGGAGAGGCCAGCTTCGTGTCTGGTGAAATCTTCGAGTATGGATGAAACAGACGAGGTGTGTAAATTTGTTTTGTTTTGTGTTTTTAGTATGGGGCAGGGAACCATCTGTTTTTCCTCTTACCTAACTTTTCCACGCAGGCTGCTAATAAGGTTAGTAACAATTACTAATATGTAATAAGATGAATAACTAGTTACTAATAAATTGGTACTGTGGAGAGATTATATAGGTACAGTTCTTCAGTGCAGTAAAGAATATATACGTCCATTTTAAGAATAAATATGTCCGTTTATATACAAGCAAATAAATTGTCCATAAACCTTAAAGTCCTAGTTTATTAAGGCCCAACCAGAGGTTCTTGCTTGATACATGTATTAGGAATGAAAATACTTATTTCTGAATACCACTTTTTTGTTTTAAAACAGCAACACAATCTTTACATTGCGTTTCTAACTATTAGATATAGTCAGGTCTTCTTAGCCTGACTCTGAGATTCTCAGGCAAGAAAATCCTTGTGCCTGCCTGGTACATAAATACTTTATAGTAAAAAAAAAAAAAAGTCTTTTTATGTAGAATATATTGCAGTTACTGTCATGCACTCTTATGTTCAAGGTGCTGTTCTAGGTGGACCTTTTCCCCCAAACATTCTTATGGTTGCTTCTCTTTAATCCCAAATTTTCCTGGACATGCTGTTTTGTAGAAATCCATTTGCAAACAACTTTTCATGCCTATAAAGTCTGTCTGTTCCTTGCTTTATTCATGTGAATTATAAGTAAAGTTTTAAGTAAATATAAGTGAACATAAGACCATATACTTTGTTGCTTGCAATCAGACAAATGATTTAAATAGCTTTGAGAGCAAATTTTATCTTGAGATATTTGAGACACTGAGAAGTTTTCTTGTATCTAGTTGAAGGATTTTATCTCCCCCTTGGTAGCTTAGTAAATTCAATGTTCAAGTAAATTAACCTTTCCTTACCAGTTAATAAACATTTCTGTACTTCCTTAACCTTAGAAAAATTTTAAGTATAGTTTTTTAAAAATATTTTCACATGCATTTTCTTTGTTTTTGGGGTTTTTTGGGGGGTAATTATATATATATAATTATTATAATATTATATATATATATATTTTTTAATGGAGGTACTGGGGATTGAACCCAGGACCTTGTGCATGCTAAGCGCAAGCTCTACCACTGAGCTACACCCTTCCCCCTAACTCTAGTTTTTAATGGTAATGTATAAACTATCATATGTATCTTTAGAAAGTAAATAGCAACTGGATTAGATAAAAATGAAGTCCCCCCCACCAAAATACTGAAACTCAGTAGTTACTTGGAAAATCATCTATTAAGCTGTCTTATTATTTCTATTGACTTTCTTATCTAATGGTTGTGGTATGAAATCTCATCATACAAATCAGGAGGATAATTATTTTTTTTCAAATTATAGAATCATTTGCTATAGAGTTTTCCAGGGCAACTGCTTCGTAGTTGGGTTCAATCTTAAAAACCGTGTGGGAGTGCATTAGTCAGGCCAGAGGAACCCTGTTGAAAGATGAGGGAGTGGGAAGACTGCGGCTTGCCTGGGCAGGAGCAAGAGACAGAGGCTGGAGCTGAGTGAGATAAGCAGAGACCAAGTCAGGGTCTCAAAGACTTCATTTTGTAGGCGAAACTAGTTTGCATTTCTTCACAGTAAGTCATTTGAAAGGTAGCACTTTTGGGATTGTTTTATGTTTTTAACAACCGTAAAACTGCAGTGTAAGAGTATCAATTATTATACTCTTGAGTGGCTACCAAAGTCTGTCGTTTTCTTATATAGAAATAAATCTTAGCCCCTGCTGACAAGCTTTTATTCCCGATGACTTCATCCAGTCTATTCCAGTAAATGTCCCTTGTGTTTGAATCCCAAAGGGTCTGCGTTATCTTTCTGATAGTCTGCTTCTTAATTCTAGGCCGTGCTACCAGTGACCTCACTAAAAGCCATTTCTTTTCACTCTCACCCTCTGCTCTATGACCAGGTAATGCGTCCATATTAAGTACTAATCTTTTTTTTTTTTTTAGTGTGTTGTCTTTGGCAAACTAGACATCTTTGTATAATTTTCTAATTGTTGTTTCCTTTGATCTGGACATCTGGATAGTTCTGCATTGTTTCATAGGACCTGGAAGTATTTGTTTTTTTCCTGGACAAGCTGAGGAACTTTAAAAAAAATTTATTCATTGCAGAAGTTCTTAACAGGCTGTGGTTCTGTGTGTGTGTGTGTGTGTGTGTGTGTGTGTGTGTGTGTGTGCGCACATGTGTATGCTCACAGGAATTCATGCCTCTCGAGGCGTCCCAGCACTTACTTCCTTAATTTCTCGGCCATATTTTAAGAGAATGATCACTCCTTGGTCTTGATGTTTCTGTCTTCCTTGTTATAGCTCAGCTCTCTCTTCCTTTTGCTACCAGTTCCTTTTCCAGTTTGTAAATTTGGAGGTACCTGGATCCATGGTCTTAGCCTATATTTACTCTTTGAGAGAAAATATTTATTCTTTGTTGAGTTCTCCACTGTAGTGTTTTGGATAATATCCCCTGCAAAGATATATCCAAGTCAAAGATCTAGAGATGAGAAAATCCTGCACTTAAGTTGGGCCCAAATCCAGTGAGCAGTGTTGGTTTAAGAAGGGAGACACAGGCACAGAGTTGCAAAGGAGACGGCCCTGTGACGGCAGAGACCGAGGGTGCAGTGATGCTGCCACAGGCCAAAGAAGGCCAGGAGTCTCCAGAAGCTGGAAGAGGCAAGGAAGGAGTCTCCCCAAGTGCCTTCTGAGGAATATGGCCCTGCTGACACCTGGATTTCAGATTACTAGCTTCCAGAACTGTGACAGAATAAAATTCTGTAGTTTGAAGACGCCCAGTCACAGAAATTTGTTACAGCTGCCCTAGGAACGAATACATCAGCTCTGTGTTCCAATTTCAATATTGTTGTACCTGCAATTTGAACTCATGTTTGCTTGTTGACTCATCACTACCTGGAAATCACCATACTTAAAATCAAACTCACCTTTTTTATTTTCTCCCAGATGGAAAAGCTCAAGATCATCTTTGATGTTTTTTCTTGTCACATCCAATTAGCAATTAATCCTTCATCCAGTATCCTCTCACAGTGTCTCCATGTCCCTTTCTTTCATTCCCTCTGCTAAAGTCATGCCTCAGGGAAACCCGGGGTCAGAGGGGTAAGGGGAAGGTCAGTACATAACTTGTCTTGCCCCTTCTTGTCTTCAGAACACAAAGAGTCTGACAAGTTGCCACATAAATATTTTGTAATCATCACTTCCCCATTCAGAAACTTTGGATAGCTGGCTGTTATTTTCTGGGCATTCAAGGCCCTCTGCAAACTGATCACAGTTTGAGGGCGGGGGTGGAAGGGGCTACTTTGCTTCCTTCTTCCTTCCCTCCCTCCCTCCTTCTTTTCCACCCTTTTTCTCTTTTCAGCTTTACTGAGGTATAATTGACAAATAAAATTGTAAGATATTTAAAGTATACATTGTGGTGATTTGAAATACGTATACATTATGAAAGAATTCTCACTATCTATTTAATTAACATATCCATCACCTCACATATTATCTTTTTCTTTTTTCTTTTCTGTAAGAACATTTAAGTTCTACTCTCTTAGCAAATTTCAATTATATAATATATTATTGTCAACTGTAATCACCACATTTTACAGTTACATTAGATTCTTAGGCTTTATTCATCTTATAGCTGAAAGTTAGCCCCCTTTTACCGACTGCTTTCTGTTCCTCCCATCACCACCCCCGCCCCCCATCCCTTGCAACCTTTTTCTGCTGTTTCTATGAGTTCGACTTTTTTTTTAGATTCTACATACAAGTGATACGATACAGTATTTGCCTTTCTTTGTCTGGCTTACTTCATTTAGTGTAATGCCTTCAAGATCCATCCATTTTGTTACAAATGGCAGGATTTCCTTGTTTCTCATGGCTGAATAATATTCCTCTGTGTATGTGTGTGTGTGACATATATATGTATATATATATATATGTTTAACATTTCACATCTTCTTTGTCCATTCATCCATATATGGACATTTAGGTCATTTCTACATCTTGGCTATTGTAAATAATGCTGCAATTCGAAATATAGGAGTGCGGGTATCTCTTCAATATCCTGTTTTTATTCCCTTTGGATACATCCTCAGAAGTGCAGTAGCTGGATTATGTGGTAGCTCTATTTTTAATTTTTTGATGAACCTCTATACTGTTTTCCATGGTGGCTGCACCATGGGAAAAAAGGAGGGGAGGAATTTAACATTCCCACCAACAGTGCACAAGGGTTCCCTTTTCTCCACATTCTTGCTAACAGTTTCCCCTTATATTCTTGATGGTAGCCTTTCTAACAGGCATGAGGTGGTATCTCATTGTAGTTTTGATTTGCTCTTCCCTGATGATTAATTATGTTGAACACCATTTCATGTACCTATTGGCCATTTGTAAATCTTCTTTGGAAAAGTGTTTATTCAGTTCCTCTGCCCATTTTTTTCCCACTCTTGAGTTGTATGAATTCTATTTTGGATACTAACCCTTTATCACATATGATTTTCAAATATTATCTCCCTTTCTGCAGGTTGCCTTTTCATTTTGTTAAAGGTTTCTAGTGCTGTTCAAAAGCACCATTAAAAAAATTACTCATCATTTTCAGTATGCTTCTAACTCTGTCCAAAAGATTTGACATCACTTGTGCAAGACCCTGCTTCCTATCCTTTCAGAATAGAGTGACCCCCCTCCTTCCCAGCTCCATCTTCCTCATTCCTACTCACCCACTCAAATTTTACCTGTTCTTTTACCTGCTTCACAGAGAATTTTGTAAAGATGCTATCATGGGGTGATCTTGCTTTCTCTGAATTTGTCTCTCTTGTGCCTTTTTATTTTAATTTATATTTATGTGTAGGTAGTATATTCATATATTTATTTCTAAAGATAAAAAGGAAACTACAGTAAAAATTCTCCTTTCCTACCCTGCCCTCAGCCAAATTCTTCTAGAGGCAACCACTAACAGTTTCTTGTGTATTCTTCCAGACATAGTCGATGCATGTTCAAACCAATATACATCCTACATATGATTTTCTTTCTTGATGGCCATATGTTACATATACCATGTTATACGTCACTTTTTGATACTGAATGATGTATTTGGGATATCTTTATCAGTACATAAAGGGCTTCCTTTTTAAAGGCTGCATAATATTCCATTGATGGATATAACATGTTATGGGGTAGGTACCCACTCCTGTAAAGATAAACATTAAAGTTATTTTATTCTCTAAATTTTATAGCATTGTTAAATTCCTCCCCCCTTTTTTTTCTCCCTCAACCAGAGATCAGGAATTGTGTTCCCCAGAAAAATTCTGCAACATAGTAGGTGTTTAAGTGATAAGTAAACTTTAACCACAGCTTTCACACATGTACAATATATACAATGAGAATGTCAGTCCAACAAAATTTTAGTATGTCACATGTGATTTGGTAAATTTTCAGAAGTACTTGGATAACTTAAAAATTGCTTACATTTACTTTTATATTAATTGGCCCAGGTAATTCTTGACAATAATTTTCTTAAGCTTTTACAGAAAAGCCAGAATTTTGGCAAGGTTATATTGAAAGCTTAAGGACCAACAACTAAAATGTAGTGTGTATTGTTACACAATGCAATAAATCAAAAGATCCCTGAATTGAAATTTTTATATAGCCAGATGAAAATATTTAGGAGATTCAGCAAAACATATACAGTTATGTATGAATTTTACTTATTTTACTGCTTGCTTTTTTAAATTTAAAATCAAAGATTGTCAAAATAGTCATTATCACTGTCCACATTTATATCTATTTTAACAATTTAGTTTTGAATTTGAAATTTTAAAAAGGCACTGTTTTTTACTGATTAAAAATAATATCAAGCTGGGAAAAAAATAAAGACATAACCATTTCCAAGTCCGTGAAGAATTTTGGATACATTCTTATCCTGTAATTTTTATTGTTTAGGAGGTAAAATAAACCACAAGGGTGCGCTGTTTAACAGAAGTACAGCATTCTGATTTTTCCGATTTTTTCCCCCAAAGCAACCTTTGAATAAAGCAGAAAGAAAATGTTGGAAATAGTTAAATTATATTAGAAATAGTAAATGCTTATCTCTTTTTGGTGAAGTGCCAGAAAACAGAACTAGAGAGATAAATAACAGTAATGCATGAAAAGTGGTTTATAATTAGCACAGTTTTATTCATTTTGAGATTTTATTTTAATGTTCTTTTAAGTAACATTGATATTATATTTGCCTTAGACAGACTTACAGATAAGTCAGTCTATCTGTAGCTTGGAAAAATGTTGTGAACCACATTTATTTTATACATTTTGGCTGTCTATATTTAATATTTGCCTTATTCCTCAAAGGCATTTCTCAGTACTGGCAAATTAAGGTATTTGGATAATGATTTTGGAGCTTAAACTGAAAATATTCACATAAAAGGCCACTGGTTTTCTGAGCTAATTTTGGCAACTGATTGTGCAGTTTCCAAAGAGGATTCAATGATGATCCCAGTTAGTAAAATAACTTATCCTGACCTTTTGAGGGAACATTTCTGCATCTAAAATGATTTCTACCCACCTAAAGAATATATTTAAAAGAATACATAGTTTACTGTCATTCCTACAGTGTCCTTTGCATGTCCCTAAATTTCCCTGTATTTTCACAGTTTCAAGTCTTATGTCATTTTCCTTATAAAGGTGAATATACCATCTTGTATAGAAATATTCATTTGGAAGAGAAAACCATCCAATTAGAAATTCTCTGGCAGTTTTCCTTGGTACTTTTTAAGCATTTTGTGAATATGATTCTGCCTGAAGATGTGAAATGTCATTTGTGCAACAGCATATGTAAGGGCTGGCCCATGCTGTCATTTACATGGACTAGCTCACATGTATTACTGCATAAAACGTGTACAGTTATGTACATAAGATTGTCATTTGTTTCATACATGACAGAAGTCAGAAATGCAATGACATTGACTTAAATTAAAAGTGACTTAGAACTCTGGGATTGAAACTAAGTTCAGAAATCCAGTTCTGCATTGCGTCTCCTGACCAAATATCTGTGAAGAGCACATTTAACAAAGTCAGTGGTGACAGGATGTCCTAGTATTATTGACAAATTAGCCTTTTAAGCCTCTTTTACATTTGAAGAAGAGGAAGAAGAGCTGGACAGAAGCTGTTGGTAATCTTGACCCATAGAATTCACAGAACCTTCTGGAGAATTCATTTTTGTACATTAGGGGTGGCTTTGCTGCTGGGAGTCATGTGTGACTACAACAACAAATTGCTTTTCCCAGGCTGCTAGCAAGGCACCTCGTTTTCTTTAGGGTGTTGGCTTTTGGTTGGAAACACAATAAGGAATCCTCTTGATTGGGCATGTTACTTGGTCTCATTTTGCATTCTGCTGCAGACAAACATTCAGATGTTGAGAAACTGAAATTCTTTGCCATACAGTATTATGCAAGTGAAATTTAATACTTAGACTGTTAGTTTTTTAACAGCTGATGTGTTTTTTTAAAAATATTTGACATTATTCATCTTTTACCCAATTTTATCTTTTAATATTTATCATGCTTTACAAGCAGATGATAGATTGTCATATGTTATGAAATGTGCAAGTGTACATGTCATCTTAGTTTCACTTAATGAATTTCATCTAGTCATTTTATGCAGAGTCATTGAGGGTGTTGTAACAGAGCATGTATCTATAATTTTTCAGAAATATACTTTTTAGTTTTTCCTTCAGGTTACCATATAACATTTGATTTTCACCTCCACTCGCCACTTATAGTTATTATATAGAAAGTGGACCACACACATAATTCCACAATTGCCTAGGAACAGTGGTTGCCATGGCATTTTCAGCTTGATATACAGGATACAGCTGTCTGTACTTCCAAAAATATGACTTGTTTCATTCAGTCGAGAAATGCACCAGCACGGTATAATATTTAATATGCTTCCTCTTTAAAGGCTTTCCCAGGTATGAGACACAATTTGCGTTGCAGTTTTCATCAGATTTTTCAAAGGGTCATAATCACACAAGAGCAGACGTAATGACTAATGCTTATATGGCACTTCCTAATGTTTCAGACAAGGCTCAACCACGTTACCCATATAATGTTCATGAAAATCCTCTGAGCAATTTCTTTATAGGTTTCTGCCAGCTTTACCTCTGATCTAAATGTAAAGAACTGTGCTTATTATAAAGTTGTTAAATTTTAAAGAACAATACTATTCAAAGAACAATAGGTCGTTTATGGAATTAGTGTGGATTTCTCTTCCTTATCTAATAGTTTATAAAAGTTGTGCCTCTCTGAAGTACATACTGAGTTAATAACATACCATTGAAAATAATCAGTGTTAGGAGTCTTCCTTTAGAAGTTCTCATAGTATGACGTTCACTTAGCCTTTCTACCGCTGTGACACTTGGGACCTCACGGGGAGACATGCCTTTCTTTGGTGACCAGCATGTATTAACAGAGGTCAGGGTGGAGAAGAGCAGGCCTCTTTTTGGAGCCACAGTGATAAAACGGTGAGGTCACTTGGATAATGCCTGCCACGCAACCTGGACTCTCTTCCTGGGAGGAACTGAGTTGGCCGCAGTTTGTTCCCTTGATTGCTGCTTTCCGCTTGTCCAGGGCCCAAATCAGTTAGTTACCTGTTGATATTGAGTGTTCTCCTTCCTGCCTCTAGACACCCCTCTGTCTTGATCACTGTGACCACAGAGAACCGTGGTTACTGCCATCCTCTGTCTTTTTAACTGAATCCTGAGCTCTGCCTTCTGGTTCATCTTGTCTTTTTCCATCCAAGATGTATTACTGAGTTAGCATTTTTGGAATTTGAAAAAAAATGCTCTAAGGAAGGAATTATCACCAATAAGACTTGGTTGTATGCTTTCTCAAGGTACTGTAGGGTTGGTGACATGAAAGCAGATTACCTCAGGAAGAGAAAGATAAAACCCTTGCAAGGAACGGTGTGACACAGGTTGTAAAATGCGTGTTCTGGTTTTATTCTGATGTGCGTGGAGAAGGGCTGGAAAGAATTATATTGGGACAGAAGAAACCCTAGCCCGGCTTGAGAGAGTCTTGGATCTATAATAGGTCTATTATATTCTTCTTTGTTTTGGGTCATTTCTCTCATTGTTTTCTTCATCTTCTCCCTTGAAAAACAAGCCATTGAACTTCTTTATGGCTTGGGTTTCTCCTCTGTGGAATAAGGTTTTGTTGCTAAATTTCCAAAAGTCTTTTTCAAGACTTTCTTTCTCTGCTAGTACACAATTGTTTTGGTGGTGGTGGTGTTATCTCATATTGGCCTTTAACAAATGAAAGTGCTCTGTTGCAGGGACCTTTGGTTTGATCAGTGTTAACCAGATATTGTACCTAATCATGGTATTACTCCTCTAAAGATTTTTGAACCCCAGAATACAATAGCAAAATGAAACATTGACTACCATCTTTTTTCCTGAACTCCTGACTGTAACACAAGAATCAACACAAGTGTTTTGGGCATTACTAAAAAGAGGTAAAAGATATAAAACTTGAAGAAGATATGTTCAGGTTAATGAGTTTATTAACCAGAGAACACAGATGTTATCTTTGGCTAATGGTGAGTTTAAAACTAGATGATTTTGAGAGAAATCTAGCAGCAGGCTCAGTCACTCAGAATCCTCTGAAGAGGTCTAACTTTTGTTAGTAACCCCAAGTTGGTGATGATAATTTAGACACCTATAAGTGAATCCAGCTCTAACTGCATTGCTTCCTCTCATAGAATTTATTTCAGCAGATGGATAGAAACACCCTTAGAATTAGTAGAATAGATGGGCTCTAATACTACTGCCCTGTTTCTCCTTTCTCAGTTACAATAATCTGGTACCTGAAATGTCACCCCTATGTTTTACACCCCTTACTGGTATGATTTTTTTAAATCTAAGTTGACTCAGACAGGCTAAGACTTCCAGTGCTCTCAATCAAGGATCTTAAAACAGGTTTACAGAGAGAATATGAAGAGAATGTACAAGTCTTGGATTTTTAGAAGTCAGGAGGAAGTGCTACCCAGGGGAGCAAAGGGTATAGAATAAGGAGATTTAGGGCAGCAAAATAAACTACCCTGGGCCCACCAAAAGATAGCATGTTAGGGGGGCAAAAAACATCATAAAGAAGGAGACAGACTGGCATGTATGCATTCATCTAATACAAGTCAAAATATGTGCATGTGTGTTTGTGTGTGTGTGTGGACAGATATGAGATATTTGTGAAAGGTTGGACACCAAGACTTCTATGAGGTGACCTATATTTGTTGGAATTTACAGTAACTTTTCTTTTTTTCCTCATCAACATATGAACTGTTTTGCATCTCGTAGAAGATTGTGCTAATTTTATAATCAAATCAGTAATGAAACTGATGTCATTATAATTTTAAAAAAACTTGTCTTCAGAATTTTGCCTATTTTGAAAATTCAATAAAATTTTACTTATACTTTTATGTTGCATTCACTATGATAGAATAAGTATATGTTTTGAAGTTTAAGAAAATTGATTTATTTGTTTAAGGTGTAAAATTACTTCAGAATTCTTCCATCTAGAGTTAAAGAGTTAAAGCTTGGCCTTCGGTTGTATGAAAGTTCAGTCCTTAGGTTACAACTCATAGTAAATTAGGAAAACCTCAGGTTAATTGTAAGGTATTTTATAATATTTCATAGCATTTATTGAGAATGTCCAGGTTGGAGAAGAATACTGGGAGCCTGTCCCTTAAGAAGAAAAGAAAATTATATGAGTTTTAAGACAATTTTAAGAGATGGCTTAGGTTCTCTTTAGCCCCACCCCTCCCCACATGTTGAATCATATTATAAACAAACAAAAATCCAAAAGCTTCTAATACAAACATTTAACAGTGTCATTTAACAAGTTGGGCCATTGAATTTCCATCCTTTGATATAGTCTTTTTTAAAAATTATTTTTCTTTTTGTATTCTTTTAACTCTTTTATACAGAATATATTGATTTGAATAACCCACCTCTTATAATTCAATTATGATTAACAAAGTGATCTGATAACCAGTACAGAGCTAGTACTAAATAAATCTATTGAATGCCATTCAATTCTATTTTCTTCAGCTAAATTTAGTTCCATTTTGAACCAGTGAGTTCTGATCTGGATGTGAATTATGAGGGATTAACTATCTGGCATGGTTTTCAACTTGACCTTGCCACTTTCATTAGTGACTTCTGTTTCCCTGTGCAGTGTTTTTCTTTTCACAGACCGTAAAATTCAGTGACGTGCATTCCTGTTAGAGGTGCAGTTTTCACTGAAGGCAGGCAGACTTAGTGACTCTAAGTAAAGTAAATAATTGAATATCTCTAATCATTAACCCAAGTGTTTTTCCCGTAGTGAGAAGAAACCCCTCTATTTTCCTGTTTTGTAAATCGTTTGGGCTTAAATATAATTTGATCACAACTCCTTTTAAAAGTTTCAGTCATACTTTGACCAAAGGCACCTTAGCTAAGTGGTAAAAACAAAGGCACATCAGCAGTTCTTTTCATTTTAATTGTTCACATTAAATTTATGGAATATTTCGAATTGGTATACTCTAATACACTTCCCTGTACCCTTCACTAAGATTTAACAAACTGGTGTAAGATATTTAGCTTTTATTAAAGTCCTTTAAGGTAGGATGAAACTGCCTGAGGTGAGTTCCAGGTGGAGTCTACACACAGCAAATGTGTCTTACACGTGGACTGAGCACCAGTCCATGCAGTAGCGTCTGGGTGATTATAACTCAGGCTGACCCTCGTAGGACTCCTACCACCGTCGTCACTGAAGAGAGTGCAGTCTTAGATGAATACCTCCTTTTATCCACACTCGTTAACCTCCACATTATAACTGTCATTTGCTTATCTTGTTTATGCTGTCACATACTTGAAAATAGACAAATTACTCGTGGTAATATCAACTACTGTTCATGGAGTGTGCACTGATGCCAGACGCAGCACTAAGGACTTTACACAGGTCTCTTCACGTAAGCATCCAGCCCCTGTGAAGCCGGTACTGTTACTTCTCCTGCTTTGTGGGTGAGGAGGCAGAAGTTTGCAGGGACAATAAATGCCACGCTCCCTAGTTTAAGCCCTGGCATTGACTCCAAAGCTCCTGTGTTTGGTAACCATTACGCTGGCTGCCTTCCAACTTGCAAACCCTCTGTCAGCTTCACTCCAGTTAGACAGACTCATACTCAAAACTCGGGGTAGCTCAGCCCTGACTAATGCAAGAGCAGCAGTACTGGGAGTCTGGTAAGGAGCATATTACTGAAGTGCGCAGGAGGAAAAATAGGGTTTAAGAATGCATTGGTGGCCTTCTCGCCTTTCTCCTTTCTTTTTTTCAACATTTTATATGGGAACTCATGATGTGTTTACTTAAATAACTGTGGTAGTTGAGTACATCTGGTTTTTAGCAAACTTGTGTGCTGGGTTTGTATTATTCTGTATGTCTCCCACAGTATACACTGGTTTTCTTGGCTACAGTCTGTTTAGGAACACCTAGGTCTTCTACCTAAATACCCCTTCTTTTCCTGCAGGCTTTTACCCAAGAGAAGGATGTTTTCAGTAGATACAGGATTCCAGGCGTTCTTCCATTTTATTATTAATAGTGACATTTTAGTTAACACAGAATAACTCCAAGTTCAACTTGCTCCTGGCTGCTGCTTAGCTGATTCAAATTCTTTTCTAACAGTCTCTAAATACACACACACCCACAATAAATTTAAAAACTCCTGCCTCTGTCTTATAGGCAAGAAGAAATGTATATTAAGCTATTTCCTTGAATGCTAATACTAGTATCATTCGTATCTCAGAACCAAACTTATATTCCTATTAATAACCTATGCTGATAATCTAAACTCACCATTCTTATTCCTCGAAAACTCCTGCCTTGGCCCATCTTTAGTCAGTTGTTAAAGTTATATTTTTGTCATACAATTCGTAAGTTTTAACCACTAATTACATCCTTAAATCCAGTTATGCAGGTAACATAAGTTTATCTGGTGGCACTGGTGACAAGCATGTTCTGTTCAGATGTCTTTGTTCCGAGTGTCTGTGATCCAATTGCAGGTCTAGAAATATAAGTCTGTTTGCTTTCATGATACGCCGTGCAATACAGTAAGGGGGTCAGTCCTGCAGAATAAGGTTGTAACATACGTGCTCCCCTAAGATGTTCATGGCTTTGCCCTTCTAATGTGCTCTCCCTCAACTGTCTCCACAATTGCTATTAAAGATATTTTAGCATTTGTAATGCTGAAATATGTGTATTTTGACAAATTTTAAATTCTTTATCTATAGAAACGTAAATATCCTGTACAAAAAAAAGAGTTAGCTTACTTTAAGACCTCTAGGGTAATAAATGAAATATATGAGTTTATTTTTATTCTGTCTTTGAGTTATTAGGTCCATATAAGTTTGTGAGTCGGTATATATAAATTCCTCCCTTTTTTTTATTTCTATGCTATCTGCTTTATTATATTATAACCAAAATTTAAGAGCTCTAACTCCTAAACAGATACTATTGTCTTGAGAAATTCATGTTGTGACTGCTTTTATCAGGTAATAGAAGAGGCCAATAAATGACAGTGACTGGAAACCTGACCTAAAGGGGCACAGGGCTTGCCATGGTAGATTGCAGGGAGGCAGTCAGTCAAAACGTGGGAAACGCGTTTTCAGCGCAGCATTAGAAAGAAAAGCAAATCCTGCCATGACTTCATGTTTCACTACTTACTTACTGATCACTTACTGTGTTCCTGCTGATAAACCAGGTCTGTGACAGGAGTGAGGTGTGAATAGGGCTTTACAGAAGTAAACTCATCAAGAAATACTAAAATGACATCTGTTTTTGATGTTTTTAGATCAGTATTTCAAAAAGTGAAGTGCCACATTGTTTTAGAATGTTTGGCCTTCTCCCTAATGATCCCTAAATTTGTTGCTTTTATAAGATAGCAAGTGAAAGTTTCTGAACATAGAGCCGTATCATCAGTATGAAGGTTTTTATTTAAACTGTGTTCTATTCAAAATGATATTTAAATACTGCCAGTCCCTCACTGCATTTCTTTCTCAGCTCTTTATCACCGAGGGCCTTCTCCTAATTATTTCAAGGGCCAAGCAGCAATTGAGGATCCACCCATACACCCACCCAGGCAGAGCCGGGGGTGAGGGGTGATCCTCAGATTCAGTTGGAATTGGCTTTAGTGACTCTGAATCAAAACCTAGGTTTGGGTGGCAGGCTTTAACTCTTCTCATGCTGGATTATGGAGATGGCTGAAGAGTTCTGTGGAAGGGACCAGAGTAATGAGAGGAGAGGAGGTTGGTAACTATATTTACCAACTTGGTATGGAAGCAGTTTAATGGTTTGACTACCAGGAAGGTCAGCCTGGTGCCACCCTGTCCAGCCCCCTTGTTGAGATGAGTTAACCTTAGTGAGAGGTGTGTTCCGCCAAGAGCCCCCCCGACTGTGGACCTGACCCTGCTTCTGTCCCGGAGATGAGCTGCCTTCCTCTTCAGTACCTCCCACGGCTGGCAGGCAGGGCAGCTAACTCAGGCTTTGCTCTGTGGGGACAGGCTTCCCTTCTTCTCTGGCCGAGATATTACAATATTACAAAATAGTAAATTGGCCAGATTTTTCTGTGGTGTGTTGCACGACATAATGACGAATTAACATCTTATGAATGAGGCAGCTTCCCTTAGTTGTACTTACATTGTCTCGTAAGATCGAATGGCCGAGCTTTACATACTCTCCTAAGTCCAAGTTTATAAAGGCCTTTTATTTGCAAATGAAGAAGGCAGTGTTTGGTTCATTTCTTCCATTCACTCAACAAATGTTTATTGAGAAACTTCTATGAGCCAGACTGTTCTGGAGATAAGCAGTGAGCAAATTAGGAAGGAAAAAAAACCCCTGCCCTTATAGCATACCTGGTGGAAGCAATAATAAACAAGGTAAATAAGCTAACTTAGTGGTATGGTAGAGAGTTATTAAATGCTGCTCATAAAGATGAAGCTGAGAAGAGGGACAGGAAGCGCTGGGGGTCAAGGAGCTCACTGAAAAGGTGACATTTGAGAAATGACCTGAGGAAGATGAGGGGAAAAGACGTTAAATTATCAGAAGAGCCTTTCAGGGACAGGGAACAGCAAGGGCAGCCACCCTGAGGTGGGGATGCCCCGGCTCACCTGAGGAGCTGCCCGAAGGCCAGGGAGGCTCCCTCCAGTCCACACCGGGAAAAGGAGGTGATTGGAGAGGCCTAGGGGCCGGGTCGCCGCGGGCCTTAGAAGTTACTACAAGGACTTTGGCTTTTCTGTGCCAATTGGGAAACCACTAGTGGGTTTTGAACAATGTGCCTTCACCTGATTTTTGTTTTAACAGGATCTTGTGCTGCTCTATTGAGGAAGGACTGTAGGGAAGCTATGTGGAAAAAGATAATCCAGTTAGAAGGCTCTTAGTGATGATTCAGACTGTGGTAGCAGTCGAACCGGATGAGCCAACAGGATGGACGTGACAGGGAATATGTGTGTGTGGGAGGGTGGTGACCCCAAAGTTTCTGGCCTGGACAAATGGAAGAATGTCTCTTGACTGATACAGGGAAGACTATAAGAACAGGACTATTTTTAATGGGGTATGGGAAAGAAGGAATTGGCAGGATCTTAGTTTTAGACATGCTGAGTTTGAAATGGCCTTCTACATTAAATGGAGATCAGAGGTCCACGGTGGAGGCAGAAGTTTGGAAATTATCAACATATAAAACATAAAACCCAGAGAATAGTGGAGATATAAGAGAGTGAGTGCAGATACCAAAGAGGGTATGTCCAAGGACTAGCTGAAAAAGAACCAAGATAGAAAACAGAGTTCAGATCTAGGCAGAGCAAGGAAGTATCCTGGAAGTAAAAAAGAGAAGATTTGAGAGGGTGATCAACTCCGTTTAATGCTGCTAATAGGTCAAATAAGTGCGTTCTAAGAAGTAACGACTGATTTAGTCATGGGGGAGGGCACTGATGACTTTGATAGTGTAAAGGAAAGACAGATTTCTACCCATGTAGGGGAAACCCAGTTCTTCCCTACTGTGTGTTTCTTCTCTGTGAGTCTCCTTTGCTACTCACACAAAACATTTTACTTCTGGTCAGAAACGTGTGGAGGTTTTCCCCTACACCACCATGCAATTTTTAGACACCAGCAGGTTGTCCAAGAATTCAACTAAATTCTGACACCATCTATCCAGAGACAGCATCTGATTCTGCAGGTTAAGGGCTCAGTCCCACAAGACTACCTTCCCTTCCCCACATACACTTCGGACACCAGTCACAAGCCCAGGTTATCACCTGTGCTCCTGACCAACAGGATATAGATTGGAGGTTCCAATGATCCGCTCCTTGGACTTGAGGTGCCAATCACACGACCCTGTTGTTACCTGTACTTCTGACTGACTGGTTATGAATCAAAGGTTCCCTGGACCTCTTCCTAAGGTTCCATTAATTTGTCAGAGCGGCTCACAGAATTCAGGGAAACACTTGGTTACGTTTACCAGTTTCTTAAGGGATATGACAAAGGATATAGATGAATATCTAGATGGAAGAGATATATAGGGCAGAGTATCTGGGAAGGGGCACAGAGCATCCACGACCTGACCAGTGCCGCTCTCCCAGCTCCTCCACGTGTTCATGGAGCTAGAAGCTTTCTGAACTCCATACTTCTGTGATTTTATGGCAGCCTCATCAAGGAGGCACGATCAGTTGTTAACTCCATTTTCAGCCCTTCTCCTTTCTCATGAGAATGAGGGCAGGGCTGAAAATTCCAGGCTTCTCATTGTGACTTCCCCATGACCAGACCTCATCGAGGAGCCCATCCAGAGTTGCCTCATTAGAACAAAAGACACTCCTATTACCCAGGAAGTCACAAGCGTTTCAGGAGCTGTGTGTCAGGAACCGAGGTCCAAGACCAACATGAGAATAAAAGATGCTCCTGTGTGCTTGTCACTTAGGAAATTGCAAGGGTCCTCTGTGCTGGGAACTAGAGGCAGAAACCAATGTATATTTTCTGTTAACTCACAGATAGGAACAGTTTTAATGGATCAAAGGGTGGGAGAAGTCTGACTGAAGGGTTTCAAGTGGAAGATGAGAAATTGGAGACAAAAGCTATGAATAACTCTTTGAAGCAGGTTTGTTGTAAAGGGAAAGAGCAAGGTGACAGGGCAGTGGGCCAGGAGGCACCCGCCAGCCTGCTGACAGTCACATGCTATGAGTGTGAGTGTTACTGTGTACCGAGCCGACAACCTCAAATGACCTTGCCTTGGGTAGACGTAGAGATTTTTGAAATGTTTGTCATTGAGATACTGTGCTAAAAGAGAAAGGTGAATCAAACCAGTCTTAATGTACAGATGTTATTCCCCTTTTTAATTTACATTCAGTGTTTTCTCCAGATTTTTCTTTGCAAGTTAGTTTTTAACTGTGTTGCCTATGAGTCTTCTACATTTTAATTAGTTGTTGACATGACAGCCTCCCACTGTAGCCTACCTTTCTTGAGAAGGACCATATTTTATTTTTCTTTACATATCCATTTCTGGCACAGGGCACATACTCCATAAATGCTTTTTGAATGAATGGCCATTGTATTCCATATTGGCATATGATGTGTTTGATATAAAGGTCAGTGTCTTTCTAAAGTTTACTGTTCATTTCTAAATAGAGATTATGTTTGGTCATTTTCTTTTCCACAGAATCCCTGCAGAGCAAGCAGAGTGAGGACAGGCTCTCTGCAGCTCAGTAGCACATCCACTGGGAATTCATCTTTGAAAAGGACAAAGCGGAAAGCACCTTCTCCACCCTCCAAAATAGCTCTGCAACAAAGTGATGAAAATAGTCACGTGACTGGTAATGGCACTTTCCCCGTTAACATTATGTTTCTGCTGTTTTTCTTTAATATACAGTAGACAGTAGAAATAACAGATCATAAATTATGCCTCTTTATTAAACAATAATAGTACTTAATCCTAGGCTTTTAATTGATTTCAACAATAATACTTAGATAGTCCTTGATGATTCTCTTTTTAAAATCTGCAACATAACAAAATAAAATGAAAAAATTGTACAGCTCCATTATCCTAAAATGAGCATGTTATAATTTGTGAATCTATTCAGAAAGATACTGCCTTTCAGGATTGGAATGTAGGAATGGGGAAAGTAGATTTTAGTTGTATCACAGCTGGACAGTAAAATGGCTTCTAACAAGGTTACGGCTATCTCTTTCTGAATTATATAAAAATTACTAAGTTAAGCTACTGAGGAATTGTTTCATTTGTGAATGTGACTTGCTCATAAGTTGTGTTTCTTCTGTCTTCCAGCTGGGCAGTCAGTACCTACAGTTCCTACGGACAGTGTTTTGGAAGCCAGCCTTCCTGAGGGCCTGTCCAGCCCAGGTATGGCACCTTTATTCCGCGTCATGTACCTACTGAGAAAGCACTTCCAGGATAGATGAGGAATGAATCTAGTTGTAATGCTCTGAATATGAAAGAGACACAGATGTTTTGACTCCATTTCTCAAATGTTATATATTATGAAGTGAACCCCCCCACCCGCCCCCAAGCCAAGTTCAGAGTGTTGGATACAGAAATCAAAAGTTCAGTTCTGTGATGTTCCTTGAGTACTTTTCCTACATGGTCTACATGGTCTCCTGCTTTTCCACATGCAGTGTCAGGTCACCATTCACTAACCTTCTACCTAAGAGGAATGACACATCTTAGGAATGTACCTTGGTGTGTTCAGGAGAAAACTTACATGAAGGTGTAAAGCACCCTTTCTGCAACTGTCCTAGGTATGAATTCATAGTGGACTAATCTTGTGGTAAATATTTATTATGCAGTATTTTCTATTGTATGGTTTTGTTTTAGATTCTCTCGAAATATGTGAAACGCCAGTTTAAAATAAATTGAATCTAATACTATTTCCTAATTTTTTAATAATAGCTATTAGTAACTATTTTAAGAATAAGTATGATAAAGTTTCTTAATCCTTAAAGTTAGATGTAAATGAATATGACAGCCTAATGTTTAATCAAAAATAGAAATTACTGTATCATACTTCAGCACGGGGATTTTTGATAGGTATGAAAATTTCTTAATATAACTTCTCATTTTTATCATTTATATTCACAAATACAGGAAAATTCAGAAGCACCCAAATGCTCCTGAGTCTTTAACCCTTAGTTGATACTTAGAAATTTCAGAAATTTTAGAAATTTGACATAGAATTCTCCTTTCCTCTGTGATTAAAAACACTGTTATTAGATGATGAGTAATGATTTTTCTCAAGTCTTACCCAGAGTAGTATCGATGATACCATTCTGTTTCACAAAGGAAATCTACTAAATAATATCAAACTAGCTAAATGAAATGACAAGGTTCTGAAGTATTAGAGAAAAGTGGCTGCTGTTAACACTTTGCTTGATAGCTATGTCTCCTTCTCTTCCCTCTTTCCCCTTTTCCCTCTTCTTGTTTCATGCGTGGCTAACGGTGAGCTAACAAATCTGATTTCTTCCAAAATCCTTTTTAAGATCTCTGTTTGCCTTGACCCTGTTGTCTAAGTGCTATTTCCACAGCTTTTACTTCTTTGGCAGAAGCCTCCCCTGGCCCTGGGCTCCCCGGTCGCGAGCAGAGCGCTGTCCCCACGCTGCCGGCGGGGGCGCCCCTCCCCGAGTGGCCTGCAACGCCCGAGGCAGCCGCTGCATCTCTGCCGTGTAGGTGACCTGGACTTCCCCGCCTGCTTTGGTGAAGACAGACAGATGTCATCACATACAGACTTGGTTACTTGTTGATTCCTTGTGTTAAAAAACAAAAGTAGTCTCTCCCTTTTTACTTGACATTTTATACCTTTTTTTAGGGTTTGATGTTTTCCTAATCATATAGTGGATAAATATGGCAACATATAAAATGAGTAAAATCAGTGGCTCTAAAGGATTTCAGCTTCTCTTCTATTGGCTTGCTGCTTTTTGGCAAAACTGTTTGAATTTTATGATTTTCAGTGTATAACTATAAATATAAAAATGCATATATATCTTTTCTTTATAGGACTACTCTTTTGTTATCTAGATGCAGCTTATTTTCTATGGTAGTACTTTACATTGGTATTTTTATATTTTAATTATTAGAATTATTTTGTTACCAGATTGCAGAGCGTTATAGTTAGGTAACACTTGAATTCAATCAGAAGTAACTTCACTTAATTTTTCAGTGACTCAGAAAGGGTCCTCATCATTCTCAAACCAGTTACTTAAAATTAGTATACTATCCCACACCCCTTATAGGACTGAAGAATTGTGTGGCCAGTTCAGAAAATAGTTCAGGAGTTTTTAAAAAAAATAAACAAGGATTCATTTTCTACATGACCCACAAATTCCACTCCTAATAATTTTCCCAAGAGAAATGAAAACCAATGTGCATACAAACACCATGTGAGTTTTTATAGAATTTTTATTTGTAATTGCTTAAAATGAGAAATAATCTGATGTTCCTAAACTGAGGAATGGATAAACAAAATGTAGTATGTCCATAGACTGGAATACGAAAACCTACCCATAAAAAGCAACAAATAATTAATACACATAACATGGATGAATCTGAAATGCATTATGTTAAGTGAAGGAATCCAGACTTAAATGGCTACATGGTATATTTCATTCACATGACACTCTTGCAAAGGCACAACTAGAGGGATGACTGTTGACAGGGCTGGGGTTAGAAGGTGGAGCTGATTACCAAGAGGCATGGGGGATTTTGGAGGCTGATGGAATTATTCTGTATCTATGTGTGGTGGTCACACAAAGTTTTGACATATATGTATTTGACATATGTGTGTGTGTATCAAAACTGGACATTCCATAAAGTATTCCAAAAGTGGTGAATTTTACTGAATATAAGTTGTACCTCAGTTTTTAAAAATGAAAGAGAAAACAACTCTGGCAGCAACTACAATAGTGTCTGACACAGAGAACATTTTTTTGAATGAATGAATTGGTTAAAAAGTAGTTCACCAGAATTTAGATTTAATACAATTCTGTTTTAGCAAAGAGTAGTATCTGTCAGACAATTTTGCCCTTTTGACCATCTCCAAGAAAAATATACAAGCTATTCCAAAAGGCTTAGTGCAATTTTAAGCTTTAACAACTTACAAGTGCTACAAACTTAACGAAGACATCTTTGGAAAGTTTAATTATTTAAATTTCTTTTATACATATTGTATTTTGTGAGTTTTAAATAATTTTTTAATTTCATTTTTTGTTTCAGTCAAATCTTTTAGAGGGACTGAAAAATTAAGATAAAAAACATTCAAATAAAGCTAAGTAACTGTAAAAGAATTTCAATAATTACACTTTCAAATGATTTTTTAAAAATTTTTAAACATACTTTTGAAGTTGTTATATCTTAAAACTACACTAAGATTTTGGATACTCCGTGTTCTTTAGAAGTGAATTTTCTTCCTTTAGAACATATGAAGCTGGAATATTACAGTTGCGACATAACATTTGTGAAAATTATTCAGTGTTCACAGCCCCACTTCTTTTTGTTGTTGTTGCTGTAGTCCTAAAACTTGGCCGTAGAATAAGTCTGTTAACACAGACAAAACCAACTTGATTTAATAAAGCTTGGGAAAATCTGAGCTAGTCAAACAACAAAGTGTGAAAGTTCTCTGGGATGATTAGAATTTTTTAGAAGAGTCGCAGCCTTATGTAAGACTTTTAATGATAGGAATGTATTTCAAATATATATATTTAGAGAATTCTGTATGATGCTTGTATCTACTAAGTTATACAACCCCAGAAAAGTAATTTGAAAAGATTGTTGAAGAATGTGACTCATTCTTCATATTTTAAATAATTGAAACCAGTTTCTTAGTGAGGACCTCATACTTAAAGTTGTATATCGCTACAACATTTGTGATGGTCAAGAGAGAAATCAGAAGAAAGATCGATAATTGGCTAAATGTTACCTAGGTTACTATAATTTCCAAAAGAGCTTAATATATACCAAGGAGCCATTTATAAAACACATTTGCATCTAAACTATATTTACCTTTCGTTTTTCTCAATACACAGATTTCAAGTTACATAAATATACTCTTACTATATAGGTATAATAGGCTACTTATTATAAAGACATAATATTATACATTGGTATCAAAATGCCTATTTCACATGTCATGATAAAACAAGATTTACATATATAAAGTCAAAGATTTATATATATTAAAGTCAAATTCTTTAATTTTTTCATTAATCTATTTTTATTTACAACAATGTCATTAAAATTCCCCATATTTGTTTATTAAAAAGCACAATCGCATACTTTTTTATCTATATGCCTAAAAATAAGATTAAAGACATTTTAAGTATTTCAGATATTCTTCAAATATGTCAAACTTTTTATTACATTTTCTAACTGGGCTTATCACTATAATCCAGGGCCATACCACCTTTTGTCCCCCTCTGTTGTAGTAAAATTAAAGTTCATTCAGCTGCTATTTTGTAGGTGGAAGCATTGAATTATACGTAAGCAAAGATCCAGAACCTCATTCTTTGGTTTAAATTTACTTCCACAGCTACTGTGGACACTAACTGCTTAGGAGGTCTCCCTCTCTTTCACCCAGTTGGCCATTTGTTGTCAGTGCTAAGAAATAATGATCACACATTTTTATACAATGAAATATTAACCACAGCTATTGAAAAGAGACACACACACACACTCTGATATGGGACTATCTTTAAGATACAGTTAAGCGGAGAAAACAAAGTTAGTGGAAATCATCAGGTATCGTATAGTTCCATTTACATTAAATAAACCACCAAGAAAGAGAGAAGGAAACATGAGTATGCGTATCTGCTCATTATACTTTGTGATAATGTAGAGGGAAAAAACTGTTAAGGGAAGTTGCCTCTGAGAAGCTAACTGAGTGGAAATTAAAATTAATCTTCATTGTATAATTCTTACAGAATACAAGTAGATACTTAAAGACACAAGTAGACTTGTATCTTTAAAATTATATTAAGCATCCAAGTAAGTGGCTTTTAACCCCGGTTGCACACTAGAATCACCTGAAGAACCTTGAAACTTGGTGCTACCCTTCAGAGATTCTGCTTTACCAGACGTGGAGTAGAGTGTGAGCATCAGTATTTTTAAAAGGTGCTCAGATAATTCTCAATCATAGGCATACTGGTAACTACTGAGTCAAACTTCATATGAGTACACTTGTAGCCAATATAAAAATCTTGTGTACTTGTTACTTACATTTAAAGCTACTACATGAGTGTAAAATAATTTAAATTGAAAGATTCTTAAATGAAATATGTAACTTGAAGCTTATAAGCTTAAATAACCTCTTCTTTCCTACCACAAATAAAACCTAGAGTGACAGCATATTATTTTTAGAAATGTATGTCTGAGATAATCTGATTATATGTTAACATACTTACTCACCATTAGAAAACTATTTTACTACATTAGCTTTGAATCAGAATTTAAGAGTCCAACTAATTATTATTTTAAAAATTCCTTCCTTGCCAGGATTGCATAGGACAAATGAGGGAAATTAATATTTAGGACTATATCTTCATTTCTTTGCAGCTGGAATGAACTCTGATTACAGCCTTGAAGAGATAGATGAAAAGGAAGAACTGAGTGAAGTGCCTAAGGATGAGACTGAAAATACTTCTGTGAAGTCGCCAGACGTTCCCACTGGATCTACTGATATAATAAATCCACTGAAAAACGATCCTGACTCAGCCCTTGGCAGTGATACTGGAGAGTCCTCACAGAACTCCAAAGAAGAAAAACAAGAAACTAGAAACACAGATGGACAGTAAGTAGTCTGTATGCCAGAAGTGTCCGGTGGTGGTTTGTTTAATTGATACTAGTCTTCTGAAATATACAACTGATATTTTAAACACAAACATAATCATTTCTTTAGTTTATATGTTATCCCTTTTACCATCATTATAAAAATGTTTATTCATAAAGTATCTATTTATATGTGATTGTTTTAAAATAAAATAAATCAAAGCTACCAGTTCTGGTATCTCTGTGTTAGATAAACCACAACATGTAGTTATTTTTTATGAATATTAGAGTTTTTGTGTTGTGTTTGTTTTGCTTATTACCTGTTTGGCCTAAATTAACTATTTGATTTCAATTTTCACCAAATGCTCCTGAAGAATTTTTACTAACTGGTATACAAAACAATTCTGCCTGTTAGAACACAATGTTAGATCACTAATGTTATTTTTACAGTCAACTTTATGATGCAGAGAATGCTCTTTCCCCTTGGTCCTAGGAATCAAAAGTCATAGTACAGTACACTTAACATTAGGTTACAAATGCCACACCATGAATAAAGATGAAATCAAGTAGGCAAAATAAGTTATTTTCATCAAGGTTTTACTATAACATGCATGGGATTGTCTCCAAATTAAACTCTTCTATCACCAAAAAACACAATGAGGTCAACCCATTCTGACTTGCCAGAAGCTGCCCTTGCCAGATGCAAGAAAAATGTCTTTAAAGGTAAACTGCATTTAGTTCCTTTTTCTTTAAAAAATAATTAATAATAACAAAAAGACACTTTTGGGGAAAATTTCCATTTTACCAAGCTTCTTACATCTTTCTTTGTAACAGGGCCGCCATGTGAAAACTAATGTTTCGTAGCAGAATTTCCTCTCAGTTGTATTTTTTTCTTTGCCATTAAATTTCCAGTATTTGGCAGAAAAAGATGATTATTTCAGCCCATCTGTCTTTGGAAATTATTGCCTGTTTTCTCATCATGTACGTGTATGTGCGTCTGAATAGTATCAATGTATAACATGCAGTCATATTTTGCAGTGGACCGCACATCACGGTGTATAATGCAAGCAATGAAGAGAGGGTGGTTGACAGTGTAAGAAACTTGAAGTCACTGGGCCCAAACCAGGAGAATGGTGAGTTCTATAAACACTAATCGCCAACACTTTCATAGCACTTACTATGTGCCAAGGACCTTTCTTGAACACTTTACATATGTCAACTCACTTAATCTTGTATATTAACTCAGCTATGGGTATTATCACTTTAGTCCCATTTTACAGATGATTGAGCCACAAAGATACTATGTAACTCAGTTGAGGTCTCACAATCCAGACCTTAGATTTGAACTCAGGCAGTATGTGTTCTCTATGTGTTCACTCCAAAATGTGCTTTTTACCACTGTGTGTGCTAATTTCATTGCTGTTGTTAAATCTTAGAAGGTATCTCACTTAGGTCTTAAAGATGTATGCCCCGTGCACACTTGTGGTCTATTTCTCTTTTTTCCTTCTACTGACTCCCTAGTCCAAGCCTGTTTGACTTCCTAGTCAACTTGCTATACCTTGGATGAAACTTGTCTGCCTAATTTTTTTCAGACCCAAACCATCAATTTATGTAACATTATGTACCAATATTTCCCACTACCCACCCCCGAACCAAGAGTTTATTCTCTTTCTCATGGTATCTTTCACTCAGTTCTGTCGTTAGGCCTATGCTCATTTTTATCTTTGCCTGGGAAACAAATTTCCACCTATCTTCAGCCATTCAGCTATTATCCAAATCCTGCCACTTCACTTATTTTGTTACTTGATGACTAGAAACCATGTAGTTCTTTGGTTTCGATTCCTCAACTAGATTGGACAGTCTTGGATCAGAGAATTTATATCTGATACTTTGTTTGAATTCCTTATAGCACCTAGCAGAATACTGAGATATTGTTAAATATATATATTTAGGATTGAATTTCAGATAAATGATGCTATACAAATAGAAGGTGCAAGACGTATACAACTGTATAAGGGAATATGAAGGAAGTGGCTTATGAGTTCTCATAGTCCAATCTAGTATGTTAATATATAAAACTAGGTTAAAATTCATAGAAAACATAGGGATATATATATATTCGTATTTGTGATATTGGGCTACTCCATGTTTTTTTCCAAATGTAAATATAGATATAGATATATGTCATCTTATATATGTGGTATGTGTTGGTTAATTCGAATATGAAGGTCTCTGATTCATTTTTCCCTTGGTCAATACCATCCTGAGACACAAGGATCTAACTTACATATTTGTACATAATTTCCCCCTTTTTTCTTCTTGACTCAATTTTTTTAACAATATATATTATGATGGCAATAGCATTTCTGTTGAGAAATCATAATTTAAAAGCTGTGTCCTTTTTAAAATAGTCAAATGAAATCATTTTTGCTAAGATTTTAAAGCATCATGTTAGTGCTAGGGTCACAAGTACATTTCTGTAATAACATTTCTTTTGATTTGCACTTGATTTGCAATGACCTTTGTCAACGTTTTGTAATTTTTAAAATTAATTTGTTATCCTTAAACTGGTTTTGTTTGTCTTTCTCCTTTTTTTAACCTACCCTGTACACTTACCCAAACCATCCTTTCATCTGGTTTTGATGTTGGTGTCAGTTTTGAGTAGGAGGAAGGACAGGATAGTACAAACTATATCTTCTCCCTCTACTGGCCATTCCTGAAAAATGACCTATCCACTGACATTTCTAGCATTATTATCAGGTTTGTAGGAGGATAGACTAACTAATAAATTCAGTAGTGATTCTAGGTGTCCAGGCCTGACATCACTGAGAATTTTGAAATTTTGATGAGAAATTCAGAGTTAGACAATGGTAAGGAAGGTGTAACCCACAGAAAGTGTGAAAAATAAAACTTCAGAACTAAAAAAACCCCAACAAATTAGGGTTTGTTACAGGGGATTTAATTTAAAAATTTTTTTTTATGTTGATTTACTTTCTTTTGGAAAATACCTATATTCAGTAGAAAATTAGAAATAAGAGAGAAGGAAATACATTTAGGCCATTTCCTGATGCCAGGGACCACTTTTTAAATTTCTTTTGTGCTCATATCAGCATTGAGTGTACTAATTTTCATACAGGTATTAAAAACACTTATGAACCAAGTAAATAAGAGCATGGGCAGAATTGTGCCTCTTTCATGATTCCTAATCACATGTCCTTAATTTTATAAATCACAGAAGTTAATAATTATTAGTCATTGAGAAAAGAAATCACTTGTATAGACAATATATATTCTGATAATCCAGTTGCATTTCATTTGGGAAGAATAAAAGTTCCATTTTAAAATTATGTATTTAATACAGGAAACTTGCAACATAATATAAAATATAACCACCATAATCAAATAATTGTGCAGTTACTCAGGGTTTTAAAATATGAGGATCTTTTAAAAAATTATTTGTATCCAAATTTACCTGGCAACATGATTTTTATTTGCATGCATATCTTCCTTTATTCCTTTTTTTTTTTCTTCTTTTTTGATAAAGGAACTATTTTAAATAGCTCATGACATTTTAGGCAGTGAATTTTATCTTATAGATGAAACTAATGACAAAACTACACAGAAATACTTGACATCCTTTCACAATTTGTTTTCCAAGGCCCACATTTCACTTGTGCTGTGCAAACTTTCATATTTGAAAGCAGAGGCCACTGAGAATTTTGAAGATGAGGGCTAGTTGGTTATTCAGGAAAATGGATTCCTCAGGGCATTTGACAAGAGGAGCACAGTACGTAAATCACCTGGCTCAATACAAGACATACGTGCATGTTCATAAAGCTGCGTTTCCTTCTAGATGCCTCAGTCCAACTGTTTGCCATCATGCTATTGGCTGGCAACTGTTGCTTTGTTAACCTAGACACTGGCAAGTGAGTTTCCTTTTCAAGAGTTCTGAATTAGAATTAAGAGGAAAAGTAGTGCTGGGGAGAGGGAGCTTGTTTTCTCTACCTGGATTCTGTCATGAGAAAAATAAGGATACTTTTTCTTGCAGAGGAAAATCAAAACCCACATGATTGTTTCATGTACTGAAACTACCCATATTGTGACTGAAAACAAAGTTCTCTAAAAGTCTCTAGCAGGACACCTAATACACGAAACAGTAAACTTAGGTTCTGTTTTTATTTCAGCTCTTAAAAGGGAAGGTTCTGTTGTCTGCCTTAATTAAAATGGATAGCATTTGCTGGGATTGTTTCCCTTTTAATATTGGGTATGAAATATAAATAAAGTAGGGGTTATAGAAAAGACAGTATATTAAAATGAAAAAAACAGAAGAATAAAAATACGTTTTTTGAATTTGTCAATGTCTTTTGTTATGTTTAACAATGACTGAAATATGGTCTTTACTTATAATAAGAAACATAGCTGTCTCCTGGGCAATATGCTATCCTAATAAGCATGTTAAATAAATAATAATATATAATACACATTTTCACTTTTTACACCTGAGCAAACTGAGGCTCAGAGAGGTTAAGTAACATGATATGGCCACACAGGTTGTAATTAATCAAGCCAGATCCCAGACTCAGTCTCGATAGCAAAGCCCATGCTGTTTTCTCTGTATGCCGCTACCTGTGTAATTTCTGTAAAATTAGTGAGTTGAAAATTATCTGTATAATTCAGACCAGTCTTTTTCAGTGTAGGGGAGGCAGGCATTGAAAACTTCAAGTTTTTCTATCTCTTTTCACATACTTCACCATTTTTTCTCTCAGTAGACCAAGATGAAATAACTGTCATTCCAACAAACACAGAAGATAATATGAAAAATGGAGTGAGAACAGAAATCAATGTAAGAGGTGTTGCCAAAAATAGCAACGTGGACATGGAAGTTAACAAACTACCAAACTATCAGGCACATAAAACTGATACTGCTAGAAGTTACAAGGAAGATCATCTTGCTGTTTCATCAATACCAGATCAAAAACTGAATCAACCTAGTGCCGAAAAGACAAAAGTGCAAGATGCAGCAATTCAGACAGTCCCTTCCTGTGACAGTTTCAGTGGGAATCACCAAGATCATAATTCGTCTGACGTCAAAGTTGATGAAAGTGTACAAACTTCAAGTAACAAGTCAACTCAACACTCATCTTTAAGTCCTCAAGATTCTGTAGATACCTCAAGAGAATTCAAGTGTCAGGGCCCACTAATTGTACATTCAGAAGATCAACTAGCCATAAAAGATCCAGTTTATGCGCATGGTAATGATGACCTTTTGCCTCCTGTAGATGGAACTGATAAAAATTCAGCTGCTTCTTATATAAAGAATTATCCACTTTACAGACAAGACTACAATCCCAAGCCAAAACCTTCGAATGAAATTACAAGAGAGTACATACCCAAAACTGGGATGACTACTTATAAAATAGTGCCTCCCAGATCCCTAGAAATATCAAAAGATTGGGAATCTGAAACCATAGGGTATAAAAATGATCAAGAGATACCTGCTTTAGGGAAAAAGGACACCCATGAGAATGTGAAAGAAACTGCAATCCAAACAGAAGATCTGGTCATTTCTGAAAGCCCAAAGGAGCCACAGGCAGACCTGAAACCAAAGCCTACCCTAAAAATGGACCATCAGGTGCAAAGTGTGGAGAGCATGCCTCTCAGCATGATGGCGAATCCTCTGAAACCTACTCCCAGAGTGATGAGAGACACTGGCACGGCTCCTTTTGTGCCAAACTTGGAAGATATAAACAATGTTTTGGAGTCAAAACGTAAATCTCGGGTTTCAAATCCCCAGGCCAAACCAAGTTCTTTTTTCTTGCAGATGCAAAAGAGAGTTTCAGGTCACTATGTGACATCTGCAGCTGCCAAGAGTGTTCAACCTGCGCCTAGTCCTACACCAAAGGAATTAATACAGAAAGAGGTGGAAAGGGATACAATACCTCCTCCAGAGCCAGCTCTTTCCCCCTTAAGTAAAACAACTCACTGTCCTCCACAGCCCCACATTAAACACACAGTTGACAGCAGTCAGAAGACTACTGAGGCCTCTCCCCCTCCCGTGGCCTCTCCCCCTCCCGTAGCCTCCCTTCCTCCTGTAGCCTCTCCTCCTCCCGCAGCCTCTCCTCCTCCTGTAGCCTCTCCCCCTCCCATAGTCTCTCCCCCTCCAGTAGCTCCCAAACCAACTGTTCCTCTTCCTGGGAGTCAGTCAGCAGCACTGAATCTGAAGGCTCTGAAAACTTTTTGTACCCCTCGACCATATTCCGGCTCTGCTCCTTCACCGTTTGCCCTCGCTGTGGTGAAACGGTCACAGTCTTTCAGCAAAGCCCGTAAGGAGTCGTGCAGTGAAGAGACCTGGGGCGCACACTCGCAAACTCCAACTGACACAGAGGAAGGGAAGATTCCTTCCGTAAATACACTTGTGGACGTCCCACAACTAGGTGTGAGTGATAAGGTAAATGTAACCTTTTTAAAAATAAGGGAGTCTTACAGAACAGCGTTTAAATGGGATTAACAAGTATGTTGGTATGTTTGTAACTTAACTCTGAATTCATATTAATCCACTATCAAGCTACTGTTAAAAAAAAAAAGAGTGGTAATACATAGAATCTGATTATTTACTCAGAATTACTATAACTCATGTAACTTGATCATTACTATAAGAGCATCATCATATAATTGCAGTTTTAGCAAATATTTTAAAGTTTCTTTGCTTGTAAATGTGTGTAGGGTTCTAGTTTAAACTCTATTTTTCTGTTTCGCTTATCTCAATTTATTTATGAGTCTTCTGGATATTCTGGTTTATTTTCTTCTCCAAGTCTCCATAATAAAATAGTTTTAATTAAAAGAAACATAGCAACATCAAAGACTAGATAAAATAATCAAACATTTCTCAGCTACATGTTTTCTATTGTATACACTCAACCTTAGCTTACCATTATTATATATAAATATTTTAAATTGAAACCAGAGTTTAAATATGTAATTTTCTTAATTCCCCATTTTATTAATTCAGTGTCAACTTTCAAGTTATATGTATGTCGACCAAAATATCACTTAGCCACCATCTAACCTTAATAAGGTACAAAAAAGGGGGGGTTTGTTGACTTTGTGTTTGGTCAACTGAGTGATATAATGTGCTAGATCCAAATAGTCAAAGGAAATGATGAAATTCCCAGTATGAATTATGATAATCCCCATGCAATTTCTTAAAAAAATACTTACATTGTATACTTTTACTCTGATAGTGTTTAAAGAATACTTTCATATTTGTATGACAGTTCCAGAAGTATTTTTACTATTTTTTCAAACATTCCCAGAGTAACAGAACATTAACCATATTGCCAAGTAAAGATTTTCCCATAATTTTAAAGCAGTATTTACCTTGAAGAATGTTGCTTCATAT
The DNA here is from genome assembly GCF_048564905.1 of Vicugna pacos. Taxonomy (NCBI): domain Eukaryota; kingdom Metazoa; phylum Chordata; class Mammalia; order Artiodactyla; family Camelidae; genus Vicugna; species Vicugna pacos. The sequence goes on along the minus strand of NC_132991.1, from coordinate 39,034,120 downwards.
ATTTCACATTTATGTTTATTACTTTAATATAATGTCCAGGAGAGATATATGATATAGAGATTAATTCTTGGGAATAAAGCCTGTAGTTTTTCTTAGAATGGAATATCATTTCTAAACAACAGAAGCTTGATTAGATAATAGTTTTTAAGCCATTGCCTGAGCTCTGTTTAGCTCATCTTTTGTAAAGATATTTACTTGGCAGTTTGAAAAAGACATTTTTAAGTTGGAATACAGTTGCCAGTAAAATCAGTTACTAAATATTCCTTCCTATGAAGTTTAATTAAATTTTTGATTCTTAAATTTGGAAATTCCTAATATTTATTTTTAGTCTCATGGGAGAAATAAAACATGGCTATCACTGAGTTCACGTGACTTCCAGAAACACAAAATAAGCTGTTACATGTGACATAGTCATTAATATTCCTTTATTAGAAGATATGTTAGATTCCTCCAATATGAATTGCCAATATTGGTCCTTTTGTATGGTCAAAAATATTTCACAACCCTAATATATTGGCATTATGCAAATGGGTTATTTTTTTTGACTGTTCAATTGTTTATTATTACTTTGGCTCTTCTAGCCAACTCCATTGGAGATATCAGCATTATTTGACTCAAAGACAGTAAAATTACCACTGTATTCATGAAACAATGAGAGGTATCACTTTTCTTCCTTAGCCTCCTGAGTTCAAATGAAGGAAAATAATGCCTTCATCTTCCAGCTGAGCTCTGGCAGCAGAGATAACTCAGTGGAAGAGGAAACAGAGCTGTGCCTAAAACACCACTGTGGCAAATGGTGATGCTTAGAGCTTTTGATGATGAAAATGTTTTGAATAATGGCCCATTCTTCACTTGGCGTTCGTATAAATATTTCACATTTATTTTTATAGGAAAATAATTCTACACATAATGAACAGAATCCCCAAATACCATCTCCAACTGACTGCCCATCGTTCACCCTTAAGAGACAAAGTTCTTCAACATTCCAAAGCTCTGACCCAGAACAGATCCGACAGAGTTTGCTGACTGCAATCCGTTCTGGAGAGGCTGCTGCCAAATTGAAAAGGGTAAGTTTTCTTTATCAGATGGGTGACAGGGGGTTTATTTTCAACACTGTCAAACTAATACTTAGGGGGAATTGTTTTCTGGCTTTCAAATCTGAATAGGGAATATGCCAGAAGTTACTCTTTTATGTCAAGCGGTCATTTTTGAAGTATAAGCTGAGAGAGTCCAGAGTATTACACATACTTAAAAATATGTCAGGTCTATTTTCCAAAACATAGGCCAGGTGCAGAACACGAGTTTTGCTCGTTATTATCTAACTATATATAGAAAGTGCTCTGGACTCTTATTTTAAGAAATTGTGTTACCACAGCAAGAGAGATTCTGTGCAAAAGAAAATCCCTCCTTTATTCCAGAAAAGCTGCGCTATTGTAGGAGTCTGCAAGTTTTCAGTCATAGCTCCCAGTGATCCAAGTTATGACCGTACGTGGGAGTGAGTGGTTGTGGTGCGGGTGGGGAGTTTTATTGGTTAATCCAAAAAATGTAGGGAAAATCTAGAGAATTCAGATGAGACCTATTGCAGAGATACAGATCTTAATAATGCCCTGCAGGAGTCCAGATTCTCCTTCCTGAGATGTAGGAGAGCAAGGAGGTGTGCTCCTTCTTGGGCAAACACCAAAAAGCATCACAGGGAATTATCTGTAGATGAATTTCCTCCCTTTGTCGCCTCCATCCTCTGAAAGAGGACGTGGTAAAGCCCTGCGTCTGGCATCATCACTTGGACTGCCCAGAGGCTGTGTCTTCCTAAATGTCTTTCTTGTTCTTCCCTTAGTCATCTTGGTTGCAAGTTCCTCAACACCCGAGACAAGAAAAGTACTTATTATTTCACTGACTCCCTAGGCATTTCATTTTGTGAATTGCTTTTCTAATCATTTTAGAAGCTATTTAGAGAAGAGTAAGAGACTTGTTGAGCAAAACACTGAACTCAACAGAAATGAAATCTGCGAAGGAACAGGAATGCTGCAAAGATAGAAAGGGGAAGGCCTCCGGGCACATCTACACGGCCAGCCTTGCCTGGCCAGCCAGCATCCCACGTGGGTTTCGGTGGAGCTGTGAGTGACAGCCGTTTTCATGGAGGACTTGGCACTCCCATCTGGGCCCACATAGAGACAAGAGACAAGGCAAGAGATTGCTTGCTCTTAGGAGTGGAGGAAACATGAAGGAATAATTTAGGGGATTAAGTATGAATTTCATAGATTGGTTGTAGAGTTTGAATTTAGGTGCCAGGCAGCAAAAAAAATTTGGTATTTCACAGGTCATGAGATTTATATTTTTGTGGGGACTATATGCCCCTGTAAAAAAAAAATTGTACATCCTCATTTATGTAAATAATTATAATATTGTAAATTAAGGATAAGGTTCAAACCAGTCACTTCCAGTTTAAAGTTTTCTCAATTCAGTCAATTTGATAAGCATCTTTTTTTAATGCAGAAAAATACCAAACATTATCAGGGATACAAAATTGAATAAAATGAAGCCTCTACCTTCTGGGTATTTATAGTCTGGGACTGAGAAACAGTGGTACATCCAGCCCACAGGAGAACAGAAAATAATCTCAGTATCTTTGTATTAAGTCAGTGGATTTATTAATCAGTTTCAATGAACTAATTGCAGAAAACAGTGCATTAAGTTGGACATGCCTTTCCAGCCAACAGTATTGTACCGGCAAGCAGCTGTATGCTTGGTGTGTTATGGGCTCTGATTTGGCAGCCTCTTCGCATATAAAACTCTCAATGCTTCCAGAATGAGCTGGATGTGAATCAACAACAGAAAGCAGGCACTAAGTGATGATCCTATAATTGTATCCTGTTTATAACTCATTACTTTAGGTTCTATTGAGTCTAAATTTTCTCTCTTTCAGTAGGAGGTTATTGATAGTTCTGACTCCACATAATGCCAGCTCCTAAATTCTGTTTAATGAAAACTCATTACATAATCCCTTTTCTTCCACTAAAGGTAGACTCAGGGTCCAGTAAAGTTCATGATATCCACACTCCATGATCAGCACCTTCACCTCTAGTTATATGCCCTACAGATGCGCTGTTATGTACCAGGACTCACATACAAGAATATTCGTGGAAGATTGTTTATCACAGCTCCCAACGCAGATAACCATAATAATATCCAAAAATAGAATAGTAGTATATTCAAAGAATGGACTATCAAGTAGCAATAAATCTGAAAAAATACACTAAACAATGTAGATAGAGACATAAAAATATACACGCAAAACTAAATATTATTTGGTAAAGCATGCATTATTATATTTCAAAAAATTGCAGAATGTTGTAGGAATGGACACAAGAAAGGTCTCATTTCTTGTGATCTCTGCTTAAGCCTCATATTTCTGTCCTGTACTGAACATTTCTCCTGGTTTGTTTTAAATTCTAACATTTCTTTTATAGAACAACAGTTACGGTGCCAAATAAAATCTCCAGTGATTTTGACAGTGAGTTTAGATTGTTCATCAGAAAGTTGGCTCCGTGTTTCCCTGTATTTTGGCACCCAAATGTTCAATTTAACTCCAGGTACCAACCTGCCTTATGGCTCTTGTTCATACCCAAGCAATTAACCTTCATTATAATAATTGTTCTAATATGAATCAACTGTCTAGTTGATTGCTCTAGTGTAAATGCAGTCATGAACATGCCATGTTTTTTCATGTTTCTTCATGTTTCTTAAAGCTTTTTCCTCATACCTTACCCTGACTCGACACCCATATAGTCACAGTGATTTGTCTTGTCTTCATATAAAGCATCCATAAATCTAGCACAGTATTTTTGTGTTTGATGTTCAGGTGTATATGAATCAGCAAAATTGTTTTCAGAGAGGAAGACAGAGTAAGTCATCTATTATCATTGACTTGTGTTGACATAAGAATTTCTTTGGCTGTTTTCAGTTCTTGACGGTGCTTGATTTACTCAGGTTATTCCACTATTACAAGGAGAATAAAAGTTTGTAAAAAATAAAGTCTGAAAATAAACTGACAAATGATAGTTAGTACTTGGTATTAAGTGTTTCCTCAGAAAGTGAAATTTATCTTTAGATAGATAGAAATCTGAAGGGAAGAAAAAACCTGGATAAGTCACCCAGAATCTTGCTGGCTTGTTTTGTTTGTTTAATTAGTCTGCTTTTTATTCGTAGTTCTTTGGTTTGAATTTGAGCAATCCAAGCGTTTCAGGTTGGCAGCTCTTTCTGTATATATTTTTTTCTTTCTATATATTTTTAAAGTAAAAATAAATGATAGTTTCATAGTTATTGCTCCTTATGGGAGTATGAAAGCTATGTGAATATTCCTGAAAATTCCTTAAACTTCAAGGGTAGATAGTCAACTAGAAGATGCTCACAGCAGTAAATTCTTAAATGTTAGTTTTTAAAAATATCTTTATTATGAGTGTCCAGTGATCATTGTTCAAAAAATTCAAGCAATACTTTTTTACTTTATAAATGTTCATAAAAACTTACCTTATTCCATTCAAGAAATAGTCATTGAACTAACTGTGCCAGGCACTAAAATAAACATGAGTATGAAGTGGGTACAAAGTGGCATTAAAATAGCAAGTTCTCTGACCAAAAAATTCATAGAATAATATTCTAATGATATCTTCTCATGTTTGAAAGTTAAGTAAACAATTTCTTAAACATCAAACAAAATATCACTTCCCCCCAGAGTAATTGCTTTTGATAGAGTACAGTGTGACCTTTTGGACCACTTTTGTAATATATAAATACTTAGTTTTTCTAACAAAAATGGAATCTTCTATAAAACATTCATAAACATGTCTCTTGGAAACTTTCCATTTTATTACATACATATCTATCCTTTTCTTTTAAGACTACGTAGTATTTGACTATGTGAATGAACTATAGCTTATTTGTTCTATATTGGTAGACTTTTAACTGGATTCTAGTTTTTCACTCTATAAATGGTGCTACTTCTAGACATTTAGAACCATCAGAATGTTTTTGAAAAGCTTAAACCAAATTTTCTCTCTTTTACTTGACAAAGAATATGAAAACTGTAATGTTGGCAAGAATTACAAAAATAACCCCTCAAGCATAGAGTTTTTGGACCAGTGTTACATAACAAAAAGTCATTACCTGTCAGTTTGTTGACTGTACTTGGAAAGAAACCCTACATGAATACTGAACAGGGTGCAGATACTGTTGGCAACTTTTCTTCTTAGCTATTTTCTTTCAGGTGGATAGTGTCTGCCCTGCTCCATCCCAGGTTCATAAGACAGTCAAGAAAATTGGTTAGTTCAGATGAACAATCTTTGTTTAGTAAAAGGCAAGAACTGAAGCACCAGGAAACCAAAGCCAAACTAAATTTGCCAGTTTTCTTTTCCTTTTCACTAACTTACTCCCTTGCTAGCAGAATCTGTGGCTTTTTGTACTTCAGTTTTCTTGGGTGAGAAGAGGATAATGTTTGGTTATAAAACTAAACTAAGTCAAAATATAATCTAGACATAAACCGTTTTTCTTAAAATAAGGTCATACTTTATATATATATTTCAAAATATTATACCTATTTACTATTCAGAATCAAGATGATTTTCTTTTACATTCTTGGAATTTCAAGCTATTTAGGAAATTTTATTTTAGGGTTTTTGTTCACTTATAGTTTGTCAATAGGAAACTTTGCTGTAGAAGTTTGGAAGATAGTTTATTTACTAGGGAAGAAACCTCCTTTCCATCCTGCAGTTGTTTTGGCATAGCAGTTATAGATTTGACTTTTTTAGCCCTTTAGGAAGGCATTTTAAAAACCAAAGCTATTTTTTCTTATACATATAAGAGGTACCTGGGACAGTAACTTCAAGTTAATATGTGTCATCAATACAAAAACTGCAGAATTCACTGCTTTATGGAATTCACTTTCTTTTTCTGCATTCTTCTCGGTACTTTGGGGAAGCCAGAATTAATCTAGCTAAAAATGCACTTTAACAGCTTGGCCTGCAGTCTGTTTGTGCTCTTGTCCTTTGAGTTGATTTGGTAATTTTGTAAAGACTAAGATGTGTTAGTGGATTATTTAACTTGTTTGTTGTGGAAATAACAATTCTCTTATTTTTAATTTCATGGTAGAATGAACATTTATTCTTGATTATTTGAAATTTGTTGAATAATAAATACTAAATGTTAGCATTTACCATTAAGCAAAAGTTAAAATGTAATTGTTGAAAACTGAAAATCAGACAGCTCTCCCATGTTAAATTGATGTGTGCAAAGTGTGTTTCTTCCTTCTCAGGTTACTGTTCCCTCAACTACAGTATCTGTGAACGGAAGGTCAAGACTCAGCCATTCCATGTCCTCTGGTGCCCAGGATGACCATTAAAATTTGCCCCACCATACTGCACTTCAGCACCTCTCCTTCACAGAACAGCTTCATACTAACGGAGAATGTTGGCAAATGTATATTCAGATGTACACTAATATATTATCTATTAAAGCATAAGAATTTGTGTTGTGGCTTCTAATGCCAGAGGAAGAATTACTAGAATTTATAATTTATAATAATATTTTTGGCCTTTTTTTGCCTTAAGAGCTGAATATGCTGCTTTAGAACTTTAAGACAAGGTGTTAAGGACTTTCATTTTTTTCAAATGAGAAATAGTTACCTTTTGTTGATTTCACTTATTGACATATTCTCTACAATGGTGACTTAGGCAAAAGGATAAATTAAGATTCATAGACTTCTATTTGTGTGACACATAAATAGCTAGGCATAGATCTGACATTTGCTGCCTCAATGTTACAGTTTAATTGGAAATGTTTAAGTTATATTTAAAGCCTCTTTGTGCTGAAAGTATGATCTAGAAAACTAATGATCAAGCATATTCAGTTTAACAGTTAATTTCAGTGATGAATCACTTAGTGAACAAGTCTTATCTTGTGTGTTCTTTATGTAATTACAAAATCAGTGTCAAGTTTATAGAAATTCATACTATTTTAATATTTTATTAACATGGACACACTTAGTTTTTTAATCTTTAGAACTTAAATTGCACAAGGAGAATTTTAAATATTTTCTGTATATAATTATGATATTATTGTCACACAGATTACACATTTTATGTGCCAGAAGCCTTAAAAATCTTCCTGTGAAAATGTTGATATATTGTGACAATTACTTCAAATTCGATATGTAGGGAGCAATAGGGGTTAATGTCCATATTGGAAAACTTCAAAGGCTACTTGGAGGTTTTAGGAATCCTGGTTTGAATTACAGTGATAAAACTATGCAGTTCAAACGCTAATATTCTAAATAATAATATATATTTACATTAAAGCTAAAACTGTTAAGGAAAATAATGCCTGATTTGTTGGCTTATAACTTGTTCTGGGGCCTAGAGCTTGTTGATGTTCTGTTCCTGCTTTAAGAATCTAATTGCTCACTTGTTCTAAAAGCTTTGTCAAACAAACAAACCGATGTTAGGTTGGTTTTTACTAAAGCTACTGGGATAGCTGCCTCTTTGGAAAAATGTCTTGATTTTTTTCCCCCTGTTTAATAAAAGCAAGTTATATATTTGGGATGCTTTTTTTTTAAATGCAATTTGTGTCTATCAATCAGTATATTTGTGTATTTCACCTGATGAATACATCTCTATCAGCCACTAAATAAACAAGTAATAGTAAGACCTACCATTTATCAGGCGTTAAATAAGCCTGATACATAAGCCAGGCGTTCTAACTAACTCCACAATTTATGATCTAAGCATGTAAAATGTTTAGCAGAGTTCCTGACACATGGCAAGTACACATTAAAAGTTACATGTTGCTGCTAGTTTCTTGCATCAGACTTGAAGAACCTCATATATTGAAACCTATGTTATGTCATTATAAACCAATAGGAAAAGTGGTAACTTCTTAAAAAACTGTGTTTGATTATCCACTTGGAAAGTAAATTTGAACCTCTACCTCAAACCATAAATAAATATTTGAGTTAAAGACAACTCTTAAAAATAGTACTTTAAAAACTTAGATGGATATATTCAACATTTTTCATACCTTAGCACAGGAAAATTATTTAAATAGGGCAAAAAGACACAGTAATAAAAGATTTGATACATTTAAAAATATTAAAATTTAAAATTTATATGTATATTAAGTACTATAAAAGTGAAAGGTTATAAGTAAGATGTTTTTAATATATACAAGGGTTAATTTGTAAAAATGTAAAAAATTCCTAAAACTCATGAGAAGTCTACCCAATAGAAAAATGCACACCCTGAAAAAAGAAGAGTTATTCCTTACAAGAGGAAATCTGAAAGGCCAAACATCTGGAAAAAATACTCTTCACTAATAATCAAGGAAATACAAGATAAAAACAAAAGTAAGTATATTATATCACACCCATCAAATTAGTAAAAATGTAAGTTTCAAAATAACAACTGTTGTCAAGGACAACAAAACAAGCTCATTGTTAGTAGGGAAAATACACAGCACAACCATCAAATTTGCAACATCTAGCAAGCTTAAAGATCTCTTACCTTGTTACCTTACAGAAGTACTTATGTATGTACTTAAGGAGACAGACTCAAGGCTGCCATGAATATTTTTAAAAGACCAGAAAGGAGTCCTAACCAGCACTCAATGTTGGTATTATATTTATATAACAGATTTCTGTACAACAGTTAAAATTGAACAAACTAGAACTATGCATAGCAACATCTCAAATGGATACATCTCAAAAATAATAAGAAAAGCAAGTTGTGGAACAATGCTTTTTTTATGATACCAGTTGTATAAAATATAAAATACACAAAGTGACACTATATATTATGACTGTAAATATAGAAAAAATAAACAGGTTTACTAGTGGGAATCAAGAAACGAAGATTGGATTGGGGAGATTTACAGGAGTCATTAACTGTGTTGGCAGTACTTTCTTTTTATAAACAGCGGTTTAAACACAAGTTTTACTTCAGATTTTAGCATACTTGCAATAGTTTGTAATTAAAATGTCTTTTAAAGGTCACACAGGATTAGGGGGATATGCACATAAACCATTAATACACATACATTCTGAAAAAGTTGCCTTAGCCACATTATTTCAGTAGGAAAACTACCCTCTACTCAATTGGGAAAGAAATTTGAGACATAGTTTTCACTAGTCATGTCCTTAAGTAATAGCAAAATTAAGACAAGGATTAATTTAGAATCAACTTTAAATTTTCATATTTAATTTTTGGCATCTAAGCATCTTGCTTTTCCTTTTTTTCCCCCATCACATTATTTTTCTTATAGTACATATTTTCAAATTATCCAGATTTTATTGGTTAGTTGTTTGGCACATAGCTCATTTTAAAAAGCTACCTATTTTTAATAGTACCATAAGCAAACAGGTACTATTTATCTAATATATTTCCCATCCTCCTGAAGAGTGACCTTCCCTCCCATTTTAAGATCAGATTTGGCCTTGGCCACCTGAGATAGCAGAATCCACACTCTGCTTCTAGCTCCAAGTCCTTGAATGAGACCAGAGTATCACTGATACTTAAAAGAGTCCCACTGATAATTATTTGCCTTGTGCCAGTTCATTTCTACCCACCACCAGTAGAGACAAAAAACAAAAAACAACACACACACACAAACACACACAAGAGCTAAGAATCAAACTCATTTAAAATCTACTGACTTTGATAAATGAAAAAAAAGGGAGCTTTGCAATTAGGGGTCACAACAAAGATTTCCATGGATTGAATGTTTTTCTTAGATTATTTTTGATGTAAGAATTGCTAATCTGGTGTTTTAGAGTTTACACAGAATTTTTGTTGTTTGATCCACACAAGGAACAATAAAAAAGTACACAAAGAAATTGCTACTTTACAAAGGTCGTGCAACCAGACAAGTGGCAGAACCCCACATCTGATTTCCAGTCTGCTCTTTCCGATCGCCAAACTTTGCAAAAGCTGGAGAAAATGGTGCTTGATTTCAAGGGATACTTAAATAGTAACCTACTTGTTCTGGATCTTCACTTGGTTTTCCTTTTCTCTTAAATGTTACCACTTTCCTGCAAGTTTTCATCCTTAACACCTCAGACTCTTCATATGGGTAGATGGATTTTGTTTATGGCAAGAAAAAATGCCACCATGTGCTCTCTCAAAAGAGCTTTTCTGACAGGTATTTCAAGAGGAATTGTGAAACATTCTGGTAATTTGTGTAGAACTGTTGGCATTTCTGCTTCACAAACTGGAGAAATTCACTTGGAAGTCTTGCAAATTACTCATCTTGAAGAGGAAGTGCTACAATTCCAAACTTACAGTTTTGAAACAAGCAACTTCTTTGCCTCCCAATTTATTCTTACCCACCCCTTGTGCAGATGACAGTGATGGCCCTGATTCTTCACCTCACCTGCATCCACACCTTTTGCCACATGACTGCACTTCCTCCCACTAAAGGGATAGAGCCCATTTTGCAACGCATAGAAGCAGGTTTTGTGACAAATAGAATGAGATGAAAATGCCAGTTCTGAGACTAGATCTCAAAGTTTGCATGTTTTTGCTTGCTCTTCCTGTGCCTAAAATGCTGCGGTGAGAAACACCTCGGAGTTGGCTGAATGATCTCAGAGGATGAGAGGTGTACAGATCAGGGCTCCCAACTGAGGTCAGCCTGAAGCATTTAACAGACCCCACCCGCCCCCTACTCCCCTGCCCCAGACACGAGCAAGTTCAGTCAAGATCAGCAGGTCCACACGGCCACCCGTAGCTGGCTCTGGTGTGTGAGCAGTCAGTCATTCCATGGTTGGTGGTTAGACAGCACTAATGTGGCAATGGATGCAATACAGCCTCTCAAACAAACACATGTATTTATGACTCTACCCAAATCAAAATTCACTCAATCTGTTCAGGCCCACACACCCTGCTTCCCTGAGTCCCACAGACTTATTTCCTAAGTCCAACACAAATATACCTCAGACTCTGCCTAGCTCCCAACTAGCTCAGAACAATTCTAACTTAATAATTCCTTTATTATTTGTAGTGCAGAAATATTTTCTTCCCCTTTCCCTCTTTTCCTATTTTATCTTCAGAAGTGGGAGCATGTGAGCTCAACTATCAAAGAGATCCACAGCCCCCTCAGAGGCTCTTTGGACTTGTCTATTTCATATAGTTGCAAGCTAAAATACAGACTTCCCAGCTGAATTTGAATTTCAAAGATAAACAGTGAATTGCTTTTTAGTATAGGTACAGCCTTATGCAATATTTGGGATATACTTATACTAAAAAGTAATCATTTATCTGAAATTCAAATTTATCTGGATGTCCTGTATTTTTCTTTGCTAAATCTTGCAGCCTTACCATTTCAAGAAAATCTGGAAGGAGTAAATGAATCAAGCAGCAGCACCCACCAGGTGCAAAAGAGAGAAGAGAGCAGGCACAGGCCCAGGTAAATCAAGAAACCAGAAAGCAGCGTTGTGAAAAAGAGTGGCTCAACCTTTGTTCTCTTTGACTGTTCACCATTAGAGAAACCCTCATGTAGTAAGTGAGAAAAGGTTCACTGAAGAGTTTACAGTCAAGAAACCCTTTGGATGACTTCTGCTGGTAGGTTTCACATACCTTCAAGTCATCGGGAAATGATATACTTAAGAAATTCTGCTAATGTCTCATTAACCTCAACATCATTATTATGAAAATTATTATAACAATTGCTAAACTAGGTGGGAGGTATGTGGGTTATAATTATACACGATTTTTAACTTACCTGCATGTTTGAAATTATTCATAACAAAGCTGGGAAGTAAATTGAGACACTCCCCTTATAGCAACCAGCTGCACTACTCACGTGTTGGGGGGAGATTTAATATGCGGTCATTTGTTTCATTTCCACCAATGAAGAATTTCAGGCACATCAGAGGAGATGATGTGATGCGAGTATGGGTCTGGCAAAAGCAACTTGCTGTTAGCAAAGTTTATTGAAGGGTTTTGTGGTTAAGTCTTAACTAGAAAACTGCATGATTTGATTGAACATAGCATGATTTGATTGAATGTAGCATTATTTGTAAGACGGAGGAGAGAAATAAGGAAAATGAAATTTAAGTACTACCTATGCACCATTTACCCTGCTAGGTAATCTTTGAGGTAGGTTTTGTCATCCCCTTTTACACATGAGGCTCAGAGCAGCTAAGGAACTCACCCCAGGGATACAGAGATTGAATATGGATACTTGATTCCATGCCCCCATTTTTTCCACTAGGGGCTGCTGCCTTTTTCCAGTCATAAATTTGTACTGAACAATCAATCTTCAAAAAGTTTTGTTTTTCTTTGCAATGAGTATTTCTTACAGAGCACATCCTTGGCCTTTGTACCTGATCTCAACTGTCTGAACCTGGGGGGGCGGGGGGGAATCAAAACAAAGTGACCAATATTTCTCTGAGACCAGTCATTCTGCCATTTTGAAACAGAAAGTATGGTTGTTAATTTGTACTAGGTGTTGTGACACATTCCCAGTGCCTATTAATTGAGCACCTCCTAGAACTGTGCTAAGTACTTTAAAAGGGTACATCCCTGCCCTCAAGGAGTTTAGAATCTAAGCCAGAGAGAAGTGGTACAGACGCAGAAATATGGAGTAAACAACTCAACACTGCATTGAGATGTCCCAGAGGAACAGAGGCAGTGAAGACTTCAGGATGTAAAGTGGAAATTCTGATCTGCACTTTCAAAGATGGATAGGAGTTGGTAATGTGAGCATAGGAGGGAAAATGTTTACATTGAGAATGGGAACAAAGTCTCTGAGAATGGTGCGCTTATGGTGAATTATGTTAACAGTGTGTACCCTATTCTAGTGTGGCAAGTTTGTTCCTTTACTCAATGAGCATGTATTTGTTGACAATTTTCTTTCCACCAGGCACCATGCTGGGTGATAAGGAAACAAAGATAAATAAGACACAAGTCTAGTCCCTCTAAGCATTATAAACTAATGAGAGTTCATGAAATACGGTCATAAAGAAAACTATGCTAGAAAATTAAGTTGCCCATTTTTCTACCAGGTCATTTGACTTTTTCCTTTTTGATTTTTTTCCTGTATGTATTTTTGATACTAGCCCACTGTTGGTTATATGCATTGCAAATCTCTTTTTTTGGGGGGGGGATAATTAGGTTTATTTATTTGTTTATTTTTAGAGGACATACTGGGGATTGAACCCAGGACTCTACCACTTGAGCTGTACCTTCCCCCCTGCAAATTTCTTCATATTTGTAGCTTGCTATTCCCATTATTTGTGTTTTTAATGAAAAGTTCTTATTAAGTAATTGAATATATCAATATTTTATTTCATGCTTAAGTTCTTTTGTATTATATTTAAGAAATCCTGGAACTTCTGGGTTGGTGAGCATGTAGAGATATGGACAGATTTGTGTGCCCGGAGAGGGCATGGAAGTTCTGTGCTCCTTCCCTATACCTTGTGATATCCATCTTTTCCATTGGATGTTCATCTGTATCCTTTATCATAACCTTTAATAAACTGCTGAACATATTTCTGGACTGTAAAAAAGACGGCAATAACAACAAGGAAACTTGCTGTATGATAAAAAGCCACCTCTTGACTAGCAAAAGCTCAAATATTCTAGCATGAGAAAACCGTTTTGCACTTGGGGGAAGAAAGCACTGAAGATGAGATAAAGATGGCTGAATAGAAAGATCCTGAGGTCACCTCCTCTCAGGAGCACACCACAACCACAACTATCTGCAGAACAACCATCCATGAAAAAGACTGAAACAGACCAGAAAAGATCTTCTACAACTAAAGACATACAGAAGGAACCACAACAAGATAAGCAGGAGAGGCAGACTCATGATATCATCAAGTCCTATATCACCAGGTGGGTGACCCACAAACTGGGGAATATTTATACTGCAGAGATTCTCCTGCAAGAATGAGAGTTCTGAGCCCCATGTCGGGCTCCCCAGCCCAGGGTTCTTGCACCAGGAAGACAAGTCCCCAGAGCATTTGACCTTGAAGGCCAGAGGCGCTTAACGTCAGGAGACCCAAAGAATTGTGGGAAATAGAGACCATACTCTTAAAGGGTGCACACAGACTCTCATGTACGCTAGGACCCAGGGCAAAAGCAGGAATTTGGTAGGAGCCTGGGCCAGACATACATGCTGGTCTTGGAGAGTTTCCCAGAGAGGTGCAGTGGTGGCTGCCACTCACCCTGGGGGCATAGACACCGGTGGCAGAAATATTTGGGAGCTCTTTCTACCACACAAAAGCTAGTGCTGATGGCTGCCATTTTGGGATCCTCCCTCTAGCCCATTAGCACCAATACCTGGCTCCACCGAACAGCATGTAGGCACCAGTACTGAGATGCCTCAGGCCGAAGAACTAATTAGGTGGGGACATAACACCACCCATCAGCTGACAGGCTACCTAGAATCTTCCTGAGCCTGCAACTGCCTCTCGACAGGCCTCTACACATGGTGCTGCCCACCAGAGAGCCAAGACTCAGCTCTACCCAACAGTGGGCAGGCACCGGCTCTGCCATCCAGGAAGCCTGCACTAGCCTCTAGACTATCCTCAGGCACCAGGTGGTAGACACCAGATGCAAGAAAACCACAGTCCAGTAGCCTGCAGACCCAGCCCACTCACAGCAGGCCAGACCCTATGCTGGGACCAGCTGGGCCTCGGCCCTGCCCAATAGCAGACAAACACAAGCTTTGGGACGCCCTGGACCCCATACCCAACTGTGTCCCCCCCCCTCCCCAACCAGTGATCTGACACCAGCTCTGGGGTCCTGGGCCCTGCAGCCAGACTCCAAAACCCAGCTCTGCCTGCCAGTAGCCCAGCACTAACCCCAAGACCTGGCTTCACCCAACAGTGAGGAGCAAGAGCCCTGGAGTCTTCTGGACCCTGACCTCTGCCCACCAGTGAGCCAGCACTGGCCCCAAGGTCCCCTGGGGTTCTGCAGTCAGCTACCTAGTGACCAGGCTCCACTGACCAGCAGCCAACTGCCTCCACACAAGGCAGGGCATGGCAACCAGTCGGGCCAGGGGACAATCAATCCTAAAAGACCATCCACATAGTCAGCCTGTCACCACAGAAGGACCCACAAAGCCTTCTTAAGGGAAATCTCTAGAGCATATAGCTTGTATGACGAGAGGGGAGTGTGCTGCTGGGATGCATGGGACTCATCCTACAGAAGCCATTTCTCCAAGGTCAAGAAACATAACTAACCCAACACATACATAAAAATATAAATAACAACTTAGACAAAATGATGTGGCAGAGGAACATGCTCCAGACAAAGAAAACAAGATGAAACCAGAACAAGGACTAACTGCAGTGAAGATAGGCCATCTACCCAAGAAAGAATTCAGAGTAATGATCGTAAAGATGATGAAAGAACTCAGGAGAACAGGTGCACAGAACAAGAAGTCAAAGTTTTTAACAAAGCATTAGCAAATATAAAGAACAATCAAACAGAAAGGAGGAATACAACAACCGAAATGAAAAATACACTAGAAGGAATCAAGAAGAGATTAAATCATACAGAAGAATGGGTCAGTGAGCTAAAAGACAGTAGTGGAAATCACTGCCACTGAACTGAAAAAAAAAAGAAAAGAAAAGAAATGAGAACAGCTTAAGAAATCTCTGGGACAATATCAAGCACATTAATATTTGTGTTTTAGGGGTCCCAGAAGAAGAATAGAGAAACAAAGGGGCTGAGAACATATCTGAAAACATAATAGCTGAAAACTTCCCTAGCCAGGGAAAATAAACAGTTACCCACATCCAGGAAGCACAAGGATTCCCATACAGAATGAACCCAAAAAGGAATACAAGAAGACACACTGTAATTAAAATGACAAAAATTAAAGATAAAGAGAACATGAAAAAGCAGTAAGGGAAAAGCAAAAAAATTATATACAAGGGAACTCTTATAGGGTTATCAGCTTATTTTTCAGCAGAAACTGCAGATCAGAAGGGAGTAACATGATATAGTCAAAGTGATAAAAGGGAAAAGCTACAACCAAGAATACTCTACCTAGCAAGGCTCTCTTTCAAATTTGATGGAGAGATTAGAAGTGTTACAGATAAGCAAAAACTAAAAGAGTTCAGCATCACCAACCCAACTTTACAAGTGGTAAAGAAACTTCTCCAGGCGAAAAAAGAAAGAAAGAGAAAAAGAAAGAGGGAGAAAGGAAAGAAAGAAGGAAAGGAAAGGAAAGGAAAAGACCACACTAGAAAACAAGAAAATTACTAAATGAAAAAGCTCACTGGTAAAGGCAAACATACAGTAAATGTAGGAAATCACTGACACACAAAGCCAGGAGGGAGATCAAATGACAGAAGTAGTAAAATCATCTATATCCACAATAAGCAGTTAAGGGATACACAAAACAATTAAATATAAAATAAGATATCAAAATGGTAATCATGAGAGGAGGAGAGTACAAATGCAGGATTTTAAAAATGCACTTGAAATTAAGAGAGCAGCAACTTGGAACAATTATATATATAGATTATATATATATAAATAAATTATATTTATATATTATATATAGACTGCAAATATACATAGACTACAAAACCATGGTAACCACAAACCAAAAATCTATAATAGATTTACACACAAGAAAGGAAAAGTAATCCAAACATAACACTAAATACGGTCATCAAATCACAAGAGAACAAAAGAAAGGGAGAAAAAAGACCTACAAAAACAAACCCAAAACAATTAACAAAATAGCAATAAGAACATACATATTGATAATTACCTTAAATCTAAATGGACAAAATGCTCCAAACAAAAGACAGAGTGGCTGAATGGATACAAAACAAGAGCTGCATACATGCTGCCTACAAGAGACTCACTTCAGAGTGAGAGACACACACAGACTACAGTGAGGGGAAAGAAAAAATATTCCATGCAAATGAAGATCAGAAGAAAGCTGGGGTAACAATACTTCTACCAGACAAAATAGACTTTAAAATGAAGACTATTAAAGAGACAAAGACAGATACTACATAATGGTCAAAGGATCAATCCAAGAAGATATAACAATTGTTAATATAGGTACCCAACATGAGAGCACCTAAATATGTAAAGCAAATATTAACAGATCTTTTTAATAATTTAATGTATTAATTATAATTTATTATTATGCTTTTATAAAATATTAAGGCATAAAAGGAGACATCGACAGTAGCACAATAATAGTAGGGGACTTTAACACCCCTCTCATATCAATGGACAGATCATCCAGACAGAAAATCAAAAGGAAACATAGGCCTTTAATAACACTTTAGACCAAATGGACTTAATTCATATATATGGAGCATTCCATCTGAAAGCAGAATACACATTCTTTTCAAGAGCATATGGAATATTCTCCAAGACAGATCACAAGTGAGGCCACAAAATGAGCCTCAGTAAATTTAAGAAAATTGAAATCATAACAAGTATCTTTTTCAACCATGATGCTATGAGACATAGCTATCAATTACAAGAAAAAACTAGCAATAAACAAAAACAAATGGAGACTAAACAATATGCTACTAAACAACCAATGAATCACTGAAGAAATCAAAAAGGAAATTAAATAAATACCTAGAGACAAATGAAAATGAAAACACAATGATCCAAAACATTTGGGATGCAGCAAAAACAGTTCTAAGAGGGAAGTTTATAGCAATACAAGCTTACCTAAGGAAACAAAAAAAGTCTCAAATAAACAACCTAACCTTACACCTAAAAGGACTAGAGAAAGAAGAATAAACTAAGTTAGTAGAAGGAAAGAAATCATAAAGATCAGAGCAGAAATAAATGAAATAGAGACAAAAAAGTAGAAAGATCAATGAAACTAACAGCTGGTTCTTCAAGAAAAACAAAATTGTTAAACCTTTAGCCAGACTCATCAAGAAAAAAAGTGAGAGGGCACAAATCAATAAAATCAGAAATGAAAAAGATGAAGTTACAATCAAAACCACAGAAATACAAAGAATCATAAGAGACAACTATGAACAACTATATGCCAGAAAAAATGGACAAATTCTTAGAAAAGTACCATCTCCCAAAACTGAACCAGGAAGAAATAGAAAATATATAGAGACTAATTACCAGTAATGAAATTGAATCAGTAATTTGAAAACTCCCAACAAAAGTCCAGGACCAGATGGCTTCACAGGTGAATTCTACCAAACATTTAGAGAAGAGAAACATTGTTAATACCTATCCTTCTCAAACTATTTCAAAAAGCTGCAGAGGAAGTAACACTTCCAAACTCATTCTAAGATGACAGCATCACACTGGTACCAAAACCAGACAAACCTATCACACACACACATACACACAAAGAAAATTACAGGCAAATATCACTGATGAACATAGATGCAAAAATCTTCAACAAAATATTAGTAAACAAAATCCAACAATACATTAAAAGGATCATACACCATGATTAAGTAGGGATTTATCCCAGGGATACAAGAGTTTAATATCTGCAAATCATTCAATGTGATATACTACATCAACAAATTACCAAAGAATAAAAACCAAATAATTATTACAATAGATGCAGAAAAAGGTTTTGACAAAATTCAGAATCCATTTACGATGAAGAATAAAATCCAGAAAGTGGGCATAGAGGGAAGACACCTCAACATAACAAAGGCCATACATGACAAAGGCCACAGCTAACATTATACTCAACAGTGAAAAGCTGAAGGCATTTCCTCTAAGATCAGGAACAAGACAAGGATTTCCAGTCTCACCACATTTATTCATCACACTTTAGGAAGTTCTAGCCAGAGCAATCATAGAAGACAAAGAAATAAAAAGAATCGAAATTGGAGAGTAAAAAGTAAAACTATCAGTTTGCAGATGACATGATACTATATATAGAAAACCCTAAAGACTCTACCAGAAAACTATTAGAGCTCATCAATGAATTCAGTAAGGTTGCAAGATACAAAATTAATATACAGAAATCTGTTGCATTTCTATACACTAACAGTGAACTATCATAAAGAGAAATTAAGGAAACAATCTCATTTACCATCACATCAAAAAGAATAAAACACCTAGGAAAAAACTTACCTTAGGAGGCAAAAGATCTATACTCTGAAAATTGTAAGATGTTGATGAAAGAAACAGAAGAAGTTGACATAACAGATGGAAAGATATACTGTGTTCTTGGACTGGAAGAATCTGTATTGTTAAAAGGACCAAACTACCTAAAGCAATCTGCAAATTCAATGCAATCCCCATCAAAATATCAATGGCATTTTTCACAGAATTTGACAAATAATTTTAAAATTTGTATGAAAACACAAGACTCCAAATAGCCAAACAATTTTGAGGAAGAACAGAGCTGGAGGAATCTTGCTCCCTGACTTCAGACTATATTACAATGCTACAGTAATCAAAACAGTATGGTATTGTCACATAAACAGACACACAGATCCATGGAACAGAATAGAGAGCCCAAAATTAACCTATACACTCATGATCAATTAATCTATGACAAAGGAAGAAAGAATATACAATGGAGAGAAGATAATCTCTTCTATAAGTGGTGCTGGGAAAACCTGACAGCTACATATAAAAGCATGAAATTAGAATAGTATCTAACACCATATACAAAAAGTCAAAATGGGTTAAAGACATATATGTAAGACCAGATACTATAAAACTCCTAGAGGAAAACACAGACCGCACTTTGTGGTACAAGCAAAAGAAACAAATGGGACCTAATTAAACTTAAAGGCTTCTGCACAGAAAACGAAGCCATCACGGAAACAAAAAGACAACCTACTGAGTGGGAAAAAATATTTGCAAATGATATGCCTGATACGGGGTTATTATCCAACATACATAAACAGCTTATACAACTCAACTTCAAAAAAAGGAACAACCTGATTAAAAAATGGGCAAAAGAACTGAATAGACATTTTTCCAAAGAGGAAATGCAGATGTCCAACAGGCCTATAAAAAGATGCTCAACATTGCTAATCATCAGGGAAATGCCAATCAAAAGCATGAGATATTACCTCACACCTGTCAGAATGTCTATCATCAAAAAGAACACAAATAACAAAGGTTGGCAAGGATGAGGAGAAAAGAAAAACCTCACACTGTTGGTGGGAATGTAAATTGGTGCAGCCACTTTGGAAAACAGTATGGAGGTTTCTCAAAAAGTTAAAAATAGAACTACCACATGACCCGGGAAATCCACTCTTGGACACTAATTAGAAAAGACACATGCACCGCAATGTTCATAGCAGCACTATTTACAATTGCCAAGGTATGGAAGCATCTAAGTGTCCCTCAACAATTGAATGGAGAAAGAAGATGGATATATGTATATATATATATAAGTATATGTGTGTGTGTGTGTGTATATGTATGTGTACACACACACACACACACACACACACACACACAGTGGAATACTACTCAGCCACAAAAAAGAATGAAATTTTGCCATTTGCAGCAACATAGATGAACTTGGGAGGGCATTATGCTAGGTGAAATAAGTCAGAGAAAGATAAATAGTATGATATCACTTATATGCGGGATCTAAAAAGTATAACAAACTAGTGAATAAAACAAAAAAGAAGCAGACTTACAGACTAGAGGACAGACTAATGGTTACCAGTGGGGAGAGGGAAAGGAGAGGGGCACAAAGGGTTATTATGGAATTAAATGAAATCATGTGTGTGAAACTTTTGGAAATTGTAAAACACTATAGAATTTAAAGAATCTTCTATTAGGAAGAATGAATTAGGAAAAAAAAAAAACAACAAGAAATCCTTCCGTCCCCTGAGGTTAGAAAGGGGTTCTCACTGATATTTTATTCTGAAAAATGTAAAGTTTTGTATCTTAAATTTAAGCTCTGAATGCAACTGAGGCTGATTTTTGGTATGATTTGAGATAGTAATCTATTTCTACTTTTACCCCCTATATGAAGTCAGGTTTTTTTAAGCTATATTTGTTATAACCATTCCTTTCCCCAATGATCTAATACACCAACTCTACTATTTTTGAAGTTTCCTAAATTAATAGGTCTGTTTGGGGGCTCTTTTTTCTGTTCCATTGGTCAAGATGCTTATTCCTGCACCAAAATCACACTGTCTTTGTGACAATACCTTTATAATAAGCCTTTATAAGTTGAAGGGAAGTCACTCCTTTTTCTTCTCATTCAGAAATATCTTGGCTATTTTTGGCTCTTTGCTTTCTCTATAAATTTTGGAATAAACTTGTTAAGTTACACAACACTTGAATGGAAATTTTATAAAAGTATTAATGTGTCTGGCTAATGACCATGAAGAATAGCTTGGTTTCATCAGTAATGGAAGGAATGTAACTCTTGATCACAAGGGGTATCATTTGACCCTACTGACAAACATTCAGAAGTTTAAGACGACTAAGTTCTGGAGAGAATATGAATCAGCAAAATCTTTCATATACTCTGGTGGGAGTATAAATTGGTACAAATACTTTGGGAAAAAGGATGGGATTATATAATATTTAACATTTGCATATATCTTGTTACCTCTCTACCTCCAGTCAACAGCCTTCTCTATCCTGCTCTGTGTCTGTGGAAGCTGACCTTTCTAGACTTTTTCAGTGGGCTCTCTTGCATTCTGGCTTCTGGCCGGGTTGAGCCAAAGAGAGACCTTCACAAAACCCTGGAGAGAAGGGTTGAGAGCGAAGTCAGGGTTTTAGTGAGATCAGCTCCCTCTGTGCCAGGCTGCTGATTGTCTGACTTCTACCAAAAGCTAGAGCTATTGGGTAATCCTCTCCCACAGCTGCAGCTCCTTGCCTCTTCAGAGATGGGGATGGTTATGGCTCCTTGCCCTTGCTAGTGCTAGCATGCTTCATTATCCCGTAATAGTTCCTTTATTAAACTTTCCTCAATTACACAATTTGACCTTGTTCCTTCCTGCCAGGACCCTGATTGGTACTCAACAATTTCACTCAGGCATATACCCAAGAGAAACCAAAAGCAGAGATGCTTTCCAGGAGACATGTTCAAGAATGTTTGCAATACACTTGGCACACTTTGGTAATAGCAAAAACAAACAAACAAACAAGAAACAAACACATGACGGGGAGAGGAGGAGGAGGACAGCCCAAAACCATTGTGATGTATTTGCCCAGCCTGTTATTACACAAAAGTGAAAATTAATCACCTATACCCACATATAGCAACACAGATGAGTTTTAGTAACCAAATGTTGAGAAAAAAATTTTAAGAAAGCCATAGAAGGCAAAATACAGCATAACGTTTTTAAAAAAGACCATATGTGTTAAAACTTTTAAAAAGTGAGGCATGATAAACACCAAATTTAGGACAGTGGTTACGTCTGAAAGGGAGGAAGAAGGGTAGAATTAGGGTAGGCAGGAAGACATGGGTAGGTTATTGGTAATATTACCCTATGTTATGAAGTAGATGGTGGATTCAGGGGTTAAATTAATTTTAAAATGTGTTAATTAAAAACAGATGTGTAATTGATTAATGTTAAATCATAAAAGTGAGTTTAGGAACTCTGGAATTCCAGGCTAAGAGTTTCAAATTTATCCTGCAAGTTAGCTTCTGAAGTTTTTGAGCATCATTATATGTTTAAGTGGATTTGCTGGAAGGGGACAAAAGCAGAAATTCAGAAGCCTCCTTTGTGAACTGATCGAGTTCTGGTCCTACAGTCATGGCAGTGGCACAAGAAGGTAAAGAGAAGGAAGGAAAGAGAAACAGGGCTAAGTATTGATAGCATTCCTGGTGGCAATACAGAAGGCGAAAATGAGAGGATGGAAGTACGAGGCCGAGAGTTACTCAACCAAGACAAGTTTTCCATAATGGAATTTTTTTGAAATCAACATTTAAAGTATAGTCTTTTAAGGAGACATAAAGAATTTTAAATTGTTTGATGCTCTCTCTATAGTGGCTAAGTTTATGCTAAATAAACTGAATGCCTCCATTTCTTGGGCTTTTCCAGTACTTAATATTCACTGGGAATTGTACTCAAGGGCAAAGCTGTGACGCCACAAACCACTGCTGGGTTCTGGTTATCTCTGCTAGATTAGTTATGTCTATCTAGCTGATGCATATTAACCAAATTTAGGTGATTTTTTTTTGTGTGTGTGTGTTTGTTTCTATAATGGAAGGAGTACCATTAAAAGATATAAAGAGACTGCTCAGCTGAAAAACTGAAACTATTCCAAATGATAGTGTCAATCCACTGCTTGGATGTCAATTATTTAAAAATTCTGAATATACTTCTACAACCAATATTTAAATGGTATCCTCTTTCCTACATTCAATAAAAATAAATTTTATTAGTGAATTCAATCCTGTGGGTTAAGATGTTAATCCCAGCACTCTATTTATACAATTATTTTTCAAGTTATTTCCTATTTTTATCTTGTCCTTCAACTGCAGTATAGTTCAGGGTTGCCTATTTTTAGTGCACTCAAGTACCACAGGGCAGAAATGCTTTAACACTTCACTGTATAACCATGGCAGCCCTGGACTGCACCTTCCCTCCTAGCAGGTGGCCCGTGCTTATGTTATCTGGGTCTTCTTAACTTAAAGGGTGAGTCCAAACTTTCCTGTTCACCTAGCATAAAGAATATCCATGTTGTGGCCAGAAGAAAGAGAAATAAAATATTTTGATGACCCCTGTATTTTAGAGGTGATCTCAAAAACCTTGTCTAAAAATAAGATTAAGTCATTTTTTAGTAACCCTGGGATTTTCGCTCGTTCCGTCCAGTCCTGATACTGGGATACCTAATATGAGAATCTTCTTTTTTTTAATCAGAAAAATAAGTCTGATTTCTTACAGAATCTTTGACAACTTTCCTGTCTTTTTTTAAACCTTTGTCTAGATGAGCTATCTATGGAACAAGCTGACGGTCATTTAAATATGAATTTAAAATCTGCCTCAAACATCTGAGTGGGGGCCAAAAATGCCAAATGTATTTAGGGATATCTGGTTAATACTGTTGCAGATTATCCAAATCAGCTCACTCCTAGAAGGCTGAGAATAGACTCAGAAAAAGGAGAGACGGGACTAGGTAATTACGGCACAGTAGTGCGGAGTGAGATAAGGATGTTTGGGAGAATGGGACTTGTATGTTTCCTCCTCGGCTCTCAGGCTGTCTATGCCACCTGCTGCACAATGGGAGGAACTGGGTTCCTCTTCAACAAACACCAGCAGGTGGTCTTTTCATTTCTTGCCAGAAGTACTTGTCTTCACTAGGACAAAGGTCTCTGCAGCACCACAGAGAATTACGCCTTAAGTACAGCAAAACAAAGTTAGGATTGCTTTCTTAAACCTTTAAATGGTCATAAAGAAAAAGTGGGAAAACCTAGTCCATAATACATAACTGCAGCAGCTAACAGGTATTTTGTCCTTACCGTTTGCTCTTCTAAACATTCTAATACCATTTAATCTATAATAATAGGTATAATTATTACCTCCATTCTTACAAATGAGGATGTTGAGGAACAAATTACTCAAGATCACATCTAGTACATAGAAAACCAGAACATAAAACCCAGGTACTCTGACTTCAGAGTCCTCACTTTCCTATATTGCCTATCATACTAGGCATGCAATGTTAAGCATTTGTTGAAAGAATGAATGAGCAAGTCAGTAAATTGCTTTTTAAAATCTTGGCTAAGTGAGAAATAGATCATTTGAATTTCTCTCTCTCATTAGAAATATTGATCTACCTCCCTACAAATGTAAGAAAATACTGACAGCCAATTGTATTGACAGCATGATAATGACGAAAACCTTAATCTTGACACAACTATTGTAGGAGTCCCTGAAATTCTAGAGAAAGAATTTTTATCATTTAGGTTAAGTTTGTTCAAAGTTGTCTTGATTTCCATTTAAACATATTCTATCAGAAATACACATCAATATATTAAAAAGCACAGGAATCATCCATAATATTTGTAAAAGTCCCTTACAAGCTTAGAAATTCCTATAAGCAAGTTCATTTATTATTTTAAAACCCTAACTAAGTGCCCACTCTGTAAAGCACCATGGCTGTAATCAAGTCACCACCTCCTCCAAGGCCTTCCATTATTCCCTCTACAGAGAAAGACTCTGAATGGCCCTTTTCTCCAAATTCGAATTCATTGTGTATTTTAAGCTTGACTTGATTATTGTCTCCCTTTTAATGGATTTTCACAAGGGAATAGACAAGTTTCATTGTTTCGTAAATAAAATTCTGTAAGAATCATAGTAACAGGCATTACGTGTAGTAATGTACAAAATTCTACTTTATGATAAAAGTAGTGTAGCATTTAATTGAAGAGAGATTTTATTGTTTTTGTTAAGATCAGTTTCATTCAGGAGTGGAGAGGGTCTTGAGAAAGGCAGTGAGGTTTGCACTCTGGACCTGGGCACCAGAGAGCTGGATTCTAGTCCTGGTGATGCCTCCAGTTTATGGGGAGACCATATCCAAGTCATTCGACTTCTCAGAGCCTCATTCCCTTCACTAGTAATACTAAGCTTCTGTGAAATGATTCTTGTCTCTTTCAAGAAAACATATTAATCACCACACAAGTACCATGAATTTAATAGTAACATGTTTTAAAAGCAGTTATTTTTAAGGGGAAAAAACCCCATCCATCCTTTAGATTCCATCCAAGTGATACTGTTTTTCTATGAAGAAACAGAATGAGCTATGGTGAAGTGACTTGTGTAAATGAGCTCATTCTGGAGGTACCGAGGGGACAGAGACTTGTCATTGCCAAGTAAGTCACATTTAAATTCCCTCAAGCCTTGAGAAATAATATGAGGGAAAGTGCAAAAATAGCACAGTCATTCCTTTGGACCAAGTTGACTCCTAGGCCTCCTGAGAGCACCGCAGCTGTGTACTCATCTATATGCAAAGAGAAAAAATAAGAATCATCTATATTTGGCCCATGGTGCTTTTCTATATCCCTGTAGGCTCATCTATATCCCTGTAGGCTCATCAATATAGTTTACGCTGAGACTTTTGGTGAGGAAAGAGCCACCATGCACACTGCCTCATGCACAGCTACAGACATATATTGAAGATGCTTTTTTCTCCTGCAATATGGAAAATTGCAAGAGCACACAGCCACACTGAACCAACCAGGAGGAAACTAGAGGCAGCTGTATCTGATTGAAACTGTGGAGAGAATTGAGATTGACAGAGTTGCAGGGCTAGAAGGTTAATGAGTCCATAGCCCTGCCTCCAGGCAGAACTGTCCTGAACCATCCCAGGCAAATGACAGCTCAGCCTCTTGGGAAAAAAAAAATCTTCATAACGTGCTTCGGTAACATATTCCATTGTCTAAATGTCCTTATTCACTCATAAAGTTCTGAAAGCAATATGAAGTCCACACTCTTCTGTTTGATCTCCATGTTGACAGATACAGAGAATAATAAATTGACAGAAACGTCAAAGATGATGAGAGCCTTAGAGATGGGTCACAGAATTGGTTATCATCTTTCCAGAGACCTCAGAGAACCTAATTAGCTAATTTGAGGACTCTAGTTCTATTTACAGTAATATCATGGGTCCAACGATTTGTTTTTATAAAACAGATCTACTATTTATTGTAAGTCACTGAATGAAAATTTGCCTTGCACTCCATAGCAAGGATCATAGGTTTATCAGACACTATCTGAGCTGAAAAATATAATCAAAGAACAGGTTCTTACATAGAAAAGTAAAGGAAGTACAGATTGGTGTGCAAATAGAACCATACTTATTTACTAGTCTTTTGCTACAGTATTCCCATTTATGGATACTTTTGCATATGATACTTCTAATAGATTACTGCCTCTTACTTCCGGGCACTGGGAATGATGAGTGGGTTGGCAGCATTATATAAAGATTAAGTGTAGGTCATTTGGAGACCAGCATTCAAATCCCTTGTCTGCTACCTACCATATGCATGACTGTGAGAGCTGCTTGATCTGAGCCTTATTGCCCTTAACTGTCAGGTGGGACCAGTAATACCCATTTCACACTGATCTCAGAAGATAAAATGGCATAACACTGGTAAAAAGCACCTAGGACCTGGCAGGCACTAGAATAAGCATGACCACTAGCCATGAATCTGATCGGTCACATGCTGCATTTCTTTCCTCTTCTCCCTTCCTTACAAGTTCTGAGAGAGAATGAGTGTGGGACAAACCTGCCTCCTCTGAGAGTGTCACCAGGCTGCATTTCTGTTTCCACCTGGCTTCCCTTTTCTGTTGCTGATCCCCGTGCAAACTCGTCAGGGGGTTTCCCTCAGGGACATAATGGGTAAAAGCAAGGAGACCTTCCGATGCCAAGTTAAACGTGATGCTGGATTTTCACTTGAATTGTTAAAAATCTGTGCATTTTACACTTGTGTTAAGAACCAGTAGATGAATTCAGATTCTAAAACATTTTTAGAAAGCTGTAATAGAACTGCTTTGTGCAGAGGATAAAAAGACGAGTTCAAAGATAGACTACTTTTTGGTTCACAGGAGTGAGAAATGAGAGTAACCACTATTCACTGTGAAGCTGAATTGTGTAGACACTAGCATTTCTAAATAGAGACTTAAATAACGTCTTGTTATCAAAGAAATATGTTCTTATTACATGAAACAGGGATAAATGCAGATATTTTAAAACATCACTCCAATTTTATGATCCAGTGACAACTACTGGTAATATTTGGGTTCGTTTTCTGTACATAGTCTGACAAGCAGGACTGCTTTTAAGTTCAAGTTCCGCCACTTTGGTTAGGTCTATTAGTTCCTTTAAGAATCTGTCACTGCATCTAAAAACTGCTATCAACTCCCTAGAGTTATTGTGATGATTCGTGAACTAATGCCTACAAACTGCTCAGTACTGTGGTACATTTAATAAGCATCAATCATGTCAGCTATTGTGAGTCTTCTTTATGTGTATTATATTTTAAATGGAAAAATAACAATTCAAGGAGAAGAAACAAAGGTCACAAGCAAGCAAGCTATTCTGTCTTTGGCTCTTGGACCCAGTGCAGTACAGAAAGTCAGATTTCTCACGCAACGACAGCATCAAAGACAAGTTATTGAATGCTTTACTATGCGGTTCCAGACATTGGCTACAGTAACTAATTTAATCCTCGCAGCCCTACGAGACAGATGGTATTATTATTATCCTCATTTTTACAGACGAGTAAACTGAGTCAAAGACAGGTTAAGTAACATGCCAAGTCTCACAGCTAAGTGACACAGCTGGGTTTTGAATGCCATCAATCTAGTTCCAGAGGCCACTTTCCAGGAAACTGCTGAGCTGCAAGCCCAGCCTCAAGACTGAAGAAGAGCAAACCCAGAGCCAGCGACAGAGACGTCAATGGCTTCACGCACAGGGGGATCTTACGCGTCTGAAGCAAGGGCCTGGAGCAACATCCCACTGTGTGTGGCAGGCGACAGGCAGGGCCCGGCAGCAGTCGTTGCTGTTTGGGGTGGGGGGTGGTGAAGGAGGCTACCGCGTATAGGGGGAATTGACATCAAGTTGGCTCGGTTACCAGGGAAACCAGCAGCTGGGGCAGGGGGCAAGCACGCAGCAGTTAATGAGGCCCTGTAATTAAGAGGATTGGATAGTCATGTGAGAAGCAGAGCCTGGCTGAGCAGGGGCCGTTCAGAGAGCGAGAGAACAGCCACCGTGAATGGCCTGACCATACCTTCCACCCCTCCACACCCTGCACAACCCTTTCCGATCCTGGCCCACCCCTCTTCCGTGATATCCCTGGGGCCAGGTATGTAGCAGTGCACTGCAACCAGATACCCACAGGCAATGCAGACAACAGCAGCCAGAGAGCATGAGTCCAAGAGCGGGGCAAACTCTGGAGCCAGGCACTTATCAGCTTGATTTCCATGGAAGCCCAGAGGAGGATGACAGTCACCTCACTACAGCAACCCAGCAATCAAACTCATCTTGCAGCGAGGCCACCACAGTCACCCAGTCCTCCAAAAGATTCTTGCCACTCACACTAAGGAGGATGTAAGATGTTTAACATGCACGAAACAGGGAAGATCATGACCAATAAGCAAAATACAAGCAGCAACAGCATTCTGAGATAATACCACCCCTGCCTGTGGCTTTTCTCCTGGCCTGCAGTACCATCCTGCCTGTCCACCCTCAGTCCCCACAGCCAGTGCCCCATACTGAGAAGAGACAAGACAGTGGACCACAGGGCTAATATAATGGCGCCTTTCTCCCATAGGGGACCTGGACTGATTACTTTGGTAGTCCTAGGTGAAGGCGAGCAGCAGACAGGTGAAATGTGTAAGTCCCTTCCTAATCCTATTCCTCACGGAGCGGCAAACCCAAGCCACCTGGGACTTACCTGCCAGTCCCAGGGCCATTTTATAATGTGTTCTCCTGGGGGTAGATCCTGTGGCCAGGGCAAAAGCGACTCATTGTCCCGGCTGATAGTTGGCAGCAGTCCTTCTTTGGTGGTCAGCAGCTGAACTCAGATCACATTGACTAGTTGTCTCTGACTTAACGTAGCGTAAACACTGGGATGACTGCTCCTGGGATGCATCTGCATATTGAGAGCTGGTCTCCCGTTTCGACTGTTGTTTAAGTATCCCGGCAGCAGCAGGCTGTAAGGCATGTAGAAATGCCATGTGTGTCATCTTCATTGGCCCATTCCTGAACTTCGCAGCCTGTAAAGCAGATTCCTCGGTTGTTACTGATGTCCAGGGGGGTCCTGTGCACAGCTGTTCTAGACCCCAGTGATGGCTTTTTGTGTTGCTAGATGACTGGGGCAGGCATTTTGCAATGTCTTCCACCTGTTGTAAGGCATTGCAGAAGGCATATAACTGCTGTTCCATCACACTATATCGTTGCTCTATCCCTTCCATAGTTGGAACCCAAAGCCCAAGAGTAATCTTACTATTTTGCCGTTGTCACAGACCCCCAAACCAACACTTCTGATTAACTGGCCATGTCCGATTCACAAGCCTGTCCCCAAGTTAATATCCCAAAGTCTGTGACTGTAACTGTTTAGGGGTGGTGGGCTGGGGGTACGCTTGTCTTAGCCGACCAGATAACACCCAAGTATTTGATAGATAATTCCGGTCCTTGCATTTTGTCTGTATTCACCAGTCATCTCTGTGGAGTTAGATAAGCCATGAGCAGGGGCTGCTACTTTTAAACTGTTAAGACTCTGAGGTTAACAGAATTTCATCACTACAATGCAAGAGAGACAGTTCTCATGGCTGACAGCTGGGCAGGGCCCCACACGCTAATGGACGGCCACCTCAGGGTTATCCCCGCAAGCGTCCTTTCCCCGTCCTTACTTCCCGACACCGTAGCACTTGCAGGAGTTTCCTTGGCCACCTGGTTGGCTCACACTGTTGGGCTGCAAGCCCTATATTTGCCCAGCCTCAAGGTTGAAGAAAAGAGCCTAGAATCAGCAACAAACACATGAATGGTTTAACGGATAAGGGGAATCTCACGTGACTGAATCAAGGTCCTGGAGTGACACCCCACCACATGCGGCAGACAGCAAGCAGGACACGGCACTAGTCTTTGCTACTAGAGGTGGGGGAACTGGGCGGGACGCTACTATTTATAGGAGGAATTGAAGTCAGGTTGGCTCAGTAACCAGGGAAACCAGCAGCTGGGGCAGGGGGCAAGCACAAATGCAGTTACTAATTAGGCCTATAATTAAGAGGATTGGATAGGCATGTGAGAGAAGCAGGGCCTGGTTAAGCAGGGGATGTAGAGAGAGCAGGAGAATAGCCATCTTGAATGGCCTGACCATACATAAACAGATACAGAAGAGTTTAATATTGAGCTCATATTTTTATAATTATTACAACTGAAGTCAAACATTCTAAAAAGCACTTAATTTCTTTCAACTCAATGGCAATTAATTAGAAAAGCACCAGATAGACAAATACCAAGAAAAGAATTAGATAGATGCCCTATTCTTTTAGAAAGAATGTTTTGCAATGTTCCCAAGTGGCTTATTCTGCCCATCCAGCAGAGTTACAGGGCCTCACATTCGATCCATTTCTTCTGAACTTTGTAGGTAGCTAGAAATGGTTAGGCAGCAAGCAGTGTTCTTGGAAAAATAGATTTGTATTACCCTTGGAAACAGACTGTGTTGCAAGAAAGTCTTTGGCATGAAATAAGGCTGACTATACACAGTTGTCTCTCAGATGGTGTGGGTTTGGAAACAAGTGGACAAGCCAAAACCTTTAAGTCTTCCTTTTCCTTTGAATTGAATTCCAGAATGTGTTGTTTTTTATGTTACCATGTAGCATTTGTGTTTATCCTTATTTATTCCTGTGTAATATTTCACTGAGTGGATGTAACAACAGTTATTGAATGAAAACAAGATTCCTCAGTCATTCCAAACCGAGTAAGTTAAAAGTTCCATGCTTTCCAAGTTCATCTACTCATCTCTTTTGGATAGTGAGGAAAATATCCCAAAGCATGGGTGTGGTCAAATGATAAAGCAAAACTGCTGTCAACTTTTGTGGAAAACTGATGTTCAGATATTGCTGATAAAAGTGTAAATTGGTATATTCTTTTTAGAAAACAATTTGGCAACATTTACAAAGTGCACTATAAGTGTTCATAATATTTGGCACAGTTCCCCCTATTCTTGGGAATTTATCTTAAGGCAATAATTAAAAAGAAAAAAAAAACCCATAAATGTAGAGAGAATTCAAATGTAGTGTTTTAATTATAAATAAAACCTAAGGAGCATACTGATTGTTCAACAATAGACAAGCAGATAAGTAAATATCCATGGAATATTTTGTTCCCTGAAATAATTATAAACACGAACTGTATAATAACATAGAAAAACAAAATGTTAAAAAGCAGGACGCTAAATGATCTGTTTGCTTTGATTACAGCATGCGATGTGAATAAACTAGAAGGTAATGCTGGATAATGAAAGCAATGGTGTTAAAATAGGAATAAGGACTATGTGTTTTTTTTTTCTTCTTAAATTTGTTTTAAATGTTGCTTGCAATATGCAAAAGAATGAACAAATAAAATAAATAAATGGATGAAAAGGTTTCTTTGTCATTAGAAGAGCAGGTAGATCTTCCTCTTCCCACCCCTAGTGATGGAAACCAACTAAACACATCAAAAACTAAACCCTTCACCATTTGCCTTCAAGGAGAGTTGCTATGTTTAGAGGTTACATTTCTGAAACATACTCTAATGAGAAAAGAGATTAAGAATGAACTTCCGGAGTAGGGTCTTCAATTTACAGTTAGACTTCACTTTAAAAGTTAGGTTATTCCCCCTCCTCCTTCCTTCCAACTATACTGATCCTTTCCTCCTCCTCCTTAAAAATTTCTTTCCCTGATCATCAATATGGCTTTTAGGCTCCTTTTTCAGTACCTTTTAGCACATTTTTTCCTTTACCTTCCATCTTGATGTCAGTATTTAACTCTTTATTTCTATTTGTCACTCATATTTAATTCACTGAAATACTTTTAGTCTCACTCTGTTTTACTTCTTCTAAAGATACCATGGCTGACTAGCTATAATTATTTTCATTTTCAGTTGTGGACATAAATAAAGGTGAACTCAACTCCAACTCTTAAATAGCACTTTTATGGTTAAGTGGTTATGGTTAAACTTATGGTTATGCTTAAATAATTTCTCAGAAGAACTAAATGATAATGGCTTCGTGTCATTAAGAACCTCTTCTAATTATTTCTGTCTCTGTTTTAAGTTCTCTGTTACAGAGGAAATGCTTTAAATTTCCTTATATTTGTAAATACAAATAAATGTCTACTGGGAAAATTAACTGTACTTTTTCATCTCTTATTAAAATAGTTTTTGTCACTTAGTGTATATAGCTTGCCATATAGTTGAACAGTATTTCTATTTTCCAGTCGTGTTGGAGTAAACTAGCAAGTATCTACTTCTTAGTTTCATTTCGTGTTGCTAGTGATTTATTTTCTGAGTTATTCATATTGAAACATTTTCTTTCCAAGTGGATCATTGCCCTAAAGCACTTTTCAACTTAATAAATATAAGGAAAAACTGGGCTTTTCATTTTGTTATGAAGTCTTGGTTATAGGCAAAGTCTCTAATTTTCTTTGACTTAGTTCTCTTAGCATTTGAAAATACCAGGTATTATTACAAACACTTATGCTTCTCCAATGGGAATGTAGCACTGTTACATTTTTTCTGTTTCTCTGTTTTCACAGGTGATGTGTAGAGGCACTTGTGAGGCTTAATTTAACCATCATAGGCGAACACTTGCGCAGTGTCGTCATGAAATAATACGCAAACACTTCACCTTCATTTAACAATACTCACTGAGAACCTACCACGTTATTAGGCTCAATATGGGGCCCTGGGCTACAACAGGAAGTAAAACCCTACCCTCTTCACATCCCCTGCTTGTCACCTGCAAAACAGGAACCTGATACTATATGAGGCCCCATTTGGGTGTAAAGTCTCTAATAAATCTGATTGTTTTTATTTCAAGAATCATAACAGATTATACATCCTTGTAAAAGCAAAACTTAGGAAAATTAAGATATTTTAAGTGATATCTGGTTTAATATTTAGAGTCCATCATGGTACACAATAACTAGTGAATGTTAGGGCTATCTTTGAATATGACTATCCATGTGTGTATTTATATTTTCAAATATATATGTATTGCATAAAGGAATTTAAATTGTTGGTTGCCCTATGCCCTCAGAAGATTGAATAAAAGCAATGAAACATGACCAACACAACACAACAAAAGTTAGAGGTCTTAACACATAGACTAAATCCATTCCCTGAAAAATTCAGTGCATACGTTAAGTATTTCTACTCCCATGATACTGAGATGAAAGGATTGCCTTAGGGTAGTACACACTGACTCTTCGAAAAATCCAATATTAAAAATTCTAAATGCATAAAACAAGTACATTAGTTCCGTGTTACACAAGGAGTCATTTGTTAGTTTTCGTTAAAAGGAACCACTTATGATCCCTCCACTAGTACATTTATAACATAGTTCCATGTGTGAAGTCTCCATTTCTGCACGGTTTCTCAGTAACAAATCTACTGTGGAAAGCATGGTCCACTAGTAATCTTCTTATACTGTACTAAGCAAGGCTTAGTAGCCTCAAGGTCATTCAGACCCGTTTTGGCTTCTGTGTAAAGACAGCCCCAAGCTATTTAAGGACTATCCGGCTGCTGGCGAGCTTGGAGCCAAATTTGTGGCTCATCACTAGCAAGTGTATGCTTTTTAGATATTAACCTCACTCCTGGCTCCACCTAACTTCTCCATTCTTATTTTTCCTTTACCTTGTTTAAAAACATTTATTAATTAAAAAGTTTTTAACATTTTTACATATGAAAAAAAACTCCCAGTAATCTAATCTAAATTGTTTTGGCTGCATATCTGGATATAAATAAATAGAGGCTAAATAATTTGTTTGATTATTAGGAAACCAAAAGACCAGAATTATGAAACAGCCTATTGCCTTAATTAGCTTTACGCTAAAATACAAAATGAATAACCATAGATAAAGCATCACTTTTTAACAGACAATGTGTTAGTAAACACATGGGTAAATGACTTATTTAAATACATGGTTTTACTTGAAGTAATCCTAATAGTACTTATTTATAAATTAAATTCTAAACAGTATAGGTAGGAATCTGCATAAATAAACTGTGACATTCTGAAAACTGCTTTAGTCTTTGAAGTGGTACATCCAAGTTGATTTACCACATGATCCTTGTGAAAATACCTATGACATCTACACTAATACACAGTGAAAGGACAGTAATCAGTGAAATGTCTGTGATTTCCACATGAATCAGCAGTGGTGCATTGCCAATGTAACACTCAATTACATCATGTTTAATTTATGTGGAAATGTTTGGATATGCTTAAAATGTCTGTGGTAAATCATTTTGGGATCTTAATTGAACATTTTTCTGTGATAAATTGCTCTGTAAACATTGAAATAGTAGTCTTACATAACTACTAATTTATTTTGAAAAACTCTGACAACCCCACATCATTATATTATTTTCTTTGTATGATTCAAAGCTTGTATCCTTCAGGAATTTATTTTCCTATCCTGTAGCAAATAATTCTAACATTCATAATATGCTTATTTCCATCCTATAGCTGATTATCATTTTTAAAAACTCAGAATGTTTATGTTACTTTAATATATTAACTATCATAGTAAGCTATAATCTCTTCAATAATGAAAAATGCTTAGAATTAAAAATTTGACTCACCTTTCTTCAATAAGCTACTTAATTTAATATAGTAAACTAGTAATGCTGTATTTCCATACTCAATTGCTTTATTATTAAGAATATTTAAGAAAGAAGTTCAGTTTCATGTTGGAGCATAGTTGAAACGTCATTATTACAGTTAATACAGAAAAGATTTTATGTGAAGCTAAGAAATAAATATTTTAATCATAAAAATACCATGATGCTAAAAATTAATAATTTCCCATATCAGTTTCTACAACTATAAAATCTAAGAATGAGAACCTCTCTAGGGCTTAAATCTCTACCTGATGGAATGTTCAAATTAAATAAATTCTATTTTGAAATTTTCTATATGCCTGTTTATTTGAAATATAATAATTCTTCCCAGAGCTATAATTAAAGTAATATAGTTTAGTTAAAGTTGATGCAAATTTATATTATTCCAATAATTATAAACATAAATTGGACTATTGCTTTTTCTATCATTTTCCAGACAAATGACTCAACTACAAATCAGGAGATTATCAGACAAAGTTCTTGGCTGCAAACAAACAAATAAATAGCAACAACAACAAAGCAACATGATACAGCAAAAGGAATCATGGGCTCTTCAGCTGAGGCCTTAACTGGAATTTGCGACTCCCTTCCTCCACTATTCTTTCCTCTGTCTTCAGCTTGAACCTCAGTGGGTCATGATTCTTTACCCAATATAGTGAGGGATCTGAGCCCCTGGTAGCTTTGCTTAAGTCAGGTTGCAGTGTGCTGACATTTTCTTCCCACCCACAAGTGTGGCAGTAAATCTACTTTCCCTTAATGGGAACAAACACAGTAACATAGTAACAACAGTAAAAATCTTCTCTCTGTAGGTTTTTGTCCTTGCCTGCTTACACAGGGCATGAAGAACCCAAATTGATTAGGTGTAGCTCTAGCTTCCAATCCAATGGAATTCTTATTCTCATGGTACTATTTCATTAGAACCCAAAAATCAAAGGGATAAAAAGCAAGTAACTGGCAAGTGAGTCAGTAAGTACAATCCTGAGAATCTCCAACCAAGTTTCAAACCCTATGATTCCAGACTTGGATATTCAAGTGGAAAAAGAACTCCATGTGGTAGTCATTTGTTCAAAGTGAAAACCATATCCTGCAGAACAACACATCAAACTCCCAAGTTGCTGACTTTTGGCGAAGCTTATCTGAATCAATGACTAGTTCCTTCTAGTAACAGGGTATGCAATGGTATCAATGAATCCCTTGAGCATTAACCCATTGCCTTTCTTGTTTCTGTAAAAAATGAGTTCCTTTAAACTGAAGCTATTTTGTGTGGTGCACCATGGCCTTGTGTAAGGCAACAATTACTCTACAGATGGTGTAATGTCAGAGAAAAAGGATCAGGGAAAGCAAAAACAAATCCAGAATAAATATCTACTGCAATAAGGAAAAACTGATATTCCCCACTCCTCATCTCATAAAGATGATAGGTATCCTGCGTAGACAACTTGACACCAAATAGCTCTTTGGTCTCGCTAGGCATAATGCTCTTTAGAACCCTTTTTAGATCACTTACCGATACTCGAAAATGGAGCATTCAACGTAGCCAAGATGGCCACTGATGAGAACTCTATGTTGTTGAAATTACGGATAATCTTCATTCTCTCTATGATAAACATTTGATTCATGAATCCACTGGCTTTGCTGAGAAAGGAGATTAATCTGTACTTACTGAGTGGTTCACTTTATCCCCACTAGAGGATTTATGGTGAACATAAAACTTCACAAGAAATGTACTCACATTCTGGGCTCATTATGAGAGCTCATACACCTTCAACATACCCTTTCCCCAGATTCCCTCTATAATCCTCCAACTCTGCTATTCCAAACTGCCTGGCCATTCAACTAGTCCATTAGCCACTGAATTGGTATGGGTTCTTGTTCTGGTTATCCTTGCTGCATAAAAAAAAATTAACCTACAATTTAGCAGCTTAAAACAATTATTTTGTTATGATCATGGATTCTGTGGATAAGGAATTCAGTTGAGACACTGGGGATGACTTTGCTCTAGGAAGTCTGCTGCTTCAGCTAGGAAGTCTTGAGATTGGGGGTGACTTGATGATTATGAGCTGGAACCATCTGAAAGCTCCTTCACTTGCATATATGGTACCTAGACTGGGCTGACTCAGTTTGAGGACTGGTAAATGGACCAATTACATGTGGCCTCTCTTGGCAACCACATAGCATGATGACCACAGAGTGGTAGGATTTCATTCCCAGTGACCGCAGGAAATAATTTAATTAGCTGTTTCACTTTTGCATACTAGGATCAGGCAGATCTAAATTCTATCTCTAAAATGACTAGGATTTTAAATTCCTTTACCCTCAACCAAGCCAGATAAAAGCCCTGGGTTCTGCCAGTTTCACTGAGGTTCTGTGCTGCAACTCACTAGTAACAACTTCTGTTTAAATTGGGGTCTTGGTAGCACAACAGAAACTGACTGTGGTCCTACTAAGCAGAAAAGGACTTCATTGGAAAAATAAAGTTTGGCTCAGGTAGTCCATTGGAGGGCTAAAGAACCAAGCTCAGAAAATGGGCCTGAATTGAAGACTGGGAAGCAGAGAATGCAGCAAAGCTCACATCTCAGGATCAGCCTGGATCAGACACTGCCCTTAGCAGCATGAAGACCTATCACCTAAGACTGACTTAACTGCTTAGTTGCCTCCAGAACAACCCCTAATTACCCCTGATTTTGTCACTTCCTACAGACCCAAAATTCCCCTACAGAGCTTCCTGCTGGCCAAACCCAGGAGACATGCCTTCATCTTACCTCTTGGGGTGAGGAGAGAGGATGAGTACTCCTTCCAGTTCCCTGGAGGGACGTGGGGCTTTGTCTCACCACATTTACACAACAGGATGCCTACCAAACAGAAAGGGGGCTTAGATCACAAGCAGACAAAAATAAAGCACATACCCATTGAACATGCGTTATCTGATTATTTAATAACTAAAATGAATGAATGGGTGAATTAACAGTAAGATTTAATTAGTGCAAGCAACTGCTTTAATAAAAAGAGCCCAAGCTTCTAGTCTTAGTGTTGTTGTGTGACTGGGTAAATCATTTAACCTCTCTTATTCTCTTTTCTCATACATAAAGTGAGGGTTTGGCCTCTGATCTCTGATTTTCATTATAACTAACTTAAAAAAAATTACTGTCAGTGTTATTTGCAGAGGCTCATCCACATGGTGGAGCCATATGCCTAGGACTTGGCAGTACCCACTGCACTAGTATTATAAAATTAAAGAAATTCTTAGCGAACCAAATTGGCTAATTTTTTTGCAGTTACAATGGATTGTTTTAATGTGTGTATATAATGGAAGATTACTCAACAAAGTTGGTTAAATTTAATGGTTATGCCTCCAATTTTCCACTGTGTATGCAGAAATTTGGGGATTTCTTTTCTTTTCTTTTTTTTAACATAGTCTCATTTTGTTTTCTGAACTCCAACCCAGCTTGATTGTCTGGAGATAGCCTATCGCCTGCAGAACAGCAAACTCAGGAAATACCCTTCCCAAGAGAGTGTGGGTTCTTGGTACAGAAATCTTCTCATTAAAAACTTGGTTCCAACGTTCTCCAGGAGGAAATTTGGGGACTTTCCACTTAATTCACCTCATCTGAGTCATTCCTTCAGTGGCTGAGATGTCACCTCTGAGGATGATCCAACCTTTTCAAGACAACACAGAATCTTTTCTCTCTCCTTTGGGAAAGATCCCAAATAGGGTTTGGAGGAAAAGATGATGGCACTCCAGAGTAGCTGGCTTCCTCTTTTCATGGTGACTCTATTAGGGAGTTTCTCAAGCTTACAGGGAATCCCCCAGGATCTATATTTTGGCAGCCAATACTGAAGCAAGACCAAATACTCAGAAAAGATTTCACTCACGGTGGCTCCCACAGTCCTATGTGAATGGAAGTGAACTTTTACAAGTGGGCAATGTTTTGTGAATTCAGAGAAGCATGTGTGCCCTTTGAGCAAAAATATAATTAGCCAAAATTCTGCACATTTTGTTACAGGATAGGATGGATTCAGATTTCCAAACAGAGTTACAACAGCAAAATCAGACCACTGGAATAGGCATTCAGAAATGGCTGTTCATCTAGCAACCTGAAATTCCCATACTTTCGGTTTAATTTACTCGACCTGAGTCATGCCTGTGAAAGGGAAATTCCTAGTGAGGTCCTGGATGTGACCACTGGGTGTGCTCCAGTCTCCTCAAGCCAACACCAGATCAAAACAGGACTTCATTCAGTGAAGCTTACAGTCAGACTGGCTCCCACAGTCTTGCTGTGGGACTGGCTCCATGGTTACAGGGAGGTTCACACAGCAGGAATATGCATTCAAAAGCTGCTTTCCAACCAGCTCCATTAAATCCCACATTATGGCCGACAACACTCAGTGTATTTTATCACATAGATGCAACTGAAGATTACTGGTTAGTTGAAGATTTAATAGGAACACATGATGGATAAATTTCTTAAGTGACATAGTGTTGTTTGGAACATGTCCATTTTCTCACCAACATTACAAAAAAAAAAAAAATCACAGCTGAAGAGACCAGTAACAACGGTCTAGTTCATGAACTGACAGAATCAAGAAGATAGTAAGTGTTCTCACTTGTATTAAAATTCTTCACACAGGGCTTCGCATAAAATGATCATAACAATGAACTAGCATTTATGTTAGTTAACTTTATGACATGGACATATTATTACATCTATTTCTAGGGAGAGACATTGAGGTGACAAAAAAAATTAGTAACATTGCCTAAGTACACCCTGCTAGTTAGAGACGGGCTGACGTTTGAACTCAGGTCTTTTCCTACCACAGCCCGTGGGTTTAGCCACACCACTGCCTATGGCAGATGCAGGGTGGAAAAATATAAATTTTTTAATAAATAAATACATTAAACACATAAATTACAGAACACATAATTTTTTGTTGGATTATGAGTTTTTAAACGTCTTCTTCATTCCTATAGAATTTTATATATTTATTTTATTAGTGTCTCAAATTCATTTCAGCAAAAAGATATTCTTCCTAAACTAATAAAATGTGTTGGTTAATATAGACATAGCGTGCTTTGTGTTAACTTTTTATACATGAAGTTGTATTACGATGTATAGTTGTCTTAATTCCCAAGTTTTATTATATTTTAACAAAAGCAAAAGCTCTTATATTTTTTGAAAGGTTAAATGAAGTTATTGAGTGCATTGATGACCTATGTAAATACAAAAGATTTGCTGAAGGGACTGTTTCGATGGCCTTTATATACCGGGGTCAAGTTCTATCTAGCATGGTAAACTTGTTCCAAAAATACATGTCATTTTTCAGGGGTCACATTTATTGCTGAAAGGACATTCTTACGTGCTGTGAAAATGACAGTTATTTTATGTAGTCTCCTTTATTCACTTGCCACTTTTCTCTTCCTTTTCAGGATTTTTATTTCCTACTGGATATCCAAACCAACCTCATTGCGTCTTTTTAAAAGGAATTTTCCAGAGAAGCATCCAGGAATCAATAAACAAGAAACAGAATAGTTTAGATAAGTTTTCTAGACTGTCCAACTATCACATATGCCAAAAAAATAAAGCCACTGTTTTTCTATAGACTTGTAATTGACCTGCGATTGTATAGGAAATGAGCTGCTTTATTCACTTACAAATTATAATGGATATTTACAGGCATCCGTTGCTTTAGGGAATAAATATTTACGAAATATGTTGGTTAAAAGGTCTTTGTCAAAAAAGATTAAACTTATTTTAGTCGTAAAATCAAGGGTTGTCAAACTTTTCCCGTAAAGCGTAGCTATTAAGTATTGCAGGCTTTCTTGGCCACATGGTCTCCACCGCAACTCCTCAACTGCTGTAACACAGAAGCAGCCACAGAAAGTACATGAACAAATGCTGTGGCTGTGCTCCCATAAAACTTTGTGGACACTGAATTTCGAATTTCATTTAATTTTTATGTATCGTGAAACGTTACTCTTCTTTTGATTTTTTTCAACCATTTATAAATGGGAAAAGCATTTTCAGCTGGCGGGTGCTGGCGGTCGTTGGCTGACTCTTGCAGTAAACTGTGAAATCAGATGCAGGTGAAAAACAACAAAAATCTGCCAATTAAATTATTTTTTAAATGTTAATGATAAAAATATAAAGACAGTGGCATTTTAATCAGTATACTTATTCTTTTGCTTTTAATTTCTGCTGGGAATTTTCATCTTCTTTTGTTACTCCTTTTGAATTTATAATGTTTTCCAAATCCACTATTTTTTTTTTTTACTGTCAACCAACCATTTTACCCTTGATCCTATATCCTTCAAAATTTGTACTGACTTGCTATATTCTTATTATTTATAATAACTGATAATGATTATTGAGATAATTGATAACAAAGAATATATTAGCTTCTTCTTTATCCTTGCCCTGATGAAAGGTGTCATTTTATAACTTTTAGATTTTCATAAATGCAATAAGTGTTCCTCAGTCTTCTTATTAATGTAACATTTTCTTCCCTCGCCTTTCTCTTTCCTGATAGTTTATCTTTAAAATATGCCTATGTACTATGATAATTTTGGCTATTCTAATAATAATGTAATCTAAAATGGGGATTAATAACAATTTATAACATTGATCCTGAACTTTGGCCCTTGTGGAATTTGTCAGAACACAAAAAGCAGAACCAAAGTACAGGCAGGATTAAAAGTTGGGTGAAGACTTGAAATATAAACACACAAGGATAATTAAATGATAAGGAGGTGAAGATACGATATTGAAAGAGAGATCAAAGCTTGGCATACATCCAAGGAAAAAAGATAGGCACATCATGAGAATAAGTGACAAAAATTCTAAAAGTGCAAAGGCGTCTTTTTAGAGATAGACTGGGCCAATGAGCAAAACTAAAGAATACTGATTAGTGGACATTTTAATACAGATTATGAGTAAGATTCATAAACAACATAGTGCTTGAAAAATGTTAGTTTTTCTCATAACATTACTGAAGTTACAAAAAAAAAAAAATCAGAGCAGAAGAGAAAAGAACACTAAGTGTGAACAAGTTGATGAGCTGATGGATTGGCTTGGCAGCTGACAGGTCCTGAGCTAGAGAGGCCAAGGTTCAAAGGTACGTGAAAGTCTGTAACCGTTATATACCACGCATTTTAAAAATGTGCTGGAAAAAATACACTTAATGTTACAAATTATTGAACCAGATAGAAAAAAATGGCAAGCATTGCAGGGGAAAAGCCCAAGTGTAGAAGCTGGCACTCAAGGTAGGATAACTAGAGACAAGATAGAAAGAGGAATGGCATAAAGGAAGATATTCACAACCTGGAAGCTGAGTTATCTATCAAGGATAGACTGAAACTTTCAGGGAACCACCTAAATTTTGAGTTCCTGCCAGCATTGGGAGAATAGTCACAGATGAGGTTCTTCTACTGGGGAATTAGCATAGGCAGCAAAAAAAAAAAGAAAAAGAGAGAGAGAGAGAGAGAGGGAGCTGTATTATGTACAACAGAAGATATGAATGAAGTAACCCCACAGTTTGATTACAAATTTTTTATAAAGTGAAACCCAGGTCTTTCAATTTATTCATTTAAATGACACCACTATTCAAATTAATGTGTCACCAATTAGAGATCAGTTGATATTTATTTTACCCATTTTAATGAAAAATATGATCATTGAAAATGTGTATTCAATTGTATATGTCCTAAAATCTGGCACTCAGTCCTGTTTGGAGAAGTCCATCTGGTCACATGCTTGGCCTCACACCTTATCGACCCATTACTGAGTCCTGCCTACCCTAGCCCCAAACATCTCTCTGCTCATCTACTTCTTTCCTTCCCCATGGCCTCAGCTTCGTTCAGGTCTTCAGTTTATTTCACTTGGATTACAGAAATGTCTTCTCAAATTTTCTCTTCATTCTCCAGCCAGAATGATCTTTACAAAACAAAAATTACATCATGCCCCTTCCCAGCTCCATTAATGCCCAGCTGTGCAATTTTGATAAGGTACTTTAAGTCTCTCTGTCTCAGTTTCATTATTTATAAAATGAGCAGTAGTAACAGTATCTAGAGCATACACCAGCTATGAAGAGGAAATGAGCTAAGATTAGAACAATGCGGAGCCCACAGTAAGTGCTAGAA
The DNA here is from genome assembly GCF_048564905.1 of Vicugna pacos. Classification (NCBI taxonomy): domain Eukaryota; kingdom Metazoa; phylum Chordata; class Mammalia; order Artiodactyla; family Camelidae; genus Vicugna; species Vicugna pacos. The sequence goes on along the minus strand of NC_132991.1, from coordinate 38,990,701 downwards.
ATGCGTTACAAATTACTCTTACTATTTAGAATGACATCCAAATTCCTTTGTCAGGCACTCAGCATCCCTCATGATTGTGCCCTGGCTCTCCTGTCTGGCGTTAGCCCTTTTCACTCTCCATACCATTCCCCGCTTGCACCAACAAAGTTCTTCTCTAGCTATACTGAACTACTTGCAGTTATTTTGAACCTTTCACTCTTCTTCTTGGATTAGGGTCTCTGCACATGCAGCTGTTCTCTCTGGAAAGTCTCACCTCACATAATTTGCCTAATTAAATTCTATTCTTCTTTAGGACATAGTTTCATAGTCTCCTCTGCAAAGGCTGTTTGGTCTCCCACTCCTGGACCAGCTGCTCTGCCTGCCTAGATGCCCTGTAGTACCTGTGTTTTCACCTGCCTTCATAAAACCTCATTGTAACTGCTTGCTTCTTTGGCTCTCTCCCTCATTAATCTATAAGATTCTTGGAAGCAAAATTTTCTGGGGGCAGAGCCTGTGAAGGTGCCTGACACATAGGGCACTTGTAATAAATATCTGCTGCCTTCATGAATGAATAGGATAGCATAATATGGTTGTTAGTTCAAAAGTGAAAACAAAGCAAAGCATACTGGTGGCAATTATATAAATGTCCTATTTGTTTTTTTCCCAAAATAGTCAAGTACACGGGAAATACATAAGTAAATGTGGCATTTGGAATATAAATACACCTTAAATGAAAGTCTGTATCCATTATTACTCATTTTAAAAATGTACTGGAAAAAATACACTTAATGTTACAAATTATTGAAACCAGATAGAAAAAATCAGATTGGCAAACTGATTGTTTCTATTTATAATTATTTCTTACCTTTTTTTTCTGGTTTTTTCAGTTAGGGCCTCTTCCTTTAACTTTGAGATAAGCATGTTCACTGAGCTTGGCTTACTGGACTGTAATGCAGGACCAAATGAATGGAAGCACACTGGGGAAATACAAATATATTTTTATTCATCACGGCAGATGCTCTTTGAAACTTGACTTGTGAGAACAGAAGTTCCATTAGTGTGTTTTTCATTTGTTCTTCTGACAGATAGAGGCCAAATGACACAGTGGAAAGATCCTCAAGTAAGTGTCAAGAGAGAAACTTGTATCCTAGCATCCTCTTTGCCACTTTAAATAGCCTTGTGACTGTAAGCGTGTCATCCAACATCTCTGAGGCTTAGAAATGGGAAAGAAAGACACTTTGTAAGTGGCACAGCATGGATGGATGGTAGAAAGGCTCTGATATATAGGTGTCTGGGGAGTCCTGGTTTTGCCACTACTACTCGGGTGACCACTGCACCATCTTGTTTCCATTTTCTGTTTCACTCATTTACATATTGTAAGTGCTCAGTATATACTGACACTTTATTAGGGGACTCAGGAATGAAACACATGGCTCTCCTCTAGAGGAGCTCAGAGTTCAGTGTAAAAGACAGAAATCCAAATCTCTGATAATATTATCTCTAGTCACGCATCCCAAACATTTATGTGCGTAAGGATCACTGGGGGGTTTTCTTAAAATGCAGATTGTGCTTGAGTAGGTCTGGGTAGAGTCTGAGATTCTACTTTTTTGAGAAGTTCCCAGGCTATGGCGCTCCAGAGGGAGATGGAGTTAAGGAATGAGTAATAGAAGGTGCAACGGGAGGTATTATATGCACTTGAGCAGAGGGGATATTTTATACAGGACACAGAAGTGTGAATGGCCATGGTGTGGGTATGGCAAAACAGCCAACAGATTAGGGGACATGGCCCCACCTAACTGCAAGGAGTCTGGGAGTAGTCTTCCAAGTATCCAGGACAGGTAAAAGAGCCAGGAACTGGTGGGCACCAGTAAGGTCTGCCGAGACTAGGCATCAGCCAATGTACTTCTTCAGTTTTATTTAATCTTCACAAAAGCTTTACAGAGTAATATTATCCTCATTTTTGCAAATGAAAAAAACCAAAGTGGTGTGGTGAGGCAGAAAGAGATGTGGGTCAGAGGTCCTGGGCTGGGATCTCAGCTCTGTTAAGTATTTAGTTGTAAGACAGATCAGCTGACTTGTCACTAGTTCTGGCCAAAATGTCGAGGCACATAAGAGCCAGGGTGAAATTTTACTTGCTCTCTTCACCTGATGCTAGGACCAAGGAGACCATGAGTTCTAGATGGTAGAGGTTCAGATGGTGATGCTTCTGTCCGCTGGGATCTCTGAGTAACTGTTAGAAGAGGACCTCTGCCATCCTATCACGGGGATAAATCTTTGTTTTGTTAAACTCCTGGGATTTGAGAGTAAATTTTTTTTTTACAGCAATTTATCTTAGTCTATCCTAATACACTGGCCCATTATACATCCTCCACAAATTTTCTTATTTCCTTTGACAATAATTTAGGGCACAGGGTAATAGAAATAAGCTTTAAATTTAAAAAAATTTAAAATTTAGGGCATGCATTACCCAGCCGCATATAATGTATTCTTATTCCAGGTCCTGAGACAAACCAAAAGCAGCTTATAATAGTTGAGAAAGTAACTGTGTCCTAAGACCAGCTGAAATGAAAAATCCATTCGCTGTCAGAAAAGTCACCTCTTATTAAAGATCATTTCTCTCATTCCTCCAAACCAAATTATTTAAGGTTAAAAATAGCAAAAGAACCTTATGAAAAACATATAAATGCTAAAAATCTCAGCTTGAGGTTTCAGCAACTATTCTTAACATACCTTCAGAGGGTTTTGACTGTCATTACTACAAATAGAAGACTTCCAGGAAGGAATTATTCAACAAAAAGAAGTCTTTTATTTTCTCTACAAATTTGGGACATGGGGAGAAAGATGAGAGTAAATATAATTTCAAGTTTTCCGCTCAAACAAATCTAAATGCTTCTGCCTAGCATTCAACGTCTTGATGATATGTTCTCATTTGCTAACTAACCGCATTTCCCACTTTTTTCCCAACATAGACTCCATTTTAATCAAGTCTTCTCAAAGTCCACAAACAAGCCATATTCATGCTTTCTTTATGCCTTTATCCATTTGCCTGAAATGCCCTTCTCTCTTACTTAGAGAATGGTCTGCTTCCTGCAGTTGTATTTTGTCCTTTAAGATTCAATGCCTTTTTCAAAACTGTAGAATAGATAAACAAGATTATACTGTATAGCACAGGGAAATATATACAAGATCTTATGGTAGGTCACAGGGAAAGAAATGTGACAATGAATATATATATATGTGCATGTATAATTGAAAAATTGTGCTCTACACTGGAATTTGACACAACACTGTAAAATGATTACAAATCAATAAAAAATGTTAAAAAAAACTTTTAAAAAAAATTCAATGCCTTTTTAAAAAATTTGTTGATTTGATTGGATTTTACCTTTTTAAAAAAACTGGGGATATAATTGAAATATAACATATTAGTTCCAGGTATATAACACAATATATGTATATATTGCAAAACGATCACCACAGTAAGTGTAGGTAACACCTATCAATACTTTTTTTATGCCAAGCAATTTTGTCTCTTATCTGGACTGTAAGTTCTCAAGAACAGAAATGATTTTTTACAGTTCACCTCCATCTCCTCAAAGCTCTGGCATAGTACTGAGCACACCATCAGCAGTAAATAAATACTTCTTGGTTGATTGGTTTGTGAGTGTATGTGGGGATGGTTGGGTAATGCAATTTGAGCAAGAATAATAGAAAACAAACTGGTTGCCAAAGGGGAAAGGAGAGGTGGGATAAATGAGGAGTTTGGGATTAATAGATATATGTTACTATATATAAAATAGATAAACAACAAAGACCTACTATATAGCACAGGGAACTATATTCAGTTTCTTATAATAAGCTATAATGGAAAAGAATCTGAAAATATATGTATATATCTGTATATGTATAACTGAATCACTTTGCTGTACACCTGAAACTAACCATGTAAATCAACTACACTTCAATGAAAAAAACTAAATAAATAAACAAATAAATACTTAAAAAAAAAAAGAAGAATGGAAAATTGAAGAGGTTCCAGCAGAAGGACTCATGACTGAAGCCAGAATCAGTGTCTGGAGGTGTGTGGGGGGGGCTTGACTGTCATGCTCTGATGTTTCTAAAGGCTGAATATTAACAATTACTGACCATTGGACAGTAGTCTTACCACAACTGCCTCACTGAGAAAGAAAGCAGGCAGTGAAGCACTTCAAAAACTTTCCTGCTTGGGAATAGCTCTGGTGGCTAGAGAAAGAGACCCTAAAAATGATACCGTTCACATTTTAACATTGGACATTGCATTCTGTGCTACTGTCTCCACTTTTGAGAAGCAGATATATGATCAGTGGGCATACTGTACGTGCTATGTCATTTTACCCAAGCTGTCATCTAAGTCATAGATGCAGCACAAAGATGTTTCATGTAGCAATGGAATGTCAGTTGGTTCATAATGTGATACACACTCATGTGAAGTGTTTTAGCATCAATAGATATAAATAAATATTTAAGATGTTTGGGCAGGTTTTTCTCAGCTGCCTCGTTGTACTGCACTCTCCTGTATCCTATTATGAAAATAGTGCTCAGATATATTATGTTAAACTAGGTGCTGAGCTAGATTTGACATTCCTGAAAAGGAAAGGTCACAGTAGACAGCCATGAACTGCAGGGCTTGAGCAAAAGCAGAGGAAGGAGGGATTGATGTAGCTGTTACACTGAGTTCAGTTGATTCATTTGATAAATATCTCTTGGATGCCAGGCATGGTTCCAGGCACTGAGGAGCAGCAGGTGAACAAGACAGATACCCTCTGCAACTATGGGGCTTAGGTTCCATACGGGGTGATTGTCTAATCAACAAATGAATGAATGCTCAAGACAGACTGAGACAGTGAGTGACCAGTGCTATGAAGAAAATAAAACAGGATGTTGCAACAGAGTAGTGAGAGAAGGAAAAGACTATCTGGGGAGGTGACATGTAAGCAGAGGCCTAAGTGACACAGGGGAGTAGCTTTGCCCTAACGTGGGGAAAGAGTATCCCAGGACAGGCCTTCAGGCAGCAGTGAGCTTGTGTCTGAGGAACAGCAGGGAGGCCAGTGTCACAGAAGTCTGGAGAAGGCGACAGGAGTGAAAGGGATGAGTCAGTCTTGCAGGCTGTAGGGAGCAGTTGGGTTTTAACTTAATTAAAGATTGGCTCCCCCACCACTGTTTTACTGACCCTGGTATGACCTACAGGGATTCCACCTGCTCCTAGGGTGTAGCTCCAGGTCCAGGTTCTCTCTTTTCTCCTGTCCCAGGTGCCATTCTGAGGACTTCACCATCTTTCAAACAGGAAGACGTAGTGTCTTTGGGGGATTTTTTGGAGAAAACACATACCCTGTGGTGCATTAGCCCTTCCTTATAAAGTATACCTGGTCCTCATGTGTGGCTATTTTGCAACGAAGGTGTACTAGTTATGGCACTGAAATCTGAACATGAGAAGCTGTATTTCATGTCTTATGGTGTTGATGACAGGGCCAACTTATCCATGTGGCACAGTGCCCATGGCCCATGATCCTTTATTTAAAACATACAAGTGTTTTAATTTATCTTAAAATTCAGAAGAAAAAATGAACTTTCAGGTTAGAGAAAACAAGGAGTATCATTTTTAAGCCAATGCAGTCATAAAATATAATTTTAAATATTTTTACAGAAGAAGAGGCCCACAAAAGCAATGTGTGTAGGGCCCATGAAAGTCATAATGCAGCCCTTGTTGGTGCTTATGCGATAATAGATACTAAAGTACTGCTTACTCTTCAATGCAATTATTGTCCTCACAGAAAAATATTTTATCTGGTTCATTCTAGTTTATTACTTTAGTAGACTCCAAACTATTTGAATAGTAAATCTCTTAACAGTGGAAAAAATTCTGTGTACCCTATACGTGTATTTTTACTTACAAAGTGTGTGTGTGTATATATATATACTATAGTTTGATTATATGATATGAAATATAATATATACACAGTTATAAGCATATAAATAGAAGATTTTAAAGTCTAGATTAAAGATGAAATGTTTAAATAATTTTTAAAGTTACCAGTGATATATAAAATCTTTGCTTTTAAAGTTATTGATTATCTTCAGTGAAAAAAATATAATTGAATATGCTGAATTTCTATGAAAGTCTTATTTTAACATTTAGTGATCTGAAAGTCAAGTTAAAGATTTAACTTTTTAAATTGGTCTGAAAGGCTAACACAGTTGAAGAAGATACTTTATCAAACATGTTATATTCCAATGAAATGAGTACATCAAGGGAAATACTTAGGAAATCATGATACTTGCTTTTCAATCTCGTCTACCAATTACATAAACATTTTTTGAAATTCCGTAACTTGGTGTCTTCTTGGGTAAAAATCACTTGTTTCTGACACCTAATCAGAAGTTGTAGCATTGTTATATTTTTAGCAATGAGTTCAAGATCCACTGAAATATTCATTAAGGAGATTTTTAAACAGATTATAAAATGTTAGTTATTTTTAAAAAATAAGATAAATTAGGATTTGGGGATTAACAGCTACATACTACTATATATAAAATAGATAAACAACAAAGACTTACAGTATAGTACAGGGAACTATATTCAGTATCTTGTAATAACCTATAATGGAAAAGAATCTGAAAAAGAATATATATAACATGCATAACTAAATCATTTTGCTGTACACCTGAAACTAACACAACATTGTAAATCAACTATTCTTCAATAAAACATTTTAAAAATAAGGAGTAGTTATGAGAGTATTTATAGATGTCATATTTACAACTGTTCTTGAAATGCAGCAAAATCACATGACAGAAACATCTCCGAAGATCCTTTTTCAAAATGCTTTCTCTGTATGAATGGTGAGTTTCTCTCAAGAACAGTTAATGAGTCACTCATTGTTGGAGCATCCACTTCATCTTGATGGGCTGGATAAAAATATGTCTTTTTTCAAAAAAAAATCTACAAGGTAGCATTCTACTGAGACTCACCTACCAGTGCAGCAAAGGACAGCAAATTTGAAGCATTTATCTAATTTGTAAAAAAAAAATGTATAACTCAATTTTTATTTCGACAACCACTTCAAATACTTCAATGAGATAACTAGAGAATATCTTTGTAGGACAAAATTTGTGGTCACTGTCTTTCTCGTTACAAAATATTTAAAAGTTATAATACTTAAAACAATAAATTTTAAAATTTATTTTTAAAATAATTGTAAATAATTTAAAAATTTTTAAATTTATTGTTTTAAGTATTACAACTTTTAAAGGAAATTGCAATACCTGGCAAAATGCTGAAAGGGAGCCCAAGAGTGGTGGAGTGATGCTGGTTATCATAGTGTGCACCTTGCACTCATAGTATGACCCATGACCTCCCGATACTCAGGGGGTGAGGTACCAGTGTAAATATCTATATTAACAATTAATACAACTGAATTTCTTTTCTATTTTTCTAAGACAAGAAATAATTATAAATAGAAGGCTTGATATTTTCTTCTTGTACTATAATGGATTATTTGACTCTGATTAACACTCTGCCAACTTGCCATTGGGTGTTTCTCATCTTTAAAAAAATTTTTATTCTAATTGTCTTCTCCTAGTGTATTTACAATGACATCAACTCTTCTTTTAATTTTTGCCAATCAAAATGTTCTTCAAAAATAGATTACTGACACTTTTTAACAGTCTGTGTATTTACAAGGATTCTTTTCAGGGCTTCTCATATCAGTTGAAATTAATAATAGAGATTAATTGAAGAAAAAAATCCTTTCTGCAATTAGAAAGCAATTTTCCAAAGCCTCTATTCATTATTCAAAAAAAACCAAGCCTAGATTAGCAAAAAAATATTCAGAAAGTTATGAAATATGTATATTCTTATTAAGACTGAGCAAACACAGGGAATATAGCCAATACTTTACAATAACTTTGGTGTGTAATTTATAAAAATATAGAATTACTATGTTGTACACATGAAACTAGTATAATATTATAAATCAAGTATACTTCAAAAGAAAAAAAGATTGAGCAAACAAATTTTGATCTTGAACAAGATATTTTTTCACTTTTTGTTTGCTTTCTGTAAAAGCATCATATACTGATACAATAGAAATATGCTATGTGTTAATCAATCAAAAATTTCTAATATAGAATAATTTTTCAAAACAAAAAAATTACTTAACTTACTAAAGATTGGAAACCAGAGGGCAAAGAAGGATTAGTATTTCAGAGACAAAATATTAGAAATAGAAAAGGGAACATTAATAACTGAGATAAAGTAACTCCATTAGTTTACTACTTTCAATTCAAAGTCTACTATAGCATCAATTGCTAGCAATTCAACTCATATTTGAATTAAGTCTAACACTTGGCTTAGAAGAACATTCCTGAATGTTTTAAGAATTTACCAGGAATCCTTTGTGCATTAGCATTGCCCATTACTTTTATTCAGAATGGGATGGGGGGATGCCTGGGAAAATAAGCCAGTTATGAAGTAGCATTGTAAAAAAAAATTTTAAAAGTAAATGGCCACAAAAAAATTCTATTCAGCTCATCAAATTTGCCTTGGCCTAATCCATATTTACCAACTTACTTCCTCCTAGCTATTTTCATCATTTTCTATCATTAAACTAAGACAGTAGTTCTCAGTCTTGAAACTAGCAGAAATAACCCCCTGAGGGAAGTAATAACTACCTACCTCTTTGACCGCGCCTTCTCTGTCTACTTTGAGGCTTCTTCTTCCTCCTTCTGTCCCCTAAATGTTCCTACTTCAGATTTGTTCAAGTCTTTACTTTTTACTTTTAATACCCTTGCCTCTGATAATCTCATTCATTCTATGATTTCAACTACTGCCTGTCTACAGAGGAATTCCAAATAAGTGACTCTAGCTGAGATTTTTCAAGCTATTGTCTCATGCCACCCAGGAAGCTGGTCACCAACATTTGACTACACTATGAGCAATACAAACTTAATGTCTACCAAACCAAAAGCATGATCTTTCTACATTGTCAATTTAATGTCTCCGTTTCTATATTGCTACATTCCCCTACCTATATTGTCTTGAGACTTGGAGCTCTTTGAATTATCTGCCTCCTCCCTTACTGTCCCATCCTGACTATCATAACACGCACTATTTTCAATAACATGTTAACTAGTCTCCTCATTTCCAACTGAGGAACATGTCAATTTGTGTCATCACTCTAAAGCATGGCTTTGATCATGTTTCATATTTTCTTTAAAAACGTTTGCTTGCTTCCTGTTTACTTATAAAAGAATGTTCAGATTCCTTAGTCTCCCATTCAAGAATTTAATGAGATCATTAAATCATTGTAAGTCATACTTTTCTAGATTCATTGCCCATCATCCTATAACTTACAGCTTATACACTAAAGTTGAGCTTTACTACTTAATATTTCCCCAATATAACATGGAATATCCTACCCCTTCATTTTTGCTGATATTGTGTTGCTGCACAACCTTCAAAACCTAATTCAAGTTAAACCTTTTCCAAGAAATTTTACCTGATGGCTCTAGCTTAGCTGTGGTCTCTATTGATATATTCCCATGGACACCATGAGGCGATGGAAAGGTAATTTGGGATTCTCTGAATCTAGGTTCCAAAGTCATTCTGTTAGCTTTGTTACAAGAGGAAACATTTAATTAAGTCTTGGTTTTTTACATCTAGAAAATGAAATAACATAGCTTACCAAGAAGTTCAAAAGAAATCCTGTGTGGTGTGATTAATGTCACCAGGAGAGAGTCTAGTTGAGTAGCTACCAATAAGCCTGTGAAGGTAAAATTTTTATTTATTCAGATGTATCAAATACCAACTAAGGACCAGGCACTTTAAAATAAAGACTGATGAGCAAGATAAACACAGTCCCTGCCTCTTCTGAGTCTTAGAGTCTAAAGTCACCTCATCCCAGAGTCTAGTTCTCCACTTTTCAGACTCAGAAATGACCTGGATTGATTGGATTAATGCATATGATACTTGCTAACAACACCCTTAACAATGATACATGAAACCAGAATAAACAATTGCATATTTATACTGAAAATGTAACTGTCAAACAGACTCCTCAACATGGTCTAACCAGGTAGCTATATGGAATTAGAATCAGAAGGGGAAAACGTTCAAATATCTGATGGACTTGGGTTCTGACAGCCAGATGGGCCAATCTCTAAAACAGGAAGACAGACTTTCTTTCTTAATACATGTGTATGAAGACAAGACATCTGGAATATCAAGTCCAGGAGAGACTACAGAATGATACGTCTCTCCTATTTCCTTCAATTTCCTAAAGATTCTGTAGAAGAGGTTCCCAAATATTCCTATGGATCTTAAAGGTAGAGATGGAAACGCTTGCCATAAATCTCTGTACAAGGTGTTAGCTCATGGTGAGGCTGGGGGTTATGCTGAGAGAAATGGATAGAACTCTGAACTAAATTTTGAGCAGATCTTATGAATCCTCACGAGGCAAAGAGAAATCACTGAATAAAAAAGGATGAACTCAACTAAGTATCTGCCATTAGGCAAAACAGCAGCCCAGGGTCAAAGATGAGATTTCATTAACAAGCCAAAAAAAGGTCATTATTTCCACACCTATTTTTAAGTTGTGGATTGGACTCCTATAAAATTATGTATTTGCTAATATAGTATCTAAAATTCTTGAAGGCTGAGACGAAGCTTGGCTTGGCTTTCTGTTAGAACACCATACCCACTAGACAATACTCTCGGCATCAAAGCTTAAGAAAGGAAGGGATGGCCTATCTTGTCCTTAAACAAAGAGAATACACATTATCTAGACATCATCTCCACATTGGTAAACCCGGTGATGAGAGAGATGTTTGAGGACCGGAAAAGGCTTTAGATGGAAGCCTGAGAAGTAGGCTTGAGATGGCATGAGACTTAAGTAGTACTAGGCTGGCACCAGAAGGGAGGCTGAAATCTTATCTCTGGCTTCCTCCTACCCCTTTGATAATCTAGGGTCTCTTAAAAGAGAGATTCCTAAGAGACATTGGCTGGGCAGGACTGAAGGGAAAAGATAGACTCAAAATAGCCTTGACAAAATAACATTTCTCTAGCTTTGTCCACATTCACCCTGTAGTCCTTCCAGCCCCTCACAAAATGCATGAGTGCAGTGTAATCATAATAAGCTGTTAACTATTACTTTTATATATCCAGCTACCTATCACTAGGTTCATTCCAAAAATTATCTGAGGTGGCTAGCACACATACAGCAAGATAACAATAAAAATAAAAACCACCACCAAAATATAGAAGAGGAAGTCAAAGTCAACGCTAAGCTTAAGGAAAGGAAAATAAGCTACAACCAGGAGTATCATTCATACACAGAATGCAGGCTTTTGGGATCTGTATACTTGCTATAATGGTGACACTGAGCTTTCTTATACAAGCATTTGAACTTTGCAGGTATATTCTGATTTCCTTGGAAAATCCAAGTTCCTTAGAACATGAGGAAAAAGATGATCTTTAGGGAAAGAAGAGTATATTAGCATTTATTTAGAGTATACTGTCAGATTTCCTTAGGCCTAAACTTCTGGTGTACGGCTGGTTTAAAACCTGTTACCTGAGATTTCAATTCCTGCAGAATGCTCCTTAAGTGAACTTTCGTTTCTATTTTATTTTGCCACTATCTCAACTTTTTGCCTTTTCTTCCTTCCCTCCCTCTCTTCTTTCCTTCCTTTCTTTAAAACTCTAATACTGATGCTTGCTTAAGACTTTCATTCAAAGGCTAGTCTTTGGCTTTGCTGCCATTGCTATTTAAATAGGAGATACCTGATTTGTTTATATATTTTTTCAAAGCAAATTAATGAGAAGGAAACTACATTGAGCCACTGAAAGTAATAAAAGTTGAAACATAAAATATTTTATACTTTCAAGTAAGAAGTCGGTGGCAGAATCTCTGTAAGCCACCTGGAGCTCAGGAGTCTGAGAGAGTTAAGCTTTTTGGTCTAATAAAGGCAGGCCTGCACAGGTGTGCTGGTAGGCAGGTAAGCAGCAAACGTCACGCTCCAGGGCTGGAGAATAACACATGCTCCCTGGAGTATTGTTGTGGTTTTCTTTTCCACTTAAAAACATGATATTGTACTGAGTGTAGCTCATAAAAGTGTCAGACTGATAGGTTCGCAGCCCCAAATTTCTTTCTGCAAAGCAAGAGCAACACAGGCAGGGATATTATAAATTTGCTGAAACATTTTTAGTAATGGGACTTAACTGGGGCAATATAGGAGCTTATAAGCATGCCAAAACTTTTAAATGAATCAGGTTGATCATCTGAAGGCTGTGATAGGAGATAAATGAATAAATTCATAAGAAGCGCAGGTAGCTTTACACGTCAACTCCATTGCTGCTCCTAGAAGTTTCATTTTTAATTAGGCACAAAGATTATATAAAATGGCCATTCAGGGCAGAGGGCCACTTAACAGAAGATAATGGGCTCTCCAATCTTTTGCGCTCCTATGAAATAGGTCCTGCACTGACTGGCCATGGCACCACTCTCCTGTCTTGGAAGAACCTACATTGTTACTATTGTTATATCCTGTGCTTTATATTATTCAGGTGTGGACTTTATTTTCCAAAAGCCACTAAAAAAAATGTATGGCTCTTAGATCAGAAAGAAGATGCTTAAGCCTTCCCCACAATTACTAACTGCTTTGCTAGTACAGCTAGCTATAGGCAGGGGGGCTATAAAAGTCCTGTTTCAGAGGAATAAAACATAGAATAGGTTAAAATTTGATGACAAAAATTCATCTGTCAATTCTAGAGGACAGCTGAAAGGCTGAGCAATTTTTTTATACTCTTGTGAGGGCTATGACAATAGGGCACTATCAAGGTAGAGAAAGGAGTCCTGGTAACACCGCTTGATTTGGGATGGGTCACCGAAAGGATGTACTCTAGCAGTAATGGCGGATCATCACCAGATGAGATAATTCCAGGCTGCTAGTGCTTTCAGGAAGCAGGCAGAAGCAATTATAATCATTTTGAAAGGAAACTGGCATCATCCTAGGCCTCCAATTATTTCTAAAAGTTATTTTGCAAATCATTGTCAGATAAACAATAAAAATAAATAACCAGGAGCTTAAAGAGACAATACAACATGAATCAAATATAATGAGAACTGTAGACAATAGACACATAGGGGGTTCAAATGCTGGCATTATCAGACACATGTTCTAAATAACACCTATTATTTTCAAGGAGATAAAAGACAATATTAAGAGTTTTAACAGGTATTTAGATACCAAAAATAAGATAACATAAACTTATATATGAATGAATGGATTAATTAATATCTTGGATTCAGCTGAAGAAAGATAGGTCAAAAAAATACCTAGAATAAAGTATGGAAAAATAAAAATTTGGTAAATGCATGAGGAAGGTTAAAAGATAAGGAGAGCATAATAATAAGGTCTGAGATATATATAATTAGAATCTCAGAAAATGAGAAAAGAGAGAAAGGGGAAGGAGCACTATTTGAAGAGATAATTGCTGAAAACATTTCCAAGTTGACAAAAAATATTATGTCACAGCTTCAAGAGCACTTACAAACTATAAGAAGAATAAATAAAAAGTAATCTTTACCTAGGTACATCATAGTAAAATTTCTGAAAACCAGCAAAGGAAATCTTGAGTAAGGGGGGTGAACAGGACTCAGATTACTTTCAAAATAAATGACAATAAGACTGAGTTGATTTCTCAATATAAACAATCAAGCCAGAGTTATAGAAGGATATATTCATAATGCTGAAAATAAGTAGTGTCAACCAAGAATTCTATAGCCCAGCAAAATATCCTTTAAACATGAAGCTGTGCAGAAAAGAACATTTAACAAAATCCTATACTTCTTTATAATAAATACTCAAAACTAGGAACAGGAGTTAACTTTTTCAACTTGATAAAAGTCATCTATGAAAACACATGGCTAACACCATACTTAATACTGAAAGATTGAATTTTCCCCTCTATGATAAGAATCAAGACAAGGATATCTGTTCTCATTATTTCTGTTCAACTTTGTACAAGAGGTTTGAGTTAGGACAATTAGGAAAAAAGAAAAAAATAAATAAAAGGCATTCATATTGAAAATGAGGAACTAAAATTGTGTTTATTTGCAAATGACCTGATTTTGTACATGAAAAATTCTGAGAAACCCAAAAACCTCTGCCAAAACCCAAAAAACTATTAGAACTCATAAGTGAGTTTGGCATGATTGTAGGATACAAGATCAATATACAAAAATCAATTTGATTTATATAAATTAGAAATGAATAATCCAAAAATGAAATTAAGAAAACAATTCCATTTATATTAGCATCAAAATTTAAAGTACTTAGTAATAAATTTTTAAAAAGTAGTACAACATTTACAGTCTGAAAACTACAAAACATTGTTGAAGGAAACTAAAGAAGACCTAAATAAATAGAAAGATATTCTGTGTTCATAGATTGGAAGACAATATTTTTAAGAAGACAATATTCTCCAAATTGAACCAAAGATTAAGTGCAATCCCTATCAAAATCTCAGCTGGTCCCTTTGCAGAAACTGACAAGCTGACCTTAAAATTCAAAAGGAAATTAAAGGGACCCAGATTAGCCTAAACAATCTTTTAAAAAAAAGAACAAAGTTAGAAATTCCCAATTTCAAAACGTACACTAAAAATCTACAATAATAAAAAGAGCTTCGTATGGCAAAAGAAACAGATCCATGGACTAGAATTGGAAATCCAGAAATAAATCCTTGTATTTGTGATCAATTGATTTTTTGACAATGATGCCAAAAAAATTCAATGAGTCAAAAGGTCTTTTCAATAAATGATTCTGGGACAAGTGAATGTACACATGTAAAAGAATAAAGTTGGACTCCTTTTCTACGTCATATATGAAAATGTATCATGACTTTAAGGGCTAAAACTCTAAAACTGATCAAAGAAAATATAGCAGTATATATTTGTGACCTTGGCCTTCTTAGATATGGTGCCAAAAGCAAACGTGTCCAAAAGTTGGACTTTATTAAAATTTAAAACATTGTGATTAAAAAAAAATCATCAAAAAATGAAAAAATTCACAAATGGAAGAAAATATTTGTAAATCATATCTTATAGCTGACTTGCATCTAGAACATGTAAAGAAATTTTGTTAAGTCACTAATAAAAAGACAAATGACACAACTGATAAATGGGGAAAGGATCTGAATAGACATCTCCGAAGAAGATATACAAATGGCTGGTAGGCACATGGAAAGATGTTCAACATTGTTAGCCATTTGGGAAATGCAAATCAAAACCATAATGAGATACCACTTGGCACCCAATAGAAATGCTATACTCAAAAGACAGATAAAAGTATTAGTCAAAATGTGGAGAAATTGGAACACTTACACATTGCTGATTGGAAAGCAAAATAGCGCAGACACTTGGAAAAATACTCTGGCAATTCCTTAAATGATTAAACACTGAGCTACCGTATAGCTCCATAATTTCAAAGAGAAGTGAAAACACATGTCCATACAAACACCTGTACTCAAATGTTTGTTGTGGCACTATACACAATAGCCAAAAAGTGGAAAAAATCCAAATGTCCATTAAGCGATGAATGGATGAACAAAATGCACATTATTTCTCAGTAACAAAAGAATGAAGTACTTACACATGCTACAACATGTATGAACTTTGAAACTTATGCTAAGTGAATGAAACCAGTTATAAAAGACCATGTAACTCCCAGACTTCAGACAATACTACAGAATTACCGTAAACAAAAACATACATATGGATCAATGGAAGAGAATAGAGAGCCCAGAAATAAACATACACACCTATGGTCAATTAATCTTCGACAAAGGGGGCAAGAATATACAATCTAGAAAAGACAGTCTCTTCAGCAAGTGTTGTTGCAAAAGCTGGACAGCCTCATATAAATCAATGACATTAGAAGATACCCTCACGCCATACATTAAAAATAAACTCAAAATGGCTTAAAGACTTAAACTTAAGACAAGACACTATAAACCTCCTACAAGAAAGCATGGGCAAAACATTGTTTGACATAAATCTTAGCAATGTTCTCCTAGGGCAGTCTACCCAGGCAAGAGAAACAAAAGCAAAAATAAATAAACGGGACCTAATTAAACTTACAAACTTTGGCACAGCATAGGAAACTATAACCAAAACAAAAAGACAACCTACAGAATGGGAGAAAATATTTGCAAATGATGAGACTGATAAGGGCTTAATTTCCAGAATATACAAACAGCTCATGCAACTTAATAACAGAAAAACAACAACCCAATCCAAAAATGGGCAGAAGACCTAAATAAGCAGTTCTCTAATGAAAACATACAAATGGCCAAGAGGCACATGAAAAAATGCTTAATATCTCTAATTATCAGAGAAATACAAATCAAAAGTACAATGAGGTATCATCTCATACCAGTCAGAATGGCCATCATTAAAAAGTCCACAAACGACAAATGCTGGAGAGGGTGTGGAGAAAAGAAAACCCTCCTCCACTGTTGGTGGGAATGTAGTTTGGTGCAGCCATTATGGAAAACAGTATGGAGATTCCTCAAAAAACTAAAAATAGACTTACTATATGATCTAGCAATCCCACTCCTGGGCACATATCTTGAGAAAACTATAATTAGAAAAGACACATGCACCCCAATGTTCATAGCAGCACTATTTACAATAGTCAAGACATGGAAACAACCTTAATGTCCATCTACAGATGACTGGATAAGGAAGTTGTGGTATACATGTATACAATGGAATATTACTCAGCTATAAAAAAGAACAAAACAATGCTATTTACAGCAACATAGATAGACCTGGAGATCATCATACTAAGTGAAGTAAGCCAGAAAGAGAAAGAAAAGTATCATATGATATCACTTATATGTGGAATGTTAAAAAATGACACAAATGAACTTATTTACAAAACAAACAGACTTACAGACATAGAAAACAAACTTATGGTTACCAAGGGTGGAGGTGGAAGGGTGTGGGAA
This sequence comes from Vicugna pacos, assembly GCF_048564905.1. Classification (NCBI taxonomy): domain Eukaryota; kingdom Metazoa; phylum Chordata; class Mammalia; order Artiodactyla; family Camelidae; genus Vicugna; species Vicugna pacos. Next base: position 38,973,678 of record NC_132991.1, on the reverse strand, counting down.
GGGATAAATTGGAAGTTTGAGATGAGCTGATGCCAACAACTATATATAAAATAGATAAACAAGTTTCTATAGTATAGCACAGGGAACTATATTCAATATCTTGTAGTAACCTATAATGAAAAAGAATATGAAAAGGAATATATGTATATACATGTATGACTGAAACATTATGCTGTACACCAGAAATTGACACATTGTGAACTGACTATACTTCAGTAAAAAAGACCATATATAACAACTATGTTGAGATATAGTTCACATACCATACAATCCACCACTTAAAATGTACAGTTCAATGGCTATTAATATATACACAGATTTGTGCAACTAACATTGCAACTAATTTTAGAACATTTTCATCACCCTCAAAAGAAACTCATATCCATTAGCAATCACTCTCCATTTTACTCCAATCTATGCAGCCCTAGGTAGCCACTAATCTTCTTTCTGTCTGTAAGATTTGCTTATCCTGCACATTCCATATAAGAATGTTCTAATATCCTTGCATTATCTGGAAAGATGGTGAAACGAAATAAATATAATTTGATATAAGAATATATGCTATAATCTCTGATACATTCATTAAAAGAAAAGTAAAAATGTACATTAGTCCCCAGTTAATAAAGCAGGAAACAGATGGCACACTTGAGCTGGGTAATTTGAAAAGAGGTTAATAAAGGAGCTCTTTATAAATATGTGACCAAGTTTAAATAAAACAACACAACACATAACAAAAGGAGATAGTGCAGAACTCCACTGTGTCAAGAACTGTGAAGGGTCAGAGATTTTACTTAACTTGCAAGTTGACAAATTATCCTGCTGTAGTTTTAAGGAGGCTGGCAGAAGACACAAAACTCCTGGGTCAGAGACAAAGGACAGTTTGTCACTCACAGCAACAGCAGTAGCCAGAGTATCAGCATTTGAGCAGTTCTCTGAGCCTGAAATTCCCATAGGGTTAAATAAAGAGGTCAGGTAACTCTTACACATGCAGTGGATTGCACTGTAGGAGAGGAGCCATGCCACATGACAGGGGAATAAGAGCATAAATATCCCAACTTCATATTCTTCCCACTGTTCAATCTCTTGCTGATGTCTTCCACTGAATGAAACCAACTAGAAGTCAGAAAGCAAGAAAGTTCTTTGATGTCATTCATAAAGTTGACCTTCCTGGGGCCCAAGGCAGGGTAGAAAAGGACGGAAAATGAACCAGATGGGACAAACAGATAAGCAGAGGGGAAAACATGGAGTAATACAAAGTAATCCAAGAGGAGATAAGAAAGAAGGGGAAAGGAACACAGAAATGGTTAGACAAGAAGAGAGCACTTAATAGGATAGAGATTTAACCCCAAATATTCTTCAGTAAAAGCAATGATCATCTAATTGGATAAAAACCAAATTAGCAAAGAGCTCTAGTCATATGTCATTTACTAAAGACACTTCTAAAACATGGACGTTAAAAAATGTTGACGCTGAAAGTATGGAAAAAAGATGTACCATAAAATGTCAGCCAAACTGTATTAATATCCGACAGACTTGAAAGCTGAAAAGCTACTAGAGAAAGGAGGTCACTTCAAAATGTTTAATGCTTCAGTTTACTGAGAAGACCTACTAATTCTAAATTTGTAAAATAATACACTAAAATTAACTTCTAAAAATACAGCGTTAAAACATATGAAGCAAAATAGAAGATATAAAACAAAAAAAACTGGAATCACAGTGAAAGATTTCAATATGACATCTTTCAGGATATAGTAGAACAAACAAAACATCATTATGAATACAGAGAATTTAAACAACATGGTTGACACATTTGATCTAATTAACATATTACGTATAGAACAATAAATCCAACAACTGCAGAAAACAACTATTATTATATTATTATTATAGGTGTTGACCATATGCTGAGCCAAAAAGTAAGTTTCTACAAATGTCAAAGGATTGAAATCATACAAAGTACATTCTGTGACAAGGTAATTAAACTATATATTTTAAAAAAAAGAACAAAACAAAAAGACAACTAGAAAAATCTCTATCACAATGGAAAATATAAAATATCTTGAACTGAATAGTGACAAAAATACAACTTATTAAAGCTTGAGAGATACAGTTATGGAAATAACTGAAAGGAAATACATGTTTTTAAATGTGAATATTAAGAAATATGAAAAGCTAAATATCAATGAGCTATAAGCCTCCATGTCAAACATTTAGAGGGCAAAAAAAAAATAACAGCAAATAAACTCAAAGAACATAGACGGGGGAAATAGAAAAGAAAGAATAGAAATAAGCAAGATAGAACATAAACAGACAACAGGTTATTCTTGAAAAACTTTACAATTCAAAGTCTGGTGAATATAATGAAGAAAAAAGAGAGAAGGCACAAATATCCAATGCTAGAAATAAGGAACATGCTGACATGGTAAATCCTTCAGGTATTAAAAAGTTAAGAAGAAAATATGAGTAATTTTCTGCTAAAATATTTGATAATTTAGGTGAAAGAGATAAAGTCCTAGAAAACACAACTTATCAAAATCAACATTGGAGTCTAGTTTACCATTAGAAAATCAACATAATTCATTACTTTAATAGAATGAAGGAGGAAAACCGTATCAATTCAATATATGCAGAAGTACTGTTTAATAATATTCAATATCCATTCATGATAAAAATTCTTAGCAAACAAGGTATATAAGGGAACCCTCCTTCCTTATCTGAAAAAGGATATTTATGGTAAGGGTATGACAATATTATATTTAATATCTATCCCTTTGAGATTGGGAATAAGACTGGAATCTGTGCTATCAATACTCACATTCAATATTGTACTCATTCCTAAGCAGTGTAGTAAGATTAAAAAAGAGACATGAAAGACATAAAAATTAGAAAGACAGCAATAAAACTGTCATTATTCATAGATAATATGGTCATTTACATAGAAAACCTAAAATTCACTGCATTCAGTGAAATTTTTAGAATTAATGTGTGAAAGCAATGTGGATAAAAAGATCAATACATACAAATCAGTTGTTTTTCTCATCAACAACAGATGATAGAAAATCAAAATTTAAAAATGTATCCAAAATAGTATAAAAAACATCAACTATCTAAGAACATGTTTAAAAGTATATATGCAGAAAGCCATAAAACATCATTGCGACAAATTAAAGATATAACCAAAAGGAAAGACAGAGCAATTTCATGGATTGGGCCATTATTTTTTTAAAATATTATTCCTCCTCAAACTGATTTATAGATTTAATACAATCCAGTCAAAATCCTAGCAGGTCTTCGTAGAAATTGTGAATCTAATCCTAAAATTAATAGCTTGAAGAAGAATAAAATGAAAAGTCTTGTTCTATTGAATATTGACAACTTTTATAAATCATAGTAATTCAAGCAATGTGATATTGGTATAAATATTGATAAATACATCAGTGGAATAGAAGAAAGAGCCCAGAAAAGACCCATGAAAAGATAAACAATTGAATTACGACAAAAGAGGGACTGCACAGTTGTGAGGAAAGAATAATCTTTCCAATAAATGAGCCCATGACAATTACCAATTTATGGGGAAAAAAATTAAACAACCTCTATACTCCACACCTTCACACATTCATACCATTAGAAAAAAAAATCAGTCTTGGGTGGATCACAGATTTAAAAGTGAAAAGCAAAACAATTAATTTCTGGAATATATAGGGAAATTTTCTAAGCAGGATATAAAAATACAATCATAAAAAGATAAATTTGGCTATATTATACTTAAGGGCTTTCTTTTATAAAAAGATACCATTTAGAGATCTTGATGTAAGACACAAAAAGGGAGAATAGATTTACAAAACTTAACTAACAAAGAGCTGGTAATTAGAATATTAAAAGAATAAGAAAAAGACAGACAACCCATCATAAAATGGGACGGAGATGTGAATTGGTACTTATCAAAAGAGAATGTCCAAATAGCAAATAATCAACTGAAAGAAGTGCTCAATCTCTACTCATCAAGAAAAGTCAAATTCCACCATGAGATATCACTATATGTTCACCAGAATGCCTACTGCAAAAATTCTAATAATATTCCAATTGTCAAGGATGTGAAGAACTAGGGAAACTTATGCATTGCTGGTGATGGTGAAAAATCGGTACAATTAATTAGAGACATGGGCAGTACCTACAGATGAGCATAGACACACCATGACCTCACAATGCCACTCCTGTACAAGCCAAGCAGAAATGCGTGCATATGTGCACTAAGAGAATGGTGTTAAGTGTTCACTCCCACAGTGCTAATAACAGCCCAAAGCTGGAAGGAGCCCAGATGCTTATCAGTAGTAGATAGGGTAAATAAGTTGTGGTATTTACATACAATAGAAGAATTGGAAAAACCACAGCTACTTCTAAAAGCATGCAAGAATCTCATAAATAATATGTTAAGGGAACCAAAGCAAGCACAAAAGGGTCATACTGCATGATTTCACTTATATTAAGGGTCCAAACCAGACAACCTACTCTATTGTGGGTAGGGATGGCTATTTACGGTTACACTGAGTTGATTACTATGAAAATCTGGAATGGAGGGCAAGGCTTTTGGAGGACTGACAGTAATGCATTATATGACCTAACTCAGCGTTTACCTTGTGATAAGTCATCATACATTTTTGTTTCTGAACTTCTTTTCTGTACATGGGTTATCTTTCCCAATATAAAGGGTTAAGAAGTTTCATTTGATGAGAAAGGGAGAGAGGAAAACAAGGTGGACACGTTTTCCTTAGAGGCAGGAAGGCTGGGATCCCTGGAGAGAGACAAAGGGGGCAGAAAAGGCTTACAAATGGGGGAGGGGCCAAAGACAAACTGCTTCCTTTGCAATTTTACTGGCTCAAGTCAAAAGAGACAACAGCCACTACGGGAGAACTCGCTCTCTGGTACCACATCTACCTTATTGTTTCAGATATCTTTGTTAGTTATGGGGAGGAAAATCTCTCTTTTTAACATCCCTTTTGACAGAAAAATGCCTCCATATTCTCTTGGGCTGTACTAGGTCTGATAGTATTCTGCACCTTTTATATTGCGAACAGTTCTCTATTTAGAATCATTTTTGGGGGGTAAACCTCTTAGATACAAAAACTAGCTCTTTTGTTGGCTTCTTCAAAAGCGTGAATGAGGAAATTCTATCATTCTTGGTATAGATTCTCTAGGTGTCTGGGAGTAAATTCAATATTTAATGCCAGTCTACAAAACTACTGAGGTTCTCATTCCTTAGAGATTTGTTCTTTTTCCTTTTTGCTCCTGATGACTGCAGGTATTACAATTTTTACCCATGGGGGTTAGAGGAGGAGCTTACAGCCTGCATACAGACAATCCCAGGATTTCCACTAAATGAGAAAACGCCCAGAGAGGGGAGACACAATTGGGATCTCATTCTAACCAACGAATACTCTTTCTTGAGGTTAAGAATTTATGCTGGGAAATAGAGCAGCGTACTCTACTGGGAATAGTATTTCCCAGTGATTCCAAAGATACAGTTTTCACCTACCATTTTCTCTGACAAAAAAGACAGCCTGCTGTGTGTGTGTGTGGGGGGGTGTTGCTGAGAGTACAGAAGGGACAAACTTCAGCCATTGATTCACTCTCCTGCTAAAATGCTCAAATTGTATCATTTTTAGAAAGGAGCAATGGCTGCCTGCAAGACTTCTTGATGAAAATAGGAATGATTGATGATGATGATTATGATGAAAGTTTTCTTTATGTCTTTGGCTCAAATAATTTGCAAATACATGCCTCTTTTTTTTATTTTGCTGGAATAATCTCAACATATCTGTATGCTTTTACAATAAACTCTCTTAAAACCCACACACAGAATCTAGACCATACTTCAGGGATTTGGATGTGACTGAGGGCTTTGCCTGGCATCAATATATGTTGGCTATCATTATGATTAGTATTTACTAATTTTATCCCACAGGAGAACTACCATTTCGTCCTGGCTTAGCCATTGCATTGTATAAAGTGTCCTGGAGGCCATGCCCAATGTGTGACCCAGGGCAATACTGCTCTATATTGGGTCTTAATTTTGACATCAAGAAAATGAAGAACTTGGATTCTGTAAGCTCTTTGACTCAAAGACTTTCTTCTTCCACGAAGTACTCTAGGTTTCCCACAGGCTGGGGGTTAGTGACCCCTGGGTGTCAGCAGTGGTTGATGCGAAGATGAGCGTGTGCGCACGCGCGCGCACGGATATGGAGAAGAGGGTTTTGCCAGTTTCTTTGGGAGGCAGTGTTTGCCTTTCCTTGGACAGAGGTTGTGAAGGTTAAGAAAACCTGGTGAAACAGATGCCAGGGACAGATGTTACCTAATTTGGTCAAAGAACAACGGGTGTGTAAAACATTTGGAAATCCTGAACAGTGCGCTGGGATGGAGGTACTTATTGGAAGAGCAGAAACAGAATTACCACCCAGAATTCAGAGTAGGGTTGCTGCATCTCAGAGGGTGAGCACAATATAATTAGTACTTCAAATAGTCTGGATTCTGGGGATGGAATCTAATGGGTTGGAAGCCTGAGTGCACCAATTACTAGTGCTCTGTTGTACCAGGTACTCCGAGACTTTGAGCCCCAATTTTTTAATCTGTAAAATGGGGCAAACATTCTGTTGTGAGGGTGGACCAGGACAAGGCAGGGTGGGGTTTTCCCTGTTCAGCAGGAAAAGAATAGAGGCTTTAAAAGGTTTCCCAATCTCATTAAATGAGAGCTGCACTTATCAGAATAAAATTAATAATTTTTCTAATTCCTAAGACGCCGTCAGGTTACTCATACCTCACTGAGAATTCTCAAACGTCTCAGTAGTTTTCTATAATGATTGTAATCCCTGCTGCCCTGGCCACTCCTTTCCCCTCGCCCTTGTCTTTAGCAGCGGAGTGGAAGGAAGAAGAGGCACGCGGGGCAAGGGCCGGGACAAACCTGGTCCCCTGGCCTCCTGGCACGGTGGCGCCTGTCATGGCGGCTCGGCGTCAGCTTAGGTGATCTCAGATGGCAGGTCAGGGAGAATGAAAGGGTCTGGGGGTCCGCGCTGCCCAGACCCTTGTCCCGCCTGCGGTCGGCTAAGCTGGCCCGTTGGGAGCGCCGGCTCACATGGGTCCCGCCTCCCGCGGCGCGGGCCCGCCCCGACCCTGAGCTCAGCCTCGCGCTCGGACGCCCACCTGGGGAGGCGGCTGCCCGAGCCTCGGGCGCCGGCAGCCAGGCCACGGCACGGGCGGCGCGAGCCCCACGCCGGCGACCCCAGCGCCCCGGGCCCCGCGCGGAGCACGCCCGGCGCCCGGCGCCCTCCCCGCCCCCTCCGCGCCTCGCCCCGCCGCCCGCGGCCCCCACCCACCGGCCGCTCCTCCCCTCTCCCCACCCTCCTCCTCCGCCCCCTCCCCTCCCCCGCCGCCTCGCCTACTGCTCCGCCGCGCGTCTGAGCCGCCCGGGCCCGGAGCGCAGGCGGCGAGGCCACCGCACCTGCAGCGCGCTCGGGCTGCCGAGCCGGCACCTCGCCTCCCGACGCCCGACCTTCTTCTAATCCCGCGCCGGGTCTCTCATGACGCCCAAGCCCCCTGGCCGGCGACAATGACCACTTCCCTGCAAGATGGGCAGAGCGCCGCGGGTCGGGCGGCTGCCCAGGACTCGCCTCTGGCTACTCAGGTGTGCGGCGTTGCCCAGGGGAGGGGCGACGCCCGCGACCTGGCGCCGGCCCCCTGGCTGCACGCGCGGGCGCTCCTGCCCCCTCCGGACGGGACTCGCGGCTGTGCTGCAGACAGGTAGGCAGCCCTCGGAGGGCGCGGGGGAGTGTCCTGGGTTGGCAGCTGGCGAGGGGGTGAGGAGGCGGTCCTAGGGGGTGAGCCATGTGCCCAGAGCTGGGCCAAGTTTGTGAAAGTCTCTGAAGACAATTCCCTTTGAGCTGGCTCCTACCGGATCAGCAGGACATTGCGATCTCCCAGCGCCTTATAAATAGCATCACCGTTTCATTGAAGCTCGGGATCTCTCTCGCCTCTGCCCATCCGTGTGAACTAGGAGGCCAGGCTCCAGGCTGACCGCCCCCTTCCTTTTTCCTTCGTGGTCTTGCGTTTAAAAAAATTCTTTTTCTTTTATATATTTAAAAAATCATAGAATAAATGAGTTCACCTCCCACATAGAGTCTTACAGCGACCCTGGAGAGGCAAAGCGCGGATTGACATTTGAGCAGTCTTGCTGTTCAGCAGGAAAGAATAGAGGCTTTAAAAGGTTTCCCAATCTCCATAGCATTCAGCATTAAGTGCCTGTAGAGTTCACAATTTTGCACATACTTTAGAAAAGAAAAAGCCTGCAGCAATACAAAAATCTATAGTCCTTTATATTCATACATTTAAATGGCACTTTTTTCCCCCCAGATTTTCAAAGTGCTTCAACTTCACTGAAGTTAAAATTACTCTGCAGTGGACTCGAGTACATTTATACTAGCAAGTTCTATTCACTTACCTCCTCAAAAACACTGCCTTGCAGTTTAGTATCTATAAGCACTTGAAAAATCAACAGACTGTGTGTGGGCAACATTGTGAATGAAATTTGAAGTGAGATGAACCACAGCTATAATTAATAAACCATAACTTTCAAAAGTTATTAGTAAAATAGAATAGGGATGAATTCACTAAATGTTTATGGACTTTGTCAATTTAATGAATGCAAAACAGTGCCTAACTCCTCGGGATGATTTTTGCCTCAGTAATTGTGTAGTCTGTATTTCAGCTTCAGGAAAATTATCAAAAGTGCTGGAAATGGGGTTTCCAGGCCCAGTGATTTTTTTTTTTAGCCAAAAAAAAAAAGAATACTATGGAAGATTGATTTATATCAATTGACATGTTTTATTTTGACCCACAGAAAGTACATCACAGACCTTTGCTGTATACTTTATATAATATCAGTGTTGTCACAGAGTAGTACGTGCTGGCCTTAACTTTTTAATCGTGACAGCAATTATATTTTACATTCTGTTTTATGTAAATTACATCCTATGTTCTCTTGGTGTAGGAGAAAAAAGAAAGATCTTGATGTTCTGGAAATGCCATCTATTCCAAACCCTTTTCCTGAGCTATGCTGCTCTCCATTTACATCTGTGTTGTCAGCAGGCCTGTTTCCCAAAGCAAATTCAAGGAAAAAACAGGTATGCATTTTAAAATGTTCTAATTCAAAAATCTTAGGAGTTATATGTCCATTTAGTCTTTAAGATACTCAGTAACTTACATTAGTAACAAAGGATTAGCATGGCCTATTTTAAATAACTCTACTGACTGACATAGTTCTTTGCCATTAGTTTCCTTTAGGGTCTCAGTGTTCACATCTGTATAGTGGGAATGTTAAAACTTTCCTGTCAGGCTTTTGGGATGGGTTAAACGAAAGTATATATGAAAGTACAGAGCCTGGGAACTATTATTATTCACATTGTAGGTAGGAGAGTTATATATGATAGTAGATGATGAATTGTAAGTCAACATGAGATCAGTAGTATTGGGATGAGAAAGGGATTGATTGGTTCCTTTAATACCTTCCTTAACCTTTCACGTTTTCAACCCAAGCCAACCTGATTTATTAAAGGAAAGTGATACTGGTGAATCTGTGGTGAAAGGTGTTTGGAGTTTAGGACTCTACTGGTCTTCTTTCATTTTAGTGAATTCCTCAGTTTGGAGGCTTCTGGCTGCAGAAAGCAGATGACTTGTAAGTGATGATTAGCTTATGGACTTAATTTTTATGATTTCCTTTGTTTTCAAGTTTCTAGTTTGGGACTGACTTAAGCAAATTAGACTTCAAAGACCAAGCAACTATGGGGAGACCCATCACAATTATACATTTTTGGGGGGGAAAAAAATCTATGTATCCTAGGATAATCCCAGCTCTTGTGAATATACATCTGCCCAATTTTGAATCAGCAAAACAAAGAGAAGCTTCACTAGGCAAAATGTACCTTATTCTTGTAAGGGTAGTAGCAATAAATTTAAACGGTTAGGTGCTTGCAGTGAGGAGAGGCATAATGAATGGAGAGGAAAAGACAGTTGATTATTTCCCCCATCTATTGTTCTCTTTCCTTTTTCCTGCACTTTTACTGCCTGTGATGGGTTCAGTAATGTGTGTTTATAGTTTTAGGAATGAAGGAAATACCCCAGGAAATAGATGAATTCTTGATAACATACATCAATAGTAGAGACAGTAGAGAAGCATCCCATGGGATGTTGTATTTTGATTGACATCTGTTATAACAAGGCTTATATACTTGTTTTTTGGGGGAAGAGGGGTTGAAATTGAATTGGTACATGTGCTTTTCGGATAAGGATTGGAGAAAGTGGGAGTAAATATTCCCAGAGCAGAGGTATGTTCTGAATTAGAGTCTTTGGCGGAGGTGGCAAGTCCTTAAGTGAGTAGGACTGAGACTGTGGATGGGGAGATGATCAAGGAGGAGACTCTTTCGGGAGCTTTATTATCAGGGTGAAGTTTAAAGCCAGAGTGCTGCTTAAATGCCTGAGCCTTTTAAAAGTTTGGCTTTTGGGTTGAGATATAAGATGGGAATATGAATGATAGATTTGTTTGTGCATCGTGGTGATGGAAAAAACTGATTCTGGATTGTCCATGTGATCCAGAATGGGAAAAGGAAATGCCTGATGATGGCATAATAGTAATTTGAGGAATTTAATAGATTGTTTCTCTATTTAGGAAGGGCCTGCTATGTTTCTTGAACCATCTTAGGCTCTGAGGCACTGAGCCAAGCAAAAATTCCATCCGAAGGATGTTTATCAAGGTGGGGCTTTGATTCAGGGTTGGGTTAGGAGTTAGGAGTTGAACAGAGGAAGGGGAGAAGAGGGAGAGAGGACTGGGTTTACTCTGACTTTAATTTCATGAATGAGCTCTGAGAGAATGCCTGTGTCTGTCAGATGTGCCCATAGGGTAGGGTTTGTTTTGAATAGAGAGAGAATAAGTGTTTTATGCTCCAGTTAATAGAGGGAGTAAAAAGAGAGAGTGGATCCAAATGTCAGAGTTAAGTCAGAGCATCAGTAGTCATCATCCTAGGGGAAGACATTTTACCCTGGGGAATGATAACATTTCTTCAGACCAAGTTTAGCAAATTGGCAAAACGGGAAACGGGTGCCATGCTACTCTTGACTCCAGCTGGTTTCCTGCTGGGGCCTTGGGTCCAGTTTCCACAGTGACCTTCTCAGAGAACACTGCACCCACAGAGACAGCTGTGCTCTTTCAGGAGCAGAGAGTTCTGGCTTGACTCCTGGAGTTCCAAAGGGGTGTTCCCACCTGAGAAGTTTCCTTACTGCTGATCTCATCCTTGGCCCAAAAGTTCGGGTCTCCCCGAGGAGAAGGATGTCCCAGAGTTGGGGAAGAGGAAAGTTCCTTTTTGCATTCTTTATGGTTCCTTTTCTCCACCTAGACTTTGCATTTAGAACTGATCCTTTGTTTTTATTACATTTAGAACCAATCCTTTGTTTTTATTCCTTTGTATATGCTCAGTTCTTTGCAATGAGGGAGGTTTTGGGAACAGATGATTCTATGTAAGTAATTTTTTTCAAGCTCAATGTCTTTGTGACACAGGTTACCCTTTTATAAGATGGTATTTCAGGCCCAATTATCTCTGACCTTCAGAGGTGATGTAAATGACTATTTTCGTTTATTTATGGTTGAAACGTTATAGGAGATGATGTCTTATTCTTTTATAGTCTCTTTTCATTTGTTTTGTTTAACTATTCCAGTAATTCTTTTCTCCCCATAGAAAAAGTGAAGAATTGCACTTGTTATTTACAAATAAATGACCAGAAAGTTTGAAAGAATCCAGACTAGAAATGTTAAGTTTCACGTGGTCTTTCAAAATCACAGTCAAAATTCATTTTACAGGTCATAAATATTTTTTTACAATTTGAAATATCTACATGATGCATGAGTGGTAAAATGCATTGAAGCCGTAAGTAGGATATGCTTTATCTACTTTTGAAAATAAGATATCTTTTTGCAGTATAAAAAGCATATAATACTGTAGGCTTTCAGTATTTTTATTTTAAAATAAGAGCTAGAATGACATAGAATCTAGATTCTTTATCCCCTCCTCCTTTTAAATAATACTGACTAGATATATTTCTTAAGCATATTTCTTTGTGTTTACCAACAAAGCAGATATAAAATGTACCTTCCATATACATGGTCCAGAAAAGTTGCTTGTGATTTAAATTATGTATTAAAAGTGACTTAACTTATGAATTTAGGGATCTTTCTTTTTTTTCTATTACTGATTGAAATTTAGTAGGAAATCATACCCTAGCACTTATTATTTGAAGAAAGGGAAAGAATAAGAGACTTTAGCCCTTGCCCCTGTAAAAGAATCTATTCTTTTCTCGAGTTTGTCTATCCCCAGGTAATTTTTGTGCTTGGATCAGCTTGTGTAGTAGCTCTGGGTAATTGCTTTCCAGAACTATGCAGTGTAACTAGTCCAAAATAAAGCCTCTGAAGATTTTAAAGATAAAAGAATCACCTATGAAAAATAGTGTGTTGTGGAATGTTCAAGCTGGAAGAGATCTTTGAGATCATCTAGTTAAGTGCTCTTTTACAGATGAGTAAGTTGAGGCTAAGAAATGCTATGCAGCTGATGGTGTCACAGCCAGGACCTGAAAACTGGATTTCTTGAGGCTTTGACAGCCCTCTTTTAGGGAGGTACAATTTCCACAGAAATCAAAAACCATTAGAGTTCTACAGTAATAAACCTGTATCAGTGTTGCTAGTTACAACCCTGCCCATAATACAAGAGCAGGGACAACAAATGGCATTTGATAATCTTCACCTAAGGACCTAGATTCCCCCTTTTCCCCTTCCTCTAGTCCAGCTATTTCTTTCTGTTTTTTCTCTACCTTGCTTCTCTATCTTCTTCTTAAGATTGATATGAAAAAAATCTATCAAATAATTGGTTTATAGTCAAAAAGTTTTATTAGTATTATTAATAACTAGATTTTCTATGAAGTTTATAGTCCACAGTCACAAGAATGCCAGGAAGTGGGCCTGTCATGCACATTTTAAGATTTTTTTTTTAAAGTACAAAAACCGGAAGTGATTTGTCCTTGTTTCCGCAGTTTAGATGATGGGAAATCAAAAAGAATGTCCTTGCTGATTGTGCTTTGCCCCTCACCAACCTGTTTCTGGTATATTCTGTATTGAATTAAACCTTTTTGTATATCTCTGGAAGATAAAAAATGTCTTCCAAATAATTAAGAAATTATTTTCCACATGCTCTGCCTTTGATTTTGTTTTCCTCTCACATGTCAGGGACTATCAAATGATAAGTTCATCTCTGTCCCTAAATTAAAGGGCCTCTGATGTCATTTCTTTGTTTTGTCAGTAATGATCTTAATTTGTATGGTGCTGAACCTGTGGTTCTTGTGTGGCTGTTGCGTTAACCAAATTCACATACTCGTTTCTCCAATATGCACAGAAGTAGAAGGCAATGAACTATATGCCCCCAGGGTCTCGTTTTCCACATTCAGTAATTACCAACATTTTGCCTCTTTTACTTTATCTATTCCTTTTTTGAAATTTTTATTGTATTTGTCGAAGCATGTTAAAGATAATCCTGGACATCCTGTCATTGCATATTTACGTAGTTTTGTATGCATCACTGAAAAGTATATTTTCTTATTTAACCAAAATGCCACTATTCTCTAACAAAAATATTAATAATTCCTTGGTATCATTTAAAATCGTCCATAATCAAATTTTCTCAGTTGGAATGATACATGAAATCCTCAAGTGACAAACTGGTTATATCTCAGAGTCTTTAAATGAGCTCTTTGGCAATTTAAATTCATTTTTAGATGGAAACAGCATATAAGTTGTATTTAGCACCCCCAGGCCATTTTACAAAATCCTACTTAATGTGAAATGAAATGCAAATAATACATATATGCAGAAAATATAATAGAAACAATACTTGCTCCTATTAGGGTTTCAAACTAATATGTGTTTCCATTAGCAGTCTGCTACTTTTGAATGTTGGTACTTGATGAGTATCATTTTTCTTGGGAGGAGTTTGAAAACACACAGATCTTTGTAGCAACATTAAAGTAGGCTTTAGAACAGTACTTCTCAAAGTATAATCACTGGACCAACCTCCTCAGAATCAGCAGGGATGCTTGTTAAAAATATAGATATTTGGGCCTCTTGCAAAATCCAGTGAATAATAATGTCCTGGTGAAGGGCATAGGAATTTGACTTCTTTTCGTTCCTTTTTGACATATGTACAAAATCAGGGGTACTCTGATTCTCTGCTGCTCTCAGACTCTGGGGCAATCTGACACTTCAAAATTGCAGACAATTTCATTTAGTTGAGAAAAGGTAGGAATGTTACAAATGGACATTAGTTGGTATTTTATCCAGGTATTGATTGTTTGGAGGAAACAGCTTCACATGAACTAGCCTGAAAGGTTATGTTATGGTACCTGGAGGCCAAAAGTTCATTGACCCCGTGAGAGATTGGAATTGGGAATCAGAAAGTCAGCAAAAATCAAGGCAGCCATTTCCTCCATTCTCTCTCTTTTGTTTTCCCACAAACACAGCACAAAGTCTTTGCTTCTCCTAAATCCGTTTCATCCTCTGACATTTCTCTGCAGTCTTACTTATCTTGATTGTGTGTCAGTGCTTGTGGTCCCAAATGGCCACCCCATTGGAATAAGTATTTCCTCCTATAAGTGGCTCGGTACTTGATAAGGGACTGGAGTCTATATTTGGAGGGGGTCATTAGCCCCATGTGTCTAGCTTTTATTCAGTCAGCTGTGGCCAAGAGGACACAGGGATATGGACCGCTGCTCACTGAGGAAGGATTGTGGAACAAATTCTGTGAGTAGGAAGTGTGGGTTCAGTAGGTATGACATATGGAGGTGGGGAGGAGACAATGGGCATCTAGTGCCCTAGGGGGAAAAAAATCTCAAACAAAAATTGTGGACACACAAATTCTTATTACATGTGAATGATGTATGATGACCTATCAATTAATCTGACTGACTCAGCCTGCACAGTTCACTGTGGCCAACTCCTTTGCCTCGAATCACTTAATTCACTTGAAGGGCATTTACTTGACAGTGGTTTCAATTGATGCCACCCTTCAGTGATGGTCATCATCCTTGATCCTTATCCTGACCTTGGCATCTGATGACAGGAGCTATCAACTTAGGATCGTCCCTACTTCATGGTAGTTACCTTCATCTGAGGCAGAAGGCAGCTGTCTTTTCCTATTTTAAAACTGAAATCCTGTAGCAGATCTTCTGCTTGTCAAGGTTTTATTTTCCAGTTTGAAGGTTGCCTCTAATTTTTAGTTAATTTGCAGGATACATTTGCAGTCCAGCTTTTATCTGCAATATGACTTTATTTTTCTTACTTCTTTGAAAGCTCAGCTTCTGGTTTGCTTTTCCCCTAGGGGCATATATTATTTCTATCAAGAGAAGGAAAATTGAAGTCATTCATAGTTCAATATAAATGTGGGCCTTAATTAATGTAAGAAAGCTCTCTGCAGTCTTATGGATGTTGCTTTGAAATATTTCAGTGTCTATAGAATGGTAATAAATAAAATGGTAATATATATATACACACACACTGATGTGTATTTCAGTGAGGATAAGCAGACTTGGGAATTCTCTTTTTGGGACTCTAGGTAAAGGATAGCTCAACGGAGAACCTGGGAAATGGCCACCAGTCTTTGCCAAGGAATGGGAGCAGAAGGGAAGCTTTCAGAATCAATTTAGAAGAGAAACGGGCGAGCTGATACAAGGCGAGCATCCTTTACTTCTTGTCCGTCCCTTTGGTTCCACTCATTTAGTATTTTTCAAAGTCATGGAGAAAGTAAACACAAGTAGGGGGATTAACATTCTTAACTAGTTTACAAATGCTTCTGTCAGTTCCAAAAGATCATTTATAGGCTGGCTGTTTATTTACATATATTTTTCCTTAGATGTAATATTACTTGTGGTGGTTAGGTTGTTAGGGCAGTCAGTGAAAGTTCCAATATCCTGGGCATAATGTTTTAATATGGTGTCGATGGGAAGATGTGGGGCAGTATGATGGAACTGAAAGCTACTGGACTGGGAATCCACAAACCTAGTCCTACTGCTGGTGAGTGATGTGATATGAGCCATTTCCTATACTTTCTGGGCCGGAGAGTACTACAATTTCATTTTATTCCTAGAACAAGTGACTCTAATAGCTCTTAAAATATGAATGATTTCCTAGTGTGCAGGTGTCTTAGGAGGCTTTTTTGGTCCCACTGGCCTCAGAAATTCCCTCTCAGCCTTTGTTCAAATCTTCTCACCTAGTAACCACTCCTTCTGTGATAAAGAGAACGTTTGGGTGCCATGGGGCAAGGTGCACAGGCACCACCTTTATGGAGATGATGGGGGCTATGTGGCGCTAGTTAAACTAGGAATTGTCCGTCAAAGTCTAGGTCCCAATAATAGAGAGTCAGAAAAGGTATCATATCTGGAAGAGGCCAGGTCAGGTGGTGAAATCGTGCTTGAACTTAGAAATAAGGATATAAGATTAGATATGAATATTTGAGAATGGCATAGGTTCAGAATGCACTTGGTTCTGCCTGACTTAAAGGGTTTGCGGAGGTCGTAACTTCAAAGTCCTTCTCTAAAATCTTCATGCTCCACTCTCAGGTCATCCGTTTGGTTGCCCAAGCCAAAAACCAAGGAGTCCTCTTTCTGGCCTTTTGTCAAGTAGTGCTAAATCTTTCATCACAATATTCTTGAGTCCATAAACTTCTCTCTATCTCCACTGCTACCATCCCAACGTGAGCCACTGTCTTCTGATGTCTAGGAGCCTTGTCAGTGGCCTCCTTGCTTCTTCTTTAGCCCATTTGGGTCCATTTTGCATTCACTTGTTAGAAATGAACTTTTAGAAATGTAGATCATGTTATGTCATTCCCTGGTTGAAAACTTTTTAATACCTTAGAATAAAATTCAGAATTTTACTGTGGCCTACAGGATTCTACGTGGTTTGGCTTCTGTCTGGGTCATAACCCTCACCTCCATCCTATTCTTCATTCAGTGTACACAGCCACAGTGGAGAAGCAGCTGTACCTGCCTGTGAACTTGGCAAGCTTTTCTCTACCTCAGAGCCTCAGGCTTGGCTGATTCCTCTGTCTGAAACCTTTTTTCCTGGTTCTTTACGAAGCTGACTGCTCTTTATTCTTTAGGTCTCAGCATAAGATTACCTTATCAAGGAGGCCATTTTTTGACTAGTCTACCTAAAGTATTATCTACACTGGGGTTTTTTTTCCCCACTCTATCATGTATCCTAGTATATTTCCTTAGTTGTACTTACCATAATCTGAGTGGTCTCATTTATCTATTTGGTCTAATTATTGTCTTTCTCTCCAAATAAAATATTTTGGTTTTATTGTCTTTGGGTTCTTTGATTAAAAGATTTAATGAGTAAGTGGACTATTAAAGATAAGTAGTTGAAACCAGTTTAACAAATTATATTTTGACGTATTTATTCTAATCGTGATCAGTCATCAGCCTCGTCTTCATCAAATTTTAAAACATATTTCTAATTTTATTAACAGATTCTATTAACAAAAATAAAATTATATCCTAGGCTCTTGGACCAGTGAGATTTTAGCAGTATGTATCTTTTGCTTTCATTACACATACAGGAAAGTTTGATTATGTGTAATGAAATGAATGGATATATTTCTGATTTTAATCATTATTCTTATTTAATGGAATTATAAGTAAAAATTACATGGTGAATTGTTAAAACCTCCAGCTTATTGTGTGTTAAAAAGCCACACATTTAGAAAAAATTAAGTGGAAGTATCAATTGGGTTTATAATACGAGTCTCTCAGAGCAAGGGTAAATGTTAGCAAATGTTTTAATTATTACCTATAAATGTCATTGATGAATGATTTAGGCCAGTGCTCATGATGTAGACATAAGGAGACATATACCCCTTGGAAATACAAGAAGATTTTCCAAGAGATGTACAAACTCAAGAGATTTAAGATAACCAGTTTCCAGATCCTCATCTTCCATATGTACTTCTCCCTTAAACTTACCTTCCTGAGAACCCACTTATATTTATAGTAACCTTCTCATTTGGTGCATTACCCCGGGGCACGAAAACCTCCAAGGCATCACACACAGGGAAAGCTTCCTATATGATTAATCAAAGTACCACAAATCAGAAGGAGTTCCTGTCTTCTTATGCCTTATATTTCTGTTAAGGGAAGACACGTTAGAAATGTGGATCTTGGGCTTGTGTTGAAATATTCTGAATTCAGATATATGATGGTGTAATGGGATAATGACAATTTTAATTTTTATTTTTCAATTTTCTTTTATTGACTTCAGTTCTTCCTTCTCCTGACTGATGTCAAAGAATAGATAACCTTTGTGGGAGAGTTTCCTAAGAACAAAGCAAATGGCGCCTCCGTGGGAAATACCGAATGCTGAAAATGGCCTTTTGTCGTGTATTTAAATGTATTTTCCACTATTCTCAATACTTGGGACACATCCAGAGCTGGAAGAAAACATACCGACAAACACCTGACGTTATATAGGTTAGTGCTGCAGGTGAGGGAAGGTCCCCGGGAAGCTGACTTGGAGCCTGCTGGGGCCCAGAGCTCTTGGGAGCAGTGCCTGTGGGAATGAACAGAGGGGCAAGCCGGGCTGTAGTGCAGCCACAGCAGAGGCGTGAGCTGATTCTCTAGGACCTCGAGCTGGGATGGCCCTACAGGACCGCTCAGAGTTAGGGTAGAGAGGCTGGGCCTCCCAGCGAGGGCCTGACCTTGGGCTTGGTGGCTCTCTTCAGCTGAGTGCAATAGCAGGCAGGGAGGACTTAGCCAGGTCTTAGTGGCTGACACCCCGCCAGCTGGGGGAATTAATTGTGCTTCAGTCCTGAAGGGGACAGGTTTGGATGATGTGCTGCAGAATCTGCAGTAGTTAGTAATTCTGATTATTTTAAGTGTAACAGAAATCCTTTTGTGAGACGACCAGATTTTTGAAGATAAGTTGGATAAAACTCAAGGGTATAATTTGTACATAATTTCTTTCAGATTTTATATGTCTTATTTAATATTGTGGTTAAAACCTATTATATGAAATGATATGAAATATTTATTCCAGTCAGTTCCCATCCTACTTTATCATAAAATGCTTTAATATTTTCTACTTTCTATTAATAAAATATACTAGCTGCTAGAGTAATTTTTAAAAGTATATATCATTTGCTTTCATTAAAACCATAAGAAAATTGTATCATGATGAATACTACAACCTATGAAGTGATTTCTAATTTTATACTTACTTAAAAAAAATTATATCCAAAAGCAGAAAATCAAGGTGGAAATGTACACTCACCAATTACCAGAGGAATTCCATGCCCTTCCTAGCACTTTGTCATACTCCTCAGAACTCTGAATTCTGGGTGATTTTAATTTTGACTGCTTTCAGTTATTTCTCTGAAAAGATATAATCCATAATTAATTTTTAGTGTTTCTATAATTTTCTTCTCAGAATGCATATTGATACCTCTCTTTGAATTGAAAAGTGAAGTTGAACTTTGACAGAACAGAAGTCTGATTTGGCTGATTGATTTGAGAGTGAGGGCTAACATTCCAGTTACATGGTTGACATTTTTCTTAAATTGAATGAACTAAATTTACAGCTCTAAACTTTTGATGAAAATATGTTTAAACTGCATTATAAGACAAAAGCATTTTATGAAAAAAACTTGGAAAGAAATAATCCAAAAGCTTCATCAATATGTTGGTTTGGCCAAGGTGTGATAAAATTAACATTTTCCCACATATATTTCCAAGTGTTTTACTTTGAACAAAGTGCATTTAAGTGAAAGAGTACCACATCATTAATGGTAAAGCCTTGTTGATAAACTGTCCAGAAGTTGAGAAAGTGAATGAATCTGAGTAACAAATCTTTTCCAGGTCAGACGGTTTACAATTCATTGTTTTCAGTTGTATTATAAAAGGCCCTAATTGATTTACTGGATGATGGATCATTAAAAAATCATTTTTAGTTCAGATGGAATTCGAAGGTTGACATTGCCTTCTACCACCTCTGCACTCTTTTCTCCTTCACCCAGCTTCACTTTTCTCTCTAGCACTTGGCATCATCTGGCATATTATATGTTCACACATGTATGTGTTAATTCTCTGCCTTTGCCCACTAGAACATAAGCTCTGTGAGGGCAGGGACTTTGTTTTATATGCTACTCAGTCTCCAGCTGATAGAGCAATGCCTGGCATTTCATAGTCCTCAGTAAATTTTGCTGAATGAAAGTATAAATGAATGAAAGAGTGCATGAGGAAGGAGTGGAGGAAGTAGTTATTATAAATGGAAGCAATGAGGGAGTATTTGAGAATGTACTGATAGTTGAATATAAATGATAAAGAGTAGGGAAGGAAATTTAGGGAAGTGAAATGTAGTTTAGTTACTGGGAGGGGTCTGATGTTGTTGGATGTTAAAAGAGATCCTCGTCAGGATAATCCTAACGTTTGAGTATTAATTTACCACTCCGAGCACATTCTAAATTTGGATTACCCTTGCTCAGAATAAGTGCTGTTCTTTGTCTCTTTGGTCCCCTTGTAAGCATTTTCAGTCTTACTGGCCCATGTGTGCCAGTTAAAAAGCACGTATGCTTTATGGGACTGAGTCCAGTAAAAGCTTTTCAATCAACCCACATTCACAGTGGAAGATTACTTTCATTCTCAGGAAGGGTGACATATGTGTGTGAAGCCCAGTATTCAGATGAAAGGGGTACTTTGGTATTATTTAACTGTGTATTGGCAAGACTTGGGCCAGTATCTAGTTTCTCTTTAGAGACATTTTGCATTATATTACGGTACGCTTACTGTGCTGTGCCAGGGAAATTAAGATCAGCTGGAACACTGTAGGTCGTTGGCTTAGAATCTTAGGGCACTGGGAACTTGATGTTTTGTTTTAATGACCTCATTTAGGCTGAACCTGTCTGTGTCCCAAAGGCATAAGGGCCCCTTTACCAAACCATGTCAGCACCCTGGGAAATATATGGGAAAGGTTTCAAGAGAAGTCATTTGAAAGCATTGGGTCAAGCTCCATGTGAAGAGTGCTTGGTAAATTAGGATGCTTTAGTCAAGAAAGATGAAGAGGAGGCGTAACTCAAAGTTCCCTGAACATGGATGTGGCCACCAAATTCCGTGAAATCTGAGACATACTTTGAAGGCTGAAGAAGAGAGTTTTAAGAATAATGAAAGGGAGAAATGTTTACAGGGCCTATAGCAGTTTACGAGTCTTAAGCCCTGGCAGATGCTTTCTGCAGAGATTCCAGAGGACATCACTCCTGTGGAATGAAGCACCTCCTCCATGTTTCTCCAAGTGGGAGTATATATGATGTATACGTGCATATGGGCTGTGTGAAGACTGTGGGAGGGCCATATGGGAAGTTGCATGATAAACATGGAACACCTTTCTGGAACAATAATTTTAATTGAAAATGGGGAAAAACACTTTTCCATTAAAAAATAAACACTCCTGTTTTTGTTAGTTGAACGCACAATTACATGGATTTTTAGGAGCAAATTTAAACAGATACCTTAGAGTCATTGCCTACCGTGAGATGGCAAGGGCTGTGCAGTGATTTTCTTTTGCATTTTTGGTGGTTCTGGTGGAAAAATTTGAGAAACACTCGTGTGATTTTCAGATCTGTGGGAAGCGGCTTTTTGTAGTCCTTAGGAGGACGGGTTATCATCTCTCTTTTCCTTCTCAGTTCTTCTCTAGCCAAAGTTCTTTCTCTCTAAAGCTTCTCTGATTTTATTGGTACTTATATCATTAATATTGAGGTTACTGGGTTGTTAAACATTGAAAGTGTTTTTCCTCCTCCACTTTCCTGCAGCTTGGCAGGAAGCTGCTCTCACCAAGATCTCTAAAGACCACCGTATTCCTAAAGACCTACTTCAGTGCTTATTTTGCTATCTCAGCAGTTTGGGGCATTTTTGACTACTCTTTCCTTATTGAAACATTTTTTTGGCTTCTACTTCTTATAGGTCTCTGTTGTAGGATGTTAGGGTTGGAGTTCCTTTGGGTTTTATACTAAAGCTTTTTATTTTCATTTTATTGCCGGGGTGATCTCATCTCCTCCCGTGCCTCAATTATAGTCTACATGTAAGTCTAGATTAGGTTATCATGGGCTGCTTGCTAGATATCTTAATTTGTACAGTCCATAGACATCTCACACTCAGCATCTTCCAAATCAAATTAATGCTTTTCTTCTTAAACTTGCTTCTTCTCCTGTGTTTCCCTTCATTGGGAATAGCATGCTGTCTACTTATACTAGAAAATCAGAGATCTTTGTTCTTTTTTTTTGGCTCCTCACTATTCCTCTGTCTCCTCATTCCATTGGCTATAAAGCCCTCTTGGAAAAACAACTGTTGAATTTTTCCATTTTTAACGACCTCTCTGCCATTATCATAGTTCAGGCCAAATCATCTCATAATTACTTTGAGAGTCTCCTCACCTATTGTCCTATTTTTAGTCTTGTTCTGTAATATGCTTAAAACATTTTTTTTCATTTGAGGAGCTAAAATTCATAGAACATAAAGTTAACCATTTTAAAGCGTGTAACGCAGTAGCATTTAGTACATTTGCAGTGTTGTGCAGCAGTCGCCTTTATTTAATTCCATCCCCCTAAATGGAAACCCTGTATCCATTAAGCAGTCCTCCCATCCTTGCCTCCCCCCCACCCCTGGCAACCATTAATCTGCATTCTGTCTCTGTGCATTTAGCTAATTCTAGATACTTCACAGAAATGGAATTACATGACCTTTTGTATCTGGTCTCTTAAACTTAGCATGTTTTTGAAGTTCATCCATATTGTAGCATGTGCTCTTAATTATGAAATAATATGATTTTAATTATGAAATCATTGCAAGCATATAGAGAAGTACATATTTTTTCTATTGAAGAAATAGGAGTTTGTTCATATATGGTAGCTCCACTCTTCGTTTCTTTGTTCTCAATCCAGTTTCGTCTCTCCTTTCCCCCTACTATGAGGGAACCACTGTTCTGATGTTGGTGAGTATCCTCTCCTTCCGTGTTTTTATATTTTTGTGTTATACAGCACTGTAGTGTGTTTTAATGATTTATGTAAAGGTATATATTGTATATGTATCTGCAACTTGCTTTAATTCAACATTTTTGGTTAATCCATGTTAGTAAATGTAGATCTAGTTTATTTTTAATTTATTTCATTATATGCATATATTACAATTTATCCTATCCCCATTGAAGAAAATAGAGAATCTTCTTAATGTTTGTCATTAAACACACTGTAGTGTACATTTGTGTGCCCATGGGCAAAGGCTTCTCTGTTGTATGCATTTAAAAATGGGATTGTTTGAGGTACATGATCAGTTTTACTAGATATTACCAAATTGTTCTCAAGGGTGGTAAACCCACCAGCACTACATGTGTCTCCATTTCCACCCTTTCTCATCAACAGCTGGTTTTTTTCAGATTTTGAAGTTTTTGCCAATGTAGTGAGTGTATGAAATTTAATTATGATGTTAATTTGCTTTAGCTAGATAATATTTGTACAATCAAGCATCTTCTCATTTGCTTCTGACCATTCATATTTTTTCTGTGTGAATATCTCTTTTTTCTATTATGTTTGTCTTTTTAAATTGATTTTGTAAGAGTCCTTTATGTAGTATGGATACTAATCTTTTTGTAATTGTAAACATTGCAGTGATCTTTTCTCAGTACTTGTGACTTGTCTTGACTTTGTTTACAGTGTCTCATAATACAGAATATTTTTGTTTTAATTAAGTCAAATCTAGTTTTGTACTTTTGTGCATCTTAAGAAATGTTTTCCTCCTTCTACGTCATGAACATATCTTCATCTAATCGTTGTAACATTTTACTTCTCATACTTGGGTCTTTAACACAGCATGACTTATTTTTCGATATGATAATCATAGGATTCTAATTTTTTTCCAAATGAATATTTACTCATATAGGTACCATTTATTAGCCACTTATTCCTTCCCAAAGCATTTTGCATCTCTTTGATCACATATCAAGTTCTCTTTTTTATAGTAAAGTGATAGTTTTAAAGAGCAAATCAGGTTATTTCATTCTTCTTTCAAACCATTCCTCAGATCCCCATCAGGCTGTGAATACTGATTTTACAGGGCTCTTGGGCTACTGCATCTCTGGACCAACCCTCTAATCCTGTCACCCACCTTTCCTTCCTTATACTCTGTGCTTTAGCAGCACTAAACTCCTTTTAGTTTTCTAGTACATCATTCTTTCTCTTATCTAACCTGATGAGGATCAGGTCTTTACATAAGATGTTCGATCTTTCTGCATCTCTTTTCTCCTTAATCTTTAAAAAGCTAGCTCCTAGTATGTCTCTTTGAAGACTCAGCTGAGAGAGCCTTCCTTTCCCCTCCCAGATCAGTGGTAGGTGCCCTGCCACTAGGTCAGTTTCGTTGCTTTATCCGTCTGTTTACGTATCAGTGTTCTACTCTCCAGGAAGCTCTGGGGGCAGCAGGAACCAAGTTGGCCTTAGACATCTATGCATTTCCAGACCCCAGCATTGTGCCTGAGACATTATAGGCACTCTATAAATACTTGCTGAATTGAACAGATGGTTCTGATAACATTTTTACCTAAAGTAGGATTTGTCTCTGAAATATGTGATAGATGTTCCATACAGTCTCCTTGAGCATTTTCAATGATGAGCTTGATTTGCTTGTGACTAATAAAATCCTGATATAAATTCTTTCTTATGAATTGCATATAAACCAAGGGTGTGTATAACTGTTAGAAATTAATTGCAAATTTTTGGTGAGATTTTACCTTTCCCTATTTAAATCTTAATTTTGATGCATTATTCCAGCATGTCAGGATATTATGGAATTGTATTCTTTCATTACAGCAGTTGTCCTTCTTAGTTTTATTTCATATGCACAGAGATAGAGATGACATTAGTGTCTTCATTCAAGAGTGGAAAACAAAGCTTGCTACCCTGGCCTACTTCAAAGGTGATGCTAATGGATTAGTCAACACTTGAGGCTTTCTCAACACGTTGCTAATCCATTCAACCAGTATTTATTGAGTGTCTGCTTTGTACTACTACCCTTTGTCTTTGGTGTAGGTATAACTGTGTCATCATTCTAGTCTTATTCCCATTTTGTCTGTCAGGAGTGTCATGAGATAGTTCTGTTATTCTGTAGAAACTGAGAGATCTTCAGTCCTGGATATTTCTCTGACCTGTCAATCTAGAGGCTTTTTTAATGATAATAGCTTAGCAATTATTACTGTTATCAGTAATACTTATTTAGTCCTTACCATGCACCAGGCATTGTGCTAAAATGTAAGTAAGTTTTATAACATCCACTTTTCCTAAAAACCTCCGTGAAGTAGATACTTTCATCATATCCATCTTATGTAGGAGGATGTTTCCGTTTAAGAAAGATTATTTGATCAAAATCACACAGCTGGGAAGTGACGGGGCAGGATCCAAACTCAGACTGTTCTGTATGAGTGAGATTTGCAGACTCCTGATGACCCTTCCTTTCTTCCTCCCTCCCTCCGTTCTTTTTTTTTTTTCCACTTAAAAAGTTTTTTGAAAACAAAAAAAGAATGTTTTTAATAGGGTGGAATTCTAGAGGTAGGCATTGCTGAGACCTCTCTCTTACGTGGTATAACCAGTGTGCCTTGATGGAGCCAGTTTTAGATTTACCCCGAGGTTCCTTTCACTCAACATAGCTTGAACTTGATTAGTGTATATCTAGATATATAAAATTATAGTAATTTCACAAATTTAAATATGAAAATGCTTCTTACTTCTTTGAGAAAAATTATTTTTCAAAACTATTAAGCTAAACCCTGTATTGTAGAGGTCCACGGAGTTTAGAGCAGGTAACTTCTCTTCTGCTGGTTTCTAACGGTGCGTAGAGCCTCTTGACTGTTTTAGTGATGCTACAGTTTTCAAGGTACTTTCAAATATGTTATCATTTTTATCCTTTTAACATTTGAATGTTGTAAGTAGAAGAGTTAGTGTTATCTTAGTTTTACAGATGTTAAGAAATGGGGTCAAAGATCAAGGGTTAAATAAATCATGTATAGTCTTGCATAGTCGACTTGAACCCAGACTTTTAGATTTCAATTCCAGCCCCGAGTGCCTAACCCAAAATTGGTAAGTGGCAGTCTACTTAAAGTCTGCAAAATACCTCCTTTGTGCTTTCAGTATCACCAGTTTTTCTGTAGGGAGACAGATTGTGACAGTAATAAAAAAAGTTGTCCTTTAAACTGCACCTAAAACCCAACCTTACTATATTCTGATCTCTCTTGACTTCCAGTGTTTTTCCTATGATATTGGTATATTGCCTTTAGGAAATATTTTAAAAAATCCTTTTTATTATGATTTCAGAAAGTATCAGAAATCCTTATTATTTTTTAACTTGTAGGATTTTGGATGATTTTTAGAAACTACCAGAGAAATTGGTTCATTGTCAAATCAGGATGTATTCTGATTGAAAGAGCTTAGTTGTGCTCTAGGGTATTAAATTAATTTTTATTGACAGACCCTTGCCTGGGATTTAATTGAGATTTAAGTTGGTAAAAATCCTGCCCTGTAATCTCGAGAACAATTGGACAAAGTAGATGAAGTGGAGAGGAGTGTCTTTTCTCAGCCTTGTGTCACATTGGACAGAACCCAGGTCACCTGCAGAGATAGTGGAGGGTTGGTAGTGCACCTGTCCTGCCACTGCATGGCCACCGTCAGCAAGCCAAATACCCATTATTAGAATAAATGTGAGGTTCTAAATATCATTGCAGAGAATTCTGTTCTTTAAAGCATGAGATCAAAAAATGGTTCAAGTGTTTAGAGATTGAATTAAATTCCATTTAAAAAAAGTTAGCGATCCTTCATCTGTTAATATGATTACCCTCCAGTCTCAGAAAAATGTTCTACATGTAATTGCATGGCAATTCTCAAACCTCATGGGGCATGCCACATACCTAGAGTGTTTGCTGTAAGTATGGGTTCCTGGGTCTTATCCCCGGGGAGTCTTTTCCCATAGATCTGGAGTGGGCCTGAGGTATTAGAAATTTTAACAAGCACCTCTCAGGAGATCTTTATGATTCTGATGCATGTTGTCTGTTGCATGTAGACCACTTTTGAGGAAACCTTGGTATCACCTGATTGAATTAGGGGTTCGAAGAACATTTCTCTTACAGAGGAGGAATTGGGCAATCCGCCGTTATTATGGGTGGCAGTGTTACTCATACATCCACATACTTTATATAATTTGTGGTTCTGTAGTATATTTTCTAAAGGATAACACTTGTCTAAATATTTTTACTTCATCTCAAAGCTGATTTGAAATTGCATTACCTTTAAAAATGAAGTGTATTTGTTGTTTAATAAAGAATCTCAATGGCAATGGGCACGTGGCTTGGTGACTGCTGAAGTGGTTGCTGAAGTAGCTCACACAGGAGGGCGCTGTTGAGATATGTTTTTGTCTGTAGTTAGTTCCAAAAATAGACAGCAGAAGGGGTGTGCTTTAAGTGACCCAAAGAACCTGTGACCTGATTATTTCAATATGGATTTTTCTGGATTGCATTGTGAATTCATTTTACTTCAACCATTGTAAACATCATTTGTTGAAACAAGTGGTATGTTTAAGAAAGGACCATGTGATCAGAAGTTTTTATGAGTTAATTATTTGAAGCAAAATATTTTAATTATGTATTTCAATAATTCTGATTTCTTTTCACATTTTCACATTATGTTGTGAACACTGGTTTCATCTAGCATCTTTTATAGGTAGGGTTTTTTTTTTCAGTTGTAAGAATTAAGAGTCTGATAAGCTAAATGGTTAGTTGATTATAAAATTAGAATTGACAGATACCTCCTACAAATTAGTTGTTGAATAAAGTTTTGCAGTGTTTTGCCTAGGAATTGAAGATATCTGTCATTTAAACTATATCATTAAAAAATTGGAAATGAATCCCATATCCTAAAACTTTTTTCTTTCCTTCCAGACTTAGTACATATGTAGACACTTTGTTTATAACTTTTTTTTCAAGTGGCATTTCCCCACAAATGCTTTTGTTAATTATCAATTAATATTCTGTTAGTAACAATAGAATAAATCAGCTTGAGTTAGGTTACTAAGCAGAAAAGGAATGCTGCCTTTGCCATTCTTTTTGTCATATTGTGACCTTTTTTGAAGCCAGGAACTGTTCGTTCTTTTTTATCTTTTTAGTGTCTTCTGTGAAACATTGGGGAGAGTGATGAGTGTCACTGTCAGTGTCAATTCCTAGATACAGGCTGTGCTGGATTAAAAATGCCTATGGATTCTTTCCTACCCCCCCTCCCCCACTGAGAGGTGGAATCTATAACTTGTCTTTTAGAATCCTTGAGGGATCTGATTATTCGGCCAATGTAATACCGTGGAAGTGACACTGTAAGAGTTTCTGATCCAAGACTTTAAGAGACTGGGGACTTCCATTTCCTACTTCTTGGAATACTCTCTTTGGGAGCCCCTAACTTTCTTATCTGAGTCCAGTCCAACTATATTGAGACCACGATGTTGAGAGGCCATGTTTAGGCTCTCTGATAGTCTCAGCTAAGCCCAGCTTTTCAGTCATCCCTGCCAAGGAGCTAGACCTGAGAGCAAAGCAATCTTGAATCTTCCAGATGAGCCCATCCTCCAGCTGAATACCTTGTGACCTTTACTGACATATAGAACTGAAGAATTGCTTAGCCAATTCCTGTCCTGATCCACAAAGTCATCAGATACGATAAAAGCATTCTTATTTTAAGTCATTGTATTTTGGGGCAGTTTGTTATGCAGCAGTGTTAATCAGCACACAGGCAACGTATCTGAGAGAAGAATAGGTGCTGGTAACTGGAAGGTACTTTGAGGAACATCTTATTAACCACTCCCGTTGTAGGGAAAAGCTGCATTCCAGAGAAGATAAATGACACGCTCATTTCAAGGTCATCCAGACAGTCATGGTCACAGTCAGAACTCTAATCTGGCTTTGTTGCATTTGCCACTGAAAGACCCTAGAAGATCGTTTATTTTGCACTTTACACCTGGCTTATGGATATAGCCAATAGACACATAAAGAATAGCAACATGACAGAAAGAACTTTTGCAACCTCAGAAAGGATCCTCAAACAGTGTTTGTTCCAGTAATACCCAGCCCAACCACTGTGTATGATTTAACGACTGTTATAAAAAGTTACCCTTCAGTGTAAGTTGATGTTTCAGTTAATATTCAAATTTAGTAAATAATGCTAGAAAAATAAGCATGTGCACAAATAGTGAATGTTCATTGTCTATATAGGCAATTCTCAACACTTACGCAATTTGTATTCTAAAAATTCCTTGGTAAATTTGGAAACTATTTTCCTATGGAAACAATGATAATCAAATTTCAATTTAACATGTAATACGCCTAATATACAGTACTTTAAATAATCACTGTTCTATGGGAAAATGCTTTCCAAATTCCAGCTTGGTATCTTTGAACCCATCCGTCCACCCTCTCCCTTTATTTGACTTTGGCAGAGGAACTAGGCTCTACTCCTCCCATGAGCAGTGGGAGTGAGCACCTTACCTTGTCCTTGGCATCAGTTGGTGGCAGGTGCCTTCTTATGCCTAAGGAGGAAGGAGAGAAAGTTCTGAGGGCTCTATGCAATTGGAGAGTGTGCTCTACTTGGTGATAAGGAGAGGAAAGAAGCCAGCAGCATGGTTCAGGACTTCTTGCTGGTTAAATTCTTAGTTCACATCAGCTCCTGGTGCTTTCCCTCACCTCTTTCTTCTAAGCAGTGTAGAGACTGGTTTACTTGCTTCACTTTCCATCCTTCCCAATAACTTCCTCCTTCCAAGGTTATCAGTTTTTAAACTCACTAGAGAACAGGGTGAAGTCTTTGCATTTTTCTATACTTTCTATTTCTAAAGGTAGGACAGTGATTTTTTTCTTTAATTTCCTTTTCTTTCTTTCCAACTCTTCCCTTAAGTTCTTCTCTCTTCTCTCTCCCCTTTCCTTCCTTCCCTCTGTTCCACCCATTGTCATATTTCTCTTAAAATCAACCTAATTTCTTTTTTGCCTTGGCAATTGTTATCTAGTATAGTTAATTAAGTCCTTCAGTTTATTTTTAGATTTAGGGAAGGTGAGTGGCATCCTTACTGCTTATATAACTAAGACAAATTATATGTTTCTACTAGATTATAAGCCCTTGCTAGGAGGGACTACATCTGATTTTTCTCTGTAATCCCTTTTCACATAATTTAAAAATACTTAGTAGTATTTATTGTATAAATGAATAAAGATTAAAGATCACAGTTATGACCTCTCTATAATTATGTATCTGTGCAATGAAAGAGGGTGAAATGCCCTGAAAAGTATTTTAAAATCCCGTGAATACTTGCATAGTGCCCATATTTCTAGCCTGTGTGTTTAATTCAAGTGTATGGAAGATTTTTTTTTTTACATTTTTTATTGATTCATAATCATTTTACAGTGTTGTGTCAAATTCCAGTGTTCAGCACAATTTTTCAGTCATTCATGGACATATACACACTCATTGTCACATTTTTTTCTCTGTGATTTATCATAACATTTTGTGTGTATTTCCCTGTGCTATACAGTGTAATCTTGTTTATCTATTCTACAATTTTGAAATCCCAGTCTATCCCTTCCCACCCTCTACCCTCCCCCCTGGTAACCACAAGTCTGTATTCTCTGTCCATGAGTCTATTTCTGTCCTGTATTTATGCTTTGTTTTTGTTTGTTTGTTTGTTTTTGTTTTTTAGATTCCACATATGAGCGATCTCATATGGTATTTTTCTTTCTCTTTCTGGCTTACTTCACTTAGAATGACATTCTCTAGGAGCATCCATGTTGCTGCAAATGGCATTATGTTGTTGGTTTTTATGGCTGAGTAGTATTCCATTGTATAAATATACCACATCTTCTTTATCCAGTCACCTGTTGATGGACATTTAGGCTGTTTCCATGTTTTGGCTATTGTAAATAGTGCTGCTATGAACATTGGGGTGCAGGTGTCATCCTGAAGTAGATTTCCTTCTGGGTACAAGCTCAGGAGTGGGATTCCTGGGTCATATGGTAAGTTTATTCCTAGTCTTTTGAGGAATCTCCACACTGTTTTCCACAGTGGCTGCACCAAACTGCATTCCCACCAGCAGTGTAGGAGGGTTCCCCTTTCTCCACAGCCTCTCCAGCATTTGTCATTTTTGGATTTTTGAATGACGGCCATTCTGACTGGTGTGAGGTGATACCTCATTGTAGTTTTGATTTGCATTTCTCTGATAATTAGTGATATTGAGCATTTTTTCATGTGCTTTTTGATCATTTGTATGTCTTCCTTGGAGAATTGCTTGTTTAGGTCTTCTGCCCATTTTTGGATTGGGTGGTTTATTTTTTTCTTATTGAGTCGTATGAGCTGCTTATGTATTTCGGAGATCAAGCCTTTGTCGGTTTCACTTGCAAAAATTTTCTCCCATTCCGTAGGTTTTCTTTTTGTTTTATTTCTGGTTTCCTTTGCTCTGCAGAAGCTTGTAAGTTTCATTAGGTCCCATTTGTTTATTCTTGCTTTTATTTCTTCTAGGAGAAAATTTTTGAAATGTATGTCAGATAATGTTTTGCCTATGTTTTCCTCTAGGAGGTTTATTGTATCTTGTCTTATGTTTAAGTCTTTAATCCATTTTGAGTTGATTTTTGTATATGGTGTAAGGGTGTGTTCTAGCTTCATTGTTTTACATGCTGCTGTCCAGTTTTCCCAACACCATTTGCTGAAGAGACTGTCTTTATTCCATTGTATATTCTTGCCTCCTTTGTCGAAGATGAGTTGACCAAAAGTTTGTGGGTTCATTTCTGGGCTCTCTATTCTGTTCCATTGGTCTATATGTCTGTTTTGGTACCAATACCATGCTGTCTTGATGACTGTAGCTCTATAGTATTGTCTGAAGTCTGGGAGAGTTATTCCTCCAGCCTCTTTTTTTCTCTTCAGTAATGCTTTAGTAATTCTAGGTCTTTGATGGTTCCATATAAATTTTATTATGATTTATTCTAGTTCTGTGAAATATGTCCTGGGTAGTTGGATAGGGATTGCATTAAATCTGTAGATTGCCTTGGGCAGTGTGACCATTTTAACAATATTGATTCTTCCAATCCAAGAGCATGGAATATCTTTCCATTTTTTAAAGTCTTCTTTAATTTCCTTCATCAATGGTTTATAGTTTTCTGTGTATAATTCCTTCACCTCCTTGGTTAGATTTATTCCCAGATATTTTATTACTTTGGGTGCTATTTTAAAGGGGATTGTTTCTTTACTTTCTTTTTCTGTTGATTTATCGTTAGTGTAAAGAAATGCAACTGATTTTTGAACATTAATTTTGTAACCTTCTACCTTGCTGAATTCTTCAATCAGCTCTAGTAGCTTTTTTGTGGACCTTTTAGGGTTTTCTATATATAGTAACATGTCGTCAGCATATAATGACACTTTTACCTCTTCTTTTCCAGTTTGGATCCCTTTTATTTCTTTCTCTTGCCTGATTGCTGTGGCTAGGACTTCCAGGACTATATTGAATAGGAGTGGTGATAGTGGGCATCCTTGTCTTGTCCCAGATTTTAGTGGGAAGCTTTTGAGTTTTTCACCATTGAGAACTATGCTGGCTGTAGGTTTGTCATATATAGCTTTTATTATGTTGAGATATGTTCCCTCTATACCCACTTTGGCGAGAGTTTTTATCATAAATGGGTGTTGAATTTTATCAAATGCTTTTTCTGCATCGATTGAGATGATCATGTGGTTTTTGTCCTTTCTCTTGTTGATGTGATGTATTACATTGATTGATTTGCGTATGTTGAACCAGCCTTGTGTCCCTGGGATGAACCCCACTTGGTCATGATGAATAATCTTTTTTATGTGTTGTTGGATTCTATTTGCTAAAATTTTGGTGAGGATTTTGGCGTCTATGTTCATCAGTGATATTGGCCTATAATTCTCTTTTTTTGTAGTGTCTTTGCCTGGTTTTGGTATCAGGGTGATGGTGGCTTCATAGAATGAGTTTGGGAGTATTCCCTCCTTTTCAATCGTCTGGAAGAGTTTGAGAAGGACTGGTATGAGTTCTTCTTTGTATGTTTGGTAGAATTCCCCGGTGAAGCCATCCGGTCCTGGACTTTTATTTGTAGGGAGGTTTTTAATTGCTATTTCTATTTCCTTTCTAGTGATCGGATTGTTCAAGTGTTCAGTTTCTTCTTGATTCAGTTTTGGTGGACAGTATGTTTCCAGAAACTTGTCCATCTCCTCTAGGTTATCCAGTTTGGTTCCATATAGTTTTTCATAATATTCTCGTATGATATTCTGTATTTCTATTTTGTTTGTTGTAATTTCTCCATTTTCCTTTCTTATTTTGCTAATTTGTGCTCTCTCTTTTTTCTTCTTTGTGAGTTTGGCCAGAGGTTTGTCGATTTTATTTACTTTTTCAAAACACCAGCTTTTGGTTTGGTTGATTTTTTCTATGGTCTTGTTAATCTCTATTGTATTTAATTCCTCTCTGATCTTTATTATTTCCTTCCTTCTGCTGCTTTTTGGGGCTTTTTGTTCTTCTTTTTCTAATTCATTCAGGTGGTGGGTTAACTTGTTTATTTGAGATTGTTCTTCTTTTTTGAGGAAGGCCTGTATCGCTATAAACTTCCCTCTTAGCACTGCCTTTGCTGTGTCCCATATGTTTTGAGTGGTTGTGCTTTCATTATCATTTGTCTCAAGGTATTTTTTAATTACAGCTTTGATTTCCTCATTGATCCATTGTTTTTTCAATAACATATTGTTTAATCTCCATGCTTTTCTTTTTTTCTCCTTTGTTTCTCTGTTGTTGATTTCCAGTTTCATGGCATTGTGGTCAGTAAAGATGCTTGAGATAATTTCTATCTTCTTAAATTTGTTGAGGTTTCTTTTGTGTCCAAGTACATGATCGATCCTGGAAAATGTTCCATGTGCACTTGAAAAGAATGTATATTCTATTTTTGGGGGGTGTAAAGCTCTGAAAATATCCACCAAATCTAGTTTTTCTATTGTAGTATTTAATTTCTCTGTTGCCTTGTTTATTTTCTGTCTGGAAGATCTGTCTAGTGATGTTAATGCAGTGTTAAAATCTCCAACTATGATTGTATTCCCATCAATATCCCCCTTTATCTCTGTTAGTAATTCTTGTATGTACTTAGGTGCTCCTATATTGGGTGCATATATATTAATGAGTATAATATCTTCATCTTGTATCACTCCTTTAATCATTATAAAATGTCCTTCTTTATCTTTCTTTATGGCCTTTGTTTTAAAGTCTATTTTGTCTGAAATCAGTACTGCAACACCTGCTTTTTTTGGCTTTTCCATTTGCGTGGAATATCCTTTTCCATCCTTTCACTCTCAATCTATATGTGTCCTTCTCCCTAAAGTGGGTCTCTTGTACGCAGCATATTGAAGGTTCTTGCTTTATTATCCAGTCTGCCACTCTATGTCTTTTGACTGGAGCATTTAGTCCATTAACATTTACAGTAATTAATGATAGATGTGTGTTTATTGCCATTTTGAACTTATCTTTGCAGTTGAATTGGTATATCCTCTTTGTTCCTTTCTTCTTCCTTTTGTGGTTTGGTAATTTTCCTTTGTATTATCATGGATTTTATTTAATTTTTGTGACTCCCTTGTAAATGTTTGACTTGTGGTTACCCTTTTTTGTAAATCTATTAACCTATACCCGTTTTTATTAAACTGATAATAACATGATCTCAAACCCATCCTACTGTTAAAAAAATTTAAAAAAGAAAGAAAAAAAGATTCTATATTTCCCTGCCTCCCTCTCCCACTCTCAGTGATTTGTATGTCTTCTTTTATAATTTCATGTTTTCTTTATTTGTAATTCATGAGTTATCACCTTTCCAGTTGTACGTTTCTCATTTCTGTAGCATCCTGCTGCTTTTCTATTTAGAATAGCCCTTTCAATATTTCTTTTAGCGTGGGTTTAGTGTTGCTAAACTCCTGCAGCTTTTTTTTGTCTGTGAAACTCTTTATTTCTCCTTCTATCCTAAAGGATAGCCTTGCTGGATAAAGCATCCTAGGCTGCATCTTTTTTTCATTCAGGGTTTTGAATATACCTTGCCACTCCCTTCTGGCCTGTAGTGTTTGTGTAGAGAAATCAGCTGAGAGCCTTATGGGGGTTCCCTTGTAATTCACTCTTTGCTTTTCTCTTGCTGCCTTTAGAATCATTTCTTTATCCTTGACTCTGGCCATCTTGATTATGATATGTCTTGGTGTGGGTCTATTTGGGTTCTTCCTGTTTGGGACCCTCTGAGCTTCCTGTACTTGTATATCTGATTCCTTCTTTAAGTTTGGGAAGTTTTCAGTCATGATTTCTTCAAAAACCTTTTCAATCCCCTTTGATCCTTCTTCCCCTTCTGGGAAGTGTATGGAAGATTTAAAGTTAAATTTTTCCTTTGGTTTTCTCTTTTACCTTTAATACTGCTTGACTTTGTTGTTGCAATATTGTCAGAGTGGAACTGTGTAAAGCCATAGATGAGGTGTGGTTAATTCACTAATAATAAGGGCAAAACCTGACGTTAAATGCTTCTGTTCCTTAGAGCGAGATGAAATAAATGAAGGTTTGGTAGGTTACTGCAGGGATTAAAGACTACAAGTGGGAATCATTTTTTTTTTCCAGCTGATTTTTTGATGACAAGTGAACTATATAGTTCTTTACTAAAAAGAAAAATTTGCACTGTGGCAGTTCTAGCTTTCCTCAAGGATAAGACAAAAGTTGTGCTGAAAAGTTCAAGGTAATTTTTGTGTTTTATGTTTCCTTGAGCCTGATTTGAAGTGTAAAAATAAGATGCCAAGAAGTCCCATATTGAAGAACATATTATTCTACGAAATGTTATCTTTGTGTATTTATCAGTTTTTTGCCCTAGCCATTCTAAACTATTTGCTATTTTTATCTTCTTAGACCAACTGTACTTTAAATAATTCTTCAAGTAATCAAAAACACAACTACGAGAGAATCGCAAATAGTAATTTTAAGAGAAACTTAGAATATTATGTAAGGAAACTTTTTATTAAGGACCTTCATTAATTCTTAGTCCTTTTTTTTTTTTTTAAAAAAAACAAGCTGGCATTTTAATGATGAGCAGTATTAATTACCTACTTCTTATGTTAGGGTTCGGGATTCTTCCAACATCCATGAGGACACAAATTCTTGACACTCGGTATTTCAAAAGATAGAACTTAGCTCTATTTGCTTTGCTAAAACTTGACTTATTATTGTTCCAGATTTGATAAAAATTATTATGTCCCTTCTATCACTGCTGAATCACTTAGGTTTGGGAAAAATTCATTTGTAATTGCGCATGGAGTGGAATACCTCCAGTACTAGTTCCCAAGTGCTGGTTTCCCGGTAGTAATTCCCAAGTACGAGTGTCCAAGTTGGAAGTTTATATGTAGGTACCAGATATAAAATGCAGTGTTTGCCTACATTTTCCCTGAGCATATTTTAATTAGACTCATAACCTTATTCTGTGCTATTGCAATAGTCTCTAAATGCCGTTAAGTGGTCTCTCAGACCATACCTTTCTCTTCTTTTTGTGTTAATACTGAAGTACTCTTTCTAAAAACCTGTATCGGAACATGACATTTTTCTGTGTTAATCACTGAATGGCTCTTCACTGCCTGTAGAGTAGAGCCCAAGCTCCTCACAAGGTCTTCCAAGATCTGACTTCTGACAACCTCCCCCTTGCCAACCATTTCATCTCACACCAAATCTTACTTTCCACTTCAGGCATAGCTTGCCTTCCCAGAATGAATGATCACCTTTCTTAGGGCATGTCCTGTTATCCTCAGGAAGCACGGATCACATTCTCTGTAGGCCCCACTGTATCCTATGCATTGTTTCATAGTGTTTATAACATCTCTGCCTGCATGGTTTTAATGTTTGCCTCTTTCAACCACTAGACCATCAGACTCTTAAGAACAGGATTATGTCTTACTCATCCATGGATCCTTAGTACATAGCCCTTGACACAGTAGGGTTTAAAGAATGCCTGTTGAATGAAAGAATGAGTAGGCTTCCCAAATTAAAAATGTCCAATTGATTACCAAAACATTGATTTATTATAAAATCTTTTGCATACTCTCAAGTTATTTGATCATGTGGGCTTGTCCTGTCTTTTCATTGATTTATTTCATAAATATGTGTTTTGTTCCCTGGTGATTGAAGCAGACATGGACATATATTAATGAGTCAGATATTGATTTAGCATATGAGGGTTAAGGCCATTTTCGTGAAGAACCTTTGCCTGAGCCTGACAGAAACCAATGTTGATGTTTAGTGTGAAGTCTGACCTTGAAGACATTGCAAGTACTTTCCTCCTTTTCCTCCTCTAAACCCTATTTTTACTTTTGTAAATATCCTCTTGTTACAAAAGTTAACAGGAAAATATCTAGTAGGTAGGTTAAAATGTGTCCAAAATATTTATGGTAGAAAACATAGTTGTAGAGTCACTTAAAAAAGAAATATAAGAAAAAACTAGTTGCTTCCTTTTCTGTCCTTAGCCATGACTGTCTCAACTAACACCTTGGAGGTTGTCAAATTACGAGTTAGTCCAAAGTCCCTATGTGTACCTATAGCAGATGATGATCATTATTTGAAAGAAAGAATACAGTGGACAGCATCCTGGAGTAAGAAGCAAGAAGTTGATTCTGCCCCTGATTCTGATTAGCTAGATATTTTTTGAGTAAGTCAGCAGACACACTGCATGTTTCTTCATCATTAATATAAAGAGGATGATATCTTCATGGTGCCATGAAGATTAAATATGAAAATAGTCATGTGGACACATGAACTTCTTTTGTTTCAAAATAGTACATGCAAGAAGCTTAAAAAGTCAAGAAGTAAGTCTTATGAAAAAGAAAAGAAGATCTTTTTTGTCTTCCTACCCCAGGGGCAAATACTGCCAAAAGAATTAGTCTTGTTTCCTCTGTTATTTAACATAGTACTTTTCGTCTCTCTCTCTATATATAAACTGTTGTCTTGTGAATTAGCACAAGATAGGTTTTTTCATTAGATAGACATTAGATAGATAGACAAGATATTTTAGATGTCATCTACTGACTTCCTTTTATGGCAGCTGGAAATTTTTAGTTTTTTGGCAACCTCTCCTCCCCACCTCCCCTACTGACAGCATGGTCACGTCACAAGTTTTTGGTAGTTTCCTTAATATGACTGTGTATATATCATTTACTGCTACATAGTATTATGGTTACATTTATTTTATTTTGAGAACTTTTTGTGTTTTGCTCTGAAATTATTAATTGCCTCGCTTTTTGTTTGCTTCATTTTCTTTGGTCTTATGACTAAATCTATTCATCCCTTCCAACAAACTGGTAAAATACTCCTAACACAGCCTTCCATGTGGTTAACTGTATAGATCATTTATTAGTCTTTTCCCCTAACCCGGGTGTCCCTCTTGGAATTTCCTGGGTCTTATGATTTTCCCTGTTTTTTGGTAATGGTGTGCATAGCTGGGAGAGGGAGGAGTAATTATTTTTTGAATCTGCTGACTAATTATGGCTTCATAATTAGACTTAAAATTCAGCATTAGTTTTATTAATATAGAATTCTAGTCATTTTTAATCTTTTAAAGACTTTTTTATTGTCTTGTATTGTTAGATTGTTGTTGAGAGTTCTGGTTCATTCAAAATTTCAGCCCTTTGTGACCTGTTTGTTCTTCTCTGGGGCTTTTAAGATAGTCTGTCACTGATGTTCTAGAATTTAGTGATGGAATGTTATGATCTGAGGTTAAAGAAATTTTATTGTGTAGGGCACTTTGTAATATGGAGATTAATCTGTCTGTTTGTATTTTTCTGTAATGTTGCTGTGGTATATTTGTACTTCATGTTTTCTCTTCTCTGTTTTAGAATTATGTTAAGTCAGATGTTGAACCTGTTGATCTAACTTTTAAAAAATTTCTCCCCTTTCATCCTTTTCTTGAGACTTTTTGTCCTACTTTCTGGGTAATTTTCTCAATTTATGTTTCCATTTTGATATAAACATTTTGTTTCAATAATTGTATCTTTAATTTCTAAGAACCCTTGTTTTATTCTAAATATTTCTTTTTAATTTTTATAGTATCTTAATGCAATTTCTGCCATCTCTCTCTGGGTATTATTTATAGCTTTTCTGATGTTATCTTCTGTCTCAATCACTGTGTCTGTTTTTTTTCCTATATTTATTTGTTGTGTTCCTTTCTTCTGTGATGGAGATACTCATCAAATGTCTGTTGACTTTTGGCTGCCCACTCATATTTAAAAATGAGCTCATAAAATGATTATTGAGAACTGGGTTTGTCGGCTAGTAGTTTTCATGGTAGAGCAGTATTAATCAAGCTTATTTGGAAACCCACATGACTGTAAAGGTCTTATCTGAGGCCATTTAGTTCATCCAGACAGGGATCCTCTAGTATTTTGCTTGAGGATATAAGTCTGACCGTCAGTGTGTGGGAGCTAAGTGAGGACAGAGTGCTTGGAGAGTGGGTGTCTTATTATTTGGGATATAGGTTTTCACTGCCAGCCTCCTCTGACCCTGGGGCCTCTCCAACTCCATTTCTTGTAGAACTCTCTCTCCACTAGGGCATGGCAGAAGTAGCACCCTGACTCTTCTTCATGGGGAAGGAGAATGTGGGAATGTAAAGATGCTTTGTACAAAATTTCAGACCATAACCTTTTTTTTTAATACGTAGTAACAGCACCTCTTCTGTACATACCTTATATTTCTAGTATCTGAACATATCAGGAGTTTGCAGGACATAATGGATTGCTTCTCATTGCTTCTGCCCTTAGGCTTGACCTCCCTCCATTCTCCTAAGTCATCTACTATTCTTCTAGCCATGTTTTCATATATTAAAGTTTGTGGTTCAATCTGCTCCTTGATCTCTTTGTAGATGGAAAGATTATTGTTCTTGTTTAGGGGAATTTGAAAAGGAGGAGAAAATGAATTACACTACAGTCTTGAAACTTTAAATTCATTGAAAATGCATTCATTCATTTAGCCATTTAATTTTTAACTTTATTCTCTTGAGTAGATATACGTATAATTCACAATATAAAACTATATTAAAATTATTCATCAAGAAAGTTTGCTCTTATTCTTGAATCCATTGGTTTAGCACTTTTGTTAATGTCTTTCATACATCCCCCGTATTTACTTATGAAAATATTAATAACTATAAATGTGTATTTATTTATAGGTATACCCTACTTATCTTGTCTTTTGGCTTGACAGTCTCTCTGGATATCTTTACATGGAAACACTTTAAAAGGTACAGACCACTGTATATTGTAAAGTGATTTGTGTTAATTTATAATTTAGGATTCATTCTTGTATACTTACAGTCACAGTTTTATGAAACTCAAGGATTATCATGGGGATTACGCAGAAGATTGGGGAGGAACAGAGCACAGAGGAAGGGGCATGGAGGCAGAGCTGAGGTGCAATGAGAGAAGTAGCACAATGTGGAAACATAATAAGAAAAATGAAGGTGGGTTATTTAGGCCGACTTCTGTAAACCAGGAGTATTTCCACATCTGGAAAAAACAGTCTGTAAATACAGTGCTCAACTACATGCAGAACACATACAAAGTAAGCAGAGAAGAGGGTGAGTTTTATTGTATGTGTCCTAAAATATCTGTGGTGAATAGTCAGATTTGCACTAGGAAGTCTTGCCGCTTCTAAAAGAGAACACACATTGGTATACATCTTGAAAAGTTTTGATGGACTTGAGACTTTTAAAGGATTTCTGTAACTTTTGTCTTGTACGTGTATGTTCAGCAATAAATGTGCATTCAGTGATTCAAAATAAGGATGATGCCCTCAAGGAATTTATTCTCCCTGCATATACTTCAACATTATACAAAAATAATTACTCAGAGACTTCGCTAGTTGCAGTTCAGTTAGTGATGCTGACTAAATAGCTCCATTGTGCTTTGTGTATGTGTGCATGAGGAGGCTCTGCTAAAACAGCTTCCTGGTCTGCACAACACAAAACACAGCATGAGGAGCATTTGGTGATTTGGAAAAATTCTTCCTGCCTGATCTTAAATATCAGTTTTTAGTTGGGAAGTAATATAATTTTATTTTACATTTTCAATTTAAAGTAAATATTTTCATCTAAGTCCTTTATTTGAATTATTAAATATTGTGGAAAACTATGAACTCTATACAAATAAAAGATAGCCACTGAACCAGGCTACTGAACAAAAATGAAAAGTGTAGTCCCATTGCTTAGAAATAACTCCTGCTGAAATCTTGGGTACCTTATCTTTTTCCACCTTTTTAATGCATCTAAACAGAATTTAAAGGTTTTAAATCAAATACTGTATATTGATCTAGAGTCATAAGCTTTTAGCAGGAGGGGTCCTATTAATGATTTTTTTATTCTTGTTTTACACATGTAGAGACTGAGACCCAAGTGAATTGAATTACTTGCCAGTAGTTGGCCATGATCCTTTATCAACTGTCGTGGAGGCAAGAGTAGATCCTAGATTTTCCGATGATCTCTCTATAGTGTCACACTCTATCTTTAATTTTTCAGACTGTTAGCAAGTTGCCATCACACTAGTGCCAGACTGTGAAGACGAAGGCTGCTTGAACGCAGTGTGCCTAGTGCGTGATGCCAGCCACCTGCTTGGATGCCAGCCTGGTGGTGCCCAAGACGCAGGGCCTCCAAGTCAGAGCTGCCTGTTCAGAGTTGGGTCCCAAAGACCTCACTGGGATCAGTGGCCTGTGAAGCAGAGGCTCTGAGCCAAGCTTACCAAGCACATCCACTCAGCCACCCAGAACAATAGATGCTGCTTTGGAGGAGGCAGTGGGATCAGGAAATGGTTTCTGAGGATCAGTAGGGAACGGTAGGAAAGTGAACCACCCCGAGGCCAGAGGACTGGAGGAAACCAGTCCTTCCTACATCTGTCCCCTGATTCTCTGAAAATTAGCAAAATAGGTGTAGGATGGTGTTTCAGGACTCAGTTGGACTTGAGCAGAATAGCCTTTTCCTTTTCCCTCTTTTGTTAGAGAATGTACGTTAAAATTAAGGCACTAAGGTCCTATTAGGGACCCAAGGCCCTACTGGAGGTGTTAATTGATGTAGGGGGTGGGGGGAAGGAAGAAAAGACTTTTTTTTTCTTGACTTGTGAAACATTCTAAGAGTTTTGTCATCCAGCAGACACTTTCAATGCCATGTTTTGGTCAAAACTGCTTACTTAATGGTGTGGGGTGGAAGGCATCTTAGTGAGACACTGACAGAAGAAGCAAATGCTGGCATAATCTCCCTCTGTACTCCTTTTCCACTCTTAGTCTTGGAGAGTCTACATTCTACACAGAAGACTGATGGAGAAGGAGAAGGAGAAGGGGAAGGGGAAGGGGAAGGGGAAGGAGAAGGACTGATTTTTAAGTGCCAGCAAGTGAGCAACTGCTGGGTTTTAGAGGAACTCTTAATTAAATACACAGAAATTTCTATGTATTAATTCTAATCAGTTTAATATTAGACCTGAAAGCGATTTCTAGGGGCTTTTTCATTAGGCCAAATAATTTTACTGGGTCAACAGACTGCATAACTGATACAGGATTACAACCAAGTATTGTTGTGTTATTACACGTGACGTAGCTGTTTGCGAAATAAATCAAGTGGCAGTTTTACAAATACGGATTAGAACAGAACCAGTGCAGTGTGTATTTAGAGTCAAAATAATGGAGTTAACATTTTTTTTCACAAAATGAAGAATATGATTGTATCTTGTTTGTGAAACTTAAAAAAAAAGTGAAACCACTTTTACAAAGCACTGCAAAAACAGTTTCAGCCATAGGTGCAGATGAAGTAATACACTAGAAAGACATGTGTTAAGTCTTGCAGGATTCATCCAGTGCCAGGGTGCTATGTACTGTAAATGGAATAGAAATTAAATGTCAGTAAGCACTAGTAGAACCTAAATAATGGTTTTGTTGTTTCTTTCCACTCCAAACTGTTGGATTTATCTTCATTTGGGTGTGGCTTAAGGCTATACAATTTAGTTATTTATTTTATCCTGGAATTGATAGATCTGAATGAGTGTAGTCTCATTGAGGGTAATCACTGGGAAGTGACATTGATTCCGGTGATGGTGTTACTGCTCTAAAGTTTGTAACTACTGACTTGTTTTTAGAGATTGATCACAATCTTTTAACCATTCCCACTGGTGACTGATCTTCATTCCTGAAGACCATCTGATTTTGACAAATAGCAAAAACTTGTTTAGAGCAAATTCTGGAAAATGATGTGAACACTCAAGCTAGGAAATTTATGAAGAAGTTAATGAGGCTCTGAGTTTCTTGCTTGACCTGAACACCTTGGTATTCCTTAGGAAGAATAAAAAAATTGCTTGCGGAGAGTAACATTGTTAGTTAGGATATACGATGTCTAAAACTTTTTCTGTAACTTTTTTTTGAAACTTCAAAGTTGAATAGTATAATGAGGATAGTATTTTTTCCCAAGAGTAAGGTATTATTATAGTTGTCATTTGAATTAAATACATCTTAGTAGGACGGTATTGTGAAAGCAAAAACACAGCAATCATAAATCACTACAAATAAAAGCGGAATACAGTCTTATATTTCAGTGACTATAAAATGCCTGTAATGTACACACTGACTCCAGAAAAGACCTCTATGTGCTGTGATGGGTACATTCAGCACACCAAATGTGTGATCCTGCCTCATCAGGTTTGTCGTGCAACTGATATCTACCATTTAATGACTGCTCTTCAGGAGAAATTTGGGGAATGATTTATCTGAATTGGGAATTTTAATCAACGTGTCTGGGAGAAACCATCTTCTCAAAA
This sequence comes from Vicugna pacos, assembly GCF_048564905.1. Lineage (NCBI taxonomy): Eukaryota > Metazoa > Chordata > Mammalia > Artiodactyla > Camelidae > Vicugna > Vicugna pacos. The sequence continues at coordinate 38,929,681 of NC_132991.1, read as the reverse complement.
TAGCTTTCCCTGCAGCAAGCTGAACATTTAAAACTACTGCATTGACTTTAGAACCATGTCACTTAAAATAGCTTGCGCCTCCTCCCCATGGAGGCCAGAAAATAATGGTCTCTCCATTCTTAATAAACTGTCAAGTGGATAAAGGTGGCTGAAAATAAAAATACAGGTTTATTTTAAACAGTTTGGATGGAAGCTCCACATGATGAGATCTACCTGAATAACTTCCGAGACAGTCACTTCTGGAGGATTTCACTCCTTTGCTGCATCCGTATGTTCTGGTATAGTTGTTAAATCAGGATCATTATCTCATAGTCACACCTCATAAATATTTGAACTTGTGGTCAAAAAAAATGCATATTCTCCCACAATTGCAGTTAAGAATATTTTTCTCTCTCCACCTACATACAGCTCTATAATGATGTCCACATTTGCTTTCTGGAAGTTTCTGCTGTGACCGCTGGCAGAAACAGCATAGCAGACCAGATGGTCTGTTGATTTGAGTGGAGAAATTCTTTGGCCCTTTTTTAACTCAGCAGTTCTCCTCAGTCTGCTCAGGAGAGTCTAATGAGAGAACATAAGGCTGCTGCTGTTAAGATGAGGTACATTGGCAACATTTCTGCATTACTTGCCCACCCTTGGCTGGGCGTTGTCATTACTTCTCTTGTCTTTATAAAACCCTTAAATGAATCATTTAAATAATAGAATCATTTTCCCACATGGCATTATATTTTTAAAAGGTGGCTTTACGTTTAAATTTCCTGTTACCTGCAGAAGGCTTGTGAGGCCTAGAACAGATTTATCTGTTAACAGTTGATGAAAAGTTGACCGTCTTACTTAGCTTTGGATATATTTTGGTGAGTAATGTGGTTTTAATGCGGAAGGATTGGAATGAGTAGGAGTGAGGTCCTAAGCACATGCCAGGACTCCCTTTGGAACTGGATGTTTATACCAGAAGTTGCTGTGACAAGCACCGTCGCTGAGAAGATCCTTTGTGTGCTCACCCCCTTCTGGCGTTGTCTGCAGTGATTCCATGGTACCCCCGTCCGACGTGATATTTGTCCTTTTTATGAGAATATTTTTATGTCAGGTGCAGTTTTCTTCATAGTTGGTCCTGATCTCTCGAATAAAAGTTTGCTTTGGAAGATAATCCTAAATATCAGTTTCTGATCAGTAAGATTAGCAGACTCTGAATTGGGGAAAATAAAGATGAGTGAAAATATTGGGCTTGAATTATTTATTGGAATTTCAACTTATTCACTGCCTGACCGTCTCCCTCCTTCCTTCCTTCTGTTTACCACCAGTAGTTATTTGTTATTTGTCAGTCTGTGGTGTGAGAGTTGGTCAATATGAACAATATTACATTATTGTGTCAGTTCCAGTATTAAAAAAAATACCTCATTTATAGAAATACTGGAGTTGAGCATGTTTGGGGGATACAGTGTTCCACTAAACTGAAACTAGTTTATTCATTTTAAGAAACTGTAAGTTTTTTATGCAGAAAAACTGTCTTGGGCAGAGTCCTTCACCTGAGATAATGAGTACCCAGCACCATGCCTGAAACAGAAAGGGTATTTTCATCTACAATTGATAAAGGGTTCTAGTTTTAAGGATGTCTTCACTTCACCCTCTCTCGTTTACTAATTTGGCTAGGTATACAATTCTAGGTTCAAAATAGTTTTACCCACAGAACTTTTACTATATTAATCCATTGTCACTCAGCATCCAGTTTTGAAGGGAAAAAGTGTGTTGCCAATTTGAGTCCTGTATATTCGTAAGGCTTTTTGTTTTGATTTGTTTATTGATTTTTAATCTCCTCTCTGGAAGCTTTGCAGTTTTTCTCTTATTGTTGGGAAGCTAAAATATGTGTAAAAATTGTCTTTAAAAACCCTCACTTTTCCTGCCTTGTACTTGGTTGGCTCATTTAATATCAAGTTCACAGTCTTTCATTCAGCTAAGAGAACATTATGTGTTTCATTATTTTCTCTCTTCTGTTTTCCCCTTCTGGGCCCACATTTTGCCAAGCATTATGTCAGCCTTGTGGTTTTGAGCTAGTTAACCTCTAGCATCTTTGATCATCAATTGCATTATTATAAAGTGGGAATTATAACCCCCAGGAGGCCAGTACCCAATATGGTAATTATACTTTCTCCTTTAGATGCCTTGCTTCTCTAAGCTTATCGTTTTGATCAAGGCACTTAAATCTAAATATAGACTTCTGGCTCTTAAAGTGATGTCTGGGCTGTTTTTAGCATGAAGGTTATTGGACATGACTCTGGCCTTCCTAAAGGTAGCTCATTTCTAAAGGCTTCTTTGGGTGCTGTAGTCTGTGTTATATGGCAAATACAGAGATCAGCACAGAGAAAAGGTAAAAGTATATGTAGAAAAGGGTGACAGAATGCTAAATAACAAGGTGACAGTTTGTTATACAGTAGAAGTCTGTACAAGAAAATTGTGGTATCCACAATATTTCCATGTGGATTCATCTGATGAATGGCTGCCAGATTAATCTTCCCAAAGAAGAACACTGGTCATGCCACCACTCCTTAAAAATCTTCGTTGGGTCTCCATTGCCTACAAAGTTAACATCAGGTTCTTAAACTTAATTTTCAAGTTGTCTAAAAGTCTGGCTGCAGTAAAACTTTCCAATCTTTTATCCTACTATTCTCTACATATTCATTCATTCTAATTAAAATATATTACTCTGTTTCCCAAATCTGTCCCATGCTGTTCCCTTTGCCTGGAATTCTCCCTGACTCCCATTTCTCCTAGTGAAATCCTTCTCTTGTAAGGTCCAGCTCCCGAGTGTCTTCCTTTACTAAGCCTTTGGCAACCTCTGTAACTCAGTATGGCCCAGAGCACAGGATTTCTACATCTCTTAGAGCTCCTAGCATACTGCAGAAGTGACTTTAGGTAGAAACTATTGTCATACTCATCTGTAATTTACTGAGATTCAACAATGTCTCTTGTGTAACCTGTGCTTGGTAAATATGGTTGAATGAATAAGTGAATGGAGGCATTCCAGTCATGCTGCATTGCAGTGTTTTACCTGGAGCAAAATAGATTTGGAGGGTTCCAGGGTTTTTCTTTTTCTTTGTTTTTTGTGTTTTTGTTGTTGTTGCTGGAGCTGGCTGGTGACCATAATTGTGCTTTGTACTATTTTGATTAGAGGTTTTTAATAACAGTTATGTGATCACTTCTTGATTTTTATGAATAGCTGTAAGCACTTGCTAGTGACACAGGAATACTGTCAAATATTTGGGATATAGTTACTCAGCTTTTAGTCCTTTTCCTTTAAGAGTGTATGCATGACATGAAAATCAGATATAATAATGCTTGTAAGTGAAAATATTGTGCATTTTAATGAAATTTCTTATACCATCTAACTTATTTCACAGTGTACGTAGTTTGGAAATGAACCGACTTATTACTTGGGATTGACCATAATAAATCTACTGAGAGCTGAGATCTATTTCAAAATGCATTCTCTTTTCTAACTGCTTTTCCACTGATGAAATTGAAGATATAAAATATCTTATTCTTTAAATTGCAACATTCCCTGTAACTAAGTAAGTAACTTTTATAAATGCAACCCTAGTTTCTTGATGGATATGAAGAAGAGGAGTAGGGCAAGGCATTACATGTCAATTTTTTATGTGTGATTTATAATATTTGGGAAAAGAGCTGCTATAATTTTGTGTCTTCAGGCAGCAGAGTGGCATTGATTTGTGGCAAGTCGACATATTCCTTTGTATGTTTGCAATGATGACGATGCTTAAGAGAAAAACACTTAAGACTTCTGAAAAGAACTTTTAAATTGTAGGGACTGACTTCTAATCAGAGCTCTGATAAATATGCATATGTTTTAGTTTCTTTCAGGAAATGAGTGTGTTTTCAAGTTTATATTTATTTTTTTCCTTATAAATGAAAAAAATTCTTAAAGACTGTTTTGTACAAATACTTCATTTTGCAGAGGATAGATACTGTGAGAGTTGGTAGAGGACCTGGGACCAAAACTCAAGTCTTCCAACTTAATAATAACTAACAACAGTGACAACACCAGCAACAACTATAATAGCAGCTCATATGAATAATGCCTATTATTTTCATATACTTTTACTATAAGGAAACTGAGGCACTGAGCAGTTAAGTAACTTGCTCAGGATCACACTATCAAAGTGGTAGAGTTGGGGTTCAAATACAGATCATCTTCTTTTGAGTCTCTCAGTATAACCCAGAGATGTGTAATCTGCAGTTTCACTTCTTAAATAAAGCTTTTGATTGCATTTAAATGCTCTAGAAAATAAGGATTCACTTTAAACCTAACATCATAGCATTGGTATTAGTAATAGTTTCCTAAATGTCATTTCATCTCATTGCAGAGCATACTTAAGTCACAATTCATAAAAGACAGAATAAAAAAAAACTATTATTAGGCTAAATAAAAATTTCTTACTTAGAATAAAAATATGATGGAAGTTGAAATTGGGTTAAACCTTTTGTAGTTTATAAGTTGAATTCAGTGTAATCATTTTTAACTCTGGGTGTTAATATACAGTTTGATTATAATGCATAAATGCGTATGAGGTCACCTAACCATGTTAGAGTCCCAGAAGACAAAACAAGTATGATTTTCAGCACCAGTAAAGAAGCAATCTCCCTCAAATAAGAAAAGTTCCACTTTGTTGAACTTCTCTGGAATGTTTACAGTCAGAAAATGTATTAAGAAATTATTTCAATTTCAAATTTGTAAAAATGAGTACAATGTTTTACAACTTCAGGTTGTTTATTGTTTATACTTTTACTACTTTGTCCCAAATATTTTGTTCCTTATTTTTTGGTTCCTGACTTCTTTTGGACTAATCAAGTATATTAAAATTATTTAACTATTTCACTCTATTAGCGTGTAGTTTTATGCTGTTTTACTGTTTCCTTTGTGATTATCCTAGACTTTGTAACATGTATCCTTGACTCTATTGTATCCAGTTAACTCTATTGCCCTCCCACCCTTTGTGTTCATGTTATCATATATTGTAATCCTATACATATTTTAAACTTCTTCAGGCATTAATATGTTTATTCAAAGTTCATTTTGAATTGCCAACATATTCACTTTTTCTGTTGCTCTTCCTTGTACTCTGCATTAAAAAAAAATCTGGAATCAGTTTCCTTTTGCCTGAAGAATTCCCTTTTATATGTATTTTAATGCTGTTCTGCTAGTGATAAATTGTCTCTGGTTTTCTTTGACTGGAAATGTCTCTGTTTTGAAGGGTATTTTCACTGGGTTTAACATTCTAGATTGGCTTTATCTTCTATTAACATTTTATAGATGTCTTTTCCTAGCATTCTGACTTCTGTCATCTCTGTTAAGAAATTAGCTGTCCATCTTATTACTGATTTTTCAAAGACATTTCCCCTCTCAGACTGCTTCTAAGATTTTTCCTTTGTCTTTAGGTGAGCCTAGTTATTACTATTATTTTAAATTATGTATCTGCTTGACATATGTAATGCTCATTAATTCTTTGACTTGATGGGTTTCTTCAGTTTTGGAGTATATTGATCATATAAAGAAAGTTCTTTAAATGTTTTTTTTTTCAGTTCTTTCTCTGCTGCCCTCATGATCTTTTTTCTTTGCTTCATACATACTGATGCTCTTTTTTTCCTCTTTGCTCTTCTATATCAGTCTGAATGTTTTTACTGAGATATTCCAGTTCACTAGTCTTCTCTTTGGATATATTCAAACTGCTATTAGGGGCATATTTTGAGCTTTTAATTGTATTTATTTTTATAGCTTTCAGTTCTTTTGTGGACTCTCCATTTTGTCATTTATTTTCTTGAATACACTAGTTACAATTATTTTGAAGTCCATTTCTGATAACTCCAATATCTAGATCCTTTTCTATGGTCTTCTCCCCTCCCCACCAAGCCTTTTTTTTTAAATACGATTTTTTAAAAGCAAATGTTGGACATTGTGTATAAAAAGTTGAAGAAGTTTTCAAAATCATCTTCTTCCTGAGGATATTCATCTGTTTATTCTGATTGGATGGATAACCTCAATCTCTTCATGACAGTATCTGAGATGACCAAAGATAACTCCTACAAGGAGGAGTAGTGGGTGGTATAGTTTAATGATAAAAGATTTAAAGCTAGGTAAATTTAGAAAAGAGGGAGGCAAATCTGTCTAAAAATGGCACTGAGGAGCAAGAAGAAGCTCTGCCCACCTCTGGGCCATGAGAAGTGTGGGACAGTGATCTTCAGTGGTAATCAAGATTCAGTCAGAATGAAGGGGGAGTTGAGAGGAGAGGTTAAATTTTGTGAGAGTTTGTTCATGATTAACTGTGAGATCCAGAGGCATAGTGGAAGGATTTCAGCATTTGGGGAAGTGTGCGTGATGAGGTGAGAGGAGGTGATGTAGTGTCCCAGGCGGAGAGTAGAGGGCCTGCGCATAGATGACCTGGGAGCGCTGGGCTTGGAGTAACTGACGTAAACAGGGAAAAGGGCATAAAGAGATTTGTCTTGAGGGACTCAGGCAGATAATCATGGTAAAACTGTAAGGAGGGAGAATCTTTCTATCAGGACACAACTATTGGCTATTGCAGTGACAGTGTGGAAGCAGAGGTGTGTGGTCATGAAGATTGGAGGCTTTCATTTAATTTCTAGGGTGAACTATAAGAGATGAAATTAAGTGAATTGATTCTGGAGACAGTTATGAAATAAAATTAGCAAGACTTGGTATAGAATTGATATGAAGTGTGAACAATGAGACATGTCAAAAATTACTCCCAAATTTCTGGCTTTTTGCAACTGAGTAGATGGATGGTGGTGCCATTCACTGAGCTAGAAACACTGGAAGAAGACTAGGTTTGGGTGTCAGATAGTGACATTGTGAGTTGATTTGGACTTTTTGAGTTTGGGATGCATTTGAATCATCCAAATGGGGATATCAAATAGCCAATTAAATATATGAATCTATTGCTTCACAGAGATATCTGAGCAGAAGATGTAAGTTTATGAGCATCTGCTTATATGTTGGTAATTGAAGTCTTTGGACTGAATGAGCTGGCCAAATGAGAGTCAACAGAGAGAAGCTAGCCAAGAATGTTCACATATGCTGAAGGACAAATAAAAAGGAGGATGAAAAATGTTCATTTTGCTTAGCTGCAAGATCATTGGTAAAATGGTTGGATTACGACCTTCAGAGTAGAAGCCTTAGATAATATTTGGAGAAGTTTGTTGGTAAAAGAAAGAAAAGATAGATATTTTAGCTGGAGAGAAATTTTAATGTCTTTTGTTCTTAAATCTAGGGGCTTTGCTCCGTCTAAAGGCCAGTGAGAGGAATCTGGTTAAGAAAACATTAAATATCCAGGAGAAAGGAAAGAGCATAAGAAGCTTGGAGGAAAAGGGGGAAATATTAGTTTCCTATTGTTGCTGTAACAAATTACAACAAATGTAGTAGCTTCAAACAACACACCTTTATTATCTTATAATTTTAGAAGTCTGAAACTAGTTTGTTGGGTTAAAATCAAAGTGTCAGCAGGGCCTTATTCCTTCTGGAGACTCCATTTACTTGCCTTTTCTAGAGTCTAAAGGCTGTTTGCATTCCTTGGCTCTTGGTCCCGCATCACTCTGACTGTTGCTTCTGTTTCTACCTCTCTTTTTTTCTCTGCTTCCATTGGCACATCACCGTCTTTGACTCTGACCCTCTCTGTCTTCATCTTATAAGGATGCTTGTATATACCTTGGGACCACCTGTATAATTCAGGATGATCTTCACTTATCAGGATCCTTAATTTAATCACATCTGCAAAGCCCTTTTTACCATGTAAGCTAATATATACACAGCTACAGCTTCCAGAGATTAGGACTTCATGGTTTCAGACAGTTGGATAATAGTTTATTAATATTGGGTTTCTGTCTGATTTTCCTTATACCTCCTATAAGGTATGCTTTACAAATGTGTATTATACAACACCTAGGTATTCATAATCAATATATTTTTTATTGTGAATCACATCTTGTAGCATTAAATTTTTTTCATTTCTTGTTTAGTGCTTTTCAGGCCTGAGTTCAATGTCGCTTGATGCTGACCACTGCATTCTTTCCTTCCCTCCTTCCCTCTGGTCTTTCTCCATCTCTCCTTTCCTCCTTCTTTTATTCCTTTGTCAGCCTCCATCCCCAATCTTTGTTGTTAAATTTTCTCAGTCACTTGGTTATGGAGGGGTCTCTTTCCCACAGAATAGAGTGGAATCTGCTTTGCCATTCAGATGGAAAGGAGATGAGTTTGACTCTCTAACGTCTATTGACATAGCAGAAATTTGGTGTTAATGTTGTTATACTATTCTGTATTATGTTTTAAAATTTATAGGTTTTGAAAAAAAATGTACGATGTATTCTGCCTTCTTAGCATTGTGTCCTTTTAATTGGAAAGGCTTATTTTTCTGTTACTATGACTATAGCTGTATGGAAACCCATAGGCCTCTTATTTCTTTAAGCATTATCTATTAATCCCCTTTAAGGAGCAATAATAAAATTAGTATTTTTCCCCTTCTGCCTCCCTTTTCTACCAGCTGATTTTAATATAATAAAATAATTGAGTTAAATTCTCATGTGATTTATCAGTTTTAAATAGTATCTTTTGATCTCAGTAACATTCCATTTTTTTCCTCCTTCAACTTTTTCTTTGTTTGTTTTATTATTTCTGCATTTTTAAGGTTTATATTATTTATGTTTTATTATAGCAACATAATCAAATAGGGATTTAGTCCCACAGTTAGTCTTGGTATTTAATATAGTCCTTTTACTCTAATTGTTCCATTTATCCCTTAGATGATTGCTGTTTATCTTCTGTTAAGTTTCTCAAGAATGTTCCATGAGAACAAGATTTTATGTACCTTCATACGTTCAAAACTTTTGAACATTGTTACCTTTATAATCAATGAGTTTGGCTAGATATAAAAATTTCATTTCTATTTTCTTTACCCAAGGATGTGGTGGGCATTATTCCATCCAGAGGAATTACTAAAAGGACAGTGGGGTCCACTGAAACTTGAATGTTCTTTGGAGAAATCCTGCAAGAGACTAATTTCCCTCTTACAAGCTGATAAGAGCGTTTTTTTCTTTGATGTCCAAAGGATTCTTTAAATTTCAAGACCAGTAACTTTACTAGGGTGTCTTATTGTTGACCATTAAAATGAGTTTCTCTGGAGGAAGTGTGCCCTTCAATAGGTATTTTATTATAAAAAAGGTTCCTTGTATTTTATTTTCATGTATTTGTTCTTTTCCATTATTTTAATTTTCTTCTGTGGAGATTCCAGTTCCATGTATATCAATCTCCTTTACTTGTTTTTAGTTCTCTATTTCTAATACTTCTTAAATTTTAAACGGTTTTTTCTTCTCTCTTTGGTTGCATTTCTTGTATTTCTCATCTGTTTACCTTGGCTTTGATTTCACTATAGATTTCAATACCTAGCAGTTAAATCTCTTAAACTCTAACTGCTGATGTTTCTTCTCCTTTTATTGTCTTTGTATTTCTTCCTGTGCTTTTAGTTTTCTGCTTTGTGTGTGAAAGATATGATTTTGCTTCATTAATGATTTTATAATCTTGATTTAATGTATGATCTTAAATTTTATCTGTTCTTTGGCCATACTTTTCTTGCAAGTAATTCTCATCTGCCATTTGTTTTTCCTATGCCTTTTCTTCCCATTCATAGTATATTTGTACAGATTCGATGGTTGCTCTGTTTTATTATTCGTCTTCAAAGCAGTAGTTTTTCTTGGAACATATTTATGGAAGGTTCGTGAGGAAGACAGTCATAGTTCAAGTATTAAGTTAAAAAGACTCGTCCTTTTTTGTGTTCGAATTTTTTTCAGTCTTTAATTCTTCTAAGCTAAGGGAAATGGGAAGTTGTGAAATTTTTCTTAATATAATGACTTCCCACTGCTGCAGAGGTAGGGTATTCCTGCAAAGATGGATTTCTGACAGCCTTTGGCTTCTGTTAGTTTTTAAGGGTTTTCATGCTATATTCATGAGAGTATTGATAAGAAATTGGATCATATTCTGATGCCAGTCTAATTCTCATTCCTTGCAGGTCAACAGTAATTTCTCTCTCAGAAAGTGTTAGGAATTTTATCTTTTCTCTTTGAAGTTGCCACATTTCCCACTATATGTCTAGCATGACTCCTTTTTCATTCAATTACTTAGCCACCTGTGGGCACTTTTAGTTTAAAATTTGTAACTTAGCTCAGAGGACTTCTGCCTATTCTTTCTTATTTCTCGTACTTCTTTTTCTTACTCTTTCTGTAACTCAGAGTCTATGTGTGTTGATCTCTCTAGACTTCCTTCATGTTTTTTTCTTTTTAATTTCTTTGACTTTTCCCTTCATGTTATGGGAGACACTTTCTCAATCTTACCTTCTATACCATTTATTAGTTTTTAGCTTTGTTTATTATAATAATGTTTGGAAGTTCTGGGTTTCCTCAGCCTCTGCATTCCTCTTCTCTTAAGTGTTTACATGGTATTTAAAGTGAGTCTATATTTTGTCTAGATACACTCTAAACCTAAGTTCTCTGGATCTGCCTTCACCATCATTTCTCTTATACACAAATTCTGGCCATAATTTCTTGTACTCTTATCAATCTAATCCCAGTGACTTTCCAGCTTCTAGAAATTCTTTTAATTTATGGTCTACTGAAGGTACCTTTCTTATATCCAAGCACAGTTTAAAAAAAAAAGAAAGATTTCTTCTTTCTTAGCAAGGAAATTATCTGTTCATTTCCTTCTCTGATTCATTCTTCTTGTCATTTTAAGGTTTGGGGGACATGAAGAAAGTTAGCTGCTTGTTTTCTGTCTACTTTCTCCATCTAAACTATTTTTCTTCAGAGAATCTTGAAGTATATGAAACTTGAAGAGTATAGATAAGACATTTATCTTTTTATAGCCTCTGCTTTTGTTAATTATAATTTATGTTGCAGGCTCATAATACAGGGAAAAATATAATATAATTTAATTTAATTTAGTTTTTATTTGTTAATGAATTTGGCCACTTGATCCTGTATTTCTACCTCCTTGTCATGTTTGAAATCTTGACTTCTTTCTAGTCTGGTAATTTCCATTTCTCTCTAGGACTCATTTAGGACTCATTTCCCTCTTTCTGTTTTTATTCCTTCTAGTCATCATTCCACAGTTTGTCTTCTGTGAGGTGAAATTCACATCTTATCAGATATCATTCCCCTTGAGCACTCGAGTCAGACTCCTCAATGTGGCATAGAATGACCATTCTTGTCTAGCCCATGTTTTTCCAGATCCATCTTTGTATATGTTTCCAATACCTGGAATTACCCTCATTCTTGAATCTTTTGTCCACTTGGGGAACTTGTCTGCTGTCTCATGGTGAAATTAAGCTCTTTCTGTTTCATGGTTCCAGCACTTTATTTATACCCAGTTAAAGAACTTAACACATTGTTATAATTATTTTGAAGTGTCCATCTGCTCTCCTGTCAACAGTACAATACATTATGTCTCCCTGGTAGGCAGATGTAATGCTCCTAGAAAGCTGTGTCAGCTGGAGAATTCATAGGCACTTTTTAAATACCTAAATGAACTGTAGATTGGTAATATTTATCACTAAAGCTTATGTCATTACTGTCTTTCAAAGAAGCAGCTCACTCGGTAATATTTTTAAAAGAAGAAACTTTCAGAGTTGAAATCACTAAGAAATCCTAGGCATTCTTGATGGAAGAAGAGAGCTGTCAGAGTGGAGGGGGAAGGAGGATGGGGCAGGATCAGACCAGGCCCATCAAGTGTCACAACCAAGGCCACGTCATACACTTGGGGGAGCAAAGGGTCTGAGAGTAAGATGAGCTGACAGAATTCGAGGGACTGGGTTTGTGCCTAAAGATCTACACTGTTTATTGCTATTAAGTGCTATAACCCACTATTTTAAGATTTTTCTGAGACCAGTGTTCTTAGGACAACACGTATATTTAGTGTCAATACTCCTGACCGCTAACAGAACTATGCCAGATAGATAAAGAATATCCAAGTGATCCTGTGAAAACTGTATGCTTTTGTTCAGAATAAATCATAAGGCTTGCAACAATTGTTAAGACGAGAAAGGAGGCTTGTCTGCTATGTAACCAAAGTGACTAGTCTTTCCACATTGACTGTAAGTGCACATAAGGCCTACTGTGTACAGAGAGCACCCTGCGAGGTATTCTGAGCCACAGAACAATTAAAAGCCAGGGTCCCACCCTAAGGATTATGTTTTTGTTAGGCAAAAAACTAGGGCCTCTGAAAGGATTTATTAGTTATCAAAGCAATGTATTAGTGTGGACAGAGAAATACATGAGAAATGGAAAAGTTTAAGTCCTAAGAAAAGTACAAAATAAGGAATGATATAATTTAAATGGAGGAATGACTTCGTGGAGGGATGAAATTTGATCTTGAGTCTTTGAGGGAGAGAATGAGTCTGGAAGAGCAATAAGCTACCCCAAATGGGTATCCAGTAGCACAATATGCAGGGGGAAGACCGAGGGGCAAAGCAGGCTGTATTTTGTGTAAGGGAGGATTCTGGTCAATGGGCTGACTAAAGAAGTGTTTGTAGGACTTAGTATCAGGAAACATTCTTTTTTTTTAATGATAAGAACCAATGATTTTATTGAGGGAGATAAGTTACTTGAATGTTAACCGGCCGAAGGCAAAGGGAAGAAACATTAGAAGTCAGGTGCGTTGGTAGAGGAGAGAGCACGCTAACAGCTCTGCCCGACAAGCATTCGGGATCTAGGGTTTCAGGAAGCATCCTCAAGCACTTTTCCCCAGGTATAAAGCCACCTGTATAGACAGAGTGATAGTTAAAGAGCAGTTAGACATGTCCCTACTTTCAAGAAACCTACATTCTAAATGATAAAAGGTGCTTACCCATAGGAAACGGTAGCTGAAGCTTGACTAAACTGGTACATGATAAAGGGTAAAGGGGCAATCTGGAAAAGATGGATGTGGTTTGAAACTGTAAAATGGGAACAAATAACGCCTACTTTACAGGGTTGTTAGAAAATGAAATACCATATGTACAGTGCCTAACACTTAAGATGTATTCTTTGTTTGTTGTCTCTTCCTCTTTCTCTACCTCTCAATTCTAAGGTGACTTGTACAAAAAAAAAAAAAGAGAGAGAGAGATGCTTGAAGGATGTATGATCAATGAAACTTTCAGAGGAGATGTGATTGGTCTTGGCATTGAAACATTTGTGGATTTTAGTGAGTGAACATTGTGAGCAAAGAGGTGGAAACAACATGCTTTGAGGAGCTCCAAGAAGCTTTTGGTCGATGTTGAGTGGGAGAAGAGTCTGAAGGACAGGCTTGGAACCCAGAGGCTGGCTGGCGCTCGTGTGGCCCGGATCCCTCCTTGTGCACCGCTTCGACTGAGTGTTGACACATGCCACGTGTTAGCTGCTCTGGCACACAGGGATCAGGAGTTTTCAACTTTGAAGTCCCCTAGTGAATAGCAGAGAAGTTAACGCATATTAAGGCCCCCAATACATAATTATTACGTGAGTTAGTAAAACAAATACTTCAGTACATTAGAAACAAGGGCAGTGTGAAGATGACACTGCATGCTAATACTTCATCAAATTTTACAGTACAATGTGGGAGAGACTACTGTGGAGTAGAATAAGGGAGTGTCTGGGAGAGGCCCAGATGTGGCTTTCACCTTGGCTGATTGACTTATATACTTAGTGAACTTGGGTGAGTTTTTGCAACATGCACTTATATCTGAGACCATTGTTAACTGTCTGCTCTTGTGGCTTAGTTTCCTTATCTGTTGAATACCTGTTGTTTACCTTATAGGAGTCAGGATTTAGTGAGAACTAGCTCAGTGCCTGGCTAATTATTATTAATTATCATCTTAATATTTATTATTATATAGTGTTTTTTGTGTTATTCTTTTTTGTTGTTGTTATTCTTAATTCACATTGAAATCTTGATAGGCATATTTTGAGTGACAAAATCTGCTCTTGTTCTATCAAACTATAAAGCAAAAACTCAAAATAATATACAGTGCTATTCCATAATAGTTCATTGTTGACCCTGCTGTATTAAGTTTGAAACCCTGCTATATCAAAATTTAATTTGGAAACAATGATCTGTGACTCACTGTAAGAGGATTGCAGCTTAGGCCCAGTCCTCTGCAGGAGCAGTTCAAGGAGTCTTTTTCGGCACCTGCTTTGGGCTGTTTCAGGCCCTGCACAAAATTGCTATCCTTGACCATCATAGCAATCCCAGAATTGTTGGCCATAGCTCTTTAACCCCATGCAACGGCAGCTGAAGAAATTATGACAAGGTTAGTGAGTGTGCAAGTCATTTATAATAATGATTAAAGTGTGTCTACAGTAACTAGGAAGTAAGATAAAGCACAGTCACCAGGAACATTTGGAAAGGGTGGCTGAAAAATGAGACTCTGCCTGTGTTATTAAGTGCAAATGTCATCTCATTAGTCTTTCAGCCTGTTGACTATGGAAAGTGTATGTGAGGTTTTCTTCAAAGACCTTTTTAGCAAAATAGAGTCACAAAATGGCACACTTTGCTCTTCACGGTTTTCACTGAAAATTTATAAACTTTAATTTTCAAGAGTTCCAAAGAGATGACCTGTCAGACTCTAGCAGATCGTTGTCTGTCAGATGTTTTTCACCAGCAGGTGTGTTGCACTGTAATGAATATAGAGCCTGGACATTGTTTTGACGTGAATGATTCATTTTAGTGTCTAAAAAGCCCTTATAGAATGATGTAAAACAGCATCTCTGCCTCCTCACGCGCCTGGACTTCAAAACTTGCTGTCAGCTTTGAGAACCTCACACTGTATCTCCATTAGTTACCAAGTTCTGTGTATTCTTTTCTCCTAATCACTTGCAGAGCAAATGTTGTCTCCTCCTTGAAGCCTGCCGTGATCTCACCTCTGATGTGGAATTTCTTCTACCCTGGTGCACCTCTGGTACTTGGAATTTAATCACGATTAGATTAAGCCCACTACTGAGTGAGATTTTTTTAATTTAAAAATGAATATCCCTGTTCTGCTATGAGGTAGTGACTGTATCTAATTCAATAGCATGTTCCTATACTTAACATACTGCTTGGCACATAGTGGGTACTTTGCCTCATGATTTCTTTGATTATGGTGGAACCCTTTTGGGGACAAGAGATAACGCTTCTTTGTAATATTCAAAGACTAAATTGAGAAAAGAAGAAAGAAAAAGCCAAAAATTGTAGATAGTAATCTTGAAATTTTGTAGTTACTGTGGGCTTTGTTAATGTGTGCCTGCCAAAACAGTGACTCAGGGTTAAACTGGAATCTTCCACTTCACAAATGTTAACTCTTCTCCCAGTATAAGTAGACTTTTGTTGCTAGTTTTATTTCAAAAGACCATGATAAACCTGATAGGATAAGGACCAAATGCATGCCCTCAAACTAGGTCAGTCTGTGACTTTTTTATGAACCGCATCTCCACCATCCCCCAGCTACCATCGTGAGGGACCTATGTAGGTTTTGAAATTCGGAGTAGGGAATCCTAGAGTTTGTAGTGTCTCTTTTTCTTTTGAGGAATATGAGATCACCATGCATATAAAGCACACCCTAGTGAACCCTGCCTCGTAGCTGTCTAGATAGTGAAATGGAAAGTTTGTGTCTGAGTTGCTGAGAATCTTCCATTTTGCTTTGTTACGACAATCACCACGTTGTGATCGAGAAGTGCCGAGGACTCCCCTCAGGCTGAGCGCACTGGGCCACGCCTTGTGTCCTGACTGAAGAGCACTGAGGGGGTGTCAGTCCAGGAGGGGTTTTATAATTATAAAAACTCGAATCAGTTTTGATATTACAATACTTTTTGTCATTTTGAGTGTTTCTTTTACTCTTTATTTAGACCTTTTTGAAAATTTTCTTGTTAACTAGAAATGTTTTTATTTTATTTTGTTTTTTATTTATATTTTTTTTAATGGTGAAACTGGAGGATGAATCCAGAGCTCTACTGCTAAGCTATATCCCTCTCCCTCCCCAGAAACGTTTTTAGTTGTGACCCTTCTCCAACCATCAAAAATATTAGAATACAATTTTTTAGTTATTGTAAGAAAAAAGGCAAAATGGCTGTTAAATTTTTGAGAATGCTTTGAGCATGATTATTCTTTAAATGCCTTGAATTGAATGAAATATGCTCAATTACACAGATGAGTGCTTTTTAAAAACAAGCATTTGCAATTCACATATTGTAGTTTAATACCATCTTTATATTTAACATTATTATTTAGATTGATTGTTAAGGTAATATTTAGCAGGAGTATTTAAGTGTGTAACTTAAAGGATAGCTGAAAGGTCCATGATACAAAAATTTTAACTGTTTAGGAGATGAAATGCATAAATGTCTATTCAAAGCCTTTTATTATAACTTGTAAATTAACATTTTTGGACCAATTCTAACTTTAGGATTATATTTTTGGGGCCTCATATAATATGTTTCAATCGACCCATTTATCAATTTTATGAGTAGCATAAGTAAATTTAGTGCATCTGCATATTTACACACTTTAAATAGACCAATGTAAACAGTTTCTTATCTGCCATATGTTGAAATGTTTTAGTAAAGACATAACAGCCTAGTCAACAAAGAATGGCATTGAATTGCACTGTTTTGGAAAGAAAAGTTAAGTGAACTAGATGCCTGTTAATCTGGTTCTTTAAATATCATAAACAAAAGTATCAGAATGTGTTTCCAAGGGCAAAGGCGGAGTTTTCTGGGCTTTGATTGGTCGCTGCCTTGTCCTGTCCCACAGCCATCCTTAATTGGCTTTGGGTAGATTGGAATCACATAAGCAGAGTGACATTTATTACTTTCCTAGTTGTTTCTTTGCACTGAGCCCCGAGGTTCCCAAGGAGTAACTGTAAAAGATCTCTTTCATTTCGTTCATGATCTACAAGAGGGGCTCATTCTGAGAAGAGCAGGCATGAGTTTGAGTGCAAGAAGGGTCACTCTGCCTGCGATAACGCCAATAGTTCTACAGAAGAGGGTATGTGGTTTCTTTTACTTTTTCCCTTTTCTTTTTCTTGCTTTCTTTTTTTCCTGTTACTGTGTTTATTAATGTGTTGGAAACTTTCATTACATACCCTGAGAGAGACAATAATTCATTAAAGCTCTAGGTGATTGCAAGGTAGATTATGGAAATTAGACTGAGGGGGAAAAAGCTGGGCAAGAACATCTCTGTAGTAAAAAAGCTCCATGTGAAAGCAGTTTGGTCTCGATTTCAGGGCATGTGATTTAGAGTCTGTATTGAGGCTTTTTCTTTTCTTTTTTTTTTTTTTTCCCTTTTTGCTGTAACTTCAGGCCCCTTTGCCTTCAGTTCAGTAGGCAATCTGCTAGCTGTTATGTTTTATATTTGTTTACTAAAGAGCAGTTTCTTTGTTTCACTGTAATTCATAATACCTCCATCTTCATTGTTGAACGGACGATATAATTGTTTTACTGTGAAAACATATGGCACCAGTTTATTATCCTCTGGTTTTCTACCTATTTCTACTGAGTTTCTGCCAGCTTGCTTATGAGAAACTTTCCATTAGATTCCCTTGCGAGGCTTTTCTGTTAATTATTAATGCAGTCAGTCCCGTGTGTGAAAATATTTTGTTTTTTGTAAAGTTTATTTCTGTGTCTTACTTGCAGCAGCATATTTTATACAGTAACAAATACACCATGTAATGTAGCATTTCAGTAAAACTGAATATACTAAACTTCTCTTGAAAATACACCAAATAAGAGCAGGGTATTGAAATCCTTAAAGAATCAAACCTGTTGTGTAGAAAGAGAAAGCACCAAAGCACATTTTGGCACAGTGCTTTTCCAGTGGTTTTGGTGACACTAGAAACGGTAATGTTTATTTCCACGCCCAACTTTTAATCGTTAACTACTAGTGTATTTCATTAAGTCAAAGGTCATGGTTTCATTTATTTGAAAATAACAAATCTTACAGTTAGACTGTCTCTTTTTGTTGTTTCTAATTTTTAGATTTTTAGTATATTTTCCTATCCAATTGACTATTTATTCACCAGGGACATTTTACTTGGCAGTGAAATAGTATATGATAATTTTGCCAACATTTGTTCTTTATCGCTCTTGATGCCTTTCTCTCATCTTTAGCAAATTTATTTAAAAACATTTTGCTTTGAGCTTGAATCTTTATTTTGATTTAGACTTAGCGGTGCATTAATAATGACCATATAGAGTCCCTGACTCTTTGGGAATGTGAAAAGATACATTAGCATATATCAAATCTATGTTCTTAGGTTTGAATCCTTCTTTACCCATAATGTTGTAGTTCGGATTAATGAAAACGCTTTCAGCATTTTTTGTTTCTTTTGCACAACATGTTGGTGTGGTGGAAAGCATACCACCAATGGATTCTCCATTTCCTAGCTGTGTGACCTTGGCCAAGTCACTTAAACTCTTAGAGTCATTACTTCCTCGCCTGCAATGTAATAGTTAAGAGATTTTCACCAAATACTCTTTTCAATCTTATTTGTGTCTATAGTTCTGTGAATCAGATAATGTATTTCATATTTTCATAATGACAGTAAAATATTTAAATAGTTTCTTATTTTCTTAGAGTATAAAACATTTGAAAAAGATGCTATCATTTTCAAGGACTTGGAGCCATCAGTCTAGGGGATGTTGGTCTGAGTAAAACTTGGCTAGAAAATAATATGCAGCACTGATTGGTAAGTAGCAAAACAAAATTACACTGGAAAGCTGTGATTATAATTGATGTTAGGCTGAGCTGCCAATAGACACATCATTGTGATTTCTCTTGGTCTTTTATATTAAACTTCTAGTCAGGTTTCTATTATAATAATTACATAAGTCAAAATTCCGTAAGCCCAAGTCCATGTTATTCCTTTCCAGTGAGTACACATATTAAATATTCATATAATTTAGCACAGCATTTGCTGAAAGTACTCATGCTATTTCTTTCTCCCGACATTTTAACCCCCAAAGGAGCCACTGTGTATAAGATTGTTCTGAAAATTTTAGCATCTCTTATTTAAGGAACTGAGTATTTTTCTGGCTAAAAAATATCCCTCTGCTCACACCATGCCTTTTTTTTTTCAAGATAGGAAATTATTCCACACTTGTAATTAACTTCTCATTTTCTATATGCACCATAATTTAAGATGATACAAATTATTACAATCATTTCTCAGAGTAATTTGGGGGCAGCTTTTCATTTTCCCAAGAAGGCAGGTGCTTTTTCCATAGGTTTGGCATAAAGTTTGCTCATCCTGAATGAGTGGCTCTTGCAAAATAGTTTGCCAACTGGAATCCTAATTGTTTAAAAGGCGGAGGGCATTTCTGAAAACGCCTAATAGCGCTGGGAGTAATTTTCTTATCAGCTGGTGTATCTTATCTAAGTGAGCATAAGATTCTCCTGAAATTGGTTTGGAACTTGAACTCTAAACATGGCCTTTAACATAGTATGAGTCTTCTTTGTAGCAGAACAAATATACTTTGATCTTTGAGGACCAGGGTATTTTGGCAGACTATCAAGTAAATTTGATAGAAATTTTTGACTTTCTCTAATTCTTTTAGGGTCTGATTTCCTTGAACTAGTTAATCAAGGTTCCAGTGAAGAAAGTTTCATCATATCTCTCAGAAATGATCACATCCTCAGCAAATGTTCTGAATGAATCCTTTACCTCATAGCATTTTTCTCAGAAAACTACTAGGTTCTACCTTTTTTTTTTTTTCCAAATGAGAAGACTGAGTCTCTTGGGTATTGAGTGACTTATGCAAGGTCACCCAGAAGGTCAATGGCAAAGCTAGAAATAGAATCTAGGTCTTGTGACTTCCAGGGTGTTTCTCATATTAGATATGTGTTACCTCCTGAAATTAATATGTTAATGAAATTGCCTTATGGTGTATAATTGCCATTCATGTTCTAGTCTGGAATTATCTTAGGCAAATCCTTTCATCTTCCTCTGTACCTCCACCAACCCCCATATGCTCTAGTGTCGAAAACGTTTTATTCAGAAAGCAATTGTAAGCAGCAAAGTGAGTGAGTGTGTGTGTGTGTGTGAGAGAGAGAGAGAGAGGGAAAGCGAGAGAGAGAGAGAGTGAGAGAGAGAGAGGGAGAGATGGAAAGACTATTCTACCCAGTGCTCTAATTGGGTTCATTACATCAAGAGACTATTTTAAGGTCTTAGAGAGTTAACAAAAGGCTCAAGCATTGTAAGGTTTACACTAACTGCAGTATAAAATTCACATTCTTTTGATAGAAAGGCTGCAAGGTCAGCAGACCAGATGTCCATATTCTGATTCTATGGGTAGGAAAATTTCTATCTCTATTGGATTAAAATTGTTTTGCAAATTATGTTTACAAGCATTTCTACATTCTTTATCCATACTACAATTAAGAGAGATTTTCATAAGCACACAAAATCCTGAAGTGTCTTCCTCAATCAGAGAAAAAAGGGATAATTTTTAGAATATGTTTTTCTTAAGATTCAAAGCCTTTTGAAAATCCAAAATTCATGAGAATAATGTGGAGCAATGCCATGCTCTCATTTATACAAGAGATAGTTCAGGTTGTATTCATTTCCTTCCTCGTACAATTAGAATTATTGCTGTGAATTTCTAAAAACAATCTTGTAAAGAATGAAAGAATACAGATCATCACATCATTATTTTTACCTGGAAACTGTTAGATACACACAAGATTAGTGCAAGCTCATGTAGCGGCCACTGTGCTTCAGGGCCTGGATGCAGGGTGGTGTCCCAGCTTTGTACGAAGTCTCCGTTTTTCTCCCGGTGCTCTGAACAGGGTTTTGTATTTGTCCCTCTGCACTTCTGCCCCCAGTCTTGTGCTCCGTGGCCTGTAGACAACCCCAGGATCCTGCCTGCTTTCCCAAAGGCTGATGTCTGTGTCCCAGCTCAGACTGTGGTACCATCCTGGAGCCTTCTAAGACTCTTTCTCATCTCGTCCATTTTAATGGTGTCTTGATTCAGGTATCAGTGGATGCGCCCTTGTTACTCATTTCTCAGTTCAGTCACTACTGCCGTGTGACATAATTTTCTTATTACATTTTATGGCATTTAAGTCTTATTAGCTACCCTTAGGTGTGTATCTTTTGCTTTCTGGCTTTTCAGATTTGACTTTTAGTTTTCCCTGTGTATCCTTGTGTATTTTTTATGTGTCCTGAACTGTTTGGTTCTCCAAATTTGATGTTTTTTTGTCCTAAAACTAGATTTTTACATTTTGAAGGGAACAGCTCTTTAAATAAAGTGCTTTGTCAGTTACAGGCTGAATTTAATCTCCTGTACCCAGAAAACTCAAATGACAGCATATTAAACAGGGGAGAGATTTATTTTTCTTTCACTTTACGAGAAGAATCAGTCCAAAGCTAACGTAGCCGTCCGGCAATGTCCTCGGGCAACCAAGCCCCTTGCTTTCTATTATATCTTCCTTAGTGTGGGTCCTTTTTCCTTTTATGGAAAGATAATGCAAATCTCCAGTCATCCTACTCACATTCCTGGCACACAGAATGGGAAGAAGCAAGGACATCCCAGCTGATTCTGTCAGATGTTAACGTGCCACAGGGGAGTCACCAGGAGCTTCTACTCACATCTTACTGGCCAGGGTGTGTCACGTGGTCAGCTCTGGGTATAGGGAAGCCAGGAAATAGATGTAGGCCTTGAGCTCCACACTTACCAGAATCAGGACTCATTAGGGATGGAGATGGGGAGAATGGATCTTGGTGAGCAAGTAGCCATCTCCACCACAAGTGCCTCCAACATACCAGGCATTCAGAAAATGCTTGTCCCTTGGATTTTTATTATTGTCATGCCAGATACAAAATATGGTTATGCTTTTTGAACAGCTGTATTCTATTATGTGATTGGAGATAGTAGAACATGTAGTAAGAGCAGGTTTCCTGAGTAGGGGAGGACAGTGGAGGTCGCAGATGGTGACCTGAGTTTAGACGGCTGGCTTGCTTGGAAGGTGGTTGTGAGGTGGTAGTGAGTATCGTCATTGCTGTTTACCTGGAGCTCTCATTCTTGCTAAACCTTGATCTTTTTTCTGTCCTTTTATTTTTCAGGCAGGGTAACCAAGTTGCATATTCATCCAGGAAGAGTGCTATACAGATGAATTTTGCTGGGAGTGAGATTTTAGGAAGTGTGATGGAGTGGAGATTGTGTTTTAGAGCCAGGAAGCCCTGAATTTGAGCTCAGCTCTGTCACTGATCTGTGGTGTGACTTTAGGTGTCTTCTTTTAAACCTTTCTGAGATTCAGTTTCTCAGTCTTGGGGATAGTGACGCTTCCTCACAGAATAGTTGTGAAGTTTAAGTAGAACAAACATTTAGAAGTACTTGACACATAGTAGAAACTCAACAAATGTGAATTCCTTTTTTCCCCCTCATCTGTAAATGGCTTGTTTTGCTAGTTTCATAAACAGTTTAAAATCTCCCTATGACTATGATTTCAAATTTTCCGGGGGGCCCTATCTTATTAAGGTAGTTATCCAAAAATTTTCTTGTAGCAAATGAATCAAACAAAAAGTGGTTATCCTTGATACAGTGCAGTTAGGGGAAGAAAGACTATGCCTTTCAAATTCTGTTTCCCTCTGCTAACTTTCAGTTTTGAATTTAAAAAAATAATCGAAGTATTATATGCTGGTAAATATCTTTTACAAATCTGGGAGTATAGATTTAAATACAGTAGGAGAGGTGTTTAGAGGACTTCTTTTACTGTCCTAGGGAGTATCAGGCAGGGACTTCTGGCTTACGTATTTGAAAGAGGTGCAGTTGTGCTTAGTGTTAATATATTGTTTTGATAGACAAAGATGACATCACTGGAGTGTGAGCTATATGATGGTAGGGGCTGTGTCATTTTTGGTTGCCACTGGACTCAAGTGTCCAGCATAGGGGAGGTACAGAGTTGGTATATAATTACTATTTGTTGAATAAACACAATTTTGGAAAAAGCAAAATTGGGTGCTTTTTTTTTTTTTTATATTGACCTGTCAGTGGTGTTTTCTTCTCTGCATTTGTCTCTCTGTGGCATTCATTTCCTTTTACCCGGGTTCCAGACCCTGTGGTGAGAAGCTGTGCACTCAGGGCCCACCTCAGCTGGTCCACACTGCCATTGCATGACCTCTGTCACCCCCAGCTTGCTGCTATGGGCAGTTTGGAGCATTCCCTGCCTGGTGCACACAGCAGTAAAAATAAAAACAGCTGTAACTGCACTCAGCACTGATTGTACATTCTCTTTAATCCTCATAAGAACACTGCAAGGTTGGTGGACAAACACAGCTTGGAGAAGTTAAATATCTTACCCAAAGCATAGTGCTAATGAGTGACAAGGCAGGACTGAGCTCCAGGTGGGCCCTTAGCACAGGGGGCTGCCTGTCAGAATTGGTGGGCACCCGCGTGCTGCAGAGCTGGGCTCCACTGCGCAGCTGCCACACCCTGGCCTCACCTCTGTGTATTCTGGTCCTCGGACAAATCCCACCTTTACTACCCGTCAATCTTTTGCCCTCCTGGTAATTTTTCCTTTATTATGCACCAAATCTTGCCTCAAAGATATAGTGATTAAGCCACATGTCAAAGTTCCTTAGAGCTCAGTAGGAATCTCTTGGGACTTACTCATTCTGCTTTCAAAAATTTATAATAGTCATGAACATGAATTGAGTGCTGTCAGTTTGCCAGCATTTTGCCCATTTTACAGGGTGAGGAATCCAAGACTCATCATTGATAAGCTGGTGGTCTAGCAGATTCTGGAGTCCACCATCACCACAAGCACCTGGACTGAACACATTTCCGTGAGAATGAGGGCCATGCCTCATGTTAGTTTGCAAACCACAATGTCTGGTCCACGTTTGGCAATGAAGGCAGATTAAAAATAGCTGGGCTGATTAACAGTCTAAGACTCTTGCTTGGGGGCGGTCTTAGGGCTGGCTCTCCTGGCCGTGCCCCAGTACCCTAAGCCAAATCCAGAAAATAGAATCTCTTTTAGGCAGAAAAAAAGAAGTAAGACTTTTGGTAATTTCTGATATTAAACCCTCTGAAAGGATAAAGATTTTCTACCCCTGTAGGATATTAAAAATGCTTCCTCTTAAGACAGTTCCAAAAGAGGAATTCAAAAACCATTTTGGCAAGAACAGCATTGTCCTAAATTCCCTATAGCCTCCTAATAGGAAGGACCTGCATATTTGGACATAGACATTCAGTTGGGTTTGTGAAAATATCAGGAATATTATTTTATAGTTTCACAAGTCTAAAATTAGCTTGGGTAGTTCTACCAAGATTTGAAGAAAAATTTTGACATCATTCTAAATGCCAGGGAGGACCTCCAGCTTGAGTTCCAGGAAAGGTTCTTGCTGAAGTGACTTTATATACCACTGCCTCCCCTCCATCTTTCTTATTAAAGATATAAACATGATTTATCTTAAAAATTCAAATAGTAAAGAATATTTAAAGATAGATTTAAACTTACCAGAATCTTACAACTATATGAGGAAGGACCTCCACAGGGTTAACAATGTTAAAGTTGTAATTTTCAAAGCATCTTATTTTCTTTCTCTATTTGCGCTGAGAAATAAAGACTCCCTCTGCTGGCTGTTTCCGCGCATATGCAATTTTTTCTGGCAGGTTGTGCTGAAAAAAGTGAAACACAAAGAACGACCTTTGTTAACATTCAAATAGCTAGGTGCTTTGGGACCTATATGCAAACTTATGTTCTGGTTTTTAGTTATCTAATACTTTTGTCCAAGATATCGTGTCGAAGCAGCAGCTTAACGCAGTGGGAAAGTCGGAGAAGCAGAGTGGAAAGAACAGAATCAGGTGGGAGCCCAGAGATGAGGCTCCCTGGCGGGTTCCGCCAGTGACCCGCTGGAGGTCCCCGGGTCTCAGATCCTCTGAGTCACAGCTTCTTCTCTGGTAAAATGCGAAGATGTCAGTGGACGTTTTCTAGCGTCCTTCTAACCTTCAGTGCTTTACGATTCTAACAGAATTGATTCCATTTCTTTTATGGGAATGAACATGTTTCACACTGATATACATGCTTTGCACTGATATAAAATAAATATTTAGAGAAAGGAAGGAAAGGTAAAATGACAGAAATAGACGAAGTCAGTTTTTCCTAGTGCTGTCGCAGCGTGGGAATGTTAGGTCTAGAAAGTGACATTTTGCATGCTATTGTAAGTTCATAAAAGAATACCCCCCGATGTCCCAGAAAGACTGAATATAGCATATTTCTTTGGTTCTTTGGCATCTTCAATTACAAGAAGTATCATTATTTGATATGCTTCCAATTAAACTATGACATACAACTGATGGTGAATTTCATCTAAGTTTCAGAGGAGTTAAATGTGAGAAGATGTGCTTTTAAAAGTCAGTGAGATAAGGTGGTTCCTAAATGTGCTTCAGTTGATGCCAGGCAGCTCAAGAATCACGGTAAAAAGTCTGGTGTGTCCTGGGACCTAACAAATATTCTCTTTCCTCTCCTCGTGTTTCCCCTTCTCGTTTAAACCTCTTCTTTCCCCCCACCCCTCCCCACCTTGTCCTTTCTCACTATGTGAAACAGTTATTAACTTTTTCGCTTAGACAGGTCTTATGGTTATTCTGGGAACAAACGACTGCTGAAAAACTGAAATGAGATACTGGAATAACATTGTGTCCAACATAAGCATGACTGGTGGTTTTCTGCTTTAAATATGAATAAGCATTAGCACTTGTGAAGTTTTTTTTTTTTTTTTTTACTTCAAAGATGAATTAGTCAGCACTGGCATCTTCACAGGAATTACATGAGTTTCAAAAACACTCAGGCTTCAGAGAGCGCTCCTTTGATGAAGTCACTGGAAACACTAGGGTGGGATTTGTGATTTGATCCTCTTTATTATTCGTGTTGGATTTAGGTCCTAAAATAACATGAATATATACATATGTATATGTGTGTATCCATGGTTTGGGATATTTTTAGACTTAGTTTTTAATGTTCGCCTTCTTTTATAATGAAATTGGAGCTGTTTCTTTTGCCTTTTTTCCCTACCACATAACAGAGCATGCTGAAAGGGCTTCCGATTTCTTGCTTTATAAAATTGAACCCCTGCTTGAGTTAGGGTCCTGCTCTCCTGTTGGGAGAAAGGGAGCTCAAGGAAGGAGCAGTCTGCTGGGCTCTTGGCCTGAGCCGGAGAGCGGGAAGGAGGCAGAACAGAGTAGGGGGAAAGGAGAGTAGAAGGGCTTTGAGGAGACCTGGGCCTCCCTGTGCCTGCAGACCGGCTCTCTTCTCTTGGTTGGAGGCCTAGACGTGGCATGATTTTGCAGTGTCACTGATCCTGGCTGTCAGGTGTGGTGGTGTGAAGTCCCCTGCCATGCCAGGTGGGGGCATTTCCAGGTGGGAGGCCACACTGGGCCTCTTTAGCCTGATGCTGGATGGGAAATGAATCAATACAGCATAAAACTTCATCCTTGCATTTTCAATTCATATCTGGAACTCCTGGAAGATCTGTATGGCTCCCCAATAACACAGCTCCTTTAACTCTGAAAAAGTTTATCTCCTTACCCAGGCATGCCCTATAATTTTCCCATTGAGATGTAATAACCTGCAAATGTGTACAAGTTCAGAGTTTTTGCAGTGGTGGTGTAGGGATCATCCAGCTTGTGACCTTGAGAATCGTGGACAGACAGAAAGAGCCTGGAACAGTGGTGACCTGATGGAACTGCCTCACCAAACTCTGAGCTGCTTGCCTCTGGTTTCACATGTCAGGGGGAAAAACCCCTTTCATTTGGTTAACAAGTCATTGTAGCATGGATTTTTCTGTTACTTGTAGCGCAACTTGTTCCTAAACGATTAGATCACCATGTGGTTATTTATCATTATTCTCTTACCACTTTATAATCTTGTTCTGGAAAAACTGTCATTTTAAAACTTAATTCTCTATTGCCAGTCATTGCAAAAAGACACTTTGTCATTTTTTTGTGTCTTAAAAATGCTCCCCTCTTGTGGTCACCGCCACGCTAGTTTGCGCTGATGGAAACCGGTGCCAGCAGTGCTGGGCGAAGATACTCCTGCCACAGGCCTCCCAGCACCTTGCTGCCTCACCTCTTCCTCCTGACTCAGTCCCTCTGACTCAGCGCATGGTCTGCCTGCTGTTCCATGCATAGCTTTTGCTTTTTCAGCCCTCAGTATCTTTGCCCTGATATTTGTTCCACCCAGATGTTCTTACCTTCTTTTTTTCTAATTCGCACAGCATCCCAGGCTTAAAAGGGGCCAGAGAACTCACCTTATCCACCTTCACTCAGTCCACAGCTTCCTTGAAAACTTGCCTATGTTTTCTTTTTCATCTCCTGTGTGTCTTTTCTCCCCTAGAAGTTTTCAAACCCTGTGAGGGTTCCAAGATACTGTTTTGGCACCCTAATATTGTCTCCTATAGGGCCTTTCATGATGGTTTCAGTCATCACTAAAGGAATATCTGTGATTGTCCACTGTGTGCCAGGCACTGTCCTGACTGCTGGGGACACAGTGGGAAGCACATACTACATCACCCCTGGTGTCACACAGCATTCTGAGTAGCAGAAGCTGATAAATAGTAATTACACAGTTGCACACATGCATACATGAAACTAAAGGGCATGGATTGAAAACTTCCCCACAGAAAGAATGGTTTATCTGAGGGATGAGAAGTAGAAGTTAGGCGGACAGTGTTCTAGGCAGTGGCAGTAGAAGGTGCAAAGGGCCTGTGTCAGGAAGGGGCATGTCTGTTTCAAGAAACTGAGAAAAAATATAGTCGCAGTTAGAAAATAAGGAAAGGACTATAAGGAGTAAAGTTGAAATGGGCCACAGGGATATGAAATGAACCTGTTTATGTCAATTAATTCCTCTGATTCTGATATTGGTGACTGTCCATTTTGAGTTAATATGTAATGACTAATTGAACACGGACTGCTCACGCGCAAATGAAATATGTTGTTGAATATGTCTTTAAATGGAGAAAATTTAAGACTCCCTACTACCTGATTCCTCTAAATTATGTACTGTTTTGCTCTTAATAAATGTTTGACAACGAACGAAATAATAAAGGATGGCAAGAAGGAAGCAACAGCTTTTCTTGAGCTGTTAGGATCTTTTGGAACAGTCTTTGTTTTTAAATATAACATTTTGTTAGAGGTTTGGAATAAGTAATAATGAATATATTATTTTCCTTTCCCTTCAAGGGAACACACTGAGTTGCTTAATTCAAAATATCTAAGACTGTCTCCTCTTATCTTAGGACACTGCATTCCTTATTTAGAAGAATGTAAAAATCCAGGGCTACTCTGACCTCTCTATAAAAATATCTCACTGATTTAGGTACATTGCCTATCTATTAAAAATAATGGAGAAAAAATCCGAAACATTAAAAGATAGCTTTATAATCCTACTGTACTAGGATGATAACCTTTTAAAGAGCTGTAGAAATGAGCTTTACATTGGGACCTAGTTGAAATCAAATTCCTATGGATATTATTCCCTATTTTTCTATTAATTATATATAAACAACATAGATAATTAATAGATATAATAAATGCATTTATTTTTCTGTTGAAAAGTTATGTACTTCTCATCATGGCAAGATCTTGATACTCAAATAATGGTGTTTAAATTATTTTAAATTAAATAATTAATGAGAATTAATATTTAATTAAATACTAAACATGTTATTTAAATATAGTTAATCTAAAAGTTAAATTTAAATTTTCCCAAAATAGAAACTTTGACATAGAAGATAACCATGCCCGATGATCATTTTCCTTTTCTTTTACTCTTTCTTTCTTCTTTAAAAAAAAAAATCTCACTTCTTCCTGGGGATTCTTGCATATGTAGTTATGCTTAATCCACACCAATTTTTTAACCTGCTGAATAATTATCCCTTTTTTTCTTCCTCTCTTCTCTGAAGAACCAAAGGATAAGTGAGGGCAAGCTTTCGAGTAGCTAATTACTTACCAAGAGGTCCAGCTCCCCTTTCTGCAATGCATTGCCAAGTGACCAGATGACAGCCCTGAGTTTGTTTGTTTGTTTTTTTTTCCCACATTTTCTAGGGTGAATCCAGTTTGGGAAGGACTAGCTATCCCATTCTATCACCTTCTTAGGTCTAGGGAAGAGAAGGAAGGCTGACTACTTAGCCCCCACTCAGTGCTTTCCTGGGACTTTTCCACCTAATCTGTTCTGAGAATCAGAATTTCCAGTGATTATAACAGATGAATACTATATGTGCTTTGGGGACAAGGCAATGCATATTGAATTGATTTTTAAATTCAACTTCTGTTTTTTTCAAAGATGGACTTGTTTTAAATATTTCGTCTCTTTTAGTCCCTAGGCTTTAGGGACCTCAAATTTCTTTTCTGAAGAGTTAACCATTTCTTGCTCTCTGTATATTTGAACATTGTTGTGTCTACTGCTTTCAAAATGGGTTAATTTTTAACCTCTTGCCTCCACTTTTTGCAGAGGGCAGTCTAAGGGAGTTGAGGTATAAAATATATAAACTGCCTTGATAAGACGTCAGCCAAAACAGAGATCCGCTGCACCCACATTCCAGCATATTCTCTGCAGGGGCTACTGTGTCTTTATATTACATTTTCATTACTAGATGCCATATGCTTCCAGAGTGGTTTTGGAAGCTGCAAACTACTCTAAAGGCCAAGGTTACTCCGATTGCCAGGATTATGGTGACACTGAGGCCTTCCTTAACACAGCCTGCGTGTACACTGATTGATGGTTGTCCTTGGGAGCTCTTTCTGTTCATGCTGGCGGGACGTTGTAAACAGATCTTATCAATGCATGTCTCTTTTGCTAGTCAGGTGTCTGCTCATTGATGAAACAAAGTTCCTGTTCTTCTTCAGGGTTCAGGTAGGTTTTCTTCCTGCTGGTGTACAATTTCAAATGATCTTGTAGATCAATTGATATGAATAATACCCTTCTCAGTCTATTTTTTTACTTTATCCAGCAAGCTGGGAACTTGGGCCACTGACCTGGAAATGTATAATATCCCTTTATTAAATAGCATGATTATATGCTCTTCAAATCTCTTCTTTACCTCTCAGTGTGTAGAGGAAATAGGATCCCACTATTTTGCTCTAATGATTCTTAAGAACAGCCCTGCTGTTTGGTTTTTACATGATCACAAAAGTTTGTTATCTTAGTTTTAATCTGTACTAGTCATACAGCTTTTCTTATGACTTGAAATTTTTTCTTAAATAGGAAGGTTTACTGTAGTAATATTTTTGGCAAGGGGCGTATTCAACTCTAGTGGAGAGTTAAGGCTTAGATTATCTTTCCCTTTTTCACATATTTCAAGGAGAAATAAATAGAAATAAAAAGAGACTCTTTAATAAAGGCTTCCCATTGGTAATGTAAAGATTTTTTCATAATTACTGAATAGATCGGGGAGATGGCAGGGACTTAACTGCTGTGGAGTATCAACTAAAATATAATTTTATCATTCATAGATGAATGTGTAATTGAACAAATGCCAGCATTAAATAGGATTTTTTTTTCTTAAAGAGGGGTTTCAAATGGAGTTCAAACAAGTGCTGTTTTTCTCTTAACAGGTATTATTTATTTAAAAAATGAGTACATGCACCTATTTCAGAAATTTAAATTAGCCTTGTCCTTCTAAATTTATGTGTCTCAATTCTTGGCAATTTATTTTTTTCAAATTTGCAGCAACACCAACTGAAGAAATTAATGGCATTTCCTAATTGGTTAGATATTTTTTTCATTTTCCCTAACTTTTCCTCTTCTCTCTTCTTGCCGTCTTCTTGAATTTGGCTTAGGTTTCAGAATGTCTCCAGATTTTCATTTCTTAATTCCTCTGATAGAAAAGATAGAGTATGAAAAATGAGAGACACACTTCTGTTACCCCAAGTGATAAGAGTTTTCTGTGAGAAAACATGGGGTAGTCAGCAAGTCCAGGGAACCTGTCCAGCGACCACCAGGTCCTTCCCAATCCCCCCCTACCCCGTTTCCTGGCGTGGAATGTGCAGTGGCTCTGAGAATGGCAGCTCATCACTGCTCCACAGGAGGGAGCAGCCCCAGGGTCGGATCTTCTTGTCCTCTCAGGACTGGTCATCTTTGTATTGCTCTTAGCAGGAGTGGCCACCAGTCAGTGTTAACCGACCCAGTCAGGGTTAATCGCAGCAGCACGGATATATAGTGGACAGCATCCCTTGGCATCCCACCGATAGTCTGGCACTGAGACAGATCCTGAAGGTACGCACTTGAGAACAGTAGCCAACCTAGAACAATCATGGGAAACACTCAGATTCCAAAGAGATCTTGGGCCCTTAGTGAACCATATGTTTTAATAACAACAACAATGAAAGAGAATTGAATTGAAAGCTCAGACAGTTGCATCTGATTTTGGCAGTGTATTTTCATAGCCTTTTTCATATGACTTTATAGCCTTTTATAGATGCCTCAATGATTTCAAAACTCAGGACTGCCTGCTAAAAGCAATATTGAGTCAATTCTTACCTAGGATTATCTGTAAGAAAAATTGTATGTTTCTTGCTCATTGAGAAGAATTTTAATTTCCTGAGCATTAAAATTTAACTAATCACACACTTCATGACAGAAAAGATTTTTAAATTAAAATTTACAAATATATATTGAATACCTACTATGTGCAAAACATTTTAATAGACTTGGCAGGGATACAAAGTGGATTTGTTGCAAAGATTTTTACTAAGCCATACACTGGCTTGTGGTAGGTCCCTGGGATATGATGTCAAATGGTGAACAAACAGAAATTTTACTTAAAGGAGCTTACTAATACAGTTGAGGCAAAAGATATTCAAATAGAAAATCACACAATAAGAGCACCTAAAAGAGACACATTTTCAAGTCATGGGCAGTCAAGGAAGACGTTTTGGAGGAAGTGCCATGGAAATTGGGGCCAAATGGTAAGTAGCAAATTGCCAAAAAAGCATGTGGTTGGTGCTTGACACAGTGATTTCAAGTAGAGGATAACTCACATGCAACTAGAAAGAACAGATTGTACACGTTTGTCATATTTGTTTTATAGGCTGGTTTGCTGGGGAGTGTGCATACTGTGTGTTAGGCTGTATTCCATGGGGCCCCATTTCCTTGAGTCTCTTTCTGTCTCTATCTTTCAGACTTTCTTATCTCTAACCCACCATTAAATATTGGAATTTTTCAAGGTTCAGTCCTAGGTTCTTTTTTTTCTCATGCTTCTTTCTTTTCTCCCTTGGCAGATGTGTCCATGTCCAGGTGTTTGTTTACCACCTATCAGTTCTATGACTCTTAAGTCATTTCTGAACTTAGGATCTTACAATCCTGTTGCCACCGTCATGCTTACAGCTTCAGTTTCCTTAGGACGATTCTCCCTGTTTGCTGCTCCTGCCATCCCTGACTTCTCTTAATCCTTAGAACCTGCCAAGTTTCTTCTTGCCCCAGGGACTTTGCATGGCTTCTGTTCCCTTAGCCTGAAATGTTCTTACTCTCTCTTTGTCTAGCTACTGCCCACTCCTCCTTCAGGTCTTGGCTTGAATATCACTTTTTCCTGGGTATCTTTCAGGCCTCTCCCAACCCCCCATTTTATGATTTAGTAGCATACTGCTTTTTTATGCCCTACTTTGTAATTATTGTTTTTTAATACCGCTTTCCCCACTAGACTTTAGCTCTCTGAGGGCAACAACCATCTCTGTCGACAACAGCCTTATATTAAAACACTTAGAAGAGGTCGTGCACTTTGCATGGGGTCTTAATAAGCACAATGAGTTGCTTGAGTTAGAACAACAAAGAGCCATTGAAGAATTTTAGTAGAACAACAACCTGATCTGACCTGCTATTAGAAAGTTTGTTCTGCTAGCAGTATGGAGAATGAACTGGGAAAGGTCCACGGCTAGAACAAAGCAGATAGGTAGGTGGGTATTACCATTAGAAGCTTACAGCCTCTTGGCACACATGTGGTAAGAACACAAAGAATTCAGATGTTTCTTGATTCAGGGGCCCAATGATATTCTCAGGACTCTTTTCATCTCTTGGCATGGTTTACTCCACGTGTGCCCCATTTTTCCGCAGTCTTTCTCTTTGTGAACAGTAACAGCTTCACCCTACATCTGTCAGTAGAAAAGAAGTCTCACTTTATGGCTATGTGAATAGATGTTCAGTGGCCTCTGAGTGGCTCTGATTAGGTCATGTGCCATGTCTGATAATAATCGCTCCTGCTTGAGGGATTCTGGGTGCTGATTGATCAGTCTGAAGAACATCTTCTTTGTGGAGCTGAGGCAGTCATGCACTGGTAAACTGGCTGTAAAAAAAATTTTGAAGGCCTTTTTTTGTAGCATTTGTCAACTTCTTTGGTATGTGTACTCCCACCATGGCTGATTTCAAGATGCCTGGCTTGCAAAGTTCCTGAATGTTTAACCATCAACTCTGAACAGGCCAGTTCCAGCAGCTCCAGACAGCATGGAAGAGCTGAAGGTAGAGCTGCTGGAATCACAAAGACTGATAGTAAGGGAGGGAGTGGTTCTCTGAAGGACAACCAGGATGCTGTTAGAAGAGGGGTAGCTTCCTGGTAGCCAGTCCAGTAAGTCTGCACTGTACTGCATAACATCTACTTCAGTGTCAAATTCTTACTTAAGAATTTTTTTTTAAGTTCTTATATCATTTCCTTGAATAACATTTTAAGCAGCATATAATATTCCACTTTGTGAAAGTACTGTAGTTTGCTATTCTTTTGGTGTTGAATATTTAGATTGATAGAATGATACATGATACTTTGCTGGACGTGTCTGTACCTAAAGCTATTTTCCACATTTAGGACAGATTTGTTGAGATAGTTTGCCTAAGTGAAATGACTGAGTGAAAGGAATAGACCTTTCGATGCTTTTGATTAATACTTTCCAGTAAGTGTACAAAATGGTTCACTTATATCATTTCTGTTATTGTAAGAGAGCAACTATTGCATTCCACTGTCATTACATGTAATTAGAAAAATAATCAATAGGAAGGAATTGATACATCATTTTAATTTTCATTGTTTGAATTACTAAAAATATCTCAATGTCTATATTTTCATAACAGTTGCATTTTTCATACTGAATTTTCTTACGATTTCTCACTTTTGTGTGTGTATGTTGATCTTACTGTACTATTTTCATAGATAATTAGCTTACTATAATTAATCTGTTTAATGTATGACATAGCATAGTTCATAGTGGAAATTCTAGCACATAGCACAACTTGGTAAATGTTGAGGGGAGTGTTGTGTATGAAAGTCTCTAATTCTGTATGATGTAGGGTAATGTTTGCTGCCATAATAGGTAAGTACAAATTCATGGTGAGGTGACCCAGAAAAAGTTTATTTCTTGCTCATGTCAAAGTTTCATATGGGCGTTCCTAGTTGGGCACCTTCGTTGTGGTCATCCAGAGACAGAGGCTCCTTCTGTCTTGTGGTTTTCCTCTCCTCTAGGTCCTTGTCCTTATTTCCGTTCAGTGGGAGGTGATGTAAAGAGAATGGATGACAGTATACGGGAGATTTTTATGGACTGAGCCTGGAAGTGCAACACTGCATGTGCCTACATCCCATTGACTAAAACTCAATCCCATAGATACAACTAATTGCAAGGCAGGAAAGAAAGAGGATTTGGTGAACATCTAGCCAGTCTTTGCCAACATTTCTATAACCTGAAATAGAGAAATTTTTATATTCTATTTACTGCTGTTACTACTTGTATGTCTGGGAGTAAATTACCTATGTTACTTGGATTATTTACAGATTTAAATACGGAATGGAAAGTTTAAAATATTGATAAGAGATACGTAGCTTTTTACTAAAAGGGAAATGACACTGATGGGTCATTGAATGGCCTCAAGTTTAGACACTGAAGAGGAGTGGAAGTTGTTGGACAAAGTGACTTTGACACATGTTAACAAGTCCTGGATGGGCACCATTCACTCAGTGTGTAAGAAACTTAGATGTACAAGAAACTGTGTAAGGAATTCATATAATTAGCTCAACCAATAAGTTTGATGACTTACTAGAATGATATTTTTAATAGACTATTTTAGCTCATTTTCTTATTTCTACCTACACAGGTAATTAAAGTATACAGTGAAGATGAAACCAGCAGGGCTTTAGAGGTACCCAGTGACATAACTGCCCGAGATGTTTGCCAGCTGTTGATCCTGAAGAATCATTACATTGATGACCACAGCTGGACCCTTTTTGAGCACCTGCCTCACATAGGTCTAGGTAAGGATATAAAATCATAGCATAGCACTGCTTCTCTGTCCCTGATAGTTTTGATCATATGGCAAAGATTTCCTTCACTTGTAGAAAAACAAACAGAGCACAATGATGAATAGTCCTTTTCTTTATTCTTTATTTTTGGTGTTGGTGATTGAGAGAAAAATAAAGTAGCACAAAATGGAAATGAGGATAGAAATATTATAAATTTACACCTCTCCTCATTTATGACCTATGGAAATTTGGGAGCTAAACCATAGGGTCTAAAGTTTCATAATCTTTTATAATAATCTTTGGTAGCACATAATAATCTTTAGTAGTACTAATTCATATTAATCTTTCAGAATAATCTTTAGTAGCACAATGAACATTTATTGAGAGGTTAATAAAATAAGCTCCTATTTGAACTACTTTTTGTGTTGATTGTAGTGCAGACATGAGAAGTATCCTCAGTGGTGGTTCTCCTTATGAGAGTGTACACCCCCAATTTTTCTTGAAGAAATAAGTAATTTCACATTTTTAAAGTCATAAACATAAAAAGCAATCTTATTTTTTTGCCAACTGGAAATGCATCTTTGTACTGTGAACCGTAGAGGTTTTTTTCCTCAAATCTTTTAATAGGTTATAAAGAATTTTTATTCTTCTGTTTGAGTGAGACAGAGTTTGGCAATGGTTTTGTCTCCCCTTCTTACTTTTTGCAGATACTACTGTTTCCAGTAAGCAGATGAGAAAGGAAGGAGTTTGTTATGGCAACTCCATTCTGTTCTTTGAATTCTGTATTAGCTTCTCTTGGCTGCTATAACAAATTATCACGGACTTGTTGACTTGAAACAATCTAAGTTTATTTTCTCACAGTTCTGGAGGCCAGAAGTCTGAATTCAGTGACACTGGGTTAAAATCAAGGCGTCTGCAGGGAAGCACTCCCTCTGGAGGCTCTCGGAGAGAATCCATTCCTTGCCTCTTGTAGCGTCTTGTGGCCGCGGGCAGTCCTTGGCTTACGGCTGCCTTTCTCTCCTCTTTGCCTCCATGGCCGTGCTGTGTTCTCTTCTGTCTGTGTGTGGTCTCCTTCTACCTGTCTAAGAAGAGTAGCATTTAGGGTTTACCCCGAATAATTCAGGATGATCTCCTCCTTTCAAGATCCTGAAATCAATCATATCTGCAAAGTTTTGTTTTGTTGTTTTTACCATGTGAGGCAACAGTCACAGGTTCCAGGAATTAAGATGTGGACATCTTTCGGGAGTTATTATTTATCCTGCCACCAACTCCTTTGCTTTCTGTGTCAAACAACTGTTAGTAATAAATCATCAAAGTTACTTTAAATGATTCATCAATGACAGTGCAATTTGTTCCTTCAATTTGCTTAAATAATTGAGAATTTTATAGTCATGAGAGTCATTCACTTTCTTGCATAGCTAGCTACCAATATATAACATTTTTCCTTTGTTTGGTACATAGAGAGTTTACACCCCAGAGCAGTGTGCCAAAGTAGGGTTCAATTGGGATGAGAAGTTTGCCTTTGTCTTATGAAATGGAATAAAGATGATGTTGGCAGAAAAGGTATTTCTTAGGAGGATCCGTTTTTAAACGATTCTGGAAAGTGGTTCGTTTAAAGGTCCTTGCATTCCCTGAACCATTCAGAAAGTGTCTGTAGCACTTCCAGTTTGAAGACTGCTGTCCTGGGATATGTCAGAACCTCAGGGAGGGGACAAAGTGAAGCCTGTGGAAAAGAAGCCTGGATAGTTCGACAGTCTCCACAAGAATTCAGGACCCCAACCCACCCCCCAACCCCCGTTTGATAGTTGATGAGCTACAACATGTCAGCTGATCTCGACAGCCGAGTTATACCTGCCAAGAAAACCTGAATTCTGAAGGTATGCTACGCTGGTCCATGCGACTGGCTGTCTCGCCTTCGTAGGGCAGAAAAGGTTCAACATTTATTTCCTTCATTGCCATTTGTGACTAATTTAAGTTCTATTCATGATCATTAATCTCTTAGAAGTGTGGTGTTAACTCTCAATAGATATCTGCCATAATTCCAAACTATTGTGTTCACATATGCTTCTAGAAATACAGCTCTTAATTAGCATAATGTATAATTACAGTATTTTATACTCTTAAATTTTTCTTTTGGAGAGGCTTTAAAAATCATTAAACATTTTTGGAGTTATAGTCACTACGATTTATCCCTAACAAATGGCTTGAAGTTCAGTAATAAAATCTACTCCGTAAATCAAGCAGCAGTTTTCATGGAGACTACCACAATTTATAGTAAGGAATAAAAAGACTTGTGCAAGTCTTTTAATGTAGAGGCTTAAAATGGAACATTGAGAATTAATTTGAGCTACATACTGAGTTTAAACTTTAAGCCATTGAATGGAAATATATTTCTCCATTATTGTATTTTCTGGAAACTGCTGAAATAAAATCAAAGATGTGAGAATATTGTACCATGGCTTCATTAACCATGCATTAGACCAAAGCTTATGAGAAAGAAATTTAGTTCCAGAGCTTTTTTGTGTTCTTTTTTTTTTTTTTTGCTTTTGCTTTTTACTCAGATAATATCTTTAAACAGTAAAAAAAAAATTGTAGACATTAATATTACCAAAATACTAGTGTGTATTAGATTTACCATCTTCTGTTTCTTTTTTTTTAATCTGCTGCTTCATTTCTGTAAGGACTCACTGAAATGTTAGATGATAATAATTAATGAATATCCATCTAAACTCTTGAGGAACAGTTTTTTTCTTTTTCTTTCTTTTACCTCTTTATCTAACAATATAACAAGAGAATAACCACTATTAAAGTGCTGTGATCTTCCTCAGTATCAAATATAAAACGGATGTGTTTTTGAATTTTATCTGTCTGTTAATGTAGCTTATAAATACTCCTACAATATCTATTCAACCTAATAGTGATATTAGGTAACTTTTTTGCAATTTGCATATTAACATGAATGAAAAGAACTATAGTGGGGTGTTTCTGCCTCTTAAATATGATGTACAGCAGCAGATCCTTTTGTCAATAGAAGGAAGCATCACCACATTCAACTGTAGTCTTCAAGTGCTATTGACATAAAGAGCCAAAGGACAAACCATTTGCCAAAGCTTTGGTGACCAGCTAGTGAGCGCTGTATATTGTTCAGGAGACATTCTTGACCTCTCTTTGATCAAAATAGTGAGTTTTCAATGAATAAAATTCTAAAAGTGAAGAGGTGGTCTATTACTTAAAAAATATTTTTAATACAAAAACAATTCAGCTCATTGTAGATAACTTAGAAATAAAGGTGTAAGAAGTAAACAGTGGTGTTATCCATAATTTCACAACACTAAGATAACTATTTTTAGTTTCTTTACTTTAACATAATCTCTATCCTGTGTGTTCACTTTTGTAGGCTACCTTCTTTTGTATGTGTGTGCTCTTAAAAAAACCCTGAGTATTTTTCTTTGTTTTTTTTTTCTTTTCTTTTCACTTTACAGATTCCTCCAAAACTAGGAACTCTCTCTGCCTCTCCCTGTTCCTTTCCTCAGTTTAGCAAATATTTATTGACTGTTTTGCACCAATCATTTTGTGTGTGTGTGTGGCTCGGGGTGTGCAGTATGAACACAATAGACAAAAACACTGCCCTTGTGAGTCTGCATTTTAGTGGGAGGAGAAAGACGAGAGATACATGACTGAAATGTGTCATACTCCCTTAGGTGATGATCAGCAGCAGGGAGAAAAGGAGGGCAGGAAAGAGGGATAGGGAGTGTGGGCCATGAGTGGAAGATGCGCTTTAAGTAGGGAGGGAGGGTGTCCCTGGAGGCATGATGTCCAAGTAGAGCCCTGGAGCAGACAGGAGCAGCTCTTGCACTGCAGTGGAGGAAGATCATTCTAGACAGAGGAAACTTCAAGTGGGAAGGCCCAGGTGTGGCAGCATGCTTGGTGTTCTGGAAGCAACCACGAGGCCAGCACTTTGAAAGTGGAGTCATAAGTGGAAAGTGATGGGGGGCGACTGCGTGGAGCCACCACAGAGCCAGCTCGTGCAGGGCCTCCCAGGCTGTGGAGGGGTCTTGTCTTTTACACTGAGTGAGGGGAAATGTAACTGGAGGTCTTTGCATCGGAGAGCAGTGTGATCTGATCTGACTTAAAGGCTACTACTAAGAAGACTCAAATACAAATTTTGACCATTTGGAGGCTAAGCAACGATGTTTTGCTTTTACATCAAACTACCTGTGACTGCCTGGCTTTATCCCTGCCCATCTCTCATCCCTGCTAACTGTGCATGCCCTGTTGTAGTGCCTTCACGCCCTGGTCTGCACACTTACGGGGCTGAGTCTTGGTGGGATCCTGAAGCCTTGTAGGCAAGAACATTTGACTTAGGGGAGAGACGAGAGTTGGGGGTTTTCTGCACTGTAGTTCGCTTCAGTATCCCAGATAAGCTTAGGAAAGTTTCAGAGACATTCTATGTTGTTAACAGATGGCTACTCTTGTTGCTTCTGACCCATTAAAGCACAACACAAATTACTAAACTCAGAAGGAAGAGCACATGACATACAAAATATGATAGGGTTATGGAGCCTAAAGTCTGTTTTCAGAGTGACACTTTCTGTGGCAAAGAAAACTTGAATCTTTGGTATTTTTAGTATGAATGCATACATGCGATAGCTGCTAACGTGCATCTTATACGTGCAGGGTACCTCGTGAGAGGTTTCACGTTCATCTTGATAGATGCTCTCACAGCAGTCCTGAAGGCATGTTTTTTAATCTCCATTTTACATATAAGAATACAGAGAATTGATGATAAAATTCCTGGTCCAGAGTCAAACCTAGTACATATCTAGGTCTTGTCAGATTCTCAAGTATATACATTTTCTGTGGAAGCAAGTTTGTTTTTTCCTCACCCCAGTAGGTCAGGCAGCTGTTTTCAGGATCATGTGGTTAGTTTGTCTG
Source organism: Vicugna pacos (assembly GCF_048564905.1). Lineage (NCBI taxonomy): Eukaryota > Metazoa > Chordata > Mammalia > Artiodactyla > Camelidae > Vicugna > Vicugna pacos. Next base: position 38,889,482 of record NC_132991.1, on the reverse strand, counting down.
TCTCACCCTCCATCTCTCTCTCTCTTGCATGCTATAAACACAAATTTAAATTTCGAACCCTCAAGAACACTTTCGGATAAACCTTCCTTACCAAGGTAGTACTGAAATTATTGGGATCAAACTGATCCAACCTGGTCCACTTTATAACAGAGGAAGTGCTTTGTAAATGACTTATTCTTGAATTTATACACAATGTGAATGGCAGTATGACATTTAGAACTTTGAGTACAATACCACTATTTCATACCCTCTGTCCATAATTATTAATATATGCTGCTGAGAATTTTCATAGGTGGAGTAAATCATCGAAGGCAGCTATACATCCTGGTTTTGCTATGAATCGCTTATGTGCCTGATTTTGGGTCGTGTTATGATGAGCTTCTAGTTGTACACACGGTTTTATAGACACGGGATTTAAAATATCAGCATGTCAGTAAATCCCCTTCTCTCATGATGCAGCAAGCCATTTTGTAAAAGGTGTGTTTCACTTCACAGCCACTGGATGTCACTGTAGCTCCCCAGATGCAGTCCTCTGCTTTTATAATCATTGTTAAGAGGATGGTTGGGGGAAAAACTTCAGTTTTAAGTCTTCTGGAACTTAGTGGGATCCATGTTTGCCTTGGTCCCATTTTGATTCCTAATTGAAGCCACGGTATGAAGCAGTGGCAATTAACACGATACCTCAAGCGCATACCTAGCAACTCCTCGGGAAGTGGAATTAATTGTATTTTAGTGTCATTGCTAGGGACAGCTAAGATTTCCATTGTGAATATCATTGTGGAGTGGCTTTAATAAGCAAAATGAATGACTGGAGGCTTTTAATGAAACCATTTTTATGTGTGCAGCTAAGCCCACGTGGTCTCCTTAAGACTGATGCAATGCACAGCGGTGGGGAAACGCTTCACAGCCGCCTGCCTTGAAGCTGCTCCTTCACTTTTTTCTTTTTTTCCTGAAGAAGCACAAGTGTTTTTCCCTGCTGTCCGGAGCTGATACTGATATGTGGTTGTACTTTCTGTGCTGTTTGGAACCTCCCAGCCATCGGAGTTGTGACCACCCTCCTAACCAGCAGAAATAATTGTGAAGCCCTTAGGATACGTGTGCTTCCTTCTTGTACTGAGAATTATGTAGCCCTGACCTGAGCTTTGATGCGACATGTGTTCTGGGAGCACATTAAGGCTGGAGATAGAAAATGTGAAACCAGCAAAGAATGCACATAACTAAATCTGCGTCCTGCTCCAGCTGATTTTTCCTTCTCTGTATTCTCATAGCCTGAGTTCAGGTCTCATAATCTCTCTCTTTGGGACTTCCATTAGCCTTACAGTTGGTCCTTCCTCTTAATTCCGGTCATAGCAAAGTTATCCATCTGAGCGCAGCCCTGGTTCACCTTGCGTTAGGGCCCAAGGTCCTTTGAAGGGCTTGTAGAACCTCTGACCTGACTACCCTTCCTGTTTCCAGCCTTGTGTCTTGCCCCTCCCTCCTCTAAGTTGATGCATTAGAGAACTGCCTATAGCACATTTCTACTCTGGTTACCTTGCTCATACTGTTGAGACTCTCAGGAAGTCCTTTCTCATCCATCTTTACCTGGCTAACTGCTATGCATTTTCCAAGGCTTACTTGGAATGTTAGTTAGAAATGGCAATAAAGTATAACTGTGTAATAACTGCTAGCACCTTCCTAAAATACCTATAAAAATAAAGTAAGATGAAAACCCTCAGCCGTCCAAGCTGACTGGCAGCTAACCCAGTGCCCCAGTATGGGGAAGGAGATGGAGAAAAGCAGGGGGAGGCATCCCACACTCAGCCTTATGAAGCAGAGTCAGCCTTTTCATTTGAGAGCAGGTAGGGAGACACATCTGCCTCTTCCATATGCCTGAGCGCAGACTCTTGCTGCTCAGAAGCTAGATGTTCCTTGAGACAATCGGCATAGTTGCTGGTAACACCTCTTCTCATACATCCTTTAGGAAGTTGCAGTGCCCTCCTCCCCCACAAACAATGGTACAGGAAGCACTAGGAGTGATAGAGATGAATTGTGTCCTGGGAGGCGATGCTTCCACAACACACACTGTAGGTGGGTGTGGGAAACAAGCAAATTTGGATAAAAAAATACATTTAAGGCTGTCCAAGCAGGATTATATATAGTATCAATTAATGAGAAAAGTAAAACCCTAATGCTTTCATAATAGGAGAATGTTATAAATTATGGTACATTCATGAGATGTTAAGTTATACAACTTTCAATCATAGTTTTGGAGGTTTCCCTTTTAAGACTGATGTGGAGAAACATAAGATTGTAATGATGATTGAATAAAAGTGTATTTTTTCACAACATATACGAAACATTGTTTGTATGGTTATATGTATACAGTTTCCTAAATGTGAAAAATACACACACATAAACTCATATAGGCCCAAAGGAAAAGACCAGAAGGGAATATACTGAAATGTTAAGTGCTTATTCCTGATTGGCAGGTTTAAAGATGGATTGTGATTGTCAGCTGTTTGTGTTTTTCAAATTTTCTGTAATGGAAATGTATTATTTTAGTAATTAGAAAAGAAAGGGATAAACAAAATTTTAAAAACTTTTAAAGAGATTTTTAAAGACTTAGCTCAAATTCGTGAAGCCCCAAGGTGGATCCAGTGCCCATCTTCTGCGCTGCTGTAGCATTTCCTGCAACTGTCTTACTAGTGATCACGTTATCAAAGCTAGTCCCTAGTTTCATGAGAGAAGGAACACTCTGTACACATATATGTTTGTAACCTAGGGTCTAGGACAAATAAATGGTTTTTGAACTAAGCTGTACTAAACTGTAAGTATTTATATCTAGCAGTTCAAAGGATGGATTACAAAGTACATAGAAGGGGGAGACTTGGAAAGGAAGCCAAAGAAATCACATATTATGCCCAGATGGAAATTTACTCCGAGTCCTTCAAGGATGTATTGGATAACTTAGAATTTATGGAGGCTATTTCTAAGCTCTTCAAGTATTTACCATCAACTTAAGATAATATATATGCAGACATTTTGTGGAAAAATAAAGCTTTCTATGAATACAGGTTGTGATGATTGAGTCTGAGTTAATATAAGGACTGTGTTGATTTGGGGAAGAATGACCCGCAAGGCCTTTATACCCATCAAGTTTAAGTGTCACGATTTCCCTATTATTGCCCTTGGGGAGCTGAATCTGGTGGTGGCAATTTTCTGGAGGATCTTGCTGGTATTAAGTAGTTCTCTTAGGTTAGGGAACTTTTTAGAAATTGAGCCTGGCTTTATTCTTTGCTTCCCTAGTTTTTGTTTTGCTTGGTCAGAGGCTGTTCATTTTTTCTGAAAATAAGATTGGCAAAATGTATGTAGTTTCTACCTAGCACAGAGAAGTACAAGGACCATTTGTTTCCTGGAGTTTCCTGTAACAAAGGTATACAAAGAATTGTTTTCTGGGTGAATTAGAGCTAAAAGCCACTTTTGTTTCTTCTCTTATCAAGTGATGAGAAAAGTAGGGACTCCAGTTTCTATTTGAGCCCCACACTGTACTTTCAGTAGATTCAGCGAAGAAATCCAGGCAGAAGGTCACAGGTGAACACTTTCCATTCTGGGAGGATTGAGGTTTTTAAAAAGACTTTGAAGTTAAATCAGAAGTTTCAGAAGAAACTTCCTTCTTCTCTTCTCCTTTTTTTTAAAGGAAAAGTTTTTCAAAATTAAATAGGAAACAGAATTATGTGTGGCTATCACTATTTGGTAATATTTTATTTTATTACCTAAAGACTTCACTGATCTATAAGAAACAAAAATAAAGCTTAGAGTGATATGAAGCTTTTGTTTTTAAGAAAGCTTTTTTTTCATTCTTTTTGAAGGGTTTCTTTCCTTTTTTCCTCCTTTTTGGTTGCTATTTTGAATTTAAAATGGCTTCTTTCCTATTTTTCTACCTATGTAAGAGTGCTATTTGATTATTGTAATAATTCACTTTCCAATGTCTGAAAAATACTTTACTTTAGAAAGTTTTTTTTAAATAAAGACTTGTATCTGTGAAGTTTTACTCATATGTCTTATTATAGTATTTTAGATGAATTTATAAAGTAAAAGTAAGGTTTTTAAAAAAAATCTTGTGGAATTTATGTAATCGTTACCTGGGGTCATTTCTCAAATGGTAACTCCAAAAGTAACTGAGTTCATTCTGAGTGGCAGCTTTTGTTGTTGAACATTGCAGCAAAGAGCATCTAATTATGGAATTAATGATTTCTTTTGATACTTAGAAAGTATATTATAAGTTACTTAGTAGGATTACTTGGTTAAAACCTGCTTAGTTTCAGAATGGGACTGTAGAGGAAGAGTCAAGAGTAAGTTTATTGGAAGCTGCTAGACAGGCGTTTTGTTCTGTTCTGTTTTTCCTTTCTCAGGTGTTGGTGACGATGTCTTACCTTGTGCTTAGGCCTTGGCAAAACTAAGCTGGCCTTCAGCCACTTTCCACCTCCCCTTGAACATTTTTATTTGACTCCCAAAGTCACCCATCTAGGCATCTTGTATCTTCATGTTGAACTGTGTTCCTATTAAGGTCTGTGTTTAGTCTGGTATCTGCATTTTTTAAAAAACTACACATTTTCTGTATGTGATTAGCTGATAATCAGGCCCCTTTGGTTAGGTTGTTTGGATTATAGTAGCATTAATTCTTTAACATACTGAGACTAGTTTGGGGGTGGTATCTACGACGGCACATCTCAGTGGGGATGGTGATGTTTGCCTGTAGAAAGCTTATTTAGTATAATTTTTAAACACCAGATTCTATGATAAGTAAGTTCTATCTCCATTACCAGATGAGTTATAAGAGGTTAAAAACCTATCGCTGCATTTGATCGTCTGGACTTGGTTGCTTTTTATATGTTTTCTGAATTTTCAATAGACTAGTACCAGAAATCTTTGAAGGAATGTAAAGTGTGTCTTTCACTTTCTCGCGTACTCTAGTTTTTGCCAGCTTTATTTGAAGACATTTTTCTGCTTAAAATTACCAGACTCTTTTTCTGATGCTAGTAATTGCATTATTTAAACATTTGGTTTTATGAACTGAAAAAATTTTCTGCAAATATTGTATCCCTTAATTTTCCATTCTAGATTGGTATGCTGGGCTTTGTCAGTGTGTAGTCAACAAAACCCAACTAATCTGCCGCTTTTTTGGTGACTACACATTTTACGCTAGGTCTTTTGTGACACATTTGTCATAACTGTTCAAATGTGGCTTTTTCCATTCTTTTTTTGTCTTCTTTTTTGATGTAATCCAAATTCAGTATACTTAATGTTACTTTCATATGAGGTTAAGGCTGATAAGAATTTGAAATATTGCCCATTAAATTTTTTCCTCTTATATGTAAAATGTGGTTGGTGGTTTTCAGTTAATTAGCAAATAGTTATCAAACACATTTCAAACTAAAAGAATTTGAGGCATTCGAATCTTGAGAATTGCAGGAATGTGAAAGAGGAGCCAGTACAGAATGAAGGCGTAGGATCTAAGTAGACCCAGCAGAAGCAGCAGGGGATGCCCTTCCAGTGGGAACTGCTGTGAAGGCAGAGGCTGTGCTGTGCAGAGGAAGGAGCAGAGACGCGGGGTCAGACACGTGGCTGCCATTAAAATCCTGAGACATTTGCTGTTCTGGACTTGAGATTCATTCTATGTAAAATGGAGATAGAGTGTGCTCATTAGACTATCCTCTTAGTTTCCTAAGGCTGCTCTAACAAATCACTAGTGGCTTAAAACAATAGAAATGTAATCTTTAACAGTTCTGGAGGTAAGAAGTCCAAAGTTAATTTGACTGGGCAGAAATCACGGTGTTGGCAGGGCCACGCTCCTTCCAGGGGCTTTATGGGGAGTCCATTCCTTGACTCTTCCAGCTTCTGGTGGCTGCCACCATTCCTTGGCTTGCGGTCACATCATTTGAGTGTCTGCCTCTGTGGTCACATTGCCCCTTCCTCTTCTATCTCTGTCAGATCTCCTGTCTCTCTCCTGAAAGGATACTTGTGTTTGGATTTAGGGCCCACCAATGTAATCCTGGGCAATCTCCTTATCTCAGTACCTTTAAGTTAATGACATCTGCAAATGCTTTGCTCATGTTATTCCTCTGTTCAGAATGACTTATCATCTAACTCAGAGGAAAAGCCAGATCCTTGTTCTGAACTGCAGGGCTTTATCCAGGTGCCCCAGCTCATCACCTTCACTTCCGTAACTTCCCGTCCTGGTACTCGCCTCCCCTTTGCTCACTCAGCTTCAGCCACGTTGGCCCCCGTGCCCTTCTTCAGACATACCAGACTTGCTCTTGCCTCAAGGGTTCTCTTGTTCTTCCTCTAGTTATCTGCTTGGCTCATGCCTTCTCCTTCAGGTTTTTGTTCAAACATTACAATCTCAACAAGGCCTTCCCTGGCAAGCTATAGAAAATGGATTCCTTTACCCTATGCCCTCCTCTCCCCCTTTTCCCTGCTCCATTTTCCCCTGTAATGTTTAGTGCCACCTTTTAAGATGTGCATTTTATTTATTGTCCATGTCTTCCCATCAGAAAGGAAGCTCCATGAGGCAATGGTTTCTGATTGTCTGTTACTAAATTCCAAGCCCCAAAATGAATGTCTGACATATAGTAGGCCTTCGATAAGTATTTGTTGAGCAAATAGGTGAACGAATAAGTTACAACTGCCAGACAATATGGATTTATCTTATAACAAGTAGGAAGTGAACAAGTGTTTGAGCAGGGGTCACATTGATACAAATGTTTTAAGAGGTTTCCTGTGGTATCAGTGTCCAGATTGGATGGGAAGAATGAGAACACAGAGGTTTGGAGATTAGTTAAGAAAAAGCAATGGTCCAGATTGGAATGGTGATAGCAGGAATGAGTCAGGGGCTGTTGGTTGTGTGAGAGACGCTCGGAGGAAGCGTCTTAAATACCTGGGGTAAGAGCAGTGGAGGTATTGGAGTGGACATAGAGAAAGGTGTAATGGGCATAGGAGAATTCAGGAAAGAGCAGTTTCAGGAGGAAAAGGGAAGATACTTTGTTTCATTTTTACATCTTTTGGAAAAATTTTGGTAAAATGCATAAAACATAAAATGGATCATTTTACCCATTTATAAGGGTACATTCACTGGCGTTATGCATATTCATATTGTTGTGCATCCATCACTCCCATCCATCTCTGGAACATTTTTATCCTCCCATACTGAAACTCTGAACCCGTTAAACAATTAACTCTTCATTCCCACCTCCCACCCTGGTCCTTGGCAACCACCATTCTACTTAATGTCTCTATGAATTTGTCTATTCTAGGTACCTCATGAAATTGGAATCATATCATATCTGTTCTTTTGTATAACTGTATTACAGCATAAGACAGTATAATAATTTTAAGGTTCATCCATGTTGTAACGTGTCAGAATTTCATTCCTTTTTAAGGCTAAATATTCCATTGTATATCTCTTCTACATTTTGTTTTCTAATTAACTTGCCAATGGACATTAGGACGTTTTTACTTTTTGGCTATTGTGAATGATGCTACTATGAACATTTGTGTGCAAGTATCTGTTCCAGTCCCTGCTTTCACTTCTTTTGGTTATATACTCAGAAGTGGAATTGCTGGAATTTAATATTTTGAGGAACTACCATACTGACGGTTTTAGATAGACTGTTTGAAGGGGTGGAAAGTCTAGCAGTCAGGACTGGAGTGTGAGTGAAAGCAACTGTAGCTGGGGATTTCACTTCAGTGAAGTGAAGACAGACATGATAGCCGAAGACGGGAGAGTGAATTAGTTGGGAGAAAAGGAAAGAAAAGAGTTGAGCCAAGGACTGCATCTTAGGAGGGAGAGGGGCTATGGGAGCTAGTCAGACAGAAAAAGAGCAGTCGGAGTTAGGAACAGAACCCTGAGTGTTGATGCACACTTAGCTCAAACTCATCCATATTCATTGAGCACTCTTTCAAGAACTTCCTTTCAGATGAATAAGCTTCTATTTAAGTATGACATTACTTTCAAGGGTTTGGGTGTTGTAGGTCACAGATTACTCCTGAGTGTTGAATTTCTGAGACACAGATACTTTTCAAAAAGGTCCTAGAAGCACCTAAAAAAGGAAGAGGATTTCTATATTTCTTATTTGGCTTTTCTCCATTTCCTATTTTATATCAGTAATTTCACAGTTACTTTTCTTTAACCATCTATTGAAGAACAACATACCTTAACATAAATGAACAAAGCAAATGTGGACAACTTGATGAATTCTCAGATACTGTATATACCTGAGGATCCAACACCCAAATTAAGAAACAGAATATTTCCCACACCTGGTGGTTCCCTCATGCCCCTGCTCACTCATCCACTATCCTCATTATTTTGATTTCTAACACCATAGATTCATTGTATCTATGTTGAACTTACATAAGTGGAATCACATAGTATATACTCTTTGTGTCTGACTTCTTTCATTTAATATTATGTTTGTGGAATTCATCTATGCAGTTGTGTATTGTAGTATATATTCCATTGTGTCCTTTACAAAGTATATTTATTCATTTTCATGTTGATAGGCATTTGGGTAATTTCCAGTTTGGGGCTATTATGAAGAGTACTGCTGTGGACATCACAGTTTCTTGTTAAAATAGGAATTTTGCATGTTATGTTTACCTCTTTAAAGTTGTCGTTGCTTTTTTCATTTAAGTGCCTTCCTCCTAAGTGCCTTCCCACCCTACCTAATTATCTTCATTGTTAATACAAACTATATTTGCCTGAACATTAGTTTTGAAAGTATAAGGTGCCACAAGAAATTAGGTTTCTTAAAAAATTGTACGTACTTGCATTAAAATTTTCTTTTTAAAGTATTTAATTTTCCTCAACTGTCGAGGCTGTGTCTTAAATAATTATTGAACCTGTCAAAATTCTTCGTCTCTTAATGGGGTGAACTGTCCAACCTTGAGGCAAACATTTTAATTTTGGCACCATGATGAGTTGGAGAAAAATAGCTCCAATATTCTTAATGCAGATTTGATATCAAACTTATAATTTACTTAGCAATAAAAGGAGATTGAGAATTAGTAAAAAGGACACTGTGATATTTTATGTCGTTTTTCTCTTTGGGTTACAGCCTGCTTTGGTATAAAAATCAACATTACTAATTGAAAATTGATGAAAATTTCATCAATCTGGCTATTTCAGAATTGAGTTGAAATTTCACTATATTTAATAAAGATATATACATATTTTGTATATTTGTATGGATATATATGTCCATATAGATCTTTGTCTACCTATCTTTCTATTTTTCTATGCATCCATCCATCCATCCATCTACCTGATGACATGCTCACTGAAACATTCTTTACAGAAAGAACAATAGAAGACCACGAGCTGGTGATTGAAGTGCTATCTAACTGGGGGATGGAAGAAGAAAATAAGCTATACTTTAGAAAAAATTACGCCAAATATGAATTCTTTAAAAACCCAATGGTAAGTTAAATCCCCATTAATAGTTTTGTAAAATAAATGAGTTAAATTTTATTTTACTTTACGTGAAGACAAAGGTCACTATAAATAAGATACAATTCCCTGTTTGATAAATTAGTAGGTAAGAATTCTGGTCTTTTAAATTATAATCACATTTCTTCTTACTCTAACAATGATTAGTTGACATCACCACAGAAGTTCAGATATGTGTTTTGGGGGGAACTATTGCTTCTTTTTCTTGCTTTTTAAGAAAAATAAAAAACCTACTCTACATTTGATTTGGTGAATAAGTTATTAGATATCGCCATGCAAGTTCCAAATATTATGGTTTAACTCTTTTCACAGAATTTAGAAAATTAAATAAGAAATTTTCTAAAGGAAAAACAGATTGATGTTTGTTGGGAGTATTAAAACTTAGCCAGGAATTTAAGATTGACATGCATCTTGCTGTTTCAAGTTATTTTGTTTTCATTGCAATAAATTACTGAGCTAAGTATAAATGAGATAAAGACCAATGCATTATCTAGTAAATACTACTTTCATTATAGCTCTTTTTAAAAGAAAATAAATGTATGTCACATTCTAATGGAGACTAGCAATCTAGAGGAGTCAAAATAGCCTCTGGGCTCATTATTTTAAATTGTTTTTGTCTCTGCAGCTGTAGCATATTTTTACACTAAGTTTTGGATAATTAGGTTGAAATGGTACTTTATGAAAAATATATGATATACACTATAATAAAATATTTTCAAACCCTGAAAGACCTCTAATATTCTCTTTTATTTGAACCTATTAATAGAAAAATAATGGAATGATCTTTGACAAAGAATTTAAGAGTCCTAATAAAAGTTAAATAGAATTTTTTTGAAAGGAAACTGCTTAACTGTTTTCTTGTTGTGAAGCTTTACAAAAAGCAGGAATTTAAAAGTTATAGTTAAAGATGTATGGTTTAGTGCTCATTTTTGGTTGTATCTTTTTTTTTTTTAATTTAAACAAGGCTGTAGATTGATTTTGTCGACCAAGAGCAGTGAGTCTCAACTGGGGGGCTGATTTGATGATGTCTGGAGACATTTTTGGTTGTCATACTGTGGGGCTGGGGAGGGCTGCTAGTGGGTAGAGGCTTGGAATGCCATAAACATCCTATGGTGTACGGGACAGCCCCCCACAACACGGTGTTATTAGACCAAATGTTAATAGAAATACTATTCAAAAACCCTGTCCTAGAGGAAGTAAAGAGGACTCTATTTTCCCAAACTTGTCTGATCATAAAAATTCCCTGGGGAGAGGGAATAGTGCTTGTTATAAACACAGGATCCAGGTCCTACCCAGACCTACTGAATCAAACACTCCAGGAATGAGATCTGAGAATTCCTAATTTAAACAGCTTTCTTGGGTGAATTTTATGATTAAACAGGTTTGGAGAAAGATTAGGTGGAAAAAACTGTCCTTTTAGCTCCCTAGCCCTCTAAGTCCTGGCTCCTGTACACTGTGAGCTGTGACCTTGGATATATATCTTCTGCGAGCCTTAACTTTATAAAATGGAGCTGAGAGTCTCAGCACCTGCTGGAGTGGTTGCAGGACTCAGCGAAGAGATACAGGAGCTAGCACGCGGTCAGCCTGAGGGCAGTGTTGTGACTGGAGGTACGTGGATCTCTGTGTCTCAACACCATCTGAGGGTGTTTGGCTAACCTTTGGGCCCTGCTCCTACCTTTTTATTAAGATACCTGTGGGTAGAATCAGGGACTGGCATTTTTTTAAGCGCTTCAGGTGAATTTTCATCACACTGATTTAAAGAGCTTTGCTTTAGTTCACTGTGTTGGTCATACAGAGTTCAATCTTTTCTGGCATGGCTTTTGGGATAATGTAACATGTATCTTTTCGTCAGTATTTTTTTCCAGAGCATATGGTGTCTTTTGCAACTGAAATCAATGGTGAAATATCCCCCACACAGATTTTGCAGGTAAAATATATTTTCATTAAAATATGTGAGTAATAAATAATAAAGGGAAACTTTAAGGTCCATATTTAATTCATGTCCAGATTTTGGAATGTTATGCCTTGAATGATTAATTTTTGCTGGAGGTAAAATTAAAAAGAAAAGAGTAAGGAAGAAAAGGAAAGAACAAAATCTGGATGAAGAATTCCCTAAATCCATAAAGACCCCTAACTATATTATTCTTCTCAGTTTTGGCCAATTATCAAAGGATTTTAAGCATGTAAAAAAATGTGTATCATGAAAGGAAAATTGCAGAGTTTTGCTCTGTGATGTCTTTAAAGGTTATATTAGTCTTTGAAAATCAAAACTTCCAGGAAATTGTAGATGTTTTACTGGCAGATATTAATTATTTATTTTTATAATAAATGCCCTCAATCCTACTTGTGGTAAAATATTTAGCAATTAAATGAAATATTATCTATGACAGAAATACTTGATTGAAATATGAAATATCTTAGCTGAATTAAAAATACTAGTTATAAAAAAATAGTAGTTATTTTATTAAAAGTTTCCTTAGTTTTGTATCATTTTTTCCAAACTGACAGTGGCTGTAGGTGATCATTTTCCAAGACATTTTTATTACAATGAAAGAATGATTTCAGTTACTTTATTTTTGATAGATTAGTAGCTTTCACATCAGAAGCTCTACAGTTAACAGGTTAATGGTGAGCAATGTCTGTACAATGGTTGCTCTTTGATCTAAGCCCTAGGCACCCCCAACCCATTCAGTATTCTCTGATCTTTAATGAAGACAACTTTTAATTGTTCCAATACAGATATTACTTTAAATATATTGGCAGTTAAATGTATTGGGTGTCACAGATTTGTTTTCTATAGACTTTTAATTTTTAACAGATTATATTTCATTTTTGTGCTTCAAAATATTTAGAAATATGATTAGTCTTGAGATTTTTCTGAAAGCTGCTTGTATTCTCCTGGGTTTTCACTGACACCCTGTGGGGGTGATGGGGTGAATGGCAGCAGCAGCAGTGCCCCAGGATCCCCCGCTCTCAGGTCTCTTGATACTTTGCATTGGATTGTGACAGGGCAGTGGATTGCAGTTTTTCTCCTGCCTCCTTTCCCAAATTCTCCTGTGATATAGTTATATTACTTTAATGTTAAATTATAAAAGCAAGAAAAATCATAGCTTTGGAATCAGATAGTCCTGCATGTGCCCCTGACCTCTTCTCTCCACTGAGGCAATGTTTCTACTTTTTAAAATGTTTCTTCTTTTCCTAGTTGACCTCTATGACTCCCTTTTTAAAATTTAATTGGTTTGGTTTAATAACTTGGAAAGCACTCAAACTAAAAAACCTACTTGCCTGTTTTACATGTCAATTAATTAATATCTATGGCTCATTAAATTAAAAATTTTTATTAATTTACTTAAAAAACATAGTTATCTACTATCAGCATTTCCCCGAGTAGCTTTTAAAATACGTTACGTTGTTTTAGCTAATGCTTTCACTTAGTTTCCGTTTTTCCCATTTTGCATTTGTTTATTCATAGGGATTTCTGTTTTCTTCTTTTAATGAGACACTAATGCATTTCCACCATCTTATTAAGGATGCTGATCACGATCATTCAGAGAGAGCTATTCTTTTTCATTCTTGATTTCCCGACTAACAAATGCCCATGGTCTCAGTTAATTATCACTGAGTAACAAACTATTCCAAACCTTACTGGCTTAAGTACCCACTCACGTTTTGTCAACAGTTTTGTTGATTAGGATTTGGGAAGGGTTTAACTGGGTGGGACTCGGAGGCAGATTGACTCCCAAAGAGGTTGTCAATCCCCTTTTTCTAAGATGGCTTTCACTCCGTGTACCTGGTAACTCCTTGGTGTCTCTCTCCGTCTCTCTCTCTCTCCCTCTCCCCCTCTCCCTCTCCCTCTCCCTCTCTTCCTCTCTCCTCCCCAGCTCTGTCTCCCCATCTCTCTTCCCACATGGTGTCTCCCCTCCAGGGCTTTTCCAGTTGCATTGTGCTTCTTACCACATAGGCATCCCGGAGTAGTCGAGTTCCTTGTATGACAGGTAGCTTCCAAGAATTAAGGAGCAGAAGCCATCAGATTAGTTAAGGGACTGCAGGAAGAATGGGCAGCATGTCCCTCCCGCCAGTCACAAGCCTTGCCTAGCTTCAGGGGGGTGGAGAAGCTTCACCTCTTGGTTCAGTGGCAGCATCACATTTGCAGAAGAACATGTGTAGTGAAAGATATTGTTGCAGTTCTCTTTGTAAAATACAGCCCACTCTACCCACCCACACCTGAGAACTACAGAGGATAGAGAGGAGATGGTTTACTTTACCTTCATCAAGGAGGTGAACTTGGCTCAGTATTTTAATAACTGAATAATGGAAGTCAGGATCCTGGTCTTCTATCTTTATGAAGTTGAAACTGATAGGTCAATCTGTAATCTCAAAGAAAATCATAGAAAGGGATGAAAAGTATCAGGACTTAACTTAGAGGAAGTTCAGCGTTTCAAATGGACATTCAAGTAGCTTATAATTTTGGTGTTTGACTAAGTACTGATCACTTAGAATGTGCATCTTGTGAGCATATCTTCATTTGGAACTTGCCTCAGGTTCTCACAAGACTGGTTTATTTTGTATACACATTGTCATTTCTGTAACGGTATATAAGTGGTATCAGTGCTGTTTGATTTCGCACATTTCTATTTGAAATATCAGGCTATAGTATCATTGATTCAGAAACTGTATGAGAGTGTCTAATTTTTCTTCCAGATGTTTCTGAGTTCAAGCACATATCCTGAAATCCATGGCTTCTTACATGCAAAAGAACAGGGAAAGAAGTCCTGGAAAAAGATTTACTTCCTTTTAAGAAGATCTGGTTTATATTTTTCTACTAAAGGGACATCAAAGGTAAATTAGAGTATCCATGATATGTTACCAATTATGTATAAGTTGTATGTTAAAATGGGTTTTACTTTGTTTATTACTGTATTACATGAGGTCAGTACTTGGTACTTTTTTTTTTTTTGATTCCAAACATTTGCCACCATCTGCTTGAAAACTAATTATTCAGCTTTGTTTCCCACTAATTTCAATATACATCTTTTGATGGAATCCGGATGCTCTGGTTTCAGTACCACATTCCTTGCCCATTTCTTCCCTACTCCGAATTCACCCTCTTTATCCTCATCCGGGCTGAGATTTTGAGGCCCAGCATATACACACCTTTTCTTTTTCCCCCAGGTCATACTACTGATCTTGCCCACTTCTGAGCTTCTGTTGATGCCGATGCAGTTAGTAACGCTCAGCCGCAATTGTTTATTGCTTTGCATGTGTTAGTTTTGTCTCCTTACCTAGAGTGTAAATTCCTAGAGGAAGTTAGCGTGTTATGATCAGGGGTGGATGTATGTGTCTGTGTGCTTATCTGTGTATACAGGTATATAGACATACACGTGCAGATGTTCACACACACACATACACAGTCACTTATGCATGTAACCCCATGGTGCTCAGCACTGTACAGTCTGATTCTATTTTGGCCAATTGTTGCTGACTATACCATACGCCTGTTTGTTATAAGTGTTGACATTTTATGCAATGCATCTGTATCTTTCAAGTAAAACTATTTGGGAGCTTTCATGAGAGTTTAATTCTATTTTCATGCATCTGTTTTGTCACTGACAACACTGTTGCTTCTTTATGGATAATCTATCATTTTTCTGAGGCTATTTTTCAAATTTTATTATCATCATTGATATTTAGTAACTTTCCTGCCATATTTCTAGGTATGTTCAAATGTATTCTGCTAAACCTTGCTTGATTCTCAACATACACATTCAGTCCACAAATTCATATTTTTCTTTTATGCTGAAAATGTTCATTATTTATTTCTCATTCTCCATATTTGATCCTTTAAACTTTTGGTAGGATTTTCCATCTTGGCTAGTCATGGCTCCAGGTGTCCCTTTGTTGGTGGCTGCCTCACTCCACTCTCTGCCTCCGTCTTTTCACCCCCTTCTCCTTTCTCTGTTTGTCTCTGGTAAGGACACTTGTCATGGATTTAGAGCCCAGCTGGATAATCTAAGATGATCTCATTTCTGGATCCTTAACTTAATTCCATCTGCAAAGACCCCCTTTCCAGAAAAGGTCACATTCACAGGCTCTTCGGGTTAGGACATGGACATATCTTTTAATTTTGAGCAAGAGAGTGGAATGATCAAGCTGTAAGAAGATTAGGAAGGCCATAGAAAGCTTAAAAAATCCAGTAGAGAAACAGAAAGAAATGGAGAGTGGAAGGGAGCAAAGGAAGCAGGGAGGGAGAAGGGGAGTGGGGAGAGAGAGACACACACAGAGAGACATAGAAAAATTGATTGATTTGAAGCACAGATGCTAATTAGTGTTAATTAGATGATCATTTCAGTAATCAAGGGTGGAGGCGATAGGATCTAACCTAAGATTGAAATAGCAAATTACCAGATTTCGTTGACTGAGAGGAAGCACTTCATAATGTTCTTAGAGAAAGAAGTAAGGAAAATAAAGAAACAGAAAATTATAGAAGAAATATAACTAGGAGATTTGTTAGAAGGTCACCATCTTAGAGGAAAGATAATGATCTTATTTCTAGATACATAGTGTTCATGGTGAAACATCCAAATGGAAAGCCCAGAGCACAGCTAGTGAGGAGACTAGACATTTGGGCAGTAGTCTAACAGGAGACGTGGAATTCCAAAGAAGTGCTTCTTTCCATATTTTCCCCAGTTGTTCTTGTATAGTTTCTTCCTTTCACTCATTTACAGTTTTCCTTTGTTGCTGTTCACACAAGTGTGTGCACACATGTGTACAGGTGTGTATGTGTGTGTTTCTTTGAGGTTTTAGTGGTGGAATACTTCATGGACTAGGGCTCTGTTTATTTAGTAACCATTCCTTTACAGAAATCTTTAATTTCTAAGTTTGCATACTTTAATAATTAATATTCTATCATATAGATGCATTTAACTAATTTTTCTTGAGGATTTAAAACTAGTTTTCTAAATGTTATAGATAATATTAAGATGAATAATTACCCATTTTTGTAATTAAGGTTTTAGACTTTCTTAACTATTGTAATGAAGTTTCTCTTTTCCCAGTGTTCCTTATCTATGAAATAACATTTGAAGGTGTTGTTTAAACAAACGTGTGCTGGATCATCTTTTTACTTTTAACAACAGAGAAAAGTAGATTCTAAATCTAATAATCATGTTTCTTTTACTGTCTTCCCAGTGATTCTGCACTGGAAGATATGATAATATCTCCTAAATTCTTAACTGTTTAACAGATTTCTCATGAAAAATCCACGGCCCATTGTCTTTTTACTTCACTCTTCACCTGCTTTCCTTTCCCACCTATTACGTAACTAGATAGCTCTTATTCCGTCCGTGGAGCCATGCTCTTTTCCCTGCAATGGTCCCCACCTTGGCAAGGTAACATTATAAGCATCAAACCTCTATTCTCAGGCTGCACCTTAGCTCTCCTTACCGTGTATCTGACTTTGCTGTGCATCATGCATAGTGTTCTCTCCAGCCTGTGCCTAAGGAGCTTGTGTCCTGTAGTCTATACATGGAAATGATTTGAAGTTCCCCCTCAAAAAAGAAATTCACAGTATTAGGTAACCTCATGGATTATGACCTTGATACAAATTATGTAGGTTATATAATGTCTAATATGACATTTCTACCTGACAAAGTGACCATTTCCTGCCCCTTTTGTATGAGAAGGGACTTGATTTATTTCACTTTCTAAAGATTTACGCTGCATAGGAGTTAAACACTTGCATGCCTTGGAGATGTGGCTATGACTTACATTTACAGAGAAACGTCTAAGTACTCTGCTCTCGCACCTTATATACACATGTGCATGCTTAGCTTTTGCTGATCATGCCAACTCAGCCTGTAGTCTTATAGTGTCATAAGCCTTGATGTGTCTGCAATAATGGAACAAAAATCTGTCAAGAGAGGGAACTCATCACACCTCTTACGGCCTCCAGTATTTCTTGAGCTACCTTCTTCTCAAGTCCAAATGACTCAGCTACCTTGATTTTTACAGTATCAGTAACTTCTTCATAGAAGTCAGACATTTTTACTAGCAAATTAGTTTCTATCAAGGAATAAAGTTTTAAAGGCCATGCCAACAAGAGTACCTTTCTCCTTCCTTCTCCCTTGTTCCAAGGGCCTTGGTCCGGATCTCTTTTAACAATTTTCTTTTCTGCTTTATTCTCCCATGGAGTTGAGAACCAGAGTCATTCACTTGATCAAAATGCCTAAAGAACAGTGTCACACAAATAAACAGTTACATACACAGAAACTCTTGTTCTACTGATCTTCACTGGTGAAATAGCCAGCCTCCTGGCCAATGACTGAATTTTTTGGATTTGGATTTGAATGGGTAGCTCAAACTGCTGAGTGTTCTGCCTTTTTTTTTTTTTTTTAAGAGCACTGCTTCTCAAATTTCAGTGCATATGAATCACCCGGGTTCTTGTTAAAACGCAGATTTTGATTTTGAATCGGCAAGTCTGGGGTGGGGCCTGAGATTTTGCATTTCTGATAAGCTCCCAGGTGATGTTGATACTGCTGGCCTGGGACCACGCTGCCAGTAGCGAGGTTTTAAAGAACAAATGCATTTTGGTCAGTTTTGATTATACATTCAGCTCCAGAATTAAGCATTTCTCCAAGTTATTAACCTGTCATAGAACAGTATGACCCAGTCATTTCCCATGACCGGCTCTAAATCTCATGGATTTCCCGGAGAAGAAATAGCTCCTCATGATTCCCCTTGGCTTGAAAATCCACTGCCCAGTAATTTCTCTGAACTCTTCTGTTCAGGCTTCCTTCTTTGTACAGGAAGGTAGTCACGCAGCCTGTTTCGTCGCTTGCTGTGATGTGTGAGGCAGCACGAAAACATGAGGGGTGATTGTTTCTGAATGAAGCAGGAATCGTCTTTTTTTTTTTTTCTTTGCTGCAGAAGCTCAATCTAACCTTCTTCCCTTTGTTGAACCATTATTTGAAACTCAGACAAGGAAAACATTGTCAAAAGCCATTCTTCGCACTCTTTTCTCCTTCAGATTCCTTGAAATGGTAGTTAAAGAGAGTAATTTTAAAATGGGAAGATGTATTTTTTTGTATATTGCAAGTTAAATTATAAATGAATCAGCGCTTCTCAGATTCAATCATCTTGTGTCCAGCTCCTGGTTATTTAAGGATATAGTGACTTCGCTGTCCTTTCCTTTTGTTTCTGTGACATTATTTGGAATAGCTTTTGCCAAGGTATAAATTATGTAATATAATAGAGATATAAAAGATTGTGTAAAAATACGTATCCATTTCAACACACACATACATGTATTTTTTTTAAAGGAACCACGGCGTTTGCAGTTTTTCAGCGAATTTGGCAATAGTGATATTTACGTGTCACTGGCAGGCAAAAAGAAACATGGAGCACCGACCAACTATGGATTCTGCTTTAAGGTACAGGCTTAATATTTTGATAGATGAGTAACGCAAGCCTCAGCCTTTTAGGTAAGCTTGAGTTTCTTTTAATTTCTTTTAAAAAGAGACAGCTTTCTCTTATATGTAGGAGAATTTTAGTGGCTTTTATTTCAACAGGTGTTACCTTCAAGATATGCATTAACGATAAACAATGTGCTGTGGCCTTCTAGCCTAACAAAGCGGGAGGGCCCCGAGACCTGAAAATGCTCTGTGCAGAAGAAGAGCAGAGTAGGACGTGCTGGGTGACCGCGATTAGATTGCTTAAGGTAATCTTGCCGCAGGCGTGACTTTCAATTAAATGCTGGGAGTACCATCAAAGTTTGAAAATAGCTTTA
Source organism: Vicugna pacos (assembly GCF_048564905.1). NCBI lineage: Eukaryota > Metazoa > Chordata > Mammalia > Artiodactyla > Camelidae > Vicugna > Vicugna pacos. The sequence goes on along the minus strand of NC_132991.1, from coordinate 38,870,211 downwards.
TTTCAAAACTCAGACGATTCACTGTGAATCCATGTAGGTATGTGAGAAAGAAGAAAAATCACCCCTATCATAAGTGTGTATTTTATTTTTTTATCTAAAAGATAAACATTTGCAGAGTAGAGTGGAATAATCTAATAAATTTATCTTGTGTGTGTAGACTGTTCCATTTTTAGAAATGTTCTGATTTTTATTTTTTTGTAAGAGTATTCTACATATAGCCAGTATATAACTGATTAAAATTTCTCTGTCCATGACTTAGTCTACATTTTAAAAACAGTGCCGTCAATCCAATGTGAAGTGTATTTTAAAACATGCCCACCTGGATATATTTGGTGCAGTTGTTTTATGTTTTATGTAAGTGTTGTGTAAATTGCTTTCCAGTTTAACTCAAATTATTTTATAAATTTTACTGGAGATATAATTATTAAAGCATCTACCTTTGTGCTAAGTAAAAATTGCAGCTTCCATAAGCAAAATTTGTTGTTAAGCATTCTGAAAGGAGTAAGAATGTTCTACAGGTAGGTGGAGAAGAGAGGTACAGAGCTGATTTCTTCCAGAATGTCTGTAAAACACATTTATTTTCAAAACTTGTATGCTGGCAAATTTAGCACAACTTCAAATTTGTAATTATAAAACTTATCAACCATTTCCTTTTAAGAAGGGCAGAATAATCTGATCAGAATTATTAGTTGTCATACCAGGTTTGGAAGAAAGTTTTATCTTTTATTCTTTTATTTTTTTTTAAATTGAGGTGAAATTCACATAACATAAAATTAACGAAATTAACTATTTTTAGTGTGAACAGTTCAGAGACATTGAGTACATTGTTGTGCAAAAAAAGCTGTGCAACCACCACCTCTATCTGGCTCCAAAACATTTTCTTCACTTCAAAAGGAAACTGTACCCAGTAAGCTGTTGCACCCAGCCACTAAGCCATGTTCTGGCTCTGTGGATTGACCAATTTGGATATTTCATAGCAATGGAATCATACAATATGTGACCTTTCTGGTCTGGCTTCTTTGACCTAGCATAATGTTTTGTAGTTCACCCACATTGTATCATATATCAATACTTCATTCCTTTTTGTGGCTGCATAATATCCCATTGTCTATATATGTATGATAAACAATTTGTTTATCCATTTATCCATTGATGGATATTTGGATTGTTTCTACCTTTTTGCAGTTGTGAATAGTGCTGCTGTGAACATGTCTATGCATGTATTTATTTAACAGTTTTCAATTATTTTGATATATACCTAGAAATGGAACTGCTGGTCATATAGTAATTCTGTGTTTAACTTTTCAATGAATTGCAAAAATGTTTTCTAGAGAGAGTGAACCATTTTACATTCCCACCAGCAATGTGTAAGAATTCCAATTTTGGGGTAAGGGATGGTATAGCTCAGTGGTAGAGTGTGTGCTTAGCATGAATGAGGTCCTGGGTTCATTCCCTAGCGCCTCCATTAAATAAATAAATAGCTAGCTAGCTAGCTAGATAGATAGATAGATAAGACAGACAGACAGACTTAATTACCCCCCAGACCAAAACAAAATTTTTAAAAAAATTCCAATTTCTCCATATCCTCACCAACATTTATTTTCCATCCTAATCGGTGTGAAAGTGATTTAAAGGAAGCTTTTGGATTAACTGTGACATATTCTTCCTTTTGCTGTTAATGGCAAAAAGCCACTATGGTTACGTTTTTATTAGAGGTTTGTTTCTCAAATAGTCTACTGTTAAAATGACTGTTATGATTTTGATTTCAGCAAATCTTAGAAGTCCTGATTCTTTGAAACCCTCATGATAAGTAGTTGCTTCTGCATTGCTCTAATTATCATAAAATGGAAATCAAACAAACAAAATGAAGAAAATCCCTTTAGAGGGTCTTGGAAACCAACCAGTCAAGGGACTAGTAACCAGGTAACTAGGGGTATGCTTCGGAAACACCTGAGGCACTTTCTGAAGTTCCACGTGCCTAGCCCCATCTTAGGGGATCCTGATTTTGTGGGTGAATTCCAGGTGTCTGCTGATGAAGCACCACTGACTTCATTCAGTCTTCTCTTACAGATAAAGAAGCTGGCATTCTTTGGAAGACTTTATTCCATCACAGTTATGGTAGAGAAAATAACTTGAGGGTTTTTTCTCCCCTTCCATCAGAACTCTAGAAATCAGGCTAGGCTGATTCAAGGTGTCAACACGGCTTCATTCTCTGTTGGAAGCTCTAGAGGGTACCCATCTTCTTGCCCTTTCCAACCTTTGAAGGCTGCTCATGGCCCCTTCCTCCACCCTTAAAGCCAGCAATATCCGGTTGAGTCCTTTCCATGCTGCCATTTGTCTTGTTCTCCCTTCTGGCTTCTCTTAAGGACCCTTGTGATTACATTGGATCTAGCAGGATAATCTAAGCTAATTACCTAATTTCAAAGTCAGCTGATTAGCACCCTAAAGTTGTATCTGCAACCTTATTTCCCTTTGCCAGGCAGCCTAATATATTCACAGGTTCTGGGGATTAGGATGTGGACATACATGAGGACTATTATTCTGCTCCCACATCTGTGTTCCCTGTTTGCTTCAATTATGACAAAGCTTTTCCAGATGAGGTTGGAGAGGGAGGTGAGGTCCTTTATCCTGGAGCCAATGAGAAACCACCAAACAGTTTCAAACAGGAAAGTGATGTGATCTGTTTTACACTTAAACATAATCAGCTACAGGAAGCCTGGGCCTGCCAGCACGAACACTGAGGCTGGCAGGTTGTCAGTGGGGCACCTGTTTGGTCCCCCTGGCTGGTGCAGCTGGGCTCACCTGGTGTTAGAGGCATCTTGATCGTCTCCTTTGGTTGTCTTATCTTAGTACTTAGTGGCAAGGAGCAGGGAAAGACTAGTCTATGTTATGTTGGCTGGACCAGAAGCGCCCCTTATGTTTTCATTATATACTATTTATTAGCTATAACCTCCCCCAAGAATTTGGCCTTTTGTTTTATTTTCCTTTCTTTTTCATATACGCCTGTAAACACTTCATGCAACATCAGATAGAGATACTCTCATTCTCTTTGGAGAAATTCCAGTTACATACAGAATCATAGAAAATCAGAGGCTTAGAAAAGGGGAGATTTGCTCATGTACAGTGTCCTAGTTACATGTTGTCTTTTCCCCTTCCCTTCAATTAGACCTCTGCTAGCCTCTCTCTGACAGTTTTTAGTCCCTTATCTGCCCCTCCATAGGACAGGGAAATGTTAAGGTGACCCATGCCCTACCCCTTGGCCAGAGTTAACTGCCTACTAAAGACTTCCAACAGCACAGAAGCAAGTACCTAACACCACGGGTACCAGGGACAATACATCTTTGAAGAAAACAGTCTTATTAGTAGGTAGCAGGCTTTTCACTGCAGGTAAATAAAAGGTGGCCAAGCAGCATGTACCTTGTGAAAATGTTGGTTGGAGTCTATTGTATATTCTCCAAAATGAACTTGACTAGGAATTAAGCGCCTCTGTCTTCTTTTTAAAGTTATTCTAGGGTTAGAGTTGATTTAAAATAAATTTCATTAGGTCCTATTAATGTCAATCAAACCTTAAATTAAAAAATAATTTTTAGAAGTTGGGAAATAATTGGATAAAGAAGTCAACACAGAGAATTTTAAATGACTGTGGGTTTGTATTCATGTTAAAAGCAAAATCTTGAAAACAGTGACTCCCCTCGCCCCCCTCTGATTTTCTGCCTAATTACCAAATATATCCACTTTGCTGGATTGCTTTTAAGAAAATAGTTTTTAGAAGAGAAGCAGCTCTGTTGGAATGTTTAAATGGAATTCATCCTAAGGGTAAGATTGGTTTCCATGGTGTCTCTTTTATATAGGACCTACTTTCAAGTTCATTATGGTTCCATGAAATGGAAAAAATTATAGAGGGTAGCAAGGAGAAAAAGAAGCCTATCTGTTCCATTGGTTTCTTTTTTTTTTTTTTTTTAACAAAGTGACTTAAGTCTAAGGGGCTTGTCTTCTTATTTCAGATGGGGTCCCCTGCAAGATAACTCTGGCCAGGGCAGTTGGCATTCTTAATATTTTTCAAACTCATAATCCAGTTACAATCTAGGCCCATTTACCATCTGTAGCCTGAAGCCCAGTTCTTATGATGCTATTTCCTGAAAGTAAAGATACTACAGTTCTTATCTACTGCTCTTTACATTGCGTTCCATGACCCTTTGTCTGAAATTAGCCTGATTCCCTACCGTTTTGATTTCTCTGAATTTAAAGCCAAAAATTAAACAATGCCATGAGAGTACTGTTACCAGAGAATGATACAGTGCAAGGGTCTTCAAAATAGTGTCAAATTTATGGATTACAAAAGACAATGTAATCCATGAGTCAGTCATTGAGTTATAGTAAATTTTATCCAAGTTTGCTTAGGATATATGTAAGAATCTCAGATTCTTTGTACCATAAAGCCAGGCACCCTTTCCAAGTGAGCTCTTTTTATCGCGAGGTGATATACCACTCCAAAAGGCTTTGGTGCTATTGATGCTAAGAATAATGAGTAGGCATGTCAATTCCAGATCTTTATACTGTGACCTGGACCTTAAATGTGGGTCCAGAAAAAAAAAAAGAAAGCAAGCCAGTCTTTTAAACTGTACTATTCAGGGCACTAAAAGTTTATCTTTCAAAATTTTATATGCTTCACTTATTTGTTTTAAGGAAAGCTTATAATTTTGATTTTTTATATTGATGATATATAATTAATGAAAATGTTGATTTTCCTAAGTCCTCTGTGTAGTAAAAGTGCTGGGCATGTGTTTTTATTTATTTACTCTGCAGTATGGCATGCAGCTGTACCAGAATTACATGCATCCATATCAAGGTAGAAGTGGCTGCAGTTCTCAGAGTGTATCACCCATGGTAAGGACCATGTTTTTGAACCTACATTTTATTTTATATTTAATTACAGTAGTCTACAATTACATTCCATTATAAATATACATTACAGTACATTTCCATTCTTTCCTTTTGGTCAAGTAAATTAACTTTTTGGCACCATCCTGTCATCATGTTTATTGAACTATTTATTTTGGGGTTTCTTTTTTTTTAATGATTGCAGCCTGTGTGATAAAATCACAGTAGTAGAGTATACATGAACTATTCAATCAAAATAGATCATGCTGTATGTTAGAAACAAATTTTAAATATTTGAAAGTGTTATGAGGGTCATTCTGTGTGATTAAAACATTTGAGGATTAGATCTTAATGAGATAATTTATAGAACATTTTCCTTGAGGTTGTAGATGTTTCTTAATGATTGATTTGATTGTAGGTTTATTTATTTCTTTAAATGTTAATTCTGGGACTATCACAGCCTAGCATAAAGACGCCATTGTTTCAGAATTTTAAAAGCTACACCATACACATGTGAGCTCTTTTGCGTTCTGGCTTTCTAACAATAAAATTTTTAAAGTCCCAGGTCCTTGAAAAGCATACTGCTCTCCAGGAAACCTAAAAGCCGCAAGCCAAATATAGGTCATGCATTGCATTAAGACTAGTACCGCTTCTCAGATTTATACTAAGTGCCACTTGGATATTTACACACGGATGCATCTTTTCCCTTCTTTGGGACCTAATTTTAATTTCCTGTGCATGAACACAAGAAGTTTATTTCTGAACTTATTTATGTTCTGCTATTTTGCTTATGCTCCTTAATATTGAGTACATTAGGGATTCAGATGTGCGTGCCTGTGTTACAAATCAGCTAATGTGCTGCATTTCCCCTTAGGTTAAAAATACGCGTTTCATGTCTGTGACCAAGGAAGGTACATTTCCCCACATGTAACGTAGCAGATATGCTCAGTTCTAGGAATGAGGCATGAAATAATGCTGATTATGAAGCCTGACAGACTCACATGGAAAAAGAACTCCAATTCTGTAGTTAGGTTGCTTTAAGTTATGGAAGAGTAACTTTTCATCTTTGTGTCATATTATTTTTAGCCCTAAAATAAGAAACTAAGGAATGTAATGAATTTTCATAAAAGCAATAGCTTTAAGGTGAGAATTTTTAGTTTGTCAGCTTACCCTAACCTTTTAATTCATATATATATATATATGAATATGAATTTTATTATCTTAATCCTTTCCTAAGTCCTTCTAAATTTCTTTTAAAAGAGTCTGAAGTTATTAGGATGAGCATGTTAATAGCAGCCGTGATTTGGAGGCAATTATTGTTTAGGGCCCTCTTAATCATAGGGAAAAAATGTTATAAACTAAGTACTTTCTGGTCTCATCGCTGCCATTAATGCACAAGTATGGTAAAATTCTTGCCTTTTTCCATTGAAAGTGATCCTATTGTTGTGTCCATGACAGTTGGGTTAATGTAGCTTTACTCGTACAAGAGCTTGTTTAGGAGAAGACACTCCTTGAGTGAATTTGGCTGTAATCAGGGATTGGAGGGCCTTGGTTTAAGTGTCCGTATGGGGAAGACCTGTCTTGTGTGGCAGTTGACGTGATCAGAGAGAACAGCGTAGAGAATTTTATCTCTACTCTTCTTAATTTTCACGAAGGAAACTAAGAAGGTTGGGGAGGTATTTGTGTTTGCTTTGGTGTCTGTGCAGAATCCCATGATAATTTCTTGATTATCGTGAAAGAATCAGTGACCTGTGTCCTGGATTCCAGTGCCCTTCACTGACCTCTGCTGGTTTTCATCAAGTCACCATGTTTAGGGAGCAAGGTAGAAAACTTAATAGACTTTGGTTATAGTTTTAAAGGAACAGCATTATCATCTTCTCCAGGGATTCATTTTGAGAAAGGAAATGAGAAAAAGTACCATAGCATAATGAACATTGTAACTATATATAGCACATAATAGCTACCCCTGATGGGCCTTTGAAATGAGAAACATCAGCAGACATTTCAAGAAGCCAAATATGTTTGGTCCTTTTTAGGGCAAACAAAGGATTCACTTAAAGGAGCATCTTTTAATATGGCCCTGGCTGGAGTAAGAGGATGGGAAAAACCAGTCAACTCAAGTTGTTATTATTTCACACATTTGACCCTGAGCTAGACATTCCAAACTGCATTTTCTTCCTTGTATCTCCCATTCTGTGATACATAAAAGACCCCTAGATAGGGCCTGTTCTTATTTTTACCGTAAGCTTTTTGTGGGACCTTGGCTGAGTCACTGGCATCCTGCAGTATAAAATAAGGGGGGCTGTTTATGGTCCCAAGAATCAGTTACATCTCTGATGTCCAGTGGTTTCATATGAAGCTGATAAGAGAACAATATCTGAGGAAATTCTGTGCCCTCTTGTTAAGGACTGGATTGCACATTTATGTAGGTCTTTCAAATGGGGTGATGGGGAGTGTGTGGCTACTAGTTGCCACTTAGCTAAGCTGCCTGAAAAGCATTTCATGTCCCCACCTCACAGAAAGTGTTTGGATCTGATCCCAAGGTGTGGTCTGCATAGTGCAGGGTGTACCCAGGCCTCTTCTCTCTTAAAAAGTGGGGCATACCATTTAGATTGTGAACCCTTTTCGAGGGCTTGCTCTGTTTTTTTCCCACCAGAAGAAAGAGCTAGAAAAAGGGACAAATATTTGAGAAATACACTGATTCTGAATGTTATCAACATCACTTTCCTGTGTGAAAGAAATTGAGCTGAAAATGACCTTTTAGTTCAAGTCAGATTTTGTTTCACTTCCATTTCTTTGTCCACCAAAGGTAAACTATTAATTTTTCATCCACCACCTGCCATTCATAGAAAACATTTGCTATTTTCCTGTGTTTTCCTCTAGTGTAGTTAATGTAGCAAATGAAAATACTTATTTGCATTGTAGACTCCCTACTTATGTCAAGTAATTATGGAACATGGGATCTTGTTTTACGTTTTAGTCTGTCATATCGTAGGGGAAAAAAAGAGTAAGAACACCTGGTTATGTTTATTTTTCTTTCCTGGCGATTTTTTTTTATGTGATCAGGACCTCGCGATTACAGAGCCTATCTTGGCATGTGAAGGCAGAGATATTATAAGGATAAAGCTATCATTATGATTGAGATTATTTACTCTGTGGTGTGGGCAGGTGGAAGCTTTTCATTAATGTCGGCAAAGCAAAAGTGTATCCAACTGGTCCACAGCCCGGCACAGAAGATCACGGGGTGAGAAGGGCAAAGTAAGGTGTGACAGCAAATAGAGATTACAGAGACAGCATCTGGCTGGAAAGAGCAGCTGTCAGTTATAAAGGCTACTGTAACAAATGAAAGATTGCACGCCGGATCTCCAGAAATAAAGATGAACCGTAATAAGACTGTGGACCACTACATACAGTAAGGTTTCAAGAGGAAATAGCAAATGCTAATAAAGTGGGATGTGTAATGCAGTGATAAATGATCCCTCACCCCCCAGCTTTTTTGTGTGGACCAGATTTTATTTCAAACAGACATTTGACTAGAGGCTGTTAGACCAAGCTGGGTACGGCTGAATCCACGTAGAGGGAGAGAAAATGGTCTTAAGTAACAAGTCTCCAGGTCTACGCTGGCTCATCCTTTACCATGGGAACTGTGTTTTTTGTGTTGCTCTTCTATTAATGATGAGTGGGGAATAACTATGAAACATTGTCCATGCTGTTTCTGGATGTTTTTTCTTTGGGAGAGTTTTAATTCTTATAAGCTGAGTGACACTCTTGACTGGAGATTTTGACAACTGGTTGGGTTTTGTTTATTTGTTTGTTTTTTAGGATGCATGACTTGGGGTGGTACACTTTTTAAAAGGCGGTTGCAAAGTAGAGCCCTAAACAAAAAAAATACAAAAATAAGGTTCAGGTTTCGGAGTTTTTCTTTTTACCTTCAGAGAATATGAATACAAAAAGTAATTGGCAAAAAGATGACTTTATTTCTTGTTTAAAATTATATTTGTTTTAAAATGTCTTCCTTTTATATCAGTTCTTCTTTTGTCATTCACACTTATTTTTGCAGCTCTTATTTTTACCACATTCATGCTCACAAGGTGGAAAAATATTATGTCATAGAAATTGTAATATTATGGAGGTATCTGAATTATTTCACTAAATTTCATTTTTTAAGAGGAAAGTTGATGTGATAAACTCAAAATACACATTGTGTTTCATTCCTTTATAAAATATGAGTACTATTTCCTTTTAAAGAAGTACTGAGTCAGTCTGTTACAGCTTTAGTGTGTTGAGTTTAAATAAATAGCTGTTTTATAGGTAGATAGATTTGACATTTAAATGATAATTGATGAACCTCAAAGCATAATAGAGAGATGAACTTGGAAGTAGTGGATCTTAGGCAGAAAAAGGGTTATTCCTTTCTAAACTGGTGTTTTTCTGTTTAAATAGAGAATGTGAAGAGATAGGGTTGTTTCAGGGGAAAGACATGCTTACCTTAAAAGCTTTTAATCTCTTTATTCAACACTTAATTTAGTGACCTGAACAAATAACTGTGTAACTTTAACCAAAATATTTTAAAGCACCATTTTCTCTTGAAAATGTTTTGTTAACTTTTTAATTTCCTGCTAGCCACCTTTGGAACCACATCCTAAAATGGAAATGTATTGTCAGCAAAGCACTGAAAGGTAACTTCAAAGATATTTTCATGGTAAAAAAGTGTGTGTGTTTTTTTTCCAGAGAAGTATATCAGAAAATTCCCTGGTAGCAATGGACTTCTCAGGCCAGAAAAGCAGAGTCATAGAAAATCCTACTGAAGCCCTTTCAGTTGCAGTTGAAGAAGGACTAGCATGGAGGGTACGCTTCAGATTCATGTTCTTCAAAACATGTATGATTTGGATTTGTTTCACCCCAGAAGCTGAAATTTGTTTCTTGCTTCCTTGCACAGAAAAAAGGATGTTTACGCCTGGGCACTCACGGTAGCCCCACTGCCTCTTCACAGAGCTCTGCCACGAACATGGGTATGTGTGTGCACGCTTGCTGAGGCTGAATGGGTGGAGGTGTGCGTTTCGATGTACTCGCTGAGGGGTTGTGGTGGAAGGTATGTGATGAAAGCGTGGTCATTCCAAACAAATCTTTGTATTCCTCCACTTTATTTCTTCAGCGATCCACCGGTCCCAACCGTGGTTTCACCACAAAATTTCTAGAGAAGAGGCTCAGCGACTGATTATTCAGCAAGGTCTAGTGGATGGGTGAGTTTGATTCTGAATAGCAGTGATTTTGATTTCTTCTATAATCAGCAATTATTTATTCAAGACAGAGTTATGACTTTGGCTTAATAAAACAGAAGTGACTTTGTTCTGTCGGACGGTTGCCACTGAATCCTAGCAATACCTATGTAATCCCTGCTACATAGTGTGTGCTTGGTATTTGTGCAAAAGAAACAGATAGCTGAGTAGGATGCTCTCCTTTTAACCAGTAATTGCTAATATTGGCCATTTGTGCATCTCAGATATTAATTGATGGGGGAAATTGAACTTGTTTTTGGGTGTCAGCATTTTGATTTGAACATATAATTTAATACGATTGCAAAGTATGGCTTATGCCATGACCATGACATCATCTTATGTGTTATGTATTTTTTAAGTTTGATACAGGGTATGTTAAAGTAAAAAACTGTTTCTTATATATTTAGACTTTTATTTTTTTCTTTCTGTTTACATCGCTATTTTCTTTTCTCTAAATTTTAAGTTTAAAGTAATAAAATCTATGAAAATAGTACTTTTTTACTCTCATGTTATCTTTTAGTGGGATACCAGGGGAGTTACAGGAGAAATAGGAAATATATAAGATTTATGATCTAAAGAATTTTCCTTTTCTCAAATTACTAAGTACTTCAGATACTCTCTATAATACTGGATAAATTCTCTTTCCAAATGGCATTCAAATTAAGGAGGTTGTAATAAAACCAGCATCAATTTAAACAAGTGGTGATGGGATCTTATATCTTCAAGAGTTGGCTTAAGATGATGACAAGATTTCAAGGTGATTTAATACTGACATTTGGATAAAAATGCATCTTCCCCAGGAAGATTATTAATAGCAAGTCAGCATTTCAATAGACTCTAAATAAGAAAAGATTTCAATATACTTCTCTGTGTGGAACATGATCTTTTTAGATGTAAATTTGAATAATCAGCAGAATTACAATTTGGTAAAACCAAGAAAAGAAACAAACCACAAAGAATTTTCAAAATGTTTTGAAGGACTAAAATTTCCCTTATTTCTGGGCCCAGTTTTTATAAGTTGAGTGAAATAATTGCATAAAGAATGACAGTATCTTTATTTTTTAAATTTTTAACTAAAAAAATTATTTTGGTATTTCTTTGGAAAGATGCGATGATGGCAGGCAGTCCACTAGGTGGCACTGGTGATCTACTTGGGAATGGGGAGAGACGTAGCTTGATTTACCAGTGAAACTCCCTTTTGTCACATCTCCCAGTGATGTAATGTCAGAATCTCATGGCACAAATGAAATGGATAATCTCATCAGACATCTGTGATGGCTCAAATTTGGCTGTGTCTTTGCCCAGGCACAGTGAGGTTTCATATTGGAGTCACCAGCGGGGACTGTTTGCACAGTCTTGTTTGCCAACAATTAATACAAAGCTGGTTTTGCACTGAATTGCCAGTAAATAAGAATCCATCCTTGGCAGCATTTTCCTCTTAGGCTGTTAGGCCATGTCTTGTTTTTCCAGCCTACTTCAGAGGCTTTTCTGCTGCGTTCTTCAAGGTTAAAGTACATGTTGTTTGAGTGTTTCTTTTACTTAAAATATTTTGCTCAAACATTTAATGAATGATTTCAGGACTGATTTTTTAGAATATATTCATTTCTCACTTTCTGTTGTGTATGTAATAGTAGGAACCAGAATCAAAAGAAAGGATCCAGTGTAGAAGAGGGGGTTAAAATGATTTCATTCTAAATAATTTTCTCTTTTCAGACTCTAACATGACCCAGAAGTTAAAATAACAATATGCTAATGCCCCATGCTCTGTACCACAGAGTTACATGTGAATACCCAGTCTCCCGGTGGAAGAAGGACCAGCACTAATCACTGATGCCAGCATAGTGGTTATCATGAGCAAATGATCTGACAAATAGCTGTATATTTTTCCTGTTAAAGTTAAATTAGCTCTGATGACAATTTTATAGTATAAGATTATGTTATACTATATTTTTACCATATTGGATAATCCTATCATTAAGTTCACAGTAAAGGGAAACTGGCTACATTTATGAATATACTTCCTAGACTTGATACAAGCTGTATTTCTATGAGTAAATGTAGAGACATTGAAATTCCTTCTCTCTCTTTAGAGTTTTCTTGGTACGGGATAGTCAGAGTAATCCCAAAACTTTCGTACTGTCAATGAGTCATGGACAAAAAATAAAGCACTTTCAAATTATACCAGTAAGTAATTTGTGATTTCATATTTGTATGTTAGAGATGGTCTTAATGCATAAGGTTTTTGAAAGTTTAGTTTTCTTTGGTTCTTTTATTAAATATAATTTGGGAACTTGTACTTTGACTAGAGTTAAGTTTGACAGAAATGGCTTTATGAGTCTGAATTAATATAATAAATACAGGAGTTGTAAAAATTAAATTTCTCTTTTCCCATGAAATATAATTTGGTAGTATTGTATAGACCCCATGCCATCTATTGTTAAAAGGCCACGAAACATTCTTTCTCCTGGATTCTACTAGTGGTTCTTTAAAAACCATTATTTTAGAGCCCTTTCTCCTCTCCTGCCCCCAAAATGTTTGCGTTTTTTTTTTTTTTTGGTAGTTTTGTTTTTAATCATTATGGATAGGTACACAGGTGCTGCAGAACTGGAGATAATTTAAACTATTCTGAGCACACTTTAAAAATTTCTGTAATTCTACTTCTGATTGGCACAACTTGTTTTGGGATTTTTTTTTTTGCTGCTTCTGCTACTTTTGTGTATATTGGAACCAGATAGTGTGGAACCGAGATCCAGTCTCCTTTCAGGAAAGTATTACATGAGATTGCTAAATTGCTAGTTTTTTTTTTTTTTGAATGGCCTCTTTTTAGAATTATTCAAAGTCCACATGAAGTATCTTCCCTACTTCATTGATTTTGTGAGTGATATCCCTGGGAAATAAGAATTGTTAATAACAGAAAATCTCATTGCAAAAAAAAAAGCCCTGTCATTCTGTTAACCTAATGTTTGGTTGCTCCAGAATCAATCTACTGATTCCAATTATGGTGAATATTCACTTTTAATATACTAAGTGAGGCTTTAGGTAGACAACAATTAGAAATGGAAATCAATTTCTGTAGATGGGAGCATTAACGTCTTTGGTTTACTTTTATGCTGAATAGTGCAGATTTCCCACTACAGACTGTATTGATTGAGAATCGTCATACTGTTCTGATCCCAGAACGTTAGAAGTAGAAAGTAGAGCCACACTGCTTACCTTAGGATCCGATGATATTTCTTTTAGACGCAAGTGAAGTTATAAAAAGAAGTGAACATGCCATAACATTCTTTTCACTGTCCTTTAGTATGATAAATGTGCCAATTTTGGCAATTATAGATGCAGTTTGCAATAGAGTATGATTGACTTTCTGGGTATTTTGCCATTCTTACCGGTTTGTCGTTTTTCCTGTTGCAGGTGGAAGATGATGGTGAAACGTTCCACACCCTGGATGATGGCCACACAAGATTTACAGATCTAATCCAGCTCGTGGAGTTCTATCAACTCAATAAGGGCGTTCTTCCTTGCAAGTTGAAACATTATTGTGCTAGGATTGCACTTTAGCCAAACCAGAAGTGACTTGTTAAACTATTGAAGAAAAAAGACTCAAGAAAAAAAAAAAAAAGAAAGAAAAAGGAAGACCATAAATAAGGGTGAAAGCATTGCCATGGTGAAAAGAATCTGTTTCACCTACAAGTTACAAAAAATAGTTTGTGCATTACAAATAAGTAAAGATTTGGATTGATATTACCTTCATCATTTATAAATTCATTAGTTAAAATTAAACCTCAGAAAAAATGATCTGGTGTGTTCTTGTGTGATTTTACATTACTATAATATTTTCTTGAAGTATGCATATTTTAAACATCTTTTTAGCCTTATTTAGTATGGCAGTGTTAGAATTCTCAACCATAAAATACGAAAAAAATTTGGGGTTCAGAATGATTTGTGGACTGAATTTCAATTACAATACTGTTTTTGTAACCAAAGTATGATAAAAACTCGGGTTATCAATTACAGGAAGCTACACACAACCTGTTAATAAAACTAAAAACTATTTTGAATTATATATTTTCTGAGATTACAACCTTAAAATCAAATCATATTTTAAGGTAACAGCTTAAAATTATTTTGAACTATATTGATTTTTTTCAGGATGATTTTATTACATATTAAATTATTAATATTTACACTGGTATTGTACCTTTTGGGGCACATTATTCATTACTTTTTTTCATTCAAGGATTAACTGGAACTGCCTGTTCTTAAGAAAATATCAAAATATAGAGGGGATTTATATAATTTGCACATGCTTTCTTGTGGCATGTATTCTGTGACAGTGTAACATTTTCACCATAATATTTCACATTTACCCCATGCTGTAACTTTTAGAAGGCTATTTAGAACTTTATGCAACCTGATCAAATTGTTAAAATCAAAGAAGCAAAATCTGTTAAGATCCGAATAGGTAAATCCATGCTATTCTCTTTGCGTACCCCCTTTTCAGTTTCTTACTTTGGTGACATCAGTATGGAAGCCAAAGGTTTTGGAAACTTTAGGAACCAACCTTTCTTATCACCTCTCTGAGACCATCTAGAAAGTTTTTATTGGGATTCTGTGACTCAGTTTTTCCTCCTTTTTGACAAGGATATTCATTGCTCTAAAAAAAGGTTAGAGAAACAAAACATCAAATCATTAAAACATTAAAATCATGCAAAATATTGCCTATCTCCTTTGATTCTTGTAACAACATGGGAAATTTAAGATGATTTTTTAGAAAAATATTTCAAAAATGCATATTTCAGTTTTAAATAAAAGCTATACATTTTTGGTAATAGAGCATCTGAAAACATTCATAAAATGCTAATAAAATCAATTATTACTGAAAAAGAATTATTGGCAGAATTTTAAAAATACTCAATTTACTTTTAGCCACTGTTAACCTAATTCTTAAAATGCTGAAACTCAGAACATAAATCTGATGTTATAAAATATCAGTCTGGTGTCTACAGAGGCTTGGAAGACACCCAGGACCTTTAAATGGAGGAGCAAGAGGTAAACACGCTTGGCCCTTTCAACCTTTTAGGGTATCCCTGAGCATTCCTGATTTATTTCCAATTTATAAGAATACTTTGTGTTTTGAATTGAAATGCATTTTCTTATTTTGCATCAGGGTCAAATTGACAGTATCAGAAAATGTAGTATTTTAAATACTAGACTCTCATGAAATTTACCAATTTGTACTTGCCTTTGTTATTTGTGTCTCTAACTTCATTCATAATCTAAATTTATTATTCTGGAGCCGATTTTGTATGTAATTGCTTACCTTGATCTTAAAGCATGAGCCAAGAGAAATGATTGAGGAAAGCTGACCATTTTCCTTCCTTCTGATAAAGGGTTTTGAGGGAGTGTGTGTGTGTGTGTGTGTGTAAATCTAATATGAAATTAAATTTAAGAATGAATGTCAGACACATTCAGAGTTAGTACAGTATTAAAATGGATTTCCAAGAAAAATGTGAATTACCTAAGGATGAATTTTTATTTTGATTTAGCCAAGTTCTGCTATCTTGCACCATTTTGGATTGGGATTAGGACAGATTAGCTCTGTTTTCTTCTTTTCTCTTTTTACATGTTGGTGTCAGTATACTTTACTCTCCTGGAAAGAATCAGAAAGAATCAAACCCAGCCGACCTGGTCCACATTGTTCTTTTCTAATTTTTTTTTTAATATGGAAGAATTGAGTAATTATTTTGAAACATTCAGGAAACCCAGTCAAACAAGATAAAAATTATCAAGAGTGTTTTGATTCAGAATAATTGTTTCACATGTGTAATGGTGTAAGACCTGACTGATCTGAGCATATTCATTAGAGATTTTTGTTTTAGCTCTGTTTTAGGGTGGTCAACATCAGTTAATCAGAGCCCCATGTGGTCCCTGGCTTCTGATCACCACCAGTGGCAGCTCTACATATGGTAGTTGTGTTACGGCAGTGATACCGGACTATTACCTTGATTATGATTTATCTGAAGAGGCAAGATTATCACTGGTAATGGTTATATCTTGGTGTTTCAGGTTGGCTCCACTATTTAGAAAGCTCTTCTCTTAATTGCCAGGCATTCTAAAGCTTTCTGGACCTTGGATCCATCTAGCAGCCAGGTGAAATATATAGACACCCTTCTCAGGAAGGCGTCTTTAAATGGATAAAATAAAATAAATGAAACTTCAAAACAAAGTAATTACAGAAATATAATTCTGTGTAGTTGTATATGTACATAGACCTCAGGTGGAAACCCTGCTGTGTGTGACCTGCTGTGTCTCCTGACTGTTGACTGTTGCCCACATAAAGCCTCCAGTGTTCTGTCTCATGTTCTCTGGGAATGCAGTGGGTGATTCTCAGTGTTAGCCACACCAGTGGGGCACGGAGTTGTGTGCTTGAGATGCAAGGTTCTTGTAACACTTATTGAAAACTCACCAAACATTTCTACCTGCCTCTTGTGGATGTATCACCTCCCGCTAGCCCTGGCTCCCACACTTTTGGCATCTGTGACATTTAGGCATGCTCAACTGGGGCACCAGGTCTCTAACTGCACATACCTCAGGCCACAAATTATACAGATACGAACAAGAGAAAGGCCAGCCTTTTGGCTGAGCACATGTCTATACTTACCCAAAGTTCATTGCAGAGATTGCCCCAACTGGAGAAAGGTATCTGAGTCAATGTTTAGCCAGCATAAATACTTGTTTCTGCAGTTGGGGTACCAGGTGATAAGTCCTTTGCCATGCCGGTTTGCTTTATAATTATAAAAAAGGCACCACTTCCTAATTCATCCCCACATGATACAAAAGGCATCAAAAACTAGCTAAGCTTATAGCTCTGAAGGCAGGAACTCCAACCCATGACACAGAGCTATGTAGCCTTGGTCAAATCACACTTCCCTCATTTCTGTGGAGGGAATTACCATCATCATCATTACCACTGCTTTTTAAGTTGGGGTGGTTAAATGAAATTGTTCATGTAATTAACACACAGTCTAGAATCTTGATATATTGTATGTGACATTAGTGACTGTACATTTAGGTATCCTCTTCCCTGGGGCATTGCCTTTTCTACCACTGAGTGTCTTTGCGATGCCACCACTTGTTTGCCCTTCCTGCCAAGAATAACACAATGTTTGTCGTATATTGCGCCTCCACCCTGGTTTCAGTCCTTCCTGTAAGACTGCTTTTATGGAAGTGGCCACGGTTACAGCACAGTGGGGGGGGGCACCCATCTGTGGGGACTCTGTGGACAGACAGCCCTACCTGCACCAGGTCCTACAGGCTCCCGTGCCTTCTTCCACTTGCTGACTGATAAATACAAAGTGAGAGGAGTTGGGGTTTCTCATATTTTCCATCTACCTTTCCGAAAATAGCAGTGATCGATATTGATATAGAGTGGGGGATATGAAAGATCAAAAATCTGCTCAAGAGACCCCCACCTAGGCAACACAGGAAATGGGCTAACGCATGGCTGAGTGGAGGAAGAAAAGGGACGACTAGGGACTCCCAGGGCTACTAAGCATCTCCAGCAAATTGACAAACTTTCACTGAGCAGACGTGTCCCTGGCTGTGCTCTCAGAGTGGACTCTGCTCCCCTCAGAGGCTCTTGTAACGTCAGCAGTCTGATAAGGAGCTGAACACAATGTTGTCGCCTTGTGTGCTTGTTAAGTTGACTTCAGCATGTGTTGAGTGCCTGTTATGTGAAAGGCACTTTTAGAGTAATGCAAAGTTGAATATTAGAGTACAGATAGACAAGTATCTGTCTAGAAGCCAAGCCGGGTAAGCGCTATATTATAAATACAGTGGGAGAGAGACCCTGCTTACGTTCACTGAAGGACGGGAAGAGTGAGATGGGTCCTGGAAGGCGAGTAGGAGTTACGTTTACAAAACCTTGGAGAAGGAGCCAGCATTGTCATCAAAGGGCGAGTGGAAGTGCCAGTCAGCATGGAAAGGGCACAGACTGAATTTAAGAGTTTTCTGGCAAATGACAGCTTCACTGTAACCGAAGTATACAAGGCATGTGACAGAGAGGGAGGCCATGGCTAATAGGACTGGAAAGGCAAGTTCAGCTCCACTTGGCAAAGTAATTTACATTTGAGTTAAGGAATGCCACAGCCAGGGACCTCAATGTGTCACCCCACTTCTTTTTCAGCAGGTTGAAATCAGGAATGGGCTTTGTCTTTTTATCTTAGCTCTGCTTATTGGAAAAATCTCAGAACTGTCTGTTTAGTAAATGAGTGTAATCATTAGAGGACAGAAGTAACTCCAATGATGTCTGGATTACAGGGGCAACTCTGTACAAGATGACTAAGGAGAGGGAGGGGAATCAAAGGAGAACAACCCATCAGGGAGTCATTGCAGTACTCCTGGCAATAACCTGGAGAACCTGCTCTAGAGCCATGGGCATGAAAAAATGATTTTATGGAGGAGTCATCAGCATTGTCATCAGACATTGGATGAGGGGTGTAAGAGAGAAGAAAAGGAAGGAGTTGAAAATGATTAGCAGGTTTAGGGCCAGAGAAACTAGGAAGAAGGTGATAATTATGATGATGAAAAAGTTATGACTGTAATAGATATCATTACAACTCTTAGAGAAAGAATTATCTTTACTTAGAACCTCTTTATATAGGAAGGTGAGCCTGAAGGCTTGATGCTAAAAAAAGGTTAAGTATTGAAAACTTCATTTTGCATAGTAAAATAAAAATTTGGGCAGGGAAGTAGGGAGAGGAGGCAGTGAGAGAATGAATCAAGGGGCCTAATGAGATGGTGGGAGGCTGGAAGCCAAGGAGAAAGATGGCCATTGGGAAAGGCTGGAGACCAGGTGGTAAAAAAGACTCAAGAACATGGAAACCGAGGACATATTTTTTAGGATGTTTGCTGTGTGGCTCTACAGTTCAACAAACTTTCATGTTCCTAAACCTGATATAACGTCTCCACGTATACAAATGACTTGGAAGAGTGCTGTGGTAGAAAATACAGAGAAAGGGCCATGCTCCATATCAAGGTTTAAGTGGGACACAAGCTTCCAAAATGTCAGCAGATATGGGGAGTTCAAACTACAGGATCAACTGTCAGAAATTTTGAGTTGAGCATTGGCCTTCCAAGTAGATGTAGTTTGTTTTACAAAAACCAAAACACATTCTGCCCTCAGCTAAGATATAATTTCCACTTTTTATAATCATTAAAAAAAAAATCACCCTTTGGTTGCCTTAGCAACAACCCCTGATTCACTCCCTGCCATCTTCCTTTAGAATGTACCTTCTTGTACATCACCATTTCTTCACTTGCTATTACTCAAAATCACTGACATGCCCTCCACCTCACTGAAACTGTGAGGCCACATGAAAGGAAACTTTTCAGACCTTCCTTATGCGCTCTTTCAGCAACTTTGGTGCTGTTGACCACTCTCTCCTTCTTAAACCATTCTCTTCCTTCGGTTTCCATGTCACCAAAGTCCTTGTATTCTTCCTAGCCTAATGAGTGCCTCTTCCTGGTCTTCTTTACAAACTCATTTCCCTTCTTGCTCATCTCTTAAATCTTGCGATGCTTAGCTAGGTCCCAGGATTAATTTCCTTCCCTCCTTATGGTTTCACATACTGTCTATGTGGCTTTAAAATTTGTGCCTCCTTTCTGAACCATTTATTCAGCTACTTATTCATTTGTATACCTTATAGTTATATCAAACTCCACATTTCCATGGATTTCTTTATGTTCTCTCAAGACCTGATCTCCTTCAGAGCTTCATAGCTCAGTAAACGTGCTACCACCAACTTCCCAAAGAGTAACCTAGGAAGTATCAAGTGCTGTAAATGTGGGTTATATCTCTCCATTTCCATTGCCATTACACAAATGTGGGCCACTTGTTACAGCAGACTCTTGGATGTCCTTTCCTTTTCTAATCTTTCTCTATACCTACACTCCTTTCTCAAGCTCATTCTGCATTCTACAGTCAGAGTGATCTTTCAAAAATACTTCAGCATACCACTCCCCTCCTTAAAAGCTTCAATGGCTTCCTACTGCCTTTGGATAAAGCCGTTTTAACAGGCTATGATGATTCGGCCTTTGTATTTCTAGCATCATCTTTAGCCACTCTTCCTTGCATTCTGTTTTCCGGGTTAACCTACCTAGTCCCTGAAATAGTCTATTCTTTGGAACAGACTCTATTCTGACATGTCCTCTTTAGCTCTGGCCCTTGAACGTACTATTCCCTTTGAACACATTCCTTTACTCTTCTTTCCAATCCAGGTAACCTTTTTCTCCTCTTCGGGCTTGTATAACACTACTTCCTGCAGGACACTTTCCTTGACTGTAGATTAGGTTAAGCTACCCAACAGTATGTTTCTTCAAACTTTGTTATAATGCTTATCACACTCTATTGAATTACTCAGTAATACTTGTTTTCTCTCTTTTCTAAGTTCCTGGCAAGAAAGGACTTTGCTCATGGTTGTAGCCTCAGAACTCAGCAAAATGTCTAATGCTGATATTGATCAATAGAGATTTGTTGAATGAATCAATACAGTGACGAGGAGACACAGAATATGAGGTCAGTTTTGAAACTCCCAAATCTGGAGTTCCTGTGGGACATTGAGGAAATGGTTTTAGACATTACAAGATAAAAATCAGAATTCAGATATACCTGTGATCCACTCATCTAATTATGATAATGATGATATTTCAGTTTCCCTCTGTCCTTATTTTCCTTCTTTGAAAATTTATAACCATTAAAAAAAACTGCTTTCACGCTGAATTCAGTTGAAAACATCCAAGAATTCCCATCATGTTTTTCTGGTCTGGTGGCATGGTGTCTCTCCTATTCTGCTTTTAAAAACTGCTGGAGTCTCAATACTCAACAAACCTACAAATTCAATACAACTCTCATCAAGATCCTATTGGATTTTTTTCCCATAATGTAATGATTCTAACTTTGTCCAGAAAAATAAACATATAAGAATAGCCAAGAATACTTAGAGAATGGTGGGGTGTTACTGTACCATATTAAAACATGCATAAAGTAAGAGTGATTAAAATAATTTGTAAATACACTGATGTGATTGTTATGTAATTGAGCTAACCGTTTTGGATTGTTGCTGCTGACTCACCAGAGAAGAAAGCTACTCTTTTTCCTATCCTGATGTCAGAAAGCACAGACGAACACTGTGATTATAAACATCTAAGTTACCCTCACACCTGAAAAGAGGTGATAAAACTTTTCTTTTAGAATTATTGAAGGGTAGTAAAAGCTAGATTATCCAAAGAGGAGAAAAGGGATTTTTATGTTGCAAGAAGTGGAAATGGGCTAACCAAAGGAGAGATAAAATAGAGATTAGCTGAAATTAAGAAGCAGACAGTTGTTTGCGGTTTTCCTTAAATAGTAGAAATCTGTGTCCCTCTCATCAACAGCTCTGTGGATGGGTGGATGATTGAGAATGCCTGGGAAACTAGACTTATCTTTGAGAGCAGAGACATGGGCTTCTGCGGCAGAACCTGTAGTCAAAAGTAGACTGCTCAGAGCACCAAGGGTAACCTGATGGCAGAAGATCCATATGACAGCAACATTTTTTAGCAAAAGGATCAAATGGTGCTGATTGCCAAAGAGAAGGATCGAGACACAGCTTGGGACCTGGGACCATGCCTTGGATTTCTATAAAGGTAGTTTGTTGCATTCAAGTGTCATTGAACAAATGTGTATTTCTTTATTGGAAAATAAAAGAAGCCAGAAAAAGAATACAAAATATGCATGGAATTAGGGAGAAATCAATGAGGAAACAGTTGATTTTTCAGACATCAGGGGACAACTAGTATTTCATAACTTCCTACTTTACTCTTCATGCCATAATAAATTTCAGATAGTTCAAAAACCTAAATATAAAATATGAACCCACAGAGAACTGGAAAAATTATGGGGGAATATTTCTGTAAAATTGTGGTTGTATTTAATCATGATATTTAAGCCAGAAATAAAAGAAGCACTGAAACATTCAAAGTTAAAATCTATTAAAAAATGGGAGTACCACCATAAATAAGGCTTAATAACAAAAGAAAAATTTGATAAATATTCATAACATTATTAACAAAAAATAAGATTAATATTTCTATTGTCCAAAATGTCTTTATACATCAATAAGCAAGATATGCATTCCAAGAGAAAAAAGGCAAGGAAATGAACTGGCAATTAAAAAACTATATAGCTAATATACATATAAAAGGAAGTTCAGCCTTATTATCATTCAGCAACTAAAATTTAAATTTGATCAGTTATTTATTTTCCTAATAGATTGATATCAAGTATTGTGAAGGATGTGTGTGAGGAGGGTGGGGGGGAATTAAACATCCCCACCATGTCATTGGTGGGAATTTTAATTGCTCCATACTTTTGGTAGAATAGTTAGACAATATTTTGATTTGCAATTAAAAAAATTTAGATTTTTTTAGGTGTACCCAGATACACAATATGATATATACAATATAAAATGATTACCAAATAAGCTCAGTTAACATCCATCATCATACATAGTTATGATTTTTCCTTTGTGAAGAGAACTTACAAGAGCTACTGTCTTATCAACTTTTCAGTGTGTAATACAATATTGTTAACTATAGTCACTAAGCTATACATTACATCCCCAGCTCTTATTTATCTTGTAACTAAAAGTTTGTACCTTTAGATCACCTTCATCCATTTCACCCACCTCACCACATCCCACCTCTGACAGCCACTAATCAGTTCTCTGTATCATGAGTCCAGGTTTGTTTTTGTTTGTTTGTTTGTTTGTTTTTTAGATTCCACATAGAAGTGAGATCATTCAATATTTGTCTTTCTCTGTCTGACTAATTTTGCTTTGCATAATGCCCTCAAGGACCATCCGTGATGTCAAAAATAGCAGAATTTCCTTATTTTTTTTTAATGGCTGAGTAATATTTGGCAATATTTACTTAAAACAGAAAATGTGAATTCCACTTTATCTAGAAACTCTCTTTCTAGAAATTTAGTCTAAGGGGAAAATTAGTCAAATAGTTCATCAAGATGTACTCGTCAATTCATTTGTGTACCTACTCATTCACACAGCAGACATTTTTTCAGTGCCCACGATATGCTTGACTATGAACAACTGATGTACACAAAAGATGCAACCACTGATCTTATCAGCTTATGTTCTGGTTAAGAATACAGACAAAACATGGAAAACAAAAATCAATTCAAATTACTTGTAAAGAACTACTAACAAGGACAAAAGAACAATGGATAATGTACCTTAGATAAGATGGCCAGAGCATGCCTCTCTAGGGAAGTGTCTAAAGGGAGACGAACAATGAAAAGGTAGCCATGTGAGAGTCCCATGGATGAAGAGCTTTCCAAACAGTGAGAAGATCATGCGCAAAAGCTCTAAGCAAAACATAACACTGTGTGCTTGACGAACAGAAAGGTTGGGCGTGGTGTGTAAGGAGGAGCAGTACAGATGACAGTAGAGACAGGTAACACTCATATCGTACAGGCCCTTGTACGCCATGGAAAGGACTTTGGGTTTTAGTCATAGGGTAATGGAAAGCCACTGATGACTTTTAAACAAACAAATGAGAAATGATAAAATAGGATTAAATTTGGACAATATCAGTCTTGAAGCTTTGTAGATAATGAACTGGAAGTGGGCAAGAGTAGATGTATACTGCAGCATCACTGACAATAGTGAAAAACTGGACACAGAAAATCCCTAGGGGATTGGTCATAATCATCATACCTATATTCATTAGTAGGGGAAAATCTCCACAACTTTTGAGATGAAGTATTATGTGTATGTCTGTATGCACACACGTGTGTCATATGCTAGAAGAATGTTCACAAAAATGACAGAAAAAGTGGTTGACTCTGCTCTGCCGTAATAGAAAATTAGTGGGATTCTTGGGTGACTTTGTGTTTGACTTTAAATTTTTTCTCTTTATAGCATTTTATGAATGGGTATACTTTTTATAATCAGAAAAATAAACCTCTTTTCATTTTAGAGAAAAAGAAATTATCTACACAGGGGAAAATTATTTAAGTCATTTTATACTTTCTACTTCTCCAAGTTTGCCTGTTTCAATTGTTTATCATTTCTTAACATGAACTGGCATTCCTGTCTAGTAAAACACACATGTGAATTATTGAGTATATTGCCCATCCAAGCTAGTGTTTCAATCTGAGTATGTTACTCTTCTGCCAAAACATGTGGATTCATTATTTCTCGTACATTCTCAATGGACAATGAACACACATCTTGGAAGATGTCTGCCAATTCCGTAAGGAAAGAAGAAAAGTCTAAACTTATGCTCTCTCCTCAGGTTGTGGTTTTGTAACTCAAAGGAACTAGAGAAGTTTCATTTAAAGAGGCTTGTTTTTATCTTTTGAGGCTAGGCTTTTATCCCAAAAGCCTAGCAAAGATTACAAAGTGGCTTCAGCATCAAACTCCCCAGTCCTTTTCCAGCAGCATTCCAGGCCCAGACACACACGAATCATAAACGGGTCCTTGGGAGCCTGAAAATGGTTTGAGCATGTTTTCTGAAAGGACATTACTTTTCTGTTGCTGCACTTTGTAACTCTGACATTGTGTTACAGTAAAAGGAAATAACCTACTTGGACTTGCAATCTACCTGTAATATTTAGTCCCTCCAAAAAATGGAAAATAGTTTCCCCTCCTCTAAGTTCTTGATGCTGTCCCTGCTGCATTTACCATTTTATAACCCCATCTCTATAATACCTTCGCCTTAGTTTCTTATAGAAAGTAGCTTAGACTTTGTGCTTTCTTGCCCTTATGTAACTTACTTTGTTGGATCTTCTGAAAATTGTCCTTTACACTGAGTCACAATTATTAAAGTTATTACCCGTAGTTTCCAAGGAAATACACAAACTCTGTGCGGTAAACTCAGTTCTTAAAGGCATTCATGAAGCTTCTGGGTAACTGAAGGCTTAGTTGTGGGATTTAGGGGGATGATAATAATAATGGTGATGATGTTGATGATTGGTTAAATATTATCAAGACTGCTGAATGCACCACTGAGTCCTCTCTGTATAACCATGGTTTCCTCAGGGCCTGTAGGGTATATTTAGCTAAACTTAAAAAAATAAATAGCACATCTTCATTGCAATGAAGTCAGACAAAAGTAGCAAAAAAAAAATTCACCTGTGATTTTACCAGCAGATAATACTGCTAACACACTGATGTGCGTAGTGATTATACATTACGTAATACCTTTGAGTGTTTCACACTTGTTATTCTCCACTCATTTAATTTCACTATTTTCTGGGCATCTGATTTCTATTTATAAACAATCATAAATTATTTCTGTCACATGTACTGCCTGGAAGATTTGAAAAAATGTTTAAAAAAATAATTTTGAGTGATTTGATGATCAAATTGTTGGAAGTGATACAATACACAAGAAGCGACTTAAATAATTTGTTCCACTCGTAAAGTTGAACCTCTCCCCCCCGAGGTACCCCCCAGTAAGGCATCCAAAATAGTATATGTTCTGCATTCTGTCTGCAATTCCATGTTTGGAGCATTGAGGATAAGAAATTTTATTCTTAGGGCAGTGTTCCTCAAAGTGTGGCTTGTGAACCAACTGGATTAGAAACTTTTCTCAAAGACTCTGATGTAGCTCCACAATGGAGCCCCCAAATTTGCATCTGTAATAAGCAATCTATATGGTTGTGATGCTTACTAAACTTTGAGAGCCACTATCTTAGTGCACTTGACCATTGCTGCCCAGTGCTAGACTTTGCCAAATGCTTCACGGTTTTCAAAATGACAGCAGCAAGGCATTTTGCCAAATTTCCATTAGTATAAAATGACAATATTGATTTTTTGCTGATCATGTAAACAGTGAAGATGTTTTCTCTTCTTATTATGTTTTAGTTTGTCTTCTTTCAAACTCACAATGGTCAGAAGCTTCATTGGAATCGCTCTAACTCAGAATACACAGTGATTCTCCTATATTATTGAATTTCAATCTTTTAAAAATTGAACACACAATGCACTGAGTGTAATGGATGTACAGGTTAATCTAACTAATGTTAATATTAAAGAAAAGCACGAATATGTAAAACTCACTGATTTATTTTTAACGTCTTACACTAAAAACCCAAAGAATCTGAACAATGCCAAGGGACAGCCAGTGGATGTCACCAGTGCGCCATAGATTTGTAGAATTAAGTACTGTTTTTGTTACCTCTCATGAATAACTGTGGCTGTTGGTCTTATACCTTCATAACATTCAACATTTTTTTTCCTACCTTATAAATTATTGACTGATCCTGTACCAATTAGTTCTACCAGTTGGTAGGTTTGTTATCAAGTTAAGCTTCAAGATAAGAACCTGGACTCAAATGATTAAAAATTTAGAGGCAGTTGATTAAATATGCAGATAGTCTGTGAAGCCACTTCTTGAAACAATTATATTGCCTTTTAATACTAATGATTTGTATAATTAATAAAAAACAAGCTTGAAAGCATTAAAAAAAAGTGAGACATTAAAGGGAATCGGGTTAAATGCCAAGAAGGAAGAATAATTTGATCAGGACACATTTACCCTATAAGTTAGATCTAGCTGTTTTGTTTTAATAAGATGATTTCCTTTTTAGTAAAGACTATGTATTGAATTGTACAACTGTTTTGGAAATTATGTTTTGGATCAGCGAGTGGTCTGAGGGCTAATTAAATACATTTTGCAAATTGTGTACTTTTTCTTCCAATTAAAAATCTTAATTACTCCAGTGAATTTTCCAGTTTGAAGGTTTGTTGTGAAGTGTAAGCAGTGAAGCATAGATATCCAGACCAAACTGGGACTGCTGTTGCAATCCCTTGCCTTACAAAAAAGCTATTTTTGGTTAATTAAAAAATTATGAAATTGCCCTAGCAACTCTGACCTCCAGATATGTTTTTAAAATGCATTTTTCTCCAGATCACAGATTCTTCTCTGCTATGAACACAAATCTGGAGTCAGTCCAGGTCTTTCCATTGTGTGATAGCAGAAAAGACATTTAAACTCTTTATACTTCTGTTTTCTTAGCTATGTTATAGGACCAATCAAGCAATACCAGGAATAACTATTATTTTGGAGCTCTGTTAAGTTTCAGGAACTATCACAGGCTTCTTACATGATTTACTTCATTTAATTATTGGGAAAAAAACCTAGATGGGAAGTTGTGCTAGTCTGATGTCACAGAAGAGAAAACAGAAAAGTAAAGTATTGGAGCTTGCTTTCAAATCCTGAGTGCCTGACTCAAAGGCTTAAGATCTTTTTCAAAAGGACTCTCTTTTCAGTAGATAATACTGTTGCTATGCTTCCTATGGCCCAGGTATTGCCCAGGCATTGCACTAAAAAGGTTCCATGGGTTGACTAAGGGGCTGGCCATGTAAGCACCAATGAAGTCAAAGTACAAAGCTCCTGGACAGAAAGTATCTGCCAACTCACTTCTAGTGCCTTTCCTCAGAGCCACTGTGGAACATTAATGTTTATTGTTTAAAACGTTTGGTGCATTATTATAAGAGACAGGAATCTGAAGAAGAGATTTTCAGTCTTCATTTATAAGTGGAAAAACCATGATTAGGGTCATTTCAAGAGTCTGGATTTAACCTTGGGACTGGCCAGTTCCTCTCACGTTGGACCCTGGACACCACCTGTTTGAGGCTGATTATCCATCCTACCTCTGTTGGAGATATTTTTCTGAAGATTGCTTTCATAACTCCTATTTTCACTAGGTTATCATTAACTACATGCTCTAATATTGTCCCAAATTCAGCATGATGCAAATCTGTGGGTGAATAAAATAGCAATTGTGAAATGATTTATAATAGGTTATGTGATTAAGAAACTAAGGTTCTAGCTTTGTAGAAGTATGTATGTATAAGGATGTTATTAGTATAACTTGGTGGTATAATGGTGGCAGTATAATGTGTTTTCTATTTCTTCATATTTCAGGGTTTGTTTGTTTTGTCCAGGATTTTGATAAAACTATTTTGCAGGTGCTATCGTGTGCTGCTTTTCAATTGTTATCTAATGGTCATATCTCTACCTCTATCTAGCTATTAGCTCTGCATAGATCTCATTTGTTTTTTAAAAACCAGGCTACAAGGCCTTTGTGTAGAGGACCCCTGCCACTGATGTTTCAGTTGGAAGGCATGTACGGGAAGCAGATGTATGTGGAGGGCAAGGGATGGGGAATGAAGAGATCATGTGTTTCTGGTACAGAAAGATAGGGGGTTCAAGTCCACTTAACAGCTCTGTGACTGGCACAAATAACTTCTCTGTACTTCACTTTCATTTTACAAAAGGAATTACCGTAAGCATTGAGATAATATACTAAAGCATGAGGCCTAGGGCCTGGTACAGAATAAGTCAATAAATGCTATCTTAAAAATCTTCTCCTTTCTCTGTGTGAACATAATAATTATTTAACAAATTTTGGTTAAAACGATAAATGACTGCTACTGTATGAATAACTTTTAAACCCATTTATTGATTTTTATTTCCATCCTTATCATAATCTTTCAATGCCTACCTTTCAAACTGTTTTTAAGTGTGAGCCTCTTGTTTCCAGAAATCTCTCTGGGTTCTTCTTTTGCTTATTACTACACTTGCTTTTGGTAGGCTCTCATGCCTCCCTTTTCATATCTACTCCCCCTAAAAGTAGACTTTTTTTCTCTCACCCAAGACCTCCTTCACTTATTCACAAACTCACTGCACTTCAAAGTACAACTTGACATGTACTTTTTCAATGAAATCTTCCAAGAGAAAAATTAGATTCACACAGTCCTTTCAAAATTTTGTATTTCTGAGGACATTTAAAGTGTGCTTTGTAAAACTAGTGTGTGTTTGAAACAGACTATGCGGTCCTCGTGAGTAGGGAATGCATTGGATATGTTACTACCTATCTTCTTGATGCTGCCTAAGCACTCAAAGGGAGGAGCTCAGATACCTGCTGAATATCAAATGTTTGAATAATAGATACATTTCCAACCAAGCCATATCAGAAAGAAAGAGTATAAAACAATCTTCCTTCAGAATTTTAGAAAAAAATTGGCCATTTTTTCCCTCCCTCTACCTTCATCAGTACCTCTTTTTCTTTTCTCATTTTGAGGAATATGAAAATAATTTTAAGCCCATTTGTATGTAAGGAATTTTCGAAGTTTTTTTTTCCTTTGGCCACGGTTATTTTCTCTATCTCCAATTCATCTACTTAACGTTTATCAACCACCTCCTATGTCTTAGATACTGTTTCAGATGCTAAAGAAATGACACATAAAAAAAACGTCCCTGTCCTCAAAGAACCCATGAAAAGTGAGGAGGACAAACCCAGGATAAAACACGTGGTTGGTGCAGTGATAGAACTCAGAGGTAACCGGAGCACCCCAACTGGGCAAATTCAACCTGCTTCTGGCTACCATTCTTCTGGGATAGTCTTATCCCACAGCTTGTCCATGAGGATTTTGATTTAGTGGGCTCAGGCCCTTTCTCTCATCGCCATGGTTCTTTTTCCTATTGAACTGACTCCATAAAATTTTAACACTTTCATATTCCATATTGGAAATTATCTATCTATTTAGCCTATTCACAGGCCTTCTCCACTCTATACATGAAATTACTCTCCAGATTTTCTCCTATAGCAATACTGATAATATATAATACATTTCTATTCTCTTATTACATTACAAGAGCATCAAGGATTTAGACAAGATCTGTTCTGACTGTCAACATCTGTAAAGATAAAAGCCTGTTAAATTTCTGTATCACTTGATACTTTCCAAGGCATTTTTATGGAGATCTGAGCCTTGGGAGTAATACTCTTCAGAAAAGATGTACTATATTTATAGCAGAGTATAATGGGCAGAATGTTTAGCAAATGTCACAAGTAGCAATTCTTCCCCCACAAAGGCAGTCCAAAATGTTTAAGTAATTCTTGCCAGGTCAGAAAGTGCAAATGTTCTTCAGGTATGGTTGGTTGATTTTATAAATGAGTTTTTCCACTTTCCATAGTTACGTCAACAGACATTTCATTAAACTACATTTAAAGATTGACAAGACAGGTCTTGTGCAAAGCACGTTAGCTTAAATTTCACCATCTCGAACGTCACACTGTGATTGGTCTAACTGTGGTAATGCCTGAAAGGGTGGGCTTAATCAGCATGAACATTTGCAGAAAGTAATGAAATTTAATAATAAATAATTCCAAGAGGCCTCGTAAAGCTGGAACATTATTATCAAACTGAATATACATGTTGACAGCTATGCCAATAAATTTGAGAGCTGTGAATATTTACCACATAAAATAACGAAGGGCCTTTAAAAGGCTCTGCTATTCTTGCTCTTGGAAAGGGATTACTCCCTGACTTTGTTTTCTTTCTTTGTCAAAAAGAGAAGAAAGAAGGGGAAAAAAATCTGGGTTTGCTGTCAGAGACATGCCTACAAAGGAAAGCAGTAGGTTTAAAAGAACTATAAGAAGAAAAAATTCCTAAAGAAGTTACTGTATTTTCTCTATCAAAATTAAGACTATAGATCTAGCTGACCACAGCAGTTTCCTTGAGGTTTTACATCTTATCAAATTGATATAATGCTTCTGGATTTCAGTTATGAATAGTAATATAAGAAGACTACTTAATCCCTAGATCTTGATTCTGAATGCAGAATTGAGCACAAACTCATTATAGTTGCTGCATTGAATTTAATAAAATTATGAGCCAATAATTAAATACCATGCTTGAGAACAGATTATGTTATTTTTGCAACTACCAACAGTTTTTACAAAAGATAAAGGAGGCAGACAAGCTTTGTTAGATTTGTTTAGATTCTCTTGTTACAGAACATGGATACAGGTTGGTTTTAAATTGCCTTGGATGTAAAACTACCTAGTATGCAACTTCACATAGAGAACTGAGGGTATAGATGATTACAGTTTAGCTACAGTCAGAAGAGAATCAGATATATTGTGGAAACTACTGTATAATAAATGAATTTAGTAAAGAGACTCATTCAAGTCAGATTAACTTTAGGCAGTATTGCACAAACCTTAACATCATTGAAGATAATATAATCCCCTGAAAAGATTTTTTTTAAAAATCTGCACAAAGCATTTCTGGGACTTCAACAAATTTTCATTTTCTTGTACTGGATCTCATAAACAGAAGTGAAAGAATGAGAATGAATGACCCTTCCTGTATTTTTGTGTCTTCCCATAAACAAATTATAGAAGACCCAGCACCTCTTTTCTAATTCTAGTCCTCAGCAAAATAAAAGCAATCTGGTTTGAATTGTCTGAAAAAAAATTCTTGAAAATGCCTGCCCTGTGTTTCTAATTCAGAGGATCCTGTAACTATTACATTGAAGTTCTATGCTGAAAACAGTGGACTAAAACTATCTTCCCCCAGTTCCTCTAAGTCAATCAAATGTTCGAATCTGAGGGATTTAAGGCAGGGATGCGGAGGTCTGCTCCTTGTATTTTTTCTTAGCCCTGTTTTCCACCTTTCACAAACTATCCTCTCCGGATGTCCTCTGTAGCTACCTGCCTCCAACCCAGGCCTGAGCCTTGACTGACACAACTAGCTGTCACCAACATTCAATAGCTCACCTTCCAGGCACATGGAAGCCAACTTCTGGGGTGAGTGGACCCTGTAACTTCTTTTGGCCAAAAGACTATGTGGTGGTGAGGAGCTTGTGTGCCTTTCCTACTTGGTCTTGACCTACCAACGGGACTGGAGCTGTATCTTCCAGATACGGTGGTTATGAGATGGTAAAGCCTCTATCACCTGGGTTCCTTGGTGAAAAAGGGCCCTCCACCACTCTGCTTCGCATGTATAACATGAGTAGGAAAGAAATACTTTCATGTTAAACCAGCCAGAGTTTGTGGGAGTTGTTTTGGAGTTGTTCTCTACTAAGCCACACCCAGCCCAACCTAATTGATAAATGCTCTGACACAGGTTATTTCCCACTCCTACTCTTGCTATTAAAACTTTCTTCACCTTAGCTGGCTATTTCGCCAGATTAGAAAGAAGTTAAAAATTCCATGTATGTGAAAATATTAATAGCTACAGCTACCATTTGATGGGAAGAAAGAAGGTAGTGAGTGACAGCAGGTAGGAAAGAAGATGAGGGTGATCAGATGTAACAATACTGTTACCCAAGGAAATTACTGTTGGCAGAACCTGAGCGCTCTAAGCTGACTAGCAAGGGAGGATAACCCAGAGTGAGGGCTTTTCCTTTTTTCTGCCAGGGTTCTAATAAAAATGCTAGTGCTTCCTGGGTACCTAAATCTCCACACCAGTTTATGTCTGTGTAAGCTCAGGAGTCAGTTGCTTCTGAAACGGTGGATATTTTAAGTTGTTTCAAGTAAAATTTATTCAAGTATTGATGTCAAAAATAACCATAACTCAAGTTCCGGAAGGCAAAGCTTGTGAGAAATGAGATATGACATTAACTCCTTGAGTGCGTAAGAAGCAGAAATATTTCACACCTCTTCCCTGTAGCTTGAATGTTCATAGCAAGCAACATCCTTCCCCACCAGGAATTAATAAATAACATTTTGTCTTATTTGCTTCATGCTATTTTTTAAAGAAATAAAACATTATAGTCTCCACTTTGTTCTCCCCAAAGGTAATCACGTCCACAAATTTTATGTGTATTTTTTGTACTTTCACTACATTTGTGACTATCTATAAACAAGATATATTTCCTGCCCGTGTGTTTGAAAAATTACATAATGCTATCATCCTATACATATTGTTCTATAACTTGCTTTTAAAAAGTAAATAAACATTGCATTTTGAGATTTATTCATGTTGGTCTATCTATCTGCTTACTGTTCTGTCATTCTATCTAACTCTGTGTGCATTTCATTTTGCTGCTTTTTAAGATTTTAAAATTTATCCATTTCTGTATATTTCATTTTGGGAGATTGTTTCAAAGTTTGCATCTATACAAATAATGCTGCAAAGATATTCTAAATTACATCTTCTTATGAGAGTTTTGTTTGTGCTCTTTACATTCTTGTTGTTATAGTTTACATCCAGGAACTGAACTGCTAGATTGTGGATTTTGTAAGTTTTCTGTTACAAGCCCAAATGCTATCTGGTTGGTCCTAATGGGTTATACCACTACCAGCAATGAATCAAACATACCTAATCCTTACCAACACTTAGTGTTAATATTATTTTTGCCAGTATAAATGGTGTGAAATAGTATCTTGAAAATATTAAGAAGTGTGAGTATCTTTCCACAGGGTTGTGTTAATTGACAGTTCAAGTTTCCTTTTCTGGTATCTGTTCAAATCTTTAGCCCATTTTACTATATGTAAGAGTTTTCCAAATTTTTTTGCTTTGATTTCCTTGTGATGGGTGTTCAAATGTCTTCTCCCAGTGTGTGGCTTGTCCTTACACTTTTTATGATATCTTTAGTGCACAGAGATTTTCATTTTGATTGGACAAATTAATTCATCTAGTCCTTTATAACTCTTAATAGTTTGCAATCCCAAGGCCACAAATATTTCCTATCTTTATTTTTATATATGTTTTAATACTCTTGGAATTCATATCTGTGTATATTATTTGGTTGAGTCTGATTTTATTTTTATCATTATCATCAAAATGTGAAGCTAATGCCCAAATGCCATTTTTGAAAGGGTCTGTTCTTTGATAATGTGTTTTCAATTCCTATTTTACCATTTAACAAGTTCATCTATATGCACACTTCTCTTTCTGGGATTCCTATTCAGTTACATTGATTAAAGTGTCTTTTTCTACTCTATAACCACATTGTATTCATTACCATGGCTTTATATAAAAATCTCTATTTCTGGTGGACCAAGCCCTCTTTGTTCTTTGTGTCTTTTTTTTTTTTTCAAACATATTTGGCTAGTTTTAGAGCTTTATTCCCCTATATGGATTTCAGAATCAGTTTGTCAAGGTATACGAAAAATATTATTGTGCTTTTGATTGGAACTGCATTGAATTTATAACGCTCATGGAATCTTGATTTTGTTTAAGTGATACTAATATTTTTGAATAAAGAATTGGGATGTACTCCAGCCTTCAATGCCAAGCCACAAATAGCAGATATACATCACTTCCAAATCTAATGGAACTCTTAAAGAGATGCAAACCTGTGTTGGAGGTACTTTAGAAAGAAGAGCAGGTGGTGTTTAAAAATGGAAAAGAATTTGGAGAGGATTCAATTTTTAAAAACAGAAATAGGGAATGAGCAAAAAAATGTAACCATGGTAGGAAATGAAATGACATTTTATCAGGTATGTGGATGGGGCCAAGGGGATACTGGGAGGGAATCGCCCAAGAATGCTAGCTGCAGTGTTTGACTCTTCAATGTCCTGAAATTGGAAACTTTTCCAATGTGTTTCAAAGTGGTAACAATTTCCCGCAAATAACAAATAAATTAGTTTCGAAAACCACTGCCAAGTTCAAGCTCTAGAATCTGCCGGTTTAAATGGTCTGTGCCAATGTATTCTTGTATACCCCACTTCCCTCTGCCAGCTTCATTGCTGATTGGATACTGATGGATGGCACTGCTCTGTTCCACAGCAGCACTTTATAAATAACAATGCTGTGATCTACAGCACAATGGCAATTCCTATTTTTGCAGTTATTGGACTGGCTGGAAACAAATGATTTCCCTAATAGCAGGTCTTTGATTGGACTCTGGGTCCA
This sequence comes from Vicugna pacos, assembly GCF_048564905.1. Classification (NCBI taxonomy): domain Eukaryota; kingdom Metazoa; phylum Chordata; class Mammalia; order Artiodactyla; family Camelidae; genus Vicugna; species Vicugna pacos. The sequence goes on along the minus strand of NC_132991.1, from coordinate 38,835,335 downwards.
TCTTTAATAAATGTGTTGACAAGGTATTAAAACAAGATGCATGTATTTTTATGAATGTGAACATTTTAGGCACAGAGCAAATTTACTATTTAAATGAACTTGTGCTACCATAAGTGAAGAAGAAGAATTAAATAAAATAAATCGATACCAAGGGACATGGCAGGCACACTGCACGTATTTGTTAGATAAACATTACCGTGTGGTGTTGTTAACCATTGTCACTACTTTATGTCCCTAGCATTTCTCTTCGTTATTGTATCTGAAGACTATTTATATTTTTGCATAGACTTGTTTAAAAAAATATGCCATGACAAGATTGACAATATTTGAGTGAGAACATTTTAACTGTCAAAAACATGACCAAAATACAAAAGTCACCAAAATGTTAAGATTTTCTATTTACAGGATATGGTCACTACTAAACTTAATGACATTAAATTTAAGTCAAGAATTCACATCAGCTAATTAAGGATTCTGGAATAAGAATGCCAGGTGCTAGCTAGAATAAAAAGACTCAAGAATAAATTCCACAAGGACTTTACAATGGATGGTGTGAGAATTGTAGACTATGGTAATTATTAGAGCTGAAGGGGTTACATTATCATTTTGTCAAGTTCTTCCAATTTACTGATGAGAATACCAAATAAAAATTCTTCTCTAATTTGAAAATTACATGCAAAATCATTTTAATGTCATGTGCACGCTTCCCTCTCCTGTCTTTTGGTGAGACATCCTTCCTGTACACATGGAGGCCCCAAACTTCAACCTACAGAATGCCTCAAAATGCTTTGACTCTTGCATTTTCTTGCTTACAGGCTTTTGTAAATATTTCTTTACCTTAGAATGCCATTTCCTTCACCACCTAATTCATGCTGATAATCTCCTACATTTACTTTGATAAAAATAAGAATTAGTAACATTTATATAACATTAGTAACAAAAGTCTAAGAACATGACATCACTTTACTCATTAAACCTTCATATTGACCTGTTGAAGCATATAATATTAGCATCCTCATTCAACAGATGGGAAAACTGAGACACTGAAAACTTAAATAACTTGAATAAGAACACAAAGTCAGATTACCAGATTAAAGCTCAGGCAATATATCTCCAGGGCAGGATATTATAATCAATAAATTATACTGGCACCACAGATTCAGCTCATACTTTTCTTGCTCTTAAAACTCTTTTCCTAATCAGGAAATCTCTTCTAAGCTCCCACAGGGGGACCACTATACATAGCATCTTCCGAAGTATATATTAGTAGATTTTGTTTAATCTCTCCTACTGTAATTTCTTAAAGACAATAAGCAGTATTTTATAGTATTAAGAGTTTGGATCCCAGGTCTGTGACTCAAAATTTGACTTTGGCAAGTTACTTAACCTATTGGAGCTCAGTTTTTTTCATCTATAAATTGGGGATAACAATAGTCTTCATCATAATGTTACATTAGAAGGATTAAGTGTATTAAGCACATAGTTGATTAGTATAGATTAGCTGTTATAATAAATATTATCTATATCTTCTAAGTTTATTATTATCATAATTGTAGATGCTTATTTGTTGCTTAATAGGACTATGAGGGGCAAAGATGAACCACCTTTATGCTGAATTTATGGACTAGTGACACCCTTGTATCACGAACCCTGGAGCTTAATCTTCAATACAGAGAAGTATCATTCCCTTAGCTACGTTATCTTCAACTTAGGGTCCTCCTGGTAGTGCATTTGTCATCTTAGTTGACATATCAACTAAGGCTACCTAGGATATTATTTAGGTCACAGGGAATGGATTTTTTTTTTAAGTGCACTGATGTTTTCTGAGCTGAAGGAAGTCTGGACGTTGAGAGAATTGAGTCCTTTAAATAGCTCCTTGAAGCAGAGGGAAGGAGCTATTGTAGACTGGTGATCTGAGCCACTGAGTTGCTACATGACCTTCAAGGTATTATTCTACTTTTGCCCTAGAAAAAAGGAAAACAAAACTACAAAACTTTTGCTTCCCTTCATCCTTCGCCCCTAGTGTGTCTGCGTGTGTGTGTGTCTGTGAGTGCTGAGAGATGGCCACACATTACCTTTGTCAATAAGATTTGGGAGAGCTGGCTGAGCACTGCAGTGGGAGGTAGGAGTCATAGTTCTGAAGTTTTTGCCTTTAAAAATATGACCTTTTCATGATAAAACTGGAACTTATGTAAACAAATGAACAAGTGAGAAAGCAAGCCAAAAAGGAACGACCTCTTCTCAAACGAATGAAGCCGTTAATGAGAACATCCTTTAGGGATCCAGTGCCAAAGCACAGAGGACTCACCGGTATCCGCAGCATGTGTCCCGGTGTACTCCGAAGTTGTGATGAATACGCCAGTGTGATCAGATATCCAGCAGAGTGAGGCACCCCCAGTGGGGTTTTCTGAGTGTCTTGGACAAGGTCCCGTTAGTTAAGAAAAGATTTTGTCAGATGCAATATAACGTAAGCTTGTGAAGGAGTGTCATTTACAAAAATCTCCATGACCTATCTAAGGAGTAGCCTCCTCAAATCCGTGATTTTGCTTTCTGCAGATACAGTTACCCACGGTCAGTCCAGGTCCAGGAAATAGTAAATGAAAAGTTCCAGAAATAAGCAGTAACCGAGCGTCGCTCCGAGTGGCTAGCCGAGCCTGAGGAAATCTCGCGATGTTCCAGCTAGGTCCCGCCCCGACGTGCATCTTCCGTTCGCCCAGCGTCTCCCGCCGTAAGTCATTCACTCAGCAACACTGTGGAGGTGTCTCCGTGCTTGTTCAAGTAACTCTCATTTTACTTATGAATGGCCACAAAGCGCCAAGACTAGTGACGCTGGCAATTCCGAGATGCTTAAGAGAAGCTGTAAGGTGCTTCCTTTAAGCGAAAAGACGCAACTTCTCCATTTAATAAGGAACGAGAAACATCGTCTCCTTGAGGGTGCTAAGACAAACGGTAAGAACGAATCTTCTGTTCATGAAATTGTAAAGAAGGAGAAAGAAATTCGTGCCGTTTTTACTGTTGCACTTTAAACTGTTACAGTTAGGGCCACAGTGTGTAATGAGTGCTTAGTTAAGGTGGAAAAGGACGCTTAATTTGTACAAGATGTTTAGAGAGCGAGAGAGGCCACAACTGCATAACTTTTATTATGGTATATTGTTATGATTGTTCTATTTTATTATTAGTTATTGTTGTTACTCTCTTACTGCGCCTAAGTTATAAAATAAGCTTTGTCATTGGGTATGTATGTATAGGAAAAAACATGGTATATGTAGAGTTTCCAGCTATCCGTGGTTTCAGGCATTCACTGGGGGGCTGGGAACGTATTCCCGTAGATAAAGGGTAGATAAAGGGGGACTGCTGCATTCTCCACATATCAGTCAGAATAATCTTTTAAAATGGGAGTATAGCCTATCATGCCTCCTTTTGAACCTCTTCAATGGCTTTCCTTGGCTTATTGCACTATGACTACACTAGAAAGTTATGCAGTGACCTACAAGGTCCTCCGTGATCCAGACCCTGCTTCCCTTTGCAGAGTCGGTCACTCCTCTTCTAAGTATACTCCCAGACCCAGGGGCCTCTTCAAGTCCCTCAGTGCACCCAGAGTTTTACATCAGGGCTGAACACATATTGTTCCCTCTGGATCTTTAAGGTACCCTTTTAAATGACATCTCAGAAAGGCCTTCTCCGGCCACCTTACCCCTCTACATACTATTTGGCGTCATTAGCCCTATTCATATCTTCATAAAATTCTTTATAATTTGAATTATAGGTTTTTGTTAGTTTCTCAATACTTGTGTATGGTGTGTCTTTTCTGTTAGACTGTAAGCTCCAAGAGGGACCTTAATCTGCATTATCACTGTCTAGACAACACTTAGCTTACTGTCTACATCATGATATGTGGGTAGGTGTGCAGTAGCATTTTTTGAGTGAAGAATGAGCAAATGGTTGAATTAGTAGTTCTAGTCTAGTTTCACAGAGATCTGTTAGATGAATCAGTCACATGAGTTGGAGTTTCAAACCAGTATCTTCATACATTTATGAGCATCCATCAATTTAAACTCGCCTTTTCCTCCTTGCTATGGCACAATGGTGAGTGCCTGAAGCCAATTTAGAGAACTCCAAGTGGCAGTATGTCTGAATTCTGGTGAAGGTGGGGACTAAATTGAATAGCTAATGTGTATTCGTTATGTGCAGGGCATTCTGGGGGATGCAAAGCTGAACTAAATATGATCTCTTTCCCATCACATGTTACAGTTTAGGGTATGAGAGTGTCCTCTAGATAAGTCTAGTGTGAGTGTGGCAGACAGGTCAGCACTGTGTGTTAAGTGCATTGGTGCTACTGTGTTCTAAGTGCTATGGGGAATATAGGTAATACTTGGATCTTTAAAATAGCACTTTGAAGATAGTGAGTCTGTAGTCTTTCTAATTTAAACTGTTCTGTGTAAGCAATGGACCAGATGCTTCTTTAAGTCTACATGCCATTACAAATATCTAAAGTGAAACTGGTAAATTAATCTGTCTGCCATCCACTTATTAAGTCAGAAAATATTCTTTGATCTCCTACGAAGCAACGGGCACTGTGCCTAGTGTGCTAGGCACCAGGGATATTGCTGTGAATAAGAGAGACTAGCTCCCTGCTCTCACAATACCCTTACATCTGTACGAGAAAGACAGACTTTTAATAAGAACTATAATGTCAGATTTTGAGAAGTATGATGACAGAAGGAGAGATGAGATGAAGAACCACTAGGGGGTTGGGGTTGGGGTTGGGTCACTTTAGGCAGGCTGAAGAGGAGAGGCCTCCCTAAGTAAGTAACATTTGACCTGAGGCTTGAGGGATGACCAGGAGCTGCCCAGAGGAGAGTTTAAAGGAAGAGCCTTCCATTCAGGGACGGGCAGAAGCAAAACCCTTGAGGCAGGACCAGGCTGTGTGTGTGAAACACTGAGGGAAACCAGTGTATTTGAGCCTAGTGAGAATGAGAGTGAGAGGAGGGTTGCAAAGATAGATCATGTAGGGTCTTAAGGGCTGTGCATAAGAGTTCAAATTTGATTCTAAGAAAGAACAAGGGGACGTCATTGAAATGCTGTAAGTACAGGACTGATAGAATCTGATTTATATTTTTAAAGGGGATTGCTGTAAAAAGAAGAGGTTGTAAAAGCAGCATGAGTCACATAAAGGACTTAATGATCTTTGAGATCACTATTAGACACGTATTTCCATTTATGATAACACGATTCAGTCGAAGTGTGTTGGGTAACCTCCATGTGCCAAGCCCTGTGCAGAAATAAAAAGTTGGTGCTGCTGGATTTTATCCACAATATTATTCGGTTTTTCTGTAGGGACACCACTGCCATATTTTTCAAAATTGATTTCTTCATTCATTTTCAATTTCTTTTTCATGATTAGCTAAATCGAAAGCAAATGTTTGGGGTCCTTTTAACCTGCTCACCTCAAACCCTCTTTCTCTTTCTGAACAGATCAGTAATTTCCCAAAGTGGTGCGTGGCTGTGGCACAGAGTACTTATCCTGAAGAAGCAGGTTCTGCTGGGGGTTCATGCTTGAGTCCATTTTTCTTATCTTTCTCAAATGGCCGAAGTTAACTGATTTGAAAGGGCCTCATTTTAAATTACATTCATTCAGTGAAAACAGAAATTAACACTTAGAGACATCTATATGCTAATGATTGTAGCTCAGGGAATTCACTTCTAACCTTTTCAAAAGGCGCTGGTAAAGAGCCATTTCACTTGAAAGCAACTTAGTAAAACTGGTAGATTAATTAAATACCATAAAATTTCTTTAAAAATCTTTATTTCATTTATCATTTACGCCACTATTTTTTTCTTTTTTTATGTGAGTTACCTTGGCTCAGATCATGCCTTCTAGGACATATTATTTAGCAGATTATTTGATAAGAATAATACAAAATTCAGAGTGTTAATGTAATGGCATGAGTTTGGAAGACAGTAAAAGAACAAAAGACAAACAAAGGAAATCTGTTCATCAAGGCCATCGCTAGCCCATGTCACAGCTTTGAGCAGAATATTTTTTTAAGTGCCCTTTTTCCTGTCAGTGAAGCCCTGAGTGAGGACATAAGCCCAGGCTTGGTGGATATATTCAGGGTGCAAACCTCCACTTGCCCCTTCAGTCACGGGCACTTGTACAGTGAACAGATTGCACAGATGTATATGACATCCTTTAGTGGCTTTATGTCTTATCTCTGTATCTTACTTATTTGTATTTACTTATCTTCATTCATGATTTCATGTCTTTAGGTTCTATTACCGGTAGGAACAGGCTTTTCCCTAGTCTACCCATACCCTGAAGAATGAAGTCTACTCAGGATTATGGAATAGGATGTGCTTTGTTGAACTACATGAAGAGATCATGTACTTGAGCAGGGAAGCCCCTTCAAAGGGATAGATTAACTAAGTCAAAGGATTTGGTGTTATTTTCATGCCCAGCATATTCTTTCTATCTTCTGAATAGCTAGCAACAGTTTAGGACATGGGGTTTTACAGTCAGAATTGCTTGTGAATCCCTGTTCCACCTGATATTTCCTGGTTGTATGACTTTGAGCATGTTATTTAACTCTTGGAGACCCAGTTTTCTCATCTGTAAAATGGGTACAATAATACCTACTAGGAAGATTAGTGGGAAATGGCATGTAAAGTACTTGGTGGGATGCTAGCTAGGCAAGAGTGAGGTCTCAGTAGAGGTAATGCTTGAAGTGCTGAGGATAAAATAAAAAAGAGACAGTTGAAAATGTTGCTGCTTTCAGAAGCTGTACTCTAGCTGTACTCTATTTGTATTCCAAATTGAACTGAAATAAGGGTACTTAGAGACCTAAGCTGGCAATGTTGCATTGCTAAATATTCTTTAGTCATGCTTATCTCATGCTTTATTTCTCCTGCACTCATATCCTCAAAAGTGGCACTTGAAAAGACAACCTATGGAATGGGAGAAAATATTTGCAAACAATGCTACCTACAAGGGATTAATTTCCAAAATAAACAAACAGCTTATACAGCTCAATATTTAAAAAAACTATAAAAAAATTGGAAGAAGACCTAAATAGACCTCCTCCAAAGAAAACATACAGATACCAATAGGCACATGAAAAGATGCTCAACATCACTAATTATTAGAGAAATGCAAATCAAAACTACAATGAGGTATCACCTCACACCAGTCAGCATAGCTATCATCAAAAGTCTACAAATAATAAATTCTGGAGAGGGTGTGGGGAAAAGGGACCCCTCCTACACTGTTGGTAGGACTGTAAATTGGTACAGCCACTATGGAGAACAACAGTAAGGAAGTTCCTTAAAAAAATAGAGTTACCTTATGATTTTGCAATCCTACTCCTGGGCATGTACCTGGAGAAGACTCTAATTTAAAAAGATACATGCACCCCAGTGTTCATAGCAGCACTATTTACAATAGCAAAGACATGGAAACAACCTAAATGTCCATCGACAGAGGAATGGATAAAGAAGATGTGGTGTGTATGTGTGTGTGTTTGTAATGTAATATTACTCAGCCATAAAAAATAATGTAATAATGCAATTTGCAGCAACATTGATGGATCTGGAGATTATCACACTTCATCATAAGTGAAGTAAATCAGACAAAGACAAATATCATGTGGTACCAGTTATATGTGGAATCTAGAAAAAAAGATAAAAATAAATGCATTTACAAAACAGAAATTGACTCACAGACCTAGAAAACAAACTTATGGTTACCAAAGGGGAAAGCTGGGGAGGAGGATTGGGTGGGGAGGGATGAATTAAGAGTGATAATGCTTTCTTTCACTATAGATTATTTGCATTTTCTTTAATTTTATATGAATGGAGTCCTACTGTATATACCCTTTCTTTTCTTTGGTATTGTTTTGATCTAGCTTCTTTCACTCAGCCTAATTATTTTGAATTTTATGTTCACAGTAAATCTTTTGACCTCAGTGAAGGCATCTTTCTTTTTTATCTAAGCATCCATGTTTTGTGTATATTGATAATTTATTCCTTTTTCTTGATGAGTAGTATTTCATTTTATAGATATATCACAATTTATTTATCTATTCACTGTTGACAAACACTTGGATTGTTTCCAGGTTTTAGCTATTACAAAGAAATTCTCTATTAAGACTCACATATAATTCTCTGTATGGACATATGCTTCCATTTCTCTTGGGGAAATAGCTAAGAGTGGAATGATTAGATCATACAGTAAACATATTTTTAACTTTTTAAGTAATTGTCAAACTGTTTTCCAAAGTGGTTGTGTCACTTCACATTCTGTCAGTGTATGAGAGTTCTGATTGCTCCACACCTTCGCCAACACTAAGTTTGATCATTTTGGTTTTAGCCATTTAAAGAGTGATACAGTGGCATCTTACTGTGATTTAAATTTACCTAATGACTATCATGTGCTTCTTTGACAATCTTTTAATTCAAATATTTTGCTCTGTCTTTTATATTGGATTGTTTGTAAAGTCCAGTTTATCAGTTTTGTCTTTTGTGGATCTTTGCCTAAGTCAAAGCTACAAAATTTTTCCTATGCTTCCTTCTGTAAGTTTTGTGGGTTTAGGTTTTACATTTAGACCTATGATCCATTTTGAATAAAAATGTTTATATGGTGAAACATATGGATCAATGCTCACCTTTTTGGACTGAATATTCAGTTGTCCCAGTATTTTTTGTTGAGAATACTGTTCTTTCTGCACTGAACTGCCTTTGCACCTTTGTCAAAAAATCAATTGATTGTATATGCATGGATATATTTCTGACTCTCCATCTCATTCCTTGATACATATATTTTTAAGACCATCTTATATTTTGTAACCCTTTAATTCTCAAAGCAGTTTTCTGAGCACCATTCTGTCAGTCTCTTCCTCCTTTATGTAGCTCAATTAGACAATACAGTTTAATTTTCTCTTAGTGAAATTTAGCCACGGTGAACTTAGCCAGTGCTTTAAAGTGGATGTAAAGCCTCTCTCTGCTCTTTGATAGTTTTGCTTCCCGTTTTTCATTTTCCTTTGGTTTGTGCTTTTTTTGGGGGGGTGGGGGATACCTTTATAAACTGTTTTCTATTGCATACAAATCTGTAGAAATTGGCACAAATTATCAGATTGCTCAGATGGGGTGGGGAGTGGTAATGGAAAAATCAAGAACCTAAATGGAACTAAACTTGAGGAACATAAAATAAACACCAAACCCTCTCTAAAGGATTCCTGCTAATGAGTGCGTCCATTCCTAAATCATGTCTGGTTTTTCGCTGTCTTCTGCCACATACACAGAAGGAAAATGTTCACTTTTGCTTTAGACATTCTCAAAAGCAGAGGCAGGCCAGAAATCCTAGGACAAGATCCAGTTGAGCCTGCTTGAGAACAGGGCTTTCTCAGGTAGGATTCCACTTGTAAATCCCAGCTGTCAAACTGTGATGGACAGTCTCAGAAGAGGAAAGAGCCAGTCTGAGGGAGGAGTCAGAAGAGTGTGTGTTGAAACTATAAGTCAGAGAAGGTGGTTATCAGCCCTTTAATAGGTCCAAGCTGATTGGCGAGCTCCTGGTTGATGCTAATGAGGCTATTTTTATACTGATAGCTGTATTATTCCCAGCAATTGTCATGGTTACACGGACAAAAGGAGAAGGCGAATGACAAACTTTCTGAATAAAGGAGATAGCATGAAATTGGAATCATTTAATCATTTATTCTAACAACAAAAACAGGTCCTTTCGAAGATGAGTTAATGAACTCTGTTTTACCCCAGAGGCTGTAATTCTCCACTGACATCAGTCTCCTCATCTGTTAAAATGAGGGGGTTGGACTTGAGGATCTCTAAGGTCCCTTCCAACGCTGAAATTCTATGATTGTATGATTAGTTAATCTATTTCTCAGTGACTGGAGGTTTTGCATTTACTATATGTAGAAACAAAGGAGACTTTCAACTTGGAGAATTTGATTTTTGTCTGCATCACAAGCTATATTTCAAAAGAGAGAAGGGATGGAGATGTTTGAGTTAAAGAAATCAGTCTCTAATATATTTTGCACCATGTGTGTAACTTCCCTATTCAGTGGTGTGTTGTGGGGGTAGGGCATGAAAGCATTAAAAAATCCTGTTAGTTAAAGGTACAATTTCAAATTCATGATAGGTAAGTTCTTCTCTCAAGAAAAATAACCTGATATCTGTGCTAACTCCACTCCTCTTTCAGTTTGGCAGGGTGCATCAAGCTAATAGGTAGACAGATGTCTCCTCCACTTGCCATTTGTCAAAGTTGTGCCCGACCAAACCGGGATGCTCATTTCTCAACTTGAGCAGACCCTACAGAGACATTAAAAGAGTGTATCAGAATATTCCAAGCATATTATTAAGGTTGTACATCTGGGCCAAAGATGGGCAGGGCTTCATTTTATTCTATAATGTTTTCATATCATAGAATCTATAGAGAATGATCATAATGTTGAAGTCAACAACCTGAAAGTGTTAGTTAATCAGTCTCCTATTTCCATTCATAAAATCACCTAAATTTCTTCCTGCCTATAGCTACTGTTTTAGGAAAAAGGTCAAAAAGTTTACAGTCTATGTGTAGAATTTTAGCCTTAGCATAGAGAACCCCTGTAGCCCTGTCCTCAAGGAACTTACAGTTTTTTGGAGAGTGAAGACCTGACTAGCAGTGTATTAAAATGAGTGTCTTTGGTGGAGGCGTTGGGGACCGGATGTGTTCATACATTAGGTGTGTAATGTGTACTAGGTACTGGGCATAACACACACTGTGAAGAAGATCATGTCATTTCTCTTCTATGGATTAAAACACTGAGTCTCGGGGGATTAAAAACAGAAACACAAAAGCCATGGTAGCACAACTAATAAACTTTTGATGTGGAGTTGGAATCCTGGTTCATCTGATGCCAAGGCTTGTCCTAGTTTCTCAGCACTGGAGATGACAGACAGGTTTCATCTCACCTGCCAGTGCTGAGTAAGTGATGAAACTAACTGGAGTGTTGACTGAGGGTTTCTGAATGTGCATCTGGGACCACAGGGAAGTGCCCTGGTCTCTTTCTGATGCAGCATGGATTCGCGACATTTCCCATACTTGCCCTAGCACGTGCTGGCCAAATGAGGGGCACAAACCTAAATTAATAATGGAATGAAAAGAAAAGAAAGCTCATTAGAGTTTGCATGTTCAGGGAAAGTTTCTCAGTACAGCTGGGAGACAAGCCAGCCTTGATAAATGGGTAGAATTTGGACAAGTGGGCAGAAAAGAAACCAGCACTCCAAAAAGAGTCTGAAACGTGGAGCTGCAAGAGAGCAGACCTTTAAGGCAAAGACTGTGTAATTCTTAGGGAGCTGAGACACTTGCCTTCACGCTTGTGTTCGCTGTGAGGCGATGGAATACAAGTAGATCGTTTAAACTGGTTTGAAGCCTTTCGCATTTATACTGCTTGAACCATCTTTCCGTGTTTCATTAGTTGCCAATAAGTTATCCCTTTGTTTCTGTGTTTGGTTTTATGGGTTCCATTGTTGTAATGATGAGAGCACAGGGAAACCATGTAATGACAGGGGGAAGCACTCACTGGGGGTGGAGAAAAAACACTTTGAAGCGGCGGGGCTCCCAGGCTACATCTGGGCACAGCGCCAGCTCTTCTCCAGCTGAAGAGCTTGCCACAGGAACAGCTGGCAGTGGCTGCATTTCACCTGTAATAAAGACAACTCAGCACACTAATCAATGATTTAATCATTGTATCAGTGAAACAGATGATTTGATTGGTTTCGGGGGATTCCAGCCCCCCTCTGCAGTTAGAGGCTGGCTTTGAGAACAGCCCAGTCTTCTTCAACAGACTCCTGCATTTCCCTCCTGTACTTTTATTTTAAGACTCTCCTGGTTACAACTTTTATACCAAAATATATTGGAACATCGTATACCCCTTAGACTAGTGTTTATTGACATTTATGGAAGTGCCAGGAGATTCCAGTGAGTGAATAGAGCCTTTCCCCACTCTGTCTAGGTTTGTGGAATCTGTTCCTGGCGGCAAGACTGTTCCCTTGGGGGTCATAGAACATCTTTTCTTCAAATGAGCTGCTGCTTCCCAAGATGCGCCACAGTTTGGTCCAACTGAGGGGCTGTTGTCAGAAAGAGTTTTTATTAGGTTCTGTTACATTTCGGGTTTACTTTATTCTTTCCTTCTTTCTCTTGTGAGGTGTTCTCAAACTCAGTTAAGGTTTTATCCAGTCATAAGTAGGATTTCCTATAGAGGGTCTGGATGGCTTTTTCCTCACCATTTACCAGTGATCAAATGAACAGGTGCAATAAAATGCAGGGACACCCAGTCTTGGCTTGTCCTGGCATGCACAGCAGGCTACTGGGACGTAGGTTAGTGTGGGAGGGCTGGTGGTCGTAGGTGCTCTCATAATCACATTGCTGCCAGTTCCTCCTCAAGGAGTTTTCATAGCACTTTTTCCATCGTATCTTTCTGGTTTCACATAGCATGATTTGTCTGGCATCTAATCTCTCACATATTAGTTAAACCTAGCAGATTTTAGCAATCTGAGCATTAATGATATTGGGTCAGTTAGAATACTGTCTTCCTTGGTGGTAAGCCTATCATGACATTTGGCTTTTATGAGAAAAAAAAAGGAGTATATATCATTGTGTAGCCAACTTTTAGAACTTGTTAGTAGGTATGCAGGATTTCAGGTATGTTAAAAAAAAAAAGTTCAGGACCTTATCCCCACCAACAAGTATTAACAGTCTTACAGTTTTATAAAGGCTCTACTCTGGGGCCTCTTCCCCAAGCCAGGTTTCAGATATTTGTTAAGGATACCAAACTCCTGCAGTCCTGGGATCAGGCTGCATGGCCCCAACTGCTAAGGATTCTCTTTATAATTTGAGCATTTTTTTTTTGTCTGTTATTTTCAACTGTGGACCTTAATGCCCAAATAGAAAAGTCCCACTCAACATTCTGATACGAATAATGGCCCCAGGCAAATTTTCCACATCTGAGAGTGTCTTTGTGTTGTATTATCTCAAAAACATCCCTCTACTAGCACCCTCCTCATCCCTGGTTTATGCTGGGTCCCATTAATTGAGGACCTAATCCGTGAGAAGATTGTGGCACCTTTTAGAGTATATGCATTTTAATGGGTTTGCTTAAGGCCTGAGAAAGATTCAAGACACAAAGGATTGAGTCGATAATGGTAGGATTTCAGGCAGTATGACAGGTGTTGAGGGATATACTTGTGGCCAGAGGCCCTGCCTCACTCCATTCAAATTTCACAAAATAGACAGTTGTCTACTCCATAAGCAAATGGACAATATCCTTTTCTTCTTTTTTCCTTTCATAATTTTGACATAAGCTATGCAGGGAAAGCAGGGACTGACTGGTAGTATCCATTATGTATGGGGGCCAATTTTATTAAGGATCTAGGAAATCCCTTCCTTGGTGGCATATTTAGAAAGTACTATTGGCATCCCGTCCCTCCGTGTTACCAGTGAATGACATGTCGATGTCTTGATGCCTGATCTTAATTATTCACTCTCTGCCATTTCCAGAGCCCTGAGATGGCTTTCGTCTGTGCTGACACATGGAATACAGCAAAGAGCATTAGTGGATTCCAAATATGACTATAAGAATAGAGAACAGAAATTTAATATATATATATATATATACACATATATAATACACATATATATATACACACACACACAAAATACACATACATATGTGTATACAAATGATACATATATATGTGTCTAAGGCCAATTTATATAAAGGTTGATAATAAAACAAATTTAGTGGCATCCAGCATATGTGGTGAGAGTGTCATCTTGTTCATACATGTAAGAAACCACGGTGACTTTTCTTTTCTGCCCATCCCCCAGAGAGCACATTGGTGTATTTAAATGTTGTCTGTTAACATTCATGTAATGCTTTCTGTTATACAATTTGAAGAAATTTGAGGATAAAATGGTGAGGTGATAGATTTGAAAACATTTTGAAGATTATAAATTGTAAACTGGAAAATATATTTCATCATAATTACAACTATGATGATTTTCATGCTATCCATTTGGTATCAAGTTTTGGATTACAGCTTCCTAGGCAGTAGGGCTAACGTTACTCAGATTTTCACTGTGACGGCCAGAATGTCATGATCATGAAAAAGGCTCAAACACAGTGACGCAGGAGGAATAGTGAATGCCAAAGAGCCTGAGTTTTATTCCCAGCTCTCTGGTAACAAATCTTGTGCCTTGGGCAAGTCACTTAATCTCACTAAGTCTTTGTGTTCTTTATCTTTAAAATGAGGGAGTAGATCAGCCAATATTCCATCCAGATCAAGTTTTCAGGGATCCTTGGAAAAACTTCCTTTTTAAATACATGAAACCTATTAGGGAAAATTGCTTCAACCACAAAAATGAGCTTTGGTTCAGGTCCCATAACGTAAGTTGTAAAAATTTAACAAAACTGAAACATTTTCCAGGAATTGTTTTAATGCCAACAGGCTGTTATCAATTGTGCTGCTGCTGTCAGGACATTATAATGTGTGGGAAGGACCAGTATAAGATAAGAACATGAACAAAAACAAAAACTTGGAGGGGAATATTTTGCTGCTCAGTGAATTTTCGTTGTCAGTCTGATTCATCTGACTATAAAGCAGGACTATATAAAAGTTTTTTTCTTTCTTTAAAATTTTCCTTTCTCTTCCAACTTTCCTACCAGAGCCCTATTCCTTTTAGAAAAATGGGATCGATAGAATCAATGTTTGACGCTAATTTGGAGTGGTGAAACCATTTCAATTAGCTGTCAGAAGCCTTCTGAGAACCTGTTTTAGGCATTCTCACCATTTGTGGAAGTCGAAAGGAATGTGACAGAAAGAAACTCAGATGGGAAATGCACGTTTAGCAGTTTCCTCCTAGGACCCCTTAGCTCTTCTGCACTATGTGCCCATGTTATACACCTAAATTATGTCAGCCTTTGGATTTTCCTCTGATGCGGTCATATTCTGTAAAAAATTCACAACTTATATAATTTTTCCATTTAAAAACTGCCGTTATAAAATAACTGGATTAAACTAGTTGTAGGAAAAGCAGATTTACTCATCTCTAAAGGTCATAATAGTAAGGTGATATTTGAAAAGTAATGTGAAGAAAATGAGGAAGCAAACCTCCCGTCCCATCTCTGTTGGTGAAGAGCAGTCCAAGCTGAGGGAAGAGCATGCACAAAGGCCTGGAGGCAGGAGAATGCTTGGTTGGAGAAAGAGCAAGGAGGCCAGAAGGGAGGGAGAGGTGGCCTAGCAGAGGATGACATGAAAGATGAAACAGGGCAAGCAGATCTTGTAGGACTTGATAGGCCATTGTAATGAAATCAGGAAGCATTGGAGGATTTGGGCAGAGGAATGACTTGAACCAAGTGATATTGTAATGGAATATGTCTGGTAGTTAATAGAGAGGAGTGTTAGGAAGCAATTAGAATAGTCTTGGGGATGGATGATGGTACCTTGGAACGAGCTGGTAGTAGTGGAGGTGGTGAGAAATGGTCTGGATCTATTTTGACAGAGAGCTGACTTAGTCTCTGGGTGGATAGGAAAAGGGATGTGAGAGAAAAGACAAGTCCAAGATGACTCAGAAATTATGGTCTGAGATACTGAAACTATGAAATTCCCATCAACTGAGGTGGGAAGATGAGGAATTCGTGGGTATAAGGTTTTGATCCCTGTTTGAGAAATGTTTTGTAATCACTTAATCAGAACACTTCTATTAGGTAGCTATTTTCATTCATATTTAAACTGAAGAAAGGAGATTGAGAAATGGAAAGAAAAAATCCAGGACTGGCCTATTCTCTTGATTTCATCTGTTCACTCATTCATTTATTCAATTAATATATACTGTAATCTCATACACATTTAAAGCTAGATGCTAGGTACTGAGAAAGGTGAAAAGTGTTCAAATATGAATTACGTGGACAGGTAAGGTACCATGGTGTTTGCATATACAAAAGTGATTACAGGAGTAACACATGAGATAGCCTTATAAATTGGTTGGTACTTTATATTCCAGGAGGAAATCTGTTACATCACTAAAGCCAGAAAGGCTATGGAAAAGGGAAAGGATTTTTTTAAAGTTAGTAATGAATTTGTGAGATTGTTGAAGGTAATCTGAAAGAACAATCTAGACCTGCCTTCCTTGAGAAGTTTCAAGAATTAAGCCCTAATGTTCATTGCATGTAATGAATTTACTTATCTCATAAGCATGTAGAATGCAAGTTGCCATGTACCATCCTTGGGAGAATTGAGAAAATGGTTCTTTGGTTGAAAAAGCCTGATCTAGTCTTTATGGGTCCTAAATTCAAGGTTATATTTAATTAGCACAGAATACCTCAGCTTCTTGTCAAGCTTTCATGTCTAAGCCAGAAAGCAAATAAGATGGGTGTTAGACCTGATGTCTGGCTGAGTTTGACATCGGGTAAGAGACTATGTAGGTAAGTGAAAATAGCAAAAGAAATAAAAGAAATTTCTCTTACTCTTGAGGATTATATAATCTAATTGGGAAGCTAAATACAAGGACAAATAAATGAGAATATCTTTACAGCACCATCTAAATATTGCCCGGCGAAATCATAGTCTGAGTGTGGACAAAGTGGTGATTTGCATTAGAGAATAATCGAGGTTGGCTGGGTTGAAGCAGAGATAACATCCTTGAGGGTCTGAATTAAAAATATATATTTTGGCAAGTCATTGATTAGTCAGTTTTTTAAAACATTGACATTCAAATGGGGATTATGTGAGCTAAACAATTGGGACTTTATAGGATTGCTGATATTCAGATGTCTTTCCTTGTTTTTCAGAATATATCTTCATGTACAAAAAGCTTTGGTTCATTCATGTTTGTGCTTCTCAAGTCTGCTGGATTTTCCTCTCCCAAAGGCTGACATCTGTCTAATACTTGAGTTGTGAAAAATGTCCCTGTTGATTGGCTCTTTTCATTGACAGTTATCAAATTTCTTTTTGGAAATCACTGAGTATTGCCTTCACAAAAGGAACACTCTAACAAGATGAAGACACTGAAGAAGATACATCAAGGCAAATTCTCCATCCCCAGTGTGTGGATAACTGACTGATAAAGCTTTCCTTCTGGGGATGTAGGACTTTGCCAGGGGTTTTGAGGTACCACTGTTTGGACTCAGCAGGGTGCTTAAGCCTTGGAGCGCTCCATGCCAGTCTGGACACATCCTAAACACATCCAAAGAGCAGGAAATCACCCTGTATTTTTCCAGTGTCCCTTTGTATAGTATGTTGCTGAAACCAACAATTTGTAATGGTAACGTCTGGAGGTGAAATGTGAAAGGGCAGGTGCTGTTGCTGGTGGAGGAGGAAAGGTTGTGATGCTTTCTGAAGGCACGTGGAGGGGGGCTGGACTAACATGATGGCGCCTGTGTTACCTGAGCACACACAGCACACTGAAATACCACATAAGTGATGCAGAGCATTTAATGAGTCGGGACTGAAAACTTTAATTAGCTTGTAGGGCTTTTTATTATTTTATTTTTTGTTCATTATATTTTCTGCTCAGTCTCTGTGGATGTTCTGCATTTTCATCATCAAATGACTGGCTGGTTATTTTTGTCAAACAAGAAGCCTGAAACCATCAAGTCTGAGTGCGGAGACAGTCTGCCTGCTCTGTCAACAGGATGAAAGTGAGTCTCGGGCTTTTTTAATTACAAGGATAACATGTTCGCTCATCTAATAATGAAGATGGTTAGCAATTTTAAATTTTAATAATCAATTACTGAAAGTAATTCTCCATTAAACCACAAGAGAGCCATTAAATCTCAAAAGATGGAACATGCTGTATGTAACAGTAGCAAATTTTCTATTTTTAAATATCATTAGGGAATATCTGATTGTTTCATTTCTCTGCATTTCTTTTACCTTTTTCCTCATGCAGACCATCTCATTTTCTGCAGGAAGACAGCACATGATCTTATAAATAATAAAAGAAAACCCTTGCAAGACTTGATCCAGGGGTGTGAAATATGTGCTAAGAATGTAATTTATTTCAGTCTGGCATATTTTGACTGAATAATAAGGAAGGTGACTAATTAATATTATACTATGCTGTGGGCAAGGCAGCGCAGTGGGCTAATCCGTGCTCCTCTCACCTCTGGAGACCTGCATGCAAGCCTTAGAGGAGTCACGACTGCTGAGCACGGTTTGGGGGAGGGGAGTGGAAGGCATCAGATGGCTTTTTCCTGGCTGTGGAGACCCCTGTCCATATTCTAAAACCACCCTGAACCTTCAGCCTCTGCTCTGAGATGAGGGAAAAGACAAGTGATTGCTACTTGGCTATGGCAGTTTGGCCGACTTACATGTCAGGGGAGATAGCTCCGTGACAGCTTCAGCTGTCCTAGCTCTAGCCTGGTGTAGCCAGCTCAAGCATTTGGAAATACATGGAATAAAAGAAAATGGGTGTGTGTGTGTGTGTGTGTCTGTGTGTGTGTGTGTGTGTTTTCAGGTAGGATATTGGATAAGGGTGGGGGTACAATAACTAGATGGCCAGAAAACAGTGAATTATTTTAGAATCAAATTAGCCTAGGTTTCTATTATAAGCAGTTGATTCCATTTTTGCTGTGTCTGAAGCTCAAAGAGGGACTGTGCTTTATTTCTAAGGCCTTTGGTTAGCTTTCAGACAATGGGAAGGCCAGTTTGAATCTAACCAGTTGTGCTACACTGGGCATCTCCCCTGCTGTATGGTCTGTGAGATTGAGGGAACTTGACTGCCTAGGGTACCATAAGCAGCAAGGCCAGAGATAGGGTTCCTATCATCTGGATTGTTTTTCTGATGGGAAATGTGCCTGTGTTTCTGAACTGTGCTGGCCTTTCCAGGGAGCAGTTCCTGCCTCCCTCAGAAGGATTAAAGCAGAAGCTCTGCCACACCAGGTAGGGCTGGGGGTGGAGAGGGGATTTCATGGCAGGGATAATTCAGATGCCGTTCCTTTGCACTTGTTCACTGGAAATTTCAAGGTTCTGGATATTGGAGGGTTCCTGTTTCTCTCTTATTCTACTACTTAATCATCATTAGAACCATTGCCAGGGAGAAGCTGATTTGGTGGAGACAAGGAATATTGATTTTCAACCTAGGGGGTTCCCTGGGTAAAATTAGAAACTGGCCCCAGTACATTGAAGAAAGAGGCCGATCACTCCAGATTGGTAGGTGGCAGTTTTGATAAGCAAGGGAACTTACATACGAGGCTTGTCTTGGGTGACTGCAAGATGAGTAGGTCTCTGCATCCACCCACCAGAATTCTGAGAGTTTAATAGAGGCCTTAATGAGGGATAGTCAGATAGACAGTCTAGATGGTCTCAGTAACACTTTACTTTCCCAAGGCTGCATCCTTGAGGTGGCTCTGAGTCCTGGAATAGTGGGCAGAATGTCCATTCCAAGGACGGGGTGGGGATAAGGGGCTGCAGCTTCAACTGCTGGGGACCAGTTCCTGGGTCAACCTGTGGTCATGTCCTCTTTATAACCTCCTCCAACAGGGAAATATGATCCACTTTGGATAATTTTGATATTTGTTAGCATGTCCAAGAGGTGACTTAGGAGGATAAGAAGCAACTATTTGTTGAAGTTCAGGTTCTAATGTAAATGTGTGACTATATGTATTTTTTTAAACTTTGAGAAATTTATTTACTTACCCAGATTACCAATCATGGATTATTATGAGTGAACTATCATGATTATGAGTGCCTATATCTTATATCTCCTCAAAAAAAACTTCGCACTATTGTGTGACTGTAGCAACCTATGAAGAAATTTCAAGCTTTGATCATATAGTTAAGAGCTCCTGGATTCATAGCTGCATGAGCCCTCTTTGAAATGACCTATATATATTTTAACTGGGGCAGAAAAACCCATCACCTCTGGATGACATAGGCAGGTTTCAAGAACCAGAACTCCTTCTGTCAATCACATCTGTAAATACTGTGGAATGAAATTCACATTACTGGGCTAAGTTCTGCTTGATATCTTAGTGCATTCTTGTGTGTTCTTCCATATCTCATTTTCTACAGAAACAAATCTGATCCTTCAAAAGTGTAGATGGTAGGAAGTATTGTTTCTTTTACTTCAAATCTCTATTTAGAGACAAATTACAGCACCTGATGCAGTGGGTTAGCAAAGCTTCTATTTTGGGGGCATGTGTGTTACTTCTGTAATGGGTGTAAAATAAGGTGACCCAGGGCATGGAGAATCTAGCTTCATGCTGCCTGTTAGCTTTGTTTGTTTTAGATTGATCCTTGGGGTGCATGCAGGTAACTGAGCAACATACACTGGGTCCTTAGCTATTTGGTTTGGAGGTCAGGCTGTGGATTCCCTCCCCTTGGAATCTTTACTACTTCAAAGTGGGAGAGAGTCAATTCTTTGTGACTTCCCTAGGGAATATCTGATACTCCATAGACAATTGGAGGGAAAGGGCAGTGCCAAATCCCCCTTAACTCCCCAGTGGAGTTTGGGTTGTTCTCTAGGGTGGGAAAAATCACCCATGGCATCACTGAAGGCAAAATTCTGTTCCACAGAGAAGATACAGAGTCAGCAGGGGGCCAGTCCAGGGAATCCTCTACTGCTTGCTGGGAAGCAAAGAACAGAATAAGGTCAAAGTCTAAGGGAGGCCTACTCTAACACCCAGCAGAGGGATGGAGAGGCAATCAGGTAACCTTGCTAATAGGCTTGGAGCTAGAATCATAGAAAGTTAGGAGAAACATTTAGGAAACCTCAAGCTGTCGGTCCCCAGATTACTGATGAGAATTAGAATGACTTGTGAAGATCAAAGAGGTAGAGAGCAGCCCTCCCTACACCTAAACTTAGGACCTCTGATTCAAAGCACTAGGTTTGCTGAATTTACAAGATTATATATAGTGAGACAAATGATTTTCCAGTGAGGTGCAATGCAGCAAGAGTGTGACATGGTGGAGAGCGGGGTGGGCTTTGGATTGAAACAATGCCAGATTTGAGTCCACCTCAGCCACTTACTAGTAAGCAGTTTACTTAACTTCTTTAAGCCTAATTTTTCTCATTTGTTAAATTAAGATAAAAGTGGGGCAGGGTTTCTCAACCTGTGCACCATTTGCATGTTGAACTGGGTAATTCTTTGTTGCAGAAGCTGTCATGTGCATTGAAGGACGTTTACCAGCATCCTTGGTTCTCTACCCCTTACATGCCAATAGGACAACCCTTTCTCTCCATGTTCTGACAACCAAAAATGACTCCAGATATTGCAAAATACCCTTGGGGTCAAAATAGTCCCAAATGAGAATGACTGCAATAGTGTAATAGTGAGAATAATGAGGTTCTATACAAAGCATTTGGCCTGGTATCTGGCATGTAGTAATTGCTCAGTAGATATTAGATATTATTTTTACCCATTGATAAAAATGTGAGCAGTATTTTTATCAAACATTAAATAATACCAGTTGTTAAGGGATACTGTTTACTCTCAGGCCATGTGTGAATATTCTTAGTCTAGAGTTTCAACTGGCTTTGCTGTCTTTTGCTTTGAACAAGGGAAAGCAGATTTAAAAAAGGCATTTTTCTGTGTTCATATTCTTAGTTCATGTGTACTATGCAAATACACTCACAGCTTACCTGGTAGACAGTTGGCAGAACAGTAGCCGCATGATTAATTGATTAAACACTGCAGCACTCATAGCATATTCTGAGGGAACAATTACAAGTTCCCCAATGTGATACATGTGTTGATGTTGAGTTGTTGCCCACAATATTCTTATTTGGAAAGGCATTCATGACAGTTATATGTGGGCTTCCATTAAAAATGTGTTTATATTGCTTTCAAACTATAGAATATTCACTTGTTTTGATGACATAATCTAAAGAGGAAGGAAGATACTTATTTCTGTTTATCTTGCACGTTCATGTCCCATATTGTTTGGTTACTATTTGATAGCATGTACAATAATATAATCATTCAAAATGCAATTCTAGCTACTCCTTGAATTGAATGATTAAAAACAAACCATACAACATGATCCACTGAGTATTGGCTTCACATCACACTTTCACCTCTTCTGAAGCAGAAGCAAACTTCAGGCTGTTAATAAGAATAGGCATGACTAACCAAGGTGATTTCTTCCAGCATTAATCTTAAACTCTCTAAGAGTCATCAAGGTTTTATTTCTTTCGCTTCAGACTGAACTGTTGAATTTTGCAGAAAGCATTAAAACTTACAAGAGGGGGGATTAAATTAAAACAAAAGACACGTTTGTCATTAAGACAACATTAAAGTGAGGTGGAAGAAAATCTAAAGTATATAACTATGTATTTTTCTAAAAGAAAACTTTGGTTGAAAATTATGTATTTCTTTGGTTAATTTCATATCTTATCTGTTGTAACTTCTTCCCACACCTCTTTTCTCAGATGACTGGAAAAAGTAACTTTCTGGAAAATGAATTATAGAACATTAATTTTTTTAAACATTTGCTATTATCTTAGATCAAACTAGCATAAATGCCTTTTTTTAGTCACAAGCAGGTTTGAAGTATGGCTGTACCAGGGCAAACTCCAAGTACCTACTCTACATAAATTAATCTCTCAAAGGAAAATGCATTATGCTTATAATTGAAGTTATCATTTCTAATACCACCATTAATGCTGATTGAATCTTAAATTTGTGTTGGGATCATTTATTTGAAGACACTATATCTCTTAAAAATTCATGTCAAGTATACCCTGTAAAGGTTAATCTATAGTCTTGAAGCTATTTCTTAGGCTTTGGCAACCTGGAGAAGGTCAGATTATGAATCTATGTAAAAATAAGAGCCTTTTTTAATGGGTTGAGAGCAATGTCTATCTTACAGAAAGATAGGGATTGGCAATTTAGCTTAAGGATTTTATTTTTTAAATGTAAAGAGTTAATAGATCTATTCACAATATCATCCATTTTTTAAAACTCATCATTTTTATTTTGTTAAATTAGAACTTCTGATCCATTTTCTGTACTCTCGGTGTAGTAAGTTCTGGGAATAAGTAACCTCCTCCAGCCGGTCCATCTTTTGTCTCTTTCTTCCTGTTCCTTTCACTCTTTTTCCTCCATAGATGGGTGCTGCCTAACCAATAGGCTAAACCATATGAAATTGGCATTTTATTAGACAAAAATACTCATGTATCCCTAATTCATGTATTTCAACCCAAATAATTTTCTGTTAAAAATATTGTATGTATGTATGTATGTATGTATGTATTTATGGGGGAGGGAGTTAATCAGGTAGGTTGGTTGGTTGGTTTTAATGCTGGTACTGGAAATTGAACCCAGGTCCTCATGCATACTAAGCACACACTCTAACCTCTGAGCTATGCCCTCTCCCCTCTAAATAATATTTTAAATTTTTTCTCCTAATCTGTTTGTACCACATGGCAGTAAGAAAAATATTTCAAAAATACAAATCTGATTATATTTCATCCTTGTTAACCCCCCTCAATGGTTTTCCATTGTCCTCATGCTAATTTCTGAATTTTTTTTCCATGACCTGCAAGGTTCTACATGAGCTGGTCTCTACTGAT
This sequence comes from Vicugna pacos, assembly GCF_048564905.1. Classification (NCBI taxonomy): domain Eukaryota; kingdom Metazoa; phylum Chordata; class Mammalia; order Artiodactyla; family Camelidae; genus Vicugna; species Vicugna pacos. The sequence continues at coordinate 38,811,769 of NC_132991.1, read as the reverse complement.
TTCTTTAGCATCATTTTTTGAAACCTTACACCTTTGCAGTTTTGCTCATCTTATCTCTGGTCTTTTGAGTGTGTCATTTCCTTAACATGCTCTGTCTTCACTGCCTCTTTGCTTGGCTGAATCTAATTCATCTTTTAGATTTCAGTGTATCCAACACATTCTCTAATTCCTCAGGTCTGAGAAGCTTTCTTAGGTGCTCCTGTAGCACTCGTCACAGTACTGAATTTCATAGCTCTTTTTTTTTTTTTTAAATTTCCTTTACTCAGAATGTCCCATGAAGGAAAGGGCCATGTCTTCTGATTGAGCCCTGGGCTTCTAGTGCTAATGCATTACACGTACTCAGTACGTTCTTGGATAAGTTACTTATTCTCTCAGGTTAACCTCAGTTTCCATATATCAAAGATGAGGATAACTTCATAGGGTGATGGTTAGGATTGAATGATACTTTTTGGCAGGCTATTCTTATTTTAGATCTTTGTACTTCCCTTCCCCATTCAATTCCTTAGTATTTATTTGTTTCCTTTCATTTGGGAGTTTTATTTTCTCACTAATAGAGAAGAGATTTGGGCGATATGTAGGAAGGATAGAAGAGGATGGGAAATAAAATGGAGTCACTTTCCCATCCCACTGGCAACACACATTTCTGGAACTGGTTTTAGATGACTATAGAGGGAGATGCAGAAGTGGTGGGACTCTTCAGGGCTGCAATGTATTTAGGTGATAAAGTGGGCACAGGGTTTAGAAGGAGACCCTTTTGCCCTCTTCCATGAGACCCAGTATTTTGTGACTCTCAGAGGATTGGGACCTTAAGTTTGCCAGGCTCAGTTATAGGGATTTATTGTGAGACTATATCTGGCAGTAAGGAAGGCAGCATTTATCTCACGGGAATAAAGAACAATAAACATAACATGCCAGTCTTTGCAGAGACTAGAACTAGATTCAAGAATCTCTAAGGGACTTTTGTTTTATGTACTTTCATTTTTGTGTTCGCCAATTAAGGGCACTCCAAGACATTCCCAAGGTTGTTTTTGATTTTTCTTCTCCCTTCTCCTTTTGCTGCTAGCTGTTTTACTCATCCTCTACACTGTATGTCCTTTTATCTATGTCAGAGCTTTAATCTATTCAAAACATCTATGTTGCAGTTATCTTCATTATACCTTGGAAGGTACAACAAAAAAGAAGCCAGCTCCTCATTTGACTTTGAACTTAATTTCTAATTCTGTGCCTCTGCAAGCAGTAGTATGTTTACTCATTTATTCATTCAATTAATTCATTCAACAGATATTCACTGAGCGTCTTCTAAATTTTTGGCACTCTTCTTGGTACTAGTATTAATATGCAGATGTGATGCAAATTAAACATCCCTGTGTTAAAGATACATTCTAGCAACATTCAAACTATTGCAGTTTAATTTTGGAGGTGAAAAAGAGGCTGAGACTGGTAGTAGTCACTACTATGATATTATTTTGAAAGTGACTAGCAAAGTAACAGATGAGAACATTGAGTGTGTCTTCAGGGCTCCTTGAGATAGCTCCATGCTCTTATTGATTGTTCACAGCCATCTCTTTTGTCTAACCTCTAAGCACACTAAACATACCTTGCATGGTTTCTCCCTTCAGACTGCTCCCTCCTGTGTCCCATTGCCATACAGAGCCACTCTGATTCCCTATGGCCTGGGTAGTTATATCATGAAATTAATTTACAGGCTGGGGAGTGCTTGTGGATTAATGCCTATCATGGTCCCAGTGTAGTGTTTGCCTTGCAGCAGGGAGTTTCCCTCATCTTAACTCCCCCACTACAAACTACGTCTGTGGATAATTTCAAAACTTATCTTTCAGGCTAATAGGGAAGCAATTTGTACAACAGGCAAATTTTTAATTGCTTCCTAAACCTCACCATCTATCTGGCTAATTGGTAAATACTCTCTTAAAACTCCAACCAAGTGAAAAATAAGGCAGAATCATTTCTGTTTTTCTGCCAACTGTTGCATAAGACCTGCATTCTTTTTGAAAAGAGAATATTGTGAATCTAAAATATTATGACATTGTTTCCACGTTATGCTCATTAAAGACTTAAAATATAAGTCTTTCTTGTGTTTGATGTTATACAGAAGCAGTTCAGGGTAAGATCTTTAAGCGAGCTTGCAGCCATCATCAGTGAATAGCTGTTTCAGTACAGAGGTGCAGCCCAGTTACAGCGCTGCATTACTTATCATTAGGCTGTTAACTCCATTCTCTTTAGCGTTGTTTTACCTTTAAGATCAGTGCATTTGTTGGCATTGGACCCCAGGATTCACCCCATTGGGAGTTACTGGCTGCTTTGTGGGCAGAAGCAGCTTTCTGAAGCAACAGAAGCCTTAAGTCTTAGTGTTTCCCTCCTGTCATTCTCCTGTCACAGCCCTCTTTAAAAGGGTTTGGAGTTCTCCTTTACATTACATATGCATAACTGCCATTAGTGTTAATCACATGCTCCATTTTAGAGCTGTTTTGGCCCCTCCAGTTAAATGGGCGTTTAAGCAGTTTTTAATGCATTATATGTACTTATTTTTTAAACGAGTATTATATGCCCAATTGACTGGAATGAATACAAAGTCCATCAGGTGAATACTGATCTATAATTGTTTTTAAAGCATGTATTATTTACCCGACCAACCATGACAGCCCTTTTGGAGTCATTCCAGCTGGGAGGGGAACCACATGTATGAGTCAATACCGAGTAAGCCTTTATGAAATCTTTTAGCCAGGTTTTCTCAGTTAAGCTTAAAACTTATCTGGCTAATCATTTCCCCCAAATTTCTCTCCCTCTTCACAAATTCTCCAAATATTGTTCATTATTTTTAGTTTGCATTATCGTCATCAGTGAAATAGTTAAAAGCTATGCAAAGCCCCATTTAGTTCAAATAAACTTAACAAATTCAACAAGCTATATCATGTCTGCATGCATTAGGCCCTGATACTGAAAACGAAGATATGCTCAGTTCTCAAGCCACATATAATTGACCTACATAAATAGTAGAACATAATAAATTATTTCATTTTACAAATTGTCCATCCTGTCTAAAAATTACCGTAACTAGGCAGACTGAAAAGAAATTAAAGATGTTCCTCATTCTCTTCTCTGACATATGATTAAACTTCACTCTGCTCTTCCTTCCTAGCATTAAGTGTGTTGCATATCTTTTCTTCCTTCCCTGGGTTGGTAAGATTATTCCAAAATTGTTTTCCATACCTTTAATGTATTTTAATTTTTATAGTATCTTCACTTTTTACCATAAGAATAGACTGACTGTATAAAGAACACTGGAATTTATTTTTATTAGCTTTTAAAGCTCAAGACATGTGTACATGCAGTTTTTAGGGAATGTATTCAGACTCTATGCCATATGAAAGATGATTGCTCTAGACCATAAAGTAGCCATGTCCTATGGCTGATAGAAGTGAAATCCATATTAGCTGTGAGGAGAAAATGTATTGCTTATTACCAGGAAAGAGCAGCACAGAGCATTTCAATTTCTGACAATAAAATTTAAGAGTTTTAAAATTTCAGTAGTATTTTTGGAAGACCCTGTCATTCTTTGTGGTTCAAAAATGAATGCACAAGAAAGACTGTATTCACTGAAGCGACCATGGGTAATCCTTTCCCTATTGGACATATGTGAAGATTGTTCTTGGGGTGAGTGCTGTAGCCTCTGTTTCCAGAACCTGATCATGTTTGCAGCTCTCCCTCAGACTTGAGGTCAGTCTGAGACTCTTGCTAGTGAAGTCCTCCCAGGTAGCAAAACTCTGACCTCAGGTGTACCCTTGGCTGTTGCTGTTGTCCAGTGGTTCCTAAGGGGGCCATTTGTTGATGGTTCATAAGAACACCCTTGGGTGTTCTTGTGACTCTCACGGAGGGAAGCTTAGTTATGACAATGTGGTTCAGAAACTAGGCAGCAATGGGTGGAATCTGTTTTCTTTATTTGAAACAAAAACATAAACCTACCTTCATAAATTGTGTCCGTGGGAATTATAATGAAGTAAGATGAGCTTGCCTAATAAAAAAAATCTCTGTTGAAATTCTCAATAATAAATAAACAGTAAGCTCAGCAACCATGTTTGTAGCTGTATGACTTAGAGATTAGTGCTTTTCCCTGTCTGATAGCAAGGCTGTTTAACTTAATATTGTCCCATATTTCATGTCATGCCTTTTATTTAGAGTTTTCTTTTTATTTAGCTTTCTTATTCAAGCCTGTCCATTGTTTCTTTTCTCTATCTTTTCTTTCTTTCCTTCCATTCTCTTCTTCCATACATACTAATTGTAAATTTCCTACATGAATTATGCTCTGAATGAAATATGGTTCAAGTCTTTACATAGTTTATAGTTTAATAAGAGCCATATGCATATGAAAAAGATAATAACACTTCAACAAGATAAGTATATGAGTATAGTGTTAATTTAAAAATACCAGTAGAATGACGTTAGCTGGGATTAACTGGTGGCTTGAATATGTTTTTTGTTTGATACGGGCTTTCATATATCAGTCAAACTTTAGCAGTAGTAAGAGTCTTTCTTAAATTGAAAAAAGACATTTTTCTGGAAGGATCAAAATGATTCTATTAAAAATTGTGGAAAAGTTCCCTAATGCCCTTCTGAGTGAATATCTTGGTTAAGTATATGCATTTTCAAGAATATAAAATAGGTAATTGATAAATTCCATACAATAAAAATAGTATGTATAAAAGTAATAGTTTGACTTTAACTTGGGAAGTAGTATCATTATCATTACAAAACCTAACCAACCAAAAGCATAATTTACAAAAAAATAAAATAAAACTTTACATGATATTGTAAAAAGATTGTAAAAAATATTTGCACGGGATTTCCTCCCCACTTAAAAAAAAAACCTTTTAAAATTGGTCATAACTTAGAGGACATAGCTCTAGAGAAGAGAAATCTTTTTTTTCAATCTCTCACATCATCAGCATATGTTTTCTCTCTGTCTTATAAACATCTGACTTCATTTCTATGCCCTCATTCCATGGTGCAAAGTCCTTTGTGAATGGACTACATTCTCTCACACATACAGGTCCCCACAGGCACAATCACACAGATTAACTGACCTGGATCATTAATTGTTACACTTGAAGAACTCTATAAACTTGAACAGAAAAGTAAGCAATGACATGATGTTGGCCATAGAGATTGGCATTTTCCTTTTTTGTTGTTTGCTTGCTTGTATATTAAAAATATTCTGTATTCCCTGGTTATTTCCTACTTGAAAGTGATATCACTAAAATGTTTTATTAAAATAAACTACTTTCACTTTTAGTGTTACTTGTAATAAACCCTAGATTGCACTGAGCTTTTATATTAAGCAAGGCAACAAAGAGACCGCTTCTTTCACAGGCCTTCTGTGCTGCCTTAAAGTGAAAATAGTTAAGTAAGTAAAAGCAACAACATCAAAGCAGTGCTGCTGTTGCATTTCAGGAAAAGAATTTAAATGAAATTGTGATTTTTTGTTTATTGATATCAATACTTTGTACATCTCTTTCCTCTGTTATGCAGATGGTGGCTTCAATGAAAGAAAGCTCTGCTAGCAATAGAACAGAACACATAAAACCTAACCAATCAGAAGTATATTTCACAATACATAAAATAAAACTTTACATGATATATGACTGTAAGAAATATTTCCACTTTATTTTTTCACCACTTTTTTAAAAGAGCCAGGTGTTAAAGTATATACTTTATATCTATATATATATTTTTCTGAAAGCATCTATCTTTGAATATCTTATTCTATTCTTAAACATTTCTAAATGTCTGTTAAATTATTAAAAGCCTACCAAGCTAAATCAAACAAAAAGAAATCAATTTGGTATGATAGCGAGATCCTCAAAAAGTCATTTCTCTGAGAAATAAGAAAACATATTCAGGTTTTCAGAGAAGGAGAACAGCAAATACATTTTAAGGAGCTGAAGTAGTCTCTCTCTCTCTCTTAGAAGCCCCCAAAATCGACTCTGCAGCTGAACTGATTTCATGTTAGAAAGCTGTCCTAAATACACACTGACAGAGGGGCCGTGAGAATGGACGCAGAGCTGTCTGCTCTCACACACACTGCCACACACACTCTCAGGTTCTGAATTGTTTAAGAAGGCTGTGCAGTGAGTCCTCAAGCTTTTTCTTACAGTACAGTCTAGTTAAGATGAGTGCAGGCTCACACGCCAATACATGTGTATATCTTGAGGCTGAAAACATTTTACCTGATTTTTAGGTAATATATATAATAAAATTATAGAATCACTGTTAGCATCTTTGTTGGTTAAATAAACATTCTGATGAATATTGTGATTTATCCAGGAAAAGAAATATTAGTATGAAAAAGGAGCAGATGCGCTTTAACTTAGTGTGGTTGGTTTCGAAGCTGCTTTCCTAATTTCCCTGCATGGTACAATGAAGCATGGAGAAGAATCTGCTGTGATATAAAGAAATAGAATTCCTATATATCTTTATTGAATGTGACACGGTATAATCAAAGAATGCACAAAATTAAGTGCTCAAGCTCAGAGCATCTTTGAAGCAGGAATTCTGCTAATTTTTTTATTTCATGTGATTGCTTACAGATTAGTTCCCTATTTGCTCCTAAAGAATATACTTAAACACTCAATCAATGAATAACCTACAGCAGTTTGTTGTAGATTCAATAATGGGGAATGTTGCATTGTACCAGGATAGTCAGATATACCCATAGGGAGTGTCAGTGGTCAAAATGCTTCCATTGCCAGAAGGTAGTCTGAAAATGGTCTGGAAATTCAATACAGCATTGACCCTACATTGTATACATGATCCACAGTCAGTTTCTCAAGCATACTTGAAGTTTTAAAAAGAACCATTAAAAAAAAGCTGGAACTTAAAAAAATCTATTTTAAGTGAGTTTTTTTTTTTTTGGTCAATATTTGATTTAAAATGTAAATGTATTTGTTCAAATTAGCTAAAAAGCAAAATCCAATAAATTTTATTTTAGGTTAACTGTCTAAAATTATTTAAAAATTAATGTAATAAAATATTTTAAAGTTTAAAAAATAACAGAAAATTAAAGTGATATTTCTATTTGTGTAAGTTCAGCTAAATGCTTATCTATTCCATCCTCCTAAAGTCTCCTGGTTACTAAACAATAGCCACGTATGAACACATATGTTATGATACCTATCTCATTTCTACTAAATTTTTTTCTTTATTTTTATCAGTGGATTAAGAACAAGATAAGTAGCAAGATTTCTAAGTAAACAGATTAGTCATTTACCAAATATTATCCAAATGTGTTTCTTTTTCCTACAGTCTGAGAATTGCCAGTATATTTTCACTAAAACACATATCAACTCTACATTCTCTAATTATTAGGTGCTTCAATTTGTATAGTTATTCCAAATTGCTTTAAGGTGACAATTTCTTTATTCTGAAATTGAAATAAGATTAGAAATTAGGATTCCTATTAATAGAAAAAACATTATTTTGGAATATGCTTAATTTGGGAATATAAAAATTTCCTGTCATCCTCATACACTCACTGAGTTTCTTTTCAGAGGTTTAATAAATTGAGGATGTACCTTTAAATGATATCATATGAGATAAATCCTAGCACTTATTTTCTAAGTTTTAGGCTTCTCATTTTCAAGACTCTAGGGATAGCAACATTTGCATTTTAAAGACTGCAAGAATACCTATAATAGTAAATATTATATATAAGTATATAATGTCTGTGTATACATAAAAGTGATTAAATATATACTTTCAGTATGTCATTTGGGAGATAATAATTATATAAATGAGACATAAATTCCATGTACTTTAGAAGCTGGTACTAAAATCTTAGTTTGACATTTATGATTATTTGGTAAAACGGCATGAACAAATCATAGAATCATCCTGCGATGTTGCTGAGAATGACGTTCTTTGTTAAACTTTAGACAACATTCTATTGATTTTTGTCATGTAGATTTTATATGTTAGGTTTCAAAAATGCTCGATGATACTAGTAATTCGAATGTTAATTTTTTCCCACATTGATTGACAGTTTTACCTTTTTCAGCATATAAACTAGTTCTTCAGGAAGCTGCACTGAATTTTACACCTTATCAATTCATATAGTAGTTTATTACTACAGTTTTACAAAATCTGTGAGAGTAAAGTGCTATTTATCTAATTACAGATGGAAAAATAGTGATAATAGGAGTTGATTATTCCACACACTGAAATGAGTTAATTTTAATGATTCATTGATTTTTCTATTTGACTTTCTTCTGTTTTAAGATAAAGTTTATTCTGTTCTATAGAACAGTTTAGCTGATCTTAACCTGCTTATGAAAGGTGTGAATGTGGTAAAAATATGCAAAGTGCCTGGAATTGGGCTAGGCACATGGTTAGATACATAACAAATGCTAACTCTCTTTTCCTGTTTTGCATTCTGTATTTGTCACAAGATTCTAATGTTTTGTGTCTTTTTTGTGAGAGCAGATAGGTTTTGTAGTTTGGGCAAACCAGCTGGGAAATTATAGTGTACATTGAAAACAACACAGGGTATATAGTACCAGATTTGCAGAAGGGTGAAAGACTTAAAGTACCAGAAAATCTTCACTTTTACCTTGACTCATATCATAACTTGATAGTAATGATCCTGAAGCTGGTTTTCTAGTTTAAAACCAAATTATAGGCTCCAAGAGGACAAGGATGTGAATTTGTCCTGTATAGCTGTTTATCCAGCTCCAAGCACACAGTAGGTACTCAGTAAATATCAGTTACATGAATGAACAAAAAGCCATAATTTTTCCTTATTGCCATCTTTAAAAAGTCATGTAAATTAATTAAAGTTGATTTATTAATCTTGTGATAATTTTTAAATAATCAGAACATTCTATTTCAACACCAATTCATTTCTCCAGTTACTGTTTTCTGTAAGATTGAAGCTAAAGCAGTTCCTCTGTGTCATCATGATTCAGGCCCTTTATACTAAGGAGTCTCTGATCTGCATTTCTTACTTTCTGGTCACCCCGTGAACGGTATTATACCTAGCACAATATTCCTACTTCAACTGCTGGATTTGTAAGAGCTTAATGATCTTAATTTATGGATCATCATTTTATAAGTAGCTCCTTTTTAAAACAAAGATCTTTGTCGTTGAATTTTGTGGATGAAAGGACTTCTCACATACCTAGAAATTAGTGCATACTCTACTTTCACTGATGCAAATATTTACTAAGAAGAGAGAGAAAGAAAATAACCTTTCACCCTCTTTTTCCTTTCCTGAAACCTAAAAGCATTTTGTTTTCTAGAGCTCTATAAAAGTTCAACGCATAAAAGGTTAGGAGCCTGACTTTTTTCTGTCGTGTATATCTTTGAAAAATTGGTTTACGAAGGGTCATACATCATGTAGCCAGACATATGGGAATAGTTAAAGATTAAGGTAAATAGACAAATTGAACTGCTTTAAATCATTTTCCTCGTTTCAGTTTTATGAAAGAGCTTATGAACAAAAGCTGACGTTAAGCAATCACAATGGGCTCTTCTCTATGTTTTAGACAGTGGTAAAGACTTTAGTGTCAAAGAGTGTTGCATCACCAATAGTTACATCAATTTGATTGGTGTCCAGATTTCAAAAATGTTACCTTGTCAAACCATAACCTTTTCCAAGTCTTTCATTTGTCATTGTTTTGTAGATTATATCATTTGTTTTACATTACCTGTATCAGAAAGCATGGATCATGGATTATAAGATTCTTTTTATTATATATTGGTTGTTTTTGTTTTTTAAATAAAATTAATACTGTAGGCATTTGTGTTCAAAAGGGACTAATCAAATATTTTGGAAGGAAGTTTGATTTTATGCAATAGATATTACAGTAACTCTGCCTAAGGAGAACTTTGATTCTTTTTTACCAAAAAAAAAAAAGATATTTTCAAAACCATTAGGTTAACATTTTTAATGAATTGAATAAATATACTGAACTTTTCTAGGGTACCTAATACACTAATATCCTGTGGAGAGAAGCTAGCTGTTGGACTTTAAGTAAAGTCCCAGGAATTTGCCCAGTGGCATGGTGACAAGCCCCTACCCTTATGAAAAGTGCTATGAGATCTTTAATGTCCACACGGGAGAGTAGGATTTAAGATTTTGTGGTCTCATTTGAAAGACCCCTACATAGTAAACTGCATGGAACTCAATTTATCTACCTAGAAAGGAAAGGAGGCTTTGTAGCCCCAGTACCTATAAATCTAAGAAATGCTGTGAATATATGCCTTCATATTCATGCAGCACCAATCCCCTTCTTAAAAAATAATAAAAATAACAAGGTCTATGATCATCAGGTTGATATAGATGAAAATCCATTAACTTTTCATCATTATCACAGCTCTCGTATCAAAGTGCAGACATTCATGGGGCTAGCTCACCTCCCCTGGTAGCTGTGCAAAGAGATGAAGATCTTTTACATACTTCTTTGTTGGTTTGCCTTTTATAGTGTATGTGCTCGATTTAGGAACTGCTGATGGTCAAAATGTAATTTAAGAAGACTACAAATATTTGCACAGGTATGTAAGCCCAGCTTCTAAGACATCCAGCTAACAAGGTTTCTCAAATTCTAACTAATGTAAATGATAGGAAAAAGAGTAACTTGTAGAAAATGCTGACCAAGTTTATTGCAGAGCGTAATGCGATTCTGTGTAAGATAACACAAATGTTTATACCCAGACAAGATATTGATTTATATTAGATGCTGCATAAGTGTTAGACTTTTTTTTCTTTTGAAATATTCTAATTGCCACTAGAAATATATATAAGAAATAATCTTGTACAGTTTACTGAAATACCTCAGAATGTAAGTGTATGAGCTGTTTCTCAATGAGGAATCTGAATATAAAGGAGAGAAACACCATCATGCATGTTTTGTTGGAGTTTTAGCATTTTTGTGGTTGGGAATCTTTCTGGGATTGGGTGCCTCTAGGAATTTTGTTCTTAGTCTCTCCTTGTCATTTCTCCAAGCAGACACACAGGCGCGCACGCATACACACACACACAAATATTTCGATTCACCTAAAGGATGAAATTTTTGTGTGTCTGTTTTTAGGTCAGGTTAGCTAAGTAACTTGTTTATATGATACCATTTATGTCTGCATAAAATATTATGTTCCTGATTTCCAATTCCTGTAAATTCGTGATTTCTAATTCCTTCACTACACTTTTGGCTCATCAACCCAGAAAGATGTATTCATTATCTAAAATTAAATGCACATGTCTTCCCTATAGCTGTTCTTTCTGACCATGAAATTCTATTTCAAAAAATAACTAAAACCAGTGTTTCTCAGATATTCTTTCATTTTTCCAGCAGGCCCATTTTGGTCCAAAGTACTCACGACTTTAATGGGATTTATTTGTGAAATGGGAGTTAAAACTACGAGAAAACAAAAGTGATCATTTAATCATTTAATGGGATCTTTATTGCTTACCTTAAAAATTAGTTATTTTTAAAAATGAGTCAGATTCATCAAAATTTTGAGTTCAGAGATAAATTTTTTTTCTTCCCACTCTTGCTGGAAACGTTCATTTATTATTTCATTGTACTGGTGGCATTGAGCATGAAACAGCCTTCCTCTTTAAGATGTTGTTGTTAGTTAAGTGTTTCTCAGCTATCCCAGCAATTTAAACAATTAAAACCTATCCCGAAATATCCATAAAGTTTGACAACGTATCACTGAAGCAGTAGTCTAATAAAGTTAATGCACTGTTTTAACTTGAAAAATCTTAGATCATTGTACATTTCTGGAGTATGCTTGATCACAGAATGATATTAGTGCATTTTTAAGTTTAAGAGCACATTTAGGTCACTGGTGATGATGGATATACTTTTTAAAGTTTCTTCATATTGGCTATAAAGCAAGTGTCAATGAGCTTGAACTGCATACAAATGGCTTTTCTACCTTCCACAAGGTGCTTCAAGGCAGTGGGCACAAGAGGGTGCTGTTGGAGCTAATACTAACTGTAAGACACCTGAACCTGTGCTTTCAAAATCAGTACTATCAAGATCCAAAATGTTCTCATGAAATACTGTATCATTATTAGTTTTTAACATTGGGTTCTGTGAATGTCATCAGCACAACTTCCAAAACAAATCACAAGGCAGTAATTAAAGCAAAGAGCTCCATAACTTGACAGTTATTTGTTGTCATTGAAAGGAAATCAGGAGTCTGCTCTCCCACATTTTTAATACTCCTGGTTTTTCTTCAGGGTGTATATAGAGGTTGGTGATGCATTTTTATAAATGGCAAGAAAAATGGGCTTGTCAGGCAATTAACATTTTCTCTGGACTTTAAACACACACGGCCACCAAAGGTTGTTTCTTAACAGAAATGTGTCAAGAGGCTGCAGGTCCAACTTTTCTCCTGGTGTTTGTGAGAAATTGCAGACATTTAAGTAAGCTTGCACATGAGGATACACTGTCCTTATGTCGAAAAATATTGCTTTATATGAAAATTGAAGACTCGTCTCCTCCTCCTGCCCCCACCCCCCAGTAGTTATTTATAAAGGCGTCATTGGTAGTTGCCTTTCTTAGACCTTCCCTGAAGGCATGATCAGACTCAAGCAGGCAGCTATTTCTCTTTAATTTTCCACAGCAAGCCAGTAATGCTTATGATTATTGTGAAGTCAGGAGAAGTTTAGTTTCATCAAGTGACATGTAGTGATACAATTAGTTACTTAAGCATTTCTCATAAAAGGTTCCACCATGGAAGCTAGTTTGTCAGATGCAGCTAAATATTAGCATCTCATATTAAACACAGGAGTAAAACTGCTTTGTGGAAAGCACAGCTGACAGCTCTCAACATGAGCTGAATGATCACTCTCAATTGTAATCGATTCTGTAAGTACTGAACACAAACCCCCAGGCAATTGAAGAAAATAGGATGATGAAGGACTGCAAACTAATATGTTACACATCTTCATTGATTAGACATTGATTAACCATTATTTTCCTGAATGACAAACAGCTAGTGGTAAAGTAACTGAGGCTTGTGATTTATTTACATATTAGACAGAGATGACTTCTTTATTCAGCTGATTGTGAGCTAATGCTAAACCAGGAGACAAGGAGAGTTCAGTCTGGGCTGCCGTTTTCTTCTCGTTTCTTTTCTTTCCTGCTTTCTTTCTTTCTTTCCTGCTTTCCTCCCTTCCTTCTTTACTTCCTCCCTCACTCCCTTCTTTTTTGTTATTTTCTCTGACTGTCTTCCTAGATTTCTGGTGTGTTTCTATTTGAAACAAATTTAACTAGATTTAAAAATGATCAACTGAATCCCAAGATAGAAATGTGTACCTGTGGTATAACTACATTTAAAGAGAAGATCATTTTATAGACTTGATATTTACAAGCATATTGATCAGTGTTTATTGAATTTTTAATTTAATTCTCTTTTCTTCAGTGCCTTATTGGCAATAATGCACAATTTTAGAATAAGTCAAATGGAAGTGTATTTTATTTCTGTGAAGCATATTGCTTTAGAACCATGTGGTTCATGTAAGGAGGCAAATATTTTACAGTTTAAATAATTTTGGGTTTACATAAAACGGTGGTATTATAGACAATTGTGGATTTATGCAGCAGAGTCTTGTGGTACTGTAGCAAAAATTTTTAAATGTGTTTCAATAGCTCTTAAATAATACACACAAAGGAAAAATTTGCTCTTGAATTTTCAAGCAATCTCTTTTCTATTAAAATGAAGTAAAGAGAAGAAAGATACTCATTAAAATGAACTGCATTATTATCAAGTTAAAACCAAATTATAATGAGGCTAGCATTTTTTTTTTTGCTTTCTACAGCATTCTTGTGCATTTTGAAGATTTGTGGGAAACATTATTTATAAGCAGAAATAATTAAGATGTTCTGGCATTCTTCATCATAATGGTCATGATAAAGACTTTTGATGTTCAAAAAAGCATAATTTTCTTCTCCACTGGAATTTGATTGTAAATTAGCACTAATTAATGTTCACTTAAGTGTTACAGATGTGTGATATATCTAGTTAGTTACCAAAGTGGGTAACAGTAGAAAATTTGTTCTGTGAATGTATATGAATTTAGAGTAATGATTAGAGTGTCACTTTGAAAAATAAGAGAAATTCATTATGATTTCTAGTGTTACAAGTCAATTTTAGCACTTACATAACTTAGGGAAAAAGAAATTAGTAAACCATATCACTTCAATTAGTACAGTGATACATTCAACACCACCCTTATTAATTATTGAATTATTAGACATGTAATTGTGAAATTTCATTGTCGTTTGCCCTTTAATGTAATTCTAACTCTAGGTTAATAAATCAAATCTATTCTTTATGGACATTGCCCCTTTATCATACTAAATTTGTGGAGATGATTTTCCCCAAGCAACTTCTGTTAGCCTCATCTAAAACCCTGGGTTTTCATGTACAGTTATATTAACTCAAGGCTTTTAAAGATTTGTTTTACAGTTTCAGAATTTTAATCAGAAGCTAGAGGGAAAAATATGTGAACTTTGCGTTTGTATCTTTAATGTTAACAATTGGAAGCCCAGTCTACTTGTTAAAGAAAGCCAGCTGTACTTTAAGGGAAACAGGCTTAAGTTTTAAAAGAGAAAAAGTATGTAGTTGGGATAACATGTGGTGCTCAAACTTTTACAAAGGAAACTAAGGATAAGCTTGACTCACCATTTGCCCTTAGTTAAGGTACATCAGTGGACCCATGCTAATTATGCAACTCCTTAGTCTTACTTTTGAGGGCTGAGTTGCCATTTAGCTTTTACAGTGCTCAGAACATAGGCAAGGGAAAGTGTTGATTGGCCAGTGGAGCATGAAGAAAGAACAAATGAAAAACCATCCAACAGTCTCGTCCCAGAGGGAGCTCGGAGCCCTAGAAAGAAGTCTAATAGTGTGTTGTTTCCTTGTCCATCCATGTGCAGGTGAGAGCACCACGGCAGGGGTCTGTGTGTAAATGAAAAATCAGAAACCTTGGGTTTCATAGAGGCAACCACGATGTGATATTTGTGCAGCAGCTCCCTTTTGGAAAAAGAAAAAGCACCTTCTTTAGTGTTAGCTGTCTCTTCTTGTGAGTTTGTGTGCCTGTGTGTGTGCGCACGTGCACACACACACACACACACAGAGGCTTATGTGGAGCTGAGTGTGCTTCAGTTTCCTCAAGCATATTTAACATCTTTAAAATTTTAAATGAAAATGTAGCTGTCAATTTTAAACTAATTTGGATGGACAGCAATAAAATGCAAACCTCACTTCAAATTAGAATTTTCAGTGAGGATTTCTAATGGAAAGTAATTGCTGACAATAGGAAATGACAAATTACTAATTACTTAGTTCAATTAGACTTTTGTGCCTTTGGTCCTAAGTGGCAAGCATACAGCAAATCTTGCACTTTTACAACAATTAATGACACTAAAACTATTTAAACTGCCAACAGATGTGAGTCAGAAGACATGAATTGAAACTTACTTAATTTACATACTATCCCTATTTTATATCAAGTAAGTGGTGTTTAATTTTTATGCTACAATTAAATATTACTGGTACAGTGCAGTTTTCACAGCACCTCATAGGGCAAAATATCATTGCTCAAAAGCTGGTCAGTGTTAATGTTTCCTTTTCTCTTATCACAGCAGTATTTCTCTTTAAAAGATTCTCAGAGTATGAATTTCTATCTATACTGTATTCATGGCTATACATCAATGTTAATTAAATAGCAGCCTCTCCACTTTTTGCTTTTCTTCTCTTTATTTTTTTGTCTATTCTGTTCACCTTTAATATCCTAATGATCTATTTAGAATCCATGTATTTTTCACTCCTCATCTTTCCCCTGAGATTAATTCAGGTATGATTTTGTGAAGGGATTTTGTTTAGAAGTTCAGTTCCATTAACTGCCTCTGTACTGTTAACTTCCAGCTGTAGCTTAGAGGGAACTTAATTTGGTATTCTCGGTGCTATCATTTTTGATAATTTTGATTTTGCAAATATAGGATTTTTAAAAACATTTCCATTTACAAT
Source organism: Vicugna pacos (assembly GCF_048564905.1). Classification (NCBI taxonomy): domain Eukaryota; kingdom Metazoa; phylum Chordata; class Mammalia; order Artiodactyla; family Camelidae; genus Vicugna; species Vicugna pacos. The sequence goes on along the minus strand of NC_132991.1, from coordinate 38,795,719 downwards.
CAGAAAGTTTTTTTTTTTCTTTTTAGGTCAGCAGCACATTAAACCTATTGCAGAGGCATGTGGAGAGTAAAAAAAAGGCAAGGGATCCAATTACATTTGTAATGATCAATATCCCTATTAAGACTTTAAATATATTCTTTTTTTCAAAGTATGTATAAAAGTATTTACTTGTGAAATGAAAATAAAATTGCTGATCAGTAATGAGGCTTATTCACCTAACATCCTGTGCCTACAGAGGAAGAGCAGTAATTTTAGGCAACTAAACTTTCCTTAAAAATAAACATAAAAAGATGTTAAAGAAAAACAAAATACATAACACTGGTAAAATTAAAAGCTTTAAAATCATTGCATATCTAAGCAAAGAAGTGATTCAAGCGTAGAAGCCCAAACTGGCTATTAAAGTCCACAATTCTCCTCTGGGAATTTCTTTCGCCCATAAGATTCTCTGCATGTTACTAAGAGCTCAGGCATCAGGTACTTGATTGCCTTCCGCAGTGTTCTGGATAAGGCTGCAAACACCTTATTTGAATTAAATATATTTTCTTATACTTAACAGTTACATTTTGAGAAGGCATGTATTCCGTGTCATATTACTATTGTACGTTCATTGTAATTGGGTTAACAGAAGCTTTTGTGATCCAATTCTCCTGTAGACAAGGAGAAAACATAAATATATCATGATTTATCATATGGATGCAGGGATGAGGCAAATTGAAGGGTCCTAAGACTTGAGAACAGACAGATGATGACAGGTTCTTTCTCCAAGGCTTGCTTGATTTTTGCAGGTTTTTTTTTTTTCTCTGAGATTCCTGAAATTAAGCTATTGTTTTGGAGGCAACACTGTAAACTAGGTCCAAATAACCAAGGGTAGTTTTTGGACAAACCTCTGTTGTTTCACCACAGCTGTAGTTTTCTTTTCTCCTGAGCCCTGTGAACTTTAAGGGCTAGAAATATAACAGAGAACATAGTAGATAATAGAGGAAAAGGAAAAGCTTAGGCAGGGGGTAGGAGGCCTGGGCAGGGACAGAGGAAAGAAAGACTTTCACAAATCATAAGAAAAATGGCACTGGCATTGTGCCTAAAAAAAGATAACTTGGAAAAGAGGCAATAGCAGCGATAGACTTAGCAAGTATATTTAGAGCAAGAATGATAGGAAGAAAGACGTGGCCTAATTAGGAGAGAGGGAAAGGGAGAGAGAGAGAGGGAGCAAAAGTGCAAAGAAAGTGTCAGAAAAAAACCAGAAAGTAATGAACCAAGGGAAATTAGCAAAATGTATGTGGAACTCACAGATGTAGCCTCTCTCCCGCCACAGTGCATCTTGAGAAGAGACTGTTTCGGTTGATTTAAACACCCAAGGAATGCATTGTCTCTTTCCTAGTTTCCGTCATCATTACTGAGACACAGACAACATATCAACGTCACTATGGGAATATGGATTCCTTTTATGTAGCTACCCGAGGAATTGGAAGGTAGGAACTATCTACAGATAATGTTTTATGTGAATGATATGAAATGGCCGTATACCTACTTCGGTATATCTTCTGTTGTGTACAGATCTTCCTCAACTCAAGATGGGGTTTGGTCCTGATAAACCTATCACACATTGAAAACGTCCTAAGTTGAAAATGCATTTAATATACCTGACCTAACCGAACATCATAGCTGAGCTGAGCCCACCTTAAATGTACTCAGAATATTTACATTTGCCTACACTTGGGCAAAGTGTTGAATATCTCATGTAATTTATTGAATACTATACTGAAAATGAAAAACAGTGCTTGTACGGGTACAGAATGCTTGTGAGTACATCGTGGTTTACCCTTGTGACCATTTGGCTGAGTGGGAGCTGCTGCTCACTGCAGGGCCCAGCATCATAAGAGGGGATTGTACTGCATGTGGCTAGCCCGGGAAAAGATTAAAATTCAAAATTCAAAGTTTGGTTTCTACTGAATGTGTATAACTCCCACCATGGTAAAGCTGAAAAATCGTTAAGTCAACCAACCCATTGTAAGTCGCGGACAGTCTGTTTGTGGTTCACGCATATTCTGTGCTCAGTAAAAATTTTGAGAAGATTTTTAAGCTCTAAAATTTTTGAACTCCTAATGATTTTTTAAAACAGGGAAGCATGTTGAATTTTTTGGAAGGTTTTGAGAGAACTGTATAGTTTTTCTAAGACTGATATTTTAGTGAATGTATGTATGTAAACTTATAGGAAGAAAACTTCTTTGGTTGCATTTTTCCATATGAAGGCCTTACTTAGATAATTATGTTTTTTATTTTGTTGGTGTTATACTTCAGTTTAGGAATACTAGAGCTGGATTTTGATCAGTTGTGTAATCTTCTAGATAGGCACACAGAAGTGTGAGAGACTTTTGTCAGTCATTTCCTTCCTCCCTACATTTCTTCTTTCTTTCCTCCCTCCCTTCCTTCCTTTCTTCCATCCTGCCTTCATGCTTTCTCTCCTTCCCTTCCGTTCTTTCTGGATGTACTGAGCCTGTTTGGATGAATTGCCTACTGAATGGATTGGATGTTATTCCAAATACGATTTTGTACCTTTGTGGGATGACGGATAAGGGCAAGGTTTCTTTGAAATAATCTTTGGAGGTGCTATACAATGTTTGGTGATTTGTATCATTAAAGCAGCTCTATTCATGTAGATGCTGGCCAGCAGTAAATCTGTTTTTGACCTGTCTCCTTCAGGTTCAGGATCAGAAAGAAGCCTTTTTAAATTTTTTTTGAAAGAACTAAAGATTTATTTGAACTACAAATTCCTCGTGTTTAAATCCCATAAATATATTCTTTTTTTTTTCACCTTTTAAAATTGAAGTATAGTCAGTTTACAATGTGTCAATTTCTGGTGTACAGCATAATGTCTCAGTCATACATATACATATATTCATTTTCATATTCTTCTTCGTTAAAGGTTGTTATAAGATATTGAATATAGTTCCCTGTGCTATACAGAAGAAATTTGTTTTCTTAAATCTGTTTTTATATATAGTGGCTAATATTTGCAAATCTCAAACTCCCAAATTTAATCCCTTCCCATGCCCTTTCCCTTGGTAACCATAAGATTGTTTACTATTTCTGTGAGTCTGTTTCTGTTCTGTAGATGAGTTTGTTAGTGTCTTCTTTTTTTCCTTTTTTGTTCTTTTAGATTCCACATATGAGTGAAATCATATGGTATTTTTCTTTCTCTTTCTGGCTTATTTCACTTAAAATGATGATCTCCAGGTCCATTCATGTTGCTGAAAATGGTATTACTTCATTCTTTTTTATGGCTGAGCAGTATTCCATTATATAAATATACCACAACTTTTTTATTCAGTCATCTGTTGATGGACATTTAGATTGCTTCCATGTCTTGGCTATTGTAAATAGTGCTGCTATGAACATTGGGATGCGTGTATCTTTTTGAATTAGAATTCCCTCCAGATGTATGCCCAGGTGTGGGATTACTGGATCATATGGTAAGTCTATTTTTAGTCTTTTGAGGAATCTCCATACTGTTTTCCATAATGGCTACACCAAACTACATTCCTACCAACAATATATAAGGGTTGCCTTTTCTCCACACCCTCTCCAGCATTTATTGTTTGTGAACTTTTGAACGATGACCATTCTGACTGGTGTGAGGTGTGCCTCATTATAGTTTCGATTTGCATTTTTCTGATAATTACTGATACTGAGCATTTTTTTCATATGCTTATTGGCGATTTGTATGTCTTCATTGGAGAATTGCTGTTTAAGTCTTTTGCCCATTTTTGGATTGAATTGTTCGCTTTTTGTTACTAAGTTGTATGAGCTGTTTATATGTTTTGGAAATTAAACCTTTGTCAGTTGCATCATTTGCAAATATTTTCTCCCACTCTGTAGGTTGTTGTTTTGTTTTGCTTATGGTCTCCTTTGCTGTGCAAAAGCTTATAAGTTTAATTAGGTCCCAACTGTTAATTTTTGCTTTTATTTCTATTGCCTGGGTAGACTGCCCTAGGAGAACACTGGTAAGATTTATGTCAAGAGAATGTTTTGCCTCTATTTTCTTCCAGAAGATTTATTGTGTCTTGTCTTATATTTAAGTTTTTAAGCCATTTTGAGTTTATTTTTGTGTATGGTGTGAGGAAGTATTCTAAGTTCATTGATTTGCATGCAACTGTCCAGTTTTCCCAACACCATTTGCTGAAGAGAATGTTGTTTCTCCATTGAATATTCTTGCCTCCTTTGTCAAAGATTAATTGACAAGTAAGTCTGTGGGTTTATTTCTGGCCTCTGTATTCTGTTCCATTGATCCATATGTCTGTTTTTGTGCCAATACTATGCTGTTTTGATTACTATAGCTCTGTAGTATCATCTGAAGTCTGCTAGGGTTTTTCCTCCAGCTTCATTCTTTTTCTTCGGTATTGCCTTGGCAATTCTGGGTCTTTTGTGATCCCATATAAATTTTAGGATTATTTGTTCTAGTTCTATGAAAAATGTCCTGGATAATTTGATAATGTCACATTAAATCTATAGATTGCTTTGGGTAGTTTGGCCATTTTAACAATATTAATTCTTCTAATCCAAGAGCATGGAATATTGTTCTATTTCTTTAAGTCATCTTTAATTTCCTTAATCAATGTTTTGTGGTTTGTGTTTAAGTCTTTCACCTCTTTGGTCAGATTTATTCCTAAGTATTTTATTTATTTATTTTTTGGATGTGATTTTAAATGGGTTTGTTTCCTTACTTTCTTTATCTGATATTTCATTGTTAAAGTAGAGAAATGCAGATGATTTCTGTATGTTAATCTTGTATCCTGCTTTCTTGCTGAAGCCTTTGTTTGAACAGTTGGGATAATGTCTTAGCAATTTCTGTAATATGTTCCAACTTGACTTGTCTTATGGATGGTTGATTCCATTTAGGAAGGTGGCTGGGCATTTATTAAAACTATTGAATGTCTTAGTAGAAAGTTGCCCAGTATGAGCCTGCTTTTTGATGTACATCTCTCTCTCTCTCTCTCAGAGGCTGACGATTAACATAGCAAGGGTTAAGATATCTATCAATTGGTTAGATAGCTTATCATCTACCATTTTTGTTTTCTTGGAAAATATTGTTTGCCTTATGTAGTTTTCCTTTTCTTCAGGTATTATGTAGACCTAAAACAAAGGAAAAACTAGTATTACACATATGTCTTAGTAATAACTTTTACTGAAAAGAAAAATTATATATATATTTTATATATATATATATATATGTGTGTGCATGTTTGTGTCTCTAGCTGCCAATCTATCTACCTATTCTAGCAAAATATACTTTCTAGTCCACCTCTACATATCCTTGCAAAATTATTGAGGCTATTTCAAATTTCCTATACTAATTTCCTCAAGCAATTGTTTCCATGCTCTGGGAGATTTTGATTAACTGTATGATAATATATATAGACTTCAGGTTCAAAATCCCCATTTTCACTCTTACCATCTTTATTTCTACTATAAGATTTCCAAAAGATCTATTAATGTCATGCAAATATTTTAGTAGGAAAATGTCTGGATTTATTATAAGCATAGAAAAGGGAATTTGAAAACATAGGAATTACTTTGAAGGAGCATTTTCTCAGTTTCTCCAGGTTCCTGGACTTCAAAAGTGATCCCTCAGAGAAGACACTGTGTTTATAACTTACAGTAATGGCACATTTTTGTGAATATCTAGCTAATAGTAAGTGATGCACAGAGAGTAAGTTTACTTATTTTATATTAAAAGAAGACGTCAAACTTTTTCATAATAAAGATCAGAAAAATTTAGCCGATAAACTATATATGCTTCTTGTAATTTGAATAATTTTAAATTATGTCAAATTTCTTTAAAATTAAGAACAGAAAAGATTTCTTACCAGATGGGAATTCATATGTGAAGACATCATTCTGGAGATGAGGGCCAGGGCAAGGGACCCTTGAAAGAAAAAAAAAATATTAGTGGTTTCTGAGTTTAAATACTAAACACTATATTTATTCTAAGAATCTACTCTGGCTCTTGGGATAAATAGTAAATTAAAAAATTAATTTCAAGAAATATGAAGTATATTTTCTTTGCTTAATTTAGGAAAACATAACCAAATTGACCTTTTCGTTCTTAAATAAATTAAAGGAAATTCAAAAAAATTATCTATCCATCAGTAGGCTCTGAAAGTTAGACATGTGGATTTGAAATGTACTGGGTGCTGGGTGAAAATCAGGAGAAAATTCTGCTTCTAAATCTGCCATGACTTACTACGTGATCTTAGACAAGTCATTTAAACATTTCTCTCCTAGAACACTCATTACAGAATGAAGATAACAATCTCTGTCTTTTCTAGGATTGGTATTATTTAAAGATGAATTGAGAAAATATAGTAACTACTTCGTAAAATATGTTGTGTGATAAAAGTATCAGTAGAGGCATAATTTTTTATGTTTTTAGTAGTCACTAAGGTATTTTGAAATAAAGTTGTTATTCTTCAAACATTAACACTTATTGATTAATTACACCTTTTCTAGAAAAACAAGATTCAGTATTAAATGTATATGCTTCTAAATTTCAAACAGCTTAAAATCATTTAAAATTATACTAAACAACTATTTAAATCCAACAACTATTTAATTTAAATTTGATAAAATGGAACAAGGAGACGAAAGAAAATGATAACTAAGAAGCAAAGGAAAACTGTCACTAGTAATAACATTCTAGGACTGCAAAAATCATTCAGATTACTTGAGCAAATATGTTCACTGTAGATTTATATTTGACTTTGTATTTAATTCTTAAGTTTTACTCAAATTGTACTAAATTAGAACCATATAGTATGCTAAAACCTCAAGACTGCCACAAATTGCAAAAAAAGGCAGAAAAATCAGAGAATGATTTTCTCTGATCAGAAAATGATTTTCTCAAGTCCTGAAGGCTCTTCTAGTCTATCTTCCCATGTGGTTCAGAAATCTTTTACATGTGTCCTTAAAATCCAGGCTCTGCCCAAACATACCCAGTAATGGGAAGCTCACACTCTCATGTGACTGTGTGTAGTGTACAATATTTGAGATCTGCTTTTCATAATCTGGATAATGGATGTCTACTAATCACAATTTTGATTCATAATAAAGCTTTTGAAAAATTGGATCATTCTAGATTTAAAAAAAACCATAGATTCAATTGCATTTGATAATCAGTTGTACAACATAAGACATAGGGGTGCCAAATATAGCAATCATGGACATGGATCTTAACATCCAGGAATTTATAGCTTATAAGGAGAAAGACTCAAAACAAATAATTACAACATGGTGTAATAGAGGCAATGATAGAAATTGAATATACTACAGAGGCAGCACAGAAGAAGATTTAATAGATTTAAAGGAGCTATCTTATAATGGGAGAGGCTTCACTGAACAACTAACTGAGATGAATAGTAAGGGAGAAGGAAATGTAAGGTAAAAGAAAAAGCACATACAAAGGCACTGAGGTCCAGACAACATAAGACATGAGGGAAATGGCAAGAGAGAGGCCAAACTGGGTTCCCTCCTGCTTTATTTTTATGATTGATTTTCTTAACAGATTCATTGAAGTATATTTGATATGCAAAAACTACATATTTAATGTTTACAATTTGATGTGGTTGAATATATGTATATACCTATGAAATCATCACCACAATCAAGGCAATAAACATATCCATCACCTCCAAAAGTTTCCTCATGTCCCTTTTTTTCTGTTTTTGTTTCCATTTTTGTGGCAAAAACACTTAACATGAGATCTACTCTCTTAAATTTTTTAAGTGTGTAACACAGCATTGTTAACTACAGGCACTTTGTTCAGCTGATCTCTAGAACTTTTTCTATCTTGTATAACTGAAATTTTATACCTATTGAACAACAATGAATAACCCCAGTTTCTCTTCCCCCCAGCCCCTGGCAACTACCGTTTGACTCTCTGGTTCAGTGAGTTTGACTGTTTTAGATACCTCCTAATGGTGGAATCATGAAGCATTTGTCTGTCTGGCTTATTTCACTTAGCATGATGTCCTCCAGGTTCATTTATACTTTTTGCATCTAAATGTAATGCGTCTCTTTTTGTTAAATTCTGCCTCATTGAATGATTTATTAATCCATTCTACAAATAAATATTGAGGATCATGTTTTTCCAGGCACTATTGTAAATGCTGAGCATAGAGGAATGAATAAAACTGGTGCATATCTCTGCATTTATGAAGCCGACATTCTAGTAAACAGGATAAATTTTATATAAATATATATATATATTTACAGTTAATGATTAAATGCTAAGGAAAAATGTAAAGAAAATGGGGATGGGAAATCTGAGGGAAGAAAAAAGGTGTTGCAAATTTAGATAGGATGGTCAAGTAAGTCTCGCCAAGAACAGCAAATTATTTGGCTCTTTGGGATTGATCATTCCAGGTAGGAGAACTGGGAGAGCTCTGGAGGGGAAAGTGTGCCTGGTGTGTTCAAGGAACAAGAGGAAGACAGTGTGGCTGAAGTAAAATTAGCAAAGATGAGATTGGGATGAGATCAGAGAGAAAAGCTGGCTTTATATGTCACTGCAAGAAATTTGAACTTTTACTTTGGAAAGCCCCTGGAGGATTTTGAATAGAGGAATGACATGAGTGACTTACATTGTAACAGATCATTTTGGCTGCTGTACTGAAAACAGACCAAAGCTGGCCATGGGAAAAGGAAGGAGACCAGGTTTGTTTTGTTTTATTTTGTTCATTTTGCTGGAAGAGAGGTTGCTATTGCAGATATTGATGGCTTGGGTTAGGATGGTAGCAGTACAAGTGGTGAAAATCAGTTCTCTTCTGAATAGTCTTGAAAGTAGAGCAGGTAGAATTAGCTGGTGGATTGGATGCGGCGTATGAAAGAAAGCCATGGAATACTGTAGAATTTTTGGCCTGAGCAACTGAAAGAATGGAGTTGCTATTTACCTAAATGGGGAAGGGGAGCAAGTTAAGTGAGACTAGATAGCATGGCTGTGACTAGTTTAGCTCTGGTCATCTTTCAATTCAGGCATAGGTTTAGATGTAGACAGTAGAAGTCCAGTCAGAAAGTCAGGGAGAGGTAAGACAGCTAGAGCCTATGCAAGAGAATGATTGTAATGACTGGACATGGAATTTAAACTGCCTTAGGAGAGTAGTGAGGGCATCGGGGTGGGGAGGTGTCAGTGAAAGGTGGTAGGAACAGTGACTTGTAGATCGCATTCTCAGAGCAATCAAAGACTTTGTACTTGTGGTCCTGGAAAAAGTGAGCTGGAAGGATTATTCTGGTTATCTATTATATTAGTTATTCCTTCCAGTGTGTGTCATCTAAATTCTGTTAAATTATTCACATCTTGATTTTTTAAAAATGCTTGAGATTATCATTTACTTTTAACTCTTGAATGTCTGATAGGAAATTTGCCTGACAGGGAAGAGCAATCTTAGCACTACTATTTTCTAATTGTTCAGTTGAACTTGTATTAGTGAATCACCTTTGATCCATGACTCCTTTGCAAGCGTCTTCTTGAACTTTTTGTTCATTTTGAGAGGGTGAATTTCTTTAAAACTGGACAATGTAATCTGTAAATCTGCTTAACTGGTGCACTTAAATTGCGATAGTTCAAATATGAGGAAGAGCCACCTGTCTTATTGAACTGTCATTGTTCCATTAGGATGTCTCCATAGACCAGTATAGCACATGTAATGGTCTCATATTTGGGCTCAGTGAGGATGGCCTTGCCAGTCTATATATTAAATATCAGTACAGCTTCATGTCTTTCTTATTTCTAGGCTGAAAATACAAAGAAAAATTCTAGTATTTTATTTCCAACCCTAGTGAACTGTTCTGTTTTCCCCCTACCCAAGAGACTACTGTCTTTGTCAAATTCATGAAAGAATAAACTTGTTCTCTTTCACTATTCTATTTGTCACATCTGTCAGAGGAACTTATATGTATTATGTGCTCAAGAAATATTTGGTGAATAAATTAATCTGTGAACTCCCCTTGATTTAAAAATTAAGAACGTCTTTGTTTTCAGTATTTTGACACATCTTTGCATTTTATGATTTCACATATGTTTCTTATGGTGGTTATAAAATCACACTTCTTATATCATCCTGAGATAAAATATGGTTAAATCTCATACTATACAGAACTTATTTGAAAACTTACAGTCCAATCCCATTTTAAAATTGTCTCCTCCTGTGTTTGATAGCTGGCTACCCTTCCATTGTGTTCTTTCCCCTGTATTATTCTAACATATTTTCCTTTTAATGTTTTTAAAGCAATGTATATATAGCATATATATATATATATATATGAAGTAATTTAACATAATATGCAATAAAAGTCAAGTTTCATGGCTATAAATCCCTGCCAGTTTGCCCATAATGACTTCCAGGAACAAGGTTAGTTACCTTTTTTCTTTACTGATACCCCCAATCCCAACCCCAACTCTGAGAAACTCTAGAGCTATCTGAAAAATGGACCTCCATGAGTTGACATCCTTCTTGTTGGCACTACTTTTTCATCATATGGTTAATACTCATTCAGTGAATGGTATCCACATGCTGAAATTCCTCGTGCCCCTGAAACTTCTTTCTTTAGTATGTGTCCCTCACTTCATTCATATTTGCTAAAGAAGTAAGGATTTTCTTGGTATAACTCTCTTACTCGTTTCTCTGAGGTTCTCACCTCCATTCCTTCAATACCGACCGACATCTTTGGAGTCCTTCTTTTAGAAATTGTTGAGATAATGTTGGTTTGTAACATTATGTAAGTTTTATGTGTACAACATTATATTTCTACTTCTGTATACACTACAGCATGCTCACCACAGGGTCAACTGCATGGTGATAGATGGAAAATAACATTTGGAGTCCTTTTTAAATTGAATATGTTTGTTATCTTAGGTAACTTTGAAATCTTCTGTTAATTACTAAAATTTTAATAAAGAAGAGGGGAAATACAACTGAGGATGTTTTTAGGTGATTCCAGCTTTTTCTTTTTCGACATGTTTTTCTTTCATTTTCTTCTCTTAAGAAAATGACTTCTAAGTCACTTGTTCTTCCTTCACAATCACTGTGCAGACCCTTTTGAAAGTCTTTTCTATGTCACATACTGTCCCCATGTTTCCCCCTGATGACAATAAGAGGCTTGTCTGTCAACATACACAGGGCAAATGTAGCAGTATCTTTCCTTTACACTTTCCTTATGTTTAGAGAAAAAAATAAATTTCCCATTACTCTGTCAGAAACTCAGGGGCTATTTTAATCTGACAAAAATATAACTTAGATTTCAGAGGGAGTTCATATTTCAACACTTGAAGTCATCTGACATTTCGTCTTTTCATGTAACAGTTAAGTGATGAGGGAGAACTTGGAGGCCAGCTTTTTGAACAGATTCATTTGAGAATTCCTGTATTTCATGTTCACATGTGGCACTCAAACCTCTGGAAGTTTGGTTAGTTTAGAATGTACTTAAACTAGTTCTCTACTTTCAAGCAAATACACTTGTTTAACGGTTTGTGGCATATATTCTCTGAGAAGATGCAAACAATTTTTTGGAAGAATGAGGACAATTTTTAAAAATGTGTTTTTGTTTTAAGTTATTGTGGTATCAGGATTGCCAAGGCCAAATCTCTTACAAGGCTGTTTTAATTTCTCTGATATGTATTTACAACCCTTTCTACTTTAATTTTGTTTCCACTCTCACTATGCAATTGAAACTACTTTCAGCAAAACTACTTCCACCAGTGTCCTTCATGTTGCTAAATTCAATGAATTTTTATTCTGTCTTCATCTCTAATCTCTTGTATATTTGTCATTGATTACTACTTCCTTTTGTTCTATTTTAAAGCCTTTTGTTTCTAAAGCTGGAATATTTAATACAGTCAAGTTTAATTATTTCGAGATGTTTGGAGCAGTCCTAGAGTATAATGAATGTTTTTCTTTTTCAGTTTTCAATTTGACTCTGTTATTATCTTCTCCCACAAAGTTAAATTTAAAACTTTCAAACCCATAGAAAACTTTTAAGAATAGTGCAAAGAACACCCATATACCCTTCACTTTGATTCTTTAGTTGTTAACATTTTGTCAAATTTAATGTCTATCCTAATCTGTTTCTCTTTATAAAAAGAGATCAATATCAATCTATACTTTATATACATTTTAGCAAAATATTTTTTCTGTATTATGTCTTATAAGTTAAATAATTTAATCTTGTATATTTAGGTCTGTGATCTTTTTCAAGTTAATTTTTGTGTGAAGTATGAAATAAAGGTTGAGGTACCTTTTTTCCTTATTAAGGTTTTGGTTTTTTAAAAATAAACTTTATTTTTCTAAAGCTGTTTTAGGTTCATAGCAAAATTGAGAAGAAGGTACAGAGATTTCCCATATACACCCTGCCCCCATGCATGCACAGCCTCCGATATTATCAGTATCCCTCACCAGAGTTGTACATTTGTTAAAACTGAGAATCTACACTGCTATATCATAGTCGGCACTGGAGTTCACTCCTGGTGCTGTACATTTTATGGATTTAGACAAATGTATAATAACATGTAGCCACCATTATAGAATCATACAGAGTATTTCACAACTCACCAAATCCCCTGTGCCTGCTTTTTCATCCCTCCTTTCCCTCTAAACCCTGGCAACCACTGATGCTTTTACTGTCTCCCTAGTTTTGTCTTTTCCAAAATGTCATTTATTTGGAATCATGTAGTACATGGCCTTTTCAGATTGGCTTCTTTTTCTTTGTAATATGCATTTAAGTATCTCCATGTTTTTTTTTCATGGCTTGAAAACATTTCTTTTTTGTACTGAATAAAATTCCATTTTCCTGATATACCAAAATTTATTTATCCATTTTCCTACTGAAGGACATCTTGGTTCTTTCCAAGTTTTGGCAGTTACAGATAGACCTGCTCTAAACCTCTGTGTGCAGATTTTTGTGTTGAGATAAGTTTTCTACTCCTTTGGGTAAATATTAAGGAATGTGATTCCTAGATCAGATGGTGAGAATATGTTTAGTTTTGTAAGAAACTACTAAATTATCTTCCAAAGTGGCTGTATCATTTTGCATTCTAACCAGCAATGTATGAGAGTTCCTGTTGTTCCAGGAACTCACCAGTATTTGGTGTTGTTAATGTTCTGGATTTTGGCCATTATCCTAATAGGTGAGTAATGGTATCTCATTGTTGTTTTGATTTGCATTTCCCTGATGACATATGATGTGGAGTATCTTTTCATATTTTTATTTGCCACCTGTATATCTTTGTTGAAGTATCTGTTAAGGTACTTCTTTGGCCCATTTTCAAATGAGGTTATTTATTTTTTTACTGTTAAGTTTGAAGAGTACTTTATATATTTTGGATAACAGTTGTTTTATTTTTATCAGATGTATACTTAGAAAATAATTTCTCTGAGTCTGTAGCTTGTATTTTTATTCTATTGACATTGTCTTTCACACAGCAGAAAATTTTAATTTTAATGAAATCCAGCTTTTCAAGCCTTTCTTTCATGGGTTGTGCCTTTGATATCTTATCTAAAATATGATCCCAGGTTTTTTCCCTATGTTTTCTACTAGGGGTTTTACAGTTTTATGTTTCACATTTAGGCCTGTGATTCATTTTGAATTAATTTTTGTGAAGAGTGTAAAGTTTGTGTCTAGATACATTTTTGGTTTTTTTTTGTGTGTAAATGTCGTGTTGTTCCAGCACCATTTGTTGAAAAGACTTACCATTTCTTCATTGTTTTGCCTTTGCCTCTTTGACTATATTTATGTGAATCTATTTCTGGACTCTTTATTCTTTACCATTGAGCCAATACTATACTATCTTGATTATTGTAGCCCTGAAATAATCCTTGAAGTCAGGTAGTGTCAATCCTCCAACTTTGTTCTTCCTTTTCAATATCGTGTTGGCTATTCAGAGTCTTTTGCCTCTCCATGTAACTTTAAAATCAATTTGTTGGTATCGAAAAAAAAAACTTCCTGTGTTTTTATTGGAATTGTGTTGAATTTGTAGAGCGATTCTAAGATCTCATTTTTTAAAAATCAAGTCCAAGTGTATATTGTATGCAGTTATTCATGTATAGTTTCTCTTCATCTTAATCTTTGGACAAGATATGAGTTATGTGTTTCCCACAACCAGCATACAATGGTGAGATAGGCATAGAATACTAGCATTAGGCACTCCTTTCAAGAAGGCCCTTCTTAAAACAAAAGGCATATGAAAATCTCTGGCCCGTAGCGATTCTGAAATCCAGTCAGGCATGCGCTGCCATTTGAAAAAAAAAAAAAATAGAGCCCAGAACTGCTCCATAGACATGATTCTCTGTGCCTATTGACTTCTCCCTATGAGCTCTTGATTATGACATTAGACATTCCTATCTATAAGAGGTAGCCTACGTTTATAGCTGAGTAGTTCTCTCAGCCATCTTTTTGCCTGCAGGAAATTAGGGATCCTAAGGCCTTTTTCATTCTGTAATAATCTCTTTCAGTTCAAGTGATACAATCTTTTAAAAGCTCTATAGACTTCATGTATATCAATTTACAATCCATTTCAACATACAACACCACACCTATAAATATCTTCAAAATAAGCTCTTTTCTATCTCTGCTAGGCTGAGACAGTGCCCTCAAGACTCTTAGAAGCCCAATATATAAAAAGAGAGCATCTACAGGACTTCCCTAAGGAGAGTTTTGTCCTTTAAAGTCATTTTGTCTAGCTGAAAGGGTCTACCAAACACTGTCTTAAGCCTCTGTGAGGTCTTAACAAAGATTTTACACTTTCACCCTTGACTTCATCTTTACTCTCAGACCATGCTTTACTAAACAAGCACCTGCATTTCATCTTTCCTCTGAGGCTATTTTTTGGGGGAGGGTGCTTAGAAAGACTGTCCAGAGCCATTAGTATATCCTCCAATTGTGTTAGAAAACTTTAGAATTTCTTCCATAGTTTGTCTCTCTCATCTTTCATTTTGTTATGGGTGGCTAGGAAAACTTTTGCTTGTGGAGCTCCTTAGAAAGATTTCTGAGATTGTTAGGTTGCTTTTCTATTTTCCATATTGCTGCAGGCAACAGTTTTGCTAACTGTTCTGTCTGTATATAACTCAGCTGCCCTTTTCACTGGCCTCCAATAACATTTTCCACATTGTTCTGGAAGCCCTAATAGTCTCCCTAAGGCCACTCAAGTTTTCACCAATTGTTCCTTCCAGCTCCTGTCCACCATCAGTCCCAGCCAATGCTACATGTTTTGTTGTTGTTGTTGTTATCATACCATCTCACTTCTAGGGAACAAATTCTACCTCAGTTATCTATTGCTATATAACAAATCACCCCAAAACTTGAAAGCTTAAAGCAAGAAATGATTTATTATATCCCATGATGTTGTGAGTCAGTAACTTGGGCAGGGCTCAGCTGGCTCATACTATTGCTCTCTATAATGTTCAGCTACCACTTGGTAGTAGTCAGCCAGTGGGTGGGATGGTCTGGAAGGTCAGGATGTCTTCACACACATTTCTGGTGCCAAGTCAGGGATGGCTGAATGGCTGAACTCACTCTGGATTTTTGAAAACAGCACCTATATCTGACCTCTTTGGCACAGAAGTCTCAAGGTAGAGTGTTTGCATAGCAGCAGCTCAAGGCTCACAGAGAAAGAAAGTATTCCAAGAGACAAGACGTTCAAGATGGGGTCTTTTAAAGCCCTGGACTAGATACTGACTTGGGTGTATATTCACTATATTCTGTTAGTCAAGCAGTCACAGACCTCACTCAGATTCTAGGTCAGTGATCATAGAGTCACTTCTCTGTGGAAGTAGTCTCAAAGAGTTTTTCATCATCTTTAATCTATCACATCTTCTATTTCTGCGGTCATTGAACTATTACAAACTATGAGTCTTGAGATACGGACAATTTTTTCTTGTTACGAAGGTTTGGAAAATTTGAAAGGTCTTGAAATTTGTTTACTAATTAACAGTCATTTTATTAGGAAAAATGTCATTTTTAAGAATTAATATATGTCCATGAATGACTGAAAAATTGAGCTGAACACTGGAATTTGACACAACACTGTAAAATGATTATGAATCAATAAAAAATGTAAAAAAAAAAAAGAATTAAAATATACCCTGAAAAATTATCTAATTCTATTCCTTGAAAGAATATGCCTTTAATATTGAAGAATCAGAGTCTTTATATTAAATATATTAAATTTCAGTTCTATTATTTATAAATTTTATAATTCCAGCTGAGCATCTTGATTTTCTCAATTGTAAAATGAGGGAAGAGGTGTTATACCTTTGGTATCCATATAATTTGGTCTAAACTGGAGCACTTTGGGAAATGCTAATGTGCCTGTAAAAAGCTAAAACCGGGCTATCTTGGGTAAATGAAGACCCATTTGCCTTTCTATTTCTCAAGGTTTCTGTGGTGATTAAATAAGCCTGTATATATCAATGAACATTCAATATTATGGAATATATAGTAGAGGCAAGGTAGTGGTATTACTTTAGATACTTTTGGAAATACTACTTATATCCTCAACTTAGACACTTCTAAAATAGCTTCTAAATCTATTTGAATTATCTTCAGTATTGAACAATGCTAAATATATGCTGCTTTTCCTTAGTTGTAGAACTGGCATGATATATTTTATGATAATTTCTATTTATTGTATTCCCAGGGAATTCTGAAGAGAGTTGATCACTACCCACATTTTCATACTAATCTTCCCCACCTACTGCAGCTACTCTTGTGTCTTTTTAGTTGGACCTTTTTCAGACGAAGTAATATCAGGTCCTTTATGTCCCATGTTTCATCTTGTTAATACAGTTCGATATTCATTATAGTAACTCTTCAATGGTTTTAAACTATAAATCTCATTATAGTTTCCAAACTGATCACCCATTAAATAAAATTATCCTTTTATTTGAATATAATGTAAATCTTTAGCTTAGCACATATAAATTGAAGCCATCCTAAAACACACTAATTCAGAGTGGCTTGTCTTAAACAATCTCAGTATTCACCCTCATTTTCCAGGCCCACAATATTATGTCCAGCTCTCCGGGTTTGTGTCTCATGAATTCTTGCCTAACTCTAGATCTAGTTATAAGTTGATCTTGCTCTTTGTTTCTGACAAAAAATAAACAGCATTCAAGCAGCACTATCCTTGGTAATCCTAGGATAATAGAAAGAAGAGCTCTGAAAAAATCTGAAATCACACTCTCTCCAAGATAAAATTGGTCTTCAAAGACAGAAAATTTCTTCCTTGTAGGAACTGGAGGTACCACATAGAAGCTCAATCATTGGGTAGAACTCAGTCACGAGAGAACTAAGAAACAAGGTCAGAACTAAGAAACAAGGTGTTCCTAGCAACACCTTTAACTGAATCAGGCACTAAGGAAGTAATGACTAATCCATAACTTTTTATATTCTCCTGTCATAGTTCCAGAATCAGACTTTAGTCTGGATCTGTAGAGAGCTTTAGCGCATGAAAAAAAGAAGTTGCCATCCCTGTGTTCAAAAACTATACAGTGTGGTCAAATGTGCCAAATATGCAATGAAGAGAAATGAATACTTAGAAAATTAAGATCACTGAGGAAAAAAGATGAGTTAGTAGGTTGGGAAGAGTTATGTTCAAGTCTAGAGCAGAGAACGTGTCTATCAGAGTGCTTAATGTTTGTAACATGGATGGAGCAGTCTTACTGAGATAGTATTAATGGAAGCTTGGGGAGTACTCTCATCTTCAAGTATAAAATATACGTATAGGTGATACTAAAAACCTGCTTCGAGATGATATCTGATAATCATAACATAAACATCATCCTTTCAGGATTTAGCACACTCATGCCATTTTTAATTTAATGCTGTATTAGTTGACATCCTTTGGATTATGCTTAGAAATGTAATTTGAATGCTTATTTCCACTTCTATAGTGGGCTTTTTATCTTGCTGTAGATCTTGAATATTTTCTTGTATATTATTACATGGTATCAATGGTGCTTGATTAAGTGACATCAATCTGAATGGAAGAACCAGACTTGCACATAGTGTCAACAGGATACTTAATTATGCTGTGAATTGTGAATTTCCACTATTGTACTGAGAATGAGAATTACAGGCACCCCTTTTTCCTCTTTTTTAAAGTATGACATTGAATTTTTTCCCAAAAGAAACAATAGTTTAACACTTCACAGTGCATGGTTTCATGACTGTATTCAGTAGAGAGTCATTTGTTTTGATAAATTCTTTACCAATAATTCTAATTACAAGAATCACTTTTTAAAATGTGATTGTAATAGTCACAAGACAGAGTTCACTGTTTTTGTTTTGTAGAGGTTGCATAATGGAGAATGAAATAGACTTCTCTCTTTCTGTGTTTCCTTGTCTTTAGATTATTTTATGTCTGTAATAAATTTGTATATAACTATATTTTATTATATAAGCTATTAAAAGATAATAAAATAAAAACTCAAAGTCTTATAAAGTTATAAAAATATTACTTAAAAATTCTAGCTGGTGATCTTTAACATTAAGGAAACAGTACAAAGGAATAGTATTTGTTGAGTTGATATAATTAAACTGTGAATTAAATATATTTTATTCTTTAAACATAATACCATTTAACATTTAGCCCTGAGACACTGAAGCAAGTTTTACTGCAATAACAGCCTTTCACTTATTGAACTTATACATTATAGTTGAATTATTGCTAATTATAGAAGGCCCTGTGCTTATTGCAAATTTTAAATTATGAATAAAAATATTATTTTCTAACTACATTTGAACTCATCATGTCTTAACTTGACCAACTAGTCTTCCAGCCACCTTTCGACTTTATTCTCCCTTCTTGGTCTCCTATCTTTCCTTGAAGACTTTCTTAAAATGCCTCAAAATAAGAAAGTCCTAACTTAGTTTTTAAGGTATTTACACTGTGGGTTAAAACACTTTGCATTTTAAATACTGAGGCATTCATCATATTAACTTTAAAGATGTTAGTTATCATACATCTCAATAGTATTTTAGATCAAATATTTGCTTTTTGTCCATACTGTTGAATTTTGTCTACTCTTTGCTTTCCCTTGATGAGCTTCATAGTCCATATTCATACATAATACTTTCACTTTTTATTTAACCAGTTTTTATTTTAATTTTTCCATTATTATGACCTACAGATCTTTGGTATATTTTGATAAAATGACTTTTATTTGCTCAATTTTAATTTTGCCCATCACATCACTCACAATACAGAGTTAATGCTACTCTTTATAATTTTTTGAGGGGGGAGGGTATAGCTCAGTGGCAGAGCACATGCCTAGCAAACACAAGGTCCTGGGTTCAATCCCCAGTACCTCCATTAAAAACAGGTAATAAATAAAAACCCAATTACCTCCCCCTCAAAAATAAAAATAGAATAATAATATATTTTTTAAAAAAGATTTTTGGTGTAATACTAATCCCTACACTAAGATGGCCATTGGGATCAAGTTGTCACAGTATTATAAAAGGAAACAGAAAATAAAGGACCATTTTACCATTTTCCTTTTCCACTACTAGTAATAACTGTGGGGCTTTAGGCATTTTATTTGCTATATCTCAGTTGACATATCTGTAAAATAGGAAAACTAATACTTATCTGTTTGAAAGCAGAAAATTCTGAGCTACATTCTTATTCTAAGATCTTGATCTAAAATTCCCTGATCATTGATTTCCTTTTTGGTTTAGGGCATTTGGATTTTAAATGTTATTGATAGACTCAGGATTATGCCTATAAGTCTCTTGGTAGCTAATTTCTAGAAAAGTTTCTTCATTAGCTTCTATGGATTTCTATCATACTTTATGTTTACTGCATGTTTATATAATATATGATGTAAAATTGTTCAGATGTAGTTGAAACTATTCCAATAAAGGAATCAAGTGTGAGCAAGTGTGAGAGGATGGTCAAAGCATAGAAAGAGAAGAGCCTGTGAGACACATACTGAATAAGGATGTCTGAAAGCATGTTAGCTCAATGATACTGTCAGAAAAAGGATTATCTTAAACTGGGATCAACCTTCTCAAACTTTACACTGTTCCCTTGAGATTTTTGGTAGGGAGAGAAAAGGAGGTGCAGGAGGTAATAATACTTAGCTCAAGGAATGGATGTGATTCTTTCCCAGAACATTGAAGAATGTCTTCTATTGTACCTATAGTATTTTTAAATAGTTGATAAATTAATGGTTAATGCTGACCACTATGGAATATGGAGTTCTGTAAGTTCATAGTTAATCACTTACGACATCTCTGTGACCTCCCAACAACTGTATTTTAGATTCGTGAAAATTTTAAGAGAGTCTTATGGATATCCATATAATCATCAATTTTTCTCGATTATTTTTTTTTGCTGAATGCTGTTTAATAAAAGATTATTGAGTATTATTCAACAGATTCTATCACTGATATCTGAAATATTTTGTATAAATACATCAGTTGCACTTTACATGTTATGTTTACATACAATATTTTGCCTAAATAGCAGTGCTCAGTAAAGTGCATATTGTGAGTAGACAACTACATTCAATAAAATTTTACAGTACTTCAATTAGTTTCAAGAGTCTTGTACAAAAATAAAACCTTAGAATTTGATGCATTAGACATGGAATACATTATATTAAAATTTTAAGTAAAAATTACATGAATGAGTGAGACTTTACCAGGAAAATTATAGTGAAATGGCATTCCAAAGTCACATGTACAAAGGCCTGGAAATGAGAGAACAAGGTGTGGTCAAGGTATGTTTTATTGTAAAGTTGAAACTGGGGAATGAGACAAATTGTTGCTATAAATGAGCAACCCTAATGAAGAAATGTCAATAATCCATCACTGTTTAGCCAATGTTTAGAAAAGATAAAAAGAAAAAATATAGTGTACCTTTATTCAGTGTAGTCTTAGATATATTTTCTACTTAGATAACTTATCTAAATAGATATTTAGATATTATATATTTTATATTAGATATCTTATCTAAAATATATTATAGTTAATTGATAGTACATTTACTAATTATCACATTTTCTATGTGGTAAATAAAATTTTTATAGGTGAATCTGTTTTTTGTGCAGCAAAGACTTGAATGAATTTGTGGTTTTCTTTATATATGAGCCAAATAAATCTTTTTTAAAAGTATGACTTCAGGGAAATTTTAGTATGCACATAGTATCACACTTTGGGGCAAATGCATCAATGGAAACTATGTATAATCCATTAAATGAGAGCAATGCTATGCACTGTTTTAATCTATTGGCTTTTAAGAAATTAATGTATTGGCATTATTTCCAAATTTTGTACTTTTTACTTATGAATTTATCTGTTAAGTTATGAAAAAAATGACAATTTAAAGCTAATTTGGTGTTCAGATTCTTTTAAATACCCCCACATATTAGATCTTTTGCCCCCTATTATAGGCCACATATAAATCAATTAATATTCAAATATTTCTTCTCCCAATAAAGGATTTTTAAAAGACTTATATTCTAGTTCAATATTCATGTTGTATTACTTGGTATGTCACAATTCTTGTAAGTTAAAGACTGTATCCTGAAGTCACATCTTTCCACAGCCTCCACGTTCATGCAGATAAACAAGAGTATAAATAATATTGCCCAAAGCTCATGGGTAGTCATAACTAGGAGACAGAGATGACTTCAGACTATAATTCACAGAGTGAGTAAGTACACATTCATACTAAGCAGATGCAAGCTCTGATACTTTCAAGTAAATAAAAAATCAGCAAGAATAGAAGAGAAGAAAGAAGACTGAGGAGGAATCCTGTTGGGGACAAAATTCAGATCACATCAACTAGGGTTTAACCTTGGTAGAAGGGAGTCCTCCGCCCGGTGAAGAAATATTGTGAAGAATTCGGATAAATTGTGAATGAGATTAAAGGAAGTGGCTTGGGAAGTGTACGAGACTAGAGGAGGTGGAAATCATGGGAATATACTACATCTAAGAGCGAGAGCAGCATTGTGGGAGGTATCAATCAGAATTTTGGTTGTAAAAGAACAAAAAGCATTTGAAGATAAAAAGCTAATGAAAACAAGAAAATGCTCCAATATGAATTAGACTAATTGCAAATATAAAAGAAAACTATGAAATTCAATTAGACATATATCAAAATGATGTAATATAAGAGCTGACTGAACTAAGAAATAGTTGAAGAAAAAGACAAAGTTATACCAGTAATAACAATTAATTACAAGATACCCAAAGGAAAGTAGATATTTGATAATAGTAAAAGATACAGAAAATAAGAATGAAAAAAGCCAAAAGAATAAAAGTAATAAAGATGGATAAAGATCAGAGAGAAAAAGTTGATGTGAGTAGAGCCTAAAAGGAACAAAAACAAAACAGTGAAACAGAGCTGATATTTAAAATGACAATCTAAGAAAACTTTCCTGAAATTTAAAAAAAAAAAAACTTTGTTGTACATATTGAAAAAGCCTTCCATGTGCTGGCAAAAATTTACTTTGAAATATATTCTAGTAAAAATGCTGGACTTTGAAGATCAAAAAAAAAATTCCTTCAGGCTTTCAGATTAAAAAAAAAAGCAAGCCACTTACAAAGGAAGGAAAACTAAGCTGGTATCAGAATTGTCAATGGCAACATATAAATCAAGGCAATAGTGGGGCAATGTTTTCAAGAGACACAGAGATAGAATGACAAAGATTTTACATCCATTCAAGCTGTCTTCTAAGAATTAGGCTGAAACAGAGCAGTTCAAAACTGTAAAAACTCAGAGAATATTATGCCCTCCAGCCCTTCTCAAGGAATCTACTATGGAGCAAATTTTATCCAGCTTCTAAATGCTAGGGGACTTTTTGGCAAATAGATTGATAAAGAGGACTGAAATCATTTAGATGGGTATATGTATAAAAGAGAGCATGTAATTTTGTATGCGCTTGACAAAGTAGGAATAACACAACTAAAAAGAAAATGAGAGGAGAAGGGAGAAAGTGTCAAGTAGGAAAAACCCCATGAAATGTCATGTAATTAGCATTTTTGGTTTAAAAATTATTATTTCAAGCTGAGAATCTAAATTGGACAGTGTAATTAAGGAGAGGGAAGACTAAGGAGACTATACTGAAGTATTATTATAAAAGTAATCACTAGAGAAAATTGCAAATCTTTATATCAAAACAATACAAAAAAAAACCCCAAGGAAAACAGAAATAGTGAAAAACACAATAAACATATCACAATGCAATTAATTGTACATGTATAAGTCTGTCCATCTATCTATCTGACAGCACAGACCGGGTATATCAGTTATATTAATGTATCTAAATGGGATATTGAAAAAGATTTTTTGATTGGCTTACTAAGCAGAACATAACTGGTATGTGCAAGTTACATATCTGAAACAAAGTGACCTGTAAAGACTAAAAATAAATAATATTGGTAAAGCTATATTTTGTGTATTGGACACTTTCGTGCACCATTCCTAATCCATTTAGGTCCTCTTCTAACTCCAGACATTGCTGTGGCTATTGTTCCAAATAGGCTTTGCACCTGTATGAATCTGATAGTGCCTCACGCTGAACCTTTGCCACCTACCTCACTTCCAGCACAAGGGATTCTATGATGTCATGGCAGGAACCACCTAAGACAACCTGCTCAGCAATCATGAACAGCCCAGAAGTGTAGAGGAATTACCCTGTGGAACCACCCTTGAATAAGGGAGCTTGGGTGCTTATCAATAAATAATTTTCCTTTTCATCCCCTGGGTGAATTGTTATGAGGTGCATTTCACAAGGCTTCTCAGACAGTCCTGCAGTGTTTAGAACCATATTGTACCTGTAGCCAATTTGATAAGCCAATATAATTTGATTGTGTTGGTTTCATTTCCTTTCTTCTTTCACCCTCCACATCCCTTACTTCAGCTCTTTGGTAGTGTTTGCCCCAGGCTATAGTTTTGGTCTGAGCCACTTGTCAAATACAAAAACAAAACAAAACAGGGATCACATTCTTTTTATTTGATAAACTTGAGCTCAAGACTCAAAGTGTTAAACAAGGCATGAATGGACTTTGATAAAACTAGAAGCTACAATTCATAATACATATATAAACATGAATATGCAAGTGCCAAATAGCACAGGCCCTACAGAACATACAAAGCAAGACCCTTTGATAAGATCAATATTTATATGTGGCACTCATAGTCCATTTAGTTGTAAAAAATATATAAGCCTATAGAAGACTTTAAGTGCAAAATTAATATAATTTTATGACTCTATGTTAAAATTGAAAGCCTAAAAATTGAGAAAACACCATTTCCCAAGTGTACAATAATCTTGACTACATGCTAAACCTAACTAGTTGTTAAAAACAAAATAACTCACTGAATTTCACAAAAAAAAGAGAAAAAAATAACATGTTAAGAAAAAAGAGAAAATTAAATCACATGAAGAGTTCAGTTATTACCATAAAAGGCATAAAAACATGGAAGACTAAAATAGAGACAAAGAGCAAGGGCAAAAAATAGAAAACTGTACAGAATATGGTTGACATTAATCCAACTATATCCCATATACCAGCAATGCACAAGTGGAATTTGAAATTAAAAACCCAATACCATTTACATTAGCACCCACAGAAATGAAATACTTTGTTATAAATCTAACAAATATGTGCAAAATCTATATGAGGAAAACTATGACTCTGATGAATGAAATCACAGAATAATTTAATAAATGGGGAGATATTTTATATCTTATCCTTCATAGATAGGAAGACTCAATATTGTCAAGATGTGAGTCTTCCCAACTTGACCAACAGATTCAATGCAATCCTAATTAAAATCCCGGCAAGTTATTTTGCATATATCAACAAACTTATTCTAAAGTTTGTATGCAGAGGCAAAGACCCAGAATAGCCAATGCAATATTGAAGGAGAAGAACGAAGTTGGAGGAGTGAAACTTTAAGACTTACTGTAAAGTTATAGCAATCAAGACAGTGTAGTGTAAGTGAATGAATGAACAAATAGATCAGTGATGCAGATTGGAGAACCCAGAAGTAGACTGATATAAATGAATTCAACAGACCTTTGACAAAGGAGCAAAGGCAACGTAATGGAGAAAATACAGTCTTTTCAACAAATGGTGCTGGAACAAATGGGTCATCCTCACATAAATAACTGAATCTACACACAGGCTTTACACACTTCATGAAAATTGACTCCAAATATGTAAAATACATAGGAAATCAGACTCAATAGCAAAAAAAAAAAAAAAACCAAAAACCTTGTTTAAAAATTGGTAAAGGACTTTAATAAGCATTTCTTTTAAAAAGGCATAGACATGGCCAACATGAATATGAAAAGATGCTCCACATCACTACTCCTCAGCAAAAGGTAAATCAAAACCCAGCAAAATATCATCTCACACCTGTTAGGATGGGCATTATAAAATCAAAAAACAAAGATGAATGTTAGTGAGAACAGGGAGAAATTGGAATCCTTGCACACTGTAAGGGTTGTAAAATCATTCAGCCACTATATAAAATAGTATGGATGGTCTTCAAAAAATTAAAAGTAAGACTACCATATGATATAGCAATCTGACTTCTGAGTATTTAATCAGAAGCATTGTAGTCAGGATCTCAAAGAGATATTTGCACTCCCATGTTCATGGTGGCATTATTCACAATAGCCAAGATGTGAAAATAAGCCAAAGCCCATCAGTATATGAATATATAAAGAAAATGTGACATATACATTCAATGGAATATTATTCAGCCTTAAAAATGCATTTTGATATATGCAAAAACTTGGGTAAGTGAAAGAAGCTAGTCACAGAAAAACAAACATCGCATAATGCCACTTATATTACATATATAAAATAGTTAAACCCTTAGAAATAAAGGGTTGAGTGATGATTGCCAGGGACAGTGGGTAAGGGGAAATAGGGATTTACTCTTCAATGAGTATAAAGCTTCAGTTATACAAGATGATCAAGAAAGATCTAGAGATCTGCTATACTACATTATGCCTATGGTTTACATTAGTTTATTGTACACTTAAAATTTGTGAAGGGTGTAGCTCTCATGTTAAGTATTTTAACACAATAAAGAAAAAAAATGACCATGAAGCACCATTAAAACAAAAGATATATTTAAAAAGGGAGATAATTTTGCCCTATCTTGTGCATATAAATTTGACAACCTTGGTAAAAAGACTAATTTTCTAGGAAAATATAATTTACTAAAATTGACCCCACTAGAGATAGGAAATTTTAAAAGTCTGATTTCCATAAAAGAAATAGATAATTTATTGATGAGCTCTCCAGAGAAAAACATCAGGCTTATGTATTTGTAAAACCTTTAAAGACAAGATAATCGCAGTTTTATTTAAATTGTTCTAGATTATAGAAAAAGAGAAAAACTTCCAAATCCTTTATGTGAAGTAAGTATAACTTTGATACCTACACCTGATAGAAAACTGTAAAAAAGGAAACCAAAGACCAATATTACTTATGAATATCGATATAAATATCCTAAATCAAGTAACAGCAAATAGTATGCAAAACTACATTTAAAATAATATATCATAACTAATAAGATCTATTTCATAAATGTAAATCTGGATTTATATTAAGAAATCTATCAATGTAATTCAACATAGTAATAGATCCAGGGAGGAAAAAAATATGATTGTCTCCATAGATGCTCAAAACTCTTCTCACAAAATGTAATGATTCCTAATAAAAATATTTAATGCAATAGACATCAGTATTATTTGTGTTAAGCAACCATTTTACTCTGCTCACAGATCCAGTGAGTCAGGATTCTGACCAGGCACAGGAGGGATGTCCTGTCTCTGTTCCTTGATGTCTGGGCCTCAGTTGAGGACTTGAATAAATGGGGATGACTCAAAGGCTGGGTACCAGAATCACCTTGTGACTTTTGACTTACATCCTTGGAATTTGGGTTGAGATGACTTGAAGGCTGGGCTCACTTGGACTATTGATCAGAGCACCTATGTATGGCCTTATTTGGTTTGGGCTCTCAGAGTTTGGTGGCTGGGTTGTGAGATTGCGTCTGGAGAGACAGCATCTGGGGAGCTAGCTTTCCAAGAGTCAGAAGGCTTTTTTTGACCTAAGCTCACAGGTCATACAACTTCACTTTTGCCACATCCTGTTGATTTCAGTTGAATCACTAAGGCTGACCCCAGCTCAAGAAGAGGAAAATTCAACTTCATCCCTTGGTTAGGAATTGATAAAGTCACATTGTATAAGGGCATTTCGGATGGGTGGTAATGTTGAGACAATTACTGGAAAATATAATCAGTCACACTCAGCATCTTATTTAACAGGGAGATATCAGAGGCGTATGTGCTGAAGTTATAAAGGCAAGATGTTCACCATCTTCACTACTGTTTAACACTTTAGCATATATGCCTTGTATTGGTTTTTTTTTTTTTCACCAGTGTAATTAGAATAGAGCAACCAAATAACGGCAGCAAATGAATCAGAAAGGTAGGTTGTGTGTGTGCGTGTGTGTGTGTGTGTGTGAGAGAGAGAGAGGGAGAAAGAGAGAAAAAAGTTAAAACAAATATGGCACAAAATTAAGATGGGGGTCATAGATTTATTATTTATTAGGAGCTCAAGAGATGGACAATACTGTCCCAGCCACAGAGTGTGTATTAAAAATAGACAGGCTTGGTTTTTGCCCTCTAGACCTATGATGCAATAAAATATATAAATAGCTCAAATATACAATCAACAAAGCAATGTCATTACAAATCCTAATACTACCTCTTGCAAAAAGTTTAAGCATGATTATGTTGGCAAATTAAGGATAGATGACCCTAATACATAAAGTTTCTGAGAAGAGATGGAATGGAGCATGAAGGAATCTGTGACAGCACATCTGAGTGGCAAACAGAAGCAGGGAGGAAGTTGAGGTGTGAGGACCAGCTTGAACAAAATTTGGCTATTTGTGTGAAGAGCCCTGGGTTGCACAGTTGGTAGCAGAAGCTCATGAACATATGAAATAACATTTTAAATAAGTCCATACACTTCAGCTTGGGGTGAGAGATTGAGGAAGGGAAAGAGATGGATGTGGAATATTTCCTTTCATCTCAGTTGTTACACTATTCTATAGTCTACAGAGGTTTGTAATTGAAAATGCACAATAAAAGTAATACTAATAATGATGGAGTTAACCTTTATTAAGCCCTGCTGTATACTAAACATTTTGCTAAGTCAGAAATGCTATCCTCAGCACCTCTAGTGTGCTTCCCTGCTGCACAGTTCCTTCTCTCAAAATTTATCTGGGCTCTCTGTGTCACAGAAGCCTGAGTAGAGAGCACTCAGGGGACTGTGATCTCCCTCCCCATCAGTGATAAGCGGGGGACACACTGCGGCCCACCTCCCATCTGTGTCCAAAGTCCAAAGAGAAGCCGAGAGCTCAGGAGGTATTATTGTATGTGCCCTTTTCATTAGCATTCAGTTTTGGTCTGTTGCTTATGATGAGATAGGACAAGCATTTTCAGGGTGCTCCATTAAATTTCTCCCTAACGCCTGAATCTCTTTATGATAGTGGGAAGATAAGATGTCCTTGTCCTCCATGTCCTTTTATTATTCACTCTAACCTGGTTCTCGAGTGTCTCCATTCACCCATTCTGAAGCCTTCTTTTCCTAATCTTTGTAGATTATTTCTCCATTTTTTGAAGACCGAGTAGTTGGCTCTTAAGTGTTTCCTGCAGTCCTTTCATTTCACTGAATTTTAAATATTTCAGCCAATTTGGAGAGTTCATAATGATGAATAAGATTAAGCTTGGAGCTTAACCTTTTGAAACTGGGTGACGCGTTAACTCGGCTGGAACGCTGGTTAATTTAACAGCAGGAGTTGAATTAACTTGTCACAGCTCTGCCATTGTTAAATTTCCTGCTCCTGATCCTTGTCCCAGTCTTGCAAAGCTCAGTTGTCCTGGGACCAGGGGATGAGTCAGAGTGAGGAAGATAGTGGAATTGGGGGAGGAAAGATGGTGTTTGTTGTTAGGAGGGTACCACGGTGATCAGAAGTGTCCAGTTGAAGAATCTGTTTTAGGTGGGGAAGCCTAGAAGAGAACAAGTTGGAAGGAGCTTGAAAAATAAAGGGCAATGCCAGAGAGTCACGGGAGGGTGTGAAGTGAGCGACAGAGACAAGAGGAGACATGAGAGAGACAAGTATATTAAGAGGAGGTGATGTGACTTGAATTTCTTGGAAATGCATTATGTTCGGCACATTAGAAGCTTTTATTAGTGTCAGTCTGGCACGCACACACACACACACACACACACACACAAAATCACCTGCTTAGAAATACCCTAAGCATTAGGCAGAAATGAAAATGTTGAACCATAGGAGTAATTTCAGAGGTGATCTCAACAAAGAGAGAGAAGTTACTCTAAATTTGGCTGAGCAGAAAGATTTATTCAGCATATTTGTACACCCATGTCAAACATGTTGAACTTAATGCAGTTTTGTCAGGAAGTGGGAAAGAGAGTAAAGAGGTGGGAGGAGCAGGGAAGAAAAGTACTTCAGGGGCCAGGGAGTCCGAGGAGAGGCGGGTGAGAGCGTCATGGTCTCTCCCCAGGGAGGAGGGGAAAGGCAGTTGTGGATGGAGGTTGGGAACAGAAACAAACAAAACAACAACAAATCAACGGCAGCAGTTATATTTGCAGTTACCTTTCCCTTAAACAAAGTGGCAGGCATTGCTGGGCTGGAATGCTCTGTGCATGTATTGCTTACCCCGTGAGTAACTCTCAGATATGCATTATCTCAGGTTTGCTGTTCCGCCTCACACAGGAAGCTGTGTGCAGTAGAGTAAGCTGCTCAGCCTTCAGGGCAAAAGCCTAATGACACCTGAAATGCAGGCAAATAACCAGTCAGCTTCTAAGCACCAGCCACTTTGGGGCTCATCAGTAGAGATCACCTAGAGCCGTCTTCCTTTCAATTGTTTCAGCGGTGCCTTAACATTGAAAGGACATTTTCTCTTCTATTTGTATGATTTTGTTTCAGGGCTCACGTTATTCCACGGATGCTCTAACAGGTGTTCAATTTCCAAGGTAGTTGCCTGAAAAGACTGTTGGCTGTTCAGGAGCCTAACCAGCGCTCAGTAGCTGGATCTGAAGCGGATTACTAAGGATTCCAGCGCCTTTTGCTTCTGTCCAAAATTACTTTAAGGTATAGCTATCAGAGGGCTGGGCTGTGTCTGATGGATCAAGAGAGTGAGGCAAGTGGAGAGAAGGTGAAAGGGATAAGTGGGAGATAGAGGACAAAAGGAAGGTAAAAAAAAAAAAGTGCAACAAGAGAGTTAAAGGAGTGAAGAATTTCCTGTTTAGTTTTAGGATAGAAACTAAACTCTTAAGACATTTTAAATTCACCAATTGATGTTGAAAAGGACTAACACAGTTTTGAATCTGGGTAGCCAGAAAGCAATGCACTGAAAAATAGCCACAGTGAAGAGATTTGATGACTTAGCAGGTAAGATTGAACTCTCATCCTATACCGAAAACAGTTTGCTGGATACATGATTGCTTTGCTTCAGATAATCCAAGCAGAGGGACTGTCATTGGTGAAGGTTGGGCAGAATTTGGGGGTATAAATTTGTGAAATTATGTTAACCGCATGTTTCCTTTTTCAGAAGAGGAAACTTAAAATTTTTTTTAAACATCCAAAGATTGTATAAGTTTCGTAATAAAAATAACACCAAGTGTGAGGTGGATGTCTTGTTCTCCAGCATAAGGACTTAGTTTTTCAATTCTGAGGGATCTTTAGAGTGTTTGGTGTCTAGATAATAAAATCCAAGGGCAGCTTTGTATAGACGCTCTAATGCCATCCTGGAAGGTAAGGCTTCTCAATGGTACTGGGCAGCCCTGTGTTTGATTGGCTGTAGCATTTCTGTTAGACAATGAAAATGAAGTAAGGCAAATTCAAATTTTAAAAAGAGGGGCATACAAAATGTCTGCTGTCTCAGGTAAATAAAACAATGACTTCCCAACTATGTTTCAAGGACGATTAAATGGAACAGCACCCCATGACTTTATTGCTGTACATCTCCAGGGTGTGGTCAAGAACTTCTCAAATGTTATTGACCAGGGAATTATTTTCCTCACAGAATATCAATCCTTACATTTTAGAACAGAACTATTTCTTCTTAAGAAGATTATAGTCACTCTTTCACCAAGTTTTCATGAACGTTCTCAGAAATAACTGACCTACAGCCTATTCAGAGACAGGACAGAATTCAGCATTTCCCGGGCCATCAGTGCAATTTGATGATATAGGTCTGACCCAAGAAATGTTAAACTCTTTATGTTCTGTTAGCTTGGGCAGCACCCTCAGCTTGTTTTGACATCTATTTGTCTGAACAGTGCACCAGCAACTTTAGGAGTACAAATTAAAGAGGTGCCACGGAGTTGCTACCAGGAAAACCTACTCTCAAGGGTTCAGGGTGTCAGTGTGCTGGGAGTGTACATTTTGTCGCTACAGAGTCCAGGGAATGTGGGCTGCTTTGTTGCGTCTGGACAGGACATCTGTACTCCTAGTCAAATGGCCAGCCAGGTACCTCAGTGCTACTTTATGTGCCTGTAATTTCCATTATGACTTTAGACTGTCATCTTTCAGCATATTTTCATTTATTGTTTTTAGCTACAATCAGGACAGTAATAGGAGAGCAATTATAGGGAGTGAGTGCACAGATAAAATATGTAGACCCTGGCAATAGTGAGGTCTACTTAGCTACACCTCATATTTCAGTTCACAGAAATGTGTGTAGGGGCTGACATAAGTACTCCCTGTTGTGTTATTGCTTCTGGCTCAGTAGCCCTTTGAGAAGACCAGAGAATAAAGGACTGCAGAGAGCGGGTGTTGTCGAAACAGCAGCGCTAGAGAGGGTGCCCACAAGCACCCGAGAGAGTTTCATGTTTTGTAACAAATGTTTTCTTGATGTTACTCTTAAATCCCACCTGCGATTCCTTCTCTCACTGTCCACATCAGTCGCCTCTCTGCTTTTCAGGCTTCCTTTTGAGGCATCAATGAACCTAAAGGAAACCAGCATGATGGGAATTTCACGACAACTTGCAGTGTATCCTGCTTTCTTGGCAAGCAATGTTATTGAATGGCATTCAGACTTTCACTACAGGGCCACAGCTGATCAATAATTTCCAGGAGCCCCTTTTGATTGTGTCAGATGCAAAACCCAAGGAATGTGACTAGACCGGTTAGAAATAGCACCCTGACAGGAAAATTCCAGGGCAGTCAAAGAATAAACTGTAACATTTGGTTATATTACTAGGTGCTAAGACTCTTTCTTGACAGGAGACGTTTGGTTCCCATTTTAAGGCTGCAGAAGGCTTTAACTAAGCATTGAGATATGAGTGTCACAAAGGAGTGTTTCAAACAGCTACATTAAGAAATTGAGGTTGTCAAATCTCTCCTTGTGATTTTAAGGACAAGAAATGATCATCGAGGTATTACTAAAAGGTTCCATAGAAAACTATTTTAAATGCTGTTACCCTTCCTAGTAAAAAGCCTCCCCTAATGAAATGGCAATAATGTTATGATTTCTAAACTATTTTTTCTCAATTTTCTATCAGGAAGATTTCTCATCTTGCAGTATAGTAGAGATATATTTTTCTTAGCTTATTACTTTCCTTTGGTAGTGATAATAGATCACTGACAGTAGGTTATATTGACAGTTGTTTCATGATTAACTAGGAATTCCAATAGTTAAAAATTCCAATTTTTAAAAATATTAATAAATTGTTTGTTCAGAACATTGCTAAATATGAGAGAACTTGAAAAGTAATTTTTGGTGAGGAAGAACACAAAACCCATTCTATTCTTTGGTGTTGTGCATGTAGAGAGCAGAAGACATCAACTTTTACAAACGTCATGTCCATTGATACTATTTGTTGGCAGCTGCATGTAGAATATAATACGGCTAGGAATGATGAAAAGGAAACTCAATTCTTCAGCTTCTTATCCTCTTTTTGTAAACTAGCAAACTGAAGTTCAGACTGACTCCTTGAGTAGTCCTATAGCTCATAAATGGTCAAGGTAGCATTTGGAAGGACATCTCCCAGACTCCAAAGAACTTGTTCATTCTTTAATACAAAACTGTGTTCTAGTCAGTGACAAAAAAGTTGGAGCTAACAGGTTATTTATTTTATTCTTAGCTTCAGTTATTGATATGTAAAATGGGAATAATGTTATATTCATTCCATGTATTTCAAAACCATTGTAAATAAAAGAGATAATTGATATACAGAAATTAATAGTAGGTTTCTAGTTAATGGTCTACATCCTCCTCCTCAACCAAATGTCAAAGTGACTTGTAGAGTTAGTTGTGACAATAACCCTTAAAGGAATAAGGTTAATGTTGATCAGCACTTCAAAGGGCCAGACTTGACAGAGAAGGGGGAAGTTCATTCAGGTTTAGAGGGAATGTCTGTGCCATAACTTGGAGGTGAGATAATTGTTATTTAATTTTGTGGAGGATCTTTTAAGGAGGACTCATTGGATAGAGTTGAAAGGAGAGGCATATGTGTAGCAAGGCAATGGTGATGATGACAGTTAATTGGGTCTTCATTCATTTATTCCACAAACATTTAATGAGTGCCATTTCACACCAAGCAAAATACTAGCTCCTGGGTTTGTGAGATATATAAACCATGATTTCTGTATTTGAGGAGCTCAACTGTTTAATGAGGCAGCAAATAATGAACCACTACTCTTCAGAGTGGAAAGTGTTGTAAAATAGAGACGTGTACAGGTACAGTGGTAGCAATGAGCAGCAAGAAGCTGACTTTCTTGAGAAGACTAATAAAGTTTTTCTACAGGATGCTGCTTAAAATAGCACTTTCCTCTGGAATTATAGTTTGAATTTCAGAGGATGTATGGCCAAGAGCTGACCAGAAAAATGAACTAACAGGATCAAAATGGGTGACAAAGAAATTCCTTTACCTATAAGGTAGAATGGAGAATGAGGAAGTAGAAATGTCTGCAAAATGCTGTTTTACATCATATAGGTAAAGGATAGGACCTGACAATGGATGGATTTGAAAGAATTAATGAATGATGGACTTTATGTCAAAGGTGAAAGAAGAGACATGGAAAATCTGATATTATATTTATAAGCTTGAATGTTGTCATAGATAATCGTGGCTTTGATATATACACAGAAAGATGAAGAGCCACACAAAATGTCAAAGCTTGAGTGGGAGTTAATTATTCCCAGCATGGACAGAATTTCAAGAAGGTGTCAACCAATGGGATCGTCTGGAAAAGTTGAATAGCTTACAAGCATTTTCTGAGTTAAGTCTATTTCATTTCTTTCCAGTGTCCACAAACCACTGCAATGGATAAATCTGAGAGATGATGAAACTGATTTTTTTTCCTTCTTGAGCTTGTTAAGAATAGAGAAATAAAAATAAAAGCAGTCTCATGTATCATCCCTGTATCAAAAAGGAAATATCCAAACACGCTTACTTCAGAGCCCAAAGTGGCTTTAGGATTATTCTGTTCTGCTCTCCTTGATTAGCGTCAGTAAGGGAACTTACCCTGTTTGTGGATGAGACTTTCAAAATAACATCCTTGTTTGTTTCTTTAAGTAGGAACATAAGAAAACAGGGTACAGTTATTTTAATTGTATGGAAATACTATTTTAGTCAGTCACCACGATTATGGTTAGTCACTGTTGCCCTGACAGTATGGATTTCATAGTTGTGGTCTGATATGTGCTCCTCTGCTATGTTTAATCTGACCATTGAATAAAGAGAGGCATGTCACATTTGCTTTTCTATGCTGTGCAAACTTTCTTAGGCTCTACCTAGGGTAATTATGCATATATCAATTTTTTTATCCCTTGTTCCTTGGAAAGAAAAATCTTCCTGAAATAACATGACATGAAAACCCAAGTGAGTAAACAAAGATCTGAATGTCTGCATTTATTTTTTTCAGTGGAGGAATTTGGCATGCACAAAAGATTATAACTTTCATTTAATGCAAGCGTGTCTTGCCAGTCTTGCCTTCATGAGAGACAGCAAAATGTAAAATTGTGGAGATTGAGCATGGACTCCCAGGAATATGTAGGAAATGTGGAAGACATAGGCCAGGTGGGCATTATTTGGTGGGCGTAATTGAGTAACAAAAGACAGAGTGCTGAAAGATTTCTACTGAGTACCAATAGTCGGAGCAGGAAATTCATGTTTGCTGCTTGTACATTGAGATGATTCCAAATTCTATGAGGATATTTATTTATTTTTAATTTTTTTGGTTGGGTGGAGGTAAATAGGTTTATTTATTTACTTATTTAATGGAAGTGCTAGGCATGCACTCTACCAATGAGCTGTAACCTCCCCTCATGAGGATATTTAGAAATAGTATAGATTACTGGCTAAGAGCAGGGGTTTATCATCCAACAGAACTGGATTCAAATCCTTGTTTCCCTCTAATAGAGTTTTGTGCCGAGTTATTTATCTTTGCTGAATCTCAGTTCCCTCATCTAGGGTGGTGAGGACGAAATCAGGATAAACAGGTGATGTTTGCAAAGGGCTCGGTGCAGTGCCCAACACAGTGAGTGACCAATGAATGGCAGTAACATTAGCAATGCTGTTTTATACATATATGTGTGTATGTATATATACATATAAATGTATATACATTTTTATACATATATATCCATCAGATGTTAAAATAAATGCAATAAAATAACTGGTTATCATCCTCAATAATTGACTTATTAGGATATACTAAAGGTGTTTTACAAAATAAAATATATTAGAAAACAAGCATGAAGATGAGTTAAAGCTTTTTGTGTAGGAAAAAATTCTGTTTTAGCCATCTTGCAACACTGTGTAAGAGCTTTTTGAAATGTACAAGCAGAAGCACAAGCCATTCTCCCAGCTTCCTCTTTCTCTTTCTCTTTTTTTCTTCACATTTTGTAAAGCTGCAGTTTTATTGCTAGATAATATGGTAAAAAAAAGATTCATTGTAAGGGTTACCTAACAACGTTGGTGGTGTTGATGAATAGTTGCAATTAATACATTCCCTTAATTAGTCTGATACCCAGAAGATGCACCTGGCAGGTCATTTTAATACTACAATTGATTTATAGCTGCTAGAAATGATTTTACCAGCTATCTTCAGAGAGTACAATTAGAGTGGATTTCATTTTTTTATGCATTTTCACTGAGGAATAAACATAAAAGGTCTATGTAATTCAGAACAAAGCAGCTATAATGTACTAATGGTTTATGGATTTTATTAATATTCAGCTAACATTAGAGGCAATTTTAGGGGAGAGCAACCTATTTTCTTTATGAAGTATTCAGTTTTTTAGTATCTGAGTGCTTTGTTTAAAAAATAAAACTTGATATTTTCTGATGAGTTGCTTCTATTTCCTATAGCAAAAATGTTAACAAAGTCTGAAAAAAGAAAATAAAAATTTTAGGTGCTTTTTTACTAATTGCATGCAGATGCACTTATATACTGCATGTTTACTTTTTAAATACATGTAAATTTAAAAATAAGTCATTAGGCATTCATGTGATTTAAATAGTGCTTCCATTAATATAATTGTTGAGCTAATGGATGAAGTTGATTAGTAATGGAGGGAGTTGCACTTCGTGGTTGAACAGGTAACAGAATATTTTAAAAACCTGATTACATATCTGGCTTTTAATTCCCTGTTTGTCTGGGATATTAATTTTGCTAATCGGAAATCTTTATCCTTCTCTCTTATCATCCATAATATGGGACCAATTTGCTTGTTTAGTTTAAGGTAGTGGGACAATGAGAAATCACTTGCACAGATAAAACCAATAGCCCTGTGAAAAGTGTTAATATTTAAATATCATTAAAATGAACTCTACCAAAAAAAAATGTCTTTATCAAAGGGTCAGGGAACCTCTGGTAGTTCAAGGGAAATTTACATATACAAATCCAAAATTAAAAAAAATTATTCTACAATTATTTAGAGAGGATCTACTATGTGCAAGGTACAAAGCTTAGGAAATACTGTGGATTCAAGAGAGAAAGAATAAAAAGTTTCTGTCAACATAGAATTACAGTCTAGTGGGGAAAGGCAGGAGAGTTCAACTGATCCACAAACACAAAATCATAAGCTTCATTTCATGAAGGAAAAGCCTAGGAGCCTGTGAAAGGATGTTGTAGGGAGGCCTAGTTGGGTCTGCATTTCTGTATTACAGATTCCACATTGAAAGTTGACAGCCTGGTCCAAATCACAAAGAAATGCATCATAGCATCTATGATATTCCATAATAATATTTATTCTCTTTCAACAATGAAAATTCTTTTGAACCTCCATCAGTAGGTGAGTTTGGCTTTTTTGTTTGGTTTTGTTTTTAGTAGTTGGTAATAGATTTGTGAAGTTGTTTAATCTCTTGTCCAAATTTCCCTCTTAACTAATACTACACATTACAAAGACAACCAGCTAGGATTAGCAGTAGAGTACAAGATCAGGTATTCTAATTCTTTGGAATTCAGTCATCCACATAGAGTATCATTATCAAATCTTACAACATGTAAATACACACACACACACACACATACACATATATGTTTTGTGTGTGTGTGTGTTCTTTTAAAAATTTCTTTTTATTGAGGTATGGTTGATCAATATTATATAAGTTTCAGGTGTACAATATAGTGATTCACAATTTTAAAAGATTATAATCCATTTAGAGTTATTATAAAATTTTGACTATATTCCCTGGATTGTACTATAAATCCCCATAGCTTATTTATTTTATACACAGTAGTTTGTACCTCTAAATCCCCTACCCATTTCATGCTCCTGTCCACTTCCCCTCTCCCCACTGGTACCCACTAGTTTGTTCTCTATATCTGTGAGTCTTTTCTTTTTTGTTACATTTACTAGTTAGTTTTATTTTTTAGATTCCACATATAAATGGTATCATACAGTATTTGTCCTCTCTATCTGACTTATTTCCCCTAGCAAAATACCCTCCAAGTCCGTCTATGTTGTTGCAAATGGCAACATTTCATTCTTTTTATGGCTGAGTAGTATTCCATTGTATATATATAAACCACATCTTCTTTATCCATTCATCTGTTGATGGACACTTAAGTTGCTTCCATATATTAGCAATTGTAAATAATGCTGCTCTGAACATCGGGGTGCATGTATCTTTTCAACTTAGTGTTTTTGTTTTTTTTAGATATATAACCAGGAGTGGAATTGCTGGGTCATATGGTAGTTTTAGTTTTAGTTTTAGTTTCTTGAGAAACCGTCATACTGTTTTCCACAGTGGCTGCACCAATTTATATTCCTACCAACAGTGTACAAGGATTCCCTTTTCTCCACAACCTTGCCAAAATTTGTTATTTGTGTTCTTTTTAATGATAGCCACTCTGACAGGTGTGAAGTGATATCTCATTGTGGTTTTAATTTGCATTTCTCTGATGATTAATGATGCTGTATATATTTCATTGTTACAACATATATTTTTAAAAAAATTTCTCAGCCAATATCATCCGGTATAATTGAAGATTATTTAGAATTAATCTTAATTAATATGTCTGGAATCTTTAAGGCAAGATGATGTCTCAGGATGCTTTAAGCCCTTTGATTCTCTACCTTTCCTGCAAAAACTACAGGTTAAAAAAAAAAATCTGTGCTTCTTTACCAAATAATGCAGTTACCCATAAAGATTCTGAGATTCCCTGGGGAATGTCCTAATGCCAATAGGAAATTACACGATGACTTCTACTAGGGTTAGAGGGCCACAGAAATTTAGAAGTTTCCAGGTATTGGAAGCAAAGACATTTTCCCTGCTAACATCCTGGCATGTCTGACAGAGGGTTAAAGTGCGATGCCTTTTGGCTGCTAGTGCCTGCTAACCCCTTTACCACCACTTCTGTGGTTGTATTGAAGGAGTCAGTAACCATTTCCTAAATTACAGGATTGGGACTTCAAGAGGTCATTTTACCATCCCCCTGCTTCTGGGCAGGACAGTACTTAATTATCTTGGCTCACAAAGCTCTCTCTGAAACCAATTGATGCAGAGATGTAACCACTTGCCCCGGGGGAACGTGATGCTAGGTAGATAGATTGTTTTTGTTTATTTGTGTTTTTGGCAAATGAACATTTAAAAGTGAAATTCTCTCCCACTTGATTTTGTTCACAACGTGGTCTAAATTATATTCTGCTCTGGTTCTTATGCTGCAGGAGGTTTTTAATGCTGAACAGGATCACTGACAGCCATCTGTGCCTGGCCTCAGGCATGGACTCTCCTAGGGAATGTCTACACTCACCTGTTGGCACCACAGGTTTAGGCTGCTAATATCATTTGAACACTTTGCATTGAAAGAAATAGGAATAAAAAGGTAGTTTTCTGTCCTGTGAGAGAGTCATTATTCTTACAACTTGCTGGGCAGCTCCTCCTTCCCAACTTCTTCATTGCTGGCTGTTGATGCAACTCACATCACATTACATTGTTTTTTGTGTGTTTGTTTTGTTTTGTTTTTAAAATTTATTTTAAAAGATGATCTAAAACTAACTTCTAATTTAAATACTTGAGTTAGTTGTCCCTGATACCTTTTATCCTAATTTCCCACTAACATGCTAATGAAGACATAGGAGATAGTGAAAATCAAAACACAAAGTCGATCTGTGGCTTGTAAATAATCTTTAAACAAGAGACAGAGCAGCCTCAATTACCTAAAAGAAGGTAGGCGCATTCTTTCTTTCAAAGTGTGCTTCCTGACTCAGATGCCTAACGTCTGCATCCAAGCAGTGCTTTCCCAAACTTTGATGAGTTTGGGAAAGCACTGCTTGAAACTTTAAGACTCTCTCCCATTATTAAAAAATAAACATATATAGAGAGAAGATTATAGATGTTGAGAATGAGAATTTTAATCTAATATGGTGGTGTTCTGTTTCAGCTCATGCTAACAATTTTAAAGTTAGGAGATCTAGTTCAAAATGTCTTTCTACTCTTTCCCGCAACAGAGTTGCATGGAACACTAAAATGGCCTTTTATACTTTATAAATTTTTCAGTGATCAATTAATTTATGCATATTTAAACTGATATTAAGTGATGTGAGACATGACATTTTACTGTCATTTGACAGACACTGGCCAGTAGGATATCAGTCACTGATTCCATCTTCATTTCCATCTGAGTCCTCTGATTGACTGTGCATGTAAAAATCAGAACATACAAAATAATCTCAACTATTTTAAAAATGCGTAGGAGAGATTATATTAAGAAAATATACCAATTTATAATAATGATCTTCATTAGGATTCTGAATGAGTTCTTTTTCTTCGTTTTAATTTTCTGTAGATCCCAATACTGCTGTAATAAGTATGCATTACCCTTATAGTCAAGTTATATCACTTAAAACTTTATTTATGCAGTTTTGTTCATGCAAGAAGTTGAAACTATGTAAAAACTGCCGAAAGTACACCAAAATATTATCGATACTTTTCTGTATTTTTAGTTTTCCACGGGGAATATGTATTTCTTCTATAGTGGCTGTCACAACAGTTTCAATAAATGTCTTAAATATTTTTTGAATGAATGAATGCATGGTCATAGAATTTACTCCTTCACTGATGTTAACTGTGAGGTATTTGCATTATAAAGTTTTAGATGGTATACTCTAAAAGTATTGAATTGTAGTGGCTTATTTGTACACACAAAAGCAAGTCAGATTAGTGAGAAAAGTATGGTCTTCAGCAACCCCGTCCTATTTCTTTTCTCCCAAACATCATGGCATTTTGTAAATGAATGGCTTAACTAAACATGCCCAAAATTTAGATGCACACTGTTTGTTATATAGTTCCTTAAAAAGCATTTACATTTAAATTAGTTAGCACTTCTAGATCTCTTTAGCATGTTATATAAGTGGTATTATTGATAGAATAATTGAATTTTGGGTAGGTACATACTACTGGATTCAGAGATTTTAAATATTTTTAGCTCTGGGATTCCGTATTCAATGTATTCTTAGTGGGAGCATGAAAATTAAGTAGACACAAGAGATTTAGGTTCCTGTGTGACTCTTAATGAGGGTCGCTAGGAGCCTGGATTTGGGAAGTGCAGTTTGAAAACCATGGGCTCACAAGGCATTTGGGTCACTGGGTTAAGGTAGAACTTTTTTTCTCCCAGGGTACAATGTGGTCTACTAAAATGCCATGATTTTCACATTTGTATCCATCATCTTTTGTGACCTCTCTAGCACTGAGTTAGCTCCTCTTACTAATAGTGAAGAAAGTTAGAGCCGTCCAGTGGGTTGCCCCGGTGGACATTGCCTTTGCTACGCCAGGCTTTGATCCCAAGTTGAAAGAACGCAAACTTCAAGTACTTTCAATTCCAGGTGGTGCCACACACATTAACATAAATAGCTGACAAGTTAGTAGTTGTTGCTAACTAGAAAGGCAGTGTAGGGTGGTACTCAAAAGTTCAAGTCTTGAGTTAGACCACCTGGCTCAAATTCTGCGTCTGCCGCTCGTTATGACCTTAGACAGGTTACCAAATTTCTCTGTGCCCTGTTTCCTTGTCTATAAAATGTAGTCGTCATAGTGTCCTCCTTGTAAATTAGTTTAGAATTTAAATAAGTTTATATTAAAAAAGTACTCAAAATAATGTCTAGTAATACTAAGTGTTCAATAAATTTTAGCTTTAGTCCTTAGAGTAAGCCAAGAACTGCACGAGGCATTTTGTATGTACCATTTATAGTTAATCCAACCACAAAGCAACGATAATTAATTAATTAATTAATTCTAATGTAATAAAAGAAGAAACTAAAATTCAACAAGTATAAGATAAAGATAAGTCTGTAAAGATAAGTCATGAATCTGGAATTCTAATCCAGGTCTCTCCAACTCTAAACCCAATGATCTTAATTATCTTTTAAAAAAAATCAATGACAACTGGCTTTTGAGAATGATAAAGTTTCACTGAACTATTTTCTTAAATTAGAAATGAGTAACAATAATTCTTGGATTCATTTACTCTTATTCCTTTAATGATTTTTAAATATATGCTTTTATTTGTTTACATAATAGCCTTCTAAGATATGGAATAGGTAAATATTATAATTCTGTATGACACCAAGAAGTTATTAAGCATATGTTTATTTAGAAAAGATCAGTAGTAACATCCACATTACTGCAGAATAAACTATGTGAGAATGTAAACCTCAGTCAATGTCGAATGTGTTCTGTCTTCCCGGCAATCAGTTCTCCTACTTTATATTTTATAGTCCTTACAGATTTTAATATTTTCGGTTGTCAGGAGAATTGGTGTGTTACGCAAAACATCTGGTAATATACAGAATAACTGTCTCCCATAATTCACTCCATATCATTGAAATTGATCATTATTTCCTTTTGATGGCTGACTTATCAGAATACCTCCCACAGAGTTCACTTCTGCAAAGTGTTAGATTTTCCATCACTTTTTAATTTAAACAATGATGGAAGAAACAGAATTCAGAAGGCAGTATGTATTCTCATAACCAGCAATTAGGAAATTGAAATAAAAAGTTAAAAGTTTATTGGGATTGGAAAGGGCAAACTGTACCCTGCTAAATTAGCAATTTGTCAACTTAAAAATAATTTAGAACCATGAATATCCCATGAGTGACTGTTAAGTGATCTATTATGATAAGTCAATGAATCGAGTCTAGTTTCAATTGACTAATCACAGACCTAACAAGAACTAAATATTATTCCTGTATTTTCTTGAAACTTGCTACTACTTAGCAAAGTGGACTAAAGTTTAATGGAGAAAACAACTGGTCTACTCTTTCACCAAACGAAGTTGTCCTTTTCGTTTGGGATTGAGGCATGTTTCCTTTATTGCAAAGGGCAGTTCATATTGAGGCTGTCATTTGTATTGATGTTCTTTTTTCAAAATGACACCTCCATGTGATTTTTTTCTGCAGAAAAATTGGACTTCAGTGTTCAGGGTCATTGGTAAGAGATCTTTCACTGATTCAAAATTCATTTAAAATTTTAGGAAGAAGGAGGGAAAAAAAACCCACAACAAAAACTCCCCAAGAGAAGTAATCCATACCTTACTTGGAAAACTTAGTGCATTTTAAATGGGCTTACCAAATAGAAGACAAGCTTTTGTTCCTTTGCCAATTTAATAACAACACATGGGAATTTCTTTCCATAGAATTTTGTGGAAACTTACAATTATCATAGGACTGAGTGTGGTTTGTTTGCTCCGCACAAAAGCAGAGATGATTTTTATTGACCAATCTTTGATCTGAGAGATTAAAGAAAGGACTGCATGAGCAGCGAGGATAACAGCACGGGGGTCAACAGACTTTACTGCTATTGGAAATGAAAGTGAATCATTCCATTGGGAGATGGGGTAATTTAGCATTCTTACTGGGAACTCAAGACTTTCTTTTTCTTCCCTTTTTGGGAAAAAAAATTCAACTTATGAGTAGGTTTCTCCATGACTTAACACCACGGCCACACATGAGGTCATTTGGAGGGCACCAGATTCACCGACATGATTCTGTACAGTGATTTTTAGCCCAAATGGCCTGGCTGTCACATTCTCACACCCTTGATTGAAATGTCCCTAGTAGACTCTTGGAATGCAGTCTGAAGGCTTAGTGACTCAATATTTTCACAGTGAATACATTTCCAGTCTCATAGAAAGTTGCCTCTAACTATTGCAGAGGTTATATCTCTTTCAGTTTTCCTCTGAATGGAGTAAAATTCAAGTTTAGCTGAGTTTTGAAAAAACAGGATATCGTAAATCTACACTGACATTATTTACCATTATAATATAGTTCTGTTCAAGGCAAAACTATCCAAACTACCATCTTTGAACTGATAATCTATAAAATAGTTACAAATTTTTTCATATTCCATAAATAGAAGGATAATTTTTCCCCCTTTCTTTTTACTATGAGCCAGGGAGTAAGGGTTGGAAATACAACATCTGGTATGATTGTGGCTGCTGATA
Source organism: Vicugna pacos (assembly GCF_048564905.1). Classification (NCBI taxonomy): domain Eukaryota; kingdom Metazoa; phylum Chordata; class Mammalia; order Artiodactyla; family Camelidae; genus Vicugna; species Vicugna pacos. The sequence continues at coordinate 38,751,714 of NC_132991.1, read as the reverse complement.
ATGTTGAAATACCATTGTTTATAGAATATTCACTAAGACTTCTGAGGCCTGACAGAATGTTCACATTATGCTTCTTTAGTTCTTTGAAAGATTGCCCAAAAAATTTCATTGAATTATCCATTCCAATTTGCTAAAGATGTATTTAAGGCTCGGGGCAATTTATTGTAAATTTTGACTGATTGTTTTTAACAGAGTTCTTATCTAAACTGTCCTTATTCTTCTCTCTATAAAAGTTCTTGGATGTAAAACAGTTCTCTCATAGTGATATCAGTAACGTGGTATGGAGCTATCCAGTTCTGAACCTTTTGGTTTCTAGGAAGGCAGCTATGCTCACCACAATACCACCAACGCACACTGAACATTTTGGTTTCTAAAGCCAACTTAGCATTGGGGTTACATTGATAAAGTTAAAAGTTATGATCAGAACTACTCTTGGTTTCCTCTCATTTCAAGGCATCTGTCCACTTTGCTTTTCTTAGCAGGAGTACGCAACTAGATTCTATATACTCTGCCTACCCCTTATCAGGTCATTCCATTCCAGTGTAAAATTTTGATTAACAATGAGCATAATTTTCTTCTTCTTGAGGGGAAAATAACATTTGTTAATATTAACAGGGACATACTACTGTAAGTTTACAGGATGGAATATGATTTCCTCCTACTTTTGTTAGCATACCATTTTACATTTATTTATCCAGATACTATTCAGGAAATTGTTCTTGGCTATACCAAATGGTGTCCAGTGGATAGAAATAGTACATACTTGTTTTCAAAGCATTCACTTTGGTTATTAGTAAGAATCTGGCAGGGGGAGGGTGTAGCTCAGTGCTAGAGAGAGTACTTGGCAGGCATGAGGTCCTGGGTTCAATCCCTAGTATCTCCATTAAAAAAAATAAGTAAAAAAATGAATAAACCTAATTACTCCCCCAAAGAATAATTAAAGGATTTTTTTAATTTAAAAAATTTTGAAAAGAATCTGTGCAATGACAAAAGACTTCTTCATTAAACGTTATTAATATATTAAATTTTGACCAATGTCTTATAATTAATATTAATAGGAAATAATCAGTGATTCAGGAGACTGAAGCTCTTTTCTAAACTAAACATTGATTTATCTTTGACCTGAGGCAAATCAATCAGTTTGAACCAGGTATATGTAACTTAGGAAGAATCTTTTGTTTTGAAGAGAAACCAAGTGATATTTTACTGAAAGTCAAAAAAGATTTCTCATTCTTAAACTGGGCAATCTTTGATTCCACCATTAGTGTGTAAGAATATTGCTGTTAGGCTGAAGTGCTTAGTACCTCTCTCTAGCTATGTGATTTGGGATCAAATTAATTATTGGTGCATGCCTGATCTAAACAGCAAGGGATAGTATGGAGTTAATTTTAGTGCTGTAGATCCTGTTGAGGTCCTGTGTGTAGTTACCATAATTACAATTGTAACAACAATGATAACAGCTAATATTTATTGATTTCATTCTTTCAGGCATTGTACCTTACATGCACCATGTCATTGGATCCTTGAGATAAACATGTTGTGTAGGTATTGCTATGGACTGAATGTGATCCCCAAAGTTCATATGTTGAAATCTAATCCCCAAAGTGGTGGTATTTGGAGGAGGGGCTTTTAGGAAGTAATTAGGTCTTGAGAGTGGAGATCTCATGAATAGTGTTAGTCCCCTTATATGAAAAGGCCCAGAAGCTAGCTTGCCTTCTTATCAGCATATGAGGATACCAGGAAAAATTGTCAATCTGCAACCCACAGGAGGGCCCTCACTGGAACTTGATTATTCTGGCGCCTCCAATGTGGACTTCCAGTCTCCAGAACAGTGAGATATAAATGTCTGTTTCTGTCTGTGGTTATTTGTTATAGTAGCCCAAACTGACTAAGACAGATATCAGCATCATTACTATTTTATGGTTGAGGACACTGTATAATACAGAACATGCCCAGAATTAGAATTCAAATTCTGGTCTAATTGTCTCTAGATTCCACTCCAAAAACCATTCTGCTTTGACTTTTGTATATTTCTCCCTTTGACTTTTGTATATTCACAAAATCCACAATTGTGTATAAACTATATTGACTTCCCAAAACCATATTTTGGTCACCAAATTGCTTGGTGGTGCTGTTTGCCAGACAATTATATCTAAAAGCTTACTAGAACTCCTTTAAATAATTATTGTTAAGTGTCTGTTTCCACTACTTTTCCTTCACAGGGCCATTATTTTCAGTGTTGTGTAGTAAATAAGATCTGAGGCTTTAAAACACACAGCATAGACCTAGGTTCAAATCCTTGCTCTGCAACTTCCTAGCTGCTAAGCCATTAATGCTAAGGAATCTTGAGTGAGTAACTTAGTATCTTTCCTCAATTACCTTAGTTTGAAACAGGACTACTGCTACTTGCCTAATAGAGCTATTATTAAGATTAAAAGAAAGAAAGTATAAATATGCTTATCAAACAGTTTTTGGCACTTAATAAATATCAATTGTTTTAATTATTATTGTTATGAAATATAGAGATAGGACAAGGTCTCTGTCATAATAATTGAGATTATGGGGTCAGTAGGCATGCTTTGCACTTCTAAAGACTCACAGAAGTCGTTAAGTGAAAGGTGCAATAATTCTTCCTTGGCTACTGAAACTGCTAGGGGAGAAGTCCTGGTTCTGTCCCCTTTTTATAATACAGAGCCAGCCTTGCACCTTGGTTATTAATGAGACTAGTGTTCTATTTCGGAGGATCTGGCTCAATTTCAATTACTCGATTTCTTTTGCATCCCCATAGTTAAATGCCATAGTAGTTTATAGAGGACTTAGGATGTTTTGAAGATTTGCTCTTTTCCTATCTATTTTCACTCTATTTAAAATAAACCCCCACATCATTAAATGAAAAAATGGAGATTATATTACTTGATTCATTTCCCTTAGGGGTTCTTCTAAGGATCAAAAAAATACAGCCTTGATCTTAGTATGCATATCTACCATCTGCCATGTTATAGTTTGACTCCATAATTATGTTTTGAACTAGATATTTCTCAACTTTGACATTTTACAAAGCAAAAGTAAAAATAAATTGAGTGTTTTTTAAGGTGCAATTGTGGCATTTTCAAGAAAAGCGGGAGCTTTTTGATATGAACATGAAAATTTTTCCTCCTTAGAAGATTCAGACCAGTTTGAGTTTTACTATCTCAAGGAAATATTACAGTTACTTCCCTAAAATAAGCAACATGAAGAATAAAAGAACAGTTTCATAGCCAACTGATGTCTTTTTAAAGCTTTTCTTTTTTTCTCTCTTCTCCAACATTTGATCTTATAATTATTGCTTGAGTACAGAAGATACACAAATAAATTTAAAATTTTTTTGCATTAAAATTTAAAAAGGAACAATGGTATGCTGCATATAGCTTCAAATTTTCTCTAGTCTTAAATACAGTTCTGAGACAGGGGGAAGGGGGCATAACCATTGAAGAATGACACAGCAATTGAGGTCAGGACAAACTGATTAGAACCAAAATGGCAGAAGATTTGACTTCCAGTAGACCTTGAGCCTCATGGCAGACCCACAGGTGCCATGACAGTTCCTAGGCTGACTGTAAAAATGTCAAAAAGTGGGCAGGGCCTAATTCCTGGACTCCTCACCCTTTCCCCAACATAGTTGGAATAATCCTTCTACTCATTAACATATGAAATTACCAAGCCCATAAAAATTAACAACCCCACTCTTGTACCTTGTAGTTACACTCTTTCTTGCCTTCTGAGATGGCCTGCATTCTGTCTATGCAGTGTATATCTACTTTTACTTTAAACTAACCCCTGCAATACCTTTTGATCTCTCTCCCTCTTGCCTTTTCAGACGGCCTGCATCCTGCCTATGGAATGTGTATCTCCTAAGCCACTTTTCCTTCTGAGTGAGATGGACCATACACTGTCTATGGAGTGTATGTCTCCCTGAATAAACTTACTTTCACTTTACTATGCCTCACTCTTGAATTCTTTTCTGCATAAGATAAGAACCTATTCTCTGGCAACAGTTCAACTCAGTAGGAATCATGTAGGTGATATTATTCCTCAACTTCTACAACTACTGAGAATAAATTACTTTTCAGGGATAATTTATGCTTTCATAAAATAAGACCCCAATTCATGTAGAACTTTGTAGAATTAGACTTTCTATTGTTGAATTTCATTTGGAGGATCCCAAGAGTATATTGTACATATTTTGTCTACTTCTGAAGAAAGACTAAATTAAATTTGCTTGTGGTTAAACTTCGGTATGTGAATATAATATTATACTGCTAGTGATGAAACTCTGTATGGTTTTGGCAGATTAACAATCTGGGAAATGGGAGTATTGTTAAAATTCTTATAGCCAAATGTAAGAAAAACATCTTTAAGCTCATGGAGAATCAAGTTTTTCTATTGAATTCAATGCAGTTCTCACACTAGTGACCTGGGGTTAGCATAGACTTTATGGGACAAGACTCACCTCAATTTAGACGCTAGCCATAAGCTCTGGGGTTATGGCTTGTTACTTGTACTTCTGAAGTTACTTGTACTTCTGAACAACTGTCTACATTATCAGAGGTTTCCCATTACCCTTCAGCTTCAATAATTCACTAGAATAATTCACAGAACTCAGGAAAGTACTATACGTATAATTTTATTTTTGTTATAAAGGATACAGGTCAGCCAAAATAAGCCATGAATAGGGTCATGCTGTCAGGGTCTCAAATGTGAAGCCTCTGTATCCCTAGGACCCTTCACCCTTTGAGTAAATCTGTGTGTATCACTAGGCAGGAAGCTCACCTGAGCTTTAGGGTCTAGAATTTTTACTGGGATTTTTTTGGGTAGGCACTCTTGGTTGAATCATTGGCCACTTGGTTGAATTCAATCCCCAGTCCCTGTCCCCTCCCTGAAATTGGGCTAATAATCATGTGGCTCACTTCCAACCCTTGAATCACCTGGCTGGTCCTTCTGGTACAGCCAACCCCCATCCTGAAACTGTCTGGGGGCCCACCTACTGAGTCACCTCATTAGCATAAACTCAGGTGTCCTCTGAAAGGCCTTCCATGAATAACAAAAACCCTCTTATCACTTAGGAAATTTTAAAGATTTAGAGTCTCCCTTGCTCTCTCTCAGGAACAAGGGGAAAAAGATCAGGCACATTATTATACAACATTATAGTTTTGAAGATTGTGGACTTTGTTGTTTATATATAGAAATACATGCATGGCATCCTACTCTTGGGAACACTGTGAATAATCTTACTGGGGCAAATTAAATGTGGCTTGCTTAATTCCAGCTCATGCTGTCCCTACACGTGAATATCCCTCTACCACTCCTCTGTGAAGCTCTATCCCATCACTTTCTTAACAACCTCAGGTACACCTCTTCCAAGAATCCTTTCTTGTTTAGTGTACTTTGTGCTAGCATTTTTTTTTACAATCTTAACTTTACAATGATATTTATCAGTATTATGTATATTATCATATTATCTCTGCTTACTTTTTATAAGGACGTATGAGTTTCTGACAACTCAGAAAGACTGAGGAAGAAATTGGGATGTAGAGAATTAAAATGGGTTGAGAATAAAGGAAGATTCTAGATATAGGAGGATTTTGATCCCTAGGAATTACCAAAAATCCTATGTTTTCAGTTTTTATACACATTCTAGTAGAATGAGATTCTGCTCATTCTTGCACTGGACATGGTTCTTAGATATTGTAATTTGCAAAATAAATGAGCTCCCAATGAGTTTTGGAGAGAGGAGAGAGAATGAGTAAACAAACACAGGCACAAGATAATTTCAGCTAGTGATGGGTGAAGATATGACAGAGAGAGGAGGAATGTGTGGGGCAGAGAAGTGGCTTCAGTTTGGGTGATCTTCTCCAAGGATGTGATATATCTGATGCAGGAAAAAAATGTGGGGAGGTGTGAGAGGATGGCCATCTTGGTTGAGTTCCCTGGGATGCACCCCGCCAAGTGAGGGCTCTTTGCTTCACACAGGAAAGAATCCAAGAGCGAGCCTTACTTGAGTAAAAGTAGATTTATTTAGAGAGATGTATTGGGGTGGTGGAGGCTGGAGGGTGGTTAAAGTAAAGGTAGATACACACTCCATACAGAGAGTGTGGGTCATCTCAGAAGGCAAGAGAGACAGCGACTGCAAGGCGTGGTATTGCTAGTTCTTATATGCTAACAAGTGAAAGGATTATTCCAATTACTTTGGGGAAGAGGCAGGGATTTCCAGGAATTGGGCCACTGCTCTCTCTCTGGCCTTTTCATGGTTAGCTTTGGAACTGTCATGGTACATGACACACTTGTGGGTGTATATTACAATGTGTATAATGTAGCTCAACATCCACTGGAGGTTGAATCTCCCACCATCGTGGGTCTTGGGGTCTGTTGGGAATTGAATTCTCTGCCATCTTGGTGCTAATGGCTGTATCATTCCTTTAATGGCTGTGTTGTGCCCCTTCCCCTCCTGTCTCATATTGAGCAGCATGATATGAAGGAGTCAGTCACACAGTGACCTGGGGGAGAATGCTCCAGGCAAAGGGAACAGTAGATTCAAGGCTCTAAGACCAGACTGTACTTGGTATCACTGAGGAACAAAAAAGCATGTGGTAGCTTTCAGAAAGTGATGGGGAGAGAAACATGAAATGAGGTCACAGAAGAAGGTAGAAACCATGGCATAGTAAGGGAAAGATTTCATTCTGAATTTAGTTATAAAACATAAAAACTACAGAAAGATAAGAAAAAATAATGCATAGCCCAATACAAAACACCGGTTATGGACAAACTATCAACTCATTTCTCCACAGTACTTTTTACTGCATATACAGAAGTACATGAAAAAAAAAATACCAGAATGTAGGTGCAGTTTTGTGACTTGCCTTTTTGTTTACCTGACAATATACTATGGGCATATTTTTTCTTGTCAATATATATTGTTCTACAATGTGATATTAATGGTAGCACATATTCCTTTCTATGGATTTGCCATATTTATTTATTCAGTCTACTATTTTTGAACATTCATTTTCTTGCCTCTTTTTCCCTTGCTTCAGTGATTATTCTTGCACTTAAAACATTTTACACATTTCTGATTATTCCTTCTGATTAAATTCATAAAGTGGAATTGCTAAGTGGGATAGTATTAACACCTTTTAGGCAGTCAGTGTGTAAATTTCCTCTAGATACATACCAGTTTCTACTCCCAGTCAGTGCTTAAAGTTTCTGACCAGCTGTACCCTCATTTTAAGAAGCACTGTAACTTTAAGAGGTAAAAATCATGTCTTGTAGCTTTTTACTTACTATGTTTAATGAGATTAATATTACATAACAAAAGTTCGTGTAGTGTGCCTGGTGTGAGGCCAAACAAACTGAAACATCAGAATTTGGAGCAGAGAAAGGTTTATTGCAGGGCCAAGCAAGGAAAACAGGTGGCTTATGCTTGAAAAACCCAAATTCCACAATGGTTTTCAGAAAGATGTTTTTAAAGGCAGAATTTGGGGTGAGGGCTGCAGGGTGTGTGAGTTTCTTCTGATTGGCTGATGGTGAGGTCACAGGGCGGTGCTCCAGGAATTTTTAGTTCAGCCTGAAATGACCATCCTCCATCTGGGTGGGGGCCTTAGTTCCTGCAGAAGAACTCAAAGGTATTGCTATGTATATTCCTTGAGGAGGAACCAGGACCATCCCCCAAGGCTGCACAGTAGTTTCTTGACTGTTCCTCTCTTGTTTCTGCATTCCCTCTCTTCCCTGATTAGCAATTGTTTGACTCTGCCCTTTCGAACTCAGGGAAGGTCAAGGAGGCTGAATGAAGCCTATTTCTTACCAACAAGTAAAGGAAGACACGAAAAGGCTTTGTACCAAGGAGTACTCTACAGGGTCCTGCTCTGTTTCAGTAAATTTTCCGCTTATTGGCCTTTATATTTATTTTTTGTGTAAATTGAATTGGTACATTTTTCATAAAGCTTTTCTTGATTCACTAGGTGAAAGTTATTCATCCTCTTCTGAACTCCCAGAGTATTTTATCTTTGCTTCATGGAGTCATAGTCTCCCTCGTATTGTAGCATTGAATATAAATTTCCTAGTTCCCCGCATATATGTGAGGTTGGAATCTTTGTCTCTTTTCCTGGATCCCAGCCCAGTGTAACACACAAAGCAAGCACTTAAGATATATTTTGTTGAGTCAATTACTGATCCACATATTTAGTTTAGCCAATACTAACTAGTGTAGAACAACTGATCTTAGTTTGAGTGTTATTTTTATGTGTATTCTTAAGGGTGTTTTTCAAATAAAGTACTTTTGAAATGATCCTGTTTTGGTTAATTTGCTAAAATCCAGTTACTGCACCATGAATTATATATTATCATATTTCTTCCTCATTTCCTATTATTGTGCACATACTTGATTCTACTCCAATTACAGACTTTCATCAAATGCAATAGTATTTGAGTTATTAATTTATTTTATTTGGACAGTTTAAACTGCTATGTATCAGAATCACCAGGAGGGCTTGTTAAAACAGATGAATGGTCTCTGTGTTCAGAGTCTCTGATTCTGCAGGGCTGAGGTGATGGTCCAAGAATTTGCATTTCTAACATGTTCCCAGGTGCTGCTGGTGCTGCTGGTCTTCAGACCCCATTTGAGAGCCGCTACAATTGATACTCAATACAGTATCCCCTTGGAAAGAAAGAGCAGCTGCTCCTTTGCATAATTTTTCTTATAAAGTGTGTCCTAGACAACGGTGTAGAAATGGACTTTGAGAAGACGAGAATTTTGCCTATACCTTTGGCAAGCGAACTGCCTTGCATTTTCTCTTGCTGGGAAATCCTCCTGTTGAGAGGGCCACCACAGTTATCATTTTAGAACTTGCTCTACTTTAAAGAGCCAAGTGAGTTCAGAAGAGAGAACAATGAGAAAGGACACCTGTGATGAGCACAGGAGGGGGGTGCGAGTACGATCAAAAGAGCTCCATCAAATCACCTACACTCCCAACCCCCCAAATATAGAAGTTGACATGTTGGCTCTACCTAAGGCTGTCTCAGAAGGGAAATGTCATGAAAGTATAAACTGCTGCTTAGGGCAGCACAAGTCCCATGGGGGCATCAACTTCAACAAAAATTTTGCCAGCTTCAAGTTGACAATTTTGAGTTCACTTCACTATCGTCCATGACGCACCTTCACACAGTAAGCGCAGTAGAGACAAAGAGGTGCCTTGCAACTGCCAGAGAGAGAAAAGAGTCCTCTGAGATGAAATGTTAACATAAGAAGTGGAAATGGTTTGTCGTAGTTGCAAGCTGGCTCTTTGGGGTTCACTTCCCTATAGTGAGTGAACTGTAGTGTGGTACCCTAGCAAAAGAGTCTCAATAAAATTAGAACCATCGTTTAAAAAGGGCAGAGAGAGAGAGGCTAGAGAGAGAAGGAGAGAGAGTTCTTTCTTTTGTGTGTATGTGATAAGAAGCTTAACAAAAGTGGGAAAATGCTTTATGTGGATGTGAGTTTTCATGGCAGTCTCAAGCCGACACTCAGTTGCCTTTATTATAGACTAAACTACTTTAGCAAGCAAAGAATAATGGAGAGACAGAGAATGCTGGAAACAACAGTCAGGTGGGGAGAGGGGTGGAGAGACCTTTTGACAGGGAATGTTCTGTAACTAAAGAAACAATAAACATTTTCTCTGTTTTTCATACACTGTACTCCTTATAAGAAAAAGAATATGTGAGTTTCTCCCTGCACTAAAAAGAACTTGAAGTTCTTTTGAAATGTGATTTAGTAGAATATTAATTTTTACCTATAATATGATGTCATGTTTCATCTTGAGGGCCACAAAACTATGAATATGAGAGTAAAGCATAGCTGGAGTGTGTTGAAATATTAGTCATTTCAAAAAGTTTGTTTCCAGTATATTACAGTGGGAAAATAAGGGATACATGTTTATCAGAAAATTAAACAGTCAACCAGCCTCCTTGCTCTTTCACTCTGAAATGTTCATATGGGTCAAGCTAGTCCAGAATTGGTGGGAGGAATTGAGAGACTTCATTAAATACCTTGCCACTTTATTTCCATCATTCGCTTGAATTTTACTCAAACTTTTAGGTTTGTTTTGTTTTTCTTCTACATACTTGAGACTCCATGTAATCACAGAAAATGAGGTTTGGAAGAGACTTTAAGTGTGACCCATTGGCTGATGCTTGAGTCCACTGACCAATGCCTTTGACATACTGTACTCCACTCATTTCTTGGATGATGGTGTTCTCATCGGGACAGCCAATGGCATGTTTGAGAAAATCTGATTATTAGCTTGAACCAAAAATCTGTCTCTTGTCATTCCCATACCTTGTTCCTCCATTTAGGTCCATATTAAGCCAATCATGTTCTTTCTCCCTGATATAGTAATATATCTAGAAAACTATCACATCTTCAATTCTAAAGGTTAAAAATTCCCAGGACCTTCATCACTGATTGTGATGTTTCATATGGTTTGATCAGTACAGAGAAGAGAGATCCATAATTTATACTGAAGCAATTTCAGGTCAATTTGAAATTCAATGACCACTCTACAGCATTGACTCCTGTTAAACTTATTAAGTATAACCCCCGAATCCTTTTTATTTTTATACATATTCCTCCTAAGAAGTTACACATTTTTAAATATTCTGTTTGTGCTGATAGTTCACTGGATTCAAATATAGGGTATGGCATTTTTCTTCAAACTCTTATAATAGTCTATATACTTTGCTATTTGTGCAGATCTTTTTGAATCTGAACTCTCTCATTTAACATATTTTACATGACTCCAAGATTTGTGTAACTCACAAATTAATTCTATATGTGAACATGTGTATATGTGTGCTGTTGTGTGCGTGTGTGTTTCTTCAGAATGAAGTGGTGATTGAGAGCTTATTCTCTGAAATCAAACAAATCTGATTCAAATTCTGGTTCTATCAATTACTAACTTGTGAACTTTGGCAACTGACTTAACCTTGCCAAACACTTTTTCTCTTCAGTGAAATGGTTCCTACCTCAGTGGGTAATTATGACAATTGAATATACTAATTTAATGTGTATAGAGCTTAGCATAGTTTCTGGCACACACTAAGAAACTGCAGGAAAATTTCTTAAATTCATTAATTCTCAGTTTCCTGACATAAAAAGGAGATAATAATAGCACTTTTCTCATTGGGTTGTTTGGGGAAATTAAATGAGTTAATATATAAGGGGCTTGGGACAGTTTCTGGCATATTGAAATTACTGCAGATTAGCTGTTATCCTTCTCAGTATTATTAATAGCTTTTGGTGTTAGTCTTTCTTAACTCACAGGTGTTCAATGCTGTTTGCTTGCTTTTTTGCTACAAAATCACCGAGTTGCTTTATTATATTCATGATTAAAATTCCAAACATAAACTTATTCCAGGCTCTCTAATTTTGGATAATAAAGTATTCTCAATATTTTATTTAAAATATTTAATTCTTTCAATTCATAATTTATTCATTCTTACTATGTGTGCATTTTTTAGTGTATAAAGCTAAATGAGAAATGCTTGGTTCTGAAGGGAGATTCCGATATCACTGATATCTTTGAGAAGACTCACTAATTTCCAAGGAAACTGAAAATGATTTTTTTCGAAGATTGAGGTCTTCTAAATAACTGAGAGCCTCTAATTTCCTTTTTATGGAAGATGATTATATATATTTATTTGGAGCATCTTTCTCACTTTCTCCAATATCTTATGTGTTATTTAAATAACCGTCACTGAGTACTTACTTTGTGCAAAACAATGTTTGGGGTGTGTTTGAGTATACAGTTCCTTCCCCAGAAAGGCCTTTACAAGGGAATGGGCAGGGATATATCACCTCCTGCCAGGGTGATGTCCTGAATAATTGGAAACAGTAAGATTAGGAGCAATCAAAGTGATTATCTGCCTGTCATGTGAACTATCTTATTGCTTCCAAACAATATTATATTTTTTGCAGGTGGGAATGGCTTGAGAAAATAGTTGAGGAGGGGAGAGGCTACTGAGCCAGGTTGTAGAGGAAAAAAATGGGTAGTGTACCTTTGGTTGGAATAGGAACTTTGGCATGGGTAAGCAAATAATGAAGTTGGAAATCTATTTGGACCATTTTCTGGACAGTTACAAGCACATAAAGAATTTTTTAAAATCATATACTGTGTAAAGCTACCACATTTTAATATACCTTTATTTTATTCTTTTTCATTTTTTTACAGTTAGAAACTATTTAAACTCACCATGCTAATTTTATTTATGTTTATATATTGCATAGCAGAATGTACTGAAAAATAATTAAATGATAAATTTGACATATTACCTGTTGCCTTCTATAACAACATTTAGCTGAACAGCTTCAGTTTTTCTTTAAGGTATACCAATTAGAAATAGCTTCAGAGTAATTACTTGGCTTGAAAACAATAAGTGCATGTATTATTTTATATTTTCTTACTTTTGTTTAAATCTTTTAGTATTTTAAAAGATTTTTCTCTCAATGTTACAATTTGAACATTTTACTAAGTTTTACATTTTTGATTCAGAATAAAATGGATTTTGGAAATATCATTATGAGAAAAAGTATCCAGAAAGGTTTTGTAAGACATGAGAATACTAGTAACAGCAAATATGATTGCAAATATTTTTGCACTTGCTTTCTTTTCCAATAACCACGTTATTCCCTAGCACATAGCAGGCACTCAATAAAATGGTTTTTTGATCAAATAAATAAAAGAGACTAAAGTTGTAAGTCATTTTAAAAAATACTCAGAAGCATGATTCCCAGAAATGTTCTATTTTCTATCCTTAGGCTGTTTATCAGTCAGCCATTTTGGAAATAGATGGTATTAAATGCTATTGGTATAACTTAGGGCAAAGTAGCATTTATCAAGTAACATCAACTTTATTTAGAAATTTAAGCCCATTTTTATATTTTTTATTAATGATAATAAATCATAAATTAAAAATAGATGGAAGGGAACTTAGCCACCATCTGATCCAGCTCACTACTTTTACCAGTGGAGAAACTGAAGCTCACAGTGGTCAGCTCACTTGCAACTAATTAATGTCCAAGAGTAGAAGACAGATTCCCAGTCTCCCAGTTCAGTGTCCTCTTTTCCTCTAGATCACATTGCCGTCCAAATGCCAAGTGTTGTGTATAAATGATTTTAAGTCCTCGTTGCATACATTTAGCAATTGTTCTCTAAAACTATGTTACGGAACTATTGAATTTCCACTGGACCCTGGTGCTAGTGAACAAAGCGTATTGACTGATACCCTTTGGGCTGCATTTGTTACATTTAAAATAACTGAACTGAAATTGTGACTGTAGCCTCAGAATAAACATCATAAAGTTGAGAAATGTGGCCTATTCCCTCCTTTCCAGGCAAAACCATGTGTAAAATTAATTATCTTCACCCTACCGCAGTAAATAATCAGCTAAAATATATAAAATTCTTTAAGTCCTTAATCAAGGTGCCTCATATCATTTAATTTGTTTTTATTCTACCCATTGTCTTATGTGCTTTTCTAGTATGAAACCAACACCCTAACTATTAAATTCCCTACTTTTGACTCTGGGCATTAATTCATATTTGCTCTTAACTCTACTTGAATATACATCCCATTGAAAGTATTAATTGCTCTTCATGAAGGGGCTCATATTTGAGCTGAGATTTAAAGAATGAGTGAATGAATAAATGATTGAATAGTGATCGTCATTGCCTTTATTAGAGGAAGGGCAACTGCACTTCATGGTATATTGTCACGGTTTCAGGGGAATGGAAATTCTTACTGTTAAAACAAACCCAGTTTCCAGTCTACAAAGGTTAAACATCCATTTCTTTCCAAGCTATTAAACTGACAATTATGAGTTTTTTTTTTAAAGTGTTTCTGCATCATGTTATGTTCCTGCCTTCATATGATATCCAACCTGAATTAACATGACTGGAACAGATGCTAAATGACTGTACCCAAGTCACTTGTGTCCTATTTTACACTTCACTTCATGAACTGTGCTAGACCAAGAGAACATTGGCTCTCCAGCTCCAAGTCACACCATATGTCTTCAAATTCATTAGATATAGGCTGGCGAACATTTTACTGCCCACCTGATCTCACCGTTGCTTTTTAAAAATTTAAATGGAAAGGAACATACATAGCGATAAAAGTTTAAGTGATAAGAATTTGTGTTTTTATATTTAAGTTTTTAATAGAATTAATTTTTTACTAGTATGGGTCAGGGAATAGGCAGTGATTTTTACTGGCTAAAGTATAAAACTGCAGAAAATATGTCAGTTGGTTTTGTGCAATGAGCTGAAATTTAAGGTGTTTTTATTTAGAAGGTTTATGAAATTCAGACAGGGTGAAAATCATTTTTTATTATAAATTTGTTATTTTGAAACTGTAACATGCCAGGCTACTGGGATAACAGGAGGAACTATATTAAAATTAAAAGGAGCCCGTGGATGCAAGCTACTCTCTGAATGTTGATGGGATGGGAGGCAGTCTTCCATAGCTCTGTCCTTCTACACAGTAGTGCTCAATAAATCTTGTGGTTACTTCAATTTGCATTGGTCTCCTGAAGGTGCCTTACTTTCCTAAGCTGGACTTCCTTTGTAAAAGTGAAGCACTGCTGATGACACAGGTTGGGCAGGAGTGGCTCCTATTTACATATATGCAGACTGAAACTTTGACTTGAAACAATGCAGCAAATTAAACCTCAGAGTACATCCCGAGTTCCGGGATGCTCCGTTCAACCTACCTTGTGCATAGTGAGGTCTGACTTTAGGGTAAATGTCCAATCTGATTTCTGTGTGAAAAGAGAAACGTGCACAGTGCTTTTTCAAGAAGACTGTTTTGAATGAAGTATTTGGCCTCTATCAGTGAGGAAATAGTCATACTCCTGGAAAGCCAAAACACACCATGAACAAATCAGGAACTCTTGTCATTTGCAGAGTATTAAAATGAGTAAAACTTGTTTCCTTCTCATTACGAAGAAAGGATTGAGGCCACAACACATTCATTTAATTTGCAGATGTTTTCTGAGATTTGAAGCAGCACTGTGCTGGGCGCTGGGAGAGTGAGCAGAGAGAGGCATTGTGCTTCTGGTGAGGACAGCCTCCTCTCGGTGGTCTTCATCTATGCTTTAGAGGATAATAGGAGCCCTCAATCAAATAGATTGAAATAAGAGACTGTGGGTTCCTTAAAGGAAAGGGGGTTATGGATGTGTAATTTGGTGATGATGGGATTATCAAGCAATCCCAGATGAGAAGAGAATCCTGGGCAGACAGGTGAGCCTGTGTGTAAACTCACGAAAAGCTCCCTTTCCCTCAGCTCACTTCCAAGGGAGATGGGTAATGAAAAAGAGAGAAACAATACAAATATTCAGCTCATTTCTCCCATTTGCTGGTAAGTAGAATTTGTTCCAGATAAGAGAGGACATTGACTGGAATCTCCTAACTTACAGAAACAACATTCTCTGTTCAAGCATTTGAGATGATTCAATTGCACTTTTATTTTCTAGTTAAGCCAAAGCATACTTTCCCCGTATCTTTATTTCATTAGTGACCAAATATTTAAAAAAAATTTTTATAAAGAGGAAAGAAAGTGACATATTATTGGGTCAAATTTATTTATTCCTGGGCATTTGTACCCCATAGAACACACATTATTACTTGACTAGTTTTAAAATATTCTGAAAAAACTTAGACCAATTGTTACTATTTCTACAGAATTTGCCTTGTTTTCTCTTGTATTCTGCTAGAATTTTCTATTTTATTTCATTGCCTTATTTTTAATTTTACCTTCCTGCTCTAGGCTTTATATTGACTTTCAGTTTTCAGTGTTTACACACATTAGGTATTTGTAGCCAATTCTCATGTCCCTTTAGTTAGCCAACTGCATATACATTATTTATTCTTTTAATATTTCCTCTAGGGTAAATACCTCTGGTTCCTTAATTATTCCTGTTGATTTCTTCTGAACTTCCTGCAGTTTCTCTTTTTCTCATAATGAGATCCCCAAACTAAATGCATATTCTTGCTTCAGTCTCTCCTGAATCGCAAAGAGGGGACTCTTTTCCTCTGTTCCATGACATTTTTTCTTTTGCACGTGCAGTCCAAAATAACAATGACCTTCACTTAACAAGTTTCACTACAAATCTGCTCACTGTTACCTTCTGATAATACTTAAAATATTTCAGAAATGTGAACTCACGTTCCATCCTGTGGCTGCAGGTGTGTAGTAGATTTGGAAAACTGTGATTACTAGTTCTTTGAGGCTGGGGCTTTCAAATTACTGTGTCATTCTGTTTTGGGCCAATCCAGCACACCATCATCAGGTACCGCAACAAGTTCACTTCTGCAGCTTTTCCAAATGTCCGTGGCTTCTTAATTGATGAAGTGTCAGGAAGAGAAGAGGATTGGCAAACTGAATTCTTTCAGAAGAGGGATGGGGATTTCACATACATGAGAGGAAAGTGTTCATCCTTTGGTTTATACTATAAAGACATTTATTACGTTATTTCCATGATCTCTTCCTTCGGTCATTTTCAATGCTGTCTTAATTAATTTCCCTGAAATATCATTTTAGAATGTTACTCTTAAATACGTATATGTCTTCTCATTGTTTATGTGACAAAATCCGAACTCTTCAGCTTTGCATACAAGGATCTCCCCTGGAAAGTTCAGCCTTGTGCCCACTTTCCTTCTTTTAAGAATCCTGATTCTGTGTTTGTGTGAGTGTGTGTGTGTCTGTGTAGTATACAACTTACCACTTTCACATTTTTGCAAAAGGACAGTGTTTGGGTTTTCTTTAGGTTGTCTCCCACAAAGTAAAACTGCCCCAAAACAACCAGTGAAACGTGATTTCTCACATTATTATTAATGCTTACCAGTAATGAAAATACTCGTTAGTTGTTCAGTTGTGTCTCCCCAAATTCATGTGTTGAAGTCCTAACCCCTAGTACCTCACAATGTGGCCTGACTTGGAAACAGGGTCACTGCAGATATAATTAGTTAAGATGAGGTCAGACTGGAGTTGGTTGGAACCCTAATCCAGTATGACTAGCATCTTCATACAAAGGGGAAATATGGACACA
Source organism: Vicugna pacos (assembly GCF_048564905.1). Taxonomy (NCBI): domain Eukaryota; kingdom Metazoa; phylum Chordata; class Mammalia; order Artiodactyla; family Camelidae; genus Vicugna; species Vicugna pacos. Next base: position 38,734,601 of record NC_132991.1, on the reverse strand, counting down.
GAAGTGCACAGAAATGCTAGGAGAGAGGCCCAGAACAGATCCTTCCCTAGCATCTTCAGAAGGAGCATGGCTCTGCAGCGCCTCGATCTTGAACCTCTGGTCTCCAGAACAAAAAGATAATAAATTTTGCTGCTTCATCTACTCAGTTTGTAGTACTTTGGTATAGCAGCCCTAAAAAACTGATTCAATGAAGAACTAATACTGCTTTATGAAAATGATGCCCAATTAGTAGGGCTACCATACATTGTCATAGTCTCTCTTTCTTTAAAAAATTTGATTCATACTGACTGAGGGATAACTATGCTAATTAATAAAAATGATCTTAACATCTCTTCGGATACAGTGTGCTGTGTGGATCCTATCCTGAAAGACAAGCCCTTTCATTATGACTACAAGAGACAATTTTCCAAGTATATCTTCTGCCTTTGTGGCCTTGACTTGTACATCTTTTCCCTTTGAGATTTACCACTCATGTTGACATAGATTTGTTGTGTGTGATGAAGTGACAAAATCAATGAAACAGACATGTGACTCTTTTGCTTGCAAAAGGACTTTGTTTTTTGTTGCTTATTGTGGTAACTTAAGCCTTCCAAACTATTTCTATAAAGATGTAGTTATTTCTTTGATCTGTTTTATTCTACCTGCAGCTTAGAGATTGCTCTTGGGAAAAACATATGGTACATTTCCAAAAATTTTACTCTCATAAAAATAAATTTATGTGACCATGTATCCTAAAATGATATCCTCCCTGTTCTAATGCTTCTGACCAATAAGAAACTTAAATCAGAAATTCCACTTGAAAAAATACATCATTGTCCTTTGATTTCCTCTTCCCGTAAAAAAATCCTATTTCTATCTAGAGTGCCAAGAGGTGTCTTCTTTTATTCCCCACTTTCCTCACACTTATCAAGAATAAATAACGTTATTCAAAGCTAAACCTTTTGGTTCTAAAATCACCTGTGTAAACAAAAAATTGCCTAAATGCTAAATATATACACTAAGCACAAAATTAAAATCAGATTTTAAAATTAGAGAGTCACATTATCAGATGTGTGTGTTGAGAATGCAAGTGCCCTGTGGAGAGAGAGTCCTAGGGCAGCAGCATTGCCCAGGAAAGAAGTGGTGAGGACTCAGATTAAGGTAGTAGTTGTTTGGATGGTGAGGAGAGGGTGAAGATGGTCAAATTGATAGAAACTGGTTATCATTTAACTTGGAGGGTGAGAAAGAAAGAGAATTGTTGATAGTTCCAATCTCATGTATAGCAGTTTTTGAAGCCATTGTCAGAGAAATCCAATAAGAACTGTGTAAGGTATCCCTGTAGTAGTTCTTGTTGTCATTATTTACCAGTCCAGGGAGCAATAAAGAGAAAATTTATCTTTTCATCATGAAATGAATTTCAGTGTGAGCAGAATAAAAGAAGCTCAATATGAATAGATTTCCTAAAATTTTATTATTATTGGCTGTGTATTTTGAAAGAACAATTTGTCCAAATATGGCTAAAAAGTAAAGTACAGGGAAAAGAAAATTTCAATATAAATTAGATAATTTATAATAAAATGGAATCAAGATGGCTTATCCATTATGGAAGTAACCTATACTGCTAATGCTCCACTATTCCTATAAATTGAGTGCCTATTGAGAGATCTTGCCTGAATATTTTCACAGTTCTTCAACCATATTTTCATTACTGAATTTCAAAATTAGTAATCTGGCTTTAGTCAACCATATATTATAACTAGCATAAAGTTGTAGATATGGTGATCCCAGGTTAATATTTTGCATTCTGATTTTAGAAAATAAGTTTTTTTTAAGTAAATATGACACTGAACACATGATTTTAGAATATATTTTATGAGGAAAAGTCTAGTGGGTTGTAATTGTAGATTTTTCATTTTTTCTGTGAAAGTTGTCCCCAAGGAACCACTATTAAAGCAGATTCTTGCCAGTCTAAAATCAAGAAGATACAAAATTGAAAGAAAAGTACTTAAAGAATAAAAATAACAAATAAAAACCATGAGTTAAAAATTATTTTAAAATGGTTTATATAAATAAATATTATGAGAAGAAAACAAACAGAATAATAGTTTTTAAATTCTGTACCAGGTATGCTGTATAATTAACTTACTAAATACATGAATTAGGTACTATTATTTTTACTTCAGAGATAAAGAGCATGGGTTCTGAAAAGTTAAGAGTTGGTCCGAGATAACAAAATAAGGAATAATATTGCCTCTGAATTCATTTTTTTTTCCTTCTCTAGCTTGTAATTTTTTTCCACTATAGCCTAACACCTTTCTACAAATACTCAAGCACATAGGACTACATGAACTGCATAAAAGCTCTTTCCTTAGTCTCTTTCATCCTTTTGCAAATAATTCCATAGAAGTTTAGAAATGAGTAGTAAACCTCCTGCTTCACTGGAACTAATTTGTGTATTTGTAAAACAATACCTTTCTCAAGATTGAACTTGAGCTCAAATGCTATTTAGCATGTTTTGTTTTTCCCCTTGTCAAAAGTTGAAAAAAATTATATACCTATATCCATATCTGTATATGTATGTTATATGTGTGTGTACAAACATGAGTAGAAAGGATAATATAAAAGCTAGTGGAAGTTATTTATATACTCTTGATACAAATTCTTCACCTAGCATGTGTTACAGAATCTCTCTCAGTCTATGACTTGTCTTTCAACTTTGTTTATGGTGTCTTTCGGCCCAGGGGTACAAAAATAAAGTAAATTTTAGGACTTAATATACTTCTTCACTTTCTTCTAATAATTAATACATTTTCATATATAAGTATTTAACTCACCTGGTATTCTTTTCCTGAATGATGTGAAGTAGATATTTACTGATTTTAATATGAATTTGAAATACAGCCATTTAGTTGTATACCATCTTTTGCAACTGGAAATGCCTAACTCTTATGGCTTGATAATTTTGGTAATTTTGGCTGAATAGACAGATCAAGGTTTTTAAATCTTATGTAGTAAAACATCTGTAGGTAAGAAGCTGCTCATGTTAGTTCATTAGCTTCACAATGTCAAGATTTATACCCCTAAAATTTTTCTCATCCTTTTCCTCAATCTTACCGCCTCATGATTACAAGGATGTTACTGCAGCTCCAAGCCACCACTTCTCCACCCTAGCCAAAAGGAGGAGAAGGAATGATTATAAATTCTAGCTAAAGTGTCCTTTATTTTAAAATCAGTATAGTAAAAAAGTTTCTGGAAACTTCACCCAACAGATTTCTGCTTATATTTCAAAGGCCAGAATTGGGCAACATGGCTCTTTTAGAGACTTAATGACCAAATGGAAGAAGTGTATACTAACAGTTTTAGACCAAGTTCAATGTATCTTCTGTGGCCAGATTAGAGCCCTATACTTCCTGAGATAAAGAATCTCTCTTTATATCTGAACAAATACAGATTATAATAGCATAGAAGGTGGGGGGCTGTGTTTTGAAGAACAATGGTGTTTGCCACAGTTTACATTTAAACTTCTAGTATTTGATTTATAACTTTTAAAATAATCTCATTTGGCTGCCAGCTTTTTAAATGAAGAGGAGGATATACTTCCCTCTCCCTTTTAGATTCTCTTCTTCCAGTGATATTATTTTATATTTTAGACTGTTCTGTAGCCATAAAACTATTTTAAAGTCTTAATTCAAATATATTTATTGCTTGCCCCAAATCATTTTACTAAAATTGCATTGATTACAAAGAGTTTTTAGTCATGTATTTATGAAAAGCTCATGAAACTATAATCTCAGAGTTCTTGCACATTTAAAGCTATCATCTTTACCTTTATAGTTATACTGCATCTTGGCTAGACATAGCATTATTTAATTCCCTCTTCTATTCTTCAGGGTTTTGTAAATATTCATTCATTTCTATAAATATGTGTGTGGAAAATCTGAAGCAGTTTACTTTCCCTTCATTATCTTTTTATTTACTTTTACTTTTGAGTTCAAATGATTCTTTTTACATTTAACATTTATTAAATTTAACACATTATATCCTTCCATATATGGGGAATCTTCTATTTCTCTCCACATTTGGCATAACGATAAGGGATTTCAATCAGTATATTCAATCTTCTACATTTTGAAACTTTTCTTAATTTATATCTTTTTGTGTCAAAAAATTTAATTCTCTTCTTCAGCAATACTGAAAAAATAAACTTAGGACATCCTTTGTCTGTTTTCCATACATAGCTGTAATTTTCTCTCTAAATCTTTTGCAGCAAGACAGTCTTCTAAATGGATCTCAGATTTATGAAAAAACCAGACATAGACATCATTTGGGTAAGTCAAGCAGGATATAATTCTTTAAAGGATATAGGAGGAATTAAGTGAACAGTGAAATATTGCAAATAATTGAACAACAATATGAACAGCAGAGATGTATACTTGTGATTCTCCCCAACTCACCTAAAAGAAAAAGTTATCATCAGTCAGCATTTCGTATCAACATAATTTTGAATTAGGGTAATATTAGACCTTAAGTTAGTTCATTTGGCCACTTCAAATGCAGCCTTATATACACAATGATATGTGTATAAACTGATTCAGCTATATTCTAGGGATCATTTCATCTAAGCCAGGTATACTTTATCAATCTCAAGATTATAGAGTATATGATGAAATGAGAGTATGACAGAACATAATTAGGCATGAATTCAGCCCTAATTTATCCCTTTTAACTCCTCAGACTAACAAGGCCCGGTGAAATAAAATTCTGAACTTGTAGCTGTATAACTAGAACAAATGGCAGTGACCCAGACATCTAGGAGTCATGTTAATGGACCCTTGGGTAAATGGCCAATTATAAAAACTCTTTGTTCATTTCATTTTTCTTGATCGTAACTTCCATGTACTGTACTACCTTCTCAAATGTGTTTATTTTCCTTTGTTCTGCTTCTGTTTGGCCTTTATTTTTGTTATTTTGACTTCTTTGCTGAGCTATGCAATCACACATTTTTCTCTTCTGTTGTTTCACCATATTTCCCCCTACTTTTGTATCTCTTCTAGGACTTTCTGTTTTATTAAAAAGGTGATAGTTCATTTAGTTTAAAAATTTTTACAGCAATGTGTTTGATAGGTGAAATAGCAGAAAAACCATATTTGAAAAGAGGATTTCAGATAATTTACCCAAACTGCAGAGTGATGTTAGTCTTCAAATCCAGATTTCACTCAAAGATCTGGGAACCAGAAGTTAAAAATAAAGCCACACTCATTTTTAGACTCAATGAAATAATAGAATCTTTCAATAACCAGAAGAAAAAAATATTGACTTTACGCAAATGAACTGATAATCAGACTTTTCATTGGTGATAATGGATATCAGAAAATTATGAAATAATAATTTTGAAATATTGAGATAAATTACTGTCAACTTAGAATTTTATGCCCCATCAGAGTGTCATTTAAAAGTGAAAGCAAAATTAAAATAGTAAAATAGTAGTATCAGATATTAAAATATGTAAACCCACAAGCCCAATCTAAAAAAAAGACAAAAACAAAACCTATAAAAAATATTATTTTCAGTGAGAAAAAAAAGGAAAAATAGAGAAGTTGTCGCTAATGGAATAGTGTGCGCAAAAATTAGCAAAATATACTGGTTAAATTTAGTTAACTTCCTTGTTAAAAAAAAAAGCTTGAATTTTGCAAAAGGCAAACAGATGAGAAGTTTTAAAGAGTTAAAAAATGTTTACCAAAAATGAGATTTGAGGCAAACAGTGTTTGAAGAATAATCAAAGTTTCCTTCTCATGGCCAAAACAGATTAGAAGTACTGGATGATGTAGATTTTAGAAAGTCTGTAATATATTAAAAATAAAGCTAGACACTAAAAGGTGAAATACATAACTTAGATTATAAAAATCAGCAATGAAAAAAGCATAGAATGTTTGACAATCCATGTGAAAGCAAGAAAGGAGAAGAAGTAAGACAAATAATACGAATGTTAAGCAGAAAACACAAAATGATACAGAGGAAATAATTTTAAATAAATTAGTAGTTGTAATGCATATTCACAAATTAAATTTACCTTTTTAAGTCCAAAAACCAGCTAAATGCTGTGTGTAAGTGATATACATAAATAATTCCCAAAGAATGATTAAAAATAAAATAATATAAAAGGCAAATAAAAATTTAAAACATAAAAATAGCAAAATTCATATAAAATTGAACAAAATATAGGCATATCCTACAATTCAAAAAAATACAGTATAGGTACTTTGAATAACAGTACTAAATATTTGAGCTGATTGTTGTAATAGAAATCTGTTTCCAATAAATAGAAAATTTATATTTTTTGCCAGTACTTTTAGAACACTTACTAAATTTACCAGGTACTAGTTTGCAAAGAAGTTTTAGAGTTTAAATAATTAATATCAGACATGCCATATTCTCTAATAATACAATTAAATTAAAAATCAACAACAAAAAAGTTGACGTTTTCTTCATGTTAAGGGACTTCATAACAAAATCCTGAATAAGTAATAGATTATCCAAAAAATCGTAAAGGAAATGACAAAATATTTACAATTGAAGAAATTGAAAGTTATAAATATGTGCATCTAATCTTGTCTCATGGAGTTAAAATAGTACTTTTATGTAAATTGACAGCGTCGAATGCTTTTGTTAAAAACAGAGGAATAAATGAAAATAAATAACTCACCTAAAGAACTATACTCACCTAAAGAAGCAAGAAGAGTTACACTAAACATAAACTGTAATAAGGCAGAAAATAATACACGTGAAGCAATATTTAATAAAATACTAAATTCTGGAGATGACAAAAAATACAGTAGTGAAAATTCCACGAAATTGAAAAATAGTACAAAAATATGTCGTCTAAATAGCATGTGAAAGTAAGATATGAAAAAAAAATAGTGAGATTTGAAGACAAATATGAGAGTCTTCAAGTTAATGAATAATATTCTTGATAGCAAATCTACCCTCAAATGGCTATTTCCAGTAATAATCCTAGTGAAATCAAAAAGCATTTTTATTCCATATTGGAAATTTCTGTTTCAGAAGAACTCGAAGTGGCATGTTTCACTAAACAAATGGTTCTAGAGGTAGGACAGCCAGATTAGATGCCTTGTTCAACCAGGTAACTAGCTCAACATCCTAGGAAAACTTACCTAAGACTCATCTACAAAATACAGATGATAGTTATATTCTATAATCCATGTAGACCACATAGCATAGTTTTTAGTACAGAAATAAGCAACCAGTAAATGTTATAATTTCCTTTTCCTCCTTCTCTTCTTCTTATTCCTGTTCTTCTTTGAGTAGAAAATGGAAATATATGGTTAGGTTACAGGAATAAAAATTATACTATTTCCACCACAGCAACTTAGAAAAATTTCCCTAACTTTATGTTTATTGGTCGGTAAGAAACTAACAGTCCTAACAAGGATGGTTGCAATTTATGTGAGTGAGAGAAAGGAGAAGAAAAGAGGAGGGAAGGGAAGGGAAGAGGAGAGAAAGAAAGAAGGGGAGGAGGAGGGAAAGGGAAGGGAGAACAGGCATCACGCATGTGTATTTTTATGCCTGTGTATATGGTGCCTATGTAAACTCTTTGGAAACACTGTGTTTGCAGGTAAATAAGATGTGTCACATCTATAGAGTCAAAAGGGTGAGCATTGCAGAACTTAGCACAATGCTTGACATATAGGAGACATTAAATACATGTCTTTCGACCTAAGTTGAAATGATAGGGAATATTCAACTTGTTAATTTTGTTATCAGAGATGGAGTATATAAGCAAAATAACCAACAAAAAGCAAACCTAAACAAACTGACAGAATTTCAGAGACTAGTAAGTCAGAACTGTGTACATCTACAGATTGGTGAAATTTTCCTTTTTCAGGAAAGCAAGCTAAAGAAGTGAGAAAGGGTTTTTAATGTTTTGCAAAAACTTTATCTTGTGTTTTCCTCTATCACTGTGACTTTTCACATTTCTTTATATGCATATCCACAAGGTTCTTCTTTTTGTAGGAGCAGAGAAAAAAAAAACTACCCTACAATTGATCAGGATGTTCATTTCAAGCTTTGTAAGATTTGTTGTCTTTAATTAGTTGAATATGGTGAGAGGGCCCTCATACGACATTAGTGGAAGGCATCTGTGCGACTGCGGGCGAGATTTGGCCCCAAGATTTTTCTAACAAGTATTGCAATAGTTTTAAAATGTCGTGCATTCTATATATAGTGACTGGGTTTTAATTTAATGTTTTTTAAAATTTTAAGAATAAAGAGGGAATTAGTCAAAGGAGTAAGTCTTGAGTCTGCAGGTGTTGGCAAATGTTAGGTATGAAATCAGCCATCTGTGTTAATGAAGAATTTCCTGTCCTCTGCCTGGCAGGTATCCCTATCTAAGGTAAGAGGCAGGACTTGGGACCATTATAAAGTAGTCTGATCGGTAAGATGTGTCAGTTAATACAGAGTTGAAGAGGGAAGGACAGTGAATTTTCTATTATCTTAATTTTCAAACCACGTTACTACTAAAGTGTAATCACAAAACACTTTTAAAATGGAAAAGATTAAATGTTTATTAATTTTGATCTATAAAGATGATTAGGTGACTTTGCTATCAGAGGTTCTCAAACTTTAATTGACATCACAATACAGTTGAATTAACTGTTGAAATGCAGATTCTTACATACCAGGTCCATGATTCAAGCACTGGAATAGGGACTGTAAATCTGTATTTTAACATACAGATTATTCTAGAAAAACTTAAGTAGTGTGTTAGTTTTTTAGTGATGTTATAACAAATTAACACAGTCTGGGTGGCTTAAACAACACAAGTTTATTTTCTCAGAATTCTGGAGGCTGGAAGTCCAAGATCAGGGTGTCAGCAGGTTTGGTTTCTTCTGAGGCCTCTCTCCTTTGCTTGCGGATGGCCGTCTTCTTGCTGTGTCCTCACATTTTCTTTCCTTTGTGTATGTGCATCTTTGGTGTCTTTTTGTGTGTTCAAACTTTCTCTTCTTTTGAGGACACCAGTCAAAGTGGAATAAGGTCTACCCTTTAACTTAATCACCTCTTTAAAGGCCTTATCTCCAAATATAGGCATATTCTGAGGTATTGAGGGTTAAGGCTTCAGCATATGAGTTTGGGGACACAATTTGGTCCACAACAGGTGGTGTACATAAAAATACTTTAGGAAGCCATCTCTTAATGACATTTTGCTTTGACATCTGAGACTATTGAGAATTCATTCCCTCCTCGACTGTTTTCTAAAAAGTTGCTGGACACTGATTAACTTTCCTTGAAAACTTGGGGAAAAAAAAAAAACAGAATTAGGTTGTCTCACTCCTGCTGAAAATGTAAAGTTTTAGGTTCATATCTGAGGCATGGTACTACTCTCCAGCCCTCTCCTAAAAGGATCTCTAGAAAGCTACCATGGAAGAGCCTAGATAAGTCAAAGTTAATGAAACAAAAATCCCTCTAGAGCCCCTGGGAAGCCCAATGGAAACAGAAGCCCTGACCTAGGCTATTGATATGTAGGTGAGACCTTTTCATCTTTCTCTGCGTAAATCTCGTAGGAAGGGGGGAGACACAACATGCCTTAGGCAAGACTTGTATTTCTAAATTTTATGTAAAAAAAACTTTGGAAACTTTTGCCATTGACATTATTGCCGTATCTACTCATTAGGACACTTGGAGCCACATTTGTAAATTTGACCACCATTTTCACTTGATAATCTGTGTGTGGGCCATTTTATCATTATAGAGTATAAATTAGGCTTTCTAACCATGTAATAGAAAATATTTTCCCCAAATGGTCAACATAAAGTGACATATTTTGTCAGTAGAACCCTCCAGAACAGATCTTATCACCAGCAGGGACCAACAGAGAGACACACTAAAGGAACCTCTTAAATGGGCAGCAAGGAAGACTTTACAGGGCAAATATTTCTTGTTGTGCAAAAAAGTGATAGAGATTTGTAATACCTGAAATTTTTGTCGTTCACTGTAAATTGTGATTTATGTGATAATACACATTGCATAGATTAAGTTCACAAATGAAAGTAATTTTCAACAAAAAAGTATAGGTTTCAATAAGCTGCACATTAATTCACTATTTGTATAACCCACTGAGTTTCTATACTTCGCTTGGCTGGCAGATGCTTCTGTGAGCACCATACTTGCGAAATGAAGAATGAGGTCATGTCTAAATAATTCAGGGGAACTGAACACCACCTCCTTTCCCATGTAATGACCAAACAATTTAAGCAGAATTCATGTTTCTTCTCCTATACACTATAAATTTTTTCACATTATAAGACAAAATGTGTGTTTTGTACAGAACAGTCAGCTTTTAAAAAGCATCTACTAATAAGGATCACTGTTACCATTTTTGTATGTATTTGTCAGTACTTGTGGGTGTGTTTTTCCTTTCTTTTCAATTTTTATTACAAATTGGCTACAAAATTACTTTCACAGCATACTTGAGTTTGCAGGTGTAAACACCTCCTCAGGGAGCATTACTTAAGGGAAGGGTCAGCTTTGTATATCTATATCTATATCTATATCTATATCTATATCTATATCTATATCTATATCTAGATAAAATAACCTTTTAAATGTCAGAAATTTGACATATACATCTTGTTACATAGTTGATAACGGAATGATAATAATTGAAATCAGGTATGAATGTTTTATTCTACACCAGAAAAGTAAAATAAATAGAATTATTTGATTTGGCATTGACTAAAATGTTCTAAATAAATTCTGTGGATTTCTACTCACTCTTTCCTTATTCCATGCCTTCTCTTTTTTGTAGTGACCTTTTTCATTCCATATTTTCCTCTATTACTCTTCTCATTTTGATCTTCTGCATTTTTTTTTAAACTGCTTTCTCATTCCTCTGGTATTCCTAAGACATGGGCTCAGTGCCTGAAATATAGTAGATGCACAGTTACTTCAGGTTCCTTTAGCTATTTTCTCTAGCTAAAGAAACAACATCAGAATATTTTACCCGGCCTCTAAACTATGGTAGGAATTTAGATTCAGATATACAGTGCTAGATCTGGGTGAAAATCTAGGAATTTTTAGATTAGGATTGGAAAATAGGTTTCTTCCCAAGAGGCCTCTATAATTGACTGGGGCCCTGTTTGTTACTAACTTTGCATTTTCTAATCACTCTGCATTCTCTAGCTAGGGGAATTCAACAACCCCATTGTCTTAGAAGTCAGCACACTTGTTTGCTCCATTTTGCTTGTTCTTTGATATTTTAAAACTAATGTCTAAATATGACCTCTTGATCCCTGCTCCCATCACCAATGATGCATATATGCTTCCTTCATATTCTTTATTTCAGATAAATTTATTTCATTACAATTTACCAGGTTGCTTTAAAGTAGAAATCTGAGAGTCACCCTTAGTCCCTTCCTCTCTCCTATACCCTTCATATCCAAGCTATCAGAAAGTCCTTTTTATGTCACTCAGACACCCTTTAGGTTTTTTCCGGAGGAAATTGTTCCATATGCAGCTGTAGACTCTGTGTGTTTGGAGAAGGTAAGTTCAAAATCTTCCTACATTACTGTCTTGAACTGGATCAGAGAGTCCTTTTCTGTTTATTTGTTTTGTTTTTATCAAGTATTTTATTTTTTAGAACAGTTTAGGGGTCACAGCAAAATTGAGAGGAAGAACAGAAGTCTCTGCCTTCACAATTGTATAGACTCCCCCCTTGTCAACGTCTCCCACTAGAGTGGTAAAATCATAACTGCTGAACCTACATGAACAGATCATAATAACCCAAAGATTATACTTTACATTACAATTCACTCTTGGTGTTGTACATTCTGTGGGTTTATAATGATATATATCCAACCATCATAGTATCGTACAGAGTGGTTTCACTGCCCATAAAGTTCTCTCTGTTTCTGCTGATTTTATACCTCCCTAACTCCTAAGCCCTGGCAATCACTAATTGTTTTACTGTCCCCATAGTTGTACTTTTCCCAAAATGTCATATATTTGGAATCATACAGTATGTAATTATTTTCAGATTGGATTTTTTCATTTAGTAATATGCATTTAGGGCTTTTCCATGTCTTTTGTTGGTTTGGCAGCTCATTTCTTTTAAACATTGAATAATATTCCATTATTTGGTTGTATCACAGTTCACAGTTCATTTTTACATTCACTTACTGAAAGATATCTTTGTTACTTCCAAGTTTTGGTAATTATGATTAAAGCTGCTATAAATATCCCTGTGAAGGTTTTCTGGTAGACATAAATTTTCAACTCCTTTGCATAAACCAACTACTATAGTTACTGAATAATTTGGTAAGAGTATGTTTACTTTTGTAAGAAAGGGCCAAATTGTCTTCCAAAGTGGCTGTACCATTTTGCATTCCCTCCAGCAATGAGTGAGAATTTCTGTTGCTTCACATCCTTGCCAGCATTTGGTATTGTCAGTGTTCTAGATTATGACAATTCTAATCATTCTAATAGGTGTGCAGTGGTATTTCATTGTTGTTTTTTAAGTTTGCATTTCCCTGATGACATATATTGTGGAGTATGTTTTCATATGCTTGTTTGCCATCTGTATATCATCTTTGATAGGGTTAATGTTTTTGGTCTGTTTTTATTTGAGTAATTTGTTTGCTTATTGTTGAGTTTTAAGAGTTCTTTGTATATTTTAGAAAACAGTTCTTTATCAGATGTGTCTTTAGCAAAGATTTTCTCCCATTCTGTGTCTTTTCATTTTCTTCACTTTGTCTTTCACAGAATAGAAATTCTTAATGATGTCCAATGTTCTACTTTTTCCTTTCATGGGTTATACCACCGGTATTGTATTTAAAAAGTCATCACCATACCTAATTCATTCTGATTTTTCCTAAGTTATCTTCAAGGATTTTTATAGCTATACATTTACATTTATATCTATGATCCATTTTTAGTCAATTTTTGTTAAGTGTGTAAAGTCTGAGTCTAGGTTCAGTTCTTTACATGTGGATCTCCGTTTCACTGCCATTTGTTGAAAAGATGATCTTTTTTTCACTGTATTGCCTTTGTTTCTTTGTCAAAGATCAGTAGACTACATTTTTGTAAGTCTTTCTGGGCTCTCTATTCTCTTCCATTAATATATATGTCTGTTCTTATACCAATACCACACTGTCTTCAATACTGTGGCCTCATAGAACATCTTGAAGTTAGGTAGTGTCAGCCCTCCAACTTTGTTCTTCTCTTTCAATATCATATTGGCTATTTTGGATCTTTTTCCTTTAGAATCATTTTTTTTATATCCACAAAATTATTTGCAGAGATTCTTATTGGAATACATTGAATCTATAGATGAAGTTTGTAAGAATTGACATCTTGACAATAATGACTGTCCTATCAATGAACATGTAATATTTATCCATTTATTTAGTCTTTCTTTGATTTTGTCCATCAGTTTTGTAGTTTTCCTCATATAAATTTGTAAATATTTTGTTAGAGTATAACCAAGTATTTTTGAGGGATGATATTGTACATTTAAGTTCCACTTATTAATTGCTGGTATATAAGAGATAATTAACTTTTGCATTTTAACCTTGTATCCTGCAACTTTGCTATAGTTGCTCATTAATTCTGAGTTCTTTTGTGGATTCTTTTAGATTTTCTATATAGACAATTATGTCATCTGTAAATAAAGACAGTTTTTTTCCCTCTTCCCAATCATATACTTTTTATTTCTTTTCCTTGTCTTATTGCATTAGCTGAAACTTCTAGTACCTTGCTGAAAAGGAATGGTGAAAGGAGACATTCTTGCCTTGATCCTAATCCTAGTGGGAAAACCTTGAGTTTCTCACCATTAAGTACGATGTTGGCTGTAGGTTTTTTGGTAGATATTCTTCATCAAGTTGAGGAACTTCCTCTCTATTCCTAGTTTCCTGACAGTTTTTATCATGAATGGGTATTGGATGTTGCCAAATGCTTTTGGGGGTTATCTATTGATATTATCATATGATTTTTCATCTTTAGCATGTTAATTTGATATATTACACTAATTGATTTTTGAATGCTGAACCAGGCTTGCATGTTAGCTTGGTGTATTTTCTCTATCCATTTGCTTCCAACTGGTATGTGTTTTTATATTTACAATGGGTTTCTTGCAGATGACAACATATATTTGGAACTTGTTTTTTGATCACCACTGACAATCTCTTTTAATTAGTGTATTTAAATGATGTTCAAAGTGTTGTTTATATAGTTTCATATCTACCATATTCATTACTATTTTCTGTTTATTGCCCTTGTCTTTGTTCCTCCTTTTGTCTTCCACTCTGTTTTTGCCTTTTCTGGTTTCAGTTGAGCATTTTATGATTCCATTTTCTCCCCTTTCTTAGCATATAAATTATAGTTTTTAAAAACTTTTTAAAGTGATTTCCCTAGAGCTTGCGACATACATTTATTAGTAATCCAAGTTGACTCTCAAATATAACAGTATATAAAATCATGGGTATTATATATTTTATAATAACAAAGTACTTTTAGTTTCTCCCTCCCATCCCTTGCATTATTGTTATCATTCAGTTCACTTATATATAAGCATACATAAGTGTATATATTATATTTCACAAGTACAGAATTATAGGTTGGTAGAGGGTTTTCTCTCAATACTTTAAATGTTTCGTTCTACTCTTCTTGCTTAAATGGTTTCTGAGGAGAAATTGTAGTTCTTACCTTTGTTCCTCAATAAGAATGGTACTTTTTCCTCTGGCTTTTTTCAGGATTTTTTTCCTGTATTTTTGATTTTCTATATTTTGAAAATGATATGCCTAAGTGTAGTTTTTATGTATTATTATTATGTCTTATAATTTTTTCTTGCTAGCTGAACATGAAGTACCTGGTAAAAGGAATTGTTTTAAATAGTCCTGTAAGTAATATATGTTGGAGGAGGGGAAGATGTTCGATATTCCCCAGATTAGGTCTCAGTCTTTTAGTGAGCCTATGCTTATGCATTCTGAACTTCACAGATGTTTCCCAGCTTTTTCCTCCCTTTGTAGGTGGGACAAAATGGCCAGAATGGGTTGGAGTTGGGTACTTTCCTTCCCCCAGGTCAGTTATGCTCTGATAATGCCTCAGGAGTTTAGGCTCTGGTTAAATAGTTTCTCTTGAGGGCAAGCCTTCTGAAGAAAAACAGAATGCTCTATTGTATTTTAAAATGATTTCTTTTCCCCTCCCCATGTCAGAAACATGAAGAGAATTTTCTCTGATATTCACTGTGGGAACTTAAAGTCTACTTCCTGAAGATGAGTCTCACAATAGTGTGAAGATTCCTCCTATCACTGGCTCTCCTGGAGTGTTAAGTCTCAGAATGGTCCACAGTGAGCCTCCAGCAATTCATCAGTTACAGTTCAGGTTTTTCTATGACACTCTGGGTTTTGTAAATATTTGCACTCATAAGTCTGCTCCAGTAAGCCATGACTCTCTGTGTTTTCCTGTCTGTCTCCTGAATCTTAGGGGCAGCCATTTTTCCTGTGTCTTCCCCTCTTTGTAGATCCAAAAAGGGTTGTTGATTTTTCAGTCTGTTCAGCTTTTTACTTGTTGCTAGGATGGCATGGTAACTTCCAAGCATTTTACATGTAGAACTGGAAACTGGCCCTTGATAATCTTTTTAAAAGGTAATTTATAGGTCTTGTTTTTATATGCAAGAATATACTCTGAATCAGTTCATTTTTATTCTCTACCGTCATGAATTTGGATCAAGCCACCATCGTCTACTTCCTGAACTAGTATCATGGCTTCCTAATTGGTGCTTCCACTTCTACTTGCCTCACTTTAATCAGTTTTTCACACTGCGGTAAGAATAATCTAGCATGAGGAGATCATTTCACTTCACTACTTAAAGCCCTTCGATAGCTCTCTGAGGCACTTAGAGGAATACTCCTTAACAGGCATGGCCTAAATATACCTGCTCGAACTACTGCCAGCTACTCTAAACTCATTCAGAGCTACTTCTACCCTTGCTCCAGTCACAAGTTAGGCAAATAATTGAGTCCAGCTCTTTTCCATCTTTGAGCCTTCTTACACGCTGTTCCTCATATCCTAAATCTTAACAACTCTTTGGGTCTCAGTTTTATTGTTCCTCTCTCAGAGAAGCCTTCCCTGATACACTAGTCTAAATTCTGTCCTGTTATTCTTCCTTATTTTACTCTGTTTTTTCCATTTACAGCACATGTCACCATTTAAAAATGCGTACATTTTAAAATTTGTCTATGTTCCTTTGTTAGACCAACCATGAATTTAGAGATTATATCTTGTTTATGTTTGAAAAATGGAAACCATGGATTTCTGGCTTCAGATCCAACATATATAAACAGCTTTGAAGTCATCACTCTCATCCTGCAAAAGCTGAACAAACTGAAAATCAGTGATTTTCTTGGACCCCTTGGAGAACTGTTTGCAGGGAAAATCACCACCTTAAAGTCTGGAGAGACAGTTGAATCCAGAGAGTCGTGGCTGAGATCAGTTTACTTGAATGAGAAGATGTTTGAGTCATAGCTGTTAAGAACACTTAAGTGGCATGAATAAATAATAAGTTGCTTGGGGATGAGTGCAGACTAGTATGAGAGTGACAAACTTCTTGGGGCTTCAGTCTTGGGAGGCGCATACAGATTCATGGGTTTTTACCTCCCCAAACCCCACCAGATTTTGAAGATAAATATTTGAAAAATATCTCCTCATCCCTATAGTAGTAACAAGGAAATTGTAATCATTTTGAAATCAACTTGAGGTTTCCTTGTAGCAAATGCCTACTCTCCAGGGAAAATGACTTTAAAAGAAGCTTCTTCCAGGTAAGCAAAGACATTTCTCCATCCCTTCTAGCCTTTCTGTCTCATTTATTTAGGTGCAAAAAGACTCTTCCTCTGGAGAAGGTGAAGGTCACAATTAAAGGTCCATTAAAACACAGAGATTTAATCATAAAATTATAGAACACTTTACCTCCCCTGTGTCTTATCACCTCACCAACAGGTCTCTAGTATAATAGCAATGGATTATAGCTGAAAGAACTGAAGAGTGGAAAGACAATCATTGTGAAATACATCCTAAGGGTCCTCCATAACAAAGGCCTAATATCCAAGGAAACAGTCTTTACCAGAGTGTTATCACAGGCTAGGAAAAGGCATTTCTCACACTTTATTCCATTTCTACCTCCTTTTCTTGGGAGAAAACAAGCAAACATAGTTAATAGTGCATTATAGTTAAAAAGCTGTAAAATACAGACTTTCTCTGAAGAGGGATACTTAGGGAAGCCCAAAGTCAAGAGAGGAGACAAAAAAACAAAGATAATAGAGGAATGTAAAGCTTCTGGTATCTGTAACTACAGCAATCATTAAATACATCATGTAAGAAATTTAAAATAACTATGATTACCATGTTAAGGTCTCTAATGGAAAATACTGGCAACATACAAGAGCAGATAAATAATGAAAACAGAAAGATGGAAACTCTAAGAAAGATAAAAAAGAAATGGTAGAAACAAAAATACTTTAACAGAAACAAAGAGTGCCTCTGAAGGACTCATCAGTAGACTGCACACAGCCAAGCAAATTAGTCTGCTTAAATTTAGGCCAACAGAAACTTCTCAGATGGAAATGCAAAGAGAAAAGTGAATGACTAAGAGTAAGACTGAACGGGTTAAGAAGGAGGAGGAGAGCCAGGGGAGGAGAGGAGGAAGAGGAGGGGGAAGAGGGAAGAAGAGGAGAAGAAGGAAGAGGAGGAGACAAAGGAGAAGGAAGAAGAGGAGAAGGAGGAGAAGGAGAAAAAGAAGAACAGAACCTTCAAGATTTGTGGGACAACTTCAAAAAATAAAAACATACATAGAATTGGAATACTAAAAAACAAAGCAAGACCAAAGCAGAAGACATATTTGAAGGAATAATGGCCGAGAATTTTCCAAAATAAATTACAAACATCAGATTCAGGTAGCTCAGAGAACACCAGATATGTTAAGCACCCTCCACCAAACTACTATGTACAAAATAGATGAAAAACAATGTCCTACTATATATCACAGGGAACTATATGAAATATAGTTGTAATAGCCTATAATGGAAAAGAATATGAAAAAGAATATGTATAACTGAATCATTATACTGTACACCAGAAACTAACACATTATAAATCAACTATACTTTAATAAAATAAATAAATAAAAGGTAACTTTATTTAGAGTAATATAATAGTTATAATACATTGGGTAATTACAGCATAGAAATAAGTAAAAAAATAACAACAGAAATGTTATAAAGAATGAGGGGAATTTTTTTATAATTTTTTTATTGATAGTTTATAATGTTGTGTCAACTTCCAGGGTAGAGCACAATTTTTCAGTTATATGTGAACATACATATATTCATTGTCACATTCTTGTTTTGCTGTGAGCTACCACAAGATCCTGTGCTAAACAGTATAATCTTGTTTATCTATTCTACATATGCCTGTCAGTATCTACAAATTTTGAACTCTCAGTCTGTCCCTTCCCACCCCACCCCCAGCAACCACAAGTTCGTATTCTATGTCTATGAGTCTGTTTCTGCTTTGTATTTATGTTCTTTCTTTTTTTTTAGATTCCACATATGAGCGATCTCATATGGTATTTTTCTTTCTCTTTCTGGTTTACTTCACTTAGAATGACATTCTCCAGGGACATCCATGTTGCTGCAAATGGCATTATGTTGTTGGTTTTTATGGCTGAATAGTATTCCATTGTATAAATATACTACATCTTGTTTATCCAGTCATCTGTCATTGGACATTTAGGCTGTTTCCATATCTTGGCTATTGTAAATAGTGCTGCTATGAACATTGAGGGGCAGGTGTCATTTTGAAGTAGGGTTCCTTCTGAATATATGCCCAGGAGCAGGATTACTAGGTCATATGGTAAGTCTATTCCTAGTCTTTTGAGGAATCTCCATGCTGTTTTCCACAGTGGCTGCACCAAACTACATTCCCACCAACAGTGTAGG
Organism: Vicugna pacos; assembly: GCF_048564905.1. Classification (NCBI taxonomy): domain Eukaryota; kingdom Metazoa; phylum Chordata; class Mammalia; order Artiodactyla; family Camelidae; genus Vicugna; species Vicugna pacos. The sequence continues at coordinate 38,715,618 of NC_132991.1, read as the reverse complement.
AGGGTTTCCTTTTCTCCACAGCCTCTCCAGCATTTGTCATTTGTGGACTTTTGAATGATGGCCATTCTGGCTGGTGTGAGGTGATACCTCATTGTAGTTTTGATTTGCATTTCTCTGATAATTAGAGATATTGAGCATTTTTTCATATGCCTATTGATCATTTGTATTTCTTCCTTGGAGAATTGCTTGTTTAGGTTTTCTTCCCATTTTTGGATTGGGTTGTTTTTTTTTTCTTATTAAGTCATATGAGCTGCTTATATATTCTGGAGATCAAGCCTTTGTCAGTTTCATCTTTTGCAAAAATATTCTCCCATTCCGTAGGTTGTCATTTTGTTTTGTTTATGGTTTCCTTGCTGTGCAGAAGCTTTTAAGTTTAATTAGGTCCCATTTGCTTATTCTTGCTTTTATTTCTGTTGCTTAGGTAGACTGCCCTAGGAAAACATTTTTGAGATGTATGTAAGAATGTTTTGCCTATGTTTTCTTCTAGGTTTATTGTATCTTGTCTTATGTTTAAGTCTTTGATCCATTTTGAGTTTATTTTTGTGTATGGTGTAAGGGAGTATTCTAGCTTCACTGATTTACATGCTGCTGTCCAGTTTTCCCAACACCATTTGCTGAAGAGACTGTCTTTATTCCATTGTATATTCTTGCCTTCTTTGTCGAAGATTAGTTGACCAAAAGTCAACTAAGTAAAAAATTAGAAATACTGTGTTATAAGGTATTTGTACTATTATATAGTTTTATTTTAAGATAAATTTAAGTTATTTTAAAGTGTGTATTGGAATATTAGGGCAATCACTAAAAGAATTAAAGAAGTATAATTGATATTTTAAGAGAAGATATAATGTGAAATTATATAAAATGCTCAATTAAAACTAGAAGATGCCGAAAATGAAGAGGAAAATAAGAAACAAAGAATAAATGCAATGAAAAACACAGAAACAATGTAGATATTAAACCAACTGTATATCAATAATCACCTTAAATATAAATGGTCTAAATGCACAAATTAACGGTAAAGATTATCAGAGTAAGTGAAAAAACAAACCCAACTACATATTGTCTAGAAGAAATGCAATTTAAAGTCTCAGAAATGTTAAAAGTAGAGTGGTGGAGAAAAATATACCATGATAACACTAATAAAAATTAAGCTAGAGTAGCTGTATTCATTTTGGGCAAAGCAGTCTTCAAAACAAGGGAAATTCTTAGGAATAAAGAGAAGCATTACATAATAAAAAAGAAGTTATTTCTCCAAGAAGGAATAATAACCCTAACAACAGAGGATCATAATCCTTGAGGTAAACACTGTTAGAATTGAAAAGGTCATCATAAATAAGAAAAATCTGAAACTCTCCCAACTAAGAGGAACCTAAGGAGACAGGAGTTCTAAATGTACTGTGGCATCCAAGATAAGTTCCAGGAACATAAAAGGGCAATAGGCAGAATATAAGGATTTCTAAATAAATTACAGAGGTTAGTTAATAATAATGTATATTTGTTCACAGTTATAACAAATGTGTCATACAAATGTACTATATTAGTAATAGGGGAAATATGGATTTGTATTGTTTGGGAACTCTGTGTACTGTCTGTGTGTAATCTTAAACTATTCTAAAATTAAAAGTTTATATGTGAAAAAGACTACAAGAGACTTGTACTGGTGAATATTTGTTGAGTTAATATTAGTGGCTGCCTAGTGGATTGAGCTGACAAGTATTCTGAGATCCAATTGAAGATCAGCAAAGTGTCTCTACAGATTAAAACTATGTTGATATTCTCGATGAGGTGTGAGGTACCAGGGGTGGGATTAGATTGCGAGTGCCATGAATTTATAGCTGATAATAAAATGCCCTCAGTTCGAACATGGAGCAATTAAGGCATTTAGGCCGTAGGTATATGCTGTAGCAAAGCAAAATAATCTCCAATGTTGGTCAGATATAGTATGGCTGCAGATTTTGAGGTAGGTTGAACTCCTACTCCAACACCTACTGGCTGAGTGATCTTGAGTAATTGCCCTACAAATGTTGGCCATTATACATTGAAAATGTACTGGGTGCTGAGTTCTGTGCTCTGTTGTGAACACTTTATTATGTATTGACTCATTTTATGCATAGACACCTGTGTGTGCATGTACACACACACACACGTACACATACACGAAGAAAATTTATTAGATAAGTCCTATTATTTTCCCTATTTTACAAAGAGGTTAAATAACTTACTCTAGATTATCAAGTGGGAAAATATCAGAGCCAGTACTCAGACCTTAGCAATCTAGGTCAGCATCTGTGACTTTAAGCCATAAGAACTGAATTCTTTGGGGGGGTCTGTATAAAATATAGCCTTTTGTGTTACTGGAAGCTTGAAATGAGCTAATAACCGTAAGGTATTTGGTACAATAGCAATTAATAAATATATATGTGTGTATGTGTGTGTGTGTATATGTATGTATATATATATAGTACCATTACCTAAAGAAAGATAAAATAGCATTCTCACTGGCCTCTGGCTGTTTAGCTAAAGTTGAAACCCTTGCCTCTATTTTTTCTAGCTTTGCAGAGATATAATTGACATATAACATTGTGTAAGTTTAAGGCATACAGATGTGTTGATTTGATACACTTATATATTGCAATATGATTTCCACCATAGCGTTAGCTAACATCTCCATCACATCATGATGATTTTCATTTCTTTTTCTGTGGTAAAAATAGTTAAGATTTAGTCTGTCAGCAACTTGCAAGTGTATAAAGTACAGTATTGTTATCTGTTATCATAATGCTTTGCCTTAGATCCCCAGAACTTTTTCATCTTCTAGCTGGAAATTTGTATTCTTTGACTAACATCTCCCCATTTCCTCCCAGCCCCTGGTAACTATCGTTCTACTCTGTTTTTACCAGTTAGACTTTTATAGATTTCATATATAAGTGATCACATATAGTACTTGTCTTTCTCTGGCTCATTTCACTTAGCATAATGCCCTCAAGATCCACTGCCTCATACCTTTTAGAATAGCTATCATCAAAAAGACAAGAGATACGTGTTGGTGAGGCTGTGAAGAAAGGGAACCCTTGTGCACTGTTGGTGGGAATGTAAATTGTTGTAGTCACTATGGAAAACAGAATAGAAGTTCTTCAAAAAATAAAAAAATAGGACTACCAGATTATCCAGCAGTCCCAATTATGGGTATATATCTAAAGGGAACGAAAATAGGATATTGAAGGATATTGAATATGTACCCTCCATGTTCAGCATATGTCTATCAGTGGATGAATGGATAAAGAATATGTCAGATTCACTGACACTTTACCTCTATGCTCTATACTTATCACCAAGTCTTAGTGAAGATGTCAGCCTGAGACTTTTATTATATGTAGTTTTAGCTTATTTTTAAGGATTTATGTACTGAACCAGACTTTAAAAAGTATTTTGGTGATTGAGTATCAGACAATGCTATTTATAGGAAGAAATTCTATGATAATATTTATTATCATAATTATGATAATAAAAATCTAGTTTTTATTGAATCTTACTATATTACAGGCATTGAATTAAACATTTGCATTTATTAAGATGTCGTTATTATCCCTCCCATTTTTTTTTTTTGCACTAAGGAAATTAGGGTACAGAGTGACTAAAAGTATGTGCCCAAATTCACACTGCTTAAATGCCAGACAGTGACAACTTAAATGAGTATCTGCTTAATCATGGATCATGCTCTTAGCTACTGTTCTATAGCAAGATGAAGTTTTCCTCATATCCACCAAATTATAAATTATGCATGTAGGTTTGATTATTAAAGACATGATAAAGATTCAATTTTAGTATAAAATGCAATTTCTTGACTTAGGTCTTCTAGGTTCTCTGAAATTATTTCAAAGTGAGTTTGTTACTCTGGTTTCAGTTTCTTTTTTTCTTATGTGGGGATTCATTGCTCTAGATAGTGTTAAAATTGCTCCAGGAATAACAGTTTGGATTTGCTCTTCATAATGTGTTTAAATATTAAATTATCTATACAATACATCTACAGTTTACAAAACATATACATACGAACATTTTTTGTATTATCACAAAATAAACAAAGGTACATAAGCAGTTCTATTTTATGACTTGTTTAGCCTTTCAGTATTCAACAGTACTATTTGCTTCCTTTAAAATTATGTACTTATCAATATATTATGAAACGGGAGCCTTTTTCATTGTCTTCAGTTGCTGTATTGTTGAATACTTATGTTTACTTTCTGGAGCATTTTGCTTAGAATAGAAATACAAAACATTAGTGCAGGCTTTGTTACATTTGCCACTTCTCTGATACATGAAAAGTACTTGAGTTGAGGACAGCATTTCAATGGTACTGAAAACCTCAGAGGCTCTTCAAGCAAATAAAGACTTTTTGTCATTCTCATCTGCATTAAACTAGCAAATTGAATCAGAACTCTTTGACAGTGTTCAATTTTCAGATTTTTTTTCAGGACTACCTTTGCTTTCCTGGCTAGGGCTATTTGCATTTATGGATCAAATTAATTTTTTTATATATAAAAGGTATATATTTGCATTTATGCATATGCCATTGTGAAGATAAATGCCTTTAATATATAGTACTAATAGTGTGTGTCTTCATGTTATTATTAGAACTAAAATGTCAATGAATAGTGTTGAGGGAGAAAACAAAAACACTTTATGCCCATGACAGCCAAAACAATTAGCTCTACATGTACCAACTAAAATTAAAATCCTATTTTAGAGAGTTTTTTTGACATTTACTTGAAATATGTTTAATTTTTTTACATTTTATAAATTTTATTTGATTTTGAATTTTTTCCCTTCACATATAAAAACCTCCTTCATTGTGCCCCTTCAGTTAAAAATGTCATAATAATAGTCCAGGCTTATCATTTTTCCCCTTCTACTTTCCATTATTGCTAGCAGCACGACAACTCTCCTATCACCTAGGGTTACAACCTTGAGCCCATCTTTGATTATCTCTCTTTCTACCTTGCATCTAGGACCTTTCTGTGTCCTGCCATTTCTTTCTTTTATAATGTTTGAAAAGCCAGTTTCTTCTTTTTTGGTTTCCACCACCAAGACCCCAATCTACTTTCTTTTATTTTCTTTTATTTCTGCTCCAACTATTGCAATCTTCCACATTCTTGCCTCCATATCTTTCTTCTTCCATCTCAACTACTAGATTGCTATGAAGTCCATGTATCTATTGGCACGTCTGAACCAAAAGGGAGAAAATGGCTTAACTTCAAAATGAACGTGTTGAAAAGCAGAAGCCAGTGTTTGCTGAAGGTACAAACAATCGTCAACATTTCAAAAAAGTGCATCCCATGGAACTTTTAGTCTCTTGAGAGATTACACACACACACACACACACATACACACACACATACACACACACATTTTGTGCTCAAATAATCTTGGGAAGTGCTTCATACAATACCTTCTTTTAAAGAGTCAAATTCACACCAGCTTACTCAAAGTTCTAAGTCCTGTGAAAACCGGAATCTCTTTTAGCATTTTAAAGCCAATGTTACTTAAATTTACTTGACCGTAGAGTCACTCCTACAGTAATTTTTTTCAAGTATGATATGAAGAGCACGTTTTGGGGAAAGTCATTTTGTACTATCACTTCCATCTACTTACATTTCAGAGCTTTCTTTTAAAAAGCAGAGCAAAGTGTGGGATTGCCTTATTTTAAAAAAGGTAAAGATTTCAACAAACTGCCACCACCATGCCAGAAACCAAAAGAAAGCTTTTGCTTACAAAGAATAATACTTTTCATGGTTTATTTCCCCTGGTGGGAGGATTTATGCAGATGATTGATACCAGGGTGGCTAATTTGGAGGCATTTTCACTGCTTTCTTCACTGAAATCTTCCTCAGTTATGTTAAATCAAGACAATATATTTCCATCTTTAGCTTCACTGTCAAACATCCTTACGTCTTCCTGCAGTCTATATGAGGAAATGAAAACAATAAACAACAAAAAGGCTTTAGATACCAAAAACTTAATGTCTTGTTATCTTTTAATGTAAATTCATGTCAGTCTGGGACAGTGTTTATTATGCACTCTATAGCTCACTGTTCGCTGTATAAGCTTAATGAATTTGCCACTGATCAGTCAGTGTATCACCAACTCTTTATGGAGCTTATTGTGTGGGAAGTGTAGCTCCCAGCCACATTATCTGACAAAAGTGTCTATATAAGCAGTCATCCTGAAGTGCTGATTCTGTTATTTGATTTGGGATTAAACAGTCTGTTGCAAGCCATCTGCTTTCCTATGCATGCGTCCTTGAGAGGTTAGATTTCTACTGATAGTTCCCCATAACTTTAACAGATATTTGAAAGATCAGAATTAGCTTAGACATATGCCACTGAAATTGCTGGCCTTATCCTAGAGGACTGTCCAGACTTTGACACTGGAGCCCAAATCAGAAAAAAAAGTTCACTTTTTTCACATTGTTGCTGATTCAGAATCCTGCCGCATTTGGCCATGTGCCATGAGACTTGAGATCACTTGCCTGACAAAGTTTTACAGCAGTTCATGCTCCTGAGTATATGAAAGTGTGCACTGGCTGTTCAAGCCATGTCTCCTGATGACTCCCAAAGAATGCACTCTTCTGGCCTATGCCCGATTACTCTGCAGAAATTCCTGTGGTTTCTGCCATCTCAGCAACTTCTGGAAATGCCCTACTGAAAACATGCATACGTAGAAGTACAATTCTGTGTTCCTATTTGGAAAAGAAAATGGTTGGGGGTCAATTCCAGGTAACTCAATCAAATATAAACCTTATTTCAGTAGTAATCTGACTCTTCCAGGAGTGGACTTTTTTGTGAGCTTCTAGATATAGAAACAACTTTATTTTTCTTTGGCTATATCTCTGAATATGTGAAGTGGATAATTTTGAATGTTCCCAGATGTGTACACAATTAACAATCCTTTAGTTTGGAATCTGAACTCCATTCCTTATTCACTCCAATGGAATGTAAAATAAATAAATACCAATCTGACAGTTGCGCAGTGGTATTTCAATGTGGGTTTAATCCGCATTTCCCTGATTGCTGTTGAAGCTACTCAACTTCTGCTCTTTGGCCATTTGAGTTACATCTTCAATATATCACCAGTTCATGCACTTTGCTCACTTTCGCATTAAGGTATTTGTTTCTCTTTGATTTGTAGGACTTCTATATATTGCCTGTTTTATATATATATATATATATATATATATATATGTATATATATATATATATATACACACACACACACACATATACATATACATATAATGTTTTTTAGTCTGTGTCTTGGTTTGTAATGTGGCAGGTGTTCTTTTTCACACACAAATATTTGCTAGATATTCTAATGGAAGAAAGTGCATTAAAAAATACAACCAATTACATGTTGCCTAAAAGACACAATATTAAAATGTAAGCTTAAAGAAAGGTAGAAAATAAAGTGTGGAAAAAGAGGTACTAAATAAACACTAACCTAAGATGCTAGAGTGGCTATATTAACATTAAACAAAACAATCTTTAAGACAGGAAATGTTACTAGAAATAAAAAAGAAACATTTCATAATGATGAAAGGGTCAATTCAACTGTGATATAATTTTTATATGAATATTCCTAACAATAAAGCTTCAAAATATTTTTTTAAATGTATAGAAATATAAGGAGAAAAAAAACAAATCCTTAGTTAGAGTGAGAGAATTTTATATGCTGTTGAGCTGGATTTTTTCAGGGACACGTCTATGTCCCCCTCTAGAGTATGGGTAGAAACACAATTTTTCTCATTGTATAGAATAGAATTTTCCCTCTACTTCTCCTTTAGCAAGCAGTATATTCTTTTAGGGGTCCTAGATTTATGCAGAAATCTTGATTCCTTTTGCCCTCCTCTCTGTATCCCTATCTTACCTCCCTATGAGGAAATGAAATCTCAGCCCCTTAGTATTTATTGGGTCTAATTAACCATTCCCTGCTCTTCTCTTACATCTTCAAAGCAGTAGCATCAGTAATGCACATTCTTATGATTCTGGCTTTTATTTCTGGCATCTGAGGATTTCACTTTAATTTTTTGAAAGCTCAGCCATCAGTTCCATTTTATTTTATTTATCTAACATTTGTATATTCTATAACAAGTGAATGATGGATTATTAGTGTTGCTTACCAGGTACTTACAGATTTTCCCTTTCAAGGCACAAAGTGGGATTATCTTGGCTGAATGCTCTGAGGTTGGCTGGAGTCAAGGGACAAGTTCTCAACAGTGAATTCTGAGCACATGTGACGCATATTGCTTTTTGAGCCAAGCATTGAGTTGCTAGTGGGTGATCCCCAAGAGTTCTTTATTCTGTTGGGCACATCAGTTAGCTATGTTCAAGATGACAGCTGGGTCTCATTAAATACGATGAGCAGGGATTACCTGCTGACTTGAAAGGGACATGCAGTACAATTAGGAAATACATCTTCTTTATTATAAGTCACTGAAATTTTGACATTTTTGTTTATTTATCTGTTATTACTGATAATGTAACCTACCCTGTCTATGGTAGGCAGAATAATGGTTCTGCCAAAATGTCCACACCCTAAATGCTGGAATCTGTGAATATATTAGGTTAAACAGCAAGGGAGAATTAAGTTGCAGATAGAATTAAAGTACTGATCAGATGACTTTAAGATAGGGAGATTATGCTGATTTATGAGGGTACAGTGTAATTGCAGGGGTCCTTAGAAATGCAAGAGGAAGCAATACAGATTAGAGAGAGATATATAATGAAGCAGGGTCAGAGAGATGCAGTTTTGCTGGCTGTGAAGATGCAGGAAGACAACCAAGAGCCAAGGAATGTAGGCAGTCTCTAGAAGCTGGAAAAAGCAAGGGAACAATTTTTCCCCTAGAACTTCCAGCTCCTTTCTCTCTTTCTGATTTCCTATTGCATGTTTGTTTATGCAATTACAATACTCTACATTCCTCTGAGATTGTTTATTTTTATTTTTTATTTTTCTCTGCTTTTCAGATTGTATAGTTTCTCTTGATGTATCTTCAAGCTTGTGAATTCTTTCTCTTGCCAACTCAAATCTTGTCATGAGCCCTGCAGTAGAATTTTAATTTTTTGTTATACTTTTCAACTTCATAATTTCTAATCAAGTCTTTTAAAAAATAAATTTCTATATCTTTTTGTCATTCTCTGCTGAGACATTGTCATCAGACTTTCCTTTATTTCTTTTAGGTTGACTTCCTTTAGTTTTTGTAAATTACATATATGTATATTTATTAAAAATTTTTTATTCCAGTTTTATTGAGATATAATTGACATACAGCACTGTATAGCAGGTGTAGGTAAATAGGTTTTCGTTTTTTTACTGGAGGTACTGGGGATCAAACCCAGGACCTCATGCTTGCTGGGCATGCACTCTACCACTGTGCTATTCCCTCCTCTTACATATATATTTATAATTGCTGCTTTGAAGTTTTTGTCTAATGTGTCCATGGTCTGGGCTTCTTCAAAGGCAGTTTCTCTTGCCCTGTGTGTGTATCACAATTTCCTGTTCTTTAATGCCTCACATTTTTTTGTTGTTGTTGAAACCTGGCTATTTTAGATAATACATTATAGCAACTTTGTATATGATTCGCCATCCAGGGGTTATTACTATTTGCTTGGTCATTTGTTTATTTGTTTATTTACTTCGCTTATCTAATTTTATAAAGTCTATTTTTCTTGCCATGTTGCAGCCTCAGTAATCCCTACTCATATTTTTCTCCTTGTTTTTATCTTCTTATAATGTGCAGTGTCTGATGTTCCTGCTCAGATTTTTTTCCCTTTTCCCTTTTATCCTAGCTCCTAGGGGTTTTCCTTGGGTTGCGATAAGCCATTTATTTGATTAAAGTTTGTACTTAATCTATGTTACTCAGTTAAATTTTTACCCATTACTATTGAATGTGTATTGTGGCTTGGAGACTGCTATCATGTTAAGGAAGTTTAAGCTCTTATGTCTCATGTTTATTTGGGGACTAGTAGCTCGGAAATTCCCTCTCTGATGTCTCCTGAGAGAGTATAGCCTTGGGCATGTTCACAGTCTTCCAGAATGCTATGGCTGAATGTGATGTCATTTTTAAGACTAGTTTTCCAGGAATCACTCTGGGTCAAAGTAGTTTATTGTTTGTTAGTGTTGGTCAGAGGTTGTATTTAAGCTCCTTTGTGCCAATGAGCCCTCTGACGTGTATGTGTGGCTGTGTGCAAAGAGCTTTCAGATCTGCCCCACATGCTCCTCTGATTGCTTCTGAGTGCTTGCACCCTAGTGCATGGGCACAGCCTTCCCACTCCTCAGAGCTGACGGAGATCGCAGAAGAATTCTTCTTGGCTTTCTCTTTCCGTGGTTTTCTCTATTAAACTTCTGGATGCTCTGCCTTTTTACTTGTATCATGGGGTTACCAGTATTCTCTCAATTGCTCTCAACCAAGATCTCCATTGTTTTCAACAATGCCTTTAGCCATAGAGTTCTCCACTCTGTTCCATATAAAGTTAGTGCCTTCTGGCAGAGTTGCAGAACTCTTTATTCTTAAGGTATGCCTGACCCCTGAGTAGAAACCCTGTGGTGCTGCATCAGAACTGGGTGTGTGGACTCGTTTTTTTCCTGAGTTGATGCCTCAGCTCTGAATGGACACTGAGGAAGAGTTGCAGATGTTGATCTTCTTGGCTTGTCCTCTGTCCTATGAGTGAGCTGAGTGGAAGTGATCTGAGCCCCAGTATTTCAGACTACTGCATCTGAGGGTAGAGCTTCTACCCTACAAATGAGGGCTGGGTGGAGAAAGGGAGTCCTGGTCATTTCAGCTGTACCTGGCTAAAACAGAGCTTCTGTAATACAGGACTGAAATGTATAAGAAGCACAGACAGACAGGATCTCCTGGGGTAAAATTGTAATCCTAGACTGGGACCTTAGGAGAGAGCAAGAGTACCTATCTTCTTGGCCAAAGCTGCCTGCAGTGGAGTGCTCAGTGGGAGAGCTTCTATACAAAGAGTTTTGGGTGGGGGCAAGGAAATGGGTCATGGCTCAAATGCTACAGACGCTAAATGTTCTTACCGAGATTTAATGGGTTTTTCTAAATGAATGTTTCTCCATTGCTATATGTCCTTAGGGGACAAATTTTCAGGCTTTAAATGATTGTATCTTTTTTCACCAGTTCAATTGTTGTTTTGCTGGGGAAAGGGTTTTCTGAGTTCCTTACTCTGCCTTTCTGTAATCCTCTTGTGCATTAATTTTACACATAGCACTATGCAAATTTTAAAGTATACTTTTGTTTTATGAAGTGATTAGTTAATCAGTAACCTTCTTTGTACATTTAGAATATTATTTATTTTAATTTGGTTTATATGCAACTTTTTATGAGCACATTTTTACATACAGTGAGGGATTTCTCCAAGTATTTTTGTGTTATTTAAATTTAGTTTTTGTTTTTAAATCAACTTATTGCTATCTATTTATATAGTTATCTAGTAAAATGTACTATTTCAGCTGTGGTTTTTATTTTGTTTTGACAGATTTATGCACTGACACATCAAGATGTGCAATATTTTCATCACTCCAAAAATCTCCCCTCTGTTCCTTTCCAGCCTAAATCATCTCCCACCAGGTTTCAATTGACCATTTATCTATTTTCTATTAATATATGTAAGATTTGTTTTTTCAGGAGCTTCCTGTAAATGATTTGGAACAACGTGCTTTTTGACATTTTTTTCCAGGACAGTAAAATGTCATCTATTATCATCTGGCTTGCATTGATTCAAGAAACAACCCAACTATAATTATTTGATTATTGTCCTGTGTATAATGTGCCTTTTTTTCTCTGGACACTTTTAGAATTTTCTCTTTATACCTGGTTGTCAGCAATTTATTATATTTTTGTTGTTATTGTAGTTTTCTTTTTATTTACTTTTTTGAATTGATTGAGCCTCTTAGATCTGTAGGTTTGTTTTCATCAAATTTGAAATTTTTAATCAGGACTTCAAATATTTTTCTAGCACCCTCTTTCTGGAACTCTATATATGATAGTATATTTTATTTTGTCTCACAACTCATTGTTACTTTACTCATACTTTTTTGTCCTAGTGTTTTCTTTCTGTGCCTCAGCCTATTAGATTTCTATTACTGTACATTCCAATTCCTGGCTCTGTTCATTTGCAGTGTCTAATCTGCTATTCATTCCATGCAGTGAGTGTTTCATTTCATATATTTTATTTTTAAGCTCTAGAAATCTCTTTGTTTTTTAATATTTTCTATATTCTCTCATGATGTTCATGATTTCCTTTAAAATGCTGAACATTATTATAAGTCTGTTTCTTTATCTACCGCCCTCCCACCCTCAATTTTGGGGGAATATTTTATAGCTTCTTTGCATATCTAGTGTTTTTTAATTGGCTCTTGGGCATTGTGAGTTGCTTTGTTGAGATACTTTAATGTGTATTTACTTTTGTAGTTATATTACATCACATTAGTTTTATTCTTTTAAATCTTATTTCTATGTTTCTTTAGAAGAAGTCTGGAATAGTTTTTATTCCAGGAACATTTTAGTCCTACTACCATGATTTAACTCTACTGAGGTCACTAGTGAATGCTAACAAGGTCCTTCCACTTTGGCTGGTTGAAATTTGAAAGTCTTCTAGTCTTGTGTGAGCTCTGGGAATTATTCAGCTTTTAGCGCCAAGTATTTCTAGAATATCTTTGTGAAATCTTTTGAATTCTCACCTTATGCATGTACAGCTTTAGCCAAAGACTTATGAAAAACACTGTACAAATCACAACACTTTGGATAAGCAATTAGAAGAGATCAGTTATTGTTATGATGACAGACATTTAGTGGATGTACTAATGAAACTGCTTCAGATGCCTTCTGGTAAACTTTGAGCTAATGAATTGCATATGCTCTTCAGTAATTAAAAAATTCATTCCCTTAAGAGAAGCTTGAAGTAACCCTGGGCTGAAAATTGACAAGGCATAGCCAGTGTAATAACTATAGGTCCAAAGTAGAAGGCAGAATCATTCTTATTCACGCACCAGATAAAATTACCAGTCCTAACTCACACAATAAAAATTAAAATGAGAAAAACATACATCACATGTATGTCTGTATTACATTTTACTGAAGAACAAGATTTAGAAACCAAGATCTGAGTGCTCATTGCTATTGAGGTGTCACTGCTTCTAGGTCCTCTCAGCATAAAGAACTAGGAAAATGTACTGACTTATGAGTATACCTAAGTCTATATGTATATATGGGTCTAACTATCTTTATATATTTCAAGATGTACATGAGTTTATACTGATACCACTGACTAGTCTAGAAACACAGATTTCAATCTAAACTCATCTTCTGGCTTATTTATAATATCTTTCTTTGACAATGAGAAACATGGTTCACATTATCAACAATTTATTTACCTATTCGCTCAACTTTAGCACACATGTAAATTAGTTTGAGAATTGCTAACCTAAACGTCTGTGAAAATCAAATTTACTAATTAGAATACAGTGTTTATATAAAGTTTTTTTGTCTTCATACTTATAGTTTTTAGTCATATACCATTTTCCAAAAGTTATTTAGGTAATGTCCGTTTTTCTTCATTGTCTGCACTGAGATTAACTCATGAGTTGTAATATAATTAGTTTCATTTTGTACAGTTTGTATTCTATCCTGGGATCCACCCAAAATTCTAGTTGATTTTATTTAAATTTGCATTCAGTGGAGATTACAGTTCTATGGGTTTTGACGAATGCAGTGTCAAGTGTTTTTCTGTGCAGTACCATACAGAAAAAGCCCATCACGCTAAAAATTCCAGTGTGAGGCTGCTTTGTATTCAACAATTCCCCACCCTCACCATTCATGAGTGCTGCTCTTTTTCAAGCTCTGTCATTTTCTCTTTTTTTAAATAATAGCATGTAAATGGAATTATACAATATGTAAACTGTTGGGCTTGTCTTTATTTAGAATAATGCATTGAAGATTCATCTATGTTGGTGCAGGAATACAGTTTGTTCACCCAGTCACCTATTAAAGGACTTTTTTGTTACAGCCATTGAAGTAAGCTGTTCAGGTTGCTATAACAAAATAGCGCAAACTGAGTAACTTATAACAATAAAATATTATTAGTTACAGTTCTAGAGGCTGGAAGTCTGTGACAGGGAGTCAGTATGGTTGGGTGAGGGCTTCCTTGTAGGTCACAGACTTCTCCACTCATCCTCACATGGTGGAAGGGGTAAATGTTCTCTTTAGGGCCTCTTTTATAAGGGTACCAATCCTATTCATGGAACCTTCCAAAGGTCCCACTCCTGAAACGATTGCAAAAGGCAACAGGATTTCAAAATATGGGTTTCTTTTGTGGGGAGGACATAGACATTCAGACCACAGCATCAAGTTTTTGGTGATTATTGATAAAGTTGCTATAAACATTCACACCTGGATTTTTGTTTGAACCTAAATTTTCTATTCACTTGGGTAAATATCCAGGATTGTGGGCAGTATGGAGCTGGGCCATATGATAATACATGTTTAACTTTATAAAAAATTGCCAAACTATCTTCTAAAGTAGCCATACCCTGTGGCATTACTATTAGCAGTGAGTGAAAGCTGCTGTTTTTCTGCATTCTGGCCAAGATTTGATATTGATATTGTATAGGTATCTCTTTGTGGTTTTGGTTTGCATTTTTCAAATCACAAATGATACTGAACATTTTGTCTTCTGTTTATTTCCTATCCATGTATTTTTGGCAAATATTTGTTCAAATCTTTTTCAGTGGGGTACTAGCTTTATGGAAATGTAATTAACAAACCATAAAACCCAGTCATTTAAGATGTAAAATTTAGTGGGTTTTTTTGGTATATCCCCAGAATTACAAAACTATCTACACAATTTTAGAACATTATCATCATGCCAGAAAGATATCCGAAACCCTTTAATAATCACCACTCACTCTAATTTCTCCTGAACCTCCCAGGCATCCCCTAACCAATTTTTTGTCTCTATATACTTGCTTATCCTGGACATTTCATATAAATGAAATCATATAGTATGAGCTCCTTTGTGGCTGGGTTCTTTCACTTAGCATAGTGCCTTCAAGGTTTATCTAAGTTGCAACTCATATCAGTAATTCATTCTTTTTATTGTCAAGTAACATTCCATTATATTGATTTACATTTCCCAGATGGCAAATGATGTTGAGCATCTTTTCAAGTTCTCCCTGGCCACTTACATATCTTCTGTGGATATATGTCTATTAAGATCCTTTGTGCATTTTTAACATTGGGCTATTTTTATTATTGAGCTGTACAGTTTCTTGATTTATTTTGTATATAAGTCCTTTATCAGATGTATGGTTTGCAAATATTTTCCACTCTTCTGCGGGTTGCCTTTTTACTTTCTTGATGGTGTTCTTTGAAGCAAAACTGTTCTAATTTTGATGAATTCCAATTTATTTATTTATTTATTTTACTTTGGTTGCCTATCCTTCTGGTGTCATATTTCAGAAACTGCTGCCTACTCCAGGGTCATGATAATTTAGGCCTACGCTAAAAATACTTTGTAGTTTTACATTTATACCTATAATTCATTTTATTTTTGTATTTAACATGAAGTAGGGGTCCAGAGTCATTCTGCAGTGGGCCAGACTACTTTAGAGATATCTATTTTTCTCATACTGTGAAGTCTCTAATGTCACTCCTTTGGCATGTGCACATGCATATGCACACTGGTATGACAGTGGTTCTAGCAGGGCTCTCTTTGTTTCTTTCTGTAATTGTTCAGCTGAACTCTTGCCTTTGTTAGTATTATACCCAGCTGTTAAGCTCCACTAATTGCAGCTGATTTCTCTAGTGTTTATAGCTGTGTCCTAGGACATAAATTGCTCCATAATCAATCCAAATCTAATCCTTTCAGAAATAGTTTTTGAGGCTAGTCTTTGAGGTCTGTTCTGACCTCAGGAGGGCTCTTCTTAGCTGCCTCTTTGCTTGGTTTTATCTCGTAGATTAACAGGCCTATGGTCTAGCTTGTTGCGCTCATGATGCTATGAGCCGCCTCTTAATTACTTGCCACCAAAATATCTGTTATTTTTGAGGTTTGATTTTCTCACTCACTCTCTTTCAAATAAGGTCAGTACTGTAGGGGAGAGCTCTGGAGCTCTCTGTACTTATGGCCTGCATCTCCCCCTGGCAAAATCTCAGAACCACTCTGGATCAGGGAGCAAGGACAGAGGCAGGCTTCTCTTGGTGCGATATCCCTGCTTTATGACTAATGTGCTGGGTGGGAGCAGTAGCCTCTGGTTTCTTGGTGTGAATTCTTCACCCTGTGAGTGAGCTGGGATGAGAGTGGTTAGGTCCCCAGTGTTCTCAGCCTCTCATGCCTGAGGTAAGGTGTCACTCTGCAAGTGCAGCCGAGGTGGAAGAAGGGAACTCCTGACCTCTTGACTTCTGAATTTAGCCTCTGAACACATAGCTGGAGTGCATGAGAAATGCTGGTGACTTGTATTTCTAGGGGAGATACTGAGATCCTTGACTGGAACCTGGGAAGAGGATTGCTATGTTCATAAATGAGCATTCCCAGAGTGGAGTTTCTGCCATACTGAGGTGGGAGTAGAGGGAGGAAGTGTATCATGGTTCAAATACCACAGACTCTGTTCTTATCAAGTTTTAGTAGGTTTTAAAATAAACATTTCTTCTTTGGCTATATGCCCCTAGGAGAACTTCTAGAGACTTTAGATGATTGTTTCTTTAAATAATTTTCTCAAGTTATGCTTATTTCACTGGGGAGTAAGTCCACAAAGCTTCCCACACTATAATACTGTGTTTGTGTTCAAATCTTTTCCTAGCATTTAATTGGATGTTTGTTTAATTATTATTGAGCTTAGAGGTTCTTTGTACACTCTAGATACAAATATTTTATTATATATGTGTTTTGAAGATATTTTTCTAGTCTATGGCTTGGCTTTTTGTTCTCTTAATGAAGTATAGATTTCTAATTATGATAATGTCCAATTCATCAGTTATTTTCATGGATCATGATTTTTTTACTCTGAAAACTCATAACCAACCAAAGATCATGAAGATTCCCTTCAGTGTCTTCTTCCGGAAATTTTATAGTTTTATGCTGAGTCAAATTTTTAATGAGTTGTGAGGATGCATCAACTTGTTTCAAAATGGAGACCCAATTATTTCAGCATCATCTGTTAAAAAAGACAAGACTTGAACCCTCCATTGTATTACCTTTGTACTTTTTCAAATATCAGTTAATTCTGTCAGTGTGAACCTTTTTGTTTCTGGGCTTTCTACTCTGTTCCACTGATGTATGTTTCTATTCTTTTTAAACATCATACTATTTTTAATTACCTAGAAGATTTTAGTAAGCCCTGAAAATGGGTGCAGATCCTGCACATATTTTGTTAGTGATTAATTTTTTGGAGTCATTTTATATGGCAATTTTTTTTCAAGTTCCAAATGTCCCTTGTTGATTACAGAAATATGATTAACTTTTGTATACTTCTATACTGAGACCTTGCTGAGATCTAATACCACCTTGCCAAACGCACTTATTAGTTCTAGGAACTTTTTTTTTATTGATTTTTTTCTTGAATTTTCTATGACATTTCTAGATTATGTGATTGGTGACATTGGTAGATAAAGGGTAAAGGTAAAAAAACTTTTTTGTTCTTAAATCAGAGGAATAAGAATTTATGGACTTCCTGGGTATGAGGTGCCCTTTGGGACATTTATGTAGACATTTTCAGTGTACACTGAAGATCCTGATCTAGAACTCATTAAGGACATCTGATTTGTAGATCATTAGGAGATAGTTGCTAACTAAAGTCATGGGCAAAAATGAGATCAATCCAGAGTGTATAAAAGGATAAAGGAAGAGACCAGAAAGATTTCTAAAAAGAGTAGTAATAATTTGCTCTTACTTTTTCTTTTACAACATCTGTAAATAGTCATTTACGTAACTGCTTAAAGTTTGAGGACAGTCAGTAGAACAGAATTACTCTCCATTGTCTTTTGGTATCTGCCGCTGGTAATAAGGTGTGGAGAAAAGAGCATAGCAGGTCTGAGATTGCTGTCCGTAGAGAGGCCTGCTTGCACGATTAGCCTCGCTGTTCTCTGGGAACTTTAGGAGATTTTCCACCATTCCCTGATAAGAATGGCTCACTGTACCTAAACTATACAAACAGTGTAGTTTAAGCTAAATACCTTCTCTGGTTCTGAGAATTTGGAATTTTGGTACATGGTAGGCAGATGGTGCCTGTGTCACCAAACCTCAACAAAACCTTGGGCACTGATTCTTTAATGAGGCAGACGACATTTCATGCATGTTGTCACAACTTACATTAAAGAGGTATTAGGTGCATCCTGTGTGACTCCAGCAGGGCAGGACTCTTGGAAGCTTGCTCCTGGATTCCTTTAGACTTTGCTTCATGAGCCTTCCCATTGCTTGTTTGCTTTTCATCTTTTGATGTAATACAACATAGCCATGATGTGACTATCCAGTAAGTCCTGTGACTTTCCAGTGAGTCATGAACCTGGTGGAGAGGAGGCTTTGGGACCCCTGACAAAGGAAGGAAGCTTTTATCAATTAATTACCTTTACTTTGTACATTCTATGTATTTTTTCCTTCATGGTTTTTTTTTTTTTTAGAATTTTCTCCTTTTATATGAGTTCTACAGTTTTGTTATGATGTATCTGCATATGATTTTTTTATTACTTGATCTTACTATTTAATGTACCTTTTCAATTAGAGTACTCATGGCTTTCTTCATTCCTAGTTATTTCTCTCCCAGTGTTTTTTTAAATGTTGCCTCTCCACTATGCCGTTACATGGGTTCTGGAGCTTCTGTACCAGTTCCATGTTTCTTATTTCTGGCTATTTTAGTATTTATTTGTCTCTGTAAAAGATTTCTTTAGTTCTTTCTCCTAATTTTCTAATTCTTCATTTAATTGTGTCTCATTCACTAATTGCCCATATCTATTGTTTTTTTTATGTAACTGGATATGATTTTATTTACTAAAGCTCCTAGATTTTATATCCTTGCTTTTTTTGGCATATCTTCCTATTCCAGGTGCATGAGCACTAGTCCTTATTTATTTGAGCATTTCTATAATTATTTTAAAGTACAAATGCATCTATGAAGCCATCTCTTCAGGTGTAAATTTTCCTCTTTGGAAATGACATTCCTCATATGTTCCGTAATCACTTTCTGTGAGTTAATTTTCTTTTGGAATTGCTGTATATAAGGGACCTATGGAATAATATAAAGCATGCCAATCTCTGCACTATAGGAGTCCCAGAAGGAGAAGAAAGAGAAAAAGGGATCGAAAACATACTTGAAGAAATTATTACTGAAAACTTCCCAAACCTACAGAAGGAAACAGGTATCCAAGTACAGGAAGCACAGAAGGTCTCAAATAAGATGAATCCATACAGACCTACACCAAGACATATAATAATTAAGATGGCCAAAGTTAAAGATGGGATTGCTGTAAAGGGGTGGTTTTTCATCCTGAGAAATAGAAGCTGGCATGGGTAGTGTTTTGCTTGTTGCTTCTTTATGGGGTCTGTAGGCTTATTTTGCTTATGAGCAGCTTTGTACTGTGTGGACATCATGAATTGAGCCTCAGCACTGTCACTGTCAAAATGTAGAATCTGGTTTCTGGTTTGTGGGATTTTTCTCCCCATCGTCAAAGTTAGTGACTTGTTCCAGCGGTGATTTCCTTTCCCAGTTTGCAGGCAAGCATATGTCCTGCAGTCCTGCCTCCCTGACATGCAAGTGGCCTGTGGCTGTGGCTTCCCTGGAATTACAATAGAACCTACCTGAAACACTGTGGTTTCTAATGAGTCCTAACACTCCATAGCCAATCAGATTATTTCTTACTTCTGTGGATGCCCTTTCAGATTCTGGCACCTGGAAATGTATTTCTCTTTCTTAATTTATGTATACATTTTCAAATATTTCAATTAGTTTTGAGTGATAAGAGGAATTAGAATGTGTGCTCCATACTCAATCAATAATCTGGGCCCAGAAGTTCGGAATATATGTGCTTATAACATAGATCACATACGTACCTCCTTGTCATCAAACACCGTGTATTTGGTGCAAACTTACCAGTACACAGAATGAATCTTTTTAAACACTGAGATAATTGGTTTAGACTGTTAGAATTTTGAGCACAAGTCATTCAAGATAAAGTTGGTTCTAACCTCTCATCCAACTCCTCCACTCATACTGCCCTAAATAATACTTTAAGATTGACAATGTTGGGTTGTCACTGGAAATTGTTTTTTATATGTGGTTATTTACGTTGGTTGCAGCTGTCTGAGACTTTGCTTTTGGAAATGTTTATAGCTTTGAACTACTTCTATACTTTTTGTTCATCTCCCCTATAGGTGGCTGCACAAGAAGAGCATTTGTTGTAAGATTTTTCTTGTAGTACCATCATTTTTCATGGCCTTGTGCCACTTGGCACATCACACAGGAACTAGTGAATGACCCAGTGTTTTAACTGTCAGTCACTACGAACTACTTTGCGGAACAGGCTTAACAGCTCATAAACTGAAAGCAATCCTGTTTACTGCCATCTCTAGATTCATAGATTGTTTGCAGCCTGTTACTGTTCTAGCAACATTTAGGGGCCAAGCACCTAAAGTACTTCATGTATTTCTTGATGTCTCTTAAGAAGGGCTAGTCTTGTGAGCATCCTTATATTTTTTTCATCGAAAATAATAGGATTAGACCTTGGGGTGACTGTATCAGAGCTACTGACAGCTTTCCACAACATGCTGTGCATGAATATGTCTACCACATCTAGAAACTTATGGAAGAGGAGAAATAGTACCACAGAAACAGTATTTGATGATGAATAAATTGATTCACAGTTCTTTTTTTTTTTTTTTTCTTTAAGAGTCTATCACTGTAGGTTAATCGATGCCTTCTTTTCTTTGTCTTATTGGCCCGTCAGCACTTTTTTTTCCCTTGATCTTGAATCGCTTTACTCTCTGCTGAAGGTAGATGTATATTCTGAAAATAAACTTGAATCTATTAAGGTGGCTAACATATAGTGATGTCCCTGTTTTGTAAATTGAGTTAAGGTATAAGCTATCTATCTGTTTGGCAGCAGGAGAGGTAGCTTTTGGTCTGAATTTTACTATTTGAGATGTTAGAGTTGCCTTCTGAGGTGGATAGGGGTCAGGGTAGTATCAGATTCACACATTACTGTCTTTACTGAATTTATATGAATGACCTCCTTTGAAGATTGAAGAATCCAGCACAAGTATGCATAAGGCTTCTTTCAACCAGAGAATACTATTTTCACCCCTTTTCTCATGTAAGATATTTTGCCTTTTGACATATACTGATTTTTAAAAAGCTTGAAGGAACTATGAAATTGTGAGAGAATATTGACAATCAGAATGTATAAGAAGAGAATTTAGTTTCAAAATTTACGATATGAAAATTTATGACTTTCTTCTTGATATGTAAGATCATTTGGTTAGGTTTCTAATAAAACTTAGCTTGTGGAAATCACCAGCATTAGTATTTAATATTACAGCACCCCTATGAGGAAGATAAATGTTACTGTCCCTTTCTGATGGAAACAAAGAAGCAACAGTATCCATAAAAGGTAGGTATATTAATATTAAGCAATGTTCAACTTCCTTTCTGAAACTCTAATTACTACCACATAGTAAGGCACAAACTAGCTAAGCAACCACATGCATCAAGGCAACCAGTCACATGTAATGTGTCAAAAACCAGAGTCTAAGCAGAAAGACCAATTCATCGCAAGGCTTTCAACCTGCAAGCCAGGAAACTCAAGGCTATGGGAGCAGTAAGTTCTGAGCTGCTCATAGACTAAGGAGTTTTTTGGGGGTAAATGTGAAAATGGTTTTTTGGTTTTTTGGTTTTTTTGGCGAATTGGTTGCCTAGTGGTCTTTACCTTATTTAGATCAAGATAGCTGAGTCAGAGGAACAAGAAAGTTCAGAGAGGGTGTGAATAGACTGGTATTGAGGGATTGGCTGGTACTCTCTGTTGATTTCTGAGAAGACCTATACATTTTGTAAGGTTAGGTCGTTTCCTTCATGTGTCTACGCTGACCATCTCTATTTTGTCTTTGACATAAGTGACTCTATTTTTGTTTGCTTTTACAAGTGTAAATGTCAAATATATTTTTAAAGTGTATATTTAATTTCAAGTTTAGCCAAGAATTTTAGTCTTTTGAAATATAAAGAATATTTGGACTTTTCATATATTTTTATCAATGAAGAGAATTTTCTTCTTATAAACTGAGTCACTTTTGAAAAAAAAAAGGAAACCGTTTCTCATATCAGGTGGTAAGGTAACCACTCCATGAGTTTATCCAATAGCAGCTGGACATTTTAAAGGATTAATGGGTCTTAAAACTCGGTATTCAATTGATTTCAATTTCCTATAATTATCCTGTCAACTTTATCTCTAATGAATTCTGTGCCCCAAACATCTTAAGTAAAGTGGCTAACATATGGCATAGTCAGTAAGCGGATCATTGAGGGCACAGATCCAGCTCTGCATAAGCATGTTTCCATTTCCCCTCTTTTCTTCCTTCCTTCCTTCCTCCTTCCTTCCCTCCCTCCCTTCTTCTTAAATTTTTTTAAAACTTAATTTGTGAACTGGAAAAACCCTAGCATACTTCATGAGAGGTTGATTGTCATTACTTATGTGTGAATGACTTTTGGCAAAATGATGAAGCAGCTTCATATCAAATAGCATAAGGAAATTTATTTGTTATTTTAGTAACTTCCATAACTGGCTGAGATCCACCTGAAACTGGTTAATTTTTTTTCATGTGACTAATAAAAAGGTATCAAATACTTGACTTTTTAATATTTTTTAAAGTGTTCGTAAGATTTTCTATCTAAATTCATTGTTAACTTGGCTAAGAAGAAATGGAAATGTCTAAGGCAAATAGAAGGTCTTAATACTTCTCTGGCCTGTTTTTTAACTGTACCCACCTATATGTAATGGAATAGAATGTGTGAACTTTGTAATACTGTTGTGTGAGTGCACTCAAACACAGACACATATTTAAAACTGCCTAGATAAATCTGTTTGTAGAAGAGCACTAATACTAACTTGAAAAGCTTTAAAGAAATAAAATATCAGTTTCTCTAAAGCATTTGTCTCATTACCTACAAAAGTTGCTCTTAAATATTTATCAGTTTCTATTTGACCTGTCACAAACAGCTGTTACTTCCCAAGATTAAAATACAGACTTTTTAGTTAAATGATGGCTGAGAAAGAACAAATGGCTTTTCCCCCAAGCGGGACCGCTTGGAGTCTTCTTCTTCATGAATGCCATTTTACATGGCATATCACCACATTTTAGACTTTTCCAATTAAACACAGTCCCATAATTACCTTTTATCTTCCTATGTGTGCTGGTGTATATTGTTTCTATATATACAACTCTACATTTAATTTTTCATGTATTGTTTCTCTGCTTTTGAATGACAAGATTCTGATGTTAGGAGGTGATATAATTTTGGCTTTGTCATAATCTGCATCCAGGAATCTTCAACTCAATTGGTGTTCAGTTGATTTTTTACCCCACAATTAAACTTTACATTGCTCTAAAGTAATGTCGTCATTTCCATTGTCAACATCATTATGTAGCTAACTAACATTTATGTGCTACTGTGTTTGGGACTTGCACATATATTCTCTCACTTTTCAAAGCATCCTGGTGAACTAAGCATTCAAGGATTAATACATTTGGCTGTTTTCCATTAACTAATCTGGAATGCCAGATTCATGGACCATCTGTGAATGGAGCAAAAACACACTACTAAACCAACCAGATCTTTGATGTTTTTACTTTTTAATTTTATGATATATTGTCATGTGGTCAAGTAAAATGCACAATTGTTGGTGAAACCAGGGAGAGTAATGATATTTTGTGATACAAACGATTATCATATTTCAATATTTGACCAAAACCCTGCAAAAGGAAAATAATTTAAATTAAATACTAGTATTTATAATAAAGCTGTAGAATAATCTAATAGATCTAGATTATTTAGATCTAGATGTTCTAAATTTCTTAACAAGATTTTTTAAAATTGATATACAATGTTGTATAAATTTCAGGTGTACAACATAGTAATTCACAGTCTTTAAAGGTTATGTTTCATTTACAGATATCATAAAATATTAGATGTATTCCTTGTGTTGTACTATATATCCTTGTAGCTTATTTATTTTGTCCATAATAGTTAGTACTTCTTAATCCCATACTCCTCTCTTGCCCGTCCCTGCTTCCCCATCCCCACTGTTCTCTATATCTGTGAGTCTGTTTCTCTTTTGTTATGTCCACTAGTTTGTTTCATTTTTAAATTCCATATACAAGTGATATCATGCAGTATGTCTTTCCCTATCTGACTTATTTCACTTAGCATAATACCCTCCAGGTCCGTCCATGTTGATGCAAATAGCAAAATTTCATTCTTTTTTATGGCTGAGTAGTATTCCATTGAATATATGTATACATATATATAATCTCTCACATTTTCTTTATCTATTCATCTATTGATGGATACTTAGATTGCTTCCATATCATGGCAATTGTAAATAATGATCCTATGAGCACTGAGGTGCATGTATCTTTTTGAATTAGTGTTTTTGTTTTTTCCAGTTAAATACCCTGGAGTGGAATTGCTTAGTCATATGGTAGTTCTGTGTTTAGTTATTTGAGAAACATCCATAATATTTTCCATAGTTGCTAAACCAATTTACATTCCCACCAACAGTATATGAATTTTCTCTTTTGTCCGCATTCTCACCAACATTTGTCATTTATGGCCTTCTTGATGGTAGCCATTCTGATCAGTATGAGGTGATATCTCGTGGTTTTAATTTGCATTTCTCTGATGATTAATGATGTTGAGGATCTTTTCATGTGCCTGTTGGCCATCTGTATGTCTCTTTTGAAAAACTGTCTACTCAGTTCTTCTGCCTATTTTAAACTGCGTTGTTTTTTGATATTGAGTTGTATGAGCTGTTTATATATGTTGGCTATTAAGTCCTGATTGGTTATATCATTTTCAAAGATTTTCTCCCATTTAGTAGGTTGTCTTTTTGTTTTGTTGGTGGTTTCTTTTGTTATGCAAATGCTTTTAAGTTTAATTAGGTGCCATTTGTTTGCTTTTATTTTTGTTTCCCTTGCTTTAAGAGACAGATCCAAAAAAAGCTATTGCTATGATTTATGACAAAGAGTGTTCCACCCATTTTTTTCTAGAAGTTTTATGGTATCTAGGCTTATATTTAGGTCTTTAATCTATTTCTATTTTATTTTTGTATATGGCATTAAAAAATGTTCTAATTTTATTCTTTTGCATGTAGCTGTCCAGTTTTCCCAGCACCATTAATTAAAGAGACTATCTTTTCTCTATTCTATAGTCTTGGCTCCTTTGTTGTAGATTAACTGACCATAAGTTTGTGGGTTTACTTTTGAGCTCTCTATTCTGTTCCATAGATCTATGTGTCCAGTTTTGGACCAGTATCATACTGCTTTAATACTATAGCATTGTAGTATATAGTCTGAAGTCTGAGAGCATGATTCCTCTTGTTCTGTTCTTCTTTCTCAAGATTGTTTTGGCTATTCAGGGTCTTTTATGTTTCCATACAAATTTTGAGGGTATGTATGTGTGTGGCACCTTAAAAAAAGAATTTTATGTACTATTTGTGTTTACGTTAGTGTTTATATATTAATGATGATTGTAATCTACTTGCCAAAAGCATGGTTGTAGAGTAAAATTCAATTCCTCTAAACTTATAGTTTATAAAAACGGGACAAATGAAGATACACAGAATGAAAGTCATACTTAAAAATAGTTTAAAATGATCATTATCAATGAAATTGTATAGAGAATATACAGTGAACTCCTCCAATTTTTTTTTTTTTGGAGTTATTTAGCTGAGCTTGAAGAGAACTGAGCACAAACTGTTTTAAACATCTGCTTTTTCTTGTCATGTGACCCTCCAAAGAAATTAGCCTATAAAGTTGAAAAGGCTCTGCATGTACACCTTGATTATACTGTGTATGTAAATGTATATACTTTGGGATATTGACTACTCAGCAAGAGTCATAAGTCAACTCACTATTATTTTTTATTTTTAAGGTAGTTTTCTTCAAATAAGTTATTTCCTTTGTTTAATATAATGTGAACATAGGCTTTTTTGGTTGTAAAATCTCTGGAGTATAACAATTTTTTTAACAGTTCTGAAACAAACAAAAAAAGTTTCACTTATTCCAGAAACCCTGATGGGTTTTAAACTGTGTAGCTCATTTCTTTGTTCTGTATAACAAAAGAAACTTCTTAGGCTTTCTGACTGCACTGTTCTGGTTTGTGCCAGGTTACTACTGCCTTTTACAAGACGGAAAAACGTTCAGCACTTCTGACTCTGACGGCTTATTCAAAGACCAGAGCCTTGAAAAGGGCACTGAGATGGCCTTAGAGCTAAATTTACATTATTTTTGTGGTTTTGGGATTCTGATTTTCAGAACTTCAACATTTACAACATTTTGATAAAGGGCAGCACTAGCTGTGGAGGGAAGGGCTTTAGAATATTTTCTCTTCTGTGTAAATTGATTAGATAGTCATCAATGTCTTCCATTCTTGGCTACTTACAGCATGAAGAGGTTTCCACTAAGCCAATAAAAATGCAGAGAGCTTTGAGAGTAAATGGGGGCAAGTCAAAATTCTGGCATTCTGTTCTACGGGCCAAGATTGTAAGAACTAGAAAGGGTTTCTCCCTCCTTCTTCCTTCCCTTCCTCCTTCCTCTTTCCTTTCCTTCCTTTCTTTCTTTTTCATCTTTCTTACATTTTTAAGTTATAAAGAGTTGGGTAAGAGCACTGAGAAATGAAATTGATTGCTGCCTGTTTAAAATAACAACAGGTGCCATATATGTGTAATAAAATTTAAGATCTGATGTATATGTCACATAATATATTCTAATAATGTAGTAACATAGTATATAATATGTAATAGAGTCAATCCTATTTGGGGTCATTTAGGTGTTTTCTAGATTTTTGTATCATAAATAATACTGAGTAGATTATTATACCAAAATCTTTGCCAAATTTCTGTCTCCTTTAATTATATTTCAAAAATAGGTCTACTAAGATAAAAATGTAAGAACAGGTTTTTAAAGATCTAAATGTTGAATGCTGTTATGTAAAAATTTTTGATTTATAATATTTATTTTGAACTGTCTTCTTTGTCACAATGCAATCATTTCAAGTAGGTATTCCTTTTCAGTTTTTCATCTTATTGTTGAAATGCTCAGTTTTCTTCCCCAGTTTGGATCTCAGAATGCTGACAGCCAGGTTTATACTGTCCATGCGGGAGATTGGCTGATTCCACTTTGGGGAATTTGAGTAGCCAAAGAGAAAAATCTATTCACCCACGTTCAGCTTTCCCTAATGAAATAGCCCTGCCAACTGACCTACAGTGAGGCTTCCAGTTGACAATGACCATTCACTTTTGCATAAGCTTTTAGGTATTTCATCTCTAAATGTGCATAGCCAGAAATCATCTGGCACAAAAGACAAAGACCAAAACAGATATATAGGAAAAAGCACTTTTAATATCAGATCAGGAAGTCCAAAACCAAATGGCAAATGAATTACAAAGAGAGATCAGAGAAAATTAGGTGATTAAAATTATCAAAGAAACAATTAAAGATTTCATGAAATCGAAGAACATGAGTTTCTGTGTTCAGCAAAAACACATTCAATGGAAAAAAAAATGGCCCAGATTAAACATATCATTATGAAATACCAAAATACTGAAGTAAATGGGACACCTATAAAAGCTTATTGAAGAAAAACAAGGAAATGATAAAGGTGGTCATGTACAAATTCTATGTAGTTCAGTCATTTGGGGATTTCTCTATTGTGTCACTGGAAACTAAAAGCCAATGGGCCAAGGCAATCTTATTTTGAAGGAAAAAAAAGGACATCCAACCTAGAATTTTATACACAAGTTAATTATGTGTAAGGTAGATAAGGAATGGGAATTTTCAAAAAAATTAACATATACATATCCTTTCTCAGGAAATGAAGGAGTAGATAAACCAAGAAAGAGGAAATAATAGGATCCAGGAAATAATGGTTCCAACTCAAGAAAAAGATAGAACCCCAGGATGATGGTAAAAGGAGGTGTCAGGGTGAGAGCTGTGGTCCAGATGTGGAAAGTAGGTCAAAAAACTCCAGAGGACCTGTCTCCAAGATAAGGCAGCTGATAGGACCTATGAAGTGTTTGAACATATTGAGAGAGAATGTAGACAACTTGGGGGAAAGGTTGGGGCTGAATTAATGGGAAAGAGAATACAAAAATATAAAAAGAAGATAATTACCTTCAATGTAAAGAAAAAGTTATGCCCCCCTCCCCCGCACATAATCTCCATCTAGTATTTAGTCCATCTAGGAATAATGTTCACATAATCCTAATAATCTAAGCATTGAATATTGATCTAACTAAAAGTCTCATGTAAAAGTACTGAGAGGATGGATATTTCCAGATATATTTCAGATATAGAAATAATATGGGAGATTTACAATTTGTTAATATTTGAGGGGTTGAGTCATGTTTGACAGTTGTCTAAAGGCTCATCTTCCATACTGGGAAATCAATTCATAATTGCTACAACTAAAAAAAAAAAATCAGATACAATGATCTTAACTAGATCAAAAGGTTGAAAGTTGTCTCCTCTGTGGAATGGAGGGAAGGGGTTATAAGAACCAGTATTTTCTAATTAGTCTTATGGAACTATTTAATATTTTAATCCTTGTGAAAGAATTTCTGCTGAAATCGGTAACTAACTTAAATCTACATGATAAAGTATTCAATGACTAAAATTCTAAGTGTTATATAGGACAAAACTGTGTTAAAATGATTTCTGCCCAAATAACACATGCAAAAACAAAACAAAACAAAACAAACTCAGTGAAATGCAATTACGAAATAGTTTTTTCCACAAAATTACCGTGCCTTACACTAGCTGCTAAGTTGTATTGACCCCATTATACAGGGTGTCTTACCAAGCAGTCATATGTTCTTGAATAATTAATTATTGCTTACTGTGTTGATACATCATTAGCATAAGATAATGGCACTTTCAGATAGGTGAAGTATCCTTAGGCAGACAGGGTCTTTGGCAGATAAACACTGTGTGTGATGTAGACTCCAGTACAAAATAGAATCATGAATATTTTTAGGGAACTTATAGATCTTAAAAATTGGATAGCAGGTGCTTTTGTTTCAGTCTGAAGTAACAGGTTGTTAATGACACATCCCATAATCAGATTTTCTATCCATGAATTTATTGGCTGAAATAGTTACTAATATGAAAAATTTATTAGCCTGCAATGAGCTACGCCAACACTGAAGCACAGATGGTCTCCTCCAACAAGTGACAATTTGAAGCATCAGATTTATCATAAAACAAATGAAACTGTTTAGAACCACGGTATTCTGTCCTCTAAAAGAAAGAACAGGAATAGTAGCAATTAGTAGTAATAGCAGCTTTACGTTTTAGTTTACATTTGAGGAAACTTTTGATAATGAACTTTTAAAAAATACTTTAAATGCCATGTGAATAATTTTACTTCTTTATGGAACTGCAAACTGAAGCAGTTGTCTTGACTTGATTACATTGGAATTTTCTTATTTTTTGTAGAGATTTAGCTCTGTGTGTGTGTGTGTGTGTGAAAACAAAGCTAATTTCTGAACACTTATTTAAGAAAACACCAGCAGGGAAAGTGACAGCAGCACCTGTGGGAAATAGCAAAAAGAGCATTGTGGGTAATAATGCCCTGTGGGGTTTGGTAGTTGGTGGTAAAATCAATTATATTATTCGCAAATAAATCTAGGGGGATGGAAGATGGAAAGCGCAAATAATGCATTAGTGTCTTTAAATATATATCTTAAATATATGTCATCCATGGAGTTAGTTAGTAGCACCAGCCATGACCCAGTTGTGGAACACAACTGAAGGCTAAAATAAGAGGTTGAACCCACGTGTAACAACCCTTATGCAAGTGATTGCAACTAGCTTAAGTGAAATTGTGCCAGAACTGAGCGCCTTCATAAACCATTCTTTATTCCTTTCTGTTGCCCATATTAATTGCCAGAAATCTGTTTCATGGCAAACTTCCACTTCAAAAGTACTGTGAAAGTGGCTTAAGAGATGTCAGGTTTTAGTGTCAGTAGGAGATCAGCTACAGTTCTAGTGGGATGAGTCCTATGCTGTTTCTTACAAGTGTTTGCTTTTGTGTATAACATTTGATTCCAAGTGTCACTTTAGCGAAGGAAATTCCAAGGAGAAAATCGTTTGGATATCAACTAGAGAAAGAAGTCCCAGCTAAGTTCAACTGGAGAAAGTAGTCCCAACTAAGTAGAAAGGAGAAATCTATAGTTTGAGCTCATTTGTATATGAGTGTGCTGATGCCCTGCATGAAAAACAGTGGTCAGAATCTGTGTGATGAAAACAGTGTTCACTTATTTTAATTGAGTAATTGCTATCATTTATTTAATGAATATCTTTTCTCTATCTATCTATCTATCTATCTATCTATCTATCATCTATCCATTGATATACATATCCCTCTGATCCTTAAAAATACTATTGGGTATTACGTCCATTTTGAAGATAGGGTAATGAAATGAAGAATTTCTGCTTTGAACATATCCTTATGACTGCTTTAAAATTGGAAGAAGGAAAAGGAAAGTAAGAGCCAGAAAGACATCTCTGACTGTAACCAGATAAAACAAGCTGGCTCTTGGGGAGAGAAAGAGAGGAGGGAGAGTGGACAGATCATATATATTTCAGAGGTAGTAATACATTTGGGATTTTTATAATATTTTTGATTATATATTAACATAAACTCTTCTTTTTAATTACTATTTTTTCATTGAAGTACCATCAGTTACAATGTGTCTATTTCTGGTGTATAGCACAATGTCCTAGTCATGCATATTCATACATATATTTGAAAAAAATACATAATGTTAATTTACCATTTTATCATTTTAAGCGTACAGTTTAGTAGTGTTATGTATTTTCACATTGTTGTGCAACAGATCTCTACAATTTTTCAGCTTGCAAAACTGAAACTCTACTTATTGAACACCAATTCTCTCTCCCCTCCCCCAGCCCTTAGCAACCACCTTTCTATTTTCTGTGTCTATAATTTTAACTCCTTTAGATACTTCATCTGAGTGGAATCATACAGCGTTTGTCCTTTTGTGACTAGCTTGTTTCACCTAGCATAATGTCCTTGTGGTTCACTCACATTATATCATGTGATGGGAAATTCTTATTTTAAAGGCTTCATGATATTCTATCGTCTGTATGTAACACACTTTCCTTATTCATTCATCCTTTGATGGACATTCATGTTGATTCTACTTCTTGGCTATTGTGATCATGGACATGCAAATATCTCTTCAAAATCCTGCTTTGAATTCTTTTGTATGTATAACCAGAAGTGGGATTGCTGGATCATATGGTAATTCTGTTTTTAAGGTTTTGAGGAAACTGCATACTATTTTCCACAATAGCTACACCATTTTGCATTCCCACCAACAGTGCACAAGGGTTCCAGTTTCTCCACATTCTTGCCAACAGTTGCTATTTTCTCTTCTTTCTATAGTGCTCATACTAATGGGTGTGGAATGATAATTCATTGTGGTTTTGATTTCCATTTCTCTGATGTTTAATGGTGATGAACATCTTTTCATATGCTTGTTAGCTATTTGTATATATTCTTTGGAGAATTTTTTCAAGCCTTTTGGAGAATAGTATGCAGGTTCCTCAAAAGTTAAAAATAGGATATTGATATATTTTGAAATAATTTTTCATATGGCATGAGGTAAGAGTGGTTTCTTGTTTTTTATGTAAATTTCAAATTGTTTCAGAAACAAAACTAATTATTATTTTGATTTCTTGACTATGTATAAGCACACTTGACTGTCCTTTATGATTAGATTATCTCATTCTGTTGATTCTTATTTTGTAGTTGGCTTTACTCCTTTGATAAACTTTTTTTTTAAGTTGAAAGATTTTGCTCTTATTCCTATGGCTCATAATCCCTAGTGCTTTCTTTTCCTTACAGGTGCTAGGAATCTTCTTGTAATAACAGAGTGGTAGAAATATCCAAAAGAATTCTTTATTGGTAGTGGTACTATTACTATTACTTTTACTATTACTTTTATGACATCTGCTGCTTATAAGTTGCCTTGCTTTTCAGATTATATATTCTTTTTCAGATTCTTTGTCATTATAAATTATTACAAGATATTGAGTACAGTTCCCTGTGGTATACAGTAGGTCCTTGTTGCTTATCTATTTTATGTATAGTAGTGTGTATATGTTAATTCCAAACTCCTAATTTATTCTTCCTCCCGTCCATTTATTATCTGTTGATGAGCATAAGAATTGTTTCCAGTTTTAGACTATTGCAAATCCATCTCAATGAATATTTATATATAAGTATATGGGAAGGCACATTCTCAATTCCAGTAGTTAGTAAAATTTCAATGAACATTCATATACAAGCCTTTGTACAGACATGTTTCAGTTCTCTGTGGTCAGTGCTGAGAAATAATATGACTGAGTTACATGGTAGGTGAATGTTTACCTTTGTTAAGAAACTGTCAAGCTATTTTTCAAAGTGATTATACCATT
Source organism: Vicugna pacos (assembly GCF_048564905.1). Taxonomy (NCBI): domain Eukaryota; kingdom Metazoa; phylum Chordata; class Mammalia; order Artiodactyla; family Camelidae; genus Vicugna; species Vicugna pacos. The sequence goes on along the minus strand of NC_132991.1, from coordinate 38,682,859 downwards.
TTACATCCCTACCAATACTATATCAGAGCTCCACATCCTTACTAACACTTGCTATGGTAAGACTGTAAATTTTAATCCATTCTCATAATTACGTAGTTTCTTGTTTTAATTTGAATTTGCATTTCTCTGGTGAATAATAATGCTGAAATCTTTTCATGTACTTTTTGGGCATTCATATATCTTCTTTTGTGTTTATTATTATTGGATTGTAAGAATTTTTCTTATTTTCTAGAAGTAAGATTTTTGTCTAATGTAAGTGTTTCAAATGTTTTCTCCCCACATATGGTTTGCCTTTTCACTTTTTAAATGACATTTTTCAAAGAGCAATGTCTGTTTTATTGATGAAGTCCAGTTATTGATTTTCTCTTTTTTGACTTAAGCTCTGTATGTTCTGTTTAAGAAAACTTTGACTTTGCCTTTCTTCTAGATATTTTGTTTTCTTAGGTCTTATATTTAGGTCCACAATCCATTCTGAGTTAATTTTGTGTTTGGTGTGAGGTCAATGTTCACTCTTATCCACAGACATATTCAGTTCTTGCAGCACAATTTGTAGGAAAGACTTTCTTTTCCCCATTAAATTGCCTTGTCACTTTTGTGAAAAATCAATTGACTGTAACATGTAAGTCTGTATCTGGACTATTCTGTTTCATTGATCCAAATTTCTGTGGGTTTTTTTGTTTGTTTTTTGTTTTGTTTTGTTTTTGGAAATGTTAAATTGTCTTGATTACTTTAGCTTTATAGTAAGACTTAAAATCAAATAGAGTAAATTCTCATACTTTGTTTTTTTTTCAAAAAAATACTTTGACTAATTGAGGTCCTCTGCATTTCCAAACAAATTTTAGAATCAGCTTGTCAAATTCTAGGGGAAAAAAGGCTTGGAATATTTTTGGAATTGATTTGAATCTAATAGACCAGTTCCCATCAATAATATTGAGTCTTCAAATTGAGAAACATGATATATCTACCCATTTACTTAAATCTCCTTTATGTATATTTTTACAAAATGTTTTGTCAGGTTTGGGATTTGGATTATGCTGGCATCATAAAAGGAGTTGAGCAATGGAACATTCTTCTCTATTTTCTGGTAATTTTTCCTTCCTTCTATATCATTACCATTATCCAAAAAATGAGCTATTATTTGGTTGATCTTAAATAAGCTCCTTTACAAGAGAACTATCTGAAAAATATTATCTATAGTTATTGTCTCCAATATTTTCCCTCCCATTCTCTTTTGAACCTACTCAGATCTGCCTTTGCCTTCTTCATTACACCAAATCTTCTCTTACTGAAGTCATCAAAGTCTTCTACTTTGCTAATTCTTATTCACTTTTCAGTCTTTATTTTACTGATCTAAAGCAACATTTTAAACAATTAATCCCTGTCTCTACTTTAAAGGTTTATGTCACCTAGCTTCTAAGACAGCACACTAAAATGGTTTTCCTCCAACATTTTTGTGACTTCTTATGAGTACTGTTAGTAGGTTCCTCTTTAACTCTCTCTTCTAAAATTTGGGATACCCTAGGACTTTTCCTTGATCTCATCTCTACCCTACATATTCCCAATCCAAGTAATCACATTTAAAGTCTCAAGGCTTTAAATACCACGAATATGCAGGTGACTCTCAAATCATTATCTCTGTTCCAGACCACTTCTTTAAACTTCATACTCACATTCTACTGAAATTCTCCACTTTGATACTTAAGAAATCTTACTTGTCTGCCTACTTTTTCATCATACTCCTCTTCCATGTGATTGCATCCAGTCTTAAGAAAGCAGCAAAAAGAAGAAAAAAGAGGCAAAGACTATGACTGCTGCGTCCAGGGCAGCTCAGGACTGTGTCTGAGGACGGGCTACGCAAGACTTAAGAAACAAAGAGATAAAGTAAAGAGCAAAGATGGGACCAGAGGACTCAAGATCTACTGGATCTAGAGTGCCAAAAGCCTGGTCAACATCATATTTATTAGGAGTATACAGCTCAGAAAAAAATGCGATCAAAAAGGTGGGGCTTTAGATATTCCATGCAATAAGCACTAAGTTCTGCTTGCTGGTTAACTGATTAATTTCAGGCCCATCCCTTCCAGGAACAATCACCCTCCTCAGGGTATGCAAAATTTCTAAGTCTATCCTGTTATTGCCTCTGGGACATCTTGAGATAGCATATATTTCCCCTGGGTTAAACCACATGCTTTCATGCCAGAACAAAGTTCTGTTAATGGATGATCCGGCTTTCCAGGACCCTCCATTGTTTTACCCTAAGGACATATCTACCCTCCTTCATGCCCTTATGGTCAATCTCAAGATTTCTCCTTACAGGTTTTCTTTACCATAATACGTGTTATAGGTCATATACTGCATAAAACATTATAACAAAGCAAGCATGTGCATTTTAAGCAAGTAAGTGTGAATATAATATTTTAAGCTCATGGAAATCTAGGTGTGGCTTGTTTCCTAGCTGCTTGTTGTCCAGCGGCTTGTTTTCCAGCAGCTTGTTTCCCAGCAATGACAAATGGAAAACAAATGGCAAGATGTTTGATTTAAACATAACCATATCAATAAATTAAATTAAATGTAAATGGTCTAAATATACATATTAAAAGGCAGAGATTGTCAGACTAGACAAAGATGCAATAACTGAATATCTGCTACCTTCATAAAATGGACTCTAAATATAAGTATACAAATAAGTTAAAAGTAAAAGGATGAAAAACAATATACTATGCTAATACTGGCCAAAATAAATCAGAACTATATTAGTCTCAGGAAAAACTAGATTTCAGAGCCAAAAATATCCCTATATCCCTATCCCTATATCATTTCATAATGATAAAATAATCTGTTTATTAAAAGGGTATGATCTTAAATGTGTATGCATGAAATAGCAGAACCCCAAAATATATAAAGCAAAAAATGAGAGAATTTCTTCAAGAAATGGGTAAATTTACAATTATAGTTGGAGATTACACCATCTCTCTCTGTTAATAGCTGATGGACAGAGTAGAGAGAAAATCAGTAAAGGGATATAAAAATTTGGACAAAACTACCAACCAATTTAAGTCATTGATATTTATAAGACATACTGTGCAACAACAGCAAAATACACACTTATTTCAAGAATATGTTAGCAATTACAAAGATAGACTATATTCTGAGCCATAAAGCAAGCCTCATTCAATTTGCAAAAATTTAAGTCTTAGAATATAAATTCTCTGACTAGAGAGGAATTAATTTAGAAATCAATAAAATAAAGATACCAGGAAAGTAGCCAAATATTTGGAAACTAGAGAACACACTTCTTAATAACCCATGGGTCAAAGAAGAAATAAAAAGGAAAATTAGAAAGAATTTTGAGATGAATGAAAATGAGAACATAGCCAAATTTATGGGACAGTGCTAAAGTTGTACTTAGGCGGAAATTTATACCACTAAATGCCTATATTAAAAAACAGGAAAGATCACAAATTAATTAGCTCAGCTTCAACTTTAAGTAACTAAAGAATTAAGAGAAAATTAAATACTAAATAAGAGTAGGAAGGAAAAAATAAATATCAGAGTGAAAAATCAATAAAATAGAAAATCAAACAATAGAGAAAATCAGTAAAAACAAAACCTGGCATTTTGAGAACATCAATAAAATTTTTTGAAGAGGGCGATGTTCTGTCGGAGTTCCGCAGGTGCTCTGGTTGGCTGAGTGGGTCTGTAGATGTGGGTCTTGGTGTATTTATGGGAGAGGGTGACTTACGAGCATCCTTCTACTCCGCCATCTTGCCTCTTCACTGAGAAGATCAATAAAATTGATAAACCTCTGAATTAACAGAATGACAAGAAAAAAGGACACAGGTTATCAACATTAAGAATAAGAGAGATGACATCACTGGAGATACTAAAGATAATTAGGAACTTTATGAATAACTTTCTCCCAATGAATTTGGCTACTTAGATAAAACAGAGAAAGTTCCTGAAAGAAATAAACTATGAAAACTCATTCAACAATAAATAAATAACATAACTAGTCCTATATCTGTGAAAGACACTGAATTTGTAGTTAAATATCTTCTCCTAAAGAAAACTGCAGGCCCAGATGTCTTCCCTGGTGAATTCTAAGAAATATTTAGAGAAACAATATGTCAATTGTACAGATACTCTGCCCCCATTCATACATTGAAGCCCTGACCCTAATGTAATGGTATTTGGAGGAGAGTCTTTTAGGAGATAATCTGGTTTAGATTAGGTGACGTGGTTTGGGCCCCCATGATAGGATTAGTTTCTTTACAAGAAGAGGACAAGAGACCAGAGCTTTCTCTCTCTCTGCCATGTGAGGGTACAGCAAGAAGGCAGTCGTCTGTAAGCCAGGAAGAGGGTCCTTACTAGGAACCAAATCTGCTAGCACCTTGATCTTGGTCTTCCTAGCCTCCAGAACTGTGAGAAAATAAATGTCTGTTCTTTAAGCCACCAGTCAGTCATATTTTGTTATAGTACCTAGAGCTGATTAATTTAGTTATTTATTATAATTTTATTGTTTCCTCTAAAGAGGGAATTTATATTCTTGCTTTGACTACTTCTTAAATATTTAATGATTTATGTTGCTATTATCAATACTGTCTTATTTTTGTCTTATTTTATTGAATTATTGCTGATTTAAAGAAATATTTTTAATATTGTAATTTGAATTTTACAAACTTTTTATAGCTATTGATTTTTTTTAAGGTAGATGTTCATGTCTTGATAGTTTGTGTCTTCCCTACCAATTCTTATACCTCATTCCCTTTTATTTCCTTATTGTGTTGGCCATGACTACCAGAATATATTAATCATTAGAAATAGTGTGTATCTTTGTCTTATTCCCAATCTCAAATTGAATACATCCATTTTTTAGTTTCCCTATTAAAGTTTCTCCATTGGTGTAGGTTTTGATGTATCTCATTATGGTAGATAGCCTCTAAGATGGCCCCCAGTAATCCCTGCTTTCTGGTATTTATGCACTTGTGTATTCCTCTTCCCTTGAGTGTGGAATGAACTTATTTATTCACTTCTAATGAACAAAATGTAGTAGAAGTGACAGAATTTTACTTCCAAGATTAGGTTATAAAAAAGACTGTTGATTTTGTCTTGGGTGCACTCTTTTGCTTACTCTGGGGCAAGTCAGCTGCAATGCCGTGAGGCAGCTCTATGGAGAAGCCCACATAAGTGAACTTGGAAGTGGATCTTCCATGGTCAGTCAAGTCATGTGAATGAACTTGGAAGGAGTTCTCCAACCATGGGTGTGAGTTTGAAAGAGGATCCTCCTTCAGTGGAACTTTGAGATGACAACCCTGGCCAATATCTTGACAGTAGCCTTATGAGATACACTGAGGCAGAACTACCCAGCTCATCTGTATCCACTTTCTTGATTCACAGAAAATGTGAAATGATCAATGGTTGTTGCTTTAAGCTGCCAAGCTTTGAAGTAATATGTTGTGCAGTAATAGGTAACTAACGCTTCTGTTTACCTACTCTTTAGGAGAGTTTCCTGCTCTTCCCAGTTTGCTAAATTTTTTTAAGTCATCACTCAAGAAAATCACATTTTTTTCCTTAACCGTAATATGGTAAAATACACATTTTGGATGTTGAAACATCTGTGCATTTCTGTAGTATACTGTACTTGATCATGACATACTTTCTTGCATTTCTAGTTAGGCAATATTTTCTTCAGGAATTTTGTTTGAATGTGTATAAGTAAAATGGACTCATGATTTATATTTAGTATTACAGTAGCCCCACAAATAAGGTAGGTATTATTGCCCCTTTTTCATTTTCTAAAATGCTACATATACATTATGTGAATTATACACACACACACACACACACACATACATACATATATGACAGAAATTAGCTATTCATTGAATATTTGGTAGAAATGACCTGTCAAATTAGCTAGACCTAGAATTTTGGAAAAAGAGTATTGGCTAATGTAAATTTCTGTAAAATTTAGTGGTCTATTCAGTGCTTTATTTTATCTTTTGTCAATTTTATCATTCTATAATTTTCTAGAAATATATCCATTTCATATACATTTTCAAATTTATTAGTGTAGTCATAATACTTTAAATTTTTAAAACCTCTTTTGTGTCTTATTTCCCCTTTCTGTTCTGCATTGTGTTTATTTACATCTTCCCTCTTTCTTCTTGGTCAGTCTTTCTAAATTATTTTTTATTAATCTTTTTGAAAAATAACGTTTGTTATTTAACTATTTTTATTCTCAATTTAATCAATTTCTTCCCTTCCCTTTGTTATTTTCTTTGTTTCTTTAGGTGTTACTATTCTGCAAACTCTTTCATTAAACATTGAGTTTGTTTATATTTAATATTCCTTGTTTCCTGATATACACATTTAAATATAAATTTCACTCTAAGTACTGTTTCAACTGCTTCCCACATGTTTTAATATGTTGTTTTCATTGTCATGAACTTCTAAAATATTTCTTAAAATCTCCTGTCATTTTCTTTTGAACCAGAAATTAATGACATGTTAATTAATTTTCCAATATATAGGAAATTAAAATTATCTTTCTGTCATTAATTTAGAATTTTGTTACACTGAGGACTGAGAACAGGTGCATCATATCATCTTTTGGGATTTATTGCTGCTGCCTTCATGATTGAATATATGATTTATTTTTGAAAATGCTCTGTATATGCTCAAAAGCAATATGCATTCTTTACCTGTGGATGTAGAGTTCTATATGTAATCTGTTAACTCAATCTTATTAACTGTTCTATCATCAGACTTTCGATGTCTATGCATATAGCTCTGTCTTGGTTGCTTTCTTTGTATCTGCATGGCATGTGTTAAAATCACCAGCTACAATGGTTTCTTTCTACAGTTCTTTTTAGTTGCTTAATATATTATGAGGCTATATAGTAAACTCTTTGTAGGTTAGTATGTCATAATGCTGTATATTCCCTTTTGTTTTTCCTTTTATCAGAATACAGCATCTTATTTTCTTTTTTATATTATTTTGCCTTAAGCTTGATTTCTTCAGATATTAAGACTTCTGCCTAGATTATTTTTGTTTGTATTTGTCTGATACAGTTTTTTCTGTCTTTATTATAGTTAAACTTCTTCATTGTGTGGCTTTGGATTTAGAGTGTTATTTTGAAAACTTTATTCAGGCCTCATATCCTTTCTTATAAAAATAATATAAACATTCTGCCAAAAAAAAAATGTATCCAGTCAGGTCAGTATATAAGTAGATAAAAGTAGTGTATTTAGAACTAGACAAACCAGAATATTACAGAGATAGTTAATAGTCTAGATTTGCAGCTTCATATAGTGAATTATTCAAAGAACATCCTAAATTTCACTTGATTTCGCAGTACAGAGACTAAACGCCATTCTGGTGTATATCCCAGGTTTGGAAGAAAAGATGTGCAAAATGAGTGAGAACCCAACTTCTCTGAACCCCTTGCTTAGCAATACTTGTGTAACTTTGCAATAGGGCTCTATTAAAAACTCCCCTGTAGTAAAAAAAAAACAAAAAAAACAAAAAAAAAACTCCTGTGAGATGTACGGCAGAGTCCTTCCAGCTGGTAGTTTTCCCAGTGTATAACTATGGCTCAGTGCCAGCTGCACTGAGGCGGGGCATGAAAAGCAAAACTGAAGGAGATAAGCCAGTAATTACGCTTGTGTAATATGGTAGGTGATTGAGATGTCTAATTGAGAAGGTTACAACTTGGAATGAGAGACAAAAGAACCTTGAATATAGTGTAAAAATAAATATTTAAAAGATCCCTTTTTCTTCTCACAATTGACTTTAATTGGATTTTTAACAAGTGTACATTAAAAGAAACAAATTATATGTATTTTAGGCTGCCAGGGTGAACTGAAATGGATATGCTTGCAAGTGAATTATGATAGTTTTAGTCTCATTTTTCTTTTTTTACTTAAACACAGTTTCAGTGTATTTTGATGTTTTTAGTCTATGATGTTTTATTTTGAAAATATATATTTGAATGCAACTTCTCCCTTGTGAATCAATAGTAATAAGTTAAATCAGAAAATACTGTTTCTCTTTAAAGCCTGGCCATTCTGGGGCAAGTTACGTGCACTTACCTTGATGTTTTACTTTCAAGTTGTCTAAGCAAATTGGAAATAGTGTGCTGAAGGCACTTTCACCTGTGGTATCTGTTAAATGTCATTTATAATTTATGTATTCTTACACAGAATTTTCCTTTCTGTCTTTAGAGCCTGGGAAATAAAATTTCTTCTCTGAGTCTTCTTTTTCTGATTTGGCAAAGGGAATATTGAAATATATCTTTTGGTAGTGTAGATAAACAAGGCTTTTATTCTATCCGTCAATTTCATTGTATGTCTACATTTTCTAGGGGTTTCCTTTTTTACTATTACATTTGTTTTGGTAGTGAGAAGCTATGTCTATCTTTAATCCAACTAATTTCTTTTAAAAATAAAATGTCTCTTAACTCCCGCTCCTGAAGATAAGTGGTAAATTGTACAGTCATACTTTTTCATCTCTGTGTGAGGTATTTACATTAAATATGCATGTCATATATAATATATGCATAGCTGAAAGCAAGAACTGCCACAGTGTTAGAGAGGAATCATTGAGACTTTATTTCACAAAACACCTAAAACACCATAAAGAATTAATTAATTCTAATGTAAAACAACTCAAATATGCAGTTGGCAAAGCTCATTTTCAAAACCATAGTTCAAAATATATACATATATATAATTTTCTTTTACAGATTCATATGACTCATAATGAGCCATAACATGTGAAGGAAAAGGAGACTAAATACATACATGTGTACATACCATTTTTATGCTACTGCAATTGAATGCATTGGTTTCATCACTTTAATTTGCTTATGTCCTTGTTAATTCTTTACATACCTTTATTCAGTGTGAGTAAGGCTAAATATGATAATATAGGGGATAAAAAGATTTTTAAATATAAAAGACCTGCTCTGATCTGGGGTTCAGCTAAAATAAACCAGGAGAAATCAGAGACATGAAGAAAATTAAAAATTTGACGATATATGATAATAATCTCTCATATTGATAAAGCACTTAACAGATTTTTCCCTCATTAGTAACTGCTGATATTGTAGATCTCAGATGAAGCACTTTTGGCGGTAGAACCCTGGTTAATAGGAAATAAGACATGAGTGAATGGGTAAAACATCAAGGCAAACAGAAAGACTTTTAAGAAATTTGCAATGAAAGGAATGCTATGGAGCAAAGATAGCTGGAGGACAAACAGATATTTTATTAAATTATATTTTGATTCATTGAAACATGGGGAAAAATATAAATAAGAAATTGAAGGCATAGATATCTAATGGGATAAGTAATAGATAACTAATGGAGCACTAATAGAATATAGAGCCAGAGGGGAAAAGGATTGTGTTCTAATACAGAAAGAATAAAACAGGGAAAAGAATAATTGAATATGGAGAAATATTTAGTTTGGAATATAAACATTGAAGATACTCATTTTCTAAGATTCTGTAATTTATAACAGCAAAATTTCTCCTGAGAATGAAAGTCTGCACAGAGAGGGAAATTTGTGATTGACATTGAAGGAAATTGATATTAAAGAAATTAAACAAGTTGTTTAAAAGGACAATTAAGCACCCAACTGATATTGGAGTAAGTAAACGTAGTCTATTCACTTTCCCAGCAATGCTTGGCAAAGAGGGAGCAGGAGTTGAGATAGCAAGTAACGCAGGATTAGAGAAAATACGAACTCCAGAAAAAGTAAAAATTGGGATATGAAAATAAACTACTAGAACTTCTATTTCATTTTGTCTAATTCCTGAGAGGTAAAAGTTAACGTTTTTAAGACTTATTCCCTGTATCCTGGCTCCCCAGAGAAGGCACTGGCTTAGTACAAAATTCCATGGAAATCAGCTATGACCTAATGCTTCAGGCAGCTGATCATGGTCAGTGACAAGGCTTGGACCCCAGCCCCTCATTGTCCTGGGAAGGGGATGGTGCTTCATCAGTCCTGAAGGCTGATAAAGTACACTTGCTATATGGTGAAGTTTCCTTTATGAGACTTGGCCCCCAGCTCCATTACCCACCAGTGAAAGAACTGGTGTTTTCTCTCTTGTAAAGTCTGAGAGCCAGTCATATGTCTTGTTATATGACACAACTTAGACAGCATGGCTATTCACTGATCCTATGATTGTGTCGAGGAGGGGCTAGTACTGCAAGGTTAAGGTTAAGGTTGGAGTCCATATCTGGCACGTCATATTATTGTTGTATCCTGATTCCTGATCATGCCTATGGAGGGGTGGTGCTTCCCTGATCTTGCATTTTAAAGGTTCCACAGTCCAAGTCCTCACCAAGAAACTGAAGTCTGGTCTTGACAAATTTCAGTGCTCTATGTGTGGTTGGGCAACTGGACCTGAGCACCTGCCATGATGCCTGGTCCTTGAGTTTGCCCCCATGAGTACTGTCTATCATTCTGTGTACATGTGCTTCTTGGCCATTTTCTGACAGTCAGAAATCTGTAGACATCATCTTTAGCATGAAGATAGATCTTGGTTGTGGCTAACCAGAGATGGGGAGATAAATGAGGACATAAGGGAGCTGTTTGGGTTTTACAATAGGCAGGTTTGAATGGACTGGGGACAGTATGAAATCAGGAGATGTAAGGGTATGTGAGAGGCATAAAAAGGGAGGATTGTAGTCAGAGAGGATAGTTTCATGATTTGAGCTCATGTATGTAAGCATTATGTCAAAGTTCAAACTGAAGAGTTGGAGATGTAATGAGAAGTCAGTATATTGCAAATCTGTTTTCAAAAAATCTGTAAAACTTAATAGGTTAAAGTTCTAAGAATTTATCCTTTGCAAACTTATTTCTGGTATATATATCTTTATTATATTTTGTGGTGTGTTATTTCATGATCTATTATTGAAAAGATTCTAGTTAAGAGGTAAATAGGTGATTTGATAAAACAAATTTCATTCAACTTTTTGATTATTGACTGTAAACTACAAAAACAAAAAAATACATAAAAACAGAAACCCACAACCACATCATCTAGAATTGAGGAAATTACAAGACATCTGGTGGACACTTAAAAAATAATTGTTGTCATAATCATTAATACTATTCATTGTCATGAAAGGTTACTTGGAAAGGTGACTGCTGTATCTGGGAATGCTATGGTTAACACCCATTTTAAATAAAAGGAAAATCAAATGTTATATTTTCTCAGTTCAGGATATCGCACGTTTGAAACTAGGTGCATTTGAAATAGGTGGTATTAGTTTTAATAAAACATCTTAATAACATCCTTATTAACTTATATTGTAAATCTAAACGTTCATAGCACAGAATTAGTTGTAGTAAAAAACCTCTTGTAAAACTTTAAGTATTTCATTTGTTATGCTTTATTTAATTTGTCACTGCAGTCTTGAATTGGTGCTGAATTGTCTGCAGGAATTAGCAAATGGAGAATGATAGGATCATATATAGCCTCTCAAATATAAGCTAATAACACACTTTAACATTTCACCCTCTTTCTAAGACTCCAATCAGCAAGTAGGAATTGTCAAATTGCATTTAAGTAATGACATGCCATGAGGAAAACTGACCATCCAAACCACAAAATCAGCAAAACAAAAAGGGAAGTGTTAATTTTTACTTTTTTCTCTAGCTAAGAAAACTCCATGTGGATTTTTACTGGGCTGTCTGGATTGTGGATTATGCTGATAGCATGTAAAGATTTGATTCGAGATGGACTTCAATCAGAACTAAATATTTGGTTCAGTCAGTATGGGTTTTTATCGTTCGCAGTCTTACACAAACATCAGAAAATTGAGCTATGCTTTGGTTTTGCTTAATTCTTAAGGGTGCATAAATCATGATAACTTGTAGTTAATAATTGCCAAAAGTTCAAAATTGCAATACTTTTACCCTTGGTGAGAAGGGGGGAAAAATGAAGAATTTTTCTTGTCTCTCAGATATATTGGCCTATTCTCCAAATGACAGGTTCCTGACTGATCAACTGTACCACCTGCTACTAAAGCTCAGTAATATTAGTCTGTGGAATGGTTTCATTCTCATCTCACACCTCAGAGATCTTGCGCTCAACCCCAGGCATCCCTTGTGTGTTTAAATCAGCTTAACGGCTCATACAGTGTGCTGATTTCCTTGTAGGCCTCTGTTTTCTCAAAAAGTGATCACCTTTTGCCAATGCCCTCAGGATTAAACAGGGCAGTCTGGTTTTCCTTTTCTGCATTGGCTATACCTTTGTAGTCAATAAAAGACTAACTAGAAAAGAATCAGCTGATGAGAGAATCAATCTTCTGGAAGCCTCCCCACAGTTTTCTCATCATTTTTGTGCGTCTGTCATCTCAGATTGTAAAATGGAAACCAAAACTCAGTATGTGGGAAGACTTTTACTGCTCCTTGTTAACAAAAACAGTAAGACCAGGGGTTTTGATCTTATGAGTGTATAGGTAAACAGTAAGCTGTAAGTGCACACTCTTGAAGTGGCTTTCTCTGTTTCTAATGGAGGTTTGCAAAGAATTATCAAAGTGGTATCAAAAAGGTCTCCTAACATACGGTAGTGTGGCTATCCATTCTGAAGAGGTCAGGTTAAATCTGAAGGTCTTATATACGACGATACTGGGGTATCTTATGGTACAGCAAGCAGGACTGTGTGCTTCTTACTAAGTCATAGAAATAGACAAATATAAAAAGGATCCTTTCTGCATGTTTATAACTGGTTACATTGCATTAGTTTATTTCTGTAGCATTACATTTTAAAGCAAGTGACATTTTTGTCTCATTTAACTTTTATTTTAACAACTTTATCTCACATAATTTGCTTTCTTGTAGACTATTCAAAAATGTGTATGAAATATATTCAGATTACTTTGGCAGATAAAGGTCATTTCTTTATAACCCAGTGTATATATTTTCTCCAGCAACAGAGAATCTGAAAATAATTTTCTTCCTGCTTTTACTTTATGGTTTCAGATCTCATTTGTAACTTGAAAGCACAATGAGCAGAGGGAATTTAAACTTGCTAACTGATCCTATTAAAATATAAAATAGAGTTTGAAATTTGCTTTTTTTTTTTTTGCTTGAGTTCAGGCTTTTAGTCAGTTACAATGCTATCAGAGCTGTTTAGCTTTTCCCTCTGGTAATATATAAAATACATTTAATAAAAATAAAAATGTACCTTTAAGTGTGTAAAATCCATTTTAAATTCTCTGGTATGAATTATATCATTGAATTATGAGGTAGAATGATTTCGTTGCTTCTTTTCAATGTCATTGAAGTAGCCCAGTGATTGAACTGTTACTGCTTTCTGAAGCTGGGAGTATGGTTTAGTGAGAACAAGACTGGCATTTTTCTGCTGCTTATTAGTTTGGAAATTTGACTGTGTCAATATTATATTTTCTATCGTGAAGATATTTAGGTTTCTTGGGGTGTATCTATGGATTTTCAGGAAAATAACAGATTACTATTAGAAGGAGAAAGATATTTGTAGCATTTCTCTAAATATCTGGAATTTATTTCAATTTAATCATATATGAATTTATCTTATAAAGTGCAGAAAGCATGGAATAGAGTATTTTTCATCTCAGTTTGTTCTTCTTTATCATTAATATTTATTAGCTGTACATCACACTCTCATTATAACTCTTGATTGATTGTTCATAAGGTATACAATCTTTTCCTGGACATTATATAATTATGTAGTATTTTTGACAATGCAGAAGATCCAAGATTAATTATGCAATCTGAGATTAGGTAGAATATATGTATGCTTTCCGTATTTCCAAGCTGTTTTTCTCAATATTTAATATTGCTTCATTTTCTCATTATGAACTGTCCTCTGGATATTGAGTTTCATCTTTATTTTATTTAGTTCTTCCTGCCCCACACAGCCTATGCTAAGATTCTCTATGAAAAGAAAGAAGACCCCTGTTCTTTCTCATAGCCCAAACCTCACCTCAATATTGTTTTTAGTACTGCTTTGTCACGAAGCATCTGAATTCCATGATGCCAGGATCCTCACCTGTCGTGTCATTCATTGTCTCTCCCACGTCGACACACACAAAGTAGTTCATTATCACTTGTTGATTCGATAAAAGGAGGAACTTCTGGGGTGGTGGTTTTATCTCAAAAGCTAAAAGTTCTTATACATCGTAGTACTTAGGATGTACAGACCACTGTAGTGCGTGCTACTAAGGTCTGCGAAATAGTATAATGCAACATTGCTGCCTTCAAGTGGGTTTATCAAACATAGTGTTTTTTGCATTACTTAAGAACAGTGCTTTGAACTGAGGGGCATTACAAGGGTTTCCTTGTTTATGTCATCTTTGCTTATATCATGCATCTTTTCTCTACTCCAGGAAAGGTGCTTCCATGAGAGGATAGTTTGGTTGCACTTCCCATGAACCCATTACTTGAAGGCACCAGTTAAGCAATGAGAGAAAAAGCAAAAAATTCATTCAATGATTTTATGCTCGATTCTGTATGTCCAATCTATTTTAACTTATTTTGGATCAGTAGTGTTTTAAATATTATATCAACAAACTGATGGTAAGGCTATCCAAATAAATATTAATTAACTGAGTTCTAGTTAGGGCATGAGTTGCTATTCTCATTTGCATCTTGTAAATGTTAGCCTGCTTTCAGTATTGCTGTCAATGTAGATGGAATATGGTATAAAATTAAGCAATCAAGAACAGGGAGAATTGCAAGCCAACTGGAAAATTGCTTAACATATAATAGGGAATATGTAAGTGCTATGCAGAAAATAATGTCTTTTTTGGAGTTGTATCACATGTATCTTACTTAGAGAAATTAGAAAAAATAAATAACAAGTCAGGGGAAAACTTGTATATTTAATAATTTAGATGCCAATTTCAGAAACTGTACTATAATATTCTATATCACTCTTCTGTTTGACAGTAGCCTGTGATTTCCTTTTCCAATTAAAAATAATTTTATGACTAATGCCCATGTCTTCAAAATTTTCATCCTCTGTTTAGTGAAAACATTGTATTGTATTAAACATTGTGTCCATCCAGTATAACCAAGCTGTCAAAATTGCAGTGAATCCCTGATAAAAATTTAATATTCAAAATTCTTTCCCTTACTTTCACTGTTGCTATAGTACACTCATGATGAGACATAAGCAGTTTGTCTGGAATAGTAAACCCAAAATACAAAGTTAGAAACTAATAGAGGCGTCAGTGATATCTGATCAAGGGTGATTCCCAGTTATGTTAATGACATATTTGCTTATATAATGCATTATAATAGTTTATTACTGCATAAATAATAGGATAAAATGTTTGTTTACTCTTTACTCTGTTTCCAAAAGAGGAATTTAAAGCCATGTGTGAAGATCCTTACAAAATAACGTAAAAGAACTTTCAAATTTGAGTAAATTAGGACAAAGAAAAAAATTGAATCTGTGGGTGATGCTAGTGCACGAAATGCAGAATAAGTTTGCTATCCTAGTAGAGATGGCTCACACATTGGCTTTAAGCTTCCAAGTAACCTGTAAGGAAAAATAAACACATTATGAGTTACATAATTCATAATATTCATAACCTAAAAATAATCTAGTTGCCTTGGCAACACAGAGATACTGATAACAAAGATAGACTTCTTCCTCTGGTCTCCATTGAGCAGGCCCTGTTTAACTTAGGGGATATTGTCTGCATTCACATCTTACAGGCAGTAGGGTAACCCATTTCATATGACTATTTCTTATGCTATCCCTCAGTATATGCTGATAGCATCTTACCAAATTACAATCTAAAGAAAGCTCTTTTACAATTATGACAGTAAATCTATATTGATGTTAGTCAATATCCTCAGTGTGTTACAGAGAGTAAAATCATGCAGAATCCTTGTTGGTGTTGCTCAAAATCAACTAAGAAGAGTGATCTAAGTGAAGAAAAGCATTGAGGAGGGGCATACTGGCATCATAAGATTGTATGTGTAGTGTTTACAGCAGAGAAGTATCAGTTCAAAAGTTTTAGAATGCAGTACAAACCATTACAAGATTCAGACAGCAGAGGTAAGTTGAATGCCGTTATATTCTATATTCATTTAGCCTAAAGGAGAATTAATTGGCTTATGAAACTGGGCAATGTGGGTATGTCTGGCTTAGTCACAGCTGAATCCAGAAGTTCACATGATGCCATTGGGATTATAATTTTTAATCTCCAGGCTCTACTTACCTCTGCCTGTGTCCAGACAGGTTCTGTCCGTGTGATAGCAAGACCACATTACCTTCATTGGTTATCATATTCAAGAGTGTTTTTTCATGGATCACAATTCTGAGGAGATCCATTGTTCAACCCATTACTGAGGCCATGCTGATATGATTTTTTTTTGATTGCCCAACATTGTAACCTAGGCAACAGAGGGTAGTGTCATCCATACCATGTGGAATAAATATAAGAGTTGTATAGACTTCTGAAAGTTCTGATGAAAAGCAGATAAAAACAACAGTGAAATGTGTTTATACCCTATAACCTTCTTTCTTTGGGTTAGGGCACATTTGGTATAAAACAAAACGTAAGGCAAACAGTATCAATTTCTTGGTTCTTCCTGCATTTTCTTTTGAACAGTATCTTAAATATTAAAAAAAGAAGTTTATTTTGGTACCTTTCTTTCCTAATTTTCTAGAAATAAGCCTGTCCAAAGGGAAAATATGTTCCTTGATTAGAGATAGCAAAAAAATGTTCAAAGTTATTTGTTTTCCATACTTTCCTTTTATTAAATGAACGCCATAATGCAAAGTAAACACATGGCAAAGCAACAATAGCCTGGATTTCCAGCCTTCTTTGCAGTTAATTGTTATTCTATGACTAAGTTAGTTCCCACTGAATGTAGCAGAAGTGAGTATATGCAACTTCTGGGACACACAATTAAACAAAAAGCCCCATGATAACTTATTAATCAAATAAGATATTCGTGGACCTTTGAGTACAGCCAAAGAAGACCATGGTTGAAGATGACTGGGAGTCAGAGAGCAATATTGAGGGAGAGACTTCTGGTTTTCTGACTTGGCTTCTAGAGCATAGTTGTCCTACCAGGCTCACAGCTGAACTCTCACTGGGCTTATTGGTTTTCCAGGGCTGCTATAACTAGGTACCACAAACTGGGTGGCTTCAAACAACAGAAATTTATTATCTCACAGCTCTGGAGGTTAGAAGTCCGAAATCGAGATATTGACTGGGTCATACTCTGAAGCTTTTAAGGGAGAATCTCCTCTTGCCTCTTCCAACTTCTGGTAGCCCTCAGGCATGCTCTGGCTTGTAGATGCATCACATCCTCCGTGTGTATCTGTGTGTTCACATCAACTTCCTGTTTTTAATAAGAAATAATGCTTTCACATTACAATGGCACAGTTGTGCGGTTGCAACAGAGACTGTAAAACGCTCAATGGCTAAAATAATTTGCTATCTAATTTTTTACAGGAAAAGTTTGCCAATGCTTCTCTAGGACATGAGAGGGATAAGTTAGAGGGGTTTTTTTGTTGTTGTTGTTTTGTTTTTGTTTTTGTTTTTCTTTTTTTAATTGAAGTATAGCCAGTTATAATGTGTCAATCTCTGACGTGTAGCATAATTTCCCAGTCATATATATATATATATATACATACATATATTTATTTTCATATTCCTTTTCATTAAAGGTTATTATAAGATATTGAATACAGTTCCTTGTGCTATACAGAAGAAATTTGTTTTCTTAAATCTATTTTTATGTATAGTGGCTAACATTTGCAAATCTCAAACTCCCAAATTTATCCCTTCCCATCTCCTTCCCCCCAACCCAGTAACCATAAGATTGTTTACTATGTCTGTGAATCTGTTTCTGTTTTGTAGGTAAGTTGATTAGTGTCTTCTTTTTTCTTTTTTTAGATTCCACATATGAGTGATATCACATGGTATTTTTCTTTCTCTTTTGGCTTACTTCGCTTAGAATGACTATCTCCAAGTCCGTCCATGTTGCTACAAATGGCATCATTTTATTCTTTTTTATGGCTGAGTAGTATTCCATTATATAAACATACCACAATTTCTTTATCCAGTCCTCTACCGATGGACATTTAGGTTGTTTCCATGTCTTGTCTATTGGATATGGTGCTGCTATGAATATTGCAGCATATGTATCTTTTTAAAATTGAGCTCCCTCTGGGTATATCCCTAGGAGTAGGATTGCTGGGTCATATGGTAAGTCTATTTGTAGTCTTTTGAGGAATCTCCATACTGTTTTCTGTAACAGCTGCACCAAACTACATTCCCACCAACAGTGTAGGAGGGGTCCTTTTTCTCCACACCTTCTCCAGCAATTATCACTTGTGGACTTTTGCATGATGGCCATTTTGACGGGTGTGAGGTGACACCTCATTGTAGTTTTGATTTGCGTTTCTCTGATAATTACTGATACCGAGCATTTTTTCATGTGCCTATCGGCCATTTGTATGTCTTCATTAGAGAATGGCTTGTTTAGTTCTGCCAGTTTTTAGATTGGGTTGTCTGGTTTTTTGTTATTAAGTTGTATGAGTTGTTTATATATTCTGGAAATTAAACCTTTGTCATTTATATCATTTGCAAATATTTTCTCCCATTCCATAGGTTGTCATTTTGTTTTGCTTATGGTTTCCTTTGCTGTGCAAAAGCTAATAAATTTAATTAGGTACCATTTGTTTATTTTTGTTTTTATTTCTATTGCCTGGGTAGACTTCCCTAGGAGAACATTGCTAAGATTTATGTCAGAAAATATTTTACCTATGTTTTCTTCTAGGAGGTTTATAGTCTTTTGCTTTATATTTAAATCTTTAAGCCATTTTGTGTTTATTTTTGTGTATAGTATGAGGGAGTGTTCTAACTTCATTGATTTATGTGCAACTGTCCAGTTTTCCCAACACCACTTGCTGAAGAGACTGTCTTTTCTACATTGTACATTCTTGCCTCCTTTGTTGAAGATGAGTTGACCATAGGTCTGTGGGGTTTTTTTCTGGCCCATCTGTTCTGTTCCATTGATCTATATGCCTGTTTTTGTGCCGACACCATTCTATTTTGATTACTCTAGCTCTATAGTATTGTCTGAAGTCTGGAAGGGTGATTCCTCCAGCTTCATTCTTTTTCTCCAGTGTTGCTTTGGCTATTCTGGGTCTTTTGTGATTCCATATAAATTTTAGGATTACTTATTCTAGTTCTGTGAAAAATGTCATGGGTAATTTGATAGGGGTCACATTAAATCTGTAGATGGCCTTGGGTACTATGGCCATTTTAACAATATTGATTCTTCCAATCCAATCCAAGAGCATGGGGTATCTTTCCATTTCTTCAAGTCATCTTTAATTTCCTTAATCAGTGTTTTGTAGTTTTTTATATATAAGTCTTTCACCTCCTTGGTCAGATTTATCCCGAAGTATTTTATTGTTTTAGATGTGGATTTTAAAAAGGATTGTTTCTTTACTCTCTTTTTCTGATATTTTATTGTTAGTGTAAAGAAATGCTACTTATTTCTGCATGTTAATCTTGTATCCTGCTACCTTGTTGAATTCTTTTATCACCTCTAGTAGTTTTTGTGTGGAGCTTTTAGGATTTTCTATATACAGTATCATACCATCCGCATATAGTGACAATTCTACCTCTTTGACGGGTTCTCCCACTTGTTTTCTGTACTATGAGGGGGAGGAATCTTATCAAATCAGAGCTCGAAGAATAACATATAGGGGAACATGAACTAGACCTTAAACTGAGCCCAGGAATTGCCTAAAATTCAATTTCTAGTTACAGGATGCATTTACCTGTCACTGAAATCAATTATCTAAGGATAATACCAGGCAGAAAGAAAGCACACAATTTCCAAGTTCCCTTAATAATAAGAAAGCACCAACAAATTAAAACTCCCTTATAATAGGAAAAATGGTTATTTCAAATCAAAAGTAAAATTCTAACAAGTACAATCATTGGTATAATTGTATGATACTTCTTACTTCCAATAATGTTATTAATGGGACTACGGTTTGACCTGACAATGAGAATAGCTTCCCTTGTGGCATTTTGGCAGTTCTATTTCTGTTCTTTGAGAAATAAGGAGCAGACAAAGGATAAAAGTCCTTACTTGAGCTGCTGAAACAGTAATGTAGTGTAAAGAATTTCCAGTTACTCAGGAGCTCAAAGGATCTCATTTTCATGGCTCCTTGAGAACTGGAAGCTTGATGGATGCTCACAGAAAAGACCTTTGTTCCTTTGAAATCAGCAGTCATTTCAGGGAATATCACCACATTGGGGGACCTATAGACAAATGAGTATAGCAAGGAAATTTCTTTTGGAAAAGAAAAAGTTATCTCATGTGATGCAATCACGAAAGGCCACAGTCAAGCAGTTAGGATGTCATGTTTGGGGTGTATTGTAGAAGCAACAGGAAACTTGCCAATCACAGTCTCCACTGAGTTACTGCAGGTACCAGGACTTTATTGCTATGTCCACACATCTCCTGGGCTTTCTGTTAAAAGAATGTATTCTACTTTAGAATATTTTGGTTATTCATTAATGAATATTCTTCAATATGCTGGGTAATAAAGCAGAAATGACAATGTAGTTGACACAGGTTTGTTTACAAATGAGATTAGGGCACAAAGGTTATACTATTGCCAGAATTTAATAGAACTTGAAAAAATGCTAGACAATCTAAGTCAAAATGCGTAAGAGGCTTTTTAAATGAGTAGACATTTTTCAACGCCTATCCAAAATGATGTTTCAGCTAACTTACAGTAAATTATCATCACATTTAAAAGAACTTTTTCTTTAGTCATTATATTCTCAATGCCTCCCACCCCAGCCCCCATTTCCATCCTCTCCTTATCATTTTCCTATTTGTCCATCATAAAAACTGATTCTGGGTGGGTATTTTTATCTGCTTAGAAGTGTAATAAATGTTATGACACATTAGACAGGTGAAGACATTTAAAATAATAGCAAAAGCCTCATTAGACCTTTTTCTAAACTCTGTAGTAAGGAAAGTGAATTTTAAAAGACAGCACAGTAATATTTAGGGTAGAACCTTGAAGGATGACCAGTGCATTTCTGAGTAATTTGCCCAGGGCAGTCATAGGCCAAATTTGGAAGCCCAGGGGACCTCTTTGCTCATGCATCTCAAGCACGTACTGGACTCACCTTGATCATGAAAATAGAATCAGTGAGAGGAGTGAGAGTTGAGCTAAGCCAGAGGGATGAACACATCTTGGAGGAAGGAAAGTACAAAGGTTTTAAAGGACTGATCAGTAGGACATTTGGGAATAGGAAGGAATTTGATGGGGGAAATGTATTGAAAATAAAAGTAGGAAGCAGACTGTAAAAGAATTTAGACAGTTACTAAATACATCTTAGTAAGTATTTATTATGTACTTCTTAAATGTTCTCCCAGTGAAAATGTTCTTAGGACAATGCTGTATAAGGCACATTCTTTATTCTCAAGTAGTGTGCCACCTCATGGTAGCAATAGGTGTGTAAATGTAACTTCAATTCGATGGTAGCCATGAATACAGAAACATGTTCAGCTAGAGTGTGAGAATATAGAGAATAGATACTTTAAGGACATGTTTCTGGAGAAAATGATGTCTGGGACAAGCTCTAAAGGCTGCATAAAATCAGCCTGGTTTGGTAAACTGGAAAGGGCTTTTTAGGCAGGATCCAGAATGAAAACCATAAAAGAGCAAGATGAGATACAAACCCATGAGCAAGTTGGCACTACAGGGGCATACAGAGTGAAATGGAGATGGTATTCAATAAACTTAGTGATTCTAGAAAGGGCCAGGTCTTTGAGCCTTTGAATGCCCAGCTGAGAAGTTCTGTGGACAGTAGGGAGATGTTTAGTGTACTGGGAGTAATGCTGTGTCATTATTAGATTAGTCGTGTGTTGGATTGTTCTGACTGTAGTGTGGATGATCACTTACAGGTAGCAGCGCTGCAAACACCTAGAAAAACCTGGAGACTGTGGCAATCTAGATGGGGGAAAAGGAGGAGAACTGACCAGACTGGTGGTTTTAAAACTTGGAAACTTATCCTAAGTGTAGAGTTCATGTCTGTGCACTTGAGACTTATGGTACCATTAAAAGGGAAAAGGGGTCTAGAGAGCTTTTTTATTTGGGGATGTGGGAAGAAATTTGAGTTTTGACTTAGATACATCGAGTGTATGGTGCCAATGAATTTTTATAGTGTTGTTATTATGCCCTTATGTGTGTGTAAAAAATTGATCTGATATACAGAATCATGTCAAGTTTAAATTGCCAGGGAAATCCGGTAGAAACTGAATAAGCAAAAGTTCAGCTTGGAGTATCTGGTGACAGCCATAGTTCTTTAGTTCAAATAGAATACAAATAATACAAATTTGTAAACCCATATAAAAAGTTATTATGTACCTTGAAATATCAAATTATATGTCAACGTAGCAACTATGATCAAAATACTCAGCGTTATATTATAGTTTTACCTAATGGGCTTAATTTGGAAAACAACTACAGAAATCATAAATGCTGTCTATCTGTTCTCTCTGCAAATTTTAGGCTTACCTCTGATGAAGTAATTTTTAGCATTTTATTGTTAGAAAGCCCACAGTCATCCCACTTCCCCAACAATATCTTGATATAACCATTCAAGCAACTGCTTTCCATTAGTTCTGAAAAATTGTTGAGAATTTTGGATGACATTGACTCTTTTTTTACTGCTAGAATATGAACTCCTAAAAGATAGACGATGGATCTTACTTATCATTCTTCCCATTGCCAAGAACAATGAATTTGCAGTCAATAATTTTTTGTTGAATAAATTGATTACTTTATGTATATATGATTTATTAACACAGTAATTTAACAAAAAATTTTCTGATCATTTATAGTTACTTGACTCTTATTTAATGCCTTCTATATCTGAGATCAGAGAACTTTCTGGGTAAATGAATGTTTCAGATAACTGAAGCTAATCTCTCAAACCTCTTTGTTTTAACCACTTTTGATAAACATCTTTTCAAAATTGTATTACATACTGTAGATAAGAGAATAAGCTTGAATTAATTTACATTTCATGATGACTCAGGTCCATTATAGTAAGCATTAATCATTGTACTTTACAGCAAAACAACACAGACCTTAGGGAACGTTGAACTAGGCAGAATGGTTTGCGTCTAATATTGAAGGGACTCAAATTGCTGTATTTTTCTGATTGGTTTTCTGTTCTCCGCTGCTTTTCTACTGTCACTTGTCAGTCACTCTCAGTTGCTAGGGAAACCAGACAACCACATTTGTTAAAACAGTAATCTTAATTTTAGACATTTAATGCTTGAATCAGTAATACTTGAATCAGTGCGTTTGTTACATGGATTCTACCAGGTAATTAATTTCATAGAAAACTGTCAGTTGGCTGGAAATATGTGAAATGAGAAAACATTCTCTTAAAAAGTTATATCGAGATATTTAATTAATAGAAAATAGAACATAAATCACATCTATATAATGTTTATAGGTGGCAAAAACATTGAGAGTTTCTATATGATATTCTCCTCCCTTGTAAACATTGATGATAACTCCTGTGTGTGTGTGTAAAAGTGTCCTTACTTTGGAGTTCAGCCTATTTATCCTAACTCTACAGTATTATTTGTTCCCTTCAATTTATATATGAGATATTTTGTTTGGGATAAATAGCTTATTAATTTCCCAAGGTTAGTTCTTAGATAAGATACACACCACAGTCAACAATAATCTTTCAGATACGTTCAACTAAATTACCATTTCCCCTGTCTGCTTTAGCCATCCTCTTTTCCCATTTACTTTGGCTTTCCTGAAATCCATAAGCCACATGACCTAGCACCCACTGTGTTAAAAACTCTCTTTCACTCCTAATTTGGAGATCAACAATGACCTAGATGTTGCTAGATCCAATTACTTAGTTTCCCACTACTGGCCCTATTCACCGCATGTGGCAGAGTTGATCACTCTTTTTCTTTGGAACACCTTCTTTACTTGGCTTCCAGGACCTCATCATGTTTTTATTTTCTTCCAATTGTAAGAACTGCTGCAACTAAGTCTCCTTTGTTGGTTGCACCTCCTCTTCCAGTTTTTGAAATGTTGAAATATCTCAGCATTTTTATATTGGACCTCTTCTCTGTTTATATTGAATCCTTGGGTGAACTTACCCAGCCCTGTAGATTTAAATATTATTTATATGCTGATGGTAACAAGTTTGAATCTCAAACCCTGCTTCTAGTCCTGAACATCTACTGTTTATTTATTATCTCTGCCTGGATGCACAAAAGGTACCTCCAAACTTAATAGATCTTGGAACAAACTGATTTTTCCTTATAAAATGGCTCCTGTGTCCTTGTCTCGAAAATAACAGCTCCTTTCTTCCAGTTGCTCTAGCCAAAAAGGTTGGAAAACATGTTTATCAATTTCTTTTTCTCATACTCCCATAACCAATTCTTCAGCAGATCGTATGGGGTCTACCTTAGAAATATATCCAGAATCTGACGAGCTCTCTCACCCTTGCCTGCCTGGTCCAGACTGCTGTACCTCTTAGAAGACAGCAGTAGCCTCTTAGCTGGTCTCCATGCTTCTGTTCATTGCCGTCCTGAGTCCAGTGTCCTCCCAGAAGCCAGAGTGATCTTTAAAAAATGAAACTCCACATCATGTCATGCACCCCTCTTTTCCCACTCTCCAGTGGTTTCTTGTTAAGTTAAAAAAAAAAATCAGGAAGCCCTAACATGGCTCATGAGGTGCTGTGTAACTTGGCCATTTGGTTTGTCTGCAATTTCATTTCCTACCATACATCTGTCTCCCGCTGGCCTTCTTGCTGTTCATCAGACATGTCAAGTACAGCTTTTGTGTTTGCTACTCTTTCTTCTACCCAAATGCTTGTTTTCCTATATGATGATAGCTTGCCTTCTCAGTAACTTAAGCACAAAAGTCACCTTATCAGAGGGTCCTTCCCTGAGAATCCTGGTAAAAGTGCATACACATTCTTTTTATTTATCCTCATCACACTCTGGTATACGCAGTACTTTGTTCACTTTGTATACATCTATCTGTACATCCCTCATCCAAGTAGAACGTAAGCCTCCTGAGAACAGGAGCTTCATTTGTTTTGTTTTCTGTTGTATTTTTAGCACCTGGAATAGTGCTTAACACTTAACAATGCTCACTACATATGTGTGGGATCAATGGGTGGATGAACAACGGCCTTTGGGTCTCCCAATTATTTGCTAGGCTCTTCTCGAGAAATGTTTTTCTCTAGTCTATCCACAGATTCTTTTGGATTTGTACTGTTTACCCTTTACTGTTTACTTTAGCCAAACACACACACTAAATCAATTTGTTCTATCCCGAGGATAATTCCATGCCTAACCCATGGTACAAGATCTTTGTGACAACCACTTTCTCTGATGCTCAGGAGCCCTTTGTTGCCTTATTTTGGGTTTGTGGTTTTGTTGAAGCTGATTGTGGTTATATGAAGTCTGATTGCCAGTCAAGGGAGGAATTACTCTATGGATTTTATTGTTTAAAATACTAGAACTTTTTGAGTAAAGACATCTTCAGGAAATTATGCTTGATAAGTATTGGAATTTTATATAGCTTCTCAGCATGTTTGAGCTAAATAAAAGCAATTCAACTTTTCTTCCTTTTATGTTAATAATTTGTTTATATACCACTTAGTGAAGTGGCATTGAAATATAGGAGAGATAAATATAAGTGAATATAAATAGAGAAATGGATGAAAATGTATTTTATTATAGGTCCCATTTGGAAATATGAGGAATAGTGGAGAGAGCAGAGATTTCTGAAGCAGAAAGAATTAAAAGGAAAGTTGAAACAGACATTCATTTTTATGTTGATGAATGATGAAAATGATATAAACAGAACTAAATAAAATAAATGCAATCAATACCTAGTATTGTAATACCAGTTCTAATACATCATACTTATTATAGCAGTGACTCAATATATTGAAATCTCTTTACTATTAAGGTTTTCAGAGATTGGCTTACACGCACATTAAGCATGCCATAGACTTGAATGTAATTGTTTTCAGGTATAACATGAATGTAAAATAAATATAGCTACAGGAGAATTTTATTACAGTTCATGAGTATTGCTTTTTATAGGACAAAGTCTCAAAGATGTTCCAAGGAAAAGAAGGTCTTATAAAATAGGTGAAACAGATATAGGAAAGTCTAGTACTTTAAACTGAATTGGTTGAGAACACATTAAACACTAAAAAAAAAAAAAAACCCCAAAAAACCAATTGATCATTAATTAAATGCTGACATGCCAGGAAGTATTAAAAAACTCATCAGATGATAGCTTTTTCTTATATCTTGAGTCCTCTATTACAGTATTAGAGGAAAAAAAATTCTATATAGGAAAAAAACTAACCGTAAACTACCACCCAACCAATCACAGAAATAAACAATGAAGTGAATAACTCTGTTGGCTTTTTTCTGTTTTGCTTTATTTGAATTTTGTTTCAATAATGAAATAACTTATTGGCACACTTAACTAAGTGTCCAAGTTTGGGTAAGATAGCTGACTGCTTGTTACCTAGCCAGATATTTTTTTCCATTCTTTCCTGTGAACAGAGCCTTGATCTTATTCAGGGAGGCATATGTAGATTAAATACAAAAACAAAAACAAACCCTAAATATCCTGCCTCTCCTATTGCTGGGTCTGGTCGTGTTTCCTAGTTATAGTCGAAGAGGGGAAAGTGGAAACACTTGGGTGAGGCTTCTAGGACTCAGCTAAAGTCAACTTACATACTTCATTTTTACTCTTTACCATTCTCCTTCTTTCTGCCAGAAAAAGACAGAAGATGAGTGGAACTCTAGCAGCCATCTTGAGGACAGAATGATGGAAGGTTTTTTTTTTTTAGCAGCCTGAGTTATTGGCCATTGATTGTATCAGAAAGTCTTTGTTCCAGTCCTGGATTACCTATCTCCAGATTTCATTCATATAATTTAAATTAAATCTCTAAATTTTTGAAATTTCTGTTACTCACAGCTAAAGGCAATTCCAATATTATGCAGATATAGTCTTCAAGTCATCAAGGTGTAATTTGATGAGGTCTCTTGCTTCTGTTCTCTGTGGCTTTCCCTCGTCTGCCTTTCCCCCTATGTCAGCTTTGTCATTAAACTGACTTCTTTGGTGAGAATAAAATGACTAGGAATTCCAGGCCTCATATCGGTACACTCTATTGCCCTGAGCAAAGAAGAGTTCCCTTTTTTACCATTAAAGACAAATCTAGTGATTCCTTCTGGCTTAATATAGACAAACCAGTTACTATGCAGGAGGTATGAATTATAACATTTAGCCTAACTACCCCAACCCAACAGCATCCAAAAGATGAAATGTAATATTAAAATATCTTTGCTCTGTAGTTGTGAATATGTTTTTGGTTTTATTTTTATTTTTTGAATTATAAAAGCAATATAAAATCCTTACGGAAAAATATGAAAAAGAAAATTCTCACCTATGGTTATGAAAGCAACACATTTGGATGTATCTCATTTTTATATGTTTATGTGTGTGGAGTATACACATATACACATAAAAAAGATACAGAAGTTTTCTTAAAGAATGCTGGACCCAGATAGGAAAAATTGGGGAAGTTAAAATTGTTATTTTATGAATCAAATTACTTAATAAGTTAAATTTATTGAAGAACTGAAGTATTTATCAGGTTTGACATATAGTTAGTATACTGTGTATATGTGTGGAAAACTTTAGTTGATATATGTACATATATATACCAATAGACTAAGGATCATATAATTGTAAAGTTAATATCTGTCTTTTTTGACTTAATTTTACTTTAAGTATTTTGCATGACTAAATATTGTCAGATTATTTTATTACTTTTGTGGCTATTATTCTATTTTATGGATGATTCATAATTTATTCACTCATTTCCACAATAGTTGGTATTTTCCCCCATGTTTCACTGTTATAAATAAAACTGTGGTTGAAATGCTTGTTAATAAACCTAAACCTAAATTAACAAATCAAAATATCACTAATAAGTTTCTTAAGAAATTAGTCTCTTTGGAATGTTATGTTAAAAGTTATAAACGTTTTTAAAAATTTTTATAATTGGAAAATGAAGTGATAGTTTATTTTACCCCTAGAAGCATAGAAGCATCTTTTACTATAATATTATAGACAGTGAGTAGCATTTTCATCCATTATCAATTTGATAGTTTTAGTGTCCCCATTTTGGATTACTAGCTAAACTAATTTTTTTCAAGATTATATATTTTCACATTTTATTCTGTAGAATTTTTTTGCTCATGTCATTTTTATATTTTTCTATTGGTACTTATATTTTTCTTACTGATTTCTATATTAAAGTTTTTATCCTTTACATTCATCTTTACATTCATGCAAATATCTTCTAGTTAATTACACACCTTTCTTGCTGTTTATGGACTTTTATTTAGGGCTCAGAAGTAGTCAGAATTATTAATCTTTTCATTTAGGTTGACTTTCATCATTTTGCAGTTTATTCTTTCTTTTATCTTTTGAATGATTCTGCTGACCTATTTTGCTTTGTGAAATTTATTTGGGTTTAAGTCTTCAGAGGAGAATCTAAATTTTTATTTGCAAATGACCTAATAATTATTCTGTAATGATTAGTTCCATTCCTTTTCTAATATATCATGGCATCTTTATTTTATTTTACGCTGTTTTCTGTAACAGGATCTGTTCACAGAAAGTCTTTTCTGTTATCCATCTGTCAGTTCTTCATGTGATATCATGTTTCTTTGAGTACATTGCTTCATAGTTTTAATAATTCTTAACAGAAATCCCTTGCTCTCAGTGTTATTTTTCAAAGTTTTCTAAAACAGTAAGATTTTTTTCAATGTATTCTAGATTTATTCTGTGAAGTTAAAAATGATAAAAACTGAACTTTTCATTGGCATTATCTATAAATCTATAAATTTCTTTTGAGAAACATTGTAGTAGTATTCTGTTTTCACATTCAGAACAGTGATTGGTCTTTACGTATTCAGAACTTCTTTTGCATCTATATCAGTCAGGAGACGGATTGCACAACCAAGGATGATTGAAGAGGTTGTGATGAAGGGACTATTTACAAAGGTATAGAAGGGTGGGCAAGAAGGGATGGTGAAGCACCGTGATACTAGTTGTCAGTAGGAAACCATTATCACTCCTAGGTTCCCAGGCTTGAAGGGATAAGAAGAGGCAGTAGTCACCAAAATGCTATGACATCTATAACTGGGGGAGAGAGCTACCTGACAAAAGGGGCAGCCTTCAGCTGAGGAATTCAACCGCCACCAACCCCCAGGCCTCCAGACAGAGAGAACAGGGGTAAGAAATTCTTTGAGTGCTCTCTTCAATCATCCCTTTCTTTTTTGCCAGAGCCTCCCATTTGTTGAGAGCAGAAGGCAAGAGAACCAGGGTGGTGCAGTCTATAGAGACTGCCAGGGACGAGACAAGTGGAGAGATGGAGAGCATCCAGGATAATGTCTGGCCCTCTGTTAAGTTTGTGGCTTCCTCCTAGGTTTATCTTATCCACTTATCTTTTTAAACCTAAGTAAATGTGTTGGATTGCTGTATCAGTCAGGGTCCTTGCAGGAATCATATGGCACATTCAGTTGGGATTTTGAGCTGGCTTTTTAGTGAAAGGTTAGTTTATAAGATTGTGGGTATAATATGCTTCTTAATAAAGGAAATGGGCATTGTGTGAGAGGTATCCAGAGAGAGCAAAAGTGGGGAGTTGTTGTCTCCTGTAGGCCTGAAGGAACAGTGTAAATACAGTCTGTTCAAAAGCTGAAATATTTATTTTAAACTGATGCTAAGAATGATATTGAGAGTATAATTTTAAATGGAGGTGTCAAAATGATAATTTTAGGTTCAAAATTTTCAATTGATTGTATTCAACATCCAAATGTTTTATATTTTATTAATAATTTCAAGAGATTTTCTCCAAATGATTCACATAAAATATAATTTCTATTTCCTGAATGGCAGTGTCTACAAAAGAAGGAACACGTACTTTATTTATGATCGCTAGGAGAAAAACAGTAAACAGTCTTCCCAATATCTGAATCTTTTAGAGTATATTTTGGCAGAAACTTCTAAATATCCCCTTGGGTTTACTGTTTTTCTTTTCACTTTAGAAATAGAACCTCTAGATTTTTAGTAGGGCATATGCTCCCAACTAGAGACTAGATTCTCTTCTCTTCCTTACAACAGTGTGATCATGTGAATAAGTTCTTGCCAGGGAAATGAATGGAAGGGACTCGTGCAGCTTCCCTTGTAATTTGACTAAGTGTGAACTCCCTTAGCAGAATAGAGATGTGCTACACCAGGTCCTCTTGAAAGCAGACATCAAGATGGGATTACATGTGCAAGAGATTTGTTGGAGGAAACACTTCTGAAGGACAGAGGGATTCAGAAGGAAGGAGAATTGGGCAAGAAAAGTGAAACTCTCATCTGAGAGATGGTACCATGTTATTAGAAAGTTTCAGCCAAGGTTACAAGGTGTCTAAAGTTGCCTGTTAGGCAGATCTGTGCTCTACATGAAAGGGCTTTCATTGGTACATCAGTTGTATACAGTCATTGGTTGGCAGCATCCTGGTGGGGTAAGCATGATGGTGGATCCTGAAAATGACAGCTGGATTTGTTGGTCAACTATGTTTCTTGCTTAAGGCTGAGTGGTATAGTTTCACAGCTACTGTAAGGACTTTGGATCCCTTGACTAACTAAGGGAGCAGAGTCGCCTTCCCATCCTGAAACAATGCCTTTTTCCTTAGCTGTTTTATTAGAGAAAATCAATTTCTGTCTTTTTAAAGGTAATATATTGGGATGACTCTGTTACAGCAACTTCCTTTGTGTCATAATACATGTATATACTATATTTAATTTGTGAAACAAAACAATTTATTGTCCTCATATCTTTTCCCACATTGATCAATTAACATTCCGTCTGCCATAAGATTATTTGATGGTTGTCCCTCAAAGATGAACTCAGGGTGTATGGTCTGTAGTTGGTCACATGATACTGTCCCTGCTGTAACTGTTCAGTTCTGTCCTGCCATTATAACACGGAAGCAGCCACAGATGATAAGTAAATGAATGAGGATAGCTGTGTTCCAACAAAATTTTATCTATGGACTTTGGAAAATTTTGAATTTTATATAATTTTAATGTGCCACAAAGTATTGCTCTTCTTGTGATTTTTTCCAACCATTTAAAAATGTAAAAATTTTCAGCCTGTGGGCCTTAAAAAAACAGATAGTAGCCAGCCTTTTCCTGCAGGTCTGATTTGTAGACTCCTGCTCTGTTGCCTTTGAAACAGAAAAGGAAGCAAATATCTTGCAACCATAAAAGAACACAGCATGGAGATGAAGCTTACATTCAGAAATGGGCTTTGCAAGCTGAGGGACGTAAGACAAATGGACTTAGAGTCTTCATTTGACTCTGTCTGAAGACCACTTTCCTCCCATTCTTCTCAGTCATTAGTCAGAAAACAGCTTCCTGTTTAAGCCAGTTCAGTTTAATTTGTCTGTTACTTGTAATATAAATAGTCCTAAGTTACACAAAACAATGCTCTGTTTTACTTCCTTGTGAAATTCTGAAACAAGAGTTCATTGTACATTAATATTACTTGATGTACTTAATATCTTTAAAGTGCTATGGTGCCCCCAAACCATTCAATGATGTGATAGCATGTACATAACGTGTGTGTTGTAAGCTGTGGCATATAATGTATGAGATGTCATTTATTCTACTGAGAGTGAAGACTAGTGAGATAATGAGTTTAGCCATAGACCGAATCTTCTTAAAACTAACCTTTAAGTTTTAAAGACATATGTCCAATGTTAGACTATTATTTAACTAAAAGTACTTTGTAAAATTCAGATAAATGGAGACTCAGGAGGATTAAGTGAATTGGTTGGATGGCATTGCTCTCAATGGCTGACTTGGGTTTTGAACCATCCTCTGCTTGACTCTGAAGCCTGAGCTCTTTTTAAAAATGTGCTATGCTGTCGCATAAATGAGTAAGTTCTGAGATAGATCTAAACCTTTTATTTTTAATTTCCTAATTTATTATAGTAATACGAAAAATGAATAGCTGGATTCAAATTCAAGATAGAGGAGAATAAATTCTACTTCAAACCAAACTGATGAATTTTAGAGTAAAGAATTACATGTAGAGCTATTGTTCAAAAGGTCAGAAGAAATTGAAAAATTGTCAAGATACATGTTAAAAATTTATTAGAATGATGATGACTTTCTCCCTTACCAATGATTATCAAAATTAAAACAGTATATTAATTTCCAAAGTTTTATATCAAATTAAAAAATAGGTTGAATAAGTCAAATGATCTAATCAACATTTGCATGAATTTCACTCTATAAATTCTTGATAAAAGCTATAGGCATCTTTTTCACCTTTAAGATTTATTTAGGAGGGCAGTTTTGCTGCTTTTTTCTCATTTAAAATAAAATGACTTCTATTCTCATAATATATTTCACACAGTATTAAATATTTTAATGTTTTTATTTGAACACTAGGCATAGAATGAATATTCCAAGTTATACAAACTGTAATAGCAATGCTAATATATCTTTTTATTTTCTCATTTGAAATAAAATTTTTATGGTTATATAATAAAATCTTGAATACACTGACTATTTGAGTTTTCATAGAGAGCAACCTTGGAACTAAGATCATATCTATTTTCTTGGTAGTAGAACTAACCATCTAATTCAGTTTTTATAAATATATTGTATCTCAATATACAATCACTGACCATAATCTTAGGAAGAGCAATTATGAATGATTGCTAAGCTTAAGGAATATTTTACATTGTGTCAAAATGATTTATCAGTTAAGGTAAATGTCCACTGTGACTAGTAAAGTCTGCTCTACAATACAACCTGTTCATGTATGCAGACAATTTCAATTTAAAAAATTATTTAGTTCATATTTTATATCCAATTAACATGATGAATTTCTCGATTTGTAACTAATTTCAAATTGTCAGAGTTCAGATTACATCCCAATACTGAGATTTGTACTACACCAATCTATAATGTTTTGCAGGAGACTGTGGTCCAGAATTCCATATGAAACCAAACCAGTCAGTTCCCACTTTTTGCTACTAAACAACATAAGGGCATGCTTTAAATGGCCTTCTATTTACAAGGTTTATTTCTCTGCCAAAATGAAGGGAGCCCAATAATCCCATGGATACTGAGACCATAAAACCATTAAAATAAAATTTGTATCTTGAAGGGAGTCACCCTCATTCATTGCTCATTTGCTCCATGGTTCAATGAATGATCTAAATAGTCCTATAAAATTAAATTTTTATTTAGTGCTGATGAAATATTTATTTATTAAAATGTAGTCATCTGCAATCAAATTTTTACTTCGGTCTCTATATTTGGAATCTGCTGATAGTTACTGGAAGCTGTTTGGGGATTGGAGCACTCAGCACTATTGTATTGTGATCAATAATTAAATTTAGTGCTGACATGCATCTAGTTTATGCAGCAGTCTCTGACAATCCCATCTTGCAAAATTAATCTTTTCCAATTTATTTAATAGAGGATGTGAACAATAAAATAATTCAGATGAGTACCAATGTAGGATTATTTCTGGTCAATATTACTTTATTATAAATTGGGTCCACATACTCATTAGTAAATTAACTGTCAAATCTGAAAACAGCCTTTTTTTGTTTAAAGGTAATTATTGGTACTGAAGACAAGAAGGCACTTAACCTTGCTGTACAGTTGTCCTTACCACAGTGTTTTTTATTCCAGGCTATAACTAACCCATCAAAGCTGCAGAGGGAAAATAATTAGTGATATTAAATGGATAGAATTTTAACTATTAAAAGTCCATAACTATTTAGACACAGAGAGTATAACTAGATAATAATTGGCTTTTATTATTACTTGAAGTCTGGGTTTATTTTTGAGATATTTTAATTTTTTTCCCACCTGAAAAATATACTGGAAAGAAAAAAAACATTGATGTAGAAAGAATTCTATTTAAGAAACGTAGATTAGATGTAGCTGATTTTTCATAGAAATCTTACAAAAAATTGCTTCTAATTTTTTATGAGATTTGACAATTTCTAAGTTCTTTTAAAAAGCTATCTTTAGAAAAATAAAATATCATGTGATTTTTTCACAGTTTTCTATTTTTTTACCATATTAATTAACCAGTTCAGTCACTGCTTGAATTCATTGCTATTTTTCAAAAAGTAGCTTATACAAATGCATTAAGCTACTTATTTTTCTACTTGACTTTATTATTTGTACACACATTTAAAAGAGTCTTGAATAGACATTATTCTGTTATATCAATGCAGGAAGTATAATTAATGCAATTATATTTTAAATATTAGCCTTCCAAAGAGACTTAAAAATTCAAAGCATATTGCATCTCAGAATAACTGGAATGGATATCCTTTTGTACTATACATGTTTCTGTATTAGACAAGTAAGAGGTATTATTTTTCAATGTTTGTTCCAAATACAAATTTGATGGAGAAGTGCTGAGTCTTATTGTATTGATCGCTGCTACACCTATCAAAGAATTGAAACAATGAAGGGAAAGTGGCATATATTCATTCTATTGATGTTGTATGCCATCAATAATCTGCGCCTCAAGAAGTTCCCAAATTGCATTTGTTAACTGTTTCATCTATTTATTAAATTGTTCAGAATTCATAAAGAACACCAACATGCTATTTGTATCTTGGAAATATGCTACACCTACATTTTAATCACTGAGCTTGTAGTCAGACCAGAGAGACCATGAACTAAATGTTAAACAATAAAAATTCAGGTTGTTAAATAATACTCTATTGATTGAAATAAAATGGCTCTAGTTTATTCTGCTTACCCATTCCTTCTCAGAAATAAGATTTAAAAAAAAGATACTCATAAAGAAATGCCTTAAAGTTATCAAAATCACTTTCATGCCTGAATGAAAGTTTAATATATATTTTCATTATTTTATTACTAAGTGTAGTGGCTACATAGTTGAGGTCTTTGAGAAATATTTTATTGTATGGCCTGTGCAGAACATTGCTATATGATCAAAGTCTTGGAAACATTTTGTTTTATTTACTCTTGCATTATTCATAACACACACTTTAGTTCCCTCCTTTTTCCAAGCTCAGAGTCTCTTGTCCCTATTAAGTTATGGTGGCTGAAAAGCTAGAGGTAGAGCCAGCTGCCCACTACACTTCAGGAAGACTGACTCTGTACTATTACATGTTCTTTATCTTCTCTTTGGTTCTGTGTGTTGGCTGTGTGCTACTTACACCAAACCTCCCAGTTCCAACTTATTTCCATTCTGATTTATAGCACTGTCTCAGCTCATTCTTTTGTTAGAATAGGAAAAAAAGTCATCTATTAACAAGGCTTAAAATAATTTTTGTGTGATTTTTGCTCAATTACCATCAGTATCATTAGCATTATAATATTTATTAAGTAGCTCCCTGCTAATGATAATCTTAAATAGTTCTCAAAACCAGTGAAATACAGATTCTGACCTCTTTGAATTTCCCACTTAAAAGTTCAATGTGCGTAAATAAAGACTTATACCATTGCAGTTTGCTGAGGGTTGGTGTAAGAGGAAAGCCTATGATAGAGACTTTGTGCTGTCTTCGTGGGTTAGTATTAATGGGCTTCATATTGTGAATTGACAGGGGGAGGTATAAAAGGCCTCCTCTTCCATTTAGCTAGGGCAGGTTTCATTGGACTTGGTTGTGCCCAATCATGTGTAAAGTAGTGGCTCTGTCCAGTCTAGAGCTACAGGTCCCTCTGGTAGTATTGGAGAAGGGGAGGGTATTTGCCTGCTAAGTAGTGTTAACCCTCTTTCTTCACTGGCCAGGTTTTCACTTGCACCATTCAGGGGTGATGAGAATCAGTTTACCTGTGAGCAAATCATGGGGGTCAAGCATTTTTAAAGGCAGGTTTGTTAATATCATAAAGCCAAAGCTACATTTAGGCAAACATATAGTAAAGTTTTGTAAAGTTCAGTTATTATTCAGTTATTATTTATAAAGCCATTCATCTAGATTTTGAGTGCCTAGTAGAAGTATCAAATGGCAGTTGTCCTACTGTTGTGTCATTCTCTTTACAACTCTTCAATAACTTCCCATTTCATGCAGGCTAAGAGATAAGGTCCATTTAGGAAGAGATGTTTTCCATTCTTATGCTGGCCCTTCTTGTCTCCACTATTACCTCCTAAATATGCCTCACTCACTCACTCTGCCCCACTTGCATTGGCCCAAACTCACTCTCCCAACATCACAGCAGGTTTGCTCTCATCCTAGGGCCCTGCACAGAGTAGTTGACTCCTTCACATTCCACAAATTTTGACTTTGATCAACTATACTCTGTTCTATTTTTCTCCATAATACCTTTTATATAAAATGTAAGCTATATATATATTTATATACAATATAATATATGTAATTATATATTTACATTAAATATAAGCCCCATGAGATTTGGGATCTCTGTGGTGGTGGCCTGGTAAATGTCTAACAGTAAGCTCTCTGGGGGAAAAATGCCCTGATTTGTAACATAGGACAATTTCTGTGGTGTGAAGTTTCTCGCCGTGCCCATTTCAAGCAACCAAGTTTTAATGAGAGCTTGCAAAATTGCTCAAAATGTGAAAATAAGCTCTCACAAACTGGTGCAAGCTAGATTCATTGTACTACTGGCTTTTTGTCTGCTTTGCTTTTGGATACATCCCTAGTACATAGGACAGTGCCTAGCACTTCATAGATGTTTGATATTTATTGAATGATTGAGGAACCTAGGAAATGGTCTAAAAGCAGTTAGTGAAAAAACATAATTTTGCTATGATTGCTCTCTGCTTAAAATCCTTTGGAATAGAAGAATATAATATTCTTAGCAGATTGTATAGATCCCATCAAGATTTGGCTGCTACTGCCTTCTGCAGTCGTATCTCTCACCACTAGTTCCTGAGCTACATTTTATGGTATTGCTAAAGAGAAAACTATGATAATTTCCTGTCTGTTCCATGGGACTTCATTCCTCTGCATCTTCATATGTCCTTCTTCAAAAACCTGAAATATCTCACCCATATCGGGTCTGCTTCTCAAACAACCAAAATTATTGCAAACATACATATATGGGCATCACATTCTCAGGAAAGCTTTCCCAGAATACTCTTTCTACTCTTTGGAAGACAGGGTCAATCACTTCCTCATCACCATGACATTTGTTGTTCTTTAAAAACTGAAGTATAGTCAGTTTACAATGTTGTGTTAATTTCTGGTGTACAGCATCATGATTCAGTTATACACATTCTTTTCCAGTAAAGGCTATTACAAGATATTAAATATAGTTCCCTTACACCTGTTTTTTATACGTACGCCTTCTCACAGCTCCCAACCATCTTGCTCATCTCTGCACAGATATTTTTCTTTTTTGTATTAGACTCAGTTTTAATTTTCATTTTTTGCACCTTAAAAATGTTTAAAGTGCAAAAGTAATACATGTTCTCTTTTAAAAAGTGTAAAAAAGAGAGACATATAAATTAAAAAGCAGAAGTTTCCTTAAACTCCTATATACATCCACATCTGGGATTGACTGTAAAACAATTTGGTATTGGGATTATATCACCAATATTCATGAAATCATATTCCATTGTAATTCTATAAAGATGTTTATACCTCTATCACTAGACTGTGAGCATTTTGAGAATAGGTTGCATTTTTTCCCCTAGCCCCTAACACGACACTTGGCACATGGAAAGTCAAGCTAAATGCACAGTAATGAGACCAAAACAGCCATGCTTGTTAAGACGATTACTGCAGAGAAGATTCTGACTGTTGACGTGTGGAGGTTATTCTGGAACTATTGTAGAATGACCTTCAGTAGCCAGTCTTCTTTTTTTCCAGACCATAAAAGATACAGCTATAATAATACTGACTTTTAACTGTCTTCTAGGCTCTCATTAGAGGAGATCTTGTCCACAAACAGTTTTTAAGTGTTGTTGATGAAGTGGGTTCAGAACCCGGATGTGAAGTCTATAGTGCAATGAAAGTATGTGATTCTTATACTTGCTAAAACGTTTATGGAGGGTTGCTGCATAAAGGCACCTCATTATACAGAAACTGTGTATCATAATTACTGGCTGCATAATGCATACATGAAATAAGTGATTAGATATGAATAATCTGAAGATTTAATTCACAGAATTTAATGTTTGTGAAGAAGAAAGAGAAACTAGACTTGGAACAACAGTCACATGAGCTTGGGTCATTTGTAGCTCTGGAGAGCTAATAATAGTATCTGCCTTAAAGTGTTAAAACAAGTACTATTCCTTTAGTTTTTGTTGTTGTTGTTCTTTTACAATTATATAGCACTTTCTGCATACCAGACACCGTCCTAAGCATGTTATAAACATTAACTCATTTAATCGTCTTGACAGCTCTTTGTGGTCTGTACAATTACCCCTCAGTCACTTTACAGATGAGGAAACTGAAACATGTTAAATCTTGTCCTCAGCCACACAAAAGGTAAACCATGAACCAGCTCTCCCATCCAGGCTGCCTGTGTTCTGAACCACCCTGTGATCATGTTTTTGAAAGTATTTTATGAAATGTAAAGAGATTTGTAAATAAAAAGTATAATTATTATAGATTAATTTTTCAGTATCCGTGTTCAGTTTCCTTAAGTTGTTTTTTCCCCCCTCTGCTAATAAGCTGTAGGGCCAAACCTGAAAATAACCCTAGCTCCTGTGATTTAATATTTTGTGACAATATTGTTGTTATTACAAATAATAAAATGTTATGTGAAAAACAGAATTTATCTTTGCCCAGAAGTAAAGGGCAGAGGGTAAGTAGGGGTCAGTGTGGAGAAAAGTCTAAGCTGATTCATAAACCTTTAATAATATTATGCTCTCAAGCTCTTGGATCCAGCTTGGGTCTGGGAATTATTTGATAGTTACTAGAGCTGCTTATTTCCAAATTCCATTTGTATGTAAACTAAACTGAAGCAGGCAGGCTGCAAATTTGGCCTGTGTCACACTTACTGCCTCCGCTTCCCTGAGCATTTATATTTGGGAATTTAAAGGTCTTAAGGAGTTAGTGAAGAATTTTACTGATATTTAATATCTAAAAACAGTCTTATTTAATGATTTAATATGGTCTGATGTGAGGAATTACTTAATAGATAGCAATCAGGTAAGTCAAAAGATATAAATTTCAGGAAATTCTTATAAGAATGTCCAAGTGAATAGTAAGGTAAGTGAAGTATTTCGATGTGTACAAATGCAAGGTAAAACGTTGAGAGTAAGCTAATCCAAACCAGAGTTTTACAATTCTGGGCTCATAATGATACTCAAGAGTTACTAAGATTCTGTTAAAAAAAAAAAAAAACAAATGTAATATATTACTGTGATTTAAAAATCCAACATAATTTTGACTATAATATAGGACACTGGATACCAAAGATTAAATCCAATTGTACAAGGTTCTGATATTTATCATCTGAGGTGCTACTTGTAATTGTTGTTGTTATACCTCAAGAAAGACATAACAGAATCCTAAGAGGCACAGGGAAGAATAGCAGAAATCATCAAAGGGAATGAGCCGCTGAGCTAGGAGCTAGGAGACCACCTAAAGCAAATTAGTGCATATTAAACATTTCAAAAATAAAGGCAACAAAGTGATTGAAAGCTACACACTCATTTAAGGAAGAGGGAGAGAAAGGAATGTACCCCATGAAGCTTAAGGTAAATAAATTTAGAAAAGGTAAAAACAAAGTGTAAGCACATAGTTTGGGAGAAAATTTTAGGAATTTATTGTCCTAATGCTGAAAATGCAAACAAATTCAAAATAGACTTAGCTTAGTCCTTAAATAAGAAGCCTAAATTGGATTGCCACAAGAAAGGGAAGTCTGGAGAAGAGGTATTTTTAAATTTGGGGGAAAAATGGTACAAGACACTTTCACATGATGTCTCTCAATTTCTTTATAAGAAAAATATCCATGGATCTAATTTAATGAGAACAGTCTGTGTTCATTCATTATACCACGTTGTTAAAATAGTTCCATTCTTCTCTTTTAGTTGCATATGGTCTTTATTGATTTGACCCAGGACTATTCTGTATAACAATTAGTTTGAACTAGATTTTTATGCTTAGGGTAGGTTTAGGACAGTAAATTAAAACAAAACAAAACAAACAAACAAACAAAACAGTTGCTACTATGAGGTAGTAGAAATGTTCCTTAGTTTTTGAGGTGAGGTAGATCTGATGACCAGAAGTTAAAATAGAAAGCATTTGACTGCAAAAAAATAATTCATTAGGAAGAGAAAGTGCAATGGCTTTGGAGTTATAAAGATATTTTAATTTGTCATATGTTTCTTAGGTGTTTGAGCTCTGGCAAGTTAATTAACATTCTTGAGGCTTTATTTTCTGATCCATGAAATAAGGTGATTATTAGGATTAAATGAGAGAATCTGTGTAAAACATCTACCTCAGGATCTGGTACAGATGGGGTAAACACTCAGTAAATATTGGCCAATAATCATATTAATGACACTAAACATAAAAATAACACCAAATAGTAGACAGCTGGGAAAAGGGTGGTGGGAAGTACTCATGAGTATCCTGAGTACATGGGTGAATTCAGAGAAGGGATCTTAGATGTTGTCTAAATTAAGCACATCACTTAATAGTTGATAGAAAATAGAGTCCATAGAAATTGAGAACGTTTCCCCCCTTTCATTAGGCATTATAATTCAGTCGTGCCAGTGGTGAAGCAGAGCATCTGCAGAAGAATTAGGTTTCCTAAAATGTTCTCTGAGCACAATGCATTTCAGACATAGAAATACATTGTAGAAATAAAGCAGTGTGCTTGTTGGTGTGCTGGCATTAATCATCATTTCCTGACCAGGTATCATGTTCCAGGTGGTTTTTTGCACGTGATTTCTTTTAATCCTCACAATGACCTATTGAGGTAGAACGAGTTATACTTTTCCCCATTTTACAGATGAGGGAACTGAAGTACGGAAAGGTGCAGTGATTTGCTCAGGTCTTAGAACTAGTAAGTAGTAGAACAAGATTTTGAGTGTAAATCTGATTGACTCAGTAGATCAAGCTCTTAACCCATGTTCTACACTATTAAACAGGAAAAAGATAATCTTGGAAAAGTGTCTTTTTTTTTTTTTTTGTCAGGGTTATGCATACAGGCAGCACTTAGAAGCAGGTGAAGACAGATGATGTAGACACTTTCTTCCAGACAGGATGCTTGGTTTCCATTTTATTACAGTGCAATGAAATACCTGCATAGGGCCCACTACATTATTGTCATCTGCCCCTTTCCCCTCTGTACAAAGTATGGATAATTATACTTCAACAAGATGTTTAGAAACTTAATTAACATTATTGGTTAGAAATCTCTAGATTAATAACTCAGTTTTGCTCATAATAAACACATCTCAACCTGCTTCACAGAACATGATTCTTAAAAAAAGAGAAATCTTGTTCATAACAACCTCAGTTTCTTTTTAGTCTTTTTAGTTATTATCACCGAGTATTTGTCTTTGCACTGACTGTGTGTAAACATCTACGCTAGGTACTGGTGGTTCTAACATACAACTCCGGTCTTCAAAGAGCTTATAATATATTTAGGGAGATAAGACCTTTCATTATATTAATAATAATTTTAAATAACAATTGACAACATTCAACTAACTGTAGTCATAAATGAAAGATGAGTTGTTAAGATGGAACGAACACAACGTCTGCCTTCGCTGAGGAAAGGAGTACAGGCAGGCCTCTTTTTATTGTGCTTCACTTTATTTCACTTCACAGATACTGCTTTTTTTTTTTTTTAACAAAATTGAAGGAAAGTGCTAAGCCTGCATCTAACAAATCTATTGGTGCCATTTCCCAACAGCATTTGCTCACTTCATGTCTCTGTATCACATTTTGGTAATTCTCACAATATTTCAAACTTTTTCATTCTTCTTGTATTTGTTATGCTGATCTGTGATTAGTGATCTTTGATATTACTATTGTAATTGTTTTGGGGTGCGATGAAATGTGCCCATATAAGACAGTGAACTTAACAGATAATTGTTATGTATGTTCTAACTATTCCACCAACCAGTCACTCCTCTGTCTCTCTCTCCCTCTCCTTGGGCCGCCTTATTCCCTGAAACACAACAAGATTGAAATTAGGTCAATTAATAATCCTACAATGGTCTCTAAGTGTTCAAGTGAAAGGAAGAGTTACACATGTCTCACTTTAAGTCAAAAACTGAAAATGATTAAGCTTAGTGAGATATGTCAAAGGCATGTTGAAAGCCAATATGAGTGGAAAGCTAGGCCTCTTGCACCCAACGATTAGCCAAGTTGTGAATGCAAAGGAAAAGTTCTTGAAAAAATGAAAAATGCTACTCCACTGAACACAAATAAGAAAGTGAAACAGTTTATTCCGATATGAAGAGAGTTTTAGTGCTCTGGATAGAAGGTCAAATCAGCCACAACTTTCCCTTAAGCTAATGCCTAATCCAGGGCAAGGTCCAAACTGTCTTCAATTCTGTGAAAGCTGAGAGAGCTGCGGAAGCTGCAGAAGAAAAGTTTGAGGCTAGCAGAGTTTGGTTCAAGGGGTTTCAGGAAAGCAGCTGTCTTTATAACATCAAAGTGCAAGGTGACATGGCAAGTGCTGATGTAGAAGCTGCAAAGAGTTATCCTGAAGATTTAGCTAAGATGACTAATGAAGATGGACACCAAACAACAGATATTCAGGGTAGATGAAACAGCCTTCCTTTGGAAAAGGATAACATCTAGGATCATAGGTAGAGAGAAGCCAGAGCCTAGCTTCAGAACTTCAAAGGACAGGCTAACTCCTTGTGAGGAGCTAATGAAGCTTGTGATTTTAAGTTGAAGCCAATGAATGCCCATTTTCAATTTTGAAAACCCTAGGGCCTTTAAGAATTGTGCCTAACCTACTCTGCCTGTCCTCTTTACGTGGAACAACAAAGTCTGATGACAGCATATCTGTTTACAAAATGGTTTACTGAATATTTTAAGTCCACTGTTGAGAACTACTACTCGAAAAAAAAATTGCTTTTATAGTATTACTGCTCACTGACAGTGTACCTATCTGATCATTCAAGAGCGCTGATGGAAATGTACAATGAGATTAGTGTTGTTTTCACACCTGCTAAGACAATATCCATTCTGCACTCCATGGACCAAGGAATAATTTCAAATTTCAAGTCTTATTAGTTAAGAAGCACATTTTTTAAGGCCATAACTATCATAGAGGGTGATTCCTCTTATGTAGCTGAGTAAAGTAAACAGAAAACCTACTGGAAAGGATTCACCATTCTAGATGCCATAAAGAACATTCATGATTCATGGGAAGAGGTCAAAAATATCATCACAGGAGTTTGGAAGAAGTTGATTCCAACCCTCATAAATGACCTGGAGGAGTTTAAGACTGTGGTGGAGGAAGGAACTGTAAATGTGGTGGAAATAGCAAGAGAACTAGAATTAGAAACAGAGCCTGAAAACATGACTGAATTCCTGCAATCTCATGATAAAACTTTAATGGATGAGGAGTTACTTCGTATGGATGAACAAAGAAAGTAGAATCTACTCCTGGTGAAGATGCTATGAAGATTGTTGACATAACAACAAAGGATATAGAATATTACATAAATTTAGCTGATAAAGCAGAGGCAGGGATTGAAAGGATTGACTCCAGTTTAGAAAGAAGTTCTACTGTGGGTAAAATGCTACCAAACAGCATTGCATCTATAGAGACTTTTTTTTTTTTATGAAAGAAAGAGTCAATAAATGTGGCAAACTTTAGTGTCTTATTGTAAGGATTACCACAGCCACCCCAGCTTTCAGCAACCACCACCTTGATCAGTCAACAGTCATCAACATCAAGCCTTCCACCAGCAAAAAGATTATGGCTTGCTGAAGGTGATGTTTAGCATTTTCTAGCAATAAAGTATTTTTAATTATGATACGTACATTATTTGTTTTAGACATAATGCTACTGCACACTTAGCAGACTACAGTATAGTGTCAAGATAACTTTCATATGCACGGGGAAACCAAAAAATTTATTTCTTACAATATCCACTTGATTGCAATCATCTGGAACCAAACCCTTGATATCTCTGAGGTATGCCTGTATACTGTTAATAACACTGTATGCTTATTATTAAAAGAGGAGAATATAATTTAATTTTAGATTATTCCATTTTACTGAAACTATATAGATATGTTTGAATAAAAGCCACTAACCTGGAGTGTCACATCAGGGCAAGGCCATTCACTATAACATGGGTAATAAATCAACCAATGAGATTTTTATGTTTTGCAGTGAGATGGTGCGAAGAAATTGAGAAAAAGAGGAAATTATTTCCAGTTCTGTATGATATTTATAAACAACAATTGGAATCTTGTTTTAGGTTAGAAACTTGAAAAAGGAAAGACATTATCAACAGGGAAAACATAACAGGTGCAAATTTTTTACAGGTTCTGAGAATGTATAGTTCCAAATATTTGTTTTCCCCCAAAATTTAAATAAATTCTCTACAAGGACAATTTTACTATAAACAAGCTACTAGGTTTTGCACTGTTACTCTAATTCGGGATCCTATGTATAATAGAACAACCTTAAAAATAATCTGTTCAATTAACCCAATTCTGATATATGTGGGACAAAATAGCAACCAAGATTATGCACTTAATTCTGCATTCTTGCAGGTGCCAGTTAGGCCTTATACTTAGGCCTTCATTTATTGCCATTGTCTTCTAACTAATTCAAAG
This sequence comes from Vicugna pacos, assembly GCF_048564905.1. Taxonomy (NCBI): domain Eukaryota; kingdom Metazoa; phylum Chordata; class Mammalia; order Artiodactyla; family Camelidae; genus Vicugna; species Vicugna pacos. The sequence continues at coordinate 38,637,972 of NC_132991.1, read as the reverse complement.
AAGTAACATAATTTGAAGATCATGATCTCTTGTGCATTGCTGCCAAATTACATCTCTTAGTTGGCAACCATTGTACTTATCGTTTCCAACATGAAAATGTGCTATTAATTAGATCACTGAATCAACTTCCCTGTTGAGAAAGAAAATGATCCCCAGGGAATACAAAGAAAACTAACCTGTCAGTGGAGCACATTTAATATGGGAATCCATTTCCAAGGCAGACTAAGGACCAGCCCAACCCTGGCTGCCCTTTCTGGAATCAGAAACAGAAAGACTGCCATTGTTTATGAAAATCTGGGGACGCTCATGCTTGAAGGAACCAGGAGAGACACTTGCATCCTTACAATTTGGTATAAATCTCTATCACTGCATTTAGCACATTATATCATCATTCTTGCTTTCCTGTTTCCCCAGCTAAATTGTGTGTTTCCAGAAGGTAAGGGCTGAATCATATTCATCTCTGTACTACGGTACTTGACACAATTTCTACCATATTTGGGGGCTTTAATAGATGTAATTAATGCCAGATTTTCTTATAATGTTTTCAATCCTGTGTTTCTATCTGAATAAACCATTGCTTAGGAATAATTTCTGCATGTGACATAATACACATTGCTCCTGAGAACATTCTCATTTTCGTGATTCTCAGAATATGTAATTTTCCACTTCTGTATCAAATATGTTTTTAATTTATATTCTATAATATATGCTCTATAATACATAGGGGAGAATGATTACATATTCTAAGAATAATCTTTAATCCAAGAAGATTTCCTCAAGAGCTATGTTCTTCTTTAATTTCATCTATAAAACCAAAGTCGATATGATTAGATCACCTGAAGGCAATTTTTCTTCAATTGTGGATTTGCCAAGTATGTCTGTCTTAATTTTACTCATAGAAGAAAATCCTTGTTGTTATAGAAAAGAAAATGGGAGTTCTCTGGGCCTTATAGGAAGGGTTAAAATAGTCACTAAAATTTGAAAATGAGAGCAATGGCTAAATTCCAAGCCAATAAAAAAGTTACATACTCTGCATGATTTTTAATGGCTATTTGGTGACAAGGAGGCTATTCATTTATGGTAATTTTGACATATTTGGTGTTCAATCTACTTTGCTTCTTTTGTTATTGCCAGAGACTAACATCAGTTTAGCATAGTATTATTTTTCATTTCGAGATTTTTGAATACATTTCCCTCTTCACAAATTCAAATAAATACTGAGTATTTTTAAATTACCAGTGGAGGTCTATCAATTCTACTTTCTGATTATTATAGAACCCTTGTCTAGACTTGAAATTATTAATCAGATGAGTCCACACCTTTAAGATAAATCATAATCATGTCCATTTTAGAGATGTGACACTAAAGCCCCAAAAGGTAACTGAGCTAATAAAAGAAGAAAAATTAGATCTCATGGGCAATTTTCTCCTACTCTTTTTTTTTTTTCATTTGACAGTTGATATTTGGTGAAATTCATCTCTTCATTACTTACATTCTTCTTTAGCCTCAAAAACTTTTTTTTTCAATCTGCTCAAATACCTGTGTTATTTGGTGCCAGGCTATTTCTACTTATGCCACTTCAATCCCTTAGGTCTTTAGTCTTCCTTTCAATTAGACCAGAAGATGGCAAGAGAGAATGGAGTTTGTGTTTTATAATTTATAGTCCATTATCAAAGAGTCAGGAACATTTGGAACCACGTCCTAGACATTTTAAATTCCTAATATTATAATACCTTATAGGGTGGTAGTCAAATGAAGATGACTAATGCTGATGATAATTCAGATGTTAACCATCAATTCCTTAGGTATGTATTCTATTAATTGTGACACTGAAGATAAAATTTAAATAACTGAAATCACTCATAAATTCTCTTGGAAGTTTCATGTGATTTTTTTTATGTTGATTGAAACAAAAGGAGAAACATAAGGTCACTTCAGAATATCATTAAAGTTTTTATCTCTTGAATACATAGTAAAATCTTCATAGTCTACACATGCTTAAGATGAGGTCCATATCATGGTGAAAACAAAATCAAAAACAAAATCCACCTGAAGTGATTTAATGTAAGCCTATAATAAATGACCACTAAGGTTCGTAAGAAGTATAAAGTCTATCCCAGCATTAAGGAAAACCTAACGGGTTTGTGTGTAAGAGTGTCTGTGCATGTACAAATACACATACACCACTGAAAACTGCTGTGCTCCATATATCATCACTAGACCGTGTTTTGTCTAGAAAATTACTGAAAGGGTAATAAATCCTCCCTAGGATCTGCATGTTCTACACCATAATCTGATAATCAGACTAGCCTATCCAGAGATGTTCAGGCTGAGAGTCACTAACTAGAATTAAACAAAATCAAAGAGTGGGATGTATCATCCAGGATGCCTATGTGTTCATATACAACCAAGAAAAAAATTTCACCATGACTAGAATACTGAATCCTCAACCTGTTGACAAGTCCACACAGAATGTCAAATCACAATTATGAGAAATATGAAATCAGAGCAAGGGGGCTTTAGTTGGATCATCTTAAGCTTTCGTTGGGTATGTCCCACTATGTAATCATAACATGTAAAAGACAATCAGGAGTTGGATAGTGCTGAAGATATGCTGACATATTCTTGATAATTTTTTCAAGAATCCATGTTATTAAAACCCTTCTGTTAAAAATAATGCTTTCTTCAGCATGACAGGTGCTGTCTATGCTGTGTCCCTGGCATGTTATCACTTCAGGAATCTTTTCTGAATTCCAACCACAAGTATGTTGGAGGGTTTTGCTGTGATGCTCTACCCCAAGCTTGGCAGGCTGCAAGGACCAGGAAATTAATATTCCTCAACCAGTGACTGATAGAGTTGGTAAATAAATACCGCAGTTCCTCCGTCCCACATGGTTGATAACTCTAAGACGTGCCTGTGTGTGTGTGTCTACATTGTTTGCTATAGCTTTCTCTTACAGTTAAGCTTCCATTGTTCACGTTTTCGCTAGTTTTCACGATGCTCCATTTGACTGTCTTTCTTCTCTGTTTCACTTTCTGACATCAGTACCTACATTTCCCAAATAAAATACTTGCACTCAAATCTTTGCTGGGAGTCTACTTCTAAGCAATCAAAGACACCTTGAAAAGATAAGACAATATTAAAACGTGTATTGAGTTGAATACCCAATTGGTTATATTTTCCAAAAGTACACCCTGGTCAGTTCGATATACCATTTGTAAACTTACTGCTTAGAGTAGATTTACTTCTATAAATGTGTGATCTATTTCATGATTTGTAGATTTTTCCTAAAGTAATTCTTAGGTAATGACATTCATTCTAATTCTGATAAAGGTTTACTGCCAACACCTTATGTTTACTGAACCTTTCATATTAACTTATTTTTTTCACACTTAATGCCCCAGATCTGATCCCATTTAGTTTTTCCTGTTCCAGGAGGAAGAAGAGTGACCTGTTTTATGTCCCATGTCCCTTGGTGGGCTTCTATAGCTTTATAAATAGTTTTCTACCCAATATACATGTTAATTGCAACATGAACCCTCATCAGTTTGGCCTCTCAATATCTTACTCATCAAGTGTTTTTTTCTAGCTTTTGCCCTAGTAATTGATCTTCTGTGCTTTAACTTTCTCCACTAAAACCCAGAGATTCTGGTCCCCCATCTTTGAATTCCCAAGATTCAGTTCATCTAGTCCCTCTGATCAGGGAAAAAAATTTTAGGAATTGTATGAGATAATTTACCTATTGCATAAAAATGGCACACACTCAAGATTTGGAAGTGGATGAGTTAGAATATAAGATTCATTTTAAGACTTAATTAAGGGAAAAGGTTAATCACTGAACAGATAAAGACAAAGCATTTTGAGAAATTCTGTTAGAAACAGTCTGGTACTCCAGCCCATCAAGAATGAAACAGTAGAAAACTGGGGTGGTAGATGAAACTCTGAACCCAGCTGGCTTTGAGAGCCATGGCACATGCCCTCTCCTTAACCCAGCCCAGATTAAGGAACTTTGGGAGGAAGTGTAGCAGTTATAATGGGGTAGGAGGAGTGGCTTTAGGGCTAGAGAGTAATAATTGTGGAAACATTTACTTGACTTTTAGCTTAAGCTAACATTAACACAATTTTGGCTTCCACTGGCTGGCATACTGATAGATGCCACCAGAAAAAACAAACAAAACAAAACAAAACCCACTGCTTCTTATGAGTTTATTTTCACTTAAGTTAGAACTTTTCAGTAAGTCAGGATAACTTCAGTCATGAGGGGTCATTGACCTCATAGTGCCTAATAGAATGTAGCCTATAACAACAAGCCTTGTGTTAAAAAGCAAAATCTTATGTAAATTTATGTAAAGGACAGAATTAATATTGTGAAATAGTAAATATGCCAATTACTTCTAGACATGGGACATTGCTCCCTTGATCCTACCTCCATCTGCCTATCCATCCATCCCTGTAAGTACATATATGCACTCACACTCACCCCTTAGTATATATCATGTTGGTTAATCATAATGAATCATATATTCTACTTTCTTGTCTCCCAGCTTTAGTGATACCTTGAATATCAGAGATGCTTAAAAATGGTTGTAGAAGGAGATAGTTACACAATTTAAATGATTTGATAGGTGTCTGGAATTCCCCCAAACCAGAATCAGTGCAGCACAAAATGACATATTAAACATATCCATTTCCCATTGAACAGCAGTTATTCTAAAACCTATTCCTGCATAAAGTTATTTTACAAGAAAATAAACTTGTACATTAACTAAAGTTGTACATTAACTTAGTCCACAAAATTACTTTTACTTAGATGCAGTTTAATGTTTTCTTTGAGTTATATAGAGTTCTTGGTAAGAAAGAGACCAATGAAAATTGTTTCCACATTTATTATAAATTATTGTCAATGCCACCTTGCAAGAAATATCTCTTAGAGTTTAATGCCAAAAATGTTTTCTTTCCAAATATTTAACATTATTCTATGTTATGTGTTATCAATGCATTTCCCTTTTTGCCCTTGCTTCATGAGAGCTCAGAATTAAAATTTATGCAAACTAGAGTGTGAATATACATTTGTATATTTATTTCCATTCCATTCCCTTCTCATCAATTGCCTGTTTTGCTTTTATTAATCCTATAGCAATATGCCATTTCAATAATTTTTCTCAATCACTTTGTGAAAGATGGGAATTATAAACAAAAATAATGTATAAATAGCCAAGACATGGAAGCAACCTAAATGTACATTAACAGATGACTGGATAAAGTTGTGGTATATTTATACAATGGAATACTGCCCAGCCATAAAAAAGAATAAAATAATGCCATTTGCAGCAATGCAGATGGATGTGGAGGTTGTCATACTAAGTGAAGTCAGACAGAAAGAGAAAGAAAAATACCATATGATACCACTTATTTGTGAAGTCTAAAAAAATGACACTAATGAGCTTATTTACAAAACAGAAACAGACACACAGACATACAAAACAAACTTATGGTTACCAGAGGGGAAAGAAGGTGGGGAGGGATAAATTGGGAGTTCAGGATTTGCAAATACTAACTAGTATGTATAAAATAGATAAATAACAAGTTTCTACTATATAACACAGGGAACTATATTTAATATCCTGTAGTAATCTATAACGAAAAAGAATATGAAAAGAAATATATGTATATGTTAGAATAGGAGAGAAAGGATCAGAGACAGCTCAATGGTCCAGTCAGGTTTATTGAGAGAAACTGCAGAGGGGTCTCCAGTCAGACTGGAGCCTGCTTCTCTGTGTACAGGCTTGGTTATTTATGTCTAGGGGTAGGAGCTGATTGGTGGATTCTTATGCAAATGAGGGGTGCTGAAAGAGAGAGGGGTGTGTCTGAAATAGAGAGGAATGGTCTGAAAGAAAGAGGGGCATGTCTGATTAATTCTTCCACGAGTAGTTCTCACTCAGGTCCGGGAGGGTTTTACAGGCAGAAAGTGGAAGTTGTGGCTTGCCATAGGCTTGACTTGTCCCAAAATGGCAGCAGATCATCAAAATGGAGTTGGCTGTGTCTATCAGTATATACATGTACAACTGAAACATTATGCTGTACACCAGAAATTGACAGAACAGTGTAAACTGACTATACTTCAATAAAAAAAATTTTTAAGTAAAATAGATAAACAACAAAGTCATACTGTATAGCACAGGGAACTATATTCAATACCTTGTAATAGCCTATAATGAAAAGGAATATGAAAAGAAATATTTACATGTGTACAACTGAATCACTATGCTGTAAATCAGAAATTAACACAATGTTGTAAATCGACTATAGGTCAATAAACAGCAAAATAATTTTTAATACAAGCATCTTTAAAGAAACAAATAATAGTAGAAATGTTGTTTTTTAATAAATGATTTTGCATTATTTTTTACAGCAGTAACAAAGCAAACCTAATGTTTCTTTAGAAGTTAATAAATCTCCCTTGATTGTATTGATATGCTACCTCCTTTGACAAAGCTGTTACCAACTCTCTTGTTTGAGTCTGTACTACTACAAAACAATAGCATTAACCCAGGTGTCATGTTTAAAAAATCCCATTCATCTTAGTGGGAAATTAATTTTAAGCTTACTTTAACCATTTAGAGATTTGCACTCCTAGGTCACTTGTCCAATATGCCAATACTCTACTTGAAGAACTGAAGCTTAATTATAAGCCTTCTTGATGTTAATCTTCATTATATAACATCGAGTCCCTATTCTCAAAAGAAGGGCTTTCTGATTGGCTACTTCAGAAGGACTAATCGACAACAATGTTGAAGAATAAAGATAATAGTCAATAATTTTTTAGCTCATTATTTAGAACATCATACTTCTTTCCAGCAATTATACTGTTTTTATGGAGCAAATAAGCAATAACATTCTACTTTATTCTTGACAAATACCTTTTTTAAAGTAGCTGTTATCTTCATTAACACTCCCCCGCCAATATTATGGATGAGTAAAAGAGTAGTTTCTCTTTTAGCTCAGGACCTACACTGGTTATTACCACTGCCCAAAGAAGTTAGTCAAGAGAGTGAAATTCTAGGTCCAAATATAGAAAAGGAGTGACAACATTATTATTTTTAATTAATACATAGAAACATTAAAATAGCTAAAATAAAAACCATAATTAAATCTTCACTATATTGTCCATAGACCTATTCTAAAACGTGAAAAATTTTTAAATGTACATTTTTTATTTTTAATGTACTATCAACACAGTTGATTTTAGGCAGTGTTGTAGTGCCTTTTGTTAGGTTAGTTCAATTTGTACCATCTATATCTACTCCCTAGAGGGAATTTGTTGTATCTCTTCTTTTTTCCATTTTTCTGGTGTTTGCTGTATGTTTCCTAATAATATGTTTAATAGATCTATTTATCAATTGATTTTCCTTAGATATTATTGATTATTATCTGCTGTAATGGATAATTAATTATAGCACCCCCTACTTTTTCCCCACATTCTACCAATGGCAATATGTCACTATGTTTGGTAACAGTTTTCCACTACAATTGTAAACAGTACAGTTATATTTGTGTGTGTGTACGCACGTGTGTTCATTCAACAGGAGCAGCATACTTTGATCTCCTTAAGAAGGTATTACCTGCCATAGTTTTCCTATCTTCTTAACTTCTGACATTTCAGTTCTGTCATCTGTTCACATATTTTTACATTGCTAAGTCTGAAGCTATTTAAATGTATTGTATGAGTCACTTTATGTGGAATAACTTGTACATTTGTACACATACACATGCGTATAGTGTCATTACTAGCAGGATGTTCCACCATGTTAACTGTGATTATCTGTGAGTGGTGTTTCACATAATTTTTCTTTTCTTGATAATTTGAAGAAAACTATTCAACAGTGTATTTTTTTACTTCAGACCTTATAATTTTTAGAGGTTTGATATGAGCCTCTTTTGTAATCTGTGTCTCTACTTAACACATTCAATCTTTCTTCTAGCTTGTGGAATGTATAGAATACAGATTTAGTATTTTTAAAATATCCTTATCTACTAATTATATACTCTTTGTCATTTTGAAGGCAGTTTTGGTTGATTAATTTTTTGCTGTCGTGTTGTGTTTTACTTCTTTGTGTGCTTGGTAAATTTTTTATTGGATAGATGGCAGATATTGTGAGTTTTACCTTTTGTGTGATATATACACATACACTTATTTATATATTTTATATATTACATGTATTTTATACATACATATATAAGTATATATGTATAAAACATGTATTATATATTATATATTATGCTTATATATAGTCAAATATATATTAGCTATATAAAACATATATACATATTTTACCTTTTGTGTGATGAATATATATCACACACAAAGGTAAAAATCACAGTATTTGTCGTGTGTGTGTGTGTGTGTGTGTGTGTGTATTCCTTCCAGCTTGCTTGAACTTTGTTGTGGAATGTAGTTAAGTTATTGCAAATAGTTTGATTCTTTTAGGTCTTGCTTTAATTTTTGTAGGCAGGATTTGGAGAAGTATGGTATTGGTGACTGTAACTACATCAAAGCACATATTTTTAATGCAAGAAATGGCTAGAAAAGAAAAGATTCCATGAGTCTGGAGAGCCTTAAACTCAAGTGTCTCCACCATAGAGAAGGATATCAGTTTCATGACCAAAAGGGTCCCAGTGACCAGCTATGATATCCACAATGATGGTCAGTAGATCCTTTATGTTTCCCACTATTTCCATGGACTCCACACCACTGGCCTAATTCTTATCTTTGTCAATCATGGCGAAAGCCACATGCAAATGGTCTTCATTGTAGGTCACTCTTTTAGCTCCATGAGCAACAAGTCAGAAAATAGTTGCTCCAAATCAGAGACATTAATCTACTTTTGGACAGCTGGCTTTCCATACAAGTTTTTCACTTGGCCGTCAATAAGCCTTAAGTCTTAGAAACATGTCTGCAGGGATGGTATGACCCATGTCCCCTGTACATAACACATTTGCAGGAAGTTTGATCAAGAGTGGGGCTTGGCTCTTATTTTTCTTATTCTGCCAGGCCCAAGGGAAGTGTGGAACAAATACAGCAACCCAGATGGCTGCAGCAGTCTTGCAGGCACTAATCATGAATCAAAGCTCCAGTAGATTGTCATTAGTGTTCCACAACCACTCTGAACAATGTAAACATCTGATGATTATATTATTTAGAGCTTAAAACAAAATCTTATCTTCATTGAGTTATCTGATTCCTCTGAAATTTCTCTTCATTTTGTAGAATTTCATCAAATGCCTGGTGATGCTTTGTAGATTATTCATATTTAAGAATGAAATGACAGAAAATCTGCTTGTTCGCTGGCAGCCCTCACTTCACTACATGGAAGGTTGGCAGTGAGTCAGCCACTGAGTCCCCCTGAAGCCCAAAATGGAGATGCTTCTGCTATGTGAGCTCCAGATCCACACCAGCTGCCCTGGTTTCCACAGGGTGTTTGCTCACTCCCCTTAAGTAGAACATTTGTTTTGTTCTTATTGTTTTTTTTCCCTGGGAATTAAACATCTGGCTGCTGCAGTTTTGTGTAGAAAAGTGGGAGGAGAAGTGAGAATTCAACTGTTATGTTTATTGACTTTTAATTAGTCCTCATGATTTCAACCCCTGGCTCATTTTCACCCTCAACTGTACTTTGCCCTTTCAAATCCCAAGTTTCTCGTGAGTTTTGCTGGGTTTATGAGCTCCCCCTTTGGCCGCAAGATCTAAGCAGGGATCTTGCTTGTCCTTACTTTGTGGGTCGCCAGTCATCTGTCTGTTTTCCACTTTCCAGAATACACAGGGTTGTGGGTTTATAACTTTGAAATTGTATGTGGTATTATCTTAATTGGATCTTGGAGGGTGAAAAGATCATTATGTGCATCAAATCAACCATTTTGATATAAAAGTCATTGATATATGTTTCAAAAAAATTATCTCTTCTGCATGAAGATGAATAGATTGAGTATAAAAGAAGATAAGAAGGGAAACCTTTGAGGAATTTTTGGTAATACAAAGAAGGAGTGATAAGGGTTCAGTGGTAGAGTGGCAATGACCACAGAGAGGAAGGGACAGATTCCAGACATTTGGGAGATAGAATAGACAGGACCTAATGGCAGAGTAGATGAAGGAGTCTGTTAGTTTGCTATTGCTGCCGTAACAAAGTACTAGAAATTTTGCAGTTAACACAACATGCATTGATTATCTCCCAGTTCTGAGCATCAGAAGTCCAGTGGGCTCAGCTGGGCTCTCTGTTCCACTCTCACAAAGACTGAAGTCAAGGTGTTGGCAGGGCTGGAGGATCTAGGAGAGAATTGTTTCCAGGCTCATTCAGTTTGTTCCTTGAATTCAGTTCCATGCAGTTGTAGGACTGAAGTCTGGGTCTTCTTGCTGGCTGTCATCTGGGGATGGCCCTGAGCTCCTAAAGCCTCTCTCTGGTCATTCCAAGTAGCCCCCTACATCTAAGAACTCACAACAGTGAATTGGATTCCTCTCACACTGCCTCATTGCTCTGACTGACTCTTCTGTTGTCCTTCTGTATTTTTAAGGGCTGCTGTGATTACACTGGTTTCACCGAGATAATTTATTTACTTTAAGATCAGCTGATTACTAATCTTAGTTCCATCTGCAAAGTCCCTTCACAGAAGTTCCTAGATTAGTGTTTGACTGAATAACCAAAGGGCAGGAATCATGGTGTGTAACGGGGAGTATCTTTAGAATTTTTCATACCCCTGGGAGGATGACTAAAAGGGAAAAATGGAGATGACTTCCAAGTTTCTGGTTTGGATGGTATCCCTTAATTAGTTTCCTCAGTATCTACCCTTGAAGCATTTTTCATCTTGAACACACACACTTTGCATTGCAGCACAAGGAAGACCCAGTCAAATGGTTAATTCTAAATCAGAGATAGATTACTACCCCTGAGTCCTTACCGGCTTTTTTTCTTATTAAATTAGGACAAGGAAGCTACAAAACAGGCAAGCAAGCAAAGACCTCTAGGCTTAGTAGCCAATTCAATAGCTTCACCTTAGCTGGGTCCTCTTCTGAGGCTCCTTAGCTTTGTGTAATGAAAGGCCACATCCCAAGCAGAAAGCATCCTCACAGAAAATTCAATTGGAAAGGAGAAAGTGAAGTGGGTACCAGATCTTAAGTCTTCTAGGATCCTATAAGCTGACAGTCACCAAAGACGACTAGAGTCCCTTACCGCTGTCAGACAATAATCTACTAGCTTTTTCACTCAGAAGCTAAGTCGTCTACATCCGCTACTGAGTTTTCTAACTTCCGTGGTCTGTCCTTCTCTTTCTTTCTCTGATCCACTTCACGTGATAACCCAGAGACTGTCAAGTGCCCCTCCTGGGTTGGACGGACTGGGAGATCAGAGGATGAAGAAAGTTGCATCGGAACAACAACGAAAAAGAGGACAGGAGCCAATGTCGTATAAATAGACATTATTGATATGTGCTTTCTTTTCTACATAGTTATGTAGACGCCTTAAAAAATAGAAACATAAAGACAGAGGTATGTCTTCGGAATACCTTTAGTATTCAAGAATGTGCCTCTGTGTGTGTACGTATGTGTGTGTAAATTCGTATCGTGTCCCTAGGTATTTTTGTAAGCTCAGTAGAACAATAGAATCTAGTTGGCTTTGAGAATGGCTGAATAAACTTCTTTCTGTAAACCAGACATTGTATTTGGTAAATATAAAAACGGTTCGTGCTTTCTTGAACAGAGGAAGAGTCTATCCGAGAAGCCTGCCCCCATGCCATGACACAGCCCTCTGTGCGGACATGAGATTGCTGTCTGCTGGATGTTTTTAACAGGGCTAATTAAGTTCATTCACAAATCCTCTTTATTAAAGATTTCACACTGAAATATCTCTAAACATGCAATAGGACGCTATTACTGAAAAGTCTTTGTTTCTAATCACAATACCTGGGTGATAATTAAAGACATTAGAAAGTGCCCTCATGTGGGTAAGGATTAAGAACACTCACTATCTCCTAAAACCCTGCAAGGCGAGAGAGTTGGGTAGCAGCGCTCCATTAGCACAGATTCTAGGAATAATTTTTGTAACAGTCTAGAGTCCAGATACTATATTCAGAAGTTCATGAATATCTTGCTATTTAAGCCTTTCTGTTAATGCTATTCAGAATATAAATGCATACAGATTATGTGATAGAGGCTTCCTCTGAACAATCCTCTGTTTATAATTACCAACTAATTTCTCAGAATAAAAGTCAATCCTTTAGGCATTTGAGCCAATCCTGTATTATTAGTATTTTTTAAAGTGCTGTGTATAAGCTACATTAAAATACTTGTCTTAGGAGGGCTGCTGTTGAAAAAATAGTACGCTAGATTGCATGAAAATATTGCAGAGCCATTTCTGGGAAGAGTAAGAGTGGGAAAAATAAAATATACCTTAATTGGAATCTGTTCTTTTATTTTACATGCCTGTTTTAAAGTCTTCTTTTCCTTGGGTTTTACATAGAGGAATTTTGTTTTGATACCTAAGAATTTCAGACCAGGCATTTTCTCACATTTTCTGTGATGTCAGTTTAAAAGTGCATTAGCAGTGCATGTGGATTTAGTCAGGGAATCATGATGTGAAATTTTGAACATATTTCTCCAAAGGTAGACTCTTCAGATGATGACTGTGAAAGTAATTTATTCCAGCCAAACACACTTCCACATATTGTTAACTGTGCTATGTGCTTCAACTCATTTAACCGCTTTTTAATTCAGTAGTTATTCAGATTTAATAGAGCCATTTCTTCATCATTTTGCATTTAGTGATAAATGGTGCCAGAATTTATGATAAATTAAACTGCAAAGGACCATGTTAAAGTTATCTTAAGGGTTTCACATAAAAGGAATCTGCACCTATTTTGTTCAGAACAGCCACCTGAAAGTTCACGTGGCGAAAAGAGCTTCTTACTGGGCATAAACTATAAGATCTATTTGAAAGTTAAGTTTTAATTATACTTTTCCCTCACCACTTACCATTGGCAGTGGCCATCCAGCTGGGGGACTGGCAAGGCGGATGCTTTAAACTAGGGGTTCTTTCTTGTTTTAATATTGATTTAACAAGTGGAAGAACATTCAGGTTGAAGCTTTGATGAATATCCTTACATAACAAGCTACCAGATACAGGGGGCAACTTTTAAAAAGTTTGGTGAAGAGAGGAGGCATCAAGGGGCCATGGAAGAGATAAATTGGGCAGGGCCAAGTGGTGGGAAAGAGGAGAGTTGTAGTTGGACAGCCCTGCCAATTACTAGCCCTATTATCCTTTCTCCTTCCTACTAATGCACTGGCTTAACAGCTACCACAGAGGGAGATGAGGGGCCTCTGCCTTTCCTCCTTCCCATAGGCACATTTTGAAAATGAAAAAAAAATCGGATTCCTTGACTAAAGTATCAGAAATGGTTTGCAGCCATTACCTCTACCATTTTCCAGTCATGTTAAAATGTATCAACTAGCTTAATTAGGTTTTTTTTTTCTCTCTGTTCATCTCTACTCCCAGACAAGCAAGCCAGGCTGGTTAGTCAGGACAGAGATCAGGACAAAACTATGCAAATAGAAAAAACTCTGTACTTAAGGTTAAATACCTTTAGGTCACTCTTGACAACTAATGAGAGACCAGGGAGAACCTGCCCTCAAACACATTCATTTGCACTGGAAGATATGTTTTGGCTCCCAGAACAATCATGAATTAGATACATGTGTTCATAACTCTGTAGGCAAAACATTAGTAAGGGAGTGAGGGATGCCACGTGCACTTCTTCGTTTGTGAAAAGCAAATCCTGACCATTCACAGTTGTGTTTTCTGAGTTAGAATTTCTCTAGTACTTCATGATTGTTTATTTGCTATAATTTTATTCATCCATATGGAGTACCATTTACTGAGAACCTATTGTGAAAGGTGCTTTGCATACAAAGATGAAAGACAGGGTCTCTTCAGCAGAGAAGCACCTACTCTCCCATATAATAATAAAGGCATTGAAGGCCATCATTCTACTCTTATCAAGCTGAAAGAATTAGCTGTAAACTGCGTTAGTACTGAACTACTTGAAAATAGCTTTTGCTTGATGGCTTAAAGGAAAGTCTAAATACTTTTGAAAAGCAACCCAAAACTCATTAGCCTTACCCCATACTTTTGCTCAGCCTTTTTCCTTACCATCACAATTTGTGTGTGTGTCTCTTTGGGTGTATTTATCTCTATCTACTGCTGTCTGTATAGCTTTAGCAACAATTATTAAGTGCTACCTCGGTGCCAGGCAGTGTGCTAAGCACTTTATATTACCTCAGCCTATTTAATAAAAGACAAAGAATGATGGTTAAGGAATCTGAATGCTCTGATCACAAAACGAGAGTTAAATCATTTCACGTTTCTAGTATGTTCTCAAAATGAGGGAGCACACGCTAAATCCCTTTCCAGCTGTAACAATTCTTTAAACTGTGATTCCTGATGCCTTCCTAAGTGTTTCAGGAGAGTAAGATTAATACCTATTTTGGTTAACTCTAACATTCTCTGCTCTATGGATACCTGTTAAGAGGAAAAGGATTGAATAACAGACCACTTAAAGAAAGAAACTTCATTTTTAACAGATGGAGTAAGTTTGGAGACTAAACATGTACTAGTTCTTTATAATATAATTGTAAAAAAAATTTTTCCCAGATGCTAACATTTTTGATTTCTTAATAATTCCCCAAAGGTTTTTCTTTAGCTACAAATGTTTAATAGATGAATATTTGGCCTTTAGTAGTATAATTTTGAACTCCTAAAAATAGTGGTACAATTTTTAACTATAATGAAAATGCCAATTTTAGGAGATCCATACACATACGTAACCTGAAAATAGAACACTGAGGATTTCTACTCATTAAATTGCCATTGCACTGGCCAGAGCCACTTGTCCACGTTCTTGTTGTGTCTGCTGCTTGTTATATTTTCCTGAGCTGTTTATTCCACAAAGGGCAATTGCAAAAGAGTTGGAAGCACTTTTTAGTGCCAGGCCATTCTCTAGCTAAGGTTCATGCCCTTTGGTTCTCATATTTAACAGAAGCTCAGATAGCCTGCAGCATCTGTCCTTTTGGTTCCCTTCAGGATTGTGTACATTTCTTTGTCATACCGTCATTTCTCAAACCACAGAGTTTCTTTAAATAGCAGCTCTGTCCCAGTAGAATTATGGGGAACTATAATGCTATAACTTGAAGAATATTCTACTTCAAAGTGCATTGTCCTAATTGACTTAAATATTGGAGACATATGTTTTACTGTGTTTCACTGTTAAGAGTGAGTTGGGGTATAACCATGTTTCTGCAAGGAAATAAGAAAGGAAATATTGTTTCTTTATGTTCATATTTGGTCAGTGTGATCAATTTCATTGATTAAGTAATAATACTGTCTCCCCCCAGATAATCAAAACACAAAGCAGCAAAATTGACTACCTCATAAAAGGTTAAAAAAAAAAACTGAAAAATTCAGCCACTTATTCCAAAAAAGTAGTACTTATAGATTTAAAATAAACACTTAAATAAATTTATATTTAAATAAAACACTTAAAATAATAAAAATAGCATTGTCTTGACATATTCCAAATAAGTAATAAATACATACACATATATAGGCATGTCCATAAATTTAAAAAATACATAAATAAAGAAGCTACAGTTTATGGCTATCATTTACAGCAAAAAAGAGAAATTCCAGAAGCATGAAATTTACCTTCATTTCTTAATCTTTTGCTAGGTTTAGAAAAGTGATCTCTAAAGATAATAATTCTGGAAGAGCTTTATTAATATTACACACTGTTTTTTGACTTAAGGAAAATCTGACTCCAGATTAGATGTTTAGATTTTAAGAATCAGTAACCTGTTTTCAACTTTATTTATTTCAACTTTATTTATTTTAAGAATCAATAACCTGTTTTCAACTTTATTATTTACACACATGCCCAAAAATATCTTTAGAGGATGAAACAATGTTTTACTCCTCATCTGGAGACTGTGATGAAGTATAATCAGGTCTGAAGCCTATTCCTTTTATAAGTCCCATTTTTCTTAAGGAACATTTATAAATGGAGAATTCTTTTGAGATTCTTCTTGTTCAGTCTCAGTGGTTTTCATTCTTCCACAATGAATTGCAAAATGCCATTTAACTTCAAGGTTTCTAATCGTCCAACTGCACTGCTGCTCACCTTTTTATTGACCACCTTTCCTTGGTTTTCTGTTTCACCAGCAAGATTCTCACCTTGCTGCACATTCTTTCAACTCAGCCATCAATGTAAAGTCGAGAAATCCTTCTAAGTCCAGATGCTTACAGCAGTATTCCACTTATCACTTCTTTCCACCCTCGGAGGGAAGCTCTTTCTGAACTGTCTGAAGTGGCTGTTGATCGTGTCTTTACTGCTGCTACAGGGAAGCCTTTTTTGAATACTGTCATCGAGAGCTTCCTGAAGCTCAGTAAAGTATTGTCAGATTGGGTCAGCGATGTTTACGTTTCTCTGCTCAGCATCTGTCTCTCCTTCCCCACTTCTGTCCTCTACTTTTCCTACCCTTTTAAATTTGTGACAATGAAATTGGTAATATTTCTATAGTAGGCTCACGGGATGTATTTTAACAAGTTTGAATATATTTTGGTTTGGATTTTACATTCTAATTTATGTAAATTATTGTTGTATTTGATCATCATCACCATTCAATACATCATATTTCTTTCATTTAAACATTGGTATGTTTATAATGTATATAAAAATTTAGATATATTCTTAAAATATACATATATGTTTACTCTAAAATAAATGTGTGTATAGATATGTATACATATATATGTGTGTTTACATGTACATGTATATTTATGAGTATGTAGGATACATGTGTGTGTATAAACATAATTTCTTTCCTTATGCTCAATTATCTCTACTAAATATAAAGTGCTTCAGTACATCTGAAACTAACACAATATTGTGAATCAACTACACTTCAAAAAAAAAAGTTTACACTACAAGAAAGTTCTTCAGACAGCAAGGATTAAGAAATACATAGTAAGTGAAATAAATCTATACATATATATTTGTATATTTTATTGTATACTTTACATATGAAAATATATATCATATGTTATATATATACATATATAAATAATGTAAAATAAAGGAATTCAGGTCTTTACTGTCTTCAGTTAGAATTTTAATCTCTACTAATTCAATGACACATTTCAAAACACTTGTATAACTGCTACAAGTCTCTTAACATCTTTTCCTAAATTCCAACAGAGCCAAAATCGGCCTTGCACTATCACCCCAAAGATTCATGGAATACAGCCACATTACTTTTTCCTTTAGCCAAGTTTTGACTTTATTGTTTAAATAATCATGAAGTAGGTAGAGTCATTCCTCTTGCAGCTTTCATTCAACAATTATAATTAGTAAGAAGTTGCCAGGGAATGGAACAAGTAAATAGCAGTTCTATGGGGAAAAGAAAGTGCATTGAGATTTTTCTTGGAAAATGCTTTCATATAAAATAAGTCTTTGGTATTCAAGATATTTTTTTGTTCCCATGACTTACGAGTTTTTTGGTCATTTCATATGCTAAAGACAATGATCCTTGAACTATTTATTAAAAATATCTGATTGGTCAATACATGTATTAACAGTGAAAATTACTAAATTACTGTATCCTTCAAGAAATATACTTACCTAGTTACTAGCAGTCTTGGTATCAGATCCATCTATCAGGGTTGAAAAGTTTTTGTGGGCTTCTATGATGATGGAATACAGAATAGAATCATTAAGTATTTTTTTAAAAATTGCATTGTTTTTTACCTCTCTGTTTTCTTTAGATGTTTAGACAGAAAAAACCTAGACAAAAAATAAAATTTTAAATATTTCAATAGTGTTAATTGTTAAGTTAAAATTATTTACAGGTATTGAAATATGAAAATATAATGGTTTAAGAAAATATTTTATTTCAGACCACTGTGAATGTTTGGTCGTAAAACTATTCTTAACTATAAAGGAGAAGATTAATTTAAAAATTTATAAGAAATATTTTCATGAGATGAAAATCTAACTGTAATATGAATAACACAGGCTTTTTCTATAATACTCTATAAACTAGTTAAAGTAGAATTTAATTTAATTAGGTGTTTATTACCCATAAGTCTTCACCATGAATTCCAGCCATTTAACTTAAGAACAAGACTTAATCTTTTTAATGATTTTTGTATTGAAACATTTTGAACAAACAACAAAATTCAATGATTTAACATTCTTTTACTGTGAATCCAGTAATAAGGAGCCATAAATTCAAGACCAGGTTACATGCAGCTCCATTGTATATGATTCTAGCCAACTTTTCCTTTAATTTATTATCAAAATATACATGGCTTTGTATGTTTGATATTTTTATTTATTTGATAAAATGTAGTTTTGAGTCTTATCGCTTGCTAGACATTATGAGTATAGATAAAACAGCAATCTATTCAGTGGTATAAAGCTATCTCCCCCTAGAAATAGGAGAAATCTGCAGAGGAAAAATGTGCAAGTGCTGTAACATTTCTCTCTTTTCCCCTTCTGTCTTGCATCTCTCTGTAGTACTGTGGGGATCAGACAAAAATTTGATTTAAAATTTCATTCAAATTTAGGCTGCTAAAATTACCACCCATAGTGCTCTAAACGCTGTGAATAGTAAAAGCATTGAAAGGGTGCTCAGTGCTTTCTATACTGTGAATTTTGGAGCCTGTTTATACTAGGATGATGGAAAAATGAGTAATTGTGCATAAAAACTCATTGCATGGGAGAAAGAGTGAAGATGGAGGCTTCAGACATGTTCCTTATTATGAGCACTTGGTCTTTGAGCATCAGAAGACCTTTAATTAAGAGATATTCCTCCTAATGGGGAAAGAACATTCCCACCATGCCAGTTCCTTGGCTTTCATTGGTAGTTTTAATGATTTTGCTTCCAGGTAAACTCCTGAGAGGAAGCTCTGAAAATTAACATATAGCATGATCATGTCATAAGGAAGAGTTGTAAATTGGGGTTTATTATGAGTTACTTGTAAATACATACTCAGGCATCTATCAGGAACACTTTTAAATAATGAGACTAATTTGAGATTGTGTGTTCTGGAATTGGCAATTTCAGTTTCAGGAGAGAAAATGATTCACAATACTGCATTTCCTTCATTGCAAGTGAACAGAAAACAGAGCTCTTTGCACCCTATAAGACAAATACCTTACTTGCAAGAGGCTGTGTAATCATTTTAATTCCATTTACCAAGTCATTTGCTTTGACATTTTTTGTGATAGAAATGAGATGATTTAGGTAAATAAGTATATATACTGAATATTTTTAAGAGGTTGCCTGACTTGTATGAATACATTTAAATTAAGATTTTGATATGACACTTTCAAATATAGGTAAAAAGATACATTTATCTGTTTTATTAAACCCCTGTTAAGTTTTCTTTAAATACTAGATTACAGTGTCGATGATTTACTTACATGGGTATGGTTCCTGTTTTCCTCCTAACACAATTATATTAAATTTTAATGACATCAATTGTAATATCTAACTGGTATCTGGAAGCTTGTGGAGAGCCCAAAGGTTTTATACAAATTTATATGTATCAAGCTCTCACTGATATACTTTGCCAGTAGATATTCTACCTTGAGTAGTCCTCTCTGCAAATCCCTTCCCACAAAAGATTAAAAACATCCTCCTATTACATCTAGAGATTTCTTTTTGTTATTCAAAGCCATGAATAAATTTAGGGGAAATGTATATGATTTTAATGCCTTAAACCAGAAAGCTTCCTTGATTCCTATTAAAAAATGGAATATTTAATGTTTTCCTTCTTCTGTGGTACTTTTTTTTGATATTGTAGCGAAGAACAAAAAAGAATTCTGAGAACATATAAAACAAAAAACTGTGTTTGAAGTATTATAATAAAACAACCTTTTTCCTTTAATGCTAAGTCCCTTTTTAATGAAGATCTTCTGGCAGCTCTTGAATGTATAACTAGTTTATATCATGGGATGAAGCTGTCTGTTCTGATGATTGACATGAGCCCACATTACAATGTGATTCTGAAAATTAGTCCATAGAGGTCCTTTTCAGGTGCTTCTCAGACTGAGAGCTGCCCTCCAACTACAGTAGAGCCTTTTTAACCCCACTCATTGGTATTCTAATCTGGAAGTGCTGTCCTGCCTTTTAAATAACTCAGGCATTCAGTCTCGTCCCCCCCTTGACACATTACTTAGCCAAAGGATTCAAATGAGATTCAAGAAACATGCAGTACAGCACAAAGGGATTGGAATATGCACAATTAATAATCACACAGTTAATTCATTTTTAATGCAAGGAGGATTTCTGAAATTTCACATTCAGATTTGTAACACAGAGTAGTGGCTGTCTACCCTGATAACATTTCCAAAATTCCAAAATATAAGCACTATTCTTAAGTAATTATTTTAATTTTTAATAAATTCTCCTAAAGGTGTAACTTTAAGTGGCATTAAGTTTATGACACAAACTGATACAATTTTAAAATGGGACTCCTTCCAATTATAATATTATGCAAATAAATAAACACATTAAGAGTTTCTACAAGAAAGGGAAGAGGATACATTTCTGATTAGGAAGGGTAGTGGTAGGGCTTTGATTATCTTGAGTCAAAGCCAGCTGACTACCCTACACAGTGCAATATTTTTTTTTGGTAAGTATATTTTTATATCCCATGTTAAAGATCTTGTTGCTCACATTTGAGAGGTGTATATATAGTTTATTGCACTAAGAATATCAGTAGAGCTACAACAGTCCTAAGATTGTAGAACTACAACCAGGAAGACAACCAACCACTGAATCAATAAGTAGTTGCTAGATTCTTCCCATGTATGGATAATAAGTGAATGCATTCATTCACCGTTTACACACTGCACGTTTTCCATATGCCAGATCCTCGGTATGAAAACAGTGAATAGGAGAGACAACATTCCAGATCTCATATAGCTTATGTCCTTGTGTACCAATAGATGAACAAAGGATGATAAGTGCTATGTAGAAAAACAGAGCATGGTAAGAAGATGGAGTAATGGAAGGGTGGAGAAGTAGGAAGTGAACATCCAGAGGTGGAGTCTGAGTAAGAATGAGCCATTGAGGAAGTATGAGGGGAGCATATTAGACAGAGGAAGGGGCAACACTGAAGACCAGAGGAGGTCATGAACTTCCTGGTTTTCAAGAAGTGCAGATATGGCTGGAGCAAGAGTTGAGTAGGCAGAAGAAATGTCTCACAACCCACTGGCTCATGTGTGGACCTACATAAGCCAGAAGAGTTGCCTAACTCATTGCATTATCTATTTTGAGCCACTGTGCTTCTCCTTAGAAACAGCCTGGGAGTCAAATGGTAGAAAACATATAGAAAATATAGTAAATATAGAAAATTGTAGGGAATTTGATGAAGTGGTGATATCTCTCCCTTAAAACATCTACTATTACCTAGTGGCATCAGTTGCATGGGGTAACTATTGGATGGCTTGCAGATTCAAAATTATCACATATTTTTAAATCATTTATTCCTTACAATGATTTGCAATCATACCAATAGAGGCTTCACAGAGAATTTGAATTACGCAGTTGGGTAGGACATCATAGGATGTTTGTACTAGTACTTTTCCAAAAGATTCAGTACCTCTCCCTTACTTTCTCCTCCTTCTTCCCCGAACCTCACCACTTTTTAACCTGAAGAAAGAGGAGGAAACTGATGTTTCATGGGAACCAGGCTGTCTGAAACTTTAAAGATGGCATATCCTTGTTATATGAAATAGTGGATTTATATGTTATATATTTATATTGAATAGCTTTTTTGATGTACACACCAAGTCTTCAGACTATGGTTTGGAAAGTAGTTCCAAGCAGGCTAACCTGGCAATGATTTCTACAACCTATTTATGAAGAGCACAGGTATATTTTGGGATATCTGCTTACAAGTTTCCTAGGCTAATTCAATGCTGGCTATCTTCTTTTAATTCTGTTTCCCACTTTTCTTCTATCCTTTCTTTTATTTCTTTCCTTTTCTTTTCCTTTAGCGTAAATTACTGAGATTGGCACATGACCTTATCCTGCACACTAATGCCAGTTTTCAAGCATGAAATAGCTCTCAATCTCCAAGCTACATAGAAAGATAAACTAGTTTTATTTGATGTCTTACTTTTACTAGTGTCCTGAAAGGTGAAATCATTCATGCATAGGTAATTGCTCCAGCGAGTTTCCTTGATCTGCGTGTGTGATTGTAATTTATAAATACCAATTGGGTAATTGCAGGGAGAGGTTTTAAAAACAAATGTTTCTAATGCATGGTTGACACACTGTGTTCCCAACTGCTTATATTATTTACAATATTAATGAATCTGATATTCTTTCCCCCATCAAGGGCAACATTAGGTTTACCTTACTAATGCTCAGTAGTGTGACTGGTGCATAATTTTGCCTGTGAGAAGGTGGGAAGGGAAGGTTAGCGCTCTCTGTAATATGTTGTTCTCTGCAGTGCTATGCATAACCCATATGCTAGTCTAGTGCCTAGAGCTCAAATTAGGTCACAATCATGAATGCATAGAATACAAAGTTGAGATTTCTTTTTTGTCAGTCTCTCAATATCATTCCCCTTTAATAAACTTGAGTCTTAAAAGTAAGATGGCAAAAATTTTGTAACAAGAAGTACACAAAACTCCTACATTCGTTGTATCTTGCACAATATTAATCCATTCAAAATTTCTTGCCATTAGTGATTTACAAAGGAATAAGATAAACTAAAAGCTCTTCAGCAGAAACTCTCCCCTTGTAAGCTATGTCATCAAAAGATAACATTTTATGTTCCTGATTTGTGCCCATTGTCATTTCCATTGCCAAATATTCACAACTGGATATAAAAGTAAAAACAAAAACAAAATTCTATTGCCTAATCATGTGGGTGGTTCCTTATACAGGAAATGAGAACATTACCCCAATGGCATGAAGCAGATTTGAATAATATCCAATGTAGTTTTACTCTTTCCCCTTGGAAGGCACTCCTATGGGCATCCCAAATAAGAGCGAGAAAGAAGAAATTTGTCTGACTTCCTTGTGGAAGCTTCATGCCCTTTTCCTCAGTCTCTTCATAATGTTAATTTCAGCTTATAGGAATCAAAGTAGATCCACAAGGCATTTTACTCATATGGATTCGCCTATCCATACCTCAAGTGTGCTTCCTAAGAGCAGATCATAAATGTCCAGGGAGGCAGAGTGTTTGAGAGCACATTCCTTCAGCCCAAAATTAATACACAGAGAAGCCAACAGTCTTGGAGGTCTTTACAACAGCAATTTGCCCCCACCCCATATATTTTTACAAAAAAGAGCTAAGATGAATGAAAATGGGCCTCTTTCATGTCAGGTATGGGAAAGAGAAGGAAAAAATGATTTGGACTTTTCCAGTTTTAATCTCTGTGCTACTGGGGGTAAATGTCTAGAAAAACAATGCAGTTGCACTGGTTTATATTTAGATTTGGTAAGGATCACTTTAAAAGGGTAGCCTTCCTAATTATCACAACATATTTAATAATGCATAGGCTCACAAATGAGCTGGCATAGAGTACAGATTAAAAGGGATCCATATTATAATGAGGTCCATTCACAGGTCTCTATCTGAAGGTGAATTGTACCATAAGAGAGTAGGCAAGTGTCCTCCATGCAGCGTGCATATAGGGACTCAGTGTGGCATAGAGGACTCACATTTGAGTGAGAAAACAGATTCTTTTTAACAAAAGGATATAGTTTTGCGAGTCCTTTTTTACTGTCTTGTCCATTCTTTCTACTTCTATATTTGCTAAAGAGAAGAGGACTTCTTTGTCAGAGTTCACAAGTGTTTAGTTTCTATTCCTCTTTAGACTTACAGTGTGTTTATTTTTTATTTCTCTTTAGATTTATATCGTCATTTCTCCAAAGATTTCAAAGTACTTCTTCCAAAACTTAGGGGAAAATTATGAATGTCACTAACAGGAATTCAAAGGAAGAAAGAGAAACAGCATGTAAGGATAGTACGAGAAAGACATTTACCAAAGTACCCAATTGAAAAAAACAAATGATCTTTTATCTGCATTGACCCATTCACTATTCTTCTTTCAAAAATTTTAGTTGAATAACTGAACTTATACACTCCAAATCTTAAACATGTCTGTACTGTCAGTACTTAACTTTAAAATGAGAGCATCTCTATCAGGCTTGGTACTACGTAATTGTGGTGACAGGCTGATTTGTGCTTCACCATAAGGGCTATAACAATGCCTTGATCATCAAGCACTTGTCTCCAGCAACTCATTATAGTTGTTTTTATGGTTTAAGGCACTGTTATTAGAAGATGCCTATTATCTGAGAGAGATATTAAATTAATAATTCAGACTCCATTGATACATTAATTAAAATGCATTAAATACTTAGCATGTATTCAACAAAATACTAGGTACAACACTATTTGCAAAAGGAACATAATTATACAAATAATTTAAAATTCATGTGATCTAATTTTTCTCATCTAATTTCCAAACATAGATAAGACATAGGCAATATAAAGGATTTTAACAGGTTTTTTCCATTTAATTTGGAGCTTACAGCTTTATCATGATTCTTTGTGCCTGCCCATGCTTTGAGAGGTGTTATCTCCTTTTATTTGACTACTCAGATTGTATTCAATGGTTTGATCTATTTTTAGATGATTGTGACTGTAAACAGTGCATAAAGGAGTGAGTGTTATCTTTGGGCTATCAAGATTTCTCTGCTTAGCAGAAATTGCAAGTAGTGCCTGTTGCTCACATCTAAAAATCACCTTGATATGATGGTACTCTTGGGTACAATTTCTACTCTCCCATTTTGGAGAGCTTTTTCACCATAAATACATTTTAAAATACAAAATGAGGTGATTTGGCCCATTTTGCTATGTATATAATTTAACCTTCAAAGGATTATGGTCTATGGAGCAAACAGGTTAATAGGAAGGTTTTAAAAAGACATTTTTTCATCTGATGAGACATAATTGTACCTACGGAGCTGTTATGGTCCATTGGATAAATCCTTCAAATTCATGGACTATTGGCCCAAAACACAGTAATGGATCCTATAGAGCATTGAAAATCTATCATGTTAATATAGCTGCTGCATATGCAGAGTATGAAGTTTATTCTCCCATCCACGCCTTGGAGGATTTGTATGTAATTCTCATATTAATAGGCCTGATTCCGGTACTCCAGATGGGATGCTTAGTCAGGCCCTTTACATACTAAGTAAAAACATCTTCTCAGGATCTGTACTAAAACCAATGATAATAACATATTCCTGCAAAACACTGCCACGTCTAACAAAAATATTTGCTTGTTCAGAATTCCCAGAGGAATCATACTACCTCACGTTTGCAAAGCAACAAAGAGCTTTTTAAAGTTGTTAGTTTACAAATCAGCACCTGAAATCACTGAATCACATCCAGCTAAATGCTGAGGTACAGTCCCTTCAAAACTCCTGTCATTGATGCTGGCAAGAATGGTTTTGTTCTGAACACATGTGTATATTTCTACTTCTATAGACTGTTGGGATTTTTTTTGGAAAACCTAAGATGCTCTCTATCACTATTTCTCAATTCTCTTAATCTTGTTTTCTTCCTCTCCCCGCAGAGCTGTAAAAGTAAAGGCTATTGGCAGCACTATTTTATGGTCACTCGGATTATAGATCTGCAGTGTCAGAGAATGCTTTATCCTAATCTCTGTGACTATCCGTAGCTGCACAGACAATACGGACTAAAGGCTGGGGCCCACGCAGGGTATAACTAAGTCTGTAAGAAGCATTTCTACACAGTTTTAATCCAACTAGAAAGGAATAAAGGAGATGAAATAATGTCTTCCCTCTGTACTAACAATGTTAGCCCATTTTCCAGATACATATTATTATGAGTTTTAGCTCGGTCTGACAAGTTTGTTTATGGTGATGATGATGATGACTATGATGATGATGTCAGGGACTTAGGGAGTATTAGTTTTTTCATTGGCTTCCTCACTACTCTCTGTTGACTGTGTCATGGCTACAGAGGACTGTTGGAGGAGTCAGGTGGAGCTGAGCCCTCTTCTTTACATTCAGGATAGTACTTTGTTGCATTATCTGGGAACTGCCAAGGCAAAAATAAGGGTACGCTAAGTGAATACTATCTCAGTGCTGAAAATCTCACTGAGGTTCAGAGAACTGAGTTTGCTTGGTAACTGATATTGACTAGTTTTTCATCATTTCCTCCAGGCAGGAGATAGATTCAGCAGGGAGTTATACTGCACATGTGGATTCTGAGATGTATAATTTTTTATCTTCTCTTATATCTTTTCCTTACTAAGACTTGTGGCAGGATCCCACATTCACTCTGTTCAGCTCAGGATGGTGAACTCAGTATCTACTGCTACCTCTCGGTAGCCTGAATTCAATATAATATCCTCTTTCAATCTAATCCACTTCCTTGTAAATGTCCATTAAAAAGTTAAAGTCAGGTTGTACCTAATTCCTTTTCTACTTAAGTCAGTTTGAATTGGGTTGTCTATCACTTACAACCAAGAGATCCCAACAAATCTACTGAGTGGCAAAATTTTACGTGAGTTTTCTCCTCTGAAAAATAGAGGTAATACCTACCCACTTCTTGTGCAGATGACAATTGTGTGTTCAAATCACTATCGTATCAGTAATGTGGGCTCAATTAATGTTTACTTTAAAAAGTTAAAATGAGTATAATGTTTCAAAACTTAAGCAAGACTCACCTTTGTGTTTTCTTACTAGTTCATAAGGAGAAAACTTTATGTGTATGAATGCTACTAAATTGGCTTTTTTGACCCAATATGTCCACCTCCTATTTTATTGGGAAAGTATTTTCTTTCCTTTGAAAAACTGTCCCATCTTCCCCCTTCTGTCACCTGAAAATAATTAATAGAGGCATCCCTGTAGTATGATGACATTTGACTCCTGGGCTCAGTTGATAGGTTCAGGGAAGGACTCAGCCCAAGTAAGACAAATTGTAGTTCCTTCTGTAGCTACTGTCCCTTGGATACAAACAGCTGTCCAGCAGTAGGTACTTTACCCAAGCTAAACCCATCAGACTATTTCATAGCATTTTAGAAAAAGGAAAATGGCTGCAAAATCAGTTTCTCTCTAGGAGTTTGATGCTGTACTATATACAGTCAACAGCCATGTTCTCTGCTCAGAAGACTAGAAGAGTAGCAATAGTTGGTCTGCTAAGAGAAAGAAAAGAATAAATAACACATTCAAAGCAGAATGAAAGTCAGATATAAAGGGAGAATCCTAATGCTACTTGTGTCCCTGGATGCAGTTGTTACTTTGTCCGTGTTTTTTATGACTGTCACGTATCCTTAAAATAAAGTCCTCTTGATTCTTAAAGCAAAATATGGATGAAATTTTTATTGCATGCAACCCAAAGTCCTCTTTGATGCCTGAGTGTATTTCCTAAGAATAAAATAAATTTTAACTAACAGGAAATCTATCTTGTCTTATAATAATTACATAATTTGTTCTATTTGGAATAAAGTAATGGAATTGATTTTTTAAATTTCAGAAAAATTTCAGAAAAAATTTCAAGTTTTCAAGTGTTTTTATATGGTATACTGAGTTTAATCTTAAACATAGAACAGTGTCAAATTCTAAGGTTAAATTAACAACAAAAGCCTGATTTTACATTTTAACTATATTGAGCTGTGTTGTCTTTGTTTATTGCTAATGTTAATTTTAAGCTTTAAAGTGAGTGTCAAAAACTATCAAAGTCTTGACAAAAAAGTGTTTATTGATACAACTTATTTTGGACATAAATGAAAACCCAGAAGTGTTCCATGCCCTTCATTTTTTCAAATAGTGTAGTGGTAGGTACATAATGGCTTACAGTGAGGGAGGTAGTAAAATGAGTTGATCATAAAATACATCAGCGAGGACAACAATCTCTGTCATTGGGGATGTAAAAAGTTTTGCATTATGGTTTGAGTGTAAAGCCACCCTTCAATTGTCTAATAGGTGAAGGTATAGCTTCCCATCTGTGTCTTACCATAAACTCATTTAAACTTGACACCAGTAGTTTTTTTTAAAAATTAAGGAAAGAAAAATAGTATAAATCTTGTATTAATTATGGACTAGAGATTGAATACTATTTGGATTTAGTAGTGTGAATGACCTGTATTGGCATAAATAAATAAATAAATTCAAATTGAGGATGTTGATGACTAGTTATGATTTATTCTTATTTAGGTCACTTTCACAGGTTATTTAAGTTCATTTAATTCCTTTAATATGACTCACTGATTTCATATAAGCATACAATTTTATGTGTCTTTTAATGCAATTTATTTAATAGAAGATAGATTATTGCTCTATAAAAACAAAAATTACACTTTCCTTTTAAATGGAGAGGAAATTTACAAAACTCTTTCAGATATACTTTAGTCAATAAAGCAGTCTATGTCACCCTTCTACCATGGTTCAAAAGGAAAACCAGATTTCTATCTGTGTGTTAAAAAGTTAGGAGTAAATAAAATAAAAGAAGTGGAACCTACACCTTCCAAGGGTGCAGAGGGGATAAAGTGAGAAATCGGTGAAGCTTTTTTTCCAAGAAAGGCAGAAAAGGAGAAAGTCATGAAATAAAAGAAAGCATGGTAGGCTAAAAATATAAAATAAAAACATAGAAATTAGTCAGTATTTTAACAACCATAATTAATATAAACGGCTTCAACTCACTGGTTAAATGTCTGAAACTCTCAAATTGTGGTTTAAAAATCCATTCCAATAATAAGAAAAAGAATGATACAAAGCAATAACCAAAAGAAGGTTGATGAGGGACTAGTAAAAAATAATAAAATAATAAAGTAGAAAACAAAGCAAAATAATAATAACAAAAAGCCGAGCCCACCGAGAAGATACACAAAATCATGACTTTGTATGTACCTAATGATGTAGCCTAGAAGTAGGTCAAAAATAAAAATAAAAAATAAAAAACCCTAGAATTATAAAAATAAATTTGAAAATTCAAGGCATAAATGAAGATTTTAGACAAATAATAATTAATGATATGAATTATTTAAAATGTATCTAAGTATAATAATACAGATAAATATAATAATATGAATGTATCTAAAAATGGTGCATTTGAACTTTATGAATAAACATACAAAATCTTACTATGGACATAAAAGAAAATTTAAATAGAAATAATGTGATGATCATAATTAAAAATATGTGATTCTAAACGATGTTAAATATCCTTAAATTTACGTATTTATATATATATATGGACTCAGTGAAATTCTAATCATGTTATTTCCATGGAATTTGATGAGCTCAAATTAAAATATGTCTGGAAGAGTTAAGGTTAAAAATTGCACTAAGATATTTTGAAGAAGAATGGAATTGACAACAATTGAATGACTCGCAAAACTAGATATCAAGACTCATAGCAATAACAATTAAGAGGATGTAATATTAATATAGGAATAAGTGAAACTCAGTGAAGACTCCTGAAATGACTTGTAACAACAATAATAAAACATGTTTAAAAATGGTAATCTGAATAGTAGTTCAGATATTGGGTTTTTTTCAAAGCAGAAGCTGAAATATTTTAGATGCAAGATGTTTTTTAGGATCAAAACCTGTGAAGATAAGAAGATAAGGGCAAATAAACAAAACTGAGCAGAAAAAAGTCAAACTGCTGTGCGGGTGAAACAAAACCTTGGCCAACTGTTATGGGTTGAATTGTTATGTCCACACCCCTCCCTCCAAAGCAGATATTGAAGTCCTAACCCCCTAAAACTGTGAACGTGACCCTGTTTGGAAATAGGGCCTTTGTAACAAGTTAAGTGAAAATGAGGTCATACTGGAGTACAGAGTGTTCTTAATCCAGTATGACTGTGTCCCTTATAAGAGCACAGCCATGTGAAGACACAGCCACATGAAGACACAGAGACACAGGGTAATGATGTGTGAAAACAGAAGGTTGGAGCGATGCAGTTACAAGCCAAGGAATGCCTGAGGCTATCAGAAAGTAGGAGAGAGGCATGGACAAGATTTTGCTCAGAATCCTCAGAAAGAACTAGCCCTACCAACACCTTGATTTTGGACTTTAGCCTCCAGAACTGTGAGATAATACATTCCTGTTGTTTTAAGTAGCCATAGGAAACCAGTATACCCACTAAACATGGAGTTTGAAGCAAGAATTGCCCATTAGTGGTCATTCTTACAATCGGCCCTTACACCTTGGCCTTGCCCAGTCACCAGCTATAGGGTGCTCTTTCAAGGGAATGCACCTGGGGCAGACCCTGAAGAACCTGACAGCTAGAGGCTGCTTGCATCTGTTTTTCCTTGAATGGACACCTGGGAGATACATCTTTGTGTCTACAACAGACAATTCCTTGTATCATTGCATCAATTTCTTTGTAGGGGGTCCAGCAATCACTTAAATTCTGGAGTATCCCCTTTCCCCAGTGAACACTTCCCAAGTAAATCATTCATTCCCCTGTGGGCTCTTTCAGTTCTGCGATACAAGCAGGCTAGGTCTTGTGGCTCTTTTGGAATATAGTCTCATCTGTCTCTTATCAGACTCAGAATATCTCTAGTTGGCTCATGCTTACTTGTAGACCTAATTGCCAGGAGGAAAAGTCGTGGCAGTTCCTGAGAGGGACAATGTTGCCTTGAGGGGAATAAGTCTCTGCATTGTCTTCCAGTGTAGGAAGACTGTTATCTCTTAACAAGGACAATAGACTATTCTTACAGACTAATAGGGTTCCAGGGAGTCTGGGACCCAAAACTGTGGGGGAGCCACCCAGATTTTGAAGAGAAATGGTTATGGCAAATGTGACAAAGCGAGGTTTAGTAGTCTCAATATGCAGTGGATTTTTCTGAATTCATAAACGATGAAACACAATATTAAAATGAGAAAAAGACATAAAACAATAATGAAATATTTTATTTTTGTTCCTATGTTATGGTCACCAGGTTGTTTTATTTGTCTCCTAATTTAGCCTGAACATTTTACCTTGAGTAGCCTCAAATTTGACATTCTGTTACTTCTCTGACATTGTTTCTGTATTTTTGCTAGAAAAGCGGAAAACTGCTATGACTCTTCACTCCAAGGTAGTGTTGTGACTGCTCATCTATTAATATTTAGATTAGAATTAATATTTAGATTTGCAGCCTGTAATACAGTGTAGGAGCAGACATTTACCTGCATGTCTTGCTTTGTATAATTACAACCATATATGCAAATCTAAATGATCAGGAGCAGAAAAATCTTAATTCAGGATCAGAAAGTACTTTGTCTGAGATGCCCAGATAACTTTGAACTTTACCCAGTTTTTTCTTAAACACTTCCTTTCACTTTGTAATTTTAGCTTAAATTACAGTAGCAGAAAGACCTCCCTTTTCTGTGCTAGCGGACATTCAGATACGTAAGATGGAGGTATGTCAGGAATTCTTCACACGTCGAGTTGGTTCACTTGCGTTACAGGCTTGCGGCCTCGTGTTCCCTTTATTTTTTGTCTCCTCACTCGCAGAAACAGGTAAGGCACTTCTTACCCGGGCATAATAGAGTTCTCCTTTCAACTGCTTCTGGATGAGCTAACTGTTTCTGAAACATGGCCCCTCGGTGGGGACCCGAAGCTAAGCCAGTGGGAGACACTGCTCCGCGGGGCGCAGAGCTCCAGCTCCTCCGTTCTGTCTCTTCCCAGACTGTGGCTGCTGCTCTCCTCAATCGAATGCCCTGCTCTGAATTGTCTTCGGGATGTCATTTCCCACTGACTGCAAGGAGCTTACGTGCTGTTACTTATTTGGCAATAAGGTCGTAAGCACATTTTGCCTGTCAAGCATATGTACGATCAGAAAGGTGCGCCCCCTGCTCCTTTATGCTCATGCTGTAAATCTGCTTTCTGGCCTTCGAGCTGATCTCATCAGGAGTAAACCTGGAGCAGCACTTCCAGACAGTTATATTGAGATTGTAACCCTGTGTGGCGTGTTGGCCTTTTCTTTTGGTGAATCAGGGCATGAGCACTGCCTCAGCAGATTTAAATAGACAGTCATTGAGATCAACAAGATCTCCTTTTGCACAATGTCCAGAATGGCCCAGCTGAAATATTTAAAGTGGACTATTTTCGTTGGCCTGGTGTGAATCCTTTTTTTAAGTTTTTTTCTCCGTGGTATCTGTTAAAGATGATTCTCACTGAAAGGGAAAATATTGTTAGTCTGGTGGCAAATCTCCTTCAAAGTGGCACCTGAGCCCTGATGTCTGTTCTTGTATGATGTGTCCTTAGCAGTTTAGCAGCTCAGATGCCGGCATCTGTGGGACTGCAGAATAGAATCCTTTTTGCTTTATGTGGTGGCTTTGATTGTACTGTGTCAACTTAGTTAAGTTGGAATTTTGTTTCCCACATCTGCCTTTCCTGATGATGATGGGTGAGGATTAACCACAAGAGAAACTTACCTGCGAAATTTGGAAGCTAGAAGTAAGATGGCAGCCACTTCCTCACTCTGAACATCAGTGCTGGCACTGTGGCAGTTCACACTATTGTCCTGATCTGCTGACTCACTCTCTTGGCCTGGGGAAGTAGCTAGGTCGATAGCTCTTCCACCTCCCACAAGAATCTCTTTTTCAGCATCTCTGAATCCTGGACAATGTGCATGGGTAGCTCCAGGGTGAAGAGTGCCAGCTTCTCTTGCAGGTGCCCTGCACCACTGAGGTTGGAGGCAGTGAGAGACAGACCTGAGTTCCAGTTTATCCTTGTTCTCCCCCACTTCTGGTACATCATGAATTCCCGGCAGTCTGCCCTGCTGATACATACCATGCCCAGTATCAGGTGCAGGAGCAACAGCCTTCCATAGATGGCTTAACCCACTCCTAGAGTGCATAAAATTATATCTCTGTAACAAATTCTATATTCTGTATTCCTCAGAGTGTTTCCATGTTTCTGGACAATCTGTAACTGATGCACATAGGTTGAGAGCCCCCTTAACATCCACTCTGTGAATAACAACCAGAAGGGCAAACATTTTCCTCTTTCCTCATTCAATGGATGAGCATGTGGCTTTTTTTCCCATTGACTGGGAAGATGGTAAGATTTTAATCCCTAGGTGTTCTTGTCCCTCCTGCACTCTTGTGCTTCTGGTTAAGTAGAGACAGTAACTATTAGTCCCTTGGTGAATAAAATGCCAAACCACACACAACACCCACTTTGCACTCCCTATTAAAATTTTACAGGTCAAAAATCCAAAACCCACTTAATAAAAATTGTTCTTCATCATAAGTGACAAGAGAGAACAGGTCAATCTATGGAATAATGGTGCGGTAATTAGAAACTTTGTAGTTGATAAAGTGTGACTGCTAATCAATGTTTGGCTAATTAATCAATATTTTAATCATTAGACCTTTTAAATTTGTTTTAATGAGCATTTCCTCTAATTCCCCTGATCCCACTGCTTCCAACGCTTCTATTATCACTGTTAAAGAACAAAGCGAGGATTTGTCTGTTCAGTGTCCAGTGTCTCTTAAGACTTTGTAGAGTAATACACCTCATGTATATAGAGATACCCAAGAATGCCCAGATTTAGGTGATTAAACAAGAGAGGTATAAAGTCACCACATTATCATGGAACATTTGCTTAATGGCAAAAAGTTATGATTAAGAACATCACATTAAATTAGTCATAAACTTTCCCTTCTCAAAGAGTGTTTGGAAAATTGCGTTCCTTTGCTGTTAGGATCAGACAGTGTGCGTGAAATCTTACTGTCTCCTCTTTCAGAGTTAATATTTGCATTTATACTGTAGCATAAACTTCCATCGGTACACATGACCATGTCTTCCTTTTCCTCATCCTCTTCCTTCCTTTTCCCCTTCTTCCTCTTTTCCATCTACACCCCCCTCCTCTTGTACATCAACCCTCTCCATCCACAGCCTTTACTCCGCCCAAAGTACCACCAAAAACAGGATCGCATTTGGAATTTATGAGAACAATGTAAACAAGGCAGCATGGGTTCCCCCTACGCCGTAATGGATGAGAATACCAGTGATATTCAGAGAGGCTGAGAGATACGTCCAAAGGACACACAGTCACCTAATAGTTGTCTTTATAGATTCAAGTGTCATCGTTAAATTGACCTGGACTTTTGATTTGGAAGAAGGTCTGTCCCAATAAGTTAGGTAAAATCTTTCATTTCTCTGCCGTCTTTGTGCAGCATCTACCATTTCCATAATATTCACTCTAAATCTTTATCAGTGAAAATGAAGACATAAGTAAAAGAAGTACCAAGAAGAACTTTTCTATGAACCTTTAAGACTTTCTTAAGAAAGTGCCACAGGGACAGTGCAGCAGCTCAATCTGGGCACCCGTGAGAACACAGGGTGATGGCACTGCAGGTCTTCCCAAGGGACATGGTACATCGTGTTGGTAAGTGCGGGGCCTGACATGAGCAGAGCAGAGAATCACGGAGGCTGTGCAGGCCTTGGAGACTCTGGGACACAAAATATTAAACGCTGTACCATCCAAAAATATGATGGAATCCTGCCTACACTAAAGTACTTTTTGATATCCTGATGATTCCAGAAATTTGGGCACTTTGTCAATTACTCTAGTCATTAATGGAAAATATAATTAAGTAAGTGAAGTGAACTAGAATTGGTTTGCTCTGTAATTTTGGTAACAACTTGTGGGGCAGTCAGGAGAGCTCTTCACAGCATTTCAGTTCTCCTCTCCTTTCAGACACGTGGCGGGACTGCACTAGCCGTCACCTCCGAAGTTAGGTGTGATCACTGATCTGCTTAGACCAGAAGAGACATATGGCTCTTCTCAGAAGAAGAGGGAAAAACCACTAGGTGATTTCCCATTTTCTCTCAGCTGTGTTGCAGAGGTCGTGAGGATGAACCCTCTGACAGCCTGGTCCCTGCATCACTACATGGAGCACAGGGCCCCCAGCAGACCTGCACTGCCCCAGATGTGTAGCATCACAGAACATACCGTAGTTGTGCTAAGCCATCCTGACTGATAGGGCTTGTTTCAGGAAGGTTGTAAGGTGTTTGACATTATTGTGTACAACATCATTCTTTGTAAAACTGCTTAGAATCATAGCCCTCTGCAGTGTCATGAGAACAGTGTGCCCTTCTCACATATAGATAGAACACATGCCAGGGAGCAAGATCTTGTATGTGGCTTTGAGCAATCAATCTCATTATTTATGACAATACTTCGTAGAATGTATTTCATGTTACTACCACGGTGTTCTATTGAATAACTTTACTCCCTCTTACTTTAGCTACAAACTCTAACTGACTTATTTCACTCTCTTTCTTATTTCCCAAAGTTCAGTATAGCTGATCTGTCACCAGTGAAGAAAATTCATGGACATGGTTATAAAATGCATACAGTTATAACAGTATTTATTTAGATTTTCTTAGTAAGGAATTAACTGTCATTTTCAGAGAGAAAAAAAAATCCCCTAAGTGCATCTTTGTAATAAATTTTCCTTTATGTTACCTATAAAAAAGCAAAAATGCTACATTCAAAAAAGAAGGCTTGAAACTGATATCTAGTATTCTTATTTTGATCATCTCAGCACTAACACGTGTGTCTTAAATTAGTTAGCGTTACATTTTGGCAGTCTTTACTGAGTGAGATGCTCTGATGTGGAAGTCCAGGAATCCTGGAGGTAAGCCATTAAGATCCTGAATCATCAGACAGTAAGAGATGTTGGGTTCTAGGGGGTCAAAAAATAACATCTCTGTTCCCAACCTGAGATCAGAACCAATTTACAGAGAATGATACAGGAGTCAAACAGTTAGAGATCAAAATGTCAGCGTTATTACTGATAAAAGCAATAGTGAAGGACATAGCTTAGATAAGTCCTAATAGTCCTGCGAAGGTTCCTCTGAATTGAAGTCACCCCTATTCCCATTACCACCAAATAGACAACAAACAAAACTCCTGCTGTCCGCAGAGGTAGGAGCACTGTCTGCTCAACCAACTTTAGCACGTGACAGACAGCAGGTGTAAATCCACCCTCTCTGTAGGCTGTGGGAGTCCTGAGAGAAAAGCAAATGGACAGGCTGTGGCAAGCATGCCCACTTCATACTTACAAACCGAGTAAGCTGTTCTTCTCTGGGGAAGGAGAGCATAAGGCATGGTGAGTGAGATGTTGGGTGGAGCTTCTCAACCCCAGCACTGCTGACATTTTGGACTGGATAATTCTGTGTTGTAGGGGGACTGTCCTGTGCATTGTAGGATCTACCTACCCACTGTGTAGCATAATCATTAGATGTGACGACCCAAAATGTCCCCAATGTCTGGGATGGCGGTAGGAATGTGGAATTGTTCCTAATTAAGAACCACTGCCTAGGGACGTCTTTTACTTGCAAATGTGAGGAAAAAGTAGTAGTCCTTATTACTGAAAACTAGCAATTCAGTGAATTTGACCACTAGAGTTTAAATTCCCTGACTACTACTTTGAAAAGTAAAGCCTAGAAGAGTTCCTTTCAAATTGTCAACAATGCAACAAATTCTAACTAATGATAACTCAGGCATTATCAGAAGAAAAGTCAATGTTACTTGCTAGGAACTGAAAAGTTATGATTCCTAATGATCAGAAAATTTAAATATTTGTATAAATGTTATCAATGAGAATTAGCAGATGACGATAACGACAAAAAGGAAAAAAAATGGAAGGGAGGAATATGACCAAATTGATCTGCCCAATATGTCTATGCTCTCTCTATAATACACAGAATTCTTCTAGATGTTGTGGGGGATTTACAAACTGCACCTGTACCATCTCATCTGAACTCTCACCTGTCCTGAAAAATATGTGCCTTATGACATACACCCATAAAAAGTTCAATATCAGTATTACGTAGGATGTGAGTCATTGCAATTCAGTGCTCTTCTTTTGCTTTTTGGAATCTTTTAGCACCCTGAAGTGAAGAAATCCTTGACTTTGTTTCTGTTCTCAGTCTATAAGCCATCAGAGGGTTTTCAGCGGGATTAGATAATTTTCATATATCCAAATAAATCTGTTCTCCATGTAGCTACAGATACTGTGCAGTAAATGATCAGAAAAGAAAAAAACCCTTTCTGTACCTGATATTGGCTAGCTAAGGTTATGGGATAAGACAAGAAACGAGGAATAAGAGAATCGAGTGTGTGCAGTGATGAGGGTGTAAGTTAAGCATGGACACAGGGCCAGACGCAGAAGTCATTTAAAGACAAAATGTAACCTTGGGTCAGAAAAAGCTTGGGCAAAAGGAAGAAGACCCAAAAAGTTAAGGGATCCCAACTTTTGTGATGTCATATACTCCTTCAAATAATAAATGCTGTAGACCCTGTTCCCAAAGAAATGCATACACATACACAAGCACACACAATGTTTTTCTAGGGTTTCAGTAGGTTTTCACAGATTATTGGTCTAGGATAAGGCAAGGCTGTTGGGCGAAATTCTGGGCAGCCAAGGTAACTACCTGGACTAAAGAATTCCCTTTTGCAATTGCTACATGGGATAATGCCTTAAATGAAACAATAACATCAAAGAGTGTGGGCAGTTATATAGATGATTTGGACTCAGACATCTTTTTGAAGAAAAAGATATGTTGGATCTCAATTATCTTTTGATTAAGTAATTTTATTGATCAAATTCCTGAGTCTTCAATTCACATTGCCTGTGGACACAGCCGTGATGTAAAGAAATACATATCTTTAAAATATCCTCTTCCAGTTTATACCACATCGCTGATCCCTTAATTACAAAATCTTAGAATCTAGTATAGAAGGGAGGACAGACTTGGTAGGCTACTGAGAAATTTAAGATATGCCTTAAATTTTTTTTAGTACTAACATCTGTTGTGTTCTTAAAACATAAGTCGTGCTATGTTTGTTTCATATATATTCTACTTTGGTTTTCTATTTTTAAAATTCTGGATATAACATGCTCATGTTTACATTACTCTTTAACTTTGGTGTTGGTGATAGAAAACATACATGAAAACTGTAAATTATTTCCCTAAACCTACACTTGTCCTCTGTCCACCACAATCTCAGCTTAGATAGATAGCCCTTTGGTAAGCTATAATTAGAGCTGACACATGTTGAGTGTCTACTGTATGTCAGGTACTCTTATATGAGCTATCTCATTTAATTCTCAAGGAATACTGTAAAGTGCCTATTTTAACTATTGTTCCCAGTCCCCCAAATAAGGAATCTGAGTCCTAAAACGTTAAATGACATTGATCACCACTACTAAAATTAGTGGATGCAAACTCAGGCCTTTGATTCTCAATCAAAGAGCTTTTAACATCTCCACTCTACTACCCATATGCACATTTCTTTAAGTTTAGTTCTCTTTTTAATAGCCATTATTTTTATTTTTAAAATAAGATAAAATTTATCTGTTCCCATATGTTTTTCCAATGCCTATGTTCTGTATGTAATTCATTAACAATGTCAATTTTAATATCTCATTGGTTAATCAAAAGAGAAAAGGCTGCTTTCCCACAACAGGGCATAAGAGCATTCTGTGCACAATCTCAAAACAAGTGGTGGCTCTGCTGCATTTTAAGCATTTATAAAATTTTTGCTCAACTTGTACTTGAAGTCTGATTCCAAAGTTCTTCCCTCTGTGGGTCTGAAAAAATCTATTATAAATACTTTTTCACTTGATGCCTCAATTTTTCTTTTCTTAATTTTTCTTCTCATACCTTGTAAAAGAAGGAAACTTAGTCAAGTGAAGAGAGCACTTTGAGGGGGTTCAGAAGGCTGAGATTTTATTCTTGACTCTACTACTGACCTGTTATATGCCCTTGGGTTTAACCTCACTGCACCGGACTTAGTGAAGAGGTGTTTCAGCTTCTCTGCTAACATGCACTCAATGGGCCAAATCCTTCAAATGAGCCAATTGCACTTGGGGATTAAGTTAAGCCATTTGGAGGGGGCATTAACCCTTTCTGGCCAATGAATTTTTTATGCACGAGTAGAATAACTGACTTAACAGTGCTTTGTGTCCTTCATTATGCACTCCTCCTCCCCCAGTTGCCTAACTTACACAGAAAGTGTCGCACTCAGTCAATAACCAGACAATACTTGAGAGAAATGCTGAGCAGTGGGAAAAACAGGAATAGCAAGTAAATGAAACGATCCTCAACAAACAGGTGAACAAACTGTAGAAATCAATGACATGAAAATGGACCGCTTTCCCCTCCTCATTGAATTTAGTAGTTGCCTGTTTGTCTCTTCTCCCCTTTGCTGGCTGCAGCATTCTAGGGGTAAACGTGTCATAGAACAGCCTTGCATGGCCACCGCATTCCCTGGGAAAGAGCCTAGTCATTAAATTCAGAGATGGCATCCATTACCTTCTGGATCAAAGATAAACTCCTGACTGTTCCTTCAAAGCTCTCCATTAGCAGGACTCTCTCCACTTTCCTGTTCTGATCTCAAGCCTATCAATCACTTTGTCTCTAGAGAAGATTCACAGTGAGTGCTTCCCCTACTGATTCCAGTCCTGTTCCTGAACTTTCCATATACACACCCTGCCTCCTGGCTTTCAGTTTCACAGGACTCTCTCCTTTCACATGAAGCACAAGACCTGCCTCCTCCAAAGCTTCCCATCACCAGTTCTTCCAGAAAAATCCTCAGTGAAGCTGGGGCTCTTGAGAGATAAATGTACTTTTCTTTATAACAGGTTTGGGGCAGTGATTCTCCTTTTAGAGATGTATGCTTCTTGAGTCTTGGGGTGTTCTTATTAATTGATACTTTAGATGTCCAGTCCCTGGCCAGGAAATTTGTTGACAGAGCAATAAACGAGAGGGCCAAATTCTACAATCTGGGGATAGAGCAGGGCTCTTAAGTGATTGCACAGATATTGTGAACATCCTTTTTCAGTTTCAATTTGTATTTACATATCTAGTTACATATTATGTATAGGCCCTGATCACAAAATAAAGCAGGAAATCTCTCTAAATAAAAGCAAGTGAATTAGAAAGAGGGAATTATTCTGCTTTATTTTTCTGTTAAACAATTCATTTAAAATCTGGAAGTGAGAGCTGTGGGGTAGGAATGAGCAGATGTTTAATAATTTGCTACCCACTTTTTTTTATAGAACTTCCAGATAAAACTTGAACAAATATGTAGTTTGTGTAGCCTTGAGCAAATCACCTAATCTCTTTCAGCTTTCATTCTTTCAGTGTAATACAGGGATAATTTCACCTAACTCCACGGCTGAATGAGAATAAGACAAAATAAATCATACTGCACTATGTCTGGCACATATTATGAACTCAAAAAAGATGGAAGTTTCATAGCTGTCTCCCCTCTCTAGTTTCTGCATGTGCTAATACACTTTTAACTTTTGAATATTTCTGAGAAGCATAATACATTCAGAAAAATAGAATGGAAACAAATATAGAAAAAATAAAATTAAACCTCCATGAGTGATTAAATAAATCACTTTCAAAGGTAACAAATGAGTTTTAATTTAAAATGGGATTTTCTGGCCGATAGCCTAGATGTAACCCACTATAGCATCTAAGAAGATACAGGAGAATTAGAAAACTCATAACAATCCTGAAAACTATAGCTGATTGTCATCCTGTTGCCTGAATCTGGATGAAATGTCCCATAACATTAAGGCTGATGAAACTGTACTGAAACAAACAAGTGATAGCCCTTTCTTGGTATAATTTAGAAAAGAAGCAATCCTGCTTTCTTGAAAGTTGTCAGGAACACCTTTCATCTCTCTCCTTAGACTCTATTTCCTGGTTCAGAAACACAAGGTCAGTGCCAACCAAAACAACTATAAAGGTGCTATTTTTTTTAAAGCAGCTAGAATTCTGGTAGACTGTAACCTGGCAGTTGTAGAATCTGCAATAAAACACTAGAAAGAGAAGAAAATAAATGCAGAGGTAGAATGGGCCTTGAAAACATAATACATACTAAGGATTGTAATTTAATATGTGCTCCATCTGTACAGAGTGTTGGGCAACAAGAGTGTAAGGATTCATGTCAGGTCACTGTAACCTCCACTAACTGAATATATTGCAGCCTGTAGAAGTGGTAATGGAAGTCATGCCCTTCAAAGCAGTGACCATGTCTGGATCTGAGGATGGAGAGCACTTGAATTTGTTAGACTTGGGGGAAAGGGTCATATACCAATGCAATGTCTCATGATAAACACTGGATTTGGATAGATTCCGCTTAATTGAGGATGAATAAACAGAAAACAGTTTAGGGGGAAGAGGAGGAGAGGAGTTGGAAGGGTACCATGCCATGCACATCCAGAGCAAATCCTAACAAAAATTTTTACCCTGATCAGAAGACAATTTTAGAAAACTGTTTGACATCTTCAGTTGAGGTCACAGATAATATCCACTGCCCTCAAAGTATCAAAGACAAACTCCATACCATTAGTATTAAAGCTCTCCATTGGCAGCACTCGCTAATCAAACAATAATAACAAAACTCCTTATGAAACAGAAGCCAAAATCTACTAGGAGAGGAGAGGATGAGATAAAACACAGAGGAATGAAATGAAAAGGGAGTTGGATATCATAAGAAATGATAGTAATGCTGGAAATACCTTTAAAGAGCTTTTTTAAGCCATAGCAATATTTTGTAATCTACACAGATGATTGAGTTTCAGATGATGATTTTATTCATTCATTCATTAACCAAATGTTTATTGAGTGCTTACTCTGCCAGATACCATGAAAGCAGTAAACAAGACATAGCAATAAACAACAGAGTTTAGGTCTCTAATCTTAAGATTAATTTTAAGAATTAATCTAATTTCTGATCTTATATGACAGTGAGGAATTCAGACAAAAATTCAAAAGAGCTAATATTGATAAATCCCAGATGATTTGGAATAAATTGTATTACAGAAAGTAAATGGTAATGATTTTAAGGATTGGGTGATCAATGGAGTTCTTTCTGAGAAAAATCACATGAAACTGATGCACAAATGGCACGGAACTGGGAATTCTAAGAAAAAATATGTCAGTGCCTTATGGTAGAAACAAGCTTAATGTGTTCAAAGAATGGAAAGAAGGGTACTATGGCTGAATCTTGGTGGACAAAGAGATTGTGTTAAAGTATGACTGGAGATAAAATCAGAACATGTGGAGTTTGTAAGCCAGGGAAAGTAGCTTGGATATTATTCTAACTGTCCTGGAAGCCATTGGAGGTTTTAATGAGCAAGTTGATCTGTGTGTTAGCTTGAGTTCCCAGGAAGCAGAATCCAAGACAAAGCTTAAATGTGGCTACTCTGGGGGAGGATTTGATCCCAGGGAGCAGCTGGGAGGAATACGGGAACAATTCAAAGAATGAGGGAGAGCCAGTATAATAATATATTATTACAGTGGCCAGCACTAGAAATAACTGCTTGCCGTATATGAGGGACCATCTGAGAAACCATATGGAATGTATTTTTGAACTACCCAGGAAAAGTTGAGGGGAAGTCATTTCCTAATCATTTTCCCTATTATTTCCCAATTCTCACTGGTCTAATATCTTCCCCACAGGACACTAATATCATTTATATATACACACACACACAAATAGAACTTATATATTTAATCTTTCAGATAAGAAAAAACTCACAAAATATACTTTAATGAATTATTAAATTTAGAAATTGGAAAGGAAAATTTTTAAAATGATAACAGAATTTTAAATAAGCCAAACTTACCCACTTGGACATTTTAAAAAACTATTAATATGACATAAGAAGCTGGTTAAAAAGAAATTACTAACACAATAACAGAACAATTTATAAAATAAAACCAAGACTTCTTCAACTTCTGCCCGTGAAGGAGCAACAGAAATTTGGTTTACCCTCTCACCTTAACTAAATACAAAACTAGGTAAAATAAGTTTAAAAAACAATTTTCAGACACTGGACAATGAGCAGAATAGGAAGGTCATCCCTAAAAAAAGAAAGAAAGGAAACCAAGTGAGCCTTGTGAATACCCCAACTCACTGTTTATAGAGAACGTTTCCGTATTACAGCACAGGAAGGGGGACCTGAACAAGCCTGCAACCTTGCTTAGCTGAAGAGTTCAAAATGCTGGGAGGCAAAGTTGGCTAAAATCTGTGCTGCAAAATATCAGAGTTGAGGAAAATAGGACTTTCAGCCAAAGATAAAATAGTCAATAGAAACAGGTCCAGAAATGGTGAAGATAATAGAAGTAGTAGACAAGGACGTTAAAACAGAAGATAATAAGAAAACATAAACGTGATAAGGAGAGAAATAGAAGATGTATAAAAGACCCGACTCTAATTTCCAGAGATAAAAAACACGGTTTTTGAGGAAGAAAACATACTGAATGAGATAAGCAACAGATTTGATACTGCAGAAAGAAAAGTTAACTAAAAGACATGGCAATAGAAACTATTCAAAATAAATGTACAAAGTAAAAGACTGAAAAAATCAACAGAGAGTCAATGAGCTGCTGGCAACATCAAGAGATTAACATATAAGTAAATGGAGCCCTAAGTGGAGATGAGAGGGTAGGGAAAAATATATATATTCAAAGAACTAAAGGAAATCGTGTTTAAAGGACTAAAGGAAAATATGGTACAATTAAAAAAAAATCAGTAAAGATATAGAAATTATCAAAAAGAACCAAATGTAAATTCAGGAGTGGAAAAATACAATAACAAAAATGAAAGGTACAACATAAGTCCCCAGCAGTAGACTTAACTGTCAAAAAAAAAAAAAAAAGAAAAAGAAAAAAAGAATCAGCTAACTTGAGAATAGAACAATAGAGATCATGCATCAGAACACAGAAAAATAAAGAATAAGTAAAACAAAATAGAGCTTCAAAGGAATATTAGACTTCCTTAAATGTACCAACATATATGTAACATATATGTAATGTGAGTATCAGAAGGAGAGGAGAAAGAGAAAGGCACGGAAAAGTAGTTGAAGCCATAATGGCTTAAAAACGTCCCAAATTTGATGGAAAACATTAGTCTATATACCAAAACAGTCAAAAAACTCCAAATAGGAAAACACAAAAATATCCACACACAGACGTACAATGGCCAAAATGTTGAAGCCACACCCAAAGGGAAAGTCTTGAAAGGAGTGAGGAAAAATGACTCATCATGTATAAGGGAACACTAATAAATTAAAAGTGGAATATTCAGAAACAGTGGAGGCCATAGACTAGGGTGACATAGTCAAAGTGCTGAAAGTAAAAAACTATCAACCAAGAATTTCATAGCCAGCAAAGATGTTTTTCAAAAATGGAGGCGAAATAACAACATTCCCAGATAAGCACAAACGAGAATTTGTTATTAGTGGAACTGCCTTACAAGAAGTGCTGAAGGAAGTTACTCAACCATGAAGCAAGTGACACCTGACAGTAATTTGAAGCCACATGAAAGAAAAACAGAGAGAGCAACATAAAGGTAATTATGTAAGTAAAGTACAATGTTAGTATAATTGCATGTTTTTTATATCT
The DNA here is from genome assembly GCF_048564905.1 of Vicugna pacos. Taxonomy (NCBI): domain Eukaryota; kingdom Metazoa; phylum Chordata; class Mammalia; order Artiodactyla; family Camelidae; genus Vicugna; species Vicugna pacos. The sequence goes on along the minus strand of NC_132991.1, from coordinate 38,593,427 downwards.
TTTCTCCACTTGACTGATTTGAAAAGCAATTTCATAAAACATTATGAATATAATTGTATTGTTTGACATTACAGAAATGCAATATATTTGACAATAATAGCACAAAGAGGTGGATGGGAGCAAAGCTGAATTCCAGGGAAGAAACAACAACACATAGTAACTGGAATTCACAAGTAGGATAGAAGAGAACCAGAAAGAGTGAATAAGAAGCTTAATATAGCAATCTATAAATACACATTTGCTCTCATTTCCTCTCAGCTTCCTTAAAAAGGAATGTACTGCTGAGTTTGTTACATGTAAACATAATATGAATACCAGTAATAGCATAAAAAATTGAGAGGGAATAGAGCTATATAGTAGTAAAGTTTCTATATTTTACTGGACATATCTGTAGAAACTAAAGCAGATTGAGATAATTTAGAATGTATATTGTAAACTGCAGAGGATTCACTAAGAAAATAACTCAAAAACATAATTTAAAAAATCATTACAGAAACTAAAATGTTACACTACAAATCTTAGGAAAGCGTAGGGAGAAAAATCATGGGACACACAGAAAGCCAAAAGCAGTATTGTAGCTTTAAATCCAACCATGTAAATAATAACATTGAATTTGAGTTGCTTGTTTAAGCAATTTTGAGAGACTAGATTAAGAAAAAACAGATCCAACTATATCCTGTCTATAGGAGACATATTTTACACTCAAATATACAATTAGTTTGAAAGTAAAGGGATGGAAAAGTTATACCATGAAAGCAACTGTAAATGAGCTAAATTGGCTATACTAATATCAGACAAAGAGACTTTAAATCGTCTAGAAGAGAAGGAAATACTCAACTCATTTTATGAGGCCAGTGTTACTCTAAAGTCAAAACTAAAAAAAAAAAAAAATCCCCCAAGAAGAGGACCACACATCAGTATTTCTTATGAATATACATAAAAAATCTGGTTGCAATATACTAGTAAGTTGAATTCAGCAATATATAAAAAAGGAAAATAGCATACCAATACCAAGTGGGTTTTATGCCAGGAGTTCAGAATTGTTTAACACCTGAAAATCAATTAATGTAATACACCATGTTAATAGAATAATGGACAGAATTCATGTTACCATCACAACAGATGCATAAAAGGCATTTGACAACATCCAATGCCTGATTGTGATAAAAACAAATAAGTTATATTAGAAGGAGCATCCTCAATCTGATAAATGCCATCTCTGAAAATCCCACCATATCTTTGGTGAAAGATTTCTTCCAAAGATCAGGGAAATGATAAAGGTGTATACTTTTGCTACTTTTATTTGATACAATACTGGAGGCTTTAGCTAGGACATTTAGGCCAAAAATATAAAATGCATCCAGACTGGAAAGGAAGAAGAAAAACTATTTCTTTTTGCATACAAAATGATCTAATATACCTGAAATCCTAATAAAATCACTAAAAACCTATTAGAATTAGTAAATGAGTTAAGCAAGATGTAGGATACAAGAAGGTAGTACAAAAATCAATTGTCTTTCTATATACAGGCAATTGCATTCTGAAAGAGAAATAAAAATAATAACATTTATAATAGCATCAAAAAATAAAATAGGTATATATTTAACAAAAGTAGGACAAAACTTGTACTCAGAAATCTGTAAATATTGTTGAAAAATTAAAGACTTAAAAAAACGTAGATATTCCATGTTCATAGGTTGGAGAGCTTAATATTGTTAAGATGGCAATATTCCTGAAATTGATCTATGAATTCAGTGCAATCCCTATCAAAATCCCAGGCGTCTTCTTTTCACAAATCGGTAAGTTGATCCTAAAACTCACATGTAAAGGCAAGAGACTGAAAATATCCCAAACAATCATTAAAAAGAAGGCCAAAGTTGACATATTCATATTTATTTATTTCAAAACTTATTATAAAGCATTAGTAATCCAACAAGAAATCCGAACTGAGGACAGAATATTTTTGAACTGAATGATAATGGAAATACGACATAGCAGAATACGTGGGATGCAGTTAAAAGAGAGCATAAAGGAAAATGTATTAATGCTCTAAGCTTCCACCTGAATAATCTAGATAAAGAAGAACAAATGAAAATCAATGTGAGAAGAAGACGGGGAATAATTCAAGAGAAGAAATCAATGAAAGAGAAACAAGAAACAAAGAAAATCAATGAAATCAAGCTGATCATTTGGGGGAGGAAATCAATAAAATTGATAAACTCCTAGCTGTGGCAATGAAACGAAAGATAATAAAATACAAAAGAGGAGCTCACTGTATAAACTTCAGACTCTAAATAGACAATTAAGGAGTATTATGAAAAAGTGTACGGCAATACATTGGACAACTTAGATAAAATGAACAAGCTCCTATAAAGACGCCTAGAAACTTGAGGGAAATTTGGGGGTGTTGATGGAGGTGTACTATACCCTGATTGTGGTAGTGGTTACATAGCAGTGTATGTTTATCAAAACTTACAGACTTGATCACATCCCATTGGTGAATTTCATTGCATGTTAAGTGTCTTCAACAAAGTTGACAGAAAAACCTGATAAAGTTCTGGAAAATCCAATAAGAAGAAAGTAAACTTAAGTAAAAGGAAAAATAACATTACTAATGACACCTTCTGAGTGGATTTAAACATATATAAACAGCTTATTTTTTATTCTATCTACATACTCTTTTTTGTTTCATTTATTGTCTTTAATTTTTTATTGTGGTAAAAAATATATACAACACAAAATTTACCATTTTAACTACTTTAAGAATTCTGTGGCATTAATTTCATTCACAATGCTGTACAACCATCACCACGATACATTTCTAAAACTTTTTCATCATTTCAAGCAGAAAGTCTGTAACCAATAAGCAGTAACTATCCATTGCTCCTCTCCTTCCAGCCCCTAGTAATCTCTAACCTCTTTTCTGTCTATGAATTTCCCTATTTCGGACATTTTATAAAGGTAAAATAATACAGTATTTGTCCATTTGTGTTTGTCTTATTTCACTTAGCATAATATTTTTAAGGTTCAGCCATGTTATAGCAAGTATCAGAACTCTATTCCTTTTAAGGCTATATAATATTCCTCTGTGTGTATATACAATATTTTGTTTATCCATTTATCTGTTGTAGTGTATGTGTATTATTGTAATAATGGAATCACAATTCATTGGTTAAAAAACAATTATAGTTACAAATAGTTAGGAGACACTTGTTAAAACAAAGCAAAATAAAATCCAGAATTAAATAATTAATAATATTTAATGTATTTAGCTTACTATTTTAGTAAATTAATTTAATAATGTAATAATTTCATAATTAAAGTAGAAAAATTATGGGTGTCTACTCGATTTCAAAAAGCTGAGCATACATTAAGGTTTTCTAAAAATACACCTAGGGAAAGATGGATGGATTTAACTATGTAAAGTAAAATATCTCTGAACATTAATAAAAACAGATAAAAATAAAAGAAAATATTTCTGAAAAACTCTTAAAATGTAATAGACAAAGACTTTACCCTTCCATATATGAACAGAGCATATACAAATCAAAAATAAAATTAATAAAATCTCTGGTAGAAACATGTGAAACAAGAATAAGAATTGAATACAATGTATCAACACAATTAAATATATTTCAATGTTTCACTTAACAAATAATTAAAGAAATTAGAATTAAGAGATAAATAAAAGCCTTTGCTTATCAAATTATTAAAAATAGACAAAATAATGTCTTGGTAAGTGTTGTATAAAAGGACTCTCTGCCCCTAAGAGTAGGTGAGTAAATAGTGCTTTCTCAAGAGTAATTTGGAAATATGTATTAAGAATATTTAAAAATATGTATTCCAACTGCTTCAATAGTTACACCATTTGAACTTATTGTTGTAATTAAGTAATTTAATTAAATTTTATATAAATGGATAGAATTAGAGTGTAAAAAGAAAGTGTTATTCTGAAAAAAACAAACCTGATGACTCAAAAAGATTCAATAATGGTGAGTCTCTAAAGACAGACTGTTATTTAGTTGGGTGATACAATATTTAAAAATGTTCGGTAATGTAAACATTTAAAATACTTCTCACTCAAGATTACATACATCTTTAAGATTTCATATCACGTTTAAGAAACCAATACTTGAAATTGTAGATCATACAGGACAGGTTTATGAAAATTCCTTCAAGGATGAGATTGGAAAAGCTTTAGTCCCATGTCAAAATATTATCAAGTGCTTATGCCTTTGTCTTTGTTTTCAGTTAAAATAAACAGTTTTAGATATGTATGTGTCATTTTATATGATTCTTATTCTTCCTGACTTTTTCAGTGATCACATCAACAATCTGTTCTGATCACTCTTCAGCAGTATCCTGTAGCATCAATAGCCAGTAGGACCCTTGGTGTCTTAATGCTGTGTGTGACCCAGGAACCACGCGAGAACCCTAGGGGAATTAGGAGATTTGAAAAAGAACCAAAGTCAAATTTGTCCGCCAGTCTGGTGAAATGGGGACTCAAAGTCATAAAGGAAGAATCGTTACAGGATAAAAGAAAGCAGTATTTTTTTGCACATCTAAGTATGTGGCCTGAAGAGTGTAAATATGCCAGATAGTAACAGTGATTATTACAAAGCGGGGGGATTTGGTGTCATGTCTATATTCTCCTTCTGTAATTAACGTGCATCACTTTTATAAACAGAAGAGAACAATATATTAGCAAGGACTGTAGTAAATCAATTGGAACTTAAACTGTACCGACTGAAATTCCTGTAATTATGTTTTGGAGTAAAAGCCATTGAGAAATATAAATTTCAAATAATTTCTTTACCTTTGGCATGAGAAAAAACAGACCATGTGTCCCTGCTGTGAATGATTGTGAATACGTGTGCAAAAGGGGCAGAGATGGAGGTTAAGGGGGAGGGAAGCAGGGAGACAGAGGGAGACAAAGTTTAGAAATCAGTCACACACTATGAGAAAATTGAAGTGGTCCTTCTATAACACAACACAAAGGCAGAAGGGGTAGCTTTCCTCTTTCTGAATGTGGCTCATTAATAAGAGTTAGTTCTCGGTACATAAGCATTCCCAGAAGATGGAATATGTCTTTCTCCTGAAATTCATATAGGCTACCCAGAAACTCTTACGTTCCTGGAATTTTTATTAAAATTTTCATATAAACAAGCAATCATTTTGAGACTATAGTTCCTGGTAATGATCTCTGTAGATTCCATCAAAACATACATTTGCCTTAAAAGACAGAGGATGAAAGAAATGGGGAAGACATTTTCTTAAAGATATATTTTTATTATAATGCTTATGTTTTCTTTATTCGTTCACATTGAGTATTACAGCACCATTAGTAAATTGTTATTTTTATGAGTCTGTTTCACTCAGGAAATTTCTTAATTCATTACATTTTATTAGATCAGCAGTAATGAACCAAAAAAATATCATTTATTTTTATTACTACTGTAGGTTAAATCACAATGATTTATACAGCCAGATTGAAGCAATGACTGTGTAATTACTCTGTTATTGTCAACGATATATTTTTCTTAAATGAGACACTTTAACCACATGTAAAGCCAATAAATATAGAAACTTGTGAGTGAAAATAGTAGATTCGCCACACAGCCACCATTTTGTACTAGTGGAATGATATGGGTCCATTCTGGATGGCGGGTATGAGTAATGTAAGCAAACAGGCAAAAAAAAAACTCAGTATTAGTGATGTGACAATGACAGATCTCTCAATGTCAAGATACATGGTTTTAGAATGTTATTGTTGTTATCAAAAATATAGGGGGCTCATTCTCTTAAGTATAAACTGAATATAACCCTTCAAGATCAACAGTTGTCTGTATTTTTCGTCTCTGTGTATGGAGAGGACTATTTTCTAAGCATCTTTGACCATTTCCTTTAATGTCCTACAATTCCAAAAGTCATAGTGTGTTAGTAAATGTTGTTTCAGTCCTGTCTCCTGAAGCCTTGTGTCACTTTAACTGGTCCTGTCTTCAGGAGAAGTAGGGGAGAGCTACTATGGCCCCTATATTGTAATCTTTGCACTACTCGAAGACATCAAAAAATGTTTTCCTTTTCTAAAAAATCCTCTATTCAAATAGAAGATTTCAGTAAATAAATGTTAAGGAATCAAGCCAACAAGTTTTGGGGGGTTTAGTAATGTATTAATATTCGCAGCTGTCATGAAAGAATTACCTTCAAAATATCTAGAAGAAAAATGATTATGGGTCCACCATTCATTATCCACAATCTTGTATCCAAAACCATCAAAAGCCAAAAAAATTAACTCATTTGTCAGCAAAACCTGACCAGAGCAGTTGTATGGCTATTTATAGTCTTTATTCTACTTAGTGTGATTATTCAACTATTTTGTTGCAGTTTTATTACTGTGTTTGATTATAGAATGTTGTTATAGAATCCACTGTGAGTCTTCCCTAATATGTAGTGAGGGCACCATTTTTCTTTCCAAAATTAGAAAAAAAGAAAGAACATCTTTACTCTGAAACACAGTGGGTCCAGAGATTTTGCATAAGGGGTTGTGAATTCAGTTTAGAAAGGTGAAATTAAGTGTTCCAAGCAACATTATTCTAAGCTATCCCCCTGATGTCACTAATTTTTAAATATTTCATTGTGTACTTCCTAACCTTTCCTCTACCCTGCCTGGTTAATTCAAAACCGTAATGGGGAGTTCAAAGGAAGTTAGTTATGCAGCTTGTTACTGGTGCTGAGATAATATGAGAATGGCATTAATACTCCATAGATGGAGGTCACAGCAGATGGCCTTATTGTAAGCAAGCTGAGGGAGAAGAGTAGAAATAGTTTGTCAAAAAATTTTGGGGAGACTGGGGTCAGCTTAAAGAACCAAAAGGGGGATGAGTGTTTTACATTTAGAAATTAATATGACAACATAGCTTCCCAAAATGGGAAGAAAGCATATAGTCAGGATCTTGGTGGATTATAAACTATCATCATGCCCTCAGAATACCCTCATTCTGGTTTCTCGTCTGCTTTTGACACTGGGCAGCATTCCCTTATAGTTATTTCACGTTCCAGACTATGAAAAGTTAATTCCCTAAGTGTGAGACATCACAGCTATTTCTCTGTATATATACAAGTAATAATATCTGTGAAATAGTGGTTATTCTTTTCATTTTATTTTTTCTTCCAGTTTTCTTCATATATAATTGACATACAGCACTACATAAGTTTAAGGTGCACAGCATAATGACTTGACTTACATACATCATGAAATGATTACCACCGTGAGTTTAGTGAACATACATCATCTTATATAGATACATAATAAAAGAAAAAGAAAAATATTTGTCCTTGTGATGAGAACTGTTAGGATTTACTCTCTACATATATAACATATAGCAGTGTTAATTTTGTTGATCACATTGTACATTATATCCTTAGTACTTATTGATCTTATAACTGGAAGTTTATACTTCTGACCACCTTTATCCAGTTTCTTCTAAATATAAACATGTTCTAGAGCATACTTCATTACTACTAATTCAGGGCATTCTGAGTTAAACACAAAAATGTTCTAGCTATTTCTCTTCCTTTTCCTGTATTCCATCTCTTTTTATTTTGCTTCTGTTTTGCTTGAGCTTCTTTAGGGGCAAACAATTTCAATTTATTTCTGACAGTGTGAATATGACAGCAGAAGCTAACAGATATATGCGTAGTCACACCAAATGAACACACACGAACCCAATCACCAAAAGTATGCTTACACAGCTATGAACCATTTACTTTTTGTTAATAATGGAGATGCCACTTAACTAAAAAGAAAGAAGTGAACACCTGTTTTTAAAAATTTCTCTCATTTATATGCATGTTATGTCAGAATATAATTTGGAAGTGTAGTATATAATAAACTTTATCTCTATGGATGTTACTGATGGCAGCTGCTGGTAGCAATTCTGTATTGTGTTTATCTCATATTCTGCTCTGAGACCTCTTTCTCCCTGACATAGGTGTGAACAAGGGAACACCTGGTCCTTTCATTCTTTTTCTTTCTTCCTTTATTTATTTTGTGTGTGCCTAAGTGAGTACATGTCTTGAGGACTTAATATCATCAAGGCTAGTTAACTGCAGTGGGAAATGCCTACACCCTGGTAAATTCAAAGAGGGAAAGTCAGTCCATGTTTTCAGTATTTACTAAGAAACAGCAAGGTGTGGGCAGAGGCAAAAATGTTCTTAAAGAAGAGTTGAAAACTTCCTAAGATGTTATTTTGGTTTTGTAATGTTATTGGAAATGTCTAACTTATGAACAATTATCAATTCAATCAACTACTGGATTATAATTTTGTCAGCATATGGTTAAACTCGTTAGGCTAATCTGTTTGAATTGTGGTTTCTTGTTCAATCTTTTTTCTTGCCTTTTCTTAGTTGGCCTATAATTTACGGTCTGGCAACCCATGAATTTTTGAGGGATGATGCAATCATTATTTGTTGTATTTATGAAGTTCAATAAAAAAAGGTTTTAAGAAGTTTTTAAAGAGAAAAACTCAGAAGGGAAGTGGAAGCATTAGCTTTAAAGTGGGTCCGATAAGAAAATGTACTGAAGACCATGAACCTTGAAGAATCTAAGGGCCACTAGCTTGAAGTTTAAATCAAACCCACTACAAAGCAGGAGTTACTAAGAGAGAAAGCATCTCCCATGGCAGAGCCCCCTCTTCCTCTGGGCACCATCCTTAAAACTCTAGGGAACAGATCTTTGATTGGGAAGATTCATCTGTGAAGGTAGAATACGACCAGAGCAGGTACTGACATTAAATCTAAATGTAACATTTTATCGTACTTTAGGGATCTCTCATTATTTTCTACTGAAATAGCCCTTATTGAATTAACAAAGGCTTTCATGACTTAATTCAATTCTATGATTGCTGGAACAGAACCAAAAGCCTAAGGGGAAGTATTAACAATTTATGGGAAATCTTTAAGAGATTGAAAGGGCTAATAGATAATAAAAGAAAATTTAAGTAAAGTTAAGATCAGCTGATTAGTGTGAATACCAAACAAACAGCAAAGTTTGTAAGATTTGAATTGTATTCCGTATCACCTTTTATGTTTACAAGTTCTCTAAGGTGGATAAATAGATAAAATCTCAGAAAACAAAATTTCAAGTCCTTTACTTTTATCAGTTATTCAAGATGTTAATGATGTATCTGATAGTTTTTTTTCCCTGTTAAAAATCAGCGATTATTTGAAAATAAGAAATGTCTAAGTGGTCAGTATGTGTAGAATAGCATGACAGTAAAAAATTTAAGAACTGAAAAGAATGAAAGGCAAAGGGCAAAACGCTTTAGCCAACTGAATCAGCAGAAAGTGAAACTTTCAAAAGTTAAGATCCAGAAAGAGTTTGCTCCAATTTCTCTATTTCTTCTTAAAGCCACAGTTTTCTTTTATCCTGGACTTAAAATGAGCTAATGGACAGGACCTCCCATTTTCTTCAATTCCTTGCCTGCAGAATTTGCTGCAGAGTTACTTTTCTCACTGAAATCTATCATGTGTTACTGAAGGAAATAAAAATATTGCTTTTTTGGTTGTGGAGGAAGGAAGCAGCATTTTAGAAGCAAGACAGAGGTCAGCATTTGTTTGTGCTCAAGCTTTGTGTCACCATTTGAGTGGCTTCCAGTTGAACAGTTCTAGCCCTTTTCAGTTGATAGCCCAGCTCACAAAAGAAAACATCTTTTTTCTGATACATTCCATCTGAGGAGACAAAAGGTACTATTAGCCCATTAGAAAAGCCACTGGCATACCTTGATATGAAAAAAATTCTTTTCAAAGTAAACATTATATTGTGCAGAGCTGAAGAGCCTGGAATTGTCCAATTCTGGTGGCCTGTGTGTTACTGCTCTTTACATGGGAGATTTCAAACCTCAGGCTTTGTATAAGCATTTCTAGATTTATGAAATGTGCTTCTGAAAAGGGTTTTCAAAAAGATAATTTAACATTATACTCTCTTCCTTTTTTAGAAAAAAAAACTTATTTTGGTAAGCACACTTAACATGTGATCTAGTAAAATTTTACCCTAGTAAGATTTTAAATGTGCAATACAGTATTGTTGTCTATAGGTACAATGTTGTACAGCAGACCTCTCCAGCTCATCCGCCTTGCTTGACTGAAACGTAATGCCCATTGATTAGCAACTCCCCCTTTCCTCCTCCCCTGAGTCCCTAGAAACCACCATCCCACTCTGAATCTGTGAACCTGACTATTTTAGATACCTCATGTAAGTGGAATTACTTAGTATTTGTCTTTCTGTGACTTACTTCACGTAACATAACGTCCTCAAGGTTCATCCATGGTGTTGCATATTGCAGAATATTCTGCTTTAAGACAGAATAAAATTCCATTGTATGTATATATGATATTTTCTTTATCCCTTCATCAGTCTTGGATATTTAGGTTGTTTCCACATCTTGGCTATTCTGAATAGTGCCGCAACATGAAAGTGCTGATGTATCTTTGAGATCCTGATCTCAATTCTTTGGATAAATATCCAGTAATGAGATTGCTGATAATATGGTAATTCTATTTCTAATTTGTTCTTTGTATGTTACTCTTAAGGGAGAGTCTCACTTGCTGAAGATTGACAAGGCCCTGGAAAACTGGGCTGAAACTTCTCTCTTTAGCTTCATTTATTACCTCTCACTTTTCCACATTCTGCAAATCTGAGTGACTTGTCTTTTTTTTCCTGTTACTTGAATGTATAACATTCTGTGGTTTCTGAGCCTTCTTAGTGTTGTTCCTAGAAAAATTGTATATTTTTCTTTCCTGATTTAATTCTTACTACAATACCCAAACTCCGCTTTCCTTGCAAGTCTGGGTTAATAAGCTGCTCCCTATACACTTCTACTTCTCCAAGGGTAGCACTAATCACCATTTATTGTAGTTGGTTTTTTTTTTTTTTTGCATATTTTGCATCTCCTCACAAAATTCAAAGCACCCATGAGAGCATGGACCAAGTCTGTTTTGTTTACCATCACATGCTTGGCACATAGTATGTGTTCAATATAATTTGTTTAATGACTGTACAAATGTCTGCTGCCACTGAAATAAACTTAATTTGTGAAAATAGTTTTAATTCTTAGGACTTTATATTTGATGATGGAAGAGATGATTTTGTGTCATTTTTATTGATAATGATAATAATATTAATGGCAGGGATAATAATAACTGCTTCCAACTTTGTTGAGTTTCTACCATGACTCGGCACTGGATTGAGAGTTTTTATATAGAGGTATTTCATCCAATCTTTAAAACAGTGCAACAAATGGATATATTTCCCATTTTATAGATAGAAAACTAAGGCTCAGGAGTAATTTATGCAAAGTGACAACAGAAAAAGGCAGAATTTGAATCTAGATCTATTTTCAAAGATTGTCCTAATGACATTTATACTAAAAAACTTATGCAGAGAGATTCAGGGAGTAACTTATACCTCCAGTAGTTGACTAGCTTCTATCATTATTACTTTACCTTTAAATTATGAGGCAGATAATTACATGAGACAAAATTAGCTAGATAAGTGAGTTAATTTTTTTGAATTACTCTCTCTTTGACACTGTGTGCCTAGTACTGTACCTAACAAATAGCCTTAGATGTAGATATAGATATATAACTGCTAGGAGTCTTAATTAATACTTTACCTTCTTTGCTTGTTCCCATATTACTGTATCCAGCTTCCAGCTTCTCCTGAGTTTTCATCATTTCTACTTGATGACTATCATTACTTTGTTATAGGGCTTTGGAACATCATCGTCTTTACCATAAATGTTGTTGGGGCTTCATAACAAAACTAACAAACAATACTGCGATAAGCATTCCATCTCCACATTTGTGAGGTAGTGACCATTCTGTGCTATCCCACAGTACTGACAAGGACTCTGAAGCTTATAAAATTAAGTCATCAATAAATGGCAATCAGGGATATGAATCCAAACGGTCTGACTCCAGAGGTAGTGATCTTTAGGTGTCAGTGGATCTTGCTAAGCAAACAACTGGAACATAATTCCTCTTCTGTCTGCCTTTTGTCCCCTTATGCAGTTCAGATAAAGAGGAAATCTCCTCTGTCTCTTAAATATAGACCTATGGTCTGTTATTTCAGAGGCTCTTTCAATTAGAAAGAATCATGTGAAATTTCTTAGTACTCTCAAATACCTCTATGCACAACCCGAGAGGTTTTTTATGTAAAGCTGAATTCTAAATTAACTTTTAATTTAATTTTAATCGCTTTAGGAAAGATATGTTAGGTTTTGCCCTGCTCCTTTTTACATATTTTTATACAAATATTACTTAAATCATTATGTAATAGAATTTAAACCTTATGTTTCAAATTGAATGTATATTTCTAATATTTAAAACCAAAATCTCCCAGTGAATTAATCACAAATTTCTTCACATCTAGATTCATTGCCATGATTTGGTGGTAGCATTTGATCTGACTTGAGAGGGTGTAGGTAATATGTGATAAATTGCTTAGCAAATTAGAAATTAGGACCTTTGACATGTTAAAGCAGGCTAGGGCACCTGTAAATTGAAGAAAGGTAGTTTTCGACATGCAATACAAGGCACTGAGTACTCAGTGATAGGTATAAGTTCTTTCTTACTATTATGTCTGAAAATGCAGGTTGTTTCCTTGACGGCCTATGTTGCTTGGGGATTAGATACCCAAGTCAAAATACTGAGCTCAAACGTGTTTGGGAGACTTCCTGATATTTACAAAAATATTTCAGAAAGATGCTTGCCAGCCAGAGTTATCCCTGTTTTAGCAACTTGCAAACCTTCTGAATGTTTTTGGAGATATACGACTTGCCAGAAAAATGCTATGGGAAAAATGGAAAAGCATACATACTCACAAATTTCATTTTAGTCTTATCCAGTATGAAAAAAATCATTAGTAATGTTCAGAGGTGCCACCATGCAACTGCTTGGCCATAACCATAAATACAAAGGTATTGGACTGTTTATATTATGGACATCTGATTTGAAATTACTTTTATTCTTGAAAGTGGAAAACAGTATCATATGAGGACCTAAATGGAGAAGTTATAGTTTAAAATATATATTGTCAAACATCCCCATAGTCAAGGTCATCTCACAATGTAGAGTTTTATAAAATCCCCCCAAAGAAATAAACTTTTCTGACATTCTGTAGATACTGCTAGTAGATGGAAAAAAGAGATGTTCTACGAATCAGTGGCTAGTGGAGCAAGTGATAGGCTAATGGCTAATATGGTGCTATCTCTGGTCTCCAGGAAACGTTCTTCTCAGAGGATGAGAATGGCAATGACAATGCGTAAACATTCTGCAGAGATCTGGAAACGAAGTAGCAACATCTGGGTTACTAGTTTCTCAAGGTAAGATGATCGGTGGTCCTTGGAGAAAGACAGCTTTATGTAGCACCTTTGATTTTGCGGTCTTGAATTGCTCATCTGTAAAGCACTTTTGTTGACTGAAGGATCTGTGAATCAGAATGAACAAAGACATATTCACATTATAGCAGATATGTGGACACACACTTCAGTCTAAGTGTCAAAGCTCAGCAGATATTTTTATAAAAAGAATATCTCACTTGCCAAGAGTGACACTTGAAAACTAGCTTCACTTAGCATCTCTGAGTCTCATAAAGATTGCACGGCAGCCAAAACACTATCGAAGGCACAAGGAAAAATATAAAAGCACCTTATTGCTCAGTGATTTTGCCTTTCTTTTTTTCTTACTGATAGAATAAATATTAAGAATAATAAATATAATAAATATTAACATGGCATGAGTGCCAGCCATTTATTAACCTACATTTTGTGTAGAAAATGATTTATAAAATATGCCCCTACTAATCTACTAGTAATTGTTTTAAGATATTTTCTGTATATCTAACAGAGGTGGCAGTCACTTGGATATGCCTGAATTTTCCAGTTTTCTGAGTTTAATCTTTCTTTGGTTTATCATACAAATACTTAAGTTCCCATCCTATGCATGAAGTAACTGGTAGTCATTCTCCATTCATAATTTCAAAAAGCAGGAATTTTCTGAGTCTTAATTTTCCGAGGGACACCTCTTGCTTTGGTTTCTTGCTGCCACTGTATTCTAGATGTTGCTTGGATCTCACCTCCCGCAGCTGGGCTCTTCTCCCCACCTGGTACTCATCCAAAGCTGCATCACAGACTCTGCAGTTCCCTAAATCAGGAAAATAAGAGTGCAGTCGGGCAAGAGCTTTCCTCGATGTCTGGGTGTATTGGAGGAGGGTTACATCAAAGTACAGTAACAGAAATTACTGGAAACTGAATCCTAGACACACTTGTTCTTAAGAGCTCCTCAGACTTTCCTGCTGCTAACTGCCTTCTCCCCAGAGAACCCCGTACACTTGCACTGCTCCTGAAAATGTCTCGTCTCGTTTTAAACAACCTTGCCAAACAGATTAAATAGTCAGTTGACTGAACACATAAGACTCAAAAAGAGATAAGGACACAAATCTTTAACTCTCTTCCCATTGCCAGTGGCCCCCTTCAACTCCCTCTGCTCTCCAAACCCTCTCTATGGGCTTGTTCCTCCCTGTTCCCTGGGTAAAATCTAGTGAAGGGTCCATAACATTTATGGTCGCCTTCCTATCAAAAAGTTCGTTAAATTACAAAAAGAGACTTAGATCAGAAATTAAATTGCCCTATGCTCTTACCAGTCAATACTCTGGAGCTCTTTTTAAATTAAAGCTTTTCCCCAGGCCCTGTTGGGGGTCCAATGAGGTCAGAAAGCCTGGGGCATCACCTCTACTTGGCTCCACACCTCACTGCCCATCTCCTCCTCCTCCACAGTGAGTAGCTCTGGCCCCTCAGTGTTGAAAGCAGAGGGAGGGAGGAGAAGTAAAGAGCAGGAAAGACTGGCCTTGATTGAAACCCAAATACTTTGGCATTGGTTTCATCTAGGATAGCAGGTGTCTTAAATTTGAGTCATTTGTTTTCTTTTCTATTGTGTTCACAAGTTCTTTGGAGGATCCTTTTGTCCTGGAGATTATATCGTGCCTTTAATTCAAGCCAAGGATTTGTCTAGCTTAGTATTCCCCTACCAGTCCCTCGTTTCCTGTGGTCCATTCTACGTGGACTGTCTCTCTTACCAAGTGCCACACTTGGGAAAAGTCCATTTAGGTTGAGACACACAAAACTGGCTGTAAGAGACAAGAAATTAGCTGAGGCATCCATAGAAAAGGAATAATAATCATATTTTCCTTTTAGGGTTGTTGTCAGAATTTAGACCCATGTCTCTAAGTAGCAGGTGGTTACTAAATGTAGGTATTACTAGCACTATTATTTTATTGTAGCTATTATGGTTCTTTATTATGTTATTATCTCTGTGGATTTATGATCATTTCCCTGTTAACAAAAGAGATCAAGCATATCAGCAGATAATCCAATGATCTGATTTTTTAATAGGATAATTTAATGTTTTTACATGTTTTTAGACCTATAGTTTGTGGGATTTGTTTTGGTTTTGGTTTTGTTTTTTTACTATTCTCTTGGTCTGATTCTCTCTATCTTCTTTCACATCTTTTGTCAAATTAATAGATTTTCACAATCCTCTTTATTTTATTTATCTATTTATTTTGAAGCATTCCATGGCATTTCTTTTATTTTTTTTTCTCAAATTTTAGCACACATATTAACTTTACCCTTCCCCAAGAAGTCAAAATTATTCAATATGTCTATTTTTCTTCTGTATACAACACAGTTTAACCTTTTGTATCAAACACCCAACCATCCAATCTTGTTCTAATATTTCAAAATTAAATTTTACCTTTAAAAAGTATGTGTTAAAATTACTGATATTTTATGAATCTCTGGTTACTGAAGAAAACTGGAAAGTTACAAGACATAGGGCATTATTACAGAGAAAGATGAAGAATTCGAAACAATAATAGAATCCTCTCCAGTGGGTATCAGCTTTTTTATTTCAGCACATGGAAGATTTTACCCCTTTGTCTTCTGCCATCTATTTTTGCTGGTGATATGCATGTTGTATTTTAGTTATTATTGCTGTTTAGGTTACCTCTCTTCTCTTCTTGGTGGTTTTTTAGATTCTTCTCTTTATTGTTGATGTTCTGCAAATTAACTGCAATGTTTCTAAATGTGGATTCATTTTACTCATCTTGCTTGGTACCCAGGGTATATTTTCAACACAACATATTTTCTTCCAGATTTGGAAAATTATAAATGTGGCTTCAAAATATATGACTCTATCATTTCTTTTTGTCTCATTCAGAACTCTTTTGGTATAATTGGGTATAAGTTAGAGTTTTTCAGTTTATTCTTCATATTTCAACTGCTCTTTCTCTCAGGCTAAATACCTTTGGAGAATATTTTAATTTCCTAATTTTCTTCTCACCTGTGTCCAGCCACAGCATGTACTAGCTATTAACACTCCCCTCCCTCACCCCCCACTCCCAGTGACTACAGTTCTCATTTTCATGGCTTTGAATTGGTTTCTGTTCTCATGCTCCAGAACTATATCATGTCTGCCCCTTTTCATTTCTTAATTTCTTGGTCTTTTTTAAATTAAACTTGTTTCCTTCTCTCAGAGCAAATTAATTTTATTTGTGTTGAAGTACTTGTCAGACAGTTCAATAGATTATCTTTTCCAGAAGTGCTTTCCCACGATTATTAATATGCATATAAGTTGCCTGATGGTTATGTCAATATGTAGATTTTGATTTAATAGGTCTGAGACGAGGCCTGAGATTTTGCATTCCTGACAAGCTCCCAGGTGAGGCTGATGCTTCTGACCCAAAGAGTAAAGTCTCAGAGTTTCTCATCTATTGTGTGGTATTTTTTACTGTCTTTATTAGCCTTAGATGCCTTCATACATTTGGGATATTTGTCTTTACGCTCACTTTGAGTGGAAACTATTTTGTTAACTTTGATCAATTGTTTTCTTCCTCAAGCAACTTGTACCCCCAACACACACCTCCCATTCTAGTAGTTTTATGGCTAACCCCACACAACTCTCTAAGTTCCCTGTCCAGAACCAAGTCTTTCAATGACGCTCACATACCCCTGGTATGTGGAGAATGTGTTAGAAATGTTCAAGGAGGCAAAGCACAGTTTTGCTCATTCCTGGTCTCCGGGCTGTATCTGCGTCCTCCCACCTCCCCAGGAGGTGAGTAGCAACAGTCTTTTTGTTGCCAGCCGTATTTCATGAGTGGAGCAGTGGAGTTCCGACACAAGCCCCTGGCTTCAAGCAGTGAGATCAGGTGCCTTTTTCTATCTTCCTACCTTACACAAAACACCTTTAATCCACTTTATTCTCTAGTAGTCAAACTCCTGGTTCAGTAGGTCTCTGGCTTCAATTCCACTCACCAATTTGTATTTCTGTTCTGTTGCCCCCATAGAAATGTTTGCCTTTTTTTTTTTAAAGGACAGATATATATTTTGGCTTTTTCTTTGCAAATTTTACCAGTTCCCATTCTGTATTCAGAGCAGAGAGAGTGGCCCAACATGTGAACATACAGGGACACCTCAACCGGCTGTATTTCGCTACCTTTTTTTTAGCTAGATCAGAGTCTCCATTTTGGGGGGAGTGAAATTTAAACACAGACCTTAAAAAAATCAAAGTTAATAATTATTGGTAATAATAAGTTGGTTCCATCCTTTTAGATATCATTTTAACTAACTAGATCTAAAAGTTTTGTTTTAGAAAAGAGTGTTTTTCAAAGTGAAGTTCTAGTACCATACTTTGTGTGTGAGAAATGCTGCAGAAGTTGTAAAAAAAAAAGTGTTATGAAGAAATAGCACATATAAAAATGTAACTTCTCCAAAAACTTAAACACAAAAAGGCATTTAGGTATATTTAAATGGTAACATTTAAATGTGCACCTGCTAAACCGACAACTAAACATTATCACATATTTAGTGACTACCTGTACATGTCTACAATGATTCTGGATAACCATTTATGGATTGAATTCATAACGCTGAAGGGGACCCTTATCTGGTACAACTGCTTTCTTACAGGGCTGTCTAATAAACTACTAAATGAAAAATAATTTAGCTAAAGCTTTCTTTCAAAAATATCAAAATAGGCTTCTGCAAGTGACTTTTGTAACATATTCTGGGGACTGTTATGCCTAGTGACAGTGGAGCAGAGCGGAATATTTTCACAGCAGGGGCAAGAGATCCCAGTTCAGCCTAAATTCTGCCCCTAATAAACGATCAGATATTAAGGAAACTTACTCTGGCCCTTTGAGCTTCAGTTTCACATATAGAAAAACACAGAGACTCTGACTTGCTCTAACAAGTCATTGTGAGACTAAAATGAAGTAACAGGCATAAATAACATTTTAGAAAAGTTAAATAAGAGATGCAGTAAGAAGGACAGTGAATTCAACTTAGCCTCTATATGGCCTTACTCTGAGGAGCGTGGCTAACCTACTTCTGTTCAGAAAAGACAGTAAAGGACTGAATTACTTCCGTGGTCAAATCTAATTGTATCACTGTATGGCACATATAAAATACACTTTCTTTAATATAATGTGGTTATCCAGGAGGCCGTGGACTAAATACTTCCTTACCCTCTTCCTGCCATTCTTCTCTCCCTTTTACAACATCCCTCTTACCTTTTGGTTAGTGGGTCATGAGCTCAGAATGAATTCGGAAGCTAAAACATATTTCAGCAATTAGCACCCTAGAAACTCAAGCTGTTTTTTTTGGCAATATTCTAAAAAGATGATTTCAGCACCTTTCATCCCCAGCTTGCTTGATAATTCACATTCCCTTGTCCTTGGACTTGGCAGGCTCTCCGGTGCTAGAGGCACATTCTTAGATTGGTGAGAAAAGTGTGAGTAACTTAAAGACGCTAAATACGGACGTCAGCTACATCTGAACTAGACGGACTGAGTGAGTGGGGTTTTGTTTCTGGCCCATTCTCTCTATTTTTAAATGTGATTGTACTCAGAGCTATTCTTAACATTTTAGTTAACTCCCTGCCATCCACCTACCTATCTTATTATTAGCTACTCTCTCCAGAAATATTTTGAAAGAACTTTAAAAAGAGATGAAACAAAATGTCTTCCAAACTGCCTCTACCTCTGGCTTCAGAGAGCTGAGCGGCTCTCAGCAGCTTTTGTGTCTCACTTCTCAGAGGCAGGACCAACAAAGCCAAAAAGAGACTAGGGAATTTGGTCCGACATGGAAAGTCTTTTATATTTCAAGACACTTTACATCCTCAGACTCAGTGATAATTACCCTTTCAGGAAGAATTAACATTTAGTCCTTCTCTAGTTAAAATAAGAATGGCATTGTGAGCATTAACTAGTAAGGATAGTTACACTCAGGTTTTGTTGAAAGGGGACATAACCATTTTTCCTCCACTCCCTCAGCCCACAGACATTTCCCAACCAGCAAGTGTATTTCTTGTTTGTCTCCAGACTGGGTCTAAATAAAAAGTCTCTAAAGTGACCAAAAGCCCAGAGAGGACTTAAGAAAAACCTGCATGAGCTTAATGCCAGGAACTTACAGCCTCTGTTTGGGCTACTCAAGTTCCCTTTCTTCTTTTCTTCTCTTTGGCTGCTTGCTCTGATAACTGGTGTTACAATTTCTAATGCAAAAGTGCGTGATCAAAAGATTCTAGAGAGAAAAAAAAAGGAGCCTTTGGACCGTAAATTCATTTTCGGTACATATTTGACATAGGGTATCTAAGTAAGAACAGGGTGTACAGTTGGTTGGAGAATGGCAAAAGCTTCTGAATCAGAAGGTTAAGGGTCTGGTCCTAACTCCGGTCAGTTCTCTTTCTTACTGAAAAATGAATCTCTCAGTTGGGAATGCACATCAAAATATCCTGCTAGCTTTTCTACCATAGATTGCCAGATATTCTACCAAGACACCCCCCCGCCCCCTGCACTAAGTTCTCTGAATCAGAGTCTCAGAGAGTAGAGCTCAGTTGCATGTTTCTAAAGGTTCCACGGGGAATTCTGATGTGTGCTCCTCATGGACAGATACTAGGCCTGCTGGTCTTCATGTTTCTTTCCCACTTTGGCATTCTTTGAATTGGTGGCTCTATCTGTGTATCAGGAGTCTAGCAAGTAGTCACAATGAAGAAACTAGAAAAAGAGAAGCAAAAATGACCCCAAAGCAAGCAGAAGGAAGTGTGTATAAAGATAAGAAAAGAAAACAATGAAATCTTAAACAGTAGGACAATAGGGAAAATAAATGAAACCAAAAACTGGCCTTTTAAAAAGCTTGTTATAATTGATAAAATTCTAGCAAGCTTAATAAAGAAAAAAAGAAAAAAAACACAGCATAAATATCAGAAAGGATGGGATATCACTACAGATCCTGCAGGCTCTTAAAATAATAAGGAAATAATATGAATGGTTCTTCTTTCACAAATTCAGCAACATACATGACATGATCCATTCCTCAAAACCCACAAACAACCAAAACTCATTCTAGTTGTAACAGATAAATTGAGTAGTTCTATAACTATTAAATAAATGATATTCATATTTTTAAAACTTTCAAGAGAAGAAATCAACATGGCCAGGTGATTTCACTGTCAAAAATTTTTTTAAATAGCATTAATTCTGCATAATCTTTTCCAGAAAATTACAAAAGGGTAATACACTTCACGACTAGGCCAGCATCATCCTGATACTAAAACACAAGGCAAAGACAGTATAAAATCAACAGCACTTAGAACATAGATTCAAAAATCCTTAACAAAATACCAGCAAATAAAATCCAGAAATATATGAAAAGAATGATATACATCATGACTAAGTGGGGTTTTCCCCAGGACTGTAAGGCTAGTTCAGTATTCAAATATCAGTCAGTGCAATGACCCAATATTAACAATCTAAAAAAGAAAAGCCACCTGATCTTACCATTTGACGTAGAAAACACACATGACAAAATTAAACATCATTCACAATTAAAACTCTCAGCAAACTGGGAACAGAAGAGAACTTCTTCATCTGGATAGAGAGCATCTCCATCCCTCCCCACAAAAAAGAAGCTAGCACCATAGTTAATGGTGACTTAAAGATTTGCCCCTAAAATTAGGAACAAGGCGAAGACGTCCACTCTCACCACTTCAATCCAGCATCATACTGGATGTCCTAGGTAAAACCCAGAGAAAGGCACAACAAAGAGAATGAACCCTAACAGTTCATAATAATGTATGTTAGCTCATCAGCTGTAACAAATGTGCCACACCAGCACCACGTGCTATTAGCAGAGGAATAACAGAGAAAACTGGAAGTGGGGAGGACAGAGCAGGGGGAGAATATAGGGATTCTGTATACTTTCTGTTCAATTTTTTCCACAAACCTAAAACTGTTTAAAAATATAAAGTCTATCAATAAAAAGAAAAATATTAATTTTACTATATATTAATTTCAAAAGAAAAAATGTAAAATGAGACATAGAAAGGATAACAATTCAATTATCCAAAAGTGGAAGTAGCTAAAAGACCCGGGAGAGAGGCACCAGGAAAATGCAGACTTTTGCAATGGACATCTTGCCACTTTTATATTCCAATTTCAATCAGTTAACCAATTCCTCTCTCAATCTATTGTCACAACTGATTGGAAGTAAGAAACTGACTTTTGCTTTAATATCAAAGAGGAAAATTGCAATCATGCAATCCTTGTTGATATTTCAAGTAGGCTGAAGCAGTAGTTTCTTCTGATGTTACTGACAGCACCATTAAACTGTGGTTCCTTTTCAACAGGCTTCTTTCTATACATTGCAAACTCCTTTCAGCTGCTTCTCAAGAGTTATTGAGATAGCTTGAGATATTGTTCCACTACACTTATCATCCTCCACACTTTTATTGAAGATATTTCATTGGTATGACAACATGTCTGAATTAATATATAATAAACACCTTTTTAAGCAGTGACCAGTCCTTTTATGATTTGGCATAGCTACACTATTATGATAAATTGCCTTGAACAAGTTCAACTTGATAACTATGAAAAAGGTTACACTGTTCTTCAATTATCCTTTTAATCAATCTCCCAGGATAATCATTCTGCCTAAAAATATGTTTCTCAATACTAATTTCATTATTCTCATCACTAATCATTAGAGTGCGATTCTCCATATTCTTAACAACTCTTACTTTAACTTAAATGGGTGATTAGACTCAATATACAGGATATTACCTGCACGGTGGTCTTGATAATATATTCTCCAATGTAACTATCTTCATTTCATCTTACTAATAGATGTTAAAAAAGAAAGAAGCTGTCTTATTAAACCCGTCCACAGTAAATCATATATATAAAGAAGATTACTTTTTTTTAAAAAAAAAGGAGATAATAAAGGACTTTCTTTCTTTTATGCCAAGAAAATCTTCTTGTAAAATTTTGCTACACTGAATATCATTGAGCCTTTTAAGGTAGAAAGGAACACCTGCTCAAAATATTGGCGAAGCATTTAAGCACCCTATGTTGTTGAAGATACAGACTGAAAAAAATGTAACTTTAATTATGGAAGGTAGAACAGTTCCATGGCTCTCCTGGTTTTGTTCGGTATTCTTCACTAGACTCCACGCATTATCATAAAATGGGCTTCCATAAAACATTCCTAATTTTGCTGTGTTGCAACACACACCACCTAGTGACAACTGGTGGAACTACAGTGTAAGTGTTCGTGAGGTACTACTAAACACAAGCTCTAAACACATCTCTGGGTTGACCTTCACCTTTTATATTAGAGTATGTGAAATAATTTTAGACATCTCTCACTTATATAATGTTTTCCTCTCTTAAATGTATTTCCCTCACTTTAGTGCCAGTCTTTAAGCTGTGCTTATAATTTTCAATTATAAACTGATTATGACTCTGCTTGGGTTTTAGGACAGTGTCCTCTAGACAAGCCTACCTGCATCTTAGTTTGGGCTACACAGCAATTCCAGGACCAGTTTCCAAGATAAAACAAAACAAGAGGCTGCATCTTAACATTTTCATGTGTTTATTGACTCTAGTTAATAATTTAGCTTATTGACTATATTATACTTATTATTATTTATACTTTAGATTCTAAAAATTTTTAATTTATTATAAATTGCTCAATATGAAAATATTTTTAAAATTACTTTGCTTTCACTTTAAATTTTAAATTTTGTATAGTAAAATTCATCCAGTAAAATTATATACAGTAAATTGTTGTAATCAGAAAAATTAAGGACATATTTTTGAAGCTATTACAAAATCAACGTACTCTGTAGACATCTTTTTTTAACGAGGAAGAGAAAGTTAACATACTCAGTCATTTGAATATTAGATTTGATTTTCAGAAAACTTTCTCATATCCTCCCTTTCCCCAGGAGAGTAAACATATGCTATTTCCTTTAAAACAAGATCCTGTCCATTTGCTTCCCAATAATTGTGATGGTTTGCCAGAAAAAGAAAAAAGATCCATTCCACCGTTCTTTGTAACAAAGACTTACACCAGCTTAAGCAGCAGACTTCCTAAACCAAGACTTATCACTTCAGGGTTATTTCCATGTGACCTGTGGAGAATACTCATGAATAGGAGGGGAAAGCATGTGGCTTTCTCTGCTGTAGGGCTGAACTCCTCAGTGCGAGACTAGAAGGCAGTCCTGAGTGTTGTGAAGTAATCATTAAGTTACACGCTTGTCATTTCTTGTACATTCACTCAGAACTAATGCACATCACTTTTTCCAATTATAATCATTCCACCATTTAACAAGCACAAAAGGCCTTAGATTCCAATTTGCCACCGATGCCTCGCTCTCACTTGCTTATTTCTTGGCATTTCCATCTTGCTGGGTTGTGCGTGGCTCTGGTAATACGGAGCAATCTCTTATCCTAAAACAAACTTGTAAAACGGAGGTGAGGAGAACAGCTGGTCTCACGCTGGAGGGCAGGCCATTTTCACTGTTATGATAATTGTTCTGTTCCTGCAATTCTTTTCTGCTGTTGTAAATACATATTCTTTCTTGGTTTCCTTATTGCCAAAGCTAAACATAAATCACACAGTGATGTGCTGTATCTGTTTCTGTCCAGGCTTCTCTGCAGGTCATATCAAACCTTCTCTGGTATATGTCTCATTTCATTTAGTTTCTCAAATCGGTTTCTGTCTTCACAAGCATACGGACATAAACAAGCAATCAACAGGCTAGAGGAACACCATTGTCTTCGTACTATGTTCGCTTCTGCTTCCTCCAGTGAGGATTAATATGCTGGAATGAGCTGTGAAACGTGCTAGCTTTAGATACGCAGCCTTAAACATGAGCTACATATAAGAGGAAATTGGTATTTTCATTTGCTGCACATGCTTTAATGATATTAAGCAATCTAATATGGTGCATACGCCGGATTTCAGTAATGCTTCTCTTGAGAATTTCAAACGGTAATGGCAATTTAAAATGACAGCCTTACATTTATATAGCTCCTTTCATCTCAGAGGTCTTTACACTTTATAAAGTTATATAGAGCAATCATTTCACTTACCCACCACAGAAATTCTGCCACCTCTAGGGCAAATCTGGGCTTACTTTCAAAATTGACTCAACATTACAGATAATTATGACAAGAGGCGAAAAGCAACAGTCAATGAAAACTGAATAGGGACTACAGAAAGATAAAATAGTTTCCCAAAGAAATTTTAGCCAAAAGGTAAGAGTCAAGCAAATAAACAAAAATTCCCTGAGGTTATTTAATAACCACCAGTGGACAGGACTGTGAACTCCCATGCCAGCCACTAGAGAGCATTTCGGGGATAACAAATTTAAGACTAATTCTCTGAAGGTTGAATTTAGATTAGTGAAAGCAAAAATTCAAAAAAAAAAACAAAAACAAAACCTGGAGTTCTTACACAGCTAGGGGGAAAAGGCTTAAAATATTACGATTCTAAATAAAGAAGTGTCATATCTCTCCTTGATTAAAATACTACCAATATCCCTCTGCCTCAGCTTACTTCTAGCTTTAGACACACACACACACACACACACACACACACACACACAATTTGGTACCCAATATTTTTGAAAATTATTTACAGGATATATTACTTTAAAGGTATTTTTGAATGCCTCTCAGGACATCTGTGATCACTTTTCCTTGATTCAGTATATTCATACTTAGGAATTATGTAAGGAAAGCTAACAAATTAACATTTAGGGTCCGGCACTGGGGCATACAATTAACAGGCTGCGTCATTTGAGGCTGTGTCTAGCAGAGGACAAGCTAGGCTCCACTTCTATGCTGATGTCAGGAGTAAGCAGATGCAAAGTGGTCATAACCAGTGCACAAATGATCTCAGTGGTTATGCCTGCCCCGTCTTGACTACCTTTTCCCACTCGGTATTGCCAGCGTTGCTGGTCTGCCCATATTCCACAAACCCTTAAACCAGGACAATCCTAGCACTGTTAGAATATCCAGAACTATTCTAGGTATTAGAGTCAGGACTCTTTCAAAAGCAGACTCTCCCAGAGCCCTGAGCACTATTGAGAGATGAATACTTTCTTCTTTATTCTCCACTGTCTTCTCCTCCTTACAGCTGATCTATTATATTTTAAGCCATATTGAAAAATTTAGGGAGGTATGAGCAAAAGTGAATTCATTTGAGATTTTTAACTCTCAGCTAAATCCTGGGCATTCTTAGGGAGATGTTGGTAGTTGAGACCTCCATCAGATGTAGAAATAGCAGCTGCATGAACAGTCACTTTTTAGTAAGTTCATTAGAGAGGGGATACTTTTAATTTAAACCTAATTGCATTACTTTAAGAAATGACAAAAGTGACGTATTTGATGAAGGAAACCTAGAAAAGACAAGCAAACAGAAGAAAAAAGAAAACCCCACTGCTAATACCTTAGGGATCCCCCCCTTTTCTAGTATTCATACATATCTTCTCAACATTGTATCAAAAACGTATGATAATAGTGGGGTGCTGGTAAATGTTTAACACCTGACTCTCCAGAAAAATAAATGCAGCTCTGATTTGTACTATTTGCCCATTTCTATGGTGAAATTACTCTCACCGTGGCTGATTTCAAGCTACCAGTGCAAAGTCGCTGAAGGAGAAGATGGGAAGAGCTGTGCACAGTTGGGGCTTACACGTGTGAGCAGGAGTCACTCTAGCCCGTCCCTGAACTCCACCCACATACAGTAGCCCATCACTCAACTGCATTTTGTGAATATCTTTTCTTGTCAACAAATGTTCCTCTGAAAATTCATTTGAAGGCTGGGTAGTACTCCAGTTTACGGATGTGTCCTAATTCATTTAACCAATCCCCTTTTAGCTTTTATCTAATTTTTGTTTTTATTAACAACACAGGGATTAATATCTTGTAATATAATCAATCATTAATACACATCCTTACTCTCAAAGAAATCTCTTCCACAATCATTTACTAATGGGGTAAGATGAGTGAGGGGAGAGAAATCAGTAGGGGACTTGGGTCTCTGGTTACCTTAAATGGAGGGGATAACCGAACTTGAATAAGCCACAGGGGCCTGGTCAACTTAAACGAGCGGCAGGTTGGGTGGGAATTCGGCAAACTGAAGTATTCATGTTCTGCCATTGATGAGATATAAAATGTATGTTGCCAGATATTACTATTTTTAAATGGAAACCTCCTGAACACTGTAAAAACACCTTTTTGGCTTAGATCTGCCCTATGTACCAGGATCTTCTGCTCACAAGAGTCATTAGCAGTGGCCTGCTTCCCCAGTGGAGTTCAAGACATTAGCTTTTCCTTGTATCAAATTCCCATAAGAAATAGGTCTTATTTCTACCTCATGTATTTATTTCTCAAAAATGTATGCAATATTTGTTGATGATAAGACCAAAGTGGTATTACTAGCATGACAGTTTTAACATCTCAGTGTAGTAGACAAATTAGCAAGTGTTGAAACAACTGTTCTCTGGCACATATGTATATTTTTTCCTTTTTAGGTGATACTAGAGTGTTTGAGTAGAGCCACCAACTGCCTATTCACCTACACGACTTATTACCCGTCTTTGAGTTGTCAAATATGTAATGTCCAGCTGTCAAGAGCCCCCAAAATGCCAATCTGTCTTGTTTGGGGGGGGGGAGCCTACAGAAATATAGTTTCCAATGGTATTTTCTATCTGGGTTCCCCCAGACAGGAAAATGAGTATTCTCCTGCTAAGAGGAGACCAGTGAGCCCACTTGCTGCTACAGACTTTACTTGTAACCCAGCATACAGCCCTTTTGGGTATAACACTATCCTTTTGAATCGTTTGCATAGTTGATTTAAATTCATAGCATGTTTCATACACTCTTCAATACTAAGTGTAGCTAGTGTAACAAGTTCTACCTGTAGGAAAATATTTTTTTCTTCCTTTTATGAACAGAACGCCAGTAGTGTAAAGAGAGAGACACTTCTGAACCTCAGAAACATCCAGCCCTTTCTATACTTTTGGACTAATGCCAAAATTTTTAATGCATTTTTCCTGTGTGGCAGTTGTTTCACATTGAAACCTCTGTTACCAACTATCCGTCATAGTGAGATAAATTATGGTGTATGTTCCTCAAGGTGGACTGTTTCAAATTTAGGGCAAAGAACTAAGTGTTAGTGTTATAATTCTAGCTTCCCCCCAGTATTCCCCCGTATTTGAAAAAAACTTTATATAAGTCCAAATTTGTGGAGACTCAAGTGAAACCCTATGGTTCAGGAGTCAAGTGTTAACAGAGTCAGAAGACCTGTGTTCTCTCAATCTACTGCCAATTAATAACAATAGCTTGATGAATCCAGTTTCTGACTCTCTGAAATGCTTTAATTCATTACAGGGACATTTGTGAGGATCAGATGAGTTAATATACATGAAAGCATTTTGCAACTTCAATTTCTTTATGGATGTAAGACAGTTTTGTTATTAAGAACCAGAAGGGGAGGGCAGTGGGGAAGACATGAGGAATGGAATTTAAGTGAAAGGAAATTGTTGGCTCTCCACAGCATTGTTCTAAAGTTGTACAAAGATCAGATTTGGTGGATGCTTAAGCATGAGAAGCCAATCAAGGAATGAGAGCACAGATGAAACAGGCTAGGACAAATGCAAATTATGGACACTGAAAAATTCACATGAACCCACATTTCTTTTGCTGACAGTCTTAGGAAATAGACATATTTCCTGATGAACAGCAACAGACCTCCTAAAAGGCTATGAATCTCAAGTTATTTAAAATTCCCACACTTGGGTTATATTTTAAAAGTGTTTCTGAATAGACTGAAACAGTGATACTCAAACTTCATTGTGCATAAAAATATTCTATGTACCTGGTCAAAATTGGCTATTCTGAGATCAACCCATGGAGATTATGAATTGAAAGATCTGAGTGAGGCTCATGAAGCCATATTTTTAAAGAGAATCACTGTGGGTCCGATGTCATGAATGCAGACTAGGGGAAGGAAAGTTCACGGTGTGATGAGGCGATTGTGAAATATGAAAGTTTCACATTTGGATGGTTAGGAAGATGGTAAGAATATTAAGCATAAGGGGAAACACTGTGGAGTGGTGCAGACTACTGGCATTAACAGTCCCCAATTTGCTTATGACTTCCTGTATCCATGCCCTTGAATAGTCTCCTCTGACATCAGCTCCAAGTTTGGTCATATGACTTGCTTTGGATTGTTGGAAAATAGCAAACGTGACACAAGCAGACAACTAAGAAGTGTTTTTGTTCTGGGAATCCTGTGACCATCACTTTGTAAACAAGCCCAGGCAACACTGCTGGTGGCACATGGCCCATCACCTCAGTGTGCTCACCTGAAAGCTGGCACCCAGGACCAGACAGGATACTGAGACCATCTTTATATAACCAGCTTATGATTAGATAATGACACAGGCTAAATTTTCATAGTGGCATTCAGCTCTAGATGTGTTGAATTTGAGCTTCTGGTGAAACATTCATGAGGCACTCCATTGCAGATAAACTAGTCTAGAGCATAGGTAAACGGTTAGCAAAGGCTGAGGAAAAGGTTTTGAAAGTTACTTACTCAGAGATTATAATTTAGACTATATAAAATTGATACTAGAGGACCTTGAGCAGAACCTTAAAAAAGACATTTGTTGGGTTTTCTCAGGGGAAAAGTAAACAGCAAATAGCAAAGCCCTGAGGAATGGAAAGTCATTCAGGATAACTAGGATTAGAATGTCAGCGAAAACAAAAAAGAAGAGACTTTCAAAGAGTCAAAAAAAAAAAGAGTCATAGCAGAAAGGTATCAGATGTTCAAAGGAGGCATAAAATAATGGCTCAAATCGGCCCGTGGTTTGAGCAGTTTAAATTGGTGGGTGCTAGAAAATGATACGAAATTGAGTTCTGGTTTTAACAACTGAAAGAAGGAGTTAGACACTGAGTGTCAGCTACCTTTTGAAGAAATGAGATGAAAGTAAGATAAGAGGTAGAAGAGATGCTTTTGAATATTTAGAAAAGGTCAATAAAAAATCTGTTCTATTAACAATTTGATGTAACATAAATTAACTGAGACTATAAAAGCCAAAGGGATGGATTCAAGTTAAAGACATAATTTCTTTCTGATTTTTATATGTTTGTCTATGATGGGTTATCTCTGAAATCATTTCCAAAACTCCTTAGAAAAAATGTATACTTAATATTAAGAATCACATATTGAATAAATGTTTATCTCTGTTCCCTCCAAAACTTTGCTAAAGTGCCAGTAAAGCTGTTTAATTTTTCAATTTAAAAAAAATTTTTAAGGCAAAGTCTATGAGGAGAAAGAAATGGTAAATAAGACAGCAGAATATCTGCTGTCTGTAATGGACATCAACACAACTTTGGAAAATAGAACGGTGGTGAATGAATCATAATTGGTTTGGCAATTTGGAAAAACTAAAAATTAACTACTGCAGAGCAAGAAAGTAAAAAGCAGACAACTTTGCAAAGCAGAATCCTGAATATGATTAGAAATTAAAGTTACTAGGGACCTCAGAAGATAGAAATTAAACAAAAAAAGGATTTTGTGATGTCTGTAAGAAATATTTAAGCTCTCAAGTCTCTTCTACCCATTCAGCCAAGTAAACACTCTTCCCAGGTCATCCTAAAATTGGATTTTCAAGACTAAGGACAAGTGAAACCAAGAAGACTTAACAAAAAAGGAGAATTGACACTTTGCATATTGACTGTTGGGGACCACTAACTCCTTACTCTACCTGGCTCTGAGAACACTGGCAATTTTGAACATACTCCAATCGTCCTCCCGCTTCACCCAAGGCTAGAGATTGAAAAATTTGCAACCTTGAATAAAATATCTGCGGATACTAATGAACAGGAAGGCTCCAACAAAATGCGTACCTGGGAACTCAAAAGGTGTTAGCAGATATTTCTATGTAGGTTTGGTAAGTGATGTCAAGGAAAAGTCAGAGAGAAACAAAAAGAGAGAAACAGACCATAGAATCTAACATACAAATAATGGAAACTTCGAAAGGAGAGAACAAAGGAAACAGCAGGGAAGAAAGCATCAATAAAGAAGTTAGAGACACATTTCCAGGCTAGAAGCACAAAAGTGGACAGTTTCAACAAACCCAGTACAATGAAAGATTAAAGAACCACACCAGAGCACACTGCTGTGATATTTCACTATTCTGACAATTAAAAGAAGGTCCTAAAAGCTAACAGAATGCAAAAAAAGACCTATGCAAGTGATGAGAAATCAGAATAGCACCAAAATCCTCAACAGCCTTGCCAGAAGCTAAAACCAAATCCTTTAAAATTCCGAAGGAATATTATGTCCATCTCAGGATTCTACACCTACTCAAATTATCAATCAAATCTAAGTCATTTTATTATTACTATTCATGCAAGTTTTCAAAATACTAACCTCCTATGTACTGTTTTTCTAGAAAGTTTCCAAGTTGCATCCTCCAACAAATGAAAAGGAAAAAAAGAAACAGAAAGATGTGAATTAAACATCAGAAATGAGATGAGATGAGAAGTACTCCTAGAATAACAATACTGGGAGGTTCTAGGTCCACAGCCACATTAGAGTTCTAGAGAACCAGACCAGATTAAGCCAGACCATAATTAAACCAATTTGCTCTCTGGTATGCTTGAATGTATGGAATATACGGATATTTAGATTTCTGTTAGAGAATGTAGGGATGAAAGAGTGATTGGGATGTACAGAACTAGACCAAGGGAAAAAATAAGGCAATTAACTGAAGGTGCAATGGAGACTACACCGGAGCTAAAATCTTCTACAGCAGAAAATCTGTAACTATTTAAAAATCAAAAAAGACAAAATAATGTTTTAAAAACTTCAGCAAAAAGTGAAGCATGACTGGAAAAGGTTACAACAGTTAAATACGTAGCTACCTTCGTTATACTCTTCTCTCTACTTTTTCATTTCATTTATTTTTATCTAATAAAAACTAAAATTAATAGGAGTATTAAACATTCCTAAATAAATTATCGAGGTAACTACCAGAAGAAACAGCAGAGGTTGCTAAAGACATTTGCCTCTGGAAAGCAGAAATGACTGGTAAGAAAATGTAGGGTAGGGCATTTGGGTCCTTCCTGTGAGTGCTCATCATTATGTTTTGATTCTTGTAAGGAAAAAACATGTATTCCACTAAGATCTGTCTACATAATTGAAAACAAGTACTTAGGGATTTTTTAGAACAAATTCACTGATATAAGAATAATTACTTGGTTTTTTTAGAGAGAAACCTAGTTTTATCCAACAGAATAATTTAACAGTTAGTCAAAATAATGGTCACTATTAAACTTGGGGGGAATTCTAAATCTTCCTGGGTCATTAGTTTCATGTTTAAGCTTATTTTTCTGGATTATAGTTAAGAGTAGCAGTTCAGGTGGCTAACTGGACTTGACCCTAGAAAATACATAGAGTGAGATAAAAATCATTTGCCCCCCGTCAAAAATCACAGAATGCTATAGTTAGAAACTGTCTTGGAAGTTATCATCATACAAAACTTTCAGGTTGTTGATGAGGAAAATAAGACTTCGAGTCATAAAGTAACATGTCATATAATTACGTCAGCATAAAATTGCATAAAAACAACTCAGCAGCTGGCAAATCACATGAGTAAATTTTGTTCCTTTATTGGATATGAAGATATGAAAATGGACCTTATTTTCCCCCAAAAGAATGACAATTGAAATTTGCTGGTGGCAGAAGCCACCTAAAGATAATAAATCTTTATATTTGGACATACTTTTTGTTTCAGGAAACACATCAAGATAGTTTATTTACACATATATAAGTCAAATGCTCATTTAAAGATCACTTTAAACCCTCTTGTAGATGTTCCAGATAAGTGTGGTAATTAAAATGGGTTTATTTTTAGTCATGCTGTGCTCTTGAAAGAAGGTTGCAATGGCTTTTGTTATGAGCTGAATTGTTTCCCCCTACAAAATTTATATGTTGAAGCCCTCAGTAATTCAGAATGTGGTTGTATTTGGAGATGAAGCCTTTAAAGAGATAGTTATGTTAATATAAGTCCCTTAGAGTGGGCCCTAATCCACGCTGACTGATGTCCTTATAAAAAGAGGAAATTTGGACACACAGATGAAAGATGATGTTGGGACACAGCAAGAAGGTGGCCATCTACCACCAAGCCAAAGAGAGAGCCCTCAAAAAAAAAAAAAACAAAAAACTAGACCTTGGTCTAAGACTTCTAGCCTCTAGAACTGTGACAAAATACATCTCTGTTGTTTAAGCCGCCTAGTTTCTGGTATTTTGTTACGGCAGCCTGAGCTGACCAATGCAGACTTCAAGAGGAAGCTCTTAGGATGGAGGACAGATTGCTCTGCTTTATTAAGCGCTATGGACTCCTCCGGTGGTGTTGCCTGGGTCTTGGATCCTGCTTTTACCCATGTTTTGGGGGGACGTGAGGGCTTGGAGTGAACTGAAGAGTGGAGCTGTCTCCGGGGCCCATCTACAGTGGCTGCTCTAACCTCCACAAGCGGCACCCTGAGCAGCTTACATTAATGGAAATTTCGGAATGGATTCTCTTGCTGAGAAAGGAATGGTGGAGGGCTCAAACTTGTATGCCTTTGAATACCGAATGAGATAATGTCATATATTGTACTCCATGTTGGTAAAGCTGAACTTTCATCTTTTACTCCACCTTTCAAATTTTTACTGATTTATTAAAAAAAAAAATAGGGCAGCTGTCCATGAATCTGAAGATCAGGGCTGTCTTTTAAACTGGGATTTTACAGTACTCAGCACAGTTCCATAGTGAGTTTTTACTTTAAAAAGTTATTAGGATGAGAGTGGGAAAACCATTATCTTTTCCAGTATCCTTTGCTCATAGCATGTTTGCTTATATACAATGTTTCTTAATAATTCTAATTGTGGACATTTGATTATATAATATTAGATAATACTGGTTTTCAAGTCAGACATCTGAGTTTGGTGTCTGGCCTCACAACTGTAAGACCTTCGGCAAGTCACTAAACTCTTTCACCTTAGTTGCATTGCTTATAAAATGAGAATAATACTACCTAATTCACAGTGTTGCTGTAAGAATGAAATAAAATGCATATAAATTCCTTAGCATGGTACCTTTTGAAGGTAAATTATTCCTTCATCAAACTGAGACATTCTAAACACCATGGAGTTGCTTTACTCCTAGATGTTCATAGAGCTTTTTCTAGCACGCATATTTTAGAATCTTTTTAAACAGTCAAAAACTTATTTAAAATGTTTTTTCTTTTGCCGTCTGAGGTTTAAATCTTTCATTATATCCACCTAAGTGGACATTTTCTTAACTCTGTAGAAGTTGTATTGCTTTGTAAGCATAAAACAAAATCAGTCTTATGTGGCATTAAGTGATTCCAAGTCCAATCACTTGACAAAAACTAGCCTGTGTCTACCTGTGCAGTGTGATCTGTTTATGCTACATTGAAATATCAATTGAGAAATGCCACTTTCCTTGAGCAGCAAGTAATTATCTGGAAGACACATATTTTATCACTCCCTATGGCTGGTATCAGGCAGCAAATCTTCAGTCCCCAGCACATGATCCCGTGTTTCCTTACAAATTGTGCTGCCGAACAGTACTGTACCTTAACACTTTTAAATAAGATCTTGACACTTGTGTCATTGTGCAGGCTCGGATCTGGATGACAGGATTTTTTTCCCTTAATTTAAACGCACTATTTTTCATCAAATGACAAGCATACATTATGGTTTCCATTCTAACCAAGGCTCTAAAGGCTATTTCAATTTGACTACAGCGGTTTTCTGCCAAATGGCTACTCTAGGTTACACTGTGCACATTACCCACCAGAAAGCAGAGAGTTGATGAGAGTGCACTGTCAACTATCCTGCACATCGATATGGGGGTTATTTGATTTGAAATTGGATTCTAGCCTTCCTTGATCTGTTGTATAAATGGAGAAGCATGTGTTGAAGAAATTCCTACGAAGTTTATGAAGAATGTGATGTACTTTCATCCCCTAGAGTTTGTCTTTTACTTTGTTGGACTCCCGCACAAGTTCTCATCTCAGTGATAAATATTCAAAGCTAAAAGTAGAAGAGCTTTTCTTTTTCTCTTTAAATGGAAAGAAAACTTAGGAAAAATTATTCTATGCATGAATTTCTTCTGTGATACGAGTTGGGCGCAAGTTGCAGACTTTTGTAGCAGAGTGGCTTTGTGACCCTTCTTTAAACATTTAAGGCTTAGTTCACAAGTTCACTGAATATGATGAGACATGATTCTTAAATATGGAGCCTTCAAAAAAACCTCTTCTAAATATATAATATTCTCAGCGAGACATGTCAGTCATTGTCAAGATGAAAGTCGTTTAAATGCTAAGTTCCTGGTAAACTGTATCTATATTGTAGGGCTCTGTTCACAAAGCAATACCTTAGCAGTATGTGTAGAGCATACGAAAATGTATCATTTTATTATGGGACATACTGAACTCTGGATATTGTGATGTGAGTTTGGGAGGGAGGGAGTTTGCTATGCAAGTTACATGCTTATCACCAGGATGTGGACAGCCCTAAGGGTGGCACAGAGGACTTCAGAGGAAACATATTAAATGGGCATAGGGGAAGAATCCTTTTGACCCACATAAAAGGGCCTTTGTGTAGATCTCATGAGCACAAGATTTTATTTTTGAATGGATAAAGATGTGCAGTTTCTTTAGAATCAAAGGTAGATTGGCAACACTTTCAGTAAATGGCAAAATAATTATGAGCGTATTTGGTATTCAGTGTAAAACATTTATCACTTTGAATGGTTTTGGCATCAGGGCAGCTGTAATAGGCAATCCCACAAGAATCCCTTTGTAATTTAGCATTAATTGATGTTCCTTCATTGTAATGGCAGTTGATAAGTTAAAAGACACTGAATTGAAGAAGGAAAATAAAATGCTTTGACCAGTCCTTTACAGCTTCTGCCAGTGACTGGGAAAAAAATTAGCCATAAAATAAAGCAGACAGAAACAGTGCCCAATTTTCTAAGAACAAGAATGTGGATGACTTATGTTTATATGTTCATGAGTGCATAGAGATTAAAATCTAGTATCTAGCTTAAAAAATGGACAGTTTTTAAATGTTTTAGAATAACTTTTCTTTTTTACTGCATGTGTGATACATTGATTACAAAATAGACCCAATTCTTCATCCTTCCTCTTATCTACAACCCTTGTGATGTGACTTTGCCGCTCCTCCCCATCAAATGGTTAATTCTGTTTTCTCATCTCTTGAATCTGGGCTGGCCTTGGGATGCACTTTGGCCAGTAGAATGTGATGGAAGTGATAGTCTGCCAGTTTGGCACCTAGGCTTCTACTAGCTCTGTTGAAACCCACCTGGCTACCATGTGAACAGCCTGGATTAGCCCCCTGGAGGCTGAGAGTCACATGGAGCAGAGATGAAATATCCCAGCTGGGGTCTTCCCAGAAGAGTCAGCCTTTAATTGACTAGTTGTAAATTCCTGAGCGAGCTCTGACAAAAATCACTGGTGCTTAACTTAAACCAAAAGAACCACTCCCCTGAGCCAAACCTAAACTGCCAAACTCCAGAACAGCGACCTATATAAATGGTTATTATTATAGGCCATGATGTTTTGGGGAGCGTTTTTTATGCATTAGATAACTATTTCAGTACCGTATTAGATTAAAGAAATAATAGATTAAAAAGCAAAAGGCTAAAGTTTTAGCTTTACTCGCCTTCAGCTTCTAATGTAAAACCAATATTCTAGCCATACTAAATTCTAGAATTTAGTATTCTAGAATTCTAGAATCTTCATATATTGTCCTTGTTTCCTTAGCTTTGTTCCTGAAATGCCCTTCCCAAAGGTCCAAATTGGACTCATCCTTCAAAGCCTAGGGTGTGTACTCTTCCTCCATGAAGCCTTCTCTGATTTCCTCAGCCTATTCCTCAGAACTTCTTAGAATTTTA
The DNA here is from genome assembly GCF_048564905.1 of Vicugna pacos. NCBI lineage: Eukaryota > Metazoa > Chordata > Mammalia > Artiodactyla > Camelidae > Vicugna > Vicugna pacos. The sequence continues at coordinate 38,557,025 of NC_132991.1, read as the reverse complement.
GTTTTATCTGTGTAATTTTATGTATCCCTTTCCCCTTGTATTTGTTTTTAATATGAGTAATTTTTCCACCTTTTCAAGAGGCAAAGATGATGTTTTATCCATCCTTGTTACCCTCAAATCACCTTGTAGTACCTTGACAGAAGTAAACAGTCAACAAATATTTGAACAAATAAACATGATGACAGGCTAAGAAACCACTCTGGATCCCAGCCTCCCTCTCTGTATTCTTAGTTTTATCATAGGGAGTAGGTAGGCTGTTCACAGAGCATTTGAATGAATATAAAGGTTGAATTCTCTTATCACTGCTATTATATTTTGCCTTATTTCTGTGCATTTCCTCTTCCTATAAAATTTTTATATTCTGTAAAGCAGAGTATTTTAAGCTTTTTTGAATACACAGTAGCAGTAAAAACAACATAAAGATTATTTGGTTTGTTAAATTTTTAAAGGAATATTATCTTTTCAATATGGATTAGTTTTATTAGACACTATTTTTGTAAGTTTCCAGCTTTTTTTCCCCTCTGCCTCTTCATTCATAAGTTGTGTTTCTAGTCTACAGAACTAAGTTTTTGGATTTATATAAATATAAATTTACTTCAAGGTCATTTATACATCTACAAATATAGAAGAATGTATTAGGCAACTTCAGTTAAATTATTTTTAATTAAGGTATATAATTTTAATTCAGTAAACATTTTGTCATCATTATCAAAGTGCCTTCCTTAGGTCTTTCAGAAGTGACTAAAATTATTTTTCAATTTTATCTGAGATCTTTCTCTGCTCTGTATCGCTGTGCTGCATTGGCTAATTTTTGTTATTTCTCTGCTACATAAAATTGCAAATATCAAGTTAACTTTCATATCAGTGAAATGAGAAAAACTTTTGAAAAGCAGTGATGATTTGATCCAGTGTTCTTTCCTATAATGTTATGAAATAATAATAAAGTAGGGAGAATGACTGCTTGTTCACTGAAGACATTTTTCTCAAGTTATTTGACTCATATAATCCACTTAACCTTAGGTAAACTAGGCTCACTTTACTCCATTTTCTCAGTCACTAGCGAAAATATTAGAGCTAGATCAATTGGTCCCTATCATTGCTGCTTCAGAATATGAATAAAACATTTCTCCCTTTACACCATCACCAGCATGAGCTTAGAAATGTCTGCACCACTGGTTCCCAGACTGATGTTATGAACCATCAGAAGTCTTGAGGACCTATTCTTCAGCAGCCCATGAAACTTTCTAAGTGTATTTTCATTCCTGTGGTAATTTAAACACAAACACACACTTTTAACTAGTTTTAAACAGAAGACATCTATTTTGCCCAAATAATTAATAAAACAAAAAATAGTTGCTTAGAATAAGACTTTGGATTTAAACTGGTATTTCTGTACCTCTCGGGTCTAACAGAGCTTGTCTCACAAGTTCACGGTTCTTTGTCCTGTTAGAAGTGATTCATTTATTCCTCAAATTTGAGAAGCACTAGTTTATTGCCTAAATGGATAAACTTTAGTAAAATGACTCCATCAAAAAACACAACAACTTACTTTTTCAATTAAATGAGAATTCATTATCTATTATAGGCCTGGCACTCTGATTGACGCTGTTATCATGCAGCTTTTGATAGCATAGGCAAAACTGACAATAAACAAATAAACCAATAAATAGATAGGTCCTTTGAACTATATAGACAAAGTGACAAGTGGTTTTAAGACCAATCCTGGGACCACTTGGGTGAGTTTATTGGGTGGATGGAGTGTGTGCCTGAGAGCAGGTATTTGCTTAGCATGACTTGAATCTCCGGTTAAATAACTTGGACCGTCTAGGAATTCGAGTACTCAGGCTTGGATGCATGTGTCGCCGGTAATACTTCACCTCATGACTGGTAGCAGAACTGCTGTGTTGTTTGTTTTCTGGTATAAAATGAATACAGTTCTATTTTATGTAAGTAGAGTTGAGCATTATTATTTTGAATTAATACGTGATCTGAGTAGTAATTCAGGTTTTGCTTTTAATGTGCTCTAATAGGTTGAAAATTTTAACTATGTCTATATATCTATCTTTCAAAATTTTTGAAAGCTTACTGTTTTAGAAATTCCATAAGAGTCTCAAAATACAAGTTTCACCCATACAGTTGCTATATTTGTACTTCTTTCCCTTTGTATACATACTTAGTCTCTTGTGGAAACCATCCCCATCACTAGCACCCAGGCAAGATTAATGGTTTTTCCCTCTAATCCCATAAAACTGATACCTACATTCTAGCATGTGTATCACAATTGGTCATTTTTACTTCGTTTTGCTCCTAGGCCTTGAGCCCTCAAAGTCTAGGCAGCACTATTTATAGGAGAATCTCTTATGTGGCAGGTACTTATAAAAGCACTTTTCAAGTATCAGATGATCTGACATTCACAACATCCTGAGATAGATACTATTAGTACCCCTATTTTACTGATAGGGAAACTGAGACACAGGAAATTTAAGTAACCATCCAGGGTCACACCACAGTGAGTGGTAAGGCCAGGACTCGGATGCAGTCGGTGCAGCCCCAGCGCCTGTGCCTTAAGCACTACATAATGATGGCTCTCACAGGTAACAGTGAACATCAACTGAACAAATGAATCGTGGTCCTCATGGAAAAATTAGATTCTTCTAGCAAAAGATTCCATTAAGAGTAATGTGATGATTAGTTTTATCTATCCCCTGGCTGGGCTAGAGTACCCAATTATATAATCAAACACTAATGTAGGTATTGCTGTGAAGATAATTTGTAGATATGGTTCATATTTACAATCAGTTGACTTTAAATAAAGATTACCCTTGATAATGTGGGTGGCCTCCTCCATTCAGTTGAAGGTCTTAAGAGCAAATACTGACATTTCCTGAAGAAGAAATTCTGCCTCAAGACTGCAACATTAACCTCTGCCCAAGTTTCCAACCTGCAGCCTTTGAACTTGACAGCCCCCACAACTATATGAGCTAATTCCTTAAAGAGATTGCATATATATCTTGGCTCACTTACTCCTCACGATGTCCCTGTGGAGCAGATAACACTCATTGTCCTCATTTTAAAGATTAGAAACTAAGCAAAATCAGAATTTGAACACAAATAAACTGTCTGTAGAGCTTGCTCTTAACTACCATGTGCTGCTGGCTCTGGGTAGGTGCACTTGAATACAGTGCAGCAGAGTGGGTCTGGGTAGAATAACTGCATGAACAAATGAACAATTATTGAAAACCCATTGCATGACTTTACTTTATACACATTATCTGACTTAATACTCACAAAGGTACTGTGTGTTAAATAGTTTTTCACTCAAATTTAGCAAATAAAGAAACAGGTCCAGATAACTTCAATAACTTGTGGAATGAGCGATAATTGGTGGTGACAGATTGAAGTTCATGTCTACCTGTCGTCTCCCCAAAGTTTCCCTTTCCCATTATAGGACTATGCTACTATTTGAAGAGCCTCAGAGAAGTGTTCCAGGGGAAACTATTCAAATCTTAGACCTAGTAGAACAGCATGTACTCATGGGCCATCTCATCACAATGGCCTTGTAGCTCACCTAGAAACTACATTAGTTCATACTCCTTTTGAGCCCCACTTTACATGATAATGAATTCAAAGAGCTTCGTGGTATTCTGGCATACTGAGAATCAAGTGAGGTCACTTTTCTTTGTTTTTTATTGATTCTGTGATGAAGAGCAGGTATTAGAGTCTCTCGTCTGCCCTCTCTCCAAATTAACCTTTTCTAAGACTTTATTACTTAAAGGGTGACCAAAATTTAAGACTAGGAGGTTAGAGAGAAAGAGAGTCAACAGTCTCCTTTTTCAGTAGTTTCAACTGAATTACTAAAGGTCGGATGATATGGTCCTGGGAGTCTACGAGTTTCTATTCTTTCTCTTTCTTTTCCTCTTTTCTTTTGTCCTTTACTTTCTTTTCCTTGCCCATAGTACCATCTTAGTACATCAGATGGAATGATTAAAAGACATTATCAATGGTAAGTACATTGAAAGTTAATCTGGAGTAATTACTCTTTATTTTCCTTCCTCTTTCTTATTGTATTGCATACCCAACAGAAATAGCTGCATCACAGGATTAAACATGGATGTGCTGTGCTGTACCATAAAAGAAGGCAATGTAGCTGTCCCAGGGGCATTATATTTTGAAGATGGACAGCTCAATACTAGGGGTTTATTGAAAAAAAAACTACCCTCATCTACTTGGTGAAAAATGATGAGACTTCAAATATCATTAATCACCCAGAGCTCAGCATCATCAAACTGTCAAGTTACAATTAAGACTATAAAAGTATTTTCAGAAGTTGGAAACTATAACATCGCCCAAGTTTGATCCGACAACAAGAATAGTTCAAAAGTTCAGTAGAGTTTGCAATAAGCACTATCTATACAAGCATTTAAGTGTGCCCTACATAATGGAAAATATTATATTTTACAATCGTTTTCTGTGTAATCTTAAACCAGAATCAAAAAGTTAAAAGACAGGAAGGAAAAGGTCAAACTTTTTTACTCAGCTCTTAGTTTTTCTATCATTGCAGTCTAAAACCATCTAATAAATTGTATGCCTTAGACTTCTTGTATGCCTAAAAACAAAATGATCATACTTTAATGACTTGCAAAAGCAATTTTCCTTTGGAAAGAAAAATACATGCTTAAGTCAAACCCCAACCTTTACTTATAATCTCAAAATTAATACAGTTTCCTCAAATAGATCATTGCTTTGTTTTTTCTTCATTTACAAAGGGACGCAAGAAAAGATGATTTCTCCCTAATTTTTTCCCTTTGGTTTGTTATATTTATTTATCTTATTCCCTGCAATGACTATTAATTCTTTGCTTACTTTCTATTAATAAGCATCTCCAGATCAAAGTGCTCTTCATATGTGTAAAACTTGCTTGAAATGGTGTGCAGAGATCTTTGAAGAGTTCTCAATTCAGTAGATTTCATTTATGTACAATTTTGTTTTAACATATTTGTTTAGTATTTGTGTTGAGGGTCTAGAACACGAAAGCTTAGGTCAATGTGATGAACTAAGGGTATGAGGGACTGATGTTTACTGAATGACAGATAATTTCTGTCTTTGTTATTTTTAACCCTTGAAAGATTATTGCTATTTTGCTGATGAAACTTAGAGAAGTTAATATATTACCCCATGGAAATAAATTTATTGCCCATTTGTTTATGGCTCAGAGAGGTTATTTCCCAAGAAATCACAAGTGTTATGTAGAGTAGGTACTAAATGCCTGACAAGTCTATTGCCAAAGCCCAAAATCTTTCCATTACATCATACTGACTTTTGTTTCTTTCTCATAGCTTGTTTTCTTGAGCAGTTAGAATGAAATATTGATAGCTGACATTATTTTTATTAATTTGCAGTGAAACTTTGTATTTTTTCCCTTCATTTTATGTACTATCTGGATAAGTTTGCAATTTAGACACAATCCATGGTAGCAAATTTTAAACCAGGTTTTGCATTCCTTAATGAAATGAAATTTTGAGTGGCATTGACATTACAACTTACAATGCCCTGCATTTATTTAGTATGTCTGATTTATTAAGAGCAACCATGCTCATTCTTTCTTAGTAACATTATGTGCTAGACAGAAGAGATACTCTGATTTCCACTCTTTAAATGTGGTGTCTGATGCCGAGAGATGTAATTTGCCAAAAGTTTGTTAGCTAAATAATGGTAGATCGGGACTAGAAGCTATTTTTCTTGACCCTGGTCTGATATTCTCCCTGACTTCCCTCACTTTACTCTCCTCGCCTATCCATGTGACCAACCCCCCCCCCAACACACACACAATCTACAGTCTATGACAGAGCTAACCGTATCCTCAAACATTTTACGTTTCCGGATGCTCTATAGGAAAATATCTAAGCACTATAACTGATACTCAATACACCACATAATCTGCCCCTCAAATATCTTTGCTGTGTTACTTGTACTGCTTCCTTCAGTTTTTCTTCCTTTTCATCTACAGACTTATACCACATTTTTAACTCATCTAGTTTCCATTTTCTTCAAATCTTTTGTGGTAGAAAACTATTACCTTTGTCTTTCCTAAAAACCCTTCCTATCCTGCCTTGGGAATTGGTCTAAAATTTACGTCTGTGATGCCAGCTGAGCTAGTAAGAGATTTAACTTGGATTTTTCAAAATGGAATAGGGACAGAGAAGCCACTTTATTCTCTGGTCATAAAGTGCTAACTGTGAGCTCAAGCTGTCCTTAGCCATGCTTGCAACCCGAGAGAAGCTGTTTTGGTGGAATGAAACTGATATACAATGAAAAGCAAAATGAGATGTGGAGGGAGAGCCACCATGGCTTTAAGTTCCTGTTTTAACATAATCTCCAGAGTCACCCTCAATTTTCTCAATTTGGGAAGTGACAAATTTGTATTTTCTTCCCAAAGTCAGTTTGATTTTGATTTATGTCACTAGCTAACAAAGATGGTGACTCATACAATTACCAGTTTCATGTTTATACTGTGCAAGCCAATTTCAACCTCTCTTCTTCTGTGCTTCCAGCCATTATTTCCTGTTTGTATGACTGACCCTTTGTCTATGTCCCATAGCAGTCTGGTGCTAGTTCAAGCCTGGCAATCCTTACAGTTTGCTTATATGATCCTTGATGGCATCTATATCTGCCTTCTTCACCAATCTGTGAGCCCTATAAATCAAGACCCATGTCCTAATCATTAATGCTATATTTGAGCATAGTTAGCATTAAAAGAATGTGTACTTAAGTTTTCATTAATTCCCTTGCCTTTTAAAATTAGAGACAATATATAATGTATTCTGAGCTATAGACATAATAGAGTAATGAACATAATTAGTCCAGTATTAATGTCATGATTATCCTACACAAATGATGGGTATTGCATCCTCACTTCTGCTCTTGATTTCTTTTAAAGCGAGTTGTCTTTTCTCTAGCACAAGTCTCATGTTCTGAGAAGAATTGACTTCAGTGAGCTATAAACTACAGAGAAGAGTGACAAATCGCAGTGGCAGGACTGTATTTGTGCTTCCTGGTATAGAAGCTTTGGATAAGATTTTGTGAAATACAATCCTTTTGTGGACAATTTAAGCCTTGTAACACTGAAAACCATAAGCAGCACTTAATAAGAATTTTTTACACAGCAGCAGTGGGCTCTCCTGGGACATTGTCCCTTCTAGGTTCTATGATTGGCACATGCTTGCTCTGAAGATATGCGAGGGCAGGCACCATCTAGCACACCCATCTAGAAGTGGACATTGTGATATGCCAGAAGGGTATAGAAAGAAAGAAAGAGTGAGGACGTGAAAAGACACATTGTTAGCTGACTCCATTCGTATCTACCTGTGAACAATGAAGCATTAATTGAAGCAATAATCTAGAAAAGGAAACCATACTCTTCCCTGCTATCTGGATTGTCTCACAGATAAATGGTGGAAGCAAGAATGAACATCATTAGCTTAATTATCTCAATTTTCATCTTCAGATTGTATGGGTGGACATGATTTCCATTTTGTAACTTAGACTGTATAGTTATGTTGCAAACTTGATGAATAAGGGCAAATCAAATGTGTGGCCTTTCATGGCCAACAAAAAGTGATTTTGTTACCAAGTTCCAACTTGCCACACAACAGGAAAATCAACGGGAGACGAAGTGTTGGGGACAGGATTAATGACTTCATTAGGAAAGCCAGCAGACCAAAAAGATAGGGAACTAATGTCCAACAGGACCATCTTAACCAAGTCAGAATTCAGGCTCCTTTTATACTAAAGAGGGGAGGAGGAGTGGTTGTTTGTTGCAAATGTCTTGGTGTTGGAGTCCTTTGTTCTTGCAACTGTCCACATAAATCTGTAAACTTCCAACAAGTCGAATGTTATTCTCTGTTCTGCAACTTTTTATCTTTATATGAATGGAAAAGTGTTATGCCCTTAAAGGTCAGAGTCTTGAGTATGGGCTTTTCTGTCTATTTCAGGCTATAGGAAACATTCTTTTACAAAGATGCAGAACCAGCATGACTAAGCACAGGAAACAGAGCACAGGGTTAGAGCCAAGGGACAGATCTATTATGGAGTCAGATTTGTTTTTCCCTACCACAGGAGGAGAATGGACAGCAGCAGAAGGGCAGTTGATAGGCCTGGTCGACATTCAGGACAGGGAGATGTTTTGAGAGGAAAACCGTTAGGCAGAACAGGCCTCCAAGAAGCAGTATCTTTAGCAACCTAGGAGTCTAAAAATGGCAGCAGCAACAGCAACAGAAGCAGCATTTGTAAATTAAGAGATGTTTAGAACCAGTTTGAACCATGGAAGTGTGTATTTAGTGCATTTGGGTGTTTTAAAATCTCATGCCCATCTAGAGATGTCAGTTAAGTACCTAAGATGTAAACATGCACACTAAGTGTCACAAACACACACATATATACACACACCATCTTAGAAAATGGTTTTGGTCCTTAAATGATTCAGTTTTTAATGAAATATTATGGACTGAGTGTTTTTTGCTATTGAGGGAAAATACGAAATAATCTTGGGGGGAAAATCTGAATAGTTATGCCCTTTAATAGTTGGGCTATTATTCTGATTTCAAAAATTAATCTTCTGTCAGTTGAGATATAACTGAATAAAGAACACATACTTGAGTCCTTTACAAGTGCTAAAAACAGTAACTTCAGCCATCACATCTCGGTTCTGAGAGTAATGAGAATTGCAAACCAATGCCACCAGTCTTACCCACACATTCTCACTAACTCTCCCATCAGTGTGATGAATGCATGTTTAAATAGTAGCCAGGTTTGGTTTTGTTTGTTTGTTTAACTGTTGTAACAGTTTGTGTTTTGGGAACTGGCTTAAGAGAAGACATTTCTTATAGCAATTGCAATTTTAACAACAACAGATAAACTCTTTGTAGCAAATCTCCACTGGGGTAGAACTAAAATCTGGAAGTAATCAGCAACCACTGAGCATCAGAAATTCTTCAAAAAAAACATTTAAATGCAGCTGGAGTCTGCTAGTAGTTGGGATAGGATTCAGGTACCTAATCCCGTGGGGTTAGTCGCCATCCTCTGTCTTCCTTGTCTTGGATATGGAACTAAAAAGCCCTGGGGTGTTGATGGTTGTGAAGAAACTATGGCATCTGATACCTGCTGGGAGCAATAAATAAGGAACTGTGCCTGCTCTGGTCGGTTTTGTTCCTCTCCTGCTCACTACTGGAGTCACAGTCTTTTCTTCTGTGCTGGGTTTCAGGAGAGATGAGCTTTGTTTACCCATGTAAACAAATCTGATAAGTAAGAGAAGTCATTGCTGTGCAGTCACTTTTGACACACGTGCTTGACCTATAATATAGGCAAGTCTGGTTAAAAAGTAAACAAAAGGGTACCCTTCACTTCTGAGAATTATGGTTGTAATTATTCTGGAAGTAACATCACTTCAAGGCAGCCTTTTGAAATAGGTTTGATTCAGTTGATCTGTTTACCATTGGATGATGGGTTTCCAGTTAGCTAATTACAACTGGTTATTCCTGAGGATTTGTGCAGGCTGAGTTGTTTAATACTTCATGTCTGCCAGTGTTGTCCAGTTACACTGGGGACGCTCACACTTCTGTTTAGATGGAAACAGATGCTAATGATCAAAGAGATGGGTAGCTCTTTTATCTATGGTGCTTTATGAAACAATGAACACACACGAGAGTCCAGAAATCTAGGAGTATTAGGGTACATGAATGGAGCACTGGCTCCCTTGCTCTCTGGCCTGTGGAAACTAGGATTGTGACAGAAGTGAAATTCATCAGGACAAAAGCTTTCCGTCAGAAAGGAAAAAGGAAAATCAGACAGGCTCTAAGACGCTCTTAAATTCCCACGCCCAAACACCTAACTTGTCCAAATTATTTGCTTATAGAGCAATTACTCTAAACTCTCCCAATTTAAACTAGCCATTGATTTCCTTGCTTCATACTTTGCTGTATTTGGCAAGTAAACCAGAGCACAATATTTTACATTCTGTTGAAATGTATTTTCCCCCCTTTGGAAAATGAATGGAAATGTGTTTCATGCCATATGCCTGATATTTTCTAGTTGTGCTTATTCGCATATTTTTCACTCTACAATATCTGGCACTGTGAGATGTGAATCCCAGGCTTTCAGATACAGTTTTGCTGAAAGAAGAAAACAAAGAAATTGGGTAAAATCTGTTTAATTTAAATTGCTAATGAGGTCAATAAGTTTTAACAGATGTTTTTTCCATTTGATTTACTTACAGCACGTGAATAGTATTATATTTCTCTGCAAAATATTGTTATGTTTAGCCAAAAATTTATTTTTATTAAAGTGTACTCCATTTACAATGTTGTGTTAATTTCTGGTATACAGCATAGTAATTCAGTCATACATATATACATATATTCCTTTTCATATTCTTTTTCTTTATAGGCCATTACAGGTATTGAATATAGTTCCATGTGCTATACAGTAGAACCTTGTTGTTTATCAATTTTATACATAGTAGTTAGTATCCGCAAATCCCAAACTCCCAATTTATCCCTCCACACCCTCCTTCCCCCCCGGTAACCATCCGTTGGTTTTCTGTGTCTAACCAGAAATTTAAATTCAAGTAGTCTTTATTATTTTAGAAAAGCTGTGTCCTCTATCGCTATCTCTGTCTGTCTTTTCTTGTATGGGTTGCAGATAAGGCTAAATCCTCCCCTAAAAGAGAAAATCATCATGATGGTGGGTACCGAGGAAGTCTACCATGGAGGGGGAAAAGTACGTGGTTTCTCTTTTAACTTCTGTATTCTCTTCAAAGTAAATGATCACCAGTAGCTCCACCTAACAGCCTTCCCCAAGAGAATGAATAGTAGGTATTCAAGACAACCTATTTCTCCTCTAACTCTTCTATCTCTTTTGAAACAGTTACAGAGCTTGCTAAAGCAAGAAAAATGTCTAGCAATGTATACTTCTCAATGTTAATAGTGTAACTACTTATTTAGATGATAAGATATGGGTAATTTTTATTTCATTTTTGCAATCTCTGATTTTTCTATACTGAAAGTAGATTTTTGTGTCAAAGGACTTCAAAATGAAGTTGCTTTTAGAATGTAATTTCTCTCCAAAAATGTGGTACTGGAAATCTATAACCACCTAATTGCATATTCATTAATTCTTTCTACTAACATTTATTCAATACCTGTTAAATACCAGCTTATCTACTCGTCATCAAAGACACAAAGACACCCTAAACACAGTTCCTCCCTTCACAGAACTCAAAACATTAGCATTACTTTTGCAATAGTTGTCTTTATATTAACCATAATTTTCATCTTATATATTTCATAGTTTTGTTTCTATATTTTATAGTACACACCATTTCTACTCATTTCATCATTAATACAATTAATATTTCCCTTCAACCTAGAAATACCTATCTCTTGATAAGACACTTGGAGTATTCATCTTCCTATGAACCCTTCAGTAAAGGGTTTTGTCATAATTAAAACTCAACAAAATATTTCAGCTTCTTAAGCATGACATCATTTATAAGCAAGTTTTTAATTTTGTCGGTTAGGAATTAATTGTTCCATGTCCATTTATATAGTGCTCTAAGTAAAAGACTGATTTTGTGAGTTTCTCAAACTACAGACTTTAACCAAGTGAGTCAATGGGAAATAACTAGTTAAATAAAGTAGTTAAATAAACTCAGTGGTTTAAGTTTAAATAGTGGTTCCCACAGAAGATGTTGTCATAAAAGGATTCTTTATGAATCAATAATTGAAAAAGAAGTCAATATTTGTTAAGAAGATTGTATCTTTCCTATCCCTCCAACTATTCAATGTAGGAAAATGTGAATGATTGATGTTATATAAACTATGTTAGAATATTTACACGTTAACCTGGTCATACCTATACCAGTCAGCCTGCCCAACTGGGCATAACCTCGTCCCATTCCACATCAGTAAAAGAGAGCAACACTTTTGAAAGTGCCATACACTGTTTCTGTGTTGATGTTTTAAAAATATTTCTTAATTTAATGCATTTTCCAATGATATAATTCATTATCATTCAAAATATACTACTATATACGTTCTTCCCAGGCAACTTTTTTATTTCTCTTAGTGACACCAAATTTAGGTGCTTTACAAAAAGAGAACTTAGGCTTTATCAAAATAATCAAGATCCTAGAAAAGATTACAGACTTTTTACTGTGTTTTGCTATTGAAGCATATATCTCTTTTATAATTTTGCATGTTTAGAGAACCAGTTTCTTTGCATTTTCTAAAAAAACTGAATCAAGACATTTTTCTGTGATATTATTTCACATTCTTCTAATTGTAAATCCAGATACTAGTTTTATTTCATTTTTGTTTTGTTTTTCAGAGGTTTCAGTCTATGGCATGCATATTTACTAAATATATGCAATGTTGAATTAAATAATTCATCAGCTTTTTTGAGAAAGTCCTAATGTGTGAAGAGTTAATCCCAGCTCTACCACTAAATCTCTGTGAAATAAGGAATAAATCATAAACTCTCTATCATTTTCTTCCCGTTAAATAAAAGCTTTGTACTGGATCTCTCAAAGATCCTTTTATAGTTAGAGTCTATGTATATTTCACTAGGGAAAGGCATACATTTGGTCAAGTATGACCTGATTATAAAGTATTGTTTCTTAATATATGAGGATCCCGAGAAGAGCAATTAAACTCAATGATTCTCTTTCCACTTATTCATTCATACTATCTAAATATTGCTATTGAATTATTACTATGGCTTAAGCTATGCTAAGTAATGGGAATAGAAAGTTTAACAAAGAAGACACCCCAATTCTCACTGGGTTTTTGGTCTAGTGGAGTGGTTCTCTACCGGGAGCAACTTTGCCTCTCGGGATATTTGGCAATATATAGAAATAATTTTGATTATAACAACTTGCGTCTAGTGGGTAGAGGCCAGAAGTGCTGCTAAACATCCTACAATGCACAGTAGAGCTCGCACAACAAAGAAGCATCTGATCCAAATTGTCAACACTGCCACGGTTGAGAATCCCTGCTAGTGGAAGAGACTGACGTGCATGTAAAGGCTCCCGGTGTGAAATGGCTGTCTATGTCAGCATCTTTCAAATTCTTCTAGAAAACATACAAAAAGAAACAGGGAGAATACAAAATGACTTACAAACTCCAGCTTCAAAGTAATAATAAGACAGCTATCTGCAGATTCAAAGCATGTATAAAGGCTTTTAAAGGCAGCTGAGATTAGGCAGAAGGGAAGCAAGGAGAGGGGAAAAGAAGTTCAGAAAGTATAGTGGCAGTTAATATTAGGAAGCAAAATCATAAAATCATGCTTTCTCATGGGGAAGGGTGTACTCTGAAAAACTTTGGTTGCAACATTGTTGAGAGAGCAGAGTTAGCAGAAGAAGCCATCCTAGACCCAGTTTAAAAATGAGTATTAATGGGGCTTCAAAAAAGAATCACACTTAGAGACATACACACACACGCAAACAATTTTGCCTAGAGCTCATTCTGGAAAAAAACAAAACTCATTTGCTAATGAATAAAGAAAGATGAAGTGGCAGAGCAGCAATGGGATGATATCATAAGAAAAAAAAAAGGATAAAAGAAGAACAAAACATAGCAGAGATAAAGAACATTCACCAGAAGGATGGATGGAGCAGTTGAAATTTGTGACCCAAAATTCTGTTGTTTATTTAAAATGAATGAATTTATGAAGACCATAAAATAGAAATATAAGAATTCAAGGAAGTGATGTTAAGACAACAGGAAGAGATAAAACATAAACTGGCAGAATCCTAGAAATATCTGAGAGAATTAAGAGCAAAATATCAGAACAGAACAAAATATCTGCCATATTGATAAATGTGAAAAGAAACTTATTACCAGCTGAAGTCCTCAAAGAAACAGATACCAAGACGGAATTAAAAGTATAAGAGGTCGGTAGGCAAAACTTTGGGGAGAATCTTTATATAACTACAAAGCACATCTCCCAAACATTTCCTAATTACTGTGGTGGTTTTAACATATATTTATAAATTTATGGACCCTCCTCTCTCCAAGGGGTGAATCTGAACTCCCTGCCACTTGAGTGTGGCTTGACTTAGTGGTAAGTCATGTTGATAGCATGCACCCTCTGACATCATGCAGTGAAATCTGCACCTCATCTCTCTGATGTCCTTCCCCAAAATCCATAATCACGTCTGATAGTGAGAAAACGTCAGGGAAATTGAAATTGAGGAACATTCTAAAATATTCCTGATCAGAAATCTTGAAAATTGACAAGGTCATGAAAAACAAGGAAAGAATGAGAAAATGCCACAAATTAGAAGTGACTAAAGAGATACAAATATAATTAAATACAGCATGGCATCCTGCCCTAAAAGATGAATAAATAAATAAATTGAAAAATTGATGAAATCTAAATAAAGTCAGTATTTTAGTTAGCAGTATTATACTAATATTAATTTCTTAGTTTTCATTAGTGGTTATTTAAGGTGCTAATATTAGAGGAACCTGGGTAAAGGGTATATGGGAATTCCCTGTGCTGTCTTTGCAACTCCTCTGTATCTCTAAAATTATTTCAAAATATAAAGTTCATGTAAAAAGTCACAGAAAGTAATACAAAATTTTAACTAGGACAGTTCAGCAAATGAACTGTTTATATAGTATGATGAGGATCTACATCTGTGTGATTGGTTCTAACAAAGACTCAGTTGAAAGTGACACTTAAGCAGAGATCTGAGGAATGAGTCAAAGTTACTTAGGCAAAGAGCAGATGGAAGAATATTCCTGGAAGAAGAAATGACATATGTGAAGAAACTGTGACAGAAAAGAAGAGAACCAGGGACTGTACCCTGGGACCAAGGACTGTTCCAGGGACTGTAAAGACCCTGGAATTAAAAGGTGGGGAGTGTAGTCTAAGATAAAATGGAAGAGCTAAGTAGGGTCCAAAATCTTCAGGAATTTGTAGACCTTTTTAGGGAGTTCTATTTTTATTTGAAAAGCAATGCTGAGTCATCAAAATGTTTGTGTCACACATTCAGACACACATTTCTTAAGGATCATTCTAGCTGTTATGGGGCACTGCATAGGGGCACCAATTAAGATGCTATTATGGAATCCTTATTAAGAATTTGCACTAGATTACTGGTGCTAAAATGGAGAGTAGAGGAAAGATTTGACGGACATTTGGAAAGAAACATTGATAGGTCTTGATTGTTTTGGAAATGGGAGTTGAGGATGAAAGAAGTGCCAAGATTGGCCATTAATATCTAGCTTTTCTAAGGCTTGGTTTGGTTAGATTAGTTGCATTAATAGCCCCAATTCTTTGCTCTGACCTGTATGAAACCTTTGTCATGCTTCTTTGTATTTCCTCTTAGGAAATAGAGTTGTTTCTTGACATCTTGATACTTTGGTAATGCTTTGACCACTGAGAAGTTAACAGATATGATGCATACATAAACTTGAAAAACATTCTTGTATGATTCTGCTTCTGCTTTTGTCTCTCTCAATAGGCCCTCAGAATATGCCTATTTTAACTTGCTGGAGTAGGAGACGTAACAGAGCCATCTCCCTAGTCATTCCAACCAAGATCATCCTAGTTTATCCATCAGACAACTAATAAGCCATGGAAGCAGTCCAGCCGACATCAGCTAAGATCTGCCAAGACAACTGGCAGCCTGCCTCTATCCACAGATTCAGGAATGAGGCTAGATGACACCAGTCAAACCCAGTTCCAATCAACTGAACCTTACTGAACTGTGCTAAGCAAAAGGTATATTTTACACACTGAGGTTGTGTGGCTCTTTGTTACCTGGCATTATTGTAGCAACTGTAACAGATACAGATGCCATGTTAGTGCCACTTACTGAGACCCACAGGGAATCATTGTCAGTTGTCTACAAGAGCTCTTTGCATGTTATCTGCTTCAGAATCCCTCTCTGAATTGTAGAAGCTGAAGATCTCAAATACTAATTTTCCATCTCCCCTATGTCTAGTCAGTGGGTAATGAGACATTAAGGAACTTTCGCTATGGTCTTACATAAAAGAATTTAGCAAAAAGAGAAACCTGGGGGAAAATGCTCTCTTCTTTAATCTGGCATCGTCTACTATAATGACAGGAATTTCAGCCTCTTTCTTGAGACACTGATACAGCAATCCAAATTTATGAAGCCTAAATTTTGACTGAATGTCACTGAGGATGACAAAGTGCAAAGATAATGTCTTTCACAATATTTTTAATTCACCCTAGAAATATCTATCTCCAGACATCTTTTGAGAGAAATAAAGGTCCTTATTGTATTTAACACATTTAGTTAAGTGTTTTGTTAACGGCAACTGAAAGCACTAATACAGTTCTCTTTACTATCTGATACAGGGAAATACAAAAGCAGAGGTATCTTTAGGAGATATCAGAATGTCACATAAACAGATATTCAATAGATGATGGAGAAGAAGGGTCCCCACACTGCAGGGGGCTGAGGCTGACTCCAGGTATAAGAATAGAGTTCAAAATTTTTCTAATATGGAAAATTATTAAAAATGTACAAAGTAGAGGGAATAGTATAATGAACTCTGATAAGCCCATCATCAGCTTTAAGAATTATCAGCAAAAGACAAACTTTGTTTCATCTGGAATATCTACTAATTTCTCTGCTCTCATATTATTTGGAAATAAATCTCAGGTATCAAAATAAGATTTTAACATTTTTAGCTATTAACTAGACTTCAAAAATATACTATTTTAATGAGAAAGACAAATATTTGTTGATCATTTTTTTAATTAAGGTTAAAGGGACCTCATCGGATTTGTTCAGAACTCTATGCAAAAGGCCCTGTTTATCAGACCATCTTATGTGTTCCTGACTAGCCTGAATCAGGTGGCACTGTAGTTCAGTAAGTGATCTCTCCTTCATAAAGTATCTTCAAATACTGCTAGCCTGCAAGGGGACAGTGAGTAGGGCAGATTCAGCAGGAATGGCTAAGAGCACACTGGGCTCCATAATGGGCACATCTTGGAACTTTACTTTCTACATGTTGAACATTTTGTAGATGCCAAGGATACAAAGATAAATAAGATAAAGGCCCTGGTCTAGGATAATTTATTCTTTTTGTATTTTCACATTTTATTGATCTTCATTTTTAAAAATTAACACTGTTCTTGCTGGTAACCCCATTTAAAGTAGAGACTGTATCCATTGGTTCTATAATATTTCTATGAACTTTAATTTAAAACATGTATCATATATACATATATATTTCTAAAAACTCCTATGTTAAATATATTTGTTATATTTAACATATCATACTTAACATATTCTATAAATAGATATTGGATCAATGATTCTGCCAATTCTTGTAAATTACATAGTTTGTCTAACCTTGACATAGTGACAAACAGGTATAAAAGTAATTTTGCTCATTCCTATTAATATTATAAGAAGGTCCATGTGATTTGTCTCATTTAGAAACTCTTTATTTTAAGTCTATGTAGCCAATAAGAAAGAGTAAATCAGCTCCTGTAAGTGTAGCCTAGATCCACATGTTTATAATAATTTAAACATGTATTACACCCATATTTATGAAATTGATCCAAATAAATTATAGTATATGAATTTAAGTGTAGTGATGATTATATTGTATTATTTACATTTCAGTGGCTTGGGCCATTTTTTCCAACGTGGTATTTGCTTAAAGTAATTATACTGACTGAGAACAGTGGCAGATTGATATTAAATGTTTGGATTAAATATTTTGTCAGCAAACATGCAGCAACTGCTTTACTGCTGCTATTTCTCTTCTATGCATACTGATTACAAAATGATTACCAAATGATTAGCTTTTATTTTGGCACAGTTTTAAAATACTTAGATAAATGCAGCTTTGATATCCAATCTTCTGATTGTCTAAATAGCTGGGGAAAAAAAAAAGAAAAGAAAAACGGCCAAAAGAAATTTAAGGCAGCATTCTGACTTCTCAGTTCTTGTTCAAACAAATAAAAACTTGCCAAGCAAGTCTTGATATGATTCTGGTTTTATGAGTTTTGGCTAAATATACACCCTTCCAGGTGTGCTTAGCACTGGCAGGTGAGGAAGAAAGTGTCACCATGCTAAAAGAAGAAACATATGAAAGTATTTTAAGAAAGCGCTCCTGTGGCTTTTTAGATTTTGATTGTCTCTTGCAAAATAGTAGTTTAATGGTCTAAATGGGGACAAATAAGAACATATGGTTTAAATCTACCTTGAAATACAAATGTATTTTTAATAACCATCATAGAAGTACTTGACAAGATGTTTTTTAAGTTTTACTTTCCAGAATCAAACCGTTAAAAATGACTTTTAAAAAACAGCAATCCTCTGAGTATATCTTGTGAATCTCTATGGTACATTCATTGAGATTTTGGTCAGGGATTGGAAAGTTCAGAGTCATTTTTAGAGTAACACTAGGGGCTGAATATAGGCCAGACATCAACTGAAAAAGAATTTGCTTTTTATCATTCAATGAATAAATATTCCAGGGAATGACAAAAATCAATTGGTAGAAAATGTTATGAAAGTTCTAAAATAATGCTATGTTCACAAAAAAATTAAATGCTATATTTACATATTTTTATGAACTCATTTCTATTGACCATGTAGTACCAAGCCAAGCAGATTTGTCCTGTAATTGATGAAGAGTCCGAAGGGTAATTAACTAGTTCTTTACTTATTACATCATGTAAGCATGTCTTAGCCTTCCAAGTCCTGTGGAACATGACAAACCTGGTCCTCAGATGTCCCAAACCATCCATTTGCTTCCATCAGGACATGGCACATATGTGATATGAGGAAGGAATGGATGAAGGAATAGAGCTGATTCAAATGGATAATTATGAAACGATTTGGCCTGGTATGTGTCAAACCATTCCAGGTTACATCATGTATGTGGCTCAATCAAAATAAGAATTATCTTGGTCACAGTATAGATTTTCTGAGTTTCATTCTGAGGATATTCCAAAGTTATGCTACCTGGCAAAAGGCTGGGCTTTCCACAAGCATCCGTTTCTGGTATATAATGATGGAGAAGGAGGAGGCATAGGAGGAGAAGAAATAGAAGGCCAAAAAGGAATAAATGGGAGGAAAAAGGAGAATTAGGTCAAAAAGGATTTCAATTTGAATCTACCTTTTTGCTCCTGACTAGATCTGACATCCCTGAGGCATCCTGTTATTAAGGTTGATTTTGGATACTCAGACATCGTCTGTAAATTTTTTTTGGCATGATACTGAGATAATAAAAATAAGAGTCTTCGATTTTGCAGGTGCTGCAAATACAAAATAAGATCTGTGAAAGATTTGCAGAATTGGATAGTTGCTACTCATTGAGTATATCTTATTTTCAACATCATGAAAGATATATTATTTATCATCTCTTTTGTCATGAAGCCATGCTGGGTGCTTTATATAACAAACTACAAAATAATAGTTATGTTTTTCATAAGTCAAAGACCTGAAGGTGCACCACGAAGCAAGAAACTGACCAAACTGACAAACTAAATTAATAAAACTACTTGGACAAGACACAATATATTTATACAATACGCATACGAGGATTAACGCATTTGGTCAGCCGGTTAAAGGAACTATCTGTCCCTTTGGGGCACAGACCTATTCCCTTTCCTTTTAAATGCACAGCTCGACTGTTTTCCAGCCTCCCTGGTGACAAGAGGTGGCCATGTGTCTGAATTCAGGACAATGGATGGAGGACAGAGAGATTAGTAACAACTCTCTATTGCCAATTGAACTTTATGTGAATGAGAAAAAAGAATCTTAAATTAATTCTTAGAGGTTTTGTGGTTTACTTGTTACATCAGTTATTTTGTTACATCCATAACCAACACCCTCAGCATCCCAGCCCACCCTACCGCTGTGTCAGTCCTCCAGCACTCTTACCTTGATTCTCCCCTTCAGGTCCTTTATATGGACTTGACTCTTCAGATGCAGCAGCTAAAATCTCTTTCCATTGCCATCTAGGGGCCTGTCCCACATCAGTTGAAGACTCTTTCCCCTGGTCAATCAGTGTCTACTGCAGTTGGCTAGGATGGATACAAGGGATGAGGGTGATGTTTTTCATTTCAATCATATCATCCAAATGACTTATTTCGATTTCTTCCCATGAAAAATGATAGAGATTTAGGGTTTATGTACAATGATAGGTACATAAAAGGCTTTTCAAACTTTCCTAGGCATAAGCCCAGTAAGGGAATTAAGTCATCATTCACTACTCAGATTGCATCAACTTGTTTCTTGCTAAGCCACTGATGGCTTCCTGATTTATTTATTTAGGGAGTGAGAAGAGCACAATACAGATAATAGCACAAAAGCTTTTTGGAGAGGGGAAAGTATAGCTAGTGCTCAGTGGTGCTATGAGAAGATATTAAGCCAGATACGACAAGTAATCTGGCTGTGGGTAGGTAGCCCCCAATCACAATTGCCTATAGCAGAGATCACTAAATGATCCCTGAGCTCTAATACTTTCTATCCTCATGGTACTGAAATAGCTTGAAATCATCAACACACCACACCCACTACAATCTACTTAAGTCGGTACAAATTTGCCGAACTTGCTATATGCCATCAGTATGTCCTTTTTGAAGGCTGCCATATTCTATTCTAACTTCACAAAAGAGACATACAAATTCTACAGCTCTGCACTTCTTCATAATTTTCCTAGCAGACCTCTTTCTGAAAACTTGATGTCTCCCCATTATTATTCTTATGTTAGCTGTATCTTTAAAGCACAGAAACGTTTCATGTAATTGTATCATCAGCCATCTACAAGACTGCCCACTGCAGCCATATTAAAAAATGGAAGTGGTCCCTTCTTCACCCTTGAAAAAGTAAATCAATTTAATGCGATCAGGAACCACTGAAATACCCTTGTAAATCAGAACTTTTTGAATCTCTGTGAAAAGAAATATTCAGCTTCAACCTTATCAACCTTATCAATGTTACCAGCAAACCCAGATGGAAAAGAAAGACATTAATAGGGGATTGTGATTATAATGGAAAAGCCCCTGTATACATTTCATGTGTAGAAGTGGACAGTGCAGCCTCAAAAGCAGTTGTTTGAATTAGCCAGCCTCTCTTCCTCAAAGTCTGAGACACATAAACAATGTTGCTTCATTATGGAATTTTGCCATATTTCTTCCTTGATTACAGTCATCTTTCTTTTAAGTTGTTTTTAGAAATGAAAACATTTCAAGTCCTACGTGAGGACCACCTTGTCTTTTCAAGAGCAAACAAGTGAATTTGACATCCTTTTCCTGCATGTCACCTCTTGAATTTGAAAAGACCATAGGAAACCTAAATTTTAAGGTTGTAGCATTAACTACAAAGACATTTTTGAAAACTATTTTGTTTTGCCTTCTAGCTTGGAGAATTTATTCCTTAGTTGATTAAAACTAGAGGAATCATGGGGAATGTTTTTCCTTTGCCACATGATTGTTTCTTCCTTTCTCCACCTCCATCCTGGCAGATGATAGAATTTTGAATGGCTGTTTCAGATGTTGCTTTCTGGGACTAACTCAACAAATTGTGGAAAGAAAATAAACTGCATTTCAGGTATTAATTTGATACCTGCAGGCTGGCCAGTGCCCAAGGACTCCAGTGGTCCATGAAATTCAGTATGGGGTTTAGATCACTGGGGATAATTTAGCAGAGTCTCAACTTCTCAAAACCCCTGGTGAAGCTGGACCCGTTGACTCTAACAAGGCTTGTGGTGACTTTCACATCTCTACAGCCCTTTATGTCAGTGCAGCTCCTAGTGAGAGCGTGTGGATAAATTGTTAGGGTTGTTGAATAAAAAGGTGATTGGCTTCTGATTTTTGATAGTTGCCCATTGATTCCAAACCAGCTTCCAAAATGTTGAGCTACATGTTAGGTTTGCTCTTGTTACTTTTTTAAGTATTATTTTATTTGTAGATACACAGAGCATAGGATTGAAAGTCAACCTACTGTGATTCAAATAGCTCAGCCATTTTACTACCTGTATTGCTGTGGACAATTTATTTACCTAAGCTTCAAGTTTTTCAAATATCAGAGGGAGGTGCAAATTGCTACCTCCTTCATAAGGTTGTGCAATTTTAAGGAGATTTTCCATGAAAGCATTTAGCATGTTATAGATCACTGCCTCTCAAACCTGAGTGTGTACACACTTCTCCTGGGGATCCTGATAAAATAAAGAGTCTGATTTAGTTGGTCTGAGATGGGACTTGTATTTTTAACAAGTTCCCTGGTGAGGCCAATATCGCTATTCCATGAACCACAATTTGGTAGGAAGTTTCTAGAGAATCTTAAAGTTATTTTTATCAATATTATTTTAGTATCATGTTATTAATTTCTGCCTTTCCTACTAAATGCAATCACAAGTTAAAAAACAGGGACTAGGCCCCCATGCCAGCTGTTTTATCCCCTTACCCACACTGTTCTCCGTGCTGTATGCTGATAAATATTTGCTGAACTAATTAAATGCAAAGTCCTCTCCTTTGGCTTGTAACACTCATTTTTTTCACTTACCTTTTTTTTTAGTAGCTTACCTACTAATAATAGGTTAAATTAGTATCTTATCTCCCCTACCTTTTCTTTAGCTTTAGCTGAGTTATTTTCCAACTCCATCCTCCAATTTCAGTTGATATGTTATTTCTCAGAATTCTCATAGCCCCATAGACTGACCTCTATCACACACATATCAAACTATGCACCTGTCTACATCCCTATCTAGATTTTCTGGTGCTTACAAGTTAAAATATGCACTATTCATATTCCAACTTCATCACTTAACACAGCCCTGGCACATGGTAGGCACTCTATGAAATTCTGTGGAATAGAGCAACAGAGGAATCAATAATTGTAAAGAGGTCATTAAAAAAGAGTAGCTTGCTAATATTTGGGAATCTGAACTGAAGAGATAGTGGGTTTTTTGTCTTTTATTACCTGACAAGTATTTTTTTTTTAATAAATGGGGTTGAGAATGAGAGTCTTGTCCATTTCCATCCAAGATGTGGCCCAAAATCTGGATTAGAACTAGAAAACCAAGTCTTTTCCAAATTTCCTGGAATGTGACTGTGGGCAAGTCTCAATTCTCCATGAGCCTCAGCCTTGGCAGGAAGTCTCCAGACAGGCCATAGAGGACAACTCTTCTCAGAGCCTCTGGGGCTGCATGTCCAGTAGAGACACAGCTAAGGCAGAAACTTCTTGGTTATTCTCCTAGACATAGTTCTTAGAGGCTGTGGGGAAACAGATTTTGGGTGGATTTGGTGGCAGCTACAGTCTTCCCATCAGCTCTTTCCCAAAAACCTAAGGTAGACTTAGAGATTGACTAGTTGGGAAACTCTGATTTATTAGTTTGTAGAAATCTTGTCCTGAAACACAGTAAATCAGGAAAGAATTTGAACTATACCTTCTGAAATTTTCTATAAACTCTGATCTTCAAAGATGTAATTCTAATTGTTTAGCTGATTTATCAATGTCATAAATTTTCTCAGGGCTCTGGTTCCCAATCCTAGCCACACATTTTAGAATCACCCGGAGGACACTCTTTCAAAGTGCTGATGCTGGATGAACACACCTGAATCACGTACTACTGGAGCCCAAGCATCTTTGTGTTTTAAAAGCTGCTTAGGTGATTCATATGTACAGCCAGAGCTGAGATTTTAGTAATTACTTGGATTACAGAGTTGCCTATATATTTGATAATGTAGCTAAATGGACAATAGGTAAAAGGACCCCTATTTAAATTTTTTCAATGTAAGTATTGCTTTGCACATGGTAGATCTTCAATAGATACTGGTTGAATAAATGTTAAAATTTTATGCCACTGCTGTTTAAACCACTCAACTGGAGGAAAGAAAAATACAGGGGAACAGTTTCTTTTAGTTTCTTGTTTCAAAGGAAACATGGTTCTTGTTGCTAAGGAAACAGTGATCCGTTCATGTTCTTCATTCCATCTTTGGGTCACGCCCAGTGCTGATCATGTCAAGACTTCAAGAGAAAAGTATTTTTAAAATCATTTTATAACCAAGTTTTCCTGGCTCAAAAAAACTATGGCCACATTTTGCTATATACCCAATGGCCAGGATTGTCTTTCCACGAGCAGAGAATTATTTTCAAGATGTCTAACAGCAACAAGAAAAAAATTGTTGTATTGCAGGATGAATGACAGTTGTGTCGAGTCTTCTCTCAAATATTTAAAAGCTCCATCTCTTGCATTTCAAGGCCCACATTATAATATATCACCAGGGCTATAGTAGGATGTGGCAAGTGAGGTATCTAGCACACAAAATTTAAAGGGGCACTCCTAAAATAGAAGTGAGTACCTCCTTAAATCTTGCACCCTGGGTGGTTCATTCACCTCACTCTTTGGGTTCTGATAGCACTTCTAAAGTAGAAATGTGTTCCCACATATTTTAAAAAGGAAAAAGAAGTAGTTTCTCTACTTTAAACTTTACAAACACAAGGCAGTTATACGGTTCAGAATGGAGTCAAACCTCCAAGGTTAATATCTTTGTTCTTCTGAAAATTACAGTGGGACTTATAATGGCAGTGTACTGTCAGAACCTCAACTGACATCTCACGGTTAAAATGGGTGCCCGTCTGCAGCTTCCTTCCCAACAGCCTTGTCCCCTCTTCTTTGCTGACAGAGTCCCAACTTTTTTCATGTCCACCTGCCTCCCATGTGACTCATGGATAATTCTGATTAGTCTGATTAGTTAGAAATGGGTAAGTGACTCATTTCTACACAATGTGACAAGAGAGGAGATCCTTTGGGAAAGTTTTGTTTGTTTGTTTGTTTTTGCTCTTAACTAGATATGCAGAGGAGAAAACAGTCCCACTTCTTCCACAGATCAAAAGTTAGATATTTAATCAGTTTTTATTCAATTCACTAGCTAGTGTTAAATGTACATTTTCTGTTCAAATACAAGGTCTGTTACAGGTGGGGAACCCAAAATATCATGGAAGCAAAAACCTTATTTGCCTTAACTACAGCTATACAGTTGAACATTGACCAACAGGGGTTTAAACTACACAGGTCCACTCAAAGGTAGATTTTTTCTGTAGTAAATATTACAGTACTACACCATCTGAAGTTGGCTGAAGGCTGGTTGAATCTATGGTTGCTGAACCTGAGATATGGAGGAACCATAGAAACAGAGGGCAGACTACAAATTATATGCACATTTTCAACTACACAGAGAGCCAGTGCTTCTAATGCCCTGCAATGGTCAAGGGTCAACTGTAGTTCTGTGTAGTTCTGTGTAGTACTTAACACAGTGCTTGGCATATGTTAGACTCAGTAAATACTCTAGATAAAGGGATGGATGGATGGAAGATGAATGCATGGAAAGATAATCCTTTAAAATACTGCCTTGAATACAAAACTAATTTATTTGGAAACTAATTTGAAAACAAGTAGGTCATAAGCCCTGTAGCATAAATGAAGTGCAATAGGAATCTGGAGAATAGAGTTACAAGTGAGGCTCACAGGTTAAGGATGGAGAATGTGATTTAAGAAGAGAACCTCCAGAGGTTATAATGGGAAAAAATGAAGCTTCGTGACAAAGTAGAAAAAGAAAGTAAAGGAAAACAATAGTCAACTATGAATTTTAAAGCAGTAGGTTCCACACCTTCCTCCAATAGCAAGGATGTGGAGGAAAGTGAGGGAGGGAAAATGTTAGCAGGTAAGGAGCCTCCAACCATTGCTTCAGTTGGAACTATTGCTCTAGCATCTTTATTAGTTTATTCTAGCAGATTTGAAAAAGACATGGAATAGCTTTGGGGGAGAAACATCTAAAAACTGCTTTTCTAGGGATAAAGGATATAGAAAGCCTGTGGTGTCACTGATAGATTTTAATAGACTAGATGAAAGAGAAAGAACCAGCATGGGGCTAGGGAGTAGGGAAAGTTGAATTTAGCTGGATCAGATGAATTTGAAGTGTTGGTATAACATCTGTTGAAGATATCATAGAGCCAAAAAGAACTAGGCATTTAGAGCCTAGGTGAGAAGACAGGGCTGGGGTGTAGATATCGGCATCACCTACGTGGACGTGAGGTCCCGCAAGGAATTAATAAAGCAACTAGGGAACACAGATTAACCATAGACCTGCGATCAAAGCATAGCAAGAGGAAATAATTCAAAGCATCAATTAATATTTATACTGAAAGCAAAATAAGCAGTCATGAGACATAAAGAAGATCAGGAACCAACAGTGGCGCAGATGCGTTATACCAGTGAACAAGAGCCACCATTGACATATGTTTTAGAAAACTGGAAGAAAATGGAGCTGAAAATAGACCCTAGATTTGGCAATGGAGAGATAGTTAATAGTACTTAAGGCAGCAAAAAATATCTTTTCAACCGTGTATAGAACTGGACAAAAGCCTGCACAAATGTTCTGTATCACTATGAGAGCTGGAAAATATGCGTAAGTGTGATCTATTTTGCAAAAGTCCCAGAGCACAACTTGACATTAGTGGGAGCTGATATGCCAAAAATGAATTACTAATGTAGACTAAAATAAGCCACCATAAAATCTCTAAAGCTATCTTATTGCATTTAACAATTCTTTTCCAAGAATTGGACGGCTTTCTTGACTTCCTGCACAAGTGAAATCTGGATCACTTCTTAAGGGAAACCCACCTACTCAGTTTAATTTTAACATGCTCTAGTCCTTTACCAGAAAAGAGGAAGATGAATTGCTTGGGAACCAGTAGCTCAAAGTGGGAAAAGGAGTTAGAGACCATAAAGAAAGGGCCATAAACTTTAAGAGGAGAAAGATACTCTAATTGATTTTAGTGTCAAAGCTCTTGCCAAACAAAATCTTATTTGGAAGGCGAGATAAATGATTCTGAGAGAAGCAGGGCTGCTTTGACTGAGGGAGGATTGGGAGAAGCCTGCTGGCTAGTCCATGTTCTCTAATCTTCATGAAAATGTTCTTTGGACTCCTGGATCACATCTGAAAACAATGTACTGAACCCCTTTATTTTCAAATAAAGTCAGAGGCCCAGACACATGTAAGAATTTACTCAAAAAATAAACAATCTGATTAAAAAAATTAATAGACATTTTTCTAAAGAACACAGGTGACCAATAGGCACATGGAAAAGTGTGCTCAAAATCACTAATCATCAGGGAAATGCACATCAAAACCACAATGAGATATCACCTCACACCTGTCAGCATGGCTATTATCAAAATACAAAAAATAACAAGTGTTGGCAAGGATGTGGCAAAAAAGCAACCTGCATTCACTGTTGGTGGGGATGTAAATTGCTGCAGCCACTATGGAAAACAGTTTGGAGGCTTCTCAAAAAATTAAAAAATAGAACTACATATGATACAACAATTTCACTTCTGAGTATTTACACAAAGAAAACAAAAACACTAATTTGAAAAGATACATGCACCATTCTGTTTATTGCATTATTATTTACAATAGCCAAGACATGGAAGCTGCCTAAGTGTCCCTCAGTAAATGAAAGATGAATGAATAAAGAAGACGTGGTGTGTGTGCGTGTATACATATATATAGTGTGTGTGTATACATATATATACATACACATAATGGAATATTACTCAGCCATAAAAAGAACAAAATCTTGCCTTTGTGTCAGCGTGGATGGGCCTAGAAAGTATTTCACTGAGTGAAATAAGACAGAGAAAGACAAATGCTGTATGATTTCACTTATATGTGGAATCTAAAAAAACAAAACAAATGAATAAGTAAAACAAAACAGAAACATTCATAGATACAGAAAACAAATAGGTGGTTGCCAGAGAGGAGAGGGCTGAAGGTGGTGGATAAAATAGGCGAAGGGAATTAAGGGGCACAAACTTCTAGTTATACAATAAATAAGTCATTGGGAAATACAAAATAGGGAATGTAATCAATAATATTGTAATAACTTTAAATGGTGTCTGGTAGACTTACCGTGGTGATCACCTTGTAATGTATATAAATGTTGAACCACTGTGTTATAACCTGAAACTAATATAACATTGTATGTCAATTATATTTCAGTTAAAAAAATAGTTAAAATGAGAACAGTGGAAAAAAGAATTTACTGAGGGTGACCCAGCCAGCTTATGGCTCATACACAATCAGAACCCAATTATACTTACTTTTTACACATTGTTTTTAAGTTGCAAACATGTCGGGGGCATTCACCTCAGAGTACAGAACCAACATGGGTAGGATTTCTCCTTCATCTCTGGATGCCTTCAGAAAAGCTGCCCAAAACAACTATTTCTTTTTCTAAATCTCCTATCTCCCATTAATTGGTTTATTTGGAAATAAATAAGAATTGATTTTATAGAAACGGAATAATGGACTAATTTTTTTCACCTTCCATTTTGTACTTTCTTTTAACTGACTGTAAACAATTACATACCAAAGTCAGTAGAGCTTGCTCTCTCAGAGATTCTCTGCCTTAAAGTGCATTTAATGTACAGAAATGGAAAGAGAGTGGTAGGAAAATGACATCTTGTCCCCATTTGTACATTAACAAGAAAATCAGATATACTTGTAATTTAACCTTAATAAATCAAAACTCTTTTGGAAAGATTTGATGGTCTGACTCCAACATCAAATTCATTCTGTCCTGTCTCCACAGCTGTTAGCAGCTTTTGGGGAGGTCTATGTAGCAGAAAACATTCAAAGGCTAATTCTGTGTCTACAGAGCACAGACATAACTCCTATTTTGACAGGCAGATTTTATAGTGGTTTATTTTGGTCTACTTTAGTATTTCATTTTTTGGCATTAAAGCCTTAACTAATGCCAAATCTGTTCCTCTCCTCCTTTATGCTCTATGTTTTCTTTAAAAACAGGAAACTGGTTGCTCTAAAAATTATTTGCTTTGTATGATAATAGCTAAGCAGTGTCTGGCAACCAACTGTGTTAGAATATTACACTGAGGAGGAACTGCAGTGAGCCATTTCCAACAAAAGTGAAGAGAATTTCCAAATGTGAGTTTCTGTCTCTGTTTTGTTGCTGTTTCCAGCTGGCTGCCAAAGAACCAGTAACATTTTCTCCTCTCAGCTCTCCTATTAAAGTGCTGGGCATATAGTAGGCAGTTTAAAAACTGCTTCTTGAAAGATAAGCATAGTCCAGGAGATGATACCCAGGTTAGGATCCAGTATTCCATACAGGAGCTCAGAATGCCCCTACAGCATTTCCCAGGGACTATAAGCAAAAGGGACAGAGTTTCCTTATACAGTCTGTTGCATCTACAAAACATGGAAATAATTTGCAGTCAGGTCAAATGCCTTTGGAGAATGTGATTCATTGCACTGCTTATGACCTATACCGAATTTGAGTTTAGAGATCTTCATCTCAGTATGAAACTAGGTAGATTTATGGGTCTGTCCACACTGCAAAGTCCTTTGACGTCATCTCAATAGGAAGTGTACTTGGTAGAAGGAATAGTAAAGCAATACCTATCTCTACATTACACAAAATTAATTAGTCAAGTAAGGGAAGTAACAGTTTATTTCTGCAAATAAATTTTCAAATCATTTATTTAGTCATTTTAAGAAAAAAATGGTTTAAATGATTTTGCATACAGAAATAACCAATTTCTAACAGAAAAAAAAATGAAATGAAGCTACACTTAAAGACCTACTCTTTGCTTTTCCAATAGCAATCTTTCTGTAGCATAATTTCACTTTTCCAATATCAAGATTTCATAGCATGATATAATTGTATATAACTATGTATATGGATATATACATATGCACATACACAAACACAGGCATACATATTCTCCCAACATAAAAATAGAGATAGAAGTATAAATAGATATGAATATTTAAATAGTCTACATTAATAAAGGGGAAAACAGGATAAATAAAATCTGTAATCTTTGCCCACATGATTAATTACATGTCTAGTAATAAATATGTAAACCAAACATTAAACATATTCTAAGCAATCTTAGGTACTCAAACTGGACAAAAGGTAAAAGAAGAACATAATAGAAAAGGAAGTGTTTAAGAAAAAGAAATTAAAAAAAAAGAAAAAGAAAGCCTTTAGCATTAATATTTATACTACATTTCTGGTACTATGAAGTTATTTTTTATCCTGAAGACACCTTTGCATTTGTGATGGTGGGCTGGGATGTAATTAAAAGAAAACTGTTTTATGTCGGGACATACTTTAAGGAGCCAGTTGGTCATGTGCAGGTAGCCACATTCTTTGGGCATTGTCTGAAAGAAAGCGACAGAGCCATCAGGGAGCTCTTCAAAACAAACTGGCAGAGATTTTTAAGTTAAATGAGGACGAGAGAGAAGAGAGGCTCCCTGAAAGGAGAAAGCAGGCCCAGCAACTTGGTGCTCTGGTAAGGATTTGAGGAAGATAGCCCCAAGTGGACTTCTTGTAGCAATGATGGATTAGGAATTTTAGAAAAATAATGTCTGATAGTTAGATTAAATTGTTTCTAACTCTATGCAGTATTTTCCCCGCATTATCCCCAAACCAATAGAAAACTTCTGTAAGACATGGATGCACTCTGTGAGTGGCAACTTGGAAAATAAAGGAGAAAGAGGTGTAACTATGTTTGGAGTGAATTGTTGAGGAAAGGGGGAAGGCATAGGGAAGGATAAAGGGACACAATTTATAATCACTCACACGTTTGTCTGTTCAGTGGTGTAACTTGCCCTATGCCAGTAAGCTGTGAGCTCCATTAAAACAGGGACCATTTCTGTCCTATGCGCTGATACATCCTAAAACCCAGGATCCAACACAGTGCCTAGTCCTTACTAAGTCCTCAGTTGAGTTTGTTGAGTGTCAAAGGAATAAAAATTGGTCAAGGAACATGAGTCCAAATTGATAAAAGTCAAGCAACCATAGTACCTCTCCTCTCCAGAGATACTGGAGAGGGCACTGAACTTGCAGTCATAAAAAATGAAGAGACTGGGAAATTTAAATTTGTTTTAGCATATTAAAGAAATTGTTAACTCTTCTGTTCACCCTCAACTGAGTGTACTGCAGTACAGTTCTGACACTAACCACCTGGCCTTAGCATCAGACTTCACAAGTTAAGGTTCAGTTCTTCACAGGACTGCCCCAACCTCAGACATCGGCTTCACTTTGGGGGGCCCCAGACAACATAGGTCATCTGCATTTCTGACTGACTAGCTTAAAAAACTGGTGTTTTCAGCAACCCCCTAAGGTTTAATAAATTATTAGAACAGCTCACAGAATTCAAGACATTGCTACAGTTAAGAGTATAGTGTTATTATAGAGGATACAGATCAGCAGGACAAGCCAAAAGAAGAGTCACGTAGACAACAAGGTTGTGAAGTCTTCCTGGTAACCAGCCCCCTTGATGAAGTTATCTGGGGGCTCACCATGCATGCATCATCTCATCAGCACAACGTGTACTCCTATCACTCACACATTCCCATAAGGTGCAAATAAATTCATCAAAACCTTAAGAGATCCAATGAAAACATTTATTATTTTTTAAAATTTCAATTTATTCATTATTGGTTCTGTTCCTTTTATCCCTAAATTCTCACTCAGTGAAAAGCTGGTGCCAGAAATAACCTGGATAAATTGGAATTTTAATTTATTAACATCATGGTTATACTCTCTGCCAAGGGTTGTGTTCCAAATCTGATAAGTTGTATCATCAGTGGCACAGTACCATTAATGATTAGTAACAGGTATAAAATTAGCTCTGTCACCAGCTCTCTGAGTCCCTTGAGCTTTTGGAATCAAAAATACAGCCATCTAAAAAACCCCAGATACACATAGCTCTGTTACAAAAGAATCCAAGCATAGCAAAGAGCTTTCATAATTAAGGCAAAGAGTTTAGGTTAAATAATTTTAGTAAAAGCAAAAGATTCTCCTTCAAAAAGAATTTAAGTTAAATCATTTTAGTAAAAACAAAAAATTTAGTAAAAACAAAAATTCTCTGTTTATAGCATCTGATCAGGATTCAGAAAGTCTTATCTTGTACCAGTCTACCCCTTTGGAAGCTCAGTGATTTCATAAAGACACAACAGAGCTCTCATCATCAATGAATTCATTCATGTACTCGTTGAGCACCTACTGTATGTATATTAAGCACTATACTAGGTTCTGAAGACACAGAAGTCAACAGAACAAGCAAGAGTTTTGCTCTCCTGGAGCTTTATTCTAATGGTGGGCTGGGGGAGGCAGAAAGTAAAATGCAAAAACATTACTAACCAAGAAAAGTACTGACTGTGAAGAGCAGTTGGAGGAAATAACTATAGGAGACACAGTAAATGGAGAAAGCACTTCAGAAGTATAACCAGGGAAAGTCTCTCTGAGGAGGTGACATGTGAAGTGAGACTCAAAGGAAAAAAGAGGTCAAAAGTCATTCCAGGCAGAAGTAAGAGCTCCAGCCTGGAGGAGGCGGGAACTCGATGGACGCTCAGTGAGAGAAATGGTGAGCGGTGGGACGGAGGCTGGGGCAGGATGAGGTGGCGGAGCAATCCGGTCTTGTTGGCCATGGCAGTAAACTGGGATTTTACTCTGGGTGCGATGGGAACTCACGGGGAGATTTTTTAAAACGTCCTAGTAATGTGATCTTATTTTCTTTTCTGAGAATTATTCTGGCTTCACTGCACAGAATAATGGAAAAAGGAGGAGGAAAGAATGAAAGTAGGGAGATGAGTTAGGAATCAGCTTTACCATATAAAACCATTCTAAAGATCTGCAAGCTGAAATAGATGCTCTTCACATACAAGACTTTGAGAGCAGAATGAATTGTCTAATTTTATAGAAGTAAAATGAAATATCAGCACCAGAGAGAGGAAGGCAAATCTAAGAACTTACTTCATTGAGAGGCTTGGAGAAAGAAAAATTTCCCGATAGTGGCTCCGTTCTCCACAGCTGCCTGAGGCAGTGGAGTGGTATGCCTGGTACAGCAGAGGGGGCATAGAGATTTTCACTTTTGCGCCCGCATTTTCTAGCACCATTTAGGCATAGGGGAAACACAAAAACAAACAAAAACCACGGGGTTCAGGAATTTACACTTAAGACATACACTGTATTCTGTGGTTTAGTGCATATAATTATTATATGAGGAAAATATCACTTTGCTATACTTTGTGCAACTAGTAAAGCTTTGCAGTACCATTAAATGTGATTTTGAAGCTCTGTGATTCCGAGTTTTCTCAGTAGAAGCATGTCAGATTTTATGAAGGAAGGAATGGAATTGCAGGATTTCATATGCAGAAATTTGCTTTACAAGCAACTCTGTAGTGGGCACTTACTCTCGGAGGATATATGTAGTTCCAGATACACGTGCTTAACCTATAGTTTCCCTGTTCTTTCTAAACATTTCACTACATACACAGTAAATCCTTGTAAGTTCAGACTACTTGAGGTTTAGTCCTATCTGAATTAATAAAAAGTTATGATTACAAGTCATATTGAGAAAAATGACATTGTGTTTATTTATAACTGGTTAGCTATAATCACAATTCTTTACTAGAATATGCTGTGGGAAAAATAGTAACATTTCAAAAGAACTTTCTCTAGATTTAGAACATTCATTATCTTTCCCTTTGTAGCATATAAATGACTAAAGATAGACATTTTAAAAGATTATTACTCATTCAAGAAAAATCTAATTTAATGTACATGGTAAGATAGTTTGCTTATTTCCAGGAAATTTCTCCACAGAATGGTATTATACTTTTATTTTCTTAATGCCTTAAACCTCTGATTATTCATTCTCATTCTCTCTCTCACTCTCTCTTTCTGTGTGTGTCTGTGTGTGTGTTCATTTCTTCACCTCTCTCCTCCCGGCCCACCTCTCCTTTTTATCCTGTTGACTATTTACAGACATCCAGAAGAACAAAATTGGTTCTTTAATTAAAAGGGGAAAAACAATTTTTAAAAGCTGCCATTGTGGGAAAATGTTTTCAGAAATGAAGCATCAGGGGCTTTGACTGTGGCCTCTGTGCTGTTATTCCGACTGTTTTGGTATTTTAGTGACCGTAAAGAAATGACCCTTAAAGTTGCCGTGTCAAGCTGGTAATAAAGTGACGTCTTGGGAAAACCAAACTCTTTCTTTCCCTGCACTTTTTTTTCCTCCTGTAATTAGACTTGCCATCATTGGGGACCGTCTTTGTTATTACAGCATCCCTCTCACCTCTGCTCAGGGACAGCAATAGCTAAGTGAAGGCATCCCCTTATGTACCGGGTGGAGGGTTTGGACACAAACCGCATTCACAATGGCTGCATTTTTCCTTTGTTAACCTCAGTATCTTCGGGAATTCTTGGTTTTATTTGCAGCAGCCCTGCTTGGCATCCTTCTCCCTTGTGCTGCTTCACACTGTTCTATTATTTGTTATGAAAAAACATTAACAAAAAAAAAAGATAGCTGCTACTCTGGCCTTTCAAATTCCCAGCCTGCACAGTACTTTCCTGGAATTGGTCACCAGCCAGGACCATCACTAAGGAGAAACATGTGGTTGCCACTTGTGTCGAGTGCTCGTTCCACTGACTCTGGTAGTTTCAATTGAATGCACTGATGTCACTCTTCCAAGTGAATGAACCCCACGGGGATTGTAGAGAGGACTAGGATTGCTTTTTATCAAGCCAGAGTCCCCACATTTTCTTTTCAAACCATCAGCAGACTCACCTTCTGCTGTGCCTGCCCCAGCCGGGGCAGATGTAACTAATTAGCACACTCTTTATGTTTGTTTTCTTCAAGGGTCGGTCTGCTCCCTGTGTCTTTTGCCGGGTTTGGCTCAAATACTATCAAATAAGGAAAGTCATCTATGCTGTTTCTTCTCCGAGAGAAATTTAAAGACTAGATTTAAATACCTTTATTTCAGAGCCCCAGGCTCTTGTTAAGTTACCAACTACTAGCTAAGCATTCTCCAAAAATACATTCATCAGTCCTAATTTATCATTAAAAATTTTATTGAGCAACTATTATATGATGGGATCTGTTTAAGGCAAAGAAAATATAATCCTTGTCTTTATGGAAATTATAATTTGGTGGAGGGGCAGAGGCAGTCTCTTCCCATATATATATATTTTTTTATATTCATACATGTATTTATGGATAGACCTATAATCAAAGATGATTTCATATAGGGATAAGTGCAGGGGAAGAAATAAAGTTATTGAGTGTGACAGGCAGGGAAAGACTGATCATCCAGAAGATGCCATTTAAGCTGGATCTGAATAAGGAAAAGAAGCGGGTTATCTGACAAGCTAGAGGAAGACCTTATGACAAAAGGATCAGCAAGCACTGAGGCCCAGTGGCGGGACTGAATTTAAGTTGCTTAAGGGACAGAAAACCAGAATGGCAGGTATTTAGGGATATATACGGAGTGTTCATATGCTTTTTTGAAGTTTGTAATTAATACTTCCTCTATGCAGGACAGAGGGATATCAGTGGAGACAATCTTTCCAATGAAGTGGAAATAAATTGTTTAGAACAGTTCTGACACATTAAACTACTTCATCAGTACTTGCTGGGATAGACTTTTGAAGTCCAGTTTTCAACTGTTTCAGCAAACATTGCTAAGTATTAATAGTAGGAATATCAGTTTCGACATGTTTACGTATGGTTTAATACCCACAGCAACACTAAAAGGGAATGGCTATTATCACCACTTTAAAAGACGTAGAAATTGCAGATTGGGGAGTTTTTTGAAAACTTGCTAAGGGTCACAGAGAAAAAGTAGACCTGCAATTAAAACTTTGGTCTGACTCTTCACCAACTCCATTCTTTGGGACTAGCCTACTGTGAGTCTGGCTCTGAGTTAGAAGGTGAACAACAAAGGTGCCAAATACAGAGTTATTTATACAATGGAATACTAATCAGCCATAAAAACTGACAACAATAACACCATTTGCAGCAACATGGATGCTCCCGGAGAATGTCATTCTAAGTGAAGTAAGCCAGAAAGAGAAAGAAAAATACTATATGAGATCACTCATATGTGAAATCTAAAAAAACAAACAAACAAAGCATAAATACAAAACAGAAATAGACTCATAGACATAGAATACAAACTTGTGGTTCCCAAGGGGGCAGAGGGTGGGAAGGGATAGACTGGGATTTCAAAATTGTAGAATAGATAAACAAGATTATGCAATATAGCACAGGGAGGTATGCACAGGATCTTATGGTAGCTCACAGAGAAAAAATGTGACAATGAATATATATATGTTCATGTATAACTGAAAAATTGTGCTCTACACTGGAATTTGACACAAATTTGTAAAATGATTATAAATCAATAAAAAATGTTAAAAAAATAATAAAATAAAATAAAAGGGTCCTGCACAGATCATTTCTAATCTCACATTTTACAGATAAAGAAACTGAGGTTCAAGGAATGGAAGTAATTTTTTGTTTGTTTGTTTTGTTTTTGTTTTGTTTTTTCATTTATTTATTTATTTATTTTTTGCCCAATGTTACCTAATTCTTGATCTGAAGAAGTTACAATTAAGAAAAATGTCCTATGTTCTTAGAATGTCAGGTCTCTCCTTTCTACCTTAATCACACCTCTTACGGGTCTTTATGCTTCCTCATTAAAACTATACATTATCAATGCTGAGCCAGTTAGAGCTTAGTGTAACTAAAATGTTGCTGGATAGATCCGTAGTATAGACCTTATTTTAAGTTATGTACGCAAGGCCCTATTCCTGATAAAAGACACCCTACTGAAAAGAGGAGAGGCATTTGCTAGTCAAAGGGATGAATCCCCAAATTCTCAAGCTTGGACATCAATACACAGCTCAACCTTTCCTACTGAGCACTTTAGGATACTTTTTCAGAAACATTTTATAAAACCTATGGCTGGCCTTCTATATGAGCACTAGCTTAAGAAATTATGCTGGCTTTCTCATATTTACCCAGAATTTCACCTAACAGAGATAATTGATCTTTCTCTATTTAATAAGCTACTGAGTAATGAGCATGGATATTCTCAAGCAAATTTTCAAACCTCCATCATACAGCACCTATCTGCCAGTATAAAAGAGACTCAACTCAACATACAAGTCAGTTTATTAACATTAAGACTGTGTCCAAAATATGATTTTTTCCCAGTAAAAACTGAAACATGCTGTGACTACAGTAACCTTCCCAGGTAAACCCCAAATTGTCCTTTGCCCCATTTAAGTAGGTCACATTTGTGCCAAACTCCCTGCAGTTGTAAGTCACTGTGTTTGAGCTTATTTTTACCATTTCCACTAGCTAATAGAAAAATTCAAAACTTCAGTTCAAAGTGCTTGGAAGATTCTGTAGAGAGTTCGGAACCTTACAAGCCCTGAACTTGAACCCATTTCTTTAACATCCACAGTGGATGTTGCTACCCTCTGGGAATTAATCTCACAATCAGACTACAAGAAAGATCAAGGGTAAGAGTGATGAAGTTAGAGCAGAGACATGAAGAAGATATTTCCTTAGGGCTTAAAAAGAAAAATACATTCAGAGCATCAATCTCAGTAGCCTAGGCTGACAGATGATGTTTGAAGAAATAATCATCAACAGCAGGGAAATAGTTTCTTTAATTGTACAATCACTTTTGGAGCTATTTGGAGTTGTCTGGATAAACTCTTTTCAAATACAAATACACATGCACACCCACACACATTTATTGAGAGCAAATACCCATTGCTGTAGTTAATGGAGTGAAATACAGCTGAAGTGGGACTAGGAGAGCAGCAGGGGAGGAATTGTGGAAGCCAAGTTAACTGCTCTGATACAAACTGACTTCATTTTTTTTGTCTTTTCCAGCCAGCCCATATATTATTGTAGATAGTGTAGGATGGGGATGCTTTCTGTAGTGAATGCACCGTATGGAATAAAGGATCAACAGAACACTACAGATGAGGTTTTCTTTACTTCGTTTGGTTCAGGAGCTTTTGCCCTCTACTCCTTGATGTAGTAATACCTGCAGAATTATGGGAGATTATGATTACTTGGTGCTGGCCAAGAGACAGTCCTCACCTAGAATTCTGCTTGGGGCTGAGAGATTCCAGTATTAGAGTCACACCAAAGCATGGGAGGATGTCACAAAACAGCCACCACCATGATGAAGGAGCTAAAGGGACTGATTTATGAGAATGGATTAAAACAACTTAATAGAGTGGCCAAATCATGACCCAACTCCATAGGACTGTCATACACTTTGAAGTTAGAAGGGACTTTTCTAAGCAGAAAATTTCAAGGACATAATAGGTTATGGAAGGGAGAAAAGAAAAGATTTTCCTTTGGCTGGTATGGTGTGTATAGGGCTAAGACCAAGGCAGGTTAGCAAGTCAAGATTTAAGCTTGCTCTCTTCAAAGTGGTACAGTGTCTCCTGAGAAGTGAAAGATACAATTCTAGAATGATGTTAAATTTCAGTGGACAAATGTCCTCTAGAGAACCGTGTGAGGAGGGCTAAATTAGATATCTTAATAGGTCTTTCTCAACACTAGCATCTATGATTCCGTCTTTTCTTTGAGTCATTGTTTTTGTTTTTTTCAAATTCATTATGGAAACAAAAGGTCTTTAATTTTATTGCCAACATGTGCCTTCAAAATCCAAAGCACCCCTCTCTGACAGACTCATCAAAATGATTATTTCAGCCATTTAGGAAGTATGGTAATGGTAATTTCTGCATCTTAATAAAGCAGTTCCCATTATTTAAAGGGACCAAAACCTGATGCATAACTTCTTTTCTTGCTAAAATGTGACACCTGTCATTTAATGATGTTAGTTCCACGCAGGTTATTTTATCACTGGAAGCAGTATCCCAGCACATGCAAACCTGCAATACCTCCCCATTCTCTTGCCCTATTTTTGTGATTATTGTATTGTAAGGAACAAAGATTTACTACCTACTGATTAGCAATAGTAAAATTGATATTTTTTTCTAATTAAAGCTATATCAGTATAATTCCAGCAGGGAAAGTGCAGAACAGGACGGGAGCTACACGTAGAGGATTGGCTTCTGAATCACTGGTCTTGGACAGTCTTTCACGTTGATTTACTGCATTGTTTTAAGCATGCAACTTAATCTCACTGTGCCTTTGTTTCTTCTGGGGAACAAAGAAGAAAAGAAGCAGCAGCAGCAGTAACAGCCACTGCCATCAGGGAGATAGGACTTACCTCTGCCTCCCTCTGGGATTTCCTCAGGATAAACAAGATCTTTTCATTAAGTGCTTTGAGCTACTGAAATAAAAAAATAATAGTAATAATAATAATAATAATAATAATAATAATAATAATAATAATATAAAACTTCCCTGCCTTAAAATTTTCCTGGTTTTCATGATATTTCCATGGATATAGTAGACACTCAATAAATGCTAAATTAAATTGAATTACCAATAATTTCCCCGGCAATCATATCAGTTTAGAATACACTTTTTTGATAATTTAAGCTTACTGACACAGAATGGTATTCTTGGAACAGAACAATAATTATGATTATTTTTCCTAAAGTAAGCATTACATTTGAATGCCAAAATCCTGTGCTATTTAGCAAACAAAAATGTAATAAACACTCATTCTTTTTTTTTTTTTTTTTTTTTTTTAGGCTAAAGGCCTTGTGAAAATGAGTAGAGAACAATTACTGAGAGCTCTGGGCTCCATGGTTGGACGGGGAAAGAGCAGAAAGGGGCAAATGGAGGGCAATGGAACTTCTGATTCCAGAAGGTATGTGATGCGATTCAGGTCACCTTATATGAAAGAGAGGGTTACACTTCAGCAGAAGGATAAATGCAGCCGCGTATGGTCTTCACAAGAAATAGGAACAGAGAGGGTCAGAATGGGAATCAAATGTCAGTTGAAGGAAAACTTTTTGCATGTGGGTAATTCAAATGAACTTCCACAGCAAGGCCCTTTGAAAATCTAACTAACTAAACTGGAGGTCCCTAATCAAGGTTAATAAGCATCTCAGAAACCAGTTGGTTCCTTCCTTAAGAGTGACTTGTAAGCCTTGATACACATGCCCGGTGAATTAGAAATATCCATCTAATCCCAGTGAAAAATTCTTGCCTTCAGCAAATCATTGAGATATATTTGGGGAGGGGAATGGCTTTTACATGTGTGGGTTGTTTTACGTTGGTTTTTTAAAAATATAACCTGAGTATCTGGGGGAACAATTCAAAGTACCTTTTAAAATATTATTGTCTTTCTTGGTAACCTCTTTATGCCTAACATTAAAAAACTAAGAATTGCTCTAATTTTGAATTTAACTTCCAAGAAAACAGTATCTTACATTTTTTTTAACATTTACTTAAAACCTAATTCTTTTCTTCTTGCTCTGAAATGAATCTCATGATTTTTCTAAGTAGATGTTTTATTTTTATGATTTTGTTTTTGAACTTGTTTTCAATGTTGTTCTCTTCATTTCAGCATTTTGTGATGTCATGTATTACTGTTGATCTATACAAGTTTGAGTGACCCTCTCAGTAAGGGTTCAGCTAAAGGCAAATGAATCATCAGAGCTCTGCCTTGCAGTGGGACACAATAATTTTATTTCACTTACGTTAAAAATGGAAAAGAAAATCAATCGTTCCAAGCAAAGATAACATAACAGCTTTACAAAAGAACAGAACGTTGCTTAAGCAGCCTCTTTTTTGTACCCTCTAGCGGACACCAGCCTCTGGAACTAGGATATAGGAAGTCAGAGATCCAAAAATGTCACTTGCTGATAGAAATAATTTAGGCTTTTTCCCCCACAACTTGTCATAATATTGGATAATGTGAGCAAAAGGAAATAATTTACATTCTGAAAAACTCTACAAACAAATCCTGTAAATAATATATGCTGAAGAGCAGTGTGTGGCTCTAGCAGGATATTGCTTAGAGAGATTTTGTTTAAAACATTTATTGGAGGCATATATTACAGTATATCATTTACTGGCTGGAAGCCATGCAATATGTGTCTTTACAAAAAAAAATTACCTTGTAATATGAGCCCCTCCAAGGCATAATTATATAATAAAGTTCTTATTGGGAAAACTGGAAGTAGGCCAAGCCTTGTCCAAATATAGTGAATGTCAGAGCCAAATTTATTATCCTTAGCTATTAACAGGAGAAGGCAGGTTTTGTTTACCAAGCCTAATTCTCTCCTAATTACAGCCACTATAAAATAATTACTATCCATGGGATAACAACACAAGACAGAGTGACTAACAGAAGAAACTGCAGGGGTTAGAAAACAGAGTGCAATTCTATGTCATTCTGAACAGCTTGTGTACTGCCATGAACAAATTAACGGACTTCATTAAGGAATTATGTTTTAAGAGTGGCTTTGCGCTGAAGCAGTAAAGCAATTAATGCATCTTATTTGGTCCTAGATCTGAGTTGTACTGCAGTTTGAGATAGCAACTAATTTTTTTTTTATTTTTGATGTATCAGGTTTAATAGGATACAACCACATTACCGGGAGAGATGGTTAATGAATGTAGAGAAAAGACTCTATTTTGGACAAATGATATCCAGCCCCTGCTAACTTGTTCTGTCTTTATGAGCAAATTTCTTACTGTGGCGATTTTAATAATCTACTGAAGACAAATGCCAACTTTTATCTAATTCCATTTCACAACCTACCCTTATGTCCTAAACTCTGTTGGATTACACTTTTGATGAAAGGTGTAGTTTTCAGAAAGGCAAGACTATTCTGTATATCGATTTGAGCCACAAAACTGGGGACTTGCAATATTATTTCAATATTTCATATTTGCTTTCCACACAAATCAAAATGGAATATTATCAGGTTGAAACATGATGCTTCATTAAATTCTCAATGTTTCCTGTTCCCACGTTCCCTAACCTCTTCCATCTCATCACAGCGCCCCAGAGGTGTAAAGAAACCTCACTATAGATCTTTGTACCCTTAAAACACATGCAACAGAATCCACCATGATTCTTACTACTTTTGCACAATGGCAAGGGTGAAAGGTCAAGTTGTGCCTCTTGCTGGTTCTGTGTCTCTTCTCTCTCTCTACATGCCCACCCCCAAACCCCACCCCTGTCTGTAAAGGGTCACTTCTTACTGCAGTAGGAAAAACGCTCCTGTTTTGGTGACTTGGTGAAAACGTACAAACTCAGCACACTTGGGGAGTCTGTTTTAGATACTCCTTTTAATAGGCCTCCAGATGGCCACATAAAAGCAAAAGGATTATTATAGCAACTCCCAACCGGGCCATTAGAGATAAAGGTAGACCAGAGTTTCCTTTAAAACCTTTTTTTTTTTTTTTGAGGAATATATGATCTGATCATAAAAAAAAAAATCCTCGATATAAAAGTAGGGGAAGATGTTCTAAATCCAGAAATTCAATTTTGTAGTTTATTTATCTCACACATGCTTATTTATGCAAATAAAGTCACTTGGTTTGAAATGAGAGAACCAGAATGTAATTTTAGTTCTTTCCAACAATGCTGTAGCATGCTTTAGTTTTTCAGGGGTTTTTGTTTAATTTTAAAAAAGATTCTTTTTTTTTTTTCTCTCCTTTTTATTCTCCAGACACTGAATGTTTCTATAGAGAACTAAAGTTAAGAAAGGAATAGGCAATAAAGAGATTCAGAAAAAACATTTCATGTGGAAAAGAAAATGTCCTCTCTCAAATATATATATAAATATATATATATATACACACACACACACACACACACACACACACACGCGTGCGCGCATATACCTTACCTCCCCATTGTACAATCAATTAAAGCAGTGACATTGAATATCTTCTTTCCTTCTCCCCTGTCGGAAGCCACAGTAGCTCTGAGGCTGAAAACAGGACTGTCTAGTGTTACACAGTAGAATTATAACTTTCTCTTTTCTACTTTCTCTTTTTCTATATTTTCCAAAATATTTCAATCAGCATGTTTCATTTCATTTTTAAAAAGTTTTGCTCTGAGGACCTCCGCCCACATGCCCTTCTGCTATAAATACACAACTCTTTCCTTCAGGAAGCAAAGTAAACAGGTACTTACTGAAAAACCAGACAAATTTTTCTTCGGCCAACCCCACTAGATAATTACTACAAATCCTCCCAGATTCTAGAGTTAGTGTATTGGTTTGTCCTAGTTTGAACTGTGGCTTTTTACCTTTTCTCTTCTTTCTCGGAAAATTTAGTGAAAAGTTGGAACAGACAGTATTGAGTATTACTAGTCAGTTCCCACTTTAACCTGGAAATTTACTCTCTCGTTTTCATTATTATTATTAAATATTTCAAACACATGAAGCATAAAGAATAATAAACACACATATTCATTAAGACTTAACAAATGTTAATGCATTATAAAAAGTTTATTTGCTTCAAATATTTTTTCATAATGTTACAGAGAGAATTAAAAAACCCCATGTGTACCCTCTAATGTCACCAAGCCCTTTCACTATCATTTTCCCTCCCTTCCCAATGGTAAAAAGCCACTATCTTAAAATTGTTTGTAACTTTCACTTCCATGCTTTTACATGTTTACTATATATGTGTGTATTCATAAATAATATATTTTTCTATGGTTTTAAATTCACATAAATGGAAATTTTACTCTGCTACTTGCTTTTCCAATCCTCAATATGTTTGCAAGATTTATCCATGTTGATGTATGTAGAATTGGTTCATTTCTTTTAATTGCTGTATAGGCTTCCACTATGAATATGAATATAACACAGTTCACAGATGCATTGTTCAACAGAGAACAAGGCCACTGACAAAGTATAATTTAGTGGATGAAGGAAAAGAGTTCTTTGCTATCTGGTTTGTGATGTTTTCATTTTGATACTAAAAAGTTTTGTTGTCATTTAAAAACACATTTTTTAAATTGAAGTAGAGTCAATTACAATATTGCATCAATTTCTGGTGTACAGCATAGTGATTCACTCATACATACACACATATATATTGCTTTTCATATTCTTTTTCATTATAGGTTATTACAAGATACTGAATATAGTTCCTTGTGTTGTACAGTAGAAACTTGTTGCTACTTATTTTACATACAGTAGTTAATATCTGCAAATCTCAAACTCCCAATTTGTCCCTTCCC
Source organism: Vicugna pacos (assembly GCF_048564905.1). Classification (NCBI taxonomy): domain Eukaryota; kingdom Metazoa; phylum Chordata; class Mammalia; order Artiodactyla; family Camelidae; genus Vicugna; species Vicugna pacos. The sequence continues at coordinate 38,512,994 of NC_132991.1, read as the reverse complement.
ACCCACTTTCTCTCCTGGTAACCGTAAATTTGTTTTCTATGTCTATGTCTGTGAGCCTGTTTCTGTTTTGTAAATAAGTTCACGTGTGTCTCTTAAAAACACATTTTAAAATGTTATAAAGTAGACAGTGAAAACATAAGCCTTAGTAGTAATTCACACCCCCCCCCATGGAAGAATCCATCCTCTAGCAGTTTTGGTAAGTGTAAATGTGGAGAGACCACGATGATGCTGGCCATGGTTGGGGTTGGGAAGAGAAGTTTGGGGTAAAGGAAGGGAACTTCTGTCATATCCCACAAAGTAAAGGCTAGAGCTATCAGGAAATATGTCCTTCTTCATAATAAATGAAGAAGCTAGTCCAGAAGCTTTTAAAGCTCATAGTCCTGACTCAATTAATATTATAAAGACAATGCATTGACATGGAGATGGTAAAGGACATGGCAATGTATCGTGTCAATGAGTCACAGATACTTAACGACCCCAGATGATGCATTAATGTGATACATCCTAATGGTTCTGCCATCTCAGTGCATTAACTGCTATGTTATATTGTAACTGGTGTGATATGTGGTGTCAGTCTAAGCATTTACAGGCTCTGTTGTGTCTTCATTTCAATCTCTCTGTCCAGTTTAAAGACTTTTAAATTCCATTTTAAAAGTAAACATAATTATAAATTTAAAATGTTACAAGGCTATCAGATGTCTAAAAAAGGCAAAGATTGTTGACTCAAGGTCACTAATATCCATTTACCAGACATCAAGTGTGGCATGTTGCATATTGAAGCATCATTTAATAGGCAAGTAAGAACCGGCAGCATTAATGCTATTATCAGTACCCTCTCTTCTCAGAGATGATAATCTTTCAGTACACCTGTTGACTATGGTCAGCCCTGTACACAGGTAAAGTAAACGTCCAACTTTGGAGCATATTTCAAGGAACATGGGGCAAAGACAGCCTTGCAGAAATTTCTTTACCACTAACCTGCTACAGGATCTAAAATTCCCATCATTTGGAATTAATTCCTTTGACTTGAGGCAGTTTATCTAGAAAAATTCATAATACGAGATAAATATGATTAAAGTAAAATAACATATTAAGCTTTCATCATTCATTAAGACCTGAGTAGCGATATGTTCATATGAGTTGTTAACCAGTAACCTAACAATATCTTGGGGGAAAAATGGAATATTTCACTGCCATGTTATATATGAGTACAGAGGAGAAAAGTCTATATTGCAAGAAATTGTCTGGTGGGATTTTGAAGTAAAGAATAGGGAACCAGAGGAAGCACCAAATAGTGAATGTTTTGGAGGTTGAGGAGAGTGGATAAGAGTTGAGAAAAGTGGAAAGAAGGGGGAGCACTGAAGAACAAAAGTATGTGTGTGTGTGTGTGTGTTGGAGATGTATACCTGAAAAATAACTATTTTAGGATTTTGTCCTTGGCTAAACCTTTCTGTGCACAAGTAAATCTTGCCCTTCCTTATACCCATATTATTTCTTTAATTTAAAACTAAAAAAAAAAATTCCTTAACACTCCAAGACATACTCTGTGTGCTAATACATGGCTCATAGCCTTGTAAAAATAGGTATTTTTTTTCTTCCTTGAGTTTACATTTTATTTTATGCTTTGTGGCAACTGAAGGAAATATTCATACAAGTTTAAAATGCTGATACTACAGAATATTTTTGCTTGGTGGAATTTTGTTTGCATAGATTATGCTTCAGGTGAACACCAAGCACTTTTATATTTGAGTAGGAATTAACTGAAAGTATTTGTTTCATAAACAGTGCACTCAACTATTTGCTTGCGATCACACTTGGAGCTTGGCATGAACCAGCCACTTTTATATAAAAAATGACAGTCAATATCTCAGTAACTCTGATAAGTGAAGCTCCTTTCTATATGTCTTTGTGTTATTAAGCTAAAACTGAAGCATTAAGACCAGTTTTCCCTAAAAAAATGCACCACTTCAACAGCTGATCTTGGTTTGAATGATTACCAAATTCCAGCCACTGAGAGGCAGTATTGCGCAGTAGTTAAAATCCTGAGTTTTGGCATCAGTGAGTCAAGGGTTCAAGTCTGACTCTACACTAACTGTGGATGAGTTAAGCTCACTAAGCTTCATTTTCCTTATCTTGCAAAGTGGGATAAAACCCATTTCTATTCTATGCTGTTGTGAAGATTAAATGAGATAATGCACGAGTCAAGTGCTTAGCTTATTCCTGGTGCTTATAAAACCCAATAAATCTAAACTCGAGGCAAAAATCACGTAATATATGTATCTGTTTGCACCCGCTGATGCTTTTCTTCCTTCTTCTTACTCTATGCTCACACATTCTTCTCTTAGAAATGCGTGTCATGGATCCAGATGCAGAGAAAGGTTAATTTTTATGAGGAAAATCTTTGGTACTAAGCCAGGGTACCCAACAGCAGTGCTTCTCCCAGCATCTCCCCCTGACGCTCTTATCCTAGGACTGCACAGAGCTTCAGCATGCCCTTTCCATAATGTCCTCCCTTGTCTCACACACCAGTGTCATCTTCAGTGACAACTGCACTGGTCACTGAATATTGCAGGTATTTATCCCATTGGTAAGAATATGATGCTGTCTAGACATAGGATCCAGAGTCTAGTGTATCATTTTAAAAAAATGAACCTTAATATGGCCAGGATAGTCCCTAGTCTTTATACTTACATACTCAAATTTATCATCTCCTATTAAACTTAATTATTCAAAGTAACAAATATATATTTCACTAAAGAGCCATTGGTAAATATATCACTTTGTCTGCAGAGCTGCACAGAAAAGTCTATTCTTGACATTGCATTAACATTCACAGACCACACTGTAGTTTATATAGTTCTGGAGACAGAGAATACTTTCAGAGAAAGCCACTGTCCCTGGCCCATGTAGAACCTTTACTGTGGAATCGACAAGTGACCCTGTACCCAGTGTGTTCACTGATTTCAATTTCAGCTTACATCCAGCCTTTAACAAGCTATTTTGATGACTTCATTCACAAATTATTTTCCTATTCTCATCAATCACTGACTCATAATAAAGTAGCATATAGATTCTTTGGGATCTAGACCAGTTTCACTGTATCTTCATCTCTTAAGAAGAGAAGTTAATAGTAGTTTAAAATTCATCTTTATGGGTAAAGTCTCTCTCATTCTTTAGAGCTTAGACAATGATGAGCTTATAGGTTCATAGAAATATCATTGATCATCAGGTTCTTCCCAAGATCAATCCCACGGTAAATTCATCTTGAAATGTAAGTAAATGATTACGTGTTCTACAGTCATTTCACTAGCAGGTGAAGGGTTCTTGTATTTGTCTTTAACTCTTCTGGGTAGAAATTCAGAAGCAGAACTCTGGCCTGTAAAAAGGCACAGCTGCACCCTGCAGGTAGAATGAAAAGGTCCTGGATGAGGTCTTGAATGCGTGTCCTTACATGCTTCATACTGCAACCTAATGTGCAGTTGCAGACCACCCTACCTGAGATAATAAATGAGTATTTCTCAGGGCTGTTGAGCACTTTGCAAATTTTCACAGTAGATCAGCACAAACTTAGTTAGCACAGGTGTTCACATAATTGTGATTCATTGGAAAAATTCTCGGTGCTCAATAGCCCTCGTACTCTTTCCTCCTAGGTGCTGGTTGAGTGTGAGTATATTGTGGGGAAATGTGCCATGATGTTGGGCTCCACTGGTGCTTGGCTAAAGGGTGTTGGGCTTGAAAAAGAACTGCTAAATGTGTCCAATTCTCTTGGTCCATTTGCTTAAGTTTCTGAAACTGGAGGATGACATGAATCCAATAGTTCAATAGATAGAAACCAAGTCCAACATTAAAAAAAAAAAACTCCTCTGGTACTGGATAATCTTAAGACATTTTTGAGGTTATTTAAAAATCATTAAATCTCAAACAACGTAGAGATCACTTTCTCATTTTTCTTGCATTGTAGCTGCCATTTTCTGGGGAATTGTGCTGAGTGCCACCTGATTGCCAGCTCTGCTCTTTTCTTAAGGTTGGCCACCATTTGGAATAGGACTCAAAGGTAATTATTCTGAGCTAGTGAGTAAGACAGCTCCCTCTGCAATCAGCCCTTAATAGCAGACTTAGCTTTTCTGTTTACAGAGTGAAACAAAACTACATGATGTAAAACTTGTATAGCTTTTAATGTAATGAAGTAAGTAACTTGGATTAAAAAAAAAAAAACCTGCTCACGTAGTTAACTAATACTGATTAGTCTCTGACACTGCTTGGTGCTGTGGTAAGCACGCTGAATTTGAGGGTAAGGGGAAAGAAAAACCACCTGTCTATGATCTATATGTGATCTGCATATAGCTGTTTCACTCTGTGACTTTTTATAAACACAGAATTAAAGGAATTTCAAATCTATGTGCCTCTCTTCACTGGAAACCAGTTCATACTGCACTCCCAATAATCAGCTCAGGCGTGTCTGCTGCCGATCCGGACGTCCCTGCCTAAAGGAAAACGTGTCTGTCCTCACAGTCTAGCCAGAATTCTCCCTTAAGGAAGTAATCAAACAGATCATATTTTAGTGTTATCTTTAAACTTCCACTAAGTTCTTTCAAGCACTTGACGTTTGAATGGATCTATAGGCTTTTTCCAGCTCCTTCTTAAGAGCAAAAAGATACTCTCATAAATTATTTCAAGTAGACAACTAAAGATTTACAACTAAACACAGATGAAAAAGTCCTCAGTGGTCCTAAGGCTACCTCAAACCAAGAACCTACTTGGATCCTACTGTGGTGGAGGGTCCGGGTGTCTTCCTTGACCCTAAAATAGCTTCTTAAAAATTGATGTTTCTCCTTTGTTTTCAAATAGAGAGATTAAACAGTAGTACTGACGAAAATTCTAAATCCTTCATTAGCTACCTCATGTTTTCAAATGAGACACTAGGCAAATGGACACATTATTTCTAGCTGATGCTTTAACCCCAGATCTTTATATTGTTCTTTATTCTTTTTTACCTACAGTGGACTATGGTGTCACTAAGACGCCATCTGCCTGAACTGGAAACAGACTTGTGTGACCTTCAAGTCTCCTTTTCCCCAAACCCTTGCTGATCCTACTAAGTCCTTCTAGGTCTGTGTGGATTAGGAAAGCCGTTCCAAAAGAAAGAAAAAACATCGCATCTGAGATACAGTAACAATTTCATGAAATTCCACAAGAGAAAAACAATTCAAAGAGGAAAATATCCCAGAATAGAACACTTACTGAGAAAGCAAAATGCTTAAATTGTGTTTCTAGAAGATTCTGTTATTGGTTCTTAATCCTTATCAGAACTTGGTTTTTGGAGGACAGCACATGGGAAGGGCAGCGAATCCCCCCAGCAGAAGTATATCTCTAAGTATGCTACCTAGTCTTCCCGGTGGGTGTCAGAGTATCCGAAAGAGACACTGTCACTCTCCAACTCAGGGATGGGACAGAGGGAAGAAATTGGTCCAAAGCTAGTGAACGACTTTTAGGGTCTTAGATGAAAATATTAATTTTTATTAATAGATGTATGTTGAGAATCATTAGTATAGAAATTGTATAGAAACTGTGGGTACAGTAGGTTCCAAATAGTGGTACAAGCATTTTATTGTCCATAAATGCCTATTAAATGATGTTCTCTAAAATCTGCATTCATCATACTGAAATTACTGTCTAAATAATAAGTAACATCTTAAGCCAGATCAAATAGAAAATTCATGAAGTCAGGACCTTTTATCGTCAAGATCATCATTATTTATTGCAAGAAAGTCACTTTCACCAGATATCTAAACCCATAAAAATATTTGTGAACTACAGATCACTGCTGAGAATGACAACATTAATTATATTTAAAAGACCTCTTCAATAATTTTGGTTTATTTTTGCTATCCTGAAATACAAATTTTCTGATTTCTGTTCAGTGGTATAAGCAGATTTCTGTTAATTTGCTCAGCTTTATTTCCAAACGGCAGGCATTCGTCGCTATGTTATCTTTAGTAGTGACAGATATACTATCCCATCCTTGAAGCTATGTTCAAGATATTTCTCAGGCCTGAAAACAAAATATCTATAGCAATTTTTTTTTTTAGCTCAGCAAGACTTCTGAACCCTTTCTCTCTCCCTGTCTCTACCCCTGCCACCTCACCACACGATCATGACTACTAATTTATGTGGTGATTCTGTTATTCTAAAGCTACTTTGTAATTCACAGACTGACACTTTACATTCTTAAAATTTGCTCGAAAACATTGCAGCCTAGTTCTGACATTTTCTCTGCTTCTGACTTTACATAACTATGTATTTTTGTTTACAATTCTTCAAATAAGATGTAGTGAGTTTGGCATTGGCTACTATAATAATACTTAAGACATCTTTAAAAGAAATAAAAGAAAAAATGGATGGAGTCCTTTTTTTTTCCTGTCTGGACTGAGATACAGGCCAGTGGAGAATGTTAGAAACATCACGCTTTTTAAAAATCTGTGATGGATCAAGGGGTGGGGGGATACCTGAAGAGTTTGGGTCATTATTTCTTGTGCTGCTCCTCCTTCAGAGTGTATTAAAAACAAAATAACCTTTCTTGGGTCCGAGATTCCTTCAGTATATGCTTCCTGAAGGCAGTGGAATGGACCAGATGGTCTCTTGAGTTCTCCCCTAAACCTCTGACTTCCTAATTCATGGTCAGAATATCAGAGAGCCAACTTCATTCCTGTTTTGAGAAGGGGACTTTTAATAGGGTGGCCTCCTTTTTTTTAAATTCAGAGACTGTTTAAGCTTCATTAACTTGCTTGTCTCAGTCTGAGCTGAATTTCTGTGGTATTGGAGGGGGAAAAAAGTCCTCTTCCATCAGATTCAAATGTTTTCCAGATCTACTGGTGGTAATTGACATAATTCATTTTAATGAGTTAGAAGTATTTGAAGAGCTTTCAGTGAAAACATGTGGAGCTGCTCTATAAATTCCTAGGCTTTTAGAATCCTCTCCGTCTCCAAGTCTCCAGTGTTTCTACATTTGCCATATCCAGTAAACTGATAAACAGGAATGATTTACTGTAAAATAGTTATAAGTAAAGAAATGTCCTCTGAGGATACAATAATTGTTTTCATTTTCCTTTCCCCAGTGCCACTGGTATAATAAAATGCTAATAGATGCAAATTATGCTTGATCTTTAATGCATACTAAAGAGAAACCACTTAAAAATCAGGTACGTTTTGTTGGTGAGTAAGCAGTGGAATATTGTTTCTTCTTTAAGATCTTGTACAAACCAGGAAGTTTCCTTTCTGGATTGTCTGCGTGTGCAGGCCCACCTCCAGACTGGTGTAGTTAGACATTCCAGGGGAAAGGTGGAGACAGGGTGGGGGAGGAGAAGAGGAAAACAAAAACATCTTTGACTCCAAATGATTCCAAAAGAAAATCTTGGAAAGAAAAACAAACATCGCCCCAACAGGACAGCCACTGTGACTTAAAGAAGAGAAAATTGAAATACATGAAAAATCAATGAGATAATAATTAAATTGCGGGGCACACAGTACAGCAGCCCTCATGCATTTGGTAATGGAGACAGGGACCTGAAGTCATCAGTAGTTAAAAGGGAGCAAAGAACAGCCATCCTCTTGCAGCTAATTTCATGATGAGACACTAAAAAACACATACCTGCTCCAGTATAGTGGGATATTTATAGGAGGTTAAAGATACAAATTAAAGTCCAGGAGCCTATACATTCCTGATTACCCAGCATTCTTAAATCAGTCCTCCTCAGTCTCACACCTGGGGTCTCAGCTGCAGCGTAGCTGTCATTTACGCTACCCATGGTCCACGATTGATGACAGTCATTCGCTGATGAAGCTGTATACATCATTTCTGTCCGAGCTGCACTGGCCAGATGGACCCTGACCATCCATCGCCTGTCAGGGACGCATCTGTTCACACTGCTGCTAGGGGTACTAACAAGTCATTGGCTTTCCAAAAGGACAGTGTCAGCTGGATAGGGCACAACATAAAAACTGGTGGTGTTGGGTTTTTCTTTCCTTTTTTTTTTTTTTCAATCAAGAAACAGAAGAAATTTTTTTTCCTCTTAAAAGGGAATACATTGCACTAACTTTTTTAAAAAAGCCATAGTAGACATATCAAAAGATCAAAGACACTATCAACTTCATACTGATAAAGCAAGTTGGCTTTCCTTCTTAAATTTGTTGTTGGTGGTGATGTATAAATAAAATGCCATCCGTTCCAGATTATGATATTAAAATGGGAAGGTCTGGGGAGTTTCACTATCAGTACTTGTTTCTATAATGAAAAATCAAGACATTTGTATATTGTTTTTCTGAATCGAAGTTAATGTTGCTACTTATTTTACTTCTTTGTATTAAATAAAATTATCTCCCTGTCTGAAAAAGTAATCCAAAGAAAGTTTTGCAATAAGCTTATCCATAAATTGAATCAATGGCAAAATAGTTCAAGTTTGTTAAAGATTATGTTTTCACTTTAATTTGTTGCCATTTGAAAACCGTCTAAGCACTTTCCGTATATCATTTCATTTGCTTATCACATCTGTCTGAGGTAGAAATCGTATTATTCCCATTTTCCAGATCTGGAAACTGAAGAATAAAGAGTGAAAGGATCCACATCTAGTGTTAGTGACAGAGATAGAATTTGAGCCCAGAGTAGGTCTGATACCAGAGTACCCATGTTAATTTCTTTTTCATTTGGACTCCCAAAAATGATCTTCAAATATGGATCTGAATGGTTATTACAGCCCAGTATCTGATACCTCAAGATTCTTCTGTTATAACATGAAATTATGTTGCCTTGGCAAAGAAGTTAACAAGAGAAATTTTAAATTAAGCAAGAATGAGAACATGAGTCAAAATCAGACAATAAACTGGTTTCTTTTTTAAATTAAAGGTAGAATTTTTTTTAGAATCTGCTTTGTTATGCAGAGACATATTTCAAAAAATTCTGTAATCAACATCCACACAAGCGTTCTTAAATGGATAAAAGCGTATAATCTGCTCAAAATGATGTTGAAGAAAACAGAGCATGTGCCATGATGAGTCTTCAACAGGTAAGCAAAGCAAAGGCCACTGTTAGAATAAATATGAATGTGGATGAGTGTTCGTGGAGATCCTTAAAACACAGTTTATTTGTAAGTACGTGTCTTAAATACAGCCTCCAGCTCTTAGTCGCTTCAGTTTCTTGATTTAGAAAATGAAAAAAAAATGCACACTTTTCCATCAGTGAAAATTGTATTTTGCAGATTTGGGTGAAAATGTACGGTAAAAGAAAAGAATCTAATTTTACTAGATGGAAAACTGATAAAGAGATGGAGGCCATTCTCAAGGTCACAGAGGAGGCATTTCTATACTGGCAATGTGAGACACATTGTTGAAAAATACGAGTGACTATAAACCGCATTTTGGCTGTCGGCTTTGGCAGCAGCAAGAGATCTGCAGGGAAATTCCTCCATAACTCTCCATTTTGGCTTCATAAATTGGCAAATCATATGGCTTTTCTTGCTATGAGGGCCCTAAACTGCAATTAATTTACTTGGCGCTTTTTCTTACAACTTTTCTTCCTGTAGAAATATGGTCAAACTGAAGCAAAACTAATTTTCTTTATGTCTTCTACTGTTTTAAGTCATAAGTAAATACATTATTACAACGAAAGTTTCCACAAATCTGTATAGTAAGTCAATATATACTGATAGCCATGCTTGGTTCCTCCTGTATTCAAATATGAATGGTCCATGATCTAAAGGAACTTTTGATCCCTAAGAAGGGAAGGAATATATACATATAATTATGAACAAGCTAAAATGTCAATAAATTGTAAATACAAAGCATAAAATTTGAAGTGAGATTGCTTCCAGCTGGAATTGTCAAAAGCTTTATGGAAGAGGCAATATTTGAAATGAAAGTTGACAAACTTATTTGGGGATTTATGTTAGACAAGAAGTGGTACTCAAGCAGAGGGAAGAGTTCCTAGAGGTAGGAAATCAAAGGTCAGGAGTCAAAGGTCAGAAGAGGCAACAGTGAGTGGACTAATGTTGGCATCGGTTGTATATTACTTATAATAATTGCTTTATTAATGTTTCCTAAATGTGTGAGTGAACAAATAAATGAATAAAAATTAGTTACAATCGTCAAGGGTCTTGTCTATGAGAATTTACAATACCATCATTAAAAATAAAAGCTCTATTGTGGTAGGTAGAATACTACTTCTTTCAAAAATGTCTGCATCCTAAATCCTAATTCCTAGAACATATGGATGTGTGCATGGTGAAAGGGATTTTGCAGAAATGATTAAAGGTAGGGCTTTTTATTTACTAATTATTTTTTCTTTAGTGCGGGTACTGGGGAATGAACCCAGGACCTTGGGCATGCTAAGCACGCACTCTACCACTGAACTATCTCCTCCCCTAAAGGTAGGGATCTTGAGATAGGGAGATTATCTTGGATTATCCAGGTGGGCCCAACCTAATCTCATGAATCCTTTAAAATAAGAACATTTCCACGCTGTGATCAGAGGGACATGTGACTATACAAAGCAGGAGAGGGAGATGACAATGCTGTTTTTGAAGACAGGGAAAGGATGCTACAAGTCAAGAATATAAGCTCTCTAGAATTAGGAAAAAGCAAGAAAAAGTGGATTCTCCCCCAGAACCTCCAGAAAGGAATGCAGCCCTGCCAACACTTTCCTTTTGGCCTCATGTGACCCATGTCAGACTTCTGACCTACAGATAATAAACGGGTGTGGTTTTAAGCCACTAAGTTTGTGGTAATATGTTAAGGCAGTTTGTGTTGTCTGGGGATACCACAGTTTATGGGTCTGTCACGGGATTTTCAAGTATTGTGTTGCCCCTAGGAAGTCAATATTGATAATGTATATCTAAACTTTGGTTACAAGTTCCAAAAAGAAGAAATTCATTATTAAAATATTTATAATATATTTGTGATTAAGTGAAATACTTAAATGACTGTGTTGTGTGTTTATTTCTCAGTAATGAAATTAATACTGAAATACTGGTAGTTGTCACCATTGGTCAAGATATAATTGGATCTTTTTTTGGCAATTTTGCAATCTAGTTTGCTTTTGATTAACTAGATTTCTTAAGCAACAGAAGAAACTGGATAGATAAAAATCAGCAGCATTATCGAGTTAGATATTGTAGAATTATGTCTATTCTATCTTGTATATTCCACAGTAGTAGCACAATGCTTTGCCCAAGGTAAAATCAATAATTATTGTTTGATTTGAGTGGTAAATTCTGTAAATGTGGTTTAAAAAATTGAGTGTCCCATCCCATTATCCATCCATTCAAAATAAATGGCTATTCAGTGTGCCAGACTTCTGTTTGTATTTGGCTGACTTAAAATGCATTAAGTATTGTTTATGATATAGCCCGAAAGAAGTAGGTAGAAGGTCAAGGATTTATCTGATAATTTAGGCAATATATCTGGTCCTTCCAAAGAGAATTTAAGAAATGTTTTGCTTATACTGAGTTTTTTTTTTCCTGTAAAACTTAGAAAACACTTCCCCTGACAAAAAACTAAGAAAGAAATAACTTTGTGCTCAAGTCACTTTTCATATGTGAATTGGTAGTATGTGTAGGAAAATAATAGATTGCATTTTTAATTAAATCACTACCTGATAACAACATCACATCAGAAGTACTGCCTCTGAGCTTTCTGGCCAGTGGCCTTGCCACATCCACGCAGAGCCAGGCAGCTTGCAAACCTCCCTTTGGCTTCATTTGCTGTATATACAGGGTTTTGTTTGCTGGGTTTTCATTTCACTTCCAAGTTCATGCTGAAGGAATCTCTTTTTTAACTCTGTACCACACAGGACCCAATTCCGCCATCCAATTATCTGCGTCTTCACCTCTGAATTGCCACAGAGCTGCTCAGAGGAAGAAAGTGAGATCAAGTTGGCTGAGCAAGATGCTGCGCGTGGAGATGCTGGGCAGGGTGGAGGGGCTTTCCTGCTGCTCCGAGGTGCTGCGGGAGCCCGTGGAGAAGCCTGGGGGCCCCCAACGGACCTGGCGGCCTTGGGTGGGTCCAACATGGAAAAGTAGGCTCCAAACCAATCACCAATGACAAATTTAACATCTTGCCTTAACCACATATCCTTTTGTATTTGTGAACCTTAGATTGGGCACAAATTTCACTTCACCCTGTTGGGGAGAAGTCAGTCTTTTTATTTCTGTTTTCGTCCCTTAAACAAAGCCTGTGACAGGGGAAGTCAGCAGTCTTAAATGCAAAGTGCGACCGGACCCAAGCAGTGGTGACTCTGCTATCTCGTGATACATTAATCTAACTCTGTTCTCTGCTCCCATGGAACTGCTCATTTCCATTTCTTATTTTTTATGTCCCTGAGGTTTAATTAAAAAAAAAAAAGCTTTCTTTTTCCCAGTTAGAATAAGGAACTTTCATGACTTTCAACCACCCACTTCTTTTGCCCAGACACAGATTTCTGTGCTCCCTCATTCACGTTGTTTTTGTCTTTTTAAACTCACTTGAAGATCACAAGATGTAGAGGTAAACAGACATGAGACTGCTGGTCATTCTCTCAGGTACCTGTCATGTAACATGAACAAGGCACAGAGGCTTTCGGTGACTATTTCCTCAACTGGAAAATGGGTGTGGTGTCTAATTAACTTATTCATATATTCATTCTGCAAATTAGAGTCTTCCAAGCACTGGAGAGAGAAATCTGAATGGTGCCCGTCCTCAGGGGTTTCACCCTCCTAGGTACAGATATGAATCCGAAGGTGATCGCTGTAAGTATGAAGGGGAGGGAGAGAAGTGCTCCTGAGCTCTGTGAGGTGCCAGCACCCAGCTCCACCGTGGCTTAGGGAGTCGGAGTAGGACTAGGTGGGGAACGTAAAGCACCAGCACAAAACAGGTAATCAGTAAAAGTCCCTTCCTAGTCCAGAGGATACTCTTAATTAGTTGGCACTGTATTTTTATTTCCTTTTATGATGTTTCACAAATGGATTTTTAATATTTCTATGTCCCATATTTTAAGATCCTGGCAAGATGAGACCACAGGTTTCACTTTTCTTATTAAATCTTTTACTTTAGTGGCTAAGAAATTAAGCACCAGCCTCAGACTTCTTTCCTTAAAATGTCACTTGTGCCACCACTGGCCATTTGACCTAGAGCAACTTGCTAAACCTCTCTGTGTCTTTGCTTCTGTTTTTAGCAAATGAAGATAATAAATTTGCCTACTTCACAAGATTGTGGCTGGGCTAAAAGAGAAGTGCAAAGCACTTAGCACAAAAAATATTAATTATTCCTGCTGTTTTTGTTGTTATTGTTATTTACTCTCTTGCCTTCCCCAGAGTATAAGAAATACTAAATGACAAAAAGTCCACTTTGGGACACTGGTGACACCCTCTGCTTTTGTTCTCTTGTAGCTGTGAGAATAGCAAAATGCCATTCGTACATCATGTTCTGGGGTTAGTTGAGGAGAAGGCACAGGGGTGGAGTGTACAACAGTGTCAGTTCTATGTGCTACACCCAAGAAGAAGCTAAGCAAGAGGTTTCTTTGAATCAGAAGGATCCTCTACTGTGCTATGAACTCCTTAAAATCTGGACTTAACTTTAGTTACCCTTGTAACTACCATGCCTAGCATGGTCCCAGGAACCTGGTAAGACCTAGAGCAATTTCACATAGATGAGCACATCATAGGTGTTTAATAATATTGAACAGTGAATGAATGATTGAATCAAGATGGTTATAGTCAAAGCGCCACTGATGGAGGCTGGCAGTTCCTAAAATAGGTCACTGAATCTCTAGAAAATCCTATTAAAAACATTCCCCAGGCCAGAGAATCCAATGGAAAGTTGCCAGGTATGTTACCTGACCAAGAGACATGAAATAAAAAGCATACTGATGAGGGAAGAAGAAGAAATACAGAACACATGGAACAAGGTATAGAGGAACATGGACTCTGTGATCAGAAAAATCCACGTTTATATCTCAGCTCCACCGTGTTGCAGGTATCTTGATGAGACACAAGAAATCTGATACTCAGTTTCCTCATCTGTCAAATAGAAGCATTCAAACCTGCCTCAAAGGACACAGTAAGAATCAGACATACCCAGAATGATGTTTGACCAAATGTCTAGGCACCCGATGGCCCAGCCAGGTTGGCATATAAAATGAAGCATCACAAACACCTAAATATCAGGCATTATCCTAGACCCTGAAGATGGAGACAAGTAATTGTGTTTAAAAGGCTTAAAATCTAGTTGGAAAAACAGAAAAGTCAATGACAAAGTATAGATGAGAGCAGTAAATGCTGTGGGAGTCACCATGTCACACACCCTGTAACCTGATGTTTAGACCAAAGTAGATGGTGCTTTTTCACAGTTCCCTGAAGTCTTTTTCCCTAGTCCCACCCTACCCAATGCCTCACCCTCATATCTAGCTTAGAGCACTTACAGGGAGGCATCAGTGTCCACTAAGAGGCACAGTGAATTTTGTTTTTAGGAAATAGAAAAGAAAGGCACAGGATAACTTGGGTCATACACAAGTCCTAGTCTAGACAAATGTAAAAACACTTAATTTCTAAACTTTGGGGTTATTTTTAGCATTTCTGCATCTCTACCTTGGTTTTAGAGATCTTTCCTTCTTTCAGGTAAGCCAGAAAGAGAAAGAAAAATACCATGTGATATCACTTGTATGTGGAATCTTAAAAAAAAAAAAAGGGCACAAATGAACTTATTTACAAAACAGAGACAGACTCACATAGAAAACAAACTCATGGTTACCAGTGGGGAAAGAGGGTGGGAATGGATAAATGGGAGTTTGAGATTTGCAGATACTAACTACTATTTATAAGATAGATAAACAACAAGTTTCTACTGTATAGCACAGAGAACTATATTCAGTATCTTGTAGTAACCAATAATGAAAAAGAATATGAAGAGGACTATATATGTATATATATGACGGAAACATGATGCTGTACACCAGAAATTGACACAACACTGTAAACTGGCTATACTTCAATTTAAAAAAAAAAAAGCTGAAGGATTTATGGGTAAAGAGACATCAAATCTGCAACTTACTCTCAAAATGTTAAAAGGTATAATATACATTTATTTTAGAGAGATAGAAAATTATAAAGAAAATGAAAAGTTAACATTTGAGGAATCTGAGTAAAAGGTCTCAGGAATTCTTTGAGCTACTTTTGTTTTTGTTTTTGTTTTTGTTTTTTAAACAAATGGGACCTAATAAAACTTACAAACGTCTGCACAGCAAAGGAAACCATAAGTAAAACAAAAAGACAATCTACGAAATGAATACTTTTGGAACTTTTCTATAAGTCTAAAATTATGTAAAAATAGAAGTTGAATTTTTTAAAAGAACTTAGTTTTATAACAGTAGTATATTTGATTGAGAATATTCATGGGTTGAAACAAAGAAATATATGCATTGACTTCAGAGATAAAGCTTCAGTCTTATGGCTAATAATAATAGATTGTCAAATTTCTTCTAAACTTATCAGAGTTTTTATTCCTAATTCTTAGGTGAAAACACAAGAGTATCAAGAGAAGATAGAATTGTTGGGTCATATCTGAATTCGTACTCCTGAAAATAGGCATATAGGGGGTTTAGATGCTTGCCCTGTCTTTTAAATATTTTCCTTAATTAAACTGTCCTAGGCTTTGTTCAGGGAACTTATGTAGTAATTCCAGGGAATAGTGAATTGTTTTGGCTCCAGGATTTTTAGAAAATGCCCAACTAATGCTTATTGAAGCTTGTTAAAAATTATTTTAATCAAACTAAAATAAAATTGTGGAGATTTCATTATCATAATTAGTGAATCTATAGAAATATAAAAAGAATAAAAGTTTTCACTTGTTATAACTCTGTATTTGCAAAAAAAATCTCTAAAATGATTAAAATACATTTTGGTGATAGAATAGTAGACTAAAATTTGAGGTAAATGCTCTGGAAAAAGAAACAAAGCTGGATAGAAGAAGAAATATATGAGAAATCTGTAACAGCTAATTTGTAAATTTGTTTGGTGCTTATATTAGGGGTTTGTGATGAGCAATTGCTTTCCTGACGCTAGACACTAGTTTGTTATAACCATGACTACATTTTTATCA
Organism: Vicugna pacos; assembly: GCF_048564905.1. Classification (NCBI taxonomy): domain Eukaryota; kingdom Metazoa; phylum Chordata; class Mammalia; order Artiodactyla; family Camelidae; genus Vicugna; species Vicugna pacos. The sequence continues at coordinate 38,496,875 of NC_132991.1, read as the reverse complement.
CCAAATTGTCGCATGAAAGAAGGTGTTGACTCTCAGTAGTGTGGGCTGCATTTCCACTGGCAGCAGCCAACTGATTATAATCTGCCAGTTCACTGGGACCAGTCCAGCAGTCAGAGTTTGCCAGTGTGTTGGGAGAGATCCAGCAACTCTTTGGAAATAGAATGGCCTTACCTGGAAGAACTCTGGTGGTCAGGTTGGAGCAATTCCCTGAGCTGAGCTCAACAGCCTATGAACGTGGGTCGTAAGAGTTCTCTGCTGGCTAAGGCTCAGGTGACTTCAGAGTAGCTTGCTAGGGAGAGTTCAGCAAACCACTGAGAGAAATCCACTGGAAACAGTCTGACAATAAATTAAGAGAAAATTCAATGGCAATATTCCAAAATCTATAAAAGCAACCCATTAGAAATTAGAGGCATTGCATAGATCCATAAGGGAGAATTCTTGGCAGTCTGGTAAGTACACTAATTATTTTTTCTTTTTTTTCTTTTTCTTGCTGTTTGTTGCAGAATAGCACCTGAATGGTAAAGGAACAATAAATCAACTTTTAAAACATATACTTTATAAAATATATGTTATATGTTACATTAAAATATTCACACTCATAGTATTATCTCCTGGAATTTGAACTGTGTGTGTAGCTCATAGCTAACTAGTATAGAAACAAGTTTTGTTTATACTTTGTATCATCTATTATTATGAGGATGATTGACATTGCTGGGGGGGTTGAAAGACAATTTAATTTATGAAAAGAAATTTCTCTTATGAATAAAAATCAAATTGGTTCTTCAGAACTAAAAAAAGATAAATACCAATTTAGTGTTGAAATTGATTTAATTTTGTTTCTCTCAGGGCAAAAACACTATTGATTTTCAATTTAGTATCAATAATGAGGAAAATTCATCCTCAAGCCTTTATCACTGCCTAAAAAGTCCATTTACTCATTTACTTACCTATTAATACCAATCAGGGTTGAATGAATAAAATTTCAGAGTTTATACTAATAGTTATTTATAAACTGATATCTCTCTGATGGTAAATAATGAGCAAAGAGAATAATTACCAAAAATAGCAAATGTTTCTGTTTTTAAGTTTTTACTTTTTTAATAGTCATTTTCATTTGAGATGTACTAACAATTTCTGAGTGTTGTTGGTATATAGATCAATCAAACAAGTACTAACTCAGTACTAGTTATGAGACTAGTATTTTAGTGTTATAAAAAAAGTCACAAAAAAGGTTGAAAGCACAAACTTTAATTTGGAAAAGCTTACCACCTTACCATTCGAATTCCTATCTATTTTATTTTTAATCTAATAAATAAAGTAATAAACCATATTGTGCTCTAAACCCAAAACAGTTGTATTTTTGATCACATGTTTTAAAGTAACTAGCTATAGACAATTACAATTCAAATGGCCAAAGTTTTTTTTAAAGCAAAAACAAAAATGATTTTTATTTATAATAACATTTGGAGGAATCAAAATTTATGATAGAGGAAGAATATAAAAATTGGAATATAAATATTAAAATGGAATAAAATCTTCCATCTATAAGATGTTCTTTGTAGTTTGTATTTTGTTGTAAGTAATATGTTATTTTAGATAATGCACAGTGAAAAGGGCTTAAGTTTTATAAAGAGTAAGATTAAGAAAAGACAAATTCTCTTGCATGTGTGGAATGAAACTATTTTAAAACTAGCCAGGAGAACTTTCTGATCTTTGGTACATAGCACAAGGCAGACGGGGCTAGCGATTTTCCTTGGAGTGTTTTGTAGAACACCTTACGTACTGGGACGAGGACACAGTACACTATAATTTGGTTGCTTTCAGGAAAATCTGTTTACCAGTTGAAAATTATGTTATGAGATAATAATAAGGTAAAATTTACAATGCTTGCAAAACATGTATTGATATTTAATCAAGCTATTGTTTAAACAGCTGACCCTATGAAATTTTACACAAATACTGGATTTTTCTGGTATCATTCTAGACATAGTCAAGGACTCTTCCATATTACTTTTCAAGTAACAGTATCAAAATAGCATGTGCGGTTTATATCATTCAATGCTTAACTTTAAAATGTCAGTACTCATGCTCTGTTGGAATTACCACACTGAATCTGGTGTTTTATGATGTTACAAATAAATCATTTCCACTTGTCCCCTTTGCAGTACATAGTTTGCAAACAAAATAATGCACTATTTTCTTATATTGAAATGTATTTTTGCTTAAGTATGTTACTTTATAATCAAGTTTATTTATGAAAAATAAGTAATTAATAATATTCTCTTAGAAGTTTTCTGCTGCTTAACCATTGCAAGAACAAGCCATAGCTCCATTCTGCACAGGGAATTTAAGAGTCAGTTAAACAAATAGAACAAAATAATTAACATTTATTTAGTATCTTACCTTTCATAAAACATATTCACATACATTTTCCTACTTAATCTTTATACCAAAATTGTGAAGTACTTAGGGAATGTAATTTACCACCACATATAATAAAAGAAAACAGAAATTCCTAATCATTGGCTTTACTAAGGTCATATCATAAAATTAGGAATTTGCAGAGAATAGAAATCAATCCAAGTCCCCTGATTTTAATGCTTACATGTTTTCCAACAGAAAATTAGCGACCCTCAAAATTACTGATTCATGGACATTAAAACCTAGTTTGAAGTTTATGCATATCTTAGAAACTCTAAATTTGAGACATAATCACTAACTTGGTAAGGTAAGACCTAGATAAACATGGACAAATATATTCTAAATTTAGTCAATTTAATTCAGAAAAAACAAGTTTGGATGTAGATAGTTCCAGACATGGTGCAGGTGCCATTTTAAACAAGTTCACTTCTCCCCCTCATGTTCATGCCTCCTTATCACATTATAGCTGCTGGAGCTCAAAACATCATCTTTGGAAAGAAGAATGCCAGAAACACACATTTTATTTGTCAGAAAATAAAACATTTCTCTCAGTAGATTTCCACATATATCTCAATGGGCAAAATTGGATCACATGATCAGTCCTAGCTGCACAGAGATCAGGAAAGTGAGTATCTTGACTTCGCCAGCCTCTGCTGTGGGAGGAGGAGAGAGCTTGGGACAACTGAGGGCTAGCCAGCTACAGTGTCTGCCACACAGTAGAATGTTAGGAAAAAAACAGAAATCATCCCTGCTCTCAAGAAGCTCACATTCTACTACAAGAAGAGAAAAGAGGTACATAAGTAGCCAGAACACATGGTAGGGAGTGATGTATGCATTTCTTGTAGAAATGAAGATTAAAATATTCTAGGTATTCAGAGAAAGAAACAATTATAACTTTCCTTGCCCACACTATTTTTTCCTTACCTTATGACCAGTTGTTCTCATTAGTTGCATTAAGCAGACCCTTTCTACAGCAAATGACAGTTGACTGAGGTAAAGAAAAGGGACATATGGGCTCAAGTAACTGAGAAGTACAACCACAGCTGAATCCAGGAACCTAAACCAATTTCACAAGGGTTCTGTCTTTATCTCTCAGCTCTGCTTTTTCTGAGCTGGCTCCAATCTCAGGAATATTTCTGTGATATGATTGCAAAAATAATTGGCAGCTCTAAGTTTATTTGTCCTATTAGTCTAGCAATCTCAGAGAAAATAAAAGTATACCTTTTTCCTGTAGCTGTCTCTGGGGATACTCTGATCGCCCTGACTTGGTCACATGCTTGTCTGTCCTGAGCGGATCACCCATCACTATGACTGGATGTGTGGAGAATCAGATTGGCAAATCAGAAACAGATGATAATTTATATGTTGGGTGAGGGGTGGGAGGGGGGCGTTTGCAGGATGTTAATGGTTATTGACTAAACGTCTCTATGGAAAAGATTCTAAACAGAAAGAAAATAATAAATATCTGTTACAAAATAGGTACTCTACATTCTAGGAACAGGAATAGTGAGTTTTCACACACCTTGGTCTCACAGAACCTGAGCAGAAAGATGCTAACATAGACCTATTTGGTTAACAGGGTAGTAATTGCACCAACTTGTCCCAATTCGGCTAACGTAAGTGGCACGTTGTCATTCGTGGCTATTACCTACTGCAGGAAAATAGAAACCTAAATTTTACCATCTATCAAAAATACATCCCTCAAACATGAGGCAGCTGGGGTGTCAAAGGGATTCACAGTATACTGAAGTTAAATATAATTAAATTAAATATAATCTAATGCTCTTAATCATATAGTTCTACTCATTCATTACATTGAGAAACAGGATATTCCATATATTCATGCCAGGTGTTTGATTTTCTTTTGATCACATTTTATAGAATGTGTTATCCATCCTGAACACACACAGACACTTAACTCTACAACTTTCCTTGACCCTAATTTTCCTTTTCCTCAGATGAGTGGGCTATTCCTGCTGCCACCATTTATCATAACTGTTTTTCTTCTTAGACTTCTATAGTGTGACTTCGATTCTTAATACTGTCTTGAAACTTCACTCTGGAGTTCACCTGATTCAGCGGCCCCATCTCAGTCCAGATTTTCCTTGACCTCTACATGGCATTTTTTCCCCCTTTAATCGACTTCTGCTTCTTTCCTCTATTGGTTTCCATTATGGCCCTCCAGAATTTGACTCTAAATTACCGATCCAACAAGGTGACCCACTTCTCACTATCCCAGAAATAAACTCTCTTCATAAAACTTTTGCTGAATCTTCTGTTTTCAGATACCTTCTCCAGTCTAAATTCTCCCCTTCCTTCATGTTTCAACTCACAGTTTGCCAAACAATAATTCTCCTCTTCATTGTACTCCCATTTTTAAATGTCCCTCATTTCAGTAATTATTTCATGAATGTTTTTGGATTATTGATATTGTCAATTCTTGGACAGTAGGTACATTTCACTTAATTTATTTTTGGAGTTTTTCCTGTCATTGTTGAGCACATCATAAGTACCTTGCAGAAGCATTTTGAATTAATTTTGTTCTCTAAATAAGCATTTTTAACATTCTGTGAAACCACTGAAATTTTATGGGAGTAGCAGAACATGTTTTCAATTTAAGAGTAAAAAATATTTAAAAAAATAGTCAACTATGTAAATTAAACTCTCATGTCTCTAAATGCAAAATTTCTGGGAAAGAGAGGTGTGTAATGGCATATCTCAAGGGATGAATACATTCCCAGAAACATCAAAGAATAGCACTTTAATCTTTAGAGCAATTAATATCCATTTCAAAAATTAAACCCTCCAAAATTCATAGTACTATCACATTTTACAGACACTTAAATATTTTAACATTTCTACATTTAATAAGATTTTAATAATATGAAAATAAAGCCATTATAAAAGAGTTTATATTCTCACTAATTCTGCGTGATTTAGACTTTCACATATAGCAAAAATTGAAGAGATTAAAGGATACAAACTATTTTAATTAAGAGCAAATATCCAAGCAAAAAAAGAACGCAACTTGAATTTGAATATCTATAAATACATTAATAGAAGTAAAAATATTTCTGCTACTTAAATGTCTGATTAAATTTGTCTTGAAACACAGCATTTCTTAAAACAATCTACTTTCACAGATTTAAAGATACCAGGCCTCTCCTTGTCTAGTGTTTCAATGACTGAAAAAGTCCAGTTCATATTCTATGCCTTCGTTGTGATAAAACACAACCTTCGTTGTTTCAAACCTTAGCTCTTAAATTTCCTCTACTTCCTTCACTGTTTTGTGCATTTTAAATGTGTGACAAGCAGCATTCTCTGAGCCTAAATTCCTCTGGCTTTTGAATGCAGGTTATTCTCACTGGCTATTAAAGCCACCCTAACTTGTGTTATTTCCTGTTTTACTAAATTGCCCTTTTAAAATGTTTTTATCACGTATGAAGCTCACTGAAAACCTTCACTGGAAATATTTTATAAGGAAATTTCATGTGCTGTCATCTTATGTAGCAGTTCCAGATCCTACAAAATAATCTCAATTGTCTGTGATCAGTAACTCTGAGCCAAAGTTTTTTTCACAAAGCCACATAGGGATACTATTGAAAGCAGACTTTATTTTTCAAGGGTCCCTCTCAGTTTTTCAGTTGCCTCTTAACTGGGAATCATGAAGACTGTCTCTCTCCAAGTCTAGCTCCTTTATTCAGTTGTTCATTTATATGAAGTCTATTTTTCAGTTTTGTTGTCTAATTCATGTTTAGAGGGCAGTTATAAAAGTAGATTTGCTTAATACCTAACTGAAAGAAATAAAATATTCAGCTGTAGTAATCAAATTAATCCAGTGTGCTCACATCTCTGAATAGAAACTCTTATGTATTTCTGAATCATTGAAATTTCTGAAGCACTTTCAGTGTTTTCCACTGATACATCATTTATTTGGTGGAGTATAGTGTTTGCAGAAAATAATCATACCTTGGAGTTCATCTCATCCTCCTTTTATCCCTTTAGCACAATGCCCTTAACTTTCACATAGTATTTGTTTGATACATGAATAAATGAACAAATGACTTTGTCACTGAGTTGTCTGATATTAACTGTTGATTTCATTCATTCCACAATCCACCCAGTTATATTGCCCTGAACTCTGCTGTGTTAATAACATCGAAAATTTCAGAGACTCAAGAATAGTGATGAGCAACAATTTTTGACTAGGGGGTCAATTTAGGAAAAAGAAAAAATGTTTGCAAGTATACTTTGTATATCAGGAAGTGTTTCACTATGTCTGTTCTTAAACACTCACTTATTATTCATTTATTATTTACCTAACACAAATGCTTCTTTTCTTTTTTAGCTTGATTGTTGGGATCTATATAGCTGGCAACTATAGTAGTGTCTAATTTTAATACTATGCTGTTTTAACAGATTGCACTGTTTAGTAAAAAAGCTTTTTTTTTTTTACTTTTCTTGGGTTTAAATATACTTTATCATTTAAAAGAGATTTATAGTATATTCTTTAAATAAGATATTTTCCATTGAAATGAAACAAATACTATATATATGCTATAGGAAGTATACCTCATTCCACTTCTTCAAAATACACAATTTTCACCACTCATTTTCTTGGCAACCATCTTAGCAAGGATTTAAACATACTACTGAAGAATAAATATAATTGCCAATAACTAAATAGCTGATCATTTACAGAATTTCTTTTTGGTAATGACTTAGACTAAAAGGGTCTAGAAACTGAACAGGTGTGTCATTAAAGTGGATCAGAAAGCAGAAAGAAAATAACAACAAAGCAAGCTATGGGAAAATAGAAAACATCAACATCTTAAGGAAAATTTATTAGCATTGTATTTAACACTAATTCATATTTATTGAGGTCTTAATATATGCTAAGTTCTCTTATAACGGCGTCACATGGCCTAACTCATTTCATCTTCACATAACTTTATGAGATAGGCCATCTGTAGGCTAGTCTGTAGCTTGAAACAGCTAGGAATCACAGAAACAAGGAAAACTCATACTCTATCACAAACTCTTGTCTATGGGCCGCCATCAGATGTTCACCAGAAAGAGGGAGTGAGCACAAAAGATCTAGTGAGGTATTTAGGAGGTGACCAACAGCTGCTGGGGGACAGGCAAAGCCCTTCTTACTTCACCAGCCTCATCTCCAGTAAGAAGCAAAAAGCCTTCCACCATTGGGGTGGGGAGAAGCAAGCCCTCTCACTTGAATTTCCCAGGGCGCGGGCAAAAATGCACTGCTTCTGGAGAAGAGACAGAAGGAAAACTCATGTATCATAGAAGAATAGAAAACCCTCTTACCACCCAGGACACGGGAAAACTCCACTGCTTCTGGGGAGGGGAAAAGCAAAAAAAAACAAAACACAAAAACCCTGCTCCTGGGGGTGGGGTAGTAAGCTATCTTAAGCCCAAGGTGTTGCACTGATAGGAAGAGGTCTTCTACCCAAGACCAACAATAGACATGTTGATCTGAAACAAACAGACTGCCAGACATTTTCCAGCAAAGATGGGTGTATTCTGGCTCAACAGAGAATTGCAATTCAAGGTCTGCAACAGTGTGAGCCACCTGCAAGTCTCTGTATGCCAAAGGAAAGAAAACAATTTTACAGAGGGGAAAAGGAAGTTGCGAGGGCTTATAGTAAACAAAGTATCCATGGCTTTTCACTGCCAGGAAAGAAGAGTTTCTTTTTCCTATTGGGTTCTGCCAGTATCACAGGGTGTGAGAGCTCTCCCTTCTGGTCTCCTAACTCTATTTAATTGAGGTTTCTGTTTACTAATTTTTTTTACAGACACAAAGTAGGGATTGGGTTTTACAGGCTGGAAGTGCAGGAATTCTAAGCAAGCCCCACCTTCAAAGTTTGGATACAGAGGCCTGGAGGTATAATGCCAGACATAAAAAACAAAACAAGTAAACAAACAAACAAAACACATTCACACATGGATGCCTTGGTCTAGAGCATTTTTTAGGAATGAGAGAATTGTTTAAAATAATGAGGACATTTTAAAGTTCAAGATCTCAAATAATGTTGCCACATTTTGCTTCTAAGCTTTCATAAATGTTGAATAGTATTTTCAAAGCTAGGTAAAGACTAAAGAGGGTATTTGCTAACCAGGGGCTACAAAAGTAAATAATATTTTTTAATATGATGAGTTTTACTTAAAGGCAGTGTGTTTACATACATTATGTTATCTGATACTCCAAAATATCCTCACTGGACAGAGTGGTTTAGAAAAAAAAAAAAAAGTCGGGTAGTGACTCAGGAGACAGGGATTTCAGCCTTAGTCTACACTAACACTATCCAGTGAGTCACCCTGCAACATTCTGAGCTTTTATTTCTGCAATTATAAAATTAAAAGTTTAAACAAGGTCAGTGGATCTCGAACTTTTGTATAGAGAAGAACCACCTGGAATAATTATAAAATACAGAATCCAAGGCTCTTCTGCCCATCAGAGATTTTTCAGTCAGTAAGTCCTGGGTGTCTCCTAAGTAATTTGACACAGGTGGTCTTAAGTGTAGACTTGGCGAAGGATGCCTGAAGTCAACGACTTCTAATGCCCTTTTGGGTTCCAACAGTCTATGAGTCTACGTAAGTATATAGATATTATTGCCACTATTTTACAGACCAACAACTGAGGCCTACAGGTTAAGTAAGCAAGTTAGGAGTTACAGAGATAGTAAGTGGAGAAGTAGAACTAAAGCTAATGACTTCATATTCCTAGCTCAGTGTTTTGCTCTTAAATCATCTGCACACCATGACAAAGAGTGGCCAGTTCTTTACTGTTGTGTTTTCCTTTTTCTCCTAAGCATTATAGAGATACTGGATTCCTTGGTCAGCCAAATGACTGAGTTTTAACCAGCAGAATGTAGGTGGAAGTGATGAACTCCAATTTACATTAACTAACACCTTGACAGAGTAAGATTAGGGACCGACTACCCCATAATCTACAGTCTGTTAAGAAGATGAAGAACCAGAAAAACTGATTAAGTCCTATCAGTTCAGTGGCTGGAAGTGGTAAGATCAAGATTAAATTGTATTAGAAAAGTTATATATTTATTAAAAGTTATATTTCTTGCACACTTACTTGAGTTTGATATTTAAAATTCACACCTTTTGTGATACTGTGGTGTGCTGGATTATAATTTTCTATTATTCACTCCTTCCTTCTCTATAAAACTTTCCATGTATCCTGTGGGAAAGGTGTTAATCCCTGCCTTTGTGATTTTGGGCTTAGCTCTATGACATATTTTGAGCAACAGAATATGAACAGATCTGCCAAATGTCATATTTGAGCGGAATATTTAAGAGGAATTTTGTGTTTCCACTTAAGACCAATTCCATTAGTTCGTGTCCCAGACTGAGGAGATATGTAACATACATGTAATGTGAATGAGAATAAATGATGGATATTTAGCCACTGAAATTAGGGAGAAACTTAATTAGCACACAAAGCTGACCAATACACATACTAAGGGAGAAAATCGGTTGAAGACAACTGTGAAAAAGCTGTGGTACTTCCTAAAGATGGGGCAAAATTTCCAGTTTACTGTTCAGTGTGGTTGATACTCTGCCTCCAAAGTCTATCAGTCACTATATTTCCCCTCTGAAATTCACAGAGCAGTTCCACCAACACTACAAGGAACTATATCAATATATGAGGCTGGAGGAGAAGGAATGCAAAGACTCACACTATTTTAAAGCTTTCTGTGAAGAAGTTTTGATCTCATTAGCATGAAAAGTTGGAAGGCATTCTCTTTTTAAATGATTGTAAAGTTTAAAATGCACGTTGGGAATTCACATGAATGCCTAGAACTATGAGTCACTGAAAAATCCTGGAAATGCTGTTAAAATCATTCCCTACTCCTCCTCCCAGCTAAGCCTTTCTCAAAAGCATCCTAAGTCTTTGGATTATGAGATGGAGATGGAGAGGTGGAGGAGACTGGCAAGTTCTTATCTGGTATCTGTAAACCTCCATGAACAATCTTTACCTTGGATATTAAAGGCTTATGTTTAGGATGATTCTTTTCATACTCACTTTAAAAATTAGAACAGTTTTCAGATAGCAGTTGAAAAGAATCTGGAAAGAGAAGCATGTATTCTTTTATGCCATGAGGACTTTATTTAGCGTGGGGTTTAAGCAGTCATTTGCTAAATGATACTATCACAGCCAAAAGGAGAAACAATCACTTTCCATTTTCGTCACATGGATTGTTTCACTGTGGCTTCGGTGTGCCAAATTTTGTTTCCAGTTTCTTGACATCACATGAAGTGTTTAGCTTCATGTATTTTGTGTATGTTCTCTTGACTTTTTGGCACACACAATTTTAAAATATAATACCTTAATCAATCTCCCATTATTCACCCTGCTCCAGAAAAATTTTGATAAAAGACAGAAATATTTAATAACTTGTTTAATGTATTTTTAAGCAAATCACTGAGTTCTTCTCATTAACTTTCCATACTCTCACCTCCTAACCCACCAACCTCATACTCTGCAATACGTGCTAACACAAAAAGTAAATTATCCACGCTCCTAACTAGAAACAATCTCTCTGCTTCTGGCTTGAATCCCAAGGATGTCTCAAGGATTTTTTTCTGGCTGTTGTTACTCTGATGTCCTCAGTTTTTCCCCTTTCACCTAGATCTTTTTCATAAGCAAACAACGTAGACACAGGCTTGATGGTGGGACCAGTACCTTCAGGTGTGACACAAACTGCAGGTCACCAAACCTGTTTTGTCTTCCTCCTGGGCACACAGTTAGCCTACATGTCTCAGCCTCACTTGCACATAGAAGTGTCATAGTAAGTTACCAATCTGTAGTCAATAAAAGCTTTGTCCCCCCAAAACCTGCTATGTGTCACCCTCCATGATATCTACCTTCCCAAATGGAAACAAACAACAAAGTGATGTTGGTGGTTTTATTTTAAAAATAATAATTCTACAAGAACCCTTAAATCCCTCCTAGGAGATCTGCCCACCAGTCAGGATTCACTAATATAGACTCCATGTGAGCAATGGACAGAATACTGTGGTGTTGAGCCACTGAGATTTGAGATTAGTCTAACAGCAAAACCAGCACTACCTTAACTGACCTGAGTATCAAGAGTGAGAACAGGGGCGGGGACCCGTTAGGAGGCTATTGTAAGACTCCACTTCTCTACTCTTTTTAAAAACCAAACTCCTCAAAAGAATTACCAGTCTTTCTCTTACTTATCTATCACCACTAGTTTCAGAGTTGGTCATTTTCTATGCGTAAATGTCCTTTTCATGTTGCTTTCTCTGTGTCACTCTGTCTTGGTGCTTATCCTACCCCACAGTTCCATCCTTCTCAAACACCGTTGAAAGATATCTTTTATCTTTCTGATTTGTACGTGTTTCAGTGACCTGGTGCTCATTTCAAGGACCTCTTCTCTCCTCTCTTAATCCTTAGTTATTCTATACAAATACCATCTATGTGATTATTATCTCCAAAAGTATAATTCCTGGTTACACCTCTATCTGCCATTCCATGTATGACTGTCCAGTGCCCCACTTAGGAAATTGACTGTATGTTTCACAGACATCTCAAACTTAACATATCCAAAACCCGACTCTAGGCTTTGCTCTACCCTCTTACCTGTTCCTTTCCTAATGGTGACTCCCATCTCACTAAATGGTGATGAGATAGGAAGAGGGCAGGGCACAGCCATTCAAGGAATGCTACAGCAATTAACATCAAAATGGTGAAAGATTCAACCCACAGCAGCAGGCCCTGAGGCTCAAGATGGTGGGTGATTTGACTTCTAGCAGATCTTCATTATGTGCTCACTGTAATACATTAGCATGGTGAATAGCATGCCCCCAGGCACTATGGCAGTCCCAAGGCTAGCCACAAAAGGTCAAAGAGTGGGAAATGGCCAGCTTCCTTTCCCCAGACAAGTTAGACTGGCACTTCCACTTACTAGCACATGAAGCCACTGAGCCCATAAAAACTGGCAACACGGTGCCTCGTGGCCGCCGCCTCTCTCTCTCCCCCTGTTTGGAGATGGCTCACACTCTGTCTATGGAGTGTGTACCTACTTTTACTTTAACCTGAGCACCCAATTCCCACACTTCTTTCCTTTCCTGTCTCTTGCCTTACACTGTACGCAGTATGTATCTCTCTAAATAAATCTACCTTTACTCAACTGTGACTCACACTTGAATTCTTTCCTGTGTGAAGCCAAGGACCCACACCTGGTAAGGCACATCCCAGGGGCTCAACCAAGACCTGGGACACAGCTATCTTTTCAAATTAGTGTTTTTGTTTTCTTTACATATATTGTTTTCCACAGTGGCTACATCAATTTACATTCCCTCCAACAGTGTACAAGGATTCCCTTTTCACCACATCCTCGCCAACATTTGTTATTTGTGATCTTTTTGATGATAGCCATTCTGACATAGGTGAGGAGATACCTCATTGTAATTTTGATATGCATTTCTCTGATCATTACTATCTTAATACAAGTCATCACAATCTCTTTCCTGGATTATATACTAGATACTAACTGCTTCCTCTTCTACTCTTGACTTTGTAGAATCTATTCTCAAAATAGTAGCCACAGTGATGCTTTTGAAACATAATTCAAATCATGTCACTGCTTTGTTCAAACCCTCCAACTGCTTTCCATCCCCTACAGAATAAAATTCAAAGTGTTTATCAGCACCTTTCAGATCCTATACATTCTGACATTTGCATCTAAAAGTGCAATTGTTATTACCCAACCCTGGCCTCCAGGTGCCCTGGCCACCTGCTGATGTTCAAACACACCATGCACTCATTCCCTCTGCCTGAAATGTCCTCTCCATGCTATCCACCAGGTTCAGCCTTACATTTTATTTAGGCCTCTGCTCCAGTGGCCCTTTTACAGAGAGTTGTCCTCTGACTCACCGATCTAGAAATAGTGCCCTCCCCCCACCATCACTCTCTTATGAGCACTTATTAGTATTTGACATGTAATGCATTTCCCTGTGTATTTATTATTTGTGCCTTCTCCCTCAAGGATATAAGCGCCATAGATCTGAGACTTGATCTGCTTTTATTTTACTACTGTATGCACAGTACCTAGAACAGTTACTGGCATATTGTAGGTTTTCAATATTTGTTGAGTGGACAAAAAAATGGAATGGATTGTATGAAAAGGAAAAAAATGAAAAATCAGAAAGGGCTACGTAGAGCCAATAAGCCCCTGATTTCTTAAAAAAAATAAAGCCATCTATATCTTATTTGCCACTAATCTTAAGGACTCCCAAATATTAACATGTGTTTATTAAATGTCTACTATGTGTCAGATACAGCTCTAGATCTCTGGGATTAAGCAATGAAAAAGCTGACAAAAATTCCTGACCTCCTGCAGTTTATACTACAGGATCTCCTTATGATTTATAGCTAGATTTCATTTTCTTGTTTTAGCTTGTTTTCTAAATTTTTCAAAACGGACATAAGTTACTTTGCAATAAGAACTTAGTTTTGATAATAAGAAAAGATAAGTAATAAAAATATTTTTAAGTCAGAATAAATAAATATCCAAATGTTCAGACATAGTCATAATTAAATCCAAACTAAATATATATGACTTCCACATTTCTGCCATTGGAAAATCCTCACTTTGGCTGTTCTCCCTAAGTGTGAGTCTTGATTTATTCTAGGTGGTTTTGTCCAATTTCATTTTCTATTGCTCTGTTTTGTATAGCCTTTAAAAATATTTTCTGGAATTAGGATATAAATAAACCATAAAATAAATTATACAAAACAGAGCACACACAACACTATAACATGAATACCAAGACTTACTGCAATGCCCTCATTAAATCCTCTGGGAAAATTTCCATTCGGGCACAAGTGGGCCAAATATAATATAATCCTATAGCATCTTTTGTCTTATGACTTTAAAAACTAATCCTTGAAACAGGGAGGCAATGCATGGGAATTAACAAAAATTCTTCCTTTAGATCTTTTGCTGCGAGTCTGAAAAACATTATCCATGGGCACCATCTGTGCAGTCTCCCCAGCCCACTCCTCCACGCCCACCTCAGTTACTACTGATATTCTGATGACTGCACATGTGAGACTTTGACCCAGACAACCCCGTTTGAGCTCTAGGCTCACACATCTACTTGGAGGTCTCACAGACACCTCCGACTAGATGGTTCTAACACTGACCTCATCCGCTCCATCCCACCAAGCTCCTTTTCCTCCTAGGTCCCTTGTTAACATGCTACACGCATTTGCCCAAGCCTGGAAGGCAGGTGTTTCCTAAATGATACTCTCCCTGACCTACCACCCATCACTCCCTGCTATGTCTACCTCCTAAATATCTCCATGTGTGTCCATTTATTTCTGTCTTCCTTTCCACCATCCTAGCTCAGCCTCCCTTCATCACAGCTGAACTTCCGCAACTGCCTTTGAACTACTCGTCCTTTCTCCTTCTTCTCTTCAATCCAGACTGTGCACAGAGCAAGAAGGTCTTTTCCAGCATGTAACTCTCACCTACTCTAAGATCAGTGCTGCTGGCCCATTATTCTCAGTATGTTGTCCAAATTCCTTAACATAATTTACAAGGCCCACATTATCTTGCTCCTGACAATCTCACCAGCCCCAGTTTTCACAATCATTAAATCGTATTGTGGTTCCCTAAACATGTCATGCTTCTGTCATCTATGGACTTCTACACATGCTGTTCCTTCTCCCTGGTGTGCTGTTCTCCACACACTTTAGCTTACACATCACCTCCTCTTTAGCTAATACATCACCTATTTTTGCAGAGAATTCCCTCTTTCTCTGAGATAGTTAGGTGTCCCTTCTATGAAAGAAGCATCTGTACTTTAAGCCATCATTGCCCTTGCCACTTTTATAACGGAATATCCTTCCCTGTGAGATCATAAACTGTGATTGAGAGCACATTTCTTGGGAGATACTTAGGGGATGTTACATAATAAATATTTATAGAAATTAATGAATAAATGAGTGAATAAATAGGAAATGGCTAAATAGTGTGGGGGCATCTGTGAAAAACCTGAAATCCTATGTAGACGGAAAAAAAGGATATCATTTTGGGTTGTAAAGGCAAGATCACCTTGGAGAAACTTCTGAATTGACTGAAAGATTGATGACAATCACCTCTGGAATGATTTCCAAAAAGTGATCCCTAACCTATGGGAAAGATTTAAAGTTAAAAGTAAAGAGACAGAAAGCAATTTAAAGCATTTTCAGGTGAGGCTATAAAAATATGGAGAAATCAAAGATGATAAGTTGGCAGGTTTAGGAAAGCAGAAACTTACTAGTCATAATCAAAGGAAGGTAAAAATTCAAAAAACCTACATTTCAATCTATACACTTTCATTATTGTGATTTGGAGGCTATGAAAATATATATTATATCCAAAAATAAATTTTAAAACTTAGTTAATAGGAAATTAAGTTAAATATTTACCCCTCTGAATTTAAAATAGCAGCAAAACAATAGAAAAATAAATAATACTGTATTATATATTTGAAAGTTGCTAAGAATGTAGACATTAAAAGTCTTTATCAAAAGAAAAATTTTTGATAGATGATGGATGTTAACTAAACTCTTTGTGACAATCATTTCACAATATATACACATACCAAACTATTATATTGTACACCTTAAACTAATACAATGTTATATGTCAATTATATCTCAAGAAAACTGGAAAAAAGTTCAAGAAATTTTTAAAAATCAGTGAAAAATAATGATAAATACATAAATGCATTTTATCTAAAGGAAATGGCAATAAAATTTGAAAGGGAGTATGAAAGATGAAAAAAGAGTAATTTATTACAGATATCATTTTGTTAAAAAATTAAAGTTATCACATGTAATATTCTAGAGATAATTCTGAACTTTACATCAGTAAGTGGGAACAAGTAATCAAAGATAAACATAAATTTATTCAGGCATTTCCTATCTGATTCTACTTCTCAACCTTCATTATTTGACATAACTTTTAATTTTTTTTTTAATTTGCAATGCTATTTTTCCTTTTGAATTTTAATGTAGTGGGGTTGTATATTTTAATGCAGATACCATTTTTTTAAAAATCTGAGTTTGCTCCTTGAGACTACTTACTTTTTAATATATTATTTTATTATTTTTATAATTACAAAGTGAATGTATTTTACTGTGGACACTTTGGAAGATAATGAAAAAGGACAAAGAAGAAACACTTAAATCACCAATAACGCCACCAACCAGAGCTCACGCTTAGTCCACGTTAGAGCTAATACCTAGGCTTGGTATTCGGTAAGAAAACACCAGGGAGCCTATGCTGATTACTTTGGGATACTGTCTATTTCCACTGATCTAGAGTGCATTCTTACTGCCCAATTTCAAGTTCTATACATTTTACACATTTTTATTAATATTGCTTGTACCCATTTTCAGAATGAGATTATATTTCCAGTCCATAAAGATTCTAATAAGTAAAGCAGATGGAATTTAGACTATATTCACTTTTAATGCTACTAATGTAAGTACAGATAAAAAGTCCCAATGGGTAGTGGGTCATAGGATAAGTGGTCTATGGAATTACCAACTTTTCTTATCTTTTAATATGGAAAAAGAAAGTAGTGCTAAAACCATTGAAATTTGTTCAATTGTGCCACAAAAAACATTAAAGTTGAATCTAAGTTTTAACAGATTGAAAGAACCCCCTAAACATCTATTCCTTCATTCAGCAGATATTCAACTATTGACCACCCACTGTGACCCAGTTACTATCCAATGCAATGAAGAGATGTTATTCTTAACTCAGGGTCAACCTGAAGACATACCCTAATGGTATTACTAGACAGTAAGCTTTTGATGGCAGATATGTGTCTTAATCTCAATACCTCATGTAGGGCCAGATATCAGAGCTCTCATCTGAAGAAAATCTGAAGAGTATATTTCCCATTGAGGTCGGTCTCAAGGCTGAGATCGTTTATTCTTAATAATTGAAGCTAATTATAGAACAACTAAAGATTTGTGCTGAGGGCCTACAGATATTATTTCCTATAATACACCTATAATTTTTAATAGCTATCTAGGAAAGAGGTAGCATTAACCCCATTTTAAAGATGTGAAAGTTTAAATGACTGATTTTTATCTCATAGGCAGTGGCCACAGAAGCAAATCTGAGGGCATGTTTGCCAGATTTCAAAAACCATTTTCCTCCCACAGTCTCACACTTTCTCTTGCTAATCTTCATAATTTGTAAAATATCAGAGGCTTTAAGATTATAGGCTGTGAATTTGACCTAATGGGGTTTGAATTCCAACACCAACGCTTGCTGTGTACCCTTCAAATACCTATTTAACCTTTTAAAGTCTCAGATTCTCATCTGTAAAAGGAAAATGACTGTACCTATCTTACAGGGCTACTGTGAGAATTAAATGAGATACTTTGCATGAAAGTACTTACCATGTAATCATTGCTCAATGAGAGTGAGCTATTATTATTAGTGTGAAGACACTAGTCTATTTCATTTTCTTTAAATTAATTGTTTAAATTTAATATATATAATCTCTAATTATCTCTAGAGAGGCCAGGCAAGAATTCTACAGATAAATGGTAAACTGGCAGAGAGAGGCATAATTATATACTTACAATCTCATAAAAGGGAGAGGAATCAGGATGCAGAACTTGTGTCTTCTGTTTCGGTGTTTCTTTGCTATACCACATTGCCTTAACTTTGCAGTAAATGAAACAAGAGGAAATCTGTTCTGTGTGTGGGAAAACTCAACTAAAAGACTGAAAAATATCACTAGAGGAGGTGTATGATCTCTGCCTCTAAGATTTCTCTTCACAGTATAACAGAATGTGATCAGTTTGTGATGGGTTAGGTATTCAGTGATTGCAGGCAATCTGTTGAACCAGATCACTTACTTCCTTTATTCCCTTCTAATTGTGTATGCTTCTGACACTGTGAGACTCCTTAAAAACCAAACAATTCTCTATGTCCTTTTAAACTCCTGCTGTTGTGAGCTTTGGTATCAAACCAGGGAAGTTTAACTTTAAGGCAACTGCACTATCAGGGAGAATGGATGAAGGGGCAGCCCACATGCTGGCCCATCTTTACTCCTGCAAATTGCATTCCTGACAAGAGAACTGGCATATAGTAAAGGCTCCCTGTTAGGTCAATAGATTTGGGAATGGAAGTTGCATCACCATTACACAGAAAAACTCCCTGACCAATAGAAAAGGATGCCACAAAAGCACATAAATAAAACAGCTGGTGGCAATATGAGAGACACTCTTACTAACTTGAGAGCTTCCAGCTCATGGGCACCAATTGCAAAAACTTAAGATGCCAATAGGATAAGTGAGGCTATATCTGCTGATTAATTAGTAGAGCAGGTCATTAACTTAAGTTTCTGCTGATAGCTTTCCCTTGGTGGTTTTGGATTTATGTGTTGTTTTTTTCTCTGGAATCTACATTTATGTCCGTTGTTAGACAAAAGTCTACTTTGTGAAAAATTACTATTTGGTTGCGTGTAGTGACGAATCAGGTACATATTAAGTGCTTCATGCAGTTTTGCTCACAAGATCAATGGTGACACCCAGTATTGCTCAATGGTTTTGTTCTGAGGGATTGGGGCCACTCTACCCCGTATCTCGTGGATTTCAGATAGTGTGTTTTTCCCAAGGCTAGGAATGGGGAGCATATTTGCTAGAAGCCATTGGGAGCCCACAAACACAACATCATGTTTATTTTAAATGACATAGAACAAAATATTCCTGTTAGTAGGGGAAAAGTTTATATTTTAAAATACTCCAACTTAAGAGAATTTCACAGCACGTTTTTGATGTGGAAAGGGTATAATTTTTTTATTGTAAAGATATTTGATAAATAGCTTATCCATATTGATTCTGACCATTTTGTTAAGTACAGAAGTGTACTGAAAT